>NC_066292.1:5000000-7500000 GCF_905404315.1 Leptidea sinapis | reverse complement strand
TATGAATCTTATTTCTAGGAAGACTTCGACGTGAAATTCAGTTCTTCACAAACCTCTCAGCATCCACAGAGTTTTACGGGATAAAATGTAGCATATGTCCTTTCCCGAGCTCTAGTCTATCGCTGTACCAAATTTCATCAAAATAGGTTCAGTAGCTCCGGCGTAAAAGCGTAACAAACAAACTTACATTCACATTTATAATATTAGTAGGGACGTTGGGAGAGTTTCTTGTGCCGCTTCTTCTCTCTCAGAGCGCCATTTGTTTCCGAAATGGTAGTAGTATTAGAATTGACATCAAGAAGAATTCTAAAGGAATCAATTTTGAGAAAATAAATGCCTTTTATGCTTTTTTATGTAAACTACCATTACCATGATCAATAACAGAATATGTCAGCGCTCTGAAGTGCAGAACAAAATGAAGTCATATATTGGATGCAGCACCTTACAAAGTAATTTGTTATATATGTTGCAGCCATTGTAAAATACTCTATTTGATTGAAAAGAGTGGCCATTGAGTTTCTTATATGTTCTTCTCACGAGCTCCTTTTTTTCTAAAATATGGTAAATTCAGTAATTTAGGAGAAATATTAATAGTGACGATTCAAAAGCACTCAGTTTAAACCTAATTGAGTAATGTTTATTTGACTTCGACTTTGAAATGAACTCTTGAGACAGCGGGTGCCATGCTCACCTAGCCTGAATGAATTTCCTTACGGTACTAGACAGAGCATTTCCTGTAAGTGATTATTGAACATATATTTACGAACATATATACGTTTACTGTAAAATAAGGAACCTATCCATAAAGTAATAAATAATTTTTCTCAGTAACATTTTGAAGTTGGCAATAATGACTTATTACCACTACAATTTGGAAGTAACCCTTTCAAACGAAAAAAAAAAACGGTAATCGGTGCATAAACGGAGATATGAGGTGACACAATATAAAAGAGTGGCAATGAGTTTCTTGCTACTTCTTCTCATTAGCTCAACCCTTTACGAAGTAGCGGTAGATTCAATAAGAAAAATATTTTTTTTTTTTGACATTCATAAGTGTCATTTCCGTGACCTACGTGAATAAACTGATTTTGATTTGATTTGATTTGATTTCACACAGAGTCAAATTGAGAACCTCCTCTTTTATTGAAGTCGGTTGACAGTTTAATCGGTTGAAAGAAGACCGTGAGGTAATACAGATATTTTGCGATGAAATAAAGATAATCTGAAAATAACCTGTAGACCTGAGTCCTGCCGTCGAGCGGCACAGCACCGAAAAATACTTTTATTTTTAATGAAAATAAGGGACGAGACGAGCAGGACGTTCAGCTGATGGGAATTACGCC
The DNA here is from genome assembly GCF_905404315.1 of Leptidea sinapis. Lineage (NCBI taxonomy): Eukaryota > Metazoa > Arthropoda > Insecta > Lepidoptera > Pieridae > Leptidea > Leptidea sinapis. The sequence goes on along the minus strand of NC_066292.1, from coordinate 7,498,657 downwards.
TTGCCTATTACAATCCTGACCGCTCAGGATTCTTGAAAAAGACAAAAATTTTGAGCGGCACTACAATTGCGCTCGTCACCTTGAGACATAAGATATATATTTAAGTCTTATTTGCCCAGTAATTTCACCAGCTACGGCGCCCTTCAGAACTAAACACAGTAATGTTTACACATAAGTCCTTCACGGCAGAAATAGGCACTGATGGTACCCATAATCTAGCTGGCATCCTGTGCAAAGGTGCCTCCCAATGGTAAGGAAGAAGACTAAATACTATTAGAATAATAGTTATAATTTATTTGTTTTAATTCAGTTATCGCCTTTTAAGTATTAGCACAATATAATGCGCAGTTAGCAGCTAGTTTGGAACTAAGTGTACACTCGCAAGCTAATTCCTTCCATTAATCATTTGAATGTTGCTCTTGGTTGTCGCTAAATCCGTACACTCGTAAACAAAAGTCAAATACATTTCAATATTATATTTATCGGCGCAAACACTATAATTTCAGAGGCGAGAAAGGTTAATTTTAATAATTTTACTCTAAAACAAGTTGATAAATCATGTGATGTGAAATTATTGTTAACACCGCCGTTAATAGCGCCGTCAGGCTATTTAAAATTATAAATATACTAGCTGATACCCGCAACTTCGTCCGCGTACACACATTACTAAGCACGTAGTACTTATAAAAATCTTTATTTGAAAATGAAGATATCGCCATATTTTATCAATTTATATAGAAATAATCTGATAGATAGTTAACAACTTTTAGTAATCTACCAACTATAGTTAGCTAAAATTAAGTTTATTTTTTACCTTCTGAGAAAGTTGGAAAGATATAAAAATTCTAATTAGTTATTCATTTTAAACTAATCTTTCAATTTGTTTTCAGACCGACATACATCAAAGGAAAAATGAGACGTTGTTTTTACTCAATTCCGAGCATTTTCATATTTTTTCACGTTTTAAACCTTCTCTGGACTTCCACAAATAAATCAAGACCAAAATTAGGCGAATCGGTCCAGCCGTTCTCGAGTTTTAGCGAGACTAACGAACAGCAATTCATTTTTATATATATAGATTTGTATCGAAATTTTATTAAAAAAAAGATGAAGCCCGTTTAGTTTCTTGCGGCCGTTCTCCCAGGTCTACGGCATTCATTTCCGAATGGGTAGTAGTTTTTGATTTAAAACAAGTGATTACACGCCCTACTTTGAATAAAAATATTTGAAATACAGTAAAAGCTTTATACGCGCGCTTCCTTCATTCACGTTTTCTAGTCGGCACATCGGTACTAAATATTAATAAAAAAGATTCCAATAAGTATATAACTATGTTATAATATAGTTACAATCTCAACTTTGACGGAATGTCTTTAAGTCCTCTTCGCTCAAAAAATTTGGAAAATAAAACGATTTGCGAAATTTGTATATTATATTATGTCATTGCATATATATAATATGTATCTAAATGTATCTTCGAATTTATTTCCTTTATCATCATTATCATCAGTCGGAAAACGTCCACTGATGGACAAAGGCATCCCCCAAAGATTTCCACGACGATCGCTCCTGCTCTGCCCTCGTCCAACGTATTCCGGCGATCTTGACCAGATCGTCGGTCCATCTTGTGGGGGGCCTGCCTGCGTCTTCCGGTACGTGGTCACCATTCAAGGACTTTACGGCCTCAACCGTCAAACTATGTGCCCTGCCTACTGCCACTTAAGTTTCACAATCATTTGGACTACGTCGGTAACTTTGGTTCTCCTACGTATCTCCTCATTTCTGATACCTGATACCAGCACTGCGTCTTTCGGTACGTGGTCGCCATTCGAGGACTTTACTGCCCCAATATAACTTTCCTTTAAAATATAACATAATTATAATATCCTAGATTTGACAATCTCCTATGAGCTTTTTATTTTATAATATATTTGAAATAAGATTCTTGACCTCTTGATTCACAATTTGGCTCTGAACACTAATGAGAATCACCAGCTACCAACCATAATTAAAGAATACCGATATACAGTCGTAAAAAATACAGCCTTTATATTATAAATACTTAAGAAGCTATTTCTAATATTAGAAATTAGAACAATAAAATAATTTAATTAAATTTTTACTCATTGGTTTTGCAAATTACTGAAATAACTATGTTCTATTTTTAATATTAGAAATTAGAACAATAAAATAATTTAATTAAATTTTTACTCATTGGTTTTGCAAATTACTGAAATAACTATGTTCTTCATATTATTTTTCATTATTAATTATGTTAAATCCAAATGGAATTCAATAGGTACTTTGTGTGCAAGTGTACCAAAATTACGCAATAAAATGTCGACCATTAGCAGCAGATATATGCAGAACTACGAGCAAGTACTACGCTCATATACTGTTTTACTTATTCATATATACAAAGCTGTAAGTAAATATTGAGAATAGAATACAGTGATGATAAATACAGTCTGCTAACTTGAAACAGCCGCTAAAGAGTCTTTTTCTCATTCTGACTTAGGTCAATAGAAGAAGACAGAGTGAGAATTAGCAATGCTTTAAGTTAGCAGACTATTATGAATAAGGGGGTAAATATTTAAGTAGGGATTTTTTTTTCGTAACATACTGAAATACGTAGTAACATACTTAAAATACTGTCCAACCTGTATCGCCCTACTCAGCATTGATATATCGAGCGAAATTCACTTTCTTGGTCACCTGGAAGAGAAGGCCTAATTGGCCTCAAACAAACTTGGTGGACTGAGTAACCGTCTGCAACTATATAAGGCGCAAATACGGCCTCACTGGAGTACTGCTGTCACTTCTGAGCCGGCTCTCCCCAGTACCAGCTTCTTCCATTTAAACTAAAAATAATGAAGGGCAGATTCAATCATCGACGATCAAGACATCTCCGAGCTTGAATCTTTGACGTTGCGTAGTGGCGTGGGTTTTCTCTAGATAGAGCAAATGCACGGCAAGTCAGCAACGCATGTTATCACTACACGGACTGATTAGTTTTAGTTAATTATTTTTTTTCAGGGAAAAGGAGGACAAACAAGCGTACGGGTGACCTGGTGTTAAGTGATCACCGCCGCCCACATTCTCTTGCAACACCAGAGGAATCACAGGAGCGTTGCCGGCCTTTAAAGCTGGTGTACGCACATTTTTTTAAGGTAGCCATGTCGTATCGTCTTGGAAACACCACACAAGGAAGTTCATTCCACTGCTTTATAGTACGTGGAAGAAAGCTCCTTGAAAACCGCACTATGGAGGACCGTCACACATCCAGATGGTGGGGATGACTTGTGGGGTGTCGTGCGAAGGTGGAATTCGGCGACAGGAATCAGGTCAAACAGCTTGACAAAATCATGTCCTACAACACCATCTACATTCCAATGATCAATAAAATGTTTCTAATAATTTACTAAATATAGATTTTTGTGGCTTATGACGGAAATACCTCTAGTATTTCCGTTATTTACCATATCCAAAGTTATTTTTTTTGACAATAAGGGACGAGACGAGCAGGACGTTCAGCTGATGGTAATTGATGCGCCCTGCTCATTACAATGCAGTGCCGCTCAGGATTCTTGAAAATCCCAAAAATTCTTAGCAGCACTACAATTGCGCTTGTCACCTTGAGACATAAGATTGAGTTAAGTCTCATTTGCACACTAATTTCACTAGCTACGGCGCCCTCCAGACCGAAATACAATAATGCTTACACATTACTGCTTCACGGCAGAATTAAAGCGCCGTTGTGGTACCCATAATCTTATATTATCGGCATCTCCATATATTATCGGCTTATCTAGCCGGCATCCTTTGCAAAGAAGCCTCCCACTGGTAAAACCGTATAACCGGCGCTATAGTCCCCTGCAACACAAAAGTGAGGATGCACCTTTTTAAAGTTACCTTGATCTACCAGTTGTGTTTGTAGCATATTATCATTGACATGCAGAATATTAAAGCAAATCTCTATTTGAATCCAAAAAATAGAACCGAAAAGCTATTTATTACCTAATTAGCAGAAATAACACCATGTTCTCAATATTGAGACGGTATCTACGGGAAGGGTGCGCTGCGCTCGCGAGCGTTTGTTTGCCTTGTACCAGTAATTACTGAACGCTTTAGGCGGCTTACATTGTTTACCGGAGCACCGGTGATGTAGACCTATGGCACGGTAGACAGGACTGAATATGTACGAGTTATACGATATACATACAGGTACTATTCTTTATGGAAGAGGAGATCAAGTGACCTATAGGCGATGAACGACCCAGTGCTCTGTGAACGGATGGACCACTTAAAAGGCCGGCAGAGCTCCTGTGATTCCTCTGGTGTTGCGATAGACTTTGGGCGGCCGTGATTACTTAACACCAGGTGACCCTTACGCTCGTTTGTCCTCTTTTTGCATTAAAAAAAAGATGCGAGTTTTGGACAGGTAACTTAAAAGTTGCTCGCTGATTTTGAAGACGTCCTTAGATTTTGCACAGGTAATTTGCTGCTAGAATCTGAGGATACGTTTTTATTTCTTCTTGAGAACGTTTTAGTTCGGATTATTTGCTCAGAGCGCTGCAATCCGTGTACAACAAGCCTGTTATTTGAAGTTAACTGCTGAAGCCGACAACCCGGCAACAATTAAAGCTACAGAGGTTGTTATGAATTTATCTATGCCCTTTCATTCATATCGGCCACTGCAGCGGTACTGTTATCCTCTAAAGGAAAGCAAACTCTGTCCCAATGGTAAATTGCAATAAAGAAACAAATTTTATTAAATAAAAATTCAAAAAAAAAAAAAAATCTATGTTTGATAACCACTACACTCTTGAACGGGCAGTGGTTGGAAATACCAAGAAGAACGACTTCGAAGACCTGTTAACTAGCGAGATGTGTATCAGCAGAAGATCCAATCCGGGCGACTTGCAGCCTCTGGGAGCCGCATCGGTGACTTAACTAATTTGGACATGGCATACGAAAATTGAAAACGCTACCAAGATCGCCCTACGTCTACTGCGTCTACTACTAGATCTCTGGTATCATAATTCATTCGGCATTATGTCTATCTAAGTCACCCAAGACTTAGATTTGAACGCAACCCATGGCATGACCCGTCTCGGCGTTATCACTTAGAACGCGTAAATGCGAGTAATGCCGCTCAAGATTCTTGAAAAACCCAAAAATTCTGAGCGGCACTACAATTATTGCGCTCATCACCTTGAGACATAAGATTTTAAGTCTCATTTGCCCAGTAATTTCACTAGCTACCTAACCTTTAAACCAGAACACAATAATCTAGGACATTCCTGCATCACTGCAGAAAAAGGCGCCACTTTGACTTAGCCGTCTACCAATGGTAAAAAAGAATTCATCTCGTTAGACGTATTATACATGTCCATTGATTGCTCGAATTTAAAAAGAAGAATCCTTTTCAAAAGAATTAAGTTATTCTCCAGGAGTAGACGTGACGTATTGTTATGTTGGAACAATCTTTTTATCTAACTCATTTGCAATCAACTCAGCAAAGTTGGAGCATTGGATTACAAAACAAATCTTGTTGAAAGAAATTCCAATAATATCAACCTTGCAATTCTTGAGTTTTTTTGTATGTAAGAGTAGGTACAATCAAGAAAATGGTGTTTAGTACTGAGAAATTCAAATATTTTTTGCAAGGAAAAATATATTTATTTAACCGAAGTATCCAATACATATCTATAATTTTTGTAAATGTATCTCTTTGGCAATGCTGGAAGAAAGCGGTAAGTGGGATTATTGGAGGAGATCTAATACTTTCCCTTGACGCGCTCTGTCTGTTCAGTTCTTCGATTCCTACACCATTATAATACTTTGAAAACGCAGAAAGCAGTTTTTGACTTTATTTGCACGCTCCATAGGGTTCAGTTTAGGTTTGACGAGCTTTGTTTTGAAATGTTCCTTTAGTTGACTTATAGAAACAAAAAGTTAGTCGCTCTTTCATTAATAATATGCATGCATACGTGAATACATAAAAGTTTCAATAATGTTTATTATTCATTTAAATTTAGTATTAGAACATTATTTGTATATATTTTACGCTCTCTTGACAGCTACGATTAATTCGCTTAACGGAGCTTTTAAAAACTGTTCCGTTTATGAGTCTTATAAAAACGTTTAACATTTAAATAAAACACTTTGTAAAGGTTAACTATGTTCTTACATTTGATTTTTGCGTAAAATTTACGTTTTTATTATTATTTTAGTTAACCCGACGTTTCAAAACCTATCCAGATCAGTTTTCAGGGGGACTGCAGATGAAATGAGTCCAGATAGTATTGGTCAATATTTGCCATTATGAAGTTTAGCGCCATTTATTGCCTCGGAGGCGGTATTTGCTGTGCAGTCAGTGTCCTCTTATTTTTTGGTGTGTGGGTTTTAATTAAGAGATTGTTACGCGTTTTAATCCTTTGAAAAGTATTTTATTTAAATGTGTAACACTTGCTTCAATCAAAGAGAAATAAAACGTTACAAATCAAATCAAAATCAGTTTATTCACGTAGGTCACGGAAATGACACTTATGAATGTCAAAAAAAAAAAAATTCCTTATTGAATCTACCGCTACTTCGTAAAGGGTTGAGCTAATGAGAAGAAGTAGCAAGAAACTCATTGCCACTCTTTTATATCAAGATTTACATTTACATCGATTTACAAATCATTTCAATTACAATATAATATGTAAAATGTAAAATGATGCAACAAACACACTCAAATGTCAAATAGACAATGTCTTAAACGAGTAAGTTAAAAAAGTAAATGTAAATTAATACAAAAATTATTGAGTACAGTAGCTGCATCATCCACATACACCATAAATAAATAAAGGTAATCTGTGAGCATTTTACAAGTGATTATAAATAAATAAATATGTATGTATTCATACATATATATATACATATATATATATATACATACAATAATAATAAATAAGTTTAACAGAGCAAACCAGGTGTCGTACTTGCTTACTACTAACTCGATGCTCTCAGAATCACAAAATATAATAATGAACAGAAGTACGATCTCGGATACCGTTATTAATTACTAGCTGCCCGCTCTGTCATGCTCCAGTTTGAATTTGAAAGATAAACGTTGTTTCTGTCATTTATATAATACTAGTGGACACAACAGACGTTGTCCTGTAGACACGTCTTAAATCGATCCAGCCATTAGGAGGAGTTCACAGACATACACTTGAGCAAGAGAATTATATTATATGGACGGAATTGAGAATCTCAAATTCACTGAAAGAAACAAAAAAATCATCAAAATCGGTCCAGCCATTTAGGAGGTAGTTTAATTGTGAATCTAAACCATTCTCGAATCCACCTGAAGACACACACCAATCTCAAATTCACTGGAACACACAAAAATATCATCAAAATCGGTCCAGCCATTTAGGAGGTAGTGCAATTGTGAATCTAAACCATCCTCAAATCCCCTTGAACTCAGACAAAAAATTTCATCAAAATCGTTCCAGCCGTCTAGGAGGAGTTCAGTGACATACACACGCACACAAGAAATATATATATAAAGATTAACTAGCTGACTCGACAGAATTTCATAAATTAAACTCCCTGTTGTTATAATGAAATTGTTTCACAGCAGAACTGTCAAACCGTGCTTCAATATATTATCTCATAGAAAATATGTTCATACAAAACAAATATTGGAAATATTAGCTAGCTGATTTTGCCATATAAATTATATATGTAAACCTTCCTTGAACTTCAACAAATCTATTACAAAAGATTTCATTGAGATCGGTCGAATAGTTTTGGAGTTATTAGGGAACATACAAACATACATTCCCAATATTGCAAAAATAAATAATTATGGGTCCCAAATTGAAATAAAAACTATCCTATCTCTCAAGTTGGACTAAACTGCACTCCATGAAGTAACACTCATTAAAATCCGTTAATTAGTTTAGGTGTTTACTGGAAACAAACATCAGGACACTGGATTTATATTATATACTAGCTCTCTACTAGCTAGGGTCAGCCCTACAGACGTTGTTCTGTACATAATAAATAAAATACTGATCTTTTATGAATTTGTCAATAATATTTCATAGCATCAAGAATTATTTGGTATAATATGCTCCCTGATGTTATAATGAAATTGTTTCACAGCAGAACTGTCAAACCGTGCGTCTATAAATTCTCTCATAGAAAATATGTCCATACAAGACAAATATTGGAATTAAAGATAATTATGGGTCTCAAATCAATATAAAAACTATTCTATCTCTGAAATTGGACTAAACTACACTCTATGAAGAAATCCCATTAAAATCCGTTTATTAGTTTAGGAGTCCATCGCGGAAAAACAACGTGTCACGTAATTTATATATATTAAGATATATAAAAGATTATGCTGTAACGGAATTTATCGTGAGATCTTTCAACTTATTAACGGTAGTGTAACGCAATTTTATCCACGTGGCATAGATTGTGTAAAATCTTAAGAGTCATGACTCCTTTCGATTTCGTTGACAATAATTAGGTTTAATTGTCACAAACAAAGAAGCCAGTACTTAATGTACACCCATAAAGAATATATATATACATAAGCCGTAAAGAATATAATTCTTTACAAGTTGTATTCTACTGTAAGTGAGCATAGGTATTTCATAAGTGATATTGAAATATAGTTCACGGAACGACCTCCATCTGAGCTCTAATATATCAGTGGCAGCTCATCCCTACAAATGGTAGAGATTCGCGGCTCCACAGTAGACAATGTGCCACTGCTCTACCGACGACGGCCGCTTTGTCAGACTTTACTGAACCAGGTGTCCTATATATGTCATGTTGTTGGAACCTACATCGAGTGTGCTACCAGCTTTAGTGCTTGCCTATGATGACTGATATGTGTAACAGCATATTGGGTTAAGTCTGTAATCTGAAACGTGTTTTAATATTTTGTTCTTATGTGAAAAAGAGACAAGGTGTTAATAAAAGTAATTGAATCTTGTTTGCTAGCTCGCTTGTACTACAAAAGTAAAAGGCATAAATGGCATTTATTTTCTCAAAATTGATTCATTTAGAATTCTTTTTTATTCATTTCTAATTTACTAGATACTACTACCGCTTTGGAAACAAATGGCATTTGGCACAATTGGAAGTTGGATAAGGATTTCTGTAGTTGGCAACTGGAATGAGATGTGTTTCTTTCTATTTTGGAGGGTAGGAAACTAGCAAGATGTAGACGCTAAAGAAAGATCTTGGGAAACCAGCTTTTGTTTTAATTTTATATTTAAAAGGCATTACAGTTCAAATATAAAGGCAAAGAGTCATTTATTTTCTCAAAATTTATTCCTTTAGAATGCTTTTTGATGTAATTTCGCTCTGAGAGAGAAGAAGCGGCGCAAGACACTTTCTCTCTTTTCAATAGAAATATAGATTATTGTACAGTCATTTCTGTCGCTGTAAAATAATCATAATCTAGTCCCAGGCTGTCCGATCACTTTGATATTCAGATGTGGAGTAATAAGATTTACGACAGAACCATTTTTTTATGAAACATTTAAATTTATTTATAGATAATGCCTGAATAGTGGCTGGGACTTTATTATAAAAGTGTATACATTTACCCTTAAAGCTATTATGTATCTTATAAAGCCTACTAGAATTACTTACAATCAATCCCTTATTTCTAGTTTATAATAATGAAAATCACTTTTTAAAATGTTTTTTTTTTAATATGAATTTGAAATACAATGTACTTTTTAACTTTAAGCTTATCTATGTGTGAAGCGGCTTAAAAAAATATATATATAAAAAAAAATTCAATAACAGTTATTACAAATTATAGTTCTTATTTTAAACAAAGTGGTATAGGAATCAATAAAAAGCAAATAATAAATTATTATCAACTATAATTTGACAATTACACATTAGCTTTCTACTTAGCTAGCCGCAGATAAAATTATATTAATGAAGGATTTTGTAAAAAGTACTTTTTTAACGATGACTTAATGATGACCAGTGGGAGGCTCCTTTGCACCGGATGCCGGCTGATTATGGGTACCACAACGGCGCCTATTTCTGCCGTGAAGCAGTAATGTGTAAGCATTACTGTGTTTCGGTCTGAAGGGCGCCGTAGCTAGTGAAATTACTGGGCAAATGAGACTTAACATCTTAGTCTCAAGGTGACGAGCGCAGTTGTGGTGCCGCTCAGAATTTTTGAGTTTTTCAAGAATCCTGAGCGGTACTGCATTGTAATGGGCAGGGCGTATCAATTACCATCAACTGAACGTCCTGCTCGTCTGGTCCCTTATTATCATAAAAAAAAAACTTATATTTATTTTTATTTATTGCATAATTTTTGAGTCTCTAGGGGAGTCTTGTTTAAGTATAGTGGAATGATGTAGTTGTTTGCTTTAGTACCATATAATATAGAAGTATTTGTAGATTTAGGTAATTTAAAAGACATGTTTGTTCCAGTAAACAGTCTCAGATGACGCAGTACTTCGATTTCTTTAAGGAATTTCGATTCATTTATATCTGACAATATACGGAAATTAACTTAACATTAAATTAAGTGTAACCCCCTTATTCATAATGGTCCGCTAACTTTAAACAGCCGCTTAGGAGTCTTTTTTCTCATTCTGACTTAGGTCAATAGAAGAAGACAGAGTGAGAATTAGCAATGCTTTAAGTTAGCAGACTATTATGAATAAGGGGATAAAACTATAGTACACAAATAAAATTTGAAAAATTAAATTTTATGAACGATGCGGGACTCGAACCCCCGATCTCCGGCGTTCCATGCCGGTGCTCTAACCAACTGAGCTAACCGTTCGAGTGACGTATCGCTATAAAATATTGTATGCTTTGTTTAACTCTCAGGTTGTGGCTTCATCTTCAGGATCTACTTTACAGTTGATAACCTCCTCAACCCCAATATTGGCATATTAGGAAATTGACTTGAGATGTCGCTCTTGTAAATCTAAACAATTTGTTAAGTTTTTAAAGTGATAACGTTCACTTCGAGGATTAATACACAAATAAAATTTGAAAAACAAAATTTTATGAACGATGCAGGACTCGAACCCACGACCGGTGTTCTGTGCCGGTGCTCTAACCAACTGAGCTAACCGTTCGAGTGATGTATCGCTATAAAATCCTGTATGCTTTCTTCAACTCTCAGGTTGTGGTTTCATCTATATTATCGGATTCAGGTTGAGAAGTGAAATTTCCAACACAATAGTGACTAGACTAACCTATTTGGTTCTTTTATGTCCACATTGTTATAGTTATAAGATTTCTGTAAAGTTTTTGAACCAAATAAGCCTTTTATTAATTATTATTATTAAATTAGAACAAAAGAAAAATAAATCTATTTCATAAGCGAGGCTAAAGAGTAGACAATTATTATGCGATGTGTCCAATTTTTTTTCCATTTATTGTTCATAATAAAGCATACAATAAAATTTCTTCATCAAAATTTATTTATTAGGTTTATTTACAATCACATACAATAATACACACAAATATAGAAAAGTAGAACTAAAACTAGGAACTAAATGTAGTGATTACTTACAAATAATTAATTTTAGGTGTTATATACAATAAGTTACAAATAAAACATTTTTTTTAAATTAATAAATGAGTTTAAACATCAATTTTCCAATTATAACATTATTAAAGATTACCAATTCAAAATTCAAAATTCAAATATGTTTATTCAAAACTAGCTGACCCGGCAAACGTTGTTTTGCCATATAAAGTATAATTCACGCGATAGTTTTATAAGTAATAAAATATTGCCTATATTGTAGCCTGTACATCATTTTGTCCTATTGTCAATAGTTTTTGCAGCGCACGCAAAAATAGGTTTTCGATTTTACACCTTGTGTTACAAAATAGCAATTTTATTACGGATCCCTAATTTTGAAAAAAAAACATAGCCTTCCTCGAAAAATGGACTACCCAACACTGAAAGAATCATTCAAATCGGACCAGCAGTACCAGAGATTAGCGCGTTCAAACAAACAAACAAACAAACACTGCAGCTTTATAATATTATATATAATATATATATAGTATAGATAGGATTTAAAATCACTTATTGAACGTCAAAATCTACCACCCATTCAAAAGAGACTGCCTCAGAACTGAGAAGAATGGGCGCAAGAAACTCAGCGGGCTTTTTTTATTAATATAAAATATGGATTACAATGTAAAATCGTACAATAAACATTTAAAATTAAAGAGCCTGAGGGTGTTCGCTTTATTCCAAGTCCGTGGTGTCATTAAGAAAATCGTTTATGCTATAATAACCTTTCCCACACAAACGTTTTTTAACAATTCTTTTAAATTTCGTAACACATTTGTTTTGTACATTTTCTGGGATCATATTGTAGAAGCATATACATCGCCCAACAAAAGACTTACTAACTCGACCCAACCGAGTAGTAGGCATAACAAGTTTATGTTTGTTAACCTCTTCTGCAGCACAAATATAGTATTAATATCGGCCGCACTGCCCCATAACAATATACAATAGGACATAATACTATGAAAATAACTAAAGTATACTAATCTCGCCGTATCTATGTCAGTTAACCGTCTAATTTTCTTAACCGCATATGCTGCAGAACTAAGTCTATTCACCAATCCTTCAATATGGGGGCCCCACTGCAATTTGGAATCAAGAGTAATGCCAAGAAATATAGCAGATTCCACTGGTTTTACCACCTCTCCATTTAATAAAATATTCGCATCTACATTTTTGACATTTGGCGCGGTGAATTTAATATATTTGGTTTTATGATTATTTAACAATAAGTTATTATCGCTAAACCAGTACACGATGTCAGATAGAGCATTGTTTACTTCTTCATACAAAACTTGGCTTTGTTTCACTTTGAATATAAGTGAAGTGTCATCCGCAAACAATACCACCTTGTGTTTTTTTTCTACAAGGTAAGGTAGATCATTTATATAAATTAGGAAGAGGAGGGGTCCAAGAATAGACCCTTGTGGTACCCCCATACCGAGAGGAGTCCCAGGAGATCTCCTGCCATTCACCTCGATCCTCTGAATCCTATTATTTAAATATGAGATCAGAAGATCGAGTGCAGATCCTCTTACACCATAGTGGCATAGCTTCCTGACCAGCGTTGAATGTTGAACACAATCAAAAGCCTTAGATAAATCACAGAAGATACCAAGTGCATTCTGTGATTCCTCCCAGGCCTCAAAAATATTCCTGATGAGTTCAACACCTGCATCCATAGTCAAGCGTCCCCTAGTAAAGCCAAATTGTTTTATATGAAGTAACTTATAAGTGTTAAAGTGAGTAAGCATTTGGCTTAAAATATTTTTTTCAAAAATTTTACTAAGGGTCGGCAACACCGAAACAAGGCGATAGTTATTCGGGTCAGAAGTGAGTCCCGATTTAAATATTGGTGTAATTTTACTATACTTCAGAAGGTCAGGAAACACGCCATGTTCAATACAGCTATTAAAAACTAGTGCTAGATATGGTGCTATGACGTCAATAACAGAACTTATTATTTTTACAGATATGCCCCATATGTCAGCAGTTTTTTTCATTTCTAAGGATCTGAAAGTTTTAATTATTTCTGCTGGGCTAACAACACTGAATTTGAAATTTTGTTTACATTCCTTAACATTTTCCAAAAGAAGTGACTCGGCAACACTGGTGGAGGAGACAAGGGTGCTTGAGATGGAAACTGGAATGTCAGAAAAAAAATTCTCAAAAGCAGAAGTTACTTCCTGCTCAGAGTGGATTTTTGTATTGTTTATTATTAGATTATATTCAGACTTGCAGTCTTTCGCTCTTCCAGATTCCCAGTTAATAACTTTCCAAGTCATTTTTATTTTATTTGAAGCATTTTTAATTATTTCTCTAATATGCATTGACTTAGCAATAGTACATACTTTCTTAAATAATTTTGAGTATTTTTTCACATACATAAGGTAAGATACATCATGATTACATGATGATCTCTCACTATATAGTTCATATAACCGTTGTCTGCTGCTATGAATACCAGCTGTTGCCCAGTTGTTAAATGACAAGAGACCACCCGAGTTGAGTGTCTTTGAAGTAAATATAGAAGCAAACTCTGTTTTAATTATTTTAAATAACTTACCATACATCTCATTTGGAGTACTGTTATAATTCAAATACAAGTTTGAGAGTTTTTCTGAAACATTGCCTCTATATTTCTCCATTCGCCTATTGTTTACCGGAACATAAACTTTTTAGTTGAAGTACATTTGTTTCCTTCAATATTAAGAGAGGCTAATTGACCAAAGTGGTCTGAGCTCAGTTTACTAATTATTGATTGAGAAATAGGTTTATAATTAGTAAAAATATTATCAATACAGCTTTTAGAGGTGCTGGTTACTCTAGTAGGTTCTAAGAAAATATTTGATAAATTATATGATTTAAACAAAGATTTGAATCTAATACTTGTGGTGGATTTTTCTAATAAGTTAATATTAAAGTCACCACAAATCATAATATATTTCTTAGATTCTGATAGTTTTGCCTCCTCCAATACACTCTCAAATAATTCATGTAATGCATCGGAGGGTCTGTATATGCTTACAACAATGGCACACTCAAGCTCTGCACAGGCTATTTCAATGGTACGTTCAACAGAGAGGCCCACAATATCGTTACGGTCTTTGAATTTAAGTGATTTACTTATAAGTATAAGAGAGACGCCACGTGTTACCTTTTCTCTGCTAAACACACTTGCCACCCGATGACCACTGTAGTTAAAAATGAGCTCATATTTTCTAAGCCAGTGTTCAGTAAGACATAAGATATCAATATTTTCATGGTTCATTAGTAACTCCAGTTCTAGTTCTTTACCTAACAATCCTTGCATATTTTGGTGCATCAGGTTTATAACTTTACAATTATTATGTTTACTATTACTTCTAAATTGTGTATTTATATTGCTAGAGGAGTCCCCTATTGTCTTATTGACTAATTTAAATAATTTGGAACATATTCCAAACCAGAAACTAAACTATAAGACTGCTATAACAATGATGCTGCAAATGGTCTTGCGGAATTTGGCTAAGGAATCAGCAAATATATCAATATCAGCTATGCTATAAGAATTTAAAATTTTACATAATCGAGGGACTGGGGAATTGGTACCTAGGATCGTTCGACGAAGTGGAGGACAAATACCACGAAAACCCCTAAAGGGTTTATCTGGGTAGGGTGTCACTGGCGATTTCAGCGCTACACCTCTATAAATATAATAATTAAATAATGGTATATTAATATTATTTACATTAGTCTTCACATAATATGGTTGTTGTTTAAAAAATGTTTTTTTATGAAGCCTCTATATTTTCCATTCATTTTATATAAATTTTGTAGAATATCTGGCAAATCGATTAAAATATTAGGTATTATTTTATTTAGCATTCTTGTACTATAGATGTGTTTGGTCTTTGGAATGCAAAATATCTTGGATTTTATTAAGTTTCTTAAATTGCTTGGCCTTTGATACTCTATCAAAAATGATGGTTCATTAACTTCTCTAATTGAGGTGAGCAATTGGAAATAAAGTATTTAACATCTTTATTGCTATATTATTCATATTTAAATATTTTTATTCATTATTTTCCAAATTTACTACGATAATACGGTAAGTGAGATGTTAATATAAAGATGGCAATGTACGAGCAGCACGCGCTATAAGCAACGTGGCAGCAACAAATGTCATTATTTAGTGGCAGAGAAAACATACGGCGCTGTATCCCGGTTAGAAACCGAGCAGTTACTGTCATATCTTGGGGTTATTAAAACATTATATAAATTAACATTATATAAAATGATTTAAATATTTTCTTAAAAGAGTTTCTTGCTACTTCTTCTCGAGCTTTTCCGCAATGGTGGTAAATGTTAAAATATATAACTTTTGACATTTATCACACTTGATTGAATAAATCTGCTACTAAATTATAGTCACATAATGCACTATTTACTCAAACTTTATACTATTTTTAACTGAAATCCATTAATTCCCAACACGTTCAGATTTTTTGTCTTTCTATGCGCCCTAAAAAATAATTCACCAAACATTCATGCGATATACAGATAGGAATGGTATTTATAGTATGTTGTATAGTTCTATTGTATGTGGAAGAATATTCATTGCAAGCCACACTACTGGTGGTAAGATTGATAGGTATTGGAGTTTGTAGCGTGTAGGGCGATGATGGAATTCGGGGTTAGAGATCAGATTTTAGTCATATTTAAAACGTAAGCTTGACGAATTCTGTCAAGTGTGACCGCCGTTATCTTGAGTGTGCTATAACATGTTTCGTCATACTCACTTAAATCACATTGCTTGTGGCGGCGTCGTGTACCGGTCAACACCTTCTCTCAAATATGTTAACGACTTAAGAAACTAATTTGTTATGTTAGTATAATATTAAAGCTATTGTAAAATACTTATAAATATTTTAAAGAGTGGCTGTTGAGTTTCTTGTATGTTTTTCTCACGAGCTTCTTTTTTTCCGAACATAATTGGTAGATTCAGTAATTTAAATTTAATATTTTTAGTGACGATTCTAAACCACTTAGATAAGCCTATTTGAATAAAGTTTATTTGATTATGATTTGATCTTACACCGGTGGTATAATATAGATCATAGAAAATGTTTTGACCACAAACCAATGTGTTGTATAGATGTCTCTATTTGTGCGAGCTGCGACCTGGCTGATCGCTTCGATGCAGCTTGCAATAAATCAGTGTGTTAGCGACTTGCTTGTTTCACGAACAATGCATAGCTTTGGATGCTTGCTTATAATGTCTACTGTTATTAGCACTGCCCACGTAGCTAGACTGTTACGATAGTTTTTTGTATTGGGTCATTGTGGGGACATTACCAAATCCAACTGTTGGAACTCACAAGCGCACACGGACGTGTTTATAGCCCGTATGTTTTTACGCGTGCTTGTTGAGATACGTGTGGTAATCAGGCGGTACCGCTCAACGAGGACATTTTTCTCTGTATTTTCAAGCTTATTACTTCGTTTATTAACATAAGGGCTCCGTTTCTTTTATGAAAGGGCTCAATTCTTTTTTATGATATAACACTCTTATCTATAATTTGATTAACATGGCGGTAAGATTGGTTTGTTATCATTCTGATTGAAACGTAGGACGTTTGTTGAAATATTTTACAAATTTTAATTCAAACTTACTTCTTATATCCTTAATATTTTTACCATAATGAGTTATTTTTCCTGATACAGTCAATCGCTACAGAATTTATAAATGTTGAACTTTACTCCAACCTTAAATGTCCAGACTTAAATGAAATTTTGAAGTTTACGTAACACGTCCTATCAACAATAACATTAAATTTACCAGCGGGCCTACCATGAACTCTTTTTGCGATTCAATTGACAACTTAAAATGAACTGCTTTGCTATCTCGTACCTCGACGTCATTAGAGCTATCCATTTTAGGCTGACGTCAAATCAAGTAATTCAATCGCATACTGATTTAGTTCGTTCATTCATTCGCACCATGAAGTAATATTTCAACCTAAACTGGATAGCTTATGTGTCAAAGTGAGCGATTTGAAAAAAGTTGCTACTTCCTTAGAGGAAAGTGAATCGTGTGGTATTAATAACTTTTACAAAATAGTGAAAACATACAGAAAACGAAAATTTTATTGATGAAAGTTGAGATGAGAATACTTTATTGGACTTTTTTGTAAAACAAAATACTGAAAATAAATACCGAAAATGAAAATGTTGAAGATGAGGCAGTAAGGGCCCGGGCTATAACCTGTTCGCAAGAACGAATTAAAAAAAATGTACCCTGCTCTCCTGTCAAATCAAACATCAATAGACGTGCGTTCATAACTCGTTATTTTTACGAAAACACCTAAGCAAACATTTAATTTGTGATTCAATGAACAGTATATATTCTTATTATTGTTATTTAATAAGTACAAAAAAGGGGTTAATGCTTTATAATTTGACGGTATAAAGCGCAATTTTAAAATGTATTTTTAGTATTTTCTGCGCAAAAAAAACCGCTAAAATGATATCATTTTAGGTTTTGAAACGCAACGCATATGGTTCGAGTAAGAGAGACAAACTTTTGCAACGACTGTAGAGCGTCACCTCTTTCTGACCACAAACAATTTTTTTTTATTTATTCTTCATAAGCGATTCGTACGAATCTTAGCGATTCAGTTTAAGTACCTAATCGGAATCGGATGGCTACTTAAATGTTGATGGCCTTACCGTTGATAAACTTAAATGCCCTCTGTACTCAAATTTGCATATCAAAATATGTCAAATTTGAATTTACTCGAAACGATACAACTCTAAAGATGAGGATAATGTATCATATAACCCGTAGGGTTGGTCGCACATATAGGTATATCGGTAGACCACGATAAAAAATGTAAAGTTAGTTTTTATTAAATCAACGAGTCGATATCAGATGACAAGTTTATAATTATTTTAATTTAGACTAGATGTTTTGGTATTGTGTGGTACTAATAATATAATATAGTACATTCCGTTTTAGTTTTTCTTGCACGTGTCATTGGGTTGCAAAAAATATCTGATTGATTTTATTCCTACCAAATCATTCTAACGTCTGAAATATAAAATATATCTATATAATAGTTAAATGTCTTAAGGCCGGTACTTCACAACGAATATCGTGTTTCATCAACATCTAGCTTTAGTTTACTTCAACTGACAAGATTGGTACTGCTGAAAAACTTACAAGGGACTTACAAATCTATATTTGCAGACACAGGAACCCCTATTTGTAGGTATCCAAGGTCGCATTTAACATACACGTGAGAAAGTTGAGTGGAAATTAAGTGCATTACACATTCGCGACAGGGCTCCCAGCTAAGGTATGGGATACGGCGGCGGAATGTTCAAGTGACATTTACGTCTTAGTTTTATTAAGCAGCGAGGAATTCAAATTTAAAAGTTGTAATAATCTGGCATTCTCATGATATCTCACTTGGCTGTTGTAGCTCGTTATGTGTCGCAGAAACAAATGATACTTTCAGAAAGTTTTGAGTTACTACCAAGTAGGACTGTTTCTAAGAAATTACTAGAATATTGTTTTTCTGGTAGCATGTTTTTGGAAACTGGAATATTAGTTAGTTAGTATTAGTTGGTGGACTTAGGGGTATAGTGAACCCTTAATAAGCAGGAGTCGAACCTACGTAGCGTGCAATGCTAATAAATTTATAAGAATATGTACTGAAAGTTCGCGTAATGTTAACGTACGGTGAAAAAGTGCCTTTTAATAAAGGCAACTGGAAAAATATTGGAAAGGAAACAAAAATATTCTATAAAATTGTACCAGTGGGAGGCTCCTTTGCACAGGATGCCGGCTAGATTATGGGTATCACAACGGCGCCTTTTTCTGCCATGAAGCCGTAATGTGTAAGCATTATTGCGTTTAGGTCTGAAGGGAGCCGTAGTTAGAGATATTACTGGGCAAATGAGACTTAACATCTTATGTCTCAAGGTGAAGAGCACAATTGTAGTGCCGCTCAGAACTTTTGAGTTTAGTTAACTTTTATTAGTGATGAAATGTTATACTGGTCTGATAATTCCGAGAGGTTGGATGAAAGATTATGTGGATGGAAGTGTTGGTGAAGATTGCGTTGGAGTTCATGACACGATCAGGCGTGTGTGAAAAATTTGATGATGATGCGAGTGGAGGAAACTAAACAGCGTGCTCCAGACCGAGGCTAATGGCCTTATGCCGGTGCATATTATACCAGTGGGAGGCTCCTTTGCACAGGATGCCGGCTAGATTATGGGTACCACAACGGCCCCTATTTCTGCTGTGAAGCAGTAATGTGCAAACATTACTGTTTCGGTCTGAAGGGCGCCGTAGCTAGTGAAATTACTGTGCAAACGAGACTTAAAATTTTATGTCTCAAGGTGACGAGCGTAATTGTAGTGCCGCCCAGAATTTTTTGGCTTTTCAAGAATCTTGAGCGCCCATGACAATGCGTCATTGGCCGGGCGTATCAATTACCATCAGCTGAACGTCCTGCTCGTCTCGTCCCGTATTTTCATAAAAAAATGGCAACGTGAGCAAACAGGAAGTAAATGTAAGTACTTACAAAAATAATATACTATGATAAATATAATATTAGTCGAACCCAGTGCAACAAGCATACTCTTTTTTTATTATTATATTTGGTTTGACTAAAAAGTCTCTAAATTATACTTGGCGAACTATTGACGAAGAGTAATGTATTGCTGTCTCTGTTGACACACGATACAAACATATTGTTCGCTATAAGTCTAAATACAATTAACTGGTAATTAGCATAATCTCCGCGTTCATGCGGCACTTGAGGCGTGGTAATTAAACATTGGTTAAAAGTGAGAGCGAACTGCCATCAATTACGAAGCGAAAGGCCCGAGCCGTGAGAGTGAAGGCGGGCACAACTCCAACGTGACGTCATCGTGATTATTATAAACTCACGATTCAGTCACGTGTGTGTTTTAAGCACACTTTTCCATCCTGTTAATGTTTCTATAACAAAATTATTCTTTTGGCGCTCCATAACTTTATGTAGTGAAACAAACTTCTTTAGAATCGCTGTGATTTGAAACTCGATGAAACGAAAAAGCGAGACGATAGAGACACAAACAGGTAAATGTATTCATATTAGATTCAGCCGGCAAGAGAATGAGATACAGCAGGTACACTTCACTTTTTTTTCTTTTTTTTATGGAATAGGAGGACAAATGAGTGTACGGGTCACCTGGAGTTAAGTTATCACCTCCGCCCATATTCTTTTGCAACACCAGAGGAATCACAAGAGCGTTGCCAGCCTTTAAGGAAGGTGTAAGCGCTTTTTTTGAAGGTACCCATGTCGTATCGTCCCGGAAATACCGCACAAGGAAGATCATTCCACAGCTTTGTAGTACGTGGAAGAAAGCTCCTAGAAAACCGCACTGTGGAGGATCGCCACACATCCAGATGGTGGGGATGATATCCTAACTTGCGGCGTGTCGTGCAAAGGTGGAATTCGGCGGCAGGAATCAAGTTAAACAGCTCTTCTGATCAGTCCCCGTGGATAAATGCGGTAGAAGAAACACAATGATGCGACGTCTCTACGCAACGCCAAGTGATCCAGCCGTTCACAGGGTACTGGGTCCCCGACAATTCGAGCTGCTCTGCGTTGCATAAGGTCAAATGGATCAAGCTGATACTGGGGTGCGCCAGACCAAAGATGACAGCAATACTCCATGTGTGGCCGGACCTGCGCTTTGTAGAGCGCTAGAATGTGTTCATTACAACATCCAAAAAATTTACCAAGAAACGGAACTAATGGATATTTCTCAACATTATCTTAATATATATAAATCCGGTGTCCTGATGTTTGTTTCCAGTGAACTCCTAAAGTAATGAACGGATTTTAATATTTATTTATTTCGATTTGTGACCCATAATTGTTTCTATTACCAATATTTGTTTTTTTTACATGGTTTTTGTATGGACATATTTTATATGAGAGAATTTATTAACGCACGGTTTGACAGTTCTGCTGTGAAACAATGTCATTATTATAACTGGGAGCATATTTTACGAAATAATTCTTGATGACATGAAATGTTATTGACAAATTCATAAAACACAGTATTTTATAATGTACAGAACAACGTCTGTCGTGTCAGCTAGTAATGTATAAAACATGTATTAGTATTAGGGAAATTCTATATTATTAATTAGGGAAAAATCTATATTTACGAAGGTAAGGCAGATACAAAAAGGATAACTCGACAAGCGAATAATATTTTTAATAAAACACCTAGAACTAATTTCGGAAAAAAAAAATAATGTTTGAAAATTCAAAACTCTACAACAGCCTCCCCAAAGACATTAAAGAAATTAAAAGCTTAAATACTTTATATACATTATTCGGGACATTATACAGGAATAATATCTGGGACTGTATTAAGATTTCCTATAGTCGCCGGTTTTGGCTCGTTAAATAAATGAATTTATGAAAGCACTTGCAATCAACCAAGAATCATGAGGAAAGAAGTAAAATGTAATCCACTAACCTTTGAACACTCCCACGTCACTCAGGTGGCGGCGACGCAGCAGCTCCAACGGTCCTGACTCTGGTGTTCCAGGTGAACGTCACTGGCGATCGCAAGCTTGCAAAGTTTATATGTAGACACTAGTATTGAACGTCAACACTAGACTTGATGACCACTGGTTATCACTAAGGCTAAACACGGTTTACATATTATGTAGTGCTATCGACCACACCCGAGCAAAGATCAATTGTCTCTGTCTGCTTGTCAACCCAAGCGCGACTTGTGTCATCGGATAGTGGAGCACGTACAACTACCCTCATGATTCCTAATAAAATCAGCAAGTAACGTACATACATATTACGGTTTTAAATAAATCAACGAATAATTGTTGATGTAGTGTAGTCACGGCTTTATAATAAAATATATTTATTTACAAATGAGTGACGGTTGCGTGGCAGTGAAGTTTTTGTATTATTTTATGAATGTTCTTGAGATTACAATTTATACAATTATTTATTTTTAAAGGTTTCAACTTGTGTGTGTTTACTGATGTTTTTGTTGGTATTTTCCACTTGACTTACTTATAAATACTAATATTAATAAAGTTAGAAAAATAATTATGTATAATATTATAGTTATACCTATGCTAACGGCTCACATATTATATAGTATTAAGAATATATTTTCTCTATAAGTGAACATTGTTAAATTCTTTTGAAAAATAAAGTTCTTAAATGTCCAATAATTACCGAGGGACAGTATTTTAAGGTGTTGAAAAAAATTTTTGATGGATTTTAAATATCAAATATTGACACACTTTTACACAAATTATCTTGCCCCAAGTTAAGCATATATAGCCTGTGTTATGGGTTACAAGACAATGATATATTTAATACAATATACTTACTTAAACATACATAAATTCATATAAACATACATAAATACATTTAAATATCCATGACTCGGAAACAAACAACCATATTCATCATATAAATGATTGCACCTACCGGGATTCGAACCCGGGACCTCTAGCTTAGTAGGTAGGATCGCTAACCACTCGGCTATACAAGTCGTCAAATAATATATATTTACTGAATACTTACTTAGTGAATAGTTTAAGCTTTGACAATTATTAAGTAAAATAGTAAAATATAATCTTGATTTTTATTATATTGTTTACTTGATTTTTATTATTTTATATATAATTATTATAAAATTGGAAATGTTTTGAGAGTCATTTTATACAAAGTACATGACTCTATTTAACATACATTGGTCCTAAAGGACACAATCGACTGTGTCCGGCACGCCAGTCAAAATACCGCTCTCCCACTTAATACTGACTTGAAATAATGGCATTACCGTTTTGTTTCGGTTGTCTGTGTTCTATCCAGTGGTCTAACCACCCATTCCAGGACGATACTAGTCTAAGTAGTTCTGGAAAATTGTTCCCTGGACGTATATAATCAGGATCTGATGGAAGATGCCCGGTCTGCATTGCGGTATTCGCATACTCTGGAGAGAGGAAAATTACTGTGCTGACTCGGGATACACAGAACGATAAGGAAAGGAGCTAACTCCTTGAACACATAATAAAACGGCTTCCGTTCCGTGTTCGAGCAGATCCCCACCACATAAATTCTTGGTGATTTCAACGCCCACCACGCCGTTTGCATGCTCTGACACAACTGGTTATTTCGCCAACGCATTTCCAATGGGTCAAATACTGTGCGAAAGCTAACAAAAAAAAACCGATGTAAATCGGCTTCTACCATGTCATTCCATTCATATTTATTAACCTCATTGGTTGTTCGTCCTCGAAGTTCATTCTTCAAGTCGAAGTTTCCTCTACGGAAGCGAATAAACCAAAGATAATAGACGCTAATTATTTCTAACCATATTGATATTGCGAGATATTGCTGGTGCGTTAGTTCCACGCCGAAATTTGTATTTCGAATATCAAAATTTCTTTATTTGTACACAGTCATTTATAAACACATATACAACTCTCCTGGTAGATTTAGATAATCTGTGTTAGGAGAGAATCGCTCATAAGAATATAAGTCTCATTTTCGATTTATCCATAAAAATATACTAGAATACTGCGAGGTTGTACGAGCCACCGCGCTAATTAAGATAAAATATATTTTAATCTGCCTGTGAAAACATGCATTTAAATTCAAATTCAAATATTTTTATTCAAAATAGGATTTATAATCACTTATTGAACGTCAAAATTTGATTTCATTGCTATGCAGATGACAGCACTGGTGATGCCGTATACACGGGCAATGCAGGTCTCTCTCGGGAAATCGTCGACCAGTGCCGGGAGAAACTTGTGTCTTCTATCGAGTCCTCTCTCGAGAAGGTCGCGGAATTGGGTAAATTGAACCTTGTCCAATTTAACCCCCAGAAGACTCAAGTTTGCGCGTTTACCACTAAAAAAACCCCATTTGTCGTATCACCGCTCTTCGAGAAGACTTCTCTTAAAGCCGCGCCTAGTATTGGAATACTGGGTCTCGAAATCTCGAGCGATTGCCAATTCCGTGGCCATCTGGAGGGTAAAGCCAAATTGGCTTCGAAGAAGCTGGGCGTCATCAATAGACCACGGCAATACTTCAAGCCGGCCCACATTCTAGCGCTCTACAAAGCACAGGTCCGGCCACACATGGAGTATTGCTGTCATCTCTGGTCTGGTGCACCCCAGTATCTGCTCGATCCATTTGACCGCGTGCAACGTATAGCAGCTCGAATTGTCGGGGACTCAGTGCTCTGTGAACGGCTGGATCACTTGGCGTTGCGTAGAGACGTCGCTTCATTGTGTGTCTTCTACCGCATTTATCACCGGGAGTGTTCCGAAGAGCTGTTTAACCTGATTCCTGCCGCCGAATTTCGGCTATCATCCCCACCATCTGGATGTGTGGCGGTCCTCCACAGTGCGGTTTTCAAGAAGCTTTCTCCCTCGTACTACAAAGCTGTGGAATGAGCTTCCTTGCGCAGTGTTTCCGGGACGATACGACATGGGTACCTTCAAAAAAAGCGCGTACACCTTCCTTAAAGGCCGGCAACGCTCTTGTGATTCCTCTGGTGTTGCAAGAGAATGTGGGCGGCGGTGATCACTTAACACACGCTCGTTTGTCCTCCTATTCCATAAAAAAAAGGAAAAAGAAAAGACTTCCTCTCTGAAATCTTGCATCAAGCAGGTTTTATTTCAATGAAACAGCAAGTTATTACCTTGACCTTTAAAGTGTAGTGTAATTTCATTAGCTTGTATCATGTATTTTATATAACTTCATACATTTTATTATGTATCCGCTGTTACATATAAGAAAACCCCAGTATTTCGTAAAGTTCTTGAGTGGTGCACGTCACGGGGAGATATCTCACTAAGTAGTATTTCAGCCGATCTTTGACCGTCGTGTGACTTTCATACGGATCATAGCGTGGGAGGAGAAACATGTCTGCAGCTTACCTTTAAGTCTGATCATTTCCTGCACCAGAAGAGACACAGGAATTAGAGAGGTATCTTGGAGAACCTTTCAAAAGCTGAACCTCTTACACAGCATAACTATTATCTATCCCAAACTACCTAAGTGAGTTAGCATAAAAAAGCATCATTATTTTAAGTAATTGATTGCCAAGCATTGTTACTAAATTGCATAAAATGGAAAATAAATTGGCATTGCAATAATCGTATAAACGTCACTATAAATAGGTAAGATTGCAGTTTTGTGGTTGTTTATAGCACTGCGTCTGAGCTCGCGGTAGCAATTAGCATTTATAATATTAAACCAACGATTGCTATAGTATCCGCTGTGTCGTACCGCTGCAGTAACTAGTACGAAGCAGCCAGGTTCTACAAGCCACTGCGCTAATAAATGCCGACTGACAATGTCCTGTTTTCGACAACGAAGTGACTATTTGTAAGGCTAGTGGATGAATATTTTGGGGAAATTCCACAGATAAGGATAGAGTCTTTAAATGTCAGAAAAAATGTATAAGAGCTATATTTCATTTAAGCCCTACTGATTCCTGTAAACCATATTTTGATAAATTTAAAATACTTACTTTCCCGTGCCTATATATATATATATGAAGTGCTAGTATTCATTAGAATAAATGATCAACTATTTAGTTACTCTGATAGTAAACGCAGAAAAAATAAAATATGTTTCACGCAGCATACAACGGCACTTTTTGGTAATAGTATATTTAATATAGCTCCTCAGCTATATAATAAACTACCAGCATCATTAGCGGACCAAAACTTAAATATTAACTCTTTTAAAAATAAAATTAAGGAATTTTTAATGGCGAAGAAATATTATTCAGTTAAAGAGTATTTAACAGACGTGGATCTATAGTCATTAGAATATGTTAATTCAGATATTTCAAATTAACATTTTTAGTAAGTAATTTTTATTTTTCAAATTTTTATTATATTATGGTAGATAGACTTTTATGAATAATTTGGTTTTTATGTTGTATGTTTTTCACGGTAAACTTAGAGTAAGAATTGTAAAATATTATTTTTGCATGCATACCCGGCAGATTGTTAGCACCTATGATTATAATGTAACACCAATGTACCCACTCAATCTATGCAATTAAATGACTTGATTTGATTTGATTTGAATAAATTTTATTTTGACGACCCATATAGCCGAATGGTTAGTGACCCTGACTACTAAGCTAGAGGTCTCGGGTTCGAATACCGTTAGGTGCAATCGTTTATATGATGAATATGAATGTTTGTTTACGATTCATATAGATATTTATATGTATTTATGTATGTTTAAGTAAGTATATTGTATTATATAGGTATATAATATCGTTGTCTTGTACCCATAGTACAGGCTATGCCTAGTTTGGGGCAAGATAATTTGTGTAAAAAGTGTGTAAATATTATGATTATTATTTATTCGTACATGTATTAAGTACTTTTTTTTAAATTACTAAATATGTCGCAGGTATATTGTCAAAGCCGTGATATTATAATTAACCGGTAGATTGCCAATTGACTTCATTTTTTACAATGTAACGGTCTGGTATTAGTGACATTATAATTTCACGGGTACATACACTATAGTGATATTGTAATACAATGATATTTTGAATTTTACTGGTCGTTAGTTTATGAGTCTGTTTGGTCTGTTTCTTGTATTTATTGTATAGTAATTATTTCTTAGTTATGCATTAGTGTAATCAACTAATTGTTATCTAATTGAACCGGCCTTTGTGCACTAGTAGGTCCCAAAAACAAATTTAGACCGTCGACACAACACACGAGCCGAGCGTAGCGTGCCGCGGCAGCAGGTGGCGAGTGTCAGAACCGAATCGGCCATTATTCACTAGTAGGTCCCAAAAACTAATTTAAATAATAATAAATTATTTGTCCAGTCTTAATAGGTATAAATTGTTCGTACGGTAACTGTATTAATAATTATAAATTGTTCGTACAAAACCCATATTAATAGAGACCCATTTGAACGAGTTAAATTTTTCTTAGAGTTAGGGTAATTCTGGTATAAATTTTCGTAAAAGGCATAAAAGGCATTTATTTTCTCAAAATTGATTCCTTTAGATTTCTTTTTGATGTCATTTCTAATAACTACTAGATTATCTAGCTAACTACCGCTTCGGAAACAAATGGCGCTCAGATAGAGAAGAAGCGGCGCAAGAAAATCGTAGATTTTTAATTCAAATTATCGTTGCATTTTACAAAATTAAAATACATTTTAATTTCAAATAATATTTGTGAATAGAAGCTGCATCTTACAAATGTTTATATAAAATTTAAAACAAAGTAAATTACAATGGTTCATTTTAATCTGATACATAAAATATACAGCTAGTAATTATAGTAAAGTTTATACAATAAGTAAATCTTAGCGTCACTCGAATTCCGCGCTTCTTGAATGACTTATGACTTAACTGTTGAATATTTAACTTACCACTACTTACTTCCTCAACATTATTGCCAACTACTAACTAAGCAATATTAGCTCTTGTCGCTTAAGTAATGCTAAGTGCCGGCTGACTAAGTTAAACGTATGTGGAAAACTATATAATATCTCAACAAATCCTATTATGAATACTGCATTTAGGAAGCGTTAATTTTAATATAAGAAGTGTGTGTGTACTTATGTATGCACGCAAGAAGTTATACTTCTTAGGCCTAACAAAGCAAAAATCCTTAAAATTATTTATTCCTCGAGCTATTCTACTTTTGTAGAACAATATTGTAAAAGTCTTGCAACGATGGCTTTGACAATTTATTATTAAGTAACGAATACGGCTGTACGGGCTTGAACCCTATGCCTATCCTTAAAATGGATGAAGAAACCAAACAAAAAAAACGAATGTCGCAAACCTAAATCCCAGAAGTAATAACCCTCACTTCTAGGATTAATTAAACAAATTAATTTAAAATCAAACCTGCGACTTCTCGCGTTCCGCGCGAGTGCTCTTCCAATGAGCCAACCGTTTGAGTGACGTAAAGTTCATACTATGACAAAACAGATAACGAGAACTCGTATATATAAAAGACGTGTCTATTACATTATGCAAGTCGCTTGGAATATGAAAAGACCTTAACTAAGATAGTTATGGTCAATTCTCTCCAGCTTGATTTGTAACAGAGATTGCTGTTAATTTTTTTAATCTGTAGAACATAATGTATAATTTACAAATTGAAATCTTTTTTTTTCTTTTATGAAAATGTTGGACGAGATAAGCAAGACGTTCAGCTAATGGTAATTGATACGCCATACCCATTACAATGCAGTTTATTGAAAAACCCAAAAATTCTGAGCGACACTACAACTGCGCTCGTCACCTTGAGACATTAAAATGTAAAGTCTCATTTGCCCAGTAATTTCACTAGCTACAGCGCCCTTCAGATCGAAACACAGTAATGCTTACACATTACTGCTTCACGGCAGAAATAGGCGCCGTTGTGGTACCCATAATCTAGCCGGTGCAAAGGAGCCTCCCACTGTTAATATAATATGACAACACACACAACGAACCTAAATATAAAACACGTATCTATTACATTATGCAAGACCTTTGGAATATGCAAAGACCTTAACTATCTCAAAACGGAAAAAGATTCCTCGTGAAGTCAACAATGTTTACATTCCTGCGAATCGGTAAGGGTGGAAGCGGGAAGTAGAAGGGGTGACGCTATGTATGTGTGGCGAGGGGAATAAATTGGAGAGGATTTATTCGCACTTTACGTATGTTTTATACCCTTGATCCTCGACGTGGATGCAACATTAAACAGTCTTGATGCAATGCAGTGGTTAGAAAAAGTTTCGTATTACAAACTTTATAGTTGAATATGTGTGTTGATATTCTTGTCAGGATGTTTTTTTTATGACAATAAGGGACGAGACAAGCAGGATGTTCAGCTGATGGTAATTGATACTTAAAAAACCCTAAAAATTCTGAGCGGCACTACGATTGCGCTCGTCACCTTGAGACATAAGATTATGTCTCATTTGCCCAGTAATTTCACTAGTTACGACGCCCTTCATACCGAAAAAATTATGTTTACATTCATTTCTTTAATTCTCAGTACTATTGGCTTCTGATCCGACCATGGAATGCACGCCTAGTTCGATATCTCATAATAGAGGTGTAAGTCCAAACTATCTAAGTGACCAAGTGACCTCCTTTACACAGGAAGGAAGCACTTTGCCGTGAAACAGTAATGTGTAAGCATTATTGTGCTTCGGCCTGAGGGGTGCCGTAGCTAGTGAAATTACTGGGCAAATAAGACTTAACATCTTATGTCTCAAGGTGACGAGCACAATTGTAGTGCCACTCAGAATTTTCAGATATTTCAAGAATCATGAGCGGCATTGTAATTGGGAAAGCGTATCAATTACCATCAGCTGAACGTCCTGCTCATCTCGTCCCTTACTTTCATAAACAAAAAAAAAAAACAAGCCCATATTTATTGTCTTTATATCACTCTCTTTGTAATCTCGCTCTTATGAATTCGCATTTCATTTTCAATATAAGTCACTTTAAATTTGCAAAAACATATTCCTGGATTGCTCTGAAAATGAATATTGAAGGAAACACTCAAATCGTTAAAAATGTAACGATGACTATAACATAAATTACTTTTTTATTAATACTTTGTGAATGGAGCGACCGCCCTCAGGTAATTTAATTTTATTTGAAGTTGAATTGTTTTTTAATTTGTTTCTTTTATTATTATTACTTCAATTTATAAAATCCTTATATTTATTCAAATATCTAAGCTTTTGAAAGCTTAGTTGTGCACGGTTGCCGTCTGGATTAAACAAAATATCCCAAATTAAAAATTTTTTCGTAACACAAGACCTATTATACTCTAGTTTTTTGGTTTATTTATTAAAATAAAATATACTTTTCAATAATTATTAATTTAATAATGTATTTGATTATTCATAGAGATATTCACGTCTTTTACTAACAAAGTGATATATTTTTTTAAGATTTCGCGTGTTAAAATTA
Source organism: Leptidea sinapis (assembly GCF_905404315.1). Lineage (NCBI taxonomy): Eukaryota > Metazoa > Arthropoda > Insecta > Lepidoptera > Pieridae > Leptidea > Leptidea sinapis. The sequence goes on along the minus strand of NC_066292.1, from coordinate 7,468,041 downwards.
GTAATAGATCATTATTTAGTATCGCATACAAACTTGGACTTCAATTCAACGTGATGCCCTCATCAAATTGATCTGCCATTGAGCAGTTACAGTTATGACGTCACTCATGCTGTCATGCACAATAGTATCGTTCCGTCTCAATCCTCACATGGACACGTCTTCATCTTCAATATGTCCATGTTTAATCTTCCTGAAGACACTATTTAACCTAGACAAACATTCCGTAAGGCGAATGCCTCACCTTTCTGGTGGATTTATTAAATCTTTGAAAGACTTAAAAAACCCAAGTTAAGATGGTGATTTACCATATTTAATATGTTTTTTATAATCAATCCGAACAGTAAAGGAAACTACTTATAAATTACACAATCGCGGGTTGGACTGCTGCGTTTTCCACAATTTTGGTTAAACTTAATATTTGTTTAATAATTTCTGTACCTAAATTTATCCTAACATATATAACACAATTTACGAATGTAAGTTTGTTTGTTACACTTCAATGCTCTTTAAACGACGAAAAACACCGAGAAGGCGCTCGTATTTATTTATGTATAACCACGAATAACTTTTTACAGAATAGTCCAATTTTGATAATTATTTCTAATTAAAAAGATATATACACCCCGAAGTTGTTTCCATAATAATTTGGAGAAAAATTCCTACCCTAAGGGCGGGGAAATAGGGTTGATTTATTGTTCACTCACAGATTTTAAAACCGAGTTCTGTACCACAAAAAATCTCACGCCGAATGAACTTTAGACCTATCAGTCTCTTGTGTGTAGACCTGTCAGTTCTGCTGAAAGCTCGTTTATCTATGTCACGGACAGAGTTAGTAATAATAACCTAAACAAATGATCGGATTTGGTACGGCCGAACCATTGGACACGTTCTGGCAGCGGATCATATTCAATGATATAAATTATTACTATTACCGTCCGGACCGTACTAAATCCAACCATGTGTTTAGGCTATAAGAGAATTAAATAAAATCTAATCAAATCAAAATCAGTCTGTCGAAAATGAGACTTATGAATGTCACAAAAAAATGTTTTCTTATTGAATCTACCGCTACTTCGTAAAGGGTTGAGCTAATGAGAAGAAGTAGCAAGAAACTCATTGCCACTCTTTTATATCGAGATTTACATTTAAGTAAATCGATTTACAAATCATTTCAAATAACAATATAATATGTAAAATGATGCAACAGACACACTCAAACGTCAAATAGTCAATGTCAAGTCAAAAAAGTAAATTAATACAAAAGTTACTGAGTACAGTAGCTGCAACATCCACATACACCATAAATAAATAAAGGTATTCTGTGAGCATTTTATAAGCGATTATAAATAAATAAATATGTATATATCCATATATATATACACACAATAACTTTTAAGAATCTGAAACCGAGTCTCCGGCAACAGGATCATCCTGCCACCACAAGCAGCGCCCGTTCACGAGCATGACTCATGAGCCAGCCATCGCCTCCCTCAACCATATTTTAGGGAATTTCAAAAGAATTCTCATCATTCTATGTAACTTATAATTTTTTCACTGGCGGGATTCGAACACTCGACCACCTCATGCGGGAAATAATATTTTATTGTTCCCATGAACATTGTAAAATAATGACATATTATTTATGTTTTGCGAGCAGCATTATTTAGAGGGCTAGCTCCAATAACGTAATTAAAATAGGAATGGTCGGCTGTTCATCATTAATATTGTCCATTATGGGGCTACTCTATGGTTGATCATAAAATTACAAACAATTCAATGTTCTATATGAAGAAACTGTTGAAGCTTGTGGAAGTATCACAGTTACCGAGGACTAAGTAAACCGATTGGAGGTCGGCGTGTGTAACCAAAAGATTTAAAAAAACTACTGACTTAATACGTATATTATAAAATACTAGATTATTTCTAGAGTTTTGATGTTAGTTCCAAATTAATCATAAAAATACGACATCTAATACCAAATGTTATTGAGAAATATACTAATATAAGGTATAATTAGCACTAATTGTGAAAGGTTGTAGAGTTTTTTATTTATTTATAGATAACTCCATTACTCTCTCCTCACTCCTGTGAGTCCCTGGTGTTGCAAAAGAATGTGGGCCGCGGTGATCTTTTAACACCAGTTGACCCATACACTCGTTTATGAGACAAACTCCTGCATAAAATAATGATTTATAGTTATTTTTCTATTTTTTAAAGTTGGCCTTAACTTAAATAAACAACTGAGATCTGATGTAACAAACAAAAAAGTGGATAGTTTATACCTGTTTATACATTATGTGATTACCTCTTGTTGTTAAGGCTATTATATATAAAACAACTCCTACTATAATAATTTGTGACTTCTGTGAAGAGTAAGAGCGCCTTCGCACTACGTCCGATCAGAGTCCGATCTATATGAACTATTTCTAAGGTTGACGAAAAGAATTCGGATGATCGATGCCGGATCTAGTTCGTAAACAACCATATAAATATCTCTACGACTACTCCGGACCGTGTTTTCACGGATACGGATCGGACACTAAATCGAAAGCCGAAGTTTCGTCCGAAACGAAAGAACGACGACCTGCAAATTAAATCCTATTACCAAAGCACTTCGGATCCGAATAGTGCGGACGGATTTCGTTTCGGAACCATAGACATAACCATAAAAGTGAAGTTGTAATCACAAGTACCGCAAAAGTGAATGTAAAGAGAATTTGGGAATAAGGTAAACGAAACACAAAATGTCTAATCGCGAACTTCGTATCGATCTTCGGATCCGAAACACTTTCGTAATAGGAAAATGTACGATCCGTGTAACGTAACTACGTTTTTCGATTTTGGTAATAGAGCTCCTGATCGGACGTATTGCGAAAGCGCTCTAAATGTGAATTGTTTTCAGTGTTTATACTGTTTAAATTTCACAAGTCCTAACATTATAAACAATTATAATAGTAATTTCTTGAATTGTAACTTTCAATTATAGAAATCAAGAAGTGTGAATTACTGTTACATTCAATTTATTTTCTTATTTCATTATAGTCAAAGTCACATAAACTTTATTCAATTAGGCGTAAACTAAGCGATTTTCAACCGTCCCTACAAATATTTCTTTAGATATTTCTGAATTTACCAAATGTTCGTAAAAAGTTGAGCTCGTGAGAAGAACATATAAGAAACTCAACGGCCACTCTTTTCAATCAAATAGAGTATTTTACAATGGCTGTAATATACATAACAAATTAGTCTGTGAGGTGCCATAAAAAGTGTAAGATTTCATAAAAAGTAATAAAGAATTAAATACTTAATCTGTAAGAGCTACTACGATACATATTCACATTTTAAAAACGAATGGCTTCAATAAGCATTTATGAATTTTCACCAAACCTTGTAATACGATAAGAATGTTGGTATAATACATGAAAATAACCCACGCCAAAGATTACGTAAATTAACCCATGTTATAACGGGTCACGGCCCTTTTAACAAACATCTGTTTATTATAGGTATCACCGACAGCCTGTATGGAGGGAGAAGAGACGGCCGCACATATCATTCTGGAGTGTAGGAGTGTGGCCACTTACCGGGCCAAGCACCCCAGGTGTTTGTCCCGGTAAGTGGCCACATCGAGGACTCTCCCCGAAGTCATGGGTGACATCAGAGGTTTGATTAACTACCTTGAGGAGCTGGGATGGCAAGATTAGCCGCCCACCTCACCACGCAAAATAGGCGCGCCATAGTCATCGAGTTGCGGATAGTAGCCCGTGATAACCTATAACCTATAACCTACATGAAAATCATTGTTTCGTAACTTGTAATCTACTTAGTGACACGGCCTTAACACAATATTATATTGTATATGTTCTCGATGGATTGTGGACTGAAGAGATTATTGGAATCAGTGCAGTAGATATTATCATATTAGTACGTGTCCGACTATTGATTAATTGAGTCCAAGGCACTGGATTCAATGGAGAACACAATGCAAACTGTACACGGCGCTGCCCGAACGGTGACAGCGATGTATGTTACATACGAATGTATGTATGTACGAGTGTACGGAGCGGGGATCGGGGGTTAGTTCATATTAATAAAGGCATAAAAGTTATTTTCTCAAAATTGATTGCTTAAAATTCAATTTAATGTCATTTCTAATATACTAGATACCACTACCGCTTCGGAAACAAATGGTGCGACGAAATGTGAGAGAGAAGAAGAGGCGCAAGAAACTCTCCCAACATTCTTTTTTGCGTTCTTTTTAATAAAATATACAATATTGTACTGTCTCTGCAATTGCTATAAAATAATCATAATCTAGTCTCAGGTTGACGGATGACTTAGATATTCAGTTGTGGAGTAGTAGGATTTACGATAGAGCTTTTTTAATAAAAAATTTAAATTTATTTATAGATAATGCCTGAACAGTGGCTGGAACTTTATTATAAGAGTGTATACAGTTACCCTTAAGGCTATTATGTATCTTATGAAGCCTACTTCGCGATATCAATGTCAGCAGCATGACCACACAGTAAAATACCGTACGTCATGATGCTGTGAAAATAACTGAAGTACACTCATCTAGCGGTTGCAACATTCGTGTATTCTCTAGTCTTTGTAACGGCGTAATAATGTTCATCTCATACATTTCCAGCCTAGTGGAACTCTCTAAGAAAAAAAGTAATTTACTCGATTGTATGCAACGTGCAGTCATTGATTGATTGACATATGACGGCTATAATCTTTTTTAAAAACGGAGATAGCCAATTACAGTTTTCAATAACCTACCTATACTTAGTTTAACTTACTAAAGGTAGAAAAATCTATTCTTTTACGCTTACTTACATTTCAATAACCTATTAACAGATAGCATTGGACTATAACTTAGTGGACAAAACTATGGATATATAAGAGCTTATCATTAAACGGTGACAGCAATGTATCCGTAAGTTAAACTAAGGACAGATAGGTTATTGATAACGGCCGTTAAGCAACCGTTCGTTATCAAACATAGGCTGGATTATACTTCGTCGTCAATCGGCATACTGTAATTACTACTATTTCAAAGTAATGTCAATTCACTGCACGTTCCCGTCGGATATCCTCTGGCAAACTATAAAGCAGATATGATATTCTTTTCTTGACTCTTGAGACCTGGACGCTGACTCGGCAGGTCATCTACCGACTACAAGTCTCCCAAAGGGCTATGGAAAGAGTGTTGGGGATTTCTCTACGCGATCACGTTCAGAACACCGCAATCCGCAAGAGAACGGGACTAACTGACATAGCAAAAACCATAGCCTCTAGGAAGTAGAAATGGGCGGGCCATGTTAGTCGTAGGACCAATGGAAGATGGGGCAAAAAGTTGTTGGAGTGGAGACAACGAAAGGGGTTCAGGAATGTTGGGAGACAGCCAGCAAGATGGACGGACGATTTGGTGCGAGCGGCTGGGAAGGACTGGATGCGTAAAACTCAGGACCGCACAAAATGGTTTAAAATGGGAGAGACCTTTACTCAGTATTGGGTATATCAAGGGTGAAGAAGGTATTATTTTCCTTAAAATTCTGTCGCCGAAGTAATTATTTACTTTAGGTACTTCAAGTTTGCCTGATGTCATCGAACGGGTGCCATGATTATGACTCATTAAGGATGGGGTGCGATCTTGAGAGTCATGATTATTTAAGACTAACATATGTGTGCTTTTTGGAAGTATATTACAAACTTTAAATAACTTTGATTAATTACCTTCACATTTAGCTTTTGTTTTTTTGGTGTATTGAAAAAAAAAACAGAATTTATATTGTGAATTCTCAATTTACACGTGATGACTTTAACTTCCCTCGCAATTAACCAGATATGGGAAGCGCTACGAAATCCTCTACATGTAAGTTAATAGGTAACCGAATACTTGAAAAGTCGTTCCGCATACTCATTGATGTAGATTAAGTGCAATTCAATGTAATTTAATGCAAAACTTCAAATCAAGTAACTGCATTAAAGTTAGGCAATTTATCTAAATCCTAACGCTATAAGTTCCAGTTAAAAATATATCTGGTTCAGTCTCCGCGTCTAAATTGATACCAAATTAATTAAGATTGAGCGTTGGCGCTAACCGCATCGAAGCTGTATCGCTGATGCGGCAACAATACACTGCACGGACACAGATTAGACACACACAGTTGACTGGTGACGGCAGTTTGAGTGAATTATACTGTGGTCATACGGTATTATTCAATATAAAAATATGAAATACCTTGTATTGATATGTCAATAGTTTTTTTGGTAGTTTCATAAGTCTGATAACAGCTGAAATAATTTAAGAATACAGGTAGTCCTTCCTATAACGCGGTACAGTGATTCCGCATTATAGGAAAACGCGTTATAGGGGTATATCCGTATACCGCGTTTTTACGACCTCGGAATCCGTTATAATAATAATAATTAATCACAATTCGTAAGAAGTATTTCCAATTGTTTGCCTAGTTTTACTGTTTTATACTCAAATTTAATAAAATAAATTTAATTTTATAATAACACAAATGACACACGTCCAAAGGTACGCGTAGATAATTATGAACTGTAGAAATCAGTATAAATTTCACAGTACAGAAATATGTATGTGGTAATAACCCGCGTTATATCGGGGATTGTCCATGTCATAGAGTCGATTGAAATCGCGTAGTATGACAATACGATATAAGAATACCGCGTTATAGATGACGTGATTGTATTTGGAAATATTACAATTTATAACCTAACATATTATAATAAGGAGAAATAAAAATAATTATAATAAGAAATTGAGAGCATAGTAATAACATAACCAATGTTGTTATTAATTTTGATATTTTATTCAGTTTTTAGAAGACAACACTTTACAGAAGAGTACTTATGTTTCTATTCTGTGTCCGCGGGTTATCTGGGAGGTAGTGACGGAGGATGGTGGAGGGAGGTGGGGCTAAGACGATGGGGGGATGTTAGATGGAAACGAGCAACAATTTGATTCTCCCGCCGCAAGTGAGTAGCCGACGAAAGCCACTGTTTATTCTACAGCGTCCGTTCGCAAGACGTTTCCTAGTACTATTTGACTTTCTATTATTGTACTTACGTACTATATTTCCACTTGTGAATACACCCAACTGAAATTATCAAACCGGACTCTATTTTTATTTATTTAAATTCGTCTGTCAATCCATTCATCTTCCACAGCTGATGACCAGTAAACAAAAATAAAACTTGACACCTGATTTTCACACTGCATAACTAGTTGAAAATAATATTATGTTAAAAAATTAAAATAAGTTGAATATAATATAGAGACTATGTTAATTATCTACTTCATAAAAAGACAGTGCTGTCATAAATTATTGTATATTGTCATTATTATATATTATAAGATATTTTTTTTTCTGAATTCAGTTATATGTATTGCCAATAGCTACATCAGTAAAAGGGAATCAAATGCTTCTAAAATATAAATAATATACTTATTTATTGATAATATATTCAGTGACTACGATAATGCTACAGTGCTACAGTTCTTCCACCCTACAATGATCTCGCTACGGAGCTACAGACTCGGGTTGTTTACTTGACGGTGGAAGAAAGTCGAAGTGGCGGAAATAGAAAAAGTTTACTCGTTTGCAATGAGAGAAGCCGAGGCGGATTATTTTTACGAGCATTTATTTGCGAACACTGTTCCTTGCAATCGTTGTTTGTTCTGAAGTGTCGTCAGCACATTGTCTTAGTATTATGAACATACTTTATTTATATTATTAGGAATAAACTGTGATATGGTATAGTGTTTAACTAAAAAAAATCTACTATGTGCGATACGATGTGGTACAGTCCGGTAATGCTTTGTAACATTATACTTAGTGACTTACAAGGGACGCTACACATTTATGGTGTTATTGCCTATTGGTATATGCGTTTGTGCGGTGGGGTTTTATTTAATAACAATAAGGGACGAGGCGAGCAGATAGTTCAACTGATGGTATTTGATACGCACTGCAAAGTATCACTCAGGATTCTTGAAACACCCAAAAATTCTGAGTGGCACCGCAATTGCGCTCGTCACCTTGAGCCCGAAATACAATAATGCTTCACGGCAGAAATAGCTGCCGTGGTGGTACCCATAATCTAGCCGGCATCATGTGCATGGGAGCCTCCCACTGGTCAGGGTATTAGGTAATTTTTAACTGACTATTTCTTGAAATAAGTAATCTTTTATTCGAATTTCCTCTATGGCTGGCATTAAGCGTAAAGTAAAGGGGGATCAAAGCACCTCTGGGTGGGAGCTTCCTAGTAGCAGCACAGCATACAACGAAGAGTGGCAAAAATAGTCGACAATCAAGTCATTTACGATCTGTTTGGCTCTTGGGCATTGCGTAGATGGTGGGTCACGCTGTATACCTTCGTTATGAAGAGTGGTTGTTCAGGACAATTTTCACCAACGGACATAACGACAAAATGTGAAATGCCACCTGCATTAAGATGATATCTGGCAAACCACAACACACATATTCACAATTCTGTTTGCCTTGCACAGCCGCTTTGTGGAATTTCCAAACCGATATGACTTGGGATCTACAAGTCTTCATACATATAAGTTAAAATTTCTAAAAAATATTTGAACTTGAGCTCAAATTACCTTATAAACGTGATTATGATGACTAGCTCTGTACAAAGCGCAGGTCCGGCCACATATAGAGTATTTCTGTCATCTCTGGTCAAACGCACCCCAGTATCAGCTCGATCCTTTTAGCGGGGGCGGAGAGCAGCTCGAATTGTTGGGGACCAGTGCTCTGTGAACGGCTGAATAAGTTGGCGTTACGTAGAGACATCACTTCATTGTGTGTCTTCTACTGCATTTATCACGGGGAGTGTTCCGAAGAGCTGCTTCACCTGTGATTCCTCTGGTTTTGCAAGAGAATGTGGGCGGCGGTGATCACTTAGCACCAGGTGATCCGTACGCTCGTTTCTCCTGCTTTTCCATAAAAATTACGTGACTAGAAACAATATCCGCAGGTTTAATCTTGAGTGAAATTGTTTAGGATAAGATTTACTCGTATTTTTAAGTACTAGTCACTTGTTTAAGTGAGTGTTTGTATGTCTGTGTGCAGTATGACAGCAACTCCGCCGCAACTAATTTGTTTACCTCGAGTATTGTTTGTACTGCAATATTGCAGGTACGGACTGTATCAAAATATTTAGTTAATAATATAATATATATATATGTATAACAGTGGGAGGCTCCTATGCACAGGATGCTGGCTAGTTATGGGTACCACAATGGTACCTATTTCTGCTAGTGAAATTACTGGGCAAATAAGACTTCACATCTTATGTCTCAAGGTGACGCCGTAGTGCCGCTCAGAATTTTTGGGGTTATTCAAGAATCCTTAGCGGCACTGCATTGTAATTGGCTGGGCATATCAATTAACATCAGCTGAACATCCTGCTCGTCTCGTCCCTTATTTTCATAAAAAAATATATAATAATATCAATATTTAGCCATAACTGGAGTATCAAACAAATATACTAAGGTGGCTTCCATAAGGTAAGTACTTTACAACAATTTAGTGATAAATACTAAGTTTTTAATGCAATATCATACATTTTAATGAAACTCTTACTAATTTTTAAGTAATGTAAATATTTTTATTATATTTAAATGAACTACGTGGTAAAAAAATATTATATCTTTAGCTCGAGGTTTTGTAAGTATTGCGCGAGATTTAAACCTCCTTCAGTCCTCTGGCATTAGTATGAGGAATCACAATTAACTTACATAAAATCAATTAAAAATTAATGATAGAATCAACAGTAGATATTATGATTTGTGTAGTACCAGTGACTCCCTGTAGAGTCGTGCACGTCGCAAGTAAACACCGGCCCTGTTCTACTTAACTCTACATCACTCGTGAATTATTGTCTTGCAACTTGTTTCAATGCAATGTTTGCGCTGAAATAAACAATACTTCGAGTTCTGGGTGCACGCTCACTTCATTACTGAAGCTATATTATTTATTTTATTTCATGAGGAAAACAAACAGTATTACATAACATAAATAGGTTAAAAAAGTATACATCTATTTACCATTGACAGTTCACATATAAGAAATTATAAGTGTCTTACAAATAATGAACAAAAAAAAAACATTGCGTGCGTACAAAGTACACATGTCAGAAGTGAAACCTGCATGGTGCATGAACCTCTAAACTACATATGAATTCCTGGTACGTGTTGCTAGGATGACACATGATTTCAACCGCTATGAAAGACATTCCTACCACTAATATATATAATAATATGTTCTCCTGGTGTCTATGTAGTAATACGTCGTGCGCTTGGATTCAGAATATATTAAGGTATACTCGCGCCATGCTTAACACAATCTCTTCTTTAACTATGATCGCCTGGTACCAAAATATTATATTATGCTTCCTATCTCTATGTTTATTATGAATTGATATAACTGCTCTTTTTACCGTCGCCTTTTCGTTTCATCGACTTTCAAATCACAACGATGACAAAGAAGTTTTCACTTCAATAGTATGCATATTTCTGTTTCATTCTTTGCCGGCTTCATCCCACAATTTTTTGTATTTGTGTCTCTTACCTGTCGTTTTTTCCGTTGCATCCGGTTTGACATCACAACGATTCTAAAGAAGTTTCACTTCAAAAAAAAATCAAGTATTTAGATATAATACACGAAGATAAAATGAATGGAAATTATAGTATTCAGGTATTCAGCACTCAAGAGAACACGCACTCATCCAACGCCTCGTCAATCTACCTCTTAACGAGTTTGGTGACTTATTGAATAGTTCAAAATCACGCAAGTCAGGTAATATCTGATTTATTACTTGTCCCTTATAAAATATGAATATTGCCTATACTAATTATTTTCACCTAATCTACAACTTAGAGATTAGTTTAGTACATTAAGGTGATTTTTGTTCATAATTTTTCTTATACAGCTTTTGGCAACTTCTGTCAGCAATTTAGTATCCTTCTTCTAGACACTCTTATTGACTGGTCTCGTTCATTGGCGACTACGGTCCATTCCTGACATGCATATGAGTACTATATTGTAATACAGGCATAAAACTGTTTGAGGAGCTGTTTTTTAGGTATGTGCTCATATGTCTAGGCAGCCGGATTTCTGCTACCGTGATTGTTTACTTACCTTTGTTTTGTGAACCCCGCTTTTAGCTTGCATCATTTAGGGCATGTGCAATAGAGATCTGCTGAAATTAAGGGGATTCGTGGGAGTATGTTCTGTTATATTAACTGGCTTTTTGTAGATTGTGCATATTGTATTACAGAGAGTGTCGATAAAAGCTAATCACCCTGATTCTTGTGGGTTATCTCCAGTATAGCACCAGACGCCACAACTCATCACCTATACTCATCAAGTGTTGCGTACATCCACATTGCAATTCTCAGGGACCTCTTCTCCATCTTTATTGATATAGTGTTTGCTCTGCAAAAGAGAGCTGTTCGTGCTATATATCAGCTTGGTTATAGACAGTCTCTCAAAGAAAAATTTTAAGAAATAAATATAATGAATGGTCATTGTCAGTTATGAAAATTTAATATACGTTCACAAAAATCGTCACCTTTTTGCACTTGATGGCGATTTTCATTATTTTAACACTAGAAATAAGGGATTGCTTGTAACTAATTCTACTAGGCTTCATAAGATACATAATAGCTTTAGGGGCAAGTGTATACACTTTTATAATAAAGTCCCAGCTACTGTTCAGGCATTATCTATAAATAAATTTAAATGTATTATTAAAAATGGCTCTGTCGTAAATCCTACTACTCCACAGCTCAATATCTAAGTGATTGGACAGCCTGGGACTAAATTATGATAATTTTTTATTTTTTAGCAATAGCAATGTCTATACAATATTGTATATTTTATTAAAAAGAGCGCAAAGATTGCTAGGAGAGTTTCTTGCACCGCTTCTTCTGTCTCAGAGTGCGATTTGTTTCCGAAGCGGTAGTAGTATCTAGTATATTAGAAATGTCATCAAAAATAATTCTAAGGGAATCAATTTTGAGAAAATAAATACCTTTCATGTTAAAGAACAGCACCATTCATGATTCCTCTGTTATTGCATTATGGTATGGGCGGTGACATTTCGTATAAATAATACAGGTGTGAAAATAATCAAAAACTTTATAATAATATAGCTGATTCCGATATTATAACTTGTATCTTGCTATACTCGAGACAGAACTATCTCGTAGGATCTAAAGTTAAGACATTAGATTTCATATTTCATGCAGAAACGAGAGAAAGTTGAAGCTTTTCGAGTTATAGTAAGATAAAGTTGAACACAATAGAATATCGAATATCATATACGTGGAAGCAGTGCAACGATATTATTCCCTCTCGCTCTTATACTATCCTTAGTTCAGTGTAAACAGTTTATGCAAAAGGAATTGGATAAAGGGCGGGTCGAATAAGCCGCCGAGACAGTCAGGGCTGCCACAGTATGCTTTATATTTACAAATTATAAATATTATGTTAACTGAATGCGAACATAATGCAATTCAGCTTAATATGACTCTGACGCTGTTAACCTCAATATAAACATCCAACCTACTCCGGCAATCTAGACCAGATTGTCGGTCCATCTTGTGGTCGGCATATCAACACTACGCCTTCCGGTACGTGGTCGCCATTCGAGGACCTTACAGAATAAACATGCACATTAGATATGCCCATACCACACGGAATAACACCGCTTCATTCACAGGAAAAGGGACATCATAATAAAATCTGATTCAGACCGCGATATTTATATCGACAACATCATGGAGTCACCGTTAAACATATTTGTAAATGTAGTCAGTATCTATGCAGTTGGTTCTAATTATTTATCACTTAAGAAGCTTTTAAGCTTCCTTTAGGACTACTAGCTTTGTCCTTTAGGACAAAATTTCTATAATAATGTATGTACCTATTATTTCATTTAACTCTATAGATATTTAACAGTTATAAAACTATCATTATAATTAATATGCTATCAAAATTTTGTTCTTAATAGTGATTTTCATTATTATAACACTAAAAATAAGGGATTGCTTGTAACTAATTCTAGTAGGCTTCATAAGATACATAATAGCTTTAAGGGTAAATGTACACTTCTATAATAAAGTCCCAGCCACTGTTCAGGCATTACCTATAAATAAATTTAAATGTTTTATAAAAAAAATGGCTCTGTCATAAATCCTTTTACTCCACTGCTGAATATCTAAATGATCGGACAACCTGGGACTAGATTGCGATTATTGTATATTTTTATTGAAAAGAGCGCAAAAAAAAAATGCTGGGAGAGTTTCTTGCGCCGCTTCTTCTCTCTCAGAGCGCCATTTGTTTCCGAAGCGGTAGTAATATCTAGTAAATATCAGAAATGACACCAAAAAGAATTCTTAAGTAATCAATTTTGAGAAAATAAATGCTTTTTATGCCCTTTAAAAGCATAACTTGTAAAAATAAATAAAGTCTCGCAACTCAACTCATCTACCGTAAAAAATTGTCAGATCCATGTAATATCAAGTCTGTCAATTTATTTAATAGTTAAGTGTCTCTACTTAAGGGTCCTTCTGTCTTAAATGATTACATAGCTTAGCTAAAAATATAGTGAACATATCAGTATTGATAATATTCTATGTTTCAAATAAATTAATTAATTTTACCATCCCATGAAAACACAGTGTATCATTTTTGTTGGAAATACAATGGTGTCATCCAAGATAGGTTTATAACTACACACATAGTTATAGGTGAGATGTGCTTGAGTCGTGAGGAAGCAAGGACACCGATTCCAAAAATAGCAATAATCGTAACTAGAATTAGATTTATTAATTAGATTGTATAAAAATACGCAATTATTTTAATATTTTTAGTGCATATTATATCTATTGTTTTGGAATAGCGTTTTTGAAGTCGGTTGTTTTTTGTTCAAATTTTTTTATTTTAAGTTTGGACCCTGGCCGACAACAGTCAACCCTCAGTGTAAAATGTTCCTGGAGAGGCGCCTCATAGCGGAAGCGAGTAGTCTTTGACATACAGAGCGCTGCCTCAAATTTTATTACCTCTTCATAAAGTTGAATTTGCATTTAAGTAAAATTATGATATCCACTTACTTATACTTTACTACAAAATAATTTAATACAATATTCAAAGCAAACAATATGACTATTATGATTGAAATATAATATAACTAGCTTTTACACGCGACTTCGTCCGCGTGGAATAGTAACTTTAGGCAAGGCTTTAGGCATCATTTTTAGAATACTTTGCAAATAATATACATAAACAAACTGCTGTGGTTAGTTTACCAGTGAGAGTCTCCTTTGCACAGGAAGCCGGCTAGATTATGGATACCACAACGGCGCCCATTTCTCCCGGGAAGCAGTAATGTGTAAACAATACTGTCTTTCTGTCTGAAGGGTGCCGTAGCCAGTGAAATTACTGGGTAAATGAGACTCAGTGCCGCTCAGAATTTTTGGGTTTTTCAAGAAAACTGAGTCGCACTGCATTGTAATCGGTAGGGCTTATCAATTACCATCAGCTGAACTGAAATGAAAAAATTTGTTATAAATTGCTTATTTTCATACATTTCTAAACTACTTTAATTTTTTTATCCATCCTTTGCTAGATCATAAGAATATGATCAAATATGAATTCACAGCAAGACGTGATAGCGTGACTTTGTCATACGAAATATCATCCCCTACTTCATCCCCATAAAGGTCGAAATTTCAAAAACGTTAGTACTAAAATTTATTTATGTCTAATCAAGTGCCTAATTACAAAGTTTCATGGTGTCATCTGCGATAATGACAAACTTCCATCTCCTATTTCAACCCATTTAAGTCTGTATGTCGCGATTTAAGGTAGCCTATGTCCTTGCCAAAGCTCTAGTCTGTCTCTGTATGGAATTTCATCAAAACTGGTTCAGTGGTTAAGGCGTGAAAGTGTAACAAACAAACATATTCACATTTATAATATTAGTAGGGATCACCACCGATGTGTTTGTTTTTACTTTGTTGTGTTATTGGGTATCTGTAATAATAATGTTTTCATTATGTAACACAAAAATATATGAGAAAAATACCACCACAAAAAAACCACACCGACTCCGTTGGTAAATTGAAATGATTTTTTTACAATAACATTCAATGTTTGAAGCTAAATTAATAAAACAACGACAGAATTACAAACTAGGATTAGTACTTAGACTACTCCAAGAATTTATTACTTATATTCAGATATATCTAACCACAAAGTATATACTAATGATTTGAGTTTTCTTTAGTGTTAATTCCGCCAATATTTGTCTTTAAACAATTCGACACGTGTTTCGACTCTAGACGATGCATCCTCAGGACGTGTTGTCTCGCCAAAATCTGGCACGAGACTCAGACTTCAGTCATCTTAAAGACAAATATTGGCACAATTAACACTAAAGAAAACTCAAATCATTTGTATAATTATGGATTTCCGCAAAGTAACGCCTACTTGACTATCATTGAAATATTCCGTAAATATCACCATAAGTACTTTCTTCCTTTGTTAAAGTTTCATCGCTCAAGTAAACTGCTGGGCTTTGAAGAGGACTTAAGATTCCTTTTATATCACTTAAAGGCAGCTTCAGTAACTATAACATAATATGAAACTTAACAAGGACAAAGTCTCCAAAGCCACCAGAGTACATTAGGTTACCTCATACTTCACTTGGACAACCTCATGTTATTATACACAGCAGCAAATAGCTTCTATATCCACTGTCCAGGCATTATCTATAAATAAATTTAAACATTTTATTAAAAAATGGCTCTGTCGTATATCCTTCTACTCCACAGCTGAATATCTACGTGATCGGACAGGATGGGACTAGATTATGATTATTTTATAGGGATAGAAATGACTATACAATTTTGTATATTTTTATTGAGAAGAGAGCAAAAAAGAATGCTGGGAGAGTTTCTTGCGCCGCTTCTTCACTCTCAAAGCGCCATTTGTTTCCAAAGCGGTAATAGTATCTAGTATATGAAATGACATAAAATTTGAGAAAATAAATGACTCTATGCCTTTATATTTGAACTGTAATGCCTTTTAAATATTAAATTAAAACGAAGGCTGGTTTCCCAAGATCTTTCTCTAGCGTATACATCTTGCTAGCTTTCTACCCTATAAAATCGAAAAAAACACATTTCATTCCAGTTGCGAACTACAGAAATCCTTATCTCCACAGTTTTTTTTATCAACTTCCAAAACGATAAGCGTCATCAATAAATTCAACGAAATATTCTAAGCAATACTACGAAGGGTTTGGTTCAATTGAAATTAAAAGTTTATTTTAATAATTATACACGGAGAAATATTGTATTGAAATTTGGATTCAACTAATATCGTCAATTTAAACACACAGAGTCTGGCAGCATTGAATCTCGCAGTGATCGATGTCGACTCCTGATTGGTGGAAGGCTCGACCTTGTGGTTTTGAGATTGAAGGTAAACGCATTATTTTCCCTTATCAACGAAGCAAAACCTTCAAAAATGGTAAACATACATTTGAAATTTGTATAATGTTTCCACGTTATACAAATTTCAATTACGTGTTTGTGAAAAGTAATTTTTACTGTTGACAAATCAGAGCAAAGCATTTATCGGAAATTTCAAATTTGCTTAATTCGAATAAAAAAAAAAATACTCATTCATTCAGTATCATATATATATCATCATTCATTCATTACTAGTTCTTTTCTTGGAATTATTTACTGTATGTATATGTTTAAATTAGATGCATATCGATAACACCACCTTCTGTTATCTTTTCAACTATAGCTAATTCATTACATGTTACCTGGTAGAAATCGCTCTTAAGCGATAAGGCCGCCTATTGCTTTTTGTTATGTTTAGTTATTTTGTGGTGTGCAATAAAGATATATTTCATTTCATACTACGTTACACATCTTCTTCACCATCTTTTAACACAACGCAGGAGGTGCTAAACAAGTCACATGATAGAGTCAATGTACCTTAAAAAATAAACACGTTTTTGTTATGAAAATAAAGGATGGGACGAGCAGTACGTTCACCTGATGGTAATTGATACGCCCTGCCCATTACAATGCAGTGCCACTCAGGATTCTTGTAAAACCCAAAAGTTCTAAGCGGCATTACAATTACACTCGTCACCTTGAGAGATAAGATGTTAAGTCTCATTTGCCTTCGTGATTTCACTAGCTACGGCGCCGTTCAGACCGAAACACAATAATATTTACACATTTCTGCTTCACGGCAGAAATAGGCGCCGTTGTGGTTCCCATTATCTAGATGGCATCCTGTGCAAAGGAGCCTCCCACTGGTAAGAAATTATTAGGCTCCTGGAAATTGTTTTAACTAATAGCATCGTATCACTGGACATGATAAAAAATAAAAGCACAATAAAAGCGGTGCCTAATTATGGCATGTATTCCATGACCGTTCCAAAGTCAGAAAAGTTCAATATTCCTATAACCTTTATGACTAGTAGCAGCTCCTGTATATTCTTAAACACCAACGACGATGTAATAATTATAATAAACTTTATTTCACTAAACAGAGATTCACAACACATAAATATATAAGTATGTACAACATCTCAAAAATTATCTTAAATAAAATGCAATGTTGAATTGAAACTCTGATACCCATGATAATATCTAACTTGTGTTATGGGTACCAGTGTTTACATAAATCCATTTATATTGGTTTAAGATGCTTAAAATATAAAAAATGAAGGAGTAGGCATACATTGTAGGTATTCACAATATTTTACAATAATTCATAATATATGTAGAATATTGTACACGGTATGTAGTCATTTGTTATTTTTATTTAAATTTTATAACTTACATATCTTGAGGAGATTTTCATTTAATTTTATTATTATTATTATAGACTATATATTATAAGGCATAAAAGGCATTTATTTTCTCAAAATTGATTCCTTTAGAATTCGTTTTAATGTCATTTCTAATAACTACTAGATACTACTACCGCTTCGGAAACAAATGGCGCTCTGAGAGACAAGAAGGGGCGCAAGCAACTCTCCCAGCATTATTTTTTTGCTCTCGTTTCAATAAAAATATACAATATTGTACAGTCATTTCTATCGCTTTAAAATAATCACAATCTAGTCCCAGGCTGTCCGATCATTTAGATATTCAGCAGTGGAGTAATAGGATTTACGACAGAGCCATTTTTTTATAAAACATTTAAATTTATTTATAGATAATGCCTGAACTGTGGCTGGGACTTTATTATAGAAGTGTATACATTTACCCTTAAAGCTATTATGTATCTATATATATATAGCTATCTTACATCTTCATATAACTGAATGGGTATGTAACTTCCACTTACATGAAACAATGCCGATGTAAATGAACCACAAACAACATATCATAATATTCGGTAATCAATCGTGAACGAAATCTCGCTGAAATCGGTTTAATTAATGAAGCCATGTCAGTGGAGAACATAAATTTCGAAAGGGCAATAACATCACCCTCCAATCATGTTATGTTCTCATCACAGGTACACCTACATACGTCACTTACCTGACTGTACGAATATTATTAATGGAAAATTCACCAGTGGGAGGCTCCTTTGCACAGGAAGCCTTTAATTAATTAGGATTTTTTTTTATTTATTTATAGCACAAACTGCGAACAAACGCTCGAATAGAATAAAACATTTTTAAATAATATTAAATTTTCAAATTCGGAATGTTGTATTTTATTTGATAGTACTTCTTGATACGTTGGCAATTGTTTCAAATTCATTGAATGCATATAAAACCTCATTTCTTTAGGATTTCCATATTTGTACAGAGAGTTTTGAGGATTTTTTTTTACAAATGTGTTTATAGCACACTCTAACTTTAGTCAGTCCTCGCACAACCTCGCACAACAATAGAAGTAACTACCTTACACTTCTTTAAACAAATTCACCTATGTAAGAAGCTGGTAAAGCTCTTGCGGGTACTCCGGTGTAGCAAGTGAGTATAGGCAGCGGTGATCACTTATCTTGGTGAGTTTGTCGTGTTTTTTCATATTTTTATTTCTATCTTTATTTTTTAAAATAAGGGACGAGACGAGCAGGACTTTCAGCTGATGGAAATTAATACGCGCTACCCATTACAATGTAGTACCGCTCAAGATTCTTGAAAAACCCACAAATTCTGAGCGGCACTACAATTGCGCTCGTCTCCTTGAGACATAAGATGTTAAGTCCTATTTGCCCAGTAATTTCACTAGCTACGGCACCCTTCAGACCGAAACACAATAATGCTTACACATTACTGCTTCACGGCAGAAATAGGCGCCGTCGTGGTACCCATAATCTAGCCGGCATCCTGTGCAAAGGAACCTCCCACTTGTAGCTATATATATATCTTTAACTCTATTACGTCTTACCTTAAATTAAATAGCTTTATTCAGGCTGTTTTTAAAATACCAGTCAATAAACATTTATAAGTATACAGACATAATATCGATGTATGATAAACACAAATATAATGTATGTTCAAGTAAAGGCGAGCTAATTAACTCAAAGCCAATTGCGTTGTTTCTTACGAACAGAGTTTTGGCAACAAACTTGTTTTACTGGATTTAAACTTGTACCATAACATGTTTACTGGTTTAATCAAGATTCATACTCGTTCTATACTACTGAAGTGTACTCGTATTATTAAATAATTTAAATATTGATTGAGCATAATGGTATTCAAACTTAATTATCTGTCGTATGAATAATAAGTCAAATAGTCTCACTATATTGAAATAATCATCAGAAAACTGTGTCGGGCGTCAAGAAATAACCTTTTAAGAGTTAATTTTACACAAAGAAAATTTGAAAATAAAATTTTATTAACGATTCGGGATTTATCTAAAGTATTTGTTATGTTTTTAAAAACATAAAAATTTGAATTTGCAAGAGTGACATCTCGAATCAATTTCCTAATATGCAAATACTGGGTTTGAGCAGGTTATCAATTGTAAAGTAAATCTTGTAGATGAAGCCACAACCTGAGAGTTGAACAAAGCATACAAGATTTTATAATGATACGTCACTCGAACGGTTAGCTCAATTGGTAGAAAACTCGCACGGAACGCGAGAGGTCGTGGGTTCGAGCCCCGCATCATTCATAAAATTTTGTTTTAAAATTTTATTTGTATATTAATAAATATATTTCCTAGAAGTGATCAGGATATCACTCTAAAAACATAACAAATTGCTTAAATTAAATACGTATTATGTAATGTGACAAGACTGATAAAACAGAATATGATTAACCCTTCGCCATCTAGTCGTAAATAAGCTTCCCAAACCGTAATAGAGCAAGAGCCCGTGAACCCCAGACCTTTGTTATTTTATAAAAACTGAAAGTCTGTCAGCGCGTACACTCAACACAGGTAAGAACGATGGCTAATTATGAATTTTGGACTACAGTAAATTCCCATTACCGAATATTACTGAAATTATTGAATCGTTAAATGGTAGCATTTACTTCACGCATTTAGATTTGCATCAGGGTTATTATAATGTAAAATTAGATGAAAATAGCAGAAAATACACTTCATTTTTGTCAGGTCAGTACCAAATGACTCGTATGTCTTTGGGACTTACAACAAGCCCTTATTCATTTTCGAGGATGATAACTATGGTCTAAATTACGAAAAATGTTTTATTTATCTTGATGATTTAATAGTCTTTTGAGAAATTTAAGTACACATAATAAAAATTTATTAGATGTGTTTGAAAGATTGCGCAAAGTTAAATCCGTTAAAATGCGATTTTCTAAAAAAGGCAATTCTACATTTAGGACACATTATTTCGAGTAGTGGAATATCACCCGATCCTGAAAAAAATACTACAGTACAAAAGTATCCAATACCTACAACAACAGATGAAGTTAAAATATTCGTAGCTTTCACTAATTATTACAGAAAGTTTATACCCAATTTTGCACATATTGCATACTCATTAAATCAGTTAACAAGAAAAAATATTACGTTCCTGTAGGATGAAAAATGACAACAATCATTTGAAACACTAAAGAAATGCTTAGTCTTCCCTCCAATTCTACAATATCCAGATTTCACTGAACAAAATAAATTTATATTAGAAACTGATGCATTTAATAATGCAATAGGAGCTATTTTGGCAAATAGTAATGGTCTACCGATAGCCTACGCTAGTAGAAGCTTAATTAAAGGGGAAAAGAACTATCCATCAATACAAAAAGAATTACTTGCTATTGTTTGGGCAGTAAAGTATTTTCGTCCATATTTATATGGACGTCCATTTAGAGTACTGACATACCATAGACCTTTAGTATTTTTATTTAATATGAAAGATCCATCGAGTCGACTCATGAAATTTAGGATGACATTAGAAGAATGTAACTTTGAGGTAGAATATGTTAAAGGTTCAGACAATGCAGCTGCAGATGCGCTGTCTCGAATCAATATAACATCAAAAGACTTAAAAGAAATGCATGAAAAGTAGTTAACGTAACAAGCGAAAAAATTACTTAAAAAGGTTGATTCCGTAAGGTAGATTCGGTAAGCACTAATTTGAGGACTGATCACCCTTAAGTTGTAAATACCCATATCAAAACAAAGGATTCTGTCGAGTTAAGATTTATTAATATTAGGAAAATGTTAGATGGGTTAAGAAGAACTAATAAGATTACCAAGGAAAATAGGTTATTTTGTTATGTTGAAAGTATAAAGTCAATTAGAGACGGGACTATGTTAGCATTTAAGATTCTTTCTGTAAATGATTAATAGTATAAATAAAAAAAAAAAAAAAGCGCGAGAAGAATTTGTGAGAGAAATGGATTATTTTTGTAATTTACTCAAATTAGAAGAAGTATACATATTGAAGAACAAAGAGAATAATATTTTTATAAAAAAGTTGTTAGAAGAGATAAATAGTTTAGCAAACAGGTCCGTACCGCGTTTATGTATTTTTGAAGATGTCAAAGATTATAGGAAAGTGATTTTAAACGACTTCCATCTCTTACCTAGTAGTGGCCATGCTGGTATGAGAAGGATGTCAAATAATATTAAAAAATACTTTTATTGGCCTGGCATAGATAGTGATGTAAGAAATTTCGTTAAACGATGCGATAAATGTCAGCGCCTTAAATATTCTCAACCAAATAGAGAACCAATGGTTGTTACAAGTACAGCTAGCACTGCTTTTGAGAAAATATATTTAGGTTTAGTAGGTTTAGTAGGCTTTAGAAGTAGATTATAATGATTATAAGTACGCTTTAACGCTGCAACGTGAGCTCACTAAATATGTTGTAGCATATCCCTTAATTTCCAAAAAATCTGATGAAGTAGCTAGTAGTAGTAGTAGTGCCGAAAGAAGTTGCAACTGATAGAGGGAAAGAGTTCTTGTCTCAGATATTTAAAGACGTATGTAAACTACTCAATAATAAACAACTCAATTCTACAGCAATGGTATGTTGCACGAGACCATAGGTGCTTTAGAGGTAACACATAAAAATTTAAATGCATTGATTCGTATTCAATGTGACAACCATGCTGAAATGTGGAGTATGTGGCTCCCTTTTTGGTGTTTTGGTTACAACACCACAGTTCATACAGAGACTCAATACACACCTTATGAGTTAGTATTTGGTAAAAATTTTCCCTTCCAAGTAATCTAACACAAAATCTTGATCCAGTTTACAACGATGGATTCTATCCGAATGAATTGAGGTCTAGGCTGCAACTTTCTCAAAGGGAAACTAAGAATAATTTATTAGAAAGTAAATTAAAGAGAAAACTAAGATATGATAAAAATATTAAATCTGTAAGTTATAAAGTATACGATTTGATTTTAGTTAAAAATGAGGTGGGTAAAAAGTTTGAAGATATTTTCAGGACCATAATATAAAGTTGTAAAAAATTTATAATTAAAATAATAAAATAATAATAGGATTTAACTGTAAGCATTTAAAAAAAAATATACAATTTAATTTTTTTTTATTAGGAAGGGTGATGTGGAGCTAAAATAAATTAGTGTCACAACACTATGATAATCGAATATCACAGCACTATGCTGGACTATATAATGATGATTTTATATTTAATAAAGGCAGTCTTACTTAAACATCGAGTGGATTCCTTTCTCCCGAACCATTACCTTACACAAATTCTTATGAACGATGCGGGATTTATCAAAACATTTTGTTATGTTTTTAAAAACATAACAAATTGTTTGGATTTGCAAGAGCGACAACTCAAATCAATTTCCTAATATGCAAATACTGGCTGGGGTTGAGCAGGTTATCAACTAAAAGTAAAGTAGAAATTTTGAGATTCAGTTCTAAGTATTTGGAGCCCCCAAAAATTTTCTTCTATGAAAATCTTAATGCGGTTCACAGAATACTTCTACTTACCAAGTTTCAACAGTATATTTCTTATAGTTTCAGAAAAAAGTGGTTGTGACCTACAGACAGACATGACGAATCCATAACATTTCCGGTTTTTGCCATTTGGTTTTTTGCCCTAAAAATGACGGAACCAGATTTATCCAAAACAAAATGTTTATTTCCAATACTATGGATACATGGTATGACGTCACCGCACAGTGCAGCTGCGCTCATATCTGCTCGCAATAAATCTCGCGATACATTTGTTAAAAATCCGGAGCGACCGTTGTCCACAGCCAGGGACAGAATGCTCGTAAATTAACAAACAAACGAAAACACAATTTGTTGCCAATATTCCAATCTAACACGTCTTCATGTTAGAGATTGTTGACACAGATTAATTATATACGACAGTCACGGATGATTAAAAAAATAATGACTCCGTGTCACCTTAGATAACAGTGATGCACCAAAACAAGCCGGTAAACGTGTAAATACATAGCGCCATACACTTACACTAATACAATCCGATCGGCCGCTATTATGAGATTTGCCATCGTCTGTGACAGATCAGTTTGCGTCGCAATAAAATATTTTAAAAATTCCGTCGTGCGTTGTGAAAAAGTGTAAAAACAATAATATAAAAGTATTTGTGGATATATGATTATTTAAGGGGGAAAAAATTTAGTAACTGGTATACCCCGTCACCGCACACACACTAGCATAAAGGTGCTTCACTTGCGGCGCGGAGTCCTTCTTTTTTTTACTAGTCCGTGACGACAGTAGTTTCCTTGAATAATTTCTACTACTAATAAGGGATTGTCAGAGCTGAAACATAGAAATCATTAACACATAATATCATTATCTATTTCTCTATTTTTATCTGTTATTTTTACAGCCACGATCAGTAATATTAGTACATACTTTATTGAGTCTATAACTCTATAATATCGCCAAAAAAGCACAGTTGTTTTGGTGCCACATCTAGGTTAGTTATGGTAGGTTCATAGAAATATTAGGTGAAGGGTAATACATACTATATTACAAACATAATAATATTTTCAACTAAAGCAAAAAACTTGTTAATATAATTTGGCCCGATGTAGCTATATGCAGGTATATTTTGTAATTTTTAAATTCCCCGAGTTGGCTGTATGGGTGTACCTTTGCCATTCCCGCCCATTTGAGCGGCAACCCGAAAACTTGTGATATTCGTTTGTTTACTTTGTGTTTTACTTAAAATTACCAAGTCGTAGAAAAAATATTGTATGCGACACGTTGTCTAACTAGATCTAAAACGCTCGTAGCGTCATTCATTGCCACTCGTATTTTTTGATCCTCTTTATAAAACTGTTGCATTAAATACTATTAGTAAACAAGTCAAAACAAAATCAGTCGGACTTAACTTTTTTCGAGTTTATGTGTAAATCATATTGTTTCCTTTAGAAATAGCAAAACCAGTGAGAGGCTCATTTGCATTGGATGCCGGCTAGATTTTGGGTACCACAACGACGCCTATTTCTGCCGTGAAGTAGTAATGTGTAAGCATTACTGTGTTTCGGTCCGAAGGGCGCGGTAGCTAGTGAAATTACTGGGCAAATGAGACTTAACATCCTATGTCTCAAGGTGACGTGCGCAGTTGTAGTGCCGCTAAGAATTTTTGGGGTTTTTCAAGAATTCTGAGCGTCGTCGGTCGTATGAATTACCATCAGCTGAACGTCCTGCTCGTCTTGTCCCTTATTTTCATTAAAAAAATCAAAAGTATTGTAGTATTAAGTATAAGACTTGTAACTTACAAACGTACTATTGATGAAAGCTGAAATATTAAAAGGTTATCATTTGCCACAATATAAAGTAAAAGATGGCATGCCGTATTTTATTGATAGGCGAGCGCGCCTATGTTTGATGTACCCATCAAGACGATATCATATCCTTCAAGTAAAGGTAATTACACAATAGATCATTCGTATTATAACTGGTATTGCAGATACGGAGATTGTTTTTTGAGGTTGAGACACTTGCCTATTTGAACCCGTATATAAAATTAATATCGATTTCAGACAAACTTATTCTTTAAAATCATTCGTCATTCGTGGTATGCTTTGTTAGTTAACAGAATCATTCCTACTTTCTATTTAAAAATGATTATTAGTTGTTGAAAAATAACAAAACCACTTAATTGTTTACCATTTGACTATACAAACAAAGAAATAATTACAAGATTCTTGAAAACCCAAAATTCTGAGCGGCACTACAATTGCGCTCGTCCGCGTCACCTTGAGATATAAGATGTTAAGTCTCATTTGCCCAGTAATTTCATTAGCTACGGCGCCCATCAGACCGAAACACAGTAATGTTTACACATACACATGTTTGACTGATTCCTGCCACCGAAACCCACCTTCACGTCCTATTCTTAAAGGCCTGCATCAGTCTTGTGATTTCTTTGTTATAAAAAGAGAGTGTAGGTGGGCAAGGTAATTTACCATCAGGTTACCTGTTGCTCGTTTCTACTTCTCTTCCATAAAATTGACAGAGGTATGTGATAAAAAACATAACACGACACACACACAAACACAAGAATTAAATGATTCAATAATAAAATGGTTAAATAATTGTCAATTAAGAGTAAACGTGTCCAATAATTGCTGAAAGTCAAATAACAACAATTAGCAGAACTCAATTGGTAGAGTTAATCAAAAGAGTGAGGTGGGAAATAAAACATAATAATTGATTTTGATTTTATAAATTATTTATTCATAATTAACATACATCAAACATAGGTAAAACACTTATGTACATTATCTTACATGCTTAACTAACTTACAGGCTAAGTATTTACAGGCGCCTTTAAAAATTTTATTCAGAACAGTATTGTTACATTTTAAACATAAATACTTTATTTAATGTAACCATAATATTATAATACGAAATATTAGGTTGGTGTATTCGTTTGTTAGAGGGTAGTGGTGAAAAAAAATATATCTAGCTAAGTATTTTAATAGTAGCAGCGAATGCTTGTGTACGATGCCTTAGTGTAACTGTACCATATTTATGTTTTCAGTTAAAATTTTCTACAAGTTATGACCCACTCTAGTGATCATAAAACTTCACTATAATATACTGAATATTTATTGAATAGTTTCAATTTAATATCCAGCAGAGAAAGAACTTACATTGTTCCAATCGTGGTTTATAATAGTTATTATTACAACTGAACGTAAAGTAAACCATTTATTATATTGATTTTCTTATTAAGCCAATTATCTTACTATTAAATTTAATACCTCGGAGCAAAAGCATTATAAATATGTTAAGATAATATTTTATGCGGTATGATGGAGTTGCGTTCTAAATGTAAACCAGGTATTAATAACTTTGGTCCTTAAGAATCATTAAGAGAAAAATACGAAATAAACATTTTAAGTGCCGCCTCAGAATATATTCTTGATAATGTTGTGTATGTAAATAGCCACATCAGCGAATTTATTAGACACTGTGATAATTATAATAATAACACCAGAAATACATATAAACTTGTTATCGACTTCTCGGTTAAGTCGAGTTAGTAAGGCTTTTGTTGCATGATGTATGTACTTTTACAACATGTTAAAGGAAATGTGCAAACAAAATTTGTGTTCCGCAATATAAGAATCATTGTATTAACCATTGGTGCTGGGGCTGCTGCTTCGACTTCCGAAGACAGCAAGCGTCGCAAATATTTTTTGGTGTCGAGACACTTGGCCCGTGGGGCCCAGAGGCGCGGAGAATGTTCAAAATACTATATCTTTATCAACTATGATTTAGGAAAAATAGTTAGGTTAGGATATGTTAGAACAGTTAAAACAACGCACGAGCCGAGCGTAGCGGGCCGCGTCCGTGGCCGGCGAGTGCCAGAAACGAATTCTAGGCGTTTTCCTTTCTTTCCTCTCCATTCATTTAAGGGTTGGGACACCAACCCTTAAAAATGTCATAATTTGTGGTTAGGTTATAATGCTTTTTTCTCTAGAACGGTGCATTACATTGTAATTAGAGTGGTAGCATTATAATCGTGGACTAAAGCTATATCAATTACAATATTTTTTACCCCATAATACGTTCTACGGGAAACAAGTTTTAACCCAAATTTCATACAGTGATGGCTTTTTTCTCTCTAATCCGATAATCAGACGACTAATAACTTTATTCGTTCGGTTGGCGGACCGTCCGCTTGTTCTATGTATGTACAAGGCCTAAATCAATAATAATTCAGACATGACGAGGTATTTATGTATGTATACATTATGTAGTAGGTACGGTAACATTCGATACGACATTACCTACACCGTAGAAGTAGTAAAAGTAACAACAACACTTTGAATGGTTGTTAATAATAACTTTAACTTTATTTTCTCAAACATTACAATAAATAATAGTATTACAAATAAAAAATATGTTTCTAAATTGTATTATTAATTATTTATATGCAATATAGACAAAAAGACAGCTAAACTAATATGAACTGTGTTTCAGCTGTCAGTGACTTCTCGGTACCAGACATAATTACCTACAGAGTCAAATCATGATATGATATAATAAAGTAATAAAAAATATTTTAACAAAAAACCAACCGACTTCAAAAACACTATTCCAAAACAATAGATATAATATGCACTAAAAAGTAGAAAAATAATTGCGTATTTTTATACAATCTAATTCTAGTTACGATTATTGTTATTTTTGGAATCGGTGTCCTTCCGCCGCGACCCGCTCTCGCCTCTCGCCTCCTCACGACTCAAGCACATCTCACCTATAACTATGTATGTAGTTACAAACCTATCTTGGATGACGCTTACTCCAAAAAGAACAAAAATCGTAACTAGAATTAGATTAATTAATAAGATTGTATAAAAACGCAATTATTTTTACAATAAATTACAATGGACCACACGGGAAGCACCAGCTTTCAAATAAACAGGAATTATCAAAATCGGTTCACCCAGTCGAAAGTTTAGAGGTAACAACATAAAAAAAATACCGACGAATTGAGAACCTCCTCCTTTTTTGAAGTTGGTTAAAAATACTGTCTAAGAACTTCTAAGAATGTGTTAACTATCTTCTAGTGTTTGGATATGTTATTATGATTTGTACGTATTTATTAAGGTTGTTGATGGAGACAAGATTAGATTTTACGGCACCACTTTACAACCAAAAATAATAAAGCCACGCTTCTCTATCTGGGGTCAACATTGAAATAAATAAATGAGCCGTTGTTAAAATAGGCCAACTTAATAAAAAAGTTTGAACAAATCCAAAGTTTTGATCTTAAACTTAGCTCGAAACATTTCACAGAGCACTTACCAAGTTAGCAAGTCTAATAGTCTTTGTAAGCTATTGACAAGTTGGACATCAGTTAGTTAAATACAGTCGCTACATTAGAGATAGACTAACTTAGACAACAGCTGTTATTTTAAATTCACTCAATTATTCTCTTTTCTAATCCTTGTGGTTTTACATCAATAGTAATTTCATTATGTTTATATAAGGAATTGTCTCACGTAATAATATGTTAAAAGTAGCAGATTATTTAAGTGAATCTGTGATATTTTAAAAACATAACAAAAAAACTATCGACATCAAAAACACTATTCCAAAACAATAGATATTTTATGCACTAAAAAGAATAAAAATAATTGCGTATTTTAATACAATCTTAATAATTAATCAAATTCTAGTTACGATTATAATTATTTTTGAAATTGGTATCCTGCCGCCACGGCCCCGCTCTCGCCTCTCGCCTCCTACCGTTGTGCGTGCGACTCAAGCACATCTCACCTATAACTATGTAAAAAGAGACAAACCTACCTTGGCTGACATAAAAAAAAACATCCGCCGAATTAAGAACCTCCTCCTTTTTTGAAGTCGGATAAAATCATACTGATACAGAATTAGTATAAAAG
This sequence comes from Leptidea sinapis, assembly GCF_905404315.1. Taxonomy (NCBI): domain Eukaryota; kingdom Metazoa; phylum Arthropoda; class Insecta; order Lepidoptera; family Pieridae; genus Leptidea; species Leptidea sinapis. The sequence goes on along the minus strand of NC_066292.1, from coordinate 7,438,630 downwards.
TTAATTAAATTATAGTTCATTGAATAAGAGGTATAATAAACACAGTTTTCGAATGAGTCGTAGCATACATATTGAATAACCGCTCATCAATATCATGGCTACTGACATTCTAATGTTATCCAGAAGCACTGTGCTGGCGGCCGGCGGCTCTGTATTGATTTACAACATATTGTTTTGACGCAACTTAGTGCTCAAAACTCTTATTTTGAGGTTATTACTTATATTATTATACTTATACGCGCATCACGTAGACGTCGTTCCACAAGCGCGCCTTTTGTTAGAAATTTCTTGCCTCGCACAACCACTTTGTGGAATCAATTATCGGCTGCGGTTTTCCCGAACAGATACGACATAGGAACCTTCAAGAAAAAAGCATCCTCCCCCCTTAACGGCCGGCGACGCATTTCTTGACACACCTGTTGTTGCGGATGTCCATGGGCGGTTGCCTCACCTCTCACCATCCCGTTAGCCTCTTGCCCGTTTGCCCCCTCTTATAATAAAATAATCTATTCTCTTTAAACCAGAATGTTATTCATGTTCTTACCCACCTCTAAATTGAATTCCCATATATATGACGCAGACACATTGTTTGATTTCGCATTTCACATACGGCATCGTCCCTTTACAAACGCTCTCTGTTATAAAATATGCTTTCTGCAAAATGTGAATATTTGTCATTATATGATATGCCGCAATATGTTATGGACAATTCAAACGCCTTTTACAAACTGCTGTGGCAAATTGAAGTATTTAGTTCAATTTCTTACCACGCGCGTCGCTGCTGATCAAACCAAGAAAAAAATGGCGTCCGGTAAGTGTGTGTGTATGTGACAGAAAAAAAATATTTAAAACAGTCCAAATTCTAAGTGTGCAAAGGAGTTTCTAAATTTGTTTTTGGGACCTTCTAGTGAACAATTCGGTTGTGGCATTCGCCACGCTCAGCGTTCTTCTTCTCGTGCATTGTGATTAACAGAATTCTTTGACTGTTTGATATCAGTATAGGTCGTGCGCGCTGATCGACTTAAAACAACATGGCGGATACCATCCACGCGACGCCCGATCTTAATCCAAATGAATCTACGACAAACAAAATGATTCATTAACATTAATAATAAATCAGTAATAATAAATTACTCTCTTTTAATATAGATTTCCTTTAATAAAGATTTTACTTAAAATCATTAAATCATATCAAAAATTATTTAAATCATTTGTTGTAGTATTTATAGGAAGCCAGGTGTTATATTCCATGCCAATTTTAATCTACTTTAATAATGTTTATTTTAGGAAACTTAACGAGATATTTAATTCGTACGGAAACAGTCGATGCATGAGTCAGACTCGCACTTATCTTAGATCTGAAATATATTCTATTATTTTATTAAAACGCGAACACATTCGTTCACAACAGCGTGAGTTATCATAAACAACGTAAATCCCCTCTGATAAATTGCTCACAAAAAATAGACCTCGAATTGTTCGAAGCAATTACTTCGCGGTGAGATTGTATGGATTGTCAGATTCAAGTTTTTCAATATAAGTTAGGTGAAGGTTTGTGAGCGAACGAGACGCAACACGGTTTTGATATAAAGCGAGTGAGCGTATCTAATAACGACAATGTGAACACAAAGCCTTACGATAACATTGTTCTAATTTTAAAATATTTTGGCAATTATTTATTAGAATCACGTTCATTATAATTAATTGGATATATTTTAAGAGAATCTACTTTGCTATGTGTATATTGATATAACATAATGGGGTACAAAATGCATGTATTCGATTCTCCTTTCATGTTCCAAACAGAGGCTATATAACTCCATATTTAAACAACAAACGAATACTTAATATGAAAGCTAGGAGAGAATTGCATTATGCCTGTAGTATAAAGAGAATTATCTATAGCAAGCGCCCTGAATATTTATTTGAAAAATTGTCCTGGAGCCGAAGTTCTAATTTAAAATGTACACGTTTTGCCTCTCAAAACTTATTAAATATACCATACTACAAAACAACAAGATATAGATCCAGTTTCAAATTCATGGCTTCCCGTATTTGGAATGATTTGCCACCACCTCTTAGAATGATAAAAAATATAAATCAGTTTAAGGGTAAATATAAAATGGCATTGTTAAAAAAACAACAGGAAGCTGAAAATTTTAATTATTGTGTATGGAAAGAACTTCCCTTATATAAATATTTTTCATGATTAAACCATAACATTTGCAACTCGTTTCATATTACATTTAAACTGACACATTGACACACACTCATATATTTATACAACACACACTCACACTCACAAACACACTCATAATTTATACAGAGGTTGATACATTTAGAAAAAGTTTAGATCTGCATTGTTATCGTTATTAGTTTGCCCTCTTTACTATGTATCCCACCTTACTATGTATCCCACCTTACATCTTAGGGAGATGGGAATGGCTGAAAACCAGCGCTGCATGAAAATATTATTTCAGGCAGCATAAGCTGAGCCTACTCCCTTTTGTCTTAATGTATGTTTTGTAATAAGCTGATATTGTATACTTAAATTAAGTTCAAGGCAATAAATTTTATTATTATTATTATTATTATTATTATTATTATTATTATTATTATTATTATAATTGTTAATCTTAAGCACAACCAGTGTACATTTGTTCCTAGTAAAGTGGGAGGGGGGTTATGGGTTCCAAAACGGCCCCTATTTCTGCCGTGAAACAGATTACTGCCTCACACATTACACATTAGTGTTAGCATTATTGTATTTCGTTCTGAAGGGTGCCGTAGCTACTGAAATTAACGTCATGCTCGTCTTGTCCCTTAATGTCATAAAAAAAGTATATATTACAATGGAAAATTGATATAATCTCCTTTCACCTATCTATTATATCATTATCTAAATTATATTGAATGAATTAATTTTTCCTTTTGACCTAAATAAATAGTAAAGTTCTCTTCTTCAATGAATCAAATTATTTCTCTAAGGTACAATAGAATAATACCGGCAAAAATTAACTATTTATCACCCATTTTTAATATTTTTTTAAAGTAATAACTCAGCAATGCTGGCAGAGGGAGCAAAAATATCTACTTATAGAAATTGAAAATAACTTTTTTCACAAGTTTTATAATGCCCACCTAGTGAGATTTAAGTTGTAATCATTAATAATAAAATAAAATTGTATTTACTGCAGTCTTCCACTTATCTGGTCTCTTCATAAATAATATTAACATCATCTAAAGGTTATATGACGCATTTTTTAATTATTAGTTTGATGTTGCCATGTTGTATATTTTAGAGACAACACACATAATTAAAACTTATATTCAGACTCATAAGATTTTTAACAACTTGTCCCAACACATTAAAATAATTATTATTATTTTATAATATTTATTTGTGTGTGTGTTCTAATCTTTGGCAATTTATGCAATATCTCAGCGTTTGACGGACATTCATTTTACTAACCTTACTTTTTGCTGGACTTTATCGATAGGTCATGTTCTCAAGTGCGATATTTATCTTTCTGTTATAATAATATAATAATAATAATAATATTGACACACTTTTTACACAAATTATCTTGCCCCAAGTTAAGCATATATAGCCTGTGTTATGGGTTACAAGACAATGATATATTTAATACTTACAATATAATTACTTAAACATACCTATATCCATATAAACATCCATGACTCGGAAACAAACATATATATTCATCTAGTTATACTTATAAAGACACCAGGATTTTGTTTCTGAAGACTCGTAATAATAAAAAGATGTTAACATATTTAGAAATGCTTTGATGCAACAAAAGTATGATCTGAATATCTTATAGTCAAAATTAAGAATAGCCCTCTCATTTCACATCATCATTCATATGATTCACCAGTGGGAGGCTTCTTTACACAGGATGCCGACTAGATTATGGGTACCAAAACGGTGTCTATTTCTGCCGTGAAGCATCAATGTGTAAGAATTACTGTGTTTCGGTCTTAAGGGCGCCGTAGCTAGTGAAATTACTGGGCAAATGAGACTTAACATCTTATGTCTCAAGGTGACGAGCACAATTGTTGTGCCACTCAATTTATTTATTTATTTATTTATTTATTTATTGAAAAGACCAACAGCATAAATATTACAAATTAGTCTTAAAAATTAGTGTACATATAATAGTCAATTACAGGTCTCTCTATATAAACAAAAATCAACTAATGAGTTTTCAACTTAAATTACTTTAACTTATAAACAAAAAAATCGACTTAAATGAATTTCAACTTAATTTACTTTAACATAATAATATGTATAGTTTAAACATTAAAAGAATAATATTATGCGTATGAATGCGAATTTAATATATATATATCTATTATTATATTATGTTATTATCGAAGATTAAGATTAAGATTTTCAAAATCCTGAGTGGACCTGCTTGTAATGGGCAGGGCGCATCAATTACCATCAGCTGAACGTCCTGCTCATCTCGTACCTTATTTTCATAAAAAAAATATAAAATGGGGCAATAACATTGATGTTAGAAATACACTGTTATAAAGGAACAAAAGTTCTCCTCTACTCTGGTAAATCTGGTAGCATCGTACACAGAGATGGCTCTCTCAATTTATCATTTTTAGGAATATTCGAAAACATAAATGTGTAATTTAAAACTCAGCTCGGATGCTAGTTGGAGGTGTATCGTGATTGCTATCGGCCAACAATAGCGCACGCGATGCTTCAGACATTGTGTGTTTATGGCTCGATAGCTAAAGCCTTATTTCGTGAGAGCACTTTCAAAATTCGAATATCTTTCACCGTTGATTGGCATCTGAAATTGGGTTTGTAAGCATATTTTATTTGAAAAATTACTTGAACATTAAGCCTCAAATAATATTAATTAAAACGGTTGTTTATTATTATTTTTATGAAAATAAGGGATGAAACGAGCAGGACGTTTATCTGACGGTAATTTATACGCCCTGCTACTACAAAGCAATGCCGCTCAGGATTCTTTAAAAAGGAAATTTTTTCTCTTAGGAAAAACCCAAAAATTCTGAGTGGCTCTACAATTGCGCTCATCACCTTGAGACATAAGATGTTAAGTCTCATTTGCCCAGTAATTTCACTAGCTATGGCGCCCTTCAGACTGAAACACTGTAATATTTACACATTACTGCTTTACGGCAGAAATAGGCTACCCATAATCCCATAATCTATGGTACCCATAGTCGGCATCCTGTGCAAAGGAGCCTCCCACTGGTAAATGGGTCATTCATTCTATTTTCTTAATATATTATAATGTTAAAGTAAACCGTAACTAGATACTAACTAGTGATTTTTTTAATATGTAAGGCCTTATTTACTATTTCAATTTTAATAATAATAACTTAGGTATCTATGATTAGTATTAAATTGTTTTACATTAAAACCTATTTTTTAATATTTCTTTCTCTCTTTCTTCTTTGAGGACCTGTATAGCCGAGTGGTTAGCGATCCTACCTACTAAGCTAGAGGTCCCGGGTTCGAATCCCGGTAGGTGCAACCATTTATGTGATAAATATGGATGTTTGTTTCCGAGTCATGGATGTTAAAATGTATTTATGTATGTTTAAGTAAGTATATTATATTAAATATATCATTGTCTTGTAACCCATAACACAGGCTATATATGCTTAATTTGGGGCAAGATATTTTGTGTAAAAATGTCAATATTATTATTATGATACAAATAGGTTTCTGTAGTATTTCTTAAGTAATTAGGCTTAAAGAGTTTATAAATAGTTAAATCAATAGTTTATTTGAAGTATGGATGTTCAGTCTTTTCTTACATAATATCTTGTTTCTCATAATACGCGGACCTGACGCCATTCATCTGTTTTATAATTCGAGTGATGATTCTAGTGATACAAATAAAAACAAAAACAAATCTACGAGTAATTCATCACTAAGGCTATGTCATCAACATACTTTATCTTTAAACGAGCAATTCTTGTATATATTATATATATAATCTGAATCTCGGAAACGGCTCCAACGATTTTCATAAAATTTAGTATACAGGTACGAGTAGTTTCGGGGGCGATAACTCGATGTAGCTAGGTTTCAATTTAAAAAAAATGTAAATTTATCCGTGTTTTAATAAGAAATAGCTACAATAACATTAGAATACAAAGGTAAATTTCGCCACTACGTACAAGGTATAGCTCAGATGGGACATTGGGTGATCCGGAAAGCAGAAGAACTCGGATCCAATCCAGATGTCCTTCAAGTTTTTTTTTGTTCAAGTTTTATACATTCTTAAATATCCGAGCAAGGCTCGGTCGTCCGGATATTTAACATACATGTTGTGAGCAATATTATTATCCATAAATTATTACCCGTCTTTAGAAACAATATCCTGGTGTCTTTAAAAGTATAAGAGATAAATCAGTGTTTTGCTTACTATGTATGTATGGACACAGCTACAAGTGAGTGGACTCCAGTTTTGGAAGACAGTTAAGTAAGTTAAGTTTTAAGATTAAGCATATATTTTGTTCACATTAACTTTTTTTGTTTGTATGTGTCAGTATTTGTTCCAAAATAAACAAGCATATAATATATATATAAGATAAGCTCCTGTTTATAAAGCTCCTTTGCACAGGAAGCCGGCTTGATTATGGGTACCACAACGGCGCCTATTTCTGCCGTGAAGCAGTAATCTATAAACATTACTGTGTTTCAGTCTGAAGGACGCCGTAGCAAGTGAAATTACTGGGCAAATGAGACTTAACATCTTATGTCTCAAGGTGACGAGCGTAATTTTAGTGCCGTTCAAAATTTTTGGGTTTCTCAAGAATACTGAACGGTACTGCATTGTAATGGGTAGGGCGTATTAATTACCATCAGCTGAACGTCCTGCTCGTCTCGTCCCTTATTTTCATAAAAAAAAGCTTTAGTTACAGGCTTAACTTCAATTTGTAGCAACAATCTGGGGATCGGAAACCTAGATGAAAAGACCACTAACAATAATTATTATGTTTGAAATAATATTATTAATATTTTGTGTAATCTACTTATGAGTAATGTATACTAAAGAAGTTAATATTGAAGGTATTATGAGAAATCAATCAAGTAAATAATATTTTTATTTTATAGGTTGATCATAAATTACACTTGAAATATGTTATTTTTTTCATACAGCTCATTCGGAAGGCAAATTTCTTCAGAGAAGAATGAGCAAGAAACTCTAAGGTTGCTCTTGTCAAAACAGAATAGGTGTTACAAGTTCTTATTTTTAATGCAATTTACAAATCATTTCAATTACAATATGTTATGCAAAGTGACGCAACAAAAATACTCAAACGTTAAAAACTTAAAGACTTACACGAGTAAGTCAAAAACAAGTAAATTATAAGTGTGTTAAACAATGTTTGTAGCCAAGCCAGTGATCTTGTGAAATATGACCTATGCTCTCCTACACGTTATTTTAGAGGTGCAAGAGGCTTAAAAATTCACACCGGTAAAAAGCACAGTTCCGCGTTAGTTTCGGATAAACATCATAGCACCTTGCCCTCGACAAATAACGCATATCATGTTACAACAAATTTTTCGGAATTATTAGTAAAATTAAAGATTTCGGTTCCAGTAGTAAAGCGAATTCCAAAAGGGGCTCGCATTACTATTGCAACTGCACTCTCCAAAGTCATTCGATCTACAGTAAACCAAATTTCAAAAGATAGTTGTGAGCATTTGTTCATGTTCGCATATTCAACTTTACATGCAAAAAAAGATGACCACAGTTCACTCACACAGAAAATAAAATCAAATTGTTCTGACCCAAATATCTTTGGCAACATTTTAAATAGTAACCAAAATTCCAAATTCAACATTTTTCGAAAAGTAGAACAGAAAGTTAATGACGGTGACGTGAAAGGTGCTGCATCTATCCTTTTTTCAAATGATATCCTGGCACCCGGCTCAAATGAAACACTTTTGGCTTTACAAAGTAAACACCCATCACCAGATGCTAATTGTGTTATTCCGGAACCATCTTTTTCCGATAATCATCTACGGGCTAATGGTGGTGATGTACTAAAAGCAATAATGTCCTTTAAGACTGGTTCTGCCGGCGGCCCCGATGGACTGACACCCCAGCATCTTAAAGATCTGGTATGTCCTTCTACAGGGGATGCGGGTAAAGCGTTGCTTGTTGACATTGTTCTCTTAGTAAATCTCATGCTTTCTGGAAAAGTTAATACCGAAATTTTATATGGTGCAAATATATGTGCTCTTAAGAAAAAAGATGGTGGTATTCGTCCTATAGCCGTGGGCTGCACATTTCGACGCCTTGTTTCTAAAATTTGTTGTAAACATATTTCTCCTTTCCTATCAACTAAATTCATTCCAACTCAGTTGGGTTTCGGCTGCAAAAGTGGTTGCGAAGCTGCAGTCCACGCTGCGCGAACTTTTTTGGAGAGGAACTCTGGTGATGTCTTTTTAAAATTAGATGTGAAAAATGCTTTTAACTCTGTTGATAGGGGAGAGAGAGAGTTGAGAGAAGTTAAACATTCAATTCCTTCAATCTATCATTATATTTGGCAATGTTATAGTAAACCATCCAAATTATTATTCAAAAATCATAATATTTGGTCTTCTGTTGGCTGTCAGCAAGGCGACCCTCTTGGTCCAGCAATATTTAGCCTTGCCATTCATTCCGCCATAACAAAACTAAAATCAAAATTTAATGTTTGGTACTTGGATGATGGTACTTTGGGTGGTGAAGTGGACTCTGTTTTAGATGATTTGTAAATTGTAATAGAAAGTTTTAGCTCAATCGGCCTTGAGTTAAATTTTTCGAAATGCGAGCTTTTTATCGGCGAAAATTTCCAAATTTCAGACCGGGTTGATATTACCAATAAATTTAATGTTCTGGCCCCCAATATTCAAGTTTTGGATAAGAATTCACTTGACCTTCTTGGAGCTCCATTATTTCCTGTTTCAATTCCAACGATCTTAAACGATCACATTAAAAAAATTAATAACGTTTCGGACAGATTATTGAAAATTAAATCTCATATGACCTTAACTATTATTCGGTCTTGTTTATTTGTTCCAAAATTTACGTACCTCTTAAGGTCTAGCCCGTTATTAAGCAAATTTGGAAATTTCCATTTCCAAATTTGCTTGATGTGATTGATATTTCACTTAAAAATATTTTAGAAACCGTTTTGAATTGCGCGTTTACAGATCGTGCATGGTCTCAAGCCTCTTTACCGATACGGTTTGGTGGTTTGGATACTCGCAAAGTTTCGGGCGTTGCCTTACCAGCATTTCTATCTTCAGTTCATAGTGCGCAGCCTTTGGTTACTAGAATTGTAAATCATGTACCAGGTAACTCAGAGATTGTTTATTTGAACGAAGCTAACAGTGCTTGGCTAAATATTGCAAACATTCAAAATTTTCCAGACGATTTAAAGTGTCAAAAATCATGGGATGCACTTCTTTGTAAGTCAGCCTTTGATGATCTTTTGATCTCATCTACTGACATAACAGAGCGTGCTCGTCTTTTGGCCGTGACACAAAATGAGTCGGGCTTTTGGTTACAAGCCTTGCCTTCTGCACCGATTGGAACGCTACTTGACAATATGACATTGTCAATATGCGTATCACTTCGGCTAGGTATAAAACTGAATGAACCACATCAATGTAGATGTGGCGTTCAGGTAGATGCTCTTGGACGCCACGGGTTATCCTGCCTAAAATCGGCAGGCCGTATCAGTCGTCACGCCAGCATTAATGAAGTCATCCGCAGGGCATTTGCCGCTCTTAATATACCAGCTGTTTTAGAGCCAAATGGTGTTACCCGCCGCAATGGCAAGCGTCCTGATGGAATGACGCTGGTGGCTTGGGCACGGGGAAGGGCGCTGGTGTGGGACGCTACTTGCGTCGACACTCTGGCTCCTTCTCATGTCCAAGTTACGTCAGTTGGTGCTGGGGCTGCTGCTTCGACTGCCGAAGACGGCAAGCGTCGCAAATATGTTGGTCTCAGTGAGTCATACATCTTTGTGCCGTTTGGTGTCAAGACACTTGGCCCGTGGGGCCCAGAGGCGCGGAGAATGTTCAAAATACTATCTTCGCACCTCAATAAGGCTACTGGAAACCCAAGCGCTGGCAGCTATTTTGGTCAACGGATCAGCCTTGCTATCCAACGCGGTAATGCTGCCAGAATTCTTGGTACGCTTCCACGTAATGATAGTTTTAATTTTATGTAGTCGTAGTATTGTAAATATACTTATAAGTATTTTAAATTATTATTAGTCAATGCTGTGCATTTCTCATAAATATATAGTAAATTAATAATTAAAAACATCAATCCACACATACCGTAAATAAATAAAGGCATTATGCGCGCATCCTAGTAAAAAGACGTGTGGCACTCGGGGATTGCCGCGGTAAAGCTATTGCATAGCATTTTTTATCAACTTATGCAATTATAATTATATATTTATTTTATTTATGCAGTTTTTTTTTTTGATAAAATTAATTTTAAAAAAAGCAAACGGGAAGTGAGTAAAATTTAACTTGCAAGATTTGATTACAGACAGACAACGGGACAGGTGAAACTAAATAAAAATGCTTGTCATAATAATAAAAATTAAAAAAACCTGATAAAAAAATAAAGAAATTAAAAAAAATAAGGACGGTTATACGTGATAACCGCTGCTCCACGGCAACTGTAATGACCGTGGCGAAATATCTGTATACATCTAGTAAGTAAGTGTTAGGTTATTTGCGTTACGGAATTTCTCGATTCGGTCTCCACGCTCAAGGCCCGCGATAAAAGCTATGCAATAGCTTAAAAAATATATAATAACTTTAATTTCAAGATAATTGAAAAAAAGGAACAAGATTATCCAGCCACCACAAGTAGCGCCCGTTGTCAAGCATAATGCATGCCAGCCATCGCCTCCCTCGATCATATCTTATGGAAGGGAACAACCCGCCCCACGTCACCGTCACAAGCAGTGGCATTTAAGCGAGCATGACGATGCCTGTCACGAGAAATCTACAGAATAACAAAAGAAAGTTATAAAATATTACTCAGTACTTACTAATAGTTATTTATGCAACTGTTGTGTAATAAGGGGTATTAAAACACGAACGTGGGTTTATCACACGAGGTGAAGCCGAGTGTGATAATAGTATCACATGAGTGTTTTAACACCTAATTTTCAACAGTTGCATACAAGACTTCATCTACACCCCGAATATGAATCCTCTAAAAGATTCTGAAACAGCTTATTGCTAACATTAAAACAGCCAGCCCTAGTAGTAACCTAATATCATCCCTTACTGATTATATACAAATAAACTAAGTATTAATGAAAGAATCATTAATTTTAGTAGTAATTTATATTTTGTATAGTGCAATTATTAAAATTCATTTGAATTTTATGTTATTTTGCAGCGTTTAAAATATCCGGCGGTGTGCTGTCAAAACTTGAATCGCTCATTTTTTCAAGAAAAATTACGGGGTTTCGAATAACCCCCTTTTTTTTACGGCGCGCCATGTTCTGGTAGTGTGGAACGCGCGTAAACGAAACTGTTCTTTTTTTGAAATTCATACAGATGCCACGCATCGAGCAATAAGAATGTGGCTGTCTGTTAAAACTCTTTGAGCACGAAGGGATTGAAAAAAGAATTAGGAGTGTTGTTATGAAATTCAGTACAACATTACAACACTCGTTTGGTTGATGTAATGGTTATTAGAACATTGGGAGTTTTAATGTTGGCAATAAGCTAACAGTTTCAGAATCTTTAATAGAGGATTTAAAGCATGGGTGTAGATAAATGCCTTTACTTAATGATCCTTATCGTCTAAATCCTTAAAGTCTTTAATTTTAATCGATACCTACGTCTGTTATGTAAATAGATAAACAGTGGGACTTACTGCGTGTAGGATAGCCGGGAATAATCGCGGGACAGTTGGTAACCTCATCTGCATTTATAAATGATTCATGGGGAGAGTTAGATCGAGAAACAATGTCTCTCTGGTCTGTCGCAGCTCATGCTATCAAGTATAAACCAAGCATTAAGTGGTCGCTGTTCAATACGAATTGGAATAGTTTATCTTATGTGACAAGCTCGCTGCCTTAATGAACTTCTAGCCAATACTAGATAGTAATGATAAGATGTGATAAAAAGATAAATTAAATTGAATTTGACGATCCCTATAGACGAGTGGTTAGTGACCTACTGAGCTAGAGGTGCCGGGTTCGTATCACGGTAGGTGCAATCATTTATATGATGAATATGAATGTTTGTTTCCGAGTAATGGATGTTTATGTATGATTTTGATGAACTAAATTGTAGTGCCGCTTAGAATTTTAATGGTATTTCAAGAATCCTGAGCCGCACTGCATTGTAATGGGCAGCGCAAATCAATTAAAATCAGCTGAACGTCCTACTCGTCTCGTCCCTTATTGTCATAAATAAATTATTAAAATCGATATGCTTAACAGTTAACGGCCGTTTTCAATAACGTATCTCTAGTTACGGATACATTGCTGTCACCGTTTAATGACAAGATCTTAGCTATCCATAGTTATGTCCAATATAGTTAAAGTCCAATATTTTATTTCAATAGATTATTGAAATGTAAGTAAGCGTAAAAGGATAGATTTGTCTACCTCTAGTAAGTTAAACTAAGGATAGATAGGTTATTGAAATATCTATACCTAATAAATGTCACCTATAGTGATGAATTTATCATTAATTGTTAGGATTCGTAACAAATGTTTGGATTACTGCGGCAAACCTGCGCAGCGCGAAATATTATTTAGACCTCAAGAAACCCGTGTTTTTGTTGCAATTACTGATTGTATTCAAGAAAAATTTTATTTTTAAAACACGACACAGATAGTTTAGTATGGAAGGCACTTAGAGCATGTCTTAGTCTAGCAAGCTAATTTAACTATTCATCAAATTCTTCCATTTTCTTAGACACAAGCGCCAGATCCCCCGGGCTGCTTGTTTATTTAAAATATGATGCAGACTAAGAAGAAAATCAGAGTAAATTTAAGGATAATTTTTGCATTATTTCTTTTGTGAAACGGATAAAAAAATATGAGAATCAATCTCGGGTTATTAAGTTTCTTGATCATCACGTGAAAGATAAGTTTGTTAGTAAGATTATTCTTAAATTTTTATGATGTAATTGATATTAATAACTATAATATAATATCATTATCATTGGAACGACGCTGGTGGCTTGGGCACGGGGAAGGGCGCTGGTGTGGGACGCTACTTGCGTCGACACTCTGGCTACTTCTCATGTCCAAGTTACGTCAGTTGGTGCTGGGGCTGCTGCTTCGACTGCCGAAGACAGCAAGCGTCGCAAATATGTTGGTATCTCAGTGAGTTATACATCTTTGTGCCGTTTGGTGTCGAGACACGTGGCCCGTGGGGCCCAGAGGCGCGGAGAATGTTCAAAATACTATCTTCGCGCCTCAATAAGGCTACTGGAAACCCAAGCGCTGGCAGTTATTTCGGTCAACGGATCAGCCTTGCTATCCAACGCGGTAATGCTGCCAGTATTCTTGGTACGCTTCCAAGTAATGATAGTTTTAATTTTATGTAATCGTAGAATTGTAAATATAGTTATAAAATTTGTTTTGTTTTAATAATAAATGTTCTTAATATCATTATGATATAATATATATTTACTTCACTTCAGGCCAACGCTTAATTTTACTTGTCATAAATTTTTTAAATCAGGATTTAACCCAAAATCGTCTTTTTTTTGTCGGAGGCCTGAAGACCCGTCAGCAAAAACTAAAATAATTATAAAAACAGCGTTTACTCTATGTTGCATTAATCTATGTACAAACGAAGGTAATTGAATCTCTCTGTGAGCATAGAGCCAATCCCCATCGGAGACGGCGCGAGTGAACGCCGGCTACGTATTAGCATATGCGATGCAACATGCAACTTATATAATATTGCATAATATGTATATACAACCTGCTTTGAGCATACTTCATGTTTTTTTTAAACAATTTTTAGTTTCACGACTATTCAAAATATTCTAAAAAGCATATCTCGTTATTGTATCAAATTTTTTGTGATAGTAGCAGTTTCCGTTTAACATACAAGTAAATGTTACTGTATCACATTTACTCGCAACCGTGATATACTCAGAACTCAATATTATAGTATTGTTACGAACACACAAAGCACAAAAGAAACTAGCACCATCTAGCGTCAGCCAGTAAAACCACTCAAAGATCGAAGACAACATGAAACCCCCTACTCAATACTATATGGCGTTAGAGGAACAACTGTGGAACTGCATAGAAGTATAGTCTCAAAAACCGGGTACATGCACGAACTTTCTAGAATCATCCAAGCCGGTCGATCACGTTCGCGCGACTCAGGTACCCCATGACGCCCACCCCGAGACGAGCCCCAGACCATTCCAGAAAATATGTTTCTGGAATGGTCTGGGGCTCTTCTCGGCCCATATAAATAGCCGCAGGGAGGCGAGCCAGTTCAGTTCAGTTTGAGCTATCTTCGAGGCGACTCCGAAGTGAAAACTAGTGAACAAGAGTGTTACAGTGAAACAAACGACTTGGCTACGACCTAGGACATCGTTAGGGCTTAGTGTTTGGACCTAGTGCTTTGTGTTGGACCTACTGTATTAAGTGAATAAAGTCTTCAAAAGAGTCAGCAGGTCTTTCTCTCCAAATCCTTCGAACCCTAACACGTAACAGTATTAATGGTTTAGTTCTAGATTATAAAATTTATATTAGAGACTTAGGGAGTTTTTTTTCGATACTAAATTAATGTTTCTGCCTCATATTGATAATGTTATTAATAAATCTTCAAAAATCTAGGCTTAATCATCCGAAGCTGTAAACAACTAAAATAATCCTGTATAATGCTTATGTGCGCAGTAATCTAGAATACTGTAGCATCGTTTGGTCTCCTCAATACAACATTCGTCAATTAAGAGTTGAACGCATTCAAAATCGCTTCTTATGGCACCTTGATTTTTCTTGTGGGGTACATAAGCAATTGCCATTGTACTGTGATAAGTTGAGACTCTTTAACATGAAAATTCTTTCTGTTCGACGACAAGCGCTACATTTAATATTTTATACAAAATAATTACAAATCAGCTCGACTGTCCATCACTCATACACTCCATCAGCTTACGAGTTCCCCGCCGAGTACCAAGGCGTGCGCAGGCCTGCCCTATTCCATCAGCCACCTTCCAAAACTGACCTTAAGCAATCTTCTCCCATACCACGTCTACCAAGACTTTATAACTCCATCTGTGGTGAGGTAGACATTTTTAAAGGTTCGTTACCTGCGTTTAAAAAAATGCTTTGAGATTGTTATGCGCCACTTATGTTCTTCTTCTTGTTTTTTTTCAAATTCGCATGTATCACGATTTTGTAATTTTTATTTTATTTATATTATTGTGTTCTTGTTGTCACCAAAGTAAAAACTGTGCATGTTGTGACACCTTCATTTGTTGTACTTGTCGTACTAATATTTAATCAATATTCAATATATTTTAAGCGTATGTAACAACTACTGGTTGTCCTATATATAAATAAATAAAAACCAGGAAGTTCGTAGGCCCTGTGTGCCCAGATCTGAAACAGAAGCTTAAAATTTACAATTAAAATCTTGGCTTATTTCTTTAGCGTCGCAAGTATGAAAAGGCATAAAAGGCATTTATTTTCTCAAAATTGATTCCTTTAAAATTCCTTTTGATGTAATTTCTAATATACTAGATACTACTACCGCTTCGGAAACAAATGGTGCTCTGAAACAGAAGAAGCGGAGCAAGAAACTCTCCCAGCATTATTTTTTTGCGCTCTTTTCAATAAAAATATACAATATTGTAGAGTCATTTCTATCGCTATAAAATAATCACAATCTAGTCCCAGGCTGTCAGATCATTTAGATATTCAGCTGTGGAGTAATAGGATTTACGACTGAACCATTTTTTTTATAAAACATTTAAATTTATTTATAGACAATGTCTGAACAGCGGCTGGGACTTTAGTATAAAAGTGTATAATTAAAGCTATTATGTATCTTATGAAGCCTACTAGAATTAGTCACAAGCAATCCCTTATTTCTAGTGTTATAATAATAAAAATCACTATTAAGAGCAAAAAGGTGACGATTTTTATGAACGTAAATTAAATTATGTCTGATTGTCACGACCGACTGACAATAAGTGGAGGTCTTCAACTTCAATGTTCAGTACAAAGTAAAGATGTGGCTTGACTTAGCTTTAAGTTTGTGGCTCAGGCATGCTAGATATATTTTTTTTTATTCATCAGCTTAGACTCAATAAAACAGTGTAGTAAAATACCAAAAAATGAAAGGAGAAGACCGAGTCTATATAGCAAGGATCTTCAATCGTGTATGTCGGTACAAGGCGCTCTTCTCGCAACTTCTACCATTTGAAGTTCCCCAGATTTTATGGACAAACTGCAGCATCATCACTGGTCGCAGTAAACAGGTCGTTATCGACGGATATTGCTTGAGCAATATCCGTCTATAGGTTTAGTAGTATCCGTATATATCTATAGGTTTGAACCTGAAGCACGTCAATGCTGGACTTCACCAAGGCTGTGAGCTACCTCCCTCAGTCTTTTTTCTGCACACCAAGGATATGATGTTCGACTCCAGACGGCTTTCGGAATTTCATGATCCACTGCCGGAAGAAACTTGTGTCTCCTATCGAGACCTCTCTTCTTGTCTTGAGAAGGTCGCGGAATGGTATTAATTTACCTTGTCCAATTAAGCCCCCAAGGAGACTCAAGTTTGCGCGTTAACCAGTAAAAAACACATTTGTCGAATCAATACTTTTGACAACACTTCCCTCGTTTAATATACGGAGTCTCGAAATCTCGAGCGATTGCCTTTTCTGCGGTCATTTGGAAGACAAAGATAAATTGGCTTCGATGAAGCTAGGCGTCATACATAGAGCACGGCAATACTTCAAGCCGGCCCACATTCTAGCGCGCTACAAAGCGAAGGTCCAGCCACACATGGAGTATTGCTGTCATCTCTGGTCTAGTGCACCTAAAAGTGCATCTAAAGATGTCCAGGAGAATCTTCACGCCTAGACTGTGTTTCTTCTTACATATCTCTTAACGTTTGATTACTCTCATAATTTTGGTCATGATCATAGGCAGCGTGGATATTCATTGATAAAATATTCATTAGCTTCGCGCTTTCAACAAAACGTAATATCTTTATCTGTTACGCACAAACAGACAACAAATCAAACAATACACAAGATGAGATGTGAACTCGCTCGGAATCCGGTGATAATTCGTACATTCAACTGTTACGAAATATTATTCGATAATTCTGGAAAAAACAGCAAACGAAAAAGTCGGCTACAATAAACAGGGTGTATTCAAATGAGGGGGATCCCCTGGGAATGTACGGGAGGGCGCGAAAACAATGATAATATTACAAACTTATTTAGAGTGTGTCCCCGAAATGAGAGGAGTATCATTCGCTTTTAGGAACTGGGAATAAAATCATCTAGCAAACTAGCAGTCTAATTAGCAAGCTGATTGAGCAAGCCATTAATAATGGAGCATCTGCTTCGTCGAGCAAAAACAAGAGGAACGGGCGTACCATCCTTTTCTCGAAGCAGTTCTATAGCACCAGGGCATTTTCAGTTAAAATTAGAAGCCTGAATTAATTAGTAAGCAAGCAGGCATTGTATAATCAAGGTATATTTCAAATTTCATTCAATTTGAACCAGCAGTTTAAGAATTATAATAAGTAAAAGTTTCTTCATTTTTTCACTCACTGATTGACTGACCGACCGATCATCAAAACTCTAAGGCACTTCGAGCAGACATAGATGCTTTAAGCTTAGAATATAATTAGTGTGTAGTGTGTAAATCAAGGAAAAAAATGTAAATATATACTATTTATTTAATAACATAATAGATTTTAAATATTTATATGGTCACTATCAGATGTTGTTAGGTTAGCTGATTGTGTAGTATCTTAATACAGAAGGACCCTTATGTAGGAACTGAATAAACTGACCGACTTGGTGTTACATGGATCTCCCAACTTTTAATGGCTGGAGTGAACTGCGACACTTGGTTTTTTTTACATGTTATATTTTTGATGGCATGATGCTTACTATCTTCCATAGCGGTAACTAAACATACATATATATAGGTAGATATAGGTAAGTAGGTACGGAAACGCATTCATCAGCTCTCTAAATTTGTTCAGTTAATATACTTCGATCCATACTCCATTCAAACAATCCCAACATTTTCTTATCAATATCTGTCACTACATCTTCTACTCCACATCACTGACTAAAACATAGTCTTATGCCTCCTCTCCACTATCGGCGATGATCGTTATTTTTATGATCGTCTGTCATCAGAAAGTTAATCCTTGATCATCGTGTAAGCATCCACAAGATCGTCCGTGAGCATTTATTGAGTGCCCTTCAAGATGACGTGGAGTTTAAAGCTCTTACTACCATTTATTTAATTTCAGTATACAATCATTTGACCACCCAGGAGGCACTGTATCGTATTCGCACTATGTAAATAAAGGGAAAACAAAACAATGCCGTGACAACGACGCGAAGTGCGTACAGTTTCGCTCACTGTCCAGTGCCACTATGGACACGCACACGCAACTACACGCGAATTTCTTTTGACGATGATCGGCGACTAGAAGCGAATAAGCCCTTCACACAATCGTGCTCGCATGTAATCGTCTTTAATTGCCGATTGTGAAGAGGCGCCATTAATGTATAGTATAGATAGCATGTATACATTTTTACTGTTAATTTATTTAAATAAATACAAAACAATTTCATTATTTATCAGTATCTATTAGGTAGTGAGACTTCTTTGCAAAAGTAAAAGTAACTGTAATATATTTTGTTTGATTTAGAGTATTATTCACTGTGTCGTCAACATTTATTTATAAATAAATAATATTGACCACATAGGTACGTATGGAAATCCGTTGGAAGTTCAACACAAAGAATCTTTATTTATTATAAATTTCATTTATTATAATATCTAGCAAATAAAAGAATTCATATTCTTACAAATACCCGAGCTTACAACAAATTTCACAAAAACGGAGATACGAGTAGCTTACAAATATTGTTTAACGTATTCTTATAAAATTACTGTAGTCAGTGAATAAGTATGCGTTCAATGATTAATAAACTTTAATGCTGTAGTTTAAAAACATAAAATTTCACCTGACATAATAAAAACAGTATGGTCGCTGCAGGCATTGCGTTGTCTATTATGTTAGAGTTGTGTTGGTGAGAGAAAAAAATACCTACTAATTACTTGATATTTAAGGCGCGGTCATACCTCAATATCCACAAAATTGGTTTCTTAGAGAGTCCATTACAACATAATGCAATGAAAATATTCCGACGCAATAAATACATTACAAAAAGGAGAACTTAAAGAAAAATTAAACCGAATAGAATATAGTCCGGTCAATTTAGACATTCGAAGTTACATAAAGTCCCAACAAGCTGAAAATCAGTGAAATTGTTCAAAACATAATTATAAACAACGTTTAAAAGTTCCCCATCATTCCCGTGTATGGATTTTTTTTTATTCAAGGTCAAAGGTCAAAAAAATAAGATTTTCGCGAATTTCAGCAAAACGGTAAGATTTATCATAAAAGTACCTCAGACAAAAATTGTAGATCATAAAATTATCTATAAAAAATGTATCAATACATTTTTTCTTACGAGCCACCGTTTCTGAGATAAAACGATTCAAAAAGTTATAAAAGTTGTTATCGTCATAATATGCACACGTTTCCACGCCACCTATGAAGTAGTAGTTAGCGCGTTTTTTATAAGTTTTTGAATCGTTATATCTCAGAAACGGTGGCTCGTAAGAAAAAAAGTATGGGTACATTTTTTATAGATAATTTTATGATCTACAATTTTTGTCTGAGGTACTTTTATGATAAAACTTACCGTTTTACTGAAATTCGCGAAAATCTCAGTTTTTTGACCTTTGACCTTGAATAATTTTTTTTTCCATACACGGGAATGATGGGGAACTTTTAAATATTGTTTATAATTATGTTTTGAACAATTTCACGGATTTTCAGCTTGTTGGGACTTTATGTAACTTCACTCTCATTTTTTGGTCTAAATTGACCGGACTAATATGTATATATAATTTAAAATATCCAATAAAAAATTTGAAAGTTGCATCCCAAATATAAAATTTGGAGTTTAAAATCTCTGAATTTTAAGCAATAACAACATTCTTTTTTTAAAGAATTTAAAAGAATTAGTATTTTTCTAAAACTTAAACCGAATTATTATTCAATTTAATATGTATATTTTGAGTAAACAAAAGAAAATCAGTAAAATAAATGCCCATTTGTAGCTTAGCCACATGATCGACACAAATATTGTACTATTTGTTGTAGAGTTTACAATCCTAGTCAGCCCGCGCCTTAATTTTTTTTTGAATTAGAAATCTTTTTTGTGATGGTTTTGTCTAAACGTCAACATCATGAAGTTTTACGGAAATTATCTTTCATCATAATAATTAATATACTGTTTTTTATATCGTAATTGCAGAGGGAAAAACAAAATTCCTAAGTTGAGAAAGAGTGAAGAGAAGAAAGAGTAGAGTGAGTGAGAATGAAAGAAGTGGCATTAACATTCGGGGCGGTTGTCGATATTATCTTTACCTTTATTGCGTTAAACATTTCTCGTGGCTCGACATTAGTGAAGTAAATTCGTAAAAAAAATGTGAACACGCATGTATCTTTGAATATTTACGAGCGGCCCGAAAGGGTTCCGTAGTTGGCGTTCCGTACGTGACGCTTTATCAAATTTTGTCTTATTCGCCAAACGGTGAATTTGTATGCAGCCGGTCTTGTGATCGTTGCTATAATAATTTATATTTTATAACCGTATGATTTATAACATTTTATAAATTTTCAATATCATTATTTACAGATGACAATAGTATTGTCATCTGGATCATCATGGAATTATATTATATTAAACTAATTGAATCTTTGTTACTCGTACTTAAAAATGTTATAGCCTTTAATAATATTATAGCCTTTAAAGGCCGGCAACGCTCCTGTGATTCCTCTGGTGTTGCAAGAGAGTGTGGGCGGCGGTGACCACTTAACAACAGGTGACCCGTACGCTCGTTTGTCTTCCTATTCCATAAAAAAAAAAATCTTTAAATAATTTTAGATTTACACAAATTATTTTACATTTGCATAGGCCTCCCTCAGGCTCTTCGAGTGGTCTCTGTCATGATACGATCTGCTTCAGGTGGAACCAGCGCGCGGCATTTTAAAATCGTCGCTCCATCTACGACTTGGTCTCCCTCTCTGTCTTTTTCCTTCTCGAGGATACCATTCTGTTACTATTTTGGCCCATTTTTCTTGCTTGGACCAGGTACTGTAACTCATAAAATATAATATATTTTCATTTTCTTTTTCCTCCCATAGTACTTATCTTCTCGCCTCATAACGCTAAGCATTCGGCATTATCAGTCTCAATGGAGATCAATCAAGGTCGAGATCCCACAACACACTAGCCTAGGACAATACCACCGGTGCTAACAGTACAGCCACTCTGCCCAGTTTTAGGACCTAAGCCTGACTAACCACGGAACTTCTGACTGCCAAGGTCCCAGTTGGAATTCACTCAACTTTATTCTTTTTGGAGCCGGAGACTGCACCGCGAGCTATCGCGGGTGCCTTTTAATTAGAAGCCTTACTCCTAAACTCAGCAACGCTACGTCGCTGACAGGCACAAGCTCAGAAGGCACAGAACTTCAACCAAGCACCTCCACCCAAGTCAGTTGCGTGGAACAAAACCAAGGAACTTATACATACACATACAGAAACAGTTATATATATACATACATACACGCGTAGGTGAACACTCATCCTCTTAGTATTTAAAAAACTTTTTCCTATTCGGTTCAGTACACAGACGGTCCGTGATTTAAGTCCCGTCGTGTGATTCTTCTCGGCTTTCAACCGTCTTTTAAGTCGCCGCGCTCTTGCTCTTTACCCGCCAGGAAACGCTATTTACCTACCTACCGGCATAGAGGAGGTTTTAAATCGGCAAGAGTATCCGCGCAAACAAGGCTGACTTATATGGGCACTTTTTCAGGACCTAAATAACTAAATGAGGACGTCCTCTGACTAATATAATTTGCAGTCATAATACAAAATACTAATAGTACTAATTTAACCCTGAATCGGAATAATATCTACCTTCAAGACAGATGAAAATGTTCAATTTCAGTATAAATTGTACACATACAGCAACGATAAAAACGAAATGTTTTCTTAATTTGAAACGAATCTAAATGTTTAATTGATTTACGAAGAGCTCGCTAACACTTTTCATTTGTTGATAATTTATTTATTCACTGCAATATACAAATTGGCATTTTAAAGGTTTTATAGAATGTTACTTAATTGGCACAAATAAAACCTCTAATTCACACAGGGTTTCATGAGGTTTACCAGTGGGAGGCTCCTTTGCACAGGATGCTGGCTAAACTATGGGTACCACAACGGCGCCTATTTCTGCCTGTGTACCTCAACATTATTTTGTTTCAGTCAGAAGGGTGCCGTAGCTAGATATTACTGGGCAAACGAGACTTAACATCATGTATCTCAAGGAGACGAGCGCAATTGTAGTGCCGCTCACAATTGTTTGATTTTTTAAGAATCCTTCACACAGCGTTTCATGAGGCTTACCAATAGGAGACTCCTTTGCACATGATGCCGGCTAAAGAATGGGTACCACAACGGCGCCTATTTCTGCCGTGAAGCAGTAATGTGTACCTAAACATTATTCTGTTTCAGTCAGAAGGGCGCCGCAGCTAGTGATATTACTGGGCAAACGAGACTTAACATCTTGTATCTTAAGGAGACGAGCGCAATTGTAGTGCCGCTCAGAATTGTTGGATTTTTAAAGAATCCTGAGCGGCACTGCATTGTAATGAGCAGAGCGTTATAATTACAATCAGCTGAACGTCCTGCTCGCCTCATCCCTTATTGTCATAAAAAAAGCCAGAGTAGGTTTTTGAAATGATAGTTTATTTCCTACTTTAATTATTAAGCTAAGCGTTAGTATAATTATTGGTGTACTATCTGAGCTAGATTTATTGGCAATATAGTATTTTAATTTGCTCTTTTTAATAAAATAATTTAATTATGTCAAATTCCTTGAAACATAGGGGATATTTTTTAGTAGAGTGACTATATAACCATGTATCGCGACTTTACCTGACTGAGCGCTTTCAATTATAATGCACTGTCACTCGACATATTCTCAAAATCGTCCAACGTGCCGCATTCCACACCTTTATAATACATCATTTCCACGATTAGATATTTTCTATCCAACCAAAAATAAATTTATCCAAAATGTTAAATATATAATATCAAACAATTACGACAGTCAAAATAACTAATGTTGTGATTACATTTCCGTCTATAAAATTCTCATCCTAATACCCACATGTCCCACATAAGATATACACATACCCACACATACCCCACATACCCCACATACCCACACATACCCCACATACCCACACATACCCCACACACACACACACGTAAGTAAACTGAATGTTAAACGTACACTTTGCTTTTCTTGTTTCAGTTTATCTTTAGGAAGCTATTTAAGAATTTTGTCTTGCCTAAATAATATAAAATCTCTGTTGGCCCATGTTTTGTTATACAATACTTTAGCAAATAAGTGATGTTATGTGCTGTAGATTTTATGAAATAAATAAATAAAAATAATAAAAAGATTACCTCAAAATTAATTGTGCAATGATTTCTTGCGTTGCATAATAACCATCAAATATTTTTAATTTAAAACAAGAGCTCTGAGAGGGAAACCGCGAAGTCGAGTGTTTCTTAAATTATTTCGTTAAAGAACAATGGCGAACCTCCATACAAATTTTTGTTAACTTCTTCTTGAGCGTATTAGTATGAAAAATATGTAATAATATAAAGCTTGTATTGCTGAGTTGATTGACGCTAAGAATAAGACTGTAGCAAGTCTACAAATAAATATACTTCAGTTTGAAGTTTTTGAGGTTAGCACTGACCAAATAGCATCTTATGAAATAAAACAAAATATACACAGTATTTTTACATGTATAATAATTTATAGAGTTTATAGAAGCCACCAGGCGATTTGGAATACCAAAACCTATTTAATAAATCATGTGAGGAATGATATATTGAAATATTCTTGTTTTAGTATTTTGTGATCTCTTTTGAAATATCCATTGCATTGGACTTCCACCACCCATCTGCAAATGGTAACACAACGGCAATTGGCTTGAGCTGTTATAACAGTGATTCTGGCATAAATGCTCTATAGCCAGTTTTCAAATAAACTGATACTATCTCTGAATCCTCTATCTAATATAAAAGCGTCACCATTTCTTAAATACAACCTTAGAGCAGAATTCTCATGATAAAATAAATTATTCATAATGACATCATGTCAAAAAATTAACCCGGAAAATAACCAGGAAATACACAAAAGAACGCGCGCCAACTATGAACTAACAAACACAAATGACATGACAGTGACCAGACATTAAGAGATAATATTATTTTTCATGGTGGTCTGCAGCATAGTGAGTGGTAGTTTATATGCGTTCGTGCCATTTTTATTGTATTTTTGAAGGCTTATGATATAGGAAATCTAAACATTAGTATGCAAGACAGACAAAGTAATTTTAAGTAAGTAATGTAAGTAAGTCTTGGTCTAAAGACATAAGTCCAAGCCAAAATAGATAAATACTGACATTTCAATTACAGTCAAATGCTCATTAGAGTAATAGTATTCTGTGGTCAAATGGCTGCTTCTTAAAAAAAAGACATTTGAGATCCTTTTTTTAATTGAGTTTTTTCCCTGACTTAACCAGGATTAAATAGAAGTCTGAAAAATCTTATGAATTTATAATACGTAAATTCGTAATAGTGACGTTTTAATACGCTAAATAATTAACTCAACAATTATTTCGCCATTGTTATTTATGTTATTAATGTAATATATCATCTTAATTCTTATGCTTAACACTTTGCTAGTGAATTTGGGATGTAATTTATCCACCCCACGGGAAATTAACTCAGGTGTCAACAAGCAGTGCCTTCTTGGACGTGTGTGATCTTTTGTCTCTGTAATTGCTACGAGCAGAAAAGGGATAAATGTTCCCTATATTTATACGCTGTCACAAGCGTAATTTTGTTAACTTTAAAGTAGGTATTTACTAATTATTTATTGCATTATAATAATTTGCAGTGTTTATTGTATCTTTATAATAACATAAATATATCTAAAATAATACATATCTCTCTCCATTCGTTAAATAATAGTTGTCCATCATATAGTATATTAATATTGACACACTTTTTACACAAATTTGCCCTAAATTAGGCATATATCGCCTGTGTGACAACGATATATTATAAACAAACATCCATATTCATCGTATAAATGCTTGCACCTACCAGGTAGGATCGCTAACCACTCGGCTATACAGGTCGTCAAATGCATGAACACAAGTCTGTATCTTTAAGTATTTGTAGCACTGCAACAAGACATAGTACCGAGATTTCAGTAAGAGAAAAACAAATTCAATGACCACTTAACATAAACGTTACATATGTACAGTAGTACTACAATTGTGTCAATTATTTCCACACATCATCACGACCCTAACCTAAAATAAGTAACACATCATAGAAATCTGTCATTTGATATAATATCCAGGTAAGTGAT
This sequence comes from Leptidea sinapis, assembly GCF_905404315.1. NCBI lineage: Eukaryota > Metazoa > Arthropoda > Insecta > Lepidoptera > Pieridae > Leptidea > Leptidea sinapis. The sequence continues at coordinate 7,412,777 of NC_066292.1, read as the reverse complement.
ACGTTGCCAACCACGCAAAACAAGTTTATACTGAGACTTAAATTTATTATAGTCTCTTCTATTCAGCTTATTAGCATACAAACAAGTTTTACAAATATTTAGAAATTTGTCCATTACCATTTAAACACATGATCAACACAAATATTGTACTATTTGTTGTAGAGTTTACAATCCTAGTCAGTCCGCGCCTTAATTTTTTTTTGAATAAGAAATCTTTTTTGTGATGGTTTTGTCTTAACGTCATCATGAAGTTTTAGGGAAATTATCTTTCATCATAATAATTAATATACTGTTTTTTTATATCGTAATTGCAGAGAGAAAAACAAAATTCCTAAGTTGAGAAAGAGTGAAGAGAAGAAAGAGTAGAGTGAGTGAGAATGAAAGAAGTGGCATTAACATTCGGGGCGGTTGTCGATATTATCTTTACCTTTATTGCGTTAAACACTTCTCGTGGCTCGACATTAGTGAAGTAAATTCGTAAAAAAAATGTGAACACGCATGTATCTTTGAATATTTACGAGCGGCCCGAAAGGGTTCCGTAGTTGGCGTTCCGTACGTGACGCTTTATCAAATTTTGTCTTATTCGCCAAACGGTGAATTTGTATGCAGACGGTCTTGTGATCGTTGTTATAATAATTTATATTTTATAACCGTATGATTTATAACATTTTATAAATTTTCAATATCATTATTTACAGATGACAATAGTATTGTCGTCTGGATCATCATGGAATTATATTATATTAAACTAATTGAATCTTTGTTAATCGTACTTAAAAATGTTATAGCCTTTAAAGGCCGGCAACGCTCCTGTGATTCCTCTGGTGTTGCAAGAGAGTGTGGGCGGCGGTGACCACTTAACAACAGGTGACCCGTACGCTCGTTTGTCTTCCTATTCCATAAAAAAAAAATCTTTAAATAATTTTAGATTTACACAAATTATTTTACTTTTGCATAGGCCTCCCTCAGGCTCTTCGAGTGGTCTCTGTCATGATACGATCTGCTTCAGGTGGAACCAGCGCGCGGCATTTTAAAATCGTCGCTCCTTCTACGACTTGGTCTCCCTCTCTGTCTTTTTCCTTCTCGAGGATACCATTCTGTTACTATTTTGGTCCATTTTTCTTGCTTGGACCAGGTACTGTAACTCATAAAATATAATATATTTTCATTTTCTTTTTCCTCCCATAGTACTTATCTTCTCGCCTCATAACGCTAAGCATTCGGCATTATCAGTCTCAATGGAGATCAATCAAGGTCGAGATCCCACAACACACTAGCCTAGGACAATACCACCGGTGCCAACAGTACAGCCACTCTGCCCAGTTTTAGGACCTAAGCCTGACTAACCACGGAACTTCTGACTGCCAAGGTCCCAGTTGGAATTCACTCAACTTTATTCTTTTTGGAGCCGGAGACTGCACCGCGAGCTATCGCGGGTGCCTTTTAATTAGAAGCCTTACTCCTAAACTCAGCAACGCTACGTCGCTGACAGGCACAAGCTCAGAAGGCACAGAACTTCAATCCAGCACCTCCACCCAAGTCAGTTGCGTGGAACAAAACCAAGGAACTAATACAGAAACAGTTAAACATATACATACATATACGCGTAGATGTACACTGATCCTCTTAGTATTTAATAAACTTTTTCCTATTCGGTTTAGTACACAGACGGTCCGTGATTTAAGTCCCGTCGTGTGATTCTTCTCGGCTTTCAACCGTCTTTTAAGTCGCCGCGTTCTTGCCCTTTACCCGCCAGGAAACGCAATTACCTACCTACCGGAATAGAGGAGGTTTTAAATCGGCAAGAGTATCCGCGCAAGCAAGGCTGACTTATATGGGCACTTCTTCAGGACCTAAATAACTAAATGAGGACGTCCTCTGACTAATATAATTTGCAGTCATATTACAAAATACTAATAATACTAATTTAACTTGAATCGGAATAATATCTACCTTCAAGACAGATGAAAATGTTCAATTTCAGTATAAATTGTACACATACAGCAACGATAAAAACGAAATGTTTTCTTAATTTGAAACGAATCTAAATGTTTAATTGATTTACGAAGAGCTCGCTAACACTTTTCATTTGTTGATAATTCATTTATTCACTGCAATATACAAATTGGCATTTTAAAGGTTTTATAGAATGTTACTTAATTGGCACAAATAAAACCTCTAATTTACACAGGGTTTCATGAGGTTTACCAGTGGGAGGCTCCTTTGCACAGGATGCTGGCTAAATTATGGGTACCACAACGGCGCCTATTTCTGCCTGTGTACCTCAACATTATTTTGTTTCAGTCAGACGGGCGCCGTAGCTAGATATTACTGGGCAAACGAGACTTAACATCATGTATCTCAAGGAGACGAGCGCAATTGTAGTGCCGCTCAGAATTGTTGGATTTTTTAAGAATCCTTCACACAGCGTTTCATGAGGTTTACCAATGGGAGACTCCTTTGCATAGGATGCCGGCTAAATTATGGGTACCACAACGGCGCCTATTTCTGCCGTGAAGCAGTAATGTGTACCTAAACATTATTCTGTTTCAGTCAGAAGGGCGCCGCAGCTAGTGATATTACTGGGCAAACGAGACTTAACATCTTGTATCTTAAGGAGACGAGCGCAATTGTAGTGCCGCTCAGAATTGTTGGATTTTTAAAGAATCCTGAGCGGCACTGCATTGTAATGAGCAGAGCGTTATAATTACAATCAGCTGAACGTCCTGCTCGCCTCATCCCTTATTGTCATAAAAAAAGCCAGAGTAGGTTTTTGAAATGATAGTTTATTTCCTACTTTAATTATTAAGCTAAGCGTTAGTATAATTATTGGTGTACTATCTGAGCTAGATTTATTGGCAATATAGTATTTTAATTTGCTCTTTTTAATAAAATAATTTAATTATGTCAAATTCCTTGAAACATAGGGGATATTTTTTAGTAGAGTGACTATATAACCATGTATCGCGACTTTACCTGACTGAGCGCTTTCAATTATAATGCACTGTCACTCGACATATTCTCAAAATCGTCCAACGTGCCGCATTCCACACCTTTATAATACATCATTTCCACGATTAGATATTTTCTATCCAACCAAAAATAAATTTATCCAAAATGTTAAATATATAATATCAAACAATTACGACAGTCAAAATAACTAATGTTGTGATTACATTTCCGTCTATAAAATTCTCATCCTAATACCCACATGTCCCACATAAGATATACACATACCCACACATACCCCACATACCCCACATACCCACACATACCCCACATACCCACACATACCCCACACACACACACGTAAGTAAATTGAATGTTAAACGTACTCACTTTGTTTTTCTTGTTTCAGTTTATCTTTAGGAAGCTATTTAAGAATTTTGTCTTGCCTAAATAATATAAAATCTCTGTTGGCCCATGTTTTGTTATACAATACTTTAGCAAATAAGTGATGTTATGTGCTGTAGATTTTATGAAATGAATAAATAAAAAATATAAAAAGTTTACCTCAAAATTAATTGTGCAATGATTTCTTGCGTTGTATAATAACCATCAAATATTTTTAATTTAAAACAAGAGCTCTGAGAGGGAAACCGCGAAGTCGAGTGTTTCTTAAATTATTTCGTTAAATTTTAGTTATTAATGTAATATATCATCTTAATTCTTCTGCTTAACACTTTGCTAGTGAATTTGGGATGTAATTTATCCACCCCACGGGAAATTAACTCAGGTGTCAACAAGCAGTGCCTTCTTGGACGTGTGTGATCTTTTGTCTCTGTAATTGCTACGAGCAGAAAAGGGATAAATGTTCCCTATATTTATACGCTGTCACAAGCGTAATTTTGTTAACTTTAAAGTAGGTATTTACTAATTATTTATTGCATTATAATAATTTGCAGTGTTTATTGTATCTTTATAATAACATAAATATATCTAAAATAATACATATCTCTCTCCATTCGTTAAATAATAATTGTCCATCATATAGTATATTAATATTGACACACTTTTTACACAAATTTGCCCTAAATTAGGCATATATCGCCTGTGTGACAACGATATATTATAAACAAACATCCATATTCATCGTATAAATGCTTGCACCTACCAGGTAGGATCGCTAACCACTCGGCTATACAGGTCGTCAAATGCATGAACACAAGTCTGTATTTTTAAGTATTTGTAGCACTGCAACAAGACATAGTACCGAGATTTCAGTAAGAGAAAAACAAATTCAATGACCACTTAACATAAACGTTACATATGTACAGTAGTACTACAATTGTGTCAATTATTTCCACACATCATCACGACCCTAACCTAAAATAAGTAACACATCATAGAAATCTGTCATTTGATATAATATCCAGGTAAGTGATACGTTCCCAACCACGCAACACAAGTTTATACTGAGACTTAAATTTATTATAGTCTCTTCTATTCTGCTTATTAGCATACAAACAAGTTTTACAAATATTTATAAATTTGTCCATTACCATTTAAACAGGATCGAGAAAATCGTTCCTTGGTCCAGAAAACTGTTTCAAAAAACTAACTCTCGAATGCAACAATATCCAAGTCTAATGTTAATTTCTTAGCAAAGGAAATAATAAGGTGTTTATATTATATAGATTCAGGAGATAAGGTCAGTAGCTTATTCACTCCATGCATGTTTGAAGTCCTCCACAACTTAGTCCAAACGGCTTTGTGATAAGCTTTCCTCAAGGCTTTAAAAAGCAACAACCTTTAAAATGGTTTAAGCCTGGTCTTTCCTGTAATGAGCCTTAAAGAGAGACACATCATCCCATTTCTTTTCTAAATCCCGCTTTCACTTCCCATATATTATTCTCATTTGTAACATTTATAACCTTACTGGTTAAATTGTTATCCTGTTAAGAATAATATCCAATAACATATTGTACAAAATAGGTCATTTCTCCAGAAATTGAATAGTTTCCTGGTTAAATATTAGTGTCATATTGAAAGAAATAATGAGGCACATACCACGTATGTTTGTGCCTTGAAAATACCAGGTTCTCAAGTTGCAATGCGGGCACAGCAGTAATACCACACCACATGATTATGCAAAACGTTTGATGTCACGACGAGTCGCATCGGGCCGGCGGCTGATATTTGTAAACGGCCCAGTGCATTGCTCCAAAGTCAAAAATATCTTTATTAATTGTGATCATTATTTGATCAATTTTAATCGTAAATTTTTGGTTTCTTATAATAATAAGAGCTACATGTAGTTTGTAAAAATAATATATTACTTTAGAAAATTATAATGTTTTAAGACAGAAGTAGAGCAAGTTCATTCCCAAGCATTTTTATAATTTAAATAATCCGTTATTTTATAGTAAGCTTTTTTGTAAAGTTTTCATTAAGTTGAATTTTAAATTTGTTTACTGTCAGATTAAGCATATCACTCGGGAGTTTATTATCAACTTTATGGAGCCTGGTAGTGGAAACAGCGGGCATATCTTTATTCCTAGTATTCAACCTATGACTATCCCTTATTTTCTTAAGCAAGTTAATATTCCTGTGCACATACATCCGATTTTCATAAATATATGACGGTCATTATACCTATCACTTTAAATTTTTTCACGGAGTGATTCTTTAGGACCCACATTGTAAATTGCACGAACAGCCCTCTTCTGTAGTACAAAGATAGTGTTAATATCTGCAGCACTTCCCCACAGTAGTATACCATAAGACATAATGCTGTGAAATCCTTAAATTCTTTGCCCTCATCGAAAGCTGCGACTTGAACAATATAAAAACACTGTGAACAATGTAAGGATCTCAATAAAGAGGCAGTTTATAATATGCTAGTTGGGTTTATTCGCACAATGTGGCAAAGCCTACTGTTGCTCAGGGAGCAGATATATCGAGCACGTGCTTCGGACTCAAGATTTACGATCCCCGCGGGACCCGGCCCGCCTCCGTCCTGTACAGACGAGCTTTAACATTTAAATTTACTCGATTTTTGTGATATCTCACAAGAATTTCATATTAGGTATGCTCTTTTAAAATAAAAATATAATTTATATATAATATAAATAAAAATACCAGTGGGAGGCTCTTTTGCACAGGATGTCGGCTAGATTATGAGTACCACAACGGCGCCTATTTCTGCCTTCTGTGTTAGCATTACTGTGTTTCGGTCTGAATGGCGCCGTAGCTAGTGAAATTACTGTGCAAATGAGACCTAACAACTAATGTCTCAAGATGACGAGCACAGTTGTAGAGCCGCTCAGAATTTTTGGGTCTTTCAAGAATCCTGAGCGGCACTGCATTGTAATGGGCAGGGCGTATCAATTACCATCAGCTGAACGTCTGGCTTATTTTCTTTAAAAAAAATCAGTATTTAATTCCATATAGTTCAAAAATTTGTCACTAAATATAAAATTAACTGAGAACTTTTGGAACTGGCACCTTGTAAACCATATAACAAAAAATAATCCTGCATAAACATTTAGCGGTCAGTAGTATTCTTTTTTTTTATGAAAATGAGGGACGAGACGAGTAGGGCGTTCAGCTGATGGTAATTGATACGCCCTACCCATTACAAGGCAATGCCACTCAGGATTCTTGAAAAACCCAAAAATTCTGAGCGGCACTACAATTGCGCTAGTCACCTTGAGACATAATGACTTAAGTCCCATTTGCCCAGTAATTTCACTAGCTACGGCACCCTTCAGACCGAAACACAGAAATAATTACACATTACTGCTTCACGGCAGAAATAGGCGCCGTGTGGTACCCATAATCTTGCCGGCTTCCTGTGCAAAGGTGCCTCCCACTGTCTCTCTCAATTCTCGTGTCACAATGTTTGACCGATTCTCATGAAATTTTGTGAGCATATTGAGTAGGTCTGAGAATCGGCCAACATCTATTTTTCATACCCCTAAATGTTAAGGGTGGTCCACACGAAATTTCTTTTTTTAATTTTTAGAACAGCATTAAAAAATACATACAACTTCAAATTTTCACCCATCTACGATCAACAGTTACTTTTGTATCGCGATTTTAATATCGGCAATACAACGTTTGCTGGGTCAGCTAGTATATATAAGTTGGCATCGTTCTCTTATTCCTCTGTTGCAAGATTGCGAAAGTGAGCACCTGCCATCAGGTGGCCCGTAATCTCGTTTTTTCTAATCCCATCAAATAACACCAACATATTTTTACTCAATAGATCCAGTTTCATAATATGACATAATATCATACATATATCATAACATCGTGCTATAATTATTACTACCAATTTAACAAGAGTGCCTTAGAACAGAGACCTTGTCATCTGAAAGCGTCACGACAGCAACCAGAATGTCAGATTGTTGACTGTACTATAATTGGTTGGTGATTTATTTTTATTTTTTATTTATTCTTAAAGCTGACCAACCCTTTTTTTTATGAAAATAAGGCCCTGATGATAATTGATACGCCCTACCCATTGCAATCCCGCTCAACATTATTGAAAAACCCAAAAATTCTGAGCGGAACTATAACTGCGCTAACTTAAGATATAAAATGTTAGGTCTCATTTGCCGAGTAATTTCAATAGTTACAATAAATTAAATACAATTTAATAACTTATGCACTGAGAATGATACAAATATAATAAAATTGTCTAAATGTACTTAAATCATTAGTAATAGTAATGTTGTGTACAATACATGTGATATTGTCAAGTCTACAATTTTTGGAGAGCAATATAAATTTGTTTTTTAAAATTAAGAAAATTCAAAAAAATATATCAATGTTTAATCTATATTAAAAATAGGTACTATAATTATATTATATAGGTTGTATAATTTTAACATTAGCTGTGGTGGATTTGTCCCTCTTGAAGTTTCTCTACGCATACTTAGACCTGACGTCACTTACGGTCGTTCCCAATATACTATCTACAAATAGAGATAAATTACTACCTTTTACTGTCAGTAATTAGCTGTCAATAATCTGAAGCTGTCCCAATATACCCGATAAGTCATTCTTATCGCCTTAGATTGGGATGCGTGAATTGAAATTTTCATACAAACTTCTATCGCTGGTAAGCTATACGTCGTCCCATTGGCAGACAGCGTGTAAGGTGAGTTACCTCCTATAAGTAAGTATATTGGAACAGAAAAGTCAAGGATAGTTTCGATTTTTATCTCAAGTTATATTCAGTAAAGATAGACGGTAACTCACCTTGAGTTACCGTCAATAAGTTTATTGGGACGGAAAAGTCAACTACAGTTACGATTTTTATTTTATTTTTATTTATAGTCTGAATATTGGGAATGGCCGTAAAATGGTATTGTGTCTACGTCAGATCTCATCACGCGCGATATATACCGAAAACCACGCATTGTATATAAGAGATAGTAACCGAAAAGCGGATCCCTAAAGATATCATGACACAGCGTGAATAAAGCACACAGCTCGTTTCACATTCGCGCTTGCCTCCCCACTCAATTGTCCTTACATTTTACATTTCTGCATCATATTCCATCGCCGTCGTCGCAATGAAAAGTAAAAACATTGCAGATACGTAACAGCTACGATCAGAAGCCAACCGTTTGCGGCTTACGGAAGGTTTAAATTACATTGTTTCCGAGAAAATTTAGATGCAGAAAGACGAGTGGCTGAATTGAGGTGGAAGCTAAAGTGTGGAATAAAAGTGACGAAACTCAAAAGAAATAAACTGGAAGTGAACAGTGAGTCGTGCTATATCGATTGCGATTTAACTGTTTGTGAATTGATAGCAAATTGTGAAGTCTACTAGCAAATTGTTATGAAGTCAAACCCAGAATTCCTTTGTACTGCCTTGGATTTTTTTCGGCTCATTCCACAAATCTGACTTTAGCTTTATGAGTCGAGTTTATTACGACTTAATATTATATTGCAAAAATCATTAACTCACTTTATAAAGATTTGTTAGCCCAATAGCTGGTGAGACCTTTGACCTAGGAGTCCTAGTAATTATGTATGTAGGTAATTATTTTTAATATGTCTTTCCACGGCAAACAGTACAAGTTATGATTATTTGTGGTTTAATAAGAATATTGTGTGTAAGTACGTATATTAGTATAATTCGTAGTACCTAAATGTTATCAATATTTAATTAAAGATTTTGTTAAATTGCACCGCCTAGTTATCGGAGATAAATAGTCCCGCTAAGGCTGGGAACCGAGCCAACGGCCTTGAAAAATCGACCCGATCTAGGTTACCTCTCTCGCCCAAGATCGCCATAGTTTTAATTAATAATTAGAAGCATTTTTAATATATTACAAACATAATCTTTACAAAAATAACAAAACTATGTCATGTTAAATAGTATTGGTAAACAGAAAACAATTTTTCATACAATTTTTAACTAGATTGAATGATTAACATGGCTCCAACTGTAAAAGTTATGGGTACTTTGGTAATTTTTATTTATAGAATATATAGTATAGAAATGTAAAGAAAAATTTTTTTTTTCTCATACTCTGTAGAAATATAGCTATTTTTTTGTAATAAAAGCTTTATAATATAAACCTATAAGAAATGGTTTCAATTATGCGCTATTTTGGTTATTTCTTGGGATAGCAGCCATTATTTAATAGAAAGAAGGCAGAAACTAAAATATTTTTTATTTTTGTTTCTGATTGCAAGCTCTGGAAATATTTTCGAATATATTATATAATTTATATTCGAAAAATTATATAATATAATACCCTATAAAAATATGTTTAAATTAAAAAAGGCTGATCCGCAAATTTTCACTCTGTGGTGAAGTTATGAAGGATAATTATTAGATGGAGAATTAATGTACAAATGACGTTGACTGAAGGCGTGGATTAATTGAAGTAAAATTATATAACTGCGAAGATATCGAATACATAATAAAGTATATTATGTAAGTTTATGATATCTTTAATAATATTTAATTTACACAGTGAATGGTATTCAGTATTTTTGATTAAGTGCCAAACCATGCGACAATAAGTCGGATTTCAATATGTATTTTTGATAAAATTATTTAAAACATAACAAGGTCTCACGATAAAATACAAAATGCAATATTTGTAATTAAATTAATGTTTCGTAGACTTGTTATGTATTTTAGTAAAACTTTTGAAGAATATATTTTTATTGAATTGACTGATATGGAAGCGATAGCGATCAATTCTGAAAGGACTACTAAACGTCGGGATGAGTAGCTAAATAAAGTTTTTTTTTTTCAAGCAGCTAAAGATGAACAAACATTTATATACTCACGGACTAGTAAAAAATAAGAACTCCGTGTCACTTTACATAACAGTGTAGCACCAAAACAAGCCGGTTAACGTGTAAATACATAGCCCAACGTACACACTTACACTACTACAGGCCGATAGGCGGCCATTATGAGAATTGTCATCGTCTGTGACAGATCAGTTTGCGTCTCAGTAAAATATTTTAAAAATTCCGCCGTGCGTTGTGAAAAAGTGTAAAATCAATAACATAAAAGTATTTTTGGATTAATTAAGGGAGAAGAAATTGTGTAACTGGTATACCCCGTAACCGCATACACACTAGCATAAAGGTGCTTCACTTGCTAATATCATGGCGCGGAGTCCTTCTTTTTTTACTAGTCCGTGTATATACTATATTATTATTTCGAGCAAAACCAAGAAATCATCTTTTTATCACTGTCTTGAATGTGCTTTAAAAATAATAATAGATTTAATTTTCATAAAAGAATTGACGATTCAATCTGTTCTACCTTCACCTGGTCAAACTTGGTTCTGACCACTTGTTTATTTAAACCGTAATTATGGTGATAACGTAAATCATAGATGTCTATTTATTTAACAAGTGGGCAAGTAACTCATATGATTGAAGGTGCGAAAGCCACCGCCCGTTACATATTCTGTAATACCGAGGCAGCGTTATAGCTGGAATAAAAGAAGTATTGCTAGGCATTCGTAATCTATATACATAAAAATGAATTGCTGTTCGTTAGTCTCGCTAAAACTCGAGAACGGCTGGACCGATTTGGCTAATTCTGGTCTTGAATTATTCGTGGAAGTCCAGAGAAGGTTTAAATGTCACCATTTAAACCTTCTCTGGACTTATTTATAAATATCTTTATAAATATGAAAATTTTGTTTTTCCTTTGATGTGTCGTTCAGAAATAAAATTGAAAGAATAGTTTAAAATTAATAACTTACTAGAATTTATATCTTTCTAACTTTCTCAGGAGGTAAAAAATAAACTTAATTTTATATACAGAACAACGTCTGTCGGGTCAGCTAGTCTTCTATAAAAATCAAATTTAAATTCAATTATTTTAATAAAGAATAGGATAAAATAGTGAAAGTCAAAAACTACCACCCATTCCGAAAGATATGCCTCAGACTTGAAAAGAACCGGCGTAACAAACTCAGCGGGCATCTTTTGTTTATAAAAATATGTTGGCGGTTGCTCCATTCCCAATCTATGGTAATTATTGAGAGAGTAATTTATGTTATAGTAACCTTTACCACACAAACGTTTTTAACAGTTCTTTTTAATTTCGTAATACATTTGTTTTGAACATTTTCTGGGTTCTTGTTGTAAAAGCATATACATCGCCCCACAAAAGACTTACTAACTCGACTAAGCCAAGTAGTAGGCATTAACTAACTGTATGTTTGTTATCATCGATTTATAACCTAGGTCCTAAAGAATCATTAAGAGAAAAATTTAAAGAAATAAACATTTTGATTGTTGCTTCTCAATACATTTTTGATAAGGTTCTGTAAGTTCATAAGCACATTGAGGAATTTTCTACAAACTGTGACATTCATAATGTTAACACGAGGAACAAACATAAACTTGTTATGCCTACTACTGCGTTAAGTCGAGTTAGTATGTCTTTTATTGGGCGATGTATATGCTTCTACAATATGATCCCAGAAAATGTAGAAAACAAATGTGTTACGAAATTTAAAAGAATTGTTAAAAAACGTTTGTGTGGGAAAGGTTATTATAGCATAACCGATTTTCTTGATGACACCACGGACTGGGAATAAAGCGAACACCCTCAGGCTCTTTAATTATAAATGTTTATTTTACGATATTACATTGTAATCCATATTTTATATAAAAAAAAGCCCTGGATGATTGTTTTTGACGTTCAATAAGTGATTTTAAATCCTATTTTGAATAAAAATATTTGAATTTGAATTTGAATCGATAATTATTACTGATTCAATAGCAGAAAAACATACTTACAGTAGGTAAGCATCGTGCCTCAAGTAAAACATAAAGTCGTCCCCATTACGACATCAACAATGAAATATCTGCGTGTCGGGTTGTTCACAATTGTTCAGTAAATTGATTTTAGTAGCCATAAAATCAAATAAAGTGACGCATTCGAGTCACGTTCAGCAGTTTCGCTAATAAACACGGAACAGCGGAATAATTCACATGAAATATATCAGATAGATAAACTCTGCTGAATTTATTGGGTGAGCGGTGTTCAAAAAAGCAATAATTTTTATTATCGGTGGTTGTAATTCATCATGTTCCCGTATGTTTGGTTGGTTTAAAGATTAAACTTAGTACAAATGTTGAAAATTTAATAAATCAGTTCTGTTTGTTAACGTGTACGTTACGTAGGTACACACTATAAACACTTAAAGTTCAGTAATTTATTTACTTGCCTTGCCTTAACAAACATAAACAATATGTTATGTTTTTAAAGTGATAACCCTCACTTCTAGGATTAACACACAAATAAAATTTGAAAAACAATACTTTACGAACGATGCGGGATTCGAACCCACGACCTCCGGCGTTCCGTGCCGGTGCTCTAACCAACTGAGCTAACCGTTCGAGTACCGCCTCGTTATAAAATTCTGTTTGCTTTGTTCAACTCTCAGGTTGTGGCTTCATTTACAGGATCTAATTTACAGTTGATAACCTGCTCAACCCCAATATTTGCATATTAGGAAATTGACTTGAGATGTCGCTCTTGTACATCTAAACAATATGTTATGTTTTTAAAGTGATAACCCTCACTTCTAGGATTAACACACAAATAAAATTTGATAAACAATACTTTTCGAACGATGCGGGATTCGAACCCACGACCTCCGGCGTTCCGTGCCGGTGCTCTAACCAACTGAGCTAACCGTTCGAGTACCGCCTCGTTATAAAATTCTGTTTGCTTTGTTCAACTCTCAGGTTGTGGCTTCATTTACAGGATGTAATTTACAGTTGATAACCTGCTCAACCCCAATATTGGCATATTAGGAAATTGACTTGAGATGTCGCTCTTGTACATCTAAACAATATGTTATGTTTTTAAAGTGTTAACCCTCACTTCTAGGATTAATACACAAATAAAATTTGAAAAACAAAACTTTATGAACGATGCGGGATTCGAACCCACGACCTCCGGCGTTTCGTGCTGGTGCTCTAACCAACTGAGCTAACCGTTCGAGTACCGCCTCGTTATAAAATTCTTTTTGCTTTGTTCAACTCTCAGGTTGTGGCTTCATCTACAGGATCTACTTTACAGTTGATAACCTGCTCAACCCCACTATTTGCATCGGGTTCGAATCCCGCATCGTTCATAAAGTTTTGTTTTTCAAAATTTATTTGTGTATTAACAAACATATTATATTTAAATTCATTTGGACATTTCGCATTCAAAATGGAATTTTGCATTATTCATATGCCAAAATTCTGGAATTTGTAGATTTGACTGTTTTTCTTGGCATATATATGTGCCCTACTGTAGTTTACAATCTATGAGATTGTAAACTACAGTAGGGCACACATATCAGTAACCTAGCAAAGACTGAGTTCTGTAGTTTTGCCGTTAAAAAGCTGATAGTTGACTGATGTGAATTTACAGCTCGTTTGCTCTATTTTGCGTACTTCCATAGTATTACGACATACGGCTTGTTATTATGAGAAATGCTGCAAACCTTAAGAGATTCTTTCGATATTGTAGAAACATTTTGTACTTATTATATTTTATTACATATTATAAGCTATAGCTTCTTGGGGCATATGCCTTATTTTAAATTCTCTTATAAACTGACAGTTTAATACTTTTATTAAAAATATCATTAAATATACCTATTTACTGAAATAATTACAATATAAAAAAACAATATAAATAATTATTGATAATTTCCCCTGAAAGAATATGAGAATCCCTACACTAACTTCTTATTGCTGGACCAGTGGGCTTCATATTTACTATGTATTGATGTATGTAATGACTTATCAGGTATATTGGGACAGCTTCAGATTATTGACAGCTAATTACTGTCAGTAGAAAGCAGTAATTTATCTATCTGTAGATAGTATATTGGGACGGCCGTTAGTCTTCACGATTCTCTCCTAGTTTACTGTAAGACAAGCCAGACAGAAAAATGCGATCCCATACAATTACTTAGAATTCAAATTATATTAAAAACTAGCTGACTCGACCGCCGTTGTTCTGTAAATAATAAATAAATACTGTTTTTATTAGTTTGTCAATAATATTTCATAACATCAATAATTGTTTCGTAAAATATGCTCCTTGTTGTTATGAAATTGTAAACGAGCGTCAATAAATTCTCTCATAGAAAATATGTCCAAATATTGGAAATAAAAATAACTATGGGTCCCAAATCGAAACAAAAACTATTTTATCTATCAAGTTGGACTAAACTGCACTCCATGAGGTGAGCCCCATTAAAATCCGTTCATTAGTTTAGGAGTTCACTGGGAATAAACATCACACTGACACTGGATTTATAATATACTAGCTGACCCCACAGACTTTGTTCTGTAGATAATAAAAAAATACTGTTTTATAGGAATTCGCCAATAATATATCAAAACATCAAGAATTATTTCGTGCGTCAATAAAATTCTCTCATAGAAAGTGTGTCTATGCAAAACAAATATTGAAAAGAAAAATATGGGTCCCAAATCGAAATAAAAACTATCCTATCTCTCAAGTTGCACTAAAATTGTACTACATGAAGTAACTCCCATTAAAATCCGTTCATTAGTTAAGGAGTTTACTTAGAACAAACATCAGGACACTGGATTTATATATATGTATGTATGTATGTATGTAATATATTTAATCGTAAAAGTTACAATTTCTTATTCACCATACCCCGCAAAACTGCTTGCGCAGTTTGTCTGCAGGTAACTTACTTTACTTAAACATAGCTTATAAATTATTAAATTAGGTTATATTAATACAATTAATTTACGTAAATGGTTACAACGTATTTAACAAGTGTTTTCTTAATAAACTTTTAAATTTAGTAAGTGTAGGCTCACGTCTTTTGTCCTCGGGTAAACTGTTGAGTAAGTGTGGAACTCGTTTTTTTAACGTTCTATCTTCATAGTAATTTTGTACCATGGGTATTTCAAATTTACCTGTGGACAATAACCTTGTGCCACCAAATTAGTGAAACGATCCTGTGTAGTATGTTGTTTCCAAGTAGAAGATATTTATGTTTAAGGCTAGCCGGTAAAATTTTACATATTTTATATAGTTTAGAGTAATCTCCTTTACATATAAAGATATCTAATTAGTAACCATAGATAGACCTACCAAAGGTTAGTCAACATTTATCTTATGATCCAATCTTGAGATACTTAATTTAGCTACAAAGATACAAATTAGATACATAGCTAGTTTCTCAGTTTGCTCACATCAATATTTATTCACTAAGTTATTTTGTAAACTTAAGTTCACTCCGAGCCTCGGAGTTAGTAGGACATCGTTCAAGTCACGTTTCACTTTTACAGCCGGCTCAGCTGCCGGCGGCCAATTGGAAAAAAACAAGCACTTTAATATTTCATCTTGCCAATTCTGTCCTCATTCAGGAGGGAATCAATATATTTTAAATTCTAATTCGCCGCTCGCTGAGGCCACTTTACAACACCAATCGATTCTACTGAATATAAAGTGGTTCCCTCAGTACCTGGTCCCTCGTCGGTGTGTGGAGAAAAATTAGGGCGAATGAACAAATAAGTACTATTGTAAATCAGCGTTCGTTATCAAAGATTACCATTTATTCTTGAGTTTTCTCTTTAAATTAAATGAATTAGCTAAAACAATGTTTAATAACTTTAAAAACATGCAAATTATATTTTAAAAACATCACTAGCTCGAAAGCCAGAATGTTCATCTCAAATCCAATCAAAATCACTTTATACATTTAGGTCAAGAAATGACTCTTATTAATTTCAAAAGTTTTCACTCTTTGCCATTCACCAATACTTTGGCTAAGGATGAGTTTTAATGAGAAGAATGGCAAGGAAGTAATTGCTACTTTTTTAAATCAAAATTTACAGATTCATTATTATACAAATTATTTTAATTACAAAATATATTGTAAAGTGATGCAACAAAAATACTCGGACGTCAAATATGCAATGCCTTACATGAGTAAAACAAGAGTTATTGAATACAGTAGAGGTATCTATTAATCCACACACACCGTAAAAAATAAAGGTATGTGTTCAGTTAGACATGATTTTGAACCGACTTCAAAAAAGGAGGAGGTTCTCAATTCGTCGGTATTTTTTTTTATGTTTGTTACCTCAAAACTTTCGACTGGATGAACCGATTTTGATAATTCTTTTTTTATTTGAAAGCTGGTGCTTCCCGTGTGGTCTGTGTCATCCAAGATAGGTTTGTAACTACATACATAGTTATAGGTGAGATATGCTTGAGTCATGAGGAGGCGAGAGGCGAGAGCGGGTCGCAGCGGAAGGACACCGATTCCAAAAATAACAATAATTGTAACTAGAATTAGATTAAGTAGATTGTATAAAAATACGCAATTATTTTTATACTTTTTAGTGCGTATTATATCTATTGTTTTGGAATAATGTGTTTGAAATCGGTTGTTTTTTCGTTAAAATATTTTTTAACACATGTAATTAATCGAAATATCTTGCCAAAAATATTGTTAGAAGAAAAGTGTTTATATTTTTTCTATTGCATAAAATATTTAATTAATAGAATATGAAGTAAATTTTGTAACCAAAATTAATGAACGATGCTGGACTTGAACCCGCGAGTTCAGTCCGAGTGCTTTTCCAACTGAGCCAACCATTCGAGTGTGAATGACTCCATTACAAATTAATAATTATTGAATATATCAATCAAAGCTTTGTAATACTGAGCTCTACTTTATTGCAGATACATTAATTTGTTCGCTATGCACATATCATTCAAAACGTGATCCGAATCCCAATGCGTCTGACCAGTGCAGTGGGTAAATGTAAATACGCCCGAGTACATGGAGGTTATTTTAGTTTGCTGTCCAACGTTCAAGATAAACAGAAGCAACAATACGACATTACCTCGCTTGTTTACGTTCGTTATCGTCCAATGCAAATAATTTAGCTAGATTCTGTGGACATTTAATCTTTATTGCACTAACCATATCGCAACATAATCTTAAATGCTATTTTGTCATTTAAATTATATTGTTGAGCCCGTTAGTAAAATGGTATGAATGTCTAACTAACTAGTATTTTGGTATTTATTGTGGAGGGGCAAAGGGTAAAGTTCTTGAATATAAAACATTTTAAAGTAACGACAATGAATATAAATATCAGAGTGGACGTGAAGGGATTGTTTGTTTTAAATTAACAATTTAAGTCATCATAATCATCACCATCATCAGCCGGAATACTGAACTGCTGGACAAATGCCTCCACCAAAGATCTCCACGACGATTGGACCTGCGTTACCCTCATCCAACGTATTCCGGGGATCTTGACCAGATCGTCGGTCCATCTTGTGGGGGGCCTACCAACAATGCGTCTTCCGATAAGTGATTGCCATTCGAGCACGATTCTGCTCCACCGGCCAGCAGTCGAATTATGTGCCCTACCCACTGCCACTTCAGTTTAGCAATCATTTAAGCTATGTCAGTGACTTTAGTTCTCCTACTGATCTCCTCATTTCTGATTCGATCTCGCAGGGAAACTCCCTCTGAGAGATCATTAGTTTTCTCAACAGGTACATAATTAGCGACCACGTCTGCTTACCGTAAGTCATCACTGGCAACACACATTGGTTAAAAATTAGTTCCTTCGTTTTAAGACACTCTGGTATTTGGGACGAGAAGAATTTAAGGAGCTTCCCAAACGCTGCCCGTTCATGTTATTAGACCCAGAAAAAGAGACGAGATGAGATTACAATCAATAACCGCTCAAGATTATTGATTGAACCTAAAATTCTGAGATAATAAGGGACTAAAAGAGCAGGACGCTTAGCTGATGGTAATTGATCGCCTTGCCATTGATTGCCTGATATTGAAAAATTAAAAAATTCTGAGTGGCACTACAACTGCGTCGTCACCTTGAGACATGAGTTTTCGAGTATCATTTTCTCAGTAATTTTACTAGCTCCGGCGCCCTTCGGACTGAAACACAGTAAATGCTTACACTTTACTACTTCACGGCAGAAATAGACGCCATTATGGAAACTCCCACTGGTAAAACTTATAATAATAATAACTATAATATAAATAATAATAAACATAAAATATAACTATAAAAAAGGAAAAACTCCACATTAATACAATATAACGCTAACAATATACTGGCATTTAGACATATAAATCATGCGAGAAAGATGAACATCTTTAACGGATTAGGCCGGCAACGCTCCTATGATGCCTATGCTGTTGCAAGAGAAGGTGTACCTGTACTTTCGGTTGTCCTCCTCTTCCATAAAAAAACGGACATACAGCAAGATAGAAAAGGTAAGCGTTTGTATTGTTACTGTAACTGATTTGTATTGACAAGTCATAAACACTTAGCCACTATTTTAGCATTAGCTTTTCCGTATTTTGGATATTAAACCAATAGCTAACGCACACATAGACAAATCGAAATGTTATTTATAGTATATAGTACTAGCTGACCTGGCAAACGTTGTTTTGCCATAAATTATTTTTAGAATTAAACCGTTTCTCGGAAGTTACTTTACCAACATTACTTTAGTTTTCTTAAATAAAAGATGTTTTCTAGATTAAACGTATACATCAGCTACCTGCCAATAAAAGTCCCGTCAAAATCTGTCCTGCCATTTCAGAGATTAGCCGGAACAGACAGACAAAAATTGTAAAAACAAATATTTTAGTGTATGAACCGTATTTATGTATATTATAAATGTAGTATAAAACGATTATTTCAACATGACAAACAGACACTGCAATTTTATTTATATGTGTTTATACAAATGATTTGAGTTTTCTTTAGTTTTAATTCCGCCATTATTTGTCTTTAAACAATTCGACACGTGTTTCGCCTCTAAACTAGGCATCCTCAGGATGTGTTGTCTCGCCAAAAAAGTGGAGTCACGTGCCAGATTTGTATAATTATGGATTTTCGCAAAGTAACGCCTACTTCAATAACTTTTTTTTATATATGTATAGATATTCTATCTATAATTACAATAATTGCAACAGACATATTCAAATGATGACGATTGTTTTGTCATAATTTTATTTATACTAATTTGTATTCTTTTTTGGTGATTGTGTGGAGTGATTGAGTTAAATATCTATTCACATTACTAAACGGTTCGCCTAAGATTCGGTTACATCATACCAACCGAGCTCTTCAAAATTAAAATCCAAGCTAAATTTAAAGTTCCTGC
Source organism: Leptidea sinapis (assembly GCF_905404315.1). Classification (NCBI taxonomy): domain Eukaryota; kingdom Metazoa; phylum Arthropoda; class Insecta; order Lepidoptera; family Pieridae; genus Leptidea; species Leptidea sinapis. The sequence goes on along the minus strand of NC_066292.1, from coordinate 7,393,117 downwards.
CAATTATTTTTATACATTACTTGTATTGGTTAAGTTGTAGTGTTGAAGTCAAAGTTATTCAATTAACAGGTAATATTATATTTATAAGATCAATACCTTAGATTGGTCTCCGCTGCGCTGCAACTAGATACCGCACTACCTAAAAATAATAGATATTTTTATTACGCTAACTTTATATTGTAGTGTGTATTGGCTATTTGTGAAGATGCTTGTGTGCATTAGCACTCTATGGCATCTTTCAAATTTTGTACCTTATATACGCTTCGTGTTAACTTACATTGAAATTAATAAAATACAAAATACTTACTGATGATATGTGATCGCAGCGTCTTTCCTATTTCTTGTAGTATTATTTTTACAATGTTTTACTATGCAACCCGGCACTTTAGTTTCAATTATTAGCAAAGTTTAACAGAACATGTGGCACGTTAACGTCACGCATTTTTCAAGACTGGCTCGAGTACACCCACTTGGGCGTAGTATTATTTGCCGCTCTTTGCCACTACGCCTGCGGTATGTAGTTGGAGAGCAGCGGAGACCAAGATCGATATAGTATTATTTTATATATACAAGTATCTTTGTGTAATGCGATTTTATCTACAACATAGTATTGAGAATCACGCCATAGATAATAAATAATCTTCAGGCAATAAAAAACTATAAATATAATAATTTTCTGTCTGAAGATAATTTCGTAGCGATGTGAGTGTGTTAGTTATTATTTTACGCTCACATAAATTGTAAAATATTGCTGAACGTTACTTCAACTCGAAGGTGGATTATTGCGGTAACGAGAAATTTCCAACAGACATTTTGAACGGATGCACGTAGAGAGATCCCGATGCACTTAGTTCTGGGAACTGCTTGTCTAGTATTAAAAGGGGATAGCCGTACGTTTGCTGCAACCAAAAATGATTCTTAGCGCCAACTTTTAGAATTCAAACGTCCTTTGAAATGAAACCCTTTTATACTATCTCAGCTGATGGTAAATGCTTTGAGATTACGAAGTGGTCGGAATAGTGTCTTTACGTAAAAGAATGGGAGACCTTATCTTAAGCTCGTTGTTATCACAGAGAATAAAAGAGTGGGAAAACTAGCATACAGGCTCCCTAATGAACATGTAACGTCCATGTTTTTTTTTGAGAATATAAAAAAAGACAAATGCAACTTATTGAAATTTATGTGGTGTTCCTTCAAATAATTTTGTGCCTCGTATATATTTTCTTAAATGACGAAAATACACTTTAATTATTTGGACCCTGAAACTGGGAAAATTTCGGGGTAGTTGGTACTCGTAAGCGGACACTCTAATACCGGCTAACCGATCATTGTCCGAGTGACAAGTGCCAGCGGTTTGCTGAACAACAAGAAGAATTTTACTTCTTAAACAGTCAGGATTGTTCAACTAAATGGAATTAAAAAAAAACATCGAGACGGGATAAAATTGAATTGAAAAATAATGCAGATTTAATATATACATGGCTGGGTAATCGGCGTGCGGTGCTAGTGTGGTCGAGGTCGGGCGATGGGCGAGCGCCGAGCAATCAATGAAATATATATATTTTTTTTATTTTAAGTGAATTTGAAGTATACTAACCAACAATTTGTCTAAATATGTGTAGATATACTAAATTTATAAATTATATAATAATTAAATTAAAAATAAACGTAAATTTATCATCCACATACATATAGCAAATTTAAGACTTTCATGGTTTTCTCATGGATGCCAAATTTAAGATTGTCAGATCTGGACCAAATTACAATGGAACCATACGGGAAGCACCAAAGCTTTCAAATAAAATAAGAATTATCAAAATTGGTTCACCCAGTCGAAAGTTTGAGGTAACAAACATTAAAAAGAATATCGACGAATTGAGAACCTCCTCCTTTTTGAAGTCGTTTAAAAACTATTGAATGAGGTGGTTGTGTTGCACGCGCTTGCTGGAAACACCTCTTTCTTATTACAATAGGATCAACATAAGGATTTGTGAAGCGTAGCTACCATTACGATTATAAAGTTTTTTGCTAATAATGATACTTGCTGTCGTGTTAAACGCCCACAACAATGAGGGATCACCTTGCCCGTCATCAGAAGTGCGATATCCGCGATAGATATACGCGTGCGCTGCAGTAGGTAAGCATGTCACGGGGCAAACCAGGACGCGCGACTTAAATTTCAATCGTGGATGCTTGCGAGGCAGCTAGCGAGCGGTCGCGTGTTTGATGAAATGTCGGAGGCCAGGAGAAATTTGAAGACTAAATTAAAATGGTGTAAAAATAGACTGGAGCAAATTAAAATGGACATCCTTGTCTCAGATCACTCATCTAAACTCCTTTAAGAGATTTTGGAAGAACAAAAAAAAAATGAATGTGAAACCGAGACACCTGGTGAACGTTGCGGGTTTATGAAATTGCTGATGCGTTCTGGTGTCACTTATCTGTGCGATCGCCTTTAGGTGCCGTGCCCGGCTATTTGAGGGTGGATGATGCTGAGGCTATCATAACCGAGCGAAATGAAAATATCCCCGCCAACAGCGTTGATGGAATAATTAATGAAATGGTACGGGGGAAATCGTCTGGTCATTATGGTATTGACAGCATCGAACACTTTAAATATGCTGGGGTACATCGTTAAAAACAAGGGAGGTGACACATTCGAGTATGAGTAACTACCATCCCATCTCGCTTGCTACCACCGCGGCTAAATTATATGACAGTGTTAAAAATGCATCTCCTAATAAATACCTGTTGATATATGATGCTCAGTTTAGGTTTAGACTGTGGGTGTCGACAGAGAGCGCCATTCTCAGTCTAAAGCACAGTGTCAAGTACACCACTAGGAGGAAGCCGGTGTACGCCTGCTTCCTCGAGCTATCGAATTTTGACTTGGTCTCATAAGATATGCTGTGTGACAGATTGGCGGATGCGTGTACACCAGTATACAACACTTCTGAGATACCGGTATGCTAACCAGAAAAACCAGGTGAGGTGGGTTGGCGGTCTGTTAGATGAGTACAGGTTGGATTACGGTGCGAGGCAGGGTGGAGTGAGCCCCTTTCATGCAACTTTTGTATTCAACAAATGATCAAAAGCAGCACATTAGTCGGCTGCCACATCGATAACGTGTGTTTCAACAACAAAGGTTATTCATATGACATGGTGCTGCTCAATTCTTGGATAGCAGGGCTGAAGAAGCATATATATCCATCTGCGAGATATACGAGGCTGCATGGCCTTATATGACTCTAAAAAGAGTGAAGTACTTTTTTTTAGGACACCAAAACAGTTGCTGCGCCATGTACCGCCCGTATGACTTGACGGTGTCAGTACCTCTCAATGGCGTAGAGAGATTTAGGTACCTAGGTCATATAGTTGACGATACGAGTGACTTAAAGGATGATGATGCAATATAACAACGCCTTTAGGATGCTGTTGATGCTGCCGTCTGTAGCGCCTCAAAAATATTCGTAGTCACACGTACAGATTATTTGTCATAATGCGCAAAATGCAGTCTCTCAGCTGCAGCGACTACGTACCAGCGACAACAGCATCCTAAAGATGATTGCTGCCAGGCCCGACTGCTCCATCCATCGCCACTTGGTAGAGGTGGTCATAAGGCGGATACGATAATAAAATAGTAACTAGCAATACTAAGTACAGTAATATTTATTTATGACAGTAAGTCACGAGACAAGCAGGACGTTCAGATGATGGTAATTGAAAAGCCCTGCTCATAACAATGCAGTGGCGCTCAGGATTCTTGAGAAACCGAAAATATCTTAACGACACTACAATTGCGCTCGTCACCTTGAGACATAAGATGTTTAGTCTGATTTGCCCAATTCAAATTCAAATATTTTTATTCAAAATAGGCATTATAATCACTTATTGAACGTCAAAATCTACCACCCATTCAAAAGAGACTGCCTCAGACCTGAGAAGAATGGGCGCAAGAAACTCAGCGGGCTTTTTTTTTATATAAAATATGGATTACAATGTAATATTGTACAATAAACATTTATAATTAAAGAGCCTGAGGGTGTTCGCTTTAATCTCAGTCCGTGGTGTCACCTTTCCCACACAAACGTTTTTTAACAATTCTTTTAAATTTCGTAACACATTTGTTTTGTACATTTTCTGGGATCATATTGTAGAAGCATATACATCGCCCAACAAAAGACTTACTAACTCGACCCAACCGAGTAGTAGGCATAACAAGGTTATGTTTGTTCCTCGTGTTAACATTATGAATGTCACAGTTTCTAGAAAATTCCTCAATGTGCTTATGAACATACAAAACATTATCAAAAATGTATTGAGAAGCAACAGTCAAAATGTTTATTTCTTTAAATTTTTCTCTTAATGATTCTTTAGGACCTAGGTTATAAATCGCGCGAATAGCCCTCTTCTGCAGCACAAAGATAGTAATAATATCGGCCGCACTGCCCCATAACAATATACCATAGGAAATAATACTATGAAAATAACTAAAGTATACTAATCTCGCCTGAATCATTTTACTACCTACGGCGGCCCTTCTGACCGAAACACAGTAATGCTTACACATTACTGCTTTACGGCAGAAATAGGCGCCGTTGGGATACCCATAATCTAGAAATAATAGATAATTTAGAATCAAGTGCAAAGGAGGCTCCCACTGGAATAAAAATGTTACTAACACATAGTATTTTCTTTGATTTACGCGAGTGTTACACATTTAAATAAAACACTTTTAAAGGATTAAAACGCGTGTAATTGTAACGGTTTTAAATCAGATGTTTGCGTAAAAGTTACGTTTTAATTTTAGTAAACCCGACGTTTCAAGACCTTTCCAGATCTCGTTTTCAGGGGGAAAGTTTTCTGGAAAGGTCTTGAAACGTCGGGTTAACTAAAATAAAAATGTAACTTTTACGCAAACATCTAATGTAAAACCGTTACAATCACACGCGTTTTAATCCTTTAAAAGTGTTATTAACACACTTATAACATATAGATGTCTTTCGTCTGAAACAAACGTTTATTTATTTATAAAATAATCTGGGCGGTCTAAATATTATGTTAATTGGTTCACATTATTTTATTAACAAACGAATACACCATGATTGCGTACATTTCTTAAGATATGAAGCAAATTTTCTTAGAGCCCCAGATATTCATGTAGCCGATATAGGTGTAAGAAAATTGATGAAGCAGATATGTACCGCTAAGGGACATTAATACGCAAGTGGTAGTATGAAAGGAGTATTATAATGGTGTGTGTTATGTACGTGCAGTGGAGCGTGCTTATCTGGTCGTTAATGGCTAGTGCTTCACTCACCGATGATTTAAACACAGGATATTCAAGGTAGGTGACTGATATTCTGATAGTCTTTCAGTAAATTTATATTACTCATTACATATCATTCATATACAATAACTATACTATTATTAATAGTTAAATTATATTTACTTGTTATACTTTTGACGTTTTTTTCAATAATCAATTTTTCAGTTATTAAGAAATGTTTGAGTATTTGTGAATAGATTGTTTTGATATAGTGTCAAACCTTTAAAGATAAAAGATATGAATACATCTGCATATTATAATACATTTATTTAATAACAAGACCAAAATAAAAGGAATATTGCTTGCTTCATTTAGTTACAAAAACTGATTGGCTATTCTATAAATATCAGTAAAAAATTTAGATTGGAGCTATTTTGTTTAAATCCATAAATATCTTAATGTCTTCAATTAATATATATGCAACAACAGCAATGTGTAAACAAAGAAACATATTGGTCCATTGCTTAAAGGAAAAATAAGAACAACGACAAGGATTCCATAGAAATGATATAATTGTTACCTCACACCACAAGTGTTACCTTCACGTCGTACGTATGTGCACGCAATATCCTTCAATTCATTACACAGTTTGCCTGGATATTTAATATATTTTGAATTAAGTGTTATCTTCTTACTTGTTTATATTTGTTAATATGAGTTCGCTAATAATAAATGAATATATGACATAAGCTATCGTGTGCTGGTTGCTTTACGACCTTTATTATCTGAATCATTCTAATCTCATCATTCTAATCACACTAACCGTTATAAGCTGATAATAGTCACTCCCTCTTCGGCTCTAACAAGCTCTTCGGTAAAGTTTTTTTTTATGGAATAGGAGGCCAAGCGAGCATACGGGACACCTGGTGTTAAGTGATCACCGCCGCCTACATTCTCTTGCAACAAAAGAAGAATCACAGGAGCATTGCCGGCCTTTAAGGGGGGTGTACGCACTTTTTTTGAAGGTACCCATGTCGTATCGTCCCGGAAACACCGCACAAGGAAGCTCATTCCACAACTTTGTAGTACGTGGAACAAATCACAAAAAGTAGAAAAGTAGACATTTTATAATAGATTGCAAGAAACTGATTTTTTAATAAATATTTACAGCTTAAACGAGCAATTCTTGTATATAAATATATATTTTAATATATAATGTGAATCTCGGAAACGGCTCCAAGGATTTTAATGAAATTTAGTGTACAGGTAGTTTCGGGCGAGAAATTGATCTAGCTAGTTTTCAATTTAAAAAAATGTAGTTTTATCCGTGTTTTAATGAGAAACAGCTAAAATAATAGTTTAATACAACGGTAAATTTCACCATTATATACAAGAATATAATAGCTCAGATGGGATATTGGGTGATCCGGAAAGCAGAAGACCCCGGTTCGAATCCAGATGTCCTATTAGTTTTTTTTTGTTCAAGTTTCGTACCTTCTTAAAAATCAAGAGCAAGGCTCGGTCTATATAGTTTCTTGTATAACTAGAAATTATAGAACTTTGATAGTGCAAAATAGTATTGCAACAGGATTGTCGGTATAAAGTTGCAGCAAATAGAATGCATTTAGAAGTGTGAACTGTTAAGTTCATTTCGGTTTCAGTTGTGGCCTCACCTAAATCTTTAACTGGCGGAGGGAATAAGTTTTAGCAACCTAGGCCTAAATAGATTTTCCTTTGACTTCAAAACAACACCTTTACTCAATAAATTTTTCAGTATAAATGTTTAAAATTGAAATATCTTTCCAGTTTGAAATGATACTTTAAAATATTCTCTATAAGCCATGTACGCTGTGAGCTGCAGTAATTTGTGCTCGGAACCTGGTCCCTCGGGATCCCATTGTGTGCGGTTATTGTCGCTGCACCATTGCACGACAGTTTATTATCTATCACATAATTAAAATCTGTATTGGGTACGGTATCGATTTTGTTAATATTATAGGATATATAGATATATGCTCCCTACGGCCAGTTTTCAGAAAGATTTTGTCGAAATCTATTTTGAAATAATCTTTCTGTTATTTTACATTTCCGTTCCGGGAAACTCTGATCGCGCGGTATGCCTCAGCAGCCTCAGCTCCCGCATAGCGTTCTATCAATACGTACGGTGCCATACGGCACTTTCGGTTTTGGTGTATCGGAAAAAACTATTGCCCTAGGGCACTGGCGATTTGGGAAGGTAAAATGTGGCATAGTCATGCTGGCAGGTGTATTAATAGTTTCCACAATTTGTTTTACATTGTTAATTATATGGGCATCAGATATATACATAGTCTTGCCATAAATACTGAAACAAAGAAAAAATTTTTTTATTAGTTTTACAGTGTAATTTACAGCTTAATACATAAATATAAAATAATTTAAAATATAAATAGCTTTTAATGTAATGCAATCACAGCGATTCGGTTCTCCATATCACCCACTCCATTTTAATATCGCAATACATTGTACAATGTATTGGCGCTAAAATGAGAAATCTCAGTGAACAATCATAATATATAAATGACAGATTCCAAAATCAAATGTAATATTTTCTTTATTTTTAATTGAAGCAGTATTTATGGCCTGACTAAGTATACACATATTTAGTATATATAGATCTGTACTGAACATTGCAGGTGTGTCTCAGGTAAATGTCACGTTACGTATTAAGTTAGAATTTCAATTAATATTTGCAATTGATTGAGTTGAGTCGTACCTAGCGGAGGGAGCTACCATCGCAAATCGCAGATTGATCTGGCTCAAACTAATCTTAATTATAGTTCCGCGAGCTTCGAATAATAATTGATATGTTCTTAATGTCTATTTTCCATTAGAAATTGTTATTTTTTTTGTTTATATGAAAATAAAGGACGAGACGAGCAGGACGTTCAGCTAATGGTAATTGATACGCCATACCCATTACAATGCAGTGTGCTCAGGATTCTTGAAAAACCCAAAATTTCTGAGCGGCACTACAATTGCGCTCGTCACCTTGAGACATAAGATGTTAAGTTTTTTACCATGGTGGATTGTCGTATTTAATGTCGAAATGATTACTGACTGTTGGTTTTCATCTTTTTATTTTTAAAATCTTGCTTTCGTAGCCTTAAAATTATTGAGTCATTGAGTTAGTTAGTTCATGGTACAGAGTGTGCGCCAGAATGTGATATTTGGTATTCCCTCAAAAAGTTTCCTATCCTATTAATAAAACTCTTTCCATCTATCCCAGAGTAGAACAAACCTTGGTTTAAATTCACTCATACAAATAATTTGAGGTTTCCTTAGTGTTAATTCCGCCAATATTTGTCTTTAAACAATTCGACACGTGTTTCGCCTCTACACGAGGCATCCTCAGGACGTGTTGTCTCGCCAAAATTTGGCACGAGACTGAATCAAATGAGCCTTAAGCCGCTCTTTTTTGCCCTCGTCCCATGAAATGACGCGTTGTGTTTGGTCGGCTGTTGTGACCTATTACCCCCGGAAGAGATACGTAACAAAGGTTATGGGACTAAATTTGATTGGATTTCCGCAAAGTAAATTTTCTTAAATTCTTTCCTCAATAGAATAAAACTATTGTATAACAAATTGTAAGCTAATAATATCCCTATTGATATCTTCCGATGTAATAAAGGGTCCAAGTTTATAAGTGACCTAAAAAAATGTCATACTATGTTTTTTTTATTAAATTTTCAATATATTTTTGTTTTTACTGACGTGTTGTTGTTTTTGTTTTGTGATAGATTTTACATTTTGAACTATAGTTATAAGTTATGAAAAATTATTTAATGTTTAGTGAAAGATCAATTGTATCATAATAAATAAACAAGTTTTTTTTTATGACAAAAATGGACAAGACGAGTCAGACGTTCAGCTGATAATAATTAATGCGCCCTGCCCATTACAATGCGGTGCCGTTCAGGATTCTTGGAAAACCCAGAAATTCTGAGTGGCACCACAATTATTATACTCGTCACCTTGAGACATAAGTTGTCAAGACCCATTTGCCCAGTAATTTTACTAGCTACGGTGCCCTTCACAGTGAAACACAATAATGTTTACACGTTACTGCGTCACGGCAAATAAAGGCACCGTTGTAGTACCCATAATCTGTCTGGCATCCTGTGCAAAGAAGCCACCCACTGGAAAATGCCCGTAGTCGCCTCTTACTATACCTCTTAAGTATGTACTTCTTTTCTCGAGTAAACTGACTGCGCTGCTGACCTATAAATTTCATTGTGTAGTTTAGTGACGTGTACTGTTATAGGATTTTAGAGGGCAGTGAGTAAGTTTAATTTCTTTTCTGTAGTAGACCCTTTCATGCAACTTTTGTATTCAACAAATGGTCAAAAGCAGCACATAAGTCGGCTGCCACATTGATAACGTGTGTTTCAACAACAAAGGTTGTTCATATGACATGGCTCAATCCTTGGATAGCAGGGCTGAAGAAGCTTATATATCCATCTGCGAGACATACGCGAGGGTGCATGGCCTTATATGACTCTAAAAAGAGTGAAGTACTTTTTTTTAGGACACCAAAACAGTTGCTGCGCCATGTACCGCCCGTATGACTTGACGGTGTCAGTACCTCTCAATGGCGTAGAGAGATTTAGGTACCTAGGTCATATAGTTGACGATACGAGTGACTTTAAGGATGATGATGCAATATAACAACGCCTTTAGGATGCTGTTGATGCTACCGTCTGTAGCGCCTCAAAAATGTTCGTAGTCACACGTACAGATTATTTGTCATAATGCGCAAAATGCAGTCTCTCAGCTGCAGCGACTACGTACCAGCGACAACAGCATCCTAAAGATGATTGCTGCCAGGCCCGACTGCTCCATCCATCGCCACTTGGAAGAGGTGGTCATAAGGCGGATACGATAATAAAATAGTAACTAGCAATACTAAGTACAGTAATATTTATTTATGACAGTAAGTCACGAGACAAGCAGGACGTTCAGATGATGGTAATTGATAAGCCCTGCTCATAACAATGCAGTGGCGCTCAGGATTCTTGAGAAACCGAAAATATCTTAACGACACTACAATTGCGCTCGTCACCTTGAGACATAAGATGTTTAGTCTGATTTGCCCAATTCAAATTCAAATATTTTTATTCAAAATAGGCATTATAATCACTTATTGAACGTCAAAATCTACCACCCATTCAAAAGAGACTGCCTCAGACCTGAGAAGAATGGGCGCAAGAAACTCAGCGGGCTTTTTTTATATATAAAATATGGATTACAATGTAATATTGTACAATAAACATTTATAATTAAAGAGCCTGAGGGTGTTCGCTTTAATCTCAGTCCGTGGTGTCACCTTTCCCACACAAACGTTTTTTAACAATTCTTTTAAATTTCGTAACACATTTGTTTTGTACATTTTCTGGGATCATATTGTAGAAGCATATACATCGCCCAACAAAAGACTTACTAACTCGACCCAACCGAGTAGTAGGCATAACAAGGTTATGTTTGTTCCTCGTGTTAACATTATGAATGTCACAGTTTCTAGAAAATTCCTCAATGTGCTTATGAACATACAAAACATTATCAAAAATGTATTGAGAAGCAACAGTCAAAATGTTTATTTCTTTAAATTTTTCTCTTAATGATTCTTTAGGACCTAGGTTATAAATCGCGCGAATAGCCCTCTTCTGCAGCACAAAGATAGTAATAATATCGGCCGCACTGCCCCATAACAATATACCATAGGAAATAATACTATGAAAATAACTAAAGTATACTAATCTCGCCTGAATCATTTTACTACCTACGGCGGCCCTTCTGACCGAAACACAGTAATGCTTACACATTACTGCTTTACGGCAGAAATAGGCGCCGTTGGGATACCCATAATCTAGAAATAATAGATAATTTAGAATCAAGTGCAAAGGAGGCTCCCACTGGAATAAAAATGTTACTAACACATAGTATTTTCTTTGATTTACGCGAGTGTTACACATTTAAATAAAACACTTTTAAAGGATTAAAACGCGTGTAATTGTAACGGTTTTAAATCAGATGTTTGCGTAAAAGTTACGTTTTAATTTTAGTAAACCCGACGTTTCAAGACCTTTCCAGATCTCGTTTTCAGGGGGAAAGTTTTCTGGAAAGGTCTTGAAACGTCGGGTTAACTAAAATAAAAATGTAACTTTTACGCAAACATCTAATGTAAAACCGTTACAATCACATGCGTTTTAATCCTCTCAAAGTGTTACTAACACACTTATAACATATAGATGTCTTTCGTCTGAAACAAACGTTTATTTATTTATAAAATAATCTGGGCGGTCTAAATATTATGTTAATTGGTTCACATTATTTTATTAACAAACGAATACACCATGATTGCGTACATTTCTTAAGATATGAAGCAAATTTTCTTAGAGCCCCAGATATTCATGTAGCCGATATAGGTGTAAGAAAATTGATGAAGCAGATATGTACCGCTAAGGGACATTAATACGCAAGTGGTAGTATGAAAGGAGTATTATAATGGTGTGTGTTATGAACGTGCAGTGGAGCGTGCTTATCTGGTCGTTAATGGCTAGTGCTTCACTCACCGATGATTTAAACACAGGATATTCAAGGTAGGTGACTGATATTCTGATAGTCTTTCAGTAAATTTATATAACTCATTACATAATTTTTATTCGTATACAATAACTATACTTTAATCAAAAATAAATTATATTTACTTGTTAAACTTTTGACGTTCTTATAATCAATTATCTACTTTTTAGTTAGATGAAATATTTGCTTATTTGAGAAGATTGTTTTTATATAATCTCAAACTTTATGCTGTTAGTATTTATGTAAAAAATTGGCAATCAGTTTCTTGCAATCACTTATAAAAACTCAACTTTTCGTTTTTTTTGTGCTTTCTTCCACGTACTACAAAGCTGTGGAATGAGCTTCCTTGTGCGGTGTTTCCGGGACGATACGACATGGGTACCTTCAAAAAAGCGCGTACACCCTCCTTAAAGGCCGACAATGCTCCTGTGATTCTTAAGATGTTGCAAGAGAATGTGGGCGGCGCTGATCACGTAATACCAGGTGACCCGTACGCTCGTTTGTCCTCCTATTTCATAAAAAATCTTTACCGAACAGCTTGTTGTAGCCGAAGAGATAGAAACTATTATCAGCTAATAACGGTTAGAGTGATTAGAATGATGTGATTAAAATGATTCAGATAATAAAGGTCGTAAAGCAACCAGCACACGATAGCTTATGTCATATTTTCATGTATTATTTATTAGCGCACTCATGTTAACAAACATAAACAACTAAGAAGATAACACTTCGATTTTAATTCAAAATATATTAAATATCCAGGCAAACTGTGTAATGAATTAAAGGATATTGTGTGCACATACGTACGATGTGCAGGTAACACTTGTGTCCCGCGGGAATCCAATGTCAAATCCAACCAGTAAAGTATCAATTATATCATTTCTATGGAATCTTTGTCGTTTCTTATTTTTTATTTAAACAACGGACCAATATGCTTTTTTGTTTACACATTGCTATTGTTACTTTCTAAGATATTAATTGAAGACATAAGGATATTTATGGATTTAAATAAAATAGCCAATCATTTTTTGTTACTAAATGAAGCAAGCAATTTTCCTTTAATTTTGGCCTTGTTAGTAAATAAATGTATTATAATATGCAGATGTATTCATATCTTTTATCTTTAAACGAGCAATTCTTGTTTATAAACATATATACTCGTATTTATATATAATCTGAATCTCGGAAACGGCTCCAACGATTTTAATGAAATTTAGTAAACACGTAGTTTCGGGGGCGATGAAACTGCTACAATTATAATATAATAAAAAAGTAAATTTCTCCACAATATACAAGACTGTAATAGCTCAGATGGGACATTGGGTTATCTGGAAATCAGAAGATCCCGGTTCGAATCCAGATGTCCTATTAGTTGTTTTTTTGTTCAAGTTTTGTACCTTCTTAAAAAGGCTCGGTCTTCCAGGTACTTATATTTATTAATTAATAGTTCCTTTTATAACTAGAAATTATAGAACTTTGATAGTGCAAAATAGGATTGCAACAGGATTGCGGAATAGAGTTGCAGCAAACAGAATGCATTTGGAAGTGTGAACTGTTAAGTTCATTTCGGTTTCAGTTGTGGCCTCACCTAAATCTTTAACTATTGGTGGGAATAAGTTGTAGGAGTCTAGGCCTTTATAAATTTTCTTTTGACTTCAAAAGAACACCCTTTACGCAATAAATTTTTCAGTATAAATGTTTAAAATTGAAATATCTTTCCAGTTTGAAATGATACTTTAAAATATTCTCTATAAGCCATGTACGCTGTGAGCTGCAGTAATTTGTGTTCGGAACCTGGTCCCTCGGGATCCCATTGTGTGCGGTTATTGTCGCTGCACCATTGCACGACAGTTTATTATCTATCACATAATTAAAATCTGTATTGGGTACGGTATCGATTTTGTTAATATTATAGGATATATAGATATATGCTCCCTACGGCCAGTTTTCAGAAAGATTTTGTCGAAATCTATTTTGAAATAATCTTTCTGTTATTTAACATTTCCGTTCCGGGAAACTCTGATCGCGCGGTATGCCTCAGCAGCCTCAGCTCCCGCATAGCGTTCTATCAATACGTACGGTGCCATACAGCACTTTCGGTTTTGGTGTATCGGAAAAAACTATTGCCCTAGGGCACTGGCGATTTGGGAAGGTAAAATGTGGCATAGTCATGCTGGCAGGTGTATTAATAGTTTCCACAATTTGTTTTACATTGATAATTATATGGGCATCAGATATATACATAGTCTTGCCATAAATACTGAAACAAAGAAAAATTTTTTTTTATTAGTTTTACAGTGTAATTTACAGCTTAATACATAAATATAAAATAATTTAAAATATAAATAGCTTTTAATGTAATGCAATCACAGCGATTCGGTTCTCTAAATCACCCACTCCATTTTAATATCGCAATACATTGTACAATGTATTGGCGCTAAAATGAGAAATCTCAGTGTACAATCATAATATAAAAATGACAGATTCCAAAATCAAATGTAATATTTTGTTTATTTTTAATTGAAGCAGTATTTATGGCCTGACTAAGTATACACATATTTAGTATATATAGATCTGTACTGAACATTGCAGGTGTGTCTCAGGTAAATGTCACGTTACGTATTAAGTTAGAATTTCAATTAATATTTGCAATTGATTGAGTTGAGTCGTACCTAGCGGAGGGAGCTACCATCGCAAATCGCAGATTGATCTGGCTCAAACTAATCTTAATTATAGTTCCGCGAGCTTCGAATAATAATTGATATGTTCTCAATATTGATTTTCCATTAGAAATTGTTTTTTTTTTGTTTTTAGAAAATAAAGGACGAGACGAGCAGGACGTTCAGCTAATGGTAATTGATACGCCATACTCATTACAATGCAGTGTGCTCAGGATTCTTGAAAAACCCAAAAATCCTGAGCGGCACTACAATTGCGCTCGTCACCTTGAGAAATAATATGTTAAGTTTTTTACGCTGGTGGATTGTCGTATTTAATGTCAAAATGACTTCTGACTGTTGGTTTTCATCTTTTTATTTTTCAAATCTTGCTTTCGTAACCTTCAAATTATTGAGTCATTGAGTTACTTAGTTCATGGAACAGAGTGTGCGCCAGAATGTGATATTTGATATTCCCTCACCAAGTTTCATATCCTATTAATAAAACTCTTTCTATCTATCACACGGTAGAACGAACCTTGGT
Source organism: Leptidea sinapis (assembly GCF_905404315.1). NCBI lineage: Eukaryota > Metazoa > Arthropoda > Insecta > Lepidoptera > Pieridae > Leptidea > Leptidea sinapis. The sequence continues at coordinate 7,378,026 of NC_066292.1, read as the reverse complement.
TTAAATTCACTCATACAAATAATTTGAGTTTTCTTTAGTGTTAATTCCGCCAATATTTGTCTTTAAACAATTCGACACGTGTTTCGCCTCTACACGAGGCATCCTCAGGACGTGTTGTCTCGCCAAAATTTGGCACGAGACTGAATCAAATGAGCCTTAAGCCGCTCTTTTTGCCCTCGTCCCATGAAATGACGCGCTGTGTTTGGTCGGCTGTTGTGACCTATTACCCCCGGAAGAGATACGTAACAAAGGTGATGGGACTAAATTTGATTGGATTTCCTCAAAGTAAACTTTCTTAAATTCTTTCCTCAATAGAATTAAACTATTGTATAACAAATTGTAAGCTAATAATATCCCTATTGATATCTTCCGATGTAATAAAGGGTCCAAGTTTATAAGTGACCTAAAAAATGTCATACTATGTTTTTTTTATTAAATTTTCAATATTTTTTTGTTTTTACTGACGTGTTGTTGTTTATGCTTTGTGATATTGAATTATTTAAAATTTAGTGTAATATCAATATATTTTTTTTTTAATGACAATAAGGGACGAGAAGAGTAGGACGTTCAGCTGATGGTAATTGATACGCCTTACCCATTACAGTGCAGTGCCGCTTAGGACTTTTGAAAAACCTAAAAATTCTGAGCGGCACCAGAATAATTATTCCGCTCGTCAACTTGAGACATAAAATGTTAAGTCCCGTATGCCCAGTAATTTCACTAGCTACGTCGCCCTTCAGATCGAAACACAATAATGCTAACACATTACTGTTTCACGCCAGAAAACGGTGCCCTTGTAGTACCCATAATCTGGCCGGTATCCTGTGCAATGAAGCCTCCCAGTTGTAAACGCCCTTAGTCGCCTCTTACGATACCTCTTAAGTAAGTACTGCTTTTCTCGAGTAAACTGACTGCGCTGCTGACCTATAAATTTCATTGTGTAGTTTAGTGACGTGTACTGTTATAGGATTTTAGAGGGCAGTGAGTAAGTTTAATTTCTTTTCTGTAGTAGAGTAGCCAAAGAAATAGGCGATAGCATTGGAATATTTAATGTAACTCTTCCGTCGTCCTCACCTGTTCCTCTCTATTATTCAGTCGTTGTTCGCTCTGAGTGGAGACACTTGACCCAATTTTAACTGCTGCCAAATGTGCAGTTTTGTCTTTTGTATTACACTTACAATATATTGTACAGATTTTCATCTCATGTGCTGCCTGGTCAAGGTCCATAACATTATATTTTAACGGAAAAGAGTGAATACCATATTCTGAGAAGAATCATTCTTATTTTTATGTGATAACCCTCACTTCTGGGATTAATTACATAGACTTGAACCCGCGAACTCTCGTGTTCCGTGCGAGTACTCTTCCACTGACCACTCAGTTCTGCATCGTTCTTAAGCTTTGTTTAAAAATTTTATTTGTTCAATTATGAATTGTTTTCATTTATCTGTCGTACACGATTAGTGTATTAGAGTGATTCAGACTATAAGAGATCTATTATGATTTAATATGTTGTTATTATAAGATTGTGTGCTCTGGTATTCCTGCTGTATACAATTATTTTTTATGACATTATATTAGAAGCTTTCATACAATTTTAGTTTAGGACGCTACCTATGTGTTTTAATCTGGTGTAGAACTCTACATATAAAAAAATTATATACCTATAAAAACTAAATTTTTGGGATTATATTTGAATCATAATTTCTTCTTATTATGAAAGCAAACTAACTTATAATAACTTAAATCCAAATGTGGTAAACAATACATAATACTGTCTCAACTCTTTGCCGTTTTAAAAATATTAGTAATTTAAAAGACGCCGCCTCCAAGGATTCGTACCTCCGTGAACTTGATACTTAATCAAGTGTTACAAATAACGTCGCGACTGTAAACATACCACGTCAATATAATATTATAAGCCAAGAAGTCTGGTTCCGTCGTAAGATCTAGTTATTATAATTAATACAAATATATTCGTTTTATAATTAGAATATCAGAAAGAACTAAAAATCTCAATAGCAAAGTTAGATTAATTGATAGATTATCGATAGCTGTACCAGACCATTTCGATCTTCATTTTTATTATATTATTAGTTGACAGATAATCCTTGTTAAGTTTCAAAATGACCTAGAAATCATTCAGGAGCTAGACCAGTCACAAAGGCGGGTCACGTCGCCGGCCGCGTCCTATCCCCGCTAGCGAGACAGCTAATTATTTACGGCTGTTTTCAATAACCAGTGGGGGCTCCTTTGCACAGGAAGCCGGCTAGATTATGGGTACCACAACGGCGCCTATTTCTGCCGTGAAGCAGTAATGTGTAAGCATTACTGTGTTTCGGTCTGAAGGGCGCCGTAGCTAGTGAAATTACCGGGCAAATGAGGCTTAACATCTTATGTCTCAAGGTGACGAGCGGAATTGTAGTGCCGCTCAGAATTTTTGGGTTTTTTGAGAATGCTGAGCGGCAGTGCAATGGGCATGGCGTATCAATTACCATCAGCTGAACGTCCTGGTCGTCTCGTCCCTTATTATCAAAAAAAAAAACCTATCTATCCTTAGTTTAACTTACAAAGGCTACACAAATCTATACTTTTACGCTTACTTACATTTCAATAACCTGTCGACAGAAAGCATTAGACTATAACGGCCGTTCCCAATATTCAGTCTATTTCTTACTTGAGATAAAAATCGTAACTATTGTTGACTTTTCTGTCCCAATAAAGTTATAGACGGTTACTCACCTTATCCGTACACGCTGTCGGTCATTGGGACGACGTATAGCTTATAGACGATAGAAGTTTGTATGGAAATTTCAATTCACGCGTCCGAATTTAAGACGATAAGAATGACTTATCGGGTATATTGGGACAGCTTCAGATTATTGACAGCTAATTACTGAAAGTAGAAGGTAGTAATTTATTTCTATCTGTAGATAGTATATTGGGAACGGCCGTAACTATATTGAACATAACTATGGATAGATAAGATCTTGTCAGTAAACGGTGACAGAAATGTTTCCGTAACTAGATATACGTTATTGCGTAAATTTATATAGGTATCGTATTCGCGTATATAAAAGTTTCTGTACATATATGCTTACCAAATAAATGACAACATAAGATGCGTATATATTTATTTACCTACGTTTATAAAATAAAATTAGTAAATTATTATTTTGAATAAATTTAAAATGGTGCCATATCTAAATAAAATGTGAATTTGCAGCAGAACTAATGACGCTATAATGAAACAAGATCACGTTATATAACTAAGTGTTAATTTACATTTTTTTTTCAATTTTAAAGGCTTTTATACTGTCTTGTCGCTAGCGGGGGGTGGATTATCAGCACACTAATACCTATTTTGAGAAAAAAAAAAGTTTGATATAGTCAAACTTTGAAAAATTAAATAAGGACTTTTTTAAATAAGTTTTTTTTTTATTTCCAAAAATACAGTTAGGAAGCCTATTATGTTAAGAATATATTCCACTATTTTGGTTATTTGATTATAAGCTGTTATAACAATTAGTACTTGGGTTTGAAGAAGCTCATACTTGTAGTTGGCAGACGTGATCGCTAACTATGGGCCCTATGAGAAATCTCATGGTCGCTCAGAGGGCAATGGAGAGGGCTATTTTCGGAGTTTCCCTGCGTGATCGAATCAGAAATGAGGGGATACGTAGGAGAACCAAAGTTACCGACGTAGTCCAAATGATTGTGAAACTGAAGTGGCAGTAGGCAGGGCACGTAGTTTGACGGTTGAGGCCGTAAAGTCCTTGAATGGTGACCACGTACCGGAAGACGCAGGTAGGCCCCCCACAAGATGGACCGACGATCTGGTCAAGATCGCCAGAATACGTTGGATGAGCGCAGCGCAGGACCGATCGTTGTGAAAATCTTTGGGGGAGACCTTTGTCCAGCAGTGGACATCTACCGGCACAAAATTTCAGAACCCGTTAACTCGCTAACTATATACCGTACCACGAAAATAATGGGTACATAATATATACTCGTATGTGCTACATATTCAAATATAACTAAAATCTAAAGCATCAACCTTTTCACTTGTCCCCTTCACGTGGTATGCCCCTAAAGTGAGATTTTTTTATTAAACTGCCATCAGACGGCAACGACTATAATCAGTTCCGTAGAGTTTAGTTAAACGATGTGAGTTTTGGAGGCCATCACCTCGACCAGCCCTTATTCTAATGAGACTTCCTTTCTTTTTAGTCTTCTCATTGCTTGACAGGACTCAAGCAGTAAAGGCCAAGGGGAGCTAGGCTAGGCGTTTGGCTTAGTGTATGGATTGTTTTTTTTATTTCCTCCTTTATAGTGGGCATGTCCAGATATTTATATATTTTGTCACTGCAAGCAAACCAGGGTGCATTTACTATTGCCCGCAGCATACCATTTTGTGCTCTTTGAAGACACATAATGTTGTTGTCATTAAAGTGAGAAATGGGCCCAAATAGTTTCCTAAACTACTCACAGTCTTGCAATATCAACGAGTTCATCGAGTCTTTTGAACGAGTCTTGTAAACAATATTTTCTGTAAATGGTGACATTACACTAATATATTTTGCAGTTGTGTTTAAATTAAGTTGTGCTGCAGCCTTACAGCTTCGATCAAGAGTATAGCCTTGGGCTAGCTGTAGTTATGGAACAGCTTAACAAAGTTTTAACTTGGAAGTTATAGATACAAAGTTATGATTACCGATACTTATTACTTATTCTCTAGAGACCGAGTGCATAATGCATTTTCTCATCTCGCATAGATAAATGAATGCAAAGACTAAGTTCACCTCTGAATAGACTTTAGATATCATTGACTATTTCAAATGGATTCAATAAATATTGTACTGAACATGGCTAGCAATGTAAAACAATTACGTTTCTTTTGGATCGTGTCGTTACAGATGGTTACACTCTGGTAGGGAGGATTTGAACGTTTTCGTTCGGAAAGCAATAAGTTGAGTGCACATTGACGAACGTTTCAAGTGTCCTCTCGACTGAGATGAAGATCGTTTTGAACGTCTTTTCCCTGGTCGTGCTCTGACACGCTTACCTAATGGGTTCCAATATACTTTTTACATTTTAAAATTATAGTTTGAAATCAATTTTAAAATGACTTACTGACAGTAATTGTAGAGTTGACGTAGCTTGTACTAACTTATGTGTATGAAAATTCCTTTTGATTGCTTTTGTATTTTTACACGCTTTTTATTAGCTTCACCTGTATGTATGTTTTTTTGGGTTTAGTTAATGCAGGGAGTATCAATTAACATCAGCTGAACGTCCTACTCATCGTTTCCCATATTTTCATAAAAAAATGTTTATTTGTAACCGACTCATTTTGACCCACTTTAAACGGCCACATTTCATTCAAACTTCGTAGATTTAACAAGGACTTAGGACAGTTCAATAATTTGATAAAATTATTCCATTTTTAAATTTTCAAAATAAGATTTTTGTTAATTTATATAATTTTATCGTCTTTCGTCGATAGGGCAGGAATTGATGTTCATTTTAAATTTCAACTATTATCATATTAAGCAAATCGTATTTTGTAGGTTTATTTTAACTATTTTTACTATTTTTAGTTTGACTATATGTTACGGTTGGATTATTATTTTCGTGATGATTGCACTGTTTTGGAAAGATTCCCAAATATATCCAAATCATACAGGAAACACATTTAAAAGCTGAAATAATGGCCAAATAAAACATACGGTGACAGAAAATAGAGGAAAATGGCGGAACATATATAGAGTTTGTTAATTTAACGCACAATAGGGAGCGAGCACTCGCGAGTGTTCCAACAATTTTCGTTAAGGCTCAATAATTATTACAGTCCCTGTGGCCGCCAATTATATCGGTAATTGCGTTCATTTTACAATCACGTTATAATGGCGCGGTATGTATACTTTTGAATATTGGTAGAATTATCATAATTCACCACAACAATTTAATAAAATTCGTAATATAAAATGTTTATTTCATGCAATACTATAGTTGACCATCCGATATATATAAATACTAGATCCGATATATAAACTTTGTCACTACGGCATAAAAGAAACTGTGCTCGATCTTCGGAACGGGCGTACGGGTCTTCTGATTTCAAATGCAATTCAGAGGTATCTCAGAAATGCTGCTGGCATTCTAGACACGTTTCTTTTTATCATAGCTACCCAGCTTTTCATGGTTCTACAAGGAGTCGGTCATATCCCTTTTTTAACCATATCATTGACTAACGTCTCTCACATTATAAGAAATGTTTCATCTTTCTGTTTTGCCTTTTTTGGCCATAAAGTATCCATCAGCTTAGGCCATGAAATCCTATATTCAGTTACAGCTATTCAGTTTGCTCATGTTACCCATTTTAATGCCATCTTTCAATATATCTGCGTAGTTCACCCCACTGTTGCCACTCTAAAACTATCTTGATTAACAAAATAATATTGAATATAAAAAAGACAATTTTCTAACACTAATTTATTCAAAGACAATTAACACGGGACCTCTAAATTAGTAGATATTCTGAATAACGTTTGTAAAGGAATCCAAATAAGGTTTTTATTGGATTATTCATACTCTATCGATGTAAAAACAGGGAAAAATCCTTTAGTTTTCAAATTAAGAACTCTTCGAGTGTACAAGGAATTCATTTATTTTTCGTTTAACAAATTACCAGTAATTTAAGATGCGAGTCATGCGTCGAAATAAATGTGAGAAGAGAAAAGTTTTACTTTGTGACTTATGACGACTTTCGTTACGGTCCAAATGAAAAGATTATTATGATGGAATTCAATGGAAAATTAATATAACTCTACTCGTTTTATAAGTTTAAATTTCGTAAAAGTAATATGACCAATGAGTGAGCTGTAAAACTTGATGTATTTAAAAAGAGTGACATAATAATAAAGAACTTGTTAACTTATAATAAGACGGAAGTTTTTTAACTTTTACTATCGCGGAACTTTAACATTGTAATTATTATGACGGGTACTCACGACATATATCTTATTATTTTAATGCCGACATTTCGATCCTATTGCATGAATCGATATTTCAATTCCTGCACTTGGTTAAGAATAATATAGAAGCGTACGTAAATTCACGTTTTTTCGGAGTACGTTCTAGATGGCGTACTTTACTTACAATTAAATTGCATTCGAACAATTGCGAACGAAAAATCGGCATCGAATTAATAAAATATATATCGTGAGTACCCGGCATAATAATAACAATTAGACGGAAGACCAAAAATGCTTCCTTAAGGGTGGCCTAATGCTACGTTTGAAATGATCGCAGTTATCAAAGTTATGATCCTAAAATTGATCAGACTATAACAATAGGGAAAAGTTACAAAAAAATAAATTAGCAAGTACCTAAGTCAGTATTACATAACCTCTGAACCTATTAATTTTAAGCTTTTCTTCCATAAATATTAGGTCATACTCAAAGCACACTAAACCAATCTAGCTCAAGCTCTTGCAAATCTTCATATGCATATCATCTTCTAAATATTGTAGAAAATATTTATAAGAACATGACTGGTCATCTAGACCTCCTTAGATCTTGACAAGACACACTGAAGACACCGGTTCTGTTGCCTTCAACATATTGTCTACCAGTGTCTTTTAACCAATGGGCTCCTTTGCACCGGATGCCGGCTAGATTATGGGTACCTCAACGGCGCCTATTTCTGCCGTGAATCAGTAATGTATAAGCATTACTGTGTTTCGGTCTGAAGGACGCCGTAGCTAGTGAAATTACTGGGCAAATGAGACTTAACATATTATGTCTCAAGGTGACGAGCGCAGTTGTAGTGCCGCTTAGAATTTTTTGGGTTTTTCAAGAATCCTGAGCGGCACTGCATTGTAATGGACAAGGCGTATCAATTACCATCAGCTGAAGGTCCTGCTCGTTTCGCCCCTTATTTACATAAAAAGATTAATATAAAGTCCACGCTTATATGAATCGAGTAAGAACAATTATTAAACGGAATAATTCCTTTAAAGTCTAAAGAATATTTATTTATAAATTGGTAATCAACAGTACAGTACGTTACAGTAAACGTTTGTTACGGGCAATAATAAACAATAATGACATTTTTTTTATAATAGTTTTACAACAAGATTAATTACAGAACGACTGCCTCTTGTGTTTCTTATTTACTGTGTGTATGTTTGTGTGTGGGTGTGAAAGAGTATGTCTGTGGTTAGAAGATTGTAATATGTATATATTTTAAACAAATGAATAAGGCACTGCTTTAGACTGGTGTAATTTAATAATTTAAGAAAGGCAAACTATAGAAGAAGAAGTGCGTCTTACGGCAAATCCAATTAATTTAATATGGTAATAAAGTCACTATGAAGTTCTAATACTTACCATTCATTGCAAAAAAAGGGATTTTAAGAGATGGACATGCAGACATATGGACAATAGAATCTAACCTAAAATAAACTAACTGGTATAATGAAAATCAGGCCTGATAGGTGAATCAGCTCCTTAATTTATATTTCAATTATGAATAGAGACATACAATATCATATACTTACTTTTAAATATTTATATCTATACTATAAAATGTCCGCCCTGGCATTGCTAATCCCTAGTAATATTAAATATCTGAATGTAAGTTTGTGTGTTACCCTTTTACGCCGGAGCTACTGAACCGATTTTGATGAACATTGGGTACAGCGATAGACTAGAGCTTGGAAAAGGACATAGGCTACATTTTATCCTGGAAAAATCCATGGCTCCCACGGGATTTGTAAAAAAAATCACGAAGTGATATCTTTTGAGGCAAATGTGATTCGCCCCACGAGAATTCACCACTTTTCCCTGTTGGCCGACAGTCTGGTACACTCGTTCAATGGACCGCCCACAACAGACTTAATTTGGTCGGTTCATCGCATGGGCGAACTTCTCCGCCATCTGGTGCCCTCCACTTTGCCCTGCACGACAAGGCGCTCAATGCACTCACTCTCGCGCCGGGAGACGTGTCCGAAGAACTTAAGAATGCGACTCTGAATTAACTTGCATATTATATTTAAAAACACTTTATCTACGTAAACGCAGTCGCGACTATCAGCTAGTATTATATAATCAAGGAGATGGCCAGCTAATTAAAAGGCTTAAGCGTCGCGAATTTCATTAACAGGACAATGAAATCTAATTATAAGCTCACGTTACCTCGAACCGGAACAATGGAACTGTGCCTAATTATAGTTCGGCTTCATAATATTGTGTTTCGATGGATATTTCTGGAATTCCATGAATTTAGCAATTATGATCAGTTGTATACATCTTGATTGTACACTGTTGCAATACATCGACAGACTCAACGAGCTGTGTTCTATTCGCAGAAACGAAAACAATTGCATGTTGGAATTTAATTTGTGATATTCCTGTTGAATTTATAATACTAATAAAGTTTTACTTAATTATTAATGTAGAAGTCAAAGATATACAAATTCCTAAGAAGTAAATTCATAAAATTAAGTAATTAATATAAGTAATTTCATAAACATAATGAGACAAATTCAATTTGAAAAAGTTATGCACGATACGAGACTCAAACCCGCGTTCCGTGCGAGTGCTCATTCACTGGGCCAACCTTTAACAATGTCTTGTTCAACTCTCAGGCTGAGGCTTCATCCACAGGATCTATTTTACAGTTGATAACCTGCTCAACCCCTAAAATTTTAATATTAGGAAATTGACTTGAGATGACGCTCTTTCAAATCTCAACAATTTGTAATTCTTTTAAAGTGACAACCCTTACTTTTTAAGAGTAATAACAAAATTTAAAAAAAATATGAACAATCGAACCCGCTACTTCACGCGTTCCGAGCGAGCACCCATCTACTTAGCCAGCCGTTCGAGTGACTTTACATTCATAAATCTTGATATGTCTTATTCAATTCTCAGGTTATGTAATTAATCCCAGCAGAGAGGGTTATCACTTTCAAATATAACAAATTGTTAACATAATGAAAGTTGATCACATTATTATGAACTCGTAATTACAATGCTTTGAAGAGTAATATTTGGAATGAACTGTAGTTGTAAATTTTGGCGTTCACTGTTCCACTGTATTAATTGAGTAAAACTAATTATTGAAATATATTATATTATAAGAATACATGAATATATTTGATGTAAAAATGAAGATAAATAGTATAATAATAATAGTATGTGATAAAGTACTTAATATAATTATGAATATTGCAGCACTGCTGGAAGACATAATGATTTTATATATTAAACTACATAATTTCTAAAACCACTTCAAACTATAAAAGTGAAGCTTAACGATAAGAATATGCAATTTCGTTTCGTTCGTTTAAATATTGCGTTCTATCACTGTGTCACCTACCGTCAAGTGAACCCATTGCTTGTTCATTAATAACTGAAAAAAAAACAAATAATATTTTTTATGAAAACCATGCATTGAGCTGGTTGATATTAAAAAGCACGATCAAATTCAAATAAACTTTATTCAATTAGGCTTATACTAAGCGCTTTTGAACAGTCACTATAAATATTTCTTTTAATTACTGAATTTACTAAATTTTCGAAAAAAATTGAGCTCGTGAGAAGAACATACAAGAAACTTGACGGCCACTCTTTTCAATCAAATAGAGTATTTTACAATGACTGTAATATACATAATAAATTAGTTTGTAAGGTGCTGCATACGAATCATGTTTAAGTAATATAAATTATTTCATAAAAAGTAAAAAAGAATAAACTGTATCAATAAAAATTATCGTAAATTGGATGCATCAACCTGTAAGGAGATGTTAACCAACCAATAAATTATCACGAATTTACAATTAGTATAATTATTTTATAAGTAAAATCATTGGTACAACAAAAACCAATATAGAAGTATCAACTATATCTCACATCAGTATCAACAAAAATAAGTTTGTAAGTTCTCTTTTAGAATATAACAATTATGTACAACAAAAATCTATCCATTGACCGATACTATTTATACTACAATGAAAACTATTCTAAACCAGATAATTTAAATACAAAACCTCTTAACATCTAAGCGATGCAAGAGAAGCAACCATAATCCGAAAATATAACTAATGGAGCAGTGATGCAGGCTGCAAGGGTTGAACGACCGAGCGCATGCGCGATGCCGCTTTTTCAGCTTAATTTCCCAAAGAGCCATCTGAGTACGCGCTCATTCTGACTGCGATCAAATTTCGATCTTAGCATGTAACCCACTGAAGCCTCTCTGTGCTACGCCGGCCGCGTCCACCGCGCGCTACGACTCGTCGCTCTCAGTTTGCTACGAGCACTAGCAACCTGCCCGCGTGTCGAAGCGAGGCGCCGGTACGCCGGACAAAACTTTTGCAACTTTTCAGCGAACTCATTGTCGGTTGTGCTTTTTGGCGGACTGTTTTGTGTCTCTGATAATTAGAAAAAGTTGATGAATTTTATTTTGTTTGTGAACAGTGGCTAATGGATGTGATTGCGGTATGTTTTACATTTATTTCAATAGTTATACAAAGTAATACTATCTATGTTAATGTAAATAAAAACAATTTTATTTTTAATTTATTAAGATTAATAAGCATAAATATTTAATACACCGTTAAATAATAACGTTGTATTAGATTGTAGATATTGCAGATATTATACCCTCAATAAATGATTTAAAAATCCTATTTCAAAAAAAAAATTATCGAATTTAATTATGTTAATTGCTTAAAAACATTACACATAATTTAATTTAAGAAAAATATAGTGAATGACAATTATTTTTTTATTTTATTTTTAGAGCATTCATCTGTTGCAAATAACTATTGTCATCTCTCAATACGGCGAATAAAACACAGTATTATTGTGTTACTCGTAAAAAATTATAATTAGTAAATTTTGTAATTATTTTTTATGTTCAGAACAAACAATAGTATGTTATAAAACATGATTACCCGAAATAATTACAACAATATCTACAGGGGGTAATTTATATTGACTCCAAGATCCATATATTGCGAATAGGTATGAACCTTGTTATTATCTGACCGCATATAGGGAAACTAGTATAGGAACATTAATTTAAAAAAAATGGTAATCTTTGCCTATTACCATACATGAAAACCTTTTATTTATTCAATAATTATTTTATACTGAAAAATTGTATTACTTTTAAAATATGCAGAGAGTGCATTTTATGCAACAATTTAGTTATACATAATTAAATATGTTCATGTTTATGTTCTACGCAACAACGCTGTTGTTAGAGATTGTTCGTTAAAATACACTATTACTTTTTTGTTTTGCTATAATTAAGAAATTATAGGCTATTTGTTGCAAGGTATGCATTTAAATGACATTTAAATGCTTTCCTTCTACTCTTTTCTACCAAACTAAGTACAGTAAGTTCTTAATTGACTCTAATGATTGATAAAAATGATGCGCGCTATAGTCAGGTCTCGACTTTGGAAAAGGGGAGACATTCGCATCACATATGTAATCCTTTAACGAAATTTATTTAAAAATTAACATTTGTGCCGACGATAAAGAAACAATACTCTTACATTACTCGGAGGAATCAACAGATGTAATTGTTCTGAGTAGAGGAAAATTATATTAAGCATATATGGAGATAAATATTAAAATAAAGCTCTTCATCTTCACTTAATGCTGCTAGGTATTTCTTCTCGAATTTCATCAGAAGACTTTGTTAAGAAGAGCAGGTGCTGTCGAAATTTGGTCATTAGTTCATAACAGCTTACACTTAGAGAGACACATTGTGTAAAAATGTGTATCGAAATATTTTTGTGTAATGATTCTTGCGCTAACTTTAAATTTTTACAGCTATTTATTTTCCATCCGATGATGCCCAGATTTTTGTGCCATTGCACTGGCTGATATGATATAAGAGGACATGGATATTTTCGTACCAGACTCTTCAGTGCCGATCGGTGGGAGGCCTTGCTTCAATGCAACACCTAGAAAAAAGCTGACTACAAGCAACAGGCGTAACGTAACGTACATAAACTGTTTTTCCTCTTCCAAGAAAAACAGTACCACTAGATATAACAAGCGGCAAATCGTCAGCTTTCAAGTCAACCGTCCGAATATCGCAAGTTTTGCGCAATGCTTAGAGCTGCTTCAATGACATCAGCCAGTGATCTCTTTCAAAAGAGAAGATTGATAATCAAAATAAAGAAACTGGAGCTCTACGTCTGAAGAATAGTTCAGATAGAAAATTGTTTGTTGCTACACTGCCTGCCTTCGACCACAGGATGAGAAATACAGAAAAATAAACTGCATTATGTCTACACAAGCCTCGTGAATAGCCTCGTTAACTCATAGCTAGTTTATTTTATGTTCCAAACACCACGGAAATTATTTTTAAACAAGAATCATCACAATTCCTATGATATGGGTCATTTTACAAAGCACAGTCCATACCGGAACCATAACTAACTTCTTACCATCAAAACTAGTTAATACTCTATATAAAAGTTACATCCAAAATAGTCGTCGTACTAAATTATAAAAGTCGACTTTCAAATGTCGAATGACAAACTTAACAAAAAGTACCTTGGGTCATCCTCCAGAGATTACAAAACGAAGGTTCCATTGTTAGTCGCTACATTCACAATGGTCACGGGGGATATGATTTGCGGAGCTTTTTGTACCGAGCGCGCTTTGAGCTTTAAAATACATACGTGTTTTTGTGACTAAGGTTAACTGTAACTCTGATGGTTGGGAGTAACCACAACGATTTTCAATTTCCACATTTGTATAAATTATTATAAAACTATTTTTTTATGTAAATTAAGCATATTTGTTATACGTTTCTCAACAAAATATGGTCCGCTCTGCTATTGTATGGTGTGCCGTTCATTTCGGACATTTCTGAGCTGGTTCACAGTGGTTATCCAAATGTTTTGAGTTTTCTTTAGCGTTAATTCCGCTAATATTGGCATCCTCAGGAGATGTTGACTCGCCAAACTCTGGCACTAGTCTCGTGCCAGACAACTCCTGAGGCTTCCTCGTGTAGAGGCGAAACACATGTTGAATTGTTTAAGGATAAATATTAGCGAAATTAACACTATAGAAAACTCAAAATATTTGGATAATCATGGATGTCCGCAACGTAACGTCCGCTTCAATAAAAGTTCACATTGGTTCACAGCAGGGAGCAGCTGCTGAGAATGGTATCGTAGCACACAAACGAGTAATTTGCCGGCTTAAATGAGGTCAAATAGCTCTACGGGACTCTCCTCGTCGTAAATGCCGTAGAAGACAGACAATCAGATGACGTCTCTACGAAATACCAAGTAATAGAGCTGTTCACAGATGCCGATCAGAATACATGGCATAGTACTGTGTTGTAGAGGACTGGCTAGTGGGACTGGACTTACGATGTGGCGACGGTTATACTTGTCTTGTTCCTTTTATAATAAAAAATACCGTTGATAACAATACAACCAATACCAAAGCTTGCAAAGCATGCGAAATGTTAAATGCGTGCAATAACGATAAATACCCTTAATAGAAGAAGACTGCAATTAATGACTTGCTTACAGATTAACTGCAAATAGTTAAACTTTGTTTAGTTTTCTTAACAAAACTCAATCAAGCAGATGCGTGCATATGATATAGGCAATAAGCCAGTGCCTATCTCGTAATGAACCTAAATAAATATAGCACTAGTGTTAAATATAATTTAGTTTAATTTGGTTCCGTTACTTTATTACCAAACTTCTATTGAAAACCCACTCATTATTTTTTTTAACGATACTAAATACCTACGGTAAGCAGTCTTTGTTTATTCCAAAGCTCAACTATGACTAATTAGATCCACAGTGCCTACCTTGCTAGAACCAATGGACGCTATCAAGAGTGCCAATATCCGTTTATCGCTTTTATTTAACATTAAGTCAAAAAGTATCGGGAATGGATGATGGTTGTTGTTCCGTTGGCAAACCACTTTTCATTTGGGTGCCGAGTTTGAGTGTCATCTGTTATTTAGTTTAAATACAGTATTTTTTAAGTTAGATCATAATATCTTTATGGTGTCTGTTGCGAATTTCACTATGGACAAAAACATCGAAGAAAGAGTTTATCTTAAATTTTGCAATGTTAATTCGTGTTCGGAGACACTGAAAATGTTATAGAAGCCTTACGGTTAACCGACATTATCAACAACACGTGCTTATGAGTAGAACAAATCGTTCAAAAGCAATCGAGATGTGCTGGCAGATTTGGTTCGCCCTGCTAAACAAGCAACGTCTTCAACTGAAGTTAACATCACAAAGTGAAGGAAATAGTGACTGAAAATCCTCATTAATTTTAAGAGAGATAGCCACCGATCTTACTGTCTCTTATGAGACAATCTAGAACATTCCATTAATCGATTTGGTATGAAACATATTGCCGCACGCTTAGTCCCAAAAGACCTCAATTTTCAACAAAAAGATAAAGCGCATAAGAGTCGTTAAAGACATGCTAGAACGCGTTAATTCCAAACCAACATTCATGAAACGCATTGCTACTCGTAACGAGACGTAGTTTTACGAGTTTGATATGCAAACTAGTCTCAAGCTTCGGAAAGCGCCTTCTAACTAAGCCGAAACAGAAAAAACCACGCCAATAGTTAAAGTCATTCTTTTTTACCTTTTTTCTTTTATTGTCGCTGTTTTCTGCACTCGGAATTCTAACCGAAAGATCAAAAGGTGAAAAAATTAAATTAGCAAAGTTGAAAAAAAAAGTCCAGATTAGTGGGGAAAGATTTTTACATTTTGCACCACGATAATTCGCCTTCGCCAAAACCACCTTATTCATCAGATAGAGCAGATAACTTTTATCTTTTTCCTAAACTTAAATAACTACTTTGTGGCACAAGTTTTTAAATTCCTCTTGTTGTTCAAGGTGGCAGATCGAACGGTGATCTTCTCGGCTATTTGACGACGTGCATTAATTCTTATCTGGTGTTCTGCCACCTAATGACTCTAGAGGCGGGGTTCTATTTCGTTTTCAGAACTCTGGAGTACGGATCATTGTGTCAAGTGCCTGAACCTACGACCAATATTCCTCCTGTACAAGGGCTGTCATCTGCCATATATATATATAGCTTGGTAAGAAAAAGTTTCGGCGTGGTAAGAATAACCCGCGACCTCTCGCATTCCGTGCGAAGTTCCGTTCTCGCGGGTTCGAGTCCCGCATCGATCATAAAATTTTGATTTGAAATTTTATTTGTTTAATTAATCCCAGAAGTGCGGGTTATCACTTTGGCGTGTCTGTTGTTAACTCCTTCATATTAAGACAAAATTAAGTTTATATATTTTATGTATAAACACCAAAAATTTAAGGATATATATTTGTTCATACAATGTACTCGTACAAATCATATTATCTATGACACATGACTTTTTCATCATCACTTACATGATATTTTACACTGCTTTATTATTCTTACTTAAGTCATTTCAATTTTACTTATTAATATATTAAATTTCAATATTGGTATCAAATTCAAATACTTTATTTCGCAAAATAGGATTAGTGCATCACTTTTTGAAGTCACAAGAATATATAAAATAGAAATACCTACTGCTATAGATGCCTGAAGTTCTCTACGTTCATCGAAAGTGGTCATTGTGAATTTCAATAACAAGTACATTTGAATTCACCTTTTTGACAGTTGGAGTTAAGAATTTAATATACTTAGTTTTCTTACTATTCAAAAGCAAATTATTAACATTGAACCAATGAACAATTTTGGGGAAAAAAAGATGACATCATCGAAGACCGGTTCACGTCTTTTAGTCTTAAATAAAAGGTAGGTGTCATGTGCAAATAATACAATTACATGATTATCCCTAACAACATAATATCGCAAATCATTTATAAAGATTAATATTAATACCATTAACAAACATTAACTTGTTATACCTACTACACGGCTTAATCAAGTTTGTAAATCTTTTGTGAACATACTTTTAGAAGATCCCAGAAAATGTTCCAAGCAAATATAATACTACGTAATTCAACATAATTTTTAAATGACGTTCTGTGATAAGGTTACTATAACATAAATGACTTTCCTAATAAAACTACAGATTGGGAATGGAGCGACCGCCGTTAGCTATTCAAATTATACATTGTATGTATCGAAGTTTTATTAAAATAAAGGAAGAAGCCTGCTGAGTTTCTCGCGCCCGTTCTTCTCAGGTCTTAGGCATTCATTTCCGAACGGTTGGTATTTTTTAAGTTTCAAGTAAGTAAATAAGTGATTTCATACCTTATTTTGAATATAATTATTTGAATTTGAATTTCATTTGATTTGATAAGATTTATTCCTCTTTTTTATGAAAAAAATATTTCGATTTATTTTGTATTTATAAAAGTGATCGAGTCGTCATTAAAGCAATGTTTTAACAAATTATGCTAACTTAAAATAGTAATTTAAAACAGCTTTAATTAGCCACGGGGTAATTGTAGGCTTAAGTTTAATAAAAATGCTGAAATTATTTCTATAAAACACAAATATGCACACGAGTTGATGTTTAAAATGTTCGTTCATTTTGATCCTCCATATTAATGTTGTGTAATATTGTGTCAAGATGTCATTGATGCCGCTTGGAGATTATTTTATCATTTGTATGATAACTCAAACAATATTTAAATATATTTGGATTATATTTTTAACAATATAGTTAAAGTGAACTTAGACTGTTTCAATTTTGATGAAGTTTTTTTGTATTTCTCGAATACCCTGTCTGGCCATAAGTTCTGTTACAAATAAATATGCATTTATTTTTAACCAACTTCAGAAAAGGAAGAGGCTCTCAATTCGTTGGTATGTTTTTTTATGTTTGTTACCTAAGGACTGGGTTCCATAAAAGTCTTAAATTTGCTATATATATATATTTGCTTTAGAATAAGATTAATTGCTTAGATTTTATAAAAATACGCAATTATTTTATACTTTTTAGTGCATATGCTATTATTTTGGAATAGTATTTTTGAAGTCGGTTGTGCTTTTGCTAAAAAAAATTATGACTTCTTTATAAAACTTATATGAAATTATATTTTCTTGAACTCTTAACAATAAATAAAAACGAATTCAAATTCAGTAATATTTATCATATCTCAAAATAAATCTATGAATTAATTTTGTTCATGCACAGATTTGCATGGGAAATTTATTCACTGCTATTTCTAGGGATTTCTCGAACAATTCGATATAATTGTGTCGTTTAGAGAAGGCATTGTCTTGTAAAACATATCATAATTTGTAGTCCAAGAAATCAGGTCTAGGCTAGACGCGTATTCAGCGCTAGTAAAGTCTGAATGAATCGATGACGACCAGCCCAGCTTGGATAGTTACGTTCGTGCCTTATGACCAGGTTCACAGTCTTGCTGGAAACCCTTATTGCTAAGAGATTCCACAACACTAAGGCCGTTTCTGTAGTTTTAACCCGACAGCAATCATTTTGATAGAGCCACTAGTAAATCAAATCATATCAAAATCAATTCATTCTTGTTGGTCACGGAAATGCAACTTATTAATATCAAAACAATAATATAATTTTGTTGCTAATGAGAAAAAATGGCAAGAAACTCATCGCCACTCTTTTAAATCAAGATTTACATTTTCATCATTTTACAAATCACATCAATAATTAAAGTATAATATGTAAAGTGATACAACAATCATACTCAAACGTCAAATCGTCAATGCCTTACATGAGAAAGTCAAAAAAGTGAATGTAAATTAACACAAAACAAAAGTTATTGAGTACAGTAGCTGCATTATCTGATAATATATTAAAAAAAGTAGTAGATTGATTTATAGCAAGTCCGATATCGGCGATAAGCTTTTTTTTTTGCACTTTCTCTGGCTTTATCAGCATTAAAAGCTTTTTAGTGAGCAGCGTTTCCCATTTGTCGGGTCGCGACCCGGTACCAAGCCATCAAAATAAAATACCGGGTTGCATCATCCGCCTTGTTTTAAAAAAAAGACTATAAGATAAAAAAAGAATATAAAAAAGACTATAGTATAAAACTTACGTCATGTTCTGCGAACTTGGATTTTTTAGTAAAAATAAGCATCAACTGCATGTGTACACTACATTTTTACTATAAATAAATGTGTATTATGTCTAATGGCCAATAAACAGCTTGAGTTTAACAGTATTAAGTAGGTCTCAAAGGGCCTATGTAAAAATTACCGGGCCATGGCAGAACGATGTTAGGGAAATACTGGACATATACATAACCATAGTACGATATACGATCAAGCGACTAATATCTAGCTTTTCAAGTGTCTGACTGTGATCTAATATTAACCACGAAAAACAAATGTGTAACTAATATATAATCTGAATGGAATATCATTATAACCACCACGCATACGTATAGTCCCAAAAGAATTTTTCACCGCAGCCATCTTGGATTTAAAAAATTATCCCAAATTCGTTCTCTGCACCCTCGAGAACCTCGAATACGATATCCATATTGTTGAAATCATAATTTTGCACGGAGGCCATCTTGGATTTCAAAAATCATCTCAAATTCGTTCTCTTCACCCTAGAAAAGCTCGGTACGGCGCCTCTATCGTCTCGCTTTTTCGTTTCATAGAGTTTCAAAAAACAACGATTCTAAAGAACTTCTTTACTTCCATTTACAAATTGTTGCAATAATAATTAAATACACATGTTTTTATTAAACTCTTAATTTATATTTTATTTCTTCTTTCTTATTAAATATAATCTAGTATTTCTTACAATTTACTGACTTTTATGTCTCACGCACACATTAATTATAATGTTACTTCTATATTGACAGGAACTATGAATGAAACAATAGTTCTGAGCGTTATTATTCTATGGTTCCAACAATTCTATTAAACGCGATCAAAATTGCATTCAAACTGGAAATATAATGCAATTTTAATGCAAATAAATATTACAACTTAGATTATTACGGCAACTATTAGATGCTTGCAAGTGCGTGGCATCTTGACACTCACTTTCAAATTTTGTAACTTATATACGCTTCGTGTTATTCTAAATTTCAATTAATAAAATACAAAATGCTTACTGATAATATGTGAACCCAGGGTATTTCTTATTTCTTCTAGTATTATTTTTACAAAGTTTAACTACGCAACCCGGCATTTTAATTTCAATTATTAGCAAAGTTTAACTGAACATGTCGCACGTCAACTTAACACATTGTTAGAGAATGATTCGAGAACGCCAATTTGGGCGTAGTATTTGATGCAGCACAGTATCTAGTTGAAGCGCAGCGGAGACCAATCAAATTCAAATATATATTAATAAGTGATGTCACTTCTTATTTTTATTCAAAATAGGATGTAACATTACTTATTGATCGAGTCAAAAACTGCAACCCATTCCAAAGAGAATGATCCTCAGACCTGAGAAGAATGGGCGCAACAAACTCAGTGGGCTTTTTTTCATCAAAAATATCCTTAATACATATATTGAAAGTTTGTAAGTTATCAGCCATACCATTTATATTTACACAGTCACAGAAATAAGGGAATTCAACAAACTATCAGATAATTTTATGAACAAATTTTACCGATGAAACATCAGTTTTCACAACAAAAGTCCATGCTCAGATGAAAGCACTATATCTGTAGGCGGCTAGATGGTTCGTTGGAATTTTATTTACATTCTTTCCAGCTCTGGAAGTTCTGGAACACAAACACGAAGAATACAATACACATTGTTGAGCAGACTTTAATGTAGTTTAATTTTTAACTTTAATGTAGTTAATGAACCTAAAGACTTTAACACAATTAAATAAATGAACTCAATAGATTCCTCAGTAGATTCCTACTATATTATGTACTAACTGACCCGGCAAACGTTGTTTTGCCATATAAATTTTATTGATCTTTTCCTTGCTAGTTGATAAGAGATGGCGCTAGTTGTATTCATTAGTAACAATTACACTTCTTTTATATTTTGTATAATTCACACTATAGTTTTATAAATTATAGCCTATTTGTTATTCTGGTGTGTCAGCTATATTATTGTAAAGTTTCATCAAAATCTATTCAGTAGATTATGCGTTAAAGAAGTTCAAACATACAAGCAGACATACAAACTTTCACATTGATAATATTAGTAGGATGTATTGATTTAATTTAATTTTATTTTACTTTGTTTGACAAACCAACAATATTCATGCACGAATACAAAAATATAAACAAGGATACTTAAAACTAAAAGACACACACGACCCGTATATGTATGTATAGGTTAGAGACCCTACTGAGCTAGAGGTCCCGGGTTCGAATACCGGTAGGTGCAAACATTTATATGATGAATATAAATGTTTGTTTACGAGTCATGGATGTTTATAAGTATTTATGTATGTATAAGTAAGTCAGCTGGGTTGCCAAGCTGCCACACCGTGCGTGGCGCACGAGCCATTCTACCGACGCCAAGGTCACCGCATGAAGCAACGGGCTCGGATTACAAAATAATTTATTGCTTTTGAAGTGTTTGGGCTTGTTTATAAAAATGAACGTCGACGCTTTTGTTTTTAAACAAACTAGCGCTTGGTTAGATAACATGAACAATAGATACTGCGTAATTTGAACAAATTTCGTATAAAGTAGGGCTGACATGCATTTTAGATTTACCTACATTACATTTACATTTCGATTATAACTAATGAATGTAGTATTTTTTTTTAACTAAAACATACTTCAAAGTTACAAATTAGTTATAGAATAGTTACTAAAATATCATAGATAATACAAAAAATAATTTTTAAATCGACTGCTACAGATAATTTTTACGGCATTTTGACGGCTTGTCGTATTTTACATAGATAAAGTTTTAAAATTACAAAAAAAACTTTTATTGGCTGTTAAATTACCTTTCTAGTCGTAAATCGTGTAGCTTGTCTTACTCTAGCAAAATAATTTGTGTAATAGCACAGCAGACATAATGTGTGTCAATATTATAAACGTAGCAAAACTATCAATAACTGCCATTTGCAAAAGATTTAGAGACATACAGTTTATTTTAAGTGGTGTACCAAAAATTATAGCAATTTCTACAAATTAGCCCCCATACGCAGGGAATTAAGGAGGTTCAGCTGGTGGTAATTGATACACCCTGCCCATTACAATTCAGTGCCGCTCAGCATTCTTGAAAAACC
Organism: Leptidea sinapis; assembly: GCF_905404315.1. Lineage (NCBI taxonomy): Eukaryota > Metazoa > Arthropoda > Insecta > Lepidoptera > Pieridae > Leptidea > Leptidea sinapis. Next base: position 7,355,826 of record NC_066292.1, on the reverse strand, counting down.
CCAAAAATTCTGAATGTCACTACAACTGCGCTCGTCACCTTAAGACATTCTTATGTCTTAAGGTGTTAAGTCTCATTTGCCCAGTAAATTTACTAGCTACGATGCCCTTCAGACCGAAACACAGTAATGCTTACACATTACTGCTTCACGGCAGAAATAGGCGAAGTTGTAATACCCATGATCTAGCGGGCATCCTGTGCAAAGGAGCCTCCCACTGGTTACCGACACTATGACGAAAGCAGGTTGATTTCTGTAGTTAAATCCCATTTTAACACTCAATATTATTTCAAACTACATTTAAATTTGCCTCGACACAAAAAATATCCTAAGATAATTAATATGTTTGGAAGTTATAATAAGATTTGGACTTTGTGCCTGTTTTAATGCAAAACTGAGATTGAGATCTTTTGTAGAGACACTCTGTGGTGTAATTGAATAAAAATATCTCTCTCATAATAAAAGCTTCGTAATTATTAATTGCAGCGAACGCTTGCAACTTGAGACTACTCCTTGAAAATCTACACTTAAGATAGGAAACCTTCTAATTCATAACCGCAGTGAATATTAAATTCTATTTCGTTAGAATAAGACAGGATTTTCTTTGTGTTTCAAAGTTTTCTCTACACTAGTTAGCTTCTTCGTTTATTTAAGTAAATTTGAACGGAGTAAGAACGATCCTTAAGATTCATTGTTTTTCATATTAACAAGTTGTGCCCGCAGCTTTACTTTTACATGAAGTTAGAGTATTTTAATTATGAATTTTAATCAGCCCTACAATTCTTCTAGTAAGTGTATAAAAAGGCATAAAAGGCATTAATTTTCTCAAAACTGATTCCTTTCGAATTATTTTTGATGTCATTCCTATGATTATACTAGACACTACTACCGCTTCGGAAACAAATCGCGCTCTGAGAGAGAAGAAGCGGCGCAAGGAACTCTCCCAGCACTTTTTTGAGCTCTTTGTCTCTTTATCGATCTTTTTAATCAAATATACAATATTGTATTGTCGTCGCTATTTCTATAAAATAATCATAATCTAGTCCCAGGCTGTCGGATCACTTAGATATTCAGCTGTGGAGTAGTAGGATTATAGCTTTTATGTATCTTATAAAGCCTACTGGTATTAATTGCACTATTACTTATTTCTAGTGTTATAATAATGAAAATCACTATTAAGAGCAAAAAGGTGACGATTTTCGTGAACGTATATTAAATTTTTATAAATGTGCTGACAATGAACAGTCATTATATTTATTTCTTTGAATTTTTCTTTTATTAACTTGGCTCTCATATTTCTAAAACCGCCTTTGTGATAATTATACCAACCTTATATTGGCGATTTATTAACAAGCGGCGGTGATCACTTAACACCAGGTGACCCGTACCACCTTTCATTACTTCGTACTTTTTATGAAGGTACCCATTTCTTATCGTCCTGGAATGCTTACACATTACTGCTACACGGCAGAAATAGGCGCCGTTTGCGCCATTACTCAAATAATTATAAATATTATTAGAGTAGAATCCTTACTCTGTAGTTACGCGTGTTACGCTGGAAAAGCTATTTTGAGCTGCCAGCCAGTGAGTGGTTTTAAAATAAAAATTTGACTCAGTTTTTAATAAGAAAATGTTAATGTTTCATCGAAATAGTTCATGCAAAACTCAGTTTATTTTACATCTATTTAGTAAATTGTTTAGGAACTGCGCAGTATCTCCATCAGTTTCTATACAAGCGCGCCCCGGGTCACGACATATTACTGTCGCAACTCGACATCGTCTTGATTAAACGCTGCAAGGTATTTCTACTCGAATTTCATCAGATAATTCTGCACCAAAAGAGTTATTTACTGCCGAAATTTGTTTAAACTGAAAGTTGGTGATTAGTTCATAATTCAGTCTTAGTAATACTTGTGCGGAAAAGTAAATTGAAATTAATTTAGTGTTCAGGTAATTGTACATTTTTTCTACCTGGCTCATCATCAGCCGGAAGACGTCCACTGCTAGACAAAGGCTTCCCCCAAATATCTCCAAGAGTAACGGTCCTGCGCTGCCCTCATCATTAGATGATTTAGTATTCCGGCGATCTTGACCAGATTGTCGGTTCATGTTAGGGGCCTACGGGGGCCTACCAACAATGCGTACGTAATCGCCGATCGAGGACTTTTCTGCCCCAACGGCCATCTGTCCGTTGAACTATGTGCCCCGCCCACCGCCACTTCAGTTTCGCAATCAGTTAGGCTATGCGGTGAATTTGGTTCTCCTACGGATCTCATTTCTGATTCGATCTCGATAGTGCACCTGGCTATTTTGATCGTAATATACTCAAAAACAGTTATTGTTTCCGCTGGTAACGAAACCTAATATTCAGTATCGTTAGGAGAATAATATAGAGTATTAAATGTCGTAGAGTTATTACCCTAATAAATCAAATCAAATCAAATCAAATCAAAATCGGTTTATTCAAGTAGGTCTCGAAAATGACACTTATGAATGTCAAATGAAATAAAATATTTTTCTTATTGAATCTACCGCTACTTCGTAAAGGGTTGAGCTAATGAGAAGAAGTAGCAAGAAACTCATTGCCACTCTTTTATATCAAGATTTACAGATCATTTCAATTACAATATAATATGTAAAATATAAAATGATGCAACAAATACACTCAAACGTCAAATAGTCAATGTCTTACACGAGTAAGTAAAAAAAAATAAATGTAAATTAATTAAAAGTTATTGAGTACAGTAGCTGCATCATCCACATACACCATAAATCAATAAAGGTATTCTGTGAGCATTTTATAAGCGATTATAAATAAATAAACGTGTATATATCCATACATATATATGTATACACAATAACTTTAAAGAATCTGAAACCGAGTCCCCGGCAACAGGATCATCCCGCCACCACAAGCAGCGCCCGTTCACGAGCATGACGCATGAGCCAGCCATCGCCTCCCTCAACCATATTTTAGGGAAGGGGACGACCCGTCCCATGTCGCCGCCACAAGCAGTGACATTTAAGCACTAATATTAATGACTATTAAAACTGAAATGAAATTTTTTAAAAGACCCTTTGGTAATAGTTGCTTGTATAAATCTGTTTAAGCTAAAATTGTTGGCAATAAAGGCCCCCCGGCCCCGGTATTGTGTGGAACATGAAATATTGTTGAGACTGCGGACGGGCACTGCAGACGTTTTATATTTCAAGTGACGCCTGCCTGCTGCAATGAGCAATTATTGTTATTGAGGGCCCTCAATTAGACATCACCATTAAAGTCTTGATGGAAGCCAGTTATCGATCAAAGTGATGTAAATAAACAAATTAAATAAAATCAATAATAACCCAGGGACCAGATATAATGTCGAGTGGAAAAGGTTATGAAGCAAATAATTTTTGAAATTCTCTTAATGAAGTCGCATAATATATGGATACTTTAAAACTCGACGATAAATATTACGCCATAGAGTAGCAATAACATGCAAACATTTATTTGTAACTATGTGGAGTAGATATTTTAAAATTGTTCATTTTAGAGACAGTAGGTACAAGTAGTGGGGGGCTCCTTTGCACAGGATGCCAGCTAGATTATGAGTACCACAAAGGCGCCTATTTCTGCCGTGAATGCTGCATTAATTGCAGCAACATTACTGCAATGTGTAAACATTGTTATCTTTCGGTCTCGAGGGCTGGGCAAATGAGACTTAGCATATTGTCATAATTTTTTGGGATTTTTAAGAATCCTGAGCGGTACTGCATTGTAATGGGCAGGGTGTATCAATCACCATCAGCTGAACGTCCTGCTCGTCTCGTCCTTTATTTTCAGAAAAAAAAAGTACTTACCATAATATTTATCTTGATAGAACTAATGTTATTAATAGTAGTGCAGTTTTCAAAAACCTATTTTCATTAATCTAATAAAAAAACGGCCAAGTGCAAGTTGGTCTCGCACATGAAGGGTTCCGTAGCATCAAGTAACATAATATAAAAGTTCTTGTAGTTTGTTGTAACTTTGATCGATGTTTTAATAATAGTGTAATTTTTTTAATTAAAAAAGAAACTACTTACTCGTTCAAAACCTATTTTGGTAGTTTGCATGGTCATATATCTTTTTTAAGTATTTTTATTCTCTTATTCAAGAAGTTACAGGATTGCAGGCAAACACTTTTTATCACTTTGAAAGTGTCCCCGCGTAAGCTATCAGTATTGAAAAAAATTATATTAGAAACCTCCATATCATTTTTGAAGACCTATAGACATATAGATGAAACACGTATGGGTTTGATGAAAAAAATTTTTTTGAGTTTCAGTTCTAAGTATTCCCCATACTTAGAACTGAAACTCACGAAATTTATAGTTTTTTTTTTTCTTTTTGTTACGTGAAAATCTTAATGCACAGAATACATCTACTTACCAAGTTTCAACAGTATAGTTCTTATACTTTCGGAAAAAAGTGGCTGTGACATACGGACGGACAGACAGACAGACATGACAAATACGTAAAGGGTTCCGTTTGGCTACGGAACCTTAAAAACACACAAACAGTAATTATTGCGAATACTAAAGTGGTATGTAGCTATTAAGATAATACTTATATAATATTACCATCATATTAGAGTACTAGCCGACAGACGTTGTTCTGTTCACTATAAAAAAAAAAACTCGTGCGGGTAGAATTTCGTAAAATCCGTTCTTAGCCGACCTCCACTCGGTGAAAAGAATATTCCTACCAAATTTCAAGTCTTTAGCTCTAATGGTTCCAGAGATATCGTTATGAGTGTCTATATACGTGGAAATCTCTTATATATATAGATAAGCATATTATGGTTATCAATATAAATATCAGTATATATATATATCCTTGGTTTGTTGATTTGCAAATCCTAATTACTATAACATAAACTCAATTTGAAAAATAAATAAACATCGCAAATTGTCATATTATTGAATTTTCCTCATAGAGTAGATCGCTTATTGAATTCTCAATTTTTGAAAAGAGGTGAATATTGAGGCGATTGAGGCGTCTAATACGATTAGAGGTCGGGTAATAAGGGCCATGACTTGGTGTATTTTGCATCATCTCGTTATATCAAACCTTTAGAGGTAAATTAATTTTGTTAGACATGATCGTGTCGTTAGGGTCGCGAGATGCCTCAGCACGGGTTTATCTTTGAGAGTACAAGTTGAATATTTATAATTATATTGCCTTATAACACCTAAAAATTAAGAACTTTTTGATTTTATTATATTTGTATTAAAAATTATTATTATTATTAATAGCGATCTCGTGGTAGTGGAAAGTCTACTAAGTCGGACTATAGATTTATTTTTGTTTTCTTTAGATTGACATTTTTTAATTCGTTATATCTTTTTAATTTAATGTCTGATTTTAATCTATACTAATATTATAAAGCTGCAGTGTTTGTTTGTTTGAACGCGCTAATCTCTGGTACTACTGGTTCGATTTGAATGATTCTTTCAGTGTTGGGTAGTCCATTTATCGAGGAAGGCTATAGGCTATGTTTTTTTTTTCAAAATTAGGGATCCGTAATAAAATTGCTATTTTGTAACACAAGGTGTAAAATCGAAAACCTATTTTTGCGTGCGCTGCAAAAACTATTGACAATAGAACAAAATGATGTACAGGCTATAATATAGGCAATATTTTATTACTTATAAAACTATCGCGTGAATTATACTTTATATGGCAAAACAACGTTTGCCGGGTCAGCTAGTAATTTTTAAAGTATTTTACACGTATTGTAACGGTATTTAATGAAATAATGGAATAAGGATTATAACAGAGGTATGAATAATAGGGTTTGATTATTGTCGGCACTTATATGAACTTTTAAAATGTAAAAAAGTAGTTATTGTGGCATAACAACAGTAGTTGTACATAATATGGTATCGCAGACTTTTTTGTAGATATTGATACGTTCTAAAATTCAGTAGAACATTTTTTGTTCTATCATCAATAGTTTCCACAGCGCACGTGATGACAGATTTTATAGACTATTTTTTTCACACCTTGTGTTATGTTATTGAATTTTTATCAGTGATCCTTATTTTTTTAATCTAATATTATAGTTTATGTCACTCAGTGAAGATGCGGCTTTCTAATGTTAAGGAATTAATGAATATAGTCCAGTAGTTTTTGTGGGAAAACATTACAAACATACATACAAAAACACAAATGTTTCCTCTTTATAATATTAGTTGAGATTAGCAGCCACATCAGTGAACCTGTCTCGAAAGTTTCTCAAACCTGTCTAATCTAAACATATTAATATGTGGACAAAATAATACAAAACTTACATAGATTTATATCTCTCACCTTATTTTGGTCATTTTAACTCACATTTGACCCCCACCGGCCCCCCTAGAGCCACGCCACCCCACAACTAGGGAGCTATATGATATATGGACAATTGTCCTCAACTTGGCGCGTTTTTATTGCTCCTGCCTGTAAAAGTAAAGAAAAATTACTTACGATTTACTTTTTATTTGCACAAGCAGAGTGACGATAATTTTTTATACGTCTCTCCTTTTTCGTGAAATGCCTCTGTTTGCAAGGGTAATTGTGGAAAAGGCGGGGTAAATGGGTATTAGAAGGAGTGCTCTCCGACTCGGAAAATACAAGGTTTGCTTGGGGATGAAAAATTCATGTTTATTTTGTTATTTTGAGTCGACATCAAACGAAGACGTAAAGGTATTATGGCGTTTGTTTAAATAATTCTGTCCCGAACCTTGGACCGTGTTTATTTTGTTGAATGGTTGCCTTTTCAATTATTTATAAGCGTTAAAGTTAAATTATTTCTATTGATTTATTAATTCAAACTTAAATAATAACACAATACCCCATAATTTATAACGGAAAGTTTGCATCACTAGCTCACGCACGGATTAACAGCAACTTGGAAACATTTTTAAACAATTTCGCGATCATAGCAGAGTATTTTACCCTCAACAAAGTATCCAAAGTCAATTAAGTGGTTTTCAGCATGAGATAAGCAAAAAGCTCTCATCAGAAGGTGTAATTAACCTTTGCCTTTGCAGACTACAACCGGGATACAGCCCCAACTCTTCACTTTAATGTCTAACCTTTTTCATTCTGATCTTTGGAAGTACACCCTTACATTTAAAAATGTATTAAAACTGTCAAGACTACTAATTCATTTATAATATATACAAATAATATTAAATAAATAACGTGTATACTTTATAATTCCTTATATATATAAATCCAGTGTCCTTATTTTTGTTTCCTGTGAACTCCTAAACTAATGAACGAATTTTAATGGGGATTACTTCATGGAGTGCAGTTTAGTCAAACTTGAGAGATAGGTTAGTTTTTATTTCGATTTGGAGCCCATAATGAGATAATTTATTAACGCATTTCTGCAGTGTTACAATATCATTATAACAAAAGGGAGCATATTTTACGAAATAATTGTTAATGTTATAAAATATTATTGACAAATTCATTAAAAAACAGTATATTTTTTTTATTATGTATAAAACAAAGTCTGTCGGGTCAGCTAGTTACTTATACAAAATGTGACTTTTCAGGTAAAAATAAAAAAGTACTCTCACATATTATATAAGTATACAAAAATGAACAATTTGCAAACAAGGAAATAAAATATTTATAAATATAAAATATATAGTAAAATGTGAAGAAAATAAAATTTTCAGGTAAAAATAAAAAAGTATTCTCACATATTATGTAAGTATACAAAAATGAATAATTTTGTTCAATAAATAATTTATTCTTCGCAAACAAGGAAATAAATAATTTTACAATTATAAAATATATAGTAAAATATAATAATAAACGAGTACTGTGGCAAATTAACAAGATATCATGCACTTTTTAAGTCTCAAAAATAATAAATCTGATGACTCTTCCGATACATAAAAATTATTCAAATTCATAATAGGATTTAAATCACTACTTAATGAACATCAAAAACTACCACCCATTCGAAATAGTAAACCTCAGGCCTGAGAAAAACGGGGGCAATAAACTCAACGGGCTTTTTTTATTTCACAAAAATATTGTTGCAATATGGTACTATAAAATTTATTATTTAATAGCCTGAGGGCGGTCACTCCATTCCCAAACGTGGTATCATTACGAAAGTCTTTTATCTTTTAATGAATGTTACGACAATCGTTTTTAACATTTATATTTATTTTATTTAACAGAATTAATTTGTATGTACATTTTCTGGGATCATGTTGTTAAGGCATACGTCTAACAAAAGACTTACTAACTCAACTTAACCGAGTAGTAGGCATAACAAATATAATTTACTGTATAGCCGAGTTGTTAGCGATCCTACCTACTAGAGATCTCGGGTTCCTATCCCGGTAGGTGGAAGCATTTATATGATGAATATGGATATTTGTTTCCGAGTCATGGATGTTTATGTGTATTCATATATGTTTAAGTAAGTAAGTTATTGTATTAAATATTCTTAGTCTTGCAACCAATGACACAGGCTATATATGCCTAATTTGGGACAGTTTCTAGCAAATTCATATATGTGTCTATTCAAATTCCATATGTACATAGGGTACATACATAACATTATCAAGAATAAGTAGAGATGCTACAGTTAAAATGATTATTTATTTTGAAGATTTTATTCGTTAAGATTCTTAAGGATCTAGTTTATAGTGAAAAATACGTATTATGCCGAACATACTTTCTAAAAATAACCAATATGGTGCATTGAAAAAGTATTTAATGTAAAAAGTATTTAATGGACTATATTCTGTATAATTTGTTGCTACGAAACGTCATCAGTTCAGCAGAAACCTCCGCACCTCCACGGATACTTTGGAAGTGTTGAGCCTTTTTTGACGAGTTTGGATTATTTAAACGCATTTTTCGTTTCATGCTTATAGTAACTATCAGTTTATATCAATTACTTATATTATCAGTAAGTGCTACTCATAATATGTTTGTGTGACGGGGCAATTTAAATTTACTAATATAAATTTTCTACGCAGTCTTATTTATTTAAGATATTTACACGGATTAACTACAGTTTTAAGCGATAAAATATCACATTAATTAATAAGTTTACAGGGCTTTGATTTAACAAGTGATATACTTCATTTTCATTATTATAACACTAGAAATAAGGGATTGCTTGTTACTAATTCTAGTAGGCTTCATAAGATACATAATAGCTTTAAGAGTAAATGTATACACTTTTATAATAAAGTCCTAGACACTATTCAGGCATTATCTATAATTAAATTTAAATGTTTTATTAAAATATGGCTCTGTCGAAAGTCTTACTACTCCACAGCTGAATATCTAAGTGATCGGACAGCCTGGGACTAGATTATGACTAGTCTATAGCAATAACAAATAATAAATAAAAAAGATTACTGGGAGAGTTTTTTGGACCGCTTCTTTTCTCTCAGAGCCCCATTTGTTTTCAAATCAGTAGTAGTATTAGAAATGACATCAAAAAGAATTCTAAAGGAATCAATTCTGTGAAAATAAATGCCTTAACACTGATAGGATGCCAGTTAAATAACACATAATACATATATGGGTAACACAGCCGCGTTTCTTATTACGCAGTAGCTGGTGATATTTCTGGGCTACTGAGACTCACTTAACTTTTTCTTCCTCAAGATGAGCGCAATCCCGATCAGAGTCTTGTGTTTATTATGAATCTTGAGCACCAGCCCTGCTCGTTCTTGTTTGCCATCACAATACAGGGCCGGCGTGTCACCAACCATCAGGTTAATGACAATAAGCGGCGATACCAGCAGCAACTGATACGCCCTGCTCATTACAATGTAGCACCGCTCAGGATTCTTGAAAGACCTAAAATTTCAGAATGGCACTAAAACTACACTCATCTTGAGACATACGATATTAAGTCTCTTTTGCCCATTAATTTCAATAGCTGCAGCTCCCTTCAGACCGAAACACAATAATGATTACACATTTCTGCTTCATGGCTGAAATATTCGCCGTTGTGGTACCCATAATCTAGCCGGAATCCCTTGCAAAAGAGCCTCGCACTGGTAAATATTTAGTATTTGTTAAGCCATGCTCAAAAATTTTAAACATCATACATGGTGGATACCATCAAGATTACTTAACACTTATTAACAGATGCTGTTCTTTGCGCTAATAACTACTAAAATATTTATTTAAATTTATAGGCAACTTCTTGTCAATATGACAAATAAAGTTTGCAGGTATCACAACAGTTCGTTGCCGCCGAAGTCAAAACTCTATTAGGTGAGGGTGAGCAGCAAAAAGTTGACGATAAAAATATAAATGAGAACAAACGAAGTAGAATTGTGAATTGAGCCGGCGGTGAAACAAACACTTCGCCCGTTATCGAATCTAATTTCGATTGGCCAAACAGAGATACGCTTCGATGAAAATATTTGTACAAAATATTCTGAGTTTTCCTCTTAATAGATACATCTATTGGTCTTTTAGGATATTGTTATAAGGTTGTCGTTCCGGCCCGGCCGACTACCGATATAGCTAGGGGGCATCTGTGCGGTTGATATTTATAAATGGAGGAATTTGAAACCATTATGTACCCTTATATATTTATCTTTAAAATTCATTATCTTTAATACTTTATTATACATTATTACTTTAAAAGTTCAAAATAAACCCACTCAATAATACCTTACTATATTATTATATGAAAATAGCCCAAGTCAACAGTCTTTGTAGTCAACCCAAATGTTTTTAAGAATACCCTCAATTTTATTACTGACCGCTCAAGTACTAACCAGTAATATGTATGATAGACAAATGTTATTTATTTTCTCGTGGAACTGTTTTTTTTCTATAAGTTAAATTTTTATATACGCTTTTATGTATTGAAGTAATCTGTAAAAAACAATATATCTGGAAGTAACTAGTATTAAAATACAGGCCCGGCCTAGTTTAATGCTAGTGACAACTAAAATAATATAAAATATTTTAACTAACTATTAGAAACACTACTTATCCTACGGGATTAGTGGTGCGATTATTTTCAAAAGCATTGTGAATATTTGAAAATTATTTTGATATATTTGGTGTTGTTTGTCCAGAAAAATGTCGTGTATGTTCTATTACTTGTATTGTTATTCTAGTATAATAATATTAAGTAGAATTAAGTGAACTAAGTAATGTATGAAGGATTTATAATTTATAATAATAAATGTAGTGTGATGACTATTGCAATGATAAAATTATAAATTATTCATATAAAAATCTGAAGCGTCAATATTGGTTTCAAATTTTAAAATATGTTGTGTAGATTTTGAATCTGTTTTTGCAGTATATTATATATATATTATACGATAAAAGTTTAATTAATTATAAGTCGCATAAAATAATGACTATGATATTGAGCTTATAATACTAAAACTAATTATTAACAAGGTTTTTGAATGAAGTGTTTTTAAATTTCTTTTCTTTCTCTTTCTCTATTTTGAATAAATGAATGAATTTGAATTTGAATTTACTATAAATAAAGTAAAATTTAAACTGTATAAAAATATTGTAACAGTACTTTTAAATGGACGGAAAGAAAGCTCTGATGTGTTTAGTATTTACTGAGGGCATTACAAAATTACTAAGTATTACTTCACCACCTTTTGATATAGAGTCAAAGTTTATACATTGGTATTTTTTTTATGAAAATAAGGGACGAGACGAGTAGGACGTCTCAGGATTCTTGAAAACCGCCAAATATTCTTAGCGGCACTACAAATACGCTCGTCACCTTGCGACAAGATGTATATTTGCCCAGTAATTTCACTAGCTACGACGCCCTTCATACTGAAATACAATAATGTTAACACATTACTGCTTCATGGCAGAAATAGGCGCCGTTGTGGTACCCATAATCTAGCGGGCATCCTGTGCAAAAGGAGCAACTCACTGGTAGATAGATACATATTATATATACACACACACACACACACACACATACTCACGCCTTGTTCCCGTCGGGGTAGGCAGAGACAATAGAATGCCATTTGCTTCTATCCTTACACACCTCACGCGCTTCCTCTACATTCATTACTCTTTTCATACATGCTCGCCGGTTGCGGGTGCTTCGGACCTCTCCTTTTCTCAAAACGTCCCCAATGCCGTGGGGTATCCGGCAGAGTAGAATAGACCTCCCTCACTCTTACCGAGGCGTCGTAAAAGCCGACTAAGGTATTTTGACGTCCGTAATATCATCAAGCTTTTGACGTCTCCGATCTTAGAGAAGGAAAACTTGAAATAAACCCGGTATTCTGTCCCGCCGCTTAGGGGCTGGCTGTCAAACCCCAAAGACATCATACAGCCTAACAAACAATTACCGTCGGGAACATGGCTGTAGGAAAAAATACTGTAACTGTACATATTATATATATATAATAATAAATATAACTCTATAATAAATCAATCGAAGGATTTCATCAAAACATTAAAGCTGAAACCCATCAGACTTTAAATTAATAATGCACAAAGTTTCAGTAGGTAGCAATCTAAATCTGTCGGGCGCAGCTGCACCAATCGATACAGCCTTCAGCCCAGTATGGACAGTGTATTGTATAAAAGATGTACCGACATGCCTGCAAGATATTACTTACTAGTTAAATTATCAGCCTGATATCAGTATCCACAATATATATATATTCGGCAAAGTAATTGACCTTTACTACCTGATACTCACCACTGCCACCACTGTTTATTAAAAAAATAAAATCAACGCTGAACAAAAGAGTCCCCCAAAGACCTCCACAACACACGGTCCTGAGCTGCCCTCATCCAACCCATTCCGCTGATCTTGAACGGATCATCTGTCCATCTGGTGGCGGGCCTACCAACACTGTGATTTCAAGTATGTGGTCACCTTTCGTGGACTTTACTGCCCCACCAGCCATCTGTCCGACTAGATATGTGCCATGCTCACTGCCATTTCGCAATTATCTGGGCCATGTCGGTGTCTTTAGTTCTTATACGGATCTCCTCATTTCTGATTCGCATAGCTTAGCCCTCTACATTTCCCTCTAATCGACCATGAGCTTCCTCATTAGAGTCATAGCTAGCGAACACGTATGCGTATGCTATCACTGGCAACACACACTGGTTAAAAACCTTTGTCTGCAGACACTGTGGTATTTAGGACGAGAAGATTCTAGGGAGCTTCCCGAAAATGAAATTAGTATTGTCTTTTGTAAGGTATAATATTATATTACTTCCAAAAAAATATTAAAATATAGAATCTCACTATCACTACTGTAAAAAATTTGATTCTAAAGACTAGTAAATTAATTGCATTATTAACCCCCCGAAGGTAAGGTTTTAAATACCAACCTTCAATTTAAAAAAGCTCAGACAGATATGGTTTTTAATGTGGAAAATATATATTAATAATTCAAACTCCTAATTATTTCATTGATATCTACTTATTGACCAACAAATCAGACCATAACGGCCAAATTGCATTTCAGCTTGTTCATTAATATTAAAGAATTCGTACAATAATATTTTACTTCATAAAATTTTGAACAATTTGTGAAGTGGGCCGATATAGCCCACAAACGAACTCGCAACAAAGCCTCGTTAAGTGGCCTCTGAACGATTGATCCGAGAGCCATTCTGAAGTAGCCAAAATGCCGTACAAGATATGGAAGATTGCAATTTTAATTTAATATGGTATGCTTAAGCCTTATTAACTTCTAAATTGATACTATGTATGTTGAAATATTAAAACCACGAACGTAATGCAGGTAGTCAAATAAAAATAAATAATTAAAAAAACAACAACAACAAACACCACTGGGAGGCTCTTTTTCACAGGATGCGGGCAAGGTTGTGTGTACCACAACGGCGCCTATTTCTGCCGTGAAGCAGTAATGTATAAGCATTACTATGTTTCGGTCTGAAAGGCGCCGTAGCTAGTGAAAAGACTGGGCAAATGAGACTAAACACGTGTGACGAGCGCAATTGTTGTGCCGCTCAGAGTTTTTGAGTTTTGCAAGAATCCTGAGCGGCACTGCATTGTAATGAGCAGGGCCTATCAATTACCTACAGCTGATTGTCCTGCTCGTCTCATCCCTTATTTTCACAAAATAAAAATCATAACACCGTTGTGCTATAAATAGAAGACAAAAATGAGCACTGCATTTTCGAATTCATTACAATTTCATGTACCTTAACAAATTATCAATATAAATTATACAAAAAAAAATATAATAATAATAATTCTTAAATACAATAACAATATTAACGCTAATCTTCGAATAGTTTATGTAAAACTTTACTTTGGAATGGTAATATTTTTATAGAATGCTCTTTATATTATAAATTCGCTTATAACTTGTTCGCGATCGGAAGTCACCCTCGTTCCGTGCCCAGAAATTTGATTTATCCGAAGATCAAATTCAATTGTGTCAAAGGAGAAATTGACTAAAAATTCAACAGTCGATTCGGCTAGACACTTATTACCTTTTTATAAATTTGAATGTGTCAACATCCGACAGCGCGGCATTTGTAAAGCTTATAATATTCACGTCGTTTTTATATTTTGCTCTTCTTATAAAAGAAGCTTTAAATATATTACTCGGCAAATGCTACTCGTCTGATAGTACTGTTGTCTTGTTGTTGTTGAAAGGATTTTTTTTATGGAAAAGGAGGACAAACGATCGTATACGTCTCCTGGTGTTAAGTAATCACCGCCGCCCACATTCTCTTACAACACTAGAGGAATCACAAGAGCGTTACAGACGTTTAAGGAAGGTGTACGCGCTTTTCGTCCCGAAAACACCGCACAAGGAAGCTCATTCCACACCATTATAGTACGTGGAAGAAAGTTCCTTGAAAACTGCACTAGAGAAGACCGCCACTCATCCAGATGGCAGAAGGTGGAATTCAGCGGCAGGAATCAAGTGAAACAGCTCTTCGGAACACTCCCCGTGATTCATGCGGTAGAAGACAAACAATGAAGTGACATCACTACGTAACGCCAAATGATCCCCTACAATTCGGGCTGCTCTGCGTTGTACTACATGGAATTATATGTTAACTTCTTAATCGGGCACTTATTGAACTCGGGAGGCGATTTTTGGTTGATAATTTATCAAGATTACTTTAGATCGAACTCAATTATATATTAAATAATATGTGTTGCATTTAAGTTTGTTCTGTCAGATTTTTTTTAATAATAGTGCTGTATGAGAGTAAATCATAACCACTCGCCTTTTATTCGAGTGCTCAAAAATAATACTTTTTTGTGCTCGTCTTGCCAATGAAGAGTATTTGCATTCACACAACCATATAATTAGGATTACCAATCGATTGATTTCTCGATGTCTACACAGCCAAATCTAGTAAAACAGGCGTGAAATATTTTTTATATTTTTTTTATCCAGTAAAGCCTTTGATAATAAATGAATAAACAAATAAAAGTTGAAAATAAAATTTATGAACGATGCGGACTCGAACCCACGACCTTTGGCGTTCCGTACAAGTGCTCTGCCAACTGAGTGAACGGTTAGAGTGACTTATCGTCATAAAATCTTGTATGCGTTGTTCAACTCTCAGGTTGTGGCTTCATCTACAGGATCTACTTTACAGTTGATAACATGCTCAACCCCAATATTTGCATATTAGGATATTGACTTGAGTTGACGCTCTTGTAAATCTTAACAATTTGTTATGTTTTTAAAATGATAACCCTCACTTCTAGCATTAATAAACACATAAAATTTGAAAACAAAATTTTATGAACGATGTAACGAAGGACTCGAATTCCGAGCCAGTGCTCTGCTAATTGAGCTAACCGTTCGAGTGAGGGTTATCACTTTAAAAACAAAAAATAATTACGTGAATAAAGTGATTTGGATTTGCTTTGATTTACATTCTCTGCGCCTTGCCTGGGGTCTACCCACGGTCTAAAGGTCTTGACACAAAACAGCACAAAGATGTATGACTCACTGAGATGGACATGCTTGTGACATAATAAATAATGGTTGTTTTAATTGATAGGTTACAATGGGATACAGAAGAAGAATAAGTTGAAGAACTATGAGATCTCAGACATGATGACTGGAAGACGGGGACCCTTCAGGAGTTTTGCCATCAGCCTCATACAGATCATCACCATTATATGTCAAGGTAACGTAAATAAAGATCTTACTTACTTACTTGGGGAGTGGGAGGCTCCTTTGCGCCTATTTCTGCCGTGAAGCAGTAATGTGTAAACATTACTGTGTTTCGGTCTGAAGGGCGCCGTAGCTAGTGAAATTACTGGGCAAATGAGACTTAACATCTTATGTCTCACAGCGACGAGCGCAATTGTAGTTCCGCTCAGAATTATTCGGTTTTTCAAGAATACTGAGCGGTACTGCATTGTAATGGGTAGGGTGTATATAAGCCATCAGCTGAACGTCCTGCTCGTCTCGTCCCTTATATTCATAAAAAACATACTTATTGATTTATCTTTGTCCCCATCATTTATCTCTTTTACCTATACTACACAACAACAAACGACCACTGAGGTAGTTGTGGATGTGTTTTTGAAGTGACAACTTCTTTAGCGGCGTTGAGCACTTTTCTTGCGATTGGTATAAAATGTTAAACTCGCGTCAGGACACGTGACCAAAATTCGTAAGACAGTCATTGAAATTATGGATGAAAGTTGATTGCAACCGCCTACATCATTAATAAATATATTAAATAAAAGTGGCCCTTGTAATGAGCCTTGTGGCACTCCAGAATATACAGTAATCCAAGAAGACGCATAGGATTTTACAACTACTTGTTGAGACCAATTTTCAATGTAAGAAGTGAACCATCTAAATAGATTTCCATGTATTCCAGCAAATTGAAGTTTCTGTAATAGTATGTACTGATCAATTCGGTCAAATGCTTTACTAAAATCGGTGAAAACAGCAACTTCTTGTCCACATCCGTCCATACCTGCAGTCGTGTAATCAATAAATGATAACAGATTAGTGGTAGTCGTTTTACAGATAAATAAAGCAATTCGTGCTAAAGTATTCCCTAACCATTCCAAAATATTCAAAAATGCAACGTTGATGAACAAGTTTTTACTTGTACCGGCACTGCCGGCGTGCAACCCGTTAGTTTTTTTTAATTTTAGTATTTTGCATACATTAAGCTGACTGATATCAGAATCACTTAGTTCTGCCAAATAGTGCACTGTTGGATGTTGATAGTGGTGTAATAACAGGCGCACGAGACTCTCACTGATCGACATATTGTGATCGATATGATGTGCCGCGTTCGTTTTTTGTTCCCACAACAAAACTTCAATATGCCAAGATAAATATACACAAGACTTGATAACCTCCTCTTTGATAGATCGGATAAAACAGGAACAGTTCTGCAGGAAACTCTAGTAGACATTTTCATCAGGATTTTTAATATTAACATAATATTAAATTTAATTGGACGATCGTTACTCGAGAGGCTGGCACGAATAATTATATAGCTCTTAGTCTTGAAAGAATCAATATATTCTTATTGAAATCATTTATGTTGGTGTCGAGACACTTGGCCCGTGGGGCCCAGAGGCACGGAGAATGTACAAAGTGTTATCTTCTCGCTTCAATAGCGCTACTAGCAACCCAAGCACTGGCAGCTATTTCGGTCAACGGATCAGTCCAGCTATCCAATGAGGAAATGCTAGTATTCTTGATACGCTTCCCCGTAATGTTGTTTAATAAACTGTTGTATAATAAGGGGTATTAAAACACGAATGTTGGTTCATGTTGTGTGATAATAGTATCACATGAGAGTTTTATTACCTAATTATCAACAGTTGCATATAATTATATACTATATCTACACCCAGAATATGAATCCTCTATTAAAGATTCTGAAATGGTTAGCTTACTGCTAACATTAAAAAAGCCAGTTCTAGGTAACCATTACATCATCCAAACGAGTGTTGTAATGTTGTATTGAATTTCATTACAACACTCGTTTGGATGATGTAATGGTTATTAGGACATTGGGTGTTTTAATGTTGGCAATAAGCTATCTGTTTTAGAATCTTTAATAGAGGATTTAAAGCATGGCTGTAGAGAAATATAGTTATAATATTTATTTTGTTTGAATATATTACTAATGTATTTCATAATAATACTTATTAAACTTCAAAATCATAATGTAAAATATACTCCCAGTTTCGAATAAAGGTCAGATAAGTTAGAATAACAATGTGAAACTATCGGCAACAGACACACTGATTGGTCTCCACGACAGGCGCCGCGGATGTTCAAAGACACCTCGAACCACAGATATGAGCAGCGAGATTTAATTACCGAAGTTGAAGCCCTCCTAAATATTGTCTTCATTAACTTGTTCACCCTTTGAGTCGCGTTTTATTCGAAAAGTTGGTGTAATTTACTAAACTAAGTTAGCCTGTTAACGAGATCACAACGGGATTATTTTTGTTATACGTCTCAGGTGAAATTAAATTTTGGTATTCGCCGTGTGGTACTTTTAATCATCGGCCCATTTCAGTTCTCCATATTAACCGGTTCTATTCGGAGATGCCTTGATATTGTATAACATGATATGTATAAGCATTACTGTGTTTCCGTCTGAAGGGCGCCGTAGCTAATGAAATTACTAGGCAAATGGGACTTGAACTCTTATGTCTCAAAGTTGCGAGCGCAGTTGTAGTGCCACACAGAATTTTTGGGTGGGGCGGCATTGCATTGTAATGGGCAGGGTGTATCAATTACCATCAGCTGAACGTCATGCTCGTCTCGTACCTTATTTTCATTAAAAAATATATGCTGTTTGGAATAGAATACAGTTTTACAATAAACTACTGTTTAGACAAACAAGGCATGCGAGAGATTATAACGTCTCTAACAGAAATACAGCAAGATAAAAAAGGAAAGCATATCTATACTGTAATGGATTTTGATTAACAAGTCGTAAACTGTCAGCCATTCTTGACATTAGCTCCTAAGCATGTTGTACACTGACCTGTATAAATACCACTGGACAGACTGTACCATATGTTTGACAGCAAATTTAATGTGCCCGTTTGAAGCGCCACTCGCGAGCGTCCAGAGAACTAATTTTGACGTATAATACAAATGGCTGCGAAGGAACGTACAATACTGTGAAGTATTTTTGCATAGTGAATTAATATTGTACGTCTTCCGTGTTATTTATACCTCAAGAATCAACGAAATAAAGTACACATTTTTTTTTGTAAACAGTTTCCCACTATCTATCGATGTTTGCTGAGGTTGTCATCACTAGTTTTAGTACCGCAGACTCTTGCTACATTGCCAACAGCGTCAAAATGGCGAATATCAAACAGGCACACATGCACTTTGAGTATGTTTGTTTCATCAGTTTATATAATATAATATTATAATTCAAATTATTTGTAAAACAATGAAAATGTAAATCTGGATTTATAAGAGTGGCAATGAGTTTCTCGCTACTTCTTCTCATTAGCTTAACCCTTTACGAAGTAGCGGTAGATTCAATATTTTTTTGACATTCATAAGTGTCATTTCCTTGACCTACATGAATAAAGTGATTTTGATTTGATTTGATTTGCACTTTGACAGGCGCCAGTCCAGTGTGGTCAGTGATGTTGTATTTGAAACCACTAGTTAACGCAAACATTGACAGATCAAAAGTGATCACCCATTATGTTGCTGTCAGATCATCTATACGTTATTATTAGTCTATGGAATAGAACTATCTAGCTGTCATAGACAAAAATATTGTTTGTAAGGGCCCGAACTGTTCGTAGTAATAGTTGTGATTCGCCGAAACAATATTTCATTATATTTTGTACGAAATGTTTTTGCACGAGTTTCATCGTTACTTTTTGTCAATATTCAAGTTTCCAGGTCAAATAGTTTTGAAATTTCATGGGTGATCGGAAACAATACAGTAGAGATTGTAAAATTTTTAGTCTTAAATCATATCGTGGAAATAAAAATATATACAACCAATCAACAATATATAAACAACATCGATCCATCAAATACGATACGAAATAAATAGTTTATAATTATGAATATAAAAAATCTCTCCATAATTTTCAAAAATGGGAGCCTCCTTTGCACATGATGCGAGCTAGATTATGGGCACGACACAGCGTCTATTTCTGCCATGAATGGGCCCAGTATCTAGCGAAATTACTGGGCAAATGAGACTTATCAACTTATGTCTTAAGGTGATTGTAATTGTGGTGCCGCTTAGAATTTTCGGGTTTTCCAAGAATCCTGAGCGACACTGCATTGTAATGGGCAGAGCGTATCAATTGCCAACAGCTGAACGTTACACACACTTTGAATATTATGCTAAACTTGGACTTAGACTAAGGGTGGAACTAGTCAACGGGGCGGGGCTGCATCTTTCAATCTACTTTACAATCAAATGGGAATAGGTTTGATAATGATGTAACGCGCCCTGGACGTATGCTAGCTGATTAAGCAGCTATACACGATATTCGGACCGGTTTTATTTCAAATTTGAATAAAATCTACAAGCCACGTGAATGTATTACCTACCTTTGACGAACAGCTATTATTGTTATCGTGGGCGGACTCGCTTTACTCAATATATAGTATCAAACCTGAAAACTATAACATAAAAAAAATCCTGGGGTTGTGATGCAAATAAATCCTTTCCCCCAAATGGACAGGAAAGTCAAGCGATGGCAATCGTCAAACAAATGTTGGAGAATACACTGTATGAGAGATCTAATACAGTGCATTCTGGCTTAAGAACAGTTCAGGACTGAATGTAACTACGGATACTTTTTACGTCTCTTCAACTGGCTCATTCCTTGAATTCGTGGAATATGACACTAGCTGGAACAGTGTCACATAAAAATTACGATATCTGCAATTCAGAACGTGCTTAGACAAGAACTAAGGCTGTCGATTTCTTCTGGATCTACAACTTCTATTAGTCAAACTAGATGAGATACAACAGAGCGTGTTTCAGTCGTCAGAAATTGCTACATACGCAGAGAACTGAAACACAAGCAAAGAAAAACAAGAAAATCTTGCATTAGTGCAAGATTTTCTTTTTTTTTCTGCAGTTAGCTGCAGAAAACTAGCTTATGATAAACATGCAGTAACTCGTCCAACACGTAACTTCGAGATCTGAGCAAATTCCTGTATAAAAAAATAATTTTTTATTCTTATAGAAATAATACATTTTAAAAAATGTTAATTATTTCATTTTTGTATGAAATTACTAAATACATTTTTCATAATCGTACTAAAATAAAAAAAAAGGTAACCAAGTAACCGAGTACCTTGTCCCACTATTATGAGTTTTAAATATGTTTTGGTTTACACAAAACATTGTTAATAGTTAATTGGATCAAAATATAAAAAAATATATAATTTATAAATAGCTAGGAGCTCTCAGAAAATCACATCTACCTACAGGGTATAAAACATACTTTTCTTTAAATTTGAAAACGCTAAAGGTACCCGGGTACCTCGTCACTTACATAAGGTTTAAAATAACGTTACCCAAAGATGAGACATCCTGGGAATAAATTATAATTGCCACATCAATTACTTTTGTACATTAAACTAAAGAAATTATTATTAAAATACCGAAAAAGGATACTACCCTCTATATTTGCGATGCGGTTGCTAGCGATTTATTTAAAATAATTGTCTACAAATCAATATTGCAAAAATAAATGACTTTAATGAGTACTAATTGAGATGAGTGGAACATAAGAGTAAGGCAGCGTTTTGTTTCAGTGTTGACGGAGGAGCCGAGGTTCGCCGAGCCTATCCCGAATGTAACGGTGGCCCTGGGGCGGGATGCCAGCCTGCCTTGCGTGGTGGAGCACCTGGGGACGTACAAGGTAACAACCACGGCCCACATTTTTTTCCTCAATTACAATTTTCTATTCTATTACACCAAGTTGTGTGTAAGTCACAATGTCCGCCGGGGATATAACACGTAAAACCCACTGACCTTCACTACGGAGCCCCCGGTTTGATTCTCACCCGTCGATCAATCTATTTTTCTTTTTATATTTCCTAAACTTCTTTACAATTTATTCAACGCCTTACTACGTGGGCAGCGCTTTTGTGATTCCTGTATTGTTACGAGAGAGCAGTTAACGTGGTTTTCAAGTACCATCAGGAGACTTGCTAGTATACTCATTTGCCCTCCTCTTACATCAGTAAAAAACTACTTTGGGTGGTCTCTCCTCAATACGCTTAATATAATATAAATAAACGCTTCGGGCTATACATGACCGGGACTTCAGTGGTGCAACCTATCGTAAGATACCAAACTAGACACCATAAAGACAAGACCAGAGTTATGTCGCGTCCGAGATGGTCGCGCCACCAAATTGGTTGCGCAACGAAACAGACACCTGGCAAGTAACTCTCTATAGAGCTGTATAAATTTTGTTGGTAGCGGCGACTGGTTGCGCCACCGTGGTGTCTCAGTGAAATATATTCGGAGAGTTCATAGCTACCACGTAAGTCGGTACTGACTAGAAGCCGATCTAATTCCTAGCCAACAGATATGTTTGAAGCGTTCAAGCAAAAAGCATTCATATAGCCCTTAAATATGTGACCTATCATAGTACCGGATACGTATTCATTAACCTTTAAAAAACTATTTCGTAATTACATGAATTGTTTCTGTGACATTTCAAGGTGAGTGAGCTCCAAGCTAATTGTTACTACTTTTATTCATTAATATTATGGTATTGAGAAACATTACTAGCATTGAAGATAACCAAGTTAGAAGATGTAAAAACTACGTAAGAAGAGGCGGTACTGCCTTGGTAAAAATTGAAATTAATTTTAGTATGAAACGAGCAGTCATCTGACATAAGCCGGCTATCTGCTTTTTTTATAAGATTATAGCCGTCATCTGTTAATCTTTCAATGACTGCACGTTTCATACAATCGAGTTCATCGCTTTTTTCTTAGAGAAATTCGCTAGGCTGAAGTTGTCTTTTATAATCTCTATAAAGAACACTTTATGTGGCTACTAGTCTTCATCATCATCATCAGCCGGAAGACGTCCACTGCTGGAAAAAGGCCTCCCCCAAAGATTTCCACTACGATCAGTCCTGCGCTGCCCTCATCCAACGTATTCCGGCGGTTCATCTTGTGGGGGGCCTACCAGCACTGCGTCTTCCGGTACGTAGTCGCCTTTCAAGAACGTTACAGCCCCCCCAACGGCCATCTGTCAGTTGAACTATGTGCCCTGCCCACTGCTATAAGTCTATTACGTTTATATTACAATTTTTTTATTTGTGTTTTTAATGAGTTGAGTTATATATCACGGAGTAAGGTATGACGTATTGGGTCAACCGCGAGGGTGACGCTATCGTACCGACCCTAATGACGACCATTTATTGTTCACAATTTATCGTAATAACTGTTATCTCCAGAAAGCTATCGCTTCAATAATGTGTATCTAGCAGCAATGGTGACTCTGAGTACGTCTTTACGATCTACTATGTTTTTTTAATGTGATAATCCTCACTTCTAGGATTAATACACAAATAAAAATTGAAAACAAATTTTTATGAACGATGCGGCACTCGAGTCGCAAAAAACGTTCGTTCGAGTCCCATATCGTTCATAAAATTTTATTTTTAAAATTTGTTTGTGTAGCTCTTTACGGGTTGTACCTTGTGCACTAATTGTATTGAATTCAATTCTCTGTATGTAATAAAATTACTGAGTAAATGAAACTTAACATTTATGTCTCAACATGTCGTTCCGCTTATAACTCTGATCAGGCTTCATACCTCTTATCGCAAAAATCTTAAGAGTCTGAAACAATTTTCTAAAGAGCTATTTCACCTGATTCCTGCCGCCGAATTTCACCTTCGCAAGACACGCCACAAATTAGGATATCAACCCCACCATCCGGATGTGTGGCGGTCCTCCACAGTGCGGTTTTCAAGGAGCTTTCTTCTATGTTGTGCTTGTGTGGTGTTTCCGAGACGATACGATATGGGTACCTTCAAAAAAAGCGCTTACACCTTCCTTATAGGCTAGCAACGCTCCTGTGTTTCTTCTGGTGTTGCAAGATAATGTGGGCGGCGTTGATCACTTAACACCAGGTGGCCCGTACGCTCATTGCTCCTCCTTTTCCATAAAAAAAACATGCAACCAGGGCATTTATAACACAAGTATTATGTTAAACTTTTAATATTTTTTTTTACCAAGCTGGGGTCCCAATCATTAAATATCACCACCGTTTTAGGAGTTACCCATAGCATATCATCAAAATAGAATATAGAAATATTAAAATTCATCGACATTATTTTCTATTCATCTTCCTTTTATTCGTTTTTGGCACAAGGTATGCAGATTTAACAAATACTGAAAAATCTGAATTCATCACAAATATTCAAATAACTTTATTGACAAAATCCTCGTTAAATTTGTCACTTACGTATAAATATAATTCTACAAACACATGTATTATAACATAAAATATGGAAAACGTAAACCTGACCTGCATGAATCAACTGGAACCTCTGTGGTTTAAAGATGCTAATTACGTACTTTGTATGACGAAATGTATTCAATCTGATTAATAAATTTACAAAATAGGTCACATTTTTATTTTTATTTACAACATGATCCCAGAAAATGTTCAAAACAAATGTATCACGAAATTTAAAAGAATTATTAAAATATGTTTATATGGTAAACATTACTATAACGCAAACCTGTCTCACTCCCGTGTAATTATCGAAATCGTAAGTACATGCTGAGGCCTCTTTAGAGTAGTCCAGTCAGTAGGGACTCACGAGCGAGCAGACACGCACGCGCGAGCTTTGTTTGTCACCTACTTCACAGATCCGACCGATATTTTAAAAATGAAGAAACATAAACAAAGCAACGCATATTAACGGTCATTGCGATCAAAATTTTAAGCTTCCTTAAGATGCTGAAATATAATTAAAGTGGGATCTTATCCTCGTCGTAACTCTTAACTCAGATCTTATTCTCATCGTAACTTTTAACTCAGATCTTATCCTCATCGTAACTCTTAACTCAGATCTTATCCTCATCGTAACTATTAACTCAGATCTTATCTTCATCGTATCTTTTAACTCAGATCTTATCCTCATCGTAACTCTTAACTCAGATCTTATCCTAATCGTAACTCTTAACTCAGATCTTATCCTCATCGTAACTTTTAACTCAGATCTTATCCTCATCGTAACTCTTAACTCGGATCTTATGCTCTTCGTAACTTTTAACTCAGATCTTATCTTCATCGTATCTTTTAACTCAGATCTTATCCTCATCGTAACTTTTAATTCAGATCTTATCCTCATCGTATTATTACAATCAAATTACCAATTATGATAGCAACCTAATAAAAATAAATAATTTCCTATATACTAAGTAGATTTGACTATGTTGTGGTCTTCCAACGCATACATTACTATCTGCAACTGATATAGGTTTGACTACGAAATAATATTGATATAAAATTACGATAACACACCTACACACATAGAAAAATCTGAGCTATTTTTATAAAATGACCTTATATCTAGGTGAGTACAGTTTAAGGTAAAGAAGTCAACCCTAATATCGTCGGAAGGAGTAAGAGTCACACGATAGAAAGAGAATAAAAATGTAGGCTGGTAGCGCTCTGCGATCTGAATAAGACCTTATTGTATGACCGCAAGAGTCCCTATTTCTTTAATTGATTTTTCGGAGTGAGGTTTCTGTACTTTTACTATTATATATTCTTTGCTATACTTCAGGCTAATAATTTGCAACATTCGGTGAATAACTGATGCAACTGATTCAAATTCAAATATTTTTATTCAAAATAGGATTTACTCGTATAATCACTTATTGAACGTCAAAATCTACCACCCATTCAAAAGAGACTGCCTCAGACCTGAGAAGAATGGGCGCAAGAAACTCAGCGGGTTTTTTTTTATATAAAATATGGATAACAATGTAATATCGGACAATAAACATTAATAATTAAAGAGCCTGAGGGTGTTCGCTTTAATCCCAGTCCGTGGTGTCATTAAGAAAATCGTTTATGCTATAATAACCTTTCCCACACAAACGTTTTTAACAATTCTTTTAAATTTCGTAACACATTTGTTTTGTACATTTTCTGGGATCATATTGTAGAAGCATATACATCGCCCAACAAAAGACTTACTAACTCGACCCAACCGAGTAGTAGGCATAAAAAGTTTATGTTTGTTCCTCGTGTTAACATTATGAATGTCACAGTTTCTAGAAAATTCCTCAATGTGCTTATGAACATACAAAACATTATCAAAAATGTATTGAGAAGCAACAGTCAAAATGTTTATTTCCTTAATTTTTTCTCTTAATGATTCTTTAGGACCTAGGTTATAAATCGCGCGAATAGCCCTCTTCTGCAGCACAAAGATAGTATTAATATCGGCCGCACTGCCCCATAACAATATATCATAGGACATAATACTATGAAAATAACTAAAGTATACTAATCTCGCCGTATATGTGTCAGTTAACCGTCTGATTTTCTTAACCGCATATGCTGCAGAACTAAGCCTATTCGCCAATCCTTCAATATGGGGGCCCCACTGCAATTTGGAATCAATAGTAATGCCAAGAAATATAGCAGATTCCACTGGTTTTATCACCTCTCCATTTAATAAAATATTTGCATCTACATTTTTGACATTTGGGGGTGAATTTAATATATTTGGTTTTATGATTATTTAACAATAAGTTATTGGCGCTAAACCAGTACACGATGTCAGATAGAGCATTGTTTACTTCGTCATATAAAACTTGGCTTCGTTTCACTTTGAATATAAGTGAAGTGTCATCCGCAAACAATACCACCTTGTGTTTTTTTTCTACAAGGTTAGGTAGATCATTTATATAAATTAGGAAGAGGAAGGGTCCAAGAATAGACCCTTGTGGTACCCCCATACCGAAAGGAGTCCCAGGAGATCTCCTGCCATTCACCTCGACCCTCTGAATCCTACTATTTAAATATGAGATCAGAAGATCGAGTGCAGATCCTCTTATACCATAGTGGCATAGCTTCCTGACCAGCGTTGAATGTTGAACACAATCAAAAGCCTTAGATAAATCACAGAATATACCAAGCGCATTCTGTGATTCCTCCCAGGCCTCAAAAATATTCCTGATGAGTTCAACACCTGCATCCGTAGTCGAGCGTCCCCTAGTAAAGCCAAATTGTTTTATATGAAGTAACTTATTTATTATGTTAAAGTGAGTAAGCATTTGGCTTAAAATAATTTTTTCAAAAATTTTAGTAAGGGTCGGCAACACCGAAACAGGGCGATAGTTATTCGGGTCAGAAGTGAGTCCCGATTTAAATATTGGTGTAATTTTACTATACTTCAGAAGGTCAGGAAACACGCCATGTTCAATACAGCTATTAAAAACTAGTGCTAGATATGGTGCTATGACGTCTATAACAGAACTTATTATTTTTACAGATATGCCCCATATATCAGCAGTTTTTTTCATTTCTAAGGATCTGAAAGTTTAAAAATAAATTTATTAGTTAATTAAATTTTAAAAGTTAAATGTTTTTAATTTTATTATAAGATGATACGCTAGTGAGCTAAGGCACCCTTCAGATCGAAACACAGTAATGTTTACACATTATTGCTACACAGCAGTATTTCTGGCGCCGTTGTGGTACCCATAACCTAACCGGCATCCGGTGCAAAGGAGCACTGGTAAATCTAATGAAATTGAAATTATTATAAATAAGCTCTTTCATGATAATTCCATAAAGTTTCACTAAATCACTTCAACACCTGTTTTGTGTTCACACAAGGCATCCCCAAATATCTGGTATCAGGCTATGATTGTTTTCCGAGCAGAACTACGACCTTAGT
The DNA here is from genome assembly GCF_905404315.1 of Leptidea sinapis. NCBI lineage: Eukaryota > Metazoa > Arthropoda > Insecta > Lepidoptera > Pieridae > Leptidea > Leptidea sinapis. The sequence continues at coordinate 7,327,903 of NC_066292.1, read as the reverse complement.
TCCATGCATTATTGAGACTGAGATAGCAGCGCCTGTCTTGTTAATATAATATGATAAGGGTTTGGAATAAAAACAAGTAAAGTAGCCTCTATCAAATTCTTTATCTTAGCATTTCGCCAAAAAAGTGGGAGCGTGTAATCTCCATAAGTTACGTATAAGCTGAATAATGTTGCCATTCTGTAGTGAATTTATATCGCGAACTTACCAGTAAGTGCTATTTATTGGTTTCAATAAAGATCTTGCTGAATGGATTTTTTCTTATGAGAATCGAACGATAGGCTTAGAACAGAATTATATGTAAAATGAAAATGGTTTTCGAGATTTTATTCTTTGAATTTATTGGATGACTATTTTGAAACTATTTTCTTCTCGTCGGATAAATTCAAGATCTTTAAAATAGCCTTTTGTTTTTTACATATTGTATTTAAAAATAACAACCCGTTTCCTATGCTTTTTATATTATAATTATAATATATTTATCCTTACTCTCAATGTGTTCCTTACTATTGTTCTAACATTATTAATTATTTTCTTCTCTCTTCCATTGAGGCAACCGTTCGGTGACGTATCGTTCATAAATCTTGGTATGTCTTGTTTAACTCTCAGGTTGTTGCTACATCTACAGTCGCGGGTTTGAATCCCGTTAATCATCGTTCATAAATTTTGTTTACAAATTTAATTTGCTTATTGATTTTTATACTTACGTAATGTATGAAATCAAATCACACCAGATTTATTTAATTCGGTCTGTCGGTCTCTCCATGATTTTGGAAAGTAATGAGGAGTAGTGAGCATGACAAACAGTTTGGGTACGTCATGCTCACTAAAATGGCATTGCTTGCGGCGGCGTCGTGTGCCGGGTCATCTCCTTCCCTCAAAAATGTTAGGAAACGATGTGGTGGTGCTGTTTGTGGTGCCAGGTAGACCTCTTATATTTAATATATCATGGTAGTTTTTGGATGCAATTACTAATTATGACAGTAATCACGACCATCATGTTCACGAAGCATTCTTACAAAAACAATGAATTCAAGCTCTAAAGATTGATACGTCCAATACAGGATAATTTATACTAACACAGTTTATTCTTTATTTCTTTTTATGTAATATTTGATATTTTAAACGCTTTTCACTTTGAACACGATTCATAATATATTGGATGCAACACCATACAAACTAATTTGTTTTGTGTATTACAGCCATTGTAAAATACTCTATTGAATGAAAAGAACAGTCGTTGAGTTTGTTATATATTCTTCTCACGAGCTCTACTTTTTCCGAACATATTATGGTAGATTCAGTAATTTATAAGGAATACTTTTAGTGAGGATTCAAAAGCTCTTAGTTTAAGCCTAATTGAATAAATTTTATTTGACTTTTGCATTAATTAGCAATAGGCCAATTTGCCGAATAAGAAGAATAGAATTTTCTACTTTTTTTTTGAATCGGATTGACAAGGGCTGATGGATGTGATTCTGGGATTATGCCTTTTGAGTATGAGTGTCGGAATAATCTCGTTAGCACCGGATTAAACTCAGGGCACACATTTTAAACACGATTGGAGAAATGCCATTCGGCCCGCTCGACTTCTCCACGTCTAAGGAAAACAGAGCTCACAGAATAGTTTTCTGTCTGAACTGTACTACAGGCATAAAGCTCTGACAACGCGGGATGGTCGGCGGTGTTTTTTCGTCGCCATCAAGAGTCGAGTTGGAGGCAGAAAGAGTGCACAGAAGATTGGATGTCTCTTTTGTCGTATAGGCCAGGTTTTTGTTGGTCGTTGGCCGCTACTGATTGGTAGCGGCGGTAGAGATGGCTGGTTGAAGTTACCAAGAAAAGCCTCGACAACGTTGCTTTGTCCACCACGTCATAGCCCAGATTCGATACGCCTGCACCCTGATTTGTATATGTTTTTATATATATAGAGTATAAAAATGTATTAAAAAGAAGAAAAACATATTCACTTATGAAGCTAAGAAGTTTTCACTTCTGATTTCTGCAGACTAACAGTTTTTTTACGACTTAATTGGTTTTTTTTTTACAAATCATTTAACAGTAACTTACATTGGACTACAAGATAGATTATAAGAGCCATTGTTACTAATAATAGACATTCGACTCGATATCTCATCGACTATAATATATCCAATAAAAATTTTAATTTGTAGATGATTTCATGTAAAAAATAAAGCATGAAATGGGCTTTCAAATATAAAAACAGTTCACACAATTTTCTTATCGTATTTATTCAGAAGATACAGTGAGAAAATTGCTCAGGATAAGCTGCTGTAATATAATATACTCATTTATATTTCAGCGAATGGAAATTTTTCATATAAATAATATGTTTTATTTTTCTTAGAAACATACAATTGTATCAAAAGTTCTTTGCAACCCACGTTTGATAACAAAATATGAGTGGGCATGTTTGGGAACACATAATATTAAAGAAGCAATCTCTCTTTAAAATGAAATCCTTATCTTAAACAAAAGTAATATTCTTAGATAATTTATACGTCTAAATAGAGTCTCTTGCTTTTAGACAACCGATAAAAATAGGCCAGGAATATTAATTTACTGTGCCCGTCAAGATACGTCTTACACTCGCGGTTTGTATGACACTTTGTGTTCACTAGTGTGCGTGAATTGCTCAAAATAGAAGTTCACTCTAAATTCAATTTTTTCAACGTTTTACAGCTGTCATAGTCTATCTAGACGTATATATGATCTAAGGTGATATTAAACAGGTGAAAAGTGAGTTTGTTTGTTCTGCTTGGACGCCAGAAATATTCAACAGAAAAGGGCTACTTTATGTCCCGAAATTGTTTCCAAGGGAGCGTCATCTGATCGTAGTCCACGCAGATGCAGTCGCGTGCAGAAATTAGTATTATATAGTAAAATAATTCTTCCAAAAAATCTTGGAGTATTAAAACCATGGGAAAAACCACAACACATCACACTACACAAAACATTCACTAATCAAATCAAATCAATATCACTTTACTCATGTAGTTCAAATAAATGACACTTAAAAATGACAAAATTTATTATTTACCCCCACTTCGGTAAAGATGAACTTAATAATTAAGGAGATGTGGTAAGAACTCGGTAAGTAGTTCAGACTCGAAAGTGAAAAGGAAAAGAAGGATGAGAAGAAGAAGTAGTGAAAAGTGGAAAGTAAATCAAAATGAGGAATATAGAAGAGAACTAGTGTTCGGTGCGGTGTGATCTGCTGAAGGCACCGCCATCGACAAGAGGAACAGCGGCAGACCGGCGATGTGCAAGCTCGTGGAATTGAGCGCAAGTAAAGACTCGTTCCTTTAAGCTGAGTTTTAATTTCGAACGCCTGACCCACTCTCGGGTCAATATGTTAAAAAAATACTCTTAATAATGTTTGAAGTTAAACAATTTACAAACACATTCATAGAATTAGGTGTCGTGACGGTTTAGCGTAACGTGTAGGCTCAAGTGGGGCTAGAGCGAGTGTAGATTTCCCAGAGGAGGCGCGTGACGTTAGGAGGTCTCACGTTACCGGATTACGTTTGGTCACTTTATAAAAATGAGATAGTTAAGAAACTTATTCTTTTACTTTGAGTACACTTATAAGTTCGAAACCATTTTTATTTAAAAAATAATTACTATTGACTATTTATTGAAGTAGGCGTTATTTTGCGGAAACCCATAACTATCCAAATGTTTTGAGTTTTCTTTAGTGTTAATTCCGCCAATATTTTTCTGGACTTCCAGTCTCGTGCCAGATCTTGGCGAGTCAACATGTCTTGAGGATGCCTCATGAAGAGGCGAAACACGTGTCGAATTGTTTAAAAGACAAATATTGACGGAATTAACCCTAAAAAAAACTCAAAACATTCGGATACTATTTATTATTCGAGTCTAAACTTACATATGCCTAAAGTTTTATTTGAGCATCCAAACTACATACAATAATATCTTTTAAATTACAAAATATCTAACAAAATATTAAAATTGAGAAACAGTTATAATCCGCTTTAAGAATTCATTCCTATCGAGTACGAAATAATATCACAGAATCCAATGCTTCATATTTTTATTTTTTGGCTTATCCGTCTTTATCTAGAAAGATTAGGATTACAATCGAGCACGGGTCTTTACGATTAGAAAAGAATTACCGCCTTCCTGTTGCAACACTAGAGGAACCACAGGAGCTTTTGGGTACGATTACGAAATCGAAATAAAAACTACCCTATCTCTCAAGTTGGACCAAACTGCACTCCATGAAGTAATCACCATTAAAATCCGTTCATTAGTTTAGGAGTCCATTGAGGACAAACATTTTCACACGAGATTTATATATATTAAGAAGATAAATAAAATGAGTGACTGAGTGACTCATGTTATATTAACAATAATGCGGTATCGTGTCATGTGTTGTCACTTCACCTTACTACCAAAACGCATAAAATGCACGACATTAAAATTAATTATACCATATATATAATCTATATTATCTTAATATCTATCTAAATCCAATATACCTACTCTAGTTATTTTTATTTCTGAATAGCACAGTCGTAACTTAACAAATCTTGACGAAAATAAAGTAGTTCTTTTAAGAATTGTGTATATTTTCTTATAACGAGAAGAAGCTTTACAATACGAAATATCTCTGTTGGTTTTTGTTTTATGAAAATAAGGGACGAGACGAGCAAGACGTTCAGCTGACGGTAATTGATACGCCTTGCCCATAACAATGCAGTGTCCCTTAAGATTATTGAAAAACCCTAAATTCTGAGCGGCACTACAACTGCGCTCGGCACCTTGAGACGTAACTCTTTTCATCTTATGTCTCAAGGTGACTATACCATTACTGCTTCTCCGCAGAAATAGGCACCGTTATGGAACCCATAATCTAGCCGCCATCCGGTGCAAATGAGCCTCCCTCTGGTAAGTTATGCTTACAACGGCTAATGCGTGAAACGTCATAAGTAAATTCGAATCCCTATGAATTTTCATTTATTACTAGCTGACCCAGCAAACGTTGTATTGCCGATATTAAAATTGGGATACAAAAGTAACTGTTGATCGTAGATGGTTGAAGTTGAAGTTGTATGTACTTTTTAATGCTGACTCATAATCAAACAAATTTAAAAAAATATGTCAAAAAAATTAAAAAAAAAAATGTGTGGACCACCCTTAACATTTAGGGGGATGAAAAATAGATGTTGTCCGATTGTCAGACCTACCCAATATCCATTCAAAATTTCAAGAGAATCGGTCAAGCCGTTTCGGAGGAGTTCGGTCCCGCACAGCGTGACACGAGAATTTTATATATTAGATTTTGCTGATTTTGGACACATCGAAGAAATTGTTATATCAGTATAATGTGTAGTGCTAGCAACAAGCTTTGTGCATTCTGTGCTCTAACGTACCTATTTAATTCAGTTTTAGTTAAGTGTGCCATGACATTGTTAACGATATTTCTGACCTAGATTGATTAATATTGTATCAAGCGGCAAGCCGGCGAATCATCACTAATGAGATCAAGTAGTTTTTAATAACATGCCTGCAATTAATATTAAAGAACTATTGGAATTAATGTCAAGGTTGGATTCGAAAAGAAATTGTATCGTTAGGTAAGACCATAAGAAAATATGTTCTAGTTGCAATCAAACGGCAGATAATCATTTGAAATGTTTTTATTTAATACTCAAACTAGCTGACTCGGCAGACTTTGTTCTGTTCATAATAACAAAAAATGTATGTGGGATTTAGTAAAATGTATTCTTAGCTGACCTCATCTCGGCGAAAGGAATATTCCTACGAAATTTCAAGTCTCTACGCCTTATCGTGGAGCATGTAGCGTGGACCATCCATCACCTCCACCGATATTATCTATAGAGCCAATAATCGCCTGAGGTAGTAAATACCACAAATTTAAAAATTTTGTAGAAAAAATTTATTAAATACCTTCCTTTTGCGTAAATTATTGGTGAGACACGTAATTTCAACGCCGGATAATTACAATACATCTACATTACCATAACAATATATGTAAAGAAAAATAATTCATGCATATGCACACAGATACATGATAATATGGTCAAGAGTGCCTACCGTCACATTCCATCTGAGGGGGATGTTATAATAAATGTAAAAAGAATAGAAACTGGCGTTAATGTATTCATAACTATAATGTATTCATATTCAAAACATATTAAGATGGGATGAAATTCTAATTTGTGCCGTGTCGAAGGTGGGAGTCGGTGGCAGGAATCCGGTGAAACACTTCGTCGAACCACACAATTAACCGACGTATCCACGCAATGCCAAGTGATCCAGCGGTTCACAGAGCACTGGGTCCCAGACAATTCAAGCTGCTCTGCATTGCACGCATACAAATGGATCGAGCTGATACCGGGGTGTCCCACACTGTTACAATATGTGGCTGGACCTGCGCTTTATAGAGTGCCAGAATGTGAGCTGGCTTGAAGTATCGCTGTACTCTATTTATGACCGTGGAATTGGCAATCGAGAATTTCAAGACCCAGTATTCCGATACTAGGTTAGGCTTTATGGGAGGTGTTGTCAAAGCACGGTGATACAACAAATGGGATATTTTTAGTAGTAAACGCGCAAACTTGAGGTTTCTGGGGGTCAAATTGGAGATTTTCAATTTACCCCATTTCGCGACCTTCCCAAGAGAGGACTGGATAGAAGACACCAATATCTCCCGGCACTGGTCAACGATTTCCTGAGAGAGACCTGCATGGCCCGTGTATACGGCATTACAAAGGCTGCCTGCGGAGATTAAAGTAAAAAATATGAAATAAACCACATTCAAATTGTATACTTTGGCCTTTTTGTAGTCATTTCATAAAATTAACATGAGATAAGCACTAAAACTCATAGCGCGACGTTGAATCGAGTTATGATCTTAACAGTTTAACAATACATACCAAGATAACGGTCGATGTGTCACTCGGAGGGTTGGCTCAGTTGGTAAGAGCGCTTGTACAGAACCTGAGAGGCGAAGGTTCGAGCCCGCACCGTCCATTAATTTTTGTTTATTGAATTATGAAGCTTCCAATAATTTTGTTTTAAAGTTCCGCACATTTAAGTACAAATAGGTGCGATTAATGCTACGATTTCGCAAATATCAGGTGCACATTTGCGAACCTGATGCGGTTGGAAATAAACTCAATATAGGAATACCTTATCGGTATCTGGCGACAGGATGCGGAGACAATGCCGTCCGGAACTGTGTATCCAGCTGCAGCCAATTAAATTATTCATGAGAGTCGGACGCCGCGCTGTCGTTTAGATAATAATTACAGATTCCCGCTTATCCCCGCTTTATAATTTCGCTTTAACCCATTTTACAATGTAGATATGTTTACGCCGGCCGCCAGCAAACATTTTAACTTGTTTGGAGTTCACGTATCTCTAAATTATCCTGTATTTTTGATTGTTTGCTTTTTTGGATCAATTTCTGTAGTGTTATTTTTTGATTAACTGAAATAAACAAATTTAAAATTGACGCATACATCCAAGCTTCAATAGAACCAATGTAACCTTTTTTGTGTGTAGGTTCTATATTATTAGTAAACTTATCACTTGGCGTTGCGTAGAGACGTCGCTTCATTGTGTGTTTTCTACCGCATTTATCACGAAGTGTTCCGAAGAACTGTTTAACCTGATTCCTGCCGCCGAATTCCACCTTCGCACGACACGCCACAAGTTAGGATCTGGATGTGTGGCGGTCTTCCACAGTGGAGTTGTCAAGGAGCTTTCTTCCACGTACTACAAAGATGTGGAATGAACTTCCTTGTGCGGTGTTTCCGGGACGATACGACATGGGTACCTTCAAAAAAAGCGCGTACACCTTCCTTAAACCCTCTTGTGATTCTTCTGGTGTTGCAAGAGATTGTGGGCGGCGGTGATCACTTAACAACAGGTGACCCGTACGCTCGTTTGTCCTCCTATTCCATAAAAAAAAAAACAAAATAGTAGCAAGATAGTTGTCTACACTAAAAATGGACGAGCCTTTTCAATGTCTAGGTTTCATACTTTAACGATTAATTACACTCATATTATTTTATTAATGATATTTTTTAACGCCCAGTCAAAGGAGGAAAGGCTACCCTTCGGGAAAACAATGGGAGGGGGATTGTTAATGCTGATGCATACCAACGCAGCAGTCGTAGTTTATACGGGACTCACGTTAAGCCTAAGTGCCTACCCTAGTGGGTAAATAATTAACGTTGAATGCCTGACATATATTTTTTGCCCAAAGCCAACCTCAGGTCTTGCTTAGTAACAAGACCTGAGGTTGGCTTTGTGCAATGTGTTCTCTAAGCCTTTATATGAGGTGACTTTCTCTTGGAGAAGAGGGGCACAAGCAGCTCTCCCTTGGGAGGAGCCACTGGGTTAATTAAATTAAAAAAAAATATGATTTTAAAAGGGACTTATCTCAAGGACTTAAAGAGATACATTACATTAAATTTCTAATTGATTTACACTGATTCATTGTTTAAAGTTCAATCTATAAAGCTATTATAGATTTAAAGTTCTTGTAGCTGATATGTAAAAAAATATATGTCAGGCATTCAATGTTAATTTTTTAGCTATTTTGGTATTTAAATAAAAAAAATAACTATGATAGTCTCATTTAGAAAAGAAAGTGTGTGCGTGTAATCTTTACGCGCGATTGAAGCAAAACTTAATAATAATTAACTTTAGGAATAATAATTAACAGACGCATTAATATATTATATTATATTTACATTAAATAAAGCCGTGAAAACCAACTAAGCAATGACGTATTACTGAAGAACTAGGAGCATTGTTAGATTTTTTGCTATTTTTTTTCTCGGAAAAGCTGACGATATAACATCATCTTTTGAGCAAAGTTGGCATTTGCTCTACCTAAAAAAAGCGTTTATTAATATAATATAATTAATATTTTTTTATCATGTAAGATTTTATATATTTTACAAAGAATGATACAATGTTATAGGTATTTTGATATTATTATTCATCAGAATATAAAAACTTACACTTTTTACACGTCAGGTTATATAACGAGGTTCTTGATTTTCTCTTTTATTCTTATTTATTGATGAAAGAGTAAAATGTTCCTGGGATTCCGCTATTTTATTTGACTGATTATTATATATTTTTATAATTCAGAAATACCATTCGCACATTTTAAAATTTTCACTCATTAATAAAATATTTGATAATAAGAAGTTGAAGGTTATATTATTATTAGCACATATCAATATAACGTTGTTGTTGTATATTAAGAAATATGGCTGTATGGGCTCGAAGCCTTTGGCTGTCCTAATAATGGGCGAAGAAACCAAAAGCAATTTAGCAAATGTCATACTGAATTTTTTTTATTATTTATTACAAAAGTAATAAATAAACAAATTATACATTTGGAGACTTAAATTTTACTGAGCAATTTGAAATATTTTTTAAAACCATTAAATTATAACGGCTTAAAAAATTGTTTCAATTGACTTTTGTACTGAGCATTACTTCCGTTAGAAAATAAATCCGAGCTACCCCCAAGTCGCGCCTAAAGAAGTTTTACTTCAAAAACCTCTTATGAATACTTTTACTCACTGTGTATAAATGGTAAAAATAAATATCTTGTAATAAATACTATCCTGTCTGAAACGATTCAAAACTCAAGTAACCCAAATCTGAGCCGTTAAGAATAAGGATTAATTAATAAGCGAATTCATTGTATAAAATATTCCGTTTGAATTACTCGGTGGGCACAAAAGGTGTTCAATTAAAACTAAATTGAAGCTGTATTCTTTTAGCGTTAATTGTTCATTATAATAGAGCTATGTGGGGAATTACTCTGCTGTTCTCATTTTCCCTAGTGGGTACATGTGGAAGAGATTTTATATATGATTTAATGTTACAACGACTAGTTTAATTATAAATATTCCACCTTCGCACGACACTCCACAAGTTAGGATATCATCCCCACCATCTGGATGTGTGGCGGTCCTCCACAGTGCGGTTTCAAGGAGCTTTCTTCCTCGTACTACGAAGCTGTGGAATGAGCATCCTTGTGCGGTGTTTCCAGAACGATACGACATGGGTACCTTCAAAAAAAGCGCGTACACCTTCCTTGAAGGCCGGCAACACTCTTGTGATTCCTCTGGTGTTGTAAGAGAATGTGGGTCGTGGTGATCACTTAACACCAGGTGACCCTACGCTCGTTAGTCCTCCTATTCCATAAAAAAAAAAATTTACGTTGAGTTTCCTAGTATATTTCTTTTAGTTTCATTTTAAGAGTGGAGGGTTAACATAGTCTCCGTAATGGTTAGATCATTTTAAAATTTAATAAATCAAGTCAAAAACTAAGACTTTGTAATATTATATGATCTCAAATGAGAATGTTTTAGTTATGTGGTAGTCGAGAGTCGAACAAGACATGGTTAAAGCGGCGAGTTCAGTGTTCTAATTCTTACTACTGTTTACTTAAAGCGACTCCGGCTGCAAAATCCTTGATACACAAAAAAAACTGTTTTGCAACTGAAAACGAATCAATCACAAAAATGATTTCTTGACACATTTTATATTATTTAAAATCTAATTTAAGTCTGCTTGGTTATAATGAATTCTTTTCGTAAGAATTTTAGTGATCCTAAGTTAATTGGATCTTTTAATTATAAACAGACTCCATGTTCTTCATGGAGCATGTTCCAAAAATAAGACAGCTAGTATAAAAGGCTTGATGTATGTGGAAGAAGCCAGACATGTATGTGAGGACCTCAGGCTAATGGCGTATAGTAAACTCCATCTACCCCCTGTGAGATTGACGTTCATGTAACAGAAGAACCAGAAATGTTGGACTACTTTTGATAATTTTGAAAAATTAATATTTAATTAATTAAGATAAATTAGTCTCATTATATACTCACAAAATAAACAGTTCAGGACGGTTAAAGAAGTTTTCTCTTTAAAAAATGAACAGAATCTTGTTTAATTTAATTTAATTATTCCCTTGAAATATACCTTAATTTACCGGAAGACTTTTGACTTTTATTTAGTGTTGGGAGAGCTCCCACAAGATGGACCGACGATCTGGTATAGATCACTGGAATACGTAAGATGAGGACAGCGCAGGACCGATCGTCGTGGCGGTCTTTAGGGGAGGCCTTTGTCTAGTGGACGTGTTCCGGGTGAGATGATGAATGATGATACCTTAATTTGTATATGTTTCAGAAAAATAGTTTAAAGTGTGATAAAAAAAAGTAAACGGTTTCTCTTTTGCGTTGTCTTCCTTTTTCCGAGGACGTTCGCGTCCACGAGGTGGTCGTGCTCTCAGCTGAGTACGTATGATTTAAAGATTTAAAGAAAATAACATAAATTATAAAAACTTTATTCAATCATGAGAGTATAAAACATCGTTACCGTCATCAGCTGGACTAAGGCCTCCCCCAAAGATCTCCACGACGATAGGTCCTGCGCTGCCCTCATCCAACGTATTCCGGCGATCTTGACCAGATAGTCTATACATCTTGTGTCTTTCGATACGTGGTCGCCATTCGAGGACTTTACTGCCCGCACGGCCATTTATCCGTCGAACTATGTGCCCTGCCCACTGCCACTTCAGTTTCGCAATCATTTGGGCTATTTCAGTAACTTTGGGTCTTCTACATATTATAAAAAAATAAAAAATTAGTATAAAACATACGACAATATATTGACAATAATTTATTAACTAACTGAAACACTACAATATAATTCTACCGAACTCAATGTATATCAAGAACCTAATTTGAGATGCTTGAATAATAAACTTTATATTTGATTAAACGCGATCTGCCAAAACCGCATCCCGAATAAAGCAGCGTGATAAGTTGCTGGAGTGAATAAACAGGGTGTCAAATTTCTCCCCTGCAGTAATTAAACAGAGGGGACGACGGCCGGAGTGAGGGGGGTAGATATGCTTCATGGCTGGGACTAAATAAACCAAACTTATTTTCAAGGAGTTTCAGTGATAAATAAATCTTTTGGATTATTATACAGTTATGTATATCCTTATTTTATTCTAATTTAAATCTTAATATTATATAAATGCAGTATCCTGATGTTTGTTTCGAGTGAACTCCTAAATGAATGGGGATTACTTCATGGAGTTCAGTTAAGTCCAACTTGAGAGATTGAATAGTTTTTGTTTCGATTTGGGACCCATTATTATTTTTATTTCCAATATTTGTTTTGAGTGGACATATTTTATATGAGAGAATTAATTGACGCACGGTTTGACAGTACTCATGTGAAACAATTTCAGTATAACAATAGGAGGCATATATCAATCTAGAGATTTTTTTAAATATTATTGACAAATTCATAAGAAATAGTATTTTATTTAATAATTCAGTCAGCTTGCTGTATTTTTGAAGTATTACCATGGTATAGCTTTTTAAGTTTAAAAGCCTTAACTGAAAGCACGAAATGAGCATTCTTTTAAATATTCCTCATGGTACTATTAATTCATTTGTAAATATTGTAAGAGTAATAAATAGTTCAGAGCAAATGCAAAGCAGCCGCATTATCTGCTCGTACATAATGGAGATCATTCTAGAGTTAGTGGTGCGGGTTAGGACGGCTCATAGCTTCAAATTTCACGACACGATAAAAGTGCCATATATAATCGTTGCAGGCAGACAAGTGGAAATATCCGCACGGTCGGGCCCGGCATAACAGCCGACACTATTTATTTGTATTCGCCGCTGTTCCAATAAAAATTGATCAAACGCGATGAGAAAGGGTCACAGCTTACAATTTATTTTTATGGAGACTACAATTTTGTTTTACACGTCACAAATTGACTTTTGGGAGTAGGTGCTCTAACATAAAATGGAAATAATGAATATCCTCGGGTATACATTACGAAGATGATGAATTAATGTTAGTGTTTCTGCATTTATATTTTTCAAAAGTATAAAAATATTCATAGTACCAGACCTCTCATAAGTTATAAGCTTTCCCAGTGCGTCACTTGTATGTTATCCATGCCATTGGCACCAATATAATTTTACCTCAATTTTAATTAACAATGAATTTTCTATAGCTGAACAGAAAACTTAATTAATCATTATCACAAAATAGTAATAATTTCCACATAGAGGATCTAATTAAGTAATATAAGAGTTATTTTTCGCCTATACAATATATTAAAATCCCTGTTGGCTAATGTAGTACAGTAAATCCCTCTATAACGCCGTAAAAAGGTTCCACGTTAAAGGGGTATCCTTATACCCCTTTAACGTGGAACCTTAAGCGTTTTTACGACCTAGAACTTCGTGATAATAATAATAATAATTAATCGCAATTTGTAACAAATTTTCCAATCGTTTGCCTAGTTTTACTGTTTTATTAAGGTTTTTAATACACAAATTTAATAAAATAATTTAATTTTTTAATAAAACAATTGAAACACGTTAAAAGATACTCAAAGCTAATTATGAACTGTACGATTAATTATTATAAATTTCACAGTACAAAAATATGTATGTGGCAAATCCCCGCGTTATATTAAGCATCGAAATCGCGTTGTACAAGAAGCCGTTATAAGGATACTGCGTTATAGGAAAAATTACTGTAGTATTAGTTAATAAGTGACGTAATGTGCTATAGAATTAATAAAATACAAAAATAAAAATATAACTATAGACCCTCTACTCTACGCTACACCTTAGTATTGTTTGCACGATCAGATCCACATTTAACTTTACATCAGTGCAGTTTAATCACTGTCATTCATCAGTAGGATGTTTGAACAACGAACAGCGGTAAGGTTTGTCTCGTCCCTTCGAACATTACTGTTAAAGTTAACTTATTCATGAATTTGCCGCGGCACTAATTATTTATTTTATTTTACGAGACCTATTATCTTGAAACTGGCTCCTCGTAAATACTTGAGCGGTATCTGAGTGGTCCAGAATTTTAAAATAATTGGAAGGGTTATTCGGTTTCATTCCTTTTTATTTCACGCCAGATTTTCCAGATTATATGTGCCTTTTGGGATTGTTTATTTTGCTTAATCAGTTTCGTTGCGGCGCGGAGTTGGTTTCAGCGTATGTATGAAAGTTTGAGAAAAGTTATTAAGCTTTCTTCGTACTTTAAGTTGTATGATGTTATATAATTATATACAAGAATATGTACCTAAGTTAGTAATTGTACGTAATTTTATGTATAAATTTACAAGTAACTATTTAAGTTGGCGTATTTTGACTTAGATAATTATAGTACTGATCAGCCAGAAGACGTCCACTGCTGGTCAAAGGCCTCCCCCAAAGATTTCCACGACGATCGGTCCTGCGCTATCCTCATCCAACGTATTCCGGCGATCTTGACCAGATCGTTGGTCCATCTTGTGGGCGGCCTACCAACACTGCGTCTTCCGGTACGTGGTCGCCATTCGAGAAATTTACTGCCCCAACGATAATCTGTTCGTCGAACTATGTGCCCTAAAACAAATATGTGCCTTTCCTAATACTAATGATAAAATATCATTAATTGATATTATTAACTAAATTGCTAAATACTCATTAGATTTGTAACGTCTGTTAGTATTTCTTATCTGAGTCTCCTAACGGTCTTGTTAAATACAGGCTTTTGAGACAAATACTATAATCTAACTCTATGAAACCGGTACTCAATGAAATACATACTTTTATTATTGAAATGTTTACGAGAATTCAAATTGAACATTTTCATTGCTTTCAATAAAAAACGTTTTCAAAAATATTTATAACGTGTTTAACTGTAAATAGATGATTTTTGATTCCAGTCAACTGTTGTTCGCCTTAAAAATATAGAAACGTAGGGTAAAATAATAAATAATTTAAATTTTAAATAAACATCAACAAATATTTTTTTATAAATTTACCCCATCGTGAATTCCTAATAATATTACTTCATCCTTATATTAATTCTTGTTACTATCTTGGATGTTCATTATATACAGTACAATTTTAAATAATATTATATTTTTTATATTTTAATGTAGTGGTTTTTACGTACGTTCATTTTTTATTTTATTTTTATTATTTACGTTCCTCCACAGTGCGGTTTTCAAGGAACTATCTCCCACATACTACAAAGCTGTGGGATGAGCTTACTTGTGTTTCCGAGATGATACGAAATGGTAACTTCCTTAAAGGCCAGCAATGCTCCTGTGATTCCTCTGAGCTTGCAAGAGAATTTGGAGGCGGTGATCACTAAACACCAGGTGACCCGTACACTCGATTGTCCCGCTTTTCCATAAAAAAATATTATTAAAATTGTTAGTATGACAGTTAAGAAATACTTTGAACTTCGTAAAATGACAATGGTAACGAAAATCAACAGAATTCGAACAGTCTTGAGAAGTTTCCGAAGCAATCAAAGAAGCTGTGTTATAAATTATGTGAAGTAAGTGCGAGAGGTGCCATGGAAGTTTATTACGAGCCGGAACTGGCACGAATGAGTTACGGCGTCAGGAAGTCACCGTCGATATTAATGACCTCGTCTATTATACAGCTATTAACATCACCTGGACCGCCAATGTAAAACGGCTTAGCGTCATTTTCTCTTATAGAACTGTAGTTGAGAGCCATACTTTTCAGTTCATTCTTTTATTTAATATGAGCGAGGAAAATTATTTACGTAGCCTGGCCATTAATACAGTTACAATTAAAAATAAACAAAATATTACATTTCAATTTGGAATCTGTCATTTTTATATGATTGTTCATTGAGTTGATTTTGGCGCCAATACATTGTACAATCTTTTGCGATATTAAATAGGAGTGGGGTGATAAAGAGAACCGAATCGCTGTGATTGCATTACACAAAGTAGGTATGGAGCCAAATGCAATTTTTATAAGTTTTATAGAGTACAGCTTGCTCTAAACGCCATGATAAATTTGAGTCACTAAAACAATACGTACGACTGGCAGTGAAGAATTTTCCCATGGAAAGAGTGCGTGCTTCTATTGATAACTGGTCTCAACGTTTAAAGAACTGTATTGCAGCCAATGGAGACCTCTTGAATAAGCTATTTATATTTTAAATTATTGTATATTTATGTATTAAACCAACACTTAAAGTAATAAATGTTATTTGCAATAGAATCTTTTTTGCTTTGTTTCAGTATTTATGGCAAGACTAGGTATGTCCCAAAGTTATGGGACATGAAGGGAAAGTACCTTAAATATCGTAGATAGGGTATTTTACTGAAAGAAGACTTTATTTTATTTTAAAAAGTTAGTAATTCTGCATTCAAAGATTTTATAAAAATTAGGTACTTGCCTTATCTGGGACTCGAACCGAATTAAATGTAAAAAAAAAACACCCCTACTCTTACGATGCCAATCGAAAGAATAGCCAAAAACTAATAACTCTTCTTAAGTAGCACAGTAATTTAAAAGAAAGGAGCAACGTAAAATGTTTGAGTCAAATTTCAAGAAAGTTATTTATTGCCGACGACGACGGCCGAAAAGTAGAGATATTATCATTCCATAGATAGCATTGATTATTCGTAAATAACTACCCACTTCATAATACTTTATAGCATAGTCTTTTTTTACTTTAAAAGCGATACGAGAACGTGGGCGAGTTACAAACAGAATTGTGCCATATCATATCGAGTATTCACCATAAAATTATAAGAAAATAAAAAGGCTGCGGACTCATTAAAAGATTTGCGATTTGCGTAGGACATGAGGGATCACATTTTGAGCATTTAATTAATTAATTTACAAAAAAAATACCCACTTCATTGGCTACTTTCTCATATTTACATATCATAAAAGAAGGGGTGTTTTTTTTACATTTAAGTCGGTACGATTCCCAGACGAGGCAAAAGATTTTTAGAAAATCTTTGAATGCAGAATTACTAACTTTTAAAAATAAGATAAAGTCTTCTTTCAGTAAAATACCCTATCTACGATATTTAAGGTACTTTCCCTTCATGTCCCATTACTTTGGGACACTCTGTATATAATACTATTCTAATACTGACACTTTTTTACACAAATTATCTTGCCCCAAACTAGGCATATCCTGTACTATGGGTACAAGACAACGATATATTTAATATAATGTACAAACTTAAACATACATAAATACATATAAACATCCATGACTGGGAAACAAACATCTATATTCATCATAATATAATTATTTACACCTACCGGGATACGAACCCGGGACCTCTACCTCATTAGGCAGGGTCACTAACCACTGCGCTATATAGGTTGTTATAGGTATATTTAATAATTATATATTAATTAATATATTATTATAGTGTAGAAATTCATAATGTAGACGTTTAATTAATTTTTATAAATAAATTTCTTCAAAATGTTATTATTACTTACACAATGTAAATAAAAAAAATGCAGATGACAAACATCTTTTTGTAACGATGCAGTCAATATATTAGCTGACTAACTGAGCTAACCGTTCGAGTAGAGTAGAGTTGGCAAGAGCACGGGCACGGAGCGCCGGAGGTCATGGGTTCGAATCCCGCATCGTTCATAAAATTTTGTTTTTCAAATTTTATTTGTGTATTAATCCTGGAAGTGAGGGTTATCACTTTAAAAACATAACATATTGTTTATATTTTTAGGTAAAACCAGTAAATTAATATGATAAAGTTGCAAAGAAGACACTAATATTAAAACATATTGTTTCAACAAATGGTAAACTACAACGATAAATGGTAATCGTGTTACGTGTAAAGATGAAATTAATGTAGCTACAAGATTCAGCTTGTTTTATTCATAATTGCTTTCTATTCTTTGTTTCTTGCTCACTTCAATCAAAGTATGGATCACTGTCAACATACATGTAATCTACACCTTATCGATACAATATAGCTTTATACATGGGGAAGGGCGCTGGTGTGGGACGCTACTTGCGTCGATACTCTGGCTCCTTCTCATGTCCAAGTTACGTCAGTTGGTGCTGGGGCTGCTGCTTCGACTGCCAAAGACAGCAAGCGTCGCAAATATGTTTGTCTCAGTGAGTCATACATCTTTGTGCCGTTTGGTGTCGAGACACTTGGACCGTGGGGCTCAGAGGCGCGGAGAATGTTCAAAATACTATCTTCGCGCCTCAATAAGGCTACTCGAAACCCAAACGCTGGCAGCTATTTCGGTCTACGGATCAGCTTTGCTATCCAACGCGGTAATGCTGCCAGTATTCGTGGTACGCTTCCACGTAATGATAGTTTTAATTTTATGTAGTCGTAGTATTGTAAATATAGTTTTAAGATTTGTTTTGTTTGAATAATAAATATAGCTACAATGATATGCTTCAATAATGATCAAAACTCAGATTACGAATGCTGTATTAAATTTAAAAAAATTACGTGCGTGTAAAGTACACATGTCAAAAGTGAAACCTGCATTATGCATGAACCTCTAAACTGCATATGAAGTCCTGGTACATGTTGCTACGATGACACATGATTTCAATCGCTATGAAAGACATTACTATCACCGCTACCATATTTATATTGTCCTGGTGTCTATGTAGTAAGTAATACATCGTGCGCATGACGTCAGAATATATTAAAGGTATACGCGTCATACATATTATGTATGTACCAAAACACTGTCTAATGCTTCCTATCTCATTTTCTCCCACGTTAAATCTTATGAAGTTTTGCATCTGTCTCTTTTTACTGTCGCGCTTTTTCGTTTCATCGTCTTTCAAATCACAACAATGCTAAAGAAGTTTTCATTTCAAAAATGTTATAGCTGTGAGTATATAAGTGTTGACTAGAGAAGCATGAAAGCCCAGGAGTATGTTAGCTTGTGCGAGGTTAAGACGTTAAGCCTCTTCCAGGCTCCCGCACCACATACTTACGAACAAATTTGCGTTATCTCCAGAATTACAAGTTTGCGCCCGCCCTGCTCTCATAATGTTGTCTTATTATAATTTGTTCTCATACATAATATTTTTACTTACTGTACACTTTGTTTCAAAGTATTAAACAGGGTTAATCTGGTATAGTTTAATTGGTGGATCATTAAACTTGACACCGAATCGTCGAATCTTGAAATCGAATTTTGTTAATTTAGTTAATTTAAAATGTAATCAGGTTTCCATTGCCAACTAATGATTTTTCTGATCAACTTCCTCCTCAAATACATAAAAACTAAAGTTACTCATGATGTATCAGATAATTCAATGTTGCGCCAGTTGCCGTATAAGTGACGTCAGGTCCTATCATGCACTAGAAAAGCTATCAATCAAAAGTACCGTTTGTAAACTAACTTCGCTACTAACTACCCCTGAAGGTCACGCAATTTTTTTTTGCACAAATGAGCGTATGGTTGCAGACCACGATGTTAAATGATCACCCTCGCCCAAGTTTCATTTTTATTTATTTATTAAGTACCACCACATTACACAATGTATTATCCTTACAAACTAGTTTTATACATACAGTGTAACGTGTCTGATATGTGCAACAATTACGGTGTAGATAGCTTTGCCAAAACACTTAAAAATACTCATACTAAATGACTTTAAATTTTACAATAACTTATAACAATAATTTAAACTAAATTCTTAAATGCTCCCAAATCTTTAGTTGAAAACCATATCAAGAGTTATGAAACACATCCATATTAAAATGTACTCCTCAAGAATGCGCTTGACCGGGGACTGTAAGCCTAGATTCAATCTACTCTGAATAGATAATAAATAGGGTATAGAAAATTTTAGATAACTTAGCTCTCGGATACTTGTAAGGGATCTTAATTGCAATAAGAGTGAGCAGGTAGTTTTCCTGGAAAACCGGCCATTTGAAGAAGAGAGGAGAAATTACCCACGTCTAGATTGTTAAGATGGTTACATCCAAGTTTGTGGTATGTCATTGTGAAGTTAGAGTTGGCGGCAGGAATCAGGTAAAATAGCCCTTAGGAAATCTCAGATAATTACTGTAGAAAACACACAAAGAAGCGAGTCCTCTACACAACTTGAAAAATCTACAGCTCTGCGTTGCACGTGGTCTGAGCTGATTCGAATGGTTTGAGGTGGTTTCTGGGGTGTACCGGACCTGAGATGAACTACGGTTTACCCTGTCGAATGCGTTATCCGCTCTCTCTCTTAGATTAAGTAAGGTAAATAATCTCGAATGATGTGAAAAATTTGAATTGACTTGGCAATTTCAAAATCTTGTAGAAAAAAATGTGTGTGTACTTATGTATGCACGCAAGA
This sequence comes from Leptidea sinapis, assembly GCF_905404315.1. NCBI lineage: Eukaryota > Metazoa > Arthropoda > Insecta > Lepidoptera > Pieridae > Leptidea > Leptidea sinapis. The sequence continues at coordinate 7,307,668 of NC_066292.1, read as the reverse complement.
AGTTATACTTCTTTGGCCCAACCAAGCAAAAATCCTTAAAATTATTTATTGATTATATATATATATACTTGATTGATATACGAAATTGTAATAATCTTGCAACGATGGCTTTGACAATTGATTATTAAATAAAGAATACGGCTGTACGGGCTTGAACCCTTTGCCTATCCTAATAATAGACTAAGAAACTAGATAACTAATGTATTGCGACATTCCTTATTTCGTCAGAAAATTTTCGGAACCAACTTCCCTCTGTTACTTTTGTGTTACAGTGATGCGCGCGCATCTTAAAATTTAACTCTCATCATTTATTCATAACGCGCCTAAAGAAGTATAACGACAATATTGGTATTTTATATTATACCAAAATTCAGTCTAGTAACGATAGCACATTACGGCTGTCGCTGTTTGCTTTCTTAGCACAAGTCCAGTCTAGGATGAAGCAGCTTAAATTATACTTAGATACCGACCTGCTTGAGATTGTTGCAAATATAAAATTTACATAATATACACTATACATTACAAATATTTTAGTGAATATGTTCTAAAAAAATAAATACCACGAAAGTAGTATTGAAGGATCAATATTTAAGTACGAAATGTTTCTTTATTTGGATTGTCGCTATATATAACAACACAATCTAATACAGAACACGACATCATTATATTTTTAATTAATATCCATTAAAACACAGTATAATTATAATAAAAACACTAGAATTAAAATGCGGTCCAATTTGACAGGAGACTAATGGACACTAAATTGTTTAAAATAGGTTCCACGGTCCATCTTTTCCGTCTCTTTCTCACACCTAGGTTTTCTTTTAAGAATGGTTGTCTCACTTTCACACACAGGCTTTAACTATTACGTAGTAGTATACTAGTTACTAAGTTTATGTTTCAAACCCCCGGGAGGCCTTGTTTGACAGGCGAACGCTCGAATTCAAATGAGTACAATAAAGTAATAAATAATTTTAAATAACACTGATATACACAAATGGTTTTCTTTTTAATAACTATTCTTGGCTTTTATCAATGAACTTGCCTCTCAACTCTCATTCGCCCCCGAGGTCTTAACCCGCCCTAATGGCAAAAACTTTATTCAGAAGTGAATAATAACCATATATGACGTTAAAAGGCATAAGAGGCATTTATTTTCTTAAAATTGATTCCTTTAGAATTCCTAATATACTAGATATTAATACCGCTTCGGAAACAAATGGCGCTCTGAGAGTGAAGAAGCGGCGCAACAAACTCTCCCAGCATTTTTTTTGCGCTCTCTTTAATCAAATATACAATATTGTATTGTCATTGCTATTGCTTTAAAATAATCATAATCTAGTCCCAGGCTGTCGGATCACTTAGATATTCAGCTGGGGAGTTGTAGGATTTACGACAGAGCCGTTTTTAATAAGACATTTAAATTTATTTATAGATAATGCCTGAACAGTGGCTGGGTCTTTATTATAAAAGTGTGTACATTTACCCTTAAAGCTATTATGTATCTTATGTTCACATGGAAATAAACATAATGTAATAAATTCTGAATAATTTGAACTATCTTTTGTTAAAAAACAATATCTTTATCTCAGGGAGTTATTAGTCCGGAAGGCAGTCTCAACTTTAAATTCTCTTTTAGAATCAAATATTTAAGTTACGTCTAGGAACGTACAAACGAATTTATTTGCTTAACCCGTTTGATGACCTCGCATGCGAGTATCGCAGACCTAATAGGAGTTGAGAACTTATAAAATATGCAATGTATTGACTAGTGCGCACTGCGGAGATGCCGGCACGGGCTCTTACAACAAACATACTTGGGTTTATTGTGAAACGGGAAATATCATTGTAGAATTAGGAATGTAACATACATGAACACAAAATACCGATGAATTAAGACGTGGCTAGAATTCGATTAAATTGTAATTGGCGTTGCGTAGAGACGTCGCTTCATTGTGTGTCTTCAACAAAATATATCACGGGGAGTGTTCCGAAGAGCTGTTTCACCGGATTCCTGCCCCCGAATTCCACCTTCGCATGAAACGCCACAAATTAGGATATCATCCCCACCATCTAGATGTGTGGCTGTTCTCCACAGTGCACTTTTCAAGGAGCTTTCATTCACGTACAACAAAGCTGTGCAATGAGCTACCTTGTGCGGTGTTTCCGAGACGATACGACATGGGTACCTTAAAAAAAGCGCGTACACCCTCCTTAAAGGCCAGCAACGCTTCTATGATTCCTTTGGCGTTGCAAGAACCCGTAAGCTCGTTTCTCATCTTATTTCCATAAAAAAAATTGTAGATTTTAAAAATGATTTCCCAAAAAAAAAAACGAATTCACAGAATCAATTTTTTTTTAGCTAAAGTCAGATAATATTCATAAAAATTTAAAGCCAAATATAAATAATAAGCATTTATTACATAAACTCTTGCCCGTTTGCCCCCTATTAAAAGTGTACAAAAACACAACTTCGAAATATATTATAATAAGAGATAATACTCGTCGGTAATTGCTCACTTTGCGGTTAGCAATACACGCCGTTCGACTCCCACTTTTACTTACGGTCCGAGTGCGAGTCGCTATAGAGTCAGCGGCAAATTTATCAGAACTACTCTCACTAACTCGTTCGTCCTAGTTCTTACTCGCTTCTCGTTCATCGCCAGCGGTGGGAGAAGTGCCTAATAAGTCATGTTATAGTCTTAGATTAACTATTGGTCTTCGCTGCGTTCCAAATACATACCGTACTAACTAAGAACAATTATAGCTTTTTCATTACGGCAATTTTATATTATACACACTGTATTGGCTATTTGTAAAGATAATTATGTGCGTGGCATATTGACATTCAATCTCATCTTTCAAATTTTAAGTTGTATGTATTTTTTAATGCTGACTCATAACAAAATCAAATTTAAATAAATGTCAAAAAAATAAAAAAAAAATCGTGTGGACCACCCTTATCATTTAGGAGGATGAAAAATAGATGTTGTCCGATTCTCAGACCTACCCAATATGCACTCAATTTCATGAGAATCGGTCAAGCCGTTTCGGAGGAGTTCAATGTTTAACACCATGACACGAGAATTTTATATATTAGATATACCCTTTGTGTTATTTTACATTGAAATTAATAAAAACTTACTGATGATATAATGTGATCCCAGTGTCTTTCTTATTTCTAGTAGTATTATTTTTACAAAGTTTTACTACGGAACCCGGCAGTTTAGTTTCAATAAAGGTACCGCCGCCTGCAAGAGGAACAGCGCCAGACCGGCGAAGTGCAAATGTAGAAAGAGTGAACTCAAATAAAGACTCGTTCCTATAAGCGGAGTATTATTTCCAATCCCTGACCCACTCTCGTGTCAAAATGTTGAAATTTTTTACAACTTTTTGAATCGTCTTATCTCAAAAACGGTGGCTCGTATGAAAAAAAGTACTATAACATTTATATTGATAATTTTATGATCTACAATTTTTGTCTGAGATACTTTTACATTAAAACCTGCCGTTTTACTTAAAATCGCAAAAACTAACTTTTTTGATCTTTTACCTCGAGTTAATTTTTATCCATACACGGGAATGATGGGGAACTTAAAAATTTTAAGTACAATTTTACTGATTTTCGGCTTTTTGTGATTTTCTGAACCTTAACTCTTTTTTTGTCTAGATTGACCGGACTAATACTTGTTAGAATTAACGTTGAAGTTATACGTCATATTATGAACATTCTTCATTCTTTTGTTCCGTTTGTAGATACGTGTATTAAAACATATTGTATTGTGCATCGCATAATGCGGTGAGTGTTCTCGGCTTATTGTGCATTGTTTGTTTTTGCTTCCCGGATTTACAATTCCTGATACGTCTGAATACCGAGTAATGTTTGAGTTGCGGCCCTTTCATATGTTGTTTCTTGTGACAGAAGTGATTATTTCTCGAGCTGTTGTTAGACGTTGGATTCAATTACACCTCAAATTGCTGATCTATTCTGTAGGTTTTCTTTTTTGGTGTTAGGCTAGCCTTTGATCTCTTTGAACTTAATTTTTCTGTAAAATTGATTATTTACACCATTTTTCGTTTTGTTAATTACAGTAGAATCTTGATGATGTAAGTATTAGTTTTAACAAAATATTTGCACAAAATACAAGAATATACACTGCAGCTAAAACTATTCTTATACTCATAAACTTATTTTATTATTAAAAATTTAATGACATTTGGCAACTAACAAATTGTATTCGTTACCTGTAAACTTGTGTAAATAGTAGATAATAATAATAATAATAAATAAAAGTAAATTCAATAATAATATACCACCTTTGTTTTACAATTAAATAAACTAAAATTTACAAGGATTATATTAAAAATTACACAGAAAAATAAACGTTTCTTGTGAATACAAATTACTTATGTTCATTTAGTTATTATTTTTATACTGAGCATTTTATGTTGTGCTAATGATTTAGAAACAATTGTTAAATTATATTATAACCATAATATTCTCTCTACTTCTCAGTTGGAAGAGCACCCGCACGCAACGCGTGAGGTCACGGTTTCGAGTCCCGAATTGTTCATAAATTTTGTTTTCAAATTTTATTTGTGTAAGTTAATGTTTGTTCCTGGTGCTAATATTTTGAAATCATAATTTCTAGCAGCTTGTGTCGTCTACTTATATTACACATGCATTAGGAAGCAAATAATGTATAATAATTTAGGTATTGTGAGAATACTAATAATGAAATCATAGTATTGTTGGCTTAGATTAAGGAAGGTTGGTTAGTTGGAGCGCAGCGGAGACCTATCCTTAATCTAAGATTGTTCGTCCTGTCTTTAACTTAATTTAAAAATTATTTGTATAAATAGTAGTTGATCAACGACCGGCAGTACGGCTTTCGCCATGGTCGGTCGACTGGCGATCTTCTGGTATACCTAACACATAGATGGGCGGCGGCTATTGAAAGCAAGGGGGAAGGCCTGGCAGTTGGTCTGGATATAGCGAAGGCCTTTGATCGTGTATGGCACAAGGCGCTCCTCGCAAAACTTCCATCATTTGAGCTTCCCGAGAGCTAATGCAAGTGGACCTCCAGCTTCCTCACTGGGCGCAGCATACAGGTCGTTATCGACGGTTATTGCTCGAATCCCAAACCCGTGAACGCTGGAGTGCCCCAAGACTGTGTGCTATCTCCCACGCTGTTTCTTCTGCATATCAATGATATGTTGGACACCGCCAACATGCATTGCTATGCAGACGACAGCACTGGTGATGCCGTATACACGGGCCATGCAGGTCTCTCTCGGGAAAACGTCGACCAGTGCCGGGAGAAACTTGTGTCTTCTATCGAGTCCTCTCTCGAGAAGGTCGCGGAATGGGGTAAGTTGAACCTTGTCCAATTTAACCCCCAGAAGACTCAAGTTTGCGCGTTTACCACAAAAAACCCCATTTGCCGTATTGCACCGCTCTTCGAGAACACTTCCCTTAAAGCCTCGCCTAGTATCGGAGTACTGGGTCTCGAAATCTCAAGCAATCGCCAATTCCGTGGCCATCTGGAGGGCAAAGCCAAACTGGCTTCAAAGAAACTGGGCGTCATAAATAGAGCACGGCAATACTTCAAGCCGGCCTACATTCTAGCGCTCTACAAAGCGCAGGTCCGGCCTCACATGGAGTATTGCTGTCATCTCTGGTCTGGCGCACCCCAGTATCAGCTCGATCCATTTGACCGCGTGCAACGCAGAGCAGCTCGAATTGTCGGGGAGACGTCGCTTCATTGTGTGTCTTCTACCGCATTTATCACGGGGAGTGTTCCGAAGAGCTGTTCAACCTGATTCCTGCCGTCGAATTTCACCTTCGCACGACACGCCACAAGTTACGATATCATCCCCACCATCTGGATGGGTGGCGAGGAGGTCAAGGAGCTTTCTTCCTCGTACCACGAAGCTGTGGAATGAGCTTCCTTGTGCGGTGTTTCCGGGACGATACGACTTGGGTACCTTCAAGAAAAGCGCTTACACCTTCCTTAAAGGCCGGCAACGCTCTTGTGATTCCTCTGGTGTTGCAGGAGAGTGTGGGCGGCGGTGATCACTTAACACCAGGTGACCCGTACGCTCGTTTGTCCTCCTATTACATAAAAAAAAAAACTAGTAGTAGTAGAATGTAGTATTTGTCTAATTTTTTTTCAATTAAATTATTAAAACTTTCGTGAGACATTGTTAACTTATTTATTAAAATTATCGCGAACCCAACTACACTCACCCTGATGCAGGACCTCCGAATGGTCTGAAAGTAGTCGGTACCCACACCGATAAATCGTAGGTAAAGCCGTGCTTATAAATAAACATCAGGATTTCATATAAATTCTAGCAACAATGATGAAAATGTGATGACAATTAAAAAAATGTAAAGTTGTATTTTGAGTTTAATTTATGAATAATGCTTCTAGTGATACAAGTTCCTTAGAATACCTTTAACAGTAATCACCTTGCTACCTCCAAACTATTATAGTGAAGATTATTACAACAATAGAAACTTGGGACGGTCTCGTCTGCGATCAATAATAACATCTAACCAGAGCATAATAGAACACTGTGTGGCTTGAATTCAATTTCCCATTGACTTAAAGTGAATTCTTAGAAGGTAACCGTGTTTCCGCAAATATTACGGGGTTATTTTATTGTAGGTGGCATTTCTGTTAAGAGATGAGGTGGAAATTAAGTTACATTTATTTATTTTATGAAATACTTCGAAAAAATATTAGATAAGAATACATTATTTGTCGTTATTAAATTATGACATTGCTAAAAACATACCTGGGTGCCGATTTGGTGTTTTTGAAAAAAATTGAAAAATTAATAAGTCTGATACACTTTCTTGGCTATTTGGACATTTTTGTAAGTTTTGATGATAGTATTTGTTGGATTTAGCTTGCGTTTGGTACTTCAAAGAATGATATATTATGATGATTTCCTATTTTTTATATAGTTTTTTGTGGGAGTTCCAAGCCACTACATCGGCCATAATTATTAAGATTCACTGACAGTATCTCCGTTACATTTAGGTCTGAAGCAGTCTTGATAGTTGCCTCAACAAGAGTTGGTCTCAACTGAATAACACAAGCCCATATGTCATAGATTTATAGATACATATAATCACGCCACTTTCTCGTAGGGGTAGACAGAGACCACTAAGTCTTCTTTTCACTTTCTACGATCCTTACATACTTGTTTCGCTTCGTCCACTGTACTTGGTTTAGGGTACTCTTGATCTGGCCTTTTTTCAAGACGTCCCTGATTTGGTCTCGAAACGTCCGCCTAGGTACCCCTTTCAACTCTTTCATTCACACTCGCTTTATACACTTTTTTCTTTCTTTTATATTCTTTTCATCTCAGTATACCTTTCTCTGTTTTTGTCACTACATCTTCTTTCACACCACAACATTTCCTTATCTCACTATTTTTATTATGTTACTCAGCTTAACTCCCAACATATTTCTTAGCACTCTCATGTCAACTACATTTATTCTGCTTTCTTCTGTCTTCTCTTGTTCATTGTCGGAACCAACAGCCCCTCATGCACAGCCAAACGAGCCTTGTTAAACACTTTCTGATAGCTCATAAATGAGTGCCAAGCTCCATTCACCATGTTTCCTACATTCACTCTTCTTCCAATATCACTCTCACACTTTCCATGTGTTGTAAACCTTGTACCCAGATACATAAACTCATTCTTCAATTTGTAATTATCAACCTGTACAATTTGTTCATCTCCAATCACGATATAGCAGTGTATCACTACCTCATCTCTTAAACAATATCAAAGATTTAGGACTTGATAAACTCGAGATTATTTAATACAGCTACTATATCATGGTGGTCGGTTGCAGGTGGCATGGATCCACATCGACCGGCAGATGATCCTCACAATCCACCGGCACGTCATCACAAGGTTGGCTCGCTTCAGCGTCTCCCACGACAACGCCATGACGTGGCTGCTTCACGTGAGCCAGGTGCAGCAGGAGGACCGCGGGTACTACATGTGCCAGGTCAACACCAACCCCATGATCAGCCAGGTCGGGTACCTGCAGGTTGTTGGTGAGTACCACTTATATATTATATTATTGACATCAAAAGATCAGTTGACAATTACATCGAGGTGTGCTAGTTCGCGGAGATACTGATCATTAAAAAATTAGTGAAGCTAAGCTAAATTTACATATTCCGCAAAATGGTCTACTTTTACACATCATTAGAATAATTTAAAACATAAAAGGTTGGCACTTATAACATTATTAAATAATCTTACAAATAAGGCTGTACAACCTGAAAACCATCGGTTAGTCGGCGCTAGGCGGCAATAGTGACGTTCAAAAACCGGGGCCCTTCAAATACTAGATGTTAGCAATTAATTAAGATACTTGCTAGTATTAGATTAAGGATTTGTCTCCGCTGCGTTTCAATTAGTTACCGCACTACCTATATTACATACGCTTCGTGTTATTTTACATTGAAATTAATTAAATTGAAAATACTTACTGATGATATGTGATCCCAGTGTCTTTCTTATATCTTGTAGTATTATTTATACAAAGTTTTACTACGCAACCCGGCATTTTAATTTCAATTATTAGCAGAACATGTGGTACGTTAACGTCACACATTGTTCGGCATTGGCTCGAGTACGCCAACTTGGGAGTAGTATTAGTTGCCGCACTTTGCGACTACTCCTTTGGTATCTAGTTAGAGCGTAGCGGAAACCAATGCTTCATCTCAGTTGCTAATATTTGTTTGGTTTACTGCAAAGCTCTAATATCTCTTAGGATAAATGGAGCCATTAACAACTATAATAGCAATAACACCTTGACTGACAACCCTAGCATAAGACGAGAAAAATATAATAGATTGATATTAGACACGATAGTCAAACAATTTTCTTTGTAACTCACACGTAACAAAGACAAAACGCAATATCAAGTTACAAAATTAAAAGCGGAAAATATTTGGCGAGGGCGAACGAAGCAACAATTCCGCAGGCCACTTAACGTTGTATACGACGATGGCTTTAGCGAACTTCTAAGTGGAAATAAACGTGGATTTTTTGTGAACAAAACGTACATTGCACTTGTTTTTATGTTCCTTTGATTACTTTCCAAGTTAAAGGGAAGACGTCTCGCTACTACAACTTGGTACAATTTTATTGGATTGATAAATTTTCGTGCAATAATTCGTAATAAAAAAGTTTTCACTTTTGTGTTCGACGTTGAAAGTCTAAATTCATAATATACATAATTTTAATAGTACATGTAGGTAACGGAAATGACAGTTAAATGCCAAAAAAATATTTTTTCTTACTGATATTACTACTAATTTAAAGCAACATTAACATTTTCATCGTTTTACAAATAATTTCAATTACAATATATTTTGTGCTACAATAATACTCAAACGTCATACGAGTCAATGCCTTACACGAGTAACTAACAGAAGGTAAATGTAAATTAATACAAAGCTAAAGTTATTATACCGTAAATTAATATAGGCATTTTACAAGCATTTTATAATCGACTATAAAAAAAAAACTTTTAGGATCTGAGTTATTAATTAGTTTCTGGGCAAAATGTCCTTACAAAATTGTCGTATTCGGAACCTTTTTAAAGGAGATAATGCAGAGTGCAGTATAATATTTTTAAAACTTCTGTAGAGTATATCTTAGGGTTTTTTTCAGCTCAAGAATATTACTTACAACTTGACATTACTTTCCATTAAAGTTATTGAGAATTTAATCAATTTAGGCTACAGATTATGCTGCTAAATAGATTTATTTAATATTTATTTAGGAAATTTTACAGAACTTCATGAGTGAGGATTATTTTGAAGATACAAGTATTGTTTAAAACATAATAATGACGGGCAGTAATGCCTTGTGTTATGAAGAAGCTAAGTCCTACAGTTGTGGCGGTTTGAGTTAGCTAATTACTCTTCCACTTTTTTAAGTTTCCACTGCTAGTGAACCTGTTCAGTTGATATTGAAAGAGGGTACAAAATGTGACACTCGCTTACTTGTCATGCGTGTAATAGAAAATATTGTTTTTTTGCAGTCGATAGCGAAGAAGATTTATATATCAAATGAACATCGAAACAGTTAATATTTACACTGACCCCTAGTTGCAGAAAGCATCTTTAAAGTTAATGTTTCACTATAATATCACATGCTATCTTTAACTGACAAAATTAAAAAGAAAGTGACAGTATTATATTATTTAATGAAACATTAACTATAAGGATGCTTTCTGCAAGTAGCGGTGAGCTATTTTAGTTAATTAAAGTTAAAAACATAACATTGATATTTAAAATTATAAAGTAATTATTTTTAGCGAAACAACTTGAATCACGGATTTGACAGCGTCAAAGAAATTCAACAAGAAACTTCTACGATTGTTCAGCTTTTGAACTGTGTCCCGGAAGACTCAACTTTTAAGTTTTTGTTACGTTCGAGTTAAAGAGACGAAAAACCGTACGCAGGGGAAAAGTTCGTGAAGTTTCAAATTTTAAATTCATATTCAGAGTTCTCGTACTATATTGCATACGATTGAATTTTAGAATTTTATGCTTGTCTGGATGTAATAAAGTGCATATATATTATGCACTTATTTGATATAAACTTTGTTGAAGTTTTTTGAAATATATTTTCCAATGGTTAGGTACCATTCGGATTTTGAAGTATATTTCACGACGGATTGGTGATTAATATTCTATCTATATTTCTATCTTTACTTTTTTATTCTTTTAAGTCAATTTTAAATCTAATTTTTTAACAGATTTTTAATAATGTACGTTTATAAATGCATGCATGTATTTAGAATTTTTTTAATACGTTTTTAAACCAAACAGAATTATAAAACACACAATATAACAATGGTTTTTATTTAAGGCTTAACAATTACATTTACATATTACATATTATGTTGTAATTGAAATGATCTGTAAATCTTGATATAAAAGAGTGGCAATGAGTTTCTTGCTACTTCTTCTCATTAGCTCAACCCTTTACGAAGTTGCGGTAGATTCAATAAGACATTGACATTCATAAGTGTCATTTCCGTGACCTACTTGAAGAAACTGATTTTGATTTGATTTTTAATGTTTTATTCAAAGATTATTTAAGCACATATAATATCGGCAATCTGTGGATTATATACAATATCTAGACAATGTATGTATGTATTAACGTTACGGTGCATTACAATATATTTCAGTATATAATATACTTGATTGTATAGACACTTACTTGCAGGTCCACCGGCAGTATATGGAAAGTATTATTTTTGTATATGATTGAATCGGGTCTATTTTTGTATATTTTATTATTATTTATTTATTTTTTATGACGACCTGTATAGCCGAGTGGTTAGCGATCCTACCTACTAAGCTAGAGGTCCCGGGATCGAATCCCGGTAGGTGCAAGCATTTATATGATGAATATGGATGTTTGTTTCCGAGTCATGGATGTTTAAATGTATTTATGTATGTTTATATGTATTTATGTATGTTTATATGAATTTATGTATGTTTCAGTTAGTATATTGTATTAAATATATCATTGTCTTGTAACATATAACACAGGCTATATATTATATGCTTAACTTGGGACAAGATAATTTGTGTAAAAAGTGTGTCAATATTATTATTATTATTATTAAATAAACTGCATTCAACCTAATGTGATAACTTCATTTCGATTTTTAACTGACACAAAGTCGCGGGTTCGAGTCCCGCATCGCTTGTAATATTTTTGTTTTTAAATTTAATTTGTCTAATCTATTAATAACTTAAACATCAATGATATTGCATTAAGTAGAAATGATCATTGATAAGTAACACCTATTATTATCAATATTTAGATTATTAGAGTACTAACAAACATATTAATTTAAAAATTAATTAATTGCATAAGCATCATTTCTATGTAACTAGCATTGAATACCACTAAGTCTTACATAGTAAGATGTGGATAACGTAGGTAACAATTTTATTTGACTTATATGTTATTTCTTTATGCAACTAGCTTGGTGTCGCAGGCTCGCAGCCTGTAGGTATTGTAATCCGTTACCTTACGCATTAATGCAATGCTATAATTTTGATAATGACTGTATTACTACGTTATTGTTTTCTCCATGATTAGTATTGAACAATTTAATTGTGATTAATGTGCTAGTATTATGTCACAATAATACTTATATTGCAAAATAATATTGTTATACCTTCTTAAAAATAATTTAAGTAGGTACATAATCTAAAACTTGTATGACCATAAAGTCAGCGAGATGTTTTTGTATTTTAATACCTACCTATTTCATTATCTTGTTTATTAAGTTTATATTGTTTTATATCTAAATATTTTAAAAAGGCGTAATTAGTCTATGTAAAATAATTGTCTTTAAGTGATTATGTACAGTATCCATTGTATTAGATTTAAAGCTTATGGTAAATAAAGACCTTTATAAACTAAACTAACTATGCACTAAGTTACTTTATAAGTTGTAGTTGTTTTCTTTTCCTAATAAAAAAAAATGTTAATTTCAAGTACAGGCACCTGAAGTATCGCTGATCTAAGGACGAGGAATTGTATCCTTTCGTGATACAATATTTACTAGTACGAAACGAAAGGGTTAATCAGTTTAATGACAGTCACTAAGTTACCTATAATAATGAAAGTTAACTTTGAATAATAATTGGTGTATTGTGTTTAGTTAATTGTATTGATTGAGAAGGTGTATAATGGTTAAATAAAGATTATTATTATTATTGAAAGTCATAATAGGCATTTATTTTCTCAAAATTGATTCCTTTAGAATTCTTTTTGATATCATTTCTTATACTACTAGATACTACTACCGCTTCGGAAACAAATGGCGCTCTGAGAGAGAAGAAGCGGCGCAAGAAACTCTCCCAGCATTATTTTTTTGCGCTCTTTTCAATAAAAAATATACAATATTGTACAGTCATTTCTATCGCTATAAAATAATCACAATCTAATCTACTCTAGATATTCAGCAGTGGAGTAATAGGATTTAAGACAGAGCCATTTTTTTATATAACATTATTTTTTTTTATAGATAATGCCTGAACAGTGGCTGGGACTTTATTATAGAAGTGTATACATTTACCCTTAAAGCTGTTATGTATCTTATTAGTTACAAGCAATCCCTTATTTCTAGTGTTATAATAATGAAAATCACTATTAAGAGCAAAAAGGTGACGATTTTTGTGAACTTATATTAAATTTTCATAAATGTACTGACAATGTCAACAGTCATAATATTTATTTCTTTAAATTTTTCTTTGAGAGACTGTTATTAAAATTACTAGACTATTATTAAAATAACTCATCCTCGTGCAGTTCCACCCAACATACTTGATGAGGAGAGCACCCAATCAGCAGTGGCTGTGAGAGAGAATCAGAACATTAGTTTGGTGTGCAAAGCTGACGGGTTTCCGACGCCGAAGATAATGTGGCGACGTGAAGATGGACAGGCTATTTCGGTGGAGAGGAGAAAAAAAGGTAAATTGATTAATGTCATATCTATTTTAACCGACATCAAAAAGGACGAGGTTTTCCTTTTGTCTCTATGTTTTTATAATATGTTTGTTGTCTTATATTTCCGCCGTTCATACTTGAAAAATTTAAAGATTGAATTCTCAGATTGGTCCCATTGTAAAAAAATATGAAATTATGATATGAATATTTTTTCAAGAAACATATAATATTGTTTTTTTTTATTTCAATTAAAAAAGCCACAAATGAACATCATGAATCAATTTAAATGGAATAAAAAAAATTATACTGAACCGAGCTGGTGATGAAGCTGGTATCTAAGCATCGGAACTGTTTAATAGAACCGTATTGTACTAGGTACACAAACGGTGTTAAGGATTTGCACGTCCACGTGTTGTCATGTATATTTATTTATAATATCAAGGAACAAAAGTATAAAATAAACATAAAAACCAAAAATATAACGGATTTAACAAAGTTTAACTAATAACTTAAGAATAGGTAAGTGAAAGTTATAATAACATTCCTCTTGTTTTTTGTTGAAAGAAATATAAATTTCTTTAACAGGTTCCGAAAATACAAAATATTAAAAGAAATTTTGAATGACGTAAGTGTTGTAAAGATGACTGTAACATAAATAATTTCAAAATAAACGAAATTATGCTTTGCTAATGGCGCCATAGTTTCTGTCAGTTTTCAGGTATCTTTTTTGTAAAATGGAATTTAAAAACCCCAACAAAAAAATATAATATTTGATGTAACAGGAAAGTATTTCAAAACAGGTACTTATCACCAAAATTAGCCGGGAAATGTAATTTGAAGTAAGAGATATTGTAACCAACGAAATAAGTAAGTACATTAGTACATTATAAAAATTGATTACATCTTTTTTAAAATACTAATTTGCTATGGAGGCGTTATCGCTACTTATTCTAAGTTATCGTGTAACCAAAGATATACTAGTATACTTTTTTGCTCTAAATAGTTATTTACATTTTTATAACTGATAGGCTTCATAATAAGGGTAAATGTATACACTTTTATAATAAAGTCCCAGCCTCTGTTCAGGCATTATCTATAAATAAATTTAAATGTTTTATTAAAAAATGGCTCTGTCGTAAATCCTACTACTCCATAGCTGAATATCTAAGTCTAATCTATCAGACAGCCTGGGATTATGATTATTTTATTAAAAACAGCGCAAAAAAGAATGCTAGGAGACTTCCTTGCGCCACTTCTCCTCTCTCAGTATTAGAATTGACATCAAAAATAATTCTAAAGGAATCAATTGTGAGAAAATAAATGCCTTTTATGCGTTTTAACAAAAAAAAATATTTTAATTTAACAGGAACGTATTTTAAGATAAGACTTTTTTAAGATACCAATTTGGTATGGAGGCGTTATCGCAACTTAGAATATCGTGTAACCAAAGTCTATGTTAGAAAATTAATTGAAGTATGCGTTACTTTGCAAAAATCCATAAATATCGAAATATTATTAAGTCTTGTGCCAGAGTTTGGCGATTCAACATCTCATGAGGATGCCTCGTGTAGAGGCGAAACAGGTGTCGAATTGTTTGAAGACAAATATTGGCGGAATTAACACTATGGAAAAATCAAAACATTTGGATAAAGTCTATATTGAAAGACACAAAACATGAGTCGAGTACTCGAAACAACATAAACATTAACGATAATTAATTTATAACGAGACACTCGACGCTAATTGCGTGCGCCACGCCGCGGACAGAGCTCTTCACGTCAGGCACTGGACGGTCGCTTGTCGTTCTCACTTCGGTCATCACGGGAATGTTTTAATATCCCAACAGGTTCTGAAATCCGTACGTGTTAAACCCTTTTGTACGTCGAGTGTTTGTTTACCGAAAAAAATCTAATAAGCCACGCTTTGCGGGTGTAAATACAAAGCATTCTCGAATTGTTGGTGAAATTTAATTAAAAAACAATTGAGATTGTTTAAGGTAGGCCACTAATTAAAATTGAAGTTACGCTTTTATTAAATACATTTAAAGTTATGTATGCAAAAAATTTGCAAATAAAATGCTGATATAAACTATAGTGCATGTTTGTGTATCTGAAAAAGACCTAAAGAAAAGTAAAGAGGTATGTATAAATGTCTACAGTCGCAGGTTTACACGGATTATTAGCATTAGCATCAGTAAGCCTTGGACAAGCATGTGTTGCATCACCTCATTGCTAAACCTATTTACTGTAAAGTATCAAATCAATCAAAGAAAATCAAAAATATTTAATTTCATATAAACCATATTACACTTGAAATGTGTTACTTTTTTTTCATACAGCTCATTCGTAAGGCAAATATATATAGGCTTCTTAGAGAAGAAGAACGAGAAAGAAACTCTAAGGCTGCTCTTTTCAAAACAGATTTGGTATTACAAATTCTTATTTTTAATGAAAGTGAATAACAGTAACGAGACTAAAATTATTTTAATTGACATAAATATATATATTATGACAATATTACCAAAACCACCAAAACACGACTTGTAAGGGCTCTCATATTCCCCATATTCCTATATGCTGCTGAGACATGGACCCTACGAGAAAGTGAGAAGAAAAAGATCAACGCTCTTGAGTTGTGGTGCTGGAGAAGAATGCTCGGTATATCGTGGACGGAATTCCGAACCAATGAGTCCATTCTTTGGGAGCTCGGCATCAAACAGAGACCGTCTGCTACCGTACAAGCTCGCATTCTCACTTTCTTTGGGAATGTTTCGAGACGTGAAAGCGGCTCCATAGAACGCTTAATAGTGCAGGCTAAAGTCAAGGGCCCTAGACAACGAGACAGGTCCCCGATGAGGTGGATGGACCAAGTGAGGCAAGCTGTCGACGCTACTCTGCATGAATGCACGAGAAGAGCGGCAGTTTGCGACGAGTGGCGTCCCATTGTGAAACAGGCCACTAACCTGGACCACTCTGACAAGAGTGTAACGCCGAAGAAAATTATGACAATAAACAGAACGTTATGAGGCGGTTAGATATAACATTATGTCGAGGAATACGGTGAAACAGAAATCTTCTAGTGTCAGTTATCCGATGGATTCAGAGAAAAAACTTCGGATAAGTCAAGTATCTCTTCAGTATTTTGCCCTTACCTGGGAGGAATCTTATCGGCTTATACCATAACAATCAACTGTCCGGAAATAATGTGGTGTCGCAAAAGTTGCCGTAAAATGAGTAACGTCATTTCTAGAAAGACGCTTTAGTATGATAATAAGGAACGATACGAGCAGGACGTTCAGTTCATGGTAATTGATACACCCTGCTCATTACAATGAAGTTTTCAAATTTAATTTGTGTAAGAAGATTGAAACTGAATGTCCAAGTTTACTTCATATACTTAATGCCTATTAGTATTAGTCTGTCCATAATGATTATAGTTTAATAATTTTTAATGCCATGACTATAGTAGTCATGGCATTAAAAATTATATGTAATAGAATGTAAGAAGAGAAAATGCGGTAGAAATTAGACTTGGTAATTTGCGAGCGATGTGGAACTCATAGTTATGAAAGTTATTGGGTAAAAACTATTTAGGCGTAAAATAGATGAACTGAAAACTATTAATTGCAATGTTATGTTGATTAACGGCCGTTCCCAATATTCAGTCTATCTCTTGAGATAGAAATCGTAACTATCGTCGACTTATCTCTACCAATAAACTTATCGACGGTAACTCACCTTATCCGTACACGATGTCTGTCAATAGGAGGACGTATAGCTTACCAGCGATAGAAGTTTGTAAGGAAATTGCAATTCACGCGTCCCAATATAAGGCGATAAGAATTACTTATCGGGTATATTGGGGCAGCTTCGGATTCTTGACAGTTAATTACTGACAATAGAAGGTAGTAACTTATCTATATCTGTAGATAGTATATTAAGAACGGCCGTTACATAACTATATAAGCAGGGGGTGTAAATTTCTGTCCAACCGTTTGGGAGATAGACGTGATGTTTATAATATGTGCAACTACATAACGACAGATGAATAAGAATTGATGTTTTAAATAATTTACTTGATTTTTCTAAGAGCTACATCGTAATAATAAAATAAAATAAAATAAATATGTTAGATACCCTTATAAAGCTCTGAATAAAAATATATATAATAAATATTATCGTCAAAATTATCATGAAACTAAACAATTGAATTAATATTTTATCATAATATACAAAAGGGTTTATTTTCAATACACGCATTAATTAATTAGTGCGCTAAATGTGCAAGTTATTGAACAGTAGAAGCCTTATAAAAGTATGAAAGCTTCAGGAAATTTATTTAGGAAATGCTCTGTTATCGAGAAATTTTAATTAAGAGAAGCTTTATGTATTTTCCTCAGAGTTTATGACGTTAGCTACTATAAACATCGCTTTCATATATTTTTTTGTTTAAATTACTATTAATAATAATAATAATATAAAGTAATATGCTATTTGGCAATAATACGAAAAAAAATGTTAAAAATACTTGGGAACAGGTATCGATGGGTAGGATTAACTACATGGGGCACACTAAAAGTTTTGCACTTCTAGCTAATCGGAAGTATTTGAATTTCGAATATTATATTTTTTGAAATTTTGCAACCTTCTTAGTAATAAAAAAAAACACACTGGCGGGAAATCATTTGCCAATTGTTTTTTTATCACACATCAAAGTTCTACGTACGCAACGAAAATGGAATTAAGTCGAAAAGATTTTTTATGATTTTAAAAGTTCGAGAGAGAGAGCGATCTTGCGGAGAGAGATCTCCGCAAGATTGTGCCGCTCTTCTTCAAAACGCATTTGGGAGAGAAGCACCTTGCTTTAGCACCGTGAGGCAGTGGTTTGCTGAATTTAAGAGAGGTCTGGTTTCTTTACATGACGAATTTCGTGAAGGGTGGCCTTCAACTGCCGTCAACGAAAATAATATGGCTAATTGAAGAAAACCCGCGGATTACCTATGGGACAATTCGAGAACTATAAGGGCTTATTATGTATGAGCCAAATTCAGAAAATTTTACACGAAGAATTGAAACTTCGGAAACTTTGTTGTTGTTGGATCCCTCATGAACTGACAGCGGAGCAGAAGCGGGCTCGCGTGGAATCTTGTGACTGGGTGTTTGAAAATGAGAACAGGCCAACAAAAGTGAGGCAGGCGAGAAACATTATTAAAAAATGATCTGCAAAATTCCACTTGAAGATCAAAAGAGTAATAAAAAAGTATGCCGAGTGGTATTCTACTATTTGTTTAGTCAGGTTGTTAAAAAATGTTCGCGAAAGACGACCAAAAATCCGCGTTCTCCTGCATCATGACAACGCTTCTTCACACACGGCCAACAAAACTAAGTCATTTTTAGTTTCCGAAAAAGTACAACTCGTCACCCATCCTGCACATAGCCCTGACCTAGCACCCTGTGATTTATGTATTTTTCCCAAAATCAAAGATTTGATGAGAGGTTTCATTTTTACCAATTCCGAAGATGCAGTGATAGCGTTCAATCAGCACGTAGTAAACATGCCTTCGGTGGTTCTCCTCTTAAAAATAGTTCGATCGCATGAAAAAATGTTTAAAATATAAAGCATATTGAAAAGCAATAAACATAATATTTTGGTTACATCATTTTATTTTTTTAAGTAACGCAAAACTTTTAGTGTGACCTACGTATCTTAAAAATAATAAAGTATATTTGTGTAATTTTACCTTACCTTATTTTTTATACCATTGCAATAAGCGTTAAATCTAAACTCAACTAAATGCTCAGTATTATATCTTATAACCCAGCTTACACTTAAGCGGTGTCATACAGCATGTGTTCTTTTATATTTTTGCCAAAGTGTTTTTGCCAAAAACATTTTTTTGATGAATATAAGGGACGAGACGAGCAGGACGTTCAGTTGATAGTAATTGATAAGCCCTGCTAAGTACAATGCAGTGCCGCTCAGGATTCTTGAAAAACACAAAAATTCTGAGCGGCAATACAAGTGCCCTCGTGATCTTGAGACATAAGATGATAACTCTCATCTTTAGTTTTGTTTTGCACTTTTGGCGGTTGGTAGCATTGCGGGAGCTCCACCACAGTTGTCTGGGTCACAGTTTTGAGTAAATCAGTCTATCGCGTCGGTGAGCGTCTTTGAGAGACGCGGCAAGTTTTTTCAATGTAAGCAATTCGCCCCGTGCATGGTAACCATATAACTACATGGTTGTGAATTGCAGCGGCGTCAAAACTGTCAATGTTTGTGGCAGGAGCGGCCTTTTTCCATTTTTTATTGGGCGCGACAAGTTTTTTGTCGTCGTCGTCTTCAGTCAATCCTGCGGTTGAAATTACGCCATTCTTTTCTTTGCTGATGCGGGTTACTGTGCATGTCCAATGCCATCTGCAACTCTATCACATACTTTCTCCATGCGTAATAGCGGCCCACCATTTTGGTTCTCTCGCTCAAAATATTCACGTAAGTGAATTACAAACTCACGACTTTGACTGTTCAAAACAGTATTCTTCGTTCTCTTTGGCATTATTTCAACAAGAAACTAACATTAATAACAAAAAATTTAAAGCAATAGTAATAAGAACAAAGTAATGAGTTACGAAAAACACGTCGCGTTTTACACTCACCTGGCCCTGGCATTTCATTGTAATTCACATATTATTTTCATGTTAAATGTCCTCAGAAGGTAGGTTCCCAATTAATTTCATCAAATGAACCACCAATTGACAATCAAGTCTTGAAGAACAGCCTGTTAATGAAGCATTGCAACTTGATTGACGATATAGATAAATTTCGATAATAAGCCACTACCGACACTAACAACTCAGCTATCCAATTATCACGGTATATTGACTAATTCGCAACGATTTCCGCACCGTAGTTCACCGCAAACCGCAAAGCTCACATATTTGCGAAGAATCGACACAAATAACCCGTCACCTGTTTTTAGACACTAATTACTAAGCCACGCTCGAGCTCACTTCCATCTAACCAATAAATTTATGTTAAATGGGAATGTTAGTTCATAATTTATATCGGTATTCATTAATAATTGGAATATTAATGATTAATATTTGTTACTAATCTCATAATTGGAGATCTTTAGATTATGAATTATATGAAAATACTTCTCATAATCGACCAACTCATCAGAAACACGATGTAATTCATTTCAAATTTATTTATTTATTTATTGTTAAATCTAAACTCAACTAAATGCTCAGTATTATATCTTATAACCCAGCTTACACTTAAGCGGTGTCATACAGCATGTGTTCTTTTATATTTTTGCCAAAGTGTTTTTGCCAAAAACATTTTTTTGATGAATATAAGGGACGAAACGAGCAGGACGTTCAGTTGATAGTAATTGATAAGCCCTGCTAAGTACAATGCAGTGCCGCTCAGGATTCTTGAAAAACACAAAAATTCTGAGCGGCAATACAAGTGCCCTCGTGATCTTGAGACATAAGATGATAACTCTCATTTGCCCAGTAATTTCACTAGCTAGGGCGCCCTTCAGACCGAAACTCTATAATGCTTACACATTACTGCTTCCCGGCAGAATTAGGCGCCGTGCAATGCCTCAAGTTTTTACATGGCATACATTTTGACTCAATTTTTGATGCTTTTCTTTGCATTGTTCTTCTCAATCGGTCACCCTTGTCAGAGAGGTGCTAAAATGATGCGACATTAGTCGTCGTTGGTCTCTTTAGTTTTGTTTTGCACTTTTGGCGGTTTGTAGCATTGCGGGAGCTCCACCACAGTTCTCTGGGTCACAGTTTTGAGTAAATCAGTCCAGCGCGTCGGTAAGCGTCTTTGAGAGACGCGGCAAGTTTTTTCAATGTAAGCAATTCGCCCCGTGCATGGTAACCATATAACTACATAGTTGTGAATTGCAGCGGCGTCAAAACTGTCAATGTTTGTGGCAGGAGCGGCCTTTTTCCATTTTTTATTGGGCGTGACAAGTTTTTTGTCGTCGTCGTCTTCAGTCAATCCTGCGGTTGAAATTACGCCATTCTTTTCTTTGCTGATGCGGGTTACTGTCGCATGTCCAATGCCAACTGCAACTCTATCACATACTTTCTCCATGCGTAATAGCGGCCCGCCATTTTGGTTCTCTCGCTCAAAATATTCACGTAAGTGAATAACAAACTCACGACTTTGACTGTTCAAAACAGTATTCTTCGTTCTCTTTGGCATTATTTCAACAAGAAACTAACATTAATAACAAAATATAACAAAAAATTAACAGCAATAGTAATAAGAACAAAGTAATGAGTTACGAAAAACACGTCGCGTTTTACACTCACCTGACCCTTGCATTTCATTTTGATTCACATATTATTTTCATGTTTAATGTCCTCAGAAGGTAGGTTCCCAATTCATTTCATCAAATAAACCACCAATTGACAATCAAGTCTTGAAGAACAGCCTGTGAATGAAGCATTGCAACTTGATTGACGATATAGATAAATTTCGATAATAAGCCACTACCGACACTAACAACTCAGCTATCCAATTATTATGGTATATTGACTAATTCGCAACGATTTCCGCACCGTAGTTCACCGCAAACCGCAAAGCTCACATATTTGCGAAGAATCGACACAAATAACCCGTCACCTGTTTTTAGACACTAATTACTAAGCCACGCTCGAGCTCACTTCCATCTAACCAATAAATTTATGTTAAATGGGAATGTTAGTTCATAATTAATATCGGTATTCATTAATAATTGGAATATTAATGATTAATATTTGTTACTTATCTCATAATTGGAGATCTTTAGATTATGAATTATATGAAAATACTTCTCATAATCGACCAACTCATCAGAAACACGATGTAATTCATTTCAAATTTATTATTTTTAATCGATTTCAACAGATTACAACAGTCGCTTTATTTAATTTATTCAAACAAAACAAATCTTATTATCCAAATGAGACTCAAGCTGAGTCTCGTGCCAGAGTGTGGCGAGTCAACATCTCCTGAGAATGCCTCGTGTAGAGGCGAAACGCGTGTCTAATTGTTGGAAGACAAATATTGGCCGAATTAACACTATAGAAAACTCGAAGCATTTGGATAATTATGGATTTCCGCAAAGTAACGCCTACTTCTATAAATTTTCTTTAATCTTATTATTACAATACTACCTATGATTACATTAAATTAAAACTATCATTACGGGGAAGTGTATCAAGAATACTGGCAGCGTTCTTGTTTTATTAATTCTAATATAAAAATAGTTAATTTAAAAGATCACTATTAAATAAGCAATAAATAAGTCACTCATCATCGGTGCTATTAGAACCATAAGCAATAATTTATCCATTCTAGTATACTCGTTAGAATTCTGTAGCTTAGCTTAGAGTTTATTGGAAAACATGAACAAACAAAGAGAAACATGAACTGATAGACCAGTATCGAAAATATTTGAAACCAAAAAAACATAAAAGTAGGATGAAACCCTTTGAAAATGGAAGAGAATATAACAAAAATGAGGAAAAATAAATTACGGGCGATCTCGGGTTGGGAAGTGGAAAGGGGGGGGGGTGATTAAGGGTAAAAAAAAGGTTTATCTCGATTTCCGGCAAAACTGCAAGTCCTATAGAAATAAGTCAGTAATTGTAGGTAATAAAAAGATCTGCAACTTTCGTATTTACAATTTTTTCACATAATCTCAAAATTTATGTGAAAAATTCAAAAAACCATGTTAGTGGTTTTTTATTTTTATCTTTTCCAAAATCAATTTTTTTTTTCACGAAATTTGGTGAAAATATGCCTTTTTATGTCCCAAATACACTGTAATTTATTAGAATTGAAATATTTATTGTTTCACCTTATTTTGACACATATCGAAAAAAACTTATTTTTAATCGATCACCCATCAAAATATTATAAGCCTTTTTTTAAAAAAATTGTCTATTTTCTGTTCGTCAAAATCTCTACTTTTCGATAGTGGAAAAAAAATATAGATTACAATGGTAAATGTTCGGAAAATTTAAGCCCATCAAAACGCGTATCATAGAGGACTCATACATGGTATTTCGTAGCAGCAATAACATGGATTACAATTAATTAAATTAATCAATAATAATGAAAAAAATGGATAGCATAACACTAAATTATTATCCTTTTTACATTTATAAATAGATTTGATTGTATTTGTGCATAAAAAGGTAAATTTTCACCAAATTTCGTGAAAAAAAAAATAGTATTGGAAAAGATAAAAATAAAAAACCAAAAACTTGGTTTATTGAATTTTGAGATTATGTGAAAAAATTAGAAGATCTTTTTGATGATTTGATTTATTTCCAAAGGACTTGCAGTTTCGGCAGAAATCGAGAGAAACCGTATTTTACCTTAAAACACCCCACACACCCCACCTTTTCCACTTCCCGACATCAGATCACCCGTAATTTATTTCTCCTTTCATTTTTGTTAAATTCTCTTCGGTTTCCAATGGGTTTCATACTATTTTTTTTTCCACTTTCTATCATTTTCAAAGGCTTAAAGCCCATGAAGGCTCAGCACTGGTCTAAGAAGGATAACCTACACTTACACACACAAAATAAAACCTTACTTAAAACCAAAAGTTTTCTAGGTGGAAGTACAGAAAGTAAAAATTCTATATTTTAAGCATTGACGTACAATGAAAAAGTAGGAGAACCAAAGTCACCGACATAGCCCAGATGGCTGCGAAAATGAAGTGGCAGTGCTTGGGGCAGTAAAGTCCTCGAATGGCGACCACGTACCGGAAGACATAGTGTTATTAAGCCCCCCACAAGATGGACCGACGATCTGGTCAAGATCGCTGGAACACGTTGGTTGAGGGCAGCGCAAGACCGATCATCATAGCGATATTTGGGGGGAGCTGTTTAAAATTAGTTTAAAATTAATGTTCAAACTCTATTGTATAAAACTCTGCTTAATAGACACGTAGGCAGAGTTTTACTTCAGGCACTTTTTGAGTGTGATTCAGTTGTTTGTTATATATATACTTCAATGCTTATAATAGAGAATTTGTACTTCCAATAATTTGCAGTGCATTAGTCAAGTTACAATGAACAAAAAATAGAACGTAGCGATATTTAAGACCTTGACTGACCGATACATTTCAAAATGTTATGTTGTCGCTAACGAAAGATAAAAGTCTGAAAATGTTCTTAAGTAACCAACATCAATGAAAATAAATCAATCAAACAAAACAATAATGCTTCAAATTGCCTCTGCGATTTCTACTCCACATTCATCACAACATATTTCATCACAACAAAATCCTCCGCCGCGTCTGTCTATCTGTCTTTTCGCAATAAACTCAAAAACTACTGCACCGCTTTTGGATAGCATGGTTCGCGAACGGTATCCAACAAGGATGTGTCATTAAAAATAAGCCGTAAATAAAAAAGCCGTCTGGGAGTTTTCAACGAAAAAGCTGTCAAAACCCTATGAGATAATAATATAACAAAATAATGTATGGTGGAATTGTGTATCGTATATTATAGATCTACAGATTAGTCCAGGAAGGCATATGTCTATCTATTAAGTACAGGGTGGCGCAATAGAACGTGCATATTGCATCATCTTTTTTCGCGGGGTAGAAAGTGCGCGGGCGGGGGGACTCTGCATCGTTGGGTAGACGGGCTCATGGAGTTTTAGTCAATATGAGTCACTTCGACGGGAAGCGTCGCGCATTTTGCGTGCGCGCATTTTACGAGAACTCTCGTTCGTACATCGTTACTAGGCGTTTATATTGTTCTGAATATGGACTACGGTAAATTAGTGAAGCTCCGAGTGCTAATTTAATTAAAATATGGCAGCAGTATACAGCGTTTTGAAGAGACTGGTTCAACGTTTAAACCATAAGCAAAAGATCGTCCAAGAACATCTAGGACCGGCGACAATATTGAGAGAGTTATGCAGTCTGTACGAGGAGATCCACAAATGTCAACTCGCAAGTGATCGTCTGTCTTACACTTATCGAGACGAAGTTTGCAACGAATTTTAAACTTGGATCTTAAACTGCATCCTTACAAGCTGCAGTTAACACAAGAATTGAAAGAGTCTGACTTCGGAGCAAGGCTCGCATTTGCTAATGAAATGCTTAATCGATTTTCCAATTTTGACAATATCCTTTTCTCAGATGAGGCCCACTACCATATCAATGGGTTCGTAAACCGTCAAAATTGTCGTTACTGGAACAGTGAGAATCCCAAACTCAAGCACCAGAAACCACTGCATAGTCCTAAAGTGACAGTATGGGCAGCAATCTCCTGTAGAGGAATAATTGGACCGTTTTTCTTTGAAAATGCACGGGGGCAAAACGTCACTGTTAATACCGAACGCTATGTTGCGATGTTGGAAGGTTTTTTGGCTCCAGAACTTGAAAATTCATGAATAGTAAATTCTAGGACTTGGTTTGGACCTGTCACACATCAAATGACTCCATGGCGGTTGTGAAACAGATGTTCCCTGGCAGACTGATTTCGAAAAGAGGTGATATCCCATGGCCCTCACGTAGTCCAGACGTGACGCCTCCTGACTTTTTTTTGTGGGGATACCTCAAGAACAAAGTCTACAGCAATAATCCGAAAAACATCGATCAGCTCAAGGAGAATATCCGTGGTGAAATGGCAGCAATTACACCAGCATTACTGAAGAAAGTTTTCAATAACTTCCGTTTGCGATTAGAGAAGTGTCGTCGTAGAGAGGGTCATCATTTAGACGATGTTATTTTTAAAAAATAAACTTCAGTTATTTATTAATAATACCTCAGTTTTATTTTAACTATAACTTTTGTATTTATTTTTTAATCAATATTTTAAATATGCACGTTCTATTGCGCCACCCTGTATAATATACTATATTCATTTTAATTTTTTTCTATTGACAAAATAGCGTCTGTCAAGTCAGCTAGTTTAGCATAAATTGAAATTTAGAAATCTCAAGCAGATCATAGAATTGAGCAGACGTTTACTAATAAGGTTTATTATTAATTACGTTTAACTTTTAGGCAAGTTTAATAATTATTGTGATAATAATAATATATTATATTTTGTTATTGTTACAGTGACTGTGTACGAAGGAGATACATTATCGCTGCAACGTATAAGCCGGACAGAGATGGGCGCATACCTGTGTATAGCGACAAACGCCGTGCCGCCTTCCGTGTCCAAAAGAATAATTGTTGATGTTGAATGTAAGTGCCAGTATGTGACAAGCGAACAGTGTTGACAAATCACACATTACAGACACGCAACAAACATACTCACAATAGAAGAGTTTCTTTCATTACTTAGATCATATTTTATACGTCTAGAGACAGCTGCGAAAACGTAGAGAAATAGACTCAAAAACTAACCTCTATTTTTAGCAATTCACGCAAATTAACACAAAGTTGCCTGTTTCTATCGCTTGTCTTACAGCAAGAGACTCTATCTAGATGTATAAATTGCTTTAGGTTTGTCGCAAAGAGAAGAAGATATAATTTTATTATATTATGTATTTGTTTATTCGGGTATTTAATAATCGCATATTACTACAGTTATAATAAGTAAATAGCAATAACTTGCAAAAAATGAATTGTCAAATAGGTATGATACAAATCTAAGCGGAGTTTACAATCAAGATAGCTGATATCATTGGATGCTTAGTTTAATCATCAATCAATCACACACAGACCATAATAATTCATATTAGATATCATAATATTATATTGAAGCAGTAGATAAAACGGGCACACACGCTGTCATCCTCGGATCAACATCTGGCGGTCCTGATTGGACATATTTTGGGTCTCTCTCGCCGTCATCCGTCGGGCGCCGCTCGCCTGCCAGTCGAGAGTCGGTGGCCAAACTGATTTTACCGAGACATGTTTTAGTTTAGTCTCGGATTAATCTTGTCACTCAAACTTAAATCCGGTTACTCGGTGCAGTTCGCCAAAATGCTTTGTATTGCTTATACTTGAAATATTGCAGGATTATGCTTGGATGATCCAAGCAGTGTATTTATAGCTTTAACGTTGGCATCCTTTGATATTCCTTTGCAGTTTTAGAAGATTATGCAACAAAATAGTTGCCGGTACTATTACAGACACATGATCCAACAATTTTTGTGTCTGATCGACGGACGCAGTTTGTTGTGATTTGGTTCTTATCCCGGTTCTCCACTTCAAATGTCATATCATTATTAATATGGGCAGATACAAGCAGACACCCCGTAACATCGGTTGGCCCTTTAAATTATTATGAAGAATTATTTATTATAATTTGATATAATTTTACGTGTTCGATGTACGATACCAAACTTCAATCTGACAAATAGGACCTTGGTCCTATTAGTAAACAGTTTTTTTAATATCAATAAATGAGTAGGTACACAGTTATATTAATTTTTCAATGACAATATTATTAAAGATTACCAATGTGGTCTTGCGGAATTTGGCTAAGGAATCAGCAAATATGTCAGCTACGCTATAAAAATTGAAAATATTACGTAACCGTGGGACTGGGGAATTTCTACCTAGGATCGTTCGACGAAGTGGACATAGTGGAGTAATAGGCTTACGTGGAATTCTTTCTGGTACTATTAGACTAAATTTATTTAGTAATTTGGGGCAATCAATATATGTTTTAAATATTTTTGTAATTTAAAATGAAAGTGGGGTGATAAAGGGCAACGGATTGCTATTTTAAGCATAACACAAGTTTTGAATTTCTTCGTCCGCATAAAACCCTCTCTGATTATGACAGAAAAATATCTATCATCCATCGTATCTAGGCCATCCCACGTAGTATACTCGTATTCCTACTAATGAACGACCAAAACAGGTAAGGAAAGAATTCTAAAAAATATTTGCGAAAGCAAGAGATTTTTATCTTAGGAAATGAATATAGTATCTACCTTAAACCATTTTGCATAATAAGAGATGATAGTTATAAAGGATCAAGTAATGAAGTGAATTTAATATAAAATGCGCAAGATAAAACAAATAGCTTGCGGTAATTACATAAATTTCTAATTCAAATAAGCTTAATTAAAGATTTCTTGGGTACCTAATTCTAAACTAAAAATCTCAGTAAATACAAACTTAATTCGATGTTTGGGTAATAGTCGATCACTACCATTACAACTTTAGCATTTCAGTTCATTATTGCTACAAACAATCAAATGAAAATTTATGTTGAAGTATGAATAGGTATTTGCAATTGAATTTAAAACATTAAACAAATACGTAAAACTGGAATATTCTCACACAATCGAAGCTTTACAGGACTAACACTGGTAAAATTAGTATGAGGAACGGGCAAACCTATATATTTTGTTCTAAAAGTCGGTGCAAGCGCACATGTGTGCAATCCAATTTAATTCCGACCTTCAAATTGCCTATCTTTTGCGATAAAAATTTGCGAACAAATGGATAGAGTTTCGTTATAAGTATATCTCGATCGTTCATAATAACGATAGTCTCAGTTATAAATTGCAAGTACCGATAAATAATGCGCCCTTATTAGGAAGCGCAGCGTCTGTTATCGAATCGTTGGAAATATCGGCAGATAATTACTCCGCGGCTTGGTAGCTGGTTAGCGATACATTTAATTACACACGTCAGCTCATTTATACTCACCATAAGTCATTTTAACATGCCTTTTATGTGAAAGGAGTCTGATAAGTCATTGCGTTCTCTAATTGCTCACATCTCGATACATATGAGGGCTTTAACTTAACGTAACTGGGACACGCTTATTGTATTCATGTACGCGAATAAATTGGATCCTTTTACCAGTGCGAAATGGGAAGAAGTGTATGGAAATAGTATAGAAAAAAATCCCACTTTAAATTTAAATTTTTTGCGTAAAAGGGCTGTTGTCTTGGAAATGATAAGCGCGAGTACCCACGAATACACAGATAAACAGGTTCCGTTTGAGCGAATAGATAAATAACAAAAGGTATATTTTGTTGCTACTGCGAGTGATTTCAAAATCCAATACATCAAGCCACTTAGACTTAAGTATGATATTCGCAAGGTTGACGTATTTTTTATGGCGACCGATTACAGCTTTTACACGTGCATCCAGTTAATTATAATTATAATCCAATATGAACCTGTGACCATATCCGTATATGGTCAACACTAATCATACTTTCTGCGACTCAATTGACACTTTACATGAGATTTGACAGTTGATTATTTGAAAATTTAATAGTCTTTCAAAATATTACTTCAAAAAAACTGGCCAAAACAACATTTAAGTATAAAAATAACCTTTTGATGTGAAGAAGTTGAAACGACTGACGTGAATAAAGAACGCTGAGTGGTTATTCGCATGGAAATCTCCAAAATATTCAAATGTCAGCCGGAGTATCCATACATCGGAATAGTAATGAACACACCTGAAGCACCCGACGCGAAACAAACGTACTTTATAAATATTTTAAAGCATCGTAGAATATTAAATCGTATCAGACGGGCCGAGTAATATTCCTTCTGAAAATTGCCACCATAAACTTTCTGGATGTGAATTACGTTCTCAAACTGTGGATTTTATTATCGCGGTGTTGTGTGAAAAATCGTCGGGCATTCGGGCGCGCTCGGGTGCGCTCGCTAAACTTCCACCGATTCATCACCATTGAGGGTTTATAAATTGCTTTCTAGTTTACGATAGTTTATTTTATACGTACGTTGTCGGCTCCAGTTTAAATGATATGATTAATATCCTTACCCTTCATCGGGTTCATTCATTACTTACGTCGATTGTTAAATCTACTTGATTTTATTAAATAATAAATGTTAATAAATCAAAGAGTGGAGGTAATGTTCATTATTTTTAACGAAATATACATATAAATTGCCATCGAGCACACCTGTGCAGCTAAAATGCTGAAAAAAGCTGTTTTTAAGTTAATTTTGCATTAATAGTCGATTATTTAGTGTAAGAACGTGAGAAACCTGAAATTATTTCATTGATAAACCTGAAGTAGTATTATCCAATTGAAAACCAGTGAAATATTGACCAAATAATTATATTATAACGGTATTTATTATTTTAGTGCCATTGTTATAACAATAGGTTGGGGGAAAGTTTCTATACATTTAAATATAAGAAAACTCAAGACATTTTTTTTCTAATTCAAATATTTTTATTAAAATAGGATTATTGAAAGTTATTGCCACTTAAATGTTTGTTCTATTGCGGTCTTTGCTTTTTAGACAAATAAATAAAAATGGACCAAATAAAGTAAAGATGACTTGGAATGTTATTTACTGGGAATATGGAAGAGTAAAGTTTGCAACATTCAATATAATCTATTAATAAACACTACAATGATTCAAACAAAGCAGGAAATTTCTCCTGGTTTAGAGATTTTTTTTCTGACACTCCAGTTCCTATCACAAACTCTCTTGTCCCCACCAGCGCTGCTGAGTCACTTATTCTGGAAAATCTTAGAGAGCGTAAAAAATTTTCAAGTTCAGATTTGTAAGACCTGCAGAAATAATTCAAACTTTTAAATCTCTTGACATGTTAAAAAAACTGCTGATATATAGGACTTTCTGTAAAAATCATATTGCGTGTTTATTGTGTTTATTAAACCTACTAAAATATTGTAAAACACTCCAATATTTTAGTCTGTATGTACTTCTGATTTGAGCAATTATCGTCCTGTGTTGATTTTGCTGACCATTTATAAAATTTCTAAAATTATATTAAACCAAATGCTTACTCACATAAGTTACTGCATATAAAACAATTTGGGACGTTCAACAACGGATGCAGGTGTTGAACTAATGAAGAATATTTTTTGATGCCTGGGAGGAATCACAGAATGCACTTGGTATCTTCTGTGCTATTTCTAAGGCCATTGATTGTGTTAAACATTCAACGCTGAACAGGAAGCTACGTCACTATGACATAAAATACTGCGCTCGATCTTCTGATTTCATATTTAAAAATAGAATTGAGAGGGTCAATGTGAATGACAGGAGATCTCCTAGGTCTACTATCAGGGGGTACCACAAGGGTCTATTATTGGACCATTCATCTTCTTTATCTACATAAATGATCTTTGTAACCTTATAGAAAAAAACATAAGGTAGTATTGATTGCGAATGGCACTTCACTGATATGAATTAAAGTGAAAAGAAACCAGGCGATATAAGACGAAGTAAAATACGAATTTCTCTCAGACATCGTGTACTGGTTTCGCGCTAGTAGCCAATCTCTGCACTACACTACAATTTGCACAGTTATTTCATTAGGTGCAGCGCCTTTCTGAAAAAAAAAAACCACACGACATAAGCAAAATACTGTGTTTATTACTTTTCAAAATACTGTCCTTTACACTTTAAACATTTTTTCATGCGATCGAACCATTTTTTAAAACAAGAGGCCCACAGATCTGAAAGCATGTTTTCTACGTGCTGATTGAACTATCACTGCCTCTTCGGAATTGGTAAAAATTAAAACTCTAATCAAATCTTTGATTTTGGTGAAAAATAAAAGATTTGATACCTTTTCGGAAGCTAAAAATGACTAAGTTTTGTGGGTCGTGTGTGAAGAAGCGTTGTCATGATGTAGGTACGCGAACAATTTTTAACACTGGGTAAGCAAATGGTAGAATACCACTCGGTACTAACACTTGTTTTATCTTCAAGTGGAATTGTGCAGATGGGACCGGTATCTGAGAATAAAAATGCGATCATTTTTTTACCAACGTTTCTCGCCTGCCTCACTTTTATTGGCCTGTTCTCATTTTCAAAAATCCATTCACAAGATTGCTGTTTTTTGTCGGGTTCAAAACAGTAAATCCACGTTTCGTCTCCTGTGACAATGTCTTAAATAGCATTAGAGTGACAATAGACAAATGATTTCCCACCAATTTTTTTATTTTACTAAAGAGGTTCCGTTTCAAAAAATATAACATTCGAAATTCAAATAGTTAATCAGCATGTATTTATATTGAATATTTTTCCAGTTTCTCCAATGATCTGGGTGCCCAACCAGCTGGTGGGTGCTCCATCGGGCACTGACGTCACCGTGGACTGCCACACCGAGGCTCATCCTAGGGCTATCTCCTACTGGGTCTACGATAATGTGATGGTGCTGCCCACCAAGAAGTATGCGATCAACACTGATGAAAATAGTTACAGGTAATTTATCCAATTTAAATTTAAAAAAGAACCCTTTTGCTATTGTTATTTCTTATTTGAAGATACGTCTACGGTACGCCGTTATTTTAAGATCTCCAAAAAAAAACTGCTTAACAAGTGAAAAAGAAATTTAAAACAAAATTGCATTATGAATTAATTTGGTTTCGAAAATAGCACTACACAATTTTATTTACAAATCGGTAGTTCCTCGCCCTAGATTGATACATTTTTAATAATAAGAATTATGTCGATGATATAAGACGGAATTTTTGGAAAATTTCATTTTTTACCATTCTGTTACTTTCCAGTACACAAAAAATAGAAACAAAACTGTTACCTATCCTACATTAACTTTTTTTGGTATGTCTGTATGATTACCAAATAATGTATAATTTTTTCATACGTTTTGTTCTAACTCAAACCATAACATTAAACTATCCACTCCTACGAGTCGATTTTTAATGAACATTTTCGAACGAGTCAACTATTTTGCAATGAAAACTTTTTAATATCATGTCTTAATATTTTCAGTGTTTGATAATGAGTTAGTTATTGAAGTAGATACATATCATAAGAAAACTGTGGATATAATTTAAAAGATTATAAATATATATAAGTCTTAACAAATAAATAATGTAGTTAACATCCCAAGCTATGTGACTTGTTTTTTATGTTGTATGGGAAAACTCCGTGAGTAAATAATGAAATCAAATGGCGCAAGCAGTAGACGTAAACCAAATATAAAGCAGGATAAGTCTGAGACAAGCAGCTCGATGTTGTTAAAGTTGTATGAGACGCTCCTGGTAATGTTGGTCATATTAAATGCTTCGGAGAGCAAACTCTTGTATTGACAATCTGATCCCTTTGTATTATGTACTTTGGGACCCTTTTTAGATCTAAGTATATTGGTACTTTTACTCGCTTTGCAAATAAATTTCTAAGCAGTATATGTTAGCTGTAGAAGGATTATATTATAGTTTAGTCTTTTGAAATTTATGTATAAAATATTATTTTATAAATATTTTTTTTTTTCTGTTTTGTATATTTTTTACAGAAATATGCGCTACTTACTCAAAATATGACTGCTGCTATTTTAAAACCTAATGCACTTTAATTTCATAGACAGGTGAAAATATGTTGTATTATTAGTGTGGCAGTAATAATAATAAAATGTATCAAATTTAATATTTTAAATTAATAATTCAAAATTATAAAATTACAAGATAATGGCCATTTACGGAGCAGCCCATCCGTAATGGTATAATAATTGTTAACATAATATATTATGCAATCTAATCGGCCTGTTATTATTTTTTTAATTGCCTTTGCAATCATTTAGGAGAATGCCATCCAGATTTTGTTTATATATTAATAATAATTATATATTATAATTATTTATTTAAGCGCCACCAAATTTAAACATTTTTGGTTATTACGGTTTATAACATACAACGACAAACGGCCCGTTGAACGGGACGGTCGTATATCGGAGTCTTAGTCCCTTTAGGGACGGAACCCTAAAAATCAAGGCTCACAATTTTCTGCACCTTGTAATAAAATAAAACTTTAATAATAGTTAACTCATGCAAGGAAACTAATAGTTGTCGTATCAACAGGGCTCATATGAAGCTAACAGTTCGGAACTTACAAAGCGGTGATTTCGGAAACTACCGATGCATCTCGAAGAACTCCCTCGGGGAAACTGAGGGCTCGATCCGGCTTTATGGTAACCTTTATTTTATCTTGTTCGACATTTATTACTTAATTGTGTATTGAATAAAAGCCATTGGGATACTTCCTTATATTTCAATCTGTTCAACGTTTATTGGGGAATCTGTTTCTTATTTTGATATATATTGATAATGTTCATTTATGAATGAGGACGATAATTGAGCGTACAGTTCGTCTGATTTAACCAGTGTGAGGCTCCTTTGCACAGGCTAGATTATGGGTACCACAACGGCGCCTATTTCTGCCGTGAAGCAGTAATGTGTAAACATAATTATTGTGTTTCGGTCTGAATGGCGTCTTAGCTAGTGAGATTTATCATCTTAAGGTGACGAGCGCAATTGCAGTTTTTCAAGAATCCTGAACGGCATTGCATTGTAATGGGCAGGGCGTATCAATTACTATCAGCTGAACGTGTTGCTCGTCGCGTCCCTGACGCTTGTCCGGAACATCCTTACGAACGAAGGAAGGTTTACGTGCTTTTTTTAAGGTACTCTGGTATCGACCTGGAAACACCGTCACACACCAAACTAATTTATAGCCATAAGTGAAGAAAAGTAAATAATTCTCAATAAACATGACCACACGAAAACTGACATACATGTAAATTTTCGAACTGATCGGTTAAACAGTGCTCAAATCGGATCCTTATGATCGGATCTTAAGCCTTGTGATTTTTAAAGTAAAAACTTCTTTAGCATCGTTGTGATTTGAAAGTCGGTGAAACGAAAAAGAGACAGACACAAATAATTCATAAGATTTAACGTGGGAGAAAATAGGAAGATGGGAGGCATTGTACAGTGTTTTAGTACCAGGCCATCATGGTTGAAGAGGAGTTTGTCTTATGTATGACAGCACACCTTAATATATTCTGAAGTCATGCGCACGACGTATTACTACATAGACACCAGGAGAACATAAATATGGTAGCTGCGATAGTAATGTCTTTCATAGCGGTTGTAATCATATGTTATCCTAGCAACATGTACCAGGACTTCATATGCAGTTTAGAGGTTCATGCAGGTTTAACTTCTGACATGTGTACTTTGATATAAACCAAGAGTAAGAAGATTTACGAGAATACAGAAACATACAGTATGACCTGAGTAATAGATATATACCATAGGTATTGGATTAACCAGTTTATTGCCTTATTATCTGACATAAAACTATCCCTCTATCTTGAGTGGATCATGCTGCCAACTCCTTTTTTTTCTTCTCCTTTGAACTTTTATGAAATATCGAAAAGTTGTCGCCTTGTTTGGCCATCAGTGACTTCATGTATGAGCTATACTAGATTCACAGCCAGAGACAAAGAGGGAGATTTAACTAAATAACACGTAAATTATAATAATATAGTTATTGGAATAATCCGTTGATTGTCTTGCCATAGGCCTCCCAAACTATATCAACTCACATTAATAGTTATCACAGTACATGATTCAATATTGTCTTAGATTCAACAACAGCCAGATAATATTGAATCAATCGATGTGACATAATTATTTGATTGTGTTATTAGTAATTTTCATTTGATTAACGTGAAGACCAAATATTATAACTGTACTGAATTACACAGAGATCCCAATGCCGTCGACGTCGCCTAAAGCAACAGAGATGAAGAGCACCGCGAACAAAGAGAGTACGTATTTACTTAGCGGATTATAGATAAGTAATGTTCCCGAGCATGTTATCCATAACGTTTTCTAGCAAACCCATACATACAGCTTATTAGTCATTATAATTGTTTGCTAACGGCCGTTCCCAATATACTATCTACAGATAGAGATAAATTACTACCTTCTACTGTCTGTAATTAGCTGTCAATAATCTGAAGCTGTGAATATAAGTCATTCTTATCGCCTTATATTGAGACGCGTGAATGGCAATTTCCATACAAATTTCTACCGCTGGTAAGTTATACGTCCTTCAATTGACAGACAGCGTGCACGGATTAGGTAAGTTACCGTCGATAAGCTTATAGGGACAGAAAAAGGCAATGATATTTACGATTTCATCTCTAGTAGGCCACAACTGAAAATAGACTGAATATTGAGAACAGCCGTAAACCTTCAAGGCGAAGCTAAAGTTTTCCTTTACAAATATAACACATATCTAACTTGTCTTCTATTTAACGATGATTTGGCAAATCATCTTACACAGCGTTATACTATTCATCAAGATTAAAATAATATAGTATAATATACTTCTGTAAATTTAAGTGTGGACTAATATTAAGTTTGCTGCGTTCACTACATAATTACATTGTTAATTACAATTTTAATATGGTTACTCGCACGAATAAGGCTAATATTTGATTACTAAAATTTTTTTGTGATAGGTATTTGAAATTGATATAGAATCTTTATGGTTTGAGATAATGTTTGAGTTTGAGTGAAACTTTTCTCACATGGTACCTGTGTAGTTCTTCTTTAAGAAAAAGTGCAACATTCGATTATCGACTTTTAGTTTTTTTTTATTCAGCTTAGACAAGAAATATGGGTACTTTGAAAATTCGAGTGATTTTTGAATACGAGTTCCGACGCGGAACTAACGCGGCAGAAACAGCTCGCAAAATCAATGTTACGTTTGGAGAGGGGACTGCTAATGAGCGCACCGTGCGATTTTGATTTGAACGCTTTCGTGATGGAAACTTTGATTTGAAGAACGAACCACGTAGAAGACCACAGTTGAGTAACAATGAATTAAAAGAGATGGTGGAAGCCGATCCTAGCCAAACTACCCAGGAATTAGCAGCAAGGTTTAACGTTACCTTACCAATAATATTGACTCATTGGCTTCAAAACAATAAAAAAAATTTGAAAAATGGGTGCCTTATGATTTGACTGACCTGGAGAAAGAAACGCGTGTTGAAACTTATGTTGCCTTATTGAATAGATACAGAAATGAAGGAATATTGAATCGAATTGTGACATGCGACGAAAACTATATTCTTTACGATAACCGTAAGCAAAAAATGCAATGGTTGTCCTCAGGTCAAACGCCGTAACAATGTTCTAAAGCAAAGCTTCCCAATAAAAAGGTAATGCTTACTGTTTGATGATCTCAGCATGGTGTTATTCACTTTAGCTTTCTCTGATCTGTTCAAGCAGTAACGGCAGATGTCTACTGCGCTGAACTTCGAACAATGATCAATCGATTTTTACCATTATTCTCCATGATAACGCAAGACCTCAAACAGCATAGTAAGTTTTCTTCTCAGAAGGCAGTTCAAAATGCTTTCATATAATTTGTCGAATCTAAATCACCACAATTCTATCGCAAAGGCATAAATGACCTTCCTATTAGATGGCCGCAATGTATAGATAATAATGGTGATTATTTGGATCAAATAAATATTTTAAATTAAAAAAGAAACGAAATTCAATTTTTCAGTACAAATCGGCAATTTCATACTACCCCTAATATTTCCATCTACAGAATGAAATCATTCAAGTGTTCTGTTTATTCTTGCTGCTGCATCGCCACTCTCGTAATATTTTAACTGTGAATGGCAGCTATGAATAAAATCAATGCTGGAACAAAATTTACGAGCAGACGGCTCGCACGTGACAATCGTGTTAACATGCTGTGTCGATTATTGCTGATTGATTGAGCTGGGAGTAAGATGGACTGTCACAACGGAGCTACGATTCTTTTTATAATCATACTAGCTGACCCAGCTGTTCTTTTATAAATACTGTTTAACTGTATAAATACTGTTTTTTATGAATTTGTCAATAATATGCTTCTTAATGTTACAATCAAATTGTTTCACAGCAGAACTGTCAAAACGTGCGTCAATAAATTCTCTCATACAAGTTATGCCTATACAAAACAAATATTGGAAATAAAAATAATCATGGGTCTCAAATCGATATAAAAACTATCATATCTCAAAATGTTGACTAAACTGCACTCTATGAAGTGATCTCCATTAAAATCTGTTCATTATTTTAGGAGTTCACTGGGAACAAACACACTGGATTTATATTATATACTGGCTGACCCGGCAAACATTGTTTTGTCATAAAAATATTGTTAGAGTTGGACCGTTTCTTAGACATTGCAACATTACTTTTTTTCCTAAAATAAAAGTTTTTCTAAAATAAACGTAACCTAAGTAACTCCTTATTACCTGCCAATCCCGTCAAAATCGGTGAAACAATTCTATATTAATAAAAATATTCAACAAATCGTCTTCTATAAAATAAAATACTAACTGACCCGACAGACGTTGTTCTGTAACGAAATGACTTGAAACTTGATTCTAAAGAAATGACAAGAAATAGAACAAATGCGTATTTCTGAATGAACCTTATTTTAGATATTAGCGCCCTCTTGCGGGGGAAATTTCGTAAATTCTTAACTGACCCCTTCCTGACGAAAAGAACATTCTTACCCAATTTCAAATCTGGTCCTTATTTTTCCAGAGATATCGCTTACTATGGGCATAATAAATAATTTGAAAAATGTTTGATTTAATTCATTGAGAGATACTTATATGAATGTAGCTCTAGTAATGATTCAGACACGATCATTTTAACATGTTTTATTAAATACTGTATTTTGATTTAAAAGATGACGTGAAATGAATTTTATAACAAAATTAAACCATTAAAATAAATTACTTTTTAAGGTTTTAGAAAACGTGTACTTAAAATTGTAGTTTTTAAATAAATTACTTGAGTAAATGTTACGTTTTTTATATACCTTTAAAGAAGCACATTTTCATGTAAGTTTGCGATATGTTTAAGAAAGTTTGTACACCCAAATTAGCTTACATATGAAAGAATTGGAATTAGAACTCGTGTTAAATCTTATATCAGAGAAAAGAATACAAAATATAAATTATTACTTTATGTCAGGGTTTCCCATTTGCCGGGTCGCGACCGGGTACCGGTCCATCAAAATAAAATACCGGGTCGCAACATTCCCGCCTTGTAGGATAGGATAAAACTTTCGTAATTTTCTGCTAATTTGGATTTGTCAGTAAAAAATAAGCAGGAGCTACATACTTAGCACTAAAATTTGTGACTGAGTAGTCGATAACAAAGTATGTACTACTAAAAAAAACTTTTTACTATTTAAAAATATGTATGAATTTGGTTGGGATGTAAAAATAAGGTGGGTCAAGAAGAGGCAGTGTGAAAATTACCGGGCTATGGCAGATTAATGTTTGGGAAACACTGCTTTATATTACTTTATTATTATTATGATTAGTCTCAAAGTCGAGCGTGATTATTAGTGTTCCATTTTCTGGACGTTAGTGAATCTAATGAGAATGTTAATTAAATAAATTCCGATGGGGAACGTACGAGAGTCCACAATAATTGTAAATTTCATAAAGTACCGACTGCATGTTTCAACCTCACTTTAAATAGTTAATGATCATGTCCTCTATGTTGAAGACTGCGCGGCCTAAACTTATTATATTATATGTCATATTACTAGTTTTTCCCGCGAATTTATAAACGTTGTGTTCATTACGCATTTCCTCGGGACCTCTTTAAGAAATTTGCCGTCTCAGACGGACACGTGTTTTGACACGTGAATGATAACGGATCCAAGTTGTTTTGCTCGGGCGCACCGACCTCTTAAGCATGGGTATTTATATATGTATAACATATCATACTTTTAAAATTCTGTAAGAACCTTGTGAAAAAACCTCTTAATAATCTTAATTTTATTTATTTATTCTTAATGATACATCAACATTACCACACATATATAACAATTACATAATACTATCTAAGAAATTACATTTCCCATGTGATTAGTAGGAGTAGGTACAGATGTACACAACTTTCAGAGTTGCTGCTGTTACAATTAACTACTAGGAAATTAGTATTACTAACTATTTACTAATAATATAATATAAATCAATTTAACTAACAATTTAAAGTTGCTTTAGGACGTAGTGACAACTAACAGTTGACGAATTAAGTTAACCAAAGAATAGAATACAATTTGCTATTATAGTTATTTCTATAATTATAGTTATAACTAGCTGACCCGACAAGCGTTGTTCTGTATATAATAAATAATATAATGTTTTTATATGATTTTGTCAATAATATATCATAACATCAAAAATTACTTTGTAAAATATGCACCCTGCTGTCGTAATGAAATTGTTTCACAGCAGAACTGTCAAACCGTGCGTCAATAAATTCTCTCATAGAAATTTTGTATGGACACATCAAAGGAAAATCAAATTTGTTGTTTTTACTTAATATAGCAGCATTTTCCTATTTATTTACCTTTTAAACCTTCCCTGGACTTCCACAAATAATTCAAGACCAAAATTAGCCAAATCCGTCAAGCCGTTCTCGAGTTTTAGCGAGACTAACGAACAGCAATTCATTTTTATATATATAGATTATATAAAACAATACTAACACGGTAAGTAGTAAAATAAATATTATAATTAATTAGACATTAATCAAATCAATCATATATCGTGAACTTAAAAATGTCAAATCATGTCAACAATGTCAAATGTCTTATGACAGTTGATGACGTTGGTAGCGCTTGTAAACACATCAAGATGACAGTAAGTTATATAAGACTTCAATTATTAGATTAAAAAAGAATAAAAGATAAGATATAAATGCATATTGGGGATGTTTCGTTGGTTACGTTTCAATTCCTAAAGACAATTGGAAATTATATCTAAGTTCTCTATTTTTCTCATTGTATTGTCTAAGCAATCGTTTTGATCCCAGCCACCCCGAAGAAACGATAAACATATTATATTTATTAATAACCAAGTAACAATGATAATGATGCATGACGGACATATTGTAAAAAAAATGAATACAAATTTGTTCTGCTATGTCCCGAGAACCTTGAAAATGATATTCATATTTTTTAATGTAATTTTTAAAGGGTGGCGATCTTGTTTCCAAATTTGTTCTCTGCTGCCTCCAGAACCTGGGAAATGATGTCACTATTGTTGTAATATCAATTTTTCATGGCAGCCATGTTGGAAGTCAAGAATCCTCGATAACAAATTCTGTATATATTGTGTCGCTTCTGTTTCACTCACCTCGCAACACATTCTCTTTATATTTCGTTGCATAGCTTTCATTGTCCGACCTAACACAAACTCAAATATTTTTATTCAAAATAGTACTTAAAATCACTTATTGAACGTCAAAAATCTACCACCCATTCGAAATTATCTGCCTTAGACCTGAGAAGAACGGGCATACGAAACTCCGCTTTAAGCTAAAACTACACGATAATTGGATTAGTAGATGAGGCGTAGAAACATACTAAACAAATACTCATATTCGCATTTATATTGGTAAGGATTGCTGATTTATATCACTATGGCTGAGTTTAAATATATAAGTTAATGTACCAGGAAAGTAACTTTAAATTATCAGTAATTACAATTGATTAAATATGCTTAAAGACGTTACCTACTTAGAGACTAATTCAAGTCTTCGATCAAAAGTTCTACGTTACAATTTCAAATTCAGATTGAAAAAGTGAGTCCCGTAACACATACAGTAAGTTGACTGGACTTCTAACTAAATATCTATAAGTATGTTACTCTAGTAATACGATTGTTTATGAGAATTTGCGCTTAGGGAAGTTGGATCTCTTAATATATAATACTATTCGTTTATTTGTTAATTGTTAGTCAGAATAATATACATGATCATAAGATTTGTGACCTATATTTAAATTATTAGATTGCTCACCCTTACTTAATCGGCAAGTGGCTTCGCGCCGCGGTATGCCATAAATCGGAGCTTTTGGCGCGCGCGCAGTGGCCTGTCAATGCGTATTATTTTACGTGAATTAATAGATTGCTTATAACTGGGATGATATGAGAGAATGTAGAAGAAAGCTATTGACACAAGCTATAAGACCATGCAAAATAAACTATCTTATAAACAAAATGAAAGCCAGAACTTGGTCAGGGCATAGTGTGCCGTACGGCAATTTCAATTTTGGTGTTTATGAAAGATGTAGTGCCAAAGGGCACTTCCCGATTTTGGAAGCTTAGTAACTGATGATTTGTTATTTCTGAAAATACCTTAATATTTAGCAATCAAAGAGATGCAAGCTTCTTGGCACTAGATGTTTCCTATTTCAGGTTTTATGGGTTTCTGGATAGTACATAGTTTCGTTCATCAAGTATGATTTGGTTTAAAATATCTTATATATTTAAACGAGCAATCCTTGTTTGTAATAATCTCAATCTCGGAAACGCCTCCAACGATTTTAATAATTTTTTTATACAAGTAGTTTTGGGGGCGAGAAACCGACCTAGCTAGGTTTAAGGCAATAACATTAGAATAAAAGACTAAAGGGAAAAGGTAAATTTCGCCACTATATACAAGACTATAATAGCTCAGATCGGGTGATCCGGAAAGCAGAAGATACCGGTTCGAATCCAGATGTCCTATTAGATTTTTTTTTGTTCAAGATTTGTACATTTTTAAAAATCCGAGCAAGGCTCGGTCGTCCGGATGTTTATTGTAATACGGGGCATGGAACGCAGCGGTTGCAGGCGGGCGCCGCGCGAACGTAACTCTTGGCGCGGGGTCGGCGCGCGGGTCTCTCGGTGCCGGCGCCGCACCGACCGAGCGGCCCAGTGTGGTGCGCGCTCAGCTCGACCGAGCACCTGACACACCCGCCGTGTACCGCGCCCACCCTCACCTACACTCAGGTAACCCGCTTGCGATCCGATTTGTGATGCCGTATTTAGTGCTCCATTGACCGCCGACGGACAAATCTGTGATTGCATACAAATTGGCTTCATCCTCATTGCTTACCTGGAGAAGGTGGGACGGTCCGTAAAGGCGATCAATGGAGCACTAAATACGGCATCATTTCACCATTTAAAAATATACGAGTATTAAATATTTATTATAACAATATTGACTAAACGCGCACTACGCTTATAACTATAATATTAAGGATACTTAACATAACATGTAGCGGAAGTG
Organism: Leptidea sinapis; assembly: GCF_905404315.1. NCBI lineage: Eukaryota > Metazoa > Arthropoda > Insecta > Lepidoptera > Pieridae > Leptidea > Leptidea sinapis. The sequence goes on along the minus strand of NC_066292.1, from coordinate 7,264,266 downwards.
CGACCTCTGGTGGCATTTTGAATAACAAGGCTGATACGAAAAAATTAAAAATAGTATCAAGGCACATTACACTTTTACTCTTATAGAAATGTATTCAATTTTCAATTTAATCTGAAAATGTACATTTTATTCAAACAAAACAAATCTTATAACTATATTTGCAATAAAACTATCATTACGGGGAAGCGTATCAAGAATACTGGCAGCATTTCCGTTTTGGATAGTAAGGCTGATCCGTTGACTGAAAAAGCTGCCAGTAGTCCTATTTAGGCGAGAAGATAGTACTTTGTACATTCTCCACGCCTCGGGGCCCCACGGGCCAAATGTATGACTTACTGAGATCGACATTTTTGCGACGTTTCCCGTCTTATTTTTTTTACATCTGAAAATTGTATTTTATGTTATTGTATATTATTATATGAAAGTAGAATATGTTTGGTTTAAATATATATAATAATATATTGTATTTAATAATAACATTTACAGATTGTATGCCTGGTAGATAGTAAATGTCTTGTGTATATTATATTATAAAGTACTGTTCACTCAATTTATTGCTCAGCTCCTTTTTATTTAATTATCGTTATATTATTCATTGAAATTATTTTAAATTACATTTTAACTGTTCATAATGGAGTGCTTGTCGCCACGTGAATGTATGGAAGTGAGAGTTGGGTGTGGCAGAAGAAGCATAAAAGCAGAATTAATGCAGTTGAGATGCGATCACTGCGTAGTATCTGTGGGGTAAGACTGACTGATAGAATTCCGAATGCGGTAATACGAGCGCGCTGTGGTTTGTAAGAGGATGTTGTGACAAGGACTGAAAATGGAATGCTGAAATGGTTTGGACACGTGGAGCGAATGAGTGAAGAAAGAATGACGCATCAAATATATAAGGCAAGTGTGTGTGGGCAAGTCGGTCGCAAAAGACCTCGTAGAACATTCGTCGACCAAATTGGGATGTTTTGAGAAAAGGAGAGGTCCGAAGCACCCGCAACCGGCGAGCATGTATGAAAAGAGTAATGAATGTAGAGGAAGCGCGTGAGGTTTGTAAGGATAGAAGCAAATGGCATTCTATTGTCTCTGCCTACCTCGACGGGAGCAAGGCGTGAGTGTGTGTGTGTGTGTTTAAGATGAAGACTACAAGGCGTCATAGTAAAGAATCATTCAATCATTCCCTGCCACAGTGATTCACTAAATATGCGAACTCTAAAACATCAGATCTCTCCTTAGACTAAGAATTGGTCTCCTTTGCACGCCAACTAGATAATGGAGGCGTAGTCGCAAAGTGCGACAAGTAATACAACGCGCAAGTGGGCGTACTCGAGCCAGTCTCAAACAGTGTGTGACATGCCACATGTTCTGATAAACTTTGCTAATAATTGAAACAAAAATGCCGGGTTGCATAGTAAAACTTTGTAAAAATAATACTACAAGAAATAAGAATTTTTTGGTTTTCAATTACCTGAGCCGCACTGCAATTACTATCAGTTGAGCGTCCTTTTAGTCTCGTCCCTTATTTTGATTAAATTCAATTATAAAAGATTTCTGTAGCAGTCATTTGTTTCTGCTTCCTTGATATAAATAATGAATATGCTATATTTCCATTTCTTTATAATGATCATTTTTCAGAGGCGCGCTGTCGAGATAAGTATTCATTTAGAATCACCTTTATCGTCGGTATTATCTCACCGCAACGTTTTTTGCTCCGCATTTCTAACAATATACTACATTATTAATGTTTCCTCATTGTGAAGTAAAAATAAATGTTCTCGCTGAAGGCGACGCTTCAAATGAAAATCTATAACTCGGATTCACACTCAAGTAACAAATGCTTCTTTCTTCTCCGTTGCCAGAACCTAGGCAAAAAAGACTATAGAAGAAACCTAAGATGAGTCTTACATTCGATTTTATCTTGAATAGATTTTGATTGATTTTTCATATAACTAAAGATTATTTTTGTATTTCTTGCGATGTGTATAAAATGTTTAATTCGCGTCGGGACACGTAGCCTGATCGAAAATTCGTAAGACATAAAGAAAGAAATTTGAAAGGAGATAAACTTTTTAATGTAAAATAATTGTAATTCGTCTGAAATGTTAAATATTTATGTAATGTATATTATCATTATTGTGTACGATAGCGCAATAAATGAATATTTGATTTAACTAGATAAATGCTAGTAATTTTATACTGATAAATAAAGGAATTCGTGCGAAATTATTCCGTAACCATTTCAAAATATTCCAAAATGTACAACGATAATGTTCAAGTTTTCACTTCTACCGGCACTCCCGGAGTGCAAACCAATACATTATGGGCAGCGTTACCCCTCAGAATTCACATTACGTAATGTTCACTCGAAAAAAAAAATCAAATTCAAAATTTCTATATTTGGTATTAAATTGTAACAAAATTACTTAAATCTACTTATTAAAGCAATTTACAATTAAGCCTTATATATGTAGGTATCAGAAAACTTATTTCTACAACCCTATCTACGTATTGAGGGATAAAACTTTATTATGCTTAAAAAACTAATACATGAGGTTTGTGGGGGGGGGGGGAATACAGGAAACTGGGAAAACCTGGCTATTTGCTCTTGTATGTTCACTCGAACTGAGCGCTCTGGCTTATATAGGCCACCATCGTCACGGTGATGATGCTACCAACTGTAAGTTGGCACTACTGTAGAGCCAACTAACTTACACGAATCAGGTTAACCAAAGATCTGAATATTTTCTGCTATTATGGTTTTTTCTAAATTTATAGTTATAATTATATAAAGCAGTACTAACACAGTAAGTAGTTAAATAAATGCTATAATTAATTGGGATGTCTAATCTAATCTAATCAATCATATATCGTAAACTTATAATGTCAAATAATGTCAAATGTCTTATGACAGTTCATGACGTTGGTAGCGCTTCTTAACACATCAAGGGTATGTTCCTATATTCACTGCGACCACTTTACAGTGTGACGTCAATTTAGTATACTGTGAAGCCGTTCCTTTATAGCCAGTTATACTGTTTACTATTTAAAACGGAACGCAATCCCGTATACTGTCAGCCGCATTTTTTGACGCAGTTTTCAAATGAGTGTATTAAAGTTTTCTAGTTCATTAAAAAAACTTTTGTTGGAGTACTGTCAAATTAAAATTTTTTTAATTAATATTTTAGGCACTCGAGGTTTTGACTGATCACGTTTTTTTTTATGGAATAAGAGGACAAACGAGCGTACGGGTCACCTGGTGTTAAGTGATCACCACCGCCCACATTCTCTTGCAACACCAGAGGAGTAACAAGAGCGTTGCCGGCCTTTAAGGAAAGTGTACGCGCTTTTTTGAAGGTACCCATGTCGTATCGTCCGGAAACACCGCACAAGGAAGCTCATTCCACAGCTTAGTAGTACGAGGAAGAAAGCTCCTTGAAAACCGCACTGTGGAGGACCGCCACAGTGGGGATGATATCCTAATTTGTGGCGTGTCGTGCGAAGGTGGACGTGATCAAAGAACTTCGAGTACCTTACCTCGAAAACGCCGGTGCTCACAGTAGAATATGGCGGAGATTTATGACGTCATATATTTTCCTAGGGTACTGCGGCAGTATACTGGCAGTCCATAACGGAATGAATTTTTCTACAGTGATAGCACTGTGCAGTACTCGCAGTGCATTCACAGTGCGGAATATACCCGAAGTAATGAATTTTATAATATTGCTGACATATGTGTCTATTAATAACATGATAAGATTTTAGTGAGAGCTCTCAAAACGCAAATTTAATTAACTAAATAAGCAATGGAAATTAAGCAATTGAATTGTTCTACGAGAATCCCTTATAATATGTGAATAGTTGATAGACTTCAAACGTATTGGCCCGCGTATCTGATACAGATGGAAGTTCCGACGGCGAGGTGTGCGGTGGAAGCCTCGCGTTCCAAATAGATATTAAACATTCAACGAGTTCGCATACACACTTAACCCTCATAAATATTCAGTGCAGACCTCGTACAATCAATTCTTGCAGTTCCCGAGCTTGAGGAAAAACTGTTTGAACAGCCGAATAATATGATATCAAATAGAGCAGAACATTTGAATAAAATATGAGGGTACTAATACTGTTATGGACTACTCGATTGGTGTGTACTGAATGCTGGAAATCATTAATAAGGACATCGTTTCCTTCAGAGAACATTGCATAACTTTAAACTATGTATACAATTCTTATACTCGGATAAATAAACTCACAGCACCCATACCGGTACAGTGCAAAAACACAACATCCTGAGCGTCAAAAATTTGTAGGAATCGAACTTGGGAAAACGCTTCCTTCTTCATTCCAACAACTGAGATGGCACGTCTTCGTACTATGCCCTCTTTAAAAAAAAACTTCAACTAAATGTAATTGCATTTTTTTAAATTAGAAAGTGAGAGTAAAAGAGATGTATAGGTAAAATAAAATAAAACACTTTTTTAAAGATTAAAACGCGCGTAAATGGTACTGTTTTTATATTAGATTTTGCGTAAAAGTTTCATTATTATTATTATTTTGGTTAACCCGACGTTTCAAGACCCTTCCAGATCCCTTTTTGAGGGGGACTGCAGATGAAATGAGTCTAGATGCGCTTTTTTTTTTAATTTTTTTTATTTTGAAAAAAATATTAAGAATTGCTTTTACATTATTATCATAGAGGTCAGGATACCTTACCAATTTTAAATAAATAACAATAACAGCTAATACAACAACGACCAGACATCCAGACGTTGTAAAATTCGAATGTGGTAACACAGTCATACTGGATAATGCATTCCGTCCTTCTAGTTATATCTCTTCGCTAAAATATTATCATATATTTTATGTTTCTTAGTGCTATTTTGTGCTTACAAATGTCTCACTAGAACTTGTTTCATTTTTGTTTCTTCACGGCTCGTTCATTTTTATGATTCTTTTTAAATGTAGCGAATTCGTGATTTTAGCTTTGTCTCGCACTTTGTAAAATTATTTTTTGGCATCACATTTTAGTTAATCTTTACGTAGTCCCTCTAGATATAGTTTATATCATTTAATCCTTTATATAGCAACGCTTATATAACAATTTCTCCCACGATTGGACATTGTCTCACTAATGCAGACAGATTAAATAAAGCTTTTAGCTTTGAGGGAGGATGAAATAAAGTTTTGTTGTTTTATTGTTTCAGGTACAAAAGATCTGCATTGTTGGCGACAGTCATTCCTAGCTCTAATTGTTCTGGTGCAGATAGACTTCTTATCTGATATATTTATTTGTTACTAATTGTTTATTTTACACTCATAATAATAATAATATGTTTTGTTTGTTATTTAATTATTTGAGTCCTTCGGATTATATAATAGTTATTTATGCAACTGTTGTATAATAAAGGGTATTAAAACACGAAGGTGGGTTGATAATAGTATCACATGTGTGTTTTAATACCTAATTATGAACAGTTGCATACAAGACTTTATCTACACCCATAATAATATGAATCCTAACCATTAGATCATCCAAAAAATTGTTGTAACGGAATTCAGTACAACATTACGTACAACACTTGTTTGGATGTTGTAATCGTTACAAGGACATTGGGTGTTTTAATGTTGGCAATAAGCAAACTGTTTTAGAATATTTAATAGAGGATTTAAAGCATGGGTGTAGATAACTATATTTTACTAAATTGTGAGAGCTATCACTTCTCGTCTGATATCCAAAATAACATATCATAAACTTTTATAACTGTCCTTAATATTATAGAGATTTACAATGATTTGAGTGAGGGTTTTATCACCAGTTTCTGGACCTGTTATTTATATGTGTTGTAATAAAAACTTTCAACGTTTTCTTATGAATCAGGTTCTCTGTATATTATATTGGTAAAAGTACCATGTTATTGAGATTATTTGAAGGGAAGACGTGTCATAGATAGGTTAATATTTATATGTTTTTAAACTTTTATCATCGCGACTTTAATATTGTAATAATTATTATGACGGGTACTGTCGATATATACCTATATATAGATTGATGTACTATTAGTCTCAAATTACAATGTGTCAAGAGTTTCTCGCCGCCATCGCAGTTCCAACGCGACCACGATTCATGCAATTGGATGGATATATCAGCAACAAGTTAATAAAATATATATAGTGAGTACTCCTCTTAATAATTACTAAGTTAATATTTAGTTCAAAGGGCTCCTGTCATGAGTGTTTATTAGTTTTTTATTTCTTTGTGTATTATGATTTTATAAAAAAAACTATCATTATATCTCTAAAAATAAACAGATGAGGTAGTTTACTCACCCTTTTTAACATTAACTTTATGTTTGTTAACGAATGAAAAATATACCAAAATTGCATATTATTAGGTAAGTATAGTTTAATTAAATTCGTTGTGATGCCTTGCTACGCATAATGACATAATTCCATTTAGATAATGAATGTGCCAAATCATTATATATGTATATATGTCGTAGGTATATTGTCAAAGCCGTGATATTATAATTTCACTATTGATATTATAATCACTAACCGGTAGATAGTCAATCGACTTCAATTTTAGGGTTCCGTAGCCAAATGGCAAAAAACGGAACCCTTATAGATTCATCATGTCTGTCTGTCTGTCCGTATATGACACAGCCACTTTTTATCAAAACTATAAGAACTAAACTGTTGAAATTTTGTGAGTAGATGTATTGTGTGAATCGCATTAACATTAGAAAAAAAAAACAATAAATTTTGGGGGTTATACTTAGAAATGAAACTCAAATTTTTTTTTTCATCAAACCCATACCTGTGATCACTATGATATTGATGTTTTTAATATATTTTTTTTTCTAAACTGAAGTGTTTGCGCGATATCTAGTAAGATTTTTTTAATAGATACGTATAAATAATGACAGCTCATTTGTACTTCATGATTTTGAGCAAAGATTTTTGCCCAAAATCATTTAAATAATTTACTTGCTGCTATGGAACCCTTCATGGGCGAGTCCGACACTTGGCCACTTTTGTGATATTATAATATCACTAAAACCAGGCCATTTAATTGTAAGAAATGAACTCAATTGACAATCTTCTGGTAAATTATAATATCACTAGTGAAATTGTTATATCAAGGCTTAGACAATATACCTACGACAAATATATTATATCCTCTTAGTTATACGCGAACATTTATATCAAGCTTCAATCTATTAATGAAAAGAGACAATCAAAGCAAGACGTACATATTCTATTGAAAGAGCTTATATTATTGATAGTAATTTTTTATTTCTAACATAAGTTTAACTTTTTGGGAGTAAAATTACTTATAATTAATCGTTACTTATCATAAATAGTATTGAAATACAGTCAAAATAAAGTTCTTTCTTAAAGTCTTAATTTTTAAATTGGAAGCTTACAAAAACCTTCTTACAAACCACGGACTAGTTAACAAAATAAGGCCTCCATGTCACCTTATATAACAGTGTTGCACCAAAACAAGCCGATTAACGTGTAAATACATAGCCCCACGCACACACTTACACTACTACAGGCCGATAGGCGACCATTATGAGAATTTCATCGTCTGTGACAGATCAGTTTGCGTCTCAAGAAAATATTTAAAAAAAGCCGTTGTGCGTTGTGAAGAAATGTAAAAACGATACTTTATAAGTATTTGTGGCCATATATGATTATTTAGTGAGAAAAAATTGTGTAACTAGTATCCCCCGTAACCGCACACACTAGCATATCGGTGCTTCACTTGCTAAAATCACGGCGCGGAGTCCTTCTTTTTTTACTCGTCCGTGTTACAATCATTAAAATACAGTAAATCATTTTTTATTTAATAATTATTTAAGTAAATTAATGCTATCAAAGCTTGCCCTTCACGCTTATACTATTGTAAATAATATTAAATGCACATAACATTGTCTTAATCTATTGAATATTAAAAATAATCATATCAGTATAATTCGGTCAACTTATTTATAAAACATAGACGATGTAATATTTTATGAGTGTATAAAATGTCATTATTTAGGAATAATATTTATAATTAGCATCATAAGTTTATTTAAATTTTATTGTACAAATGATTCTGAGTTACTGATTAATGTAAATATGGTTATTAAAAGGATTAGAAATAAATAATGTAGTATAATTTCGTTATATTCTTCATTGCTTCATATCTTCTTAAAATATATTAATCCAGTGTCCTGATGCTTGTTTCCAGTGAACTACTAAACGAATTAACGGATTTTTGTGAGGTTTACTTCATTGAGTGTAGTTTAGTCCAACTTGAGAGATAGGATAGTTTTTATATCAAATATTAGTTTTGTATGGATATATTTGCTATGAGAGAATTTTTCAGTTCTGCTGTGAAATAATTTCATTATAACAACATGGAGCATATTTTACCAAATAGTTCTTGATGTTATGAAATATTATTGACAAATTCATAAAAAACAGTATTTTATTTATTACTAGGTGACCCAGCAAACGTTGTATTGCCGATATTAAAATCGCGATACAAAAGTAACTGTTGATCGTAGATGGGTGAAAATTTGAAGCTGTATGTATTTTTTAATGCTGACTCATAATCATCAATTTAAAAAAAATGTCAAAAAAATTGAAAAAAAATTTCGTGTGGACCACCCTTAACATTTAGGGGGATGAAAAATAGATGTTGTCCGATTCACAGACCTACCTAATATACACTCAAAATTTCAAGAGAATCGGTCAAGCCGTTTCGGAGGAGTTCAAAGTTTAACACCATGACACGAGAATTTTATATATTAGATGTACAGAACAACGTCTGTCGGGTCAGCTAGTAAATTGTATATTTTTCATTGCTATTAAGGTTCAGTCATTTATTTATAATAATAACCATTAAACAGTATGTTATATTATATTAAACAGTAAATATTCAATTAAAGCGAATATTTATCTACACTTATGAATTCACGAGACATCCGTTGTTGACAGTAAGCTGCAAGTACCATGGACTAATTTCTGAAACTATTACTTAAATATCTGCAAACTTTAATAATTTATACGTCTAGATAAAGTCCTTTGAAGTTAGACGAATGATAAAAACAGGCCAGGAATATCAGTTTAGTGTGCGTGACAAGCTACTTCTAACACTCGCGATTTGTATGACAATTTGTGTTAGTGTGCGTGAATTGCTTAAATTGAGGCTAGTTCTAAACTAAATATTTTCGATGTTTTCACAGTTTTCATAGTCTATTTAGACGTATAAATTATCTAAGCCTGTGATACAAATGTTTGTAGAGCTGACATACATATCCATATCTCTTGATATAAGCGAGAATCAAAAATTTGAACATGATTTATCATTGGATAACACCACCCATAACCATGAGTTGCCTGTACAGCGAGAGTTTTAAAGTCTTATTATTTTGAGAAAATTTGTAAATGGTGTGTGTGACTCATATGTGAAGTTCGTGGTATAATTTGACTGTTGGTATTAAGTTGGATAATTTCTCTGAATACTACCAGTGGTAAATACAGTACAAGATGCTGAAACACACCGAAACGTCGATAGTGCGAGAAGTTGAAGCTAAATTATCTTACAATTTGCCTTATTTATAATGTATGTTCTTAAGAATGATGGGCACCACAATTCTTAATTTTTGTATTTCAAAATTATTACCATTTTTTACTGCAATATAAATATCATTTGACACGCTTCTCATTACATGGATTACACCTAGTTATCTGCTGTTTCGGTAGTTCATAAAACTTTTTAATGTATCTTCTTAGGTCGTCAAGCATTGGGTGACTCAGGACGGACAAAGACGTCGAGGCAGACCCCGAAAACGGTGGTGTAACGATCTGGATGCTTATAATGGAGTAAAACAGGCGAAGCCTTTGCCCAGAACCGGAATCCGTTAGGCTAGTAAAAAAATCTTGAGAATGAAAACACCACAAATCATATTTTTGTGTATTTTACAAAATACAAATTGTGTAAAATTAACACCATTTCTTACTGCACTATGAATATCATCGTTGACAAGACAAGATTAAAGTTACTGGCTTTAAAAACAGCAAGGGCACGATGGAATAACTTTCAAAACTTTTATTTCTCCCATATTTACCCACTCAAGTGTCATCCCATTCCTAACGATTGAATCTTGAGTGTGTATATTCTAATAACAAGAATGATAGAAACTTTTACCGTACATGTTATGTGAAAAGCCCCTTTCACCAGTATGTATCCTGTTATGTCTTATCTATCTAATAAGTCTTATCACTAAAATTAAACGAAGGCTAAGGTTGCGTTAAATGTTCGATCGACGATCAGCGCTGACGTCGGTCAAGCGTTGCTATAACTATGAAAATATAATTATTATAGAACGTGTTCAGTCCAGCGCAGATGAAGTGCTACGCGCGTAAAGCTACGTCGCGCTGACGAGAATCGTCAGTCGAGCTCGTCGGTCCGACGTACATAGGTCTGCTGACACCCTATGGCGATAAATTAGTGCATTCACTGCGACGCTGACTGAGCGACCGACCGTACACGCGTTCGTTACATTGTAATCAAAAAGTTGACCGTTGTTCGAGCACTAAATGCTGCCTAATACTAATAATGCTTACGAGTCAAACAGTCAATAAATTTATTTGTATTTGCGAGAGACGATAGAACAAAAAATATAGGATGCCCTGAGGCAATTTAATAATATTGACAACGAAATCTGTTATATATCAATCCTATTATGCCTAATTCAATTTCAATAAATGCCATAAACTTTATGAGTAATTGACTTTTAAATTAATTGAAAGCTTGTTATTAGTTCAAAATAGAAATTTAGAACTTATTACGTGTGATGATTCCATATTTACGCTGAGATTGAGCCAAATCTTAATACTCATATTAATTAACTTAAGATTTGCTGCGAAACAGGCAGTTAAGGCGTATCGTATTTCTGTGCGGCTTACGGACAATCACTTAAACTGTTAATTACCTCCCGTATGAAACCATCACTTGTGTAAATATATTATGATTGATTTCATTTTGGACTTACGCTTCAGACAAATGCAACAGAACACATGCACTGTTATGTGGTCACTGTACCTGGTGATACGGGTACGTGTGGTGATCCACAGAACTCGAACTTATACTATACTACTAATCTTGAGTACAACTTATTATTTTTACTACGTAAGTATATCCGAAATATTATTATGACTACTGTCTGAATGGATAATGACCAAAAACTATGAGACGACATAAAAGTAAACAATAAAACAGTTTATATCTGCCTTCTCTATGATATGTATTAATTCATCACTTATTAACTCTTTTTATTTATAACTAAAGTACAGACATAATAAAATCTTAACAATTCTTAATATAAAATATATTTGTGAACACAATACACATCCACAAACACACATCGTCACTCACACACACCCGCACCTTATTAGTGTTAAGTAGGTACTAACTTAGTGATTATAGATATAGAAGAGCAGGATCTTCTGACTGAGGTTTTGTCCTTACAGAAGGTTTTAACTAATTATATCATTAATTAATACTTTTGGTACCAATAAAGAAATTTGAAGTTTCAAACCCTATGAAAATTGCTTAAAGGAGAAGCCTAAAATTGCTCACAATCCATATTGTTGCAAACAGACCATGAAAATACAACCCAATAGAAATAAATATTTACTTTACAATACAAAAATATAAGCCCAATATTGAAGAATTATACTTGTAACGGTATCACAGTGTTGAAACCGAAACTGAAAACAAATCAAGATTAAAATAAACCAATGGTTTCAGAGAATTTCCAAGACTGCAGCGGAAATCTCGATAGCCCTAAAACAATTAAAGAGAGCATTCACAGTGTTATCGAGGAGTTCCCAGTGAAGGACGTTATCGGGACCACTGAACAGATGAACCAATTTAATTGATTCCATTTTAACGCCACTATACTACAATCCGCTTTGTCTTTGCTAATCGAAATTCACTTCGAGTAGCCGTAACGAATTTTTCTTTAAAAGAACTAAGAATAAATACTGCTTGAGTGGCATTGAAATAGGAACCTTTATAATTATTTATGGCGGCGTTTCGGGACCGTTTCTTTCACACGTTTTCTCATTGATACTTAATTTATTACCGGAGGCTGTTCGATTGGCGTCTGTGCGCCCCCTTAATAACGTAATTGATAAATTACCAGGTGTGTTCATGACTGATTCGATATTACGATCTATTTGAAAAATCATCTAGCTTATTATTAATTCTATCGTTTTATGTATCAAAGCTTAATCTAGAAATAGAAGACGTAAAAAGTTGTTAGCTCTAAATGTATTAATAATTTATCACGCAGTTATATTATTGGAGAAAATTGATAGTTAAAATAACATTTAATATTTACAAAATTATATTTGTTTTTCTTTCCGTAGTAATAAAGTTATTATACTGTTGCCCCACTTGTATTACAATCTAGCCTTCACTTTGACTAATAAGTAATTATACTTTAACTTAGACTGCTGGATATATTAAACTAAGAATGTGTCCATAACACGTTTCTTAATGTCTCTATTAAGGGGAAGTCACTTTGTTCATTGAAGTCTTTTATAATATCACTATTTTAAACTGTATTACGCTAATTCACTAGCACTACCAATTCTTCAATTATTAAAATTAATATATTATTCGTATTATCCTATGATTTTTATGTCTGAATCATTGAAAGTGATGCCGGTCCTGGCCTACTTTTTGTATGATTTGTGGATTATCTATAGTTAATGCTATGGCTTGGGTCTAAGAAAAATTATTATTATCAAAAATCGCCTACGCAAATGAGAAAATTTAATAGTCGAATGAAATATTATTAATAATTTTATATACTTATAGTTTCCCTATAATCAAAATTTATGAATTGAACGAATAGGCTATTCTTCGATTTTTTTAAATAAATTCTTACATGATCGTAAAGATTCGATAGCCGAATGGTATCTGTAATTTGTCAAAATAATTCCACTTGCTAAGAAAAATTGTTTTAAATTTAAACGATAAATAGTCGCGCCAAAACGGAGCCGCCATGATCATGACGTCATAATAACAAAAACAAAGAAACATCCAATGTGCAGTGCATTTTTTTAGAGAATATAAACGACCTTTCATAGTTGGTATTGTTGTTGGGTTGCCTAAACAAATTGTTTCTGCTATAGTGACATCACAAAATGGTGGTCGGCGTTTTCGGTCACGTGAAAAGCAGATAATAAACAATTTGTAATGGTTTTAAATTGATAACCCTCACTTTTAGGATTAAACCACAAATAAAATTTGTAAAACAAAATTTTAATAACGATGCGGGGCTCGTACCCACGACCTCCGGCGTTCTGTGCCGGTGCTCTAACCAACTGAGCTAACAGTTTGAGTAACGTATCGTCAAATAAATATTGTATATATATAAAATATTGAATGCTTTCTTCAACTCTAAGGTTGTGGATTCATTCATTCAACAGATAATAAAACTACGATTTTAGTTTTGAAAATAAAAATAATTTTCATGTTTTTATAACAAATTAGAATTGGATTCGTATTTCTTATGGTATAAAACACTATATATACTTTCACAGCTTTATTTTGATAGATGAAACTGACCTATTGTTGTTAAATCTAATTGCTTAGTAACAAATCATTTGTATTATATAATTAAAAAGAGCGTTAATATAATTCTGTTCTAATTAGTCCGATGAACAAAGTGAGCGACGGGAACAAATAGCAAACATCAGAACATTTCAAAAAGATGTCAGAAGAGTTTAGAAGTGCGATGTTGTGAGTCTTGGAGTGAGAGTAAACAAGCCTACCTACTTGAAATTCATCACAAAATTTCTTTTCTTGATAAAGTGAATTAGGTCGAACATTTCCAAGTTGTTAGCGAACTTTCAATATTCCGAGTGTCAAATATTAGTTTATCAAATGGAAGGAAATTTAATTTGAATCGGGAATTAGGTGACGCTTATATAAAGTGATCCATTTCTTCACAAATAGCTGTAATAGTGAACGAGATTTAACAGGATTTCAGTGTAAATAATTTGATTCATATAACTTGAGTAAATTTGTGAAGAAAGCTATGAGTTTATCGTATATTATAATGTGTAAAAAGTTATTGATTGATGTAATGTATGTTCATAGGCACATAAGTGAATTTGCTAGAAACTGTCATAAAAATAATGTTAACACCAGGAACAGACATAAATTTATAATGCTTTCTACTCGGCTAAGTCGAGTTAGTAAGCCTTTTGTGGAGCGATATATATGCTTTAACAACAAGATCTCAGAAAATGGACAAAACAAAAGTATTACCTTATTCAAAAGAATTATTAAAAAACGATTGTGTGAAAAAGGTTAGAATAACATAAATGATTTTCTTAATGATACCACAGAATAAGTTAAACTGTACAATATTACTTTGTAACCATATCTTTTTGATGAAAAAAAGCCCATTGAGTTTGTTGCGCCCATTCTTCTCAGGTCTGAGGCATGCCTTTTGGAATAGGTGGTAGTTTTGACTTTCACTAAGTGATGTCATATCCTATTTTGAATAAAAATAATTAAATTTAAATTTAGAAACCCCAGCAAATACGTTACATTCAATTAATTGATAATTTAATTGTAAGAGTTAGTTACATATTTTTTCAAACAACAACAAATTTAACGAGATACATGAACTTTTTAACAAGATTGATAATCAAGCGAGTGTGACGTGTTCACTTTGTTAAAACAATTACAAAGCCCGCAAGTTGTGAGAATTTGGCACAAGTGGTGAGTAGGACGAGTTTAATTGACAGCAGGCACCGCGGCCGCGCCCCTCACCGCGCTACATACTACGAGGACAAGAATACCTACGAGGCTACGAGGAATTGTAGCTTTTAGTACTCGTACCGACAAGGAACCTATTTTTGCCGTGAAACAGTAATGCGTAAATGTTATTGTGTTTCGGTCTGAAGGGCGACGTACCTAGTGATATTACTGGACAAATGGGACTTAACATCTTATGAAATAATTTATATTATTTACACATCACTAATATATTGGATGCAGCACCTTACAAACAAATTTTTATGTATATTACAACCACTCGAAAATACTCTATTTGATTGTAAAGAGTGGCCGTTGAGTTTCTTATATGTTCTTCTCACGAGCTCAAATTTTTAACGAACATATGATAAATTCAGTAATTTAAAAGAAATATTTTTAGTGACGATTCAAAAGTGCTTAGTGTGAGCCTAATTGAATAAAGTTTATTTGACTTTGACTTTATGTCTCAACTCTCAGAGTTGAACAAAGCATACAAAATTTTATGACGACACGTCACTCGAACGGTTAGCTTAGTTGGCAGAGCACTGGCACGGAACGCCAGAGGTCGTGAATTCGAGTCCCGCATCGTTCATCAAATTTTGTTTTCAAATTTTATTTGTGTATTAATCCCAGAAGTGAGGTTTATCACTTTTAAATCATAACAAATTGTTTGTGTCTCAAGGTGACGAGCGCAATTTTTGTGCTATTCAAATTTTTTAAGGTTTTTCAAGAATCCTGAATGGCACTGCATTCTAATAGGCAGGGCGTATCAATTACCATCAGCTGAGATTCCTGGTCGTATCGTCCCTTATTTTTTAAAAAAAAAAAAGAAAAAAAGTTGGCAGAGCTACACAGATCTCAAAACTAACTTGATATTATCATAATATCATTATATAAATTAGTTATAATTAATGTGTCATTATAACTGATTAGCTGACTTAATTACAATTACAAATAATGTGTTTTACAAATAATTAAATTTGACTTTATTACAATTACAAATAATGTTTATTTATTATTTATGTAAATGATAATAAGATAAATATGAGGCATGACATGACATCTATTTAACACGAATTGCCTTAAGGCCATTATATTATCATCATGTATAGCTATAACTAATATTTGCTTTCTATTTGCAATTTTTTAAATCCTTTTTTAAGATATTCACATTAATTTTCGCTTAATGAATGGTGAAAGTAAAAAATGATATAATATAGCCTTATAAATAAAGAACAAAATTTTCATAGAATTAAGTCTTTAACTTTATATTATACTAGCTGACCCGGCAAACGTTGTTTTGCCATATAATGTATAATTCACGCGATAGTTTTATAAGTAATAAAATATTGCCTATATTATAGCCAATAGTTTTTGCAGCGCACGCAAAAATAGGTTTTCGATTTTACACCTTGTGTTACAAAATAGCAATTTTATTACGGATCCCTAATTTTGAAAAAAAAAACATAGCCTATAGCCTTCCTCGATAAATGGACTACCCAACACTGAAAGAATCATTCAAATCGGACCAGTAGTACCAGAGATTAGCGCGTTCAAACAAACAAACAAACACTGCAGCTTTATAATATTATTAGTATAGGTAACATTATATTCAAATATTTATAAATCTATACAAATAGTTTTATACACGAATAATGGCGCATCTCAGTAACATCTAATATAAAGTTCGATTCGGAATATGTTTTATTGCCGGGAGCGAAGCCTTGGAGCGTGAAAGGCTCAAAAGTTTTATTGAAAGGATAAAATAATAATTTACTTTTTATTCTACAGCTCTTTATTCGCTAAGTACCATTTAGCTTACCATTACGTACAAAAGTTCACATTTATTAGTACTCTACTCTAAATGTATGGATAGACGTATATATTTATCCAAAACGTGTATGTATATGCAGTAAAACCCCGTTAAGCTGGACCCTGAAATTTTAAAAACCTCAAAACCTCGAAAATATGTTATTTCCCTTCCCTTCAAACATAAAAACTTCCATTACTCAAAATCTCAACCCTCAATTCGTCAAAATAATCAGTGAGTCCCTCATTTTGGTACATATTTTCCCTAAATAACTAAGTATCTTGAACCTTTCGAATTTTATTTAACAACCTGTACAACTCGATTATTTGAGACTATTACCTCTATAGCTCGAATAAAAATAAGTTACCGACTTTATCAATTCGTTGACAGTGTTTCTGAGACAGCTATTTAGAACTATACTATGAATAGAATTAACATGAATTTATGACTCACGTTAACACGTGTTTGCTTGCTTGGTGTCAGGTTTAATTTTATTATTTTTGATTTATAATAAATAAAAATGTATAACAATGAATCTCAACCTCTTTATGTCGAATCAAATCCGGCTAAGTCAAAATTCGCTTTAAGTCTGTAACTCGAATTTTTGGCGTCTCCCTTGATGTTCTACCATATATGTGTCGCACATACCATAATATTAAAGTTCACTTTCACCACATAATTGTTCCACAACTCATAATAAATCCATTTATTCCTGTATCAAAATTCCAATATTATATAACCTAAATATGTTACGTGCCTGATATAGTATTAAAGTACTAATAATTACATATACATAAAGTTATTTGCAAAACTTGATGTTTTGTTAAATAGGCCAAACCAACATCAAGTTATCGGGTCGTTATCGTATCGTTGACTGTTAATACAGTAATAACAGTAATAGTTAACTGCCTCTTGAAGGCTGTTAGATTTGGGTGTTAATTTAACACTGATTTATGATTATCTTCCCACTATTTATAACAGCCATAAAATTCTCTCGGAGTCGTGAATTGCGGAGAAGATAAATGGTATAAATTCAATTCTGTTATTTGTTTTGTATTAATTTACATTTACTTTTTTGACTTACTCATGTAAGGCAAAGACTATTTGACGTTTGAGTATTTTTCTTGCATCACTTTACATGTATTGTAATTGAAATGATTAATAAAACGATGAAATGTAAATGTTGATTTATGCAATCATTTTCTTGCCAAATCTTCTCATTAGCTCAACCCTGTGAAGTGGCGGTAATTTCAATACTGAAAAATTTTATTTTTGACATTCATAAGTGTCATTTCCATGACCCACATGAATTAAATGATTTTGATTTAGTTTAACGAGGCTGGTGTTTGGTTTTGATTGTCTTTTGTTTGTTTGTACTCATCACGACCGCATACATACACTTTTTTTTAAAAAATCTCATGGCCCAATGACCAATAACGCACGCGGGTTATTTCTAGGTCAAATCACTTGCAATGAAAACCAATTTTGCTGTAAATGAAATACCTAGAAAAACGCATTATGGAAAAACATTCCAAATCTGGATGGTAAACATTAGATTTGTGGCGTAAGGCGCGATGTTGGAATCCGGTAGCAGGCATCGATTTAAACAGCTCTAGCTTGCTCAAATGATTCGACCTGATGAGGACTAAGCCATAGATGGGAGCAATACTCTATATGTGGCCGGACCTGAACTTGACGCTGGTGTGGTACAGGTGATATACTTGTCTCACTATTGATTACACCATTTTTTCAAAGCTGTTTAGGCTTTGGTTCACTGCTGGACAAAGGCCTCCCCCAAAGATCGCCATGACGATGGATCCTGCGCTACCCTCATCCAACCTATTCCGGCGATCTGAACCATATCGTCGGTCCATCTTGTGGGGGGCCTACTAACACCACATCTTCCGGTACGTGGTCGTACTTTGCTTCTTAATTTCCGCAATATTGGCAATAGCTTGTAAATTAGCGCTCCGGAAAAATAAGATTATCTGAAGATAAGGTTAAGCTGTATTAAGCTGGTCTTATACCATTTATGGACTGTCTCAAATTAAGACCTGGATTGAGGTAAGGGTCCTTTCTGTATTCCGCAGTTTCTATTATCGTAAGTGGTTTACCAGTGGGAAGCTCCTTTGCACATGATGCCGGCTAGAATATGGGTGCCACAGCTACAAGCTGTAATGTGTAAGCATTACTGTGTTTCGGTCTGAAGGGCACCGTAGCTAGTGAAATTAATGGGCAAATGAGACTTAAAATCTTATGTCTCGAGGTATTGCCGCTCAGATGTTTTGTGTTTTTCAAGAATCCTAAGCGGCACTGCATTGTAATGGGCAAATATCAAATACCATCAACTGAACGTCCTACTCGTCTCGTCCCTTAATTTCCTTCAAAAAAGCAAAACAATGCATGTTATAATAATATAACGCCATCGCAATAAGACAGCGGCTATCATTCACTCGTGACGCGAGTCGTTGGTTCCCATCCCTTTTACAGCCATCATTTATATTTCATGCTTAAAGAGATCATATCTGCCGCTCGAGCGCGTATCTCAAGTTTTATTACGTTCAACATCGACAGATGTGCCGAAACAAAGTGATGCTGGTTAGAAGATTAACAATTTCACAAAATCTTGATTCATATTTAAGTTGATGGGCCCCTAGAAAATGGCTCGAAATCAAATAAATCCAATAATAATTGTCATCGAAAAAGAAGCTCCATAATATATCCCAACAAGCCACATTTTAGTATATCATCCCCACCATATGGATGTATGGCGGTCCTCCACAGAGCGATTTCCAAGAAGCTTTCTCCCACGTACTACAAAGCTGTGGAATGTGCTACTTTGTGCGGTGTTTCCGAGACGATACGACATGGTGTACCTTAAAAAAAAACCGCATACAAGTTGTTTATAGTACGACAATGGTTTACCTGTAGTTAGTGGCGTTAAATTTTTTTCGAAAAATTACCACAATCAGTATAAAAGTAATTTAAGGCTTAATTTGTTATTAAAAAAAAAAAAAGAAACTACTGCTGATTTAGTTGCTATGTCCCTTAATAGGTCACCGAAGAAATTTATCTATTAGACCTTTCCTCCTCTAAATGGCCATGTATACTGAGATAAATACAAACATCTTCACTGATATTACAAGTTGAACAGAAGAGCACGCAAACAGCAGTGCAACCGGCTGCGATATGAGGCGCACTCCAACAATGCCGCAACTTTTATTGGAAAACTTAGCTCGAATTTACATCAAGTGCACATTATTAAAATGGTGTGTACTTATGCTAGGGAACTAGATTATTTCCGCGTCAAATTTTGACCTCGGCTTTCACAACAAGACTGTATACTCTAACTATTTAATTATTGATATATTTTTTACGGAAAATGAGGACAAAAGAGCGTACGAGGGTCATCTAGTGTTAAGTGATCACCGGCGCCCACATTCTCTTGCAGAGGAATCACAGGATCGTTGCCGGCCATTAACGAAGATGTACGCACTTTTCTTGATGGTGCCCTTGTCGTATCGTCCCGGATACACCGCAGACGGAAGCTTATTCCACAGCTTGGTTGAAAACCGCTCTGTGGAGGAAAATATATCCTAATTTGTGGCGCAACTCCAAGTGATCTAACCATACACAGAGCATTGGATTTCGAGCAATTCGAGCTCGGCGCTGCACGTGGTCTCCAGTAGCAATAATACCATATGTTGCCGGATCAATATATCAATCGCGCTTAAATAATATAAATTATTTCATGAAAAGTAATAAAGAATAAACTGTACAAATATACATTATCGTATATTGGATGCATCAACCTTTAGAGCTTGTTTTGATGAAGGATGCTTCGTGAACATGATGATCAATAATACTGTTATGTTTAGTAACTGCATCCAACAAATGACACCCAGCTTTTTCGTAGCCAATTTGGCTTTGCCATTCAGATGACCATGGAATTGGCAATCGCTCGTAATTTCCAGACCCAGTATTCAGATGCTGTCTGGTTTATTTCAGTGGTAAACGCGCAAATTTGAGTCTCCTGGGGGTTAAATTAGACAATGTTCATTTCACTCCATTCCCCGACCTTCTCAAGAGAAGAATCAATAAAAAGACACAACTTTCATCTGGCACTAGTCGACGATTTCCCGAGACAGACCTGCATGGCCCGTGAAAACGGTTTCACTAATGCCGTCGTCTGCACAGCAATATATTATGTTTAATGTGTCCAATATATCAACATATTGATATCAAAAATCAGTGAAGGAGATAGCACACAGCCTTGGGGAATTCCAGCTTTCACGAGCGTCAGATTCGAACAACAACCGTCCACAACTATATGTATACTATGCTCAGTACGGAAGTTAGAGGTCCATTTGCATAAATTTTCGATATGCCCAAAAGATGGAAGGTTTGAGAGAAGCACCTTAGCCATACATGATCAAGGGGCTTCGCTATATCCAGGCTTACTGCCAGGTCTTCTCCCTTTCTTTCGGTATCCGCCGCCGATCTGTGTGTTAGGTACTGGGGCCACCAGTTGTTGAACGAGGAATTCCAAGAGCTGGTGGTAAATTATGCTCTGCATGATTTTGGAGAGCTGGGAGATTAGAGCTTCAGGTATGTAAATTCAAATTCAAAAACACTTTATTCATGTAGGTCACAGAAATGACACTTATGAATGTCAAAAAAAAATATAAAAATATTGTTTCTAATTGAATTTACCGCTACTACGTAAAGGGTTGAGCTAATGAGAAGAAGTAGCAAGAAACTCATTGCCACTCTTTTAAGTCAAGATTTACATTTTAGTTGTTTTACAAATCATTTCAATTACAATGACGCAAAATGTGCAAAGTGACGCAACAAAAATACTCAAATGTCAAAAACTGAAAGGCTTACAGTAGATGTAGTTTACCGTATCTGAACTCTCTCCTTTGTTTGGATCGGATGGACAAGGGCTGACTTACATGAGTCCGCAAGAACGATTTTTGAATATGAGTTCCGGAATAAACGCGTTTGCACTAACATTAACTCAGTGGCACACATTCTGAGTACAATGAGAGAAATGCCACCGGGCCCACTTCTTCACGTCTATCGAAAACAGAGCTCACCGAATAGTTTTTTTTCTGAACTGTACTTCAGGTATAGAGCTCTGACACCGCGGGATGATCAGCGGTATTTTCCGTTTTCGCGAAAAGTCGAGTTGAAGACAAAAAGAGTGCACAAGACAGTTTTTCTCTTTTTCCGTATAGGCCAGTGTGTCATTCCTCATGTGAAACAGCTGCAGGGACGGCTGGTTGAAGTTCCCAAGAGCAGCTTTCGACAAAGCCCAAAACTTGCGTGTTCCCGTCGGGTAACTGGATCGCCGATTTTACTCTACGTGTTGTGTAGCAATTTTTTGGAAGAGGAGGACAAACAAGCGTACGGTCACTTGATATTAAGTGATCACCAAAAATCTTCCTTAAACATTGACATTCAACAATTTTTGTATCCGTGGTATTAAGTTCCCTTAAAACCACGGATACCAAGTACCCAGATGGTGGAAATAATATCCCAATTTGTTGCGTGTTGTGCGAAGGTGAAGTTTGATGTTACTATTCAGGTAAAACAGCTCTTCAGGCTTATCTCTGTGATAAATGCGTTAGAAGACATACAATAGAGCTCTACGCCATCTTGAGTCTTTATTTAGATTACTAGATCCCCAACATTTCAGCAGCTCAATTGTACTGTTATTTTATGCACTTTCAAAGTAATTTCAAGAGCCTGCTATTTATTAAAACAAGAATGAGGTCTTATCACAGGTTCCAACTTACAACAATTTTCATTGATTAACAAAGTCATGAATCAAGTCGAATTTTTAAATACACACATTTAATTGAAACATTACTTTGGCACAATAAATAAACACTTTCGTATTAATTCATTATTGAAAAAAGTTATTTCTAACACTTATAAAAGATATTGATGAGAAATGAATTGAACTTTTTTTTAATTTACCGCGGGTGAAGCCATTGAACACAAGTTAGCTACAAAGGTACAGTGTGTCCATAGGACACGTTTACGTAAATCACACAAGAGGAAAAACCACCCGGGCGAATATGAGGGAAACAGAGCATTAATTAAATATAGATAGAAACCGACTAACAATACAAATTTTTGTATCGAAAGTAAAAAGTAGAGTAATAAAATTAAAAAGATTAACAGTCAGTGTTGCGCAAAATTTAACTTAAAATAATAAAATTTTATTCTTAATATAATTGTCTCCGTCGATATTTTAACATTCAAACGAAGTATTATCGAATACACGTAAAGTTGAACTCGTATAGTTTTAACTTGCGGAATAAAATTCCGACGCGGAAACAGTGCAGTATAAGGCTACGGAACAAGTTGCATACGCAAGCGTGTTTATAAATATTGGCACATTTGAAACTATTTCATCCTAATTAATTGTATGATCTTCATAAGATCACAGGTTGGTCCTCAATAAGATAAATAACCAAGCTTGTTTATATAGCAACCCGTAACATAAACCGCATAATGATACCTCGGCTAATGTAATCACAAGTCGCTATTGCGTCTCAAGTGGCTGCGCCGGGTTTGGCGCCAAAACCTCTGAGCAGGTGGCGAATGCGAGCGCGCGGGACGTTTGAGCATAGCAGAGGCTGTAACAGAAACTGTTCATAATGTTTTAGTAGACTGTTATGATTACCTATTAACAAAGAAGTTGTACACTCGATAAAAATCTTAAAACAATTCTAAGTAGAACACGCAATCCGAAATTATAATCATTAAACATATTTGAGAAAAACGCTATTAGTACCGCTAGTGTTTGCACCATGGACATACACTTATTCACACATATCTCAGGCAGGTATGTACGTGTCGCGGGTTACAAATAGTAAGTACGAAATTTTATCGTTACAGAACCTTTATACGAACCGCTCTGAGTTACTCATACAAATATATACGTAACGTATTATGGAATACTCTTTCAGAGTTGTGGTAAAATCTTTAGACTTTTTCTTCAAGACGACTTTGCCCATTTTTATTCTATGTTTAACCGACTTCAAAAAAGGAGGATGTTCTCAATTCGTCGGTATTTTTTTATGTTTGTTACCTCAGAACTTTCGAATAGGTGAACCGATTTTGATATTTCTTTTTTTATTTGATAAAACCATAAAAGTCTTAAATTTGCTACAAGTATCGTGCCAACCGATTTCGATGATTCATTTTTTATTGGAAAGCATATGCTTCAAAGGTAATTTGGTGAGAGTTTAGTTTGGTTCTGATTATGGGATCCATAAAAAGTAACGGAACTCTTCAATTCTTAGGAGCAAATTAAAAATACCCGGCTTAATCTTTTTTATGCTAGCGGATATTTGAGTCACCTACCATAACTTCGGGTCAAGTAATTGTCGTTGTTGCTAAAATTACATGTTATTTTATATTATTGTTGCTATTATATGAATAACACGTAGCCTTCTAAGGCTTAGCCCACTTATCGGGATACGGGTTTATAATAATATAATAAGCCAGGCAAAAACTAAAATTATATCATCCATGAAAACAAAAATGTTCATAAAACTATGTCAAATTTTATGAGACCAAACAGCAACTATTTTGTATCAAACTAAACAAGAATCACGGAAATCGGATCATAAATCTCAACGTAATCGGGGTACATACATAAAAATACTTATCGATTCCTTTTTGCAGTCGGTTAAAAATTTGATCTAATAAAAGTTACCGAAAATACGCCTTATCACGTTTTAATAAACGTCTTGCGTATGACAGACATTGCGAGACCCCACCACGTACATTAGCTCCTTAATACTTACAAATACTTAAGTAGAATTACAAATTTGAATGTTAAAAAAGTCTTTACGCAAATGAATGAAACTGTGAAATTAGCAAGTAATTTGCATAGGATCCGAGTTGACTAATTGAGTGAATTTAGAAATAAAGTCTCGAACGGCCGAGTAATGTTTCCGGAATGGACTTGATGAGATGTTGAGTCGTTTTGTTTATTGATGCCGGGATTCGACGACAAATTTCTTTTTAACACTGAATGCTTCCCTTTCAGTGTTAAAGTTTTACGTTTAGTAAAGAAAAGTAGTTTGGAACAGCGTTTTGTTTAATGTTATTGTAGTTTTTTTTTATTGAAGTATAAGTTGTGATTCTGTAATAAAACTAAGGGTGTGTTCAAATTATAGCTGTTTCGGACTGGGCGAAAAAAATTAACCTTCTTGTGCGCGAAGCCGGACCACACCACCAGTGGTAGACCGTAAGAACATTAAGTTTATGTAATCAAGTATTAGATACGTGAACACACTAGAGCCCCGTTGGACACACTTCAATAAAGCGTTGCCAACAATATAGAATAGGCACATCCTTTCCACTAAATTAATTAGTAAAAACCAAACTATAAATTTTTATTATTTTTCATATGAAATAGTAATATAATAGCTGCAATATTTGTTAGTGAAATGAGCGATTACAAAAATTCGCCCGCTGCCCGCACCTGTCGCAGTCCCCTTTGTCGTCCTACCCCCGCGCCCCTGTACACCACAGGCGAGGACTCAGATAAACGGTCGGCCTATACCTAGAAGACGCCTAATCCACATCGATGCGAAGCCAAGTGTTTGGGTATAGTAACAAATATTGCAGCTAATTTACTAATATTACGTGTATTATTTCATATGAAAAATAATAAAAATTAATAGTTTGGTTTTGAGTAATTAATTTAGTGGATAGGATTTGCCTTTTATATATCATTGGCAACACTTTATTGAAGTGTGTCCACGGGGCTCTAGTGCGTTCATGTACGAATTTTTGTAATCGCTCATTTCACTAAGCGCCCCCTCCGCCCGCACCTGTCTCAGTCCCCTTTGTCGTCATACCCCCGCGCCCCTGTACCCCGCAGGCGAGGACTCTGATAAACGGTCGGCCAATAGGTACAAAGCGACCGGCCGTCCACTCTAGATCTAGTTTTCTTTTAGGTGGCAAACTGGCCATTTATTTAGTTGGATTAGATTCACAATTTCATAGCTTTTTTATCAACATTTTTGGAACCCAAATTAAATTTCTTAAATTAAACTTATACTTTATTACATGAGCATTTTATTACATATAAAAGGAAAAGACGCATCAAAATTGTTAAAGGTGTTTTGGATATTTCCCTGAATTCACAGACACGATTGGTCTGCGCTGCCCTCATCCAACCTGTACTAGCGATCTTGACCAGATCATCCGTCCGTCTTGTTGGGGCTTACAAACACTTCGTCTTGCGGTACTTCGCCATTCGAGGACTTTACTGCACCAACGGCCATCTGCCGTCGAGCTATGTGCCCTACCCACGCAACTCCAGTTTCGCAACCATTTTCATATAATATGACCCTACTGAAAGATTACAAATTCTTATTAACCGACGCCAAAAAAGGAGGAGGTTCTCAATTCATCGGTATATTATTTTTTTTCACTTGTCTTTCAATTATTGTACAAATTTTAATACGTTTAAATTACTACCTTCTACTGTCAGTAATTAGCTGTCAATAATCTGATGCTGTCCCAATATACCCGATCTTATCGCCTTATATTGGGACGCGTGAATTGCAATTTCATACAAACTTCTGTCGCTGGTAAGCTATACGTCGTCCCATTGACACACTGCGTGTACGGATAAGGTGAGTACCGATAAGTTTATTGGGACAGAAAAGTCAACGATAGTTACGATTTTTATCTCAAGTAGGCCACAACGGGAGATCGACTGAATATTGGGAACAGCCGTTTGAGTCTCAATGTAAAATTTTGCAAAACATAATGATTTCTTAGAAGTTTTTTTTGAGGTTTAAAGATAGAAAGAAGTAATAAAACATTCTAAAGTAGTGGATGCAGTTGCCAATGGACACTTTTAGAAATTATTTAATTATTACACCTATCTTCGATGTAATAAGTCATCAAAAGATACTGTACAATTTTATGAGCGCCTTTATTGTAATTATTATTAACTAGCTTTTACCCGCGACACGCTTTTTATTACCTTCAACTGTATGTTTGTTTGTAACCAACTCATTTGGGCGCGATTTTGACCCACTTTAAACGGCCAGATATCTTTCAAAATTCGTAGATTTATCGAGGACCGATGACAATACATTAATTTGATAAAATTATTGCATTTTTCAATTTGAAAAATAAGATTTTTGATAATTTATGTAACTTTTTCATCTTTCGTCGATAAGGCAGGAATTGATATTCATTTTAAATTTTAACCATTAATTTTTCAACGTTTTTTTTTAACCATTCTTATTTAGGATACTTTTCAAATAATGCAACAAGTTATGTATATGTTATGTATAGGTTTCCTTTCCTCATAAATCTAATGATGGTAATATAAATTAAAATAGTATTTTTAATGGGATAGAAGGAAAAACAAGCGCAGACAAAGGGAGCGTTGCCGGCCTTTAGAAGAGTTCCATGTGATTTTTTGGAAAATACCCATCATTCTGGAGACACCTTAAGGAAGTTCATTCCACAGTTTGGTTCTGCATGGAAGGAAATTTCTTATCAACCGCAAAACCATACATCCACGAAGTGAGAATGTTGTTTTAGTGAAGTGATGGCATATTGAAATTCGCCAAAAGATATCAAGTCGAACATCTCTTTGGACCACATAGCGTAAAAAATGCGGCAGAAGACACAAAATGTCTATCAGTAGATTTATCAAAAATTTCCAAACGAACGCAAAACATACTCTTGTAATGCCTCAGCTTAGTAGCCCATGGCAACACTCGCACATGTGAAATACAAAAAGCCTACGACTCACTTCGATAATCTGGCTGTCTGTTCATTTGAGTTGACACGGGTCGACCGACTTGAACTCAACTTACTTATGTTTTTGGGCAACCGGTTAAACTTAATTTGTAAACAACTCATCAATATTATTTTTGTGTTTCTACATAAATTTCATAGTCTTAGTAGTAAAATATTATAAGTGACACGAAACTTGCCTAGCGGATACTGACTCTCTTTAAGTCTGTTTTTGTTGTGAGCAAAAGTAGAGTGTGTGTGAAAGATGAGCCTGCTAATAATTTAAGGTTTTTTTCGCAAAGGATGTTATGCTGTAGAATACAATATGTTTAGGTGCAATTTATTTATCTGTGCATGTATGCTGACTGGCAGCTGAATTGACGGTTAGCACATGAAGTGCGAATAGTTATGGTGAGAGCTACTTTATCATTTATTTACGCCTCAGTTACGCATAAGTTAGACATTTTTAGACACGACACATTTTGGTTAAGCCATTTTGGGACTCTTAGCCGAATGAGCACCAGGTCGAAGACAATAAAAACTGCGGTACATCAAATTTGAAACTTACCATAGTGCAATGATACAAGTCAATGTTTTCTACCTACATTCAGTGCTTTTCTATTTATTTTTCTTAAATAAATGTTACCTGTATATTAAGTTTTTACTAGAAATAAAAAACGTAGTCATTTGTTCTAATATAGCGTTGTGTGTCGTCCTTCTGATCCGGCTTATTTTTATTTTAAATGTTCAACAAGACAACCATAATATAATAATAATATTGACACACTTTTCACACAAATTATCTTGCCCCAAGTTAAGCATATATAGCCTGTGTTATGGGTTACAAGACAATGATATATTTAATACAATATACTTACTTAAACATACATAAATTCATATAAACATACATAAATACATTTAAACATCCATGACTCGGAAACAAACATCCATATTCATCATATAAATGCTAGCACCTACCGGGATTCGAACCCGGGACCTCTAGCTTAGTAGGTAGGATCGCTAACCACTCGGCTATACAGGTCGTCAATGGTAAATAATTTAATTTTTAATCATTGAATTTGCAAATAAACTAATATTGAATACCATGCAACCAAGAGCGTAACTAAAACAACGGAATTAGAATCTTATGCACGACGAAGAATCACAACATAAATTATTGAATTTTATAAATTGGAAATGCGATAAGAACACTGATGAATTTTGAACTAATATTATGTGTATCAAATACGCATTCCTGATTACTTTGCAAATTTATGTACAGAATACAGAGTTGATTAGAATTAATCGGCCTGTTATCAATTTAAACGATTATTTGAAGAGATCTACGAATCGAAATTTGGAACCCAGTAGCACCGGGTACAGCTGTTACTATGTTGCAAGTATTGGCAGAGTTGTTTGCCTTGATAAACGTGGCCATGAAGTGATGCCGTTGAAGATTGCTGATGTACTTGCAGGTAATAAGAAATATGTCATATCAACTAAAAGTACTATACCGCCTACCAGTGCCACTGATTATTAATACTATGGAGGGAATATAGTTAAATTCTAATCTCATTATTTTTCTTAACCTAACCTAACCTTTCTACAATTGCAATCCTACCTAGAACTATAATAACAATGCCACCTAGACAACAACCTACAAGGCAACCCTATAGGACCACCCATGGTGCCGCATACAGAACCACCCCCAGAGCCACCCACAGCAATAACAACCAAACCACATCATCTACAGGACGACCTAAAAACCACCCACAGAGCCCACAAAGAGGCCACGTACAGAGCCACAAGCAAAGCATCCAACTATTTCAATAAACAATCTCTGTCTTTATTCTTGTATTTCTTTAAAAAATTTGTAATTTAAAATAAACATACCGTTCATCGGTGCAATTATGTTTGTTAATTTAGTCTAGGAAGCCCCCGATACAGGTTGGCCTAGTGTGGGGTCATTTGTAATGCTTTATATGATGATTTTCCTTTAAGTAAATAAATATTTTTGTATTTTGTATTTCTAAAACTTCACGTTTTTATAAATAAAACATTGTGCGTTGCTATTAATTCTAGTGTTCTTTTTATTTCCTTTTTGAACTGTTATACTTATTCGATTAACAAAGGAACTAATGCGAAAAAAATTGTTTAAATGAAAATTATATGCATATGTATAAATTTTTATAAATTTGGTTGGAGTAGATAGAAAAAAATCATAGGCACAAAATATATTTGGTAAACCTTTCGCTTTATCTTAACAAAACAGCCCTCGACTATATAAATTCATTCACTGTTACAAAAGTCCGAGATCAAATCTCCCAGGCACTCCACTAATGAAAAATTTTCAGACATTTAACCAGTGGGAGGCTCGTCTGCACAGGATGCCGGCTAGTTTATGGGTACCACACCGGCCCCTATTTCTACCGTGAAGCAGTAATGTGTAAACATTACTGTGTTTCGGTCTGAAGAGCGCCGTAGCTAGTGAAATTACTGGGCAAATGAGACTTAACATCTTACATCTCAAAGTGACGAGCGCAATTGTATTGCCGCTCAGAATTTTTGGGTTTTTCAAGAATCCTGAGTGGCACGGCATTGTAATGGACAAGGGATAAAGATTTCCATCAGCTAAATGGCCTGCACGTCTCGTCCCTTATTTTCATTAAAAAAAAATGTTGATTTCGTTAGTATAACCTCGTGCTTCGTTGCTATGTACAATGTGCTCGTACATAGCATTATATGCAACATGCCTCAAATTGAAAGAGCTGTGCAGAATTGGTGTTCACAATGACAGTAAACGAATAACTTATGAATCTCCAATTATTTTTGCCTAATACCACATTGTAATTATAAAATACTCAGTAATACAAATGTGTAATTTTCTAATTAGTAAAGTTGCAGGATGTGGAAGAGTTTCCACAACTAATTAGAAATGCAGCATAACACCGTGTTTACCAACGTACCGTATTATTACAATTTGACGTTTGCTACGTCCATTCAATTTAGCTAGTAAATAAGGCAATAATTGAAAATGAAATTAAGTTTAGTATACATATGCCTACTGTAATTTATATTTTAATATTTAATGATTGTGAAACTGAAGTGGCAGTGGACAAGGCACATAGTTCGGCGGACACATGGCTGTTGAGGCAGAAAAGTCCTCGATTGGCGACCACGTACTGGAAGACGCAGTGTTAGTAGGGCCCCCACAAGATGTACCGACGATTGGATGAAGGCAACGCAGGACTGATCCTAGTGGAGATCTTTCTTTCCCGCCTTTGTGCAGCAGTAGACGTCATCCGGCTGATGATGATGATTATGCATTAAAAAAATATTGTATAATTCTGTTTGTTAAATTTGTTTGCTTTTACCTGATAATGAGGTAAAAAAGACAAGGCAGGCGTTTATTTTTTATGAACAGAATTAAGGAAGAAGCAATCCGTTTACCTAATGGTAAGTCCTACACCACACCCATTTACAATGTAGCACTGCTCAAGATTGTTTAAAAACCCAAAGTTCTGAGCGTCATCGTTGAACTTGTCACCTGTTAATTTAATTTATTTCACTCTCGCATTTATATCAATAGTGTCAATGGAATCGATTGTATCGAGTCTAGGTAGTACTAATAATCGTATATCCTTTAAAGATAACATTCCTCAATATACCTTGAGGATCACTATCAATAGATAATTTATAAATAAACTTAACTCAATAGAGTATTTCAGATTTGCGGCTGTTGTAACTGTTTTATCCTTTTTTGTAGCTTTTAAAATGATTAAAATAATATTTGTCTAATCGGGGAAATAAACGGGTGAGGGGTGTTTGCGGTTTGGCAACATGACGCAGGCAAATATGGTATCACTTACACTCCCGTCCTGCTAATTTACTGAGAGCATTTAATTTATTAATGGTTGGGACAAAGCCACATACAATGTGTCGTGAAACATATAAATTACTATAAAATTGTGTCTTGCTATTTCTACTTTAATTGTTTTTGAAGTGAAAACTTCTTTAGCATCGTTGTGATTTAAAAGTCGATGAAACGAAAAAGCGAGATAGTAAAAAGAGACGGACACATAAATTCATATGATGTATCGTGGGAGAAAATGAGATAGGAAGCATATATAGTGTTTTGGTACCAGGCGATCATAGTTAAAGAAGAGATTGTAATAATATGTATGACGCGTATACCTTGATATATTCTGACATCATGCGCACGACGTATTACTACATGAACACCAGTAGAACATAAATATGGTATAGTAATGATAGTAATGTCTTGTACGCACGCATTTTTTTTATAACAACATAACATGAAGTAAAAACTATCACTACGGGGAAATGTACCAAGAAAACTGATAGGCTGACCCTTTAGCTAAAATAGGTCCTAGTGCTACTGAAAAACCAAGAGTTTTTCAGTAGCTCTATTCGGAAACGTGGATAGTTACACTTTAACTTTACAGCCGAAAAAGACGGGTGAGGACCGGTGCCAATTTCAAAGTATATTTCCGCAGCACTATCGGAGGAATTCCATTGGGCCCGCTCGATTTATGATTGTCCAAGGTGGTGTGGCGCCTAAAGCACCACGCCATAGCGGAATTTCACCTCTCGCTGCATCGCGGAATATGCGATTGTGGTGGTTATCCACAATCGATTTGGAAACGAAATGGGAGCCCAGGAGATGAGCTTTCTATTTCGCGTAATGGTCCAGAGAGTCATCATCGCTGTGCAGTGGTGGGTTTATCGGATGGCAGGAATTTCCTTGACCAGAACGCAAGAGTTTCCGAGGGAAGAAGTCTTTCATCAATTCTGCCTTAGTATGCTATTCGTCTGGGCCTTGCCAATAACTTTGATAGGGAACTGTAGGTTTTCATCCTTAAATACCACCGCATCGACCGAAGCCTGCAAGCACTCCTGCTTTCGGCGAGATGCCATTGTGACCTGCCACCGATAAGCATCGAGGAGGGTCGAATGAAGAATTCAATGCCTTGCAGTACTGCATCAGCATCAGCGTCAGCAGCGGCACTTAGATTGTGCAGCGAAAAACAAGTCTGCCTTCACGGTTAGGATACAAAAAATATCACATCTCGTGCTACTCTACTTACTTATAGTGTCACACGCGGCAACAACCTAAAATGCGGGGCTATTAGGCACATGACCGTCACGGTGCTCTATATCAAGTCAACAGAAACAAAGTAGCTGTCCGAATGTCAAGGTTAACAGAAGGTCCAACAGTGAGGGTTTTCACAGTTTCCACCTCTGGGATTGACGTCAACTAAATATTAGTTTGAAAATATGACAAAACACTTCCAGGAAAGGGAGATAAGGCTATCCTTTGGCTTGCAGTGACAGGCAGTGAATAATTTGAATGATTTCATCAAGTACTCAATTGGAATTTTAATTAAAAACAAACAAATGTACTCGTATTAATAACTAATCCCCATAAAATGCACTGGCTTGACATTGCTTGTAAATTGAAATGTTAAGCAACAACTATTTCAAACTAACTTTAGCAGTGATATTTTTTGCACACCTATTTGATCAGTTAGTACCTAAATTAAAATAGATCCATCCCATCAATGTGTATCATAAGTAATAGTAATTGTATATAAATGCTTCATTACAGACTCATCAGAGGTACCAATTCCATGAAAATATGTATTTCATTTGAAGAAGCTGATTACGGTTGCAAACAAGGTTTCAAAATTTTCAAGTCCACCCGTTTTGAATTTTCGAATATATGCTGCAAGTATAGACCAACGAAACCTGTCCAGATACCTGAGAAATTAGTGGCCACAACAAACGAAGCTTGTGCTGGTAGGGCCAAGTGCCGCTTTGTGAAAGAAATAACACCAGAATATTATATGCTTCCGTAAATTATTACGAAGTTATCCTTAAAATATATGGATATAGTACAAGATCCCACTTAATTTGAGACTCTCCTTATGGAAATACTTTATTGATAAAATATTATGTTCTTAATATAAAATACATATGAGGCAAAGTATTTGACACTCCACTGTTAGCCTTCATACCTGTGTTCTGTTTGAGGTGAGATTCAGGGGCTTGTTCGTACTTAAACCGTTGTAAATTTTGCTACATTATTTCTAGTAAAGAGAAATTGTAGATTCAAGATCAATTGTGGTGATGCGGTGTAATACAAGAAAAAAGTATATTAAAGTTGAATAACACCGTGATAGAATGAATAAAAAGAAGATTGAAAAAGGGCAGAACGAAAATACATAAACATAAATTAACAATCGTAGATGAAAGTGATAGGAAAGGTCAATGTGGTCGTCATATGGTCAATAGTCCTTAATCATGTAAGGAGAATCTATTTAAAATAGAGAAATCAAAAGTAACATTAACAATTTTTTTTATTTGTATGTAATAAAAGATTTGGGAAGCTAAATAAGGATTCTTGGTTGGAATTCGTGAGTGTTTGTGTGTATTATATGATTTTAAATTTATGGGGCAGTGAATTTGCAAAATGATGATGACAAATTCATTTTAATTAAATTACTAATCGATTTAACTCTCCCAAACGCTCCCGTTCTCTAAAATTCTCAGTGTTTCTCTAGTATATTAAAAATGTATTGGACATATAAACCTTTCTCTTGAATCACTCTATCCATTTAAAAAAAATACATCGAAATCCGTTGCGTAGTTTTAAAGATCTAAGCATATTATATAGATACAGACAGCGGGCGGAGACTTTGTTTTATAATATGTGGTGATTGATATATTTTTGATGTAAAAATAAGAATTTGTAATATAAATACATTTTTATTATAATAAATTTGGTTAAAAAAACATTTGAAAAAGTACTAAATTTTAATTAAAAAGAAGTAAAAAATATTTTATACTCATAAAACGAACATGCATTAAAATCTGTGGCTGTAAAATAACATATTAAACAATGGTTATTTCCAACACTAGTAGTTATTTCTTTTACAAATGAATTTATTCAGTCAGTATCAATAATTCAAATGAATTCAACTGTAGGCTTTATTTCATAGGCGTGAAACGACATATCTAGTGATTGCATACAAATTCTTTGAACAAAATCCATGATGTTATGTTTTGCGTCGAAGATTTGTGTTAGAAGGCCAACTAAACTAGCACCGACATTCATGAAATTAGTGGCAAAAATAAACGCACGTTGTACAGTACAGCTAGCATCTAGATGCCGAGCTCTGAAGGATTATATTTTCATCATAAATTTTTTCCAGATCTACGTAAAAAGGCACAAACACTTACTTAAAAGTCAAAAAATAATAAACATTATTCAAATAGGATTATACTAAGCGCTTCAGAATCGTCATTATAAATTTTTCTCATAAATTACTGAATCCACCATAATATTATGTTTGGAAAAACTAGAGCTAGTAGGAAGAACATAGGTACAAGAAACTCATGTACCACTTTTTAGCCGGAAACACTCCGTTGATAATAACTATTGTGTTAAATAATAGTTGTGATTACTTACCATCAGTTGACTTGTCTTTTGTATTTCCTTCTATTCCATCAAACATACAACTGCTTATTTTTTTTTGTGAAAATAAGGGACGAGACTGTTGGTAATTGATACTCCCTGCCCAGTTCAAGGCAGTGCCGGATTACTTACTCAGGATTACTTAAAATCCCAAAAATTCTGAGCGGTACTAGAACTGCACTCGTCACCTTGAGACGTAAGTTGTCAAGTCTCATTTGTCCAGTAATTTCACTGGCTCGGTGTCCTACAGACCGAAACACAGTAATGCTTACACATTACTTCTTCACGGTAGAAATAGGCACCGTTGTGGTACCCATAATCTAGCCGGCATCCGGTGCAAAAGAGCCTCCCACTGTAAACCTGAAATACAGTGATCGTAAACTTGTGAGCGGCCTTTGTCCATAGAGTGAACCTATCCCCATTCAGATGAGTGTAAAAATGACTGACTCTTATAATAGTATGGTCTCTAAAAAGATATTTCGATTCAAAAAATTAAAATAATGTTACTGTTGTCTCTCGATATAATGTTATATAATACATACATAGGCACATCAGCAAATTTTATAGAATATGATAATTATAAAGGACTGTATATGCAATAAAGTTTGGATTTCAATAATCTAACAATTTGAGCGTTACGTTTTATAAGGAAATTGGAAAGTCATAAAGTATCAAACCAAAAATTTCAAACAGTCAGGTTAAGGGAATTTCTCCACATACTTGTCAGATTATGATGTCATGGTCACGTTTTTTTTTGCATTTTCAAAAATCGTTCATATTTTTTTGTCGCACTCAAATTGTCTGCTTTTTAATAGGAGCTATAATAGGATTCACTTAATATCTCGTCTCAACGACGCGCTGTAGAAGATTTTTTCATCGCTCAACAAAATAATTGCTAACTTGACTTAACAAAATAGTAAGCATAACAAGTTTATGTTTGTTCCAAGTGTTAATTTATTCAAACAAAGCAAATCTTATAACTATATTTACAATACTATGATAAAATTTAATTAAAACTATCATTACGGGGAAGTGTACCAAGTATAACTGCATTTCCGCGTTGGATAGCTAGGCTGATCCGTTGACCTAAATAGCTACCAATGCTTGGGCTTCCAGTAGCCCTATTGAGGCGCTACTTTGTACATTCTCCGCGCCTCTGGGCCCCATGGGCAAAGTGTGTCGACACCAAACGATAAAAATATGTAAGACTCCCAGTATTAACATTATGATTATCACAGATTCTAGAAAATCGCATAAGTGCCTATGTACATACATAAAATTATATATAAAACCAAGCTGTGGAATGAGCTTCCTTGTGCAGTGTTTGTGGGACGATTCTACATAAGTACACTTCTCTAAAAGGCCAGTAACTCTCTTATGATTCCTCAGTGTTGCAAGTGAATCTGGGTAGTGTGGCGGTGATCACTTAATATCAAGTGACTCGATCGCTCCATTATTCTCCTCTTTCATAAAAAAATGCATACTAAAGATTTATTCATCACCTCACTCTTTAGTTAAACACAATATCAGATTTATTTTATGGTATGCAATGCTTGAATTAAGTCTTTTAAACTACTATTTTATCTGAACCAAGTAAAACTGGCGTACAGGTATTTTGTTTCACCGTTTATTTCTCGCTGTTTTACGA
The DNA here is from genome assembly GCF_905404315.1 of Leptidea sinapis. Taxonomy (NCBI): domain Eukaryota; kingdom Metazoa; phylum Arthropoda; class Insecta; order Lepidoptera; family Pieridae; genus Leptidea; species Leptidea sinapis. The sequence continues at coordinate 7,227,677 of NC_066292.1, read as the reverse complement.
CGTGACGCAAAAACAATTCATGCAGCAATCTGTTAGTTTCAAAAAATATTTTCCCTTCGAACAAGAATTTGTATAAATTTCAATTTAAATGTAAAATCTGCACGGCTTTTTAAGTTTTCGGATATTTTTTCAATATTTAAACAGTTTTCAATGATTTAATATATAAAAAATAATAGAAAATAGTTTTTCTTATTAAAGAATGATAATTGTCTCTACATCCTTACTAATGCTATAAAAAATTCATGGATGATACGGATCCATATCAACCTATGGAGAAGACACTCAGTAATTAGTATTTGACGTTAAGAATTTTGTTGCATCAATTAACATAATATTATAATGTAAATTTAAAATAATTTGTAAAACGATGAAGCTGTAAAAGTTTAATTAATAGAGTGGCAATGAGCTTCTTGTCACTTCTTCTCATTAAAGCTCGACCTTCTTCTGAAGTGGAGTTAAATGGTAAACTGTATATCTTGGCATTCATTAGTGTCACATCTTTGACCTAAATGAGTAAAGTGATACTGATTTGATTTGATTTATATACGCATTAAAGCACAGCAATATTTTGGTAAAAGTTCAGAAATTCAGTGAACGTTTGGTCTGTAATCAATATTTATTGTTATTGGAGTCGGGTTATCTGGTATACGGCTGGCAATTTTATTTCAACATTATTGGGTAATGTTAATCCATTCATGTAAACTGGATGAAAATAATATTAAAAAACAAGTACATTTTACATGAGGTTGGAAGTAAAACAATGCTTAAGAATCTCTTCTAGCATTAGCTTGCAGTGAATGAAGTAATTTATCAGATAGAACATAATAAGTACATTTAACGTAAAAAACAAAAATCGCCCCAAATGATTTAAGTTTTCTTTAGTGATAATCCCGCCAATATTCGTTTTTAAACAATTCGACACGCGTTTCGCCTCTACACGAGGCATCCTCAGGACGTGTTGTCTCGCTAAAATCTGGCACGAGACTCAAATGATTTAAGTTTTCTTTAGTGTTAATTCCGCCAATATTATTCCGCGGAATTAACACCAAAGAAAACTTAAATCATTTGTATAATTATGGATTTCCGCAAAGTAACGCCTACTTCAATAAATTTTCAAATATCGTCCCATCTAAATAATGACTAAACAATCTTTAAAAGAAACAAAATTATTGTAAGTTAATTATATTGAACACGAATGGGATCAAGGAAATTGGACTTATGATTTTCCATTCAGAGAATATGATCATACATTAGAAACCAACACAACAGTTAATAACCTATGAAAATTTACTACAAGATGTAATTTTAGGTGCTTTCATAGATACAATTAAATATATAATTTGTATTACCTGTGAGATACATTGTGTTTAAAAAAAAAAGATAAAGGTAAAGAAAAACCCTCTTATTCATAATAGTCTGCTAACTTAAAGCATTGCTAATTGTCACTCTGTCTTCTTCTACTGACCTAAGTCAGAATGAGAAAAAACACTCTTTAGCGGCTGTTTAAACTTAGCGGACCATTATGAATAAGGGGGTAAAAATATACTGTGTTTTTATGCGATCGCTTAGTTAATCTATTTATTTAAAACACAAAATACTTTTAATATTGATATGGTCACTATGAGATGTTGTTCGGTTGGGAAGTACGTACGTAATAAACAAATTAAGTAATAATAAAGAAGGACTCTTAAGCAAGGACTGAATAAATTGACCGGCTTAGTGAATCACAACTTTTTACGGTCATGGAACTGAGTTGCGAGATTTTTTCACAAATTATTTTTTTTAATGGCATTCTATTGGAATGAAAGAGAAAATTTGGGTTTTTGGCTTGTTTTTTGTTTTTTGCACGTACTGCTAGTGAGTGAACCTGATTTAACTTGCCCCTTCGCTTAGACAAAGAAGAATATAGAAGTGATATACAACCATGACGACCTGTATAGCCGAGTGGTTAGCGATCCTACCTACTAAGCTAGAGGTCCCGGGTTCGAATCCCGGTAGGCGTAAGCATTTATATGATGAATATGGATGTTTGTTTCCGAGTCATGGATGTTTAAATGTATTTATGTATGTTTAAGTAAGTATAATGTATTAAGTATATCAATGTCTTGAAACCTATAACACAGGCTATATATGCTTAACTTGGGGCAAGATAATTTGTGTAAAAAGTGTGTCAATATTATTATTATAATATATTATACAAATAAAATGTGATGTAATGTTATACAGTGAAATCGTCGTAATGGAACCAATATTGAAGAGGTATTCTACAATTTGTTATTTTTTTTAACGTGATAACCCACTCTTCTGGGATAAATTTGGTAACGAAATTTATGAATAATGCGGAACTCGAAATCGCAAACTCTCGAGTCGCATCCGAGCGCTTTTCCCACTGAGCCAACCGTTCAAGTGACGTATCGTTCATAAATCTTTGTATGTCATGTTCAACTCTCAGGTTGTGGCTTCTTTTACACGATCTGCCTTACAGTTGATAACCTGCTCAACCCCTAATATTTGTATATTAGGAAATTGACTTGAGATGTCGGTCAAGAAATGCCCTCTGAAAAAATAACCAAAACAAGAAAAAAACACATCAAGACACATAACACCTACACCCTTCCTCAAGTAGCACTATAATGTAGTCGTCAACGTCTTTCAACCATTTTAGAGACAGCTACATAATGTTATCAAGACTTAAGAATATCAAGGAAATAGGTAATAAATCTTAAACTAATTTAAAGTTAACATGAAATATCAACGATTCCCGCTACGATACTCAATTACCTGAAATTTTTGTCAAAGTCCGATTATGTCTTAAATTTGAATTTGGAATAAACCTTTTTATGCACCACAACACTTCATAAGTAATATTCTCAAATGATTAAAACCTCTTTTGATATAATATTTAATAATATTTAAAATTAATCAGTTTCCGATTTAATTTGTCCTTGTCAAACTAACAAAATATGTAACTGAACTTTTACTTTGGGTTATTATTTCAACAGGTAACCAAAATACTGGAAGCATTTTGTGAGAGAGCGGCAAAGTTCGGGCCCTTCTCAATAGCGATAATCCCTCAGTGATTGCCTCTCATTTATTGTCTCAAAGGGAATGCTACCACAGACGTTAGATTAGCGTTTTTTATATTTAATATCAATTTAAATATATATATCATTCTGAAAAATAGCCAAACGTTTAAACAAAATAATAATGTGACGTTATTTAAGTTGAGACTGGTATTGTAAGCATAACAATATATTTAATTGACAGAGCGCTATGTTTTAAATATAATAAAAATGCATCTATGTCTTTTTCACGAGAAGAAGGTTTCCAGAATTTAGTTACCAAATTAATCATCACCAAATTGATAAAAAACAAGTAGTCAATGATTTAGAAGTACTTCTGGATGAAAGGCTAATATTTGGAGAACCAATAGATACTATTGTATGTAAGTCATATAAAAGTTTAGGCTTCATCTTGCGCGTAAGTAGCCTTGCCTTTTCTCACTTGGATTGCATCAAGGTTTTGTATAACTCATATATTAGAAGCATTCTTGAATATTGTAGTGTTATATGGAATCCGCAATATTCTGTCTATATTAAGAAATTAGAAAGCATTCAGAGAAAATATGTTAAGCACCTTAACTTTAGGACTCACAGTTATAATAAAGGGTATGAAGAATCTTGTAAGCACCATCAACTCATTAGTATTGAAAACAGACGTATCCTTCTTGAATTATCTCTTTTACATGGGCTTTGTCACAGTTATGTAGACTGTCAGGAACTTACCACTAAAACTTTAAATTTTTGTACTCCAAAAAGACGCTCTAGGCACACATGCTTATTTCCTATTCCTCTGGTGTCCTCAAATTACGCACAACATTCTATAATAACTCGATTACATAAAACCTACAATAATAAGTTTAGTTCGGTTAATATTTTCCACCTCAATAAACTCAAATTCAAAAATGAGATATTAAGAATATTAGTTGAAACATAATTTTATGATTTTATTAAGATAGTTCATTTTATGTTAGTTAGGTATCTTTTCATAGTTTAAATCCTGTGTTTTTATGACATTAAAACGAATACATACACAAACACGTGCACACACACACACACATACACCCACACACATGCGCACATATTGTATATATAATTGTAAACTGACTAGCAAATATCCGAATACATTCATGGTGTTTTACTGTGTCGATTGCTTAAAATTAAGGCCTTTAAAATGTTAATCCCTTTTGGCAGTCAGATCATATTTATATGTATTAATTAAATATTTTTAAGAGCTGTGGATTATGTATAAATAAATAAATAAAAAAATAAATAAATAATTCTAATTCATTCGTTTCTATCTTCAATATATATTGTTACGCTAATGTTGAATATAAATTGTGTAAGTTAAGGACGTATATTAATAAAAAAATAACTCTCTTCGCGCTTTCTGCTCGCCCCAGCCCCAGCGTCCCTATACTCTATGCTCTCTCACCAACAACCTACATAACACCCGATAGATGAATGGGGGCGGTTGCTCCCCGCTGTCCTCTTCTTCATTTTTTATGATTTTTTTTGCTCCTCGTTTAGGTTATCGCAGTTTGCGCAGGCCCTAGCGATAAGCCCCGAAGAAGAAGGTGGGCGATCAGTCGGGCCGGGCACTTCACGTCACTCTTCATCCTCGTCCCACACGAGATCGCGTGTTTAAGTCACCAAAAAATAATAATTGAGCGTTGTAGGCATCTAAGACTCCGTAGGCATTAAACGCTATACACTACAGTCCCACTTCTTTTTAAATACCTAATCTAAAACCTCTTTTTTGAAGACATGATAATATTTGATCAAAAAATTTAGTGTGATATGATAAAACGTAATTTCCCCAATATCCGATCACCTTTATAATATTATAATGTATTGATCGCTCATCACTAATGGAAAGCCAGACTACTGAAGACTTAAATATTATATAAATGCTAGGAAAGATTATCGCTCCCGCTTATTTTGTTAATATATCCGTAGTCCGTAGCCTCATACGCATCACGTGGGAATGGTGTAGCAAAGTGTAGTTAACAAGTTAGTAACTATCAGTTGGATAATACACTTGACGAGCACGTCACAGTTGTTACCTTATATTATGTTCCCTTGTTTATGATTGCTTGCTACTGTCTATGATTATATTTTACGACAAGTGTTGCCGTAACTTTATGTTTATGATCTCTGTACAAGTATCAATTTTAAAACTAACGATTTAGGTTAAAAGTACCACTGGAAATTATAGATTAGAAGATTTATAGGGAGATTTTGACATAAAAGTTAGTTCTTTTTATGCTTAATGCACAACTTGGCCTAAAAATCTATACATAAATTATAGCATTTTAATTTATGTGCAGATAGTCAGTCGTCAAAAATAGCATTACTGTTGACGCACAGTAATCAACTCACAAAAATTGAAGAAAAATTCTACCTACGGGTCTATAAGGTAATGTTTTCGTTAAGTTGTGTTTAGACCACGCTTTGAATACAACGCCACGCAATGACAATGTGTTCAGTAAAAACTGTCCAAATAACAGCATATCCAAACTTAAAAGTAAAAAAAAAAATAACATTAACAAAGGCCTATTATAATGTGAAAGATTATTCGAATGATAAAGATAGTTGGGATTAATGTTTCTAAATTTATTGTTAATGAATATTGGGTTACTCATTTGAATGTTATTGTAACTTTTGTAGCTCGTCCTGACTTGCACTAAATGACTTTTAAAGTTTTACAGTGAATAAAGATTTTTTTTTATTTGAAAAAGGTTGGTATATCGCATTTCAAGTAAGTGTGCCTTTAGATTAACAAAATTGTTTAGGTTACTAACTTAACGTATTTAATCATTTTGCTAAATACTTATGTTTTGTTGTTTTTGTAAGTAAATATTTTGTATGTAAGTTTGGTGAATAGAATGTAGTCATAATAAATATATTTCTTAGTCTTATATATTAATAATTTAATACCAAATCATTTAAACATAATTACTTGTGAGCATATTATATGTTTTTTTATTTTTTCTAAACTAATACTTACTTTGTGTAAATTATTGAAGCATATGGTAGATACCTGTAATTGTTTGTAATATTAAGTAAGTTATATTCATTCTGTATTATAAATATATAATGCATTAATATAAGCAAATGTTGGTATTTCAAAATAAATAAATAATTTTAAATTAAGTGTAAAGGTTGTTATTGTTTAAAGTATTTTAAATTTAATTTTATTGAAGATTATGTAAGAAACAATATTTTTTCAAATAGTTTGAATTTATTTTACAATACTATGACTACATAAGATTAAAACTATCATTACGTGGAAGCGTACCAAGAATACTGGCAGCATTTCCGCGTTGGATAGCTAGGCCGATCCGTTTACCGAAATAGCTGCCAGTGCTTGGATTTCCAATAGCAAGTAGTATTTCAAATTATATTGCAACAATAATATTAGAAATTACACAATTGTTAGTGGATATTGCCATTTAAATCAAAGACATCAACATAAGCTGCAAGAAGAGGCAACTTTTCAGTCAGAGAGACACTTTACATTTGCGAAATGTATGCAAAGTAAACGATTTGTGCTAGCAACGTGAATTTGAATGTTGGTTGATGTGACCTACTATTACACCGAATAGGTAATACAAGCACTTAAATAGAGATATAGTTAGAGGTATAGAAATTTAAGTTGGCATTACTGTTCAAGATGGCGACGGATTTAACAGCTGTCAAGTGATTTATTCTCAGTTTGGTTTGGCAATTCATCATGAATAGATTCACGCCTGAACAACGCTTGCAATTAGTGCAATTTTATTTCGAAAATAATGGTTCTGTGCGGAATACGTATCGCGCACTACGTCCATTTTATCGTCGACAAAATCGTCCATCAGAGCAGTTAATTCGATTAACCATGGAACGTTTTCGCACCACATTTACTCTTGTTGATAACTTGCATCCCCAGAGACGCCGTACGGTGCGTAAAGAAGAAGCTATTGCTACTGTAGAGCGTAGCATTGAGGAAGACCTGAATAAGTCCATCCGCCATCAAGCACAGGAATTGGATCTGTGTCCATCCACTTTATGGAAGATTTTGCGGAAGGATCATGGTTTGCGTGCTTACAAAATCCAACTCGTGCAAGAATTGAAGCTAAACGATCATCAAGCAAGGCGTAGATTCGTCGAATGGGCCCAAAACGAGATTACCGTTGTTCCCGATTTTCATAAGCGAATTTTGTTTAGCGATGAAGCGAATTTCTGGTTAAATGGCTACGTAACAAACAAAACTGCCGCATTTGGAGTGAAGCTAATCCTCAAGTGTATGTCGAAACACCGTTACATCCAGAAAAACTGACTGTTTGGATGGGCTGGTGGAATCATTGGTCCGTACTTCTTCAAAAACGATGATGGCCAGAACGCTACAGTCAATGGTGATCGGTATAGAGCCATGATTACTAACTTTTTCATTCCTGAATTGAACAACCATATGTGTGAGCTGCGGTTCCAACAAGACGGCACAACATGTCACACAGCTCGTGCCACAATCGATTTTTTCAAAGACACGTTTGGTGACCGCCTAATTTCACGTTTTGGACCTGTGAATTGGCCTCCAAGATCTTGTGATTTAACACCGCTAGACTACTTTCAGTGGGGCTATGTAAAGTCATTGGTCTATGCGGATAAGCTACAAACGCTTGACCATTTGGAAGACAACATTCGCCGTGTTATTGCCGATATACGGACACAAATGTTGGAAAACGTCATCGAAAATTGGACGTCCAGATTGGACTACATCCGAGCCAACCGTGGCGGTCATATGCCAGAAATCATATTTAAAATGTAATTCCACAAGATTATCTTTCGGATAAGTAAAATTCATGTCAATCGAATAATCGAATTGTTTTATTGCAATTTAAAGTTCTATACCTCTAAAAAAACACCCTTTATATATATTGTAACTGTTTGTTTATTTTATTATAATGAAAATAATATTGACTTTGTTTATCTAGAGGTTTCAGAATAGAGTTCAGAAAACAAAATAATGCAAAGGTTTAGAGCAAAACTATAGAGTAGAGATCATTTTCAAAGGTTTTTAGTGAAATTTTGAGATGTAGATGGCCATTTGTAAGTTGAATAGGTAACAGTTCGGTGTGACTGCAGGTAGTGAATCAAGTGTATTCAGTGAACTAATTAGGACGACTGCTCAGTTTGTCAATCATGTACGTTGCGCGGCGCCCTCACGCACTAATTATTTAACTCTATTCCAGACTGTGCGCGCCGCACTTCGCGCCGCACTTCGCGCCGCACTCCGCGCCGCACTCCGCACCGCATACCGCACCGTACACCGCCGTGCACCGTCGCACTATCTCACAAATTAAATTTAATTGGATCGCGGTTATTTTGTCTTCACTAACGAGTAATACCTGGAGAAAGTTCTAACTGTAGCCACTTTGTTATTAAATTCAGTTGCGATGTGTTCTCTGTGGATGACATGTTTGTTTGTGTTTGAGATGACAACATTGAGATGTTGCAATTTACATCAAAATGTATAAAATGAATTACAAATGTATGAAGTCATCTCATGAATGTATGTATACATGTAACAGAGAGAGATGGTGACAGATTGTGACAGACATGCTATGATTTGGTATGGTTTAGTATAGGGGCTGCTGTTTTACGGTAATCACGACCGCTCTCACGACGGAGAAGAAAAAGCAGGATTCTAAAATGAGCCTAAAAGTACCCCGAAGTTTTACCAGCAGGAGGCTTTTTGCACCGGATACCAGCTAGATTATGGGTACCACAACGGTGCCTATTTCTGCCGTGAAGCAGTAATTTGTAAGCATTACTGTGTTTCGGTCTGAAGGGTGCCGTAGCTAGTGAAATTACTGGGGAAATGAGACTTAACAAATTATTCCTCAGAGTATTTGGGTTTTTCGGTAATCCTGAGCGGCACTGCATTGTAATAGGCAGGGCGTATTAATTACCAAAAGCTGAACGTCCTGCTCGTCTTGTCCTTTATTTTCATAAAAAAAATATAATTTGCTCCATAAAATAAAATAATGATAATTAATATAACAGAGTTCTTATAGTCTTAATAAATTTCTCAGTATAGCTTAATTTCAAATAATTTTATCTCAATGTTCGTAGGGCATTTAAACCCTACACATAAATGTTGGTAGGCTGTCGTGTAAATAGACAGTCTACCGCGGGGAACTTAAATCGAGGGAAGGAGGAATACTCGCAGATCAGTCTTGATTCGCGGCTTGTCGTTGTCGCAGCAGAGCGGATAAAAACAGCAATCAGGAAGCATCCACGGTATATTCGGGAACTAGATTGATGTCACAAGCAAGTCTTCAAAATATATGTAGCGGACACGTGGCACAAAAAACGCTTAAAAGGTTATAGAATCAACTCAAAGACAACTGTCTGTTATCCGGCGCTCGAGTCGATTATTCGCACGTATTCAGCGCGCATGCGCGACAACTAGCGCAATCTAGACCTTTCATGCGTAACTAAATACAATTTCAAGTTAGCAAAAGGCCCAATGCATCAGATGCCGTCATAATTTATCCACATAAATGAAACATTAATATTTTAGTGAACTATACAATGAGCTGCTTCACCAAATATTATAATTTTCTAATCTTTACAGCCAAGGGAAAAAGTCAATATTGTGTGGGGTGATTCCAGTTGAAGAAATCTGCAAACCCATTGTGTCTGCCAATAAAGATAATCTGTGTAGTTTCCGTGACAGCTAGTGATCAGGATACCATAACTCAACTTACGGCCGTTTTCAATGACCTATCTATCCTTAGTTTAACTTACTAGAGGTAGACAAATCTATCCTTTTACGCTTACTTACATTTCAATAACGTATCGACAGATAGCATTGGACTATAACTAATGGCAGTTCCCAATATACTATCTACAGATAGAGATAAATTACTACCTTCTATTGTCAGTAATTAGCTGTCAATAATCTGAAGCTGTCCCAATATACCCGATAAGTTATTCTTATTGCCTTATATTGGGACGCGTGAATTGCAATTTCCATATAAACTTTATATTGCTGGTAAGCTATACGGCGTCCCATTGACAGACAGCGTGCACGGATAAGGTGAGTTACCGTCGATAAGTGTTTTGGGACAGAAAAGTCAACGACAGTTACGATTTTTATCTCAGTAAGGCTGAATATTGGGAACGGCCGTAATAATATGGCTATAATTTGGATTATATTATTTATGGTGTATGTGGATGATGCAGCTACTGTACTCAATAACTTTTGTATTAATTTACATTTACTTTTTTGACTTACTCGTGTAAGACATTGACTATTTGACGTTTGAGTATGTTTATTGCATCATTTTACATATATTGTAATCGAAATGATTTGTAAATCTATGGAAATGTAAATATTGATATAAAAGGGTGGCAATGAGTTTCTTGCTACTTCTTCTCATTAACTCAACACTTTACGAAGTAGTGGTAGATTCAACAAGAAAAATATTTTTTTTTGACATTCATAAGTGTCATTCCCGTGACCTACGTGAATAAACTGATTTTGATTTTATTTGATTTAATATGTGACATAACTATGGATAGATAAGATCTTGTCACAGCAAAATATCTGTAACTAGAGATACGTTATTGAAAACGGCTGTAAGTAGAGTTCATTCGTATTACAAAAGTTTTTCCAAATAAATAAGCTTATTCAAAGTGATCCAGAAGTCGAGAGGGACGAGTATCCTGACTTTATCGGTTCTTTGAGTAACTCAGTAATGGAAGCAACTGCATTGGACTGACAATGTTCAACTTTGCTCGTGACTCGATCCACTTCGCTACTTTTCTTCGAAATTATACAATGCAATACGATCTTACAGAAACCTCCCTAAACAAATGTTATATAAAAGAAAAACCTTACGAAGCGGCTATGCCTAAAGGATATATTTTATACTTGCTGATACCCGCGACTTCGTCCGTGCAGATAAAGGTTTTTTTTTAGTAATAAGCTAATTTGGAATTGAAGATTATCCCATGTCCTGTTCCAGTTCTGTACCTCCGGCGCAAAAGCGTAACTAACAAACTTTCATTCACATTTATAAACTATAGAACTGGAATAGGACATGATATAATGTTCAATTCCAAATTTCCTTTTTATTTATTTTTAAAACCCTTTACCTACGCGGAAGAAGTCGCGGGCACCAGCTAGTAAATACATGAATAATATATGTAAATATGCAATACCTGCATAATTAAGTTTATTGTTGTACGGGTGAGTTGCATGGCTTGCCACCGCTTCATTGAATTGATGAGAGTGATCATCTGTTTGGGTATATTAATTATTAAATAATACTCAACTTTTTCGACGAAAGTTCTCAAACATGACATCGTCAACGAAAGGCAACTCGAGATACATAGTTAAAGAGACCAATGACGGATGTCCTAATAGGTGCGTCGACAGAGACATCAGATGTGTAGTCTGCAAAGACCTGATATTATGGATGGTATATGTGGCTATCTACATCTAGGATCCGTGCAGGCAACTCTACCAATCGGGATGGATCATACACCAATGCAAAACTCTGCACAGATTGCCCTGCGTAGTCTGTTGTGCCTGACGCATTCAAGTGACGAAAATAGAGATTCAAAGTCGAAAATAAATACAGTAAATGAGCAGATCCTTAAGCAGTCCCATATATATCACATATATATGAAAGCCTCCTGGTCATGAGGAATACTTAAATAGAATCCTGCTACATAATTTTTGAGATTTTCTTACTATTGTCATTAATTTCACAGCAATGTCTCCATTCTCAAAGAACTTGGCATAAAACAACGTATTTCGTTGATAGTACTTATTCGCATTTTTAAGTTCTTCGGACACGTCTCCCGGCGCGAGAGTGAGTCTATTGAGCGCCATGTCGTGCAAATTGGAGGGCACCAGAGGGCGAGGAAGGTAGCTCATGCGGTGTACTGTCCAAATTAAGTCTGCTGTGGGTGCAGTACCAGACACCCCAAAAAATGCCACAAAGTGAAGACCACGACCGCTCTGCCAAGAGTGTAACGATGAATAAGAAGTCATTAATTTAGTTCACGATTACTTACGTTGTATTCTCACACAATCATGCATCACGAAAATCCGCATAATATATCAATGGGTGTATGAGGTCAGAAGTTTCCAATTAATTAAAGTGCAACGCTCGCTTGCCTGCTTCACGTCTGGTAACTGAATGCAGTTAGAACCTTGCGATTAATTAGACACCCGCTGCCACGGCATGTGGTCTATCAAGTAAGAAACTTTAGAGCAGCAGATTGCCTGCCACTTCCTTATTGGGAAACTTATCCTCTACCGTATCTTCGGTAAGCATATCATTTTTGAGAATTTAATTAGTAGTTCTAATTAATCTGAGCAACATAAAAATAATAATAGAATATTTCTCAAGATGATTTGTGTAGAGGTGAAATACGTGTCGAAGCGATTGTGTGAATAATGATCATTTTTTCTCACATTTGAAAAGTTTATCGACTATAGAAATGAAATTTGAAAACAAAATTTATGAACGATGCGGGACGCGAACCCGCGACCTCTCGCGTTCCGTGCGAGCGCTCTTACAAAAGAGCCAACTGTTCGAGTAACGTATCTTCGATAAATTTTGTATGCTTTGTTCAACTCCTCAGGCTGTGGCTTCATCTACAGGATCTACTTTAAAATTGATGACTGCTCAACTCCAATATTTACATATTAGGAAATTAACTTGAGATGTCGCTCTTGTAAATCTAAATAATTTGTTATTGGGATTAATTACACAAATAATCGCATTCCCTGCGAGAACGGTTGCGAGTTCGAGTCCGGCATCGTTCATAAATTTTGTTTTCAAATTTAATTAGTCTAATTAATCCCAGAAGTGAGGGTTATCTTCAGGGAGACCTTAAAAGCGTCGAAGAAACATACATCTGATTTCTAAAACCAAAAAAAAACATTAGTTAGGCAGGGATCGATATGGTTACACCATGGACTCACCCCATGGTTCTACTACGCCACCGAGGCATAAAATACTAATAAAATTCAAGGATATACCATTAAGCCAGTAATAAAAATAATTATGGTCTTTTACGAACGGCAATCAGGGAATTTGGCGCTAGAAATAAATGCCTGAATTTTAAAATAAAAAAAATTACATAACTATATTTATACAAATCAATGTTTGCTTTTTTAAGTTACTGATCAAAATGTAGGACGGTTATGAATATTCCATTCCCTAATATTTAGACAATAATACATTTCTGTTTCCTTTTCCGAGGGGTATATTATTATTATATCAAGCAATTTGTAATTCGGTTTTAGATTATAAGCAAGCAGAATGTCTTACGAAAGCGGGAGCTTAAAACAGAATCAGCATTATTTTGGTGTCTTACCCGACACCTGTCACCTGCCACCTGCCACCTGCCACCCGCCACATCGTTGCCAACAGGGAATTGATAATCCCTCTGATTCTTGAGAAATGTATTAACAAATGTTTTTGCATACATTTATTTTGTTTAAGTGTGTTGTTTATTCATCACGTCGAAAATGAAAATTCAATTTTGGAAAATTTAAGCTACATCCATACATTATTGATACTCATATCAAGAAATGTTCAGAGGGTATAAATTAAACTAAAATTTTCATAAATAACATCTGAACAAATTACTTGTACCCAATTATCAATTGACACTCTGCCAAGAAAATGTTTATTACATGGTGATAAAAATATATAATAAGTTACCCGACCATTTAAAAGACATGATAAGTAAAAAAGTAAATTAACAATATGGTTAGTAAATAATTGTTTTTATTCAATAAAATGACTACTTAAATTTAAGGAATATTGACATATACATTATTATTACTGTTTTATTAGAATTTTGTATAAACTTGTAACTGGGTCTCGAAATCTCGAGCGATTGCCAATTCCGTGGCCATCTGGAGGGCAAAGCCAAATTGGCTTCTAAGAAGCTGGGCGTCATCAATAGAGCACGGCAATACTTCAAGACGGCCTACATTCTAGCGCTCTACAAAGCGCAGGTGAGGCCACACATGGAGTATTGCTGTCACTTCTGGTCTGGCGCACCCCAGTATCTGCTTGATCCGTTTGACTGCGTTCAACGTAGAGCAGCTCGAATTGTCGGGGACTCAGTGCTCTGTGAACGGCTGGATCACTTGGCGTTGCGTAGAGACGTCGCTTCATTGTGTGTCTTCTACCGCAATTATCACGTGGAGTATTCCGAAGAGCTGTTTAACCTGATTCCTGCCGCTGAATTCCACCTTCGCACGACACGCCACAAGTTAGGATATCATCCCCACCATCTGGATGTGTGGCGGTCCTCCACAGTGCGGTTTTCAAGGAGCTTTTTCCCTCGTACTACAAACCTGCGGAATGAGCTTACTTGTGCGGTGTCTCCGGGACGATACGACATGGGAACCTTAAAAAAAAGCGCGTACCCCTTCCTTAAAGGCCGGCAACGCTCTTGTGATTCCTCTGGTGTTGCAAGAGAATGTGGGCGGCGGTGATCACTTAACACCAGGTGACCCGTACGCTCGTTTGTCCTCCTATTCCATAAAAAAAAAGGAAAAAACCTTTGTAGGGCATAGAAGTTAGAAGAAGCATAGAAGAAAATAATAGTAATTATGAGTTATGTTAAATTTTGTGTAAAATTAAATACTAGATATATATTTGCATGCCTTGTAGGTAGAATAAGAGAAACTAAGATTAATCAAATTAAGACTGACTGTAAAACCGACCTTATATAAATTCAAATAAAGATTATTATTATTAATACTAAACAACAAAATAGGAATTTATAATATCTTTTCTTGAAATTGGTTGAAAGCTCTTATGAGCCGTATTTTCAAGATATTTCTTAATATTATACACAAGTGAATTTATCTGAAATGCGAACACAATATGATATCATAAACACAATTTGGGTTTCGAGATGGCTTAGGTACAAGGGATGCATTATTTGGTTTTCAAGTTCTTATGCAGAGATGCTTAGACGTAAATTGTGATCTCTATGTCTGTTTGTACTAATAGATTCATGTCAGTTAAATACTCTTTAATTGAATAATATTTCTTCGTCATTAAAAAATTTCTTAATTTTATTTTTTAAAAGTTTTACCCCCTTATTCATAATGGTCCGCTAACTTTAAACAGCCGCTTAGGAGTGTTTATTCTCATTCTGACTTAGGTCAATAGAAGAAGACAGAGTGAGAATTAGCAATGCTCTAAGTTAGCAGACTATTATGAATAAGGGGGTTAATGTATAAGTTTTCGTCAGATAATGATGCTGGTAGTTTTTTATCCAATTGAGGAGCTATGTTAAATATGATATTACAAAAAAATGCCAAAATAAAACTTGTTCTAATGAAATTATATAAATATACAAGCACGGCAAGTATTTTAAATTTATCAAAATATGGTTAAAAGAAATCAATGGGGCATTATAAATTACATTACAGTGGTTAGTGACCCGGCCTACTGAGCTAGAGGTCCCGGATTCGAATCCCGCTAGGGGCAAACTTTATTTTTTTACTTTATATTATGAATAAGAACGTTTTCTTCCGAGTCATGCATCTTTATAAGTATTAATGTATGTTTAATTAAGCATATTATCGTCTTGTACCCATAGTACAGGCTATGCCTAGTTTTGGGCAAGATAATTTGTGTAAAAAGGGTGTCAACATTTATTTAGCTAGAGGTCCCGGGTTCGAATCCCGGTAGGTGCAATCATTTATATGATGAATATGGATGTTTGTTTCCGAGTCATGGATGTTTATATGTATTTATATATGTTTAAGTAAGTATATTGTATTAAATATATCGTTGTCTTGTACCCATAGTACAGGCTATGCCTAGTTTGGGACAAGATAATTTGTGTAAGAGTGTGTCAATATTATTATTATTATTATTTATATATATTGATAAAAAAAAATCCTTAAAAAAATCATACATTTTTTCTGGCATTTTAAGACCTCCATCCTTGTGTGTCAAATTTCCCTAAAATATGATCCCGTACCGAATATTTGATGTGACATATGCGTTTAAAAGCTATTAAAATTGCGGACATGTTTGCGAGTAGTAATTTTCTACTTTCTTCTTTATGTGCAACGCATATGAATATTTATTTAGCACAAATTCTCAATATGGGTATTCCAATTAAGGGAATCGTCAATATGTAAGTAGATAATTAATGTCCATTTGCATATTTCATTATTTTTGTTTTGTCTAGATTTAAGATTAAATTATTGCATGTCAACCATTGTATAATATTGCCTGTAGTAAGTATTATTAATGTCACTTACAAAAGAATTTAAATTGTCACTCATATAAATATCACTGCACTGCCATCAGCTACCGTGGTTAGTAACCGTGTGTAAATCGTTTATATATGATATAAAAATTAGGATATTATCCCCACCATATGGATTTGTGGCGGTCCATCACAATGGAATTTTCAAGGAGCCTTCTTCGACGGACGACAAAGCTGTGGAATGAGCTTTCTTGTGCGGTGTCTCCGTGACGATACGACATGGGTACCTTCAAAAAAAGTGCGTACATCTTCCCGGCAAATCCAATGCTCCTGTGAATCCTCTGGTGTTGCAAGAGAATGTGGGCGGCGGTGATCACCTAACACCAGGTGACCCGTACGCTCGTTTGTCCTCCTATTCCATAAAAAAAAGAGAGAGTAGCCAGGGTAATCGAAGTTAATGCAGAGACCCCGGCACTAATTCTTAATTTATCTTCTTCTAATAACTCTAATTATTAGTATTTAAAAAAAGCTTGAATTCTCTTCTTTTCAATTGCTCCATACGTTTTAAATATAACTGACTTTGATTAAATAGGCATAGGGAATTAATTATTTCACGCTAACCTCGTGCGGCAACTCCACGCACCGGTAAACAGCATATTTGTGAAGTGGACGCTAAGCTGGGATCCAATATCGGCGGCAAACAAAGGTTTACAAGAGTTTAGGCCACGCCCTCGCTGCATATTCAACGCGGGACAAAGTCAACAAAATAGTCCAGGTGACCGCATCATTTGTGAACCATTTAGTTTATGCTAATAGTTTCAGAATGTTATTCATGGCTCTGTTTCTTATTGTTGATCAAACCTAAATGCTCTATTATAATAAAAATAATTGAAACATAATAATATTTGATCCAAATAAAATACGTCTGAACAAAACTGCTTTGAAACTAGTCACCCGTAATAACGAACAGCATACAGTTAATATAAAAGGGGCTTAATTATGAAATTACCATTCCGACATACTGATTCATTCTAGATTTACAAAATGAACAACATTAAACTGTTTCACTCTCAACGGTGCTTTCATTCAGATTTCAGTATGACATTGAAAATGACAGTTTTTAGTGCATATTCTGGGGTATAAGTAAAGTAGTAGGAATAGCACACAATATCAAGGCATAAGGCAATGGAATCATTTTAACTGTACAGGTCCTACATTTCAAAATCCTCCAACAGCGTCCATAGTTGCAAGTACTAGCGCCAAACGGTGTTCTATTATATCCGCGATTCGGATATTTTCACACAGCTAAAAATTATATTTACTTCTCATGAAGAAACACAACATGCCTTCACGTATTTAGGCATCTTTTTTATGACAATAAGGCACGAGGCGAGCAGGACGCACAGCTGATAGTAATTGATAAGCCCTGCCCATTACAATGCAGTGCCGCTCAGGATTCTTGAAAAAGCCAAAAATTCTGAGCTGCGCTTGTCACCTTGAGACAATAGTGTTAAGTCTCATTTGTGAAGTAATTTCAATCTAGCTACAGACTGAAATGGGACCGATCCAGAGTTTTGGTGTTAATACTTCGATTTAATAAGCATTATAAAATAATGTTAAAATTTTTAAGTACAGAAAGGCAATTTCATAATTTAACTCTTAATATTAATATCCCTAGAACGTTTCTACTTTCAAGCAAGAAGGCAATGTTTGTTTGTTTGTTTAATAAAATAAAAATAATGCCATTATAAAATAACAATTTGTGGGTGTTTTAGGCAGGTCGAGGCTATCATCATCGCTTTTGACTTCGTCATTCTTGCCTTTATTGTCGGTATCTCAGATGAAGTTGGTAAATTAATAAGCCCTATATTATTTTATATTTAATAGTATAGATACCTTTACTTGATATGATTTGGAAATAATTTTTCTTTCCGAATAGACGCGCGGTTTTTTTATTGATAGTAGAATATTTCAAAGGCAAAAGACTAAGAAAAGTTCCGTAGCAAAAACTTCTAATCAGAAACCCAATAAGCACAAAATAAAGGCACAGGTAAATATTAAAATCACGTCAAACGATACACAAATTGTAAACTTTAAATTTTTGTTGAATTGAGCTTTCTTTTGCTACAACATCCGTCTCTCTGCCTATGCAGTGTGATCGTTCCGTTGATCGTTGACCAATATATGCGACGCTCGACCGCGCCGCACCTGCCGTGTGTGCTCGCGCTTTGAATTTTCATTCAATCTTCCGAATATTCATTAATATTCCGCTTTATTCCCGGCTCTTGTAAAATACACGCCGTATGCTTATATTAAATTTTACACAAAGTGATGCTGTCTTTTAGCGATAGACTCCATGTTTATCATAAAAATTATGTGTAAGATCGCTTTCGCGCTACGTTTGATCTGAATTTTATCCGTATCCGTGAAAACACGGACCGATATAGTCGTAGAACTGTTTCTAACGGTTGACGATAATTTTAACAAAAAAACAACCGACTTCAAAAACACTATTCCAAAACAATAGATATAATGTGCACTAAAAAGTATAAATCTAATCTAATTAATAAATCTTATTCTTAGTTACAATTATTGTTATTTTTGGAATCGGTGTCCTTCCGCCGCGACCCGGTCTCGCCTCTCGCCTCCTCGCGACTCAAGCACATCTCACCTATATACTATGTATGTAGTTACAAACCTCTCTTGGATGACACCGACTCCAAAAATTACAATAATCGTAACTAGAATTAGATTAATTAAATATATTGTATAAAAATACGAAATTATTATTATACTTTTTAGTGCACATTATATCGATAGATTGATTTTTAGTGAATTTGAAGTACACTAACAATTTGTCTAAATATGTGTAGATATACTAAATTTTTCAATGCAGCAATGAACGTATGTGCTTTGCAATTTGATTACAGACAGTTAGAAATTCTGCCACAGGCCGCACCCTTACTGTAAGTCGTTGAGTCCCATTGGTTATCATATTACTTGACCATAACTGTGCTCTGGTAGATGACTTAAATATCCGGATAGCATGAAAAAGATTCGGCCGAGTATCGGTTATTTGCTCCTAAGAATTGAAGAGTTCCGTTACTTTGTCATGGATTCCGTAATCAGAACCTAACCAAACTCTCACCAAACTATCTTTGAAGTATATCCTTTCGAATAAAAAAAGAATCATCTAAATCGGTTGGCGCGATATTAAGAACCTCCTCCTTTTTTGAAGTCGTTTAAAAATAAATCGGATGACAGTAGCCGGATCTTGTGCGTAAACTACAATAGAAATTGTTCTACAACTATGGACTCGATACTGGACTCGGATCGGACGAAGTGCGAAAGCGCTCTAACCATAGGGCTACTGACTTGTTACTATTTATACAAATGATTTAAGTTTTCTTTAGTGTTAATTGCGCCAATATTTGTTTTTAAATCAATTCGACACGTGTTTCGCCTCTACACGAGGCATCCTTACGACGTGTTGTCTCGCCAAAATCTGGCACGAGACTGGAATTAACACTAAAGAAAACAAATCATTTGTATAATTATGGATTTCCGCAAAGTAACGCCTAATTCAATAAATTTTGTTACTATTTAATATTGATATAAATGAGATGATAAAAAATTAGTTACGTATACTAAAATGAATAAAACAAAAATACGTTTCAAGTATACTCATACATACGTATTACTTAAAGAAATATTTTTAAATAGTTAAAATATGTTTCCAATACAAAAACAGGTGCGCAAAAGCGTCAAAAAGTAGACCAGGTAAGTAACTTATATTATTATTCTAAGCTGTAGACAGAATAAATATCCAAATAGGTAGATTCCAAACCAAATTTTAATTATTAAAATATATATTAGTTATTTATGCAACTGTTGTGTAATAAGGGTTATTAAAACACGATTCACCTCGTGAGATAATAGAATCACATGAGTGTTTTAATACCTAATTATCAACAGTTGCATACAAGACTTTATCTACACCCAAAATATGAATCCTCTAAAAGATTCTGAAACAGTTAGCTTACTGCTAACATTAAAACAGCCAGTCCTAGCAGTAACCTAATATCATCTATTACTGATTATATACAAATAAACTAAGTATTAATGAAATAATTTTTTTTTTTTTACTTTTTTTTTTATGGAATAGGAGGACAAACGAGCGTACGGGTCACTTGGTGTTAAGTGATCACCGCCGCCCACACTCTCCTGCAACACCAGAGGAATCACAGGAGTGTTGCCGGCCTTTAAGGAAGGTGTACGCGCTTTTCTTGAAGGTACCCATGTCGTATCGTCCCAGAAACACCGCACAAGGAAGCTCATTCCACAGCTTCGTAGTGCGAGGAAGAAAGCTCCTTGAAAACCGCACTGTGGAGGACCGCCACACATCCAGATGGTGGGGATGATATCGTAACTTGTGGCGTGTCGTGCGAAGATGAAATTCGGCGGCAGGAATCAGGTTGAACAGCTCTTCAGAACACTCCCCGTGAAAAATGCGGTAGAAGACACACAATGAAGCCAGCGCTAGGTCCCCGACACTTCGAGCTGCTCTGCTTTGCACGCGGTCAAATGGATCAAGCTGATACTGGGGTGCGCCAGACCAGAGATGACAGCAATACTCCATGTAAGGCCGGACATGCGCTTTGTAGAGCGCTAGAATGTGGGCCGGCATGAAGTATTGCCGTGCTCTATTTATGACGCCCAGTTTCTTCGAAGTCAATTTGGCTTTGCCCTCCAGATGGCCACGGAATTGGCAATGGCTCGAAATTTCGACACCCAGTATTCCGATACTAGGCGAGGCTTTAAGGGAAGTGTTCTCGAAGAGCGGTGATACGGCAAATGGGGTTTTTTTAGTGGTAAACGCGCAAACTTGAGTCTTCTGGGGGTTAAATTGGACAAGGTTCAACTTACCCCATTCCGCGACCTTCTCGACAGAGGACTCGATAGAAGACACAAGTTTCTCCCGGCACTACTCGACGTTTTCCCGAGAGAGACCTGCATGGCCCGTGTATATGGCATCACCAGTGCTGTCGTCTGCATAGCAATGCATGTTGGCGGTGTACAACATATCATTGATATGCAGAAGAAACAGCGTGGGAGATAGCACACAGGCTTGGGGCACCCCAGCGCTCACGGGCTTGGGATTCGAGCAATAACCGGCGACAACGACCTGTATGCTGCGCCCAGTGAGGAAGCTCCACTTGCATAAGCTCTCGGGAAGCCCAAATGATGGAAGTTTTGCGAGGAGCGCCTTGTGCCATACACGATCAAAGGCCTTCGCTATATCCAGACCAACTGCCAGGCCTTCCCCCTTGCTTTCAATAGCCACCGCCCACAGCCCATCTATGTGTTAGGTATACGAGAAGATCGCCAGTCGACCGACCATGGCGAAAGCCGTACTGCCGGTCGTTGATCAACTGGTGACCCTCAAGGTATACCAAGAGCTGGCGGTTAATTATGCTCTCCATGATTTTGGAGAGTAGGAAGGTAATAGCAATAGGCCTGTAGTTTGCCGGATCCGAACTGTCTCCTTTTTTTGGGATCGGATGGACAAGGGCTGACTTCCATGAATCAGGGACTACGCCTTTTGAATTAGGGTGCCGGAATAAACGCGTTAGCACCGGCGTCAACTCAGGGGCACATGTTCTGAGCACCATTGTAGAAATGCCATCCGGCCCGCTCGACTTCCTGACGTCCAACGAAAACAGAGCTCGCCTTACAGTCTTCTGTCGGAACTGTACTTCAGGCATGGAGCTCTGACACCGCGGGATGGTCGGTGGTGTTTTTCCGTTGTCGTCAAGAGTTGAGTTGGAGGCAAAAAGAGTGCACAGGAGACCGGCTTTCTCTTTTGCCGTATGGGCCAGGGTGTCATTCCTCATGTGCAACGGCGGCATTGACGATTTTATTAGTAATTTACATTTTGTATAGTGCAATAATTAAAATTCACTTAAATATTATGTTCTTTAAATTAATCGCTCATTTTTTGTAAACAAAACAATAACAATATCGAATAAAAATGGCGGGGATTCGAACAACCTACTTTATTTACGGCGCGCGACGTTCTGGTGGTGTGGAACGCGCGCAAAAAAAATGTTCTTTTTTTTTAAATTCATACAGATGCCACGCATCGAGCAATAAGAGTGTGGCTCTCTGTTAAAACTCTTTGAGCATGAAGGGAATGAAAAAAAAATAGGAGTGTTGTTATGAAATTCAGTACAACATTACAACACTCTTTTGGATGATGTAATGGTTATTAGAACATTGGGTGTTTTAATGTTGGCAATAAGCTAACTGTTTCAGAATCTTTAATAGAGGATTTAAAGCATAGGTGTAGATAAAAGTAATTAAAAGTACGTTAGTAGTGGAGGCTACGGGCACAGTAGAATTACATATTTCTACTGTTCTACGGGTCGCAGAGAGTCGCGATATGCAACGAACTATCATCAATATACTCTTTAATATTGTAATAACCCGTTTGCATCAAAACAGTTTTATCGTGTCTTGCATATTTTGTCAGGAAATTCTGTTATGATCGTGGAGAGATTATAATAATATAATAATAATATTGACACACTTTTTACATGAATTATCTTGCCCCAAGTTAAGCATATATAGCCTGTGTTATGGGTTACAAGACATTGATATATTTAATACAATATACTCACTTAAACATACATAAATACATTTAAACATCTATGACTCGGAAACAAACATCTATATTCATCATATAAATGCTTGCACCTACCGGGATTCGAACCCGGGACCTCTAGCTTAGTAGGTAGGATCGCTAACCACTCGGCTATACAGGTTGTATTATAGAACGTAAGATAGTTTCCCAACAATTATTCATATATCTTGTTAGTTTTAAAACTGGGTAGCGCAAGTATATGTTTCTCGCGTTAAAATTATGCGGTTAATACTTTTTAATATATAAATATTCATACTTTTCCTAGTTTACATAATCCCTACTTCCCTACTAATATTATAAATATGAATGTAAGATGTTTGTTACGCTTTTACGCCGGAGCTGCTGAACTGATTTTGATGAAATTTGGTACAGCGATAGCCTAAAGCTTGGGAAAGGACATAGGCATTTTATCTCGGAAAAATCCATGGTTCTCGCGGGACTTGTGAAGAACTGAACTTCACGCCGATGAGCTATAATTATACCAACAGTAGGTTTTGTTGACAATTTGCCTCGAAATAAGATTTATATAATATGTTGGAAACGGGAGCGAAAACGGGAACCGGAACTCGAATAGGACATGAGATAATATTCAATTCCAAACTAACTTTTTTTTTAAAACCCTTTATCTACTCGGACGATATATATTTATAAATGTAATCTGAATTTTGATTTAAGCTTTACTTACAAGATTTTATTTCAATTGTTGTCCGAAAACATCATTCGAAGATTCAACAAACCTTGGAAAATACTAGACGCCAGTCTACCCACAACGGTTTCTGTGGATTATCAATGACAGGCGTTGACAGACGTGCCCGAGACACTTCTTGCTAAGCGATCACCCTCACCTAATAGTTGTGCAAACTGTCATTAAATTCATACATTATAATGATTCACGAGTGAGACTAAAATGTATGATTTAGAAACACAGGATTCCCGGGCTCTGTGATTTGATCTAGTCCGTGACTTGTACAAGAAAGGATAAATATTATAAGTAATGTAATATAATAATAGTAATAATTGCTATTCTTATGATCTTAATTGTAATAGCATTTTAACGTGTGTGTCCAGTAAGTAAACATATTGGCATAAATATTAACTAAATAATAAATACTAGCTGACCCAGCAAACGTTGTATTGCCGATATTAAAATCACGATACAAAAGTAACTGTTGATCGTAGATGGGTGAAAATTTGAAGTTGTATGTATTTTTTAATGCTGACTCATAATCAAACAAATTTAAAAAAAACGTCAAAAAATTAAAAAAAATCATGTGGACCACCCTTAACCACCACACTTAACAGGGGGATGAAAAATAGATGTTGTCCGATTCTCAGACCTACCCAATATGCACTCAAATTTTCATGAGAATCGGTCAAGCCGTTTCGGGGGAGTTCAATGTTTAATACCATGACACGAGAATTTTATATATATATAAATATATACAACCCACACACACATACACATACACGCACACATACTCACGCCTTGTTCTCCCGTCGGGGTAGGCAAAGACAATAGAATTCCACTTGCTTTAATACTGACATTTAATATAATTATAGATTTATACAAATAAATATTTTTTTATATATACTATTATGGACCGATCTCTTTAATGAGTTGGCTAGGCGAATATTTGTATCTGATAGTTGAGTCCGTCTCCTCGCTCACTCTTCAGCTTTAAGTTGACGTATGTGGAGCCGATCCCACCAGCTGTTATCTTGACTGAAGCCTTCGACTTATCCAAGTCCAAAACCGTTATACCCTGAAAATATTAACATTTTAAATTAATTTAAGGCTTCACGCAATATACATAGATTTCTTATACTTATACATAGAATTCAGAGGAGATGAATCGATTTTAATTATCGATGTGTTATAAAGGAGACTCTGGTTTGATCTTTGTCTCATCGGCAGGAAATTCAAATACAAATATTTTTATTCAAAATATGATGTGATACCACTTATTGAAAGTCACAAACTATGCCTCAGACCTGAGAAGAATGGGCGCAACAAACTCAGCGGGCTTATCTTTCATAAAAAAAAAATATGTTTACAAAGTAATATTGTACAATTATACTTAATATTTAATAGCCTGAGGGCGGTTGCTCCATTCCCAATCTGTGGTATCATTGAGAAAGTAATTTATGTTACAGTAACCTTTACCACACAAACGTTTTTAACAATTCTTTTGAATAACGTAATACTTTTATTTTAAACATTTTCTGGGATCTTGTTGTAAAACCATGTACATCGCCCCACAAAAGACTTACTAACTCGACTTAGTCGAGTAGTAGGCTTTATAAGTATATGTTTATTACTGGTGTTAACATAATTTACTTAACGCGTTGAGGTAGTACTCTTCTCTCAACATGTCACATGTTTTACCAGTGGGAGGCTCCTTTGCACAGGTTGCCGGCTAGATTATGGGTACCACAAGGGTGCCCATTTCTGCCGTGAAACAGTAATGATAAGCATAGCTGTGTTCCGGTCTGAAGGGCGCCGTAGCAAGTGAAAGTACTGGGCAAATGAGACTTGACATCTTATGTCTCAAAGTGACGAGCGCGGTTGTAGTGCCGCTCAGAATTTTTGGATTTATCAAGAATCCTGAGTGGCACTGCATTGTAATAGGCAGGCCGTATCAATTACCATCAGCAGAAAGTCCTGCTCGTCTCGTCCCTTATTTTCATAAAAAAAAAATTAATGGAAAACAATTTCGCACTGGTATAACTTCATTATTAATTTAATTTTCTACTATCTAAGTCATTCACTGCAGACTTTCTCAATTAGTATGCGTTATAACTGACTTTTATTTATTATTTATAAAAAAAAAAAAACAATTTTTTATAAGTGACATCGAATTCACCGTTAAAATATTGTTGATAAACTTCACAAGTATACAGACAGCTATTTTTTCCTCACCTTAGAAATTAATCTTGTGGAAAATGAGGCGTTCATTATTGGATTTTCCATAGCTTTTTAATCTAAGTAATAAATGATTTGAACCTTTCGTCATCTATACAAGCGCAAGTTTGAGTGCTTAATGCTATTAGTAATTGTTTCGATAAGAAAATTGTGTAAAAGTTTCGATTAGAAAGATATTTGAAAATACTTAAGATTCTTACCTTTATCGGCACTTGTCCATTGTAAAAAACACTTTTTGTTCTAGTTTTCAGAGGTATAGATGATAAACTCACTTGCTCCATATGAACCAACGATCCGTTAATGGTTGTTCCAACTGTCAACGACTCTGAGTTAGTCAGTGTGACTGCTACAAACAATGGTAACACCAAGATTGCCAGGCGGGAATACATCTTGATGTCCGTTTACGTTCTTATGAGCTAAACACACAAACACCATGCATTTTTATCAATATAATATCTATTTGATAAGATTAACAGATTATATATTTTAAAATTCATTTCTTGTTCAATATAACACTTTTTATATATATTATTATAGTCCAAATTCAAGTGAAACTATGAGATAAGTGATTTATCTCTTCAAGTGCCTTCGGATAAAATAATCGAACATCAAGAATAAATAAATTACTAACTGAGTCCTCTACGTATAATCTTTAATACACTATTTTCAAACTGAAAATACAATTGTTGATGGCATTATGTAGATATTGTATTATTTTGCAGATCCTGAAGCCACAACCCGAGAGTTGATCAAGACATACGGGATTTATAAACGATTCGTCACTCCAACGTTTGACTCAGTGGAAGAGCGCTCGGACGGAACCGGAAAGGTCACCGGATTGAGTCCCGCATCGTTCATTAATGTTGTTTACAAATTTAAATTGTAATTAATTCCAGAAATGTCACTATCACTTAAAAAAATAACAAATTGTTTAGATTTGAAAGGGAGACATCTCAATTCAATTTAATAATATGCAAATATTGGGGCTATGCAGCTTATCAACTGTGATGTGGATCCTGTAGATATAGCCACAACCTGAGAGTTGAACAAGACATAACAAGATTTATAAACGAAACGTCACTCCAACGGTTGGCTCAGTGGAAGACCGCTCGGACGGAACCCGAGAAGTCACGCGTTCGAGTCCTGTATCGTTCATAAGTTTTTGGTTGCAAGTTTATTTTAATTTGGATGTATTTTTTATCGAAGACGAGGACAAAGGAGCGTATGGGTCACCTCATGTTATGAGATCACCGCCACCCACACTCCCAGAGGACACACAACACCAGAAGAATCACAGGAGTGTTGCCGGCCTTTTAGAAAAGTGCACGTGCTTTTTTTTGACTGTCACCTT
The DNA here is from genome assembly GCF_905404315.1 of Leptidea sinapis. Classification (NCBI taxonomy): domain Eukaryota; kingdom Metazoa; phylum Arthropoda; class Insecta; order Lepidoptera; family Pieridae; genus Leptidea; species Leptidea sinapis. The sequence continues at coordinate 7,200,381 of NC_066292.1, read as the reverse complement.
ACGTCAAAAGTCATAAAAACGGCTAATAGGTTAATATTTCATATTTTTTCTCATAATTATTCTATAGTTCGACGACCCATATAGCCGAATGGTTAGTGACCCTGACTTCTAAGCTAGAGGTCCCGGTTTGGAATCCCGGTAGGTGCAATCATTTATATGATGAATATGGATGTTTGTTTCCGAGTCATGGATGTTCATATGTATTTGTGTATGTTTAAGTAAGTATATTGTATTAAATATATCGTTGTCTTGTACCCATAGTACAGGCTATGCCTAGTTTGGGGCAAGATAATTTGTGTAAAAGTGTGTCAATATTATTATTATAGGACCTTTGCACAGGATGCTAGGTAGATTACGGGTACCACAACGGTGCCATTTTCTACCGTGAAGCAGTAATGTGTAAACATTATCGTGTTTCGGCAAATGATACATCTTATGTCTTAAGATGACGAGCGCCATTGTAGTGCTGCTCAGAATTTTTGGGGTTTTCAAGAATCCTGAGCGGAACTGCATTGTAGTGGGCAGGGTGTATCAATTACCATTAGGTGAACGTCCAGCCTGTCTGATCCGTTATTTTTATAAAAAAAAATAGAGCATAGTACTACAAGTAATATTCTGCAGAACTGAAACTATATGGGAATGTATTATTCAAACTGACAAGTTATTTATTATATTATACTATTTATACTCGTACATTTAGGTTAAAAAGTAATACTCATAAATATGACAGGTATGCGATTTACCATTTATAATTTAACCATTGGCTTTAAAAGTAGTAATTTAAGAGAGTCATTGACTATCTTTTATGAGTTCAGATTACTAGTAATTAGAACAAGAATTATATTACTCATAATTTATTAAATATATATTAGACTTACTTTATTTTAGCAACAAATGAACCAGGCGATTTTAAAATAACAATAATGAAAATTTTGTATAATATATCTTTAAAAAAACATTTATGATGAAAAAGTTGCCCAGAATTATCAAATAATGTTCCGAAGTTTTTATTCTGAAGTACTTCAACCGAATAGGCAGTTAATGAAATTCAAAGAAGTCTCATACTTCTGAAGTACAGAGATATTAACACCAGATGGCGCTAGGGGCGCTGAAAAAACTTCCAAACTGGTAACATTAAATGAAATGGATTGAGTTTCATTTGTCACGTCTTATATTCGAGGGTGCAGCCTGAATTTTCCGACTTATGCATATATTATGAGTTAGATTTTCGAGAGTGAAATTACTGAAAGGATGTTTGCAAACAGACATCTAAATTAAATCAAAACTCGCTTCAGGAAATTACATGTTCGCATTTGATGGCTGATTTTATATAGTTATTTTTGATACGAATTAATACATTTATATTATATAACTAGAAGTTGCCCGTTGCATTTCCAACTATCGGTTTTATCTCAACAAAATGTTTAAGTAGGGATAATAGAGAGAGTTGTCATACTGAAACATGCAGGGCAAGCCTGTCAGCCAACTTGGTATAGCGACATTCCATTCTGCACGGACGTACGCCAAGAAAGGGAAGTTATATCTCTAATATATAAAATTCTCGTGTCATGGTGTTAAACTTTGAACACCGAAACGGCTTGACCGATTCTCATGAAATTTTGAGTGCATATTGGGTAGGTCTGAGAATCGGACAACATGTATTTTACATCCATCTAAATGTTAAGGTGTCGACACGAATTTTTTTTTTAATTTTTTTTGACATTTTTTTTTTAATTTGTTTATTCAACTCCAAATTTTCACCCATCTACAATTAACACTTACTTTTGTATCGCGATTTTAATATTATTCTAATCCATCCACAGACACACAATAGAGTTGCAATATGACAATCGTATATAATGATTAGTATGATAAATCATCTATTTTTTTCTCCTAAAATTTAATTATTAATTTTTTTTATTACTTTATAGGGCAATACAACGTTTGCTGGGTCAGCTAGTATAATATATGAAAGTTATATATATGATGTAGATAAGGAACACATTATGAACGGGACCTAATTTTTATTATTCTGTTCAATTATTAAATTAGTTAGCGACTGTGCCCGCGTAGATTTTTCTTAGATCAATAATTATGTAGATTTTATTAAATTTTATTTGTGTGATTCAATGTTCCGTGGACGTTGCTTCAAGGCGTGATCATAGCAATTAAATTTTTACAAAAAATAACAATTTTAAAAGCTTTGTTTTCATTATACATTAACATAGCATTGTTTCAAGAACAGTTTTAAAATAAATCATATTTAAAGTTGGGACAAATACGAATTTTTGTGTAAAATAAAATGCGGTTGAGTCTGATTAAATATAGTCCTTAGATTGATGATTTTTTTTAGAATTTTCTCTAAAAGTGTTCAAATAGCTTATCTAAGTGTGAAGCGCATTAACGCCTTCTAGTGTTTGAAGTATACAGCACGTGTGCATATCTAGCGAGACTCGATCTAGGCGGGATCCTATACAAGGCGAGGATGAGTGACGCAAATGGCTGGTCCATTGCCACTCCTGTCGCTGCCTTTCAGACAAATGCGATCATGGATACGCTCTCTCGCCTAGAACCTTCAACAACACCTGATGGATAAACGTCTCAAGCTGTAAGCAATCGAAGGAAGCAATTCCTGCACAATCACCCAGAATGACACGTCCGTCGACGTAACGGGACTTAGGAATTAGGACTGCCTAAGTGCAGAGGTTTTCTAGCCGAGAATAAAACGGTCACTCATGTAATCTTGTGTAGGAGTGGCCAAAGAACGGGCAAAAGCCTTAGTGAATACGAGGTCACTCCGTAAAGTCTGCGAACACTCCACGAGTGTTCTTAAATTGTGGTAAGAGCTGGGCTGGTTTGAATGAATGACCAAAATTGCAAGCAGGACCCAACTGAGTGATTTAATAGCAGAAACAGAAGCCCTTTACCATCACCAAAGTCAAAGTTTTTATTTGCATAAACATGTTAGATTGATGTTACATAAATATTATAAAGTACTTGTTTGCCACATTTATGACGTGCAAATTTTACAAAATACATTTCTAAATCATTAGTTACAAGAATATCAATTTAACAAAAGATTACTAGCAGTATTATTTATCAATATTAAAAATTATTAAAATGAAATGTCAAATTTTTTAATTGAAAATATTCGTCTATTGAATATAAGTTTTTAATAAGGTATATTTTCAATTTCGATGAGAAATTCCTATTGATGATACCTCTCTTATTATCTTTGGGATTATTATTACCATTAGGCCTGGCAAACGCATACGGGAACTATGGAAATGAGAAAGGTAGTGTGGTGTCCTATTGCTAGTGACTAGGTTGTGTTGCGATTGCAATTATTGTGATGCCGTCGTCATCAGGACTGTGTGTTTCAGATAGGTCATCTTGTGTGTTTTATGAACCAGTACGGTAAAACTATATTTTTTTATGAAATTAAGGGTCAAGACGAGCAAGACGTTCAGTTGATGGTATTTGATACGCCCTGCTTTACAATGCAGTGTCGCTCATGATTCTTGAAGAACACAAAAGTTCTTAGCGCTTATCACCTCGAAACACAAGATGTTTAGTCCCATTTGCACAGTAATTTCACTAGATACGGTGCCCATTCAAACCGAAACACATAAATGCTAACACATTACTGCTTCACGGCAGAAATAGGCGCTGTTGTGGTACCCATAATCTAGCCGGCATCCTGAGCAAAGCAGCCTGCCACTGGTCAACTGTGTTCTCATGCCTCCGACAGCAAGGTATTAGTGTTGCCATCACGGTACTAGTGTTGTGCGTTTACCAGCTCTATCTGAGCTGTAATAGACATATTCTCATAGTAAAAAAGAGAATTGAATACAACAAAAGTGCTTAAGCAAGTGGGACACGACAAGGCGCGGCACGGCATCAGCTACAAACATTACTTACGTTTACGAGGTGAAAACTCTCGTATTTGCGTCTACCGCCATTTTTAGATCCGCAATACATCGTGCTTACACGAAGTACAGTTCTGCGCTAAAGTGTGAAAATTAATATTACAAATTAAAATACTACCTCAAACAGCATAATATAAAGATTTAATCATATTTTACTTAAAGATGAGTATAACGAATACGATTTTAAGCAGAACTATATATTTATTATTAATAATAATAAGTATAAAAATATGAATATAATTGTTTAGGTGTTTTGATAAGGTCCCTAATGGTAGAATTAATATTAGGCTAGTGACACTGTAAGTCCAAGGATTCATACTTCCTTTGATAAAAATATTAGAAAACTTCCTCTCATGACTTTCGTAATTTTCATTTAAGGAATGATCTGTCAGTACAGTTTCGGGTTTGCTTGGAGTAGATACAGTTTTGTAATATGATCAGTTAAATATTGGTGACATTCATTGCTTGCATATTATAGCTGTCAGATAATTGCAGCTAAAGAAACATAGTAATGGTGTTTGAATATTTTTTCATTATATTATTATGTATTTGTAGTTATAAGCGAACCATATTTCAATAATAATAAAAATATGGGAAGATAAATAAGCTTCTTCGATAATTTATACAACCAGATTGTCTATGACAGCTGTGACTTAAAAAATAGCGGCTAACTGTTAACCTCAAATTTAGCAACGCTAACTAAAAAAAAGCGATATAGTTACGTATCGTTAGTGTATCACGTAGCTTGTCATGCATACCATAGTAATAAACCTGGAATGTTATCATGCTTTGTCTAACAGCATGAGGCCTATATAGCTTTAACCGTGTTTATTAACTAATTTTAACAATTACAATATAATAATACTGTCACAATATAAAAAAATATGTGTTTAAATATAGAACGCATTATTTTGTCAGGTAAAAACATTAATTATTTGTGCTATTACACATACATTTTTATTGTAAAATTAAATGGGGCGGTTGAAGACAGTACAGAAAAGTAGAGTTTGCCTTGTATACAATAGTAAGTTGTGTTATTGTTATCAAAAGTGTCTCAGTTACTTACTTTCCATATTTGAATTTATGTTTTTTTTTTTTTAATTTCGCTTAGTAATAAAGCGGGCTTTTTTAATATTTTGAACTATCGTTTATACTTTATAACCGAATTAATACCCCGGCCAACATGTTTGGAGTGGCTTAAAGTAGGGTTGCTCTTAAAAATAAATCAATTTAAAATAGATGATGGTTATGGCCAAATATATTGGTTAAATGTTATTTAAATTTGTTTTAAGTCTTTACTATTTGACTGTACTATAACATAAGGTCCAACGTCCAAATATAAAGGAAAAAATGTAGGGTTCGGTATGAATTATTACGTTTTCAAATAAATAAAGATTTAAATGTATCAGGGTAATAGGTACTCTCAGAAACATGTATTATTTACCGGTCTATATGGCATTATTTTTTATATAAAAAGCCTTAAAATATCCTTATAATTTATGAACCTTTATTCATATTAGTTACCAGTGGGAGGCTCCTTTCACAGGGTGCCGGCTAGAAAATGGGTACCACTATGCAATGTGGAAGCATTACTGTGTTTCGGTCTGAAGGGTGCCATACCTAGAGAAATTACTGGGCAAATGAGACTTATAATCTTATGTCTCAAGGTGACAAGCGCCACTGTAGTGTCGCTCAGAATTTTTGGGTTTTTCAAGAATCCTGAGCGGCACTAGATTGTGATGTGCAGAGCGTATCAATTACCATCAGCTGAACATCATGTTCGTCTCGTCCCTTTTTTTTCATAAAAATATTAAAAAAGAATATATTCAAGAGAAGTGATAAATATTCTGTCATAATAACATTTTAAATATAAATACGACCAAAACTGACCGCTGAAAAGAGAGTACGGGCTGCATTTGACTTGATTTATTTTTGACCTCTATAATGTATAATGCGAGGTGTGAATTTAGTTTCTAGATAGTTAGTTTTTAGATAGTTTGCAAGAATAAATAATAATAATTTGATAATTATCTAGCATTACACAAATTATCTTGCCCCAAACTAGGCATAGCCTGTACTATGTGTACAAGACAACTATATATTTAATACAATAACATACTAACTTAAGCATACATAAATACATATAAACATCCATGACTCGGCAACATACATCGATATTTATCATACAAATGTTTGCACCTACCGGGATTTGAACCTGGGACCTCTAGCTCAGTAGGCAGCGTCACTAACCACTGGGCTATATGAGTCATCTATATATTAATAGTTAATAGAAGGCAAGCATTTGAAATTATAAATTATTAAATTACTTTGACCTGAGAAGAACAGGTCTAGAGTTCATTTATGAAATCCATGACAGGAAATATATTTAATCGTCAAGTCTGTTAGGATCTCGACTCTTTAAGAAATATGTATTCAACACCAATAGATGCTTTTATAGTATTCTTTACTTGAACAGCTTCCGCCGCCCCACCTGACACTTCTGACGGCCGGTAAATTGTCTCTGTAACAACGGATAGAGTTTTACAAAGTTAGGGATGGAACATAATGCATGAGTCAAGTCAAAAGTAACATATGAAATACCGCCGTTGATGCGGTTGTTGAAAATATGTAACACGTAAGTTATTGCTCACTGACTTACCTATTCAAGAGATGGTTTCCTGTAATTCAATAAACAATTATTGCGACTTAATTTGTGGGAATGTTCTATACCAGATGTGAGAGTATTTTCATAATAAAAAATACTATACATAATGCTTTTCTGCTCAAGGATTTGCTTAGAAATATTTGCCTACTCTATATAATAGTATATCATAATATTATGCCATAATTAAGTGTACCAAAATGTACTCATTGTATAAAAAAGCTTATATTTTCAAATTATCCTTCGTTATCACATTAAAAAACAACAAAAGCCCTCATAGAGCTTTTAAAAATGATATAGAAGTTCTGCACAGTATCGACTAAACAGCGTAATAGCTGTAGCAATAGTTAGAGGGCCAATGAAAAGCCCTCAGCGAGAGGACTCTTGAGACAAGAACACTTGTGAGTACTCCCTCTATAGCGATTAGACCAAACAACCTCCAACTACATTCTTAAATGAATAATAAGACTCGAGTTTACCTTCTATTACACTTAATCGAACTTATATTGTCGTAGTGAGGTTATAAATGGTTATGTGTTAATAATTAAGAAAATTAAAATATTATAATTTGGACCCTATAATATCGAATGCTAGTTGATACGATGCTACTTCATTAAATAATTAATAATCAAACGTATACTTCATTATTACCAAGAAAAAATTTCAATTGTAAAATCCCTAAGCGCACAGTTTGTACCTACAACATTTTTAGACATAAGCTGGGCGCAAACGTTCGGAAACCGGATTAGGTTTGCTGATCAGGAATTCAGATTCGGAAACCTGAATGCTCTATTTACATACAAAATATTCAACAAGGCGCACATTATTCTTATTGTTTCCGAACGGAAAAAAACCTAACGTTCGGTTCGGTGCATTCGGTTCGTAAGAACGGAAAAAACTCAATGACGTCATCCCGAACGCAGCGCTCCCGTACATTTCGGCTCAATCGCCGCACATGCACGGAAATTTCAATTCAGATTCGCGCGAGCTTTGTAGCGAGTGGACGTCTGTAAACTCGTCGTAGGGAACACATTTAATTTTCTCTCGTATGCCATTATGAAGCTCATCAAATGATTTCACTGACATCCTGTAATATTTGAAGAATTCATCTGGGTGTTCTCGTAATTTTCCTCTTTTGAGATAAAATTGACTATCTGTTAATCTCCGAGTATTCAACGGCCTTACCCACTAACGGCGATTCCTCTTCTTGCCAGTAAAAGTGCAATAGTAATCAATTCGTCTTCGTCGTCTATGATAATACTTGCGTGTGCTTTCACAAGCGTCTCTTTTCGTACTGGTCGTAAAAAAAACCGGACGTTTGCGCTAGTCTCACGGAATTCCGAATCTGAATTCCTGATCAGGAAACCCAATCCGGTTTGCGAACGTTTGCGCCCAGCCATAATCGTTGCTGTACTAACCTAGCCACTCTTGCATCAATCGTATTTGTCGCCAATGTAATACACATACTCAAGATAATCAGCAACTTAATTTATTTAATTCCACGTCAACCTGCTTTCCTTGTAATGTCATTGACTCCTTTCGTACGAGCAACCTAAATTTGTAGAAATTACTATAAGTTTTGTTACACTACTTAAAATAATGTGTATGTCTCTCAATCTTTTGTACATGCCCGTTCTTTATATTTTTGTTATGTGTGTCTACGAGTCTTTTAACGAGTTTTAAGTCCCCTTGTTGATAATATTGTTATATTTGTGTATAAATATTGTTAAGTAAAATAAATAGTTACAGCTACGAATAAAATAAAATAATTATTAAGTTAGTCAAAAATGAGTCGTACCCTTGCACCAAGTATATATTATTTATACCTTAGTTATTATAAGCCTAACAGGAATATTTTAAAATATGTTTTACATTTTTGAATAGCCGTAAAATTATCCATTAAATGGATTATAATAAATCTCAAAGCTTTCATGGAAAGAAGCTTTTGTTGAGAAAGGATTTGTTTACATATTATAAGCTAATTGGAACTTGAAATACCGTGAAAGATATAAGATCAAACAGTTATCTAATCTTTTATACGAGTAAAGGTCAAGTTTGATTGTATACTTACAATTATTACAGTAATTTTATTCATTATTGAATAAGAAATTCAATTGAATTGTTTAGAAATGATAATCAGAGAATAGAATGGAATTGGTTTTGAATTATATTTAGATGGCCGGTGGGGCAGAAAAGTCCTCGATTGGCTACCACGTACCGGAAGACGCAGTGTTGGTAGGCCCCAAGATGGACCGATGCGACGATCAGTTCAACTTCGCCGGAATACATTGGATGAGGGCAGCGCAGGATCGATCGACGTGGAGATCTTTGGGGAGACCTTTCTCCAACAGTGGAGGTCTTCCAGCTGATGATGATGAAGCCACGGTGTAAGAATCTCTCACAATATTATTTTTGCGCTCTTTAATAATATTGTGATTAATAGAAGTCAGTGATCGTGCCCCCTGAGCTAGTGGTTTTGGATTCGAATTCCGGCAGATGCAAATATTTAATATATGAATTGAAAGTTGTTTTTTTTTTATATTGCACGCCTAGTTGACAGAGGATGAACAAAAACGTTAAAGAATCAGGCGGGTTCCCTCATAATCAGCTGCTTCTTCACCTCAAACTCTACAGGCAGGTCGAAAGGGTGAACTTTTTCTTATTTATTCCTTTCTAACAGTAGTGGTATGCTTATGTTAAGTGATATTTGTGATAAGTTTCATTTTGATTATATTATATAAAAGAACAAAATTTATTTTTTCTTTTATTTTATTATAACAGGAAACCTTACCTACACCTAACAAACAGTTCTCAGACATATACATTAAACGGTATAACTTCATCATCTATTTGTGCAGCCATTTAAAAAGATGTACCTTTTAAAGGATGGTAATATGTAGAGGTAATATTTTTAGTGAAAAGAACAAATCTAATATCTTTAAATGAGCAATTCTTGTATATATATATATATATATATATTCTGAATCTCGGAAACGGCTCCAACGATTTTAATAAAATTTAGTATACAGGTAGTTTCGGGGGCGAAAATTCGACCTAGCTAGGTTTCAATATTAAAAATGTAATTTATCCGTGTTTTATATATATATATATATATATATATATAAGCATATAATAGCTCAGATGGGACATTGGGTGATCTGGAAAGCAGAAGACCCTGGTTCGAATCCAGATGCCCTATAGTATTTTTTTTTCAAGTTTTGTACATTCTTAAAAATCCGAGCAAGGCTCGGTCGTCCAGATATTAAGTATATAACTGACATTGACACACTTTAAACTTTCTGATAGAATGAATAGGTATCGTGATTGCGAGGTGTGTTAAAAACCACTTTAAAAGATCATTTAAAGCACCACAATTGCAAAGAATTCTAACAAAAATCTTAAGTACTTAATTAACATGTTTACATTGCCCTTGTAATACAGATATTTTTGGCTGTCATTAGTTACTACCCAAAGTTGGCATTATATAGAACTCTTCAAATTAGTCGGATTATAATAATGTTCATTATTGAAATAACGTTTAACATTCGTTCACGAATATCCTCTATGTTTCCGAACTTCGTCGGTGTGTCCGAAAACATAATAGGGTCAATACTTAAACTTCCTTTAAATTTCGTTCGTTTACGAAGATTCATTTCAGAGAAAGAGAGTCCTTCCCCCAGTTCTGTGCCCTCTACCCAGCGAGAAGTCTCGGAGAGGTCTCCTCAACTGTGGCAAAACCGGTACATTGCTGGGCTTACATTTTTGTCTCAGTGACTAAGACTAAGAAATATCTTTTGTAACGTTAAAATTATTTTAATGCCTGCACCAAATTATGTCATGTAATAAAAACTTGTAAGTAAGATCAATTTCTTTAATTCTCTGTTTCCCGAATGCCCGACGTAAATATTTAGCTTAAGTTATACATTAAGGTTAATTAATTGTGTTTCGGTCTGAAGGGCGCCTGAAATAACTGGGTAAATGATCCTAAACATCTTATGTCTCAAGGTGACGAGCGCACTTGTAGAGGCGCTCAGAATTTTTGAGTCTTTCAAGAATCCCGAGCGCCACAGCATTGTAATGAGCATGGCGTATCAATTACCATCAGCTGAACGTCCTGCTCGTCTCGTCCCTTTTTTTCATTAAAAGAAAATTAAAGCAAAATTATTTTTGCATGACTTCTAAATACGAAATAGCTAGAAGAAGAAAAATTCTAGCATTTTTATACTTAACAGAAGTCTTTAAACGATTGTAGGCTTATATTAAAGGGTTGTTGACGGCCAGTAGACAAGTAAATTACAGATAGGTATCCTGTTAGAGACAAAGGAGTTTGCCAACAAAGGCAGATCGTATCGTTTTTGTTTTTATATAGATACTAAGACCGGCGCAGTGACGCAGCAGATGGTTTAAGTTATGAGCTCCGAATGTTGATTAATCAGATATTATCACAATTAAAAACGTTAAACAAGCACTGTACTCTTGAGTAATGTATAGTAGTCACAATAAAATGGAACATCTTAATATATATAAATTACGTGACACATTGTTTGTCCGCGATGGACCCCTAAACTAATGAAAGGATTTAAATGGGGATTACATCATGGAGTGCAGTTTAGTCCAACTTGAGAGATAAGAATATTTTTTTTCGATTTGGGATCCATAATTTTATTTTTATTTTCAATATTTGTTTTGTATGGACATATTTTCTATGAGATAATTTATTGAATGGTTGATTTGACAGTTCCGCTGTGAAACAATTTCGTTATAACAACAGTTATGACTTTCAAAAAAAGCGCGTACGCCTTCCTTAAAGGCCGGCAACGCTCCTGTGATTCCTCTGGTGTTGCAAGAGATTGTGGGCGGCGGTGGTCACTTAACAACAGGTGACCCGTACGCTCGTTTGTCCTCCTATTCCATAAAAAAAGTAGTTAGCATTTTTTACGAAATAATTCTTGATGTTTTGAAATATTAGTGGCGAATTTCTATAAAACAGTATTTTTTTATTATTTACAGAACAACGTCTGTTGAGTCAGCTAGTTAACTATATATATAAGAGATTACCACCTATATTTTTTTATGATAATAAGGGGACGAGACCAGCATGACGTTCAGCTGATGATAAGCCTGTTACAATGCAGTGCCGTTCAGGATTCTTGAAAATTCCAAAAATTCTGAGCGGTACTTCAATTGCGCTCGTTACCTTGAGACATAAAGATGTTAAGTCTCATTTTACTAGTAATTTCGCTAGCTACGGCGCCCTTCAGACCGAAACACTGTAATGCTTACACATTACTGCTTCACGGTTGTGGTACCCATAATTAAGCCGGCATCCTTTGCAAAGAAGTCTCCAACTGGTGAAGTGATATATATTGACTCATCACGATATCTATAGAACCTTAAGGCGTAGACACTTGAAATTATCGGATTCACGGATCTTACGAATATGCAGCATCAATAATTATCTCAAGTTATTAAAGATTTATCACCATGCATATTGTGCTTCTGTATAGGCCTACGTATAAAATATGATCACCAACAATCTCCATTGTACTTTTATATGGAATAGCAGGACGAGTATACATACGAGTTATTTGATGGTGTGTGATCATCGCAGATGTACCTCTTGTATCACCATCGGATTCGCAAGAGTGTTGCCGACCTTATAAAGTGTTGAGTAAACGGAACGCATATCAATCCGAAAACATACGTGTCGGGTGATGATCGAACCGGGGTCGAAATTGTGAGATTGACGGTCCTACCTTTTATGCCACTTGCATATTGTTGTGTACTGTCGTTTTATTGCTGTAGTAAATGTTGATGTGAATAAATAGATACGCTTATGATATGATATATATGATTGTAGATTTAGGATTGGTCTCAACTGCGCTCCAACCAGATACGGCAGGCGTAGTCGCAAAGTGCGGCAACTAATACTACGCCCATGTGGGCGTACTCGAGCCAATCTCGAACAATGTATGACGTTGATGTGCCACATTTTCATGTGTATAAAAGCTATTGTTCCTAGTTAGTGCAGTATTTAGTTGGAGCGCAGCGCAGCAGCGGCAATTCTTAATCTAAGAATATGATATATGTTAAAATAGTGTGCTGAAAATTTTTATTGTGTAGCAAGTGATTACCAATATATTATTCCTAGCACATCCACATTGAAATTAATAACTTATTTCGCGTGCGATCGCCCGGGCCTACGGGCCGACTAGATAACTGGTTTTGTTTGTTTATAATCCAATTCACTTGAGTCAATAACTTCCTTGCTCTTAGTTTTTAATATTGTTTTGTATAACTTGCAATGAGCGATTCTCTCCTAACACAGATTATCTAAATCTACCAGGAGAGTTTCATATATGATTGTAAATGACTGTGTACCTACAAATAAAGAAATTTTGAATTTGAAATTTGAATTTGAATTAACACATTCTATTTGTAACTGAAATTCTTATTACCTTCTTTAAGAAATAATGTAACTATAATAATAATAAAATGGATTCATGTTTTGACTAAAATGCTAATTTTTAGAACTTGCATACACTAAACATAATATTTTCTTTGTAGTAATACGCCCTGCCAAAATCCATTAATATGAGCAGCACGGCGATTATGTTTGTCACCTCGAGACATAATGATTAGGATCACTAATCCAGTAATGTCACTAGCTACGGCGCCCTTCAAACCAACAAATATGGAACATTATTGGTTGGTGAAAGGTAGCGCTATGGTTCCTTTGTGGACTAGCGAGTGCTTGAATGAAAAGTGACGCGATACTATGTCCAATGCACATGTAGCAAAAAATAAAATAGAGCTAAAATAAATATAGGTTGCATTGACATGACATTCCACGTTTCCAGAATAAAGTATTAAGAGAAATTGTGAACGCACCTTGGTACATTCCAAACAGCGATCTCCATCGGGACCTTAACATTGAGTACGTTGATAAAGTTATACAAAAATACGCTGTAGCTCATCAACATAGACTTCACCATCACGTGAACGTCGAGGCAATCCAGTTCCTTGACAACAATGATATAGTAAGAGGACTAAAACAAACAAAACCATTTGAGTTAGTGTAGTGCTAGTGAATTAGTGTAATACAATATAAAAGTAGTGATATTATAAAAGACACATGAACAAAGTCACTTCCCCTTAATAGAGACATTAAGAAATGTGGTAATGGACACATTCTTAGTTAAATATATCTAGCAGTTTAAATTTGAGTAGAATTACTTATAAGTCTAAGTTAAGGCTAGATTGTATGTAAGTGGGGTAGCATTATAATAACTATATTATTATGTTCCCTAGAGGATGAAAAATAAACATGGTAACAGGTATTCCGCGAGCGACTAATTTATAAATATCAATATTTCAAATAATTGACTTGACAGAATGAAGAAAATGGAAGACAATATTAAATAAACTATGATGATCTAAAAGTAGTATCTTGATAAACGTGGAATATTACTACCAGATAGATTACTTTGAATAAATCTACAGGAGGACCTAAGTCGAAAGACAGGCATCCACCGTCAAAACCACCACCACCGTCATAGATATTTTCTCAATAAATAGATTCCTTCAAGGATTTAGTTGATCTAACTATTCTTAGAAGTTCCGTCGCCAGTCGTCACTTAGGCCACACGAGTACTTAGCCTCCACGACTCGTACAGATATCAAGTACACAATAGGTGGCGCTGTCACTGCCAGGAGCTGTTCTTTACAAGTTTAAACAATAATACTTGTCCCGTTGCAACCTTAATTGAAGTTCCGTGACTCGACACAACAGGTACTACTCGTAGCCTGGGTAAACTTAACACAAATACGGAGAGAAATAAGGAGACGCGTCGAATTTACCTAAAATAACTAAATTTCTTAAGTTACTAACCAAATGAATTAAGTTCGCAAATATAAAATTAAAATAATGCGAGACATTAACATTTAAAATTATTAATAGGGATTTCTAGTGTATCTTCTACGCCTTTTACAGAGCATAATATATATCATTATATATCTTTTTGCATTTTTCCGAAAGATGAAATTATCATATTATGCTTTAATACATTGTCCACGGGATTTTTTTCTCTGGTATTAATATTATTCTATCATTTTCTAAGCTTGAAATGAAAAATAAGAATGTCATGTCTCCTGAGGGGACATTAGCTAAGGTCTTTTTTAGATTTCGGAATTCTACGACATTAGAGTGATTGTGTAAGTGCAGGTTAAAAATCTTGAGAAAAACCCAATAATCAGGGTTTCGTTCTCGGAAAATGAATGGGAAGCAAGTATTCTATGTGGGACTGTTTAAATTGTTTCACTCGATGTTGTCGAATTTGAATACACTCATATTTATTGAAGAACTGACAAAAACAAAAACAAAAAAGCAAGTAGAGCGACACAGATAATTATGATATTAATGATATTTTAAAATAATTTTTGATCCAGGATTAAACCAACCAAAGAGAAAAGATTCGAGAATGTTTGTAAAAAGGCATAAAAGACATTTATTTTCTCAAAATTGATTCCTTTAGAATTCTTTTTAATGCCATTTCTAATATACTAGACACTACTACCGCTTCGTAAACAAATGGTTTTCTGAGAGAGAAGAAGCGGTGCAAGAAATTCCAGCATTTTTTTGCGCTCTTTTGAATCAAGTATACAATATTGTACTATCATTGGTATTCCTATAAAATAATCATTATCTAGTCTCAGGCTGCCGGATCACTTAGATATTTAGCTATGGAGGATTTACGACAGAGTAATTTCTTAATAAGACATATTAGTTATTTCCAGATAATGCCTGAACAGTGGCTGGGACATTTTAATAAAAGTGTATACAATTACCCTTAAAGCTATTATGTCTCTTATGAAGCCTACTAGAATTAGTTACAAGCAATCCCTTATTTCTAGTGTTATATGTGTATGGGAAAATGGCCAGTAATGTTCCCTTTCAAGTTACTATTATTACTAAATAGCAGTAAAGATTAGTCAGCAATCGAAACAGTTTGTCAGACATGGCAACAAGTTAGTGCTATCCGGGTCTCGTCAATTTGAGGTGAGTCGTTGCCTCTCGCATTTCGCAAACAATTGCCACCGTGGAAATGGCTCATGGATTTGTTTTGTGAATCCTAACTACTGCAGGGCGAATGCCACCGTTTGTTTTTGTTCTACGTTATTTTTTGTGGGCATTGTATCCAATGTTGTGAATAGAATGTTAGTGATACGTTTGGTATTTTGAAGACTTATTTACAAGCCTGTTGTGACGTTTTTCAGTTGCCATGTTTGTACCGAAAATGAAAAAAAAATCTGGTATTGATGTCAAAAATATATGACTGTTGCTTTACATCAACTAAATATTATAATATATAAATTTTAATATCATAACACGACCGAACATATAAAAGCAGGTACAGATTTTCGAAACGGTTCGGGGATGCAGCATCACTATACAGGTTAAGACGTGTGGTAATTAATATTCCTAAACAGATTTACTTTTGAAACATACCCAATTATATTGAATTGTTTGATGTAGAAAGAGAATTATACCTGAAGAAAATTAGCATTTTATAGAAAGCTGATATATCAAAACTTAACTTTAATATTTTTTATGTTAATAATTTTGAATATTAGAATAAAAGTACCTGTCAGCTTAACGCTTACACAAAAGTTGATGTATGCTCTACCGGAATCAGCTTTTTCTCTTTCTGTAACATAATTAGTAAATGCGTAACTGATTACAGTTTCTCAAAGCGGAGTGCGAGTGTAATTTACATTTTGTGATTGGAGTTTGCCGAACGCACCTGAGCCGTTTGTGTCGTTTGACAAATATCTCTCCTTCCCCTCTTTTTGTAAATATCAAATATATAACAGATTTGTAATGATGCATTAAGAAATAGACGGAGCTATAATTATCACACCGTGAACTATCTATTTAATGTATTGCATAATAAAAGTTGCTTTTGAAATGCAATAAATTATTCTATTTTGAATATGCTAACATAATAAACCAATGGGAGGCTCCTTTGCACCGGATGCCGGCTAGATTATGGTTACTACAACGGCGCCTATTTCTGCCGTGTAACAGTAATGTGTAAGCATTACTGTGTTTCGGTCTGAAGGGCGGCGTAGCTAATGAAATTCTTGTCTCAAGGTGACAAGCGCAGTTGTTGTGCCGCTCCGAATTTTTGGGTTTTTCAATATTCTTCAGCGGCACTGCATTGTAATAGGCAGGGCGTATCAATTACCATCAGCTGAACGACCTGCACATCTCGGCCCTTATTTTCATCAAAAAATATAATGATCAATTATGGCTAGGGTAAAACTTGATAATCTTGATGGTCACTCCTCGCCACAGTACATAATATTACATTTATGATAACCTCTATGTTTGGGAAATATTAATTAATAAGATTAAATAATTCTAGCTTTACAAGCTTTGGATGTTTTCAAAGCATTAGCTGTATGATAATATTATGTGTAAGAAATAAATTAAATTAGAGATTAATACCAATATTTTCAAGTTACATCCTAGCGCAACTACACTTTGCCTTACGATATTGACGGAAAAATGTATCTACGCATTTTTTAATTTTTTTTTAACGAAAAGGGGGACAAACTAGCGTTCGGGTCACCGCCGCTCACAATAATTATCATCTATTCCTTGATTTTTTATGGATATTTCCTTATTAATGTGGCACTGCCTTTTTTGTTTAAAATTTAATTCGTCTTGTGAAAAAGCCCCTTTTTTTGAACCAGCAAAAATTAAAATGAGATCAACAATAGCAGAGTCTACTCCGATGATAGTTCATGATAAACATGCTTTCCATTTGATTGAATCACGGCCGTTCCCAATATACTATCTACAGATAGAGATAAATTACTACCTTCTACTCTCAGTAATTATTTGTCAATAATCTGAAGCTGTCGCAATATACCCGATAAGTCACTCTTATCGTTTTATATTGGGACGCGTGAATTGCAATTTCCATATAAACTTCTATCACTGGTACTGGATGCGTCGTCCCATTGACAGACAGCGTGAACGGATAAGGTGAGTTACCGTCGATAAGTTCATTGGGACAGAAAAATCGACGATTTTTATCTCAAGTAAGAGATAGACTGAATATATTGGAACGGCCGTAACTATACAATTTCATACTTTTAAAGAGCTATTGCGTTACTTGAGTATAGTATTAACTAATATGTCAGTCAGTAAAAAAACCGTGTGAATAATGAACCACTCTATCTCCATCTATATTTATTTGTCAACACAAAATTGTTGCGGTGCTTTCCCATCTTGTTTACGACTGTTTGCATTTTCTAACAGCTCAGTCTTATGTTTGTTTTATGATTTACACACTCCGGCAGGGAAGAGCATTTTTAGTGTTATGATGGGGTTCCGTGTTATGTCATAACTATTAAAATACACACTGTAACAGGGCGGCGTGGAATCATAACCTACTCCTGATAGTCTTATAAGTATACTAGCTATCAAACGTTGTATTGCCATATTAAGTAATAAAAAATCAATAATTAAAATTATTGGGGTATAAAATAGATGACGACCGATTCTCAGACCTACCAAATATATCGTACATAAAATTTATCTACTGCAATAATCATTATAATCGATTGTTATCTGGCAACTCTATTGCGTGGTTGGAATAGAATAATATTAA
Source organism: Leptidea sinapis (assembly GCF_905404315.1). Lineage (NCBI taxonomy): Eukaryota > Metazoa > Arthropoda > Insecta > Lepidoptera > Pieridae > Leptidea > Leptidea sinapis. The sequence continues at coordinate 7,182,109 of NC_066292.1, read as the reverse complement.
TTCGCGATATAAAAATAGGTGTTGATCGTAGATGGGTGAAAATTTTAAGTTGTATGTATTTTTTAATGCATACAACTTATAACCTTGGTGGTTAACCGTTTTATCATTTAGGAGTATGAAAAATAGATGTTGGCTGATGTTCAGACCTAACCGATACACACATAAATATTCAAACAAATTGTTTTAGCCGTTTCGGATGAGTTTGGTAACAAACACCGGGACACGAGAATTTTATATATAAGATTTCATATGGAAGAGCCACTGTTGAGATTTTTGGCTTATTAACTTTACAGAAAGGTGGTATTGATATTTATAGAATTAAACATACATACTCATCTCGTGTGTCAAAGAAAGACAAATTAGTTATCCCCAAAATTATAAGCTAATTAGTATGGAAAAAGAGAAAAGCGTTTGCTAGTGCCACTTTCCACTAAGAATCATCTTAAACACATCCTTAGAAAACATTATCTGTCACTGTGCTCTTGAAATGGATGTAATCAGGTACATTATCATTTTAACATTACTATGCCGTGGTATTTAACAATTGCCAAGTAAGTTTAATACTGTTAAATTAGGTTTAATTGAATTTTTAGGTTTAATACTGTATCATTTAGTTTTATTGTAAGTAGCATTATTGTTCTATGAAATCTGCTGCCGACAAACTACTGACGTAGTTTGGCATATGAAATTTGTAATGGCTACTTTAATAAATGAATTTGGCGATTCGGAAATATTTTTAAGAACCTATTTGTTTGTTTAATTTTCTTTGACATTGACATCACTAAAAGTTCAAGCATTTATTATTATAAGATAATGCACGATACTGTGAAAATAACTTAGCTAAACTGTTTGCACCGTATCTATCGTCAGTTGTCTAATTTTTTAACCGCATATATACTGCAGAACTAAGTATTTTTGCTAATCCTTCAATATGGGGCGCCATTACAATTTGGAATGCCAAGAAATATAGCAGATTCCACCGGTTTTATCACCTGTCCGATTAACAAAACATTGGCATCTCATTATTGGCTTATAATAACTTATTGATATATAGGCTTGACTTGATGACGGGTGATTTTGTGTTCCCATTCATAAAATGATTATTATTTTTATTTATTTATACTATTAATTATTTACAGAAAGAATCTTAAAAGCTAACATAGTCCCGCAAAATTGTTTGGACAGTTTGTCTGCAGGATCAAGTCTCTTGTAATACATTAGTGCTTATTAGAACATTTATTTTATACAAGTGTAATCTAATTTTAATTTGAAGGCAGTTTTGACAATAAATATTTCTTAAGTTTAGTTTAGTGATGACTTACTATTCTGAGAACTAGTTCCAATTAACGGAAAAGTTTAATCAGCTTTACTACATAATACTTCGAATAGGTTATTAGGTGAGGTGTGGTCATTTGCATAATCATTACGTTGCAAAACTTGTAAATTTACTACTAACACTGATTTTTTCACTTACAAAATCTAAATGCATGCCTGAGATTATCTGTTTTTCCCTTATTTAGTTTAAATAAATTAAGTCTTGGTCAAAACTGTGCATAAAGAACATTGTGAGCTGGAGTTCCTTTGGTTATGGTAAAAAACTTTGAACCAAATATATTGTATGTAACTAATCTTACCTAGCAATTTGTTCTCGTGTAGGGGCATATAAAGTATTGCCTTTAGTCATATATAAATGGAAGATACATGGATGTAATGGAAGTCTACATCTCTCTCGCATGAATGAATGAATAATAACATTATACGTCCGGCCCAGCCGCGTCTAATTAGTAAGTGCTCGAAACGTAACGAGATCGCGCTGAATAATTATGAAAAGGGTTGAAAAGGCGCAGACTAGGGGGCCAGTATTGAAATATGGTGAATATGGCTTTGTTAGATTCGTTGGAAACTTCACGCGGTGACTTGTCAAATTATAATATCAAGGACTGTGTAACGGGTAATTAATTAATTAATATTTCATCTACTCAATATTTGTATATATACTTAGGGCCTTAATGGTAAATGACTTATCGGAGGTGGTAACTGATTCGACGTGCCTGTTCTTTGCTGATGACTTATGCTTGTAGGTGAAAGAAGGCAGTATGCACTTATTTTGAAGAACATGTAGACGAGGAAACTGTAAAAGGTTTTATAGGAGAGGCAGAGAAAAGAGTAAAGAAAAAACATGCAGGCAAGTCAGTTATCACATAGTTAAGGTTTGTAAATGAATATAAACAATGTGGGACAGACGTCAGTACGTCGACTGTGGTGGACACCAGTCGGAGCCTTACTAGACGAGATCATGTGTCAATCAAGGTAGTAACTTAGGGCCTGAATGTTAAAAGACTTATCGGTGGTGGTAACTGAGTCGACGTGCCTGTTATTTGCTGATGACCTGAAATTATTCATGCAGTAGGAGAGATCTCGGATCATGAACGACTACAGAGAGACAAAGATGCAGTCATCAAGTGGAGCCAGGAGAACAAGCTTCATTTTAATGTGTCCTCCATGTGGGAGGCTCCTTTGCACAGGATGCCTGCTAGATTATGGGTACTACAACGGCGCCTATTTCTGCCGTGAAGCAGTAATGTGTCTGAAGGGCGCCGTAGCTAGTCTCAAGGTGACGAGCGCCATTGAAGTGCCGCTCAGAATTTGAGTGGTTTTTCAAGAATCCTGAGCGGCACTGAATTGTAATGGGCAGGGCGTATCAATTACCATCAGCTGAACGGCCTACTCTTCTCGTTCCTAATTTTCATTTAAAAAAAGAAAAAACCGTTCGAGTACCACGTCGTTACAAAATTCTGTTTGCTTTGTTCAACTCTCAGGTTTTTGTAACGAGGCGGTACTTGAACGGTTAGATCAGTTGGTTAGAGCACCGGCACGGAACGCCGGAGGTCGTGGGTTCGAATCCCACATCATTCATAAAATTTTGTTTTTCAAATTTTATTTTTGTATTAATCCTAGAAGTGAGGGCTATCACTTTAAAAACATAACATATTGTTTAAACATTACAATAATTTGGGCTAGTATCCTCCAGTAAGCAATTATTGCCTCTATTGAAAGACACTTTTTTTTCTTCATCACTCGTAAACTCGGAGTCAAAGTTAAATATGTTTTATTCAATTAAGTCCATCCAGTACATCGTAAAAATATTTTTGCGCCGTTGGCCACTTTTCGTGGGTATAAAATGCAAAAAACTTGCATTAGTCAGGACACTTGACCTGATCGAAAATTCATTAGATAGTCGTTGAAATTATGGATGAAAGTTGATTTTTCTGAGAGATTAACCTTTAAATGTAAAGTAATTGTAATAGTCCATAAGTGTTAAATTTTTGATGTAATATAAATTATCATTTTTGTATACGATATCGTAAGCGCAGTGCAATTAATGAATTCAGTTTTTAACCACATAAATGCTAGTACTTTTACACTGATAAATAAAGCAATTCGTGCGAAATTATACCCTAACCATTACAAAATATTAAAAATGCACAACTTTACCTGTTCAAGTCTCACTTCTGCCAGCACTCCCGGGGTGCCACCCGTTATTTTTATGTTAATTTTATCATCATCATCAGCCGGAAAACGTCCACTGCTGGACAAAAGCCTCCCCCAAAAATTTCCACGACGATTGGTCCTGCGCTGCCCTCATCCAAAGTATTCCGGCGATCTTGACCAGATCGTCGGTCCATCTTGTGGGGGGCCTGCCAACACTGCGTCTTCCAGTACGTGGTCGCCATTCGAGGACTTTACTGCCCCAACGGCCATCTGTCCGTCGAGCTATGTGCCCTGCCCACTGCCACTTCAGTTTCGCAATCGTTTGGACTATGTCAGTTACTTTGGTCCTCCTTCCTATCCCTATTTCTGTCTTTCATAGCCCTCTTCATTGCCCTCTGAGGATGTATATTACATTTTTATTACCACCGATTCGTATATTTACGTTGAGAAGAATTGGCAACAAAGTCAATATTAATTTGAATATTATCAATTATTATATTAATTATGGTAAAAATATTGAAAGACTAAATAATATCTAAAATAAGTAGATAAAATAATATATTATCTCTCATTTTAATAATCTTTTTGTTTCTGTAACATCTTTAGTAATATGAATTAAGAACTAAATTAATTACATATCACACTAAAAGAGATACCAAAAACTAAAACGAACTAATGAACTATTATCTAATGGTCGCAGTCTACAAGTAAAAACTCTTTTTAAACACCTATTCATCCATATAAATGAGAAATCTCAATTCGTTAAGATCATAATCCCCTGACCCTACCATACCGTAATCGTGAATAGGCACAATAGTACAGATCTCAGCATTATAAGCCTCAAAGCTTCTAAGCTCATGGTCACATTCAAAATTCATGGTCCTTTATGACATGCAAATATCCAGGATTCAGAGGTATTAAGTAAATTTCAGCACGATTTAGAATTTAATTTATTTAAATAAGTGTAAATTTAATATATACAGTATTGTACATTGTACTACACAACCAAATAACGTTCTAAATAATAGTTTAACATATTCTGAATGAGACTGATAATATACAATGAACGTATATGCTCATTTAAATAAAAATGCATATATAAATCATATTGGTTTGATTTGATTTGATCGAATGCAATTTGCGGATGTCGAAAATATTTTATATCATTGTTTTTTTTTTAAATAAAGCTAGAACTACCATACATTATATAATATATTATTAGCTCAATAATTAATATATTGTTGTTATAAAATAATAAAAAAAAAGGGACGAGACGAGCAGGACGTTCAGCTGATGGTAATTGATACACCCTGCTCATTACAATGCAGTGCTGCTTAGGGTTCTTGAAAAACCCAAAAATTCGGAGGGGCACTACAAACGCTTGTCACTTTGAGACGTAAGATATTAAGTCTCATTTGCCCAGTAATTTCACTAGGTATGGCGCCCTTCAGACCAAAACACGGTAATGCTTATACATTACTGCTTCACGGATGAAATAGGCGCCGTTGTAGTTCCCATAATTCTGTGTAAAGGAGCCTCCCAATGGTAAATTAGTAGGAGTACAAAAATTGTAGTAGTTGGTGCTTGCTGATTGACAATTTAACAATTTTTCTAATATTCCGGTCTTCGTAATAATCCTGCTACAATAAAAATTAACCACTACTTTTGTTCAGTTTTCGTTGAAGGTTAGTTTGTTTACCTGGTAATAGTCGTTTAGCTACTGCCCCTGTTTACTCGTATTCTGTGCATTATAACGTTTAAAGTGTTGAACGTTACCGTTACAGTCTGGGTTTTACCAAATGTCTATTGTTTTTTTTTTTTTTTTTTTTTAACAGACTTCAAAAAAGGAGGTTCTTTTTTCTGTTTTCCCTGCCGGTCTCCCCGGACGGATATCTCACTTACTTGAATGGAGGACCGAATAGCGATTTCACAAAAACAAAACTATAATCTAATGCACAGGAACAGGAACTATATTATAAATAGATAATTCGTAGCTTGATGAATTAAGCTAAATTAAGAATATAAGAATTATCTTAATTCTATTAATCTTAATTATAACTTTGTGACGTTCTAACTTTTAACTGAAGATGGTTATGACAACTTGTTCGCTCAGCTTATTATGCCTACTTAAGTGAAAAAACACGAAGAGTGCCGGGTCATAATAGTAATATAATATATTAGTCCGGTCAATTTATACCAAAAAATGAGAGTGAAGTTACATAAAGTCCCAACAAGCTGAAAATCAGTGAAATTGTTCAAAACATAATTATAAACAATGTTTAAAAGATCCCCATCATATGTATGTTTTTATGTTTGTTACTTCAAAACATTTAACTGGGTGAACCGATTTTGATAGTTCTTTTTTTATTGAAAGCCGGTACTTCACGTGTGGTGCCATTGCAGATCTGACAAAAGCATTTATGAAAAAAACATAAAAGCCTTAAATTTGCTATAAGTATGTGCGACAAATTTACGAATAACTCAACATCGCGCCAACCGATTTCGATGATTCCTTTTGTATTGGAAAGAATATACTTCAAAGGTAGTTTGGTGACTAGGTTAGGTTCTGATAATGGAATCCATGATAAAGTAACGGATCTCTTTAATTTTTATGAGCAAATTAACAATACTCGGCCGAATATTTTTTATGCTATCCGGATTTTAATTCACCTACCGCAACGTCGTTATCGTCAATTATTTGTCATAGTCAAATATGATGTTCAATGGAACTTCTTAACGACTCACAGTAAGGCATAACTAGAATAGACTAGACTATCTAGAGAAAGACTAGGCGTAACTAAAATTAGATTAATAAATTAGATTAATAAATAATTAAATACGCAATTACTTTTGTACCTTTTTAGTATATTATATTATCTATTGTTTTGGAATAGTGTTTCTGAAGTCGGTTGTTTCTTTTTTGTTAAATTTTTTTGTCAATACTGTGACGATACAAAATATAATGACAGAATCAATTTCTCCCTGTGCAGTATATCTCATATTGACGACTGCGGCCAATCCGTGTATTAGTTTCTGACTCCGACCCCTTCACTTACTTTAGCGAAATTGTAACTTACTGACAATGTTCATAATATTTTGATGTAGTAATGAAATTGTGTGATAGTAACGTTGAGATTTTTTGCAAAAAACTATCTTTATATAAGAATAACAGCGCAGCTGTTTTCATTTTCGCTTGCTGGAATGAGAGTATGTGAACGACGATACAGCACTTGTAGTTAGTAGATGTATGCTGGTGTTCCTTGGCCTGATCCTCTGATCAGGTAATGGTTGGACGTTCCGAGAGGGTCTTGACAGAGACCTTGGTAGAGAACCTGGGAATTATCAGGATGTGTAGTCAGCAGAAGGTCTAGTATGGGCGGTCCTATCCACATCTAAGAGCTGCGTTGGCGACTCAACCATTTGCGAAAGACCATACGCCAATGAAAATATTGCACAGATCTGTGCAAGCACGCCGTCAATTGCCGTATGAACTGATGATGATAGTTTTCTGTTTTACCACTATGGGACCTATAGATACACATATATGCAGACGCGGTCCACAAAATCTACGCACAGCCAGAGATCTACAGGTAGATTTCCTGAGATTTCCGTGGTCCATCCTACCCTTTTAATTGCTGAGACGGCGACGGTAAGAGGCAAAAATTATTCTCAATTCAATCATTCTCATTCTCAAATCAGTTAAATATTCTGCGTCGCTTGATTGAGATATCTGTGTCTCCATGACCAATAACAATAGTAAATATGTTTACTCTGCGTTCAATTGATTTTAGACTTGCAATTTGGCAGATCCATGATCCATGGATCCGGGTCAAATGATGGAAAATGATCACCCCAGCCCACGTTCTTTTGTAACACCAGAAGATTCACAGGAGCGTTACCGATATTTGAAGTGGTTGTTCGCGCTTATTTTAAGGTACCCTAGTAATATCATATGATCTGGTGTTTGAATTTAAGATGTAAGTTGTTATTCAAGAAGATCATGATGCTAACAGTACAGATCAGGAACCCTTCGAATAGTCGGTGTACGACTGAACGGATTCTATTTAATTCATTTTTTTTATTGCCGGGACGATACGACATCAATAAAAGCGCGTACACCTTCCTTAAAGGCCGGCAATGCTCTTGTGATTCCTCTGGTGTTGCAAGAGAATGTGGGCGGCGGTGATCACTTAGCACCAGGTGACCCGTACGCTCATTTGTCCTCCTATTCAATAAAAAAAACCCATTTTATTAAAATGAACCTTAAAATAATGTAAGAAATGTTATGAATACATTTTAGAACTTTCATATTATTTTAATTAAACGATAAAATTTCATATATCAGAAACAAAAACAATTCCGAATATAATTTGTGTGATGCTATAAGTGATTTTATCACTAATATATGAAGTTAGGTTTGTTATGCTAGTAGTCCAACCCTGGTATGTCATGCTCACCAGACATGGTCTACATCTGATGGAAAATATGAAGTACGTAGAGTCAAGACTTATTCTGGAGATAGAACATTAAAAAAGAGAATTCCATAAATATTAAATATTTTACCAGCAGATATAAGACACAAACTTAATAAAACAATTTTAAAAATATGTTAAGAAAAACATTATATTGTTAACAATCTGGACACATTATATTAAATCAACATTTAAATAATAATAGTGTGTGAGAAATGTTAAATAACATTGTGTTAAAATTTCGCCTCTACGTTTATATAAAAAAACCATAACTTTACATCTATTTACATATTAGGTTACTAAATTTTATTATTAAGATTGCGCTGATCCCACAGACAAACCATCAAGATGGTTTTGTGGGACCATTATTTTTTTTAGTTATTGTAATGTAAAAGCTATAATAAATAAATAAAAAAAAGAAAAGGATGAGTTTGAAAGCATAGACCACCACATGCAAAAGAATTTAATATATTCTTGAGATACTCGAATATAATATCGCACATTTAAATCAGAGTTCCAATATGCTTCAGATTTTTGAATAACCATATTAACTGGAAAGGCAAATGTTGGGCAAGGTTGAAAGAATGAGACAATGCAGGGGATCACCCACCCGTTGTTGCACCCAAGTTACGGTCCTCGTTGCCTTAAATGAGATGACGTCATGACCTCGGAAAACGACCCAAAAGTAGATACGTGCGTCTTACAAATATTTACCCGCAAACTCCTAGGAAACATGTTGATTTTGTGTCTACATGCAGACTGTGAAGTTCATTTCGTGTAGTATCTTACTGCAGCCACATTCATTCAAAAACTTTAACTTACTTATTAATTTGACGTTGATGTTTAAATACAGTAAGTAATGGGAAGAGTCCAATAAAAATAATTCTTTAACGCCACTTGATACCGGATACTTGGATCTCGAAACATTAGAGCATAATATGCCAAAAGATATAGCAGCCGTCTTTCATGTGTCTATTGTACTGTATACAATTGAATCTAAGAAACTTCGATAAGAATTCTAAAGTAAAAAAGTCAGACGTTTGGCCACCATTTAGTGCATTAAGCTTTTAACACCATGTCTAATTCAGAGACGCTTGCTTTGCGGTAACCCTTCTGTTCATCTCAGAGCAAAATAAACTTTGCACCGCTAAGTTAGGATTAGTTTTAGTTTAACATAAGGCAACAAGATGGGATCATTTGAAAGTTTTTAAGTGTGAAAGCCAGAGTGTTGGTAGCAGCGTGAAGTTAGGATGTCTCATCTATTATTGAACGTATTACCTCGAGAAGGGGTTGCTAAAATATACTTGCGAAATTCACGTTTTATGTGCTAGTATGTAAAGCAACAATATATTGTTCAAGTATTTTACATACGAGTATTTCGTTTTTAGATATTTGTTTAAGTTTGCTGACCTATCTATGTCCTAAAATGACCGATTCAAAGAAAATTTTACGATAATAGTATCCTGCTTAATTTTAAAATAGCATCTTATAAATCATTAAAATTTGAAGGTTATTATGTAAAGATACCACCTAATTTCATTTTTTATGAAGTGGAAAGGGAGTTAACGTATACACCTACATATATCCTGGCCGTGTTGAGATTCTAATTACACAAATTATCTTGCCCCAAACTAGGCATAGCCTGTTACTATGGGTGTAGAGACACAGATATATTTAATACAACATACTTACTTAAACATACACAAATACATATAAACACCCATGACTCTAAAACAAAAATCCATATTCTTCATATAAATGATAGCATCTACCGGGATTCGAACCCGGGACCTCTAGCTTAGTAGTCAGGGTCACTAACCATTCGGCTAGATGGGTCGTCGTATGTTGCAATAATCATGAAACACACGCTTTCCATACATAAATGTCCTTTAGCAGGTTACTGTGAGGCCATTATTAAAAGTGTAAATTAAAAAAAAAACTTTAAAAGTAGGAATATTACTAAAATGTAAAGAAAAACCTTTCTCTATATTATGGTATACCTTCCCAATAATAGATTATTTTATGTTAATATTACATTTATTTATTTAGAAATGGCTCACCTCCTAGATTGTTATAAACCATGTCTTGGCTTATTTAAATCTATATATGAGTTCTATGTGATAAAGAGGTAACATTAACAATTATTTTATATTTTTCAATTCAATTAATTGAGCTTTTTGACTTTGTTGTAAATATTATATTGTCAGGTATGTTACACTACTTTTTTTTTATGGAATAGGAGGACAAACGAGCGTACGGGTCACCTGGTGTTAAGTGATCACCGCCGCCCACACTCTCTTGCAACACCAGAGGAATCACAAGAGCGTTGCCGGCCTTTAACTACTCGTTAGAAGTAGTATTTATTTACGCATAGTGCCTAAGCATTTGTTGTTAGCAATATTCTTCAATTCATAATGTTGACTAAGTTAAGTTATTAATAACAGTTTCTCAATATTGTTTCGTTATGAATTTAATATTTATTACAAGCTGACCCGACAGACGTTGTTCTGTATATAGCAAATAAAATAATATTTTTATATGAATTTGTCAATAATATATCATAACATCAAAAATTACTTCGTAAAATATGCACCCTGTTGTCTTAATGAAATTGTTTCACAGCAGAACTATCAAACCGTGCGTCAATAAATTCTCTCATAGAAATTATGTATGGTCACATCAAAGGAAAAACAAATTTGTTGTTTTTATTTAATTCTCCTTATTTAATTTAATTTATTTAATTTCCTTTTAAACCTTCTCTGGACTTCCACAAATAATTCAAGACCAAAATTAACCAAATCGGTCCAGCCGTTCTCGAGTTTTAGCGAGACTAACGAACAGCAATTCATTTATATATATATAGATGTCACTCGCACCCGCATTCTTGCCAAATCACTGTCTACTGTTCTAAAACTTTCTACCGCTTCATTTGTTTGTTAAAATCATAATTATTCGAAATTGCATAAAAAATGTAAGTTTCACTAAATAAATTCCAATCTTGAGTCTAAACAGTATTGATTCGAAAAGATTTATATTAATATTTATTATAGGATAAACTCATGTACATTTTTTAAACGAGAGTATATTAAACTTTTAAATAATTTAATTAGGTTTGAATGTTGTCATTTTTAAATTAAACATTGCATTTTAAATTATAAGTTTGACATTATAATTTTACGATATATGATTGCTTTTTTGCTTAAACGCTTCAATCCAAATCGTCTCCAAGAGATTACAATCATCAGATGACTCACATAGTATGAATCTATACTAATATTATAAAGCTGCAGTGTTTGTTTGTTTGTTTGAACGCGCTAATCTCTGCTACTACTGGTCCGATTTGAATGATTCTTTCAGTGTTGGGTAGTCCATTTATCGAGGAAGGCTATAGGCTATGCTTTTTTTTTTTCAAAATTAGGGATCCGTAATAAAATTGGTATTTTGTAACACAAGGTGTAAAATCGAAAACCTATTTTTGCGTGCACTGCAAAAACTATTGACAATAGAACAAAATGATGTACAGGCTATAATATAGGCAATATTTTATTACTTATAAAACTATCGCGTGAATTATACTTTATATGGCAAAACAACGTTTGCCGGGTCAGCTAGTAAGATAATAACGGACAAGTGCGAGTCGGCAGCAAAACCGAGGGCTGCACTGTTGGATTAATAAATCAAATATTTTTTTATGAGAAAAAATGAAGACGAGCAACACGTTGATGGTCGTGATACGCCCGGCCATGACAATAAATAAAACGTTTAATCAAAGATAACTACGATCCATTGTTAGTCAATTTATAATCTAATTATGTTAGTAATTATACCTACGAGAAGACATATTTATTTTTATTAAATGGTCAACATACGGACAGTCCCCGCTGTCGGCTATCGCCTTTAGATAGCTGTTACTGCTGCCTCGTATTCGGCGGAGTAGAGAAGCCGCTTTTTTACATAGAACGGCGCTAAAGCTATCAGGCTACAAAAACGTAGCAGCTCCAACAGTGCTCTGAAGGCTTTGTGATACTGGACTTGCATGGCGCTGTACGATTTATTATTATAGCACGCCCACAGGCTACTTGACTAGAGCGATGTTCAGTACGCTTTAAAAAGACTTATTTTCACTTCTGTCGAGTAACGCGCGAATCTGCGTGCTATCACATTCGCTCGAAGTGACAGCGCCCCGCGTTCCCCCTACATATCTACATCATCTTTTAAGTTTTCGGTTACAAAGTGCCCAAGATATTAAATTTGCTCTACTCTTTTTAGAATGTAGTGGCGCTTAGAATCGTTTATCCCAATATTCGATATATAGAGCGGTATTGCTATTCACTTTTGCTACGGTACCCTACAAACCGAAGCAAAATAGTACGCGTATCCATCCTGTGCAAAGAAAACAACAAATCAACTAAAAAAAAAACAAAATCACTTTATTCATGTAGATCAAGGAAATGACACATAATATTATTAATGTCAAAACATTGTGTTTTTACATTTACCACCATGTCGGAAAAGGTTGAGGAAAAGCAAGTGGTAAGAAACTCATTGCCACTAATTTAAATCAACATTTACAGCTACATCGTTTTATGAATAATTTCAATTAAAATATTATAATATTATGTTAAGTGTTGCGAAAAAAATACTCAAAAGACAAATACACAATGCCGTACACGAGTACAGTAAAAAGACAAGAGTTGAGTAAATTCGATGCTTCAATCCACACACCGTACAATAATAAGTTATAATGCGAGCATTTTATTATCTTAATCTTAACTTAATATTATATATAAATTACGCGACACGTTGTTTGTCCGCGATGGACTCCTGAACTAATGAACAGATTTTAATGGGGATTACTTCATGGAGTGCAGTTTGGACCAACTTGAGAGATAGGATAGTTTTTATTTCGATTTGGTACTCATATTTATTTTTATTTTCAATATTTGTTTTGTATGGACATATTATTATGAGAGAATTTAGTGACGCACGGTTTGACAGTTTCGCTGTGAAACAATTTCGTTATAACAACAGGGAGAATTTAACGAAATAATTCTTGATGTTTTGAAATGTTATTGGAAAATTTATATAAAACAGTATTTTTTTTATTATCTAAAGAACAACGTCTGTTAGTTGACTATAAAAATATAATTATTTTTGTTTTAAAAACATGAAGTAGTGTAACCGGATCATCCAGCTGCTACTAGCAGTGATATTTAAGCGAGCATGATAAAGCCTGTCACGAGAACTCAAACAATACTCACTAAATACTTCTACTTACAATTTGACCATTTTGTTTTGATTTGCATAATATACATAAAATTCATAATTATTCATATTATATTTTTATTCAAAGCTCAAATCCTTTAGAGCAATTTATACCCAGGCTTTCTTATCATTTGAATAATCCTTTAAGATTTTTCTATAAGTTTTTGTTTAATACAGACTTTACTAAACTTAGCACCGCAGTTTACATTACTCATGCTCGTGAAAAAACGATCTCCCTCTCAATTTTTGATGAAAAAGGAAGGCTTTAAAATTTATAAAATAAAATTAACGACCACTGGGATTGCCTAGACTGGTATTTTGTGACATATTCGATACAATTTAAAAGTATTAGTACCTATTATGTGTAGGAGCAGTGTTCGTGTAGCGAAGATGTATTTTGTGTGGCTTGAGTAATTTATATCAGTTGTTTTTGTTTCAGGCATATGATAATAATGTAGAGTTTTTTTTTAAATGAAAATGAGGGACGAGACGAGCAAGATGTTCAGCTGATGTTAATTGAAACTTATTACCCTGCCCATTACAATGCAGTGCGGCTCAGGATTCTTGAAAAACCATAAAAATTCTGAGCGGCACTACAACTGCGCTCGCCACCTTGAGACATAAGATGTTAAGTCTCATTTGCCCAGTAATTACACTAGCCACGGCGCCCTTCAGACTGTAACACAGTAATGCTTACACATTATTGCTTCATGGCAGAAATAGGCTCCATTGTGGTAACCATAATCATCCTGTGCCTACAACTGGTAAAAAGTAGTAAGTAGTAAGTTCTATTTTTTGCTGACAAGAGTCCATTTAGTTGTTGCGTATCCCGTGTGTTTCCACCAGGTAACACAATTCGTAGTTAAGTAGAATGTTTCCATCATAATCAGTCACGGCGGCGCTCAGCACATTCATTATGAGTGATATTTTTCACACAGGTGTGGGGGGAGGCACGTCACGCAACGGCCGCCTCACGCTCAGAGCGACGGCTAAGAGAAATGGACACGAATTTAACTGAGCATGTACTTATCATTTTAAGTGTTTTTATTAACCTTTTTGAGCATTTTTAGTTCTTAAATTGATGTTTGGTATTTTCAACAGCAAATCAAATGTTTATTAAAGTGAAATCAAGGGGTTCTAAAGAGTTTACACCATAGAATACGTAATCTAGTTATAAAAAAGGAGGTAGGATCTAGGCTCTTTATAAAACAATGTATATTAGTGTTTTTTGGAATCGTCGTGAGACGACCTCTTACTAATAGTAATAATGTTCTAAAAGTAATGTTTGTTTTTGGGCTTCTTGAGTCACCAACGTCGTAACATTTAAATCTTAAAATATCGATTATAAATTATATTTTAAATAAAAATTACACAAATAATTTTTTCTACATAATATGTAAATATTATTAAGGTTTATTGAAAATCAAGGGTCTTCTACAGCAGCATCTGATGTCATCTCACGAACACATGAAGAGCGCATTGGGTTGATTTTCGGCAATCATTTGCCCCCATTATCATGAATCTATCACTGATGATGAAGATGCCCATGTCATCATAATGGGCACCTAAGATGGAGTATTGGACGCGGTATCAATTCTGTTAGTAAGATCGCCACCCATTTAGGCCCCAGCGATCAAAACCAGTAAAATACGGATCAGCTAGGCGGTGGTCAGGTGGTGAGCGAGCATGTCATCACTCCTCCTGTTGTTTCATGCGCGGGATATTACGGCCGTTGGTACCTGGGCGTGCTAGGGCTCCAGGTCCCACGGATGTGTGGACGTGTGGGCTCGTGCGAACATGCGATGCAGTCTGGAACACACGCACCGTCTCTAAAAATTTAGCCGCATATGCACTAAGATTCATTAAGATTTTCAAGCCGCTCACTACATTTAAAAAATTAAGTTGAATTTAGTAAAAGTCATACGCGGGACCTGATTAAATTGTGTAAGCAGAGACGAGCAACCGCTTGTCGTGCATGACTGTTAAAGTTTCTAAAATTAAATTATACTTCTGCCCGCGGGGAAATACTGGAGATCCCTATGAACCTTAGATGACAATTACTCTACTAACAAATAATATAGCCTCTCAGTATATTCTGATTATAAAATTATTTAAAGGCTATTATTATTATTGGTCGTGCAATTGCTGAACTACTAGCAGCGATTTTTAATCAATTTATCGAAAGCATCAACCTTTAGAGCTTGAACTCATTGTTTGTGTAGGGATGCTTCGTGAACACGATGGTTGTGATTATTCTCACAATTTGTAATTGAATCCAACAAATATAATGATTTCATTAACTATAACAGATCGACCTGGCACCACAAGCAGCACCCTTTCACAAGGTAACGCATGTACCAGCCATCGTACCCTTCGCACATATCTGAGAGAAGGAGACGATCCGGCACATTACGCCACCGCAAGCAATGCTACTCAATGAGCATGAAGAACCATGTTTTTTTATACGTACGTAACTAAAAATTACAAAATTAATACTCACAAAGGGATAAATTTAAAACGGACAAGTCAACAAAAGATGCAGTGACTCTTCTTACAGAAATTGTTGCCACCCATTTAGACGAAGGAAGAGCATGTGTCCGGAGTTTCTATTCCCATCCTACTGCGAAAACTTGAAGCATACGTGTTTCGGGGAATTAAACTGGAATGGTTTACCAGCTATTTATCGGATAGAATCTAATGTGTTAAAATTGGTGTTCAACTTATTGACCTGAGACTTGTGGCACCTTCGGCGTGCCGTGGCAGCATTTTAGGTCCTACCATCTTTTTATTGTATATTTATGATTAATTCATTACAAAATGCTGAAATCCTGGGTTACGCTGATGACACAGCTATTCTTTTCCACGGACACTCTTGGGGGATCGTTTACAACTATGTCGAGTAAGGTATATCGCTGGTGTCAAACTAGCTGAAATAGAATACTCAAACTTTGAGAACCTCTAAAACTAGATTCCAGTGCTTTTATAAAACTTCTGCTTCATCACGAAGCCAACAGCAGAATCTCAAACAACAAACAACTGCACTAGAATTCCAGCTTAAAAATGCACTTATGACCATATAATAATGAGACATCTTCGAATGTTCGTAGACGAAACATTAAGTTTTAGAGAGCACGTTGCTGCTGTCTGAGCTCGTTTAAGAAAATTGGTATACACTATTAAAACGCTTCGAGAGTCCGACGAGCTTTCCTTACTAAAAAGCATCTATGTAGCCCTCGGACAATCGTAAATTACTGCATTACTAGCCTGGGGAAGTACAAATTTCACCAACCTCATAAAATTGAAAAGAGTGCAAAGAGGTGTTAAAAGTAGCTTTGAAGATTAAATACCTGACGAACGATTTGTAAATCGACGCACAGCGTTCGAAAGATCTACCTGATAAGAGTATCGATGCATGTCCACAAAACAGCTCTGAACTCAACAGAGTATAATTACTTCTACATAATTAATTCTATCTCAAGCACTCTTGTCTCCTCCACCAGTATTGCTGAGTCACTTCTATTGGAAAATGATAAGGAATTTAATCAAAATTTCAAATTCAGTGTTGTTAGCCCAGTAGAAATAATTAAAACTTTCAGATCTTAAGAAATGAATAAAACTGTTGATATACCGGGCATATCTGTAAAAATAATAAATTCAGTTATTGACGTCATAGCACCATTTCTAGCGCTAGTTTTTAATAGTTGTATTGAACATGGCGTGTTTCCTGACCTTCTGAAATATAGTAAAATTACACCAATATTTAAATTGGGACTCGCTTCTGACCCGAATAACTATCACCCTGTTTCAGTGTTGCTGACCCTAAGTAAAATTTTTTAAGCTTACTAACTTTAACACTTATAAGTTACTTCATATAAAACAATTTGGCTTTACTAGGGGACGCTCTACTTCGGATTATTTTGAGGCCTGGGAGGAATCATAGAATGCACTTGGTATATTTTTTTTATTTTTATTTTTTATTTGCTAAGGCTTTTGATTGTGTTCAACATTCAACGCTGGTCAGGAAGCTATGTCACTATGGTATAAGAGGATCTGCTCTCGATCTTCTGATCTCATATTTAAATAAAATTATTCAGAAGGTCGATTTGAATGGCCGGAGATCTCCTGGGACTCTCCTCCTCTCGATATGGGGGTACCACAAGGGTCTATTCTTGGACCCTTCCTCTTCCTAATTTATATAAATGATCTACCTAACCTTGTAGAAAAATAATACAAGGTGGTATTGTTTGCGGATAACACTTCACTTATATTCAAAGTGAAACGAAGCCAAGTTTTATATGACGAAGTAAACAATGCTCTATCTGATATCGTGTACTGGTTTAGCGCCAATAACTTATTGTTAAATAGTCATAAAACCAAAAATATTAAATTTACTGCGCCAAATGTCAAAAATGTAGATGCGAATATTTTATTAAACGGAGAGATGGTAAAACCAGTGGAATCTGCTGTATTTCTTGGCATAGCTCTTGATTCCAAATTGCAATGGGGCCCGCATATTGAAGGATTGGCGAATAGGCTTAGTTCGGCAGCATATGCGGTTAAAAAAATTAGGCGGTTAACTGACATAGATGCGGCGCGACTAGTATACTTTAGTTATATTCATAGTATTATCTCCTATTGTATATTGTTATGGGGCAGTGCGGCCGATAATAATACCATCTTTGTGCTGAAGAAGAGGGCTAGAGGACCTAGGTTATAATTCGCGCGACTTATAACCTAGTTTCTTATGAATCATTAAGAGAAAAATTTAAAGAAACATTTTGACTGTTGCTTCTCAATACATTTGATAATGTTCTTTATGTTCATAAGCACAATGAGGAATTTTGTAGAAACTGTGGCATTCATAATGTTAACACGAGGAACAAACATAAACTTGTTATGCCTACTACTCGTTTGGGTCGAGTTAGTAAGTCTTTTGTTGGGCGATGATTCTACAATATAATTCCAGAAAATGTACAATGACGATGTACAATGTGTTACGAAAAAATTGTTAAAAAACATTTGTGTGGGAAAGGTTACTATAGCATAAACGATTTTCTTAATGACACCACGGACTGGGCATAAAGCGAACACCCTCAGGCTCTTTAATTTATTGAACGATATCACATTGTAACCCATATTTTTATATTAAAAAAAAGCCCGCTGAGTTTCTTGCGCCTATTCTTCTCAGGTCTGAGTCTCTTTTGAATGGGTGGTAGTTTTTGACGTTCAATAAGTGATTTTAAATCCTATTTTGAAGAAAAATATTTAAATTTGAAAAAAAAAAATGAATTTACTTAAAAACCGAGTATTCAAATTGCCTGATATCACTGTCAAAACTGCATTTGCACGTCGTTTTCCGACCTTTTGGTACCCCGGATTTATAGTAAACTAGTCCAGCTATGTAAATTTAAGGAACACTCCTTTTTCAAGACTAAAACTCTTCTTAAGGTACAATCCTAACGAATTCACGTATATGCACAACACATACACTTTCTTATACTAGGGGCATATCATCAATTAATGCGGGTACTAGACTCTTTGAGCACATCTTTGACGCCTGTTAAGAGTCACAGGATTCATTGGGCATTTTTTTGTGATTTGTCAAAAGCATTTGATTGCGTCCACCATGAAACTTTACTCCTAAAACTAAAACATTATGGAGTGAAAAATAGAGCCCTAAATCTGTTAAAATCATATTTAAGCGAAAGAGTTCAGATAGTCGATGTAACTGGCAAACGGTCTTCGGGTAAACCTGTGGGAATAGGTGTTCCACAGGGTTCTATTCTCGGTCCTTTCTTGTTTCTTATATATATTAACGATCTACCGTTTGTGGTAGATGACAGCCATGAGATTGTATTGTTTGCTGATGATACTTCACTTATTTTTAAAGTGAAGCGACGTGCGGATATTGATGACGAGGTAAGCAATGCACTCTCAAAGATAGTGCGTTGGTTTGAGACGAATAATCTGCACTTAAACAGTAAAAAACAAAGTGTTTACGGTTCATTACACCAAACACAGCGGAGGTACAAACCAACGTACTTATAAATGACCAGAGATTGAAACTTGTAGACACTACGGTCTTCTTGGGTATCACGTTAGATAAAAAGCTTTAGTGGGGTCCACATATTACCCATCTAGCAGATAGACTCAGCTCTGCGGCATATGCAGTTAGAAAGATTAGAGAGTACACGAATGTTGCGACCGCTAGATTAGTGTACTTTAGTTATTTTCACAGCATCATGACGTACGGTATATTACTATGGGGTCATGCTGCTGACATTGATATAGTGTTTGCTCTGCAAAAGAGAGCTGTTCGTCCTATATATCAGCTTGGTTATAGACAGTCTCTCAAAGAAAAATTTAAAGAAATAAATATTATGACTGTTCATTGTCAGTACATTTATGAAAATTTAATATATGTTCACAAAAATAGTCACCTTTTTGCTCTTAATAGTGATTTTCATTATTATAACACTAGAAATAAGGGATTGCTTGTAACTAATTCTAGTAGGCTTCATAAGATACATAATAGCTTTAAGGGTAAATGTATATACTTCTACAATAAAGTCCCAGCCACTGTTCAGGCATTATCTATAAATAATTTAAATGTTTTATAAAAAAATGGCTCTGTCGTAAATCCTATTACTCCACTGCTGAATATCTAAATGATCGGACAGCCTGGGACTAGATTGTGATTATTTTATAGCGATAGAAATGACTGTACAATATTGTATATTTTTATTGAAAAGAGCGCAAAAAAAAGAATGCTGGGAGAGTTTCTTGCGCCGCTTCTTCTCTCTCAGAGCGCCATTTGTTTCCGAAGCGGTAGTAGTATCTAGTACTATAAGAAATTACATTAAAAAGAATTCTAAAGGAATCAATTTTGAGAAAATAAAAGCCTTTTATGCCTTTTCACACAGTTAAAACTTTTGTTCTACTTTTGGTTTATTTCTTTATTTGATTAGTTTAGTTATAGTAATCATCTGGATGTCACTAGTCGACTGTATATTCTTATTTTGTGTTAATTTTACTATTTCCCCTACGAAACAGGCAAAGCCTAGCCAAAGCCAGGCAAAAATGGTGTCCTTGCTATAAATATCATAAAAGAAAGGAAATTCAAGAATATCACCTGAGAAAGTAGGCAGTTTTATAAGCGCAAATTAAGGTAAATGTAGTATATTATATATACATGACATAACAATAAACTTTTTCTTAATTCCAAGTGATTATTTTCCTTCTTCATAAATTAAGTACAATTGATCAATATACAGTGACAAATTGTAAATATCCACGGCAAATACGGCAATAATTCAAAATACTCACACAAATTACGCGACGCGACGCCGGAATGCCAATTTACTTAAGCCCGGCTCCGAAGAGACTGAGGGACCAACAACATAATTACAACGCTTATGCAGTGACAGTAATAACGTCTACTAATGGATACAGATGCTCCCCCTGTTCCTGTTTCCCTTTAAATCAGATGTTAATTAATGCCGATTGGACCGATTGTTGTGTAGATATTATAATGTGAAAGTTTAAGAATGGTATTATGTTTCTTCAATTCACGTGAACCAATTTTTATTCCCCGTGATACCGTCAACTCAGAGCATAAAAATGCTGTCACTTAAATTAAGTAAAGCCATTCTTAAATAGAATTAATATTATTAATTACATATCTCAGAAGATTGAATGAAAAGTGGTCAAAAACATTCTATTGAAAATTGCCACCTTGGGTTCACCTAGATCTTTAATATGTTTTGGCCAAGAATCTATGATTTTAGAGAGTATTTCCATGTTAAAGTCACTGCTTTTTTTGAAAATATATTTAGAGCGTATCTGTGTGTGAGTTAAGTTACATCTGAACTAGATGAAGCTCTATAAAATCTGAAATAAATGCTAAAAAGATTTTTTTATGTTGATAAGTGCAAGAGTATTCCCAAGCACGGGTGCTCCCGTTCACGAGTAAGGCGCATAGAATCATCTTTCGGTATTATTTTAATGAAGGGAGGATTCCACCTTGTGATGCTTCCACAGTCCACACGTTACGGCAATGACGAGGCCTGGCAGTGGAATTTAACCAAATAAACCCGAACATATGGCTGATAACAAGCTTCCCAAGCGTATTCTGTCGACATACGAACATACGGCTAATATCAAGCTTCTCAAGCGTCTTCTATCGACATACAAACATACGGCTCATATCAAGCTTCCTAAACGTCTTTTGTGGACCTTCGAACATACGGCTCATATCAAGCTTAAGAAAGAATTAATATTTGAAGTAATAATATGTTGTTACCCTTAGAAAATACGCCATTGTAAGTTGCTATAAATTTTCGCGTATTGTTTGAAAAGTTATTGTTACGTGATAACATTGGTAGTCTGTGAAAGTACAACTAACTACCCAGCTTTGTATTTTCATTCACAAGAATATAGACAATAAAAACTTTTACCTAAGACATTATATAAAAATATTGATTATTAAGATAAGTCATCGTGGAATTATATCATCTCTTCGAAAGTGATAGTTGTTACATAAAATATATTATCTATTATAAAACAAATGAAAAATCTTTATAATTAATTTAATAAATACATTTTTTGTAAACAATTGGGAATTCAGCATTTAGCATCCAAAATTTAAGTGTCTTAGGATCAGATGTAACATCTAACATCGTAGCCGTCTGAGATGAACTGCTATTACGTTTATCAGGCTATAGGGAAAGATCCAAACAAGAACTCGAGGAAAGTACTTCTCCAGCCGAAAGACATATCTGATACCAATTTTGAAAATTCGGTGGTTTTTTATTTGTAACTAATATCATTTAAGAATCTAACTACATACACTTATAAGCGATGAAGGTGGGCAATGGAGCTCCTTAAGAGATTGGATTATTTTAAGACTCACTATTTCTAGTTTTGCTCTAGCTTGAAATGGTACTGTGCCATTTTACTAAACTCTCCTAGTATTATTTTCAGTATTGTGTGTTTCCATCTAGTTGTCATAACACCAGTGGACCAGATTTACTAGTGGGGGGCTCCTTTGCACAGGATGCCGGCTAGATTATGGGTACCACAACGGCGTCTTTTTCTGCCGTGAAGCAGGAATGTGTAAGCTTTATTTATTATTTTATTGTTTCGGTCTGAAGAGCGCCTTAGCTAGTGAAATTACTGGGCAAATGAGATTTAACATCTTTAGTCTTAAGGTGACGAGCGCTATTGTATTGCCGCTCAGTATTTTTATGTTTTTCAAGAATCCTGAGCGGCACTGCATTGTAATGGGCAGATACAGATCAAATACCATCAACTGAACGTCCTGCTCGTCCCGTTCCTTAATTTCATACAGTAACATATACATAAATTTGCCCATAAACTCTTTTTCCTGCTTAAAGCGATGGGCCCTTTTAAAACTCGATGTTTTAAACGTTCTTAAACACAGTAACCGATAAGATTTTGTACAAAGAAGAGATCCGGTAAGCTGCGATCACACGACGGCGATATTATATTCATACTCCAACACGGTACTTTGGCACTGCCAACTAGATAATGTTGTGTGACAAGCTATAAGATACTAGCGATGTAAACTGATTAGGCAAAGCTTATCATTTATGAAGGACTAAGTATTTGCTATTTTATGAATTATTTCTACTGTCTCACTCGACCTCATTGAAGTGGAAACTAGAAAAATATGAGGCATTGTATGTGTGCTTACCCTTTGGAGGATACTTGCGTGAATCTTGTCTTATCGTTTGTTGAACACTTACAATTTTTTGTAGCTTCAAACTAAGTTAAATTAATAATTGACGATATTTAGTTATAGGAGTCACAAATTTATAATGATTTCACGTGTAGTGAAATCTTTAACCGCCAACTGAGCTTCGACTTGCCTCTAGCATAATAATTATAAGATACATAATAACTCACAATACATAAGCTAGGAGAGTTTCTTGCGCAGCTTCTTCTCTCTCAGAGTGCTATTTGTTTCCGAAGCGGTAGTAGTATCTAGTAGTTATTAAAAATGAGATCAAAAAGAATACTTAAGGAATCAATTTTGAGAAAATAAATGCTTTTTATGCCTTTTACATTCAGTAAGCTTTTAAAATATGAAAATTATTTTTTTTATTTTTTTTGCCTTTTTGTAGTTAATTACATGCCATTTAATAAACTAAATTATTGCCAAAAAATAAGAGATGAGACAGATATTAGTAACGGTGTTAAAAATATTGTTTTTACTCAGTAAACAAACATTATGAAACGAGGTGGTACCTGGCATCAATCTAATTCTTAAAAATATTGTGAGTACTTTCAACGTTTTAAATTATAAGTTAAAATTGTAAATTATAATGTTAGTTAAGTATAACTTTAACTTAATTAACCAATTTGAATGGACCAATTATTGATTTATACTAATTTATATTATTAATTATTAAAGGCTAAAACATTTGCATGTCTGTCAAGACAAAAGATGTGCGTACTCCAAATTTAGTAACATATAGCTATAAATACTTTTGCAAATTTAGCTATAAATACTTTAGTAAATAATTATGACTTCGGAATTTGTAGCTCAAATTTCAGTGGGTCATAAAATTGACATATTTCAACACGATGTGAACTATGTTCAAGACCTTTTCAGCGCGGTGCAAGTTAGTAAGCACACACAGTCCTTTGATATCTTCACAGATAATAATAATAATAATAATCCTTTATTTCAACTGATAATATGTGGTACAAAATGTTTTTGTGCCCTACCCTCTGCGATAGGATACCCTGAGTTGCAGAGGCTAGGTCCTTCCGAAAGGCTATCTATTATTAAACATAATTAGCAAACTCACTAAAAAGAGGTATGTGTGTGTGCGTGTATGTGTATGAGTGCGTGTGTGTGTGTGTGTGTGTGTGTGTGTGTTTTTTTGTTTTTTTTTTTATATATATATATAACTTTTATTTTTTTATATATATATTATAAAATGAACAGGAATAAATGAACAAATCAATTCGAAAATCAAACAAACATTCATAAGTGGCGGAGATCAACTACTGCTTCAAATTGATATAGTCATAGACAATATCTGCCGGATGTGGTTGTTGTGTGTTTCACAAAGCACAATTTTCGCCACGCCAAACTTTTATAACTTGTACCAATCTCGGTTCACCTAGCTCTGAAAACCATTTTAGCATAAATGTATGATAAGAATGATACTACGTAATATGGGAAATCAAGTTGACTCTATTTACAAAATTTGTTTATATTTATCCCTCTTAATATGATCTGATTACAATAATATTTTTTTACTGTATTAGCTTTATAAGTAGAAAACATTATGACGTGATTAATATGTATATTTTATAAAAGTAACAGTTGAAATTTATATTCAGAACATAATTAATTACATGTAATTAATTAAACGAAGAACTATTCACATAGCAAACAATACATTACAGTTGGAAATACTCCAGAGACTTTTCTTGTCAAATTAGAGAAGTAATTCGAGCATACATAATGCTCTTGTACTAATTTTATGTTTAGAAGATATTATTTAGTTGTTAGTTGTTATTTAAGTTTACATTACAATAATTAAGATAGGATCAGGATTATTTTGTCAGAAATGCTTAAAAAAAAAAATCGAAAAAAATGGCTTCATCATAGGGCAGGGTACTAGATTTTTCAGATACACCAAAAACTGAGAGTGCCGTTCGGCACCCTATTACCTCACCGAGTTCTGACCCTTATTTTGTTAATGAGATGACTTATTTCGCATGGTCTTATAGCTTGTTTCAATAGCTTTCTGATACATTCACTGAAATCATCCTAATTATAAGCAATCTATTGCTACACGTAAAATAATACGCATTGACAGAACGCTGATCGAGCGTCCAAATCATCCAAATCGCGATGATCTGACGCATACCGCGCGATTAGAGTTTCCCGGAACGGAAATTTTAAGTTATAGTATCATCTTTGCGCTACTTATTTATCTACATATTCTAATAATAAACAAAATATTGTTTTAAGTAAGAATCACCATTTCCTTCACGGGTCAGAAAATTTATACAAACAATTACAAATGTAATAATAATTTATGATTGATGAATATTCCGGTACAGTATAAGCAGGTGCAGTAATCAATAAAGAGTAATTTTAAATATTCCTAGCACAAAATCCTGGTTGCACCAGGAAATTTAAAGTGGACTGTAATTATAAAAGGGGTGGGGCACTCAGATGAACTGGAATCATTGTAGCTTTACTCTGGAATAGCCGGTACTCACCTCTTCTGCAAGATCCTGGGTTCTTCTATATTCACTTGAGTGTGCTGGCAAACCACAATATATATTTTGCGGGACACGTAACGAAGAAATCACTACGATCTCACTGCGGCAAACCTACAGGAATACGAGGATTTCCTGGATTTATAATTAAATTTTGCGGTGCTCAACTTTCGCGTGTGGTTACTTGACGGAATGTGCCTTGGACAACTGGCGTTACCAAAACCTAAGCACTGAACAAATCTAGTATCCATAGATTTTAAGAAAAAAAGACAATGTAAGCGCGTTGTCATTCTGAAAATTTTTATGTGTGGTAAATATTTTAATATCTTCTGTTCCCTAATAACGGACGATATATGTCGAGATCTACTTCTTAAACTCTAATAACAGAATCAAGCTCTGTGAACGGCTGGTGCTTCATTGTGTGTCTTCTACCGCATTAATCACGGGGAGTGTTCCGAAGAGCTGTTTAACCTGATTCCTGCCGAAGAATTCCACCTTCGCAGGACACGCCACAAGTTAGAATATCATCGCCACCATCTGGATGTGTGGCGGTCCTCCACAGTGCGGTTTTCAAGGAGATCTCTTCCACATACCACAAAGCTGTGGAATGAGCTTCGTTGTGCGCTATTTCCGGGACGATACGACATGGGTAAGAAAAGCGCGTACACCCTCCTTAAAGGCTGACAACGCTCCTGTGATTCCTCTGGCGTTGCAAACGAATGTCGCCGCCCCGCCAAGAATTCATTTTTTACTTCGGCAACTATTAGATACTTGGGTCATTTTGACACTCAATGGCATCTTTAAAATTTTGTAATAAACGCTTCGTGTCATTTTACATTGAGATTAATAAAATACAAAATACTTACTGATTTATGATATTATGTGACGCCAGTGTCTTTCATAGTTCTTGTAGTATTTGTACAAAGTTTTACGACGCAACCCGGCATTTTATTTTCAATTATTAGCTTTTTAAGTTTATCAGAACATTTGGCACGTCAACGTCACACATTGTTCGAGATTGGCTCGAGTACGCCCACTTGGGCGTTGTATTTGTGTTTAAATAAGAAAATACATTTCAAGTAGGCAATTCAACAAACACATTTAGATTCGTCAATTTTCCAAATGATACTTGCATCCGAAATTGTGTTAAGTCATTAACATAAACGAAATATGTCCCCAGTTGGCGGTAAACTAAACAGGCTACTCTCTCATCTCGTCCCGGCCCCAAATTTACTTGAATAAATTAGGGAAAAGGCGAAAACTGTTGAATTTTAACCCGACGCGGCGCGTGACCGGCTCACAAAATGAGACCCTACTGAATTTTAATATTTTATTCCTCCTCTACCCATCATATAAAGCAGCTGAGAGCTTGTTCGTATGTTTTATTGTGGAACACGAAATTCTCTAAATTTAGTTCTTAGGACTCATAACTAGAATATTGTTACTAACTTTGTCATAAATAGAAATATCAGCATCTTTTATTATCAACTATAACGCCTCGAACCTTATCAGTTTGCAAGTTAGACAACAATGTATGTTTTTAAAATAATAAAGTAATAAACATTAACCCCCTTATTCATAATGGTCCGCTAACTTTAAACTGCCGCTTAGGAGTGTTTTTTCTCATTCTGACTTAGGTCAATAGAAGAAGACAGAGTGAGAATTAGCAATGCTCTAAGTTAGCAGACTATTATGAATTAATATATTTGAATCAGGAAATATTTCAATTTGCGCCACACTTGGTTGATTATACCTCAATAATATTGATTGATTGATTTATTTATTTATTTATTTATTTATTACTTATTTATTAATTAATTAATTAATTTATTTATTTATTTATTTATTTATTTATTTATTTATTTATTTATTTATTTATTTATTTATTTATTTATTTATTTATTTATTTATTTATTTATTTATTTATTTATTTATTTATTTATTTATTTATTTATTTATTTATTTATTTATTTATTTATTTATTTATTTATTTATTTATTTATTTATTTATTTATTTATTTATTTATTTATTTATTTATTTATTTATTTATTTATTTATTTATTTATTTATTTATTTATTTATTTATTTATTTATTTATTTATTTATTTATTTATTTATTTATTTATTTATTTATTTATTTATTTATTTATTTATTTATTTATTTATTTATTTAGAATCACCAGTGATAATTACAATAATACATTTATAATTATTATGGTAATTTAAAAGGGTCTTATTACTAACTGCATTACCTTTTAAGGTGAATACCGCATGCTAAATTATGTGTGAAATAGTGACATAAAACAGTCGTATAAGTTATAAAACAACCATTCCATAATATAATGAAATTAAGAATTTAACAACCATCAAATTATTATAAAAACCCTTTAATGATTTACTTTATTATCTTCTGGGAATGAAAAACTTGTTACAAAATCCAAATTGTCATTATCAACATTAATAATAAATAATTAATTAATTAATTAACTACCCATAATATAGCGTCACAATTGTCGAATTTTAAAATAAAAAAACAGGTAAAAAACTTATTGTGAAAGTTCTACTTAGTACAATATTCATTATAAATAGACTTAAGAAACACTGGTAGGGACTATTAAATTGTCACACACAAAAACAAGTGATGAGACAAGCAGCTCTTAATTGATACGCCCAGCCAATTACAATGCAGTGCCGCTCAGGATTCTTGAAAAACCCAAAAATTCTGAGCGGCACAAAGATTGCGCTCGTCACCTTGAGACGTAAGATGTTAAGTCATATTTGCCCAGTTGTTTCCGAACTTCAGATCGCAACACAGTAATGCTTACACATTACTACTTCACGGCAGAAATAGGCGCCGATGTGGTACCCATAATCTAGCCGGCATCCGTTGCAAAGGAGGCTCTCCCATAGAACACTTTTTTATATCATGAAATAAATAAAAGTATACTAGATATTAATAGCGCTCGAGTGGAGAGTGTTTTTACCGCGTATACGCGAATTCAACCATCGACGTTGTCCATCCATGCGCTTTTTAAATTTGAAGTTTACTACTTTTATCTTACACATAATAAACTCGTCAAAACAAAATAAGTCAGCAAATAATTTTATCTGTTTTTATTGTATAGGTCTGTTTAGGTAAGGTATTAAGAAATTATTTGAACTTAATCAATAATCAAAATTATATTAATTATTTTAATAGAAAAAAAAACGAAAACGCATAGGAAAATTACTAATGAAAAAATTTAAACCTGACAATATTTATCCATTGCTGTTGCTAAATCAATGCGGTAGTTAGTAGCGAGTAGGGCCTCCTGTACTCCGCGTACACTCCATGAGCCTCTCTGGGACGCTTTCGATTAGCTGTGTCACTTTTTGTTTTGGTATGCGTTCCCAACACATTTTCAGAGCATTTATGAGCTCCTTTCGACTATTCAACTGGTTTTCTTTCAGGCTTCTTTTCAACTGATCCATAAATGTTCAATAGTATTGAGATCAGGGCTTATTGCAGGCCATGGCAGAACCGTAATATTGGCATCTGAAAGTGCTCTTTGAGTAACACGAGCCGTATGGGGTCGTGCATTATCCAGAATTAAAAAAAAATCAGCACCTACTCGTTGTGCAAATGGAATGACATGTGTGTGGATTACATGCTCAACATAATTGGCAGCATACAGTACAGTACCCTCATCCAGAATTACTAGCTCTGTTGTGCCTAGGAAGCTGATTCCATCCCAAACTGTAACACTTGGACCCCCAAACCGGTCGTTTTCAAGGATGCATGGTTCTTTACAACGTTCACCTTGTTTTTGCCATACGCGTATTCGTTTATCATCGGTATAAAACTTGATCTTGCATTAGTCTGTAAAGAGTACCTTGCTCCAGTTATCCATAATCCAGTCTAAATGCTCGCGAGCGTACCTTTATCGTGCTTCACGATGAGCCCGTGTAAGTTTAATTTGAACAGCACGTACCCAGGAACGATAGCCATCTCTGTGAAGTCGTTTACGTATAGTTTGATCACTTACTTGTGTACCAGTAGATTGTCGCAGTCGGGATTGTAAGCCCCGGTTGGTTACGGTACGCTCCCGACGTGCAGTAAAAATGATGTACCGTTCTTCATGAGCAGTTGTAGCTCTCGTTCTTCCTGATCCAGATCTCCTAGCAACACTCACTATTTCCTGAAATCGCTCCCACACATTTCTGATAGCTCTTCGCGACAATCCGACACGTATTGCTACTGATCTCTGGACTCTCTCTCCTGAAGCAGAGCTACTGCTCTTGCTGCGGTTTCCAGGTCTATATGACGTCGAGAACTAGCTATAGTAATCACCATTAATACAGAAATCGAGTAAAACAGTCTAAAAAGCAACCTCTTAAAACAAAACGTATAGTCAGACTATAAAAGTCAAGGGACAAAATTTGTGCAATTTTTTGTTTTTTCGTGCACTTCTCTTTTTTATCTACCCCAATTGAACAAACGCTCAAGTTGTCGCTCAACACATTAATAATGATTCGTAAAGATGACAACAATACAACCAAATTCTTTATTTCGCTAATCATTGCTTCTTGAGTTATTTTCAAACAAAAATTCTAAATGGTGGTCCCCATTTTGTTTTGACGAGTTTACAATGATAAGCCATATTAAGAGCGTTTTCGCACTACGTCCGACCCAAATCCGATCCGTAGTCGTATACATGTACGTGTAAATAACGAGTCGAAATAAATCTATGTAATATATACCAACGAGTAAAATATAAAATAATTATCAAACTTTGTATTGCTATAATCATTACTAAAACCTATAATTATTCTCTTCCCTAAATTTCACATTCATCTGATTATCTTAAAGCTAAAATTTTTGAAGGTTACACTTCTACCACGTGTGAATTGCACACATGTTTTTTTTTATTGCACGTAACACCAGCAGCTACTTGGATTGATTATTTTAATTCAAAACTGGATCGACTGTTCAGTATATGCATTTGGACTTTATCTTTTCAAAGAGTAAGTTTATCGAAAGATAGTATCTACGTTACACCTAGATAAGAGTTACAATATGTTTTATTTAGATAAAGATAGAAAACCGAGGGATAGACAAGTGCTTATTAACGATCACGTCACTCAAGAAAATGAGGTCCTGCTGAATAAGACCAAATCTATGGCACAAGACTAATGTTCTTTTTTTTTCTTTTTAAATTAGCATGAATCTTGATTTTGTAATTTTGGTTTTAGTTTATATTATTATGTTCTCGGTGTCACGAACATAGAGACTGTGTGTGACCTTTATTTGATGTACATAGATGTACTATTTTGTGAATATTAAATATATTTAGGCGTATAAGAATGTAACAATTTTTGATTCTCCTATAAATAAATAAATAAAGACCGGGGGTTCGACTTCACGCAGGGTAAGTGCTGCAAGATATTTGTAAGATAAAACTCAAATACACCCGTGACAATTATAAAAAAGAACCAGACTTAAAAATGTAATCACTGCTTTGTTGTACACATTAAAAATTTTTACTCATTTTATTTCTCTTGTTGTATCACAGCTTTAACTTGATTCCGCATACACTCAAACCGGTTCCCGAGTAACTATTCCAGCGAGGTGATCTTAATACTGGCCTGTCACTTGAGATTGTACCTATGTATAATAATTATTAAAGGAACATGTTAACTGTTGCCTCTCAGAATATTCTTGTTTATATAACGAGTTTTATCTATGGAGATAGGATAGAATAGAATGAATAGAATTTGACAGAAACTGTCACAATAATAACGTTAAAACTGTCGAGTTAATAAGTCTTTTAATAGGGCAATTAATTATAATTTTTTTTATGGAATACGAGCGCACAAGTCACCTGGTGTTAAGTGATCACCGCCGCCCTCTCTTGCAACACCAGGGCAAAAACAGGAGCGTTGCTGGCCTTTAAGGAAGGTGTACGCGCTTTTTTTGAAGGTACCCATTTCGTATCGTCCCGGAAACATCGCACAAGGAAGCTCACTCCACAGCTTTGTAGTACGTGGAAGAAAGCTCCTTGAAAACTGCACTGTATCGTACACATCCAGATGGTGGGGATGATATCCTAACTTGTGGCATGTCATGCGAAGGTGGAATTCGGCGGCAGGAATCAGATTAAATTTATTATTAATTATAATTTTCTTCTACAACAAGTTCCAAGGAAATATTAAAAACATAATATATATTTCGATATTCAAAAGAATTGTTAAATAACGTTTTGGTGGTAAAGGTTACTATAACATAAATTCTTTTCTTAATGATACCATATAATGTGAATGGAGCGATCGCCCTTGGACTATTAAATAATACATTTTATTTTACGCTTTTATATTGTAGATACCATATTTTTACGAAAAAAAGAAGCCCGCTGAGTTTCTTGCCCCAGTATTTCTCAGGTCTAAGGTATACTTTTTAGATGGGTAGTATTTGACTTTCAATAAGTGAAATCATATCCTATTTTGAATAAAAATATTCCAATTTGAAATTGACGCTAAATCCTTAGGCCCTGTTTCACAATATTATACAAGTAATGTTACAAATAGGCTACTTGCTACCAATATATCGAATCAGTCATCATTTGCGTCTCAGAATGTATAATTCATAGTGTTAAGCAGTAGATGAAGCGCTATTTAAATTAAATGATGGATCTAGTTGCAAATATTATCGTTATCTGCCGAGTACTGCATAGCCTGACAGAATGACAAAGTAATACTGTCACTTTATATAATGTTTGGCTCATGACAATTGATTAGTTGACATTCTCAGATTCCGTTACACGAAAGTGGAAAACAATTGTGTGATATATTATAAGCTATTAAGCTTGTGTAACGTTATTTCGTATAAGAAACAGTTTTATAAATACTTATTTACATTTCGTCAAACGGAACTATTGAGTGCGTGGTTACCAAACCGATCTGCCAGATAAATCAACTCGTAAATAAATGTAGTAGTGAAGTGATTCTGAAACGCAATCTGATTTATTCGGAACTTTTATGTTGCCTTAATTTATCTAGTCTATAACAACTTACCAGCGGCAGGCTCCTTTGCTCAGGATGCCGGCTAGATTATGGGTACCACAACGGCGCCTATTTCTGCCGTGAAACAGTAATGTGTAAACATTACTGTGTTTCGATCTGAAAGGCACCGTAGCTTGTAAATTTACTGGGCAAATGAGACTTAACATCTTGTCTCAAGGAGTTGAGTGCAATTATTGTAGTGCCGCTCAGAATTTTTAGGGTTTTCAAGAATCCTGAGCGGCACTGCATTGTAATGGCGTATCAATTACCATCAGCTGAACGTCGTGTACGTCTCGTCGATTATTGTTATAAAAAAAACTTGCTATTTTACTTGTTCATTGTGAAATAGCCCCTTTATCACTTACTGAAGTTGCTTGCTATTTATTTTACTCGTTTTACTGCATTTACGAACATTAGCGTCATTTTGATGTCTGGTATTCTACAAGAAAGAGAAAACGCGAGAAACTTATTGCTTTGCTCAGACACTTTGAGGAATCAATTACCAGCTGCAGTTTTTCCGAACCGATACGACTTAGCTACCTTCAACCTAAGATACTCCCAACTTAAAGGCTGCAACGCGTCTCTTGACCCCTGTTGTTGCGGATGTCCATGGGCGATTCCTCATAATAAAATAAAACAAATAATCATACTAAAAAATTTTTAATTTTTTAAAACCCTCACTTCTGGTAATAATAACATTGCCACATGACCTTGGAATGTTGGACATTGATAAGGATTTTAGTTGCATGGCTAGGTCCTCAGTAAACCTCTCTGCGGGGATCTGAGGGTCCGGCCCTACGGCGGACTCGCGCTGCTCTGGAGAAAGTCCAAGTTTCCATAGGATGATAGCTATTCGAGTGGTCAATGGTGCACAGTCATTTATGGTGTTTAGTGTGTACTTACCAACTGATAAACAAGACAAGGTTCCCGAATTTACAGATTCCTTGGTACAGATGAGTGCCATCATTGAGGAAAATGACATTCCACTAGTTTATATTTTAGGTGATTATAATGCCCATCCTAGTGCCAACTTTGGATATCAATTATTGACTTTTTGTGATTAGCAAGAACTTTTATGTGCGGACATTGACATGTAAGGTGTAAACTCGGACACACATACATTTGTCAGTGACGCGCACGGTTCTCGTAGGTGGTTGAACCATTGCGTGACGACTCAGGAGGCGCGCGAGACTATTGTGTCTGTGTGATATACTGTGTGTACACATCAGATCACCTACCACTGTGCGTGGAGTGTAAGATTGATCTCTGTTTTAGTGTAAACTCAGACGAGAGCCGGGCACTACCCGCTAATAATTATAAGATACGTTGGGGGACTAGAAATGTTAGTCAAATAGATAGTTATTACTTATTTGTTTACATACTGGCCACTTTTATAAATTGGTGTGATAAAGGCTTTCTTCCAAATATCAGCTAAAATGCATTTATTTATGGAACGTCTGTAAAGAAGTGTCAAGACAGTACAGGGATTATCGGCGCACCTGATGATTAGTAAGGGTGGAATGTTATCGGGAACAGCAGACTTGTATGAATCCAAGCATTTGAATAGTTAAGGAACTTCTTCTTCACATATTTCTATACGGGAATCTATCGGGAAATATCTCAGTGATACTGAGCGAGTTATTGACGACTATTTTTTCTTTATTATTGACGGAAACTGTGTTGTTGGGAAAGTTTAAATGAAAAAAACCTGCGAACATATTACATATTACATTATCTCCTCACGATTACTTGAGTATCGGCCCAAGGATGTAAATACAGCGGGGTAGTTGTTTGAACTCCTCTTCGACTTCACGTACGACAAGAATGACCTAGAATTTTTTGTTATATTCGTCTCAATTTTTTAAATATATTATTCAAACATTTCACGCTCCATTCTAACAGCACGATGTCTTTAAGTGACGTATGAATTAAAATCGGAAAGAATGCCATAATTTTGAATTTTTTGCGAAATTTGTATTTTTCCCTTAAGATTTTGATAAGAGGCAATTTATACCACTGGGGATATTTGCGGTTATTGTAAATTTGTTTAGATGGTATATACTCGTCTCTTAATTTATATAATGTATCATAAACAAAAGTTACAGCTGCCTCAAAAGTTTTATTATTAATATGGTATATCCAATCAACCTCATCAAGTTTGTTTTTAATATTATCGTAATCTCCTAGGTTATACTGGTCTTTAAATGTGGTACACTTTCTAATGAGTGTAGTTCAACAAATTCAGCATAAATTGTTAATGCTTTATGGTGGGTATCCTCAGGCACTAGAGGGCTGGTTGACTAAGAGACGGAAACCTCATTATTAGGTAATACACGATCTAATATTTTATTATTTACGTTCAAAATTGAGTTATACTGTAAAAAATTGCAAATCGAAAAGTTGTCATTTAATTCAAATTGGGTGGTACCTTGTATATTACATGCTTGATATGAACAACCGTCCTCAGATATTTTTCATTACAAGTTAGGTAAATTAAAGTCCCGTAATACATATAAAGCCACATTTTTGTGAGTATCAATATTAACACGAAAGATGAAAAGACTTTTTCGTGATAGTCTGATTTAAAAGTAGGTCTGAGAAAGAACGGTTGAACACCAAAAATACTTTTATATGGCAAAACAACGTTTGCCGGGTCAGCTAGTAATTATATATTTTGCATATTTTGGAATCGGTTCCAACGTCTGGGCTGAAATTTGTGAATTGATCTGTAAATGAGGGAGATAATTACCTAATAATGTAATGTAGCATACATTTGCATTATATTCTAAACAATCTATTTTAATAATGAACAATAAGTTGTATTTGCTCAATAGAGATTAAATAAAATTACTAAAAGTTACATACAAAGTTACATATTACTAAACTCCTCAAGTTATCAGTAGCCAATACGTAGACATATTGCAAAATTTCTATTTAAAAACTTCTATTTTGGGATGGGAGTTTAATATCAACTGTTCTTCTCCCCATGTACAAAGCCTTTTTATTTATATAGCTTCATAACGTTTATCCAAATGTCTCAAGTCTCGTGCCAGATTTTGGGTACTCAACATGTCCTGAAGATGCCTCGTGTAGAGGCGAAACACGTGTCGAATTGTTTGACGACAAATATTGGCGGAATTAACTCATCATTTTAATAATTATAGATTTCCGCAAAGTAGCGCCTACTTCAATAAATTTTCATAACGTTTACCAAGTGTTGTTACAATATTTTGTGTAATTGTTAATAATCGTCTTTCTATTTCTATATTCAAAAGCGCTTAATTTAAGCCTAATTGAATAAAAATTATTTGACTTTAAAAGATTTTTTGAACATGAAAATATTATGTTATTTACTAAAACAAGACACGGTATCAAATCACTGTATAATTTGTAATCAAGTAGGCAAATTCCGTCAAAGTATTATAAAAAATTCATCAAAATTAATATATGCAAGAGCATTTTAATCTCGTCCGAATAATGAAAAAGTCTCAAGAAGTGTACTCATTTGTAATCATTGCTCGTTTTTCTATAATTTGTGAAGGAGGTGAGGAGAGCCCTTGAATTGAACCGCACCAGGTCATTTGCATCTGAGACGTGGATGCTAAGTCAGCTATTACGAAGACTCAAAAACTAATCTTCAAAGTGCTAAGTACGGAGATGGTAGCAGAATAAGAAATTGCATGGAGTCGTTATTGTGATTATAAAAGAAAGATATTAAATCAAACATATAACGTTTCATAATATTTTTATTTTATTGTTGATACATTATTGTTTACAAATGGAATATCTACACTTAAAAAAACATGATTTATTTTGTTGTTATGATTATTCATTTAATTACATGTTAATATAATGCGCTCAAAATTATTTAATTAATAAGTTAACTAAATAAATATGTTGAAAATAATCTTTTTATTTATTTTATTTTATTTATTCAAGGTCCACCAACACAGAATACACAAGACAATTCATAAGATTGTTACATAAATTTTAAAAATCGTGTTCCTGCAATTACAGGTGAACACATCATGCACAATTTTGGTTAGTAAGGTTTTGAAAATTGATACATTCATAGACTTTACTGTTATTCAATTAAATATTTAATATAATACGCCATAGACAACAATGTTTGTATTTAAATTCAAAGTGAATGCTTCTCTATAGTTTTTAGTCTACAGACATGATCATGTCTCATTACACCTGCACTCTCGCATATTTGATACTACTCCACTGTTTCTTGTTGTCTTATCTTTCAATCCACATTGGTTCATATCTATGTCACTGATATTGTTTATCAGCACCAATGCATATCGCAATTCAGTTTCGATGTTTCATTTATCATTTTGATATGTATGTTGTATAAACCAAAAAAATAATATACCATCTAAGTAATAACACCATTAATGGACCCGTATGTGTACTCGTTTATCCTCCTCTTCACCGAAAATAAAACTTTTTATAATGATTAAAATTTGTTAGTTAATTATATGAAATTTTATATACATTGACAACATAAACATAATTAATTGTTAGAGCATTAACTAATTATCCGGGTTAATTAGCATACTCGCACAGAACACCGGCGTGAAGTTGGAACAAGGGTTAGTATCGAGGATCGGAGGACATAACCCCCACCCCCCTCCACCAGAATACGACAGCGGTCCTTCAAGAGATTTTACCCCAGAAGAAATCTCTCTCCGATCATTCTCGCTGGGGCTGCCCGTCGTATTCTGGGGAGGGCACAGTAGCGCGCATAAGGCCGGCAACACTCCTGTGTTTCCTCTGGTGTTGCAAAAGAATGCGGGCGGCGGTGATCACTTAACATCAGGTGACCCGTTCGCACGTTTGTCCTTTTCC
This sequence comes from Leptidea sinapis, assembly GCF_905404315.1. Classification (NCBI taxonomy): domain Eukaryota; kingdom Metazoa; phylum Arthropoda; class Insecta; order Lepidoptera; family Pieridae; genus Leptidea; species Leptidea sinapis. Next base: position 7,144,717 of record NC_066292.1, on the reverse strand, counting down.
ATAAAAAAACGAATATAGAAAAGATGGTATTAAGAATATAAAATACAATTCAGTTATATTGTAATCTTATAAAATGTGTTATTATCTAAGTAAAATACTTGAAATGTGCTACAAATTTTAATATTTTGTTTTTAATTTGTTTCGCTCGGTACAGTTTAGAACAAAAGCCCATAGGATCAGGTGAAATTTCCTAAAAATTCGAATTCGGCTTATTTATTAAGTTTTCAGCTACGTACTTATATCGGAAGCCAAATGTTCATCATTCATGAATCACTAACGGTTTCACTTGCAACCAAAAATGTAAATAATCATCCCTGTAATGCTAAATGCAGTGAAACTAAAATAGGATTGCTGCTGAACTTTTAGGTGGCGCTTTTCTCGAATATATAATATAGTATATATATATATATATATATATATATTAGAGCACGGCAATACTTCTACAAAGTGCAGGTCCGGCCACACATGGAGTATTGCTGTCATCTCTGGTCTGGCGCACCCCCGTATCAGCTCGACCCATTTGACCGCGTGCAACGTAGAGCAGCTCGAATTGTTGGGGACCCAGTGCTCTGTGAACGGCTGGATCACTTGGCGTTGCGTAGAGATGTCGCTTCAATGTGTGTCTTCTACCGCATTTATCACGGTCGCTTTTCCTCCTATTCCATAAAAAAAATAGTGGAGGTATTTCTTATTCTTCTTCATGACACTCTTGGCAGACCAGTCATGGTCATCATGAAGTGATATCTTTTGGGGCACATGTGATTCGACCCACGAGCTTTCACCATTTTTCTCTGCTGGCTGACAGTCTGGTACATTCGTTCAATGGACCGCCCATAGTAAACATAACTTGGTTGGTCCATCACATGGGCGACCTTCCTCACCCTCTGATACTCTCCACTTTGCCCTGCACGACAAGGCGCTCGATGGACAAACTCTTGCTTCGGGAGACGTGCCCGAAGAACTTAAGTATGCGACTCTGTACTAATAGTGAACGCGTTGTTTTATGCTTAGGTCTTGGAGAATGGAGACGTTGGTGCGAAATTCGGTCCATAAAACTCCCAGCATCACATCTCCATAGTACCAATTTTCTTTTTCTCGACTTGTCGAAAAGTCCACGTCTCTGCAGCATTTAAAAATATGGAAAAAACCAGTGTTTTGACGAGCCGAAGTTTCGTAGCTTTTGTGATGTTTCTGGGGGTTTCTTTTGTGATGTCTCTGTTCTGTTTATTCTGTGACTTCCCGGGGCAGGGCTTGCCATGCTCGCATAAATGGCACTGCTCGTGGCGGCGACGATGCTCCATATTGTGTTAGTGCCTGCTCTTTCCCGCATATTATTCATATAAATATTAATATACCATTTTAAGTAATTTGTTTTAAACATATAATAGCTCACATAATACCTATACTTATTAACAATGAATGTGAATTAAACTACTACTGTACACGTTACTTTTATTGAGTTTTTTTTTAACTTTCATTAAGTTAAAACTTTTGATGATTTCGGTGCATCACTTTCCAGTGTATAAAATATAATGTAAAATGAGGTATTCAAACTATAAAAGCTATATTATATAAATGAATTGCTGTTCGTTAGTCTCGCTAAAACTCGAGAACGGGTGGACTGATTTGGCTAATGTTGGTATTGAATTATTTGTGGAAGTCCAGAGAAGGTTTAAAAGGTGAATAAATATGAAAATGCTCGGAATTAAATAAAAACAACGATTTTGATTTTCCTTTGATGTGTCCCTCGTCGTTCAGGAATCAAATTGAAATAATAGTTTAAAATGAATAACTAATTAGAATTTTTAAATCTTTCTAACTTTCTCAGGAGGTTAAAGATAAACTTAATTTTAGGTAACTGTAGTAGGTAGATTAACTACAGTTGTTAACTACATATATAACAGATTATTTTTATGTAGATTGATAAATCTTAAGTTTAGTCCAAAAATAAAATTTCTTAACCTAACCGCACCAACAAAACAAAACTAAACAAAAAGTTTATCAGAAAGCTTCGATTTGATTAATTATATCATAACTGTGTGTGTCTATCAATATCAAAAAAAAATTTACAACCGTAAAAATAGCCAGTATATCAGAATAACTTTATTTTGAAAGTAAGGAATATCGTGTGTTATTTATCGAAAATAATAATAAAATTTCATTCGTATCGAGCATTTTATTTATTTGTTTTTATAAAAAAGGATTCCTTTTGTTAGATATAAGTTTATTTTATACAAAAGTTTAGGTATTTTTTACCGATTGAGGCAGTACGAAGTCTGCCGGGTCTGCTAGTAAGTAATAAAGATTGAAAAGAGTGGCAGTGAGTTTCCTGCCAACCTTCTGATAAAAACTCAACTTTTCTGAAGTGCTGGTAATATCTTTCACATTCATAAGTGTCACTTTGATCTAATTGAATAAATGTTTTTTTTTTTCATATAACGTCATATGGAACTGGACACACATTCATTTAGCAACTGTTTATACTTGGCGTTCTTGCACTTGATGTCAGCATACTAGGAGTCACGGAATACAAATTTAATAAATATATTAAAGCTATTCTGGTAAAGAAAGCTTACATTACTATAAATAAATTTAAATGTTTTATAAAAAAATGGCTCTGTCGTAAATCCTATTACTCCACTGCTGAATATCTAAATGATCGGACAGCCTGGGACTAGATTGTGATTATTTTATAGCGATAGAAATGATTGTACAATATTGTATATTTTTATTGCAAAGAGCGCAAAAAAATAATGCTGGGAGAGTTTCTTGCGCCGCTTCTTCTCTCAGAGCGCTATTTGTTTCCGAAGCCGTAGTAGTATCTAGTAGTTATTAGAAATGACATCAAAAACAATTCCAAATGAATCAATTTTGAGAAAACAAATGCCTTTTATGCCTTTTTATGCCTTTTACAGTCGTATAATAGGATGGGTTGGGGGTTTCTTGTCATTTCCTGTGTCAAAACCCCTTTACATACTGATGTAGCTTCATCATTTAAGTGTCATTGCAATAAATTATGTTATTGTCAATCGCTATGGTAAGTCAATATATTTCTTTTCTATAAATTATCAAATGGAGAAATATATATTACTAGCTGACCCGACAGACGTTGTTCTGTATATAAAATTAAGTTTATTTTTTATCTCCTGAGAAAGTTAGAAAGATATAGATTCTAATTAGTTATTCATTTTAAATTACTTTTCTTTCAATTTAATTTCTGAACGACGGAGTCACATCAAAGGAAAAACAAAATTGTTGTTTTTATTTAATTCTGAGCATTTTCATATTTATTCACCTTTTAAACCTTCCCCGGACTTCCACAAATAATTCAAGACCAAAATTAGCCAAATTGGTCCAGCGGTTCTCGAGTTTTAGCGAGATTAACGAACAGCAATTCATTTTTATTTATATAGATGTCACAATTATGAATAATAGGTAGGTAGTGAAGAAATTACAATGCCTGAAGTCGTGATATATAGATGTATAGATCAAGTGTTGTAAGAAGTAGTTGAGGCTGAATATTATTCATGGAAAGTATTCTTGTCGGAACTGCGAATTACTGTGCGGTGTGCATGACCTATATATATATACAAGCTGCCCCGACAGACGTTGTTCTGTAGATAATAAAAAAAAACTGTATTATAGGAATTTGCCAATAATATTTCAAGACATCTAGAATTATTTCGTAAAAAATTCTCCCTGTTGTTGTAATGAAATTGTTTCACAGCGAGACTGTCAAACCGTGCGTCACTAAATTCTCTCATAGAAAATATATCCATACAAAACAAATATTGAAAATAAAAATATTTATGGTTCCCAAATCGAAATAAAAACTATCCTATCTCTCAAGTTGGATGCAAACAAACAACGTGTCTCGTAATTTATATATATTAAGATAATGATGAAGTTAAATATATACGGTATTATTACAAAAAAAAAAAAAAACTTGGTTTAGACATGTTTTGTACAGTGACCTAACTATAACAACGCCAGTACAGTGATTAAAATGTAGTTTATTTTTTCTACTACAAAACAGTGTTTAGCTTCTTTTTAACTAAAACGTCACAAGCACAATAAAAACTGAAGTGTACTGGAACAATAAAAGGAACACAACGCAATTTTTGTCAGATGTCACCTTTTTTTATCACCTGGTGTTAAGTGATCACCGCCGCCCACATTTTCTCCAACACCAGAGGAATCACAAGAGCGTTGCCGGCCTTTCAGGAAGGTGTATGCCCTTTTTTTGAAGGTACCCATATCGTATCATCCCGGAAACACCGCACAAGGAAGCTCATTCCACAGCTTTGTAGTACGAGGAAGAAAGCTCCTTGAAAACCGCACTGTGGAGGACCGCCACACATCCAGATGGTGGGGATGATATCCTAGCTTGTGGCGTGTCGTGCGAAGGTGGAATAAACCTATCTGTCATCATATAATTTAAATCTTCCAGAATAATATGATCTACACGTTAGACACACATTAGACAAGCTCCGACTCGTGTTAAAATTTGTGCAATGTCTAAAGTTTGTTGAACGCTAAACAAAAGAAAGACACAGATTTGTAATAGAACTTTTTTAAAACACGCGTTTAACACATGTTTAACTTTTTCGTTATAACAGATAGTATTTGAGATGACTTCAATGGAATTAATCTGATTTCGATGTAGTTTTCCAAAATAACGAAAGTGCATGCGATCTTGGGTAAGTACTGCTACTCTTTAAGATCATTTAATATGATTGCTAGGTTGCATTAGCTAAACAACACTGTTGCATCTTATACATGAAGTTTCTTAATATCAGATTGAAAGGTTTGTCAGTATCTTTCGATCAATTAAAAGAATATTTGAATATTATTCATATCACATTTTTTTGCGATGATGGCTGTTCTAAATGACTATGATGGTCGTTAAATCAATCTATAAAGTTAACTTCTCCGGGAATTATACATTAATTGAAACCTTATATTACTATTTTTCTCATATTTCGTATAATTAATCTGGTAACTATATTTTATTCGCGTCAATTCTGGACGTAATCACAAAAAGTTCATACATTACCAACAATTGGATCAAACTATTATTTAGCACTATCTATCGTTATAACATAATTATGCATAATGCTTACTCTCGAGCAGGTTCATTCTGCAGACTTTTAATTTTCAACAAATTAAGAAAGTAACACTAACAAAAAATAAGATAAATATAAATTTAATTTTTCTCATTCTTAGCTTCCTACCTCTGCTTATACGAGTATTTTGATAGATTCCTAAAATCTGTTGGCACTCTCTGTAAGAATTATATTTCTCTTTCTTAGTAATTATTAAACAATAATATTTTTTTTTATATGAGAGGGGGCAAACGGGCAAGAGGCTCATGGGATGGGGAGAGGTGAGGCAACCGCCCATGGACATCCGCAACAACAGGTGTGTCAAGAAATGCGTTGCCGGCCTTTAAGGTATGCTTTTTTTACTTTGATTTTAAATTAATTTGAAAAAATAAGAAAAATTCTACTTAGATTTAAATAAAAATAAAAGAATAAGAAAAATTATGTATATTTTCAATTACAGTAAAAAAACTTAGTACAAAAATTTTAGAAAAATAATGCACGCTCCGCTACTAGTCACGCCATTTTATATCATCCCCTCTCCTCTCCTCGCCTCTCCCGCCAGCCTCCTCTGCTGCACCCTTCACCCCTCCTCCGATTACCGCACAACTCCACTCCGCCCGTTACACTTTTTTTTCTTGAAGGTCCCTAAGTCGTATCTGTTCGGGAAGACCGCTGCCGGTAGTTGATTCCACAAAGTGGTTGTGCGAGGCAAGAAGTTTCGAACAATATGCGCGGTTGTGGAATGCCAGACGTCTACGTGATGCGGATGGTACTTTGCACGTAATGTCCGGTGGTGGAATTCGGCCGCTGGAATCAACCCGAACAACTCCTCTGAGCACTCCCCGTGATAAATGCGGTAGAAGATGCAGAGAGAACCCACATCTCTACGCAATGCTAGAGAATCAAGCCGATCGGTGATGACTTGATCGTCGATGATTGAGCCGCTCTACGTTGTATGCGGTCAAATGGAAGAAGCTGGTACTGGGGAGCACCCGCCCAGAGATGAGAACAGTACTCCATACAAACAATAATATAAAACACAAAATTAGGTGTGATGTGTCTTGACTTAACCTAAAACTCTACAGTTCTCTTAAGTTCAAGTTAAGACACAACACACCGCGATATATAATAACGGTGTAATGTTGCCTCACACTGTAATCTATTTCGCAGAAACTTCGAGCGAGTGTAATGAGAAAACTTGATACACCTAAGAGTGTTTCAATTATTTTTCTCTACAAAACTACTCATTTAGTTGATACGCCAGAACTCAGTTAAGATTATTAAAAATTTAATTTAAACATATCACGTTTCTCAAAAGCTTCAAACATCCATCCATCTATTGAGCGACACAGCGACTCAGATGAAATCAGAATCACTTTATTCATGTAAGTCCAATGATATTGTGTAAGTCACGGAAATGACACTTATGAATGTCAAAAAAAAATATTTTTCTTATTGAATATACCGCTACTTCGAAAAGGGTTGAGCTAATGAGAAGAAGTAGCAAGAAACTCATTGCCACTCTTTTATATCAAGATTTACATTTTCATCTTGTATTTTTATTTATTACTAGCTTTTTATCCAGACTTCGTCCGCATGGGATAGTTATAATAGACACACAAACTGTTCTTTACGCTGCCGACGCGGCACTCTTCTACGATACAGCAGATATCCCTTGTTATTTTGGACAGTCTCTTTAAAAGTATTTCCCTGTGAAATTTAATCTCCTATTTCATCCCCGTGTAGGTAAATTTCAAATATGCTCGAACAAATGTTTACAAATTACTTCTTATCAAGTGCCTAAATAAAAAGTTTCATGGTTTTATCTCCGAAAATGACGAATTCCCATGGAAAATTTCATCCCTTATTTCAACCCGTTCATAATTTTTTTGCTAGCTTGTGTCCTTTCCCAATCTCTAGTCTATTTTTCAACCAAATATAATCAAAATCAAATAATATGTAATTCTTTTGGTAGTTCATAAATATATAAACTCATTAAAATATCATAATTTAACATTCCTTTATTAAGAAGGTAAGTTATTTTTTTTCGTTATTTATTTCTATAGAAGGTAAGCTGACATTAAGTTTTCTATATTTTTGATAAATTCCTTTCCATAAGTCGTAAGCTTTCTTATCAGGCATCGGTCCCATTTTTGATTCTTCATCAATATATAGAAACTTCAAGCCTTCAGTCTTCGAACTGGGCTCCCATCTAATTGGTACATGACTGTTCTTTGGTGTAGGATCCCTGAAGAAAAAATAAAAATTATATGTAACTAAAAATAAAATTATAAACACAATTGAGGAGCATGGCTTGGAATAAGTTCAAACATACATGATACATATACGACACGAAAACTTAAAATATAAAATTGAATACATTCAACTTAGATAATTAATATGTCTAGCTAGAGTCAAAAACAGGCAAGGAATATTAGTTTAGTATGCTCAACAAGCTACATCTTACACGCGCGATTTATATGACATTTTGTGTAAGTGCGCGTGAGTTGCTCAAAATGAGCTTAGTACTAAACTCATTTTTTTCGACGTTTGCGTAACTCTCATAGTCTTTTTATGCGTATAAATGTTCTAAGGCGAACGTTTCATTCAGGGACAGGACCTAAAAACCTGTTGAATCTGCTTAAATTCAGGGAATTAATACGCTTGATTCTGAATCATAGTTGGGCCACCAAATTGAAGTATTAGCTTATAGAACCAGTTTTACTGCAAAGGAAGTTAAAAAGATAAGATAATTAGTTGATGACATAGATACGGCTCACCTAGTTTACTTTAGTTATTTTCATTGTATTAATTCCTATGCTATTAATTCGCGGAAATGCAGCCGATACTATGACGAACTTTGGTCTGAGATAATAATTAAAAGGAATAATTAAAGAATAAAAAATGAAGAAAAAGCAATCTACTGTTTCCTTTGAACACATTACTCGTATTGATAATGTAATGCATTTACGTAAGCATGTCACCGAAATATCTAGAAATTGTGTTTATCATAATATTAACATCAGAAAGAAATGTAAGCTTGTTGTTTTGCTATATCGAGTTAGTAAATCAAGTGGATAATAAAGGAGCCTAGACAGTGTACAAAATTTTGATCCTAGATTTGTATAAGAACGTTTATTAGTTTTTTTTATGAAAATAAGGGAGGAGACGAGCAGGACGTTCAGCTGATGGTAATTGATACGCCATACGCATTACAATGCCGTGCCGCCCAGAATTCATGAAAAACCCAAAAATTCTTAGCGCACAATTACAACACTTGGCGACAATTGCACTCGTCACCTTGACACATAAGATATTAAGTCTCATTTGCCCAGTAATTTCACTATCTACGGCGTCCTTCAGACTGTTAATGTTAATACATTACTGCTTCACGGCAGAAATAGTCGCCGTTGTGGTATCAATAATCTAGTTTCGTCGTCGGTAAGTTAAGGATTTGTTAAGGGTTAGTAAAGAACAACAATCTTTCGTAACGTTGTCGTAACTTGGAACTCGTTAAACATTTCTGTCACCGATAGTACTTTTAATGTTTATTACATAATGCCTACTAAAAATAGCATGATTATAGTTTGGGGCCTGTCCGATCGGGGGCAGACACACACAAACACAATGGATATACCCCTACATCAAAGAGTTGTAAAACTGTATCACGACAGCAGCCATATCGATGTCACGACTGTAATAATGCATATTATACGAGTATTATGGTGGATTTATCTATGTATCTATGAGTAGCTCCACACCATATCGAATTAATGGGATTTTAGTTTGATGCTTAAAAAGAAACAATTGTTATTTTGTCATTTTAAAAGATACTCTTTTAATGATCATCATCATCATCACTAGCCGGAAGACTTCCACTGCTGGACAAAGGCCTCCCCCGATTTCCACGATCGGTCTTGCGCTGCCCTCATCCAACGTATTCCGGCGATCTTGACCAAATCGTCGGTTCATCTTATGAGGGGCCTACCAACACTGCATCTTCCGGTACGTGGTTTTACTGCCCAAACGGCCATTTGTCCGTCGAACCATGTGCCCTGCCCACTGCCACTTCAGTTTCGCAATCATTTGGACTGTGTCGGTAACTTTGGTTCTCCTACGGATCTCCTCTTTTTATGATATTGGATAATAATTGACATAGGTTATTAGAACAAGGGTACTTCTATTATTTTCGACACAACTAGCTGGCATACACAAATTGTTTTCAAATTTAAGTTGTGTAGGTACTTAAACCCAGAGGTGAGGCTATCACTTTAAATAAAATAACAAGTTGATGAGATTTGAAAGAGCAACATCTCAATTCAATTTCCTAATCAAGATACTAAAGTAGATCTGCCTGATATGTTATTGTTTTGTTCAAAGTGAGAGTTCGACAAAACATCAAAATTTATGAACCTTACGTCACTCGAACGGTTGGCTCAGTTGGAAGAGCGCTCGCACGGAACGCGAGAGGTCGCGGGTTCGAGACCCGCATCGTTCATAAATTTTGTGTTCAAATTTAATTTGTGTATTTAATCCCAAAAGTGAGGGTAATACTTAAAAAAAATAACAAATCGTTTAGCTAATAATGTTACAAAATAATGTATAATATATCATTACTTACCCATACTTTGCAAAGTTAGTCCACATATTAGTAAATTGTTCCATCACATTCCAGTCTTTTTCTGTAATTCTGAATGGCAACAAAAGAGAATTGAACATGTAAAATAGGTCATCGCCATGGCATGCACCTTCTTCATTGGAGAAGATAGTTCGTTGCTTTACAAAATTACGTCTACCAGAGTAGTTGAATAGATAATTAAATACTGGTGACTCATTTTGATTTAATAAAAGTTCTGTTTCTTGCATAGCAGGTATTTCAAAAAATAAATGCGTATAAAATTTAGTCACATTTTTTATATTCTTTGTTGATAAAGGCTCATTATCAAAATAAAATTCCCGAATAGTTTGTGATACCTCCATTCCTTCATCCTCTGTTTTAAATCGTAAATCACTAGCAACTAAGTATCTGCTATTTCTTGGACTCAAGCTTTCATCCGTTTCAAAAGTTGTCAAGAACATTCCTTCTTTCGTATTTGACCCCATGATCATAGGTATATCTTTTACTTTTTTTGATAGAATATTAAACGGTAAATCAGTAATAATGGGTTCTTCTCCTGGAATAATACTTTCTATACATGGCAGATGTAATAGTTCAGTATCAAAGAAGAGTTCCACAGGTTTACCAGGTGGGACTGATATCAAATCGTTAACATTTGCTTCACTAAATATTTTATAAAGATCATATGGATCCTCGGCATCAAAACCTAATGCTTTGGCCACAAGACTTGCCCTCCATACTGGATTTCTGTTTATTGCCCAGTTAGATATAGAAGTCCCACTTTGAATTATAACTCTATTAAACAGACCTTCAGTCGAATTGCTAATATTCAAAATGGCAGTAGAAGTCGCACCAGCACTCTCACCGAAGAGGGTTATGTTATCTGGGTCACCGCCAAATGCAGCAATATTTTTCTTAACCCACCGCAATGCAGCTCTTTGGTCTTTCAGTCCTGCATTTCCAGGTGCTTCTTTTATACCTAAGCAAGTGAATCCTAATGCTCCTAACCTATAGTTAAATGTCACTAATATGACTTCTTTCCTCATAAAAAACTCTGGCCCATACAAAAACTTTCCACCGCTACCGAACAGAAATGCTCCCCCATGAATGAAAACCATGACAGGTAGAGGTCGTGATGTCATAGCAGGTACGTAAACGTTAGCCATGAGACAGTCCTCAATACCTATGATAACATTGAAAAGACCTGGCTGAATACAGACTGTCATTCCTTTATCGCCGATTGCTTTGTAAATACCCTTCCAGGATGGAGCGGGTCCGGGTGCCTGAAAATATTTACATAATAGTAAGATCAGAATGATCAAAGGCATGTATTAAACATGAAGTAAACATCATAAACACAACTCTTTACTTTCATAAATTTGAAAGACTGATGCCTTTTATTAACCTTGGATTCTTTATTAATAAATAGATAGTTTTGTAACGTTCCTGTGATTTCCCCTCACTTCTGGGATCAAATATACAAATTTACATGCCATGCCCGATTTGATTACGCGTCTCTCGGGATACACCTCAGTTCTTTCATCACAGCTAAAGAGTTGACGAAACATACCAAGATTTATGGATAATGTGTTGGCTAATTGGTTTAAGAGCTTAGGCGTCTCTCCCGAGAGGTGCAGGTACGACTACCGCAACGTCCAAAAAAATTGATAGATTGTACATCACATATTATTTTGTATGTAGTACAATATGTGGAAAATATATATAATTACAGTTCGCTTTACATTTTGCAGCTATTTAGATTTAAGTAATATTGATTAAGTATTCATTAAATATGCGTAGCTTTTATTGTAATTACCTACATGACTAGTTCATACGTTAATTAAGAAAGTAAAGTACAATTATCGCGATTAATTATTATTAATTACTAAGTGGTCTAATTATGCAAAATATTCAAATTTATAACAATAAACAATATAATTATATAAACAAAAACAGTATTTACCTAAACTAACCTTAAATCGTGTAGTAATGTCAGATGTTGCATAAGGAATTCCAATGTATTCAAAAAAGGATCCATCTGTGCTTATTTTACCGACCAATTTCCCTTGCTCCAATACTACTTCTGGGGCCGGCTGATCGATCAAATTCATTAAAAACATAGAAAACAACACTAACTTCTTTCGATGTCGCATCGCGAATATTATGTTAACACAAATAACATTAAATTCTGTGTTGATAATGAATACACTTCTATGTCAAGAGTGAAGGCCGTCGTAGATTTAAGGTTATGTATGTCATAACATTACACAAATTCAATACACTTTATTTATCGTTTGTGTTTGAAAATTCACTTATCATAATATTAATTATGTATGAAAAACTGAGTGAACACAATAGCACTATGATTTGTATACATATTTTTTGTATAAATCTAGTTATATACGGCGCGGGGACACGTGCGATGCGTGAGCGCTGCGCACGCCTACTGATTTGTGTATTTACTTTTTGTGTAATTTGTTAGCGAATTATGTGAATCATGATTCACGATACACGTTCGACCGCAGCGTGTTATAATATTATTATTTATTATAAGAATGTTGTTGCTGTGAACGGTGCAGTGTAAACATTTAACATATCAGTGTATCAGTTATAAGTTATGACTAATTAGTAATTACTAGTTACTACTTTCGCTTACTGATACGTACCGTTCAAAGTCCAATTTGGAACCGTAATGGTATATTACGTCACAAGATACAACTTCGGTTTTATCATTTTACTGACAATCTAGCCTTAGGCTTATAAGCAATGATTAAATTAAAAAGGTAAGTAAACGAAACTAAACTAATAAAGTGGCAATTAGATCTTTTCCTAATATAGGTACCTATTGTTCACTGCAATTTAGTTACCTATTATTACACTGTTTTCAGTAGGTACACTTACTAACCAGGGTAGTTTCTTTTTCTGTTCTTTTTCTTTTTTGTCCTCCTAGGTCCACGTAGTCGAGGAGTTGGATATTCTCGGTGTTGATAATATTATGATGGTGAAGTTAATGCTTTTTTATGAAAATAAGGAACGAGACGAGCAAAACATTCAGCTGATGGTAACTGATACGCCCTGCCCATTACAATGCAGTGCCGCCCAGGATTCTTGAGAAGCTCAAAAATTCTGAGCGGCACTACAACTGCGTTCGTCACCTTGAGACATATGATGTTAAATCTCATTTGTCCAGTTATTTCACTAGATACTGGTAATTTTTGATATCGTGGTAAACTCATGTAAAAGTGCTATTTTTGTGACACACTTACAAAATTAACATTTTGTACCTACTTTAATTTGAATTTGATGGAGGTCGTTTTGAGGAGTAGTAGTCGTGTTGACGTACCAGGAGGATCGCCTGCAAGACAAGACTCCTCGAATTGTCGCGGATCCAGTATTCAATGAACAGCTAAATTTTTTGGCTTTACGTAAAGATCTCACCTTATTATGTATTTTCTCCATTTCCAAACAAAAGGTTTGAAACTTATCTTCTGTACTGCCTTAACCTTAATTTAAATATAATATATTAGTTACAAAGCTATTATTTTGATATTATAAAGAAACATTTCAATTTTGATATTTATCGCGTAAGCCAACAGGTACCTACTAGATCTTAGTCACTAGGAACAGTCTACGTGATACGTAGGTATTTCTAATGGTAATGGGAACCTAAACGAAAAATGAGAATCAAACTCACGATATGTTGCACGAAAATTTCACGTAAATAAAAATAGTTGTTCAGTCACTCGTCAGACATTTAAGCAATATTTCAACTTTGGAATTTGCTTTTCCAAATAAAACAGTGAATACTTAATTAATCAAGTTTCAGTTCACTACAAATACATGCTCGTTCAGTAGTTCAACAAAAACGTGTTTGAACAAAAGTCCATTTATGGATACGACAATGTAAACTTTGAAAGTAGTCCAAATGTTGGACGGACCACATATGGGCCGCTAGGGTTACCATTTAATACTGATTTTAATTAACTCATGCTAACTACACACTCACATATACCATATATATCACCTATTTACAATTGGATATTAATCTTTACGTTTAAAATCTTTATGCGTGCTTGATATTCTGAAAGAACAGAAATGCGAAATTTAATTACTGTCATTAATGCCATCACTCTTGGGAATCAACTGCCTCTTAATTTTCGTCAAGCACAATCATTATCCTCCTTTAAAAAAGTACAAAAAAAACATTATCTGTCCTCTATATGATAGTATCTGTATGTATTGTATCCATCAACATAATTCAACAATATTTAACATCAGAAATGTAAATTATTGTTTAAATTTTTTTATTATGTATTATTTTACTCTCTTATATATTAATCTATATTTTAGTATAGTCCATATTATTATGTTTAAGTATATTTATTACACCTTTCTTACCCTTTTAATGTACTTTTCTCTTTTCTTGTATTACAAATGGTTACCTGGAAGAGTATAATATATAAGGCCGTCATTTGTTCCATATGGAATTATTATGTACGTTATTATCTATTTAAGTTATATTTTGTTTACGTGGTGTTAAAACAGTGTAATAAATAAATAAATAAAATGTGAAATTTACAATTCACTTGCAATCCCAAAAGATATTATAATAAGTATTACACTCAACTAGTTATTAATTAACCTTTTCTTTTATCCATACTATGACTTATGAGTTTATATTATAATATACTTTATCGACACCCATGCTTTAAATCCTCTATTAAAGATTCTGAAACAGTTAGCTTATTGCCAACATTAAAACACCCAATGTTCATTAGAACATTGGGTGATGTAATGGTTATTAAACCATTACATCATCCAAACGGATGATGTAATGTTGTACTGAATTTCATAATAACACTCCTTTGTTATTTATTCGATCACTTCATGCGCAAAAAGCTTCAACAGACAGCCACACATTTATTGCTCGATGCGTGGTATCTGTATGAATTTCAAAAAAAAAACATTTTCGTTTACGCGCGTTCCACACTACCAGAACGTCGCGCGCCGGTAAAATAAAAAAAAAGTAGGTTATTCGAAACCCCGCCATTTTTCTTCGTTATTTTTATTGTTTTGTTTACAAAAAAATGCGCGAACGCTGCAATTTAAATTACTACTTAAATAAATAATTTTTTCATGAATACTTAGTTTATTTGTATATAATATGTAGTGAATGATATTAGGTTACTACTAGGACTGGCTGTCTTAATGTTAGCAGTAAGCTAACTTTTTCAGAATCTTTTAGAGGATTCAAACTATGGGTAGATAAAGTCTTATATGCAACTGTTGATAATTAGGTATTAAAACACGAATGTGGGTGGATAATCGTATCACATGAGTGACCCCACCCCTTATTACACACCATTTGCATAAATAGCTATTGTCCCCCAGTTGAGAAGATTATTAATAAATCTTCAGTAATGCTTAAATTGTGGTAAACCTACCTGGTTACGTTATTATTCTGTCGGACAAAATACTACAATGCACTGGAGTATGCTCTACTCCCGCTCTTCGGCACGTATGTGCACTTTGTACGTTTTTAAAAAGCCCAAAACTCAGTTCATTCTGTCATTTCGCATGTAACTCTTGCCAAGTGTTAATATCAGTGCTGTTTTCGTTATATGCCAGCAGCATTAAGCTTGTCATTATTTGTATGTATGTAACGAGCAATCGTTAGTGAAGCTTACTTGTGTTTGTAGCTCAAATCGATTATTTATTTGACTTTAATCTTATCGGTATTTGATTGGGTGTTCAGTTGTAGGAATATTCTATTGTAAGAATATGCTATTGGAACTGTATTTGGTGTTCTAACAAAGAAGGTGTGTCTTCTACCGCATTTATCACGGGGAGTGTTCCGAAGAGCTGTTTAACCTGATTCCTGCCGCCGAATTCCACCTTCGCACGACACGCCACCAGTTAGGATATTATCCCTACCATCTGGATGTGTGGCGGTCCTCCTCAGTGCGGTTTTCAAGGAGCTTTCTTCCACGTACTACAAAGCTGTGGAATGAACTTCCTTGTGCGGTGTTTCCGGGACGATACGACATGGGTACCTTCAAAAAAGCGCGTACACCTTCCTTAAAGGCCGGAAACGCTCCTCTGATTCTTCTGGTGTTGGAAGAGATTGTGGGCGGCGGTGATCACTTAACAACAGCTGACCCGTTTGTCCTCCTATTTCATAAAAAAAAAACAAAAAAAAAAACTCACGCGCCGTGCCTTTCCGTGCTGATGAAATAACAAGAACATACACATGCAATTTGATTATAAAATTCACAATAACAACTATTTTAATAAAATACAGTTCGAAAAACTACAGAGTTCAAATGTTAAAGAAAATATTAATATTTTTCTTTGTAACCGACTTCAAAACGGAGGAGGTTCTCAATTCGATCGGTATTTTTTTTTATGTATGTACACCGATTTCTCTGAGACTTATGATCCGATTTACATAATTCTTCTTTAGTTCGATGCGGAATAGATGCCATTTGATACAATAAAAATTTTACATAGTTTGGACCAGTTATTTCATTTTATGAAAATTTTTGCATATCTTGATAATATAATTGCTTTTGTACGGCTTTTTTAGGAGTTTGCCATTCAGGTTGATTTTAAATTATTATAATGAACTGACATTAAAAAGTAAAAAATAAAAATAAACACTACGTTTAAGAAAATCGACTTCAAAAACTGAAAGTTTTATTGCTTTAAATGTTTATGTGAAGTTGGTATGTTTTAGTTAAAGTATTTTTACCCTTTTGTGTACCGAACCTGTGAGTCCAAGCACGGCTGGTTGACATGAAGAACACATGCCTTGGTCAGTTATCACCTATCTCTCTTTGCCCCTTCCACGACAATATAGAAGTTCCGGTGACCATGAGTCACAGGTCATATTCATCAGTTCTAATTCACTGATGATGCATTCTTTGTAAGTAATGTATGGCTTGTTTTTGTAAGCACTAATCAATTTTATTTAAACATTTATGGAGTTCTCTCAAGATTATATATTGTCTCATCAGATTATGATTTTTATAATAGCAGTAAATTGTTTGATAACCCCTCCAAATGAAAAAATCCATTTGAGTACGTAAACGGAATGATGGAGAAACATAAATAGAGGTTACAATTTTTTCTAACTTTATGCATATTCCAATTGTTAATACATTATCTATTTTCATTTTTTATTCATTACAAAACTATTTATTATATAATTCTGTCGGCCTTTTTTTCCGATATTATGCCGTAAAATCTGGAAAGATTTTGACGGGAGCTCGATGACAAATTGCTTTTTTTTATTAATAAAAATAAGGGACGTGATGAACAGTATCTTCAGCTGATGTTAATTGATACGCCATGCCCATTACAATGCAGTGCCGCTCAAGGTTATTGAAAAACCCAAAAATTCTGAGCGTCATTACAATTGCGCTTGTCACCTTGAGACATAAGATGTCAAGTCTCATTTTCCCAGTAAAATCTCTAGCTACGGCACCCTTCAGACCGAAAAACAGTTTTGCTTATACATTAATGCTTCTAGCCAGAAATAGGCGCTTATGTTATAACCAGTAAGTTATCTCATTGAATTAAAAAAAATAATATCCACGAAATAGTGAACAAAATCCAATTAAATGGTCGCATTGTATAGAAAATGAAATCTATCTATCGAGTTGGACTAAACGATTCATTTTCTTGCGCCCATTCTTCTCAGGTCTGAGGCAGTCTCTTTCGAACCACCCAGGTAGTTTTTGACGTTCAATAAGTGATTTTAAATCCTATTTTGAATATAAATATTTGAATTTGAATTGAATTTTAATTAAAACTCTTAATTTTAATACAGTTTTTGAAGATTTTTATGTTCAAGTATAGAAATTAATTGTGACATTTCTTATCACTATATTTAACACTTAACCAAGTTTTGGCGTTATGCATATTACCTTTTATTATTGTCATTTGTTTAAAATTATTCATTTCGTAAACGACATTTTTCCAACACATCATAATATTATCATTTTTAATAGAATAAGAACGATTGCAGAGATAAAACACAAAGATCACGAACATTCCTTCATATTAAATTTATGACGAAGCAAGTAAAAACCGTGCACACACTTGAGCGAGCGTAAGACAATAATAAATCTAATGTTCGCGACACATCGTCATTTTATCTCGAGACGTTGATTGATCATTCGCTAAGTCTTTTACATTTACTTCATTTATAACGAGCATTAAGCTGTACTGTTGTGTGTAGTGTGTACGCAGCGTTAGACAGGTTTTATTTAGCCAAGCAGACGTGCAGTATTAAGTAAGAATTTAATCTATTTTGGAGTTTGTACTCAGAAAGGTATTTTGCATATTATTGGCGAGATATATTTTTATAAATTCGAATAAAACACACAGTTCAAAAGGTGGGTGTGTACTTATGTATGCATGAAAGAAGTTAAACTTCTTTGGCGTAACAAAGCAAACGTTCTTCATGCTATTCTACGTTTGTAGAAAGAACAATATTGTTAAAATCTTGCAAAGATGGCTTTGATAATTAATTATTAAATAAATGATACGCCTGTATGGACTTGAACCTTTTGCCTATCCTAATAGACGAAACAGAAACAAAAAAACAATAACGAATGTCAGAAAATTTTAGGAACCAACTTCACCCTGTTACTTTTGTATTACAGTGATGCGCGCGCATCTTAAAATTTCACTCTCATATTACTTTCATAACGCGCATAAAGAAGTATTAATTCAAAAAGTCTTATTCGTACAACTTATATAAAGTAGAAGTGGAATGTAATTTGTTTACACAATAAATAAGATAATTGATTCAACGTTAGATTGATAGTGTGGCTAACTGTATATTATATAATATGTCGCAGGTATATTATCAAAGCCGTCATACTACAATTTCACTGGTGATATTATACCTAAACAAATTGGCTTCAAAGAAACTGGGCGTCATTAATAGAGCATGGCAATACTTCAAGCCGGCCCACGTTCTAGCGCTGTACAAAGCGCCGCGCAGGTCCCGGCCACACATGGAATATTGCTGTCATCTCTGGTCTGGCGCACCCCAGTATCTGCTCGATCCAATTGACCGCGTGCAACGCAGAGCAGCTCGAATTTTCGGGACCCAGTGCTATGTGAACGGCTGGATCACTTGGCGTTGCGTGTCTTCTACCGCATTTATCACGGGGAGTGTTCCGAAGAGCTGTTTAACCTGATTCCTGCCGCCGAATTCCATCTTCGCACGACACGCCACAAGTTAGGATATCATCCTCACCATCTGGATGTGTGGCGGTCCTCCACAGTGCGGTTTTCAAGGAGCTTTCTTCCACGTACTACAAAGCTGTGGAATGAGCTTCCTTGTGCGATGTTTCCGGGACGATACGACATGGGTACCTTCAAAAAAAGCGCGTACACCTTCCTTAAAGGCTGGCAACGCTCTTGTGATTCCTCTGGTGTTGCAAGAGAATGTGGGCGGCGGTGATCACTTAATACCAGGTGACCCGTACGCTCGTTTGTCCTCCTATGCCATAAAAAAAACAGCTAATAGTCAATCGACTTCATTTCTTACAATTTAACGAACTGGTTTTAGTGACATTGTAAAGGGTCGGATACATTACTGTGATATCGTTTGGCAATGACATTTTGACAATTTAATCACAACACAACAAATAAAATTGCCCAATCAGAACGCTCGACGTCTCACACTGCTAACTTCATTTGTCATATACCTAGATTTATAATAAATATCACTATAGGTTACCTGTGACATTGACAATCTACCGTTTAATTATAATATTGGTGCTTTGACAATATACCTACATACACATATACAACAATAATAAACTTACATAACTAACACTTCCATAAGTAAAGTAGTGGAAAAGCAATTTAATCTGATAAAATATAGCTCATAAATTAGAAAATAAGAGTCCAGAAGTGAGTGCCAAGAAAAGCGTTAAATAATCCAGTTAAGTATGTGTAATACCAGGGGATCATAAATCTAGAAGATATTACAACATGGAGTTTTATCTGGAGATATGACGTTGATGAATCGTTCTGTAGACAATCTTGAGGCTATTTGTTTACGGAACCCTTGATGCTGAAAAAATTGGGAGATCATTGGGTTGGGAATGAATGACGCCTGATCTGATGTGACTTTGACGTAATATAAATAACGTATGCTCTGTTACACGTTAATTTAATAAATTTGCGTTACGTTTGTCTTGAATAAATACTGAGATTCTTTTATTAAAATAAATAACACAGAAACAGAATGAATTGAATATACCACTGGACTGGCTGGCTGTCAATGTGCTTTTGTGCCTGTTTAATATTCGCCATTTTGGTGCTGTTGGCCATGTAGCGAGAGTCTGCGGTACTAAAACTAGTGATGACAAACTCAGCAAACATCGATCTACGGTGGGAAACTATTTACATAAAAATGTGTACTTTATTATGTTGATTCTTGAAGTTTTAATAATACGGAAAACGAACGAAATTAATTCAAAATGCAAAAATACTTCAGAGTATTGTACGATCCATCGCAGCCATTTGTATTAAACGTCAAAATTAGTTCTCTGGACGCTCGCGAGTGGCGCTTCAAATAGGCACAAAAAATTGTTGACACTGAATAATGCCGCTATTTGTAGGCAAAAAATGTTCAGTCAGTCAAATATAATAAGTGTGTGTAATATTAATACTAGCTGACTATAGTAATACTAGCTGACCTGACAGACGTTGTTCTGTACATAATGAATAAAATACAATTTTTAATGAATTTGTCAATGATATTTTATAACATGTTTCAAGAATTATTTCGTAAAATATGGTTCCAAATCTAAATAAAAACTATCCTATCTCTCGAGTTGGACTAAACTGCACTCCATGAAGTAATCCCCATTAAAATCATTTCATTGGTTAAGGAGTTCATTGGAAACAAACATAAGGGCACTGGATTTATTTATATTAAGATTATGTAAATTCATATCTTATTTTTTCGAAACAGCACGCAATACATCAATTATTGTTGAAGTACATATATTTAAATTTTTTTATTAAACGAGCCACTAATCTTTACTATTTTTTTATGAAATTCAGGGATGAGACGAGCAAGGACGTTCAGTTGATGGTAACTGATACGCCTTGCCCATTATAATGCAGTACAATCCGCTCAGTATTCTTGAAAAACCCCATATATTCTGAGCGGCACTACAATTGCGCTCGTCTCCTTGAGAAATAAGTTGTTAAGTCTCATTTGCCCAGTAATTTCACTAGCTACGGCGCCCTTCAGACCGAAACACAATAGTGCTTACAAATTACTGTTTCACGGCAGAAATAGGCGCCGTTGTGGTATCTAGCCGATTTCTCGGAGCCTCCCACTAGTACCAAAAACATTCCATTTTTATCATTATTAATAGTATCATGTAGTTTAAAGTAATTTTAACCTACTACGTCGATTCTATTTAATAAATGTAAAAAAATAGAGTGCCAGTGTATAAAAATAAAATTATTTTACTACATCATAATATTTAATAACTTATTTCATAAAGATGTAAAAGAAAACGCTAAAATTACCTCGTACTTGAAAAATTAACTGACATAAATGCAAGCTTAAAATTTCCTTCACGGTATCTCAAGACATTATTTTAAGTCACACACTTATGGCGTTATATAAAGAATGTGAAATACACACACCTTTTAGTTATTGCCTAGGGGGTTCATGATTTGCTTCCACATTTCAATAGGGTATATGCATGAATTTTAAAAAACTTAAATTTGATTTTTTACATCCTAAAAATTATCAAACACATCAAATTACAGATAAAACATTCTTATTCAATTAAAAAATAAATATTCTTTCCCGGCAATATATTTATTTCGGCTATTCAAACCCGCCATTTTGCGCGGGGTTTCTGTGACGTCAGAGTCTATCCCAAGAATCTATATTGTACTAATAAATGTATGGCCGGTTTTTTCCTTCGGTTATACTGCGAAAACTACTGAACCGATCAGAATAATTCTTGTACCATTAGATGCAGCGTGTTTCGGAGATTTTAGTATATGTAATGTAATATGTTGGTGATTACTTATTTAGAACCTATTTTTTTTTACCCAGAAATGCCTATAAATTTGCAATACAACTAAATCAGTCCATGACATTTCATTACATATAGTGATAATTCGTACAATGAGCGTGCGCGGGGTATTGTTGGGTCAGCACTTGTCTTCTGTTAACAAATTTGTAACAATTCTGGTGAAATGCATTAAATTTAATTACATTTTGTGATTTATGAAAGGCAAAAACTTACTTAAAAGTATTTTCTGGTGCCAAAGATACTTCGAAAAGTGCACTAAATAAAGTAAGAGTTCCAAGAGACTCAACTATTCAAGCAAAGTGATATGAACAGTAACCATTCGACCGAGTGCAACGCAGAGCTGCTCGAATTGTGGAGGACGCAGTGCTCTGTGAACCGTTAGATAACTTTGCGTTGCGTAGGGACGTCGCTTCATTATGTGTTTTCGACCGCATCTATCACGGGGAGTGTTCCAAAGAGCTGTTTGATTGTGGCGTTCCTCCACAGTGCGGTTTTCAAGGAACTTTCTTCATAGAACATTCGTACAACCAAGCTGTGGAATTAGTTTCCTTCTGCAGTGTTTCCAGATACGACATGGGTACCGTCAAAAAAAGCGCGTACACTTTTTTTAAAGGGCCGTCAACACTCTTGCGATTCCTCTGGTATTGCAGGAGAAAGTGACTGGCGGTGATCATTTAACATCTGATGACCCGTACTCTCGTTTCCATACAAAAAAATCAATGAGAAGAGATAAAGTATCTCCAATAACTTGCTTATGTTATTGTGGTATATAATCAAGGTACCAGTTTTGAAGTGAGTTTAATGAATATGTTATTTTTTATTTAGTTTACAGCTTGAATGTTTTTTACTGTAAAAATGTAAAAACTTAAAACAAAATCCTAACATTGATCTCAACAAAAATCATATGTTAATGATCTTAAATAACAGAAAAAAGCAATAGATATGGTAATTCCAATTTAATTATATTTTCTGCATTTATATATTATGTTTAGTGTTAGAAATTAGTGTAAGAAAATTTGTAAATTCAAAAGAAATAAAATCTCGGTTTGAAACACAGAAACACGTCATCAAACAGCATCATAAACGCATCTATGGAAGATTATCTGATTGCGTTTTAACTAATCCACTTTCAGTCATTGAAAATAATAATTATACAGATTATTCAATAATAAAAACCAACATATAATTTAATATATCGCTAACCACCGAAAATAATATCTGGGAACCATCCATTGCTTTATCTAGACTTTGACGTCACACTGCGCTTCATCCAATAGCAATGCGTTTCGATATTTTATATTTCACGCGTTTTTATTGCACTTTTGTATATTTATTATTCAGCACAAATTTAATAAAAAAAGCTATTAGAGATAAAATAAATAATAATTAAGATTAGAAAAAATAATATTTCAACTAAATATAAGTTACATGCATATACCCTATTCCGTTGCAAGAGTCTCGAGAATTGTTTATTTACTGGCTCAGTATTATTATCATTGTATCATAATATTTAAAATACGTCTATTATTTTTTTAATGTATAAGGAGGACAAACTAACAGGAGGACAAGAATAACAGGAGCGTTGCCAGCCTTTAAGGAAGGTGTACGCGCTTGTTATGAAGGTACCCATGACGTATCGTCCCGGAAACACCGCACAAGGAAGTTCATCCCACACCTTTGTAGTATATGGAAGCAAGCTACTTGAAAACCGCACTGTGGAGGACTGCCACAGATCCGGGCAGATCCCCGGTGGGGATGATATCCTAAAATGTTGCGTGATAAATGCCTACCGCATTTATCACGAGGAACACACACAATGAAGCGACGTCTTTACGTAACGCCAAGTTATCCAGCTGATTATTTAGTACATACTTATATTATTAAACCATTCCTGGTTAATATAACATTTATTATGTGTATTTCTGTTTACATTCAAACATATAATAAATTATATTGTTTTTAACCTGTACTAATTTAATATAACGAACTACCAAAAAAGTATTCCAAATGCGAGTGTAGTGTACAAACAAATAAGCTTATGTCTTAGACCACACACCGATACTCGAGTGCACGGTGCTTACCGTTCCCACCGAGAGTCATAGGAGAACTTATTCTGCAAGAAGAACCTTTAAACTATGCCAATTAAGATATATTTTCGCGTGATATGATGAAGCCTCAAAAGTTCAACACGCATCGCTGCGTTCAGACGTTCAGTGGAAACGCTCTAGCTTTGAAACTTGTCCGCGAAATTAAATTGAAAATGAGAATTATTAAAAATTTTACATTTAATTTTAAATTACGTTGCCATTTCAACCGCGGCGGCTTAAGCCTTTACGTAAATTGCAAGTTTTATTTTTAACGCTTAACACAACGTTTGAGCTAAGAGTGGTACAGCTTGTGTATTTTAATATTGTGGAACTAGTTACAGAGGAGAAAGTGGATATTATTATTTTATTGCTTGTCGAGGTAATAGTGATTCTTATGTTATATGTAAATTATTATAAAATTTCCAGAAATTTATTCAATTTTATATTTGTTTAAGAGCTTCGTAATTATTTTTATATTCATTTTGATGCAACAGATTTGGTATTACCAAAAATATGTACAGATATACCCCCTTATTCATAATTGTCTGCTAACTTAAAGCATTGCTAATTCTCACTTTGTCCTCTTCTATTGACCTAAGTCAGAATGAGAAAAAACACTCCTAAGCGGCTTTTTAAAGTTAGTGGACCATTATGAATAAGACGGATAAAGTTGCATTGTTTTTGTATCCTGATGGCACTATTATAATGCTGTACATAAGCCTCTTGTTCAATTTACTGAATTGGACCGATTAAAATAATATCTTTTATGGAAAAAAAAGTGTGAATATTTTGGTGAAATAAAAAAAAAAACATACAGAGATTCTAATTCTCCCAACCTCTCAGACTAGTCTTGTACAAAACAGATTATTATAATTTGTAATGTATTTTAATATATCATGCCCACAACTAACATTACATTAATATTGGGTGATGATCATCAAATCATATGCAAAACTTGTCAAATATCCACTACCGTCAATACTACTTGTGAAGGCAAATGTTTATCTTATTCATTGTAGATGCTTAATATTCTTTTTAGACTTTCATTTTAAGTAATTAGACTATTCAATAATAAGATTCAAATCTTATGGGCATTACTTCATACATATATTATACGTATTGTATCACTATTTAAAAAAATATGAATTATGGGTGCCTCATAATTTGACTGATCTGCCGAAAGAAACGCGTATTAAAATTGCCTTGTTAAATTATTACAGAAATTATATAATACTAGCTGACCCAGCAAACGTTGTATTGCCGATAACAAAATCGCGATACATAAGTAACTGTAGATGGGTGAAAATTTGAAGTTGTATGTATTTTTAATGCATAATCAAACAAATTTAAAAAAAAATGTCAAAAAAATGAAAAGAAAAATCGTGTGGACCACCCTTAACATTTAGGGGGATGAAAAATATATGTTGTCCGATTCTCAGACCCAATCTCAAATTTCCAAACTCAAAATTTCATGAGAATCGGTCAAGCCGTTTCACACGAGAATTTTATATATTAGAAGAGATAGGATCGAATCGTGACATACGATGAAAAGTGGATTCTGTGATTTGGAAACCATTCGTCACCCTCCGTATTAGCCATTTGTTTCGTGATTTGGACAATTTTCTACGTGATAAAAAGTTTTCTTCTCCGAAAGCAGTACAAAATACTTTCACACAGTTTGTCGAAGATCACTACAGATCTATCGCAAAGGCGGAAATGACCTTCCTATTAGATGGCAGCAATATATAGATAATAATGGTCATTATTTTGTTTAAATAAATATGTTAAATTAAAACAAATTAACAATTTTCTATTACAAATCGGCAATTTCATACTTTTAACCCTAATAGAAGCAAATAGAGATACTAGTAAGCATTGATCTGTTGCATCATTTTACATTTTACATATTATATTGTAATTTGAAATGATTTGTAAATCTTGTAATTTGTACTTAAATGTAAATCTTGATATAAAAGAGCGGCAATGAGTTTCTTGCTAATTCTTCTCATTAGCTCAACCCTTTACGAAGTAGCGGTAGATTCAATAAGAATTTTTTTTTTTCTGACATTCATAAATGTCATTTCCGTGACCTACGTGAATAAACTGATTTTGATTTGATTTGATCATGCGAGCCGGACCAACAAGTACAAACGTGAATGACGCTATCTTACTCACACCCCACACACACATTCCCACAGTGGTTTTTAGAATATTTCTTTAATACTCAAACATCCACCAAATAATTCCATAGATAAGTTTTTCATATGATTTGTTAAAATTTGATAAAAGAGAATGTATGTTTGTATGTTCCCTAATAACTCCTAAACTATTCGACCGATCTCAATGAAATCTTTTGTAATAGATTCCTTGACGCTCAAGGAAGGTTTACATATATAATTTATATGGCGTATTATAGGTAGGTATCGTATTATATTATAGGTAGTATTTAGTAAATGTATACCTGTATTGGTAGTGTTTGTTCCAAATGAAGATATAGTTACTTTCTTACTATTATTATTCTTGAATCCGTATGTCGTTTAGAAGCTTTAAAGTTACTCTGTGAGAAAAGCGTTGAAAAAATTCAAAATGTAAAATGAATTCGGTACATTGGCAGCGCACTCGGCGAAGACACGATGCTCTCCGACTGATTTCCCAACGGAAATAAATACGATGTGTTCACTACTCGCGTTTCATTGAGCGGGGCCCCAGACTCGAACGATCACTAAACTTTTAGAAGCCCGTCTCAACTTTCAATACTTGCTGTTTGAATCAATGATTTGTGTGACAAAACTCGAAGGGGTATTGTTCAAAGATTTTGTTTCTCTCGTTCAGTCCTTACCTTAGTACTGGTAATTGGAGTGGAGTGGAGTTTACTGCTAGTATTCCTAAGTAGCAATTCCTAATACAAAGAAATACTTTAATAAATTATTGATTGTGCCTGCTTTTACGGTAACCAACCATTCGTTTTAGAAATGATGAGGATCATTGGTCCGATACAAAACGGACCTATTTTTTTTTTGGACTTACTCGTGTAAGGCGTTGACTATTTGACGTTTGAGTATTTCTGTTGCATCACTTTACATATATTGTAATTATCTGTAAATCGATGAAAATGTAAATGTTGATTTAAAAGAGCGACAATGAGTTTCTTACCACTTATTCTCATTAGCTCAACCCTTTACAAAGTGGCGTTAAAAAAATTGTCATTCTTAAGTGTCCGTGATCTAAATGAATAAAGTAATTTTGATTTGATTTGAACCAGATATAAACTTGATATAACCTTTTGTATTTATATTTTATAGAATAATACTCAGCATATATCGGAAACTTGTTTTTTCTGAAGTCAAATATGACAAATGACCAATGTGACCTGTATCAGTAGTTGACGTCTTCTGGCTGAAATGATAATAAAATAGTACAATGTATTTTTTATGATCGAACAACAGCGACAGATGGACAGTCTACAACAGATTTTTTTTGATAAAGTATCCAAGACTTATCCAATGGGAAACCTATAGCATCTACAACGCCTAGTAGTCAAAAATTATTACTACCATTTCTCCAAGTATTCAATAATCTATGGTGAGGAACCTTTCGTTTGCGAGCGCAACTCTGATCAACCAATTTTATTATATTAAAGGTACGGAAACATTCGATATTCAAAATATGAATGAATGCCTAATCATGAAAAGTTTTAGTAAGGTCGTTGAACATATTAATATTCTATATTTTACTAGCTGAACCAACAGACGTTGTTCTGTAGATAATAAAAAAAATACTGTTTTATATAAATTTTCCAATAAAATTTCAAAACATCAAGAATTATTTCGTAAAAAATGCTCCCTGTTGTAACAATGAAATTGTTTCACAGTTGAACTGTCAAATCGTGCGTCACTAAATTCTTTCATAGAAAATATGTTCATACAGAACAAATATTGAAAATAAAAATAATTATGGGTCCCAAATCTCTCAAGTTAGACTAAACTGCACTCCATAAAGTAATCCCCATTGAAATCCGTTCATTAGTTTAGGAGTCCATCGCGGACAAGCAACATGACATGTAATCTTATATATAAAATTCTCGTGTCACAATGATCGTTCCCGTACTCCTCCGAAACGGCTTGACCGATTCTCATGAAATTTGAGCATATTGAGTAGGTCTGAATTTTTTTGACATTTTTTTTTAAATTTGTTTGATTATGAGTCAGCATTAAAAAATACATACAACTTCAAATTTTTACCCATCTACGATCAACAGTTACTTTTGTATCGCGATTTTAGTATCGGCAATACAACGTTTGCTGGGTCAGCTAGTTTATATATATTAAGATTATATCTATTCGGTGATACATGGTGCAAATTGTCTTATCCTTATACAAGACGAAGATGTTGCAATGGTCATTCTGTAAAAAAAACGATCTCAAAAATTAACTTTACAGCATTTAAAAGTCATATGACAAATGTTGATTTCTCTGAGATTTATATACATTAAGGATGCCAACATAGCAACCGATTTGGTTATAAACCTAATTACTGAGAATATCTTATCACACACAGTTAAAATACATATACCCCAACGTAAGAGAGTCATAAAACCATGGTTAACGCCCGGTTTGGTACGTTGCATTAGACATGGCGATAAATTACACGCTAAAGCTAAAAGAGAACCAAATAGCCCATTAATCCAAACCATTTATCGACGGTATCGTAACTTTTGTAATAATCTTCTAAAAAATCTGAAAACAGCTTACGAGAAATCAGAATTACTTAAAAACAAGTCGAATACAAAAGCTATGTGGAGAACGATTAATGAGAATATATCAATGTTTAAACAAAAGCAACCACCTCCGTATGAACTTGTTCAAACTATGCAAGATAACATTTAAGCAACACATAAGCTATTGATGCAGTTAATAAATACTTTGCAAATGTAGGTTCGAAATTATGCCAAAATATACCCAATCCGAACGGTTCCACCTCCAGTACCACCTCAACTTCTAATTTGATACTGACTTCAAAGAAGTGGAGAGTCAAATACTGGACTTGAAGAATGATTCTGCTGCTGGCATTGATAACATTCCGACACTAGTCATTAAAACATGCAAAGATGCCCTAGTACCCCCACTGACTCATATCTTTAATATATGCCTGCAAAGTGGTACCTTTCCGAAAGCATTTAAAAAAGCACTTGTTTGTCCAGTATATAAAAATGGTGACCGAAACAGTTTTGTTAACTACAGGCCGATATCGTTACTACCATATTTTAGATTACCAAGATTTTAGAAAATATTATAATATAATAAAATATAATAATAGACTTACAAAAGTTTTGCATAAGAATAAGATACTTTCTGAAAATCAATTTGGCTATGTTAAGGGTAAATGTACAGAGGATGCTTGTCTCCTTCTGACTGAATCGATTGCCAGACACCTTGACAATAAGCAAAAAGTGCTTGGTATATTTTTAGACCTTGCTAAAGCCTTTGATACTGTCTCTGTTCCAATTCTTTTATCAAGATTAGAAGGAGTTGGTGTTCGTGGAATAGTGCTAGAGATGTTTCAAAGTTATCTTTCTGAACGTACACAATGTGTAAAGATTGGCAAATTATTAAGTCAAGAGACAAATATTTACCATGGAGTTCCGCAAGGGAGTGTACTAGGGCCAACACTCTTCCTTATATATATAAACGGATTGTGCAGTCAAAAAATTACCTCTTGTGATATCATTTCATATGCTGATGACACAGTTTTGCTTCTACATGGAAAAAATTGGAACGAGACTCGTACACATTCTGAAAATGCTTTGAGAGAAGTCGTGCTGGTTAAATGACTGTAAACTCACGTTAAATGTAGAAAAGACAAAATTTATTACGTTTAGTCATCGCCAAAACACTCTACCAAAACAAAATTATAGTATAAAATTGCATACATGCACTGATAGTACTAATATTTGTAATTGCCAATCTCTACATTCAGTAACGAGCATTAAATACCTGGGGCTCACTGTAGATCGTTTTCTCAATTGGAAAGAACATATCCAAAACCTTACTCTACGCCTGAGGAAACTCATTCCCATTTTTCGTAGGCTTAGAAATGGAGCTAATCTTGAAACACTAACTACAGTTTACTATGCTCTAGCTCAAAGCCTATTAAAATATTGTGTGACAGTATGGGGAGGTGTCGGTATTAGTACACTTATGCAGCTAGAACGCGGAAACAGAGGAATTCTAAAAATCCTACTCAGAAAACCTCTCAGATATAGCACTAATTGTGTCAATTTAGAATCAGATGTACTTACGGTCCGCCAACTTTATCTGCAAATGACTATCTTAAAGAAGCAAAAAACATTTAACGTTCGGACCTATTCTGAAACGAAATAAAAGTGAAGTATGTAAAATTCCCCCACATAAAACAAATCTGGCAAGACGACAATTCTATATTTACAGTGACCAGATATATAATGCAGCCAACGCAAGACTAAACATATACCCACATACTTTATTACAATGCAAAAAAACAACCAAAAACTGGCTCGATGGGCTGAATTTCCATGAGACCGAGAATTTTACACAATAAAACAACTTAATAAATATAAACAAATCATAATAACATATCTAAACACACACACACTCACACACATACACACACATTCTTAGAAGTTATACTTTTATTTTATTTTATCTGATTTTGATAATTTGATTGACTATATAGGTAATGATATCTTGTACCGAGAAGTCTCTGACAGCTGAAACACAGTTCATACTAGTTTAGCTGTCTTTGCCCCCTGTTTTGTATGTAAATAATTAATAATATAATTTAGAACTATTTGTAACTACTAACTATTATTCATTATTGTAATGTTTGGGAAATAACTTTATTATTATTATTATATCTTATTATGGGCAGTTAATTGTTCCACCTTCTTTCTCCTTTCATTGGAAGAATAAATATGTTGATATCTGTGATGATTGGTTTTTGATAAAAACAAGGTTCATCTACAGATACATTAAAAATTTGAAATTTGATCACATTTCGTCCGAAATTCCCATTATTTGATGTTATTTCAATCACACTTTCATCGTATTTACACTTCCATTTTGCTAAAAGATTATGTATTTCGCGTCGCTTAACGCAGTTTTCTACGTTGTATAACCAGTGGGAGGCTCCTTTGCACCGGATCCAGCTAGATTATCGGTACCACAACGGCGCCTATTTCTGCCGTGAAGCAAAGATGTGAAAGCATTACTGTTTGTCGGTCTGAAGTGCGCCGTGGCTAGTGATATTACTGGGCAAATAAGGCTTGACATCTGATGTCTCAAGGTGACGAGCGCAGTTGTAGTGCCGCTCAGAATTTTTGGGGTTTTCAATAATCTTGAGCGACACTGCATTGTAATGGGCAGGGCGTAAAAATTACCATCAGCTGAAAGTTCTGCTCGTCTCGTCTCTTATTTTAATAAAAAAAATCTGCTCAGTAGTCAATATCTCAAAGATAGCACATTTTTTAGGTTCTGGGCTCAAAATATATTCGGGTTTATAAATAATAAACAAATTTAATAAGATTTCTGTTTTGTTTTATTGTAATGCATGAGATTAGAACATAATATAACGAGAACATAGTATAGAGAATGTAGCTTAAATTATGGATAATTAATGGTTCCACTTAAATTTTAATAAATTTCAATAGTTTTTAATCTCACGTGTTATGTTTTAAAGTGATAATCCTCACTTCTAGGATCAACACACAAATAAAATTTTATGAACGATGCGGGCCTCGAACCCACTACCTCGTGAAGTTGAACCTGAGAGTTGAACAAAGCCATAAGATTTTATGACGATACGTCACTCAAACGGTTGGCACAGTTGGATTCGAGTCCCGCATCGTTCACAAAATTTTGTTTTTAAATTTTATTTGTATTCTTTCTTAATAGCTTTAAGAAAGCATTGGCATCATACTTTATACTTTATCATGATGATTTACATAACACTGTAAATTTTGTTCAAAATTCTTACACCAACTTTCTGTAACATAGTTTGTGAACTTCCTCAAAATGGTAGTTATTGAAAGAGTAAGTCATTAGTTCCAATTTGAGCTGGTTGCATATTAAAGTTTAAATTGAACGCGCACACCCG
Source organism: Leptidea sinapis (assembly GCF_905404315.1). Lineage (NCBI taxonomy): Eukaryota > Metazoa > Arthropoda > Insecta > Lepidoptera > Pieridae > Leptidea > Leptidea sinapis. The sequence goes on along the minus strand of NC_066292.1, from coordinate 7,112,685 downwards.
CGATGTAATGGTCTAAGTCTGTGTTAGGAGACGCGAGGGAACACGACGGAGAGAGGACACACACATGAGAGGAGCGGTTTGTTAATACTTGAAGCTCAAAGGCAAACTTACTGGTAATGACAAGTTTTTCGTTTTCATAATAGTATTGATTTGACAGTGGAAGCCCCCTTTGCATCGGATGCCGGCTACCGGATTATGGGAACCACTACGGCGCCTATTTCTGCTGTTTAGCAGTACTGTGAAAGTATTACTGTGCTACGGACCGTAGGGCGTCGTAGCTAGTGAAATTACTGGGCAAATGAGACTTGACATCTGATGTCTCAAGGTGACAAGCGCAGTTGTAGTGCCGCTCGGAATTTTTAGGGCTTTCAATAATCCTGAGCGGCACTGCATTGTACTGGGCAGGGCGTATAAATTACCATCAGCTGAACGTTATGCTCACCTCGTCCCTTATTTTCATTAAAAAATGTGTTTTTACGGGTTCGAAATTCACTCAAAGTAGGTAAAAAAAATATGTACCTTGCTCCAATTTCTTCAATATAGGTAAGTCTTATTATTCAAAATATCGTAATTCACAAAGTAACAATAATTAACATACATAAAATGTAGCAATAATGTATCCACGTTTTCCCAGTTCACGTCCAATAATGCTTTTGAATGCTGGGAGAGTTTCTTGCGCCGCTTCTTCTCTCTCAGAGCGCCATTTGTTTCCGAAGCGGTAGTAGTACCGAGTAGTTATGACATCAAAAAGAATTCCAAAGGAATCAATTTTGCCTTTTATGCCTTTTAATGACTTGTGGCGACAAATATTACAAACTCTTGGGTTACATTACTAGAATTAAAAGTTTCTATTAGACATCTAAAATAAACTTGAAAGTAAATACAGTCCATGTTATTCGCTGATAACGTATTCTTTGAGTGAAAAGTAGAATAAAAACTTATTAGCTATAATAAGTTTAGATAAAAATAATAATTATAACATAAATTATAAAGGAGTAGGTATATTATCCTACTAATATCTTGCCTTTCTTGGCGTGCGTCCGTGCAGAATGGGATATCACTATGCCAATTTTATTACGAAAAAAAATAATATAAAATAATTCACAAAGCGTATTGATAAAACCCACAAGGAAAATTTATAAATACTAATAAACTATCGAATAAAATAAGTTTTGTGTTTATAGCTATCATAGTTTTATGATAATATAAGACAATTCAAATAAAAAAGACTATTTTTCAAAAAATAAATCTATCGAGATTTTTTTTCGTTATCGTGTTTTTGAAACTGCGATAATTTAGATTAAGAAATGAAGATAAACATGTCGAAAAATTGGAACCGTAGTATTTGTAGAAGTATTTCAAGTAGATTTTCAAAAATGTTACTTTTTAGGACAATAGCGCCATAATTTGCTTGCCCTGCAAGTTTCAGTATGACGAATCTCTCTGTTATCCTGATAACAGTGAAGATTAATAAATATGTACTTATGAGTACATATGTAGTTTTTTTAAAAATGAAATTTAGCTTTCGAATTTCCCCGATATTCCACCTTTAATTTTGACGAAATGGGCAAATAATATTATGTTACAATAATATAAAATACTATAAAATATAATATGATAAAATTTGAGCCGTGTAACCGCAGCGCACATCTCAAGGGTCCAGCACAAAGTATCGCTGCAGTTGTCTGCATAATTCACTTTATTGCAAGCGGCGCCTCGCTGGCAAGATGCGAGATATCTCATCATAACTACGATCTGCTTCCTACTCTATCTCCGCCCATTGGGACCAACACACAGCACAATGTTAGGCTTAAGATATTATTACGTTTATTAGAACTGGCATTGCATTCAAATAAATCTGCTTCCAGTCAGTTTCAGTAGTTATTACTGTACATGTGAAATTAGGACGAAATAAACATCCAAATGTTTTGAGTTTTCTTTAGTGTTAATTCCGCCAATATTTATCCTTAAACAATTTAGCTTTGAGTCACGTGCCACAGTTTGGCGGGTCAACATCTCCTGAGGATGCCTCGTGCGAGGCGAAACACGTTTCGAATTGCTTAAAGACAAATATTGGCGGAATTAACACTAAAGAAATCTTAAATATTTGCATAATTATGGATTTGCGCAAAGTTACAACATGTTTATTTCGAAATAATTATTAGTATTAAGTTGCGGAACTTTAACATTGTAATTATTATGACAGGTACTCAAGATATATATTTTATTAATTTGATGCCGATATTTCGATCCAATTGCATGAATTGCGGTCGCGGCGGCACTGCGGAGGCGCTGAGAAACTCTTGACATTTGACACTAATAGTACATCAATCTGTCCACGTGGCGCCTAATTCGTTTTGGTCTTTGATTCCCTAATTCACGACACACACTACTAACGACGACTTACTTGCGGTTCTTTTTGTTGCATTTGTGCTGCAGATTGAGACCACGGGATTCCATGCAGTAGTCTAAAACCATTCTCCCTATTAAATATCGGCACCAAATTATTAAAATATATATCGTGAGTAGTCATAATAATTACAATATACATTTCAGTGACTGTAATTTATGGTCTGTTGAAATCTACGCGGTTGTCTATATATCTAATAATGTTTTAATTCTAAACAAATTGTTATGTTTTTAAAGTGATAACCCTCACTTCTAGGATTAATACACAAATTAAATTAGAAAACAAAATTTTAAGAACGATGCAGAACACGAACCCGCGACATGTCGCGTTCCGTGCGCGCACACTTCCAACTGTGCCAACTGTTCGAGTGCCGTATCGTTGATAAAATCATTTATCCTTTGTTCACCTCTAAGTTTATGGCTTCATCTACAATTTCTAATTAACAATTGATAACCTGCTCAACCCCAATATTTGCATGTTAGCAAATTTACTTGAGATGTTTTGACTTTCCGCAATATGCTTTCGTAGGTTGCTGGAATTCTTCGGACATATTGCTCGTTAAGGGGGTCATACTCTTCAACAGATGATGGTGACAGGCAAGGTAGATGGCAAACATCCCAGAGGAAGCAGTCCCACGAGAAGGTCGGACCAAATACGATCTTCTCTGAACAACAACTTCAATAATGCCCTTCATAAAGCAGCAGATGGAGGAGACTCGTACGGGAGAAACTGATGCAGCGGGGGAGTCACGACCCTCAGTAATGAAGAAAATGATGCGTGGAGGAGGAGGCCTTGAGATGTCGCAGAACAGAACAGATGGAAGTGTGCTCGCACGAAACGCGACAGGACGCAGGTTCGTGTCCCGCATCGATCATAAAAATTAGTTTCCAAATTTTATTTATGTTTTAGTTCGTAACATTCATACATATAATTCACACCACGAGCGTTACTTAAACCTTGAGAGATGCTCTAAAGATAATTTTAATGACCACAAACCACCTCCGTACTCCTTTATCGCTCTCATTTCACCTCCAAACGGAAGTATTAAAAGAATATTGCGGCCATAATACCATAGAATTCTGTGAGCCCCGTCTGAGATACAAATAATAAAATAACATGTTACTTCGCGATAAGGGTGGGTAGCCGTAAAAAATGAATAATGCTTGAAATCTTTTTTGAAACATACTTTATCTGCATAAAAGGTTTTACAGCAGCGGTTATTGAATCCGAGTGCTTGTTTATGAGTTTGTTCTTATGTATATTACCTCTGGTTCATTAAATGATTTTAATAGATTGCCATTACCTACTTTCTGCTGCTTTCTTTTATAATAAATTTTGTTTGCTGTAGTTGGTTACCTTCATTGTTATTCTTTAAACAAATATTAATCATTTCGATTTAAATTAGTATAGATATTTAATGAATTTGATGTACACTATCTAATAATAAGTCGAAATATGTCTACATCTACAAAATTTTGCAATACAGCAATAATTACGATCGTTGTAATTTTATAACAGACAGTTAGAAATTCTGCCACAGCTCGCACTCTTACTGAAAGTCGTTAAGGAGTTCCATTGATCATCACATTTGACTACAACAATTACTTGACCATAACGACGTTACGGTAGGTGACTCAAATATCCGGATAGCATTTAAAAGATTCGGCCTATTATCGTTAATTACTCCTAAGAATTGAAGCGTATTTGAGATTGTGTTACTTTAGAACAATTCCCGAGATAAATTTCGAATGAAATGCATATTAAAGAGTCATCTATTTACAAAGCTGCGTGATCAAGTGGGAAGTAGATAACAAGATCACTGACTCGCTTAGTATTTGCACGCAGTCAAATATTTTGATATTTGGATGTAACAGACCGGAGACAAACAACTTTACTAGTGTATTTTATGTATATTATGTGTAATAGACTATCAAACCTTGCACAGTGCGAATAGTATGCGTGCCATATTATGTCTTGGTATTAATTGATCTAACATTCCTTAGTGATTAACCCCCTTATTCATAATAGTCTGCTAACTTAAAGCATTGCTCTCACTCTGTCTTCTTCTATTGACCTAAGTCAGAATGAGAAAAAACACTCCTTAGCGGCTGTGTAAAGTTAGTGGACCATTATGAATAAGGGGGTTAAACTCAAAACTTAGTCTTCTTGCAATTAAACTCAACACGATTTGTACACACCATTCCACGTCGCAACTTTCTGAAAAGAAGAAATACAGAAAGAACCTGAACGAAGTTACAAATTTCATACGGAATTTGTCAAATATTTGTCGCCTGTGGTGGGTGGATAAAGAAATGAATCAATGAGACCAGCTGCTCCATTTCATCATGATTTTACAGCAGTAAGTTTGGGTGAAGTCTCCTGATGGTGCAGAATATGTTATTAATTGTATCGTGCCATATTTCCACCTGGAATAATATACCCTTAGAAAGGTGATAAACGTCATAGATCTCCAACATTCAGTCTCAAAAATTCGATTATAGTGATAATTAAAACAAATTCGTTAGAGGTTAATAAAATATAGGATGCCAGAAATTTGTGCTAGTTGAATTAATTAATGTTAAACCGAGAGAGTCGGTTAGTATATTAGAGTGACTGAAAGTTACAGTAAGTACGTAATCAGGTTATGCCGTAGTATACAAAGGAGACTTGGAACAAAGTACAGCTTTGTGGATGAACTGACGTTAATTAGTAAATTTTGTAGGCTTCTGTACGAGCGTAGCTTACCGCTTCACCGCTCTACTGTCGAACTTCGTTATATTAAATTATTTGCTTTGGAATTACTCATCTTTAGTACTATACTTTAGGTGTGATATTATTAAACGCGATGTAAAGTTATTCCAAATTTAAAACTTTTTGTCTTTATCATACCTTTGTCACAACAGAATTACATGACAGGGAGAAGTAATTCTAAGGTTGCAGTAACTTTTCATTGCGTTTATTAATAAGTCAGTAGGAGATAAATAAACTTCTTTTTATTAAACATACTGTCATAAAACAAACGTAATATTCAATTCTTATATGAATACGAAAAATATTATGGTATCAGGAAGTAATTAGGACTAATTTAGAAATATTATAGATAATTTCTGTGTTTGAATGAATGTTTGAATAAGGCAGTACTCGTATTTATCTTTATGAACACTTTTAAGTTTTCTAATACGTCAATTGATTAAGGATAATCGAGTCCACAGGTATACATTATCCCATCGTCAAAATAGGTTAAGATTGAGAGTCATAACAGTCTGTAGAAATTGTGTATCTTGTACCCTATTTATTTTATTAAAGTCACCTGCGATAGCGTTTATTATTATAATTAACAATCAAAATTATATAGTGTCTACCAATCAAATTAAATCTAGGTGGGGTTTATTATTTATTAGTTTCACCTGTATGCATGTTTGTTTGTAGCCGACTCATTTGGGCGCAACATTGACCCGCTCTAAACGGCCAGATTTCGTTCAAACTTCGTAAATTTATCGAGGACCGATGGCAATACATTAAGATTTTTGTTTATTTATAAAATTTTCCTCTATCGTCGATAAGGCAGGAATTGATGTTAATTTTAAATTGCTTTTCTATTTTTTATACGCTTTATATTAGCTTCACTTGTATGTTTGTATTAAGTAAAAAAAAGCGTGGGGTGTTCTACTCCCCATAATAAAATATATTTTTTTACACAATTTTTTAGTTCGGCTTTCTTTAAAAAGCGTATTTTTATTTTTTTTAGCTAATATTTATAATTATTTAAAGCATAAGTGACATATTGTCATATTAGTGTCGCGTATTCCATTGTATTATAGAGAAGTATGTTTTGTTACGAAATTTACGTAAACAGTGCAGATTACACCTCGGCTCTTGTTAGTAGAACCACATTTTATATTACGGCAAATGTTCTCGATACAACATTTTTATAAGATTGTCTATATGAAGAACGTGATGAGCTTGCAAAAGTGTCTCAAATGGCTCACGATACGTATTGTATCCGCCTACATTGTGCGTGGTTATGGGCAGTTATGTGAAAACATACAGGTAACATTCTGTACCGAACCGTCACTGCAACTACCTACTGCATCGAAAAAAAAAATTATCTGTACGCGCATTGTTCACTGTTGCTTAAGGTATGAGAATAGTAAAATTAATTACTTGATAATGACAACTCTTAGTTTGTACATTATATAATATTCATTTATTGCATCACTCTGTTGACTATGAATGGGGGATGTTTTGTTAAACGAAGAGTTGGTGAGATTGGCAAATAGACTTATTTCTGCAGTATATTATCCTATTAATAAATTAGACAATTAGCTGACATGTATACGGCGTTACTAATTTACTTTAGTATTATATCCTATGGTATATTATTATGGGGCAGAGCAGCCGATATTAATACCATCTATGTGCCGCAGAAGAGGATTATTCGCGCTATTTATAACCTACGAGGTAGGTCGTAGGTCCTAAAAAATAATTAAGAGAAAAGTTCCAAAAAATAAAAAAATTTTACTGTTGTATCTCAATATATTCTTGATAATGATCTATAAGTTCATAATCACATTAACGCTGAGCACGATGAATCCGAATCGCAAAGTTCTATAGAGGAAGTACAACCGTGCCCGTGCGAAATATTATCAGCTTTCAAGTTATCCTACTGAAACACGCAAATTCTGGGACGAGACGAGCATGACGTTCAGCTGATGGTACTTGATACGCTATGCCCATTACAATACAGTGCCGTTCAGGATTCTTGAAGAACCTTAATAATTCTTAGCGGCACTACAATTACGCTCGTCACCTTAATACAATATCTTATATTAAGTCTCATTTGCCCAGTAATTTCACTAGCTACGGCGCCCAAACCAAAACACAATAATGCTTACACATTACTGCTTCACCCATAATCTAGCCGGCATCCTGTGCAAAGGAGCCTCCTACAGGTGAAAAATATTCGATAATCCAGAGTCTTCCTCGGGCAGCTAGTCTGGCGGGCAAGTCCAACTTTTTCATTCGTATGTTTCACATAAATAGAAGCCATCAGTTGCAATTCGCGCCACGAGCAGCTCGTAAAATGGGGGCGCTAGTGCAATGCACATGTGGTGCCCGTCACCCAATAACACATTATGCACTGTTGCGGTATTGTAGTTAGCGTCTAATGGGCTCGATGCAATGCTGATTCACTAATTTCTGTACTGGAACACCCATTAAACACCAATACTGGAGTCCAACTTCACGGATTGACTCAGCTGATATTTAATTTCAACATTATTTTACATCTTTAGTGAAAATTTATTCAATTTGTATTTTGAACCGTATTATATTATTGTATTATATAAATAAAATAATTGATGATTTAAGAGAGTTTTAATGATTTTACGTATACTTATAAAGGCATTTGTAAAAAGCCATAAAATAAATTACGGAAATTAAAAAAATCATATAAATTTTAAATCACCTACCTAAACGAACTGAACGTTAAATTCTGCCACCACTTTTGAAAATATATTTTTATAAGATTGCATTACGTTAAAATTAATTCACTAAATAGCCCTGAAGTTTCATTTAGAAAGTTATTTAATACTATAATAACGTTTACTACACAAACGCTTTTTCACAATAATTCTATCCAATTTCGACAATTAATATTTGTATTGCATATTTTTTGTAAAAGCCAACAATAGGATTTTCAAACTAATAACTATATTGATCGTAGTACCTTTGTTTTACTGTTAATAAACTTAAAACTATAACATAAATGTTAAACTTACAAGTCACTGAACACTAGATAAGTCATCACCGCCGCCAATCATCTAGTGCCGTAGTAAAATAAGGAACGAGACTAACAGGACGTTCAGCTGATAATAATTGATACGCCAAGCCCATAACAATGCAGTGCCGCTCAGGATTCTAGAAAAATCCATTAATTCTGAGCGGCACTACAACTGCCCAGTAATTTCACTAGCTGCGGCGCCCTTCAGACCTAAACACAATAATGCTTACACATTACTGCTTCACGGCAGAAACAAACGTTGTTGTGGTACCTATAATCAACAATCAATCTTTAATCAATCAACAACAATCAATCTTTAATGAATATTAAAGTAATTCAAATTACTTTTTGTTTCATTAAACTGGCACGCACTATTTCCTAACTAAATTCTTGTTAAGGTGTGTTATACTAAATAAGTACAAAAGATTTGTATTCACAATCTGCTAAGTTGAAATAAAAATGATTAAATTACAATTAATAATTCCCTTGCTTTGAAGAACACGACTACGACATAATTTAAGCTCATTTTGCACATTTCTGGTCGACCAATGTTTCGTATGTGAAAGATTGAACGTGCCATATATTAAAGAAGGCAATTTATTTTGTGACTAAGATCCTTCAGACGATATGCTTGATCAACCTTTTTCAGGACTCAGCCAACTCGTATTGTTTTCTTGTGTGGTCAAAAAATGTGTTTTACATGGGAAACTCCCGGCTAAGTTATAATAGTCAATAACTTAAGGATGCTTAAAAGGCTTGCTTTTTTAGTATTTACTATTTTTTTTATGAAAATAAGGGATAAGGAGGACGTTCAGCTGATGGAAATTGATACGCCCCACCAATTACAATGCAGTGCCGCTCAGATTTTTTGAAAAACGTAAAAATTATGAGCAGCCCTACAATTGCACTCCTCACCTTGAGACAAGATGTTTAGTCTCATTTGCCAAGTAATTTCACTAGCTACGGTGCCTTTCAGACAGAAACACAGTACTGCTTCACGGCAGAAATAGGCGCCGTTGCGGTGCCCATAATCTAGCCGGTTTCCTATGAAAAGGAACCTCCCACTGTTTAATATCCAATGAAACCTTATTACTAACACTCTAATGTCCGTCTTTCCATCTGTGTGTCTGTCAGTATGCTGTACATCTTTAGTCATAATCATTAGACTGTTGAATTACTTTAAATGTTTTAGTTCCGTTTAAAGGTCCTAAAATATGAACGATATTTGGCTCATATAAATTTGCAATTGTTATTAACAAATTAAAATGAAAAAAATATGGTATTTAGTTTCATTAATAGTTCAATAACTTTTAATATTAAGGAAAAATTTAAAGGTCTCTTAAAGAGGAGGAAATTTCCAAGAAAAGTCTACAGGCAAGGAATTGTACCTTTATTAGGTTGCGGCGAGCTTGGGCGCACTGCCGCTAAAAGCTACATAAGTTATTTTTATAGTTACAAATGTTAAAAATGTAATTTAGTATGTTTATAATAATAATAATAAATCATTTATTTTCAGGCATTACCCAATGATATACAAACAATCTTAATTTAAATTAAATTTAAAGTTTAATTTGATATTAATTAAATTACAGATAAAATTACAGTTTAAAATTTAAGATATGTCATAATCACAATTAAAAAGAAAATAATTAATAATAATAATATTAATAATTTAAATTCGGAAAAAAAATCCATTATAATTGTTCGTAAAAATGTCCTAAATTATGTTAGTATTATAACTAAACAGGCACATGAAGCCGCATAAATGCCTTTATAATTGGCACATCATAATGACTACAATGGTTTGCAAAATGATGATAGGGCTACCAACCTCCTCAGCAACGACGCGGTTCTTTTGCGTTGGATGGCATAGAAGCCGTCCACCCTCGCATCCACGAACATTCAACCTGAAACCATTGTTGTACTGAACTCGAATGATATGATTATCATTTAGACACCTAAAGAATAAATCTGTATAAAAAATATAAGTAAATTTTTCAAGATTATTATCATCAATTATTTTCAATCGACATATATGTTTGAATAATATATGTATATGTAATAACTAAAAACTATGTCGAACAAAATATCTAACTTTTGTAAATATTTAACTAGTTTAAGAGCCAGAGTTAGCCGATCCTACAAAAAAAAATATCGCGAGAAATGAAGATTCCCTCTAGGACTCTTTCGCGTATCAAAAAAGAGAATATTTTTTATATTAATAATTCTTATTAATACTTAGTAATTTATGCTAGGCCGGGCCTGTATTCTAAATACTCTTACTGTTATCCTTTTTACTAGGTAGTGAAAAAATATTCACAATTGAAAAGCACCACATAAGGAAATTTATTGAATTAGGCGTTACTTTTCGGAAATCCATAATTATACAAATTATTTAAGTTTTCTTTAGTGTTAATTCCGCCAATATTTGTCTTTAAAACAATTCGACACGTGTTTCGCCTCTACACAAGGCATCCTCAGGACGTGTTCTCTCGCCAAAATCTGGCACAAGACTCGTGTAGAGGCGAAACATGTGTCGAATTGTTTTAAAGACAAATATTGGCGGAATTAACACTAAAGAAAACTTAAATAATTTGTATAAGCACTACATGAAGTAAAATGACAAGTGGTCGGAAAATTGTAACGTGATAGTCACCCTGCGTCACTCATGGTTTGTTCAATGGTATCTTATAAAGGAGTCAATATGTTTCATTTTTGTGTAAAATATTAACGAAAAAAAGCAATCGACTTCCAAAATACTATTTAAATACTTTGAAGTATAGTTCGAATCCAATTAAAAAGAATCATCGATATCGGTTCGCGTGACATTGAGTTATTCGTCCAATTGTATCGCACATACTTAATATAAATTTAAGACTTGTAAAGTTTTCTCATGGATGGAGCTTTTAAATAAAAAAAGAACTATCAAAATCGGTTCACCCAGTCGAAAGTTTTGAGGTAAAAAACACAATACAAATACCAACGAAATAAGAACCTCCTCCATTTTTGAAGTCGGTTAGAAAGGAGAAAAATTTTTCAGCTAAAATGTATCAAGAGATTGTCTAAGATCGTGTTGTGAAACCTCTTAGCAATACGCCTTTTAAAATTGTTAAAACGCCTGTGCGTAATTCCGTGGCCAGCCAAATAGATGCCTGGGCCTGCATGCAATTCAAAGTAGTAATATATACAATTCAATTCAGTTTTATTAAACTTATATAAAGTCAAATATACATGCATTTTATTTGTAATTCTTCCTAGAACGACTAGTTTATCCTACGTTGACGAATGCCTTTCCACGAACTCCGGTATTTTACATTTCGCCGTTTGAATAAATAATTTTAGGATTAATTTATAAGTCTGAACGTTGTACAAAGTAAATACTTTTATGATTACGAGATACTAATATAAATCCTTTTTAGAAATAATAAATCTTTAATAGGAAACCCGAAGTATAAAGTTAATAAGTCTCTGGTATGTTCCACTGTTAGCGGCCTTTATCTCATAAACCAAAATAGTTATTTAATATTACTGCCATAACACAAACACAAATAAAAAATCAAGGATTTTAAATTCATGAATATTAAAATAAAAAATTCTATTACAAGTCTTTTATACTAGACTAGCTGATATCCCGCTACATTGTCCGCGTACACTTTTTACACTTTGGGTTACATTATTGGACTTTTAGTAAGGATCCCTGATTGAAAATGTAATATAGCCTATGTCACCCGGATATAGATAAGCTAACAGTGAAATAATTTTTCAAATCGGTTCAGTAGTTTCGGAGCCTATTTAATGCAAACAAACAAACAATCAAATCTTTTCGATATATATTCTGAGTGTCTTATCATGTTACGGAACCCTTCGAGTGCGAGATTGAGTCTCACTAGACTCGCATTTTCCTACTACATGTTACTAACTAATTGTCTCCCAATATTTAGACACATACTAATCAATAACTTTGGTCTGGTCGCTCCATTCCCAATCTGTGATATCATTAAGAAAGTCATTTATGTTATAGTAACCTTTACCACAAACGTTTTGTAACAATTCATTTGAATTTCATAATACATTTATTTAGAACATTTTCTGAGATCTATTTGTAAAAGCACATAATATATCACCCCTCTTAAGACTTACTAACTCGACTTGGCTGAGTAGTAGGCATTATAAGTTTATGTTTGTTCCTGAGGTTAACATTATGGTTTGTACAGTTTCTAGCAAATTTACTTATTATATAATAAAGTCGAATCTAAGCTAAGTAAAAAACTGACATCCTTATTAAATAACAAAAAACAATATTAAATTGAATCGAGTTATAAACAAATCATCTAAGTTTAGATTGAAACAAAACTTATTCAAAGTAAAATATTACAAGTCAAACGGAACGGAAGACATTTTTCATCGCGAGCAATTCCTTAGTTAAAAATGGCATGGCTCCGTTCACCAATTACATCGTTATCTCAACTCTAACTGAATAAAACTCCGCGTCGTTTCATCATTTTCGCGTGGCGAAGTTTTAGTTAGTTTTTGTGAGGACTCCTGATTTATGAGCGGCCCGGGTCGCCCGTCTGGAACTTTCTAATAAAGATATTTAGAAAGATCGACCTCTGTTTTAGGATGTGATTTTTTTGATATTATTTTTTCATTCGCTCGAAAGTTTCCGATCTGGTAAATGGAATTAATATAATACTTTTATTTACTTAGAGAATTTGTAACAAGACCATCAGCTTTCACCTTTTTTGGGGCAAATAAAATTCTTGATGTAGAAATGACTTAAGTTTTATATCTCTATGCTATTAAGCAAGGATTTGTATATAATATTACGTAATTTGCCCTCATTACGATACATAATTGGCAGTGAAATATAAATTTGAGGTAATCATAAAAGTATTGGCTGTGTCGTAACTTAAATTTCAAAATTAATAGCTATGGTGCCCTTTAAACCAAAAATACAAGTATTGCTTGCACATTACTGTTTGTCTGTAGATGAAGGTGACCTTGTGTTACCCAATTAGCAGACATTCCGTGCGAATGAGACTCCCACTAGTAGTACCTGGAGTACAGCGGTGATACGATCTGTGCTGTGCATCCATAATCCCCAGGCCTATTTGAACTCCAAGGTATATTTCTCTAATTCTATAATTTCGTGAATTGTCATTTAATTACGTAGATAGTGGAAATATTACCTAACATAATATTATTAATAGAATAGCTGAAGCAGTTGAAAATGATAAAAAGTGAAAAAAAAAATATAATAGGATGAAACCCATTAGAAAGGAAGAGTATATAACAAAAATGATAGGACAAATAAATTGCGGGTGATCTGAGGTAGTGAAAAAGGGTGATATTTTTACGGAAGAATTATTAATTGAAAATTAGGGTTCTTTTTCGATGTTAGTGTTAAAGTAAGGTAAAAAATTAAAAAAGAAATGCATTGTATCTGGGATATTAAATGGTAACTTTTAAACTTGGTTTTGAATTTTTCGCTCGCGCGTAATTTATTTTTCCTTTCATTTTTGAAAGAAATATATATAATAAATATATATTATCCTCCTTTTCCAATGGGTTTCATTGTAGGTACTATTTCTTTTTTGGTTTCAAAAATTATCGGCCCTGGACTATTATGCAAAAGTAAAGTAAAATTTCAAATTAAATTAATCATGATCTTCACTAAAAATAAACTCTGAAAATTGTTATCATAAAATATTATAACAAATAAGAACCGCGTCGGCTAATAGTATATGTTAGTAAAGGTATTTTGCTGGCATAGGTATATGTTATTGATTATTGAAGCTGGAAAGATAAGGATATTTCTAAGATCTTTTTCCCAACCACTTAAAGGTATTATTCAGGGTTACACGATCGAAATAGACGAGTGAGTTTTATCCCTGTCTAAGACAGAGGTTGAATATTTCAGATGGGGACGGGGCTTCTAACTTGTCTCGATAAATTTACAACGTACGCTCGAATAGTTTTATGTTCTTGGATGTTGCGACAAAGAATTGGCTCGCATGAGAATGAGTAATGAAGATCTGAGAGACACATTGCATGTTATATTAATTTTGCGTAAAAACCCCAACCTTTTGAGCAGCGGACATAAATCAGCAAATGTAACTTAAATCTTATTTATTTTTTGTTTAATGTTAATTTCTCTTATTGTTAATTTGTCTTATTAATTAACCGACTTCAAAAAAAGAGGAGGTTCTCAATTCGACTGAATTTTTTTATGTTTGAAACCTCAGAACTTTCGACTGGGAGAACCGATATTGATTATTCTTTTTTTGTTTGAAAGCTTGTGCTTCCCAAATAGTCCTATTGCAATTTGGTTCAGATCTGACAATGTCATCCATGAAAAATCCTTATAAATCTAAAATTTACATTAAGTAAGTGCGCGATAAATGGACGAATAACTCAATATCACGCCAATCGATTACGATTATTCTTTTTGATATTATATATTGATATATTTGATTGATATTTTATTGGAAGGGATTTACTCAAACAAACTACCCTTAGTTAATTTAAAAGTTTTCATAGCTAATTTGAAGTAGTAAAACCATACTTTTGAACTAGACCAAAATGAAAAGTTTGTAGAATGATAATGAATAAAGAGAAGTCATAACTTTTTATATTGTGACCGCCTTTTAAAATTAGGATCTGAGAAAGGTTTTTATGATATTTAATTTTTATTTTCTTACTTCTTATTGTACAAACTATATAGATTAAATGAATGTTTGGAGAAGAAATGTTCTGATTTTAGCATTCCTTCCAAGACTTCTAGAGGTACTTAAGAGGAATTAATCAACAATGACGTACTTCAGTTACCAAATAATATGAGAGCATCAGAAAAAATGTGTATTCTCGTATAGGTTCGATACGCCTGCAAAAAAAGGTATATTTACATAGTTGAGTTTACTAGAGTCATCCGGAGCTATGACGATTCAAAATACAACGAAATTTGACCAAAATAGAGTCGTAGTTCATCTTTCCCTGTGCTCATCTATGTATTACCGTGTTCCCAGAAAGACAATCTGAGAACAATCGAGCTCAATTTAATAAAGAATAAAAGTAAAATATTATTTTTTAATCACAGCATTATTTTAAGGCGCATGTTTCGTGAAATTGAGTCGCAGTTACAAATTAAGGAGCATAAAATGAGAAGCGTGAAGTACGCTCTTATGTAAACATGGTAACGAGACGGATGTTCACTGCTAATATTATTGGATGTGGCAATTAATCGTATAAAAATAATGTATTAATCATCATAATATACATTCAATGTATTTTTTTAGTTATAAAGAAATAAGTGTGAATTTCTTATTGTGGCTGTGGATATACGATAGCATCAATATTACAATATTCAATATTATTTTTATGCTTAATGCATATTAGGAAAATAATAATGAAATGCATCAATAAAATAAAAATGACTTGGAAAGTTATTAACTGGGAATCTGGATGTGCGAAAGACTGCAATTGTGAATGTAATCTTATAATAAACAATAGTAAAATCCACTCTGAGCAGGATGTAGCTTCTGATTTTGAGAAACTTTTTTCTGACATTCCAGTTTCAATCACAAGCACTCTTGTCTCCTCCACCAGTGTTGCTGAGTCACTTCTTTTGGAAAGTGTTAAAGAATGAAAATAAAATTTCAAATTCAGTATTGTTAGCCCAGCAGAAATAATTAAAACTATCAGATCTTTAGAAATTAAAAAAAAACTGCTGATAACTGTAAACCTAAAAATAATAACTTCAGTAATTGACGTCATAACACCATATCTAGCACTAGTTTTTAATAGTTGTATGTTGTATTGAACATTTCATGTCTCTTGACCTTCTGAAATATAGTAAAATTATACCAATATTTAAATCAGGACTTACTTCTGACCCGAATAACTATCGTCCTGTTTCGGTGTTGCCGACCCTTAGAAATTTATTTTTTAAATATTTTAAACCTCATTCTTATTCACTTTAACACTTATATGTTACTTCATATAAAACAATTTGGCTTTATATGGGACGCTCGACTACGGATGCAGGTGTTGATCTCATCAGGAATATTTTTGAGGCCTGGGAAGAATCATAGAATTGCACTTCTGTTATTTATCTAAGGCTTTTGATTGTGTTCAACATTCAACGCTGGTCAGAAAGATATGTCAACATGGTATAAGACAATGATCTCATATTTAAATAAAAGGATTAAGAGCGTTGATGTAAATGGCAGGAGATCTTCTGGGACTCCTGTTGGTTTGGGGGTACCACAAGGATCTATTCTAGAACCCTTTCTCTTCCTAATTTATATAAATGATCCACCTAACGTTGAAGTAAAAAACATAAGGTGGGATTATTTACGGATGACACTTCACTCAAATTCAAAATGAAAAGAAGCCATGTTTTATATGACGAAGTAAACAATGCTCTATTTGACATCGTGTATCGGTTTAGCTTATTGTTAAATAGTCATAAAACTAAATATATTAAAATTACCGCGCCATATGGCAAAAATGTAAACGCGAATATTTTATTAATCGGAGAGGTAGTAAAACCAGTGGAATCGGCTATATTTCTTGGGACTCTTGATTCCAAATTGCAATGAATTTTATGAGAGATTATTAAATGAGAATTTTACTAAGAGTATAGTTTTTACTAATTAACTCATCCATATTTAAATATACTCTGTGTTCGTTGAGTCGCACCTCTGATTACTGCTCCGACGAACATTCAACTTCGCTCAATGTACCGGGAAAAAGATCTGGATTATATTCATTTCAATTAATTACAGATTTTCATTCCAAATCTTCTATTAGTTAATTTCTTTTAAGCAGGCTGCGTGACGTAAACGAGAGCATAGTGCTACTAATAGGGGTTAAAGCTAGTAAGTAAGTAAGTTAAGTACTTTGGATTGACATAAAACCTTCATGGCTTGAGATTTTCGATTGAATTTTTTTTACATGGTACCTATGTATGTAGTTCTTCTTTTAAAAAATGTGCAACATTCGATTATCGACTTTCAGCTCAGACAAGAAAGATGAATACTTCGAAAATTTGAGTGCTTTTTATTAAAAATTACGAGTTCCATTATCTAGCCAGTATCCTGCGCAAAGGAGCCTCTCCCTCTGGTGTGTCTAAGATTAACGATGGTAAAGGCTAATCATATTTTGTAATGGATGTATCAAATGAAGCAAGTAAGTAACGTGAGCACAAACGTGTAGCGGCAAATGTTCTGCAAACAACTTGAGCCCGATTAATATTAAATTACATCCTAAATAGTATAAAGTGCAATACAGAAAATGTAAATATTATCCACATAACCCGGTGTGTAGCGGGCCGTACGCCATCACAATAAATTTGCCCTCGCCTCGCCAACTGTATTCGGGTAGAGCAACTTTTAAGCGTATCACAAAAATATCGCATATCAGGCACCCATCGACAAAAAGGTCTATTTTATTTTTCTGATCACGGCTTAATCGTAAATATTGAAGGGTTGGGCCACCTTCTGCTACCTATTGCAAAAAGAGCGGACGCTTCATAAAACATACCTAGCATCTGAAGCCTTATTCTGGATATTTGTATTTTGCGTTTGTGTTATTTTAATAGTTAAAAAAAAAGTAATATCGATTAATAGAATTATTCCTTCAATTGTCATTTAATTTATTTATTAAAAGGCTGTTCGACTAACATTATTCCTTTTCCTGGATATTAAACTTAAATGTACTTATCTTATAAAGCAACAATTACTTGCCTGTAATGTAAACATTAAAATTGAATGAATGAATTGAATTAAATGAATGCAAAACACTACTTAGTTTGTTTTCGTTTCTACTTCGTATGTATAAATCAAATCAAATCACTTCACTAGGTCACGGAAATGATACTTATGAATGTCAAAAAATTACTCTTCTTGTTAAATTTACCGCTACTTAGAGCTAATAAGAAGAAGTGCTAACACAAACACTCTAATTCCAAATAATAAATAATGCCTTCCTTACATGAGTAAGTCAAAATAAGTTAATGTGAATTCTATCTATTATCTATCTATTAAGCCCTTTTTATTCTGAATAAGAGAATGTCTCTGGCAAAGGTCTCCTCTAGCTCTTTCCATTGGAGTCAGTCATGGGTCACTCTTCTCCAGTTCGGGCCCGCTGTGAGTTTGAGTTCATCCTCCCATCTTGTTCGAGGTCTCCTCTGGCTCCGTGTGCAACCTCTTGGATACCAATCTGTGACAATTCTGCTCCATTTCTCCCGGCCATCCCTCAACATGTGACCAGCCCATCTCCACTTCTGCTGATCTATTTTATTAAGTATGTCGGTTACTTTAGTTTTTTGTCTCAGGTCTTCATTTCTAATTTTGTCTAGTCTATGTGTTCCCGTCATACTTCGTTCCATAGATCTTTGGCAGTACTTAAGCCTGTCTCGGTGCTCATTGTTGAGTGCCCATGTCTCACATCCATATGTAATGCAGGGTAGGATACATGTGTTAAATACCTTTCTTTTTATGGTAATGCTGAGATTGGTGGACTACATGACTTCCTTCATAGACCAATATTTTTTTTTCTCTTTTTTTAAAAAAAAAAGAAAAAAAAAATGATAATTAATAAGTGAAAACACAAGAGCTATTGAGTACAAAAGATGCATCAATCTACACAAACCATAAATAAGTTAAGGCATTATGTGAGCATTTTATTAGTGATTATATAGAAATATAATAACTTTAATTTTAAGAACATGGAGCAGAGTTTCTGGTAACAGGATCATTCAGCCGCCACAAGAATCGAACTTTCACGAGCGTGGAGCAGCCATCGCCTCCCTCGACCATATCTAAGGAAAGGGAATGACCCACCCCACGTTGTCACCACAAACAAACTATAAGATAACTTAACTTAAGTGAACATAAGTGAAGTGAAGCCTGTCACGATAACTCAACCATATAAAACAAAATAATGTTCATCTACATAATACACTGGCCTGCAAAAGTAAGTATCACACTTTTCAAATTAATTTTTTTTCTTAACTATAGAAGGTAGAGATTTAAGATTAAAAACGTTTTGTTGCAAATTTTATAGGCTTTAATTCTTAGAAACTAAAATTATACATTAGTAACATTTTTAACTTAAAAAGATAAAACAATGAAAATAGATATAGTTAGAATAATAGATTTTTAGTTAAGTGTAAAAAAATTCAACTAAATTTTATTACATGTTATCTAATTTTAATAACTGGTATTGCCTCCTCGAGCTCTGATTACAGCTTCGAGCCGGTTTGGCATACTGCACACTAGGTTTCGGAGCCGATGTTGGGGAATATTCTCCCATTCTTCTACCAGGGCCTGCTTTAGTGCCCTGAGGGTAGTAGATGGTGGTCTGCAATTTCTGACTAGCCTCCCAAGCTCATCCCAGGCGTGTTAAATCGGGTTGAGATCAGGACTTCTTGATGGCCAAGCCATCACGCTGATACCGACCTCCTGAATATACTCTTGTACGATATGAGCCGTGTGTCATTATCATGCATCAGCATCGATCCATCACCCATATTTGCTAAATACGGCCCTGCATACTCATTGAGAATCTCTTGAGCATATCTTTGCCCAGTGAGGGTGCCATTTTCTATGGCTACTAGCTCTGTGCGACCTTCTGAAGATATGCCAGCCCATACATGTACACTGCCTCCACCGTATTGGACTCTTTCTGAGATGCAGGCTTGAAGATATCGCTCACCAGGTCGCCTGTAAACACTTCGCCTTCCATCAGAAGTGTAAAGGGAGGATCGAGACTTATCTGCAAACAAAATTCTTGACCATTTTTCTTCATCCCACTGCATGTGTTCACGGGCGTATCGCAGTCTCGCTACTCGATGCTGTCTTTCGAGTTTTGGGCCACTCGCTGGTCTTTGGGGTTTCAAATTTGCTTCAGCAAGTCTTCTTCTCACTGTACTGTCACTAATGTAGTCCCTCCGGGTCTGAAGTAGCTGTTGCTGGACTTCAACTGCATTTTGGTGGCGATTTCTTAACACAGTGGAAATAATATAACGATCTTCTCGGGCACTGGTACACCTGGGTCTGTCATTACAAGGTCTCCTCAGATGGTGTCCAGTCTCTTCGTTCCTTCGCTTTACCTTCTGGACCGTTCGTACCGTCACACCCACCATTCTTGCAGTGCGACGCATACTGATGCCTAGTTCCAGAAAAGCCATGATCCTAGCACATTCTTGAACTGAAAGAGGCATGATAAATAAATGTTATGTGCTTTTTAGCATAAATTTTTAAAACAAGACCCATCGATCTTGAAAAAAATTTAAAACAGAAAGAAAAATGTGAATGGTAAAATTGTAATTCGGAAACGTCCACTTTGAAAAAGGAATGGTTTTGTTTTTGAAGTTTTTTTTCAGCCAATTCTTAAAAGAAGGAACCGACTATAAAGTTTTTATGTACAAAATTAAATTCTCTTTGGATTCCTTTTTATTTCGAAAGTATATCTTGTGAACTTAAAACGTTATCCCAATTTTAAAAGTGTGATACTTACTTTTGAAGGCCAGTGTATTATTCAATACTCACTAAATAACTCTACTTACAATAAGACCATTTTGTTTAAGTTTGCATGAATTATTTATATTATATTACTACTAGCTGACACGATAAACGTTGTACTGCAATATAAATAAAAAAAAATGCAATAATTTTTTTGGGGTAGAATCATTGGTGGTCACAGCGAAGCTGTTTCGGAGGATGGTAATAACTAGCATAGTGACACGAGAATTTTATATACAGGCCGTCCCAAAGTTATGGGACATGAAGGGAAAGTACCTTAAATATCGTAGATAGGGTATTTTACTGAAAGAAGACTTTATGTTATTTTTAAAAGTTAGTAATTCTGCATTCAAAGATTTTCTAAAAATTACTTGCCTCGTCTGGGACTCGAAACAACTTAAATGTAATAAAAAAAAACACCCCTACTTTTATGATGCCAATCGAAAGAATGGCCAAAAACTAATAACTCTTCTTAAGTAAGTATTTTAAAAGAAAGGAGCAACGTAAAATGTTTGAGTAAAATTTCATGAAAGTTATTTATTGCCGAAGACGACGTCCGAAAGGAAGAGATATTATCATTTCATTGATAGCCTTGTTTATTCGTAAATAAGTACCTACTTCAAATTAAAATACTTCACAGCATAGCTTTTTTAGTTTAAAAGCGATACGAGAACGTGGGCGAGTTACAAACAGAGTTGTGCCATATCATATCGAGTATTCACCATAAAATGATAAGAAAATCAAAAGACAACGGACTCTTTAAAAGATTGGCGACCAGGAGGGATCACATTTTGGGCATTTAATTAATTAAATAACAAAAAAATACCCACTTAATTGACTACATTCTCATATCTACATATCATAAAAGTAGGGGTGATTTTTTTACATATATGTCGGTTCGATTTTCAGACTAGGCATGTAATTTTTAGAAAATCTTTGAATGCAGAATTACTAACTTTTAAAAATAAAATAAAGTCTCTTTTCAGAAAAATACCCTATCTAATCTCATAACTTTGGGACATCCTGTATAATATAGAATTAAAAGTAGTTAAAACCTCAAACCCTTTAGGGTGATTCATACCCAAGCCTTTTTATCATTTAAATAATCCTTTGAATTGTAAAAAGATTTTACTTTTAATTTTATTATTAATATTTAATCAATAATAACACTAATAGAAAAATCTTATTTCAATAGAATACATTTATTAATTATTTTCTTTATTTTTTTATATAGCATGCTCCGTAAGTGATGAAACTCTAGAAAAGCATTTAGCGCTAGAAGACATTGCAACAAATTTCTTTACAAATAAATTTTGAAAACAAAATCAACACCAACTTCAACCCACGACCTCTCGCGTTCCGTGCGAGCGCTCTTCCAACTGATCCAAACGCTCGAGTGACGTATCGTTGATAAAATCTTGTATGCTTTGTTCAACTCTCAGGTTGTGGCTTCACCTACAGGATCTACTTTACAGTTGATAATATGCTCAACCCCAATATTTGCATATTCGGAAATTGACTTGAGATGTCGCTCTTGTAAATCTAAACAATTTGTTATGTTTTTAAAGTGATAATCCACACTTCTAGGATTAATATACAAATAAAATTTGTAAACAAAATTTTATGAATGATGCGGGACTAGAACCCACGACCTCTTGCGTTCCAAATTCCAATTTTGTTTTCATATTTTGTTTGTGTATTAATCCTAGAAGTGAGGGTTATCACTTTAAAAACATAACAAAATATATAGATATGTAATATTCATTGAGTGGAGTAGTATTGTACAAGTTGGTGAGCATCATCAGGGAGCGATAAATTCCCCGTCACCCACAATGGTTGCCTTCTGAACTTTCACCCGCCTATAACGAGTTTTTAACTTTGTGGCAAAGCGAAAAATATCTCAATCTTCGTTATAAGCTTTAAGTCATAAGGTATTCTTTTCAAAAATAAAATAATACAATAATTTTAATATTATTAATTACTACATTATTTTTTCGTTCCTGAATTTAGAAAGGCTTCAAGACTTCCGTCCTAATGAAATATTAAATAAAATAATGATAAAATATATACTTTTTTTATAATTTAATTCAAACAATCAAAAGTTTGGTTTTCTAATATTTCCGTAATGTCTTACATGGATATTTCATTTGTTCAAAGTTTCAAGCAGCCCAGTGAAACCCTCTATTAAAAAAGGGATTCACTCGATTGTATGAAACGTGCAGACCTTAATAGATTGACAGATGACAGCTTAATCTTGTAAATAACGGAGTTAGCCGAAGTCCACCACGTTATAAGCAACTGTTCGCTTTCAAACTTAGCCGGATTATACTTCGTTGCTATATTGTAATTACTATTTTAAACTTATATCAAATCTCACGTTTCATACTAAACTAAATTTCAATTTTTACTCAGGCAGCCTCTTATTACGTATTTACATCCTGTTTGGTGCTTAGAGCTGAAAATCTATTTGACGTAAATTTCAACTTGATTCCTTTGCGTGTTCCTGAGAAACAGGTTTTGGCAGAGGGATAGATGTAAAAATAAAATTGAAAATTTAACTTTTGGCTATTTCAAATGTAATCGGTAAGTACTTTATCACACTGTTGGCTTATTTGGTTTTCTGTAATTTTTTCTATATCACGTCAAATCAGCGTATTAAAGTTAAACGCTACCTCTTATAAATAAAACCCTGTCTTGGGATCTCAAAAGAAATAGATAAAAAGAAGTAGAAAGCCTCCTTTCAATAAAACTGTCGTCCTTAGTTCAACGAATGCTATCGTGTAGATCTAGTGATGAAGTTATCTTTACATGATATCGCTTCAAACATTATTATGAATTCCGCCAAGATAATCGGGCATCACGTATCTTTTCTGAAGGTTTTTCGTCCTATTACCTCCATAGTGCCGGTCATAGTGATCCTAGAAAATGAAACTTTTATATTAATATCTAAAATATATTTTAAGATTATGGCTCATTGGTGGGGTTTCTTGCTGTTATAAATCAGGTACGGTATAGTCAAGAGCACTTAGATATTTATACCTTACAATAGGTTGTTACTGCCACTATGCAAAAAAATATATATATGATGAAATAATAATTGTTTCATCATATATTTTATATACTGGGTGTCTCAGAGTGTCTTATTCCCATTTACCCTTGTCCCACCTAACAAGGGTAAATGGGAATGACTTTGGTCTATGAGCTTTAAGATAAGCAAAACAATGTAAGGTAAAAGTTAGACGGTTTTTGAACTTACAGAAAATGAAACTGAGCATTTTGAAACACTTATGGACAATATTTGTTGAATCTTAGTTCACGACTTGTTACTAGTTTTAAATTAAATGAAATATCGTCCGCGTATAGAAATATTTTATTATTTGTAACGTCTATAATGTCATTGATATAAAACAAAAATAGAATAGGCCTCAGGACATTTCCTTGGGGTACACCACACTGGTTAAATGTATATTCAGATTTGCATGTTTCTTTCTCACTTATTTTATTAGTCCGAGTAATAATTACATTCTGTTTCCTATTTTTTAAATATGATCGGAACCAATCTAAACCCGTATTCCATATGCCTCTAATTTTTTAATAATAAGTCATGGGACACTATCAAAAGCTTATGACATGTCAAAGTAAAACACTGTAGTCAATGTTTTTGTGTCTATGTTTCGAGCAATTGAGTATGATAAAGAATAGATTGCATCATTAGTAGATCTATTTTTCTGAAAGGCAAATTGTTCATCTTTAATTAAACTTTTTTTTTAACTTAACTGTTCATCTTTAATCGTTTCCTTCTTTCAATTGCATACTATTGAAAATATAAGTAAATATTGTCGATATCATCTTGAGGCAAATTTTTGTTCTTTAAAACATTTTACCTTCCTTTATAATTTTAGTTCATCTGCATATACTTCATAATCTGATTTTATGAATTTTCTGATATTTTTACAAGGTAAATAATAAGGGGCCTAAGTGCGAGCCTTGTGGTATCCCAGATAGCTGATAAAAATCCTGGGAACGATAACCACTAATCTTAACCACAAGCGGTCGGGAAGCCAAATAAGATATTAACTATGTCAGGAATTCTTCTGAAATGCCAAAGATGTCCCTTAGTTTTTTAATTAATAAGAAGTGGTTTACTATCGAATGCCTAACTGAAGTAGTTATAATTGACGTCAACTTCATTATTATTTCTCATTTCCATTATTATTCTATTAGTAAAGTTCAACAACTCTGACATCGTAGATCATTTACGTACAAAACCATGTTGCTTATTCGGTAGAAGATTCTTAGTATGCCAAACAAGTGACACAAAATTGATTCAGGAGTTGATAAACTCGATAATTATTTATCAACGACACATTAATTTGCTTATTTAAGAAAGGGTACTAATATGCCTTTTTTCCATTCCTTCCGAAATACTCCGTTACTTATTGTGGTGTTATAGATATAAAATATATATATTATGTAGATATTTTAAACGCTTGTAACTAATACGATTCATATTTTGAATACAGCACCTTACATACTTATAGTTTTGTATTATATTAGAGCTATTGCAAGATTCTCTATAGATCAAACGTGGCCGTTGAGTTTCTAGTATGTTCATCTTACGAGCTCTAACTTTTCCGAACATAAAGTAAATTCAGTAATTTCAATGAAATATCTATAGTAACTATTCAAAATCGCTTACTTGAAGCCTAATTTAATAAAATGATTCAACTTTGACTTTTACTATAGTAGATGACAATTCTTTCGCACAGTATCTATTTAATATTGCAAGAATGTCATCACAACCTGCATCTTTTTTGTGATTTAAACTTAAGTTCAACGTTCTTGATATCTTATCTCCAAATTGATTTAATAACAATTACATTATGGAGCACGTTAAGCATGCTGTTGTATTCTCAGGTATATTAAAGCTCAAGAAAGCTTAGACAAGCCATTGCAGGCTAATTACAGATCAGTATAATGATCTTAGCAGCTTAGCACCGCAAGCCACACACGTCCACACTCCACTTAGATTGCGACGCGGATAAGCTGAGTCTTAGCACTCAATGTTTACATTACAATGTTAAAAGTATACTTTTAACATTGTAATGTAAACATTTTTGTCATATATATCGTAATGATCAGTTCATACATTTTGATAGAAATGATTCGTAGATGATGTTTATTTTCAAATTTTTCGTAAATTTATCCAAAAGTTATTGGTTTTTAAAAGTACATAAAACAAAAGAAATAAATAGTAATATAAATAAGAAATTAAAATGTATAAAATAATAGAGCGGAATAAAATTTGAAATCACAAATTATATCTGAAATAGAGAGATTTTCATTTTATTTACCATAAAGAACATTAAGTTGAGCTTCGAGTATGTTACTATAATCTTACCATAGTAATTTTAAGACTAATATTATATTCTATAAAGTACAAAATCCCCGATTTTCTTTAATTTAACATATTTATTAGATTAAATTATTAATAATTATAATTATTCGAATGCCTCGTTGACTGCGTTGACGTGGACTAGTATAATAAAAGGTTCGTGGCAGCTGTTTAAACGGCTGAGTCTAAGTTTATCAAGGCCGGCCGTTTAAAAGGAACCGAAAATATCACAGATTGTACCCTCAAATGAAAGACGTCAAATAGCCTTTGAGTCCCCGGACAATGTTTCCCAGTATAGGCAGCTAAATAGACAGATCCCCAAGTTATTGACTCGTGATATACGTTGCCATAACACAGGGTGGAAAGACGGCAATACATAGAGTGACAAGGGAAGTTCTACAGACAGCTATAGACGTGGGCACCAGTTAGAAACAAGGCTGAAGACCCAAGAGCCATTTTAATCTGACACTCCAAAGTTACCTCAGACGTCAGCCCGTACGAAATTAATATGGCACTAATACAAGAAGGTGCCGGGTGATGGTGGAATTACAGCTGAGCTTCTGAGACCTGGCGGTACTCCTGTACTTAAGATATTAAAAAAATATTATGTTCGCAAAAGAGAAACAAAAGTGTTCAGAGGCATAAAATCAAAAAATAAACAGCATAAATAAAAATAAAAAAAAAACAAATCATTCCCTATTTAATAAAATCACAATAAAAAAATAAATCTTTTAAAACTCACGTACGAATTCAATCTTTTTAGTTTCTTCTCTTTTTCTACTATTGCTAGCTGCTAGTTGCTGTCAACAAACTGAAAATCAGAGTTGGAAATAAATTCCAAAAATGTCCTTGATTTTCCGAAATGAGTCCTTTTCATGACGTCGTATTTTTTATTTGTTAATTTTACTATATATGTTTTGTGATGTCATGAATAAATGCATACTTTACATTACTTAACTAAAATAAATTTGAGACTATTTTTATGTAATAAAATAACCAAATATATAACTGCGAAAAATTGTGAAAGTAAGATGAAACCTCTAAGTTAAACTTATTATACGGTCCAAAGAGTTAACTTCAACAGATGTTTTCAACTTCTTCGTTTTGTTTCTAACTTAAGTCCGATTCGTTTAATCGATTCAACTGTTTCTTTGTACAATAAACTTTTTGTACGTTCATGTTTTCTGTATTTATATTTACACAATGTTTATAATATAATACTGTTTTACCAGGGGTTCATAAGCTGGTTGCAGTTTTAAGCGCCAAGCTTAAATACACAATATTTATTGTTATTTTTTTAAAGTGATAAGCCTAACTTCTGGAATTAAAAACACAAATTAAATTTGAAAACAAACTTTATGAACGATGCCGGACTCGACACGCGACCTCTCGCGTTCCATGCAAATTTTTGCAAATTGCAAGAGTGACGTCTCAAGTCAAATTCCTAATTTGCAAGTATTGGGGTTGAGCAGGTTATCAACTGTAAAGTAGATGCTCTGGAGGAAGTTGTTGCTTCCTCCAGAGCATCTACATCTTAGAGTTATTATTATCATCTTAGAGTTTATAAGACATATACAAGATTTATCAACGATGCGTCACTCGAACGGTTGGCTCAGTGGAAGAGCACTCGTACGGAACACGGAACATGAGATGTCGCGGGCACGAGTCCCGCAACGTTCATAAATTTTGTCTTCAAATTTAATTCGAGAACTTAAAACTGACTTAACTCACATGGCCACTACACAAAGGTTTACATTTCTTCGTGTGGTTCCTGCCCGAAACGGCAGTGTCCCAGGGCTATATAGACACCAGACTATACTTTTCAGATACACCAAAACCGAGTATGCCGTACGGCACCCTTTTCTCTCACCAAGTTCTGACCCTTATTTTGTTTATAAGATGGTTTATTTTGCATGGTCTTATAGCTTGTTTCAATAGCTTTCAGATACATTCACTCAAATCATCCTAATTATAAGCAATCTATTGCTACATGTAAAATAGTACGCATTGACAGAACGCTGCGCGAGCGCAAAATTGCGCCAATCTGAGACATACCGCGCGTCGCTCGAGCGCTTTCGAGCGATTCGCTTAGGTTAAAAGATAAAATATGCGAGAACAACATAAATATTATTAAATATGAAAGGATAACAAAAAATATAAAGCAGGTAATGTATTATCCGGTGTATTTTTATTCATCCTATAAAGTCTTGCTCTCAAGGGATTTCACGTAACATTTAGTTGAGCTCATATATTTTGAAAGCACCGACCCGTATAAATCTACGCGTGACGGTTGCAGCTTGCGTTTTAGTTAAATTGCTAAATAAATACGGGATAATTTCACGTTTAAACGTTTTTAAGGCTTTTGACATTTATGTAGGATTATATCATTAAGTAGATTGTTTGATATTATAGCGACGGATCTGTGTCGGGATTTAAATACCCTGTGTTGTGTAATTTTTTATGCACACGGCGCCTATTTCTGCCGTGAAGCAGTAATGTGTAAACATCATTGTGTTTCGGTCAGAAGGTCTCCATAGCTAGTGAAATTAGTGGGTAAATGAGTCTTAACATCTTATATCTGAAGGCGCAATTGTGGTGCCGTAGACGAGTAGGACGTTCAGCTGATGGTAATTGATATGCCCTGCTAATTACAAATCAGTGCCGCTCAGGATTATTGAAAAACCAAAAAATTCTGAGCGGCACTACAACTGCGATCGTCACCTTGAAACATAAGTTGTCAAATCTCATTTGCTCAGTAATTTCACTAGCTACGGCGCCCTTTAGACCGAAAATGATACTGCTTCGCGGCAGAAATAGGCACCGTTGTTTTTTACCCATAATCTAGCCGGCAACCGGTGCAAAGGAGCCTCCCACTGGTTTTATGTGTTCAAAAGTCATCACAAAAGTAACAAGCTCTCATTTAATACATAAATGTTATCCAAATAAATTGTATCACATAAATGTGCATAATTTTGCGGAAAATATTTTCCCTTTGCAGATAACATTTCACACGGTGTGTTAGCGGAGCAGCCAGCGAACGAGGTCGCAAGCAAGCGGCGAACGCTCTTGCTTTAAAAATTATTCACACTTGCATTGTTGGGTCGAGATCAGACACCGAACACTACATAGCAAACTCTGTTTTATGTGTCGACTACTTTTTCAGCTTTTATGCTCATTTTACTGCCTGACTTTGTGTGATGCTAAAGTGTTTGACTGTTAGCCTCTCAGCCTTTTGTATGGTTCCGTAGCCAAATGGCAAAAAAAGCGGAATCCTTATAGATTCGTCATGTATGTCTGTCTGGCTGTGTATGGGATATATGTTACGGAAAAAAAACTGTACTGTTAGAACATGGTAAGTAGATGTATTCTTATGTGGTGATTTTCACACAAAAGTACAAAAAAAAAAAACAATACATTTTGGGGGTCCTTAGAACTGAAACTCAAAATATTTTTTCATCATACCCGTGGGGGTATGCCATACATGTGATAGATACCCTATCTACGGATAGGTCTTACAAAATGATATTGTGGTTTGTCATATCATTTTTTTCTAAACTGAATAGTTTAGAAAAAAATTGCACTGCAATACAACTAATATAGGGACCGAGCGTCTAGATATCACACTAACTAGATGCGCACTAAAAACGTTTTTAAAATGGCTTCTTAAGGAGTAAACTCCAATAAGAGAATGATAAAACTATAAAAAAATATCATGTACTATGCAAACTTCTACTGTAAATTGAATTGTTTAAATGAGATCTAGTAAGTAGTTTCTTTTTAATACGTCGAAAATCATATTATCAATAGCTTAATTGAAAAAGAATACACTATTAATAAACATCGATTAAAGTAACAACGAACTGCAATAACTTTTATATTCTGTTACTTGCTGCTACGGAACCCTTCATAGGCGAGTCTGACTCGCACTAGGCCACTTTTTTTTTGAGATATCGTTATATCCACATAACGGGGTGATTTTAGTTCTGAAATTGGAAGGGTCCCCTCCGTTCCTCCAGGGTAAAAAACGGTTCATCTCGATTTCCAGCAAAACTAAAAGTCCTATGGAAAAAATTTAAATAGCAAAGTTCTGTAATAAGAAGATCTACAACTTTGTATTAACACTTTTTTCGTATAACCTCAAAATTTATATAAAATTCAAATAATGAACTTTCCAATGGGTTTCATCCTACTATTAATTTTTCATTTTTTACAATTTTCAAAGGCTTCAGCACTGGTCTAACAATACAGCACAGCTGGTATCTAATGCATATTTATATTAATTATTCATATTTACAAACCAGATAATATTTTGCACACAAAGACATTAAGATACATAATAGCTTTAAGGGTAAATGTATACACTTCTACAATAAAGTCCCAGCCACTGTTCAGGCATTATCTTTAAATAAATTTAAATGTTTTATAAAAAAAATGGCTCTGTCGTAAATCCTATTACTCCACTGCTGAATATCTAAATGATCAGACAGCCTGGGACTAGATTGTGATTATTTTATAGCGATAGAAATGACTGTACAATATTGTATATTTTTATTGAAAAGAGCGCATAACAAAAGAATGCTGGGAGAGTTTCTTGCGCCGCTTCTACTCTCTCAGAGCGTTCCATTTGTTTCCGAAGCGGTAGTAGTATCTAGTAGTATAAGAAGGAAGGAAGAAATTCTAAAGGAATCAATTTTGAGAAAATAAATGCCTTTTATGCCTTTTATTGATTTGCAAAAAAACATTCGTAATAAATTAGCCCAAACAAAATGTTCATTCAAAATGTGCAATATCATTTAAAAGTTCATTATAATGGCTACATTATCATTTAACCAAAGTTATATTATCAATATCAACAAAACAGTTGAAATAAAGAATGATATTTAGCAGAAAATTTATATTTATTGATACATCAAATACACCTTTATTGCTTTGGTTTACGAGACAATTCTGTGTTTACTGGCAGCTCTGTAGCAACGGTGATACTGGTTTACGATTCAAATGTTTATCTTTGATATTTATATGAAAGCGATATCTTTCTCCTAGAATATACAAAACAAATTAGTTTGTAAGGTATAAATAAAAAACTGTATCAATATAAATTATCGTATATTGGATGCATCAACCTTTAGAGCTTGAAATCATTGTTTGTGCAAGTGATCCTTCGTGAGCATGATGGTCGTTATTATTGTCATAATTAGTGATATCATCAACATAATATACAATAAAATAAATTACAGAATTATCAGAATAGCATGCCATCAATAAAAACATCGTACCATAAACTTGACTCTAATTCTAAATTAATGTATTTGATGGAATAGATATTGTAGGATAAAAAAAACGTCTCCATTTTATTTATAGAATGGAGGATTTGTCCTCCACGACAACGTACGGGTTCACCTGGTGTTAATTGATCACCGCCACCATATTTCATATTCTCTTGCAACACCAGAGGAATCACAGGAGCGTGGCCGGCCATTTAGAAACGGTTATTTTTAAGGTATTTATGGTGTCCCGGAAACACCGCATTAGGAAACTCTGAGTGAGGAAAACGTTGAGGAACGCCACACATCTAGTAGTAATATAGTTATATTTATAGACATAATTCGTATTTAATCTGATGCTATTTAACTCTCAGTTAGAATAGGATAAGGATACAAGCAACAAAATACCAAATGAATAAAACTGACTAGAATTTTGTGTTGATAATATTTGCAGTTCCCGGCGAGGTAAGAGTAAGTTAGTGAAAATGTTCGTTAATTAACTCCACCTCACGTCGCTCTATTCTCGTTAACTTCAAACTAAACTCCGAGATTTGAAGTTATGTTAGCTCTAATTGAGGACTCTAGAAATACATCATCATTATTCTTGAGTAAAAATTTGTATGAATTCTTTATAACAAAGTATTGAGAACAAAATTAATAGCAGGTACTATATTTGTAGAAACATTTCTATTGTCAATGCGCGCTGCAGAGATATTTATTTACTTATTCAGATTCAAATTATTGCAATTATTTGGAACTAGATTCTACTTCAAATCTATGATTTGGAATTAACGGAATCGACTTAAATTTAATGAAATTATTAGGGGACGTTTCATTCGGAACTTATGACAATTATTTTAATAAGTACCTACCTGTTACGTTTCGTTAACAAATTTTTCTGTTATTGATTTATAATTAAACATCAAAGCACATAAATTAATTCGAAAGATGAAAAAAAGTATAGTTTTTAATTAACATACATTAATATTTATAGAATCCATCCGCGGACACCAAAGTGAATAACGATTATGCCGATCAATGACAAGCAATTAGTAATTACCTTCCACCCTTTTTGCTATTTGTTCTCTTCTCTATGTTACTTTGGACCTCTCCAGCGTGGAATTTGTTTGTTATATTGTTACATATAGGTATTAAGAGACGGTCATTCAGCACAGATTGAGATGACTGTCGGATATTACAAAATTGTAGCTTATATTATATTTTGTTTTCATAGTCATATTGACCTAATTGTGTTTCATTTATTACTTTGCGTAAATCTATCATTATACAAATGATTTAAGTTTTCTTTAGTGTTAATTCCGCCAATATTTGTTTTTAAAACAATTCGACACGTGTTTCGCCTCCACACGAGGCATCCTCATGACGTGTTGTCCCGCCAAAAATCTGGCACGAGACTTTTCTATTCGACCGAAACACGTGTCGAATTGTTTTAAAAAGAAATATTGGCGGAATAAACACTAAAGACAACTTAAATCATTTGTATAATTATTTTTACAAATTACATAAATATAGTATTTATACAGGATTTCTTTAATATTAAATGTACAATCTAAACATACTTCACTAGAATTAAAAGAGAAACCGTTTTCAGAGTAAGGGTATCACTAAATATCAAAATAATTCATGGCTCGCATCACAAATCTACGAGCTTTGAATAATTAAACGTTGAAGAAATATTGATAGCGTATCCCAAACCAATACCAATATGGAAAGCGTGACTTGATTTTGAAATATTTTTATTTCAGGGCTTAGAATTTCAACGGAATTCACAAACGGTTGCTTGAAATAAGTATAACTTTTATTGAATATGCTGCAGGTAATTTTATATAGTAATTAGTTACTGTAAACATCTAACTCAGGACATAAAATTTATTGTAGTTTTCAAACAAGGCCGCTACGGTCAAGGGTATATATAAGGTAATGGTTAATATTACAAAGTATTCTAAGAATAATAAGTGCTTTATAAGTTTATAGCCAGCACTGCCTTTGCAAGGACCTGGTTATAGGTACGGCTAACTTCTTAAATTACTGTCATGTTATAATTGTATTTGACTAGAAGGCAGGTAGACTACAATTGCGCTCGTCACCTTGAGACATACGATGTTAAGTCTCACGTAATTTCTCTCAAGTAATTTCACTAGCTACGGTGCCCTTCAGACCGAAACATAATATTGCTTACACTGCTTGTTGGCGCTAAAGGCACCGTTGTTTTACTCAAAATCTGGCCGGCATAATGTGCGAAGGAGCCTTCCACTTTTAAGAGATGATTTCAAATGATGTAGATTTAAATGTAAAAGAAGGTGAAAGCCTGAAATATATCAATACATAGAGTATCATAGAAAAATATTATTATCATTTGTGTAAACATGACTGAAAAATAAACGATTTACTCACGAAAGCAGTGAATAAAAAAAGGCCCGCAGAGCTTTTTGCGCCCATTCTTCTCATTACAATTAATTAGTATAAGTAACTATAAATCTGCTTTAAACAACAATATTTTTTTAGAAACATTTGATTTGAACCAGCCATTGCTCCGTCGCATATTATATTTGAAGGAAGAGGACGTCACAGCAGGTATATAGGTACCAGTAGAACATAAAAAATATTTTAATATGTACACGCATGATTAAAGGTTTATTTAATCATTTTCTACTGATTAATAAATACATACAACAAATAATCACGCCTCTTTCCCGTAGGGGTAGGCAGAGACCACTTCTTTCCACTTGCTACGATCCTTACATACTTGTTTAGCTTCGTCCACTTTCATTATTCCTTTCATACATTCTCTTCGGTTTAGGGTACCTTGACCTGGCCTTTTTTTTAAGTGGTCCCTGATTTGATCTCGAAACGTCCGACTAGGTCTACCCCTTCCAACACTTTCATTCACGCTGGCCTTATCATACTTCTCAACGCTCTCATCTCAACTGCATTTATTCTGTATAAATGTTTCTTCTGCCATACCCAACTTTCACTTCCGTACATGTGTGTTGGAACCAACACCCCGTCATGCACAGCTAAACGAGCCTTACGAGACACCTTCTGCCTGCTCATAAAGGAGATTTAATAGTAACCCTTGGTAAAAATTTAATAGCTATAAATTAATTCTTTATACTTACAAGAGACTATCAAATATATACCAGGAGAAAGATATCACATTCGTATAAATATGAAGGAAAAACCAGTATCACCGTTGCTACAGAGCTGCCAGTAAACACAGAATTGTCTCGTAAACCAAAGCGATAAAGGTGTATAACTTGTTTTGAATATTACGGCTATTGTAAAATACTCTATTAGATTGAAAAGAGTGGCTGTTGAGTTTCTTGTATGTTCTTCTCACGAGCTCAACTTCTTCCGAATATGGTAGATTTTGTAATTTAAAAGAAATATTTATAGTGACGATTCAGGCGCTAAGTTTAAGCCTAATTGAATAAAGTTTAACAATAATTTCAATTGTAGATAGCCAATGAAGTCATGCTCGAATCTATAATAAATTTTATCAATTATATATCTACCAAGTCTTGCCATAAGTACTGATATAATGAAAAAAACATATTTTGTATTGTAAGTAACATTTATTTATCTTACAGGGTATCAGTTTGGTTGCAATACAATCCTTTGAACGTTGAGACCAGGCATCAATAGAATCACGCAGTCTTTCCATGGGAAAATTCTTCACTGCCAATCGTGCGGACGGGCCACCCAATTATCATGGCGTTTAGAACAAGCCGTACTCTCTAAAACTGACCATAAATCAAAATCCAGCGGATTAAGTCCGGGACTAGACGACGGCCAGTCTTCAGCTCTGATGAAGTCCGCAGCGTTCATTTCCAACTAAGACTGCGTAGACCGAGCTTTATGAACCGGCACCGAGTCTTGCTGGTAGGACCATTCTTGGTTATTGATGGTGGTGTTGTTAAGGGGCTTCACTACCCTCACAAGAATTTGATACCTTTTTCACAAAAGCATGGCTCTGTAGTGACAGATGGCGTATTATATAATGAAGGAGTGCCTTGATAAATAATACGCCATGAAACCATCACTGAAGTCGGATAGTGCCCACGTTGCACTCTGTCGACTAATTGAAAAGCTTCCCTAGAGCTTTGAGCATCACGGTCATTTTCTTTTGTAAAATGTTGCTCAATTGTAAAAAAAATCTCATCCTTAAACAATTTTTTCTGTAAAGTCCTTTTGCGTCTGCTTCAGTAGTTGTTCCGATTTTACCACCCTATTCTATTTGAAATTTTCAGTTAAGAAATGACTTATATGCTGCAAGTCCTAAGTCATCATTTAAAATACGCGACATGGTACTAGGTGGTACCTGGTAGGTACTAGTCGTACAAACACTACGTGGACGGCCAGATCTCTTTTGTCATAAACAGAGGAGGTCTCATTGTACCTATTAATATCCCGGTATACAAACATTTTACTAATACCAATTGTATTGAGAGTTTTAAAAATTGCATTTGGCTCCATACCTACTTTGTGTAATGCAATC
This sequence comes from Leptidea sinapis, assembly GCF_905404315.1. Classification (NCBI taxonomy): domain Eukaryota; kingdom Metazoa; phylum Arthropoda; class Insecta; order Lepidoptera; family Pieridae; genus Leptidea; species Leptidea sinapis. Next base: position 7,076,788 of record NC_066292.1, on the reverse strand, counting down.
GCAGCGATTCGGTTCTCTTTATCACCCCACTCCATTTTAATATTGCAAAATATTGTACAATATATTGACGCCAAAATGAGAAAACTCAATGAACTCATAAAAATGAAAGATTTCAAATTCAAATATAATTTATTGATTATAATTAATTCAGTATTATAACTCACAATAGTATGTATATTAACATAAGCACTTCAATATCCTTAAAATTGCGAAAAATTCTGCCTCAGAAATATCATAATTTAATTGAGGAATCCTTGCTTTGAGAGACGGAATTTTTTTTATATTCTTTCTTTTCAGTCGAATAGTTGCAATATACTTTTGAATGTGTTTATTGTGCTTATCATCTCAATATTAGTTTTTACTTTACCTTGAAGCTCCAAGTTAATGTTGCTTAAATGCATTGTGATATATGTCAAATTCCAAATTTTCTGTATTTCAACATCTGAGTGTCATCACCTCTTTCCATAGAAAACTTATTATTTCGGGCAATAATTCTTGAAAACTTTCTAGAAATATTCCGCGACTCAACCAGGTGGTTGAACTCTGTGTGAAGAGCTAAATCAGTGTGTTCAGCTGACTCACTATCCTCCAACTGCAATTTAAAGAGCCGTCTTTGCAAGCTACGTGCACCGTGCACGGATAGAATGTCCTCCATGTTCAGAATTTTTTAACACAAAACTTGTTGATGTATAATATGGGAAATCATCATTAGCTCGACACAATGCAACAAAACCATTTTTGTTTCCAGCCATTGCTGGTGCTCTATCGGTTGTAATGCACACTAGTTTATATACTGGTAAGCTACCAACCTAGTTTGTTACAAAATTGAAGAAAACGCCTTTATATAGGTATCTTTTATATCGATACAATTCACCGATCCAACTTACTTCAAAAATTAATAGTTATTGATATTTTCATACAATTATTTCCCTTTTGTTCTTCGATAATATAAAGCTAGATCATACTAACGGATATGTCAATAAATAAATTCATTTATAATAATTTATTTGAATCGATCAAGCCAACATCAAGTAATATAATAGGAAAACATATTACTATAATCATAGAATAATGATAGTTTCATTCATAGTTCCTTTCAATATAGAAGTAACATTATAATTAATGTGTGCGTGAGCGTCACTTACATTCGCCAACACGCACACAGCCATCCAAATAATGTTGCAAGTGACTAGACATTTCCCTAAATCAGTAAATTGTAAGAAATACTAGGTTATATGTAATAAGAAAGAAGAAATAAAATATAAATTAAGAATTTATTAAAAACAGCACGTATTTTTGCAACATTTTTTGAAGTGAAAGTAAAGAAGTTCTTTAGAATCGTTGTTCTTTGAAGCGTGATTGAGGAGCCGCTCCCGGCGATATCCAAGGTTTTATAGGGTGCAGAGATCGAATTTGTAATAAGTTTTGAAATCCAAGATGGCCGCCGTGCAAAATAATGATTTCAACAATATGGAGTTTTTTTTTGGCGGGAACGAGTGAACGAAGGAAGGCGCGCTTATACAAAAAAAAATTGTTTAAATTATTGTTCATTGTGCTATATATTTTATACTTGTAAATTGTTTATCCTGGTTTATAAATATTCGATTTTTGTATATATAAATTGTTAAGTGCGCTTCCCCATCGCCATGGGGAAGCGTACAGGTAAAAGGCCGAAGAACGGCCAGAGCGACGCAGAACCAGCAGACGAACTTCCCCTATCCGAATCCTCGGTATCTGACGCGGAGGTGACTGAACGTCTCATTGTAAGAAGAAAGGATAAAGAGAAGTATACCCCTTATAGAGCGACAAATTATTATGGGTTGTACGACGAAAATTCAAGTAAGAAGGAATTTATTGTATTTCTCAATCGCAAGCAGGGTGAAGTCAAAATATCAGACAAGGACAGGTTGGGTCTGTCAAATGGAATCAGGAGGCATTGCGTATCGGGTGTGTTGCACCTGAGGTCCGTTAATGCTTTTAAAGTTGGTGTTACCTTTGACCTGCCTAACAATGCGAATGTATTTTAAAAAAATGAAAAGTTACTTAGCGAGTTGGAGATGGTTGCCTCAATTCCGGCTTCTGAAACGGAGGTCACTGGAGTTCTTACTTCTGTTCCCACTGATTACTCCAACAAAAAAAAATCATCAATTAATTGCATCGAGTAAAATAGTTATTGCTGTGAGAAGGTTCATGCGGCGAGTAAAGGACCCACAGGGTGTTGTCTCCTTTGTTCCAACGCAAACTGTTGCAGTCACATTTGCATCAACGTTGTTACCTGAGTATGTAACACTTGATCACTGGAGGCATGAGGTTAATGTATATGTACCCCCTATTAAACAGTGTCTACGCTGTATGAAATTTGGCCATATTGCTAAATTTTGTAGAAACAATGAAGTTTGTTCCATATGTTCTGACAATCACAATTTTAAAACGTGTCCAAAAACTTTAACAAAATGTGCCAACTGTGGTGGAGATCACATAGCTATCTCATCTACCTGTCCTCTGAAAAAACAAAAAATTGAAGAAAACAAAGTGAAGTCCCGTAGTGTTAGATACTCAGATCTCTTCAATGAATCTGCTTTCCCTCAATTAAACTCAAAGTATATTGACACACATCTGAGCAATCTTATAAAATCTGACAAATTTATGAACCTCTTGGTTGAAGCAGTTTTACAAATTTGTACGAATAAAGATAAGTTAACTATAAATTCAAATAGTATTAAGGAAATTCTGAATAACACTTTTAGAAAAAAGAAATCTAGTTAATTGTTATTATGGATACATTGAATATAGTGCAGTGGAACGCTCAAAGTATTATTAGTAATAGGCTTATTTTTACAAGGTTTTTATATGAAAATCATATCCATATTGCTATAATTTCGGAAACTTGGTTAAAACCACATCAGTATTTTTTAATAAAAGGCTATAACACAATAAGGAATGATTGTGGTAATAAACACAATGGTGTAGCAATTTTTATTCATAATAATATCACATTTTCTAACATAAATACATATTTTGATAGTGCTCTACAAAATGTTTGCATTAAAATTAAAATTAATAACAAAGAACTGAGTATTGTGAGTTTTTACAGTCCTTCCAATTCAAATCCTCTATTTAATAAAAACAATTTAAATGGTTTAATTAAGTCCATTCCAGAGCCAATGATATTTGCAGGTGATTTCAATGCTCATCACATGTTGTGGGGATGTGTTGATACATTGCCTCGAGGTAAAGATGTTTTAGAGGTTATAGATGAGAATGGTCTTGTTATTCTGAATAATGGTCAAGCTACCACAATAGGATCTCCATCTTGGCGTCCTAATGCTCTTGACTTGACTTTGGTAACTCCATCATTGGCTCTTTTATGTGACTGGTCAGTTATTGACAGTCCTCTGGGCAGTAGTTATCATCTCCCTGTAATAATAAAAATGGCAGTAAGTAGTGATAGTAGTAGTTTGCAAAACACATTATGTAATAATCTACATTTGCCCACTCACCCTAATTATAAGCAGGTGAATTGGAATATGTATAGTAACTTAGTTGTTTCTTATTTGGATGATGTTAAATTTGACACTTTATCTTCAATAGATGCTTTTAATTCCTTTTGTAATATTTTACTTTCTGCTGCCAAGCAGTCAATCCCTAGCTGTCTGTTTTCCAAAAGTTCTAATAGTAATAATGTTACTAGTTCTTGTTCACAAAAATCTTTTAAATATCGTTGGTTGCCTTGGTGGAATCAGAAGTGTGCAGAAGCAGTTTTAAATGCTAAAAATGGTTACATTAATTTTAAAAACAACTCCACTGATGAAAATTATGTGGAGTTTAAGAGATTGCGGGCTTTCAAAAAACTTATCTTACTTATCTTGTGCAATTCATTTAATCGTTGTACTCCTTTGTCTTCAATTTGGAAATACATGCGCAAATTTAACAAAACTTACATTCCTGACAGTGTGTTGAATGATTGTTGGATTCCAGATTTTCTACAAAAGTATACTTCTGGCTTTGTATCAAATGAGTTAACTAACTATGTAAATGTTGTTAATGATAGTAATAAATATTTGATAGAGCCTTTTTCTTTACAAGAACTAAAATCCGCTTTATTTACTAGAAGAGATACATCTTTCGGTCTTGATACCATTCCATATATTTTACTCAAAAAACTTAATTGCCACAGTCTCAACATCTTTTTAAATATTCTTAATCGCCTATGGAAGGAGAATACTATTCCTGCAGAATGGAAAACAGACTGTTTAATCCCAGTTTTAAAGCCATTTTTGGAATCATTTTTTCAATCCGTGATGGCTGCGGTGTAAGATTATTTTGGGGCTATACGTATGCGTGGTGGTTATGATGATAACCCTTATGCCAAAAAACTTATAGGTATCTTTCGTAAATTGTTGTCTCACATGGAACTAAAATCGTTAAAATCGTAAATTTTCGCGGCGGCCATCTTGGATATTAAAAATGATGCCAAATTCATTCTCATGCACCCTCGAGAACTTCGGATGCGATATCAATATTGTTGAAATCATAAATTTGCGCGGTGGCCATATTGAATTTAAAAACAACAAAATGTTGCGTTACTGAAAGTCGTGACGATTTGCTATAAAATTTCTCTCATACGTCGATAAAGAAGTTTCACTTCAACAACATACCGACGTATTGAGAACCTCCTCCTTTTTCGAAGTCGGTTAAAAAGAGTGGTCGTTAATGTTCTCACGAGCTCAACTTTTTCCGAACATATGGTAAATTCAGTAATTAAAAAGAAATATTTATAGTGATTATTCCGCTTAGTTTAAGCCTAATTGAATTAGGATTATTTGACTTTGACTTTGAATACTTATCACATCATGTGGCGTCGTACGTCGTCGTCGTTAACTATGGGACGTAATTGGCCTGAAATAAAAGAATTATTATTATTATTATTATTCTACTATCTACCAATAAACACAAAAAGCTATCCCAGCCGAGGAACTCGGGGTATATAGTATTTTCATAGCTGGCAACATATTTTTAATGGCGTCTGTTTTGTTTACAAAATATTTTGCTGTTTTGACGAACGGTTTTGCTAAAATTAAAAGTTGTGAAAAGGTATTTAGGTGTGAAATATGATTTTCTTATCGTAGGCAAAATGTCTTTGTAAATTTATACATATTCTTGGTTTATGCTTAGTTATAACTTTATGACAATTTTATTTGTAAGGCGGTATGACTTTAATATAAAAGCGACAAATTGAGAATCTTTTATTTTACATGGATTAAGTAACAAATACATCTCTCAGTTTACACGCCATCTAGTAATGTTTCAACATACTAACAAGACATGTAAGGTTGACATTCCGGTTTAGGGTAAAAGCATAAATGCAAAAAATACAAACTGTACACTAGCAAGTCATCGTTGGATAGGGTTACAGTAATATTGTGTTACTTTCCCGCTATATCAGGCACAACCAGCATTAAAAAATTAATTATTGCCCTTGTTAAGGATCTCTTGTGAAAGTGCCATCTATGATTATGTATAAAAAGTTCTGTTTGAAATCAGCGCTACCCATAGATTTGTTTGATAAGCATGACCGTTGGTCTGTCTGCAGCTTTTGGTACCTGGCTATGTTTTGATGTTCACGCAATAGATAGCGCTAACATCAAATACTATCCATACTCTATTCAAAGACCGAATATTACACTAAAATGTGTGTGCACTCATAAGTACCAAGCACGTAAGAAGTTATCTTTGGCGTACCCAGCCTAGTGAAACTATAAGAAAAATGCGATTCACTCGACTGTATGAAACTTGCAGTGATTGATTGATTGGCAGAATTGAATCATCTGAAGACGGCCAAATCTATAAAAACAGAGAAAGCGAAATCCACTACGTTTTAAGCAACTGTTCGCTTTGAAACTTAGCCGTATTATTCGTCGCCATTCGCTATACGGTAATTACTACAATTTTAAACTTATGTCAAATGACTGCACTAAATTTAATTTTTTTTTCAGGGAGTCTCGCCGCTTATTACGTAGATAGTATTTATATCCTCTTTGGGCGTAACAAAACAAAAATCCTAATACTATTCCTCCTGCTATTTAACGTTTGTTGACAGTACAGTTTTATAACAAAGAAGGTTTGAAATACAACCACGGGCGTGCGTTGGTATTTAAGCAAGGTAGGCACTCTAGATGTAACTAATCGTAGTTGCGTAGGTATTAGTCCGTCAATACTAGGTTTTGAAGTTGGGCAGTAATATTATGTGTAATAATAATTGAAGTTGTGTATCGAATATGCAATCTGGAGACTGCCTACGATAGGTATTTATGATATAGCGTAAGGAAAAATTTTATGAGTTTGGTAATTTCAATAGTTTGGTATTAAATTACGGAACCAAATTAGATCAACCTTAACACTAGTGCTATATTTATGTATGGTAGCTAATGTATGAGACTTTTGGTCTAGTTGACCTACCACAGCTGTCAGGGTGTCGAATTTGCATGACTGAGTGCGCGCACATCGTAATAATAATTCACTCCTCATTTTAACCTAACGCGCCAGAAGAAGTATAATTTAAAAAAAACCCTCACAGCTATCAGGCAGAGTAGCTGAAAGTTCTTATGCTTTATGAGATCTATATCGCATATCTATCAGTAGGTGATATGCTTTTTATTTATTATTTAGTTCCATATTTAGGTATTTCACAGAGAAATGTAATCACCGACAGAACACATTTATAATGTCGTAAAAATCTAATGAATAGCAATTTTCAAAAACCACTTCCTAACTGTTTAGGTGTTCTGTGTTCTAAAATGATTGTAATTTATAAGCTGTAAATAAATATACAACTGCAACGGATTGTAGTAATAAAACTCTTATGATACTATTTACCTTAATATTTAATTATATGTAATTAGTCATATTATTATGTTACGTCCTTTTTGTTCCCATTTTTTGTTGATAAATGAAATTTATATATTATTTGTGTAATATGTAATATTTATTGTTTGTTATAAATATTGTAATTGGCTCACGCCGTGTTATTAAATATTTAAACAGCCTGTTTTGACATACTTGTTGTTGATATATCGAGCGACGTTCAGTTCCGTGGTAACTTGGAAGAGAAGGCCAAACTGGCCTCTTAAAAGCTTGGTCTACGCAGTAGGGCAAAACAGTACTTCACTATAAGCTTCCGCCTGCAACTATATAAGGCGCTAATTCGGTCTCGCAATGAGTACTGTTCTCACCTCTGGGCGGGTGCTCCCTTGTATCAGCTTCTTCCTTTTTATTTGACTGCACACAACGAAGAGCGGCTCGAATCATCGACATCTCCGATCGGCGTTGGCGTTGCGTAGAGATGTTGGTTCTCTCTGCATCTTCGCATTCATATCGGGGAGTGCTCAGAGGCGCTGTTCAAGTTGATTCCAGCGGTCGTATTCCACCACCGGCCATTACGTGCAAAGTACCACCCGCATCAACGGGTGTGCTTTGGCGTGGATCAGTAGCAGGTTTGAGTAGTACTAAAAATAATGTCCTTAGTATTTTTTTTTATTACAGCGAGTGTTACACATTTAAATAAAATACTTTTTAAAGGATTAAAACGCGTGAAATTGCTACTTTGTTTTCACATGAAAAAGTTACATTTTTAACCCGACGTTTCAAGAATTTTCCAGATCTTGTTTTCAGAGGGATAGACCCCTGTTTTTTGCGTTTTAATCCTTCAGACAGTTTTATTTATATATAATGATCTTATATTAACCGCTAATATGCATAGACTTAAAATTATTGTTTTTGTCTCTATCTATCTATCAAGTTTGAGAAATGAAAAACAAAATTGAGACTCATAAATGTTTACACTTCACCTTAAGAAGCGAAGCTGTCACGTTATTACAATTAAGTTATTAGGAATATTAATGATACTTTCCTTGTTTCATTGTTTGAGAACAAAGTAAATTGAGTGTGTTTCAACTGAAGGTAGGGGATATTCAGTGACAGCTCATGATTAATGATGTTGGTTGCGAGAGACTAACATAACACCGAAACCGATAATGTGGCTTCTAACGCTCTGAACTTACAAAGTCGAACGCAATTTTGCTGTTCATCTATAATGTCTCAAACGATTATCTTAAACAGAATTTGGTGAAGGAATACAGAAATTGTATATTATTGTGCGCTAGTAACTTACTAAGAAAATACAATAAAACTGGATTGAAAAACGGAACGGAATTGAAAAAGACTTATCCCCTTATTCATAATAGTCTGCTAACATAAAGCATTGCTAATTCTCACCCTGTCTTCTTCTATTGACCTAAGTCAGAATAAGAAAAAACACTCCTTAGCGGCTCATTTAAGTTAGCGAACCATTATGAATAAGGGGGTTACAAAATACATCGGGGCACGTTATTGACACAGATTCCTTGAGACCAAAGCACCAGATAAATAGACAACGACCATAATTGAGTCTTTGGGTGGTATTTTGATATTCTTAAAACCTTCATTAAAATTACAAATTAAGTACCAAATATATTAATATTATGGTATAGTAATGGCGGCTTAAGTATTATATTAATATGTTTCTAATGATAAATCCTCGAAAAACACCAATATTATAGAATTATCCACAGCAATGTAAGCCCACGTACTTTGGCTGCTGATGCTGTGATCCCACTCAGACACGGAGATGGGAGATGTCTCGCTTCCACGTGATTCTTCCAGTGGCTGCCGGCCGGCGATACTTAGATCCTATTAATTCCACCGGTTAAGTGGTTGAAACACCAAAAATTACCACTGCAGTATAGGGTCCCACTGAAGCACAGATGCAGGAGTATCTATTTCACGCGATTCTTTTAGTTTTTATGAAATAGGAATTTTTAAAAGGGGAGCGGCGCGTATTCGATGTAACAAGAATGGCGGTCGGTGAGCAAGAAGGAATCTCACCTGCCATCAAGTGGCAATGTTTCGAGACAATCCTCATTAAGCCTCGATATACGTTTATGAGCATTGCGAGGACACGTCATATTGGCGCAAGGATTTAATATAAAAATTATTATTTCTAAATTATTTTTTATTATTGAAAAAAGACATTTACGCTTCACCAGCTATGATACTTGGAAATGCTGCCAGTATTTGTAGTACGCTTTCAGATAGTATTTTTACTTGATGTAATCTTATTTATTTTTTTATATGTAAGTATTTTTAATACTGAAGTACATTTATTTTCAACTTAGCAATGATATAAAATCAATAGCTGTATTTAAATTGTGTGTTCTTTAATATACTTGTTAATAGCGATGTTCTCCTACAGTTGAAAGTAATCAAAATTTTAATTAAACTTACTCTCTTAAAATTACATTGCTTTATTTTCCATTATTCCAAGTTTCATTTTGTTACAGAGTTTTTGGTATATCAAGACAGCATCCAGAGTTACCCATAAATATATTGTGATGGTGTGCTCAATTATTGCTATTAAGGTTATGACGTTGTTGACGATTTTACGATAAAAAGATAATATTCACGCGATTTTATTCTATTTGACCTAAAAAAATAACATTGATTGGAGCTTTTGTGTACAAGAATGATTTTTATTTAACAATCATGTCACAAGACTGATGCAATAAATGGCAGAAGGCTATTGGTTCAGATCTCATTACCCTTCAAGCCCTTACTGTTTTCGTCAGCGGGATCATTATCTCTTGAGCTTCACTGTGAATGTTGCTTCATTGAAGAGTTACGTGGTTGTTGCTATCACATACCACTTCCATCAAGGAGTCTCTGAGGTTCTTACCTTTTTGTTATGAAAATAAGGGACGAGACGAGCTAGACGTTCAGCTGATGGTAATTGATACGCCCTACCCATTACAATGCAGTGCAATTCAGAATTCTTGAAAAACCCCAAAATTCGGAGTGGCACTGCAATTGCGCTCGTCACCTTGAGACATAAGATGTTAAGTCTCATTTCCCCTGTAATTTCACTAGCTACGGCGCCCTTCAGACCGAAACACAGTAATGTTTACACATTACTGCTTCAAGGCAAATAGGTGCCGTGGTGGTAAACATAATCTAGCCGGCTTCCTGTGCAAATGAGCCTCCCACTGGTACCACCTCATCACCCTCATCTCAACTGTTGTGTTGCTTTGCAACTAGAGCCAGTACAAATAGTTCAAATTCGCTGTAGCCGCTTGGACAATGCCCATGCATATTACTTGGACAACAGTCTTATGAGCTCCTAGGGATATATAGCTATGTTTATGTTTAGGTGTTTCGACAACTCACCGTGTCCTGCGCCAGACCATGTTGTATAAGTTGTAGCATCTCTAATTTTATGTTTTTGGGTTTTTCACGAATCCTGAAGGGCACTGCATTGTAATTTGCAGGACGAATCGCGACGAAAAAAGGTATTGATACTTAATAATAATTTTGCATGCCAGAAATGATGATAACATTGATACCTTAAAACTATTTACACCCATTGTTACATGTTTTCTAGCAAAATAAATGGTTTATGATTTATCAAGTACCATCAGCTGAATGTCCTGCTCGTCTCGTCCCTTACTATCATTAAAAAATACAATTCAACGAAACTATCAAAAATTCGGACACATCACAGCGTCCCGGACACTGAAGTGTTCCATTTTTCATATAATATTATAAAATTTTTGCCCTGACTTAGTCTCCTGAAGGAACGCGACTGGCCACATCCTGGGCACGTGGGGATATATATACCTTATATGGTGTTGTAACTTGTTTTTGATGATGATCACATAATATCTAATATATTATGCCGACAAATATCCTCTTTGAAATTATAAGAAATAGATCCTGAATGACGTCATAGGACATATCGATTGTAGTTAAGAAACATCGTTTAGTTTAACGACTCGATCACAATTCGACAGAATTGTCCAATTTATTCGAATTTGTGCTGTTTATGAGGCGTTATATCGACGTGGATTTATAGACCTAGGGTTCCCCAGTGAGTGGAGAATATATTTGGTCATCCGAGACCGGTATAAAATAAATTATTCTATCTACACCCATGCTTTAAATCCTCTATTAAAGATTCTGAAACAGTTAGCTTATTGTCAACATTAAAACACCCAAGTTTCTAATAACCATTACATCATCCAAACGAGTGTTGTAATGTTGTACTGAATTTCATAACAACACTCCTATGTTTTTTTTTTCGATTCCTTCATGCGCAAAGAGTTTCAACAGACAGCCACATTCTTATTACACATGGCGTGTTTCCTGACCTTCTGAAGTATAGTAAAATTACACCAATATTTAAATCGGGACTCACTTCTGACCCGAACAACTATCGCCCTGTTTCGGTTTTGCCGACCCTTAGTAAAATTATTGAAAAAATTATTTTAAGCCAAATGCTTACTCACTTTAACACTTATAAGTTACTTCATATAAAACAATTTGGCTTTACTAGGGGACGCTCGACTACGGATGCAGGTGTTGAACTCATCAGGAATATTTTTGAGGCCTGGGAGGAATCACAGAATGCACTTGGTATCTTCTGTGATTTATCTAAGGCTTTTGATTGTGTTCAACATTCAACGCTGGTCAGGAAGCTATGCCACTATGGTATAAGAGGATCTGCAATCGATCTTCTGATCTCATATTTAAATAATAGGATTCAGAGGGTCGACGTGAATAGCAGGAGATCTCCTGGGACTCCTCTCGGTATGGGGGTACCACAAGGGTCTATTCTTGGACCCTTCCTCTTTCTAATTTATATAAATGATCTACCTAACCTTGTAGAAAAAAAACACAAGGTGGTATTGTTTGCGGATGACACTTCACTTATATTCAAAGTGAAACGAAGCCAAGTTTTATATGACGAAGTAAACAATGCTCTATCTGATATCGTGTACTGGTTTAGCGCCAATAACTTATTGTTAAATAATCATAAAACCAAATATATTAAATTCACCGCGCCAAATGTCAAAAATGTAGATGCGAATATTTTACTAAATGGAGAGGTGGTAAAACCAGTGGAATCTGCTATATTTATTGGCATTACTCTTGATTCCAAATTGCAGTGGGGCCCCCATATTGAAGGATTGGCGAATAGGCTTAGTTTTGCAGCATATGCGGTTAAGAAAATCAGACGGTTAACTGACATAGATACGGCGAGATTAGTATACTTTAGTTATTTTCATAGTATTATGTCCTATGGTATATTGTTATGGGGCAGTGCGACCGATATTAATACTATCTTTGTGCTGCAGAAGAGGGCTATTCGCGCGATTTATAACCTAGGTCCTAAAGAATCATTAAGAGAAAAATTTTAAGAAATAAACATTTTGACTGTTGCTTCTCAATACATTTTTGATAATGTTTTGTATGTTCATAAGCACATTGAGGAATTTTCTAGAAACTGTGACATTCATAATGTTAACACGAGGAACAAACATAAACTTGTTATGCCTACTACTCGGTTGGGTCGAGTTAGTAAGTCTTTTGTTGGGCGATGTATATGCTTCTACAATATGATCCCAGAAAATGTACAAAACAAATGTGTTACGAAATTTAAAAGAATTGTTAAAAAACGTTTGTGTGGGAAAGGTTATTATAGCATAAACGATTTTCTTAATGACACCACGGACTGGGCTTAAAGCGAACACCCTCAGGCTCTTTAATTATTAATGTTTATTGTACGATATTACATTGTAATCCATATTTTATATAAAAAAAAATTTATATATAAAACAAAACAAAAATCTTTGGGAGAGACTGACTTCGAGAATGAAATATTTAAAAAAAATTGTAATGTTTTAAAGTGATTACCCTCACTTCTAGGAATAATTACATAAATAAAATTTGAAAACAAAATTTATCTCTCGCGTTCCGTGCGAGCGCCCTTCCAACTGAGCCAACCGTGCGAGTGTAATTAAATATTTAATAATTAAAATAGATATATAATCCCCCAAGTACATTGCTATAAACATTGGCAGGGAAACTAATAAAATTATATATAAAAAAATCATTTTTAAGTCTGTTAGTAGTACACTTATCAATCTAAGGAACTTTATATCATAACATCGGTCAGTAAACGGCAAAAGTTTTTATACAAATAAAACAACAATAGGTTTCAATAAATAACAGGTCAGTCGCTTCTCTAATTTTGACCTTTAAAACAAAATTAAATATATTTTTTTACGTTTGTTAAAAAAAAAAATATAAAAGGGAAAAATTTTTTGAAGTAGGCGTTTCTTTGCGGAAATCCATAATTATATAAATGATTCGAATTTTCTTTAGTGTTAATTACGCCAAATTTGTCTTTAAACAATTCGACACGTGTTTCGCCTCTACACGAGGCATCCTCAGGACGTGTTGTCTCGCCAAAATCGCGAGTCTCGTGCCAGATTTTGAGCGAGGCTATTTCAATATATGAGCGACACATTCTTATAATTGGAGAATTCAATTTATTATTTGAACAAATATCTAGAGTAAAATATTCCGAACCTAGGCCCATTTATCATATTTTAATTAAATACAACCAATGAAATTTTTATTACCACTTAATTTAGTTAAATAACGTTTATTTATCATTAATCATTTACAGAAAGAATCTTAAAAGCTTACATAGTCCCGCAAAACTGTTTGGACAGTTTGTCTGCAGGATCAAGTCTCTTGTCATACATTAATGCTTATTAGAACATTGATTTTATACTAGTGTAAGTAATAAATATTGATAAAAATATAATAAAAATCTAATTTTAATTTTAAGGCAGTGTTGACAGTAAATATTTGTTAAGTTTAGTTTTAAATTTTCTATTACTGGTTTCTAGGCGGATGTCCTCAGGCAAGCTGTTTAATAGATAAGGTAGGCGTTTTTTCAGAGTTCTATCCCCGTAGTAGTTATTGATTCTAGGAACCTCGAACTTACCAGCGGACATCAACCGAGTATCGTGATTGTGCATAATTGGGTTATATTCTTGATTGCCATGATTGTTAATGGCTAATAAGTACTTATGTTTTAAGCTATTGTTTTTTTTGTTCAAATCCCGTGCATTGGTTGCGTTTATGTAGTAAATGAGTTACAAGAGGCTTACGGTAGCTGAAGTATGTTACAAATGATTTGGTTTACCAACTAAAACCGTCAGAGTATCGGTGTGCGCATGCATTGTGACAGTTCACTCTGATAATTATGCAATAGTGCGCCAGAAAAAGTACCTATTAATGCAAATATAGTTAAGTGTCAAACAAACCCAAAAAATAAGAAGCCTATAACAATCTAGCACTTTCTTTCACCAATGGGCTCCTCTGCACATGATGCCGGCTAGATTATGGGTACCACAACGGAGCCTATTTCTGCCGTGAAGCAGTTTTATGTAAGCATTATTGTGTTTCGGTCTGAAGGGCACCGTAGGTAGTAAAATTACTAGGCAAATGAGACTTAACATCCTATGTCTCAAGGTGATGAGCGCAATTGTAGTGCCATTCTGAATTTATGGGTTTTCCAAGTAGCCTGAGCGGCACTGCATTGTAATTGGTAGGGCATATAAATTACCATCAGCTGAACGTCCTGCTCGTCTCGTCGTATCGTCTTACTGTCATAAATAAAATAGCATCAGATACTCATCGGATGGTCATCATCCCATCTCGATACGTTCAATAGTTTTTGCTTGATTACGCATGAAAGAAAAGTTTTATTCAATTTATAGGTATTTCATGTTGACATGTTTAATAAGTATTTGGTAAAACAAAATTGCAGTGATTAACAAATAAACATAATGCGTGAAATTACTCCTATTTTTACCTTCCATGCAACTGGCGATGGGAGAATGAGAAGTATTTTTATTTAATAGTTTTATGAAAATATATGTATATAATCTGAATCTCGGAAACGGCTCCAACGATTTTCATAAAATTAAGTATGCAGGGGATTTCGGGGGTGATAAATCGATCTAGCTAGGTTTCAATTTAAAAAAAATGGTTTTATCCATGTTTGAATGAGAAACAGCTACAATAACATTAGAATACAAAGGTAAATTTCGCCACTATATACAAGACTATTATAGCTCAGATGGGACATTGGGTGATCCGGAAAGCAGAAGACCCCGGTTCGAATCCAGATGTCCTCTTAGTTTTTTTTTGTTCATGTTTTGTGCATTCTTATAAATCCGAGCAAGGCTCGGTCGTCCGGATATTGTATCTATAATAAGGCAAAGAAAATGAGCCATACAGCCAAACACAATAAAAAGTTCAGAGATAGAAGTTGTTATTTTTTAATATTTACTTTAATTTATTTGCTTCGTGAGTTTTTTAAGACATAATAGATATTGAAACTTAAATTAAATTACGGCAGGTCATTTAATTAATTAAAATATATATATTACAAAATTAATTTAATTGCATGCTGTATAGGTCTCGAGCCCAAGCCTAATATTAATGTCGTAAGATTAAAAAAAGAAAGCGGCGGGAAACAGGTCTTGTTTTTTCGTGCGTTTGTTAATTAATTACTACTGTTTTATTTCCTCGCAATATAAATGAAAAACAGAGTTTATAACTCGTCCACAAAACCATTTATTTTATATATTATATTTTATAATCTTATACTTGTTCCATATGTACATGTGGAAGCCTATTATTAGCTTGAATGTTTTATGTTTGTTAATTATTTTAATTTATGCACAACTTGCTGTTGGCTTTCATATAAATATTAGGAGAAATGCCTTGTACACATGATATCAAAAATTTGCGTTCCACAAAATTGTTAAATAATAGTATTGATTTCGGTCTCAGCCTGTTGGCTGACAACCCTTGCCCATTTTTGATTAAATTGGAAATATGATATCGAATTATTTCTATAGTACCCCAAGAACCTTGTAAACGATACTCTTATTGTTGAAGTTATAGTTTTATGCGGCGGCCATCTTGGATTTCAAATTCGTTCTCTGCGCCCTCGACAACATTGAAAATGATATCATTTTAATACAGTGCTGATTAAAATACTAGTAAGATTTATCAACACGTAGTTATGGACTAGTAAAAAAAGAAAGTCTCCGCGCCGTGATATTAACAAGTGAAGCACCATTACGCTAGTGTGTGTGCAGTTACGGGGGATATCAGCGAACACAAATTATGTCCCGTTATTAGTCATAGTATTATATTGCTATACTACCTGACCCAGCAAACTTTGTATTGCAATATAAAGTATTCAAAAAATTTTTGGGGTATAAAAAGTAGATGCAACCGATTCTCAGACCTACCAAATTTATCTTACTACAATTATTGTATTCGATTGGCATCTTGCAACCCTATAGCGGATTTGTGGATGGAACAGAATTATATAAAAATAGCGATACAAAAATATTTGTACATCGCAGAAGGGCGAAATTTTGAAGTTGTATCTATTTTTTAATGCTTAATCATAATAAAAAAAAAAAAAAAAATTGTCAAACTTTTAACTCCGATTTCTTTATTTATCATAGTCAGGTTGTTTCCTACAGTAAAAATAAATAAATTATATAAAAACACCTTGAAATTAAGGATTGGGGGTTTGATTCCTGTGCCAATGTCTTGTTTGCAGTACCTTAGTTTTAACAGATATAAAAATGATGTACTTACATTTCTTATTTTTAGGAATACCTGCACAAAATTAATTCAATCATTTGTTTGCCACCTGTTATCAAATAAGTACATGTTTAGAGAAAAAATAACTACGGGCAATATAATGATTTGGTTGAAGTTAATACGCAAGTGATGGAAATTTTGACAGAGTACTTGATCTCCGGCAATTCGAGTAGCTCTGCGTTGCACGCGATTTAATGTATTTAGATTAATACTGGGATGCACCAGATCAAAAGCGCGTACTCCTTCCTTAAAGGCCGGCAACGCTCCTGTGATTCCTCTGGTGTTGCAAGAGATTGTGGGCGGCGGTGATAACTTAACAACAGGTGACCCGTACACTCGTTTGTCCTCCGATTCCATAAAATAAAAAATCAAAGATGAAGAATAAAAGTAGTGTTCCACACTACTTCTATACGAGTATCGCATCTAGTCTCCTCCTCTTCTCTTGGTCAAACGAGAAAGGAATCTCTGTCTTCGTCACCGTCTTGGTTAACCTCTCCATCACTCTCCTGTCACGATACCAACTTGCGGCATACCTCATCAGCCTGGAGAAATTCTCCTCAGAGGATACCAAGTCTCCGTAATAAATTGATCCTGATTTTGTCATCGTTAGATGGTCCAGCATTTCGTCTATGGCTTCGTCGTACAAACTACAGTCCCACAGCACGTTGTCGCGGTTCTCGTCCCTCGCGCCAATGTACAGGTGCCGTTCCCTTATAGCCCCAGGTGACTAAGCTTGCCGTTAACCTAACGACGCCCAGTCAACAGCTACGACGTGTAGTGGTCGGGATACACCCATGACGCCAGGAGCCTTTCCCCGAAACGTGGGAAGAAGCGCCTGAGTTCTCCACCTCTCTCCTCGCGTTCCCAACGCTCCTGCCACGTCCGTCCTTTTTAAACGACGTGAGCTCCTGTTTACCCTTGTCGCCCCTGGTCGCCTCAATCTTTGGCAATGGCAGGTCTGCCGGAAGTACCCCTGCTAAAACGTAAAAAGTAGATAGGGAATTAAAAGTAGTGTGGAAAAATGTTGTTAAAGACAAACCTATTATCATAAGTTACTGCATTTTGAAACAGATAATCATTTATCTACTTAGAACACCATTAAATAGTCCGCGTCCCGTTTATATTCCGTTCAAACTGGATGTTACTACCACGCGTAGTGGAGGTTGCATGTCCCGAACATCGAATTAATTTGTATTATGAAAAGAACAAAAAATAGTGTAAAAACTATTCTATCCGTGAAAGGTAATTCCTTGACACTTTTATTGTATCCTAGCAATGTTTTTACATAATTTCTCAATACGCGGCAGCATTTTAGAAATATTTTAATGCGACGTAAACTGATCTGTCACAGACGATGGCTGATGTCGTAATGGCGGCTGACCGGCTTATATTTGTATAAGGGCCCGGCTTCCACCAAAGCGGAGCAGAGAGGAGACGAGGGGAGATTAGCCGCGAAGCCGTCAGGTTATTTCCACCAAAGCCGAGAGGAGATGTGTACCGGGGAGAAGATGTGAGCTCTGCATAGGGGAGATGTGAGCTGTGAGAGCTCGAAATCAGTCAACTGATGTCTACGAAAGGAAGATGTCATGTCATTACAAAATTTATATTAGAATATGATTGAGGAAGAGGAAACAAACAAACCTAACTATAAATCTTAGATAAAAAAAAATTAGAACTGACATCAATCACAACAATTTTCAATTCAATTCAATTTTAAAATATCTTTATTATCATAGCAATATAAATAAAATGTACAAAAGCCAGTGTATATTAAATCCTAGCGGTACAACATCATAAGATCATATGTTTTACGAACAAAAGTCCATCTCAAAACTTTTAACATACAGATACTTAATTTAGAATATTATATAAACTTACACATAGGGAAATATAATTAATAAATAAATTTTATGTACGCGTTAACGTGATGCGTAGTTAATATCACGTTTAAAATTGATATTTTACAAAGTTTTTAAATATTGCCGAGGCAATCTTTAGATAGCAACAAGACAGCAAACTCGTTTGTTTGTTTGGCGCTCACGCAACCATAATAACAAACACTTTATTACTGACTATATTATGTTAATGTAATTCTATACGAATATTTGTAGAGCCTTCTCCTATTTTTTTAAGAAAGAAAGCTAAACTACTAAAGTCGGTTAAAAATACAGAAGGAACGAAAAGATGCGGAGGGAGGGGCACGCGAGGGCAAACCCGGTTTCAGACATCTCACATCTCCGCTCTGGAAAATCTAAGAAAAATGAGACATCTCCTCTCCTTTCCACTTGATCCGTTTCCATCGAAGCTAAGCGGAAAGATGTGGAAATAACTAAATCTGATTGGTTATCAATACGCATCTACCTCTCCTCTCCGCTTTGGTGGAAACCGGGCCTAAGTGTGTGCGTGGGGCTATGTATTTACACGTTGGCTTATTTTGATGCTTCACATTTATGACGGTGACACGGAGTCCTTATTTTTTTTATTTTTCCGTGAATCTAGTCCCAAATATGTTCTACGCCATTCCGAGAAAATTGGAAATAATTCTCTTTACTTCCTTGTCCATTTCTGTACTCCTGACAACGAACGTGATAATTTTCATCTTTTGAGTAGTTGATGCGGGAAAGCGTAACCAACAAACTCACATTCGCATTTTAAAGACTAGTTAGAATATATACCTATCCCTTACTGCTTTGACCTGGCCACCTTTTTTATACGAACACTATGTGGACGGCCATATCTTTTTCTGTTACAGAGTTCTTATTGTACTTATTAATAGCCCGGTACACAAACATTTTACTAATATCAAGCGAAGGAGAGTTTCAAAAAATTGCATTTGGCTCCATAACTATGTACTTTGTGTAATGCAATCACAGCGATTCGGTTCTCTTTATCACCCCATTTCATTTTAATATCGCAATTACAATGTATTGGCGCTAAAATAAGAAAACTCAATGAACAATCATAATATAAAAATGGCAGATTCCAAATTCAAATGTAATATTTTGTTTATTTTTAATTGTAACAGTATTTATGGCCAGACTTTACAGAATTTACTGATATATATACTTAATATACCAGTAAATTCAAAACATTATATAGTAACGGCACTCGTTATTAGAATAATACGGTTGCGTAGTAAAAGAGACGGATATTCAGTAGAGCGTAAACTTAACGGTTTATCACCAGTATTTACTATTCTTTTTACGAGATAACTTGCTTTATTGCCTCCATTTATTTTTACGCTGACCTGTACATGTTCTGCAGCATACATTCGTGTCTAATAATATTTTGGTAGCGACTACTATTTACCTATACTTGTGGAGACAATCCGTAAGACTCTCTAAATTAAGAAATGGTGTATTACTTGTTGTTCAGTACTTGGTGGAGCAGACAAGGTTCAGGTTGGGGGTCGAAAAGTTGGTGACGCATCACGCAGTAGATTGTAACTCTTTTGGTGCTCGCGTCCCGGCAGAACTTATATGGACCTACTTGGACGTGAAGCTGTGGCCGAAGAGGCAAGTATCGCGGATATTGTGTCTGACAACCGGAAGTTGATCGAACCCGCGCCTCACATCGCCGCGAAAATGTGACGTAGATTTAGATTTAAGTTATATAGTTATGTATGTTAGACTATAAGGATAATAATTTTATGGGCTTTGTAGCCTAAATTAAATGATTTTTTAATATTATGTTTAAAACATAATGTCAATTTTTAATACAGTTTCACAAAAAGTGGTGTATTGCAGGGACGTATAGTGTTCGGGATGTGGGCTATTACATACCCGAGCTTTTTCTTTACCTTTTCCGAACTCGTGCGTTCTCTTTCCCAACTGTCAAAATAATGTCTATTAAAAAGAAAAACCAACCACGAAGTTTTAACAAAAAAAAAATGAAAGAAGTTTTTATGATTCATGGAAACATTTCTAAAGAAAACTACGAATTTTTTTCAATATCAGATTTAATTCAATTTCAATTCAATGAGTAAGATTAGGTTTAATTTAATTTCATCTCATTAAATTTCATTTTCATTTCATATCAATAAAAAAAATCTACTGAAGACTTGGCTGTGTGGGCATAGTTCCCTTTGCCTACCCAGAATGGGTGAAGAAAACAAAAAAAAATCTCTGCTTATATTCTTTTACGTCTGGCGCCATTTTCAAAAAATTTTCTTTGCGAGTTTAGTTGTTTGTTGCGCAAAATGAGTAATTTCGACTATATTTTATCTGAATAACACCACCGGAATATAATATATATTATTATTGTATAATTTCACAAAATGCTTCGGAGAACATTGTATCGGAAAAGTCAAAAAGTCGCTACATATCTCTACATACGACGAATTTATTGCGTGGAGAGAAGAGAAAAAAGCAAATAGTTTTTCAGAAAATGTTATGTTAGCATACTTCTACGAACTCTAAGCAAAATTAAAAACCTTCTACGTTATGGTCGAGGTTGTCGATGATAGAAAAGTATGCTGAAAATAAGGAACAACGTGGATAGCTAGATAAGTGACAAACCCAAAACTAAATGGTTTCTCAAAACGACCACCAGACTGTTTTATAACTAAACATTCGAAAATATTAACATCGAATGAAGCGGAAAGGTTTTTGAACGAAGCACCCGATGAACGTTCTTTAGTTACAATGGAAATTTATTAATAAATACTTATATTTTTTTTTAGTATCCAGTTTACGAAATTGCAAAATACAGACAATAATCATTCAATCAGTCAATAATTTTAAAAAAGATTAATCAAATCCGCTTTTGTAGGTTGCGCTGTATTTTGGCGATGTTGTGGCTTGCTGCAAAGAGGATTTAGCCAACATTACTTTAAAAGATATTGAAGCCCATGGAAAAATGCTACTAATCAAGATTCCGAATACAAAAAATAAGATACCGAGAAGCTTTGTTGTTGAAGGAGATTTTCTTAGATTAGTGCAAAAATAGATGAATCATCGGTCCCAAAAAGCAAAAATCGACCGTTATTCCAAAATTATCAAAAAGCTCAAGTGTCAAGTGTCCAGCTCAAGCAATCGGGATAAACACATTTGGTAATATGCCAAAAGAAATAGCTACGTTTCTTGGTTTGACCTCTGCTACATTATTGGCAGATTCAGGGGTCCTTAAAGCGACTAGGTGGTTGGAAGTCAGACAAAGTTGCAGAAGCCTATATTGCTGCTTCATTTAACAACGAATTAAAAACTGGGATAAAAACACACAATCAATTCATTTAAAGTCCAGTCCGTCTCCTTTACATGACAATTATACTGAAGAGAACATTCGTCCATTTACCGGATAGTAATACTTCATTAGATCCAATTCCATCAAATAGCAAACGCCATTATATAACACCTTTGACAAATATACATGAAATTTATCCGAAATTAATAGTAGTTTGTCTCAAACAGGAAATATGTAACCTAAAACTTCCCCAGTTATACAGATATAGCAGTGATATTGTATGTGAATTATAACTTTTATAAGAAATAAATGATTAGTTAGTTGAGTTTATTGTGTTTTTATTACTCTATTAAATTGCTTCATTTTTTCGCAACTGTATTAAAAATAGTTGTTCAGTACACGTGCGGAACCATCATACTATTTTTTTTACCAGTTTATTTATACGGTTTCATATCACAGGATGCCGGCGGGGTGGGCACCACACCGGCACTTTATGCCGCGGTGAAGCAGTAGTGTAAAAATGTTATACTTTTAATTCAAAGGGCCGCAGCCAGCTAGTCAAAAATATGAATTTTTGCTCTCCTGTAAAATAATGTTTATATGCTTTACTGATTTTTTATTTTTGGGACAGCCGAGGAGTTCCGGAGAGTCTAAGTGAATAATAAATGATTTGTTAAGGTAAAAAATACCTAAGGATCAAAGCAATGGAAATACTTGTACACAAAATGGGTACTGTAAAATATCTGAATATCTGGAGCAAAATAACCCATGGGACTGAGCTGCTGTTACATGTCTGTCTCAGATTGATAAATGTAATTATAATTAAATAATTGAAATGATAAGAAAGCCTGGATGTGAACTGCCCGGAGTTAATTTTATAATTTTGAGTTATATTATATAAATTTAAACAAAATGGCATTTAGTGTGATGATGGAATTACAGCCGAGTTTCATAGAGCTGGTGCTAAGCCTAAGGCAGACGTGGTCGCTAACTATGGGCCTTATGAGGAAGCTCAGTGTAAATCAGAGGGCAATGGAGGGGGCTGTGCTTGGAGTTTCGATGCGAGATCGAAACAGACATGAAGAGATCCGTAGGAGAACCAAAGTTACTGACATATCCCATTGGTTACGAAACTGAAGTGGCAGTGGGCAAGCCACATAGCCACAGGGTACAGTTGGCCTTTGGGTCATAAGAGTCCCCGAAAAGCAACCATGTACCAGAAGACTTAGTGTTGGTACGCCACAAGATGGACTGACGATCTGATCAAAATCGCCGGAGTCTTCTCTTCCTTTTTACTGTCGAGTCTGAAGTAGAACTGCTGTAGGCAACGCTTAGTACGGCTTATATACCCCCGTATCTGTTCTATTTCTAAAATGATTCTCTTCCATTCCATCTTTAAATTTAAATATATTTGAATCTTTTATTAAATTAAAACAAATCTTATTACTATATTTACAATATTACAATTAATTTAACAATTTAAGTTGTACTAGAAATTTCTTTTAACTTATTTTATTACAAATTTTCTATCCTTCTTTTCTCTGTTCGATTTGATCCTGAACTTACTAGAAATTTCTTTTAATCTTACAAAACCCAAAAATATCCTTACCCAGGTAGGTGTAGCGAACTCAGGTCTTCAGCGTCTGGAGTAACACTTTTCCGCTGAACTACGAGTATTGTTAACGGATCTCTCGAAATTATCAACGCCTTGCAGTTTGAAAACTATTGTCATTTGCGTTGACGCGTTGCTACGTGACATGAAGTTTGATAACTCTCATCATGTATGTCTTAAGAAACCATCGTTCCGATCATCGTTGCTTCCTTAGTACTTTGCCACCCGATGCACGATTTTCTAGGGACTTCGAGGGGTACGCTGGATCGTGAGAGTCACATCGTTTATCCTTTGTATGGTCTCTTCCAACTTGGTTCAACTTCTCAGACTTCTCCTTTCACTTTACGAGATTGTGTAACCAAACCAAGGTTCCGTCTTCAAAACTATCGATCGTAGCAGGTCTTCACCCGCTCACTTATATCAAGACTGAATGGGTTACAGAGCTTGCGTGTTCCGGTCGGGTAACTGGAAAGCTGCTCGCCAATTTTGACGACGTGCTTCGATTTCTGACGCATCGAACCAGGGCTGTGATCTGCCACCGATCGGTACTACAGAGTACTAACCAATTGGGACAGACCATACGCCAATGCAAAATTATGCACAGATCGCCCTGCGTGGTACGTGATCCAAGCCATTCGGCATTGTGCCCGTTGAAATCACCCAAGACTACGATTTCAGCGGAGGGGATCTGAGCAAGCACGTTATCAAATGCCGCTTGAATGCAGCCCATGAGGTGATCCGTTTCTGCGTCACCACTATGGGACCTGTAGACACACGCATAGATGCGGCCGCGGTCCTCTAAATCTACGCGTAGCCAGAGAGTAGACAGGCCCCTACCCTCAAAATTGCCGAGACGGCGACAGCAGATATCCTCCCTAACGTACACACATACCCCGGCATGAGGCATGAAATTATGCTCAATTTTGTACCGGGGTACGTTAAATATGACGTATCGCTAGGTCGAGATATCTGCGTCTCCGTAAGGAAACACAAGGCCGGCTGCGCCGTCTCAAGGTGGTGGTGGACGGCGTTTAAGTTGGAGTGAATTCCCCGGATGTTACAAAAGTCCACATTAAGCGTGGAGCGGGGTGCCGTGGTGTTGCTGCCCTGTGTGTCCTGTGACATACGCGGTACTGTGCCCCTTAAAGCCTCTATTTACTGACCTTACCACATTTGAACTTAAAAAATAATTAAAAACATCAATTTCAGCAACCACTTTTCCCATTTTTTAGTGTATCACTTTATTATGTGCTTTGTCCGACCTCATTATATGTCCAGTCAAATTCCATTTGTGTTTTCTTATTTTCTCTGAAACACCGCCTACCTTTGTCCTTTCCTTTATGTTTGAGGTTGTCCGCCAATGCTCTAGCCTTATATTCTTCACCTTGTTGTTCAAGTTGGACTGTTGCAGTGCTATTTTTGTATATTTCTTGTAACATTTTTATGCTTTCTACACCTTGTTTTTTTTAGCATTTATATAGATCGAAATATACAAGGAAATAATTCCTCTAAAAGTTTGCCCAAAGTACCTCATCACAAAGAGAATATTCGTCACTAGGGCGTGCGCCCGAGCACTTATAGGGGACACAATAGATTAACAGATTTAAATGCTACTTTCCCCAATAATAATATGCATTGGTGGTAAGTTCGATCTGTGTATTAGTCAAACAATATTATCTCTGATATCTATTATCTACTAATACAACTTACTGATTGTTTTCTCAGAGTATTTTTGTCATATTAATGATTGTGACGTAATTTATACGGTGCGATAATATAGAAGCGCAAAACCAGTAAGGTATTCACATATTGATGCATATTTGAATATAAATTGGTTTAGCTTTGACTGCCCTTCTTGTAACATGGCCAATAAAGCAATTTACAACTGAATGTTGACAATATTAGATACAGTTCCCTAATACAGTTTTAAAGATTAAGTTATAATTCACAACAATTATAAGCAGTTTTAATTCTTATGCTACCACTGTAACAGTAAGTTTAATTAGTTTTAAATATAAATACTTGCTGACCCGGCACAAGTTGATTTCCGTATAAATTATTTCTGACAATTTTGTAGAAAAATAACTTATTATTATATTATTGTGCAAGAATATATTAAATAATCTAATTCTAGTTACGATTATTGTTATTTTTGGAATCGGTGTACTTCCGCCGCGACCCGCTCTCGCCTCTAGCCTCCTCACGACTCAAGCACATCTTACCTATAACTAATTATGTAGTTACAAACCTATCTTGGATGACACCGCCTTGGGACTTATTCATATTCATTTCAAATGCCAAACTTATAAGAAATTATTTATTTATTTCACACACATAACAACTATCCTTACAGGTATTACCTAATGCGACAGTTACTAACAAACAAGAATAACAAACACAGCAAACAACAATCAAATCAAGCTAAAACTAATCATACAATCAAACTACATTACATTACAAATAATATATCACACCAGAAATAGAAAAAACTTAAACATACTACTATTTACCATAACATACTACATATAACAATACCCTTGTGAGTTCACTCCACGTACACTCAAAAATGTCCACTTTGTTGTGGAGTTCGTTTATATGGCGAAGGGCTCTAGTTAAAGGCGACTTTGCCAACATATTTGTTCTTGCCATCGGAATGGATAGTAGTGGCGGATGGAGGCGCCTCCACACGTACCGGTCCGGCACACGAAGACTCAAGCAGCACAGAACTCCCGGGTTGTGCTCCTTCCCGCGCAACAACTTCACCACATACGCTGCTAGAAAAAAATCCCTACGGACGCTCAACTCAGTATACCCAACCATACCCAGCACAAACAGTGTCGGATACATTAGTGAGTAAAATGGGTATACTCCATATAACTTGAAGTATAGTTGCCTAACGAATTTGTTTTAGACACGCACTAACATCAACCTGTACTTGTCCTTATAAGGGCCCCATATCGCCGAGTTGAGAAGAGGGCTATTCGCGCTATTTATAACCTAGGTCCTAGAGAATCATTGAGAGCAAACTTCAAAGAAATTAACATCTTGACTGTTGCTTCTCAATATATTCTTGATAATGTAATGTATGTTCATAGGCACATAAGTGAATTTGCCAGAAACTGTCATAACCATAATGTTAACACCAGGAACAGACATAAACTGATGATGCCTACTACTCGGCTTTGTCGAGTTAGTAAGTCTTTTGTGGGGCGATGTATATGCCTTTACAACAAGATCCCAGAAAATGTTCAAAACAAAGGTGTTACGTTATTCAAAAAATTGTTAAAAAACGTTTGTGTGGTAATGGTTACTATAACATAAATGACTTTCTTAATGATACCACAGATTGGGAATGGAGCGACCGCCCTCAGGCTATTAAATAACAAGTTTAATAGTACAATGTTACTTTGTAAATGTTACTTTAATTGTAAAACATATTTTTGATGAAAAAAAAAAGCCCGCTGAGTTTGTTGCGCCTATTCTTCTCAGGCCTGAGGCATTCACTTTGGAATGGGTGGTAGTTTTTTTTGACTTTCAATAAGTGATTTCACATCCTATTTTGAATAAAAATATTTGAATTTGAATTTGAATTTGTACTCCAGACGACTCCTTACCAGTGCATTATAAAGTACCTTGACGGTTGTGATATTAGTGGACTCTTTAGAGTGTCTCAAAACAAATCCTAAATTTCTATAGGCCTTTTTGCAGGTTTTAATTATATGCTCTCTAAACATCAAGTCCGATGTAAACAAGACACCCAGATCCTGTATCTGCTTCACGCGTTGCACTGTATCCGTGCCTATCTTGTAGTTATACAATATAGGTTTACTGGCTCGGGTAAAACTTAAGACACAACACTTAGCAGGATTGAAGTTCAATTTATTCTGCCTGCTCCAGTCTATCAATTTTGAGATGTCATCTTGTAGGTGGTCACAATCCGATTTTTCTCTTATTTGGAGCATTAACTTTACGTCATCTGCAAAAAGGAGACATTTGCTGTGCCTTAGGACCTCCGGCAGATCGTTTATCGTTATGATAAATTCAAGAGGTCCAAGGTTACTGCCTTGACTTACTCCAGATCTCGTAAAGTAGGGCTCCGATTCGAATATTTTTATTCAAAATAGGATGTGAAATCACTTATTGAAAGTCAAAAAAAACTACCACCGATTCCAAAGTGAATGCCTCAGGCCTGAGAAGAATAGGCGCAACAAACTCAGCGGGCTTTTTTTTTTCATCAAAAATATGTTTTACAATTAAAGTAACATTTACAAAGTAACATTGTACTATTAAACTTGTTATTTAATAGCCTGAGGGCGGTCGCTCCATTCCCAATCTGTGGTATCATTAAGAAAGTCATTTATGTTATAGTAACCATTACCACACAAACGTTTTTTAACAATTTTTTGAATAACGTAACACCTTTGTTTTGAACATTTTCTGGGATCTTGTTGTAAAGTCATATACATCGCCCCACAAAAGACTTACTAACTCGACAAAGCCGAGTAGTAGGCATCATCAGTTTATATCTGTTCCTGGTGTTAACATTATGGTTATGACAGTTTCTGGCAAATTCACTTATGTGCCTATGAACATACATTACATTATCAAGAATATATTGAGAAGCAACAGTCAAGATGTTAATTTCTTTGAAGTTTGCTCTCAATGATTCTCTAGGACCTAGGTTATAAATAGCGCGAATAGCCCTCTTCTCAACTCGGCGATATGGGGCCCTTATAAGGACAAGTACAGGTTGATGTTAGTGCGTGTCCAAAACAAATTCGTTAGGCAACTATACTTCAAGTTATATGGAGTATACCCATTTTACCCACTAATGTATCCGACACTGTTTGTGCTGGGTATGGTTGGGTATACTGAGTTGAGCGTCCGTAGGGATTTTTTTCTAGCAGCGTATGTGGTGAAGTTGTTGCGCGGGAAGGAGCACAACCCGGGAGTTCTGTGCTGCTTGAGTCTTCGTGTGCCGGACCGGTACGTGTGGAGGCGCCTCCATCCGCCACTACTATCCATTCCGATGGCGAGAACAAATATGTTGGCAAAGTCGCCTTTAACTAGAGCCCTTCGCCATATAAACGAACTCCACAACAAAGTGGATATTTTTGAGTGTACGTGGAGTGAACTCACAAGGGTATTGTTATATGTAGTATGTTATGGTAAATAGTAGTATGTTTAAGTTTTTTCTATTTCTGGTGTGATATATTATTTGTAATGTAATGTAGTTTGATTGTATGATTAGTTTTAGTTTGATTTGATTGTTGTTTGCTGTGTTTGTTATTCTTGTTTGTTAGTAACTGTCGCATTAGGTAATACCTGTAAGGATAGTTGTTATGTGTGTGAAATAAATAAATAATTTCTTATAAGTTTGGCATTTGAAATAAATATGAATAAGTCCCAAGGCGTTGTCATCCAAGATAGGTTTGTAACTACATAATTAGTTATAGGTAAGATGTGCTTGAGTCGTGAGGAGGCTAGAGGCGAGAGCGGGTCGCGGCGGAAGTACACCGATTCAAAAAATAACAATAATCGTAACTAGAATTAGATTATTTAATTAGATTGTATAAAAATACGCAATTATTTTTATACTTTTTAGCGCACAATATACCTATTGTTTTGGAATAGTGTTTTTGAAGTCGGTTGTTTTTTTTTTAACTTTTTTTTGTGTACACTTTAGCAAACCTGGATTGATATTGTTTGATAGTGTTATTGACGTATTTTGTGATATAATTAATTAATTGTATATTTATATAATTAATTATATCACAAATAACATTAAAAATATATGTTTGTTTTTATGTTATTTTTATATTCCGTCATCGTTTACAGTGCTCAATGCACCTTTCACTCATATCCTATATTCTTGCACAATAATATAATAATAAGTTATTTTTCTACAAAATTGTCAGAAATAATTTATACGGAAATCAACTTGTGCCGGGTCAGCAAGTATTTATATTTAAAACTAATTAAACTTACTGTTACAGTGGTAGCATAAGAATTAAAACTGCTTATAATTGTTGTGAATTATAACTTAATCTTTAAAACTGTATTAGGGAACTGTATCTAATATTGTCAACATTCAGTTGTAAGTTGCTTTATTGGCCATGTTACAAGAAGGGCAGTCAAAGCTAAACCAATTTATATTCAAATATGCATCAATATGTGAATACCTTACTGGTTTTGCGCTTCTATATTATCGCACCGAAATTACGTCACAATCATTAATATGACAAAAATACTCTGAGAAAACAATCAGTAAATTTTATTAGTAGATAATAGATATCAGAGATAATATTGTTTGACTAATACACAGATCGAACTTACCACCAATGCATATTATTATTGGGGAAAGTAGCATTTAAATCTGTTAATCTATTGTGTCCCCTGGAAAAGTGGTTTGCTGAAATTGATGTTTTTAATTATTTTTTAAGTTTTAATAAGGTACGGTCAGTAAATAGAGGCTTTTATTATTATTTCAGCGTTCTTAATTTTGTATCAAAATCACATCCTCAGAGAACACACCTAGGGATGGTCCTCTATCTGGATATTGAGGGCTTTGGAGCATTAGCGATAGCCTCACACTCCAGCAGGATGTGGTTCGTAGGCCTCTTGCAGAGTTTTAATTCACTGAGGCCTATATTTGCCACGTGACCTTTACGTTTGCAGAGTCCAGAGCATAGACTTGTGAGGGTTTTAAATGACTTCTGGCTATGTTTATACAAAGTTTTGCCCGCCACCGGTTTGCCATCTAAGAGTAGCTTAGCCTGCCTGGTAACAAACCCCAGTGATTAATTGCTTCGCAAGTTTCCTGATTCTTCAAAACACTATGCCCTGTACTTTCCCGGGACCGTAAAAAGTATAGGGGAGTCCCAAGCCCATAGGTGTCGTAAGAGGTGACTAAGGCCTTTCTAGAAGTGAGAGAGTCACGCTGCCGTCTTATGACGTCAGCACAATCGGGCCAGACTTGTCCGGGTTAATTACCACACACGCACAGAATACCGGCGTGAAGTAGCGGCCTAGTGCCACTATGTTTCGCATAGGTTAGTGTCGAGGACCGCAGGCCATTCCCCCCCGTCCCCCTTCCTCCCCACAAAATATGAGTGAGCGGTCCGAAAGATAGCAAGGTACCGGCTCTACCAGAGCCGGAGAATCCCTCCGCGAGCACTGTCGCTCGGGCTGCCCTTCGTATTTTGGGGCGGATACAGAACCACGCATGACCGAGGACAAACGAGGCAGTAACACCACGGCACCCCGCTCCACGCTCAACGTGGACTTTTGGAATATCAGTGGAATTCACTCCAATTTAAACACCGTCCACCACCACCTTGAGACGGCGCAGCTGGTCCTGTGTTTCCTTACGGAGACGCAGATATCTCGACCTAGCGATACGGCATATTTAACGTACCACGGGTACAAAATTGAGCACAATTTTTTGCCTCATGCTGGGGTATGTGTGCACGTTAGGGAGGATATCTGCTGTCGCCGTATCGGCTATTTTAATGGTAGGGACCTGTCTACTCTCTGGCTCCGCGCAGATTTAGAGGATCGCGTCCGCATCTATGCGTGTGTTTACAGGTCCCATAGTGGTAATGCAGAAACCGGTCATCTCATGGGCTGCGTTCAAGCAGCAATTGACGACATGCTTGCACAGATCCCCTCCGCTGAAATCGTAGTCTTGGGTGATTTCAACGGGTACAATGCCGAATGGCTTGGATCACGTACCACAGACTACGCAGGGCGATCTGTGCATAATTTTGCATAGGCGTATGGTCTGTCCCAATTGGTTGAGTCGCCGACGCGGCTCCCGGATGTGGATAGCCACATGCCGTCCTTATTAGATCTTGTACTGACTATACATCCCGATGGTTACCAGGTCTCTGTCGACGCCTCTCTCGGAACGTCCGACCATTGCCTGGTCAGGAGTGGATTGCCTATCCGACGCCACCGTCGCACGACCACCAGCGAACCGCCGCGTTTGGCACTACAAGTCAGCAGATTGGGATAGGATGCGTTCCTTTTTTGCAGCCTACCCTTGGGGCAGGGTTTGTTTCCCTTCGGATGATCCTAGTGCCTGCGCTATTGCAGTAGCCGATGTGATACTGCTGGTCATGGATATTTTTATACCAAGCTCTGTAGTACCGATCGGTGGCAGATCACAGCCCTGATTCGATGCGTCAGTTAAAGCAGCATCTGACTGCAAAAAACAGGCGTATCGAATTTGGGTTGCGGCGCTGGGCTCAAAGGATCCGAACTGCAAAGTTCTAAAGAGGAAATATAACCATGCCTCCAGAAGCATTTACTGATAATTATATTATATTTATTAAAGGAACATAACATAACAAAAGCTGATAAGTAATATTATGAATGAATGAATTTTCTTTATAGGTACAATTTGTACGCTTATGAAAGTCAAGTTTGATGCCATATTGGTACAAGGGACTACTACGAGATTACAAAAGTAATTTCAAATAATTGGAAATATATTATGTTTTATTTTTTATTTCTATTCACATGTATTTATTTTCTTTCTTAAAATCTGTATTAAAAACTATGTCGTATTTCATTTATCTAACACATAATATAATTTTATAATAAAAACAAAATGCATCGACGTAAAAAACTAGATTCACTATCTCTTAGTAAAAGGTTGCCAAAAATGTCCAAGTGGCGTTGATAAACGTACACATTAACTTATATAGATAACATTAAAACATTAATTTATGTATTTTCTTTGATTAACGTGAGTGTTACACATTTAAATAAAACACTTTTTAAGGATTTCTACATTCGGTTCGACCAACAAAAAGTTTTGGTAAAAGGGAATAGATTTCTCCCAAGACTGGTACGTAAAGCCATCGAAATTAAAAAACACCCAAATTTCAATAAAGAAGATGGTCTTAAATTAGCTAACACCTGGGATCCAATAATCTCTAAATTAAAACCCATAACTACACATACCAAAAAAGAAGAGGACACTGTCAGTAAATTTTGCCAAAAACCATCTGTGTACAGCAAATACCACCTCCGAGGAAATAAATGGCGCTAAACTTCATAATGACAACTATGACAAATACTATCTTTGACTTACTTCATCTGCAGTCCCCCTGAAAACGAGTTCTGGAAAGGTCGAAGTCGAGTCTGAAAAACGTCGGGTTAACTAACCGTTACAATTATACGCGTTTTAATCTTCTAAAAGTGTTTTATTTAAACATTTATTTAAATTAGCACCTTACTTGGTGGTAGTAATGTTCAAAGTCTATTTATGGTATACCCTTATAAGAAGCTCATTGTTACTGATCACTTTGTCATTGAGTGGCGTTGTATTCCAAGGGTCGTTAAAACAACTGAACGAAAACTCTGCCTAATGGACGCGTAGGCTGAGTTTTGTTTTAGACAATTATTAGCGTGATTGTTGTTTATTGTATGTCAGTGGCAAAATATTATTAAAACTTAAACTAAGAGTGCCGCTGGCAGCGGTGACAGGAGTGCAGATAAAGCTATCACTGTGTATCTTTGAGCCGACCGCCTAGCGAGAACCGCTTCATATATTGATCGAGGCTCGTTGCCTTGCCTTTGAGATCAGTCACCGTAATGACTATCCGGACTATGATCGTCGAGTCAACGTCTCATATGACGGTTATCTCGTTAGTCAAGTCATTTTAGATGTCGTTTGGTGATACACATCATTGAAGGCTGACTTATGCCTTCTGATGTTGATGAAAGTATCTAAAAATATAATATGGAGTTAGTGCTGGAACAGGAACTTATGAAATGTTAATAAAAATGCCACCAAAAACATAACATGTAAAATAATTAACCATGTCTCGCAACTCAGTTCTTCCAGCGTAGAAAGTTGGGAGATTCATGTAATGTCAAGTCTGTCAATTTATTCAAACCCTACAGTCCTTCTGTTCTAACGGGCTGTCCATCTTAAGTTATTACGTAACAAGCTGACCCGACAGACGTTGTTCTGTTAATAATAAAAAAAAACTCCTGCGAGTGGATTTTCGTAAAATCCGTTCTTAGCTGACCTCTACTCGGCGAAAGGAAGATTCCTACCAAATTTCAAGTCTCTATGGCTTATGGTTTCAGGGATATCGTGATAAGTGACTATATACGTGGAAATCTCTTATATATATGGATTAGCTAAACCAAAATTAACTACATCTCATAGTGACACTATCCATATCAAATATATCCATATTAAAAATAATAAGATAAACTTGGCAATCGCATGAAAACATGTGTACTTTCAAAAAAGCGCGTATAACTTTCTTGAAGGCCGGCAACGCTCCTGTGATTCCTCTGGTGTTGCAAGAGAAAGTGGGTGGCAGTGATCACTTAACACCAGGTACATACGCTCGTTTGTCCTCCTTTTCTATTAAAAAAGGCATCTTTTTAATTTAAAAGACAATGTACTCGTATCTGAAAAATAATACATAATAATTTGATTAGATTGCTCAGTGCCAGCACCAAGTCAATCTATTTATTTAAAACATAAAAGATTTTTAGCATTGACATAACACACGACGGCACTTATGTAGTACGTGAGTAGGTTCTACTTGATTCTGGATTGTTTGCTTGTTGTTTACAAGTAACCATAACGATAGATTGATTGGTTGCAGGCTTGCAGCTCTAGGCTATGTTTGAGTTAACAGACAAAGAATTCTTAATAAATACGAATTTACAAGTGATAGGATCACTGTGTTGTCACAATAAAAATTATAACACACTGACCTGCAAAAATATGTATCATATTTTCAATTTTTTTTTTTTTTTCTTAACTATAGAAGGTACAGATTTAAGATTAAAAACGTTTTGTTGCAAATTTTACAGGCTTTAAATCTTAGAAACTAAAATTATACATTAGTAACATTTTTAACTTAAAAAAGATAAAACAAACAAACAAAAATCAACTAAAATGTATTACATGTTATTTAATTTTTAATAACTGGTATTGCCTCCTCCAGTTCTGATTACAGCTTCGAGCCGGTTCGGCATACTGAACACTAGGTTTCGGAGCCGATGTTGGGGAATATTCTCCCATTCTTCTACCAGGGCCTGCTTTAGTGCCCTGAGGGTAGTAGGTGGTGGTCTGCGATTTCTGACTAGCCTCCCAAGCTCATCCCAGGCGTGTTCAATTGGGTTGAGATCAGGACTTCTTGATGGCTAAGCCATCACGCTGATACCGACCTCCTGAATATACTCTTGTACGATATGAGCCGTGTGTGGCCGGGCATTATCATGCATTCCAACACTTCGCCTTCCATCAGAAGTGTAAAGGGAGAATCGAGACTCATCTGCAAAAAAATTCTTGACCATTCTTCTTCATCCCACTGCATGTGTTCACGGGCGTATCGCAGTCTCACTACTCGATGCTGTCTTTCGAGTTTTGGGCCACTCGCTGGTCTTCGGGGTTTCAAATTTGCTTCAGCAAGTCTTCTTCTCACTGTACTGTCACTAATGTAGTCCCTCCGGGTCTGAAGTAGCTGTTGCTGGACTTCAACTGCATTTTGGTGGCGATTTATTAACACAGTGGAAATAAATATAATGATCTTCTCGGGCACTGGTACACCTGGGTCTGCCATTACAAGGTCTCATCAGATGGTGTCCAGTCTCTTCGTACCTTCTTGACCGTTCGTACCGTCACACCCACCATTCTTGCAGTGCGACGCATACTGATGCCTAGTTCCAGAAAAGCCATGATAGCACATTCTTCAACTGAAAGAGGTATGATAAATAAATGTTATGTGCTTTTTAGCATAAATTTTTAAAACAAGACCCATCGATCTTAAAAAAATTTAAAACAAAGAAAATGAAAGGAATGGTTTTGTTTTTTAAGTTTTTTTTTCAGTGAATTCTTAAAAGAAGGTTACCGACTATAAAGTTTTTATGTACAAAATTAAATTCTCTTTGGAGTCCTTTTTATTTCGAAAGTATATCTTGTGAACTTAAAACGTTATCCCAATTTTAAAAGTGTGATACTTACTTTTGAAGGCCAGTGTAGTTGTTGTTAAAGCCCTTACATGAATTAATTCTTACGGAACAGTATCTTCAACGGAAGTTTGTTTTAACTTTTCTGACTTCTTGTGTCGCATAAAAGTGGACTGAACCAATTCCTGCATATTTACTTGGCACCACAAATCAGTTCATCCTGTTGCATTTATCCATTGCATTTTATTTTTTGGATCTAATGGAAACCTGAAATATAATATTTTTATTTATTATGTTACTATACATACTTATCATGCCCTCTATTTTATTATCAATTATAGGAACACGTCTGAAATATATCGCTATATTTTCCTTACTCTATACAAATACACAGTTGTATATAAATACTTGCTGGATGCTATTTTAATAAAATTGACAAAAAAACATAATTTAAACCCTATAACATTGGTAAAATCTATTGCACCATGGTATGGCAACATTCTCGTCATGTTTTATGTTATGTTTTTTTTTGATAGCGATAAATTTACTGAAAATAAGTGACTATTGATAAAAAATCAATACTTTTGGAAAGAATATTTCATATAATTTGTATTTAGGTCAAGCTTGTTGCACGTTATATTGAAAACGTTAGGTGAAAAGTAATACTTACGTGTGGAAGCGAATTCCTGGATTTTTTATATTAACTACGGCTTTGGCAGCAATACACAATACACGCAACCATATTGATAAGTTTTATTACTTTATTCTAGAAATACCTTTAACACACAAAAAATGTTTCAAAACATTAAGTCACAAAACTACTATTCGCAAGCTCGATGAAATGACAGATCTTTGTTTATTCGGCGTTCAAGAAACTGGAGTGCCATAGAAAATAATGAGAATGTACTTAATCTTGATACCAACATAATCAACTAATGACGTAATATCAGAGCTGCCAATACAATAAATATATAGAGGGTTGGAATCAATCCATAATTTTTATCGATAATTAACTAATAATTTATATTGTATTATAAATTAGTATAAAAAATGTCTACTTTTAAGGTTCTCTTTTGTTAATTTTAAGATGGATCTAAGCCAAGTCTAACTAGTTTAAACTAGGGATACGTTTTAGTTATCTCAAGGAAAAAAACAATTTAGATATTTTTTTTTTTATAATTTTGTTTTGCGTTGTGTAGTAGTTTCGGTTATGACAGTCTGGTATTAGTTTTTCTGATGTTGCAGTAAATGTTTTTGAAATCGTAGGCGCAGGTCCTGAATCTGAAATTATAACAGAATACATATAAACAAAAAGAAATAAGTTAACCCTAAATTTTAGGATTTAAATATTTTTTGCACTTCATGTACAATATAATATAATAAAGAGGATTTTTAAGGGTAATAAACTTATAAACCTTATAATAAGTAATTTAAAATAAAATATCGACAATCGATAAAAAAGTGTCAAACACTACATATGAATTAAATCAATACTCTATCACTTTTAATAACTTTAAGCATTCTTAATTAGCTTATTATTTGTTCTTTACTTCTTACCTTTCTTTATCCAAACATAATTTAGCCAGGAAAATTCTCAGAAAAATTTAGTACAATGTCATACATTTTCAAGTTTCCTAGAGAGTTGCGCCAGGCTGGTTTATTTGTCCCAAAAGTTGACATATGGCAAAACAAATAAATGGGTTACGCGATAGAGATGCAAGATCAATAGCTTTGTCCCGTTCTATCTATTTGTATTGAAGTTAGCGACGCTACTTCTGTAGCGTTAATATTGTAAGCCAGCAATCTATTTCTAGTATTGACATTATAAGTGTCACAATTCTTTTTATAAAAAAATGTATATTTTTTTTACATAAACAGGATTTTCATACATGTATTGCAGTGTCAAAGTCAAAACCATTATTTCCTTAAACTTATTTCTTAATGACATTCTTGGGTCCTATTTTATAGATGGCACGAATAGCTCGCTTCTGCAGTGTGAAAATAGTGTTATCTTGATACCTTTGATGTCTTTGTGTTTCGCACCAGAGTGACCTTGTTATATTTGGATAATTAGTTTAATTTCACTCTGCATTCCCTCACCAGATTCATAACACAATGTCTTGCAAAATCATTTACTATAACACTGTGATTATGATGTGTATCGGTTTACTCATGAATATTCATATTGAAATATTACATAGTAAGAGTACCTGTTCACGGTTTTTGTACACAAATAATGAATGTTTATTGCTATGGTAGTATTTTAATGATTGCAATGTGTATAAAAATAAATTGAAAATGGTTTATTCAACAGAATTTGCAATAACTACGCTACCAATGTGATATACATATTTATCAAATGAAACTTCTTAAGGCCTGAGACTAAACTGTACAGAAAGCTATGTAATTTGTTCGGTGTATGATCAATCTGAGAAACTCTACCAGGGTATATTAAACACAATATTAAAAGTGATTTTTCTTTATAAATTGTCGTTATTTGTTTTATTAAGCTGTTTAGTTGAATTTTTTAGTTTCTACTCGTGCAGTGCAGTATTTTGCACAAAATGTAGTCTGCTAAATGTTAATATTAAGTGTTATTTAGTTTTAGTTCTAATATGCTCTTATAACCAGCGGGAGGCTCCTTTGAACAGGAAGCCGGCTAGATTATGGGTACCACAACGGTGCCTATTTCTGCCGTGAAGCAGTAATGTGTAAACATTACTGTGTTTCGGTCTGAAGGGCGCTGTAGCTAGTGAAATTACTGGGCAAATAAGACTTAAAATCTTATGTCTCAATGCGAAAATTGCAATTATTGTGCCGCTTAGAATTTAAAGGGTTTTTCAAGAATCCTACTGAACGTCCTGCTCGTCTCATCCCTTGTTTTCATAAAAAATAAAAAAAAATGCTATTTCAACTATTCTTATGGAACGCCTAAGGCATGAATATCTCCTCCGAACAACTCTCTATGTCTGTATCCTGTGAAACTCATGTCCAGTAACAACAGCAATCTATTAATTATTTCATCCACCCATCTTATAACATAGAACACCAGGTCGTTTGTGAATCTCTAACGGCTTATGAGGCTTTAATTAGCCCAAATTTAACCAAGTCTTGATTATAAATATTTTTACTATGTGTTACGCTTATTTTTATGGAAAAACTTGAGTATTAATCTAACACAAATTTTCCATGTTAGAAGAGTAAAACTAATTATCTAATATATAAAATTCTCGTGTCATGGTGTTAAACATTGAACTCCTCCGAAACGGCTTGACCGAAATGAAATCTCATGAAATTTTGAGTGCATATTGGGTAGGTCTAAGAATCGGACAACATCTATTTTTCATCCCCCTAAATGTTAACGTTTTATTTTTAAAAAATTTTTGACTTTTTTTTAAATTTTGATTTCGATTTCACCCATCTACGATCAACAGTTACTTTTTTATCGCGATTTCAATATCGGCAATACAGCGTTTGCAGGGTCAGCTAGTTTTTTTATAAAAAAAGAAAGAACAGCACTAATATTGAACTGTGTAAACATGATATAAATCATCGGTGGGGCGTAATGACTCAACTTATACATATCGTATTTAAGAAAACTTTTTTACATCAATAAGAAACTTTTTTCATTTCATCGAAACGGTTGAGTAGAACCAAAGACAGATGGTCTTCGTAAGCTTAAATGATTCATGTTATATCTGTCGGTTGCGATTGTTCTAAGGTTAGTACGATAGATATCTGCTAGATTGTTGGACCGCATCTGATGAAGCAGTAGTGTATCACCACGAATTGGCCAACAACCATTTACAATCTCTTTTATGAGTAAGCTTCGTTCTAAGGCATAGTTACAGTGCTTGGCCTGGCCAGTTACACATTCCAAAGCTCCCTTGCAAAAATAGTATAGAATCCACTTTTCATCAAACACCATAAGTTTACCATTATTTAAAACGAAATTACGACAATTACTATTACAAGAGCACAAGAAAGCTTGGCTCAAGATTATAGTGTATTATGTTATTTTATATAAAGCATCCGGACTGGATATTTTAAATCATAGTTGATTTTAATAAATGCTATAAAGCATCTAAACTAGATATTTTAAATCATAGTTGATTTTAATATATGCTATAAAGTATCCGAACTAGATGTTTTAAATCATAGTTGATTTTAATATAATATGCTATAAAGCATCCGAACTTGATATTTTAAATCATAGCTAATTTTAATATATGCTATAAAGCATTCGAACTAGATATTTTAAATGATATTTGATTTTAATATATGCTATAAAGAGTCCGAACTTGATATTTTAAATCATACTTGATTTTAATATATTCTATAAAGCATCCGAGCTATTTTTTTGTAATCATAGATTTTAATCTTAGATAATTTATACGCCTATATAGAGTCTCCTGCTGTTAGACCGATAAAAACAGGCCAGGAATATTAGTTTAGTGTGCGCAACAAGCTACGCCTTACACTCGCAACTTGTATTACACTTTTTGTTAGTGTACGTGAATTGTTCAAAATAGAGGTTATTTCAAAATTCTATTTTTTTCGACGTTTTACAGCTGTCATAGTCTATTTAGATGTATCAAAGATTTAATATATTATATTGTTGGTGTTTTCTGTCTGGTGCTGGGTATTTTATTTCATTTTACTTTGTTTTCAATTGTATAACATTGTAATAATCACGGAACAGAATATTTTTCTGCTCTGTGGAAATAAAGTTCTATTTTAAATTAAAAATTGTAGGTACCTATCATTTATAGCGTATAAATGTTGGGACAGCTGCTAGGAGGTCACAAAATGGCTGAAGCGGAAGATCGGCGCTGGTCATGCATAATGTGTGTGGTCGCATATGCGAAGCTTGAGCTTATTTGCGGCTAGTTTGTACCTTCCCAATCTTATTTTAATATGTATTGTATGTTTAATACTAATTTAATTCGAGTATTGCTTGCACAATTCCTTTTTTTTTTATGGAATAGGAGGACAAACGAGCGTACGGGTCACCTGGTGTTAAGTGATCACCGGCGCCCACATTCTCTTGCAACACCAGAGGAATCACAAGAGCGTTGCCGGCCTTTAAGGAAGGTGTACGCGCTTTTTTTGAAATTACCCATGTCGTATTGTCCCGGAAACACCGCACAAGGAAGCTCATTCCATAGCTTTGTAGTACGAGGGAGAAAGCTCCTTGAAAACCGCACTGTAGAGGACCGCCACACATCCAGATGGTGGGGATGAAATCCTAACTTGTGGCGTGTAGTGCGAAGGTGGAATTCGGCGGCAGGAATCAGGTTAAACAGCTCTTCGGAACACTCCCCGTGATAAATGCGGTAGAAGACACACAATGAAGCGACGTCTCTACGCAACGCCAAGAGATCCAGCCGTTCACAGAGCACTGAGTCCCCGACAATTTGAGCTACTCTACGTTGCACGCGGTCAAATGGATTTCTATACCGGTTTGACATGGTAGGACAAGCTTTTACCCGAGCTTCTCAAAACTTCTTCTTCTTCATTTTTTGAGCTTTTTAATTGTACCGATTTGATGCAAATGGGTCAATATTGTTAGTATTCTAACATTAACCATGCCGGTAATTATTTGGTAGGTATATGCGAATCAACTTCAACCATCGCGTTCAATTTATCATAATTTATCTTAGTGGCTGGTCTTCTTCGGGTTCATTCTTCAAGTCAAAGTTTCCTCTACGAAAATAATTAATACAAAACCGCATGGTGCGTTCTTTAGCAATATCATCTCCTCAAATTCTAAAATAAGACGGATAATATAGCTATGAATTACCAACTAAACTACTTTTATTTTATTTTATTTATTTTAAAAATAAGAGGAAACATCGTATGAAGTAGCAATTAAAAATTTAAATAGGGATGGTGGAATGAATATGTTTTTAAAACATTCGAACACATAGAGAGGCGGAGTATTTTTTTAAATGAAAATAAGATACGACATGAACAGAACGTTCAGCTGATGGTTATAGATACGCCCTGCCTATTACAAAGCAGTGCCGCTCAAGATTCTTGAAATTTTTGCTCTTCAGACCGAAACACAGTAATGTTTACACATTACTGTTTCACAATAGAAACAGGCGCCGTTGTGGTACGTAATCTACTCAGCATCCTGTGCTAAGCAGCCTCCCACTGAACGTATGTTATGTGCGAATAAGCAAGTAATTATTAAATAGATTATAGCACACAAAATATATGTATTTGAATGTGCAACCATGATTAAGGTATTGCTTGACGGACAACATGCACTGAATTACATCTCGTTTTCACGCAATGCGTCCCGTCCCGCTTGTACTCTCAATTATTCAGTTCAACGCCGATTTCCGCGGTAAACGCGCGTCGTGTTCTGTGTCGTAACAATGCTAAAACTACGGAAAAGTCATCCGAGAGTACCAATAAATATTAAACAATATAGTTATCTTTTAAAATGAAAAAAAAAA
This sequence comes from Leptidea sinapis, assembly GCF_905404315.1. Lineage (NCBI taxonomy): Eukaryota > Metazoa > Arthropoda > Insecta > Lepidoptera > Pieridae > Leptidea > Leptidea sinapis. The sequence continues at coordinate 7,035,007 of NC_066292.1, read as the reverse complement.
ACGTTTATTACTTTACCACATTTGTTATACTGATTTCAAAATTTAAAAATTTCAGTGAACTTCGGCCAGATATTGTATGTTGTAGATTTTGACGCGAGATACATATTTAATTATAATTTTAGCTAAAATCCATTTGTTTATTTTATAAGTAAAAACAGTGATGTTTATACTTTAAAACAACATTATAATGAATGCTACTGCAGCTTTCAGCGAATTAGATTTAAATTCGAATGTTACTTTAAGTGGGACTTTACAGTTTGATGTCGAATTGGATATATTGTTTCAACCGGAAATAGTACTTATATCTTTGTATATACCTGTAATATTGTTGTCACTTTTGGCGAATATATTGCTTATAGTGGTTGCTGTAAAGTGCAATTATACCAAAAGGTAAGTTATCTTATAATATATCAATGCTAGAATTAGGCCGAGAGCTGTAGAGCGTTTTTAGATATTGCTCAGACTTTACTTAGGTAAAACTTAGGTGAGTGTAGTACAATGCGAGCATGACTTTTGCATTGGACTGCCTTATTTTATGCTCAGTATAATATCAACTGTCAAATGATGATAAAAAGAAAGTCAAAGATTATGCTAAGCTTACACTCAGCTAAGTTTGCCATGACTTCCATGCCATAGTCTCACATCGTAGTTTAAACATTATATTCGAACACTCACATTCACTCACACCACACAACCTACCCACCGTTTCAGTTACTCAATATGGATACGATTTCTTCCTTTTTTTCTATTTAATTTTTTCTTGTAAGTTTTTCTAGTATTTTTCGTTTTTGTCTTAAACTACTTTGTCACATACTTACTTATTACTGTGAGGCAACTCTACGTTCAGAGATTAATGTTACGATTTCATGGTCTGGTTAATGTGGAAGATATAAAGGAAGCCTAAAATAGACGTATTAAATATAAACTATTTAGCGTACCAAATTTTAATAAATTCTTCATCAATGGATTCCCGTGTTATTTAGGTAGCTTTTTGTTTAATAAGATAAATAAAGAGTTAAAATTACACAAAGTAAACTATCAAAAAAGTAAAAAACTTCTATTTGAATGGCTGAAAACCTTGGACTACACTGAAACTGAAAATTTACTTAATATTATAAGGTAAAAATTTTCTTCAACACATACACCAAGTCACTACATACACACACACACACACATATTTACATAACCATCATCTACACTAACACCAATTACTTTCTGTATCTAATTAAGTTTTGTTTATCTAATTAAGTTTCGTTATAATATATTTATTTTTTGTATATTCGCTCCATCATTTTAACGATGTGCTTTGGGGGCCCGGTGACTTGTAGCACAGGTATTTTGTTACCTATTTCAAGCGCAGGTCTCTCACAATTATAACAATGTATCAATATAGATTTTAATAAACTGTGTATTGTAAGTTTTTTAAGAGAGAAAATAAATATATTTTGATTTGATTGATTTGATATTGTACTGTTAATAGTATTCCTTTTAATTGGCGTATCTATTCTGTATTATTTTTAATATACTCTTTTCATTTTGTTAGCTGTAAGGAATCATAAATAAATAATTAAATAAATAATAATAAGTAAAATTCCATACATAGTACATATATTGAACTATAACAATTGGTAACTTAACCTATTATATACAATTACATATATTTACACTTAGATTAATCTGATTTGTAGTTACAAACTCTATTTTGTAATTAGTTTAATTTTTTTTATTATAAACTACCTAATTAATTTATGCATGGACCCCGTTGGGGTAAAAGCCTCCCCCAAGGCATGATATCCTTCTCTGTTATTAGCTCTGTCTAGCCAACTTCCGCCGGGTATGCTACGATTTCGTCTGCCCATCTGGCCCTTGGTCGACCTCTTGATCTGGTGCCTTTTGGCCCAGACCCCTTTACTGACCACAGGGTCCATCTATCGTCCTTGTAACAGACTACGTGACAATCCCACTTCCATTAAGCCTTCAAAAGTTAAGGCATTGCATACTTTTGTCTTCTTTCAAAATGATGTCAACGTTCTTTACCTTATCCTTCAGTTCTATACCTACGCAACTTCTTTCCATTCTTCTCTGGGTAGTCTGAATTTTGTACCTTGTTTTGTGATCGAACATCCAAGTTTGACATTCTTAAGTGAGGCATGATAGAAGTACTATTATCTTGATCGGTAGTGGCGGCTTCCATGCCATGCCTTCTTCTAAGCCTAGAGGTTACAGTAGACTGCATTTGCCGGCGGTATTATAGATGGAGCGATTTGAAATTGTATTTTTGTTTAAAAGGGACGTATATTTAAAGGGACATTTATACTGCCAGATTGGTAGTAATTATTATCCTAGACAAATATTTATCTTAAACTTTTTACAGAGACAAAATATTTTTTACTTTATAGTAACCATTTTTTAAATAACGTATGTTTAACTATGGTATATTTTTATTTGTATTTTTTTATAGCTGCGTTCAACTTTTTCTATGCTACAACATTAAAAGGATAGCTTAGCTTATATGTATGTAATGGACCATCTACAAAAACAAATAATCAATATTCTTCGAGCGACAAAATATTTTAACCAATTAAAAAATGTGTTTTCAAGTTTTGGTCTTCATAACACAAACATAAAATTCATTATTTAAAAAATTATTATGCGTTGCTGAATAAAAATAAATACAATTATTACATTTCCTTTTGGTCGTTTTAAATAGGTTCCGTTCCTAAAAGTAACTCCTTTACAGAATAAAATACAGTAGATCTTAACTTTTATTAATCTTATCACAACCAACCTATAGTTATTTTGACAGGGCTATTTATTATTAATAAATCATTGTATTTTTTGGATGCAATTACTAATTAAGCCAATAATCACGACCATCATGATTGCTTTGTGAACATACGGAGCATCCTTACACAAACAATAAATTCAAGCTCTAAAGGTTGATGCATCCAATATACGATAATTTACATTTATACAGTTTATTATTTATAACTTTTTATGAAATATTTTATATTATTTTAACGCGATTCATATATTGGATGCAGCACCTTACAAATTAATTTGTTATGTATACCTAGGTAACACTGTAAATGTTTAGAAAATAAAAAACGGCTTAATGTAGAAAGTTGCCAATACTTTTATTGTTTTTCAAAGCAATCTCCGTTCCTCTCTACACATCCTCAAATTCGATGGTACCACTGAGAAAAGCAGTGGGCCCATTCTTGCTTAGGGGTTTCTTCTATGACATTTTCGTACGCTTTCACCGCATCTTCAGGGCTCGTAAAGCGAATACTTCGGTCAGGACAGTATGGCGGATGAATCATTATCTCGACACCTGCCATGGATGTGTGGAGTGCTGTTGGAGTCAAGTAAGTATTTGAAAATCATCGTAAATAACCCAACGAGTCTAATTAATTTTTCGTTTACTTTATCTGTTTCAATTTTATTATTAGTTTAATACTGACAAAGCATAGAATTGCTTAAATAATTAAGTATAAAATGTAATCAATCATCATTAGTTGGGAAATAATGATGCTTCCATTTGGGTGGTGATGAAACGCATCAGACTAGCTCTATTAATAGTGATGAGAGGTTTGTATAAGCTTTACTCATTACAGCTTCTATTTGCTGGTTTATTCAGTCTGAAAGCTACGAAGGCCAACATGTGCTAAAAGGACTCGGAAATTGAAATTTACATACTCTTTTGTTTTCAAATTACCTCATTCATAAGCTAGGAGTATTACCGGCAGCAATATCATTCTTGTTTATATATTCCTTTGATTTTACGTTAAAAACGCTTAAAAGTTTTTAATAGAATTATATTACGTTATAAAAAATAAATGTATTTTATCTGTAACAGGCCATAAGGCCAGAGTATGTATTGTGGTTTTTGCTTCCATCACCTTGAACTAATTTTAATTAAATTAAATAACTGAAAAAAAGAGAGACTTGTTTGGCTCTGAAGCATGGACGATCCGAGCGCCAGAGAGAAAATAAATTGACGCGTTTGATATGGATATTTCGGAAATACGTGGACAGCTAAGAGTACAAGTAAGTCTGTAATGGAGCAATTTCCAAAGACCACGCGGACGATCCCAGCCGCTGGTCAGACCAGATCATGACACTCACTGGCCTACCACTTACCACTGCATTGAGAAAGGCCGAGGACCGAAAGGAGTGGAAGGCTTTAGTGACCAACGTTAAGAAAACCTTGAATATGTACACGACCATCAGACATGAAGAATGCGACCAAGAAGAAGAGAACTGAAATAATTGCTGCTAATAGAAAGGAGTAATACAATAATTAAGTGATAATAATTGTACCTAAAATTCAAGAAATGGTCGTGATATTTGAGAAACTTGTCCACATCATTTAGTTTTATCTGTTGTTTACGCTGAAGACAGCGATTGATATCAAATTACAATATTTAATATAAGTTAATTATATTATATCCAATGAGAATGCACATCATAGAAAACCAATGCTGAAGTATGGCACATGCCACAAATGACACCATAATAAGCTTCGACTGTTAGGTATGTATTTTATGTTTCTGCGTTTACTCCAGTTATTTAAAATATTGGCAGCAATGTAAACATTTTTTCAGTTTAAGCTGCATATTTTGAATTTAGAACCCGATTTGGACAGTGACATCAGTGGAGTAGCTTTTAGGTATTTCTTGTATACCCTGACGACAAAGAAGGTAACTATAAGTTTTACGTTTGTCAGTCTGTGCCTAATTTCTGATCAAGATCGGAGGTTTTTTACGTTTCTGGTTTAAAATTTATTGGTTTGAGAGTATATTTATTACTTCTTAGCGCTGGAAATGAATTAGGATCTTAAAAGTTAAGGTAACCTTTAATGAGAGAGACAAGCACTTAAATTATATTTTTATTAACATAAAATAATTTGGTATACTGGTTATTAAAATGTTAATTCCCATGAAGTTAATTTAATATTTTGTTAAAATTAGTCTTTTAGACTAAGATATATTTTCCAGGGTAATTTCGAAAAAGTATTCAATACTTTTAATGTAAGAAAAGTTTTATCATACTTTCTCAGCAGGTAATTTTAAACGCTTAAGTCCTTTGTTCACCATGTCCAAGTAAAGCATTGGTTAGTAACTTCTTAGTTATACGAGTAGTTAACTGGAAGCTTCACGTTAAGAGTATCTTTTGCCAATTTCACAAGCGAAAATGATGTCTTCGGTAACTACTGATTGGTTAAGTGGGTAATAAATCTATCACACGTCATATTCGTTCAATTTTACGACAAATATCACTTGTCTAACGTCATTGCACATTGTCATTTAGGATTTTGTTGAATTTTGAGCGTTCATTTCACTGTTTAGCGTCCGCTGTTTGTTTACCTTTGAAACATCTGAAAATAGTATAATGCAATTTTTTTTTAAATGGAATAGGAGGACAAACGAGCGTACGGGTCACCTGGTGTTAATTAATCACCGCCGCCCACATTCTCTTGCAACACCAGAGGAATCACAAGAGCGTTGCCGGCCTTTAAGGAAGGTGTAAGCGCTTTTTTGAAGGTACTCATGTCGTATCGTCCCGGAAACACCGCACAAGGAAGCTCATTCCACAGCTTCGTAGTACGAGGAAGAAAGCTCCTTAAAAACAGCACTGTGAATAACCGCCACACATCCAGATGGTGGGGATGATATCGTAATTTGTGGCGGGTCGTGCGAAGGTGGAATTTGGCGGCAGGAATCAAGTTAAAAAGCTCTTCGGAACACTCCCCGTGATAAATTCGGTAGAAGATACACAGTAAAGCGACGTCTCTACGCAACGCCAAGTGATCCAGCCGTTCACAGAGCGCTAGGTCCCCGACGATTCGAGCTGCTATGCGTTGCACGCGGTCAAATGGATCGAGCTGATACTAGGGTGCGCCAAACCAGAGATGACAGCAATACTCTATGTGTGGCCGGACCTGGGCTTTGTAGAGCGCTAAAATGTGGGCCGGCTTGAAGTATTGCCGTGCTCTATTTATGACGCCCAGTTTCTTCGAAGCCAATTTGGCTTTGCCCTCCAGATGGCCACAGAATTGGCAATCTCTCGAAATTTCGAGACCCAGTATTCCGATACTAGGCGAGGCTTTAAGGGAAGTGTTGTCGAAGAGCGGTGATACGGCAAATGGGGTTTTTTAAGTGGTAAACGCGCAAACTTGAGTCTTCTTGGGGTTAAATTGGACCAGGTTCAACTTACCCCATTCCGCGACCTTCTCGAGAGAGGACTCGATAGAAGACACGAATTCCCGAGAGAGACCTGCATGGCCCGTGTATACGGCATCACCAGTGCTGTCGCCTGCATAGCAATGTATGTTGGCGGTGTTCAACATATCATTGATATGCAGAAGAAACTGCGTGGGAGATAGCACACAGCCTCTGGGAACTCCAGCGTTCATGGGCTTGGGATTCGAGCAATAACCATCGACAACGACCTGTATGCTGCGCCCAGTGAGGAAGCTGGAGGTCCACGTGCATAAGCTCTCGGGAAGTCCAAATGATGGAAATTTTGCGAGGAGCGCTTTATGCCGTACACGATCAAAGGCTAACTGCCAGGCCTTCCCCCTTGCTTTAAATAGCCGCCGCCCATCTATGTGTATACCAGAAGATCGCCAGCTGATCGACCATGGCGAAAGCCGTACTGCCGGTCGTTGATCAACTGGTGACCCTCAAGGTATACCATGAGCTGGCGGTTAATTATGCTCTCCATGACTTTGGAGAGTAGGGAGGTAATAGCAATAGGCCTGTAGTTTGCCGGATCCGAACTGTCTCCTTTTATTTGGATCGGATGGACAAGGGCTGACTTCCATGAGTCAGGGACTACGCTTTTTGAATAAGAGTGCCGGAATAAACGCGTTAGCACCGGTGTCAACTCAGGGGCACACGTCCTAAGCACGAATGGAGAAATGCCATCCGGCCCGCTCGACTTGCTGACGTCCAACGAAAACAGAGCTCGCCGAACAGTTTTCTGTCTGAACTGTACTTCAGGCATGGAGCTCTGACACCGCGGGATGGTCGGCGGTGTTTTTCCGTTATCGTCAAGAGTCGAGTTGGAGGCAAAAGGCTTTTGCCGTATGGGCCAGTGTGTAATTCCTCATGTGCAACGGCGGCATGGATGGCTGGTTGAAGTTACCAAGAGCAGCTTTCGACAACGACCAGAACTTGCGTGTTCCGGTCGGGTAACTGGAAAGCTGCTCACCAAATTTGACGACGTCCTTTTTTTTTGCACGGGCGATTTGCCGCTTTAAAAAATCTGGAGACACGGTTATATTTCCTCTTCAGAACTTTGCAGTTCGGATCCTTTATGCCCAGCGCCGCAACCCAAGTTCGATTCGCCTGTTTTTTCAGTCAGATGCTTAAGTGACGCATCGAACCAGGGCTGTGATCTGCCACCGATCAGTACTACAGCGCTTGGTATAAAAATATCCATGCCCTGCAGTATCACATCGGCTACTGCAACGGCGCAGGCACTAGGATCATCCGCAGGGAAACGAACCTTGCCCCAAGGGTAGGATGCAAAAAAGGAACGCATCCTATCCCAATTTGCTGACTTGTAGTGCTAAACGCGGCGGGTCGCAGGTGGTCTGCGACGTTGGCGTCGGATGGGCACTACAGGCAATGGTCGGACGTTCCGAGAGGGGCGTCGACAGATACCTGGTAACGGGTATCGGGATGTGTAGTCAGCAGAAGATCTAATAAGGACGGCATGTGGCTATCCACATCCGGGAGCCGCGTTGGCGACTCAACTAATTGGGACAGACCATACGCCAATGCAAAATTATGCACAGATCGCCCTGCGTAGTCTATAGTAAGTGATCCAAGCCATTCGGCATTGTGCCCGTTCAAATCACGCAAGACTACGATTTCAGCGAAGGGGATCCGAGGAAGCACGTCATCAAATGCCGCTTGAACGCAGCCCATGAGGTGGTCCGTTTCTGCGTTACCACTATGGGAACTGTAGACACACGCATAGATACGGACGAGGTCCTCTAAATCTACGCGGAGCCAGAGAGTTGACAGGTTCCTACCCTCAAAAGGAGAGGCCTCCGGCCCTCGACACTAACCTATGCGAAACATAGCGGCACTAGGCCGTTACTTCACGCCGGTATTCTGTGCGAGTGTGGTAAGTAACCCGGACGAGTCTGGCCCGATTTTGCTGACGTCATAAGACGGCAGCGTGACTCTCCCACTTTCAAAACCCGTAGTCGCCTCTTACGACACCGGTACTTGGACCTGGGACTACCCTATTCTTTTTACGTTTTTACGCCCCGGGGCGGCACAGGGCATTAACCATTTCAAATAAAATTAAAAGAGAGAGAAGTGCATGTTTTACACAAGAGGGATGTTTTTGTATTGTTAAAAAGAAATATGGTGATATCTTGGAATTTATATATATACTTGGTATTTGTTCCATGCAAGAATAATATAACTAGTCCAATGGATGATCAATTAAAATCAAATAAATCCATATCGAGTAATTTATTTTTATGCTACCTCTGAAATTCGTTGAAAGTTGCACAAAACAACAACTGATAATAATAGTAGGCACATAATATGTATAATACAATACTGTCAAGTAACCGTGCTAATTGGCAGAAGATGCGGCAAGTTAGTTACGGGACAGTTAATAAGTGTTACTTTAAGGTCATGAAATTCGCATGTTATGTTATTATTGACTTTACTCAGTACTTACTTGATAGTTAACTTGAAGGTGGTGAAAGAGTGAAGAAATATAAATTATTTTACTATGTCGTGTATGGAAAAGCTGAAAAGGCTAAATAAGTATCAATTATCACTGGGTAGTTAATAAATAAATAGCACTAATTTGTAATTGTTCACGTTCTTGTTAGCCGTTAATATTCAGTGGCAATGACTTTCTGTGCACAATATACAATATTTTTCTAAGGGCCATTAAAGAAAAGTGACTATCGACAATGACTTTCCGAACACAAAATACAATATTGCTATATAATCGTTGTTCAATTGGCATATAAAAAAAAATATAAATTCATTTTAGCTGTGTGCTTGTCGCGTCCTTTTGTCGGTCTCATTCTGACAAGTGGGAGAGAAAGGGATGTGAATACTTGTCAATAATTGTACCATATTTAATGAAAAAATATTAGTTTTATTAAATTATTTACGCTTTTTGCAAACCTTATATACCTTTTTGCAAAATTTATACGAATAAAATAAACCGGTGATAAGTCACACCATTTTTTTTGCGTCGTGAATAACGTTTATTTCGTGTATTTGGGCACTTTTTTATAGCACAATTAGACTTGATGATTGACACTCACGTGACACACGACTAAGGAGAAAAGTGTGCTTACATCGTCTTTAAGCACAATTTTGCCGTTCCGCTATCAGACTGAGAATGATATGTCCATGTGTATAGAATGTCATTGATGATATCAGATAAATTATATAACATGACTTGTTAGACACGAACGATACTCGAACAGTGAAATTTGGCGATAATATTAATAAAGTAAAAATTGCATTAAAAATAGATATTTAATGACTAAAACAGTTGTCTGTATTTACTCTTACGTATAGAGGTATGACACCATGTGCTGGATGGTGGTATCAATCGTCAAGTTAGAAGCTAAAAAATTGCCCAGAAGATACTTCTGTTTTCGCAAATAGCCAAAGGTACCTGCGGCAACAAGAACGTGGCTGGAGACTTTACAAGGGGCAGCTTTTGACAGCACCCAGAATTTTGAATCACGGTTCTATTTATCTCTTTAGAACTTTGCAGTTCAATTCCATCGCCGTAATCCAGGGTTGAAACTCCTGTTTTAATTGATGCATCGAATCAGGACTATTATAAGCCACTGATCGGTTGAATCAGTGATAGGAGGTAGGATAGATCTATAAGGTGTCGTATAAACATAATCGTGGCTTGTAGTATCATATCTTCTACTACAGTGGTATAAGCAATGAGAACAACCAACAGAAACGGATCGCTCGTGTTTGACGAGAGGCGTCAGGTAGGCACCACACTCCTGACTAGAAAAGAGGTGGACTTCTTAAGAGGTGAGCATCGGCAGAGACCCGGAAACCATCGGGAATCGTAGTCTTCAGAAGATCAATAGGAACGGCTTGTGGCTATGCACGTTTGCAAGCCGCGTGGGTGATTCAACTAATTGGGACAGACCATACGCCAGTGCAAAATTATGTATAGATTGCCCTGATTATTCTGTACTGGAAAACCAAAGCCATTCGGAATTGTGCAAATTAAAGTCACCCAAAATTGGACTTATTACAGTTTATATGTTATCAGTCTATAATATTATACAGTCTATAACATATCAGTTTATAAGCTGACGAGGAAGCAAAGAGTATAAATATCACCACGAGAATGACGTATAACTGGGGTGAAATGTTTCGCTCCTGGATATAGATAGATAGCTCATTGATGTGCAAAGTCACCGTGTTGTCATTTGTTCAGTATTAAACAAACATTTTGGCACTTTTATTGATGGTGTTTGCCTCAAAGTGATAATAATAAATGCTGTGGGCTAGAGATTCCTATATTATGTAATAATTGGTTATTATACTGAAGTGAACACTGATGGGAAGGTAATGGAAGTCTGAGGACCAGCGGTTACTGAGTAATCGTATCTAGAAATGTTCTTTTCTTTTCATTCAACAAAAAAAAGCAAGCCCAGCTTAAGAAAGTATATTTACATTTACAGACGCTTTTAACTTAAACTTAAAAAAACTTCCTGTATTATTCGACCAATGGACTCTGTTGCTGATAAGGATCAATCTTTGCAAAGATACGTATTACTAAAAATGAGAGGATATACCAAAATTATTGTTTTATTATTTTTACACGGAAGAAAACTCACCTCCTATTCAAACTTTTGTTAGTCTTATCTTACCTCTTTTGTTGTTATTCTTTAGAAGATAAATCCTGTCATGGTATCAAATGCAGTAATGTCATTAGAGAGACGCATAAACTTATTCATTGGAGTGGGAGGTAAAAATGAGATATGCAAAGCAATTTGTAATTTTTTTCTATTTGCTTTCATTTTTAGTTATACATATCATTTTAAAGTTTTATCCTTATCAAAAACGGAGTCCATTGGCTCAATAATACAAGGCTGTATTTTTTTTGAGAAATCAATCAGGTCGATATCCGTCAAAAGTTCAAGAAATTTTAAAAAACTGATTATGCAGTTGTTGGTTTCTTATAAGTCGAGGGTATGACTCCTTTGCCATTGGTTTCGTGTACATGGCCACGCTATTGTCTCCGAGGGCGGTGTGGTTGATTTTGTGTTAGTGTTGGTGATGGTGTTTGTGTCTCGTTCGCTATGGTAATGTAGTCATCCGGGTTGACTTGTACGAGTTGTGATCGCCTCTGTTGGTTGAGGCACGATTACAGTGGTTTCTGATTGAACTGGCACATGTTGCTCGGATGACAAAATGATTTCAACCTATGAAAGACATTATTGTAGTCGCAACCGTATTTATGTTCTCCTGGTGTCTATGTACTACGTCCTGCGCATGACGTCTGAATAGATATATTAAGGCATACTTGCATCAAACATAAGACAATTTCATCTTTAACTATGATCGCCTGGTACCAAAATACTGTAAAATGCTTCGTATCTCATTTTCTCCAACGTCAACCCTTATGAATATGAAGTCTGCCTGATTCTCTGGTCGGCAGAAACCTATACATTTATTTACCTGTTTGTGTCTCTATCGTCTCGCTTTTTCGTTTCATCGAGTTTCAAATCACAACGATTCTAAAGAAGTTTTACTTTAAAAATGGTAATTTTTCAACTAGTCACAAAATATCCTTAATAACTACACTACAAAATACCTCAACTGCTTCATTTTGAAAAGTTATTGTTTGTTTTATGGAAGAAGAGGAAAAAAGAGCGTACCTGATGTTCAGTGATCACCGCCACCTACATTCTATTTCTGCGACTTTCACATCCATCGGATGAGCCATCTAATTTAAAAATATATTTGTGCTAAAGTTTCCATTACTTTCAATTACGTCATATAACCATTAATAAAAATGGCACAAAAGTTGAGGCTTTTAGTCAAGCGTAAAGTTTGCTTTTTGTGAAGTCACTCTGATCAGCAGAAAAGCGACTTTCAGTTCGTATTTTCAATCAATTAAATGAAATAACTTTAACATTATCCGGTATAATTTTCTTTAGGTATTTAACTCACAGCTTATAGTGTAGAGTTTGTTTTTGCTAGAATAAACGGATTATTATGATTAAAACTATAATGTTTCAATTTAAATACAATGTTTAGCTGAACGGTTTTAAATTTTATGACATTATTTCTAAAATATGGTAAGTATTTATTGCAATTGAATTATAATATTTTTACGGCGCCTATTTCTGCCGTGAAGCAGTAATGTGTAAGCATTACTGTGTTTCGGTCTGAATTGCGCCGTAGCTAGTGAAATTACTGGGCAAATGAGACTTAACATCTTGTCTCAAGGTGACGAGCGCAATGTAGTGCAGCTCAGAATTAATGGGGGGTTTCAAGAATCCTGAGCTGCATTGTAATGGGCAGGGCGTATCAATTACCATCAGCTGAACGTCCTGCTGGTCTTGTCCCTTATTTTCATAAAAAAAAAAAATATTGTTGTTGAGTTTAGTTTCACAATAAAGACCGCTTCAGAAATGTTCGATGACAATAATTATAGACACAGAAGACGGTCTTAAGTTATCTACCACCTGGGATCCAATCTATATATATATATATATAAGAGATTTCCACGTATATCTGGAACCATAATAAGCCGTAGAGAATTGAAATTTATTAGAAATATTCCTTTCGCCGAGTAGAGGTCAGCGAAGAACGGATTTTACGAAATTCCACCCGCAATTTTTTTTTATTATGAACAGAACAACGTCTGTCGGGTCAGCAGTAATCTCTAAACTAAAACCCATAACTATACATACCAAAAAAAGAAGTGGACACTGTCAGTAATTTTTTCCAAAAACCATCTGTCTACAGCAAATACCACCTCCGAGGCAATAAATGGTGCTAAACTTCATAATGACAACTATGACAAATATTGACTCATTTCATTTGCAATCCCCCTTAATACGAGATCTCGAAAGGTCTTGAAACGTCGGGTTAGCTAAAATAAAAATGTAACTTTTACGCAAAAATCGAATGTAAAAACAGTTACAATTCCACGCGTTTTAATCCTTTAAAAGTGTTTTATTTAAATATTTATCTACACCCATGCTTTAAATCTTCTATTGAAGATTCTGAAATAGCTTATCGCCAACATTAAAACACCCTATGTTCTAATCAATATGATTAATAACCATTACATCATTCAAACGAGTGTTGTAATGTTGTACTGAATTTCAAAACAACACTCCTATTTTTTTTTCAATCCCTTCATGCTCAAAGAGTTTCAACAGACAACCACATTCTTATTGCTCGATGCGTGGTATCTGTATGAATTTCAAAAAAAGAACATTTTCGTTTACGCGCGTTCCACACTACCAGAACGTCGCCGTAAAAAAAATAGGATATTCGAATCCCCGCCATTTTTCTTCGATATTTTTATTGCTTTGTGTACAAAAAATTAGTGATTCATTTTAAACGCTCCAAAAGAACATAATATTCATGTGAATTTTAATTATTGCACTAAACAAAATGTAAATTACTACTAAAATATATAATTCTTTCATTAATACTTAGTTTTTGTATTTAATCAGTAATGGATGATATTAGGTTACTACTAGGACTGGCTCTTTTAATGTTAGCAGTAAGCTAACTGTTTCAGAATCTTTTAGAAGATTCATATTATGGGTGTACTTATGTGATACTATTATCACACTCGGCTTCGCCTCGTGAGATACTCAACAACAATAACATTATTACAATTCAATTACAATAAATACTTACCATATTTTAGAAATAATGTCATGAAATTTAAAACCATTCAGCTAAACATTGTATTCAAATGGAAACATTATAGTTTTAATAATAATAATCCGTTTTTTCTAGCAAAAACAAACTCTTCGCTATAAAATGTGAGTTAAATACCTAAAGAAAAATATACCGTATAATGTTAAAGTTATTTCGCCTCGTGAGATAAATCCACATTCGTGTTTTAATACCCCTTAATAACAGTTGCATAAATAACTAGTAACACTCGCGTTATACAAAGAAAATATAATTATAGACATATTCGCACTATGTAATATACAGCCAGGAAGGAATAAATTTATCAATTTTTTCACTTTTCAGTAAGTACGTATGTATTATATGCTAGAAAGTAATAGCTATTTGGTATCATCGCTAGCTAATTGCTTATTGCATTCGTAAAAATATTATGTACTAATTGGAGTTTTAAAGATCAAATAGTATTTGTAGGTAACAAATCGTTGATTCGTGAGTAGAGTATATCTACTCTACGTCGCTTCATTGTGTGTCTTCTGCCGTTTTTATCACGGGGGGTGTTCCGAAGATCTGTTTCATGTTGATTCCTGCCGCAGAATTCCACCTTCACACGACACGCCACAAATTCGATATCACCTCCACTCTCTGGATGTGTGGTGAACCTCTACAGTGCGATTTTCGAAGAACTTTCTTCCAGGTACTATAAAGCTGTGGTACGCTTGCTAAATGAGCTTCCTTGTGCGGTGTTTCCGGGACGATAAGATATGGGTACCTTCACAAAAAGCGCGTACATCTTTCTCAAAAGCCCGCAATGCTCCTTTGATTCCTCTGGTGTTGCAAGAGAATGTGGGTGGTGGTGATCACTTAACACCGGGTGACCCGTACGCTCGTTTGTTCTTCATTTTCATAAAAATAATAATAATGGGAACATAATTGAAAATAATCATCATATCAGCTGGAAGGCGTCCACTGCTAGACAATGGCTTCCCCTAAAAATCAGTCCCACCGTCATCCAACGTATTCCGGCGATCTTAAACAGATCATCGGTTCATTTCGAGTGGGGCTTACCATCACTGCGACTTCCGGTACGTGGTCTCCAATAGTGGACTATGCTGCCCCACTGCCGTACAATATCTTGGTGACTTTAATTCACTTACGGATCTTCTCATTTGTGATTCAATCTCGCAGGGATTATATATAGGAAATCCGAGCATAGCCCTCTCCATTAAGTGACCATCAGCTTTCTCATCGGGTTCATAGTTAGCGACCACGACTACGTTCCGTATGTCATTGTATTATGAAGAATCATTATTAGGTTGACTAGGAGCATCTGTTTTCAATACTTCTTTATCCTCTATATTCTATTCTTTAACCGTATAGTAGGCATTTTGAATAAGGCGAGTCTTTATATTTTTTTTTTATTTAGCAGAAGTAAGAGATGTAATATTATTTAAAATTTTATGAAAGAACTATGTAAACTGAGACATACAAATGAGTTTTGTATTTTCCGAGTCTCGTTTTTGGAGTTGCTATTTAATTCTTATTACTAGTGTTGATATTATCATGTATAATATGATATTTTCAATGTATTTATTCCTTCTTTAATAAACCACCCATTTATTATTTTAAATGAATTGGTATGCTATTGTAAGAATACCTATTTGTTTGAAGTGATTTATAAAGAATTATTTAGAACTCAGATAGCCCTTTTTTGTAGAACAAATATGATATTAGCTGCTTTCCCATTCCATGTGAAATAATGCTATGGAAATAACTGAAATAAATCAATGTGTTAGTATCAGTAAGATTTTTAATCCGTCTGGTAGCAAAAGTAGCAGCACTGAGTTTGTTTGTGATTGCCACAATCTGAGCACCCCATTGAAGGTTTTCATCTAATACGATTCCGAGAAACGAGGTAGAGTCCCCCTTTTAGTATTAGACTCCTCGATACTTTTATTTACATTAGGTAAGGAGAATTCAATACATTTTGTTTTACTCGCTTTAAATGACAAATTATACACCCTGAACCATTTAGATATGTTTTCTAAGAACAGTTTTATTAGGGATGGCAAATTTTGAAATTTACACCTGACACAGCCTGAGTCAAATCTTTGAAACAATTTATTAAAATACTGTTATAATAAAGATAGTTTACATCATGTCAACAGCATACAAACTTGTTTACATACTTTCGACTCACATGTGCTGAATCATTGAAGATTGTAAGTTTACAAGCGACAAACGATGCTCGTTTTGTTTTATTACACAAACATTCATCAAACACATAACTATAGAGTTGTTGGACAGCTGCCAGAGAATTTCAGTTTTCGAATGAGTTATTCTGAAATATTTTTTCAACATTTCATTGGCTACTGGTATATGATATTATGACTTACGGTACGCAAAAGTGTTCGCTAACTATGGGCCTTGAGCTCATGGTCGCTCAGAAGGCAATAAAGAGGACTATCTTCGGAGTTTCCCTGCGAGATCGAATCAGAAATGAACCAAATAACTTTGGTTCATTTCATATAACATAACATAGTTCAAATGATTGCGAAACTGAAGTGGCAGTGGGCAGGGCACACAATTCGATGGACAGTAAAGTCCTCGAATGGCGACCACGTACCGGAAGACGCAGTGTTGGTAGGCCCCCCACAAGATGGACCCGTCGATCTGGTCAAGATCGCCAATATAAGTTGTATGAGGGCAGCGCAGGACCTAACGTCGTGGAAATCTTTGGGAGAAGCCTTTGTCCAGCAGTGGACGTCTTCCGGCTGATGATGATGATATGATATTAAGCAAATACGAATTAAAGAAGTAAGTTTCATAACTTCTACAAGGGACACAATAAATTCCTTATGTCTAACTCTATTTAGCTAGATAAA
Organism: Leptidea sinapis; assembly: GCF_905404315.1. Taxonomy (NCBI): domain Eukaryota; kingdom Metazoa; phylum Arthropoda; class Insecta; order Lepidoptera; family Pieridae; genus Leptidea; species Leptidea sinapis. The sequence goes on along the minus strand of NC_066292.1, from coordinate 7,018,203 downwards.
ATATACAATGGTTGCCATTCCATATCGTGAACCAACATAAATCAGATTTTGTCCACAAGCCTCAAACAATATTTATGTTTTTTTTAATGTAATCACATTACATACACGTCGTAAGCTGTAAGTCCTTGGCTCAGTTGAGCTAAGTTGATTTTATTATCCTAGCAAAATATGGATCAGCTTTATCAAAAGCTTAACTTATAGCAGCTTAACCCATTTATAACAATGAATGTTTGCTTTAAAGGCATGGATTTGACCCGCTTTTTGTGTGACGGCACTTTGAATGAATGAATTAAAACTTTATTAAGAATAAACACAAACCACACCGAATGATACAAGTAAAAGAGACTTACAGAGGAAAAATAAATAATATATAAGTATAAATAACACAAAAAAAAATACAAACAATATATGCATAATATTATAGTGATTATCACAATTTAAAAGTATTGTGTGGCAGTTATTGCTATCAAAAGAAGCTGACTCAGCGTCATTCTGCGTTGGTCCATTGAGTAACTATAATTGTTAAATAATATTTTTTGTTTTATTGAAGGTTCCATTAATATTTCTTTTGAAAGATGATAATTTGAAATTTGGTACTACTGATCAGAATATAGGTACATAATAGCAATTTTAGAAATATTAGTAACAGAAACATTTAAAATTTTCAATCCCAGTTGTTATGTATTATTAATAGACATAAAATGTTATAATATAAGATGCTTAATAATTCAAATAGACATAAGAATAAGGTTTTTAACTTTTTCTGGAAAGTACCAACAGTCTTGAAGCTGCGAAACTTTGAAGTTTGAGCGACGCTTAAAGCATAGAAGAAATAGGGTATTATTAAAATTGGTGTAATTTTAATAATGTGTCTAAATTCGATCCTTATGTATATAATAAATTTATGATTATTGCAATAATATACCCGCGCGTGGAAATATTAGTCGGGAACTCTGTTGTGCGCTATTGAACAATAGACCTGTGTAATTTTATTCAAATAATTAGTTTTTAATGCTACAAACTTGAAAATAACATGGTAAATTTAGTCATTAAAGTTGAAATACACACAAATCTCCCGGAAAAATAAGAAAAACAGTGCAAAATACCGGCTACCTTTTAAAAACCGGAATTTACATAAATTCAGGTATAATTAAGGTTTCTGGATAAAACCAATACGAAAAGTCTTCATGATAATAATCATACTGCATTTACATAGAAGAAAACTAAGGTAAGAATATTAAGGGTAATATTTCACAAACTTCCCTTTTATTGGTACCTAAAAAGAAAACAACAAAAATAAGATAATTTAGGAACAAAATATATATACAACACCATCTGTTACCCAGTAGTAAAACCAAAGCAGCTCCATTAAGGTGCGTACAAATTAAGCGAGAGTAACCATCGAACACAGGCGCGCGCGGTGGACGCCCGCCATGTTCACGAGATTGCGTGCGGCGACGCGAGTCGGCCCGCGGGGGGAAGCGCTTGCTGTCGGTTTTGAGACCACATCAAAGACACAGCTCGCGCGCAGTTGGGACGGTTGTAGTTTTGGTGAAAATGGTAAATTTTCTATGAAATTGATAATATGTTGACCCTCGGAAAAGGTATTGCATGCTAGTATATGAATCTGCAGATGCCAGATATCTTAAAGTTATTGCTAATTTGTTTTACAATAATGTACTGATCTGTCTAGCCGCCTCGGGCTATTCAAAATCGATCAACCACCGCAGGAGACAGTCGGGTACTACTAAAATTATATTAACATATTGACTCGCGCGGCAAATGAACGTCAAGTCGTGTCATGCATAATCTGTACGCACCCTCACCCGAACGGTACCTCCCGCAATCTCACATAGAGACTTAACCTGATTGATAATCACCTGTTACGTATTTTATCTACATCCATGCTTTAAATCCTCTATTAAAGATTCTGAAACAGTTAGCTTATTGCCAACATTAAAACACCCAATGTTCTAGTAACCATTACATCATCCAAAAGAGTGTTGTAATGTTGTACTGAATTTCATAACAACACTCCTATGTTTTTTTTTTATCCCTTCATGCGCAAAGAGTTTCAACTTGCAGCCACATTCTTATTGCTCGATGCGTGGTATCTGTATGAATTTCAAAACAAGAACATTTTCGTTTACGCGCGCTCACACACTCCAAACAAACGTCGCGCGCCGTAAAAAAAGTAGGTTATTCGAATCCCCGCCATTTTTCATCGATATTTTTATTGTTTTGTTTACAAAAAATGAGTGATTCATTTTAAACGCTGCAAAAGAACATTATATTCGAGTGAATTTTAATTATTGCACTATACAAAATGTAAATTACTAGTAAAATAAATAATTGTTTCATTAATTCTTTGTTTATTTGTATATAATCAGTAATAAATTATATTAGGTTACTACTAGGACTGGTGAGTACTTTTAATGTTAGCAGTAAGCTAACTGTTCCAGAATCTTTTAGAGGATTCATATTCTGAGTGTAGATAAAGTCTTGTATGCAACTGTTGATAATTAGGTATTAAAACAGTCATGTGATACTATTATCACACGAGGCGAAGCCGAGTAATGAATCCACATTCGTGTTTTAATACCCCTTATTACATAACAGTATTAGTGTCCGAGACCTATATAAAAATGAATGAAGAAAATCTCGAATAGACTATAAGGATGTCTACAGAAAATTAAAACCAAACAATTCTTGAAATACAGTCTGTACAAGTACTTATGAATTAAAGTGAGAAAATGTTACAATTTCAACAAAACGGGGAAAATTACATTAATTTAAACTCTCCAAACAATATTAACATAACTTTACATAATACGAAATAAGCACTTCCTTAAAATAAGGCATGGCGATTTCAGAATATTTGGATGAAAAAGACTGAAAATAAATTAGGAGACTCTTTTTTTGACTCCCGTAAAAATGACAAAATTATATATAATATTTATAAAATAATTATAACAAACTGTTTGTAAACGGAAAAGTATACGAACAAAATACACAAAAATATTTAACTCGATTTTAATTTTCTATGTTATGACACTTAACGGAATGGAAAGAACAAATTTCAATGTATAGCAAAAACAAACGAACAAAATATGCCAAATAATGATTCCATTTGTAGATTAATTTAGTATCTTATTCATTAAGTAGCATGGAGAGCTTTAGTGATCCTAAACAAGAAATTTAAGAAACTTTTCGTACAGATCGAAAACGTGAAAGAAACTTGTGTGTGTGAAACGTGTGTTTGTCAGAAACTTGGATACTTTATGAAAAAGCAGATTTTATTAAAATACCTGGATTTAATTTTCTAGTGCATTTTGTAGACAAAAACATCTTCGTGGAGGTGTAGCTATTATTTTGCGTGAGGATTAAGAATGTAGAATATAAAGATATCCCTAACCTACAAGACTGTAGAGTTTGTTTTTGAATGTTTTTGTGTTGAAATAATGGAACATGATTTTATTTTATTATGTACAGTAAAAGTTTTAAATAAAATAAAATTGAAGCAGCCATGAAAAAATATTTTTATAGCCGGAGATTTTTATATAGATTAGTTTCCAAATTCAAACTCCGAAGCGTAAGTACTAATTGAAAATTACTATACGATTGAAACAAAAAATAAAAAGTGAAACAGGATTAACTAAAGGACTTAAAATCGTCAAAAGTAGAGGAACATCGCAAGGGAGGCAGTGCGACCCATAACTGTGGAGATCAACGGCAACTCATGTTACGTCATCTTGGCAAACACGACCACTCTGACAAGAGTGAACGATTGAGAAGAATTATATTTATTATAAGAGTTTCAAGAGTGTAGTGATGCTCACCCTCTGGCTTTATAACTAGATCTAATACTGACACTGCACGTCACGATAAGATGCATAATTACACCCGTATCACTTTCATGTCTAGCATTTAACAATAAGTAGCGCCCTTCCCAAGAAACTTTTACCTCGCACAGTCCAGGGGCGGCTTGTTTTCATTTTCCATCAGGCGAGTCACATCCGCGTTGGCATATTAATTCAAAAACTAGATTTTCACGGATGAATGAAAACCACGCTGGTAAATCGCAGGCAGCATTTCGTTCTAAATTAACCAGTATTGTACGTATATTAATATTTGGTTGAAAGCGTTAGTTTGACCCATACTCCTTACAAGGCTTTTCCATTTATAAACACATTATGTTTAGCCTCCCTGTCATTTGATATGATTAATTTATATACTTGTACTTTTGTGACGAACGAAAATGTTATTCCGTTTTATTATTGTTTGGACAGATACATAAATACTACTCTAAATTATTATTTAACTAGAATAAGATCATCATCAACAGTACCTAAAATATATCCACATAATTATTAAAATTTAAAAAAAATTAAAGGTTTGACCATTTTATATATAATAATATTGTTGCACCTTTATTTTGATAAAATCGAAGATGTTTTATTGAAGTGAAACTTCTTTAGAATCGTTGTGATTTCAAACCGGATGCAACGGAAAAAATGACAGGTAAGAGACATAAATACAAAAATGTGTAGGATGAAGTCGGCAAAGAATGAAACAGAAATATGCATACTATTGAAGTGAAAACTTCTTTATCATCGTTGTGATTTGAAAGTCGATGAAATGAAAAAGCGACAGTAAAAAGAGCAGTCACATCAATTCATAATATTTAACATGGGAGATAATGAGATAGGAAGCATAATACAATGTTTTGGTACCAGGCGATCATAGTTAAAGAAGAGATTGTCTCAAGTATGGCGCGAGTATTCCTTAATATATTCTGACTCCAAGCGCACGACGTATTACTACATAGACACCAGGAGAACATAATATCTAATATATAAAATTCTCGTGTCATGGTGTTAAACATTGAACTCCTACGAAACGGCTTGACCGATTCTTATGAAATTTTGAGTGCATGGGTAGGTCTGAGAATCGGACAACATCTTTTTTTCATCCCCCTAAATGTTAAGTGTCACAACACGAAATTTATTGATATTATTATTTGACATTTTTTTTAAATTGTTTGATTATGAGTCAGCATTAAAAAATACAGACAACTTCAAATTTTCATCCATCTACGATCAACAGTTACTTTTGTATCGCGATTTTAATATCGGTAATACAACGTTTGCTGGCTCAGCTAGTTATTATATATATTAGTGGTGGTAGGAATGTCTTTCATAGCGGTTGAAATCATGTGTCATCCTAGCAACACGTACCAGCAATAATTCATATGCAGTTTAGAGGTTCATGCACCATGCAGGTTACACTTCTGACATGTGTACTTTGTACGCACGCAATGTTTTTTCATTCAATAGTTCAACATAGAAAGAGAAGCTGTAAAATAATGTTAGAATCTATAAGTATGATAAATGCTTGAAGAAGATAGCATCCAGTTGTTTCCATTAAATAACATCTCTGAGGAATAATATGTCGAGTGTTCAATTAAAAGTATTTGAGCGGTAAAATTGTTAAATGTAGTTGTATATTTCGGTATAGTCGCCAAACACCACAAAGCATTCCAAATGTATATATTTTATTTCTAATCTAAAAATTTCTTACTTGTAAAATTCTGAATAGAATCCTGTACGATTACGGCTTCATCGTCTTCAAATCTATGTACTTTCCAATAATCCTTCAAACTCGGATATATTATATAAAAATCACTGATGCCAAGTGAACATGTAGGATGCTCAAGTATTTTTAAACCAGCACCTCAAATTGTAGCCATAGCAATGGCAGACCCGTGAGTCTTATCTTACTGTGGGCATTACCTTGATGGAATAAAATATTTTTTCCAGTTGATCGAGCCATTTGTCACTCACTTATTTTGTTCGCAGTTTTTATATTTTATTTCTTTTTTTTAACAAATGTTTCGGTCACTTCCATTGGGCGACCCAAGCGACGGTCTTCTTTAGTAGATATTATTCCATGTTTTAATTTGACGACCCAACGTACAGCTTTAGAATACGATGGAGAAATCCTCCGGTAATCAGAAATTCGGAACATAAGGCTTCCATTTCTAATAAAATCAAAGATATTCTAATAATTTCTTTTATTTCATCTTGTCAGCAAACCGTCAAATAGGCTGGATTCCGTGCTGGCTTTTCAATACATGAACATATACATGTAATGGAACAACTTTTAGGGAAAAACACAGAAAATAATTGAGCAGTGTATGTTGCTTTTGTAGACTACTCAAAGGCGTTCGATACAATAACTCACAATTCTATTTGGAAGGCACTTAAGACATGCTATATAAACAACACATACATAAACATTTTGAAAAACATATATAACAATAGTGCAAGCCAAGTAAAACTAGAAATAAGAGGAGAAGAAATTATAATCGGTAGAGGCGTAAGGCAAAGTGTCCTGATATCTCCTAAGCTGTTCATAGACGTGCTAGAAAATGTTATCCAAAAAAATTATTGGAAAAATAATGGTTTCGAGACCATGACACACTTGAGGTTTGCGGATGATATAGTGCTTTTTGCAAGAACAGCAACCGAATTAGAGTCCATGCTACAAGCCTTGAATAGAGAGAGCAAAAAAGTCGGCCTGGATGTGAACTCGTCAAATACTAAAGTTATGACTAATATATACAGGATACCAATATGTATATGTAGATGAAAAATAAATAGAATACGTTAACGAATATGTGTATCTCCGAAAAAATCAATTAAAATCTGATGTAAGTATACAAAAACAAAATGTAAAAAATGATTTGGAGTAAATAAAGCTTTATTATTATTATTATCTTATCAATATTCCAAATTTCATCAAAGAAAAAAAGCCATTGACGGGCTTACACAGCCCTAGATTTGTTTATGGTTCTTCGCCACAGGATCGTTCCAACAAGTGCTAGGTGATTTGGTGAACATTCACAAATATACCAAAATAACGCGGGACCTGGCAAAAAAAGCTTATTTATATTAAGATGCAAGACTGGGAAGAGCTACGAAGAATTGCACAAGGTTTTTATGAAATTGTAGGTGTCCCACGTGTTGCAGGAACTTTAGACTGCACTCATGTGAAAATAATTAGTAGAGGAGGTGCACTATCAGAACTGTATCGGAAAGAATTTTTTTCAATAAATGTTCAAGTGGTAAGAGATATCATTGCTCGCTGTTCTGGATCTGTCCATGATTGAACAATTGATAATAATTCCCACTTGTATGCAGATTTTAAAATGAGCAACTATAGTACTTATCAATTATTGTGGGATAGTTGATATAACAATAAAAAAATTTTTACTTACACCTTTTTTACAAGTACGCACAAATGCAGAAGGGGCTTATAATAAGAGTCATATTGCGACTCGTAATACAATAAAGAGATGTTTTGGAGCTTAGAAACGGCGAAATATCTACAATTCTTCAGGTCATAGTAGTATTTTTATAGAATTGGATGAGGAATAAACTCTAAATGACTACCAATGTAAACCCGACTAGGGTGACAGCTCTTACGTTACGTGACTTAAATAATAAACAACTGTGCGAGCTGCCCTTGTCAAAGCAATATTTTCTTAAGTTAATTATTGTTTCATTATTATATATAGTATTTAAGTATCAATTATATAGTTAGGAGGTACTTCATAATCCACAAAGAGCTAGGCACCACCACTCAAATAGAACTCCACCGGCTTCTTAAATTGAACAAATTATTTAAATAAATAAAACTCTTTTCAAAGAATTAAATGGCGTGTAATTGTAACTCTGTTTTTACATTAGATTTTTGAGTAAAAGTTACATTTATATTATTATTTTAGACAACGCTCATGGATGGATGAATGGACTATGCAATGTCATTAAAATAAAAATTTCATTATCACTAATTAACTAATGAAATTTTAATGAACTGTGTTGTGCAACTGGGTATATATCCTTTTATAAATATTAATTGTAGAATAAGAATTTCAAACTAAGAGTTCATAGAAAACAAAAAAACTGTAAAACTACCCACTTATTATATCTTTCAGAATAGTATCCATTGACCTCAATTATCGTAGTATCGGAGCATCCGATGGAACCACTGAGAAAAGAACTTTGCCCACTTTTCCTAAGGGTCTCTTCGACGGCCTTTGAATAATAATAATAAAATATTGTACTTGCAGCTAAAAAAATCACAAAAAATAAACCAATTCTTAAATTAAATTAAAATTAAAAAATAAAACATACCATACTTATTAAAAAGACTAGGAACGTTAGCCGCAAATAAGCTCAAGCTCGGCATATGCTGGCACACATATTATGCATGCAGATCTTCCGCTTGAGTTGAATCGCAGCCACAGCTGCTTCGCCGTCCAACAAACATTTTCTTCGGAGTTTTTCCTTTATTATCGGGAATAAATAAAAATCGCAAGGTGTGAATTTCGGAGCTATACTGCGAGTGACGTCGCCAAATAGTCGATCGTTCAATAGGTGATGTGCAACGTACCGTAATCATGGTGAGGAACTACGGCAAGACAATGGAAGATTTTGTGCATCTAACTCAAACCGATGCCTAAGAATCTACTGACATTATCTTTCATCGTCAGCGTATGAGGCCGTCCCTCATGCAGATCTTTGGTCAGATTAGTGTGACAACGTTTGAACTCATTAACGGCCGTTTCCAATATTCAGTCTAACGCTTACTAGAGATAAAAATCGTAACTATCGTTCACTTTTCTGTCCCAATAAACTTACCGACGGTAACTCACCTTATCCGTACACGCTGTCTGTCAATGGGACGACGTTTAGCTTACCAGCGATAGAAGTTTGTATGGAAATTTCATTTCACGCGTTCCAATATAAGGTGACAAGTATGACTTATCGGGTATATTGGGACAGCTTAAGATTATTGACAGCTAATTACTGACAGTAGAACGTAGTAATTTATCTCTATCTGTAGATAGTATATTGGGAACGGCCGTTAATCAGTTGTAAGCAGTGGGGCGAGATCGAACTTTATCGTAAAAGGACAACGATTTATTTAGACAACGATAGTCATAATAAAACTGCACGAAAATTTTGTCAAGTTAAAATCATGCTGACATGCACAGAACACAGACAGATGACATGACATACAATATTATCAATTTAAAATGTAATCTTAAATACTCAATAATATCGGCAAAGAGTTCCGTTTAGAAAATTTTGAGCTTATTTTGATTTTTTGCCAATGGCCAGTTCTAGGAACTTTCAGTGTAATCCTCGTACGTATTCCACAAGTGTACCCATCACAACGCAGTGGCACTACAATTGCGCTCGTCACCTTGAGACACAACATGTTAAGTCTCATTTTTCCAGTAATTTCACCAGCTGCGTCGCCCTTCAAACCGAAATACAGTAATGTTTACACATTACTGCTTCACGGTAGAAATAGGCGCCGTTGTGGTACCCATTATCTATCCGGCATCCTGTGCAAAGGAGCCACTGGTGATGGATGGGCAAACAAATATTTCGAGACTTTTTCTTGAGTATTATTGTTAAATATTTTATTTCATGCATTAATTTTGCATTATTTCTTTCTTAACAGCTTAGACTAAACTAAGTTTTGTAATTATAATTATAGTTGGAGATTCTTTCGAAGATTTTGTTGATGTTTAGATCCTAGTTTTACTATTTTTTGTGCTCTGTGCTCTGTGCTCATAGAGAATTTATAGTTTGTACACCTTCGTGTGATAGGACTGTGCGTTAGTAGCGCCCTCTGGGTTTCTACGGAAGACCAGCGTTGTGGATTCTTTCGAAACCACGACTATGCTGAGTTGATGGCCCATTGGCGTAATGAGATCAAAATAAGAATAGTCTAACTTTAAGAACTATTATCAGAATGTATAATGACGTCAATAAACATTTTTTCTTTCTTTTCTTTCAAGATTAAGTATATGTTAATGCAGGAGTATAAATTTGCACATGCAATTGTAAAATATTGTTGAAAGAAAAGGTTTTTTTCAACAAGTCTTTCTAATTTGTTTCGTCTAATACCTATTCAAATAAAATTTGAAAAACAAAATTTTATGAACGATGCGGGACTAGAACCCACAACCTCCGGCGTTCCGTGCCGGTGCTCTAACCAACTGAGCTAGCCATGCGAGTATCGTCTTAAAATCTTGTATGCTTTGTTCAACTCTTAGGTTGTGGTTTCATCTCCAGGATCTGCTTTATAGTTGATCCATTTGCCTATTCGGAAATTGACTTCTCTCATCTTAAGTTCTATGCCGGTGCTCTAAACAACTGAGCTAACCGTTCGCGACCCGCATCGTTCCGAAAATTTTGTTTTTCTCAAATTTTATTTGTGTATTAATCATAGAAGTGAGGGTTATCACTTTAAAAATATAACATATTGTCCAATACCTATTGTCTAGTCCATGGCAACACAGCGAAAGATTCACAAAATACAAGTTGAATGATTAGATTCTGAATAAATTTAAATGACTTATCGTCAGGTGAACTTGAAAAACTCAAACAAAAACTTAATCAGCTCAGTTATAAAGAATTACGCTTTTACAATTGGACCTACATCATTCAATCCTTTGAGAGAACAAGTCATAAAATAATTTCATATTGCATTCTTTTTTTCTGGAAACATTGGATTAAATCTCCAACAATGTACATAAAAATCACAATGTAGCAAATGTAAGATAATAGCGTACAATAACATATTTTATCTCTAAAAAAATCCATAAAAAATTAAAGTTCAAACAAATTTTAGATTTTGAGAAGTAAACATAAGAAAGTAATTGGAAAATTGCGAAAAAGTAAGCTTATTAACAACGTTTCAATTAGGTATGAAACATCTACTAGTATGTTAAACTACTTCACATATCCTGTTGGACAATAACCATAGGAGCTTAAGCTAAGCTCAGTCTATTACAGAACTTCGAATGTGGTGCAAAGTAATAGGGACTTAAGTATAAAATTGTATTTTAGTGTAATGGCTACTTTGATTCAAAGTAAAATCTCCTTGGTGCGATATTTCAGAGCCTGAACATTATATTTAAGATATCGGCGAGCAGCTTTCCAGTTACCCGACCAGAACACGCAAGTTCTGGTCGTTGTCGAAAGCTGCTCTTGGTAACTTCAGCCGGCCGTCCATGCCGCCGTTGCACATGAGAAATGACACCCTGGCCCATACGGCAAAAGAGAAAGCCGATCTCTTGTGCACTCTTTTCGCCTCCAACTCGACTCTCGACGACAACGGAAAAACACCGCCGACCATCCCACGGTGTCAGAGCTCTATGCCTGAAGTACAGTTCAGACAGAAAACTGTTAGGCGAGCTCTGTTTTCGTTGGACGTCAGGAAGTCGAGCGGGCCGGATGGCATTTCTCCAATCGTGCTTAGAACGTGTGCCCCTGAGTTGACACCGGTGCTAACGCGTTTATTCCGGCACTCTTATTCTAAAGGCGTAGTCCCTGACTCATGAAAGTCAGCCCTTGTCCATCCGATCCAAAAAAAAGGAGACAGTTCGGATCCGGCAAACTACAGGCCTATTGCTATTACCTCCCTACTCTCCAAAATCATGGAGAGCATAATTAGCCGTCAGCTCTTAGTATATCTAGAGGGTCACCAGTTGATCAACGATCGACAATACGGGTTTCGCCATGGTCGGTCGGCAGGTGAACTTCTGGTATACCTAACACATAGATGGGCAGCGGCTATTGAAAGCAAGGGGGAAGGCCTGGCAGTTAGCCTGGATATAGCGAAGGCCTTTGATCGTGTATGGCACCTCTCCAAATTTCCATCATTTGGGCTTCCCGAGAGCTTGTGCAAGTGGACCTCCAGCTTCCTCACTGGGCGCAGCATACAGGTCGTTGTCGACGGATATTGCTCGAACCCGAAGCCCGTGAATGCTGGAGTGCCCCAAGGCTGTGCACTGTCTCCCACGCTGTTTCTTCTGCATATCAATGATATGTTGGACACCTCCAACATTCATTGCTATGCAGACGACAGCACTGGTGATGCCGTATACACTGGCCATGCAGGTCTCTCTCGGGAAATCGTCGACCAGTGCCGGGAGAAACTTGTGTCTTCTATCGAGTCCTCTCTCGAGAAGGTCGCGGAATGGGGAAAATTGAACCTTGTCCAATTTAACCCCCAGAAGACTCAAGTTTGCGCGTTTACCACTAAAAAAACCCCATTTGTCGTATCACCGCTCTTCGACAACACTTCCCTCAAAGCCTCACCTAGTATCGGAATACTGGGTCTCGAAATCTCGAGCGATTGCCAATTTCGTGGTCATCTGGAAGGCAAAGCCAAATTGGCTTCAAAGAAACTGGGCGTCATTAATAGAGCACGGCAATACTTCAAGCCGGCCCACATACTAGCGCTCTACAAAGCGCAGGTCTGGTCACACATGGAGTATTGCTGTCATCTCTGGTCTGGCGCTCCCCAGTATCAGCTCGATCCATTTGACCGCGTGCAACGCAGAGCAGCTCGAATTGTCAGGGACACAGTGCTCTGTGAACGGCTGGATCACTTGGCGTTGCGTAGAGACGTCGCTTCATTGTGTGTCTTCTACCGCATTTATCACGGGGAGTGTTCCGAAGAGCTGTTTAACCTTATTCCTGCCGCCGAATTCCACCTTCGCACGACACGCCACAAGTTAGGATATCATCCTCACCATCTGGATGTGTGGCGGTCCTCCACAGTGCGGTTTTCAAGGAGCTTTCTTCCACGTACTACAAAGCTGTGGAATGAGCTTCCTTGTGCGGTGTTTCCGGGACGATACGACATGGGTACCTTCAAAAAAAGCGCGTACACCTTCCTTAAAGGCCGGCAACGCTCCTGTGATTCCTCTGGTGTTGCAAGAGATTGTAGGCGGCGGTGATCACTTAACAACAGGTGACCCGTACGCTCGTTTGTCCTCCTATTCGATAAAAAAAAATATGTACAATATTGGATAATTTGACTTTTAAATATTATAGTTGTAATAGTTTTATAAGGTACATGGGTAATTTTTTAACTTATGTGCATTTTGAATGTTACATTATTTTTTAGAGGAATGTTACGCTAGCGTATTAAAAATAATCCTGCATGGATAGACGTAAGTGTTGAAAAACAAATAAATAAATAAATCTCGCAATACTGCTGTGTTTGGAGAGGATGCGACTAATGAACAAACCGTGCGAACATAATAACTTGTTTTATGAGAATAATACTTTATTTATGAAGAGTAAGAGTGCGTATAAATTACCTGCAGCAAACATCGTAAAAACTCGAACATACCGCAGGATGAACCGCTTGCTGTCGGTTTTTGAGACCACCATCAAAGGGGCTTCTGTCGTTCGCTCACTTGCAGTTGGGATGGATGTAATTTTGGCAAAGAATATTAATATTTCAAGTACAGAAGTCTTACTCACCAAAATCAATTTAAAAATCAAGGACTCTTGATGCTATGCAACAAGGTGTAATTCAGATCGCACATCGCTATTAACCTACATTTTTATTATATTTTTCTATGGAAAAGGAGGACAAACGAGCGTATGGGTCACCTGATGTTCAGTGATCACATCCGCCCACATTCATGCCCCATCATCCCAGAAACATCCGGGAAGACGGAAGAAGACCGATTAAGGAAGTTCATTCCATGGCTTTGTAGTGCGTGGAACAAAGCTCCTTGAAGACCGCACTGTGGAGGACCGACACATCCAGATGTTCGGATGATTTTCTAACTTGTGGCATGTCGTGTGTAGGTGGAATTTGGTGGCAGGAATCAGATGAAACAGCTCTTCGAAACACTCTCAGTGAAAAATGCAGTAGAAGACACACCATCTCTGCTTCTTCTATCGTTCACTCGCTTGCAGTTGGTTATAGTTTTTGCAGAGAACATTAATAGTACAAGCGCAGAAGTCTTACTATGAACCTACATTTTTATTATATTTATTTAAGTATCTCCGTTTATAAAAGATGGGTCGGATTTGTGAACCAGGTGACTAACGAAGCCCACGTGTTACTCGTGAGTCCCTACTGACTGGCCTACTCTGCAGGGGCCACTGCACATACATACGATTTCGATACCTATACGGGAATGAGACAGGCCTGGTTTAGGTGAATACGCTCAGCTTTCGCGTGTAATTTGTACGCACCCTCAGAGCATCAACTCTAAGACAAGTCATTATTTACAGTGATGATTCTATGAAAACTATTGCAAAATATTTTCATTTTGATATTCTCTCTATCTCAATCACATTTTTCATGGATATTTTAAATTTTTATGTTAAACTATAGGAAATGTAAATTTATTTTCTTATTGTTATAGTGTCACTAACATCTTCCTGGTGAATCTCTCAGCAGCAGATCTACTGGTTACCGGTATTTGCATGCCAATACAGTTGAGCAAAGCCTTCACACTCGTCTGGTTCTACGGTGAATCAGTCTGTAAAATTGTAAATTATATACAAGGTACTTAATTATTTCAAAACATTTATCAACATTACACTATTGTTAATAAATTAATAAATTAAAACAACTAAATTTGACCTTCCTTGTTCTGTGTTCATCCCTAGAGCACAAAAAAATAAGTTTAAAGATCTCTCATCAGATGGATGGTTAATCTTAGTTGGATCTTGTATTATAACTATTATTTGGTCCAGTAGTTTTCATTTTATGAACATTTTTTATGAAAATCTTTGTCTACCTGGATGATATAATTGTTTTTTGTGTATGGTTTTTTTAGGAGTTTTCAATCAGGTTGATGATATAATAATAAACGTATTTTTTTTTTCTTTTGTAGATATATATATATATATATATATATATATATATATATATATATATATATATATATGTATAAGATCATCAGGTAGTGTATTTAATATACTAGGTAATACATAGTTACAGGTTATTTTACCATATACATTGTTATATTTAGGTAGACAAAACTTATTAAGGTAGGCGAGTTTTCCCTAATATTTTGTTTTCTTTCATATTTCTTAAGATTACAATATGTATCAAATTCTACAACTAAAATAGCGAATCTTATTTTAGAGTGTATCGACATGACATTACAATAGAAAAATAGTTCTTGAGAGTTATTAGTAAATTTATATTTAACATGATTAGGCAAAAATGGTATTAAGTAATCTTATTTGTAAGTAATGTAAAATTTTCTACGTATGTTTTAAACGTTCTGCCTTATGGCACTGTTATCAGCGCAACCTGTATCCAACGAGTACAAGTTATTTTAGGAACTAAACTGTTTTAGGTGTGGCAGTAGCAGCAAGTGTGTTCACTCTTACTGCGATGTCAGTGGACAGGTGGCTCTCGATATCCCCGGAGCCGCGCCTGCGACCTCCGAGCAGGAAGCAGGCTCTCCTGCTACTGGCGGTGCTGTGGCTCATCGCACTCTCTGTCTTCATCCCCCTGCTGATGATCGCGTCTGTCCGGCGAGAAACTGTTCCTATCATATCAAAGACTAGTCTTAATTTATCTGTAAGTGCCAACTTGAAAGTCTAAGGTTCCAGGTTAGAAAAGAAAGCTATTGACAAGAACTCAAACCTAACTATTTAGTGATACTTAATCAAAGTCGTCGTTATTTTTATCACGACACCAAAAGGAGTGTTGTTTTTTTATGATAATAAGGGACGAGACGAGCAGGACGTTCAGCTGATGGTAATTGACACGTCTTGCCCTTTACAATGCAGTGCCGCTCTGGATTCTTGAAAAACCCAAAAATTCTAAGCGGCACTACAAATGCGCTCGCCACCTTGAGACATAAGATGTCAAGGCTCATTTGCCCAGTAATTTCACTAGCTACGGTGACCTTCAGTCCTAAACACAGTAATGTTTACACAGTACTGCTTCACGGCTGAAATAGGTTCCGTTGTGGTACCCATAACCTAGACGGCATCCTGTGCAAAGGGGCCTCCCACTGGTTAATGAGATGGCCAACAATTCTTATTACGACTCTAGTCTTTCAGGACAGCGACGTTCTTTTTATTGTTAAGGTTTGCGGATTAAAATACCCTTAAATCCTAGGATCTTTTGTGCTCCTGCTTGCACTTCGCGCCTGTCCTCATATCTATACCTAAAAAATGAAGTATTGAAATTTAGGCTAACAGCTAGAGTACGTCAACACCCTTACTGTGCCGAAGTTTAAATAATATCCTTTTATAATATATAGATCTATTACTGGTAGGGCATGACCTCTGCTGTGATTAAAGGTACTTTAAGATACCCCAACCTGATTCTGGTAATAGCCTCGCACTCTAGTAGGATGTGTTTGGGTTCCTCAGTGGCTTCACAGCAGAATCTTCAGAGGTTTGATTCACTGAGACCCATTATGGCTAGGTGCCCATTTAGCTAACAATAGCCGGAGGAGAACTGCGTGAGGGCTCTCAGTTGTATCCTGTCCAAATTTTTTATGCATTGTTTGACTGCTTCGTTGGAGATTGCTATCTCGTTGCCTATTCGGCCCTTGTGCCCCGGTATCCAGGTCTAGGTAACTTTGTAGCTCTGGCAGATGATATCAAGTTTTCTTCTACATTCCCACACTAACCGTGAAGTGAATGTATAGGACGTCAATGCCTTGAGGGCTGCGTTGCTATTTGACATTATATCAATGTTCCTTGACTGGTAATTCCTGTCGAGATGCATTCGTGGACACCTGTCTAGTGCTTATACTTGCCTGTAGTTGCTACTTTAACTAAGGCTTCATGGTATTTTATTCCTGGGCAAAAGACTCCACAACGGTACCGGCTGCAGCCCTGTAGTCACCCGTATAACACTTAATGGTATGACTATCTAGGTTTTTCGTAGTATCGCAGTGATATTCCTTGCTGCTAATAATAAGCCTGAATTTCCGCTCATAAATTTTAAATGTCGCATTTGCCTACACCACATAAACGTATGTGATAATAAGCCTAGCCACCACTAAATTAATTTCACGAAGGATTCTGGGGAAAAGCCCCCACTTCCATTCAGCTCATCGCTATCCGTTTTCTGAGTTCTCGGGTGGCCTTAGATGACACCTTTTAACGTGCTTGTGAAAATTTGGTTGCTATCAAGCGTTATGCTATCAAGTATCTAGCACTTAACTTCTGTTTTCCATTCTGGTGATTTACCATATACCGTAGTGACCTTATAGTTGATTTTTCTTCCGTGCATAAAGAGGATTATGCATGTTTTAGAAACATTCAACTTTCAAAGTTGCATCATCTGATTACTATTGACAGAGATTTTTTGCAAAAACTGGCACAAAGTACTGTCAACTTTCTCTGTCACCACTATGACGACATCGTCCACGTAGCCTATTCATGTTATGACTTGAACAGTGAGGAATTGCAGCATCACATCAACCGACAATTGTCCAGAATAGTGGGGATGTGACTCCACCGTGAGGGGTTTGAAAATTCCATCCAGATCTGGGGACATAAGGGTTCAAATAATTTAATTGCACAGTCCAGTCGGTGCGAGGAGCAGACTACTGCGGCAACCGTCAGGTCTTTACGCAAAGGCCTCCTGCAGTTTACTGCTATCTCTGCACTGTCCGTTGGGGACTACCTGGGAAATTGTATTTCAAGTAGTAGATTAATGATGTGTCCCCTCTTTGGCCATTCTGTATAACTTTAACTTTTTCTGACGGTGCACTTCGACCCGAATCACTATAATGCTTCAATCATGATCACTTTAACGCGGAGCCGCTATAGTACCTATCTACATGTAAGGAGCCTCCCACTGGTAATAACTTGTCTTTAATTACACCGCCAACCCCACCTTTCAAAGAAGTACTACAGAAGTACAACGCTGTTTTATTAATATTTGCTATTTGAGCTATGTTCATAAAAAATATGACTTGTTTTTTAGGTAGAAACAAAAGACGTTCATTTCTGTACAGAAGAATGGCCGAGTCCTGTAGCAAGGAAACAGTTTGGCATATTTGGCTTTACACTAGTTTACGCCGTTCCAGGTAAGTCGGGAATGCGTCACTAATCTGGTTTTAAAAGTTTGAATTAAATTCATGTGCTTTTACTGACGTAGTTCTATAGAAGCGGTAGTTTTAGAAGTTAAATTAAATTCGTTTAATTGCAATGATCAAATTACAACACGATTTCAGCATGTCGTTTAGAGCAGGCTATGTGTGCTAAAACTGACTATACTTTGTTGTCCAAGGGGCTCGGATTTGGGCTACACGTTTGCCAGTCTGAAGCTCTTATAAGGTCCGGAAGTTTGACTTTCAGCTTTGCTTCAAGAAGGACCTTGTGTCTTTGGCGGAAGGCTTAATTTTTTTTTTATAAAAGTAAATTTTATGACGCCTTGACATCCCCCACTAAACCATGACTGACAAAGATCCTCCTGCTTATGTGTACTCTATGACATGTTTCTTTACATAGTAATATAGGGCATATTTATGAAAAAATTATTCAATAAAAGGAACATTTTGTACTTTACACCCTTGTATCGGGACATATTCTGATTAAGCCAGTTTCTTTGAGTGTAAGTATTGATTTAAGGGCTGCGCCATATATTGACGTATCATAACCATTTTAAAAGTTAAAACTATTCTTAATACATAGGATTCTTTGCTAAATTAAGATCTTGATTATAATATATCGTATCTTTTAAATAAAGCTAAAAGGACATTTATCGACTCTCAAAAAAGTACCTCTCATATTTTTCCCATAAATGCAAAAATAAATTTGATTTCGAACGTTTCATTAGTGGTCGCCAAGAGGAGATATTAATTACTACAAAAATACCATTTAATAAGATAAAAGAGATAACTAAGTGATAATAATTGATGTAGTTTTGTAGTTTTATTAACCCAAGGACTGTTCTAAATATATTAGACTGGCTGCTGCCTGCGGCGTCATTCGAGTCGATACGGTGCCTGCATCTAGCATAGTAATATGTAGCATATATGTTGTCCCGATCTTTTCTTAATATTCATCTAAAGTTTGATTAATTTCTTAGTAGTTTTTGCGTTTTGCGCAGATATACATACAGACAAACATTTAAACGGAGAAATAGAAAAAAATTACAAAAAAAAATGTAGTTTTGGTATTCAATGTACAGTTTTTACTTTGTCATAAATTGATTATGATATAAGTAATATTATCTTTAATGCAGTTCATCTGTGCTTTGAAATCTCGCAGAATTATTTTCTTTAGTGAAATAATGAATATGTCGTAATTATATTACGTTTGTCGATCCGTACTTCAAATTCTACAGTAAACCATCTAAAACGAACATGTCTTATAACAATAAAATTTGTTCTAGGTTCAATAACGATTCTATCGTACGCATGCATGGGCCGTACTCTGTGCTCCGTGCGACCTCCATTCGATATCGATGAAGGGAACGCTAGTATGCAGCAGGTGAGGTGATATTTATTTAATTTACCTAGCTAACACTGAAAATGTTTAGAAAATGAAAAACGGCTCAATGTAAAAAGGTGTCAATACTTTTATTGTTTTCGAAGTAATCTCCGTTCCTCTCTACACATCGTCGTATTCGATGGAACCACTGAGAAAAGCAGTGGGCCCATTCTTCCTCTTCTATGGAATTTTCGTACGCCTTCACCGCATCTTCAGGGCTCGTAAAGCGACTACCTCAAATTTTGTCCTTAGTTCTAGGGAATAAATAAAAGTCGCAGGGCGCCAGGTCAGGACTGTATGGCGGATAACTTATTATCTCGACACCTGCCATAGTCAAATATTCAAAAGTCCGTTTTGTTGAGTGCGTTGAAGCATGGTCGTAGTGAAGGAGAATCCTGCTTGAGGTTGACAAACTGTATAGTCTGCAGTAACTATCCATCCATCTTCTAGCACAACTGTCGCGAAATGACTTTTCTGACCAAAGAATGTGGCAATCATCTTTTTTCCTTGACTTCTTCCTTTCTGTCTTAGTTGGCCGATCCTCGAAAGGAAACACCCACTGAGCTGATTGTCTTTTGATTTCGGGTTCGTAGCAATATTTCCAGCTTTCATCACCTGTGACGATGTCAAATACAGCATTTGAGTCACCGCCGTTGAACTTATCTAACATTTGGCGACACCAGTCCATGCGAAGGTATTTTTGGTCGTCGGTTAAAGTATGGAAAATCCATCTGGTGCAAAGCTTACTGACGCATGTTCATGGAATATTTTTTGAACTTGACTCATACTGCTAGGCTTGCCCGTATCTGCTGATAGGTCACTCTCTTAAATTTTTCTATCATGCGTCGCACAGCACTGATGTTATCTTCAGTAGTCGCTGTTAAAGGACATCCCTTACGCAGATCATCATTGAGATTGCTACGTCTACGGTTAAACTCGTTAAACCAATTGTAAATAGTAGCACCAGTTGGGCCTTCACTAGAAATGCTAATCGCAGACAATCATAGCTTTGTTGTTGAGTAAGCCCACAACGAAAGTCATAACAAATCATTAACCGAAAATTTTCTGACGTTAGGTTCATTTTCACGTGTAACAAGAGTTTTAGATTTGCCGCCAATTCACAAAAAACAAATGACAAATGAATGCAATATACTACATGAGTTACCAAACAGTTCAAAAATTGAAATCCAAAAAAAGTTTTCTATAGCAATGTTTCTAACTGGCCAGTTCTAAACATTTTCAGTGTTACCCACGTATTACTATATACATATAAAAGTCCTTTATTACTCATCTATTTTTCTAAATTATAAACTTTATTTTAATTTCTTTACACTCAATGCAAATAACTTAAATTACTAACATCACAATGTTTATTATTGATCATATTCATCAACTAACTATTGGCCTTACGAGAAAGCGCTCGGTCGCTCCGAGGGCAATGCTCGGAGTTTCCCTGCGAGATCGAATCAGAAATGAGGTGATCTGTAGGAGAACCAAAGTCACCGACGTAGCCCAAATTATTGCGAAACTGAAGTGGCAAATACGTGGATAGGTTCGAGGGTCAGATGGCCGTTGGGGCCGTAAAGTACTCGAATGGCGACCATGTGCTGGATGATGCAATGTTGGTAGACCTCCCACCAGATGGACCGACGATCAAGTAAAGGTCGCCGGAATACGTTGGATAAGGGCAGCGCAGGACCGATCATCGTGGAGATATTTTGGGGAGGCCTTTGTCCAGCAGTGGACGTCTTCCAGCTGATGATTATGATGTTTATTATATAATTAATGTTTGAAATTAAATTTGAATACGGTGTTGCAGTAATACAAAAAGGGGTGGACCCTTGACCCAGAAAATAGTCAAATCTTCGGGGGTTCATTGCTCGACAAATGACAGTAACAAATGAAACAAAATTACAATTAATAAAAAAAATATGTGTTTTTGTGTGTGAGATAAAGCAGATTAGCTACAAGGTTTAGGAGCTGCAACAAGAGCATGCGTATGAGGGCATGACCATCTTGATCATTATTTTATGGAAAGGAGGACAGACGAGCGCAAGGGTCACCTGATGTTAAGTGATCACCACCGCCCAGACTCTCTTGCCACACTAGAGGAACCACGTTAGCGTTGCAGCTCTTCAGAATTCATGTCGTATCGTCCTGAAAACACCGCACAAGAAAGCTCATTCCACGGCGTGGTTGGACGTGGAAGAAAGTTCCTTGAGAACCCTACTGTGGAGGAACGCCACAAAAACAGATCTCGGGAATGATATCACAATTTGTATAGACATTTTCCTTAACAAACAAGTATGTCAGTAGCAAATATTTGAGAACCAGTACCATGGCTTAACATCTACTTTATACAAAATGCGCCAAAGACATAGGGCGTGCAAGTATGAACACTATAATCTTTTTTTAAAGTACGTGTTCGTCGTTCGAATCGTCAAATAGGAATTTCTCGAATATTTTCAATTGAAAAATTTGTTAATTTGTTTAAATAAAAACATATAATAATAAATAATACTGTTACAAATCTTTTGCTAAATTGATATTATTATAACTAATAATTTAGAAATGTAATATCATGTGGCATAAATATGGCAGACATGTGATTTATAATATTTATATAATATCAATCTAACGAGTAAACAGTCCTTCGAGCTAACGAGACAGGACATTTATTTATTTTTTAGGAAATAATTACAGATACATCCTTCAAAAAAAAATAAGGACATAAGGATGTCCCCTTAAACAGTTTCACTGTGTACACTTAATATTTAAACTATATTTAATTAACGCATAATAGCAAACCAACAGTAGGTACATAACCAACATTTAAGAACCTTAAAGTACATAAATTAACAGATAAATCTATAATTTGTTTAGCAACTTAGCTAGAACAATTGAAATGAAAATGAAAAATATTTATTTCAGTAACAAAAATGGTACAAACATAATAGTGATGTGACCTTCAATTAAGTGAGAAACACTTGTGCGAGATACGACTATATAATACTATATATTTACAAATACACGACTTACCGCCAGATGCAGAATAGTACATTACGATACAAGTGCGCAAAGTAGGTCGTTCATGCACGAGCAAAGCGAGTGCAGCATGGCCTTCGTGCGCACGAGTATCGTATACTATTTTTCCTATTAAATTGCGCAAAGTTCGATCACTATAAATTTTCAAACAATCCCGCACGCTCACCACATTCCCGCACGCTCAGCTACATTCCCGCAGGTTGGTGTCAACGTGTGGGAAAGTGGTACTTTGCGAACGCAAATGCATGCGCAAAATCAAACTTTGCACAGGATAATAGGAATGGTATATTTAAAGTTAATGTTTCGTCATATCACATGTTTTCTTTTACTGTCAAAATGAAAAAGAAAGTGACGGTATTATATTTAATGAAACATTGACTATAAAGATGCTTTCTGAAATTGGCGGTAAGCCTCATAAATAATGAAAATAAGGACAAAATCAATTAATCGTGACTTCCAACATGTTACTATATGTTTTATTTTGAATTTGTAAGTTTTATAGGATCACGAACACATATCTACATCATTAAAACTTGAGTTTTCAAGAGCAAACATTCTGTGCACTGGCGCGTGTATACCAAGTATTTGTCCTGATGTTTGAAATACGAAATAAATTTATAGAGCGTGTAGCCCGGGTTGGTATAAGAATATCTATTATATTAAAGAGTTCTGAAGATATAAATTCTCTCACAAATATTTTTCTCCAAGTGACCGAGTCAATTAAATTGCGTCGCTGGCTTAATGAAAGAATATTATATTACTTTAAAAGATTCTTGTAGAGGCTTCGACGTCCACCAACGCAAAAATTTAAGATGCGCAAGAATTTATTTTGCTCACGTTCTACGTTGTGGTTATCATTTTAAGCCGTAGAAAAAGATGGGATGTCTTGAAAATCTTCAGCAATTACGTAGCAAGTAAGTATTTAGTCAGAAGTCCTCAATAGCAATTCAGCTACGTAATATAAAGAGAAATTGCGATAATTGTTTGGCTAACATTTCTGAAAACTTTAATAATTATTGATGTCAATGTTTTAACTAAAACTAATTATACTCGTATTAGGGAAGGTTTTGTTCTGAAAAATTCAAACATTTATTTTGAGCGTGAGCTAAAATATATCTACATTATCGAAGTATTTACCCATGATATCTTACTTACCTATTCATATTTTATACCGTTGCTTTAGAATAATGTGGACATAAACTCAAAAAACTCTGTGAAGGAAATTTTTATGCTTCTTGAAAAGATAATTTTTTAACATGATGTAGAAAAATGGTAGTCGGTTGGGGCGCAGAAGGCGAGTAAGGAGGACGCTAAAGGGTTTCTAAATATACCTGCGATATCATAAAGCAATCGGGTGACGAGTGAGGCTATCTCACTGCAAGTTTCTCTGTTATTGTTCCAAGTTCAGTGAGCTGTAATGAACTACATAAAGTGATTTCCAAACAGCTTTCATCAGTCTTGTATGGGTTAGTTTCGGTTTAGGGTATTCTTGTGGTGTTTGACCTGGAATCAGTTATTGCGATTGTCGTACTTTTCATCACACATCACAACTCGCATGTGCTTCTCTCCATAGGTCAGTTAAATAACCCATTTATTTTTATCGAATTCCTGCTAATAGGTCTATATTGTGGGTATCACGAAGTCAATTTATGTCACTATCTCTTTTGGTAATTTGAAGCAAATCCTGTTTCTATTATCACACTGAATTTGTCATTATCTGCCATATTAGATGATATCCTTCGGGGTTCATAATAGTCTAATTTTGAAAGTATCAATTTTAATCTAGATAAAAAATATGTAAATCGAAGAATTCAATGTTGTACGTTGATGTCATTTGAAAATAGTTTCGCACTGAAATCTCGCAATAAGGACATTTTATCTTAATACAAAGTAGCCAGTACGCCGAAATGCAAAATTCTGGCCTAAAACCCAAATATTATTGTAATTTTCATTTTTTTTTTTTTATGGAATAGGAGGACAAACGAGCGTACGGCTCACCTGGTGTTAAGTGATCACCGCCGCCCACATTCTCTTGCAACACCAGAGGAATCACAAGAGCGTTGCCGGCCTTTAAGGAAGGTGTACGCGGTTTTTTAGAAGGTACCCATGTCGTATCGTCTCAGAAACACCGCACAAGGAATCTCATTCCACAGCTTTGTAGTACGTCGAAGAAAGCTCCTTGAAAACCGCACTGTGGAGGATCACTACACATCCAGATGGTGGGGATGATATCCTTACTTGTGGCGTGTCGTGCGAAGGTGGAATTCTTTATTCTAGTCTTATTAAATAATACATAATTGAAATTTATAATATTAAACAACCTGCTTAATATAAGTATGTTGACTGTATTCAACATTCTAGCTCAAGTTAATTGACCTTATAAGCTGCATACGACTTTAAACAGCTTTAAATCAAACGTGAAGTTTTTCATAATGAACTTAACGCTAAGACCTTTCATAGACTTGTATGAATGGGCGTGGTAGTTCAGAATGTAAATATTAAATATAGCCGTATAGATATACGTACGTTTTATGATTAGATCAGGAATACTTAAAGATAAATATCAAGAGTAAAAAGAATACAAGATCTGAGATGAAAGGTGCTGTATTAGGACTTAAAAACCTGTTTTTAACATCTGCTACTGCTTCAGGGTCTACGGCTTATGAAAGAGAGAAAGCGTGTCGCGTGGATCCTCCTGCTTCTAGCAGTACTGTTCGCGCTGTGCTGGCTTCCGTACAACATAATGCAGCTCTTGTTAGACATCAACGTTGTCAATGCCAAGGACTTGAGTATATACCTACCGTATGCTCTTCTTATTGGTGAGTGAAGTGTAGATCTGTGGATTTTACATACTGTTCTAGTAAACAATTTTAAAATAATTTATAATAATCAAGACATGTAGGTACATGCCTGTACATACATGCAATGGGTCAGTATTTTGGGTATACCAACATCAATTTCACCAAGTTATCACTGTAATATACATATATGACATAAACCACGATATTATGTTTTTTTTAGTAAATAGTAAACGAGTATAGACGGGAATATAGGATCTTGATGCTAGGTGACAACTGCCGTACTTACTATAGGTGACCATACTCTCTTCCAGTACCACAGGATTCAATTAAGAGTTGCCAGCCTTAAAGGTCCGGGGAGGGAAGTTTCTCGCTAGTCAGGATGTACAATAACGCCACTCTTCCACTTGGTTATTATCATCACATCCCGTAATATAACAATAAGTTCCAACAGCTCGACAAACACTGTTGGTGATAGTAATGTGCGTATGAATAATTATTGTGTTTACATTGCATCGTTTTGTACGACACCTGTACGGTACATTGATTCATATATTAATAACCATCCATAACTTATAAATACTTATTCATTTTCATCATAATAACGTTTGCAATTACCGGAATTCGAAACACGAAACAGCTAGAGCATTGCAGTGAGCGTCGCCCACCACTAGGCGAAGATGTCGACAAAAGAAGATATCTACGCTATAACGACTGACCGAGCGATTCTCAGAAATTTTAATCTCTGACAGTTCGAGAAGTTCTACATTGTACATCCAAACAGAAATCAAAGCAATACTCAGTATTAAGTGGCTTATAGCTGCTACCAAATCACAAGGCAAATTTCATCAAAATAGTAGAGCTATGTGTATTTGTACACACATATCAATTTGATATTGATAAATTTTGTTACTTCATAAATGACACTCACTTCATTTTCACACTGTTGCAGATACAAAAGAAAAATAAAATTTACCAACCATTATTGTAAACACTCCTCTCCGTTTAAGAGCTGTTATTTTGACAAGGGTTTACAAACGCCTACTTGTATTTGAAGAGGGTAAGCAAAGGGAAATTGTTTTTGCATACAAAAGATTACCACTATTGGTCTTGTCTAGCGTGAATATCTTGTGATCTCGTTAATCAATCTTTTGTCCCTTCCAATTTAAATACCGTTAGATATTTGTTATTCGCTGAGTAATTTGTTTCTGTCTTAAGTGTAATGAATCTACATTACAATATCGTACAGGGCCAAATACAATAGGATAACGTTTTAATAATGGCATTACTATAACACAGCAGACCTTTGAGAAATAAGCTTTCTTTTAAAATAGTAATTATTTGGTTTAATACTTTACTAGCTTCTGCCCGCGACTTCGTCCGCGTGGAACTCGTTTAAATATCGTAGCGCCATACAAACCTCCACCCCCCCATTTTCGGGATTTCCGGGATAAAATATAAATATCCTATGTCCTTCCCCGGGTCTCAAACTATCTCTATACCGAATTTCATCTAAATCGGTTCATACAAACTTTGCACCCCTTTCGGGGTGAATTCTTTCAAAACACTGAAAGTAAATTTCTTGTATTTTAATAAGGATGGACTCCTTATTAAAATACGCAAAGCTTCAAGTTTCTTTCTTAAAATTTTACTCCATTCCCATACAAACTTTCAACCCCCTTTTTTCCCCTTAAGGATAGAAATTTCGAAAATCCCTTCTCAGTGGATACTTACGTTATGTAAAGTACCCGTAATGAAAAAATCAGATTTCTAGGTTCAACGGTTTGGGTTGGGCGTTGATTTAAGTGAGTGAGTCAGTCAGTCAGGACTTTTACGTTTATATATAAAGATGAAAAGAAACATGTTTTGTCATAACATAGTTTGTTATCAGGTTTTCTAGCAAGGTAGGCACTGTGGATCTAACTTGTCGTAGTTGAGATTTGGAATATGCAAAGATTGCCGACCGTACGTATCTGTTATCTAGCGTAAGGAAAAATTTTATGAGTGGGTGTTCAATAGAAAATTGGTTATAATACGATACGCCTGTTTTTTGCAGTCAGATGCTGCTTTTACTAACGCATCGAACCAGGGCTGTGATCGGTACATCCATGTCCTGTAGTATCACATCGGCTACTGCAGCGGCGCAGGCACTAGGATCATCCGAAAGGAAACAAACCCTGCCCCAAGGGTAGGATGCAAAAAAGGGACGCATCCTATCCCAATCTGCTGACTTGTAGTGCCAAACGCGGTGGGTCGCTGGTGGTCTGCAACGTTGGCGTCGGATAGGCACTACACTCCTGACCAGGCAATGGTCGGACGTTCCGAGAGGGGCGTTGACAAAGACCTGGTAACCATCGGGATGTGTAGTCAACAGAAGATCCAATTGGACGGTATGTGGCTATCCACATCCGGGAGCCGCGTTGGCGACTCAACCAATTTCGATAGACCATACGCCAATGCAAAATTATGCACAGATCGCCCTGCGTAGTCTGCGGTACGTGATCCAAGCCATTCGGCATTGTGCCCGTTGAAATCACCCAAGACTACGATTTCAGCGGAGGGGATCTGTGCAAGCACGTCGTCAATTGCCGCTTGAACGCAGCCCATGAGATGATCGGTTTCTGGGTTACCACTATGGGACCTGTAGACACATGCATAGATGCGGACGCGGTCCTCAAAATCTACGCGGAGCCAGAGAGTGGACAGGTCCCTACCCTCAAAATTGCCGAGACGGCGACAGCAGATATCCTCCCTAACTTACACACATACCCCGGCATGAGGCAAAAAATTGTGCTCAATTTTGTACCCGGGGTACGTTAAATATGATGTATCGCTAGGTCGAGATATCTGCGTCTCCGTAAAGAAGCACAAGGCCGGCTGCGCCGTCTCAAGGTGGTGGTGAACGGCGTTTAAATTGGAGTGAATTCCCCTGATATTGCAAAATTCCATGTTGAGTGTGGAGCGGGGTGCCGTGGTGTTACTGCCTCGTTTGTCCTTGGTCATGTTAATAATTTGAAATAATTTACTGACTTTACTGAATTCAAGTTAATAATTTGAAATAATTTACGGCTTTTTTATATACGAGGTAGCAAATGAGAAAAAGGCTTTCGTGATGGAAGGATGGTGAGGCAAGCGCCTGTCGATATCCACACCACCAGGGGTCAAGAAATGTACAAAAAAAAATAAGTAGACACTGGCGTTCTAACTGACCCTAAACACCGCGGTAGTTCATTAATTCTTCATTGCTGTGATACTTTGAAGAAAGTTTCAAGATAACCGTAACCGTACCTAATTGTTGTTGTGTCCCCAGGTCATGCAAATTCAGCGATAAATCCGATTGTGTACTGTCTGATGACGCGGAACTTCCAACGATCAGTTCACAAACTGCTGTGTGGCCGTGGTGTGTGTCGGCAGACGAACTTTACGGTGTGTACAAAAACCAATATCATGTAGTGGTTCAGCTTGTATGTATGCAGTTTAAACCGATTAAAAAAGTATATTGACCAATATTCGTCCGACATTATTCAGATTGAATGAAAATCATGTTACTCAGTTATAACATACCATTCTATTGGTGAAAGTCAAGTAAAGTGAAATAAAACTTTTTTTTTTATAAAAATAAGGGACAAGACGAGCAGCATATTCAGCTGATGGTAATATATACGCATTGCCCATTACTATGCAGTGCCACTCAGGATTCTTGAAAAACGTAAAAATTCTGAGTGGCACTACAATTGCGCTCGTCACCTTGAGACATAAGATATTAAGTCTCATTTGCTCAGTAGTTTCACTATCTACGGCGCCCTTCAGACCGAAACACAATAATGTTTAAGCATTACTGCTTCACGGCAGAAACAGGCGCCGTTGTGGTACCCATAATCTGCCGGCATCCTGTGCAAAGGAGCCTCCCACTGGTAAGTAAAACTTATTGATTAAAATCTTTCCTCTTGATAATATTAGTATTGATGGATGGACAAATTATACCTACTTTGTATATCAGTAGGTATATTATAACAAACTTTATTGGATATTGGTCAAGATGAAATGAGGCCATAAGCTTATTTTGAATCTTATAACATCCTGCATCAATGATAGAATTCAGAGAGTCATACGAAGTACCAAAAACTAGGCTTCATAAAATAAGTCATTTGATTATACGTTTTTACAAACTCTACCGCATGATATTCATAATTTGTCAAGTAATACATTGAAATATGTTGCTAATAGTGAATTGAATTATAAGGCCTTATAAAATTTAAAAAACTTGACTAAGATGGAATAGTAAATTGTTAACCGACGCCCAAGCGCAGCGACGGCGGCTATAGTCCGAGTAGGACTTTATTCTTTTACCCGTGTTAAACACTTTACTTTCCATTTCGAATATGAGGAAAATAAAACTAGTTGTTTATCTAAACAAATTAGGACAATTTATGTCGAGTTTTTAAATTTTAAATATGGAACTCACCGCGTAATTGTTGCGGCTTATTCCGCTCAAAGAAATTCACACTGGCTGTTTAGAAAGTCACATGACCGCATCGTTTTTTTTAATTACTTGTTTTTTTTACATAAAACTCTTCACAGCTGACAGCAGTTCTATTTTTAAAGTTCATTCCGGCCCTTAGGTGGGAAGTAATTTGTATGAGTTCTTTGTATGAGTCCTCTCTATAGAGGACAGGAAGCAGCATTTTCCACCCAACAATCAGATCAAAACTATATTACTTTCCGAGTATGAGAAATGGAAAAACCTATTTTTACCAAATGCCTCGTGATGGGACAACAAGTATGTAAAATGAAAAAATACGAGACAGTCTCAATTTTCACTGGAAAACAAATTGTTGCTCTACAAGTACGAAATTAAGCCTATCTAGACTTAAAGCCTACAATTATGGGGAACAGCAGTTAGTTCTAACATCGAAATGCTACAACAATTCCAATCAAAAATACTGCGTATGATTGCCGATGCAATTGTATATTACCAATGTCTATCATTGGTAATATTATTTACTGAGAAACCGGACGTGCCAAGGGGCACGCACTGTGCAAGACTAACTTATAATAAAAAAATGGCGTACGTACAAAGTACACATGTCAGAAGTGTATCTTCTTTAGAAAACTTATTTTTAAATATCATTTATATCAATTATCCTAATCTTTTCTCTTAACCAATTTTTTTTTGTCAATATTAGAAATTATTACGTGTTCTACTTACTCGCGGCCACGCGCTAAACCTGCACGATACAAAGCTAATGGGGAAAATGTTCTACGTTTTCGCGACCGCGCGCTGAACCTGTACGATATAACTCTAGTAGGGAAGTTGTTCTACTTACTAGCGGTGCCATGTGCTTCATACTACGTTCGCCCTTCCTCGCTCTATCTCAATCGGTCTCAATCTCCCTCTCGCTCTTGTTGGAATTGTCCCACATTTTCGTGACACTTTATTGGCACATATAGACACTGGATTTAAAAGTGATACCAAATTTGTTCTCTGCACCCTCGAGAAGCACGGATTCAATATCCATATTGTTAAAATCATAAATTTAAGCGGCGGCCATCTTCGTTTTTACCAAATATTTATTTTTATTAGGATGTTTCATTAATACCTCACATTCAACCTGTACTTTTACACTTTTCCCGTGTAATTGAAATACTTTTTTATTGCAGAGCCTGATTTGTTCATCCGAAATGGATAAGTATTAACATACCTGACTGCCTATAATGTTGCAGCCTGCGCCTGTGTCCACCTTTACCATTACCCGTTTATCATGCACAATAAAGTCTTGACGGATCTTATTTCCCGGCATGTTATGGTGATGCGCCTCTGCCATTCCTATAAAAAATCCATCAAATGTTGCCTCCTTAACTGATGCAGCTTCTCGTTCTACATGTACTTTTTTATGACATTGGTTGCACATATTACAAAAATTATTAGGTTTTTTACATGTGAAACATGTTTTCCAAACGCTATGCAAGGACTACTGGAATAAAACAATCCGTGCCCGCGACTATGTCTATGCCCTCATCATAATGTATTTTTTTCATTTATGTTTACTTTCTTGCTTTGTCATAAGTTATTATTTTGCAAAAAGTATTAATGCACTGATTCGGATTATTGAATCAACTCTACCATCTGGGTGTGTGGCGGTCCTCCACAGTGCGGTTTTCAAGGAGCTTTCTTCCACGTACTATAAAGCTGTGGAATGAGCTATGTTACGGCGCGGTGTTTCCGGGACGATATGACATGGGTGCCTTTAAAAAAAGCATGCACACTTTCCTTAAAGGCCGGCAACGCTCCTGTTATTCCTCTGGTATTGCAAGTGAATGTGGACGGCGGTGATCATTTAACACCAGTTGACTCTAAGGTTCGCTTGTCCACCTTTTCCAAAATTAAAAAGTTCTTGCCCGGGGCGTCATTCGCGTCGACGCTATAAAAGAGCAGAAATATTAAGTCTGCAAAAAGCGTGCTAAATATAGCCAAAATGTTGGCCCGACCTATTGTTCATATTTATACAAAATTTTAATCAAATCTTTTCATAGTTTTTGCGTCTAGCTTGGACATACTAACAGCCAAACAAACAAACGGACAAACATAAGTACTTTTTTGTAATCGGTATTGTTTTGTAGAACACACAGCAAGTATTCTTTAAAAAAATAGGCAATGTACTATCATTACTTTGTTATGATTTAATTATAAAAAATATTTCATGTTAAGAATAGCTATAATAATATGTACATATAATATAAATATACAAGTACTAATGCACATGAACTAAACACTTTGATGTTAAACCTATGTTAAAATCCCATCACTTTATCATATCGTAATAAGCACATAAACAATTTCCTTTGAAATGAAAAATATAAATCTTTATGAATAACATCACGCAAACAATCATGAAAAGACGACAGCGAACAGGAAAACCTTTCCGACTCTTAAAATCGTTTCAAATAAAGCTTCAGATATAAACCTCATCTTTTTACTCAAATAAAACAATTTTTTTTTATCCAAGGCAAGTTGGCTGCTGCACAAACAAAGATGTGTTTGTTTCGTTGTGTTTTGTATTTTGGGTGGAAAAGAGCACATTGGCGCTACGCCAGTACCGCAAATCTAAATGTATTGCAGCATATTTACTTGTGTGCGTGTGATATTGTGACATAGAATTTAATACTTACCTGCCTACCAGAGTATGTAGATAACAACTGTCAAATTACGTTATAAAATCATGACCTCTTGGAGTCCTATTATAATGAAATCTGTGGCATCAAGTTTAACATAGTGTGTGAGAACGTAAATAATAAATGCATTTATTATTATTATAAGAGGTTTCTCATTAAGGCGCTATAGTCCTAAAAAGTAACATTTTTCAAAATCTACTTAAAATACTTCTACAAATACTACGGTTCAAATTTTTTGACATGTTTATCTTCATTTCTTTATCTAAATTATGGCTGTTTCGAAAACACGATTACGAAACTAACGAAAAACGAACTCGATAGATTTATTCTTTGAAAAATATTCTTTTTTATTTGAATAGTTTATATTATCATAAAACTATGATAGCTATAAACACAAAACTTATTTTATTCGATAGTTTATTAGTATTTATAAGTTTTCATTGTGGGTTTTATCAATACGCTTTGTGAATTATTTTATATATTTTTTTTTGTAATAAACCGAACGCGACGCCTTGGTTGCATGCTCGCTCATGTCTCAAATATCCGTGACGTTCTTTTCCGTTTCATTTGTAAAAAAAATACCCTCATGCGCCTAAAGAAGTTTCACTTCAAAATGCATAAAAATATCACAGCATTTCGTAGTCTTGCGCAACCGTTTTTATAAAATATTACGCGGTCCTTCCGGGGTGGGGTCGTTGACCCGCATCGCTCGGCTAGTGTCTCAGCCATGCCCGCGTCGAACGTACTGTATCTAACGCTATAGATAAATACGTTCGAGTGATTTTTGCCTAAAGTGTTGGGAAAACCTCGCCTTAACGTGTTCAGTATAATAATGCGTTTAGAATGTTATTGGGGCTGCCACGATACTGCAGCGCGTCGGGGATGTTTGCTGAGGCACGCGTAGATTGTTTTTACGCGACTATGCGTAAGCGGTGTACGTCCCTATTGAGTACGGTCCGGGCTAGCCCCAATGGTATTCTGAGGGCATTTTCTCACAGGTTCAATTGTCAGTACCTGAACCACTGCTGTTTGATACATGTGCTGACAAGTCGGTCCTGTCCTAGATTAGGAAGGTTTAGATTTTAAGATATCTTGTACTAACACTAGGTTTTAAGGTATTTTGTTACTAACACATTATGGTCCTTTGTTGGTCGAAATAAAGAATTAATTATTATTATTCTTTATTACAATTTTATCTTATTTTCTACATTTATATATATAACATATTTATACAAAACAATATTACAAATATAAATATAAAAAATAAAGTCCCGCCGGCGTTGGTTCACGACAAATCCGAGACTGACAGACTGAGGAACTTTCGCACGATGCGTGCCGTTCCCAAAACAGCTGCTTTCTGTAACTGACCCTTTATCCAGTTATTAAGTGAGAGCCTCTTGAGATGATGGTCGAGGCTCTTTGCTATAAGACCGTTTACGGAAACGACTATTGGGACAATTATTGTTGAATCAACTTCCCACATGTCAGTAACCTCGTGTGCTAAGTCTAGGTAATGTTATTATTATTATTATTAACATTTTAAGATCTAAATTTATTGAATAAATTAAAGTGAAGTAAGAAGTGGCATTCTTAAAGCAAAAAAAATAATGTTTGAAAACTTTTGTTCTTGTAGATTCGATATACTTACGGCCGTTCCCAATATACTATCTACAGATTTATTTATTTATTTATCAAAGATACAATGTAACATTACAGATTAAATCTAAAGCGTTACAAAGATATTATACAAAAGAAAAAACAAACAATGAAAATTATAAACTAGTTATCTTATTTTATAGAGCTTACAGGCATCAAACTCTCAAATCTTTTCTTACATTCTTTGACCAAACATTCCATCGAGCTGGCAAATAGATCACACAGATAGATATAAATTACAAACTTCTACTGTCAGTAATTAGCTGTCAATAATCTGAAGCTGTCCCAATATACCCGATAAGTCATTCTTATCGCCTTATATCGGGGCGCGTGAATTGCAATTTCCATAGAAACTTTATGTTGCTGGTAAGCTATACGTCGTCCCATTGGCAGACAGCGTGCACGTATAAGGTGAGTTACCGTCGATAAGGTTATTGGGAATGAAAAGTCAACGATAGTTACGATTTTTATCCCAAGCAAGAGACATACTGAATATTGGGAACGGCCGTTAGATAGTACTTGTAAACAACAGTGGGGCTCATATAAATCAGTAATTTAGAAAAATCAGATCTGCAATATTGCCGTTAAAAAGATTCGAGTGTTGTCTTTATTACTTCCATAGCATTAATAGGTATGTCCAATTATAACTCTGTATGTTATTGTGGGTAGCTCCCAAATTTCATAGTATTTTTGTGCTCCAAAAGAGGGCTAGTATAGATTTTTCATAATAATAATAAATCATATATTTTCAGGCAATTAACCCATATATCCACAA
The DNA here is from genome assembly GCF_905404315.1 of Leptidea sinapis. Taxonomy (NCBI): domain Eukaryota; kingdom Metazoa; phylum Arthropoda; class Insecta; order Lepidoptera; family Pieridae; genus Leptidea; species Leptidea sinapis. The sequence goes on along the minus strand of NC_066292.1, from coordinate 6,983,440 downwards.
ACAATCTTATACATCAGAGTCGCATACTATTTTATTAAATCAATAAATAATATGTGACCTCTTCACTCACTTATTATTTTTTCAGTCTCTTGACTCGCGTCGGGAAAAATTGATATTCAAATCAAATCAAAATCAGTTATTGAATCTACCGCTACTTCGTAAAGGGTAATGACAAGAAGTTGCAAGAAACTCATTGCCACTCTTTTATATCAAGATTTACATTTACACCGATTTACAAATCATTTCAATTACAATATAAAATGGAAAATGATGCAACAAAATAGATAAAAAGATAATGATCAAGATCCGAACCATTTCCATGAATTAAATAATTAAAATGTTTCAAAATAATATATGTTAGAAAAATATTACTATATTAAAAAAAAATGTGATTTGAAGCCATACAATTCGAGAAGAAATAAGAAACTGTATCTGCCGTAAAGTAGATTACCTGATGCTAAAAGCTACTTAATAAGTTTTCAATTTCCCAACAAAATAGCAGACCGTAAGTATACTAGGTTTCACAGGGCATCAATTTCAGAAAGCTTCTTTGACAAGGAAGTCTGACCGTAATATAGTAGATTATAGAGAAGGTAACATTGCATGGTTCTTGACTGGTAGACTGTTCTTGACTGAATGCAAAGGGCACCTTAAGCTGTATAGTATATACATTGAGAAGGCTAAGCAATTTTGTTGTTATAAAATTTAAAATATGGCCTGAAAGTTCCTTTTTAGTTCTTTTCCCCATGTTTAACCCCCTTGACTTTACTTGACTTGACCTTAACAACTGTTGTTGCCATATACAGTATACACTACCTGATACATGAAAAAGATCTTCTAGATATTTTTTATTTTATTTTACACACAAAAGAAGTATTTTACAATTGTCTTAAATTTAAATACGAATATAAACCCATTCGGATTTTACCGTGTACTACACTCGTCGCATGTTATAAATAACTAAGAGAAAACTAAGAATATACTATATGACATAATATCAGTACTTCAAACTAATTACCATATGACTTCAAAGCATTTATTACAATTAATAACATTAAACACTTATTCTAATTTTTACAAACTTATTATATAAAATTACAAACAAACAAACCTAGTTCTTACCGCATATTTATTTACAAGTACCCTTATATCTAGAATATATATATCTAGAAAGAAAAAAGTTCAAAGTAAAGCTAAAAAAATACTATTTTGAAGCTAAAATCTATCTAGCATATAAAGTAGTGAAGTAATAGGAAGTAATATCTATGCAGAATATTTAATATTACTACTATCTGTTGTTAAGAATTGAGTGATGTAAATAATTATTCTAATGCGAACTTACCGCTCGTAATTATGTCTTTTGTTATAAGTATATTAAGTTATTTTTATTTTTTAAATAAATAAATACTATTGTCATTCCCTATGGTTAATAATAACATTTCAATTCTATTATATCACTACGCAAAATGTTCAATTATTGTAAGTCAGTAAAAGCTGAATATTGCAAAACAGTTTTGTGAAACACTTAAATAATAAATTGAAAAGAAAATATAGGACGATTCCTCAAACAAACAATTACAAAGTAGGTACTCCAGTTCTTTTCATACCGCCTGCTGACTTTTGTGAGTAGAGTTACATATAGAATAAAACATAAATTATGTATTATTTAAGAGGCTAACTTATAGCTTTCAATAATAGTAAACCTATTATTCGTATTGTAAATACAACCTATCATTCAGTCAAGGCAGACAATTTATCATTCTTTTTTAATATCTCCTAACCTGGGGGGTTTTGTGTGTGTATTTTGCCAGCGATGACATACGGAACGCAGAAGTGGTCGCTAACTATGGGCCTTATGAGAGGAGACCGATGGGGATAGAATGAGGAGGGCTATGCCCGGAGTTTACCTACTAGATTGAATCAGAATTGAGGAGAGAGGAGGAGATTGCGAAGCTGGAGAGGCAGTGGGCAGGGCACATATCTCGATGGACAGGTGGCCGTTGGGGCAGTAAGGTCCTCTAATGGCGACTCCGTACGGATGGCGTAGTGTTGGTAGGCCCCCCACAAGATGGACCGACGATCTAGTCAAGATCGCCGGAGTAGGTAGGATGAGGGCAGCTTAGGACCGTTCGTCATGGCGATCATTGGGGGAGGCCGTTGTCCAGCAGTGGACGTCTTCCGGGTGATATGATGACCTCCTAACCTAAGGGCCGGCAACGCATCTCTTGACTATTGGTAAGGAGGATGTCCATGATAACCTCAGCACTTACCATCTCGTGAATCCATTGCTCGTTTGCCCCAACAAATATATAAAAAATCTACAAAATATGAAGCCGCGATTATCTTATTTTATTATTGAAGTAAAACTTCTTTAGTCGCGACTTGGGGGTAACTCAGAATATATTTCTGACGGAAGTAACGTTCAGTACTTCCGGCAGAAAAAACTCAATTGAAATAATTTTTAACCGTTATGGTTACCACTTAATAGTTTCACAAAATTGTCTCACATTTCATTTGTTTATTTATGACTAATTTTGTAATAATTAATAAATAACTGTTCTCAGTCTGATGTTTGCGACATTTATTAAATTTGCTGGTTTCTTCGGCCATCGGACAGGCAAAAGGTTCGAGCCCATACAGCCATATTCGTAAATATTCAATAACAACGTTATATTAATATTAGTTTTAATAATAATAAATTAATGTAAGTATATATTTAATGGTGTAAATTAATACTTGTCTCAAATCAACTCTTTTAGAATATCTGTTATATTCTGGGTGTCTCAGAATGGGACAAGGACAAATGAAAATAACATTATCTTTCAGAGAAGCAAAAAAAGTATATATGTATCTGTTAATTTTTCCTAAATATATAATTAAGTTTTACTTCAATCGCGCGTAAAGATTACACGCACACACGTTTAGCATTATGACCTCCGGATTTAAGTTGGAGACATCTTCAGCTCAGTCAGTTATTTTGTTAACAGTGGCGCTGCACTCAAAAGCCTGATGGGTCGTCAAGTGACTACGAGCTCTATCATGAGCCCCACAAGAGATGTTACCTGCAGGTACTCATAGCAGATATAAATATTATATAATAAGTGTGAAAATATTTTATTTCTATGACCATAGATATTTATATATATATTTTTGCCAGTGGGAAGCTCCTTTGCACAGGATGCCGGTTAGATTATGGGTACCACAATGACGCCTAGTTCTGCTATGAAGCAGTAACGTGTAAGCATTATTGTGCTTCGGCCTGAAGGGCACCGTAGCTACTGAAATTACTGTGCAAATCAGACTTAACATCTTATGTCTCAAGGTGACGAGCACTATTGTATTGCTTCTTACTCAGAACTTTTGTGATTTTCAAGAATCCTGAGCAGCACTGCATTGTAATGGGCAGGGCGTATCAAATACCGTCAGCTGAACGTCCTGCTCGTCTCGTCCTTATTATATTGATAATAAAATATAATAATCAATCAAATTAAATAAATGTATAACATGCGTTAAATGTTTAACTTTTTTAAGCTTTCGGGGACATAACTTACACCTCTATAGACATGAGATCGACTCGCAATAATTTACTTACTTAGACCAAATAACAGAGGATAAGAAAGTGATTACTTCAATGTTGAGAAAATCAATCTTACAGTCCAGTATACGAAGTGACTAAAAGTTTTGTTTGTTACCAAAAATGTTGTTGTAAAATGATTAAATTCTGTTGTAGATGAATACCCTGCGATATAACGGCCACACCCACAACGCTAACTTGCCCCGCGTGGACACACGAATGACGTCACAACTGAGCCACGCGACCCGTTCGTCGCGCCGCACTGCGCCCGCGCATGCACTCTCAGTCGAAATGTTACAAAGACATGGACATATCGATATGAAACGATAGGAGCTTCACACACACAGACATATATACCATAAATAGACCTCTCTAATTGGAGAAGTCTGTGATGGTACAGTTGATTAGCGCCAGCCAATTGTAAATATTATATTTAACACCGAGATATAAATGTGTAAATATTTTTTTTATATTTATGAGAATATAACTAAGAATGATAACTCAATAACTTTTGTTTTATTTGTATAAAAAGGCATAAAAGTCAATTATTTTCTCAAAATTGATTCCCTTAGAATTCTTTTTGATGTCATTTCTAATATAGATATTACTACCACTTCGGAAACAAATGGCGCTCTCAGAGAGAAAAAGCGGCGGAAGAAACTCTCACAGAATCCCTTGCACTCTTTCAAAAAAATATACAATATTGTACTGTCATTGCTATTGCAATAAAATAAGCATAATCTAGTCCCAGGCTGTCCGATCACTTAGATATTCAGCTGTGGAGTAGTAGGATTAACGACAGTGCCATTTTTAATACAACATTTAAATTTATTAATAGATAATGCCGGCACAGTAGCTGGGACTTTATTATAAAAGTGTATACATTTACCCTTAAAGCTATTATTTATCTTATGAAGCCTTCTAGAATTATAAATTGTACACGTAACAATGGGTAGCGATGTACATTCAAGCTAATATAGAAATTTCTGCGCCTCTGTTATGCCTTGGCACAACCACATAAATTTCCCCCCACACCCTCTCCCTCTGGAACATTGGCAACTATCTTATATTATTCCACCATTTTCTATTGAATGAACTAACTGAAAGTAGGTAAGTGTGTGTGTATAGTGAGTTACTGGAAGTTAAGATTTTTATGTTGGTGTTAACCAAATTTTAGGACTCGCATAATTTTAATTTTCAAAGATGGTATTAGATGATGGCTTTAATATCCTTAGTTAATATTATTATAAATGTGAATGTAAGTTTGTTTATTACGTCGGAACAAATAAACCGATTTTGATGAAATTTGGTACAGCGATAGACTTGAGCTTGGGAAAGGACGGCATAAAATAAAAATATCTTTGGTTTTCGCGGGATTTGTGAAAAACTGTAATTAACGTGGAGCTATAACTATACCAATAGTAGGTATAGTTCACCATAGCAATCTTGCTCGAAATAAGATTTATATAATGTCCAACATGGAATTGGAACTGGAATAGGACATGAGATAATCTTCAATTCCAAACTTGCTTATTATTTTTAAAAACCTCTTATCTACGCGGGCGAAGTCGCGGGCATCAGCTAGTATTATATATTTCAGAATATTCAAAATAAATGGAGAAGAACGAGTCTGACGCACGCCGTGCAGATGAAACGATCAAAAGTAATAAAACTTTACAATAAGATTTGACGTCGAACTTGCTATCAAAATAAAATATTGAAGTCACAAAAAGTTCGTTTGGTTGACACTCCAGCAAACTTCCAAAACGATAACAAATGAAATATTTTATTTTTAGGATTTAACACCTTTTGTTGCAATGAAATATGGACCAAGTTCGGGAGTGAGATTAAGGCGATACTAAATCAAAGCGACCTTGAGCAATAGGAGTTTATTAACGACTGCCCGCCCGCCATCTATGTGACAAATTAGCCTATAGTTCAATTTTTTCAAAGAGTAATGTACTAATCTAAATAAAATTACCTACCGAAATAAAGTACAAACTGTAAGATTAATTCTTCTGAGTTTTATTATAAACAAATGTTTTATGTCGAACAAAAACTTGTTTAACTATAAAGAAAAGTGATATTTCAATCAATGACCGCACGTTTCATATAATCGAGTGAATCACTTTTTTCTTAGAGAGTTTCGCTAGGCAGAAACCTGTGCTGTGAGACATTGTTGTATATAAAGAAAATTAAACGTCATAATATTTTTTCTTAAAAAAAAAGATACGGTCTCAAAAAATTGTTTTTTTTATCAAATTTGTTATTTTTACAGCTACAATACGACAAACAAGGGATTGCTTATTACAAACCTAATTAGAATCCATTAAACAGGACTACATGTTACGCACCGAGCGAGAAAGTATGTCATTCTCACTCGTGGAATATTGACAATCGCGGGTTGCTATGTCCTACTTATGTGTGGTGCGTATAAGATTTTTTCCACCTGGATGAAAAGCTCCATTTTAGTTCCTAGTACGAGAGACAAAAGTCAGCTTTGCATCGAGGTGGGTAAAAAATAGTTTTAAGGGAGAATAATAGAGAAACTTTTGCTTATAATATGGCTGCCTATTTTGTATTATCTCAAAGTAAATTAATAATTAATTTATATTAAATTGTACTGTAAATCTTATTGCACCATAAATTATTATATAAAATCTAAATGATCTGGCACGCTGGGACTACATGATTTTATTATGTAAGATTTATATATTATGAGGTTGTTTTTGTTGAAATAAAAACTAGAACTTGGAATGAATGTAGAGATTAAAAAAAACTATTATGAATTTTAGTTTACCAAATTACTAGGTACTTATTTCAATGGCAGTACGCCATATGATTTTATTTGTCTGCTAGCTATTAAAATATTAGTACCACGTACCGGAAAACGCAGTGTTAGTAGGCCGATGGCACAAGATGGACCGATGATCCTTTTGAAGGGGAGGCCTTTGTCCAGTACCTAGTGGACGTCTTCGGGCTGATGATGATGATGATTAAAATGTGAGGCTAAAAAGGCCTTGGAACCATTAGATTGATTTTATTTTAAACTTTATTTTTACAGCGTTAGCGACGATGTTAGCACTAGATTATAATTTTAAGTTTATAATTCATTTCGCCTTTGGAAAAACGGTGTAGCCAGTTGGACGGACGGGTATTTAAGTGTTTCTTTGTGGTTTTTTTCCTCCAGACATATAATGCCTTATTACGGAATTCCAAGGAACCCTTATAAAACAATAATTATAATTTCTATGTATATAATACAGTAACCAAAATATCCCACTGTAACAAACTCTCACAATCAAGTTACTGGTGTATATTAAAACTGCTTGCTTCGTGACAACAATTATATTATTTAAATCACTCTTGCTTACTATTCCAAAATTACTAACAATTGCACATATTGAACGTTTGTCTCCGATCAGACGCCCGATCAGAATGCCCCCACTTTTTCAAAAAGAATCGAATATATACCTATCTTTCTCCATAGACTACCAACATAATTTCGAATCGAACGACTTACTAATATCGTTTAAATAAAACACTTGTAAATTAGATTTAGTTTCATTTTTTCATTAGATTTTTGCGTAAAAGTTACATATTTATTTTAGTTAACCCGACGTTTAATATAAATACTAATAAATACTTTCGTTACTAATATCGGTTAAAACATATGAATCAATTACAATCATGCAATAGACTATAATAACTTTGAATTTAAATAATCAAAATAAACTTGATTTAAATGACTAATTTCTAAAATAATAAATAACTTTACACTATGTAGGATGACATCTTCGTTGCCTTTGCCAATACTTGATAGCATTAAATAGAAAAACGTAAACAATTTCCACAAACGTGAGCAATGACGCACCAAAACTAATGGAAAATACACCGCCGTAAGTAGCTGAAACAAAAGAAAACGAGGTTATTCTGAAATACTTACGTCATTGCTATTGTGTTTGTAATTAGGAACAAGCTGTATAAAATGAATTTGTTATTTTTAACTTCTCGTTACGAAAATTGAAAATTTTCGAAAACTCGGGAAGCTTTTCCCGCGATGGTGTCCATACGTATGTAAGTCGAAATGTGTGTGTGTGTGTGTGTGTGTGTATGTATGTATGGATGTATGTAAACTTCTTATAACTTTTGTACGGCTCGACCGATATCATCGCGGTTGGCGCCATTTGAAAGGGCTTGACCAAACTTAAGATTTTGAATACAATTTGGACCGGAAGAATTTAAGAAATCTCAAAAAAACTAGGAAAATAATTTTTTTCATGTGTGTTTTTTGATAACTTTTAAACTCCTGTACCGATCGATTCAAAGGTATGGAATAGTGGATAGAAAAGTATGGTATTTAGGTATGGAATTAGCAGGAAGTTGCAGGGAAGTCCTTTAGGGTCAACTGATTTTATATTTTTTTTTTGATAAAAGGCATAAAAGGCGTAAAAAGGCATAGAAGGCATGTATTTTCTCACAATGCTTTCTTTTTGATGATATTTCTAATATAATAGATACTACTACCGTTTCGGAACAAATGGTGCTCTGAGAGAAAGGAGCGCAAGATGACTTCTAGGATTAATTACACAAATTAAATTTATGAACAAAAAAAAATGATGAATGATGTGGAACTCGAACCGGCGACCTCTCGCATTCCCTGCTTTCACTGAGCCAACCGTTCGAGTCTGTTCCACTCTCCGGTTGTGGCTCCATCTACAGGATCCACTTTACAGTTGATAAACTTCTCAACTGAATCTGACTTAAGATGTCACTCTTTCAAATCTAAGCAACTTGTCATTTTATAAATTAAATTTATGCCAGTGCAACATATTATATTATAACGAAGAACAATATTATAACATATAAAAATTGATTATTTAGGGTACCTTATATTTGTGAAAGACATGGCGTAACCAGAATTGGCTGAGAAACAGTACAGCATAGAGATAGTTCCTCAAAATTCTATATTATTGTCCTCGGGTTAATCAGCAAACCACGATAAAGTGTATGTTGTCACTTTTCTCATAAAACACACTCACCAGTGACTGGCTCCCTTACAGTGGATGCCGGCTAGGTTATGGGTACCACAACGGCGCATATTTCTGCCGTGAAGCAGTTATATGTAAACATTATTGTGTTTCGGTGAGAAGGGCGCTGTAGCAAGTGAAATTACTGAGCAAACGAGACTTAACACCTTATGTCTTAAGGTGACAAGTGCAATTGTAGTGCCGCTCATAATTTTTGTATTAAAAAAAATCCTGAGTGGCAATTAATTAATTGGCAGGGTTTATTAATCCATTCCCATCAGCTTAACGCCCCTCAAAGACAAAAATATTTTATTGACATAACATCAAAAGATTGCTCGTCAACGTCAATTAATTATACAAAATCTTAAACATATATATTTTAAAAATAATGCAATCCAGTAAACAGTACAAGGATGAACCATGAAATCCATAAAATAAACAACTATAATACTATTTAATTCCACATTGTATTATCGTTTGCGTATTCTTCAATACTATAATAAGCCTTCGACATAAGTCTGCGTTTAATAAAAGACTTAAATTAATTTATTGATAATTCAGATACACTTTTTGGTAATTTATTGTAAAATTTAACACAGCATGCAAAAGAATTGTTTTTTTAACAGAACCTAGTAGAGGACACTATATACTTGTAGTTATTTTTAGTGTTAAATTATCGTCGCTTATTTTCATAAAAATAGCCACCTATTTCGTACTGAGTCGCCTTTCCGCCTTGACATTCGTGTCATTATAGACAAGTATCAGGAAACTACGAATATATATTTTAAAATACCAAATATTACCAATAAAAAATACGAAGTCGATGAGAAGTGTTTGCTTGTAGCAGGTGCATGTTGGCTTATCATAGAACACTTGAAGAGCTGACAATGTACTCAAATTGTAGTCCTTGCTATAACAATACAATTATTATTATACAATTTAAAAATAAAGTTTGTATCTTATCACTATTACTGTAGGTCAAGTATCTCTCAGATGAGTGTGTCTGATTATACTTGTAATTTAAATTATTAAAAAAAATTGCGTGCGCACAAAGTACACAAAAGTGAAACCTGCATTGTGCATGAACCTCTTAACTATATATGAAGTCCTAGTACATATTGCTAGGATGATGCATGATTTCAACCGCTATGAAAGACGTTACTATCACCGCTACCATATTTTTGTTCTCCTGGTGTGTACGAGGGCGGAATGATAAGTAACTAGCCACTGCAATTACAAAAGCTAAAAATAAAAAAATATATATGTCATTTTTAAATTGGTATCTCTGGCCACCTGTGTTCTAGATTTGAATTGGGCGGCGTGAAAATTTTATTGATTTTTTGTCATTTGAAAATATATTTCGTCAACTATTTTCAAAATTCAAATAAGTTTTGGGTCAATGTGCTCCTTCTTATGCCACAGTAAAAAACTGGGTGTCTGAGTTTAAACATGTGTCCAAGATGAAGCACGACTCCAGAAATGGTCGTGAAAGTACATGATATGGTTTTAGCAGATCGGCGATTGAAGTTATCTGAAATAGCTGACACTACAAGTATCTCAAAAAAACGAGTTTATCCTATCCTAAGTGAGGAATTAAATATAAAAAAGTTATCGGCCTGTTGAGTGCCGTGATTTCTTACGCACGATCAAATTCAAAATTCAAATTCAGATATTTTTATTCAAAATAGGATGTGACATAACTTATTGAAAGTCAAAAAACTACCACCCATTCCAAAATGAATGCCTCAGGCCTGAGAAGAACGGGCGTAACAAACTCAGAGGGCTTTTTTTTTCATCAAAAAATATGTTTATAAAGTAACATTGTGCAATTAAACTTTAAGCCAGAGGGCGGTTGCTTCATTCCCAATCTGTGGCATCATTAAGAAAGTCATTTATGTTATAGTAACCTATACCACACAAACTTTTTTAACAATTCTTTTAAATAACGTAATACTTTTGTTTTATACATTTTCTGGGATCTTGTTTTAAAAGCATATACATCGCCCCACAAAAGACTTGCTAACTCGACTTAGCCGAGTATTAGGTATGTATAAGCTTAAGCTCTAACATTGTGGTTATGACAGTTTCTAGCAAATTCACTTATGTGTCTATGAACATACATTACATTATCAAGAATATATTGAGAAGCAACAGTCAAGATATTATATTCTTTGAATTTTGCTCTCAATGATTCCTTAGGGCCTAGGTTATAAATAGCGCGAACAGCCCTCTTCTGCAGCACAAATATTGTATTAATATCGGCAGCGCTGCCCCACAGCAATACACCATAGGAGATAATACTATGGAAATAACTAAAGAAGTAGCGCCGTATCTATGTCAGTTAATTGTCTAATCTTTTTAACCGCGTATGCTGCAGAGCTAAGTCTGTTCGCCAATCCTTCAATATGGGAGCCCCATTGTAATGCAGAGTTATGCTAAAAAAATAGCAAATTCCACCGGTTTTATCACCTCTCCGTTTAACAAAACACTTGCATCAACATTTTTGACATTTGGTACGGTAAATTTTATATATTTCGTTTTCTTGCCATTTAACATTTCAAAAAAGGATTAAAAAAGGATTTGAGTGAAAAACTCAAAAGAATGACAGGACCGTTTTCTGAGTAATAAGGCTGATTTTTTACGTCGATTAGTAACAACAGATGAAAGATGGATTCATTACTTCACGGAAGAATCAAAAATTCGAAACAGTGGACTCAATCTGGATGCCCGGCTCCAAAAAAAGCCATGGCTGTAAAATCGGCTGGAAATGTGATGGCTTTCGTCTTTGTGATGCAGATGGGATCTTGATGATAGATAACCTTCCTAAAGGGCAAACAATTAATAAAAAACTACTACGCTAATCTTCTAGATAAGCTTCATCAATGTATTCAGCAAAAACGACCACGTTTGGAGAAAAAAAATCATCTTCCACTAAGACAACGCTAGGTTTTATACACGTGTTAAAGCTATGACAAAAATCAACGAATTGAAGTATGATTTGCTACCCCACCCACCTTATTCGCCTGATCTAGTGCCATCAGACTTCCACTTAAGCTCAAAAGTTTTTTGGGTGGACAGAAAATTTGCACAAATGATGTAGTCATATCCGCTGTAGTGGAGTATTTGGCAGGCTTCGAAGGAAATCATTTTATGGAAGGTATTACTGCTTTAGTAGTACTGCGTAGCAACTACCGCCTTATTGCACTAATATCTCACGCAACCAAAATAATATTACACATTCTAAATGAACGACTGGAGACCTTCTCCTTGTCCAAGGAGATAGCACAAGAACAGGCCGGATTTGTTAAAGGGAGAGTACACGTGTAGTGCAGATCCTAATTGTTCGCCAAATTATCGAGATGGCACGAGAGTTCAACAAGCCAGCTTACATATGGTTTGTTGACTTCTCGAAGGCGTTTGACTGTCAGGACCTGACAGTAAAAGACCTGAAATTTAAATTAAATCAATATTTTGTGTCAAAACTTAACTAATGTTATAATTCATATAGAAATAAAAAAAAAATTCACCCTCCTCATCGTTCTTGTAGTGTTGTATTGTTTGTAAATAAAATAATCACTTTGTATATCTATTATTCAAACAAAAAAAATCTTATAACTATATTTACACAATACTATGACTACATAAAATTAAAACTATCATTACGTGGAAGCGTACCAAGAATACTGGCAGCACTACCGCGTTGGATAGCAAGGCTGACAAGGCTCTGTGTATAAAGCAACAATACTTGTAGTGCTAATAAGGGTATTTGTAAATTATTTAGTTTGTAATGTTGTTCATAAAATTTCTTAGCACCGAAATGTTTATGCTTTCGTTTTGTTTTTTTTCTCTGTATAATTAATAGTTTTAAGTTGTTTCATTTTTCTTTTAAAATTGATTAATTAATTAAGTAAACTTTAAATTTAAATAATTTTATTTGTATTCCTAAATTCCTATTGTACTCGGTAAAACTCGAATGAGTTTATGTATGTACAAGAATTTTGTTATTATGTAATTTGTTAATAAGAAATAGATAAATAAATAACTGCATCGGTGCGTACGGATGATGTCCTGTCAAAAAACATCCATCGAAGCGCAGGTGTTCGCCAAGGATGCATAATATCACCGCTTCTGTTCAATGTTTACACAGAACTCATAATACGCATTGAAGACTGGACGGATGGTGTTACTATGGGCGGATACAAAATATCAAATTTGCGCTACGCCGATGATACTACTTTGTTTTTGTCGACCAGTGTTAGTCATATGGAAGAGCTACTTCTCAAAATGCAGCGCCTGAGTCTAGAGTTTGGATTAAAGATTAACCGCAGTAAAACCAAGTTGATATCGAATCAACAATAACTCGACCGACCTCACGCAGATTGGGTAACGTCACGCAAAGTCGTGCAATCTTACGTATATCTTGTATTATCGTAATCTCAAGCAATGGAGGTTGCGTAGATGAAGTAAAGCACCGTATGGCGATGGCAAGAACTGCAATGGACAAATTGAAAAAAAATGGGAGAACAGAAACATTACAAAAGCCACGAAAATCCGGCTCGTCCAAACACTTGTTTTTCCACATTTTTGTATGCTGCAGATACGTGGACGTTGCGACAATCCGAGAAAAAGAAAATTGATGCTCTGGAGATGTGGTGCTGGAAGAGAATGCTAGGAGTTTAATGGACCGAGTTTCGCACCAACGCGACTTCTCCATTCTCCAAGAACTTGGCATAAAACAACGCCTTTCGGTGTTAATACAGAGTTGCATTCTTAAGTTCTTCGGACACGTTTCTCGGCGCGAGAGTGAGTGCATTGAGTGCCTTGTCGTTCATGGAAAAGCGGAGGGCACTAGAGGGCGGGAACGGTCGCCCATGCGATGGACCGAACAAAATTAAGTCCGCTGTGGGCGAATGAGTGCACTTGACTGTCGGCCAGCAGGGAAAAGTGGCGAAGTCTCGTGGAGTGCATCACATCTGTACCAAAAGATTTCATTTTTTGATGACCACGACCGCTCTGTCAAGAGTGTAACGAAGTAGAAGAATTACTACTTTAGAACGAAGATGGAATACGTTCGTAGAATTTCACGGAGACTATGTCCAAAAATAACATTAATTTTATCACGGAAAGTTACGAGTTTTTTTTATTAGGCTAGTTACTTATTATCTCGCCCTCGTATGTAGTTATACGTTAGAATATATTAAGTTATACTTACGGTATATGATCAATCTCTTCTTCAACTATGATCATCTGGTTCTAAAACACTGTATAATGCTTCCTATCTCATTTTCTCCCACGTTAAATCGTATGAATTGTTGCGTCTGACTCTTTCTACTGTCGCGCTTTTTCGTTTCAACGACATTGAAATCACAATGATGCTAAAGAAGATTTCACTTCAAAAGTTGGGAGTAGCAATTTGCATGAAGACGTTTACATTTTTTGAAAAATATTGGCGAGCTTATTAGTGGGCACAGTGGTAATAAGGATAAGATAGCTAAATTCAATTAATTTTCCCTATATAATACAGATTTCAATTTGGTAAGTCAAAACTAATTAATTATTCTGTCTATTGATATCGTCTGGCTAAATATTATGTCCTTTTTGTCTTTAATAGGAATACGAATAGATATATTCTTTAGAATGGCAAATAACAAAGTCACTTTATTAGTTGTAAAGGAGATAAGGTTTCCTAGTTGTACAAAATACATGAAATTCTGAGCACAGCGCTGCAATCGATATTTTTAGGTTTGTATGCAAACGATAAAAACTCTAGAGGACTATTTTCGGGTAAATTAAAAAAAAGGGAACGTTGAAGGACCCGTATGATACCTACGTAGTTTTCATTAGTTAGTTAGTACGTATTTAGTGTACATTTTGTCCCACTTAAATAAGGAAACGGAAAGCTCCTGCAATAAATGCAGAGATAGATATTGATTGTGTTAGTTTACATTTATCAATGATTGTTTTTCTGTTTTCTCCACAGAACAGTTTTCTCTGACATGTCTGTAACTGTATTATGTCACCATGTACTTCCGAGATATCTTGTATAAAGTGACGATCATATCTTAATTGTATGTCCTGAGAGTGAAGGGAACACAATGGTAGCTTCTCTGGGTGATGATAATTTTTTTATAGAATTTAAGATCAACAGGTAGATGAGTTATATAAATTAACTCTTTGATTTCGAGGGTCAAATAAACACAAATGATCTTGTGAATGCAAACACCTTTAATATGGATTTTTTTAGTGAAATGGATATTATTTGATGACGATCTAACGAACATGGCCACATGAATTGGATCGTCAAGTTTTGGAGAGAACTTTCCTTTATTATCGTCTTAATAAAATGTATTATTTACTCACATGACATCACTGGGATAGTTGTCAGAAAGTAGAGGCATAACATCACTTGTTATTTTATAGTTCTTGTCTCTGCATTCAACGTAACACATCGGCTTACAAGGCAACATAGCCGATCCTGTTACTGAAAGTAAATGACGGTCTTGATATATATATATTATGTATACAATAATCAATTAAGAAAAGAACAATTATCAACAAAATATAAAAAAATATTATAAGCTATTCACTTATAGTCTTACTGCCCAATGTGCCCTTAAAACTAGTAACGATGTATAGCCGTGGGATTACCACCATGAAGTGAACCCCCATTATTATCTGTTTATTTTGTGAATAAATATTGGTTTTAAAATAATAACATCAACAGTAAATAATAATATAATTACCGCGTATATTGTTTAAGCATTCCAAATCTTTGAACTCACAGAAGCGTGTATTTTTCTCTAAAATTAAAAAAATTGAAGTTCGGTTTAAACATCAATATTAGGACAGTATACGTATGTGTCGTAGGTATATTGTTAAAACCGTGATATTACAATTTCACTAATGATATTAAAATTAACCGGTGGATTGTCAATCGACTTCATTTCTTACAAATTAACGGCCTGGTTTGTGACATTATACATAATTTCACAAATACACTATTCATTTTTATTGTATTGTTATTAAATCTAGGTATATTACTAACGAAATTAGCAGTGTGAGAAATGGAGCATTCTGATTTCTAAATTTATTTTTCATTTGCAATTTGCGTGTCTCCAATTTTCCATTTGAAATTATTGTTGAAATAGTAGTGAACAAGGGTCAATTCAGTTCTATAGGTATACCTACGACATATTATTTTATATATTATACTAGCTGACCCGGCAGACTTCGTACTGCCTCAATGGATAAATAAAAGACCTAAACTTTTGTATAAAATAAATTTAAAACAAAAAAAGGTTTTTTTTTATTAAAAAAAATAAAAAAAATGCTCGGTATGAATAAAATTTTATTATTATTTTCTATTAATTACACGTGATGTTGCTTACTTACAAAACAGAGTTTTCCTGAAATACTGGCTATTTATAAGGTTTCATTTGATATTGACAGACACACAGTTATGATAGTCTGTTATTAAATTTAAAGCTTTCTGATAAACTTTATTTTTTGTTTTGTTTTGTGGTGCGGTTAGGTTCAGTAATTTAATTTTTTGACAAAACTTATGATTTATCAATCTACATATATGTAGTTTGCTGTCAAATGTCAAATAAAATTAAAACTTAAGATTCATCAATCTATATAAAAATAGTCTGATAGATAGTTAACAACTGTATTTAATCTACCTACTCTATAGTAGGTAACTATTTACCTACCTAAAATTAAGTTTATTTTTTACCTCCTGAAAAATTTAGAAAGATATAAAAATTCTAATTAGTTATTCATTTTACATAACTATTTTAATTTGATTTATTAACGACGGGGGACACATTATAAGAGCATTTTCAAATTTATTCAAACCTTTGAAACCTTCTCTGGACTACCACAATTAATTTAAGACCAAAAGCCAATTCGGTCCAGCCGTTTTCGAGTTTTAGCGAGACTAACGAACAGCAATTCATTTTTATATATATAGATTATCACTGCCACCAAACTCTATCGAGACTCCAGAGCAATCACAGAAATGAGACGGGCATTTTAGCGAAGTGTTCTTGCAAACACTGGTTTCCATTCCGCAGTTTGATTTTGCGGAGAATAAAAATCCATGAAAACAGCACCGTAGAAGAATTCCACACATTTGTAATATGGAGGGAAAGAAATTTAAACTTAGGCAGGTTATTTAGCTGCAACAGATCTTTTGAATACTCCACGTTATAAATGCGGTAGATTACACAATGAATCAAATCCTTGTGATCAAGCCCTTGAGTCAGTACTGGATCCTCGATAACTCAACAGCTCGACTAAGTAACTAGAATTAGATGATATTCTAGGTTAAATATTTAAGCTGTGGTATATCTTATATACCTCCGGCTAAACCAATTTGTTTGAAAAGTTGTGTATATTAGAATACATACAACATCAGATTTTTAACCCATCTACGATCAACACCTATTTTTGTATCGCGATTTTAATATTATTCTATTCCATACACAATAGGGTTGCAAAATGGCAATCGATTACAAAAATTATAGTAGTATGATAAATTTTATGTACGATCTATTTGGTAGCTCTGAGAATCGGCTATCATCTATTTTTTTTACCCCAAAAATTTTAATTATTTAATTTTTTTTATTACTTTAATTGGCAATACAACGTTTTCTGGGTCAGCTAGTGGTATATATATTGAAAATGTTAGATTATGTCCTTGCTTCGGGACTTTGAATAATAGTTGTATTGATGTATACTGGGACAAAAATGAGTACTTAAGTCAGTGTTAAATGTATTTTTGTGCTACTTATCTATTTACCTCTTGGATATTTGTATGGAATACAACCGCATGTGTCGAGAAACCTCTTCATACGACACTCAGTCTTACAAGTTTCCAGGGAGTATCTGCTAGTATGTTGCAGGTTGCCCTCGTCGTGGAACAAGCAGCCACGATTCTCTATCTGTACCATATAATAAGTTAGCTTTTGGCATTCGCAGCAATAATTATTATTGTGACAGAAATTAAAACGTGAACTGACTATGTATTCCACTATAAGTTTGCATGCCTTATGTGTTAGGATAAGAGCACCTGTTAATTATAAACCAACAACACCTTATTATTACCTTATCTTTCAAATAAAGATTTGATTTGATTTGATTAGATTTGTACAAACTTCGATTTTCAATCAATTTATCATTTTTATTCAATCAATTTATATTTATATAAATATACCTATATATTCTATTAATTAGTTTTTTTTTTTGTGATAACCATCACTTCTGGGATTAATTACACAAATTGACACAATTTTTTACACAAATTATCTTGCCCCAAGTTAAGCATATATAGCCTGTGTTATGTTATTGTAACCCACAAGACTATGATATATTTAATACATATAAATATACATAAAAACATTTAAACATCCATGACTCAGAAACAAACATCCATATTCATCATAAAAATTCTTTCACCTACCGGGATTCGAACCCGATTACATTTGAAAACAAAATTTATAACCGACGCGCGACCTCTCACGTACCGTGCGTGTGCTCTTCGAACTGAGCCAGCCGTTCGAGTGACGTCACGTTCATAAATCTTTGTTGAACTCTTAGGTAATAACGAATTGTGTAGATTTATGCTTTTTGTTAATTGCATTGTTAGCTAGTCATCAATGCTATGTAAATAAATTGTTTTAATGATATTTTGTATAACTTAAAACATAATTGTATCAAAGACCAAATAGATGAACAGTTTCAATATTATTACTTTGGCAATTTTATTTGATATTTCATTATACTTCACAAACGCGATGAATAATTTTATGCCTCATAAAGAGTGACTTTTATTAGTTTTCTTTTCCTGGTTTGTTTTTATTGCTTACCTTTATCCATCGTAATTCATCATCTGACTGAAATATGCGGGGTTGCACCTTTATATCCAACGCAGCGCCAGTAGTAACATACTTGTATAAGACAGTTGTTTCAGGATAGTCATTGGGATCAGATAATAGTACCTAAATGAAATTAAGATCATCGTTTCTTTATTGAATCCAAACAATAGGTAATTTTTTCATTACAAACAATATAAAGATGCTAAAGACTGGAAGACCCGATGAACCTATTGGTAACCGGCTGGCAATTAATTCGGATCAGCCTAGCTTTCCAACTTTAGTAAGTATATTTGGTATAATAGCATGTAGTGATAGTTTTTCCGACATGTTATTTATACAGGGCGTCCCAAATTTATGGGACATGAAGGGAAAAGTACCTTAAATATCGTTGTTTTACTGAACGAAGATTTTATGTTATTTTTAAAAGTTAGTAATAATGTTTGAGTCAAACATTGTACGTTGTTCCTTTCTTTTAAAATACTATGTTACTTAAGAAGAGTAACTAGTTTTTGGTCATTCTTTTGATTGACATCATAAAAGTATCGGTTTTTTTTTTCGAGAGGAGTAAAATACATTTACGTATTGAAGACCCCGAAACGGGGCCCATATGTCGGGCTCGGCTGTAAATACCTTCTACTGACTAAAAACCTCCTCTGTGCTGATAGCCCTGAAGGCTGAAAAGTGTGGGTGTTCTTTCTTTTACATTTAAGTTTGTTCGATTCCAAGACGAGGCAAGTAATATTCAAAAAATCTTTGAATGCAAAATTACTAACTTTTAAAAATAACATAAAGTCTTCCTTCAGTAAAATACCCAATCTATTTTATATCTATTATCTTATATCTATTATGTAATAAATTACCTTAGGTATATAGGGTAAAGCCTTCATCTCTCAAGTTTGGGACGCCCTGTATATAAAGCAACATAAATAAATTATAATTATAAACAAACGCAATAATACTAGCATAAAATAACAGATGTATTCCTATTAAAGTTTTCTAATTATTATTCTTAATCCTAAATAGGCATATTTATAAAGTTATTTGTTAGTTTATTGTAATGTTTTATAAAACTGTTGAATAATTAGTAAATAAATAAATTATTTTGTTAAGAAGTTTATATATTATTATATCTATCATTTTTTTTCATCATTTCAACCGGAAATCGTCCACTGCTGGACAATGGCCTCTCCCAACTATGATGATCGGTCCTGAGCTGCCCTCATCCAATGTGTTCCGGCGATCCGGACCAGATCGTCAGACCATCTTGTGGGGGGCCTACCAACACTGCGTCTTCCGGTACGCGGTCGCCATTCGAGGACTTTTCTGCCCCAACGGCCATTCGTCGAGCTACACTGCCAATACAAATTCGCAACCAGTTGGGCGATCGCGATGTTGATGACTTTGATTCTCCTACGGCTCTCCTCATTTCTGATTCGATCTTTATATATTCGATTATTATATTTTCATATAAATTATATTATATTTACCTTAGCGCCATAGAATGGTGTTAAAGACCAAACAGGGTAGTCTTCTGGCTCTGTATTAAACACAACGGATAATCCTGATCCTCTAATAAAAAGAAATAATACTTATTTAATTTGTAAAATAAGCGAGTTGTTTTACAAATTAAATAAGTTCACAATAAGAACAAGTCGTATGCATCTAGAAAGAAATAAGGCATATAGTATTTTATGCAACAGTTGTATAAAAAGGGTCGTAAATGCAAGTGGCGCGGGTTGCGAAGTGTTCCGTACGCAACATCACAATGCATCGCAATAAATGATACACGAGCGTTTTTTTTGACCTAGTTATACAATGTGTTGCATACAATATTTTTTAAATATTAATGATATATATTTTTTTTAAATTATTAATAATAATAATTTATAACGAACAAATAGCACAAATTTTCGAGTTGCTGCGCAGGGGCGGGAAATGTATTGTACAGATACTTATCTCTTGTGTGTGGTTTCTTTTTTCCTTCAAGGAATGGCAAAGGTACACCCATACAGACAACTCGGGACAATTGAAAGTTACAAAATATACCAGCAGCATCTTGGTAAATTATATTAACGACTTTTTTTCTTTAGTTGACTTTAAAATGGTTATTCAAATGATTATGTATGTAATATAGTGTGTACTATCCAATATTTCTATAACCCTACCATACCTTACTTACATTTAGTTGTCTGTAGTTTTGTGGCGACATTATAGTACTGTACACCATGATTTTAATACCATAGAGTATAGACCTTTTCAAAAAATTGATAAGGTATGTACTTTAATATCTGATCGTGGCTATATTAATGACAAAAGTAGAGAATAGAAAAATATATATACCTTCCCGATTGAGAGGTAACTATGATGTTACTACTTTGTTTGCTTTCTGATAAATCATCGTAGTGTTCATTGTCAGCATCATTACTTGATATACTCCTAGAATATCAAAAGATTAAAATAATAAGCCTCAAAAAAAAGCATGATTCATTCATGGACGAATAAAAATGGAAAGGACTCCGCTCCGAGATATTAGCAAGTGAAGCACTTTTATGCTAGTGTGTGTGCGGTTACAGAAGTTTCCAATAACACAATTTTTCTCCCTTAATTACTCATATATGGCCACAATCACATAATATAAAAAAAATCTTATAGATTGTTTTACACTTTATCACAACGCAGGACGGCTTTTATAAAATATTTTATTGCGACGCATACTGATCTGTCACAGATGATGACAAATCTCAAAATGGCGGCCGCTCTGCTTATTTTAGTGTGTGTCTGTGGCTGTGTATTTACGCGTTTACTGGCTTGTTTTGATGATGATTCACTGTTATGTTAGGTGACACGGAGTCTTTATTTTTGTACTCGTCCGTGGATTCATTAAACAAATTCCAAAGTTGTTGGCTGCATCGCAATTGCTTAATCTCTTTTTTATGGTACGTTATTTTTTGTTATGGTAAACTATAGTGCAGATAGTCCCTGTAGAAAAAATCATTTATTTTATTTTAATATTTTTAAGAAAGCCAGCAGCTAGTTGTACATACATTAAAATAATTAACAAACATAATTCATTCAAGCTAATAATAGGCTTCCACATGTAGGTACATATAAACAAGTTTAATATTATTAAATCTAACATATTAACTACTAACAAACAACACAAGTATAATTGAAAGTAATTAAATAAAACTTCATAAAATTATTTAATAAAAACTTCTTGAAATAGACAGATACAAAGAGACAAACGCATTGGTATCTGATTAGCTAATTTAATGCCAATTGACTCTCGCGCTTAAAATAAAACAGTAATCGTTTGGAGTATTTATTAAGGAATATATAGATGAAATTTCATTGAAAAATGTTAAATATCAACGGAATGAAATTATTCTTTTCCTTAGAAATATCTCTCTAAAAATTAAGATTTAGAGGAAACTTTGCAAATTTATTGTATCGAGTCAAGTTTAGTAAATTGTGTTTCGACTCTCTGAAATTACTAACTAGAATCCTAAGCTTATGATTGCCATAAAAAAATATTTGAAATTCTATGTTTATGCGCCTTAAAATTGACTTTTCGTACAGTCGAAATATTGTCACCGAGCACCAGTGCAGTTCGTACGCATAGTCTTTCATCAGTGTTCAACGAAATAATCGCAATGCATAAAAGTACTCGGTGTAACGCAATTTATTCACCAAACACCGAGAGGACACAAAGCAAACTTTAGCACCAGAAGTTCTTCCTCGAACCTCAATCTACTGTTTTGCCATTTTTGTTTCACGCGCTAATATATATGTAAAAGAAACAAAAGAAAAATCTTTTTTAAAACTTACTCGATACTACCGTCATTCAGGGCTGCATAGTTGAAAGCACAACAATATCCTTCGTATGTCTTTATCAAGGTGAACATTTCATTACAATCTTTAATTTTCTTATTGAAAGTACAATATAGAAGTAAATCCTCGCACGTCTGATGTACCTGACAATTAAAACCACAATATAATTAAGTTTAAGCATAATATTATATATGTCGCCGCCAGCTTCTGTAAAGAACTAGCATTTAAGTTTAATATTATGTGTTAGGATTTAATTTCAAATTACTTATCATCGCTTGCATTGATAACAATTATTTAACCTTGAGTCGATGGTTTTGTCTACTCACTTAATTGTTTCTCTAACTTTAACCTTTTCTCGCTAGTCGAGGTGAAAAGTGGTATGTTTCACACTCAACAACTTTTTTCTATCTCGTGCCTTTAAATCACTTACTACCTCAGTAGTCTATATTAGAATCACTCGCTACGCAATCAATTCTAGACTTCTTCGCCTATTCGTGATTAGAAGTCAGCACTCGCAGCAAAAAATAACTTTGCTCACTTGCAAATAACTATTGTTATCTTGCTTTAAATTTATTATCTCAACTATCCTAGATTATTCATTATTCTTTAGAACTTTCACATATACCTTGATGAAAAGACAGCATGTATATACTGAAATGAAGAAGAATGTTGAAAACGATGATTTAATAGTTATTTTTGCAACTATTGTGTAATAAGGGGTATTAAAACACGAATGTGGATTTATCACACGAGGCGAATCCGAGTGTGATAATAGTATCACATGAGTGTTTAATACCTAATTATCAACAGGTGCATACAAGACTTTATCTACACGCAGAATATAAATCCTCTAAAAGATTCTGAAACTGTTAGCTTACTGCTAACATTAAAACAGACAGCCACAGTCCTATTAGTAACCTAATATCATCAATTACTGATTAAATACAAATAAACTAAGTATTAATGAAAGAATTATTTATTTTAGTAGTAATTTACATTTTGTATAGTGCAATTATTAAAATTCACTTGAATATTATGTTCTTTTGCAGCGTTTAAAATGAATCGCCCATTTTTTGTAAACAAAACAATAAAAATATCGAAGAAAAACGGCGGGGATTCGAATAACCTACTTATTTTTACGGCGCGCGACGTTCTGGTAGTGTGGAACGAAAATGTTCTTTTTTTAAATTCATAGAGATACCACGCATCGAGCAATAAGAATGTGGCGGTCTGTTGAAACTCTTTGAGTATGAAGGGATTAAAAAAAAAATAGAAGTATTGTTATGAAATTCAGGTAATTAGATCATTGTATGTTGTAATGTTGGCAATAAGCTAACTATTCAGAATCTTTAATAGAGGATTTAAAGTATGGGTGTCGATAAAAATTCAAAAAACACGTTATTCCATAGAACATGACCTAACTAGATCGGTTTGTCACAACAAAAAATTCTTGTGTAGTAATTTTTCTTCCAATCGTTAGTTTGAATTCCAATATACAGAAAATAAAGATGCAACAAAGGTATAAGACCTTGGTGAGCTAGCTGCATAGTGAGAAAACTCGGAAAAACGTGATTTACTGGAAGATAACACAGTTAAGTCGGTTTGGATCGATTCCCATATAGGCAAAATATAATAATATAACACACATATATGTGTCCCCAATACATACACATACACACATAATGTCTCCCCAAAATCTGGCACGAGACTCAGTCTCGTTTTTTTGAGTCTCATGCCAGATTTTGGCGAGACAACACATCCTGAGGATGCCTCGTGTAGAGGCGAAACACGTGCCGAATTGTATTAAAAACAAATATTGGCAGAATTAACACTGCAGAAAACCTAAATCATTTGTATATTTAAAAGATAATCTAAGAAACATGTGTGATGGAGAAAATTTTCGGCTTGCATAACATTTGAGGATTAACAACAAGAATCAGAAACCAGAAAATAAATTCTAATATACTAAATGAAACTGCTATAAAAAATAACAGATTGCACTCCGAGAGTGCCGCCAGATGTGAAAACTTGAACGTTGTGCGTTTTTGAATAATTTGGAATGGTTAGGGAATAATTTCACACGAATTGCTTAGTTTATCAGTATACAAGTACTAGCATTTATGTGGTTAAATACAATATTAATGAATAGCGCTATCGTACACAAAAATGACATTTCATATTACATAAAAACAATTATCCCTCAGAAAAATCAACTTTTATCCATAATTTCAACGGCTTTCCTACGAATTTTCCACCATGCAACGTGTCCTGACGCAAGTTTAACAGTTTATACCCATCCCAAGAAAAGTGCACATAGTTTTCAAAAATCTTATTTATAAAGCGGCATATATACTTTTAATATAAGTAAAAGCAAACCTCTTCCATAATTGTTTCAATGTCAAAGTAATGTTGTTTCAATATTCCCAGAATATCTTCAAAGTGTCTCAATTTTCCCCTTCGCTGGTAGTGTTTTAAGTTGGAGAGGCTTTGTAGAAATATATTAGTATCCTCATCAGTAATATTGGATGATCTTCTGTAATGGAAACAGTAACAAGCTTTCTTTTGCTTACCTCCTTGATTTTCTCTCGTTTTCGTAATAAGTAAATAAATATGTGTTTACATATTAAATAACAGACTAAATCATAATTAAACGGCTTGAGAAAGTTTAAATATCTGGGCCATATAATGTGAAACTAAATATGACCTGCTACAGCTCGTAATAAAAGGAAAAATAAAAGGCAAGGGAAAACCTGGCCGCAGACGAACATCCTGTCTTTAAAACCTTCGCAAGTGGTGATGCCCTAATGATTGCCGACCTCCGATAGGAGATGGCACTAGAAGAAGAAGAAAATGTGGACGTCACACACTTCGTCAGCCTCATTTCGAGATATATTCAACTGTACACCCTTGCAGCATGTTTGAAATAATTTGAATTGATAAATTTAGTCAATAACAATCCAATGTATTCAACGGTCTTTTAGAGCGTGTTAAAATAATATTAACTTAGCATAAAACAGGCTTTTTATTGTTTATGGGAACAGTGTCTTTAGGCGACAATGGCACCATCATCACTACATAGTATAAAACAAAGTCACTTTCTCTATTCCTATATCCATATGTAATGCTTAAATCTTATAACAACGCAACGGATTTTGATGCGGTTTTTTAAATAGATAGAGTGATTGAAGAGGAATGTTTATATAATACTGGAAATACTGTTGTTTTTGAGGTTTCTAATGTGTTGTCGTAAATAATTACATTTTTTCCGCTTACATTGCAAACGCAGGCTGAACCCTACGAGATTTATCAATAATGATTTACAAATAATGTACATATTTAAAAGGTCTACAGAATACTCCGCTATGGTATATGTCTATCTCTTATGGATATCCCACAATAACATTTTTTTGTCATTTACTTTTAACGACAAAAAATGACTAATTTTCGAAGCGATTTAAACCAATACAGCATTAATCCTTATCTAATTAAAGACATTAAATACACTGTTGATTTAATATAGATCTATTTGGCCTTTTACGGCATATGATTTAAATGAATATTTTCGAAGATATTACAGATTTAAAAATTGCGGGACGTAGCGTTTGCGGCGGTTCCAGCCGGGTTAGCGGGAGCATGCCTATAATTCCAAAGTTAGCAGGAAATCTTCATGGTTTAGGAGGAATGAAGAATAGTTTTGCTCTAAATTTAACGTATGCGGGCCACGAGCACTAATGAATAAATCAAAACTACTGGATCGATTTTAATCATTTTTTCAGTGAATGACATAGGATTTTATACCCGTGCGATGCCGGAGCGGGCCGCTAGTTAATTATAAACACTGATACTTCGTAAGCTTTGTAAGAGTAAAGGTAAACTTGAAATCATATCATCTGTCACTGCTTTCAAGAAAAATTTCCAACGACACTTGCTTGAAGTTCAGATAAACAGTTGAGTATCTTGCTCTTTTATTAAGATTTCATTTACCTACTTTAAATATCTAAAAGTTGACAATGATAAGCACTTACGGGATTCGTTTTTATTTGGTTTTATGTATTGAACATCATTGGGTTTTATAGTTGATTTATTGATGTCTTATGGATATATTTTATTTTATTTTAAAGGTCAAAGTTATGATTGTTTACGATATATTATTTAATATAACCTATTGTTATTTTATTTATAAGAAAAATTTTGCCGATTACTAACCGATGTTATGATTTAATGTTATGTTATTATTATTTTCCTTAAATTCATAAGTGTATTAGTTACTAACAGATTTAATTTTTATTTTTTTGTATATATACATAATTTTATTTTCATTCCAATGTTTATAGTAGCAGTAGACTTTGGGGATTATAAATATATAACTATTTAATTCTAGAAGTCTGTGTCTCGTATCTAGAGAATACCAGCGTTGAGAAGTAAAATTCCCAACATAATGCTGACTAGACACCATTTTGGTTTTGTAATATCCATAATATTGTTATAAGAAATAAGATTTCTGTATTTTAAAATCAAATAAACCTTTTAATTATTATTATTATTAAATAAAATATATTTACTTACAATATTACAGCGATGGTCTGAGATCGTTTGTATGAGACTGAATTATGGTTGCAAATGCTTACTGCTGGGAATGGAACTTCATTAATTTTGCAGTTTGGATTAATCTGTAAAGAAGAAAAAAAAATAAAAAAAATATTTAGATGCTTTTTGGTAAGTGAGAGAGCGGCTTACCCTTTTGGGTGGCTCGACATTGGCAGTTCACAGTCCCAAAGGCCAAGACATACGCTTATCAAATCACAAGTTAATCATGCAAAAATCAGTCATTAAGATAATGTCATAAATCAACTGTTAGAATTTTTATCTACAAACCATGCTTTAATTCCTCTATTAAAGATTCTGAAACAGTTAGCTTATTGCCAACATTAAAACATCCAATGTTCTAATAACAACAAGCCAAACGAGTGTTGTTATGTTGTACTGAATTTCATAACAACACACCTTTTTTTTCGATCCCTTCATGCGCAAAGAATTTCAACAGACAGCCACATTCTTATTATTCGATGCGTCGTATCTGTATGAACTTCAAAAAAAGAACATTTTTGTATACGCTCGTTCCACACTAGCAGAACGTCACGCGCCCTAAAAAAAAGTAGGTCATTCGAATCCCCGCCACTTTTTATTTGAATATTTCCATTTCCACATATATTTCCTCAATAAAAATAGTTATGATGCCCATGGTTTTTCGCAAAGTGCGCCGGAGGAATTACATGAGGGACTAGCTTTTAAAATTGATGCTAGAAGATGTAAATTTATGCCAAAATATTAATGAAAGAGTCACCCTTGTCACAATCTGATCGTTATTAAACCTTCTCCTGATAACGATGAGGTACGCTATAGTGATCAATACATTCCCCAACATAATAACGGCGCTCCAAACAGATGACTTTTGACTATTCCTGCACACGAAGGATACATTATGTAAAGTTGTCAGATGTTTCATTGTTCACGTGAACTTTATTGGTATATTCTGAAACGTGGGAAACAAAACTATTACAATTATGTTTTGGTGATATTCCATCTAAAAACGTTAAAAATGTATTTGGTCTTTAATAAGAATACAAAATACCTAATAAAGAATATCTGTTGTACTATTTATCCATTCCTGTTATATTTAATGCTCGTGCCACGAACTGAAACATAAAACAGAATATTTAAATTAGATGAAAGAATGTTCACATTGTAACGCTGAAGCGGAAATAATTTATTTTTATTTTTTACCGTTTAAAATCTAACATACATTTTTATAGTTATCGTATGAATATTGTATATACAATTAGGTATATTTTTATCACAATTGAATATCACAAATAATATTATAAGGTAATAGTTTATATCATAATATTATTAATACAGATCAAATTCACATATAATTAGACATTGTTTATAAGATGTCAAATGGTGTTGTTACTGTACAAATTTAATCATTTTTGAATTAAAGAAAAAACTGCAAGATACAATACAATTTTAACAGGTTAAAACACATCACAAGTCATTTGTTTGATAAGATCTCAACGTCTGTTTCAGTTGTAGTGTGTAGAAAGACCCTTACTACATGTATATGTAGTAAGGGTCGTTCTACACTCTACTGTAGAACTGCGCAAAAGTAGCTTTCTCGGTGTTACTTATTAGAAAGCTAATGGTTTGAGTCTTGATGGAATTGTTTTTGTACGAACTCACGAAAGTATTTCGAACCATTGATTTTGTCTTTTTTAAATATAAGATAGTTAACCCAGAATACATTGCAACATATAACGTTAACTAAACCATTTAAATGTATCGGGTTCAAATACCATACACATTTCATTGTTAATTACATTCTACATCAATAAGAATTAAAAATAATAACGATCTTTTAGCGGTATCTTACATTTGTTAATATAAGCTAATACGTAATTATATTAATATTTAATAAGATATAGAATGATTCCATATTACAACTATTAACAACATTTTAATATTGACAATTATTAGCAACAACTGAACTAATAGCGTAGATGTTTAGCTACAATTACCTTTTACTTTTACAAAGAAGGTATTAAGGCGACACTAAATGCCTGCGACCTTGAGCGATATGAGTTCACCACTGCCGGCCCGTCATCTATGTAACAAAGCCAATATTTTCAAAATTCTTGCGTGGAAAACAGTTTATATGCTTACAATCCTCGTAAGTCACTACTAATCTGAACCTACACAAAAAAGTACAAGCTATAAGAATAGCTTTTATGAGAGAAGTACCAAAAAAATGCGTCACGCCATGCCAAAAAACTTGTTTAACTTCAAAGAAAAGTGGAAAATCAAAAAGGCTCAGCAGTGTTAACTATAACCAAAAGCAAGCATTAGCAACCTACAAATCAAACCTACTAAGACTTAAAGATATGTGTAACAGGATTAAGTAGTGTTCATAGCTCGAAATGCTACACTTTCACCACAAAACTTGTCTAAAAACACGTAAGTCACTACTAATCTGAATAAATGAACCTACACAAAAAAGTACAAGCTATAAGAATAACTTTATGAGAGAAGTACCAAAAAAATGCGTCACGCCATGCCAAAAAACTTGTTTACCTTCAAAGAAAAGTGTAAGTTCAAAAAGGCTCGGCAGTGTTAACTATAACCAACAGCAAGCATTAGCAACCTACAAATAAGACTTAAGGATATGTGTAACAGGATTAAGTAGTGTTCATACCTCGAAATGCTACACTTTCACCACAAAACTTGTCTAAAAACACCATTCTTGCGTGTTTTCAGCTTACTCTTCGTTCTTTAAATTTTAAAAACATACGCTATTTTTAATAAAATCTCCCTCCGCTACGCTCAACACAGTAACAATTTAAAAAGTAATTATTTTTTATTCAATCTATTCCAATTAAATAGAAATCTTCGAAACAGAAAAGTTCCTAAACTAACGCTACTTTCTTATTCGTGAACATATTTGATATTATCAATCTATAATTTGTGTCAAAAACCATTACTCGAAACTACCATGTAATAAAAACACTAATACATATCAAATAAATATAGGCTAGAGCCTCGTATCCTTTTACAAATTGAATATAAAAAACCTACGGCTGCGTTGGTTTTGGATTGATTTTATAAAGAGACGAAAGCTTGTATTTAGATTAAGGATTGGTTCCGCTGCGCTCCAACTAAGATACCTACGGCTTCCTAAGAACAATAGCTTTTTTATTACGGCAGCTATAAGATGCTTGTGGGCGTGGCATCTTGACACTCAATGGCATCTTTCGAATTTCGTAAGATACGCTTCGAGTTATTTTACATTGTAATGATTAAAATACAAAATACTTACTGATGATAATATATGATCCCAGTGTCTCTTTTATTTCTTGTAGTATTATTTTTACAAAGTTTTACTACGCATACCGGCATTTTAGTTTCAATTATTAGCAAAAATTACCAGAACTTGTGGCTCGAGTACGCCCACTTGGACGTAGTATTAGTTGCCGCGCTTTGCGACTACGCCTACGGTATCTAGTTGGAGCGCAGCGGAGACCAATCCTTAATCTAAGAATGTGTCATTTATTTATAATGCTTAAAAGGCAGATTATTGGCCTTCTGTCAGACTCCTAGGGACAGCTCTGATTGTCTGGATAAGATCAATTCATGAAACAATATTATATGGATTTATAAATTACATTTCCCATCACTCCTTTGGTCATCTGTTTTATAACATAATGTAAATCCCTACTAATATTATAAATGTGGATGTAAGTTTGTTTGTTACACGTTTACGCCGGGGCTATTAAACCGTTTTTTATGAAATTTGGTACAGCGATAGACTACAGCTTGGGAAAGGACATAGGCTACATTTTACCTCGGAAAAATCCATAGTTACCGTGGGATTTGTGAAAAACTGAAATTCACATCGATAAGTTTTAACTATGCCAAAAGTAGATTTAGTTTGCCATAGCAATCTTCCTCGAAATAAGAATCATAGAATATGTTGGGAACGTGAGCGAAAACGGGACCCGGAACTAGAATAGGACATGAGATAATCTTCAATTCTTGCCTATTATTTTTAAAAAGCCCTTTTCCTACGCGAACGAAGTCGCGGGCATCAGCTAGTATAGAAATAAAACAGCAAAAAAAAT
The DNA here is from genome assembly GCF_905404315.1 of Leptidea sinapis. Classification (NCBI taxonomy): domain Eukaryota; kingdom Metazoa; phylum Arthropoda; class Insecta; order Lepidoptera; family Pieridae; genus Leptidea; species Leptidea sinapis. The sequence continues at coordinate 6,952,452 of NC_066292.1, read as the reverse complement.
ACTAACCTATATCTTATGTATAAAATTCTCGTGTCGCAGTGTTTATAGTTACACTCCTCTGAAACGGCTTGGGTAGGTCTGAGAATCGAATAACATCTATTTTTCATCCTAAATGTTAAGGGTAGTCCACCCCAAATTTTTCTTCTAATTTAATTGTTTTTTTTTTTTGAAATTATTATTCAGCATTTAAAATACATACAAATTCTAATTTTCACCTATCTACGATCAACACCTACTTTTGTATCGCGATTTTAATATTATTCTAATCCATCCACAGGCACGCAATAGAGTTTCAATATGGCAATCGAATATAATGATTATTGTAGTACGATAAATTTAATTTACGATATATTTGGTAGGTCTGAGAATTGGTCGTCATCTATTTTATCAGCTAAAAATTTTAATTATTGATTTTTTTTTTATTACTTTATATGGCAATACAACGTTTGCTGGGTCAGCTAGTTGTGTTATAAAATTTTATATGGTGAATAATTATTATTGAAATTAACTTAGACTCAAATAACACATAGCAATATAACTGTGTACGTTATTAAACAAAAGTTATTAACGACCCTTTGTTAGAGTGCTACATTCAAACTTGAACGGGCAATCGTGTGAGTTGGTTTAGTAAAGATTCAAATTATATATTTTATTAATGGTACTGTTTGATTTTGTTATTAAGGATAGTATATTATTTTGGTGATAAGAGATAGATATAGGACAATTGCGTTTTGGTATTAATTATAACTACAGTGTGGTAGTATAGTATTTTGCTAGGGTTTGTGTTATCTTGTGAGAAACTTCCTTCCTTCTTTTAATGTGCATGTTCTCAACTTTAAAATGTATTAATAGATTTAGCAATAATTACCTAATAAGCCTATTCTATTAGATTATAGCAATCTTAAACTAAATTGGTAACCACCGTATGACTTACGGCCGTTCCCAATATTCAGTCTATCTCTAACTTGATATAAAAATCGTAACTATTGTTGTCTTTACTGTCCCAATAAACTTATTGACGGTAACTCACCTTATCCGTACACGCTGTCTGTCAATGGGACGACGTATAGCTTACCAGCGATAGCACTTTGTATGGAAATTGTAATCACGCGTCCCAATATAAGGCGATAAGAATGACTTATAGTAATTAGCTGTAAATTATCTGAAGCTGTCCCAATATACCCGATATGTCATTCCTTATATTGGGACCCAATATAACTTACCAGTGATAGAAGTTTGTATGAAAATTGCAATTCACGCGTCCCAATATAAGGCGATAAGAATGACTTATCGGGTATGTTAGGACCGCTTCCGATTATTGACAAATAATTAAGTAAGGTTAAAAAAAATGCAGTGATTTTCTTGCACAAAGTAAGTATTATTTTCAAGACACATCAAAAGCTATTTGTCGATATTGTATAAAATCGAGTTATACCAATATTTCCTATGTCAGTGACGATAGAAGATAACGGCTAATTAACTTCAAAGTTTGTCGAATATGAATCCAAAAAAAGATCTCCTGAAAAATACTTCAAGTTCAGTTTCTGCCCTCTGTTAAAAATCCATGTTGTGAACACGGACTAGTAGAAAAAGAAGGACTCCGCGCCGTGTTATTAGCAAGTGAAGCACCTTTATGCTAGTGTGTGTGACGGAGTATACCAGTTACACAATTTTTTCTCCCTTAAATAATCATATATCCACAAATACTTTTATAGTATTGTATTTACACTTTTACACAACGCACGACGGCATTTTTAAAATATTTTATTGCGACGCAAACTGATCTTTCACAGACTATGGCAAATCTCATAATGGCGGCCGATCGGCTTGTATTAGTGTAAGTGTATGCGTGGGGCTATGTATTTACACGTTTACCGGCTTTTTTTGGTGCCTCACTGGTGTAAGGTGACACCGAGTCCTTGTTTTTTTTATTCGTCCGTGGTTGTTAATCCAAGCTTTATTCCAGCAAAGGAAATTACGCCAAAATGTAAAATTCTAGCCGCATCATGTAGAGGTCTGGTTGTTGCCTCGCACTATGCCACTAACGGCCGTTCCCAGTATTCAGTCTATCTCTAACTTGAGATAAAAATCGGAACTATCCTTGACTTTTCTGTCCCAATAAACTTATCGACGGTAACTCACCACCTCCGTAAACGCTGTCCGTCAATCGGACGACGTATAGCTTACCAGCGATAGCACTTTGTATGGAAATTGTAATCACGCGTACCAATATAAGGCGACAAGAATGACTTATAGTAATTAGCTGTAAATTATCTGCAGCTATCCCAATATACCCGATATGTCATTCCTTATATTGGGACGCGTGAATTGCAATTTCCATACAAACTTCTATCGCTGGTAAATTTGAATTTGAATAAGTTTATTGGGACAGAAAAGTCAACGATAGTTACGATTTTTATCTAAAATAGGCCACAGCCGGAGATAAACTGAATATGGGAATGGTTGTTAGGGATATTCAAATTAAAAGATAATAAGACTATGAAATTCGTTGAATTCTAGGATAACGAACTACGTTATTATTAGTACTTTTACGGCTATTCCCAATATTCAGTCTATCTCTTAGTTGAGATCATCAATCGTCACTATGGTTAACTTTTTTGTCCCAATAAACTTATCGACGGTAACTCACCTTATGCGTACATGCTGTCTGTCAATGGGACGACGTTTACCTTACCAGCGATAGAAGTTTGGAAATTGCAATTCACACGTCCCAATATAAGGCGATAAGAATGACTTATCAGGTATATTGGAACAGCTTCAGATTATTGACAGCTAATTACTGACAGTAGATGGTAGTAATATATCTCGTAGATAGTATATTGGGAACGGCCGTAAGTAAAAGTTGTAGTTACATACACAGATTACTAATAATACACTCAAATAATTTTATAACAGCAGCTTCAATCGGCAGTATAAATTGAAGTTTGTCAGAAAATCTCATTGTAGCAAATACGCAATGAGTGCAAAAGTACTTGGGAGAGTGTTAAGAGCAAGATTCCAGGAATTCTGCGGTCACTGCACTCTTCACGGTTTCTACTACTTCTCAGTGAGCGCCCATTATGTCGTCTACTTCACGTGGGCTCTGGTGCTTATATCCAGTGTTTGTCTGTGGGCTTTTCTAAGCCACATGATTTGGATAAAGTTTCGACAGGACCCCACATTTACAGTGGTGAGTTTGGCTTTTAGCTAAATTATATCTCCTCCTATAAAGTCACTCGAGAGAGAATTTCTTGCACGTACAAGAATACTGTCAAGTGAACCTTATACATTGCTTGCAGGACGATACTGTCGACATGGATTTTTCGGTAGAGCGTTTTGTGAAACCAGTGCTTTATAATTTAAAATATTATTCTTTCTTTTTATCGTCCGCCTTATGGCGAGTTATGTATCTTTAAATGTGTCTAGGTCGTTTCTGATTGTATAATTATTTATTAATGTTAATAATCTATCACAACTTACTAAATTTTGTTCATATAAAAATATCTAAAATTTTCTAAACATTTTCATTTGATTAGAATAAACGCTTACAGTTGAAAACTTTCCAAATAATCCTATAAATCTCTAGATCATCATAGAATTTTCTAGAACAATCCAAATCATTTTTAACACATTTTTAACAATCACACATTTTTAACACATAAATCACATGTTTCGTAAATTTTGTGCACGATGGGAGCCTATTGCGAACACACACACAAAAATATTCATATATGTAATATATAAAATTCTCGTGTCACGGTGTATATAATTATACATATCTGCTAGGGTGGTGAATCGGCCAACATCTATTTTTCATCCCCCTAAATGTTAAGGGTGGTCGTTCACCCGAAAATTTTATTTTTTTATTTTTTTACATTTTTGTTTGTGATTCAGCATCAAAAAATACATACAATTTCAAGCAAGACACGCAATAGAGTTGCAATATGGCAATCGAACATAATGATTATTGTACTACGATAAATTTTATCTATATTAATATTATAAAGCTGCAGTGTTTGTTTGTTTGTTTGAACGCGCTAATCTCTGGTACAACTGGTCCGATTTGAATGATTCTTTCAGTGTTGGGTAGTCCATTTATTGAGGAAGGCTATAGGCTATGTTTTTTTTTTTCAAAATTAGGGATCCGTAATAAAATTGCTATTTTGTAACACAAGGTGTAAAATCGAAAACCTATTTTTGCGTGCGCTGCAAAAATTATTGACAATAGAACAAAATGATGTACAGGCTATAATATAGGCAATATTTTATTACTTATAAAACTATCGCGTGAATTATACTTTATATAGCAAAACAACGTTTGCCGGGTCAGCTAGTGTATGATATATTTGGTAGGTCTGAGTATCGGTCGCCATCTATTTTTATACCCTAAAAATTTTTTTTTTGTACTTTATATAGCAATACAACGTTTACTGGGTCAGCTAGTAAATATATATATCGATTATTAAGATTTGGGAGGGCAGCTGATATTGTTCAGGTCTTAATATGAAATAAGAAACCGGTATGTTAAACTTACGGCATGTCAGGTAGAGAGTCATAATCTAGGCTGGTTGACGTGGTACTGTTGGCACCTTAACTCTGTTACGGTGCTGAGTTTGCTGTTTGTTCTCTTCTAGTGGGAGGCTCCTTTGAACAGGAAGCCGGCTAGATTATGAGTCCACAACGGCGCCTATTTCAGCCGTGAAGCAGTAATGTGTACACGTTACTGTGTTTCGGTCTGAAGGGCGCCGTAGCTAGATTTAATTACTGGGCAAATGAGACTTAACATCTTATATCTCAAGGTGACGAGCGCAATTGTAGTGCCGCTCAGAATGCTGCATTGTAATGGGTAGGGCGTATCAAGTACCATGACCTGAACGTCCTCCTCGTCTCGTCCTTTATTTTCATATAAAAAAACATGTAACAACTCACTGAGATGGTCAGCATCACATTGTTTTATAACATTAAGAAATGAGACGAGCAGAACGTTCAGCTGATGGTAATTGATACGCCCTGCCCATTACAATGCAGTCTCGCTCAGAATACTTGCAAATCCCAAAAAACAAAATTCAACGCTCATCTCTTTGAGACACTAGATATAATTGTTTATTTGCTCAGTAATTTTACTAGCTACGGCGCCCTTCTAACCGAAACACAATAATGCTTACACATTATTGATTGACGGCAGAGTAAGGTGCCGTTATGGTACCTATAATCTATATAGCCGGCATCCTGTGCTGAGGAGCCTCCCACTGGTGAACCATAGGCAGTGGACTCTCTGAATTAAACATTTACCGAAAGAAAGAAGTAGTGGGATTCACCGTTTTGGTACCTGTCAGTTTGGGTTACCTTTCTCTTGGGTTTCTTTTCGCTTTGCGTATAACTAAAAAGTCCAAATAATTCGGTAGTAACTTTCTATTTACTATGTGAACTAATAATTGGATGAATTGAATAAATATGTTCTAGGAATGCAAATAATTTCGTTAGTCTCAGCTCAATAATATTAAGAAATCTAATTTCAAGTACATGTGACATTTTATCTTTAACAATGCGGGTGATGGGTCCAGTGTATTGTGTTCGAGGTAACGCACGCTCCGCTTTAAGGCTAGGGTTACTATGGATGCGAGTTCTGACGAAAATTTGTTCTGACGAGTACGTCCGAAATCCTCGTCATTCTTGAAAATTCGTTCGTTCTTGAAAGTCCATTATTTAAATTATTATTGTTAAATGGTGGAAAGACAGAGCATGTCAACGAGTTATTTTCTATAAGAGACGACAAAGGATAGTTTAAAATGTAGAGTGTTGAGTTTTGCTACTTTTGCCGAGAAATATATCTGTTGTGATAATTTTCGTCTCTCATATCCCACAAACACCTGTTCTCTTACACGAGACTGATCAATTTATCGTTATCCATGGTGGAAACCATATCACTCGAAATTCGCAGACGCAGGTCGTGCGAAAAAATCAAACTCGTTTGAACGCTCGAGTGGTACTGACGACGTCGTGCATGTTCTGACGCGTTCGTCGTTGCCAGTGTAAACACTGTCATTGGATACCTGGCGTTTGTTTCTTCTGACGAATCCGTCAGAACTCGTCAGAACAAATTTTCGTCAGAACTCGCATCCATAGTAACCCTGGCCTAAGGCGCTTATTATTGTGCTTTTCAACTGAGATTAATAGCTTTGCGTATCACGTTTTTGACTCGGCTAAAAGAGGTACTTCATCAAAATTATATTTTTTATGTTGCTATGGAAAAAACAGTACAGTCACTTAAATATACTCTGTTGTTAAGGAATATTTACTTCAGATATCCTAAGGGTGATACTAGGAATAAGTCATCGCTTTATATCCCACCAACAAGTACTAAATATGTTCAAAATACCTTTATTTAACGAGCTTGTAATAAGTGTAATGTAAAATTTAATAATATTGATTTGCATACTTGCTCGATCACACAATTTGAAAAATATATTAGAGAATACTTGTGTTAATAATTTGTTTTAAGCTAGCAATAATCCATTTCTTGTTTTTATTTTATTTTTTTCAAGTTTGTTTTTTATCCTCTGTTTGACTTCTCACGTCATATGTATATGTATATTTGTGTAAACTTAATTGGTTTGTGTACAATATTTTATGTATTTTTGTAAATGTTTTTAAATACTTTTTGTTTCCCAAATATTAAAAAATAAAATAGATCAAAGCCAGAGAAGTAGGTATTTGTTGTATGTAACACACATTCTAGTCAGTAATAGTCTTCAACCTAAACCTTTCTACATTAAATATTGAACAGCACATTACTTAGTACCGAAATAGTTTTATTTGGACGTTTTTTCCCAGCCTTTATCCTAAATTATAAGCGAGAAATTTTGCAGGTGGAATCTATTCACTATTCAACTGAAAACATTCCATTCCCCGCCGTAAGTATTTGCGATTCGAAAATGATTTACAGACCAGCTACTCGGAATATCACTGATATTTTGTAAGTTGGATTTATTATTTCTTTTAGTTGACATTTCTATATTTCCACTATATCGCAATATATAACACGTTATAACTATTTATAAAATATTCATCAAAATCAATGCTTATCATATCTGCTTATAACATGGAACTATTGCATGTGTGTGTAAATATTATGTGGTTTTTACGCAACTTCAATCCCGGGTATAACATCCCTTCAACACGGGGATTTTCCACATACATATTTCTGTAGGTACTGTTAAATTTATAAAAATTTGTACAGATCATAATAAGCTTCACGTACTGCACGTGTGTCAATTGTGTTATAACAAATTACTTTAATTAATTTGTGTATCAAAACCGTAATGAAATAGTAACACGAGGCAAACAATTGGAAATACTTGTTTCGGATTGTGATTATTTTTATTACGAATTACGAGTTCGTAAAAGGTGTTATACGAGAATACCCCTATAACACCTAACCTATAACGCGGATACACTCTACCGCTGTGAAATAACATGTGAAATAGGTATGAAAACATAGTTTTTCATAGCTTTGATCAACGCGAGTGTTATACATTTTAATAAAACACTTTAAAAGGATAAAAACCCGTGTAATTTAATAAATGTATTTTTACATTAGATTTTCGCCCAGAACTATCCAGATCTGTACCCAGTCCCCCTGAAAATGGGGTGTGTCAAGATCTTGAAACTGAATTGATTGAAATATTGAAGGATTGGCGAACAGACTTAGTTCAGCAGCATATCATAACCAGGAACAGACATAAACTTATAATGCCTACTAATCGGCTAAGTCAATTTAGTAAGTCGTTTGTCGGGCGATGTATATGCTTTTACAACAAAATCTCAGAAAATGTTCAAAACAAAAGTATTACGTTATTCATAAAAATTGTTTAAAAAAGGATTGTGTGGTAAAGGTATAACATAAATGACTCTCTTAATGTTACCACAGATTGGGAACAGAGCGACCTCCCTCAGACTATTATATAATAATAAGTTTAATTGTACAATATTATTTTGTAAACATATTTTTTCGATAAAATTTTGAATTGGAAAAAAAGATTGTTGTGCCCGTTCTTCTCATGTATGAGGCATTCGATTTGGAAAGGGTGGTAAGTTTTTAGCTCCTATTTTGAATAAAAACATTTGAATTTGAACCTATGGATTAAGTAAAATAAAAATAAAACTCTCTTTTTTCGAAAAAATTAAATTTTAGAACATAATGAAAATTACACGCGTTTTAATCCTTTAATAGCGTTTTATATGAAGGTATGAAAACAGTTTTTATTAGATTTCGTTGCTTAAATTTTATCTTTTCATCCTAAAGGTATCTTCGGGGATACAGAGAAGAGGATATAGAGCTGTTTCTTGATAGTTTTACAAGTATGAGGAGTAAGGCCTACAAAGTTACAAATGTTGTAAAAAGAATTCATAACGTTTTAGATGAGCTTGCTTACAGTTACAGTAATCTCATGTATAAGGCCAGTATCACTATCACTAATTGTTATATCAAACGAGACACTATATTCAACGTCACTTTGTATAATAACGTCACATTTAAGTAGATATTATACAGTAGGTACCCGATTTACCGAAGTAATCACAGTAATGTCGTTAGTAAATAATCAGTCATCGTCGTAAATCGTCAGTAATCAGTTATTATAGAGCAAGAGCCCGTGGACCACACACCAATGTCATTTTATAAAAGCTGAAAGTTTGTCAGCGCATGCTCCCAACACAGGTAAGAACGATGTTCCATTTTGGAGTTTGGGTTACAGTAGCTATGGCAGGTAAACGGTACTAAAGGTGTGTACCGATCTCAATACATCAAAGAATAAAGTGAGATTTTTTAGTATTACCTTCAGAATAATATTAAAAATCATGTTTTTCATTGAACGACACTTCATATCGGTGGCAAACGATTACCCTTAATGTTTATGAAATTACATACATACATAAAATCACGCCTCTTTCCCGTAGGGGTAGGCAGAGACCACTTCTTTCCACTTGCTACGATCCTTACATACTTGTTTCGCTTCGTCCACTTACATTATTCCTTTCATACATGCTCTCTGGTTTAGGGTACTCTTGACCTGCCCTTTTTTCAAGACGTCTCTGACTTGATCTTGAAACGTCCGCCTAGGTACTACCCCTTCCAACACTTTCATTCACACTAGCCTTATACACTTTCTTCGTCAATCGTTCTTCATTCATTCTCTCGACATGTCCAAGCCATCTTAGCATACCTTTCTCGATTTTTGTCACAACATCTTCTTTCAGACCACAACGTTTCCTTATCTCATTATTTCTTATCCTGGCACTCAGTTTAACTCCTATCATACTTCTAAGGCTCTCATCTCAACTGCATTTATCCTGATTTCATGTTTCTTCTGCCATACCCAACTTTCACTTCCGTACATGAGTGTTGGAACCAACACCCCCTCATACACAGCCAAACGAGCCGTATTAGACCTTCTGCCTACTCATAAAGGAGTGCAAAGCTCCATCCACCATGTTTCCTGCATTCACTCTTCTTTCAATATCACTCTCATACTTTCCATGAAATTATACCTATACTTATGAAAATACCTAGCGTGTGTAAGCCACGACTGTAAGTGTCTGGCAATGAATTACGTGATTTTTAATAATATTCTGAAGGTAATACCGAAAAATCGCACTTTATTATTTGATGTATTTAGATCGGTATTTTACACACCTTAAGTACCGTTTACCTGCCAAAGCCACTGTAACCCAAACTCCATAATGGAACATCGTTCTTACCTGTGTTGGGAGCATGCGCTGACAAACATTCAGCTTTTATAAAATGACGTAGGTCTGGAGTCCACGGGCTCTTAGACCATTATTTATGTATTATATAAAATATTTTTTAAATAAAACAGTTAGTCAGATATGCAAAGGTATTTCTGAATCAATAATCGATATTTTTTTTTTAAATATCTACTTTAACTTGAATCTTTACTTACGAAATTAAATATTTTGTTTATGGTTACAGTTCAGGACTCCGTGTGAAATAATGCTTAAATCATGTTATTGGAGATCTAATTTATATGACTGCTCATTGATGTTTCGAGAAGTGTTAACAATAAATGGATACTGTTGTCAATTCGACATCACTTATTTTAGGTGAGAATTTAGGATATCACACGAAATAAATTGTTGAATGATAACTTCAATACCAAAGTTAATTGAAATCCTGTAAGCAATATTTCTTTTATGACAGTAATTTACGAGACGAGTATGACGTTCAGCTGATGGTAATTAATACACCCTGCCATTAATTAAATAAAATACTTTTTTCCACTTTCCACCTTCGCACATTCCACCTTCGCACGACACGCCACAAGTTAGGATATCATCCCCACCATCTGGATTTGTGGCGGTCCTCCACAGTGCGGTTTTCAAGGAGCTTTCTTCCATGTACTACTAAGCTGTGGAATGAGCTTCATTGTGCGGTGTTTCCGGGACGATACGACATGGGTACCTTCAACAAAAACGCGTACATCTTCCTTAAAGGCCGGCAACGCTCTTGTGATTCCTCTGGTGTTGCAAGAGAATGTGGGCGGCGGTGATCACTTAACAACAGGTGACCTCCAACAGGTACGCTCGTTTGTCCTCCTATTCCATAAAAAAAACTTTTTAAGGTTTCAGGCAATGACGTTCTATGCATAGAACGGTTTCAGGCAAAGACGTGAGAGTGGAATGGAATGTCAACATAAACAAATAATATTATTTTTCAAGCAAACAAGCAATTTATTAAATTAGGCGTTTTGTTGGGAAAATCCATAACTTTCAAAAAATTTAATTATCTAATAGTCTAGTTGGTCTACATGCAGATTCGGCTATAAGACCAACCGCACGGCTTACGGTTTCTACCGAAGAATCGGTCCCCGCTGAACACCCGACAAAACGATCATGAAAATCTCTTGAGAGTGATCTCTCGATCCAGAGTGCGGCGAGACAACATCTTCTGAGGAATCTCCTTAAGATAATTCATAACACTTAGATAAAAAAGAAATAATAATGTCAATTCCACTTGCAGTTCAAACATATGATAACATTCATCAACAATCCTAAAGATTGATGTGCGCTTAGTTCGAGCTTGTAGATTTTGTAGTATTAAGTTATTATTATTTTCAGTCAATTCGTTTCAAATACTACTTACTTGAGAGCTGGCACAGAAGTATCGGATGCGCTTGAAATCAAAGTAAAAACACAAAAAATAGAGAGCAATGGGACTTCAACAGATAGTTATCTTCTGGTAAGGAACAACATATTTCTACTAGCCAAATTAGTTATAAATGATGGTCTTTGTAAATTATTTAAGGATTCCCGGCTCTAGAAGCTAAAATTTTACCTATTATTCCATAGAATTTCTATAGCAGAAACCAATTGTACCTATATTACTTTAAAAATATAATTAAAAATATATTATAACTGATAACCACAATATTCAATAAAATTTAATAAGTAAGAAATAAAAACAAAAACGTATTTCTGAATGATGCATATTATATTATCTTTTCATTTGGATAATGAAATCAAAAGGCAGCCATATTAGAAGAAGAAATGTTGTTTGACACCGAACCAAAGCTCAATAAATAAACCCAAAATTTGGAAGCCTCCTTCGGTCATAACTTATACCAATATATAAGAATTAAGATTATAAATACGTTGGTTACACTTAAATTTTTCCATAACTTAAAAAAACAACATGTTAAAATTCAAATTCAAATACTTTAATTCAAAACATCACTTATTGAATGTCATAAACTACCACCCATTCCAAAATGAATGCCTCGGACCTGAGAAGAACGGGCGCAACAACTCAGCGAGCTTTATTTTTCATCGAAAAAATATGTTTACAAAGTAATATTGTACAATTAAACTTATTATTTAACAGCTTGAGGGCGGTCACTCCATTCCCAATCTGTGGTATCATTAAGAAAGTCATTTATGTTATAGTAACCTTTACCACACAAACGTTTTTTAACAATTCTTTTGAATAACGTAATACTTTTATTTTGAACATTTCTGGAATCTTGTTGTAAAAGCATATATATCGTCCCACAAAAGACTTACTAACTCGACTTAGCCGAGTAGTAGACATTATAAGTTTATGTCTGTTCCTGGTGGTAACATTATGGTTATGACAATGTCTAACAAATTCACTTATGTGCCTATGAACATACATAACATTATCAAGAATATATTGTGAAGCAACAGTCAAGATGTTAATTTCTTTGAATTTTGTGAGTCTCTCAATGATTCTTTAGGACCTAGGTTATAAATAGCGCGAATAGCCCTCTTCTGCAGCACAAATATTGTATTAATATCGACAGCGTTGCCCGATAATAATATACCATAGAACATAATACTATGGAAATAAATAAAGTATTTAAAACATTGTTTCTGAACGGAAGTAACTAAGTGGTACTTGAGTTCAGAAAAACCAGAGTTACCCTCAAGTGGCGCCTAAAGAAGTCTTACTTTAACAAAGTCGCGCCGAATCTATGTCATTTAATTGTCTAATCTTTTTAATCGCATATGCTGCAGAACTAAGTCTGTTCGCCAATCCTTTCCGTTCGGTAGTTAAAGAAATTCGTCATGTAAAGAAACCCGACAACTCTCAAATTCAGCAAACCATCGCTTCACGGTGCTCAAAAGCATTTTGAAGACGAGCGGTACAGTCTTGCGGAGAGAGAGAACTTTTAAAATCATAAAAAATCATCGCCCTAAAATCTTTTCGACTTAATTCCATTTTCGTTGCGTACGTAGAACTTTGATGTGTGATAAAAAACAACAGAGAAATGATTTCCCGCCAATTGTTTTTTAATTACTAAGAAGGTTGCAACGCTTCAAGAAATATAAAAGGCATCAAGGCATAAAAGGCATTTACTTTCTCAAAATTGATTCCTTTAGAATTCTTTTTGATGTCATTTCTTATAACTACTAGATACTACTACCGCTTAAAAAAGGTAGACTAAAATAAGAAAAAGGGACCAAATAAATCAGTAGGTACTCATTCTTTTAAGTCAACATTTAAAGGTTTAAGAATTATATATAAAATATATTAAGACAACAAAAAAATACTGCGACTACCTTAAAGTACCTACATATAAAATATGTTTAGGCAAAAAAGTGTGTGCGTGTAATCTTAGCGCGATTGAAGTAAAACTGAATATTAGTTAACTTTAAGAATAAGTATCAGATATGTAAATATATAAATATATATTGGAATAGAAATAATAAAGAGGGTCCGTAGCTACTACGTACGTCGGTACTGGCTAGGCTGATCTACGGCCGTTTTCAATAACCTATCGACATAAAGCATTGGACTATAACTATATACATACATTCATAAGGATAGATAAGATCTTGTCATTAAACGGTGACATCAATGTAATAAAACTGAATGAAACACATCAATGTAGATGTGGCGTTCAGGTAGATGCTCTTGGACGCCACGGGTTATCCTGCCTAAAATTGGCAGGCCGTATCAGTCGTCACGCCAGCATTAATGAAGTCATTCGCAGGGCATTTGCCGCTCTTAATATACCAGCTGTTTAAGAGCCAAATGGTATAACCCGCCGCGATGGCAAGCGTCCTGATGGAATGACGCTGGTGGCTTGGGCACGGGGAAGGGCGCTGGTGTGGGACGCTACTTGCGTCGACACTCTGGCTCCTTCTCATGTCCAAGTTACGTCAGTTGGTGCTGGGGCTGCTGCTTCAACTGCCGAAGACAGCAAGCATCGCAAATATGTTGGTCTCAGTGAGTCACACATCTTTGTGCCGTTTGTTGTCGAGACACTTGGCCCGTGGGGCCCAGAGGCGCGGAGAATGTTCAAAATACTATCTTCGCGCCTCAATAAGGCTACTGGAAACCCAAGCGCTAGCAGCTATTTCGGTCAACGGATCAGCCTTGCTATCCAACGCGGTAATGCTGCCAGTATTCTTGGTACGCTTCCACGTAATGATAGTTTTAATTTTATGTAGTCGTAGTATTGTAAATATAGTTATAAGATTTGTTTTGATTCAATGTAATGAATGTGAACTTATAATGTCAAGAAAATATTACTAAACACTCACGTACTGCTAGAGATCTAGAAGCATTTTTGGATTATTTTCGGACCTCATAATTTGAGCAGCGTTGGCATATTCTCTACCAATAATAATTCTTCTCTACCTTTTACGTGGGTAACACTGAAAATGTTTAGAACTGGCCTGTTAGAAACATTGCTAATGAAAACTTTTTTTGAATTGCAATTTTAGAACTCTTTGGTAACCTAATGAAGTATATTGCATTTATATGTCATTTTGTTTTTGTGAATTGGCGGAAAATCTTAAACTCTTCTTACACGTGAAAAAGGATAGTTACTGCATACTCGTATGTCAATCGCTGTTTGCCTGTTGTCTTGGAAAAAAATCGGCAGCAGCGCCCTCGAAGCAGGATCCTCCTTCACCACGTTGTCGTTGCTACAGCGCACTCCGCTAAACGGACTGTTGAATATTTGACTATGGCAGGTGTCGAGATAATGAGTCATCCGCCATACAGTCCTGACCTGTCGCCCTGCGATATTTATTTATTCCCAAGAACTAAAGATAAAATTCAAGGTATTCGCTTTACGAGTCCTGAAGATGCAGTGAAAGCGTATGAAAATGCCATAGACGAGACCCCTAACGAAGAATGGGCCCACTGCTTATCTCAGTGGTTTCATCGAATGCAACGATGTGTAGAGAGGAACGGAGATTACTTCGTTTTTCATTTTCTTAACATTTTCAGTGTTATCTAGGTACCAGGTTCATTTTCTCCTTAATTCTTATTTATTATTGATGTGTAGTAAAATGTTCCTGGAACTTCCCCATTTCATTTTCGATTGTTATATACCCCCCCCCCCCCCCGCATTTAATATTCTATATTAGATTAATTCGTATCACTTTCATATTTAAAAAATAAACACTCCTTAATAAAATAGTTCAGAATAGGAAATTAATTAGAGTGAATATCTATCAGAATAACATTGTAATTGAGTATTACAGAATGTCGTTACAAACGTGAGAAACTTACTGAATGTTTTTCAAAATAATTTATTTATTAAAAAAGCAATTATAAATAAACAAATACACTTGGAGATTTTCAATGTTACTGAGCATATTGAAGCATTTTTTTAAAACCGTTCAGTTTTAACGGTATTTAAAACAAGTAACTGAGTAGTACCCTCAAGTGGCGCCTCAAGAAGTCTTACTCTAACAAAATATATAAATGTATTAAATTAAAACCACCACACACTGTGAAATTATAAATACTTAATGAAAATATAAAACATTATATAAAATCATACAATTAGAACACTTGGCAATATCATTTTGGGATATATGGGTCTTGTTTTGCACCGCTCACCTATTTCAAATGAGATCAACCAAATTGGTACTGCCTTGTACATTTATCAATTTAATATAAATTATTGTACGAAATGAGGGATCGTAGCTAGTGGAGTGGAATGTCTAACAATATTATATAAAAGTTATAAAATAGTTTGGAAGAGAACCGAGTTACTATTAATTGATTAATAGGTTTTGTCATGACAAAAATAAATGAATACAGAAATATATCTTATAGATAACTTCGCTTAGATCGCTTCATTGTGTGTCTTCTACCGCATTTATCACGGGGAGTGTTCCGAAGAGCTGTTTAACCTGATTCCTGCCGCTGAATTCTACCTTCGCACGATACGCCACAAGTTAGGATATGATCCCCACCATCTGGATGTGTGGCGGTCCTCCACAGTGCGGTTTTCAAGGAGCTTTCTCCCTCGTACTACAAAGCTGTGGAATGAGCTTCCTTGTTTCCGGGACGATACGACATGGGTACCTTCAAAAAAAGCGCGTACACCTTCCTTAAAGGCCGGCAACGCTCTTGTGATTCCTCTGGTGTTGCAAGAGAATGTGGACGGCGGTGAAAAAAAAAGTTATCCACATGAACGATATACTAGTAGATTTTTAAGTATTTAGTTACCTCTTTAGGTAGTAGGTATCAGCTAACGTATTTAGAATGGTATTTATTTATTTTATTATGGTGATCAATTCGATGTGGCTGATAGTAAAACCTCAAATCGATATCATCTGTCAACTGTCAATGTAATTTCTGTCTTAGTATTTGACTTTTACATTAGATTTTATTCATTTGGGATTTGCGAACTCTTGTTGGATGCTCTTTGTGTTTCTGTATTTTTTGCGATTATTAATTATAGGGAAGATGTAGAAAATGAGGAATCTAATTAATAAAGTTAATAAAATAATTATTGTTTCCTTGTTTTAATTATTTTGATAGAATGTTCTGACGAACTGAGAATCTCCTCTTTACTTTGAAGCTTATTCGAAAAAGTCTTGTTGAAAATTATCATCAGATGAAGTTATTATCGTACGTAACCGTTAGATTACCTTTCGTGGTCACCCTTCGGTGGAATGCATTGAGCATACATACTGTGGAATACTACTCTGGTAGTAGACTGTTCTAACATGCTTATTCAAACAATATTGTGGATTCATCGCTTTAGACATTTATTTGATCTTATTCTTACAAAAACAATCAAATTTTCTAATTATTTGCTATAAAAACAGGTTCTGGAAGTGTAAATAAAGCGGCTTTCATGAAATATAAAACTATGATATCTCATGAGGCTCACGCTAGCAATCTATCTATATCTTATATGTATAAAAATGAATTGCTGTTCGTTAGTCTCGCTAAAACTCGAGAACGGCTGGACCGATTTGGCTAATTTTGGTCTTGAATTATTTGTGGAAGTCCAGAGAAGGTTTAAAAGGTTAATAAATATTATGACAATGCTCGGAAGTAAATAAAAACAACGACTTTTTTTTCTTTGATGTGACCCCGTCGTTTAGAAAATACTAATTTATATAATAGTTTAAAATGAATAACTAATTAGAACTTTTATATATATCTAACCTTCTCAGGAGGTAAAAAAGAAACTTAATTTTAGCTTACTATAGTTGGTAGGTTACTTGCAATTGTTAACTATCTATCAGATTATTTTTAGATAAATGGATAAAATATGGTGATACCTTCATTTAATATAAAGTTAATAAAGTTTTAAGAAATAAAGATTTTTATAAGTACTACGTGCTAGTCATGTGTGTACGTGGACGAACTCGCGGGTATTAGCTAGTGTCTAATAAAAAATTAAAAGTATGCTAAAGCAGTAAAGTGTGTAGTGAAAAATGATAAAAATGCTAAAAACAATAGATCTATATTTATTATCTCTTACTTTGGATAGTAAAATTAAAACTAGGCCCTTATTAGGAGTAGAACTAAGTCTTATTTTCCATTATAATGATGATTTTCTATATCTGCATTTTCTAAAATAAATATATAATTCACACCGAGCCAAAGCCAAAGCTCAATAAATAAACTCAAAATTTTAAGGCCCGCTTATAATTTAACTTAAAAATATAAAAAATTTCCCTTAGTCTTTAATAAACAAATTCCGGAGAAGCTACAAACCAGTGTTCAAAACCGAAATGTAAAGTAATTATTTAAAATTGCATTGCTTCATATCGACTAATCTAAGAATAAAATTGAAAAATAATATTATTCTTATATTGCGCTGTTTTTATACGCTTTATATTAGCTTCACCTGTATGTTTGTAACCGACTGTTTTGGGCGCGATTTTGACCCACTTTAAACGGCTAGATTTCGTTCAAACTTTGTAGATTTATCGAGGACCGATGACATTACACTAATTTGATAAAATTATTCAATTTTTCAATTTGCAAGATATGATTTTTGTTATTTTATATAATTTTCATTTATAGTCGATAAGGCAGGAATTGATGTTAAAGTCCTTAATAGTTTTAAAAATAAGCTTTTAATGAAAATTTAACTAAAAAAATAAAAAATAAATAATAGTTAAAAAAAACTAAAAAGCACGCTTTATATAAATGTCAACTAAAAAATAGAAAATAAATTTTAATTGAAAATAGTGTAAAAAAATATATTTTATTGTAGAAAAGCGTGGGGTGCTTTTTAAGATATTATTAAAATAATAATTCTTCTACACCCCACGCTTTTTTTTACAATGAAATATATTTTTTTTACACTATTTTCAATTAAAATTTATTTTCCATTTTTCAGTTGAATTATAATATATAACATATACGATATTGTACCGTCATTGTTATTGGTATAAAATAATCACAATCTAGTCCCAGGCTGTCTGATCACTTATATTATATTCAGCCGTGGAATAGTGGAATTTGCGACGGAGACCTTAACAGTGGCTGAGACTTTAATATGAAAGTTTACATTAAAGCATAAACCTGTTATGTATCTTAAAGTGTTACAATTAAGTTGAATTCTCCTACTAAATGGGCTAAGAAATAATTATATTTCAAAAATCCAGACCAGTTTTATTTGCAGATGTACATTTTCGACCAATTCAGTAACCTGACACTTCTTGAGAATTCTATAGCACTAAGCCCAGATATGTTCTTCGATGTTAGTGTCGACGTATCCATGATAGACTCATCCTCTGATGTCACATCACTATCAGTGAAGAGCAGAAACTGCTTCGTAGAGTCGGTGAGTTACATAGTGAGTGTATTTAAATATCATTTAATTTTTAAATTATTCCATAGATATTGAGCACTAAATTGTATTTTATTATATTAAAACATTCTAATTCAAAATATAATAATATTTATTTTCTCTCACAATCACATAGTGTAAATACACAGTTTATGAGTATTGATATTTAGACATTGCTTTAATTGTGAGAGACCAGTGCATGAAATAGTTAAATAATACCTGTCCTACACGTCACTGGGCCCCCAAAGCACATGGTTTAAATTACGGAAAGGGTATGAAATATTATATATATATATTACAATGAGACTAAATTTAATAAAGAAGACGAATTGACGATGAAGAAAGTAATTGTGGGAGTGGGAGGCTCCTTTG
This sequence comes from Leptidea sinapis, assembly GCF_905404315.1. Classification (NCBI taxonomy): domain Eukaryota; kingdom Metazoa; phylum Arthropoda; class Insecta; order Lepidoptera; family Pieridae; genus Leptidea; species Leptidea sinapis. The sequence continues at coordinate 6,933,478 of NC_066292.1, read as the reverse complement.
CACAGGATGTCGTGATTTCGCCGCTATTTCTGCCGTGAAGCAGTAATGTGTAAACATTATTGTGTTTCGTTATCAAAGGCGCTGTAGCTAGTGAAATTACTGAGAAAACAGTCTTAACATACATATTTATGTCTCAAGGTGACCAGCGCAATTGAAGCGCCGCTCTGAGGTATTGGGGTTTTCAAGAATCCTTGAGCGGCACTGCATTTTAATGGGCAGTACTTATGAACTACCAACAGATTAACGTCCTGCTCGTCTCGTCCCCTATTGTCATAAAAAAAAACCTTTATAACATATTATGCAATTATAAGGATATACATTTGTAACTAGTTATGTATGTAACGAATGTAAGACAATATTTAACATTTATCAAAATTAGAGACTCTTACAGGATGGTTTTAACACGAATTCGTACCAAAGTTGCGTTACAATGTTGTTATTGAAGATAGCAGCTGATTACTGCCAATGTTTACCATTCTATTATACATGTAAGTATGTTAAAACTTTTTCAATATATTTTATGTGCAAAGCATCGTTATTTATGTTAAATTTTCAAAATATGCCGACAAAAAAAATATTTGATATTATTACTATGATCATCAACCGGAAGACGTCCATTGCTGGACAAAGGCCTCCCCCAACGATCTCCACGACGTTCGGTCCTGCGCTGCCATCATCCAACGTACTCCTGCGATCTTGACCAGATCGTCGGTCCATCTTGTGGGGGGGCCTACTAACACTCCATCTTCCGGTACGTGGTCGCCATTAGAGTACTTTTCTGTCCCACCAGCCATCTGTCCATCGATCTATGTGACCTGTCCACTGCTACTTTAGTTTCGCAATCATTTGGGCACATTTCTGATTCGATTTTGCAGGAAATGAGAGAATTCTTACTCATTAAGACATAATTATTTATTTCAGCACAAAATTTGAACCTAGTCAACGAGTATCTGCCATGCAATTGGGCGGGACATGTGTGTATATATCAGATGTTAGGTTTGTACTAATATTGATTAATTAATTTTAATTGATTAAGTTAATGTTAGGGCAAAATCAACATTGTATTATCATATGAAAATACTGTAATTTTTTTCTGTTATTACCTAGTCTGGCTGTAAGTTCTGTCACCTACTAAAAAAAACGCAATTATTTTTATGAAGTAATTTCTATATCTGCATTACCTAAAATAAATATGAATTTCACACCGAGCAAAAGTAAAATAAATAAACCCAAAATTGTAAATCCTCTTTCGTTCATAACTTGTAAAAATAAAAGAATTCCGTTTGTCTTTATGAAATAATAATTTCTTAAAACTACTGAAATCTCAGCAATAGATAAAAAAATAAGAAAATATATTGAATTAATCGTTGTTTTATTGTCCAGATGTTATGTCTTTTTAAGCGTAAATCCCGCTATTATTTGTGTTTAACCGATTCGACACATGTTTCTCCGATTTCAGTAAGGTCATTCAATCCAGTCTGGTTATGATAAAAAACTATCTATCTATGGACTTTCAATGAGAAATTTAGTAACTGCTTGTTCTAGAAATTTCTTAGGCGACTCGATGTCGAAGTATTGTTTATCGGAAGCACTTCTAAAACTGACGATAATTAAAGCCAAAGGGTTTGAGATCTGGACTAGACAAGTGACAATTCTTATAAAATCCGGAACATTGACCACCAGCCAAAATTGTATGTGTAGTGCCTTGACGTGTAGATAGAACCTTGCTGGGAAACCCAAGGTATATTTTTCATGTCTCTTGAAATAATTTGGCTGAGAGTATTTCCATTTTCACATAAATGAAGAATTTTGATTCCATGACAATAGACCCCTCACCAAACATTTTCACTTCGTGCAAGGCAATCAGTGCAGTTATAATTACGTATTTTTTAATATCCATTCCATTATTGTGATTTATAATGGTTCTAAAGAATCCCGTGAAAGAAGAAAACAAAAACGATGGAAAATGATCGAAGTGTAATTAATCGAACCCATTTGTCGTATCACCGCTCTCTTCGACAACACTTCCCTAAAAGCCTCGCCTAGAATACTTGGTCTCGAAATCTCGAGCGACTGCCAATTCCGTGGCCATCTGAAGGGCAAAGCCAAATTGTCTTCAAAGAAACTGGGCGTCATTAATAGAGCACGGCAATACTTCAAGCCGGCCCACATTCTAGCGCTGTACAAAGCGGCCACACATGGAGTATTGCTGTCATCTCTGGTCTGGCGCACCCCAGTATCAGCTCGATCCATTTGACCGCGTGCAACGCAGAGCAGCTCGAATTGTCGGGGACCCAGTATTCTGTGAACGGCTGGATCACTTGGCGTTGCGTAGAGACGTCGCTTCATTGTGCGTCTTCTACCGCATTTATCACGGGGAGTGTTCCGAAGAGCTGTTTAACCTAATTCCTGCCGCCGAATTCCATCTTCGCACGACACGCCACAATTTAGGATATCATCCTCACCATCTGGATGTGTGGCGGTCCTCCACAGTGCGGTTTACAAGGAGCTTTCTTCCACGTACTACAAAGCTGTGGAATGAACTTCCTTGTGCGGTGATTCCGAAACGATACGACATGGGTACCTTCAAAAAAAGCGCGTACATTTTCCTGAAAGGCCGGCAACGCTCCTGTGTTTCCTCTGGTGTTGCGAGAGAGTGTGGGCGGCGGTGATCATTTAACAACAGGTAAACCGTACGCTCGTTTGTCCTCCTATTCCATAAAAAAAAATTGTTCAACATAATAAAAGTTTACTGGATCGCGATATATTAGACGGGGCAAATTGAGAGTGACCTGATGGAAAGTAAAAAAACCAACCAACCATGCACATCAACAATCCCAGAGATGAAGAGATCCCTTGCCGGCTCTTGAGATGGGCATATACTCTTAGCTTCAAGGACCCTCGTAGCCTTGTCGTATCGGTTCGGGGATACAGTAGCCTAATCCACTCAAATACCCTGAGCACGCCTCGTGATATATCCGATAAAAGAGAGAGCCTACATTTTTACGCAACGCCAAAGAATCAAGCTGATCAGATATATTAGAGCCACTATTAGATAGGTGTGGTCAAAGTGGTCAAATTGAAGAAGGTAGTAATGGGGAGCCCCTGCCAAGTAGTGAGAACAGTAATCCGTGTAAAGCCAAATTTTCGCTGTATATCTAGTTATAGTCTCTACAAAATAATTCGATGATATCTGGTATAGCTTTTGGAAGATTTTTAGTACATAGTACAAAAAATTTTCAACTCTATCATTTAAAATTCAAAATATCAAATATATCCTGTCAATTATGTCCTTTTTTTATTACTTAAGGCCAGGTTCAAGAAGATTTACGCAAGATATTGTCAAACAACGATTGTTACCAGAAGTGCGATTTCGTACAGTATGAAACTGAAGCAGACTTTATAAAAGAAGATAGAAATGCGAGGTACTTACAAAGTGTTTAAATATTATACTTGAAAATTCTGCCAAAAAATACTATCTCTTCTATTGCAGAATTAAAAATCAATGCAAGTGGCTCTAATTAATGATTTACTAGATGACATTAATAATTATACTTTAGCAGTGGGAGGCTCCTTTGCTCAGAATGCCGGCTAGATTACGCATTATTGTGTTTCTGTCTGAAGGGTGACGTAGCTAGTGAAATTAGTATGCAAATGGGAGTTAACAAGTTATATCGCAAGGTGATTAGCGCAGTTGTAGTGCTGCTCAGAATTATTGGGTTTTTCAATTATCTTGAGCGGCACTGCACTGCAAGAAAGCTGAACGTCCTGCTCGTCTCGTCCCTTATGGTCACACCAGTGTGACAACGAGTAATTTTTTTTCCTCGTCGTCACACCAAGAGAGTTACTACATCCTGTTGGTAAGTGATGTAATTAGTGATGTGTCAATTTCTATTCTCATGATCTCGACATTCTCGATAGTTTAGATAACGAATGACTATGGACGGAAAATGCTTTTTCCTCGTCTTCATTGATATGAAGTGATCTTCATATTACTTTTACTACATCTTTTATATATTAACGTTAGTGGTGTGATAAGTAAAATCTGTCAAAATAGGCAAATATGTATAAATTTTGTACATAGGTATATTAATGAACGTCGTATTTCCATAAAGTGGCCTAAAGATATTTAATTATTAATAAGTTTCGTTTGCATATTAATAACCAATTTATGTTTTTTAATTTGTCTCTTCCTCCTTGGGCTTTTTGCAATATCAATTTCCATGTCCACTTTTAAGAACAAATACCTATTTCCTCGTCTTCATACCACGGGTTTTACTACACCTTTTATATATTAACTTTAGTGATGTGATGAGTACAATCTGTCAAGACAAAAAAAAATTTGCTCTCTTGTGAAACATACATTATAGTAAGAGAAACAATTAAGATAATAAATTTTTGTGACAATGAGATAATACCCTAGGCTAAAATGAGTTTCGGAACGCACAGGATCGCATTGTATATTTTTTTAACGCGCAGTAATCCCCGGATGTATGGCCCCGTGGAGTTCGAAATTTAAATCACTTTGCCGCACGTTTGCAGCAAAAAGCATTTTTGGTGCGAGTTTTCACGTAGCAATAGCGCCCTTTTCGTGCTGAAGAGGTGAAAAAAAAAAACATTTTCCGTCCGTTAGTCATTTGTTATCTCAACTATCACTATCTATGAGAATAGAAATTGACACATCACTAATTATATCACTTACCAACTGGGTGTAGTGAAACCCTAGTTGTGACGACGAGGAAAAAAAATTACTCGTAGTCACACTGGTGTGATAAACCGGTGTGACCACGGTATTTTTTTATATTTTTCTATTTACTTTATTTATTTAATACAAACAATTTGATTTTTTTTAGAGGCCTGTATATTAATATTTTTGATAGAATATTCAATTTTATCGATCTATTAATAGTAATAAAATACAACTATTTTGTTTACTATGGTCTGTTTCTTAATTAAATTGTATTAATAACATGTGTTGTACGTTCGTGCGTTGATCTACACTCATATCATCTCAAACAGTATAGTCGCTTGTATATTAACCATGGTTCACATTATAATTACAGGGAGGACGGTATGACTCGGGTGGCAGTACATTACGCTAATAACATGTGCATTAAATACAGAAGAGAAGTACTTTATACTTGGGATCAGATGCTCGGTGTGTACAAAACATACACGTTAAAATTATTTCATCATCATTATTTCAGCCGGAAGACGTCCACTGCTGGACAAATACCTCTCCCAAAGATCGCCATGACGATCGATCATGCGCTGCCCTCATCCAACCATCTTGTAGGGCGTATCAACAATACTTCTTCCATTACGTGGTCCCCGTTCGAGGACGTTACTACCCCAACGGCCGTCTTTCTGTCGAGCTATGTGCCCTGTCCACGTTCACTTCAGTTTCTCAACCATTTGAGCTATGATGGTGACTTTGGTTCTCAGTTTATTTACAATACAAAAATTCAAATTACGTTATAGGTTAATGTATTAGATTAATAAAACGTCGCTTCTATATTAATCAACTTGAATAACCAACAGACAAGTGAAACTCCATCTTAAACGCGTTCCTATAATCGAATATCTAAAACTACAAGTCACTATGATGCTAGCTTTTTCATTTATCGATACTTGTTTTATTTTTCACATAATTCATTTTGTTCTTTGTGAATTGTTCACAGCAAATCTCGGTGGAATCTTTGGTCTATGTTTGGGAGGATCCATCATCAGCATTATAGAGATCATTTGGTTTATACTGGAGATCATTGGTTTTATGCCCAGTATTCTATCTAAGGATATAAATAAGAATAAATCATTTAAACAGGCTTGGGTTGGAAAAAAGAAAGTACAGAAAAAAATACATTATCCGTATATAAATTAATTTAAGATTGTAAAAATTATCGAGTAATAAACTATCAGTCCTCAATTTATGTAATATCAATTTTATTCAAATCTCAATAATAATTCTGAACTAACTAACTAACCCACATAAGTTATAAGTAACGTTGTATCCTCAAATAATATGTTTTCTCTCGCACGCTTTGTTAGTCTTTACGCTAGTATTTTGATAGTCTATTTAATCATCTTATCTCAAAGATAATATATCACTTGATCTTATAATATCATTTTTACTAATAGAACCCAGAAAGTTGTTATTAATAATTAACATTCATTAGAAGCTGTAATGCGAATGGGCGTGCGTCAGTGTTCAATCCTAGGACCTTTCTTATTCCTCGTCCACATTGATGATTTACAATTTTTGTAGATACGAAAGAATGTGAGATTCCTTTTTTCGCAGACGACACTTCATTCGTTAAAATATTTACACAACTTAGATAACTAACCCGTCCTTAGAAAATATATCTATATGGTTCAGGGTGAATAATTTGTCACGTAACGCGAGTAAAACAAAATGTATTGAATTCTCATTTTTTTGAATTTCAAACATAAAAAAAATTATCAAAGAGTATAAGATGAAAAACTACAATGGGGGGCACCCCATTGTAGTTTAATATTGAGGCAATCTCAAATTAACACAGTCCTGCTAGTGCAGTTTGCTATCAGAAGAATTAAAAATCTTACTGATACTAACACATGGAGAGTGATAAATTTCAGTCAGTTCCCTTAGTTTTATGTCATATGGAGTTTTGTTATGCGGGAAAACAGCTGATATGGAAAAGGCAAAAAAGGGCGATGGTGAGACTATTAGAATCCCTTAGAAAACACCTTAAACACATAGGTATTCTTACACTAGCATCCCAAATTATTTGTAATAATATATGCATAGTTTGTAACAGAAAGATAGAATACATTCAATCTCCTTAATCAAAAAGCCGTGCTATAAGAATAAAGGAAAAATAAATTACGGTCGATCCGAGTTCGGGAAGTGGGAGGGGGTGAGTTTTTAAGGGAAAAAAATGGTTTATCTTGATTTCCGGCAATAGGTATTCCTCTCCTTTCTAATGAGTTACATCCTACTGTATTTTTTTTTCACTTTTACCGTTTTTGAAGGCTTCGGCCCTGGTCTATATATCATCGGCTTGCTGGTAAAACATGTTAAATCCATATTTTGTCCAAAATGAGTTAAATGTTTAGTGTTATGCCGTTATATGTATTTTTTGATGCTCTATCTACTGGCGATAATATAAAATAAGTGACAGGATTATTTAAAGCAAAGTTACTTATGTTAAAATATGATAAATGGCAATAAAATGTCATTAACAATTCTGTTGAACCGGAGTAAATACATTTATTTACTTTGTTTCGGCAAAAAATACAAGAGAACTCACATAAATACACATAGGTTTTTGGAGTTTACTAATTAAGAATCGGTTTTCATATAAGGCGCTCGGTATGAAAATAATATGGAGAGTAAAACCTACTCATCAAATGGGATAGTAACGTTTTTGGTGCGCATCATTTCTCGCGCACCTTTCACTTTTCAGTCGTGTGTGTGGGTGTGTGTATACTTGTGTGTAGCCAGCATACACAGTATACTGCGTGATAGCTTACACATGTAGTGTAATATACCTATTAGGGTGTGCTAAAATGTAACTTTCTTGATGGACCTTTTAAATTGGAATTTTGAGTTCCGCTTTTAATAGGAGTTGTGTTTGGGCATTTCCTGGCATAATTTGAGCGATAAGGATTTATTTAATTAATACGCTTTTATTAGCTTCTGCTGTATGTCTGTTTGTAACCGACTCCATTGAAATTGATTTTGCTTAGTACCTGTTTAAAGACAATCGTTCTTGAGGAGAAAACTAAAGTCGTGCGTCGGAGCTGACACACATACTTTTTTTTCTTGTCAGTTTAATCTAGTTAAAATACATCATTATTTACATTTCATTATCATTATTATCTGTATGAATCATCATGTCATCCCGCAGTTTAGGTCTAGTAACATAGTAAAAACATTTATTACTTTCTACTTATAGGAACTCTAGTGACATTCCTCCCTTATAACGATAATATTGAAGTGACACGTACGCACGCGCTTGCAGGAAATTTTTTTTTGTGATACAATGATATTAGGCTGTGGTTGAATTTTTTTTATTTTGAAGCAGGAGGACAACAATGAGAACAGCGTATGGGTCACCTGGTGTTAAGAAATCAAGTCGCTCACATTCTCTTGCAACACCAGAGGAATCAAAACAGTGTTGCCGGTGTTGAAGGTGTTCGCACATTTTTTGAAGGACCATGTAGTCGTCCCGGAAACACCGCATCAGGAAGCTCATTTCACAATTTTGTTTTACGTGGAAGAAAGTTTCTTGAAAGCGCACTGTGGAGGAACGCCACATATACAGAATGTGGGGTTATATCCTAATTTGTGGCACGCCACAGGACACGTCCTGCGAAGGTGAAATTCGGCGGCAGGAATCAGGTGAAACAACTCTTCGTAACACTCCTCGTGATAAATGAAATCCGTACTGTCGGTCGTTGATCAACAGGTGATCCTGTAGAGATACCAAGAGCTGTCGGTTAATTATGCTTTCAATAATTTGGAGAGCAGAGAGGTAATAAGCTGGATCCGTACTGCCGCCTTCCTTTTGATTCGGATGGATACGGGCTAACTTCCATGAGTCAAAGAATACGCCTTTTGTTTGAGTATGAGTGCCGGTATAAGCGCGTTAAGACTGGCAACGTTCAACAAAGGCACAAACGTTCTAAGCACAGTTGGAAAAATGCCATTCAGCTGGCTCAACTTCAGAAGCCCAGCTGTAATTCTATCATCACCCGACGCCTTGTTATTTTTAAGCTGTTTTAGGGCTATACTAAACTCGTACACGCTCACGTCTGGGATATCTTCGGTATAGTGTCGTGTTAATTGAAGACCTAACTTCAGCCTTGTTGGTAATAGTCCATCGAACTTCTCGACTTTCCTCAATTTATAGTTTTATTATGAGCTTACCATTATCATTCAACTTGCCAACTTTTTGACGATTCTATAATCGCTTACACTAGCTGTAATTGAAAAATTAGATATGAAATCTATATTTCATACCTATTTTTGATTTCATATCTATTTTTTCAATTACAGCTAGTGTAAGCTCCCGGTCAATATAATATTAATTATTCGTTAATTATCTCAAGTGCTGCTACTCAAGTCAATACAAATAAAGTTAAATACTTTATCTTATATTTGGTACATATCGTTTCACAGCAATACAATTTTATAATAGTCAAATATCGATCATTTAACACGTTTGACCAGTAAGCAAACGATATATTACATTACATAGAACCGTTTGGTGGGTTGGCTTTGTGAGAATTATTTTTGTAATTTTGTAGTTATCATTCGTATATATATGGTTCGTCATACAAATTATTTAAGTTTTCTTTAGTGTTAATTCCGCCAATATTTGTTTTTAAAACAATTCGACACGTGTTTCGCCTCTACACGAGGCATCCTCAGGACGTGTTGTCTCGCCAAAATCTGGCACGAGATTGAATCAAATGAGCCGAAAGCCGCTCTTTTATACCCTCGTCCCATGAAATGACGCGCTGTGATTGGTCGGCTATTGTGACGTATTACCCCCGGAAGAGACACGTAACAAAGGTGATGGGACTAAATTTTTTTGTTCATTCAACAATGTAAACATATTGTTATTTTTGTGTTTTATTATTTCTAATTGCTCTAAGACATTTAAGCGAAATCCTTTTTCACATATATGTAAAATATTATAATTATTATTGTTTCCGAGTGAGTGACCTGTATCAATTAAATGTTTCGCGAAGTGTGATTTTTCGGGATGATTATTCGTAAATGCGGCAATATGTTCCTTTAATCTAATTTCGAAATTTTCGACCTGTTTGACCTATATATACCCTAACTTAAATAATTTTTATACTTATGGATTTTCGCAAAGTAACACCTAATTCAATAAATTTTCATGGTTCGTCATGACCACGATGGCTAGTCCATGCGTCAAATCGTGAATAGGTGCTGCTTGTCGGTCTTCCTGGGTATCACGTTAGATAAAAAGCTTCAGTGGGGTCCACATATTACCCATCTAGCAGATAGACTCAGCTCTGCGGCATATGCAGTTAGAAAGATTAGAGAGTACACGAATGTTGCGACCGCTAGATTAGTGTACTTTAGTTATTTTCACAGCATCATGACGTACGGTATATTACTATGGGGTCATGCTGCTGACATTGATATAGTGTTTGCTCTGCAAAAGAGAGCTGTTCGTGCTATATATCAGCTTGGTTATAGACAGTCTCTCAAAGAAAAATTTAAAGAAATAAATATTATGACTGTTTATTGTCAGTACATTTATGAAAATTTAATATATGTTCACAAAAATCGTCACCTTTTTGCTCTTAATAGTGATTTTCATTATTATAACACTAGAAATAAGGGATTGCTTGTAACTAATTCTAGTAGGCTTCATAAGATACATAATAGCTTTAAGGGTAAATGTATACACTTCTACAATAAAGTCCCAGCCACTGTTCAGGCATTGTCTATAAATAAATTTAAATGTTTTATAAAAAAATGGCTCTGTCGTAAATCCTATTACTCCACTGCTTAATATCTAAATGATCGGACAGCCTGGGACTAGATTGTGATTATTTTATAGCAACTGTACAATATTGTATATTTTTATTGAAAAGAGCGCAAAAAAAAAGAATGCTGGGAGAGTTTCTTGCGCCGCTTCTTCTCTCTCAGAGCGCCATTTGTTTCCGAAGCGGTAGTAGTATCTAGTAGTATAAGAAATGACATCAAAAAGAATTCTAAAGGAATCAATTTTGAGAAAATAAATGCCTTTTATGCCTTGTGGTGCCAGGTTGATATGTTATAGTTAATAAGTCATTGTATTTGTTTAATGCGATTACTAATAATTATAACAGTAATCACGACCATCATGTTCACGAAGTATCCTTACATAAACAATTTAATATATATAATTTATATTTATACAGTTGCTACAACTTTGAATATGATTCTTATATTGGATGCAGTACCTCACAAACAACTAATTTATTATATTATCATTAAATCAAGCCATTGTAAAATACTCTATTTGATTCAAAAGAGTGGCTGTTGAGTTCCTTGTGTTTTCTTCTCCCGAGATGTACTTTTTCCGAACATATTATAGTAGATTCAGTAATTCAGATTACTTAAATATTTGTTATTATTTGATTAAAGTTAATATAAATTTGACTTGGAAAGGTCTGTCCAAGACCTCTGTTATTACAGATTAGAATATATTTTAACTATATCATCGGAAGTCATATAATGTGTATATTGAGAGCGAATTGAGAACCTCCTCCTTCTCTTAAAGTCAATTTAAAATAATTATCATTCACTCCGTGGTCTTAATCTACTAGTCTACGCAGCGAGAATATCGTCTCCGCCCTTGTAACAAAACAAGAATTCCTTATAATGTTGTCATCTGCATAATGAATAACCCTGCCCCACACTTTACATACAAATGAAGTTAGCATAAGTAGTACTTCAGAATGCAAATAACAAGTGACGAAGCTTGAAGAAAAATTTGTCTCAAATTATTGCAACTCGTCATATTTTCACTTGATTATGTTTTGAACAACTGGGAAAAGTAAACGGTTTTTAATTATTTCATAAATTAACTTGTATGTATCAACAAACAATCTTCGCTTAAATCATTCGATAACAAGTAGATGTTCTCGAAGCCATTTTAGAAGTAAAAAAGCATTAATACTTCCTACAATACTAAATATAATAATAATAAAGCCTTTATAACAGTTAATCAAACGTAATTTTTAAATACTAACAATAATATACATTTTAATTTATTAACTAAACTTACATTACTATATAAACTTAATTATATGCATTAACTTTAAAACAGTCTGTGTTCTCCTTCTGTTAACTTTTCCTTCGACAAAGGCCTCCTCCAAGGTCTTCCATTCTTTCCAGTTCCTTGGTTTTCTAGTCCATGGTGGTCCTCCTGTCTGTTTCAGTCCATTCTACCATCTTATGAACTGCCTTCCTCAGTACTCTATTCCTCTTATCTCCTCTGGGGTACCATTCACAATACTGAATATAGCTTGCTAGTAAAACTTCTGGTTGTAGCAAAAGTCGTCGTTCGTGAAATGATAATAAAATACAGATTTTGCAGTTTCACTCTCAACATCATAATTTTAGGTGGGAGGTAATTTTAGGTAGGTCATCTTTAAGAATATAACAAAATATTAAATCAGTTCTTTACTTCAAACTTGAACAAGCGCAATTAGTGAAAGTGATGATATGAAATTTCTTTATTATCTAAATTATTGCAGTTGTATGTTTCCAGTGTACATTAATAGATATGGCTTGTATTAGAAAAACTTTTAACAGGAATTTAAAATTACAATTACTTAATTTATGTATACTTCATTATTATAAATAACAAACAGATAACTTATATAATTATATGCATGCTTCAGAACCTAAGCAGCATTACATTTTATACAATATAGGTAGATAATCCAAATTATACATTTGTCCATAAATAACAGCAAGAAACAATGGCGTGAAGCGTGAAGGTGGCGATGCCGCCGTTTTGAGTGGTAACTGAGAATCAGGTTTGTAAGAGAATTTTTTTTGAGAATCAGTGCTACGCAAAAGTGGACGCGACCAGTCGTTGTCGCTCGCATGTCTCCAGCACCCTAGTTAGCTTCTGCATACGAGCGACAATATACAAAATCCTTTGTAGTTCGTACCTGCACGAGTATTTGTGCCTTTTGAGTGATGACTCATAGCTAGACAAGTCCAGTTGAGTAAGTGCCGATGTTAAATATTTTGTATTTATCGATAATGTTTAAATTTTTTAATGTTTAGTTTGTTTATTTTTTTTTTGTTTTATTTGGTTACCTACCTATGCTGGTAATTAACTCATCATTGTTTTTAGTATTGAGGTGTGAGTAAATTTTTTTGAAACTTTGTGTAAATAAGAATAGACATTAGACAGGCCAATATTGTTATGTAATTTAGTGAGATTTGTAAATATTGGGATATCGTATGAATATTTTACCGCTTTTTAAAATTCTTATTACACGTGTAGCTCGATACGGGACATTCGTAGGTTATACAGGGTCGGACTAGGGTGCGATAAATGCTAAATTTAGTTTGGCTGCTCAGACAGGATTTTCTGTTGAAGACTGGAATTAGAGCGTTCATGGCCTTCATACCTTCTTGGCGAAATCTTGAAGTTTTTGCTGTCCAGTTGAGTGTTTTATCTAAGGTGATACCTAAATATTTAACTGACTTGCTCCAAGAAATTTGGTAGTCATTGACCTTAATTTGACGTGTATTTTAGTGTGAGGTATTTTGCGTTTTCTAGTGAAAAGTATCGCTTCTGTTTTTGACGTGTTTATTTTAAGTTTCCATCTTTTGATATAGGCAAGAAGTAGGTCTATTGATAATCAGAGCCGGCTAACTATTAAATCTATATCGTTTGATGAGATAAAGGACGCTGTATCATCAGCAAAGCATGCGATGTTTGTGTGGTTTTGTATGGGGATGTCATTCACAAAGATTTGAAACAGATAAGGTCCCAGGACGGAGCCCTGGGGGACTCCAGCAGGTACTGATTTTGGAGATGAAGAGTTTTCACCAACATGAACTATAAAATGTATTTCAGTCAAGTACGATTTTATTAATTTCGCAAGCATAATAGGAGTATCCAGGCTAATCAGTTTACTCAGTAATGCATCGTGCCATACATTGTCAAAAGCCTTTTCGATGTCCAGTAGGAACATACCAGTCGACTTCTTTAGATTTAAGTTGTGTGACACATATTCAGTAACCCGCGCTAGTTGTTGAACAGTTGAGCTACCTCCCCGGAAACTAAAATTGCTCGTCTAATAGCTAGTAATTTACCTAGAGAAGGAAGTAAACTAATGGGCCGGTAGGCCCCAGGATCTGAAGACACTTTGCCGGGCTCGTGTAATGCAATCACTTTCGCTGTTTTCCAGATCGTAGGGAAATATATCAGCAATAAACAAGCGTTGAATATTTTAGAGAGCAACACTATGCACTTTTGAGGTAAGTTTTTGATGAGGAGATTTGTTATATCATCAGGACCTGTTGCTTTACGAGTTTTTTGTTTAGATATATAATCTTTAACTTCCAAGCGGACGGACAAGGGTCGCGGTGAGTTTGTCAAGAGGTTGATTATCTAAAGCAGCTACAGAACAGACGACTACTGCTGATTAGAGAATGTATATACAATCAGTATTTTTTTCACAGTTTCTCTATTAAATAAGTACAGTGTTGTTTTTGTGTGCGATATCCTTGTCCATGAATATAGCACGTCGGATCGAGAATCAATGTCGAGACATGATGGAGATGAATTTTTGTTTTGTTCATGAATCATAAATGAAATTTATTCTAAAAAAAACCTTTAACATGTGGACTGATTATACTTCAATTTACAGTGTAGATAATTCTTTCTTTCATTATTTTCATCACCACAAATAAAAATTATCTTTATCACCATTTCAGTGTGTGGCATTCCTACCCAGTATGGTTACAAGAAATTTTCTTTCACGCACAACCATACTTTTCGTCTTAGTGTTAATACTATATTAGCACCTTATAAAAAATAACATTTACTCATCTTTATGGCCAGTAAAGTTCATGTAATTCCACTTGTATTGATAGGTGATCACTTTTCCGTGACCCTTACTCGATATTTTATTTAATTTGGGACACAAAACAATTAGACACTAGATGATTACATTAGAGGAAGAAATAGCATAAGTAGCACTAAATGCATAACCAACGGCAATGTCCATGGGTTACTATATAAGTGTTAGATAACAAGAAAGAAAAACAGACTCTAATAACGCAGTTATCAAGAGATGGTTACAAGCAGATGTTGCTTACAATATTATTATGATGTTACGTATAAGTCTCCAATGAGAATATTTAATTCCATATCAACGAGATTTAAGTTTAAATTTAATTAAATAACATTAATTAAGTTGATGCTGTTTCAATGTGCTATTAATTACTAATTTGAACTGTAGTTGCTAATTTGAATTGTAGTTAGATATGAGCCGTATTCCATAAAAAGAGCTGTAGTACAGATAATAACAACAGATAATTTAATAGGAGTATATCAGACGTCTTCATGTACTAACTAAATCCAACATACATTCCCACCCACACACATGCAGAACTGTAATATTAACTGAATTATAGTCAATATCGCATAATATCAATTTTATATTCGCAAGCACGTTTCAGTTTTGTGATCGATACACTTAGATCTACAAATCTTCTATTTACACATACCACGTAGAGAAATCTTAAAGCACATTAAAGATTATTATTGCATAGTTGAATTGAATCTTACTTTTAAAAGTATTTAATGCATTTAGGTTTTTAAGTAATAAAGTATTATTAGTTTATGTTTAGCCTTTAGTCTTTTAGTTCAATATTATACTGTACTAGTATTGAACAAATAATTTATATTAAAAAACAATTAATTTATATTACAATACTATGATAACATAAAATTAAAACTATCAATACGAGGAAGTGTACAAAGGATTTCCACGTTGGAGAGCTAGGCTGATCCGTCAACCGAAATAGCTGCCAGTGCTTGGGTTGCCAGTAGGCCTATAGAGGCGAGAAGATAGATTTTTTTACATTCTCCGCGCCACGGGCCAAGTGCCACGACATAAGAATAAAATTATATTGGAATACAATAGTTGTATTTTCTTTGATTTACGCCAATATCATAAATACTGCTTAATTGCTTGAAATACAACGAAACCAAATAATCATTATTGTTAAAAAAATTATCATAATTATTTATACATGTCTTAATCTTTTTGAAATCTTTTATTTAATCAAGAAAATTATATTCGACTCTCTTAATTCTAAATAACCTTACATATAAATAATGAAAATGTTGTTTGTTTGAGGCTCAATCTCGCCTAAACCACTGATCGTATCGACATAAAACTGCGATACTGCGATGCAAAATTTATCCGAGATGGTTTATGGCTACTTATTTTTCAAATTCCAACGTTCCTTCATTTAAAAATTCGCCCAGCGAAGCCGGCGTCAACGGCTAGTTACATCTCGCTTACTTCCTGATAACTCAATAATTCAGTCTCAACCCACCTCGAGATTTTAATTAAAACAATAAAATTCTAAAATCAAGAAATACTTACTTAAAATTCCACAGTTGGCATTGCTTTTTTAATTTTCATTTGATTATAAGAATTACTTATCTGATACACGGACGAGTAAAAAAAGAAGGACTCCACGCCGTGATATTAGCCAGTGAAGCACCGTTATGCTAGTGTGTGTGCGGTTACGTGGGATACTATTTACACAATTTTTTCTCCCTTAAATAACCATAAATGGCCACAAATACTTATATAATATCGTTTTTACAATTTTTCACAACGCACGACGGCATATTTAAAATATTTTATTGAGACTCAAACTGATCTATCACATACGATTACAATTCTTACTATGGCCGCCTATCGGCCTGTAGTGGTGTAAGTGTGTGTGTGAGGCTATGTATTTACACGTTAATCGGCTTGTTTTGGTGCTACACTGTAATGTAAGGTGACCCAGAGTCCTTATTTTTTTACTAGTCCGTGATATAAGTAATTCTTATAATTTAGAAATTTTTTTATTTATTTGAATTCCGTCTTACTGATCGAAGTCAAAACCACTTTATATGATAAAATAATACATGTTTATTTTTATTCCAAAAGTCTTGGTTTAGTAAGAAAAATTTTGCGATACGAATGTATAGCAAATTTAAGACTGTTATGGTTTTCTCATGGATGCCACTGTCAGATCTGGACAAAAATACAATGGGACCACACGGGAAGCACCAGCTTTCAAATAGAAAAAAAAATATCTAAATCGGTTCACCCAGTCGAAAGTTTTGAGGTAACAAAGATAAAAAAAACATACCGACGAATTGAGATCCTCCTCCTTTTTAACATAATACTATAAACAAGCTTTTAATACATAAATAAGCATTAACATAGTTGAAGAAAATATTATATTGTCTTATTTCTTTATTGTAATATAAATGGGAACGACATGTTTCCATTTATTTGGCAAAATCAATCTGAACATTATTTACTCAACCTCATCAATTTCGTGAACATCGTAACTGTGCTCATAAACCTAAATGAGTATCGCACAGATCATTGTGTTGAGTAAATATCATCTGACAGAAACGTTTACATAACATACATTTAATTAGTTTTATGTTCAATTATTAATTATATATTAACGGATGAAAAGTAAGCTTTATTCGCTCTTAATAGTGATTTTCATTATTATAACACAAGAAATAAGGGATTGCTTGTAACTAATTCTAGTAGGCTTCATAAGATACATAATAGCTTTAAGGGTAAATGTATACACTTCTATAATAAAGTCCCAGCCACTGTTCAGGCATTATCTATAAATAAATTTAAATGTTTTATAAAAAAATTGCTCTGTCGTAAAAATCTAGACAAGATTGTGATTATTTTATAGCGATAGAATTGACTGTACAATATTGCATATTTTTATTGAAAGGAGCGCAAAAAAAGAATGCTGGGAGAGTTTCTTGCGCCGCTTCTTCTCTCTCAGAGCGCCATTTGTTTCCGAAGCGGTAGTAGTATCTAGTAGTTATTAGAAATGACATCAAAAATAATTCTAAAGGAATCAATTTTGAGAAAATTAATGCCTTTTATGCCTTTTATTTGATAAGACGAGCTAGACTTAGCCTGAGGGTATAGTGTAGAGTGTTAACGTCAAATAAACTTTATTTAATAAGGCTTAAACTTAGCGCTTTTGAATCGCCACCACAAATACTTATTTAAATTACTGAATTTACCATATGATCGTAAGAAGTCGAACTCATGAGAAGAACATCTAAGAATCTCAACAGCCACTCTTTTCAATCAAATAGAGTATTTAACAATGTCTACACGTTACAAATTAGTTTGTAACATACTGCATTGAAAATATGAGTCGTGTTTAAATAATGAAAATTATTTCAAAAAAAGTAATAAAAAATTAACTGTATCAATAGAAATTATCGTATATTGGATGCATCAACCTTTACAGCTTGAACTCATTGTTTGTGTAAGGATCCAGTAAGGTCCAGATTACTGTCACAATTAGTAATTGAATCCAATAAATACAATGATGTATAATGATTTAGTAGTGTATTACAACGAAGTGCCAATAGCTCAGGATTCCTGTAGCAACTACTGTAGAATTTTCACAATTTTTTTTTTAAATTTTGATGTTTATTGGACTCTTCTGGTCTTCTTCTCTCTAGGTCTAATTAAACAGTTTATATCGAATACAGGTACAATTAAATGAAATGAAATTATTTATTTGCAAGAAACATTATACTTAAGATTTAACTTAATATGTTTCGTCAATTGCCATGCAAAATATGTTATACATTGATTTATGTTCAAAGAGCCAACACATTACTGTCATACTAAAACATATCGGATTTCACAGGTCCATCATTAATAATAGTAAAAGTAAAAATAGCATTTACTATTCAAACAAAACAAATCTTATAACTATATTTACATGTCCAAGTTACGTCAGTTGGTGCTGGGGCTGCTGCTTCGACTGCCGAAGACAGCAAGCGTCGCAAATACGTTGGCCTCAGTGAGTCATACATCTTTGTGCCGTTTGGTGTCGAGACACTTGGCCCGTGGGGCCCAGAGGCGCGGAGAATGTTCAAAATACTATCTTCGCGCCTCAATAAGGCTACTGGAAACCCAAGCGCTGGCAGCTATTTCGGTCAACGGATCAGCCCTGCTATCTATCGCGGTAATGGTGCCAATATTCTTGGTACGCTTCCACGTAACGATAGTTTTAATTTTATGTAGTCATAGTATTGTGTAAATATAGTTATAAAATTAAAAAACAATTATAATATAAGGTGTAAATTATTAAATAATTCATTTGGTACCTATGTATAATGTCAACAAAAGTATGTAATTAACAAGTTGACTTGAGATACGAAGTTTTAGTTTGTTTCTGAAAATATTTCAAAAATTGCTATTATTTTAATATTTATGTAATATTCTGAACAAGTAGAACTTAATTTCAAATTATCATCTTTAAAAATAATATTATGGAACCTTTAATAAAACTAAATTTATTTATTAACAATAGTAGTTACTCAATGGGTCACCAGGGCGCTACTGAAAATCAGCGCTGTGTTGGTATTATACCAATACAGCATGACGCTGAGTCAGTTCCTTTTGATAACAATGACTGCTACACAGTACTTATTAAATTAAGATAATCACTATAATATTATGCATAAATTTGTTTCTTTTTTTTATCATTTGTATATTTTTATGCTATAAGTTTTTAATTATTTTTTTTTACCTCTAAGTCTTTTTTAGTTGTATTATTCTGTGTGGTTTGTGTTTGTTATTAATAAAGTTTTCATTCATTCATTCAGATAGAGAAGAATTTGATAATTATTTCTTAAAGGGATGTAACAAAGATTTCAATTAAAAGACTAGAGACAGAAATTATTTCGAAAAGAAAGTAAATATAGTTAAACATGTTTTAACTCCACAATCTTTAGGGTATTCTCAAAGCGTAAATGAATTTTTCTTTTCAAATAACCTGAAAAACCCAAGCATGACTGCTGCTGCTTTATGGAATAGCCATGAGATGTATTCATTCTTTATATGATATTTATTGTAAAATACCTTGTTATCTTGGCACTACTAAGGTTGAAACTATATTTTGAGATTATTAGCCTGAGCGAAAAGTGGTATATGGTCAAACCTATAATATCTTACACATATTAACGAAAGAGTAAAAAAATGACCGCATTATTTTTCGTTCACCGACATACGCACTTAACGAACCAGCCTGATGCTCATAAACGTCATCAAACCACTTTAACCAGTGGAAGGCTCCTTTGCACTGGATGCCGGCTCGATTATGGGTACCACAACGGCGCCTATTTCTGCCGTGAAGCAGTAATGTGTAAGCATTTTTGTGTTTCGGTCTGATGGGCGCCGTAGCTAGTGAAATTTCTGGGCAAATGAGACTTGACATCTTAAGTCTCAAGGTGACGAGCGAAATTGTGGTGCCGCCCAGAAGTCAAAAATCCTGATCGGCACTGCATTGTAATCCGCATGGCGTATCAATAACCATGAACTCAACATCCTGCTCGTCTTGTCCCTTATTTTCATTAAAAAAGCATTGTATGTATAACATATTTTTATAAAATGTTTGTTTATACTTAGAAAGCTTTTAAAGTAAGAACTTTATTACCAGGCATAGCGGAGAGGTAATAAGCTATTCACAGAAAATTTGTATAGAGTTTATTTAATTGATTTCTCACTAATTAAGCTTCCTTACTTCAGGAGAGACCCGATTTCATGTACGTTGCCTTTTAATGATAAGATTATAGCTGAAAACTTAAAAGGCGTTAGTAGCAGGTGAGATGAGTGGGCGATCAGCATTATTTTAATTTTAATAGTTTTCTGAGGCGAAGGTAGATTGCTTTTATATTCGCGCTGTTTATATCCTAGGTCCTAAACAATCATTAAGAGAAAAATTTAAAGAAATAAACATTTTGACTGTTGCTTCTCAATATAATCTTGATAATGTTCAATACGTTCATAAGCACATTAAGGAATTTGAACAAAACTTGTCATGCCTACTACTCGGTTAAGTCGAGTTAGTAAGTCTTTTATTGGGCGATGTATATGCTTCAACAACATGATCCCAGAAAATGTACAAAACAAATGTGTTACGAAATTTAAAAGAAATGTTAAAAAACGTTTGTGTGAGAAAGGTTACTATAGCATAAACGATTCTTCTTAATGATACCACAGCCTAGGAATGAAGCAAATAACCTCAGGTTCTTTAATTATAATTTCTTATTATACGATATTATATTTTAATCCATATTTATATAAAAAAGCCCGCTGAGTTTCTTGCGCCCATTTTCTCAGCTCTGAGGCAGTCTGTTTTGCATGGGTGGTTATTTTTGACGTTCAATAAGAGATTTTTAATCTTATCTATATATAAAAAAGGAATTGCTGTTCGTTAGTCTCGCTAACTCGAGAACGGCTGGACCGATTTGGCTAATTTGGTCTTGAATTATTTGTGGCAGTCCAGAGAAGGTTTAAAAGGTGAATAAATATGAAAATGATCGGAATTAAATAAAAACAACAATTTCATTTTTCCTTTTATGTGTCCCCCATCGTTCAGAAATCAAATTGAAAGAATAGTTTAAAATGAATAACTAATAAGAATTTTTATAATTCTCCAACTTTCACTGAGGTAAAAAATAAAATTAATTTTAGTTAATTATAGTTGGTAGGTTACTTACAGTTATAACTATCTATCAGATTATTTATATATAAATTTATAAAATGTGGCGATACCTTCATCTATATATATATGAGATTTCCACGAGGAAATATATACGAATATAGTCACTTATTACGATTTCTCTGGAACCATTAGAGCTAAAACCTTGAAATTTGGTAGAAAAATTTGGTTGAAATTCTTTTCACCGAGTAGAGGTCAGCTAAGAACGGATTTTCCAAAATTCCATCCGCAATAGTTTACTATTACGCCTTTATAAATAAGTCAATGATATTGACATTGTTAATTCTAATTGCTTAATTAATCAACCCGGGTTGGTTAAATAAATAACTTATAATAATTATCATGTTTTTTATCTCCAATGAACGAATCGATATTGTCATGCAAGTTAACTTTTAGTGCAGCACACACCATATTGTGACGCAAACTGATCTGTCACATACTATGGCAAATCTCATAATGGCGGCCGATCGGCTTGTATTAGTGTAAGTGTATGCGTGGAGCTTTGTATTTACACTATGTAAGTGTAAGTCACGGAGTTCTTATTTTTTTACTCGTCCGTGAACACAACATACATTTTTGTATTATTTTATTAAGTACTAGGTGATCCGACAGAAGTTGTTCTGTATATAATAAATAAAATTATTATTTTTATTAATTTTAATTTGTGACAAAACGTAAGATTTATCAATCTACATAAAAATAATGTGATAGATAATTAACAAGTGTAGTAAATCTACCAACTATAGTTACCTAAAATTGTTGTGTTTTTTTTAATTCCGAGTATTTTCATATTTATTCACCTTTTAAACCTTCTCTGGACTTCGACAAATAATTCAAGACCTAAATTGGCCAAATCAGTCCAGCCATTCCCGACTTTTAGCGAGACTAACGAACAGCAATTCATTTATATATATATATATATATATATATCTAGATAATATGTATACCGCCTCGCAATACTCGCAATATTTACACTTTATTAGTCATATTTCTCCAGTTATATCTAACACCAGCCAGGAAGTAGGAATGTACAAATATTAAATTCCTCTTGTGATGTGATCTGGCGTGGCACTATATTCAGACGCCGAGCATTGCGACTGCGGTACCTATGCAATTAACAATTAGATTGTTCTATACGGTGCAAACTACACTATTGTCTTGTACAGCGTAGTCTAGAACAAGAGCTCTAAATAGTACATAGCATGGACATACTTCTTGTTATTGATATGAAGCAGTGTGCTTTATGAAAAGAAAGAAGGAAGAAGACTTATATAATTAATACGTCTAGGTAGAGTCAATAAAATTAAAAAAAATTAATCAATTCAGTTAAAACTAGTAAATCAGATAGGCTTCAAAAAGATAAAATGAAATAACAATCTCATCAAGAAATCTGGCGGAATTTCTATGGCACCAACGATATCCAATGAATTATTGTAAAAGTCAACACTTGTCTAGAACATAGAATTCATACCAAAACACTTATACGCATTATTTGTCTTCTGAAGAAAGATACATAGAAAGGAAGAGTGTAATCGTTTTAAATTAAAATATACAGATATTAATGCAAGCATGAAGCCATAACCTGAGAGTTGAACAAGGCATACAAGATTTTATAACGATACGTCACTCGAACGGTTTGCTCAGTTGGCACCGTCACGGAACGCCGGATGTCGTGGGTCCCGCATCGTTCTAAATTTTATATTAATATTCAAATGATTTGAGTTTTCTTAAGTGTTAACTCCGCTAATATATGTCTTTAAGCAATTCGACACGTATTTCGCCTCTACACGAGGCATCCTCAGGACATGTTGAGTCGCCAAAATCTGGCACGAGACTCAATTATGGATTTCCGCATAGTAACGCCTACTTCAATAAATTTTACATATTAATATTAAAAAGGATGGGGATATGTTGGCAATAGTAAAAATTAAAACTTATAAGCTTGTTGTTGAATATAATTATGTAAAATAATAACATATTAAATTACTTATTGGGCTGTTGTTTACCAAATCAGAGCCATTGATTCTTTCAGTATGTAAAAAGTACATCGAAGCGAAAATATTTTTATATATTATGTGCACTTCTACCCTAACATACCGCCAAAACAGTATACAATTCCGTCTTTGTTTTTACGGAAAAATGTTTAGAAAACTAAGAAAAAATAGAAATAATTCATATGTCGTGACGTCGTTGCGACAGACATGCTGCGATAAGGGAAAACTAAACCGAATGTGTATAATTTATTTTATATTTTAATAAAAATTAAAAAAAAAAATAAGTATGGGAAAATAAATTATAATTCATTTGTTGTTAAATGTAACATTATATATAATAATATCTAATAATATTGACACACTTTTACACAAATTATCGTGCCCCAAATTAGTATCCTATGGGTTGGAAGACAACGAAATAATATTTAATACGATATACTTACAAAAACATACATAAATATATATAAATATCCATATAATGTTATATGTGGGTACCTTAAAAAATGCGTGTTCAATCACCTAAAACTAGGGCAACTCAATTGCGGGAGAGCAACGTTACTATCTATTCTAGTTAGTCCAAATCAAATATGGGAAATTTTGGAACACATTCAGCTTACATAAGCTCAAAATCTCATCTGTGTAAGTTTCAATTGAGTTTAGCTTACCTTTACGTTACCCTATCATGGAGTCAGTGATTGATTACACGTAGATGGAGCCTGTTACCTGATGCCGCTATATTTTACTTTAAGCTACAATGGGGTGCTCATATAAAAAACTTATATCGACTTACCTCTGGAGTATTTGCGATAAAAAACATTATGCAGCTGACAGATGTTGAAACGGCTGGATTTGTATATTTCAGCTACTTTCATAGTGTCATGTCTTACGGAATTATATTGCGGGGTAGGGCTGCAGATATTGAAAACATATTTGTGCTGCAGAAAAGAGCAATTCGAGCAGTCTATAAAATGCGTTCAAGGGATTCATTGAGAGAAAAGTTTAGTGAAATAAATATTATAACAGTACCCTGCCAGTACATATACGAGAACCTCCTATACACTCATAAAAATATTAGCCAATTTAAAAAGAATAGTGATGTACACAGTGTCAATACTCGAAACAAACATAAACTCTCAATTCCATCTACTAGGCTCCGTAAAATTGCTAAATCTTTTAAAGTGGATTGTGTTATATTTTATAATAAACTCCCAAATAAAATTAAAATATTACCTATTAAAAAATTTGAATGTATCGTAAAAACTAAATTAACATCTAAGGCCTATTATAATGTGAAAGATTTTTTGAATGATAAAGATAGTTGGAATTAATGTTCTAAATTTTGTTAATGAATATTGTTTTACTCATTTGAATGCTATTGTAACTTTTGTACTTCATCCTGACTTGCACTAAATAACTTATAAAGTTTTACAGTGAATAAAGTTTTTTTTTTGACTTTGACTTTGACTACTCGGCTAAGTCAAGTTATTAAATCTTTTGTGAGGCGATGTATATGCTTTTACAACAAGATCCCAGAAAAGGTTCAAAACAAATGTACTACGAAATTCAAAAGAATATTTGAAAAACGTTTGTGTGGTAATGGTTACTATTATATAAAAACTCTTTTAATGATGTCTCAGATTGGGAATGGAGCGACTGCCCTCAAGCTATGAAATAATAAGTTTTTATAATACATTGTCACCAACTTTTTTTAAGAAAAAAAGAAGCCCGCTGAAATTATTGCGCCCGTTCTTCTCAGGTGTGTGGCATAATTTTTAGAATGGGTGGTACTTTATGTAAGTAATATTTTATGCTATTTTGAATATTTAAATTTGAATTTGAAAATAGGTGGAGGTCACTGAGAGCTAGACCGGGACAATAAAGATGATGATTAAAAATTGCAGCCATATCACACGAATGTCACGCACACTAAACTAATATTCCTGGCCTGTTTTTATCCGCTGTCTCACAGCTAGAGTTTAAATTATCTTAGGATAATATAATTCCTATACATAATAATTATTTATTCCTTTTTTTTTTTTTTTCATCAATATATAAGCACTTGTAAGAAAGTATCAACACAATTAACTTTTTACTTTCGTGAGCCTTATGTATATTTTAAGCGAGAATTAAATTTTCTCGATCACTCAAGGGAGATTTAAATGCCAGCAAAAAAATCTTATAATTCTCTCCTGGCCTTTCAATGGAACCCTCCATTTCTGTGTCGAGGCAGTTTTTGTCTTCTCTAACAAGATTCCATTTTCTCAAAGATTGACCGAATTGTATTACGTGAGTTTTGATAAAAAGCTTTCAATATTTACAAGATTAAGTACTTTGCATAAATTATCTCTCCCATCTCTGTGTAAATATTTGTGATCTGAAATCGTCACTAATAGAAATTATAGCTTTAACTTAATTAAGCAGCCCAAAAAGGTATTTTAAAAGAAAATTAAGAAAGTATTATTATTAATGCACTTATTATAAACCATAAAAACTGGTAAAAAGGCCGATAGATATCAAGGCTTAAAACCGCTATCCCAAAAATTTGCCAAAATAGCGCATAATCGAAACCAATTCTTATATTTTACAAAAAATAATTATATATCTATGTTTTTTTTTAGATTGTGCGAAACAAAATCATCACAATATCCCTAAATTCGGAGTTGTACCCATGCTACTTTTACGAAATTTTATTAATTGTACACCAATACTGTTTACATGACATAGTTTTGTAAAGAAAATTGTATTATGTTTGTAATAAATTAAACATGCTTCTAATTCCGAATTAAAACAATGGCGATCTTGTGCGAGAGAAGTAATCTGGCTCCGCTGAATTCCTCAAGGCCAACAGGTCGTTCCCAAGCCTTAATTAGCAGGTTTATGTAATTTTTTATGGTTTCAATTCAGCAATAATACATGCTCCATCTATATTAACATTAGGTGATTGAAATCTACGTCAAACAATCAATGTAAACCAGCGGCATCAGAAGTTACAAATTATTAAGTGTATCATTACACACAGAGTGTTCCGAAGAGCTGTTTTACCTAATTCCTGCCGCCGTATTCCACCTTCGCACGACACGCCACAAGTTAGGATATCATCCTCACCATCTGGATGTATGGCGGTCCTCCACAGTGCGGTTTACAAGGAGCTTTCTTTCACGTACTACAAAGCTGTGGAATGAACTTCCTTGTGCGGTGTTTCCGGGACGATACGACATGGGTACCTTCAAAAAAAGCGCGTACACCTTCCTTAAAGGCCGGCAACGCTCCTGTGATTCCTCTGGTGTTGCAAGAGAGTATGGGCGGCGGTGATCACTTAACAACAGGTGACCCGTACGCTGGTTTGTCCTCCTATTCCATAAAAAAAAACACACAGACGTCTCTTTTCAGTTGCTTATGGAGGATTTTACCCCAGAATTTGTGATGAAAACATCATAATATTATCTTATATCGTCTATATACTATATAGGTATATCAATTATTGTTACTTTGGGCAAATAGGAAATGTAGAACGAAATTCAACATTTTGTTTATACAGAAATAATAATAATAATTAATAAAATTGTATGATATCCAGAAAAAATCCTAAATAACAGAAACATATCGCTTGTAGACAGTTGGCAAGGTTTGGCTCAAAAAATTCTAACAGCGCAATTATAATATAAAATATTGGGGTAGAAGTTATCACAAGTGTTTTCTGAACAATAATTTAATTTAATTTACATAAATATTATGTTATGTTTTTAAAGTGATAACCCTCGCTTGTAGGATTAATGGTGAACGGTTGGCTCAGTTGGTTAGAACAACGGCACGGAACGCCGTGGGTTCGAGTCCCGCATCGTTCATAAAATTTTGTTTTTCAAATTTTATTTGTGTATTAATCCTAGAAGTGAGGGTTATCACTTTAAAAACATAACATATTGTTTAGATTTACAAGAGCGACATCTCAAGTTAATTTCCTAATATATAAAATATTGGGGCTGAGCAGGTTATCAACTGTAAAATGGATCCTGTAGATGAAGCCACAACCTGAGAGTTGAACAAAGCAAACAGAATTTTGTAACGAGGCGGTACTCGAACGGTTGGCTGAGTTGGTTAGAGCACGGGCACGGAACGCCGGAGGTCTTGGGTTCGAGTCCCGCATCGTTCATAAAATTCTGTTTTTCAAATTTTATTTGTGTTACATAAATATGTAAGAAAATATGTTTTATCAGCTTGAGTTTGCGCTAGTTTATCTTTATTTT
Organism: Leptidea sinapis; assembly: GCF_905404315.1. Taxonomy (NCBI): domain Eukaryota; kingdom Metazoa; phylum Arthropoda; class Insecta; order Lepidoptera; family Pieridae; genus Leptidea; species Leptidea sinapis. The sequence goes on along the minus strand of NC_066292.1, from coordinate 6,905,897 downwards.
TTGTTTTTTTTTTATTTATAAAAAACTTCGTTACAATATTATGTATTATCGTTCGATAAAATGTATTATTATCTATGTAGCGTGAGGACGGTCGCTCCACTCCCACTCTGTGCTATCATTAAGAAAGTCATTTTTCGTAACACATTTTTTGTACATTTACTAGGCCCATGTTGCATAATTTACATAAATTAGATTTCCTTAAAATATATTTCTTTTCTCTGCATATTTGTGATACTTTTTTCCCAATATTTTCTCGGCTGTCGCTTTGTTAATATGAAGTATTTTGTTTACAATTTGCCGGACAATATATAAAATTGAATTGAAATTATTTGGTACGGAATAAGTTAATAAATAAGATTTATATGACACTTTACCAAATGCGCCCAATATTATCCAGCAGTTGCACGTTGGTGCACTGAATTTAAAAGTGGAAGAACATCTACCTAGCAAAGGTTCGGTTAACAATGGTAGTGACCGAACAAATGATGTAAAAGAAATAAAAAAAACTTATTTATTTTTTTAAAGTAATTATTTGTATTTCTATAATCTTCCTAGCGACATAAATATATATATATATATATATATATTTATGTCGCTATGTATGTTATATATATATATATATATATATATATATATATCTTTGTATGTTTAAAATGTTCCTTTTGTATGTACGAAAAACATCCACTTACCATAATCTTTGTCCTACGCTCTAAGCGTAGTATGTAACTTTGTTGCAACACCTACCTTGACCCATGCTACGGATAAACCGTAGTATTACTACAAACGAAAAATTGGTATTAGTCGCGACCACGGTTAATACAATTGGATCGAAATATCGGCCGCAAATTAATAAAATATATATCGTGAGTACCTGTTATAATAATAAAAATATGAACACAGCAACACGAACTCAAAAATATCTCTCACCGTCGAGTCACACTTCAATCAATCTTAAGATTGGACACATCATTGTGATGGAGGCAGTAAGATATGATCGGGGAATTAATTAGTATTCTAAGAATAACAGGTCATTTAAAGATGCGTTTAAGACTCAAGTCATAATCATACACGGTGGCTCATCATCTTAATCAGCCGGAAGACGTCCACTGCTGGACAAAGGCCTCCCCCAAAGATTTCCACGATGATCGGTCCTGAGCTGCCCTCATCCAACGTATTCCGGCGATCTTGACTAGATCGTTGGTCCATCTTGTGGGGGGCCTACCAACACTGCGTCTTCCGGTACCTACTTGGTCGCTATTCCAGGACTTTACTGCCCCAACGGCTATCTGTCCGTCGAACTATGTGCCCTGACACTTCAGTTTCGCAATCCTTTGCACTATACACTAATAGCCTGAGGCCTCAATTCCCAATCTGTAGTATCACTAAGAAAGTCATTTATGTTATAGTAACCTTTACCACACCAAGTATTTCAACAATTCTTTTGAATAACGTAATAATTTTGTTTTGAACATATTCTGGGTTCTTGCTGTAAAAGCATACATCGCCCCACAAAAGACTAACTAACTCGACTTAACCGAGTAGTAGGCATTATAAGCATATGTCTGTTCCTGGTGTTAACATTATGGTAATGACAGTTTTTTTATGGAATAGCAGGACAAACGAGCGTACGGGTCACCTGGTGTAAAGTGATCACCGTCGCCCACATTCTCTTGCAACACCAGAGGAATCACAACGAACGTTGCCGGCCTTTAAGGAGGGTGTACGCACTTTTTTTTAAAGAACCCATGTCATATTGTCCCGGAAACACCGCACAAGGAAGCTCATTCCACAGCTTTGTAGTACGAGGAAGAAAGCTCCTTGAAAACCGCAGTGTGGAGGACCGCCACACATCCAGATGGTGGAAGCTGTATTGAGGCAATCGAGCATATGGCTTAAGTCTTCTTAATGGTATCTGCCATGATTTCGATATCGTTTGCGAATCGAAGGTGAATGATGTATTCGCCATTGATGTTGAGGCCCAGTCCATTCCCTTCCAGAAGCTTAAAAGTATCTTATAACGCAGCGGTGGACAGCTGCTGGGGCGACATGACATCGCCTTGCCTGGCTCCTCGCTGCAGTCCGGTAGGCTTCGAGATCTGATCCTGGAGACGGACTGATATGGTGGCGTTTCTATACAAACCCTTCAACGCTTCGATATATTGTTAATCCAAGTGACACCTCTGGAGAGATTGAAGCACCGCCCTGGTCCTGATCGAATCAAAGGCTTTCTCATAGTCCACGAACGCTCAAAGGCTTTCTCATAGTCCACGAACGCCAAGATGTATGTGGTCAATGGTGGTTTTTGTAATGGTAAAGGAGGATAAACGAGGGTACGGGTCACCTGGTGTTAAGTGTTCACCGCCGCCCACATTCTTTTGCAACACCAGAGGAATCACAGGAGCGTTGCCGGCAATCGAGGAAGGTTTACGCGCTTTTTTTGAAGTTACCCATGTCGTATCGTCCCGGAAACACCGCACAAGGAAGTTCATTCCACAGCTTTGTAGTACGTGGAAAAAAGCTCCTTAAAAACCACACTGTGGAGAACTGCCACACATCCAGATGCTGGGGAATCCCTTGAAACAGCTCTTCGGAACACTTCCCATGATAAATGCGGTAGAGTACACACAATGAAGCGATGTCTCTACGCAACGAAAAGTGATCCAACCATTCACAGTGTACTGGGTCCCCGACAATTCGAGCTACTCTGCGTTGCACGCAATCAAATGGATCGGGCTGATACTGGGGTGCGCCAGACCAGAGATGACAGCAATACTCCATATGTGGCCGGACCTGTGCTTTGTACAGCGGTAAAATGTGGGTCGGCTTGAAGTATTGCCGTGCTCTATTTATGATGCCCAGTTTCTTTGAAGCCAATATGGCTTTGCTGTCCAGATGGCCGCGGAATTGGCAATCCCTCGAGATATCCGATATAAGATACGACAAATGGGGTTTTTTAGAGGTAAACGCGCGAACTTGAGTCTTCTGGGGGTTAAATTGGATAAGATTCAATTTACCCTAATCCGCGACATTCTTAAGAGAGGACTCAATAAAAGACACAAGTTCCTACCGGGACTGGTCGACGATTTCTCTAGAGAGACCTGCATGGCCTGTGTATTCGGCATCGGCCGTGCTGTCGTCTGCATAGCAATGTATGTTGGAGGTGTCCAACATATATGCGGAAGAAACAGTGTGGGAGATAGCACACAGTCTTGGGGTACTCCATCGTTCACGGGCTTGGGATTTGAGCAGTAACCGTCGATAACCACCTGTATGCTGCGCCCAGTGAGGAAGCTGGAGGTCCACTTGCATATACTCTCGTGAAGCCCAAATGATGGATGTTTTGCGAGAAGCGTCTTGTGCTATGGTGCTAAAGCCTTTTCGAATGGAGCTAGTTCAGGAGGCTGGAAGTCGTCAAGCCTACGCACGAGACGATTCGTGATAACCCTATGTTCTTCAATAGCATTTTGTCGCCCTTTTTGAAGAACAGCACCACTATACTTCTGTGCCGTGCCTGCGGCGTTTTGCCCTCGTCCATGACGGAATTGAATAGTTTCTCGAGTGTCTTAAGTACAGAGATACCACCAGCTCTCAGAAGCTCAGCTGTAATTCCATCATCACCCCGCGCTTTATTGTTTTTAAGCTGTTAAAACATAAGGGGTCATACTAATTTCGTACAGGCTGACGTCTGGGATATCTTCGGTATAGTGTCAGGTTAATTGCGTTTATAAGGCTCTTGGGTCAAGGATCACTTCCTTCAAAAGTTAGAGCTTAGACAAAAAGCAACCCTGCCGTCACCGGTCTTCAACTTCGTCATTTGACTCTGCCCAATAAACAAATCTCGTGCGAATACTTTTGAGCCTTTGCAATGCTCTTTGGCCGCCTTCACACAACCTGTATTTTGGCGACGTATATCGCGAGTCAATGACTTGGAGATCTGTCTATTTAGCTGCTAGGAAGCATCGTTCGGAGACTGAAGGGTCATTTGGCGACGTACATCCATCAATTTGAGGGTAAAGTCTGAGAATTTTCCGGTTCATTTTGAACGGCTGGCCTTGAAGAACTTAGACACAGCCGTTTAAACAGCTGCCACGAACCTGTTTTTATACTCGTGCACGTCTACGCATTCACCGAGACATTGGAAACGGTTTTGCAATTAAAGTTGAAAGTTTTCAGTGTTTTGGATCTGGATGGGTGCGGGTCAGAGCGTAGACCAGTCGAGACTGCTCCAGTTTTGGATTGATATTCAGTGTGCAATGTTACTATGCGGTGATCACTCCCAGTTTTCACTGAGTTGATCACGGAGATATCATTAAATATATTTCTTTTGGTCGACATATTAAAGTCAATCTAATTTATGGTGGCACCATCGGGGCTGAGCCATGTCCATTTGAGTTGTTCTGGCTTTATAAAGAAGAAGTTCATCATAACAAGATTCTCCTTCTCCATGAAGTCAGCCAGCATCTGGCCTCGGGCGTTCCGATTTCTATAATCAAATTGCCCCGCTCTCAACTCATCGCTGCTACGTTTTGCCCAATTTTGCGTCTCCCATGACAACGCTGAAGTGGGTGTTCGGAGTGTGAATAGCTATAGAGATGTTATCATACAAGGCCTCCACCTCTTCATCTGAGCGTGTCGAAGTCGAAGCGTAAGCCTGTATATACTTCAACGAATACCGTTCAGTAATTCTGAGTATAAGGTACGCTACCCTAGTCGACACGCTCCGCACCTCAGTTACGTTTTTGACGAGAGACTTGTGAACAAGGAACCCGACACCACACTGGGACGGTGGACTGGTCGCCCTCCCAGAAGTAGAGCATGTGTCAGGAATTTAGGATTATCAAGTCCTCACCCTGTCTTCGGACCTCAGATAACCCAACGGCATCCCATTTTAATCTGCTCACAGCCTCCTCCAGTTCCTCCAACTTCTCATCGGTCCACAGCTCGCTCATGTGGCTGCTACCGTCACCACCACGAGTGGGGCCGCCGGCGACTGGGGACTGGGACCGTGTCTGTCATATTTTGGGGGGTTTTTGCCATAATTGCCACGGTAGGCAAAGATGCTGTTGCCCATTCTCCGTTATTTGTATCCTTCTTACAGTTATTATATAGTTATTATTATATTAGTCGCCTCTTACGACACTCACGGGAGGAGATGGGGTGGTGCTACTATGTTGCGAAACCACACGGTGACTATTACATACATAATAAGTTGCCATCACAACACTGAGTAAGTCTTGAATTTCATTCTATTTTATAAATGTTTTCCTGTATGGTACAACTATGATTTCTTCCTATTATGGTATTAAGCTTATCTTGGCTAACGAAATCGCTCAGAAATGGCACCATAAAACTGATTGACATCTGAGCTCAGTAAACAGTACTCCAGGAAGTAAGTATTAGTCTCCGCTGCACTACAACTAGATACCGCAGGCGTAGCCGCAAAGTGCGGCAACTAACTACACCCAAGTGGGCGTACTCGAGCCAGTCTCAAACAATGTGTAACGGTGACGTACCATGTTCTGTTACACTTTAATAATAATCGAAACCAAAATGCTGGGTTGCGTAGAAAACCTTTGTAAAAATAATGCTACAATAAATAAAAATGATAATCACGTCAATCAAAGATCACAAATCATCAGAAAGATTTTGTTTTTTATTAATTTCAATGTAAAACTACACGAAGCGTATATTACAAAAATTTAAAAGTGCTATTTAGTATCGAGATGCAACGCACACAAGCATCTAATAGTTACCGTAATAAAGAAGCTATTGTTCTTAGGTCGTGCGGTATCTAGTTGGAGCGCAGCGGAGACCAATCCTTTATCTAAGGTTTACGGATTGTTTTAATGAGAAGCCATAAATAAAAATATACTTTTAAGTTGCAATACATTATATTCTTATAATTATATCGCATAAATAAGAAGCAATTACTATTTACAAAAAATATACAATAAAGTCACAAGGAACAACTTTTTTATAAACTTAACTTTAACAGCATTATTGATAAAATTATACGAAACTAGCTGCAAGTATAGGTACGTTTTTTTTAACTTTTTTACCTCAGAAATGTCGACTGCGTGAACCTATTTTTATCATTCTTTTTTTATTTGAAAGCTGGTGCATCCCGTGTCCAAAATTTGGTGTAATTTGACAGTAGCATTCATGAGAAAACCATAAAAGTCTTAATTTTGCTGTATGTGCGCGACAATTTTACAAATAACTCAATAACGTGCCAACCGATTTCGATATCCTTGAAAGATAGTTTGGTTATTTTCTGATTTAAGGATCCATGACAAAGTAAGGAATTCTTCAATTCTTAGGAGCAAATAAACGATACTCGGCCGAAATTATTTTACAATTGTCGTTCGATTATGATGATCAATGGAACTCCTTAACGACTTACGGTAAGGGGCAAAATATGTAACAGCCTGTAATCAAATTGCAAAGCACTTCCGTTCACTGCGGCATTGCAAAATTTAGTAGATCTACACATATTTAGACAAATTATTAGTGCATCAGACTCACTAAAATCTAAAAATAAAATAAAAAGTTTAACAAAAAAAACCGAATTCACAAAAACTGTTCCAAAACAACAGATATAATATGCACTAAAAAGTTTAAAAACAATTGCGTACTCTTAGACAATCTGATTAATTAATCTAATTCTAGTAACGATTATAGTAATTTTTGTAATTGGTGGCAGCCAAGGTAGTTTTGTGGCTACATGCGTAGTGAGATGTGAGAATAATTAAGAATATCAATGTTCATACTAACTATTATGACGTAGTCAATATAATATTACAAACAATATGACTATTTGACAGAATGTGTCCAAACCTGCTGTACAAACACAAAAACCAAGTGAATATTAAAATGGCCGCCGTGCAAATACACAAAAGCATTTAAAATATGTTCATAATACTCTTAACCCATTTCGCACCTGACTGGATTTTCTAGATGGCTGATTTATAACCGTTTAGCTAAAGACTATCGATAAATGAGTTTTGATGTGGAGTGAAATATTTTAGTTAATAGCACACGCGTAAATATGTTAAACTTTTTCACACAATATTCATTATTATTTAAGAAATTTAAACCATCCATATTTCACGTAGATACGTAACCTTAACTAACATAACATAATTAACATAATATTATTACTTAACAGTATTTTTAAATACTCTAATAACACCTACTTACTAATCATACTACTAAACAATCTTTTAAAAAACACATATAACGTTTCGGAAAAATATAGTTATATTTATGCTTCTAGTGTGCTTTTCTTATGCAAAACATGTCATAAGATTCATTTTTATTTTTTGGACACTTAAAACTAAAAAAATATAAATAACTGGCATGTACATAAGCTTTAGAGACATACAGTTTATTTTAAGTAGTGTTACAAAAATTATAGTTATTTCTACAAATTAGCTCCCTTTAGCAGGGAGTCAATGACATTACGACGAAAGCAGGTTGACGTGGAATGAAATAAATTGAGTTGCTGATTATTTTGAGTAAGTGTAATAAATTGGCGACAAATACAATTGATGCAGGAGTGTTAAGCTAGGGTAGTAAGGCTACGAATATGTTTTTCTTGGTACAAACTGTGCGTTTAGGGATTTTACAAACGTAGTTTATTCTTGGTAATAATGAAGTATCCGATTGATTATTAATTATTTTATGAAGTAGTGTCATGTCAAACAGCACACGACGCAAGCATAGAGGATCGACTTAAAAATATTTAAGTTTATCTTGATAAGAGGAATTGATAAGTTTTTTATTAAATTTAAACAAAAATCGTTGTCGTTGTCGTTGGACAGACTCGATAGTGTCAGCCTTTTGGTAAGTGTTTTGGTAAGGGGACCAAACAGAAGTACCATATTTTAAGACACTGCGAATAAGACATGTGTAAAGATGCAGAAGGCTTAACCTTCTTTGAAGCTTCCTATACCCTTTTGTTATTCTGAAAATAAAACCCATCATTTAATTAGCTTTTGCAATAACGTTACTTATATTTAAATTGAATGACAAGGATTTGTCAAAAGTTATTCCGAGGTCTTTAGCACTATGTATCACGTAGGTGCACATTTTCTTCATACCATTGTTGAACTGAGAATAAACCCAGTGACTAGAGACTTGGTTACTAGATGATGTTGCAAAGTTAGCTAATTTTGTAATAACTAAAGACAGAAGGACCATTAAGTAGTAATTGAATAAATCGACCGATTTGGATCTCACAACATTTTTTCGTAGAAGAACTGAGTTGCGAGACTTGGATTTATTACAATTTATGTTTTTCATGGCACTATAATTATAATGTCCAGCCTGGAATATTTAACGGTAGCGAAGCCTGGACTTAATGCAGAAAAGTATCACATCTGGGTCATGTTTTAAGTCATGAAAGGTGCAACTTTTTAAAACTACTAATGGCTATACTAGAGGGCGACAACCGGGAATGGACTAATATCAATGGAGTGGAAAACCTGTTTCGCTTGGCAAATAACAGAATAAAATTAGCATAGGCTAAACCTCAGTAGTAGTGAAGAATGCAGTAATTTTAATGGAATCCACATCGGGATATCCACTATGAGGACTGTGAAGTATTCCAAAATTTGAATTTTGTTTCCCGCTAATAAAATACTGTCTTTACAAAGAATGCGAAGTTAAATTGAAGTACAATTTCATATTATACCTATAGATATTGTTCTTTAATTACAAAACCGTTCAAAATTAATAATTTATCGATTATAATTTATGACAATATTTATAAGAACTGAGGTTTATGTCCCCTGTCTTTCCTATTGGGATCTCGCGAACAGCTTCGCTGAACTTTGCCGTACTGTATACTCGGGGAGTAGGAGAGGCGGCCTTGCTGACTGCTACGAAATGTCACTGTAGTACATGTCCGCCCACTAGACGTGTTGGACTTTTGACGAATCCCTTGCATCTGAAAGTAAAATTGTGTTTAATATAAATATATATACACCACTGGGTCCTTTGCACAGGAAGATGAAGCATATAACATATCATATAGATAAAGATAAAACACCTTGTCATATTCTTAACAAATTCAGTGCGGGTCTAGGATCTCTAACAACCAGAAACTCTCAATTTCATAGAAGCTGTCTGCTAGAGTGAGATATTGTTCCTGGTATACTGCCCTCTGAGCCCATAGAATTATCAGTAATAACATGTTTTTATATTATATTATTTCTTTGTAATAATACAGTCTAATTTTTATTATTTTTCGTTCATTTATTCTTTCGATATCGTTTTAACTAGATAAGCCATAATGAACACAATATCCATACTTATGTGATCGTTAGTAATATCTGTGATCGTTATGTTAGGTTTGGTTAAAAGAGAGAAATGGAGTAAGATAAAAGTATGAAGCTACCAATATTTGTAATACAAACAGTTTACAATAAGCAGGAAAGAGGTAGTTTTCTACTGCAAAATGTGATAATCTATATATATATAAACATAAGAGATGTCATGAGACTCATCACGATATCTTTGGAACCATTACAGCTAAAGACTTGAAATTTGGTAGGACTATTTTTTTTTCACCGAGTAGAGGTCAGCTAAGGACGGATTTTACAAAATTCCATCCACAAGAGTTTTTTTTTAATATAAACAGAACAACGTCTGTCGGGTCAGCTAGTAATATTATAAAACAATTTCTCGCATTGTATCTACAACAGGAAACGTCATATTCTAAATGTAACAAAATAAATAGATGATAATATTTCTTGTTTACTTAAGTAAAATAGTCTTAATCGATTTATAAATAATATTTATAGAGTTATAAATATTATAATAATACGAAATATAAATAAATAAATTAGGTTTTACGTTAAAATTTATGTTTTTCGACTTTTGCAGTCGCACGCTTTCAGAGTGAGTGTATCTGCAAAATTTCACTTTACGCAAAATCTTATGTAATCTAAAGTAACACATACAGCTACAGTGAATGAATACTTAATAGAAAACTAATGAAAAACTTGCAAGCAGTGCACGATTAGCCTTATATTCAGAATTGATAAGAGTAGGGCTATGCTGGCAAAGTGGGGATATTTTCATGCCATAGTGATAAGGTTATTACGAACGTATGAACCTGTTGCTATAACACAGAACATTGTCGACGTAATATAACATCATCGTCGAAAGACAGAAAGAAGAAAGAAATAATGTTTTGGGCGTAGATTAAAGATTGGTCTCCACTGCGCTCCAATTTGATACCACAGGCGTAGTCGCAAAGGGCGAGAACTAAGACTTCACCCAAGTGGACGTGCCACATGTTCTATTAAACTTTGCTAATAGTTGAAACTAAAATGCCGGGTTGCGTAGTCAAAGTTTGAATAAATAATACTACAAGAAATAAGGAAGACACTGGGATCACACATCAGTAAATATTTTGTATTTTATTAATATCAATTTAAAATAACACGATGTTACGAAATTTGAAAGATACCACTGAGTGTTATGATGCCACGCACACAAGCATCTAATTGTTGCCGTAATAAAAGAGCTATTGTTATAGGTAGGTATATAGGTAGTGCTGTATCTAGTTGAAGCTCAGCGGAGATCAATCCTTAATCTAAGGATTTGGGTTTATTAGTTCCCTGAGCGACAGTTTTTAAATACTATTTCAGAATTACACAAGTCAACATAATATCTGTAGTGTTTGAATGTAAAATTTTACGATTATCAAAATATATGGCTACGTTACCGAATATTCTAGCAACTGTGATCATCATAATTTTAACACTAGAAACAAACTTTAACTTGCCATACTAACTCCTCGGTTAAGTTGAGTTTGTAAGTTTTTTACTGGGCGATGTATATCCTGTTACTACATGATCGCATACAATGTCTTGATAACAAATGTGTTAAGAAATTCAAAACAATTATTAAAAATCGTTTACATGTGGAAAAAGTGAAAGTTTCTCAGTTTCTATTCACCGTCTGATAGAAAAGCGATATAGCCGGTATGTGTGCAAAAGCAATAACAAAAATAATTGAAACAAAACTTACATGGAAATGAGTAGAAGAGTGAATGTTACCGGTGTCGTGACAGATCAGCTTGCGGAGTGAGCGCCGGAAGTTTCTGGTCATCAGGCAGTAAACTATGGGGTTTATGGCCGAGTTCGCATGACCTGAAAATATAGTACTTACTTAAAATTTATATTTATACTAGCCATTCTCGCCCGCTTCACTGGGCAAATTTTCAAAGGAAGGAACGTTGAAATTCGAAAAATAAGTAGCCATAAACCATTTCGCATAAATTTCGCATTGAATTGTGGTAGTTTCATGTCAATGCGATAAGTGGTTTAGGCGTGATTGAGTCTCAAACAAAGACTCTTTTTATTATATATATATATATAGATTAATTATAACTTCAAAATTGATGAACTGCCCATATTAATATTTTGATTAAAAGAGTTAGTTTTTTGCTACCTCTTTTCATTAGCCAACCCTTTACGAAGTGGCGGTTAATTCAATAAGAAAAAAAAAATATATTCATAAGTTTCTTTTTTTTGACCTACATGCAAAAAGTGATTTTGATTTGATTTGATTTCTGATTTAAATTAATTCACTCCCTTAGGGGTAGGTCTTTAAAAATGCCGATATCCATGTGCATATTTCTAACTAGAGGCAGACATATAAAATTTCGTCCATTTTATATAATGACCCATAGCGTTGCATATAAGTAAAGAGTTTCTTGCGCCGCTTATTCTCTCTCAGAGTGCCATTTGTTTCCGAAGCGGTGCTAGTGTTAGAAAGGACATCAAAAAGAATTTTAAAGGAACCAATTTTGACAAAATTAATGCATTTTAATGTCCATCGCTTATCTTATTTTACGGGGTTATTCCAATCAAAGAACCTTTTTACAAAATGAGTATAGTTTATAAGAATATAAATTTAAATTAGGCTCTGAAATCCCCCTATAATGCAGATAGGTGGATCCGCATTAAAGCGATACTGACGACATTGTAATTACTAATAATAATATTTAATGACAATTCGTAACAAGTATATCCAATTGTTTGCCTAGTGTTGCTATTTTACTACGGTTTTTATTACACAAATATAATTAAATAATTTAAGTTTGTAATAAAACAAATGACACACGTGCAAAGGTACGCGAAACTATTTATAAACTGTACAATTATTATAAATTTAACAGTACAGAAATATGTATGTGGGATGTATCCCATAAAATCGCATAAAATTAAAACTCACGTAATAAGACACCGGGTTATGGGTTATTTTATTTATACAAAACTAGCCGTTCCCGCCCGCTTCGCTGAGCGAATTTTAAAAGGAAGGAACAATGGAATTCAAAAAATAAGAAATCATAAACCATCTTGGAAAAATTTCGCATTGAATGGTGGCAGTTTCATGTCGATACCATCAGTGGTTTAGGCGTGAAAGAGCCTCAAACAAATACCATTTTCATTATATATATATAGATAACGAAAATAGAAGCTTTGACTCACCTAATAATAACGTATAAGGCAGCATGACAGCAACAGATTCTACTTGGACAGCATTAACATCAATCATCAGCTGCAGGATGTTGTAAGGCAGCCAGCACAGAGCAAACAAGACAGCCAGCAACAGAAGAATCAGAGCCACTCTCTTTCTCTCACGTACGAGCCGTATACGCTGCAAGAGACACACATAGAGTCATAGTCAAAGACAAATACATAATACTATTTTATTATATTTATTATTTAACAGTGGGAGGCTACTTTGCAGTGCCTATTTCTGCCGTGAAGCATTAATGTATAAGCTTATTTTGTTTCTGTCTGAAAGGTGCTGTAGCTAGTGAAATTACTGGGCAAATAAGACTTAACATGTTATGTAACTTAACAGATTTTTTGGGTTTTTCAAGAATATTGGGCGACACTGCATTGTAATGGCAGGGCGTATCAATTACCATCAGCTAAACGACCTGATCGTCTCGTCCCTTATTGTCACAATAGAAAAAAATATTATGTTCGGAAAAGTAGAGCTCGTGAGAAGAACATACAAGAAACTCAACGCTAACTCTTTTAACTCAATGAATATTCTACAATAGTTGTAATATACATAGCAATCAATTTGATTGAAAGGTGCTGCATTCTGTTTAATATTAAAAAGCGTTTTAAGTATTAAATCTTTCATAAAAAGTAAAGGCATAAAAAGGCATAAAGGGCATTTATTTTCTCAAAATTGATTCCTTAAGAATTATTTTTGATGTCATTTCTAATATACTACTATCGCTTCGGAAACAAATGGCGCTCTGAGAGAGAAGAAGCGGTGCAAGAAACTCTCCCAGTATTATTTTTTTGCGCTATTTTCAATAAAAATATACAATATTGTACAGTGGAGTAATAGGATTTACGACAGAGCTATTTATTTTATAAAACATTTAAATTTATTTATAGATAATGCCTGAACAGTGGCTGGGACTTTATGATAAAAGTGCATACATTTACCCTTAAAGGTATTATGTATCTTATGAAGCCTACTAGAATTAGTTACAAGCAATAAAAAAAACTGTATAAATATAAATTGGATGCATCGACCTTTAGAGCTTGAATTTATTGTGTGTGTACGGATGCTTCATGAACATGATGGTCGTGATTACTGTTATAATTTTCTGACTGTTATAAGTGATCGCATGAAACAGATAAAACGATTTTATCAGATCAAGCTATCAAGACCACTCGCTCGTTCGTTAGTTGATGCTTGGACCAGCCCTCATTCCCAGACCACATATTTTAAGGAACGAGATGATAACCCGATACACAACGCCGCCACAAGCCATGTCATTTGAGTGAGCATGACGAACCATGTAGAACTACAAAGTTTAAATAATTTATTATTATACCATTACTTAATTACAATACTTAAAGCACATGTTTAACTTGACTTTAAGTAGATTTAAATCACTTTTATGAGATTAATTATTAGAGATTCAATCAAACAGTACGGTAGTAGTGCCGGTCAGAATTTTTAGTTTGTCAAGAATCCTGAACGGCACTTCATTGTAATGGGCAGGGCGTTTCATTTACCACCAGCTAAATGTCCTGCTCGTCTAGTCCCTTAGTTTCAAAAATGGCCAACGTTCCAAATTTATGTCCACAATAAATTACATCAGTTGCTGCTGATTATTAAAACTCTCGCAAATTTATTTGAAGATTCAAGAATTTTCATATCTCTCTTTTCTAGCTAATGGTTCAGAACTTCATCGGAAACTCCCTGAAAACTTCGTCTGAAACAATGGTCCGAAAACGCAGTGTCGTGATATCAGCCAGGCTCAACTAAAGCTATGAATATTAATCCAGTACGCTGTAAGCAATTATGAGCCCAACAAATTTGGTTGAGTTTATCTTAAATAGTCAACTGTAGTAACTAAATTGTAATTTATATACCACATTATTATTATCACTACATTATCATAAAACAACGTCCTTTGTTTGTTTGTTCAGGATAAACTCAAAAACTACTGTACCGATTTTCATGCTGTTTCCACCAATGGATAGCGTCTTTAGCCCACGTCTTTTCTTGATCAGTGATCTTTAGTCGTGTTTTCGAAGGATATTATCGTTTCATCAACTTTTCACCCTTGCAGCAATAGCTTACATACACTTATGTTTTTGAGGATAATTGTTTAAGTACTACTAAAATAATAGTTTATAAGAAAAATATTTCTTGATAACAAACCTGTTGACTACTTGCGCTGCCTTCAGCTTGATCGAACGGAGGCAGTACTGAACATAACCTGCGGCCCATCAGAGAGTATGAGATCACAACCACACAACCTGGAAGACAAATTTATTTTTGATATTATCAAGGCGTGAATAAATTTAACTGTGTAAAATTTATTCACGCCCTTGATTACCTAGCAATATAAAACTTAAGCGTGCTCATACAGAATCATATTCAAATTACATAACTTATTGAAAGTCAAAAACTATTCTACCCATTCCAAAACGAATGCCTCAGATTGTTTTTTCATCAAAAAAATATGTTTAAAACGTAATATTGTACAATTAAACTTATTATTTAATAGCCTGAGGGCGGTTGCTCCATTCCCATTCTGTGGTATCATTCCGAAAGTCATTTATATTATAGTAACCTTTACCACACAAACAATTCTTTTGAATAACGTTAAACTTTTGTTTTGAACATTTTCTGGGATCTTGTTGTAAAACCATATACATCGCCCCACAAAAGACTTTCTAACTCGATTTAGCCCAGTAGTAGGCATTATAAGTTTATGTCTGTTCCTGGTCAACACATTGCTTTAAGTTTATACTTATTGAACTATTGATTCTATCAATCCATTCTCTGATGTCGGAAATGGAACTAGTGTCGGAAGTGAAACTAATAATGGATTTAATAACTGGTATATGTTGCTACAAATTACTTAAGTTTAATGAAACTTCCAGTTGAATCGAGGATAATCGCCTTCCAAGCCTGAATTCATGATCACATTACTATGCAAATTAATGTTCATTCGGAGACTCACCAGGAACTGCGTAGACGAGTATGAAACTGAGAGCTCCGAACATTTCTTTCTTGATCGTGTCTGGCCATTTCTCTGTGCAGAACTCGACGCTTCTCTCGACCCAAATCTGAAGATTTTTTTTATTTATAATTAACTGCACTTATTGTATCGATCAGAAATCAAGAAACTTGTGGTATGTTATTAGTCTTTATAATCGGTACCCATTAAAATCATTTTACTTGACAGATACATAATATCTTATCCAATATCAATTACATGGAGCATACTATAAATTTTGCACTTCTAGGCAATCGGTACTATTTGAATTTCGAATGTTATATTTTTTGAAACGTTGCAACCTTCTTAGTAATAAAAAAACAATTAGAGGGAAATCATTTTTCAATTGTTTTTTATCACACATCAAAGTTCTACGTACGCAACGAAAATGGAATTAAGTCGAATAGATTTTAGAGCGATGATTTTTATGATTTTTAAAGTTCTCTCTCTCCGCAAGACTATGCCGCTCGTCTTCGAAATGCTTTTGGGATAGAAGCACCTTGCTTGAGCACCGTGAAGCGATGGTTTGCTGAATTTGAGAGAGGTCTGGTTTCTTTGCATGACGAATTTCGTAAGTAATGTGGCTACTGTTAAGCGGCTAATTGAAGAAAACCCGCGGATTACCTATGAGACAATTCGAGGACTATTGATTGGTATCAGCCAAATTCAGAAAATTTTTCACGAAGATTTGAAAGTTCGGAAACTTTCTCGTCGTTGGATCCCTCATGAACTGACAGCGGATCAGAAGCAGGCTCGCGTGGAATGGTGCTCACAAATGCTAATGAAGTACGACCACGGATATTCTAATGCTGTTTATGACATTGTCACAGGAGACGAAACGTGGACGTATTGTTTTGAACCCGAAAAAAACAGCAATCTTGTATATGGGTGTTTGAAAATGAGAACAGGCCAACAAAAATGAGGCAGGTGAGAAACGTTGGTAAAAAAAAATGATCGCATTTTTTTCGTGAGTGTTAAATGCCGAGTGGTATTCTACCATTTATTTACCCAGGGTGTTAAAAAAAGGTGTGCGAAAGACGACCAAAAAGCCGCGTTCTCCTACATCATAAGAACTCTTCTTCATCCAAATGATTTGAGTTTTCTTTAGTGTTACTCTTCTTCACACACGGCCAACAAAACTAAGTCATTTTTAGCTACCGAAAAAGTACAACTCGTCACCCATCCTGCGCATAGCCCCGACCTTGTGATTTCTGTATTCTCCCCGAAATCAAATATTTGATGAGAGGTTTCATTTTTACCAATTCCGAAGAGACAGTGATAGGATTCAGTCAGCACGTAGAAAACATGTCTTCAGATCTGTGGTCCTTCTGTTTTTAAATATGGTTCGACCGCATGAAATAATGTTTAAAATGTAAAGGAGAGTATTTTGAAAAGCAATAAACATAATCTATAACATGTTGTTTTTTATACGCGAATCTTTTATTGTGACAGAAGCAAGGAAGCTCCATGAAAGCCATACCGAAAGACTTGGGTCGCGTACCACAGACTACGCGGGGCGATCTGGGCATAAGTTTGAATTGGCTTATGATCTGTCCCAACTGGCTGAGACGTCAACGCGGCTCCCGGATGTGAATAGCCACATGCCATCCTTATTTGATCTTCTGCTGACTACACATCGCCCTCGTCGCAGATCACCAGCGACCCACTGCGTTTGGCACTATAAGTCAGCAGATTGGGATAGGATGCGTTCCTTTTTTACATCCTACCCTTGGGGTTTGTTTCCGTACGGATGATCCCAGTGCCTGCGCCGTTGCAGTAGCCGATGTGATACTATCTACATGGCATGGATGGACATGGATATCTTAATACCAAGCTCTGTAGTACCGATCTGTGGCAGATCACAGCCCTGGTTTGATGCGTCAGTTAAAGCAGTATCTGACTGCAAAAAACAGGCGTATCGAACTTGGGTTGCAACCAAACAACTCTTTGCCAGTAAGGAAGCGAGTGGTCGACGAGCCCAAATGAAAATATTTAGAAATTACTTATATATCTTTACTCTTTATTTTACTCGAAATTGGCCATTTTTTGATGTAAAATAAATATTAATGAATTTTAATTCATATAACTAGATGTATATCTATAAAAATAATCATGTAAAAGATCTTTTTTACAAACAGTCACCCTCGTAGGAGACCAGCTCGTTATTCTGTCCATCTATTAGGACCCCTTTTCATAAGAACATGGTGAAATTAATCATTAGATACTTATATCTGCACTCCTTTGCAGATATCATCAAAGCTTATAAATCAATCCGATCAAAGAACTCAACACAGCCACTTATGATTCATGAAAATTTTGCGAGTAAGGGCCCACAGAACAAGTGAATGGACAAAAAAACTTAAGTAACCCGTTATACATTTAATAAGTTACTATATATAATTTAATCACAAATAAAGATAACAACATCGTTTTGTGAACTATTTGATGTCACTTTGTGATTACTCGTAAAAGTCGATGGAAGTCAACCTGTATTTATTACTTCAAGATCCATTTGTTGTACTTCTATTGTCGTACCGACGCACACATCACCTTCAGAGCATGCCCAGCTATAATATATCAAACGTCAAAACTTTTAAGACTTAACATACTCCGCGAATTTCCTAACATTTATTGCTTAGATTAAGGCGACACTAAATGCCAGCGACCTTGAGCGATATGAGTTCACGGCTGCCGGCCCGCCATCTGTGTAACAAAGCCAATATATTCCAAATTCTTGCGTGGAAAACAGTTTATATGCTTACAACCCTCGTTATTCCCTACTAATCTGTATAAATAAAACTACACAAAAAAGTACAAGCTATAAGAATAACTTTTCTGAGAGAAGTACATAAAAAAAATCCCGCCATGCCAAAAAACTTGTTTAACTTTAAAGAAATGTGGTAGTTCAAAAAGGCTCGGCAGTGTTAACTATGACCAACAGCAAGCATTAGCAACCTACACATAAGACTTACGGATATGTGTAACAGGATTAAGTAGTCTTCATAGCTCGAAATGCTATACTTTCACCACAAAACTTGTCTAAAAACACTATGTTTGCGTGTTTTCTGTTTTTCTGTTTTTGTTTTCTTACTCTTCGCCTTAAGGATTGGTCTCCGCTGTGACCCAAATAGATACCGCACTACTTAAGAACAATAGCTTTTTTATTACGGCAACTATTAGATGGTTGTGTGCATGGCATCTTGACACTAAATGGCATCCTTCAAATTTTGTAACATACGCTTCGTGTTATTTTGCATTGAAATTAATAAAATACAGAATACTCACTGATGATATGTGATCCCAGTATTTTTATTATTTTTTTATTTACCACGACACCCGGCATTTTAGATTCAATTATTAACAAAGTTTAACAGAACATTTGGCACGTCAACCTCACACATTGTTCAAGACTGGCTCGAGTACGCGCACTTGGGCCTAGTATTAGTTGCCGCACTTTGCGACTACGCCTGCGGTAACTAGTTGGAGCGCAGCCGAGACCAATCCTTAATCTAAGACTTAGTGTCCCTATTTTGTATTTCATTTATTAGCCAAATAATGTATTTATCATGCTTTATTTGTTGTAAAATTCAAATTATTGTATTTAATCAACACTCTGAATGTAATAATATGAAGTGTAAAAGTTCTAAGCTCCCTCAAAGTTACATGATTACAAATGGCTAAATGTCAAATTGAGGATACTCGGAGAATTGATCGAATTAATGAGAATAAAATACTAAGGTTAAATTATCATGTACGTATGTGTAGAATTATTATGTTATTTGTTCAAAATGAATATAACCACACCTCATGTCCGGCTAAGAGCTTAATAATAATCCGAATGTCATGGAATATGTTTTTCACCTAATTCTGACAGATACCTGGGGATATCGGCTTAAAAGGATTTCCGCGTCTTTTACACACAATATATTATTATGGTTATTTTATATAGGCTTATCACTATTTATTGTACTTCATGAAACTTTAGGTAAATCCCATATTATATCTTCAAATTGTGTCTCGGAATTAAAAAAATATATGCTCATATATATGTATATAAATCGATATACAAATTAAAAAAAAAATAAAAATGGACATGGATTTCTTCGGTTGTTTCTTTCAAAAACGAGATTGATTATATCGAAACGAGAGTGGGTCAGGGATTGTAAATATATACTCCGCTTATAGGAACAAGTCTTTATTTGCGTTCACTTTTCTGAACGTGCACTTCGCCGGTCTGCCGCTTTTCCTCTTGTCGGCGGCGGTGATAGTAATGGTTTATTTTATTCAAAAAAAACAATGAAGATTTATATTTATACCGAAACAAAGGCCTATTAAACCCACATGAATTCGAAGAAGTTAATTTGAAACATATCTATTGCATTATACAATGACGAGGAAATAACCTTTGTAATATTTTAAGAAGCTGTGACGTCAACAGTAGTGACGTTGTTGTACTAAAGTGTTGACTTGCTGGTGATCACTCATAATTGGATCATCAAAACAAAACTGCAACGAGTATTTCATCACCTACATTTATACCACAGGCAGCGTAATAACGTCCCAGAGAGGTCCGTACCGTACGACAGCTCGAGCACAAATGCGTTGATTGTCGTCATTGTGGCCGTATTTATTGTACACGTATTTTTTAACAATAATTTCACATCACAATGTAATTAAATAATGATTTATGAACTAATTTTAATTAAATTGTTAAACTGAATTATTCTCGTTTTTATAATAGATGTGTTTTTATTTGTGCCGATATATGTATATTGTATTGACGACCTGTATAGCCGAGTGGTTAGTGATCCTACCTACTAAGCTAGAGGTCCCGGGTTCAAATCTCGGTAGGCTCAAGCAATTATGTGATAATTATGGATGTTTGTTTTCGAGTCATGGATGTTTATATGTATTTATGTATGTTTAAGTAAGTATATTGTATTAAATATATCGCTGTCTTGCAACCCCTAAACACAGGCTATGCCTAATTTGGGGCGAGATAATTTGTGTTAAAGTGTGTCAATATTATTATTATATACTACCTGCTGATTATATTTTATATACTGCTGACCTGGCAAACGTTGTTTTGCCATATAAATTATATATGTAAACCTTCCTTGAGCTTCACCGAATCTATTACAAAATATTTCATTGAGATCGCATAGTTTAGGAGTTATTAGGGAACATACATTCTCTTTCATATATATATATATATATATATATACCGAGTTGGAGGAATTATCAACAATTTTTCCTAAAAGAAAACATTTACCTGCCATTTACGACGAAAATATCGCTAGAAGGCTCTCATGGGTATCATTAATAAGGCCTACTCTCTGCGAAGTCTGTTTGCAGACATATAGTTTAAGGTTGTTGATAATCGCGAGAAAATTGTACTTGAATTTGTACAAGTATTTACCAAGTGCTAACAGAATTTCATTTGTAATCGTAACAATTTTATTTTTAGAATACTATTTTTTTTTATGGAATAGGAGGACAAACGAGCGTACGGGTCACCTAGTGTTAAGTGATCACCGCCACCCACAGTCTCTTGCAAACCAGAGGAATCACAGGAGCGTTGCCGGCCTTTAAGGAAGGAGTATGCGCTTTTTTTGAAGGTATCCATGTCGTATCGTCTCGGAAACACCGGATAAGGAAGCTCATTTCACAGCTTTGTAGTACGTGGAAGAAAGCTCCTTGAAAACCGCACTGTGGAGGACCGCCACACATCCAGTTAACATTCACAATAAATGGTTTTTCTTTATTAAAATATATGATCATCTATTTGTATATAGATAGAGGTATATCGTAAGCAATGAACTATTTCTTTTTTTTTCGTGTAGTTTTTGTGGCAAAGGTCGTCATGTTCTCTTTAATTTCATTAACTTATGGTGGTGTCATTGGGCAGGTCGTTGCTTTTACTTAAATATGGTCGAGGGAAGCGATAGCTGCTCCATGCGTCATGCTGTTGGACGGGCGCTTTTATGGAGGATGGAAGGGCCTGTCATTGACAATTCTGGTTTTGTTTTTAAATTCATAATTATACATATTTATTCAAATACTTAGTGAGTTGATTGATGCTTTACTGTACTCAATAAAACTTGAGGTTTTCGTATTATTTATTTACGTTATTTGCATACTCATCATTTAGGATACATGGTATTTTAAATATGTCATTTGTAAAATGCCAAAAACGAAAGAAAAATGCCAGTAACGAAAGATGGAGCAGTATAGCAACAAACTGGTACCCATTAGACGGCAAAAGAAGAAGAGGTAGACCTGGTACTAGATGGAGAGACGACCTAGTAAATTACGAAGGAGTGATGTGGTCACGCACAACATACAATAAGGATCAATGGAAAAAGAAGGGGGAGGCCTTTGCCCAGCAGTGGGATGATATATAAAAAATATTGTATATAAATTAGTAATAGTTTTAATATTGTAATAGGCTTTAATAAATAAATAAATAATAAAATTTGTCAAATGACGAAGCTGCAAATATAAATCTAAAAGAGTTGCAAAGTTTCTTACAAATTTTTATTATTAAAGCTGATCTATGCCAAAGTTTTAGAGTTATACAACTTCAAAATTCATTAAAAACCGGAAGTACTACTAAAGCCGATTGAGGACTGCGATATCCAAAAACCGAGTCCAAAAAGTGTATTCTAGACTATTTGACTTGACGGCATTTTTAGTGCTTCATATATTTAATGAACCGAGTATCATCCGTATATTTGTGTACGGGTTACAATTGATTTTTACAGCATTAAGTAGAACATTCTCGAATAATAAACCTCGCAACCCGTTGCTTGCTAGTTAACACTTCTCTCTGATTAAATTTGAAAACAAAATTTATGAACGATGCAGAACTCGAGCCCGCGACCTCTTGCGTTCCGTGCGAGCGCTCTTCCACTGAGCCAACCTTTCGAGTGACGTATGGATCATAAATCTTGATATGTCTTGATCAACTCTCGGGTTGTGGCTTCATCTAAAATATATCAAATTGTTTAGACTTCTCTCTGACAACAGGCTGGTCTGAGGCAATAGTTACGTTCCAAAATTTTAATAATGAAATAAGTAACTGCAAGTTACCTACT
The DNA here is from genome assembly GCF_905404315.1 of Leptidea sinapis. Lineage (NCBI taxonomy): Eukaryota > Metazoa > Arthropoda > Insecta > Lepidoptera > Pieridae > Leptidea > Leptidea sinapis. Next base: position 6,883,235 of record NC_066292.1, on the reverse strand, counting down.
TTTATTTTTCACATGTTGAGGTAACTAATCGCTTCATCATCATCATCAGCCGGAAGAAATCCACTGCTGGACAAAGGCCTCCCCCGTAGATATCCATGACGATCGGATACGCTGCCCTCATCCAACGTATTCCAGCGATCTTGACCAGATCGTCGGTCCATCTTGTGAGGGGCCTACCAACACTGTCTCTTCCGGTACGTAGTCGCCATTCGAGGAGTTTACTGCCCCAACGGCCATCTGTTCGTCGAACTATGTACCCTGCCCACTGCCGCTTCAGTTTCGCAAGCATTTGGGCTATGTCGGTGACTTTAGCTCTAATACGGATCTCCTCATTTCTGATTCGATCTTACAGGGAACTCCGAGCATAAACCTCTCCATTGAGCGACCATGAGCTTTTTCATAAGGCCCATAGTTACCGACCACGTCTGCGTACCGTATGTCATCACTGGCAACACAAACTGGTTGAAAACCGTCGTCTTCAGACACTGTGGTATACGAAAAGGTTTTACCGAGCTTCCCTAAATTGGACCGTTTGGAACTGAAAATGATATTATATGAAAATGTACGGTACTTGCTTATTTTATTAAGAATCATGAGGGTAGTTGTACGTACTCCGCTAGCTAATGACACAAGTCGCGCTTGGATATACAAACGGACAGAGGCTTTTGAACTATGCTCGGTCGTAGTCGCTGACATTACACCGTGTTTACCTCGAGTGATATCCTGTGGTCATCAAGTCTACCACAAGATTCGTGACTCTCCACCAATGTTAACTTTCAATGCTTGTGTCTTTACATTATCATTCATACAAACTTTGCAAGCTTGCCAACGCCAGTGTGACGTTCACCTTGGAATTCCAGAGTTGGACCGTTGGAGCTACTGCGCCGCGCCACTTGAGTGGCTTGGGACTCTTCAAATGTTAGTGGAATGCATTTTACTTCTTTGCTCATTGTTCTTGGTTGATTGCAAGTGCCTGCATTTTTTTTATGAAAATACGGGACGAGACGAGCACGATGTTCAACTGATGGTAATTGATAGGCCCTCCCCTGCCGCTCAGGATTCTTGTAAAGCCCAAACATCTGAGCGGCACTACAATTGCGCTCGTCACCTTAAGATATAGAGGATGTTTAGTCTCATTTGCCCAGTAATTTCACTACTACTTCTTCAGACCGAAACACAGTTATGTTTACACATTACTGCTTCACGGTAGAAATAAGCGCCGTTGTGGTACCCATAATCTAGCCAGTATCCTGTGCATAGGAGCCTTCCACTGGTAAATTATAAATTCATTCATTAAACGAGCCAAAAACCAGTGATCCCTATAGGAAACCTTATTACAGTCCCAAACAGAAAGAATTGCCGATAATAGAAATTAAAAACAGACTGAAAAGCCAGACAATATCTTATAAAAGATAAAGTTGCAAATTCTCAGCAAATATAATTTACATTGTAAAAGTAGACTTGTTCAAATAAGACGGGCTTTGTGACTTATAATTATATAATGAATACACAAAGTTTGTTGATTGTATTAACAGTAGATGCTCAGTTGGATCTAAGATTTAATTTATTTGATATAATTTTTGGTTCTTCTAAACGATGAAAACTTACGTTATTTTAACATCACATTGCTAAATTGGACAATCAAACAGTAGAATTAACTTCTATATCTTATACAGTATTTGCGATAAAAGAATTAGTCAGCTGACAGATGTTGAAACGGCTACACTTGTATATTTCAGCTATTTTCATAGTGTCATGTCCTACGGAATTATGTTGTGGGGTAGGGCCGCAGATATTGACAACATATTTGTGCTGCAGAAAAGGGCAATTTGAGCAGTCTATAAAATGCATTCAAAGGATTCATTGAGAGAAAAGCTTAATGAAATTAATATTATGACAGTACACTAGCAGTACATTTACGAGAACCTCCTGTACGCTCATAAACATATTAGCCAATTTAAAAAGAATAGTGATGTACATAATGTCAATATTCGAAACAAACATAAACTCGCAATTCCATCTACAAGGCTCCGTAAAATCGCTAAATCTTTTAAAGTGGATTGTGTTATATTTTATAATGATATTAAAATATTACCAATTAAAAAATTTTAATGTATTGTAAAAAATAAAATAACATCTAAGGCCTTTTATAATGTGAAAGATTATTTGAATGATGAAGATAGTTGGAATTAATTTTTCTGAATTTATTGTTAATAAATATTGTTATACTCATTTTAATGCTATTTTAACATTTGTACTTCATCGTGACTTGCACTAAATAGCTTATAATGTTTTACAGTAAATAAAGATTTTTTGGATATAATTGAATATATTCTTAACTTATTCTTCTATCCGGGTGTAATATATTATGACATGCGTTCAAAAAAGTAAATATAGCTGCTGCTATCACAAGAAACCACAATATAGAGGGCGCTGGTGTTCTACTATCAGATAAGGGAATCCCTCTATTCAATAAAATATGGCAAGTCATGTAATAGACTACACGAAGCGAGTAAGGAGCAACTGCTTATTATTATTATTATTTATTTATCATTTATATTAAATTATTAAATATTTTTTTTCATTTCTTAAATATTGAAGACATATTGAAGTTAATAAAGTATGTCTTCATATAATAATATATAAAATTCTCGTGTCGCGGTATTTGTTACTAAGCTCGACCAACATCTGTTTTTCATAGCCATATTTTTTAATACAAATTTATTTATTAATATGGCAATACAAAGTTTGCTAGGTCAGATAGTGTTATTATAAAAATAAAATCTCCTCTTCATCAGTAGAGTATGAAATCTAAATGTTCTCATATAATAAACGACGAGCATGTACAAAAAGAGTAATGAATGTAGATTGTAAGGATAGAAGCAAGTGGAAATCTCTTGCCTACCCCGACGGGAACAAGGCGTGAGTATGTGTGTGTGTGTGCGTGTGTTTGTATAATAAACAAAACCTAAGGGTCATCAGAAATTCAAATAAACATCGAACCAATATTAAATATATCGTGAGGATATAGAGTGTAATGTGAACGATCCCAAAACTCAATGGAATGTTGACTCCAAAGAAGATATTATTGGTAGAGCGCTACACATATTCTTTATATTATAGAGTACGTCCTGTGAGTATGTATAATAGTTTTATATGTATATTTATATTTTGCCTTATCAAACCTTTGCCATTCATTAGGTAAAAAAATTGTGAAAAATGATCGCATATAAAAAGGAATGTACGCACATTAAAAGAAAAAACATTCATATTAATATAAGTTATTCAAAATATTATTTTACGCAATAAACAACAATATAATATATATTTAATCTAGCTAATATTATATTTGAAGCTATAAAGCATGGTTTGTTTTTATTAATTGCTCGCTGGAGTATTAAATAAATTCAAAAAACAAGTAGACACCAGCACAGATACAAAGAAATACTTTATGCACATATTATTTATTAAAATATCTTATCCACCTCACCTTTATCTATACAATATGTTTCCTCGACGGACTCAAGGATTGTTTCATTTTTAAAAAACAACAAAATGTACTTAAATTCTCTTTTTTGTCGATGTACGAATGAACAATTCGAGTTATGTTATTTTGATGTTAGATAAACCTCTTAACTCGTAAATGATTTGCACAAAGCAATATCGCTTATGCCGGCGCTCTGTAGTATATTACCTCTACGGCTGATCCCCTGACGCCAGACGATGTTGTCGGAACTTATTTGGATTTATTTCATCCCCTTTGTTTTGGGAACGTTTTATTGAGAATTTGTATAGATCACGATTTTCGTCGTCAAGGAAACATGCACGACCCTTATTACTCTTACAGATTGATCATTATGTGAGAAGACCATGGTGTCACAACTGTGTGAATAAAACTTCATTACTTTAACGATTAAATCAGTTAGTGACAAAGAAAAATTACATATTGATAGATTGTAAGAAAATAAAAAATATTTTTTTAAATTATTTAAAAAATGTATACATAATGGCTTAAGTAGAATTGAAGCTTAGTGTAGGTATTCCACGCAACCAGATATTTTAGGTGATGATGGTGTAATTCTACGGCATGGTTTGGGCTAAACAGCTTTTCGGAATACAATGAAGCGACTCTTGTTTTTACGCAACGCCAAACAATCGATATATACTGTAGAGTACTTGATCCCGGCAATAGTAAATCAAATCAAAATAACTTTATTCATGTAGGTCATGGAAATGACACTTATGAATGTCAAAAAAAATATTTCTTCTTCTTTCTACAAATAGTGACTCAACTTGGCCACTCGATAAGACTGATAATAAGGTAGAGCAGGATGGTACGGCAATGAAATGAGAGGGCCTCTCCTACCCGCATTATCTGCGGTCGTACTGATTCCTTCCTTTGCAAAACAGTACTCGTATTTAAACCTGCACCATACGAATGCCATTACATGATTTTGCTATTAAGTTAGAGTAATTTATTATCAATTTAGTACTATATTACTATAGGTAATATGCGCAACACCTCTGCAGTAAATGCTGTGCATCGAAGCTGTACAATCAATAGCAATGCGTCAACTTAATATTCGTTTCTAATAAAAACTTGCAACAAAAATATACGAGATGACGAAGTATTTCAAAATTATGAACATAGTGCCTATTTAGAATAATAATTACGACATTCTATACCTGAAAACGTATAATTAAAATGCTTGTAAGAAACATAACGACCTCAATTAAAAATTGCATTCAATTTCAAAACACTGTTTATTTTTCATACCATAATTAGTTTGTTTTAAATTACATCCTTAAACTTAGAATTTATTTTTGTAACAAAAAACTATTTAACTTCATCACCATTCTTTTGGAGACTATTAAGTTTTATCTTCGCCAAATACAATTTTCTGTATTTATATTAATCTGCTTTCTTGTTGATAAAGCCAACATAAAAATTTTGACTTAAAAACTTCTCTCTGGAAGTCCGTTAAAAACCTAATAATAATATAATATAATTATGTACATTGAACAGGCATCTCTAAGACAGTATAAATTCTACAATAAAGTAATTTTTTCTTCAACTTTTGCAAGGGTTTCTCAGGGATTTTATTTCGACACATAAAATGCTGATTTTTATTTCTCGGGGAGTTATGGTATTTAAATTGAATTATTTGATATTCAATTATTTTCCTTTCGCTTTTATAACTTAATTAAATTTGTAAGATCCTTCCATTCAGAATGCGCAACTTTTTCGTTGCGGGTGATATTCACGAAATGTTGGCAATAATTTTCTCATTTATTTATGTTTCCTTATGCTGTATGAGATTTATTATGAACCAGTAAATTTTTTGAGCCTAAGAATTATAAGTTATATTATATAAAGTTCGGGTAGAGCTTTTTCACGTTGGTTATTAATTTTTTTTCTCTGAAGACAACATCTACAGTTGATGTTGAAGACAGCATCGAAAAATACGACAGAGCAACATTGGTATAATACCACTGATGCGCCTATTTCTGCCATGAAGTAGTAATGTGTAAACATCACTGTGTTTAGGTCTGAAGGGCACCGTAGCTAGTGAAATTACTGGACAATTGAGACTTAACATCTTATATTTCAAGGTGACGAGCGCACATGTAGTGCCGCTCAGAATTTTTGGGTTTCTCAAGAATGCACTGCATAGTAATGGGCAAGGCGAATCAATTACCATCAGATGAACATCCTGCTCGTCTCGTCCCTCTTTTGCATTAAAATAAAAATGCCTCGCGAGTTGGGTTAAGTTGGAATGGGAATATTAAATCTCGGAAGCTCAAGTAAATGCCAAAATTGCCCTTATCCCAGCGCTCTTTAAAGTGGAGGTCCGTCCACAATCATCTCTGGTCTGGTGCAGCCCAGTATCAGATTGAACTAATTAAAATGCAAATCTAAGCTCCTCCCTTTTGACCTTAATTTGGCCCTTACTTACCAAACTTATATAAGAGTACATAATATTCAACAGTATTTTAAGTGTAAGCATTTAAGTCACATATCTATTGTAATTTGAGGGGATTTGCACTCTTAGCCGAATTAGCTAATGAAGCACCTGCTTTCAGGTTATAAACGCTATTAGAGATAATTTTTGTAATCGCTCATTTGACTAAGCGCCCCCGCCGCCCGCACCTGTCTCAGTCCCCTTTGTCGTCATATCCCCGCGCCCCTGTACCCCGCAGGCGAGGACTCAGATAAACGGTCGGCCTATATATAAACTGTTCCTCTTCGAAACTATCTAGTTTAAATAATTATCTATAATTTGTCATGAAGGTTGTTTTCAAATTTAATTTGTGTAATAAATCCCAGAAGTGAATGCTGTCACTTTAAAAAATAAAAAAATTGTTAACATTTAAATTAGTAAGAGCGAAATCTTAAGTCAATTTCCTAATATGCAAATATTGGGATTGAGCAATAGATTCTGTAGATAAGACCTGAGAGTTGAACAAAGGCATATCAAGATCATACACACGAACGCGAGACGGCGCAGGTTTGAGTCCATAGTTCATACATTTTGTTTTCAAATAATTTAATTATGTGAATTGTTTATAGTAAGTGACAGGGTCAAGCTCTGTGATATTCTTCTTACCGATCCATTCCTCGTTCTAACTAGTAGTGGTATGACCTCTCTCTCGACAGCAGCAACTGCTAACAACGGTGCAAATATAGCCAGCGATATCAGCCAGATCCCGACGAGCAGGCTGCAGGCTCCTCGTCGTGACGGTATCCAGGGTTGTCGCAGCGACTGCGTGATGGCTAGATAGCGGTCCACTGACATCGCAGTTATTGTGAAAACGCTAGAAGACACTGCCACTCCTGAAAATATATACAAATTCATTCGAGTATCATATAAAATTTACCAACACTTTGTTATGTTTTTAAAGTGATACTCGTAACCCTCACTTCTGGGATTAATTACACAAATAAAACTGAAAACAAAATTTTATAAACGATGCGGGACTCGAACCCGTGACCTCTCGCGTCCCGTGCGAGCGCTCTTTCCCAGTACCCGAACGGTTTTCAGTTTAATTTGTGTTACTATCACTTTTGCAGTGTTAGATTTTTGGCTCTTTTTCGACTTTTGTGGAATTTATACACGCAGATTTCTTTTCATTCTATTCTTAAGACTTACATACATAAGATGATTGCTGGCCAATAATATTAACATAGGTCATAAGAAATATTGTTACTAATACATTTACTAATATACATGGAGATCTTTTGAATTAAATCACTAATAATATTATGAATATGAATGTAAGTTTGTTCGTTATGATTTTACGCCGGAAGTATTGAAATGATTTTGATGAAATTTGGTACAGCGATAGACTAGAGCTTGGGAAAGACTAGACATAGGAAAGGAAAAATCCATAGTTCCATCGATCTGAAAATTTGAAATTCACGTCGATGAGCTATAACTATTCCAATAGAAGGTTTAGTTTACCATAGAAATCTTCCTCGGAGTAAGATTCATATAATATCTTAGGAACGGGAGCGAAAACGGGAACCGGAACTGGAATAGGACATGAATTAATCTTCAATTCCAAACTGACCTGTCAAACATACCTGAGTGAAGTAGTGGCCTAGTGTCGCTATGTTTGGCATAGGCTAGTGTCGGGAACCGCTGGCAATTATGATTAATTTTGAAGAAATCACCAGGTAAGATATAAAACTCGTAACAAACAAACATACCAGGCTTTACACGTATTTAAGAAACTTTGTTTCAATTACTGGTGAAGTTCTTTGAAAACTTCCACGTAAACCAAAACAAAAGTAAAACTTGTCACGCTTTTGAATGCGTTCTGTTAATTGAATCATATGTTGTAAATTTATCATTGTGTAGGACAGGAATATTGCTGGCATGTGGAAAGTGGCTGAGGTAATTATGATGATAAAACTCAGAAAGTAACCATGAGAGGTAAAGTCTTACAGACCTATTTAGTTACAGCCCATAATGCCTAGACTTTTTGAAAGACTGTTCATGAAGCAATTTAAATAGAAATTCAACCATCGATCAAGTCGAAATCATAGAATGTTTCTACCACATAATTTTAGATGTCACGCAAACTTTTCAAGAAGAGAATGAAGTATGAAGGCCTTATGTACAAGCTAAGGAATAAGTTTCCTAGTTGGAATACCATAGAAAGCGATAAGTTACATATACAGTTGTTATGGCTGTAAGGATCACCTCATTAACAGTTAACAACAAAGTCCGTGATACAAAAAGATTCTTATACCAGTGTGGACTTATTCCACGTCATAAATATTGTTTTCAAATTTAATTTATGTAAGTGTAAAGAACACAAGAGCATACAGTAATCCCCTTAAATTAGACTATAAGAAACGTGACAACGGACAGCTATTCTACTTAGTAAATTGATTTAAAAATAACTGATTATTAGTCTAAGGCCAGATTGTTATTAAAATGATATAATCGAATTTTTATAAAAACAATTACTTCATAATGATTCATTTAACATGCAGAGTATAATTAAGATACAACTATTGTAACAAATACTGATTATACAGCTCGTAGCATATTTATTAAAACATCAAAAATACTATAAATTTTCAGGCCTGTTTTATTTCTCGTTATTGCGAACGGTTCAGTAGTTTTCGCAGTATAACCGAAGGACCAGTGTGAGGCTCCTTTGCACCATGATGGCTATATTATGGATACAACAACGGAGCTTTTTCCTGCCGTGAAGCAATAATGTGTAAGCATTACTGTGTTTCGGTCTGAAGAGCGACAGCTAGTGAAATTACTTCACAAATGAGACTTGACAACATATGTTTCAAGGTGACAAGCGCAGTTGTAGTGCCGCTCAGAATTTTTGGATTTTTCAATAATTCTGAGCGGCACTCTATTACAATGATTGGCAGGGCGTATTAATTACCAACCGCTGAACGTACTGTTCTCCTCGTCCCATATTTTCAAGAAAACAAAAACGGCTCTCCATTTTTTTGTATAGATTATAACTTCATATTAAATGATGATATTAAAAGACTATAAAGTGTCTGTTTATGTTTGAAATGAAGCTCGTTAAAAACTTCATTTTGAACAAGTTTTAATTAAGAAATCCTAATGAAAAATAACTCACATAATTGGCGTAAGAAATTGAGAGTCTGTGCTAATTAATTGATTCTATCGAATGAAAGGGTTGGCAGCGGAATTGGTTGAATAACGAACTTCTAACGCTTAATGTCCACGAAATCCTATTCCAACAACCATAATACAATAACTATACTAGTATTGTAGATCACACAGGTGAATATGTAATGTGAGAGCCGTAACACAATCATACACCACTATAGTCCGAGTAGGAATTGATTCTTTTACCCGTGTTAAACACTCTGCTTTTCATTTCGAATATGAGGTTAAAACTAGTTTTTTATCCAAACTATTATATTATATTAATATTAGTAGTACCTATTTAAAATTGTCAAATTAGGACAATTTATGTCGACTTTTTAAATTTTAAATATGGAACTCACCGCGTAATTGTTGCGGATTATTTCTCTCAAAGAATTTTGCGCTAAGTTCACACTGGCTGTTTAGAAAGTCACATGGGCGCAGCATTTTTTTAAATAGTTTTTTTTACATAAAATTCTTCACAGCTGACAGCAGTTCTATTTTTAAAGTTCATTCCGGCCCTTAGGTGCGAAGTAATTTGTATACGTTTTTTCCATTACTTTCCGAGTATGAGAAATGAAAATACATTTTTCATGTTTGAATTTTATCAATCTAGCAAAAAATAAAAATTACATACACGTACAAGATAGAGTGATAATGCAAAGAAAAACTTCGCATATTAAATGATACTATGCAGTGATGATGCATACTTAAGAGCAAATATATGCACATGTATATATCTAGACGTGGCATGCATATATAACACGTGAGTGTATCTAGCTGTGGCTGTTTCTTAGTTAACATGGATTTTATCTTGATATTCATTGGATATAAGAAAAAAACAAGGTGTTCTATGTCTATTAATATGTCAATTTACACCATTGATTTGGTGTTAATTAATCACCCACCCTTCAATTGGGAACTGTACATGAAGCCGAAACGAATGCTAAATTACCTTCATTAATCTCCGATAGCAATTCTCTGTCGAAGATCTGTTCGAATTTCCAGGAATATTCGAATAGAAGTAATATGCGTAATGGAGAGGTTTTGTCCTTTTTTATTGTTACTGCGTAATATAAGATCACAGATAACTGTACTTATTTAAAATTCAATGAGATATTTTTTAAGTATCATATAAATTCGATGTACTTATATAAACAGTGCGGTTTTCAAGGAGCTTTCTTCCACGTACTACAAAGCTGTGGAATGAACTTCCTTGTGCGGTGTTTCCGGGACGATACGACATAGGTACCTTCAAAATACCTTCCTTAAAGGCCGGCAACGCTCCTGTGATTCCTCTGGTATTGCAAGAGATTGTGGGCGGCGGTGATCACTTAACAATAGGAGACCCGTACGCCCCTTTGTCCTCCTATTCTATAAAAAAAACACTATCTACGGTGCTGCAACTTGTAATTTCATCTGTACCTGTTGAATTTTAATCTAATAACGTTTTATAATTTTGGGTAGGTACAATTCAATTAGGTGGTAGACTTAAATAACTTGGACCAGGGAAAAGCGCGACAGCATTGAAACATAAACCCACATAATATGGAATAAAAACAAACGCTATATCAACCGACCCATTTGAAAAGATTCAACATTTGTATCAATCTAATCAATTTGTATCAATAAAGTCTTTCTTTAATAATTTACGCTATCACATTTTCTTACCACACACCGATAAAGAAGCTACAGATTTACAGGAATGGTAGTAAGTAATATTATAGGGTAAATTTTGAATTTGACACCACTTTATACGACGTAATAACTTCTTTGAATACTATACCTACATCCGCCACGAGTTCATAATAACTTCAGCTTTGTTCCCGGGCTTTTCCTTAGAAAGCACCTAACTGTAATTTCCGGCTCAAAACAAGCTGTCGTAAGGTAAACTACACAATGGGAATCAGAGAGCAAAATTTAGTATTGTTGGGAAACAAATGGACTTCATTTGCTGGCAGATATGACCTTTCTTTTTGATTAAGTATAACCTTCCTGCTGTCCGGTATTTTCACTGCATTTAAAAGCTATCATATTTATGCACTCGATGCAATATGAACGCAATGATGCATTCATATTTCATCGAGTGCAAAATGAAATGCATAGTGTTTCACACAGGTATACCTCATTTACCGATAAGACTTTATTTTATTTTAATATATTTAATCTACACCTATGCTTTAAATCCTCTATTAAAGATTCTAAAACAGTTAGCTTATTGCCAACATTAAAGCACCCAATGTCCTAATAACCATTACATCATCCAAACGAATGTTGTAATGAAATTCAGTACAACATTACAACACTCTTTTGCATGATTTAATGGTTACTAGGACTGGCTTTTTTAATGTTAGCAGTAAGCTAACTGTTTCAGAATCTTTTATATTATGGGTGTAGATAAAGTCTTGTATGCAACTGTTGATAATTAGGTATTAAAAACTCATGTGATACTATTATCACCCACATTCGTGTTTTAATACCCCTTATTACACAACAGTTGCATAAATAACTATTAATTAATCAATACAACTAGATTAATTGGTAGCCGCTGTCTGAAATTTTTATTTTTTGTGAGAATTTGTGATGAATAAAAACGTGTCTTATACTTTTTATTTGTCTTTATGTTCTTTTATAACTCAATCGTTAATCATGTAACTGGTTCACGGATAGGTTATAATATATTGGATAACTTTATTTCGTTTATTTCGAAGGTTTTGGTATAATATAATATGATGTTTTTGTATACATATTTGTATACATTAACGATATTTGTTGGAGGTATCGTAAAAAAATAAGCAGCCTGGGAGCTTTCAACGAAAACGCTGTCTAAGCCATTAGAGATAAAAACAAAATAATGTAGGGTGGGATTGTGTATTAATATACGTAAAAAATTAAAAAATTAACAATTATAAAGCAGTCATATGAAAGCTGTTAACTCAAATACGATTTTAATCCTTATCATTTTATTAATAAATATTATAGTCATTCAGAAATAAGTTTTTGTTTCATTTTTAACTCATTAACTTCGATTACATATTTGCAATCGCTAAAGGCTACATTATTCCCTAAAACCTGAAACATTTTTTTTTCTATTGACAAAACAGCGTCTGTCGGGTTCGCTATTAAGATATAAATTATGCATTCTGCATGTGTGTTTTTCATGGTTCAGATTATGTAAGATTGTCATTTCAATGTATTTTGCGAAGACAGCGATATCTGTTGCCACACATCTCATTTTACCGAATGTTCTCTTAGTAAGTAGTCATCCCCACCTATATGATATTCGGGCTCCTGTTTCCACAAGTAAACCACTATGTCGGGTCCATTTTGCGTGCAGTATTCGTCAGTTACTCCAACCAGCCCAGCTCCTTCCAGAAGTTCAGAACATACCTGGGGTATTCGCAGACTTCTTGGATTGACCTTGTAATACTTAAGGTTTCTGCCCGTTGTATAGCCACCAATTTCAGGATTACGTGCGTAACCATTTCATCCTCGGCTAGACAGTGAAAAGGTGCTTGTTTAGTGATGTGTGACCTGTTAGGATGCCTATCTCTATTACGATGTCATGTCTGTTGAGGCTGATAAGTCTACGTGTCAGTTTGGGCGATAGTGCAGGTACATATGTCTACTGTGGTGCAGGTATCGCTTCTTTCGACTGTCTACAGCTTGAGACATTCATCCATCGCCACCTGTTTTATGGTGTTTGTCAAAGTGACAGTTAGTAGTTTGCTAGAGGACCCAGTCTGCTGCCACCGTGCTAAGTGGAACTACATATGAAAGGCTGTTGGTGTTCGTCGAACGTGCCGGTCTATGTATTGAAGGCTATGTGAGTATTTCTTTGTGTTTTTTGCATATAGTTTGGGGGCTATTGCGCTATAGTTAGTTGTAGCTGTGGTTGCCATCAATCGTGTGGTACGCGGACGGAGTTTAACTCCAGGGCCCAACTCCATTAAAGTCGTTGCGAGACTACTATCAGCACAGTTTAGGTTACCCAAAACAGCATTCGATTGAAAATTATGAAGAACGAAGATTTTTACAATTTACAGCTCAGTAAATAGTGTTTTTATTCCTCGATTTTTTTTATTCCTTATCATTTTAATCGTGTACGGTTTTCGTAAGTTATTTTACGTAGTAACCATAGAAAGCAAAATGACAAACCCTTTCCATTTTAGGAGTAGATTTGAGTATGTATCTCCTATATACATAGCGCAAATAACCTCTATGTACACATTCCTGGACACTAAGTTTCTATTTCCTATATACATGGAGGTGTTATTGGAGATTATAGATTTACAATGGTTGCGGCTTCAAGCACGAAGATCATTATCGAAGCCAATTAATAACATGCTCAATTATTAATAAACACTAAAACAAAGGAGTATTTTTTATACCAATAACGGACGAGATGAGCAGGACGTTTAGCTGATGGTAATTGATGCGCCCTACAATGCAGTGCCGCTCAGGATTCTTGAAAAACCCAAAAATTCTGAGCGGCACTACAACTGCGCTGATCTCATTGAGACTTAAAATGCTATGTCTCATTTGCCCAGTAATTCCACTAGCTGCGGCGCCCTTCAGTCCGAAACACAGTAATGCTAACATATTACTTCTTCACGGTAGAAATAGGCGCCGTTGTGGAACCCATAATCTAGCCGGCATCCTGTACAAAGAAGCCTCCCAGTGGTTAAATTATGATACTTACCAAAAAACATGTCGCCGTTTATCTTATTCCCTGCGAGATCGAATCAGAAATGAGGAGATCCGTAGGAGAACCAAAGTTACCGACATAGCCCAATGATTGCGAAATTGAAGTGGCAGTGGGCAGGGTACATTGTTCGATGGACAGATTGCCGTTGGGGTAGTAAAGTCCTTGAATGGCGACCACGTCCTGGAAGAAGCAGTGTTGGTAGGCCCCCCACAAGATGGACCGCCGATCTGGTCAAGATCACCGGAATACGTTGGATGAGGGCAGCGCAGGACCGATCGTCGTGGAAATCTTTGGAGGAGGTCTTTTTCCAACAGTGGACGTCTTCCGGCTGATGATGATACAGCTGTCGAACTTACTTTACATAAAACGAGAACTGCTTACCTTGTAAAAAGTTTACTGTCTTGCACATAACTTCTCCGAAATACCACAGCAGGGTAACAGATTTGGAGATCTGAACGGGCATACAGAACAACGTCACCAGTAGATCAGCGACTGACAGGTTCACCAGAAATATATTCGTCACACTGCAAAAGAAAACGTTCATTAACAAAGTCACCCGGATAATAACATATTTACGCGTGAAGAAAGAACAATCTGTAATGTTTCAAAGTAAAAACCCTCATTTCTGGGATTAATTACACAAATTAAATTTGAAAACAAAATTCATGAACGATGCGGCACTCGAATCCGCAACCTGTCACGTTCCATTCGAGCGCTCTTCCACTGAGCCAACCGTTTGAGTGACGTATCGATGATAAATCTTGTTCAGCTCTCCCATTTCAAATTTGATGTGTGTGAAGAAAGAACTAAGCAAACACACTTTCCAAATTTGGAGATACTTTTCAGAAAATTAAGTATTATTAAAAATATAAGAATGTAATTATTTAAATAATAGATAAGGAAAGTACATATGAAATAAGTTTTGTAAACTATTTTCCCTACACAAATAATATTGAGAAGTGAATAATAGTACTCAATTAATATTCAGACCCAACAATTCTGGTTGTTGAAAATAAGTAACTCATTTAAAGCGAAGCTGAGCTGTTGTTTACAGCATTTCACCCTTAGTAAAGGTCAGGAAATTATTCGCGGTAAACGGAAACTTAAAGAGACATTAGTTCGGGAAATAGCAAACGTCAGTACAGTCACACCGTGAACGGTGGTCTTTGATAAATTGTCAGATTCACTGAAAAGATATATTTATCGTTGATCATTTGATTGCTATTATTATGTACGAAGTGGCCTTGACTTAGACAATGGAGAGGGCTATGATAATCGGAATTTCCCTGAGAGATCGAATCAGAAATGAGAGAACTAAAGTTACCGGCATAGCTAAATGATTGCGAAACTGTAGTGGCAGTGGGCAGGGCACATAGTTCGACGGACAGAAGGCTGTTGGGGCAGTAAAGTCCTCGAATGGCGACCACGTACCGGAAGACGTAGTGTTGGTGGACCGATCGTCGTGGAAATCTTTGGGGGAGACGTTTGTCCAGCAGTGGACGTCTTCCGGCTGATGATGATGATGATGATGGCTTTGACTTTTTTTTCTAACTTTTTTGTAAATTACGTAACAGTCCTCA
Organism: Leptidea sinapis; assembly: GCF_905404315.1. Lineage (NCBI taxonomy): Eukaryota > Metazoa > Arthropoda > Insecta > Lepidoptera > Pieridae > Leptidea > Leptidea sinapis. The sequence continues at coordinate 6,867,795 of NC_066292.1, read as the reverse complement.
AACTTAAAATAAAAAATTATCCATTGAAATCATAGAGTAAATACTTTTATCCACACCCATGCTTTAAATCCTCTATTAAAGATTCTGAAACAGTTAGCTTATTACCAACATTAAAACACCCAATATCGTAATAACCATTACATCATCCAAACGAGTGTTGTAATGTTGTACTGAATTTCATAACAACACTCCTATGTTTTTTTTTATCCCTTCATGCGCAAAGAGTATCAACAAACAGCCACATTTTTATTGCTCGATGCGTGGTATCTGTATGAATTTCAAAAAAAGAACATTTTCGTTTACGCGCGTTTCACACTACCAGAACGTGGCGCGCCGTAAAAAAAAGTAGGTTGTTCGAAGCCCCGCCACTTTTCTTGAGAAAATGAGCGATTGACGTTTTGACAGCACACCGCCGGATATTTTAAACGGTGCAAAAGAACATAATATTCAAGTGAATTTTAATAATTGCACTATACAAAATGTAAATTACTACTAAAATAAATAATGAAGTATTTCATAAACACTTAGTTTATTTGTATAAAATCAGTAATGGATGATAATAATTTACTACTAGGACTGGCTGTTTTAATGTTAGCAGTGAGCTAACTGTTTCAGAATCTTTTAAAGGATTCATATTCTGGGTGTAGATAAAGTCTTGTATGCAACTGTTGATAATTAGGTATTAAAACACTCATGTGATACTATTAACCCACATTCGTGTTTTAATACCCCTTATTACACAACAGTTGCATAAATAACTAATAATGATAGAACTATAATAAAAATTCTTTCGTGTTTGTGATGACTTAGAATGAACCGTCAAAAAACCACATAGAACCCACCTCAAAGTACTATTTATTTTTATTTTTTATATTTATTTAATAGGATGCATTTCCACAGGCCAGATATTTGTTTTCTTCTTAGCCTGCGGAGAGTTATAATTTCCCGCAACACCGCTTTTTCTTTTCCTCCTTATGCATCAAGAATTATGGTATGGTATGGTATGAAACTAAAAATTTTAGTAAAAATATGCAGCATGTGGTTCTTACGTCTTGTTAATTTTTTATATATATTAGGGTAATGGAAATCACGTGATGAAGTGGTGAAGCACCGCCCATGTACATAACACCAGGGTCGTAAATGAACTAATTTTTTTTTATATTTCATGGGCACCATGGAGGAACAACGACATGAAGAGATCAATGCAGCAATGATAATAGCAATCCTTCATGATCTGCAGCAACTACTTCATGAACATTTTGCATGTCGAGCTAGCCCGCAAATCAAACAGTGACAACTTCAAACACAGAAAAAAACATTGAAAGATGACGTTCGCCATCAATTCAGCCCAATACACAGAGTAGAATATAATCATACAGGCCATATTACTTTTATATTCTACTTCTCCGACATATTTTTACTAGCTGACCCGACAATCGTTGGTCTGTAGATAATTTAAAAAATACCGTTTGTTTTGTTATTCAGAATTATTTCGTAAAAACTGCTCCCTGTTGTTATAATAATAATGTTTCACAGTGGAACTGTCAAACCGTGCGTCACTAAATTCTCTCATAGAAAATATGTCTATGTAAAACAAAATTGAAAATAAAAATCATTATGGGTCCCAAATCGAAATAAAAACTATCCTATGTCTCAAGTTGGACTAAACTGCACTCCATGAAGTAATCCCCATTAAGATCCGTTCATTAGTTTAGGAGACACGTCATTTATATATAGTAAGATATATATTTTTATCAATTTAAATAAAAACGACTGTTGTTGAAAAACCAAACATTTCATTTGCTTCACGAAGCCACTATTTTACTCTAAAAAACTATAAATACTTAACTTTCTGAAATCTTTTATCTATACTGCGACAACGGTTAAAATAATTTTAGTTGTCTTTCCATTAAGGGAGAAAATTGTTTCGTTCCATTGTGTTTACATTTGAAAAGCCATTAAGCTTCTTGATCGCTCTTCAAAACAAAGTGACATCAATAAAACAATTTAATATTCTATGTATTATTCAACGACAAAATAAACAAGAAAATTATGAATTCAGTATTATCTTTGTTAATTAAAAATTAATTGAATTCAATGGATTTTGATGTTTGTTTTTTCTATATTTTAGTGTAGAAAAATATAATAAAATATGAGGTTACAGTTTATCTGTAAGCTGCTAAGTGATCACTACCGCCCAAGCTCTATTTTTCAATATGTAAGGTTCTGATTATGGGATCCATGGAAAAGTAACTTAACTCTTCAATTCATAGGAGCAAATCAACGATACTGGGCGGAATGTTTGACTGCTATTGGGATAATTGAGTCGTAGTCAAATATGCTGATCAATGGAACTCTTTAACGACTTACAGTAAGGGTGCGATCTGTGACAGAAGCATAAGTTTCTACCAACTGAGCCAACCGTTCGAGTTACGTATTGTTGGTAAATCTTGTATGTCTTGTTTAACTCTCAGGTTGTAGCTTCATCTACAGGATCTACTTTCCAATAATTGATAACCTACTCAATCCCAATATTTGCATATTAGAAAATTTTATTAACATGTCGCTCTTTCAAATCTAAGCAATTTGTTATTTTTTAAAGTGATAAGCCTCACTTCTAGGATTAATTACACAGACATTTACCAGTGGGAGGCTCCTTTGCACAGGATGCCGGATAGATTGTGGGTACCAGAACGGCGCCTATTTATGCCGTGAAGCAGTAATGTGTAAGCATTACTGTGTTTCGGTCTGAAGGGTGCCGTAGCTAGTGAAATTACTGGGCAAATGAGACTTAACATCTTATGTCTCAAGGTGACGAGCGCAATTGTGGTGCCGCTCAGAATTTTTTATTTTTTCAAGAATCCTGAGCGGCACTGCATTGTAATGGACAGGGCCACCAGCTGAACCATCAGCTGAACGTCCTGCTCGTCTCGTCCCTTATTATCATAAAAAAAAAAAGACATGAAAATTAAATTTGTATAAATAATCCCAAACTGAAAAAAAAAATATTTCAATGTCGGAGTACAAAAGTACTATATACACATATATCACATATATTATAATAGAGTAAATAGGTAGAGATAATTGTAAACGTTGTGTACGTTGAACCTTTAATTATCTTTCCATGTGCAAATACTTTTAAATTGTTAGTTTGTTCAGGCAAAGCCGGACCCATGTCCATAAATTAATATTAAAATAGAAGTTTTTAATTAATATACATTATTCCTATAATGTTTAATACATATTTCAACATGATAATGCTTTTTGAATTATTTTTGCAATTTCAACATTCAACCACACATCGGCTGAAACTGGAACATTTTGTTTTTCACACTAACGTGCTTATTTTTAGCAAAAATATTAGCAATAAACCTAGTTTAAATAAAACACTCTTAAAGGATTAAAACGCGTGTAATTGTTACTGTGTATATTTATTTTAGCTAGCCAAAAACGAGATCTGGAAAGGTCTTGAAACGTCAGGTTAACTAAAATAAAATAAAAATTTAACTTTTACGCAAAAATTTAATGTAAAAACACAGTTTCAATTACACGCGTTTTAATTCTTTAAAAGTGTTTTATTTAAATGTGTAACACTCGCAATAATCAAAAGAAAATACTATTTAACTTAGTTTTTCACATTTAAAAAAATGCAATGCAGTAACAGTGCAGTAGCAGTTATCTTACAGAATTGCCTGCAGGCATTATTGATTGAAATCAAAAATTTTCATCTCAAATATTGCGCTCGTGATTTTGATGTAACGTCGTATTAGCCAAATGTAACATAATCGACCATTTTGTATATAATCAAATAGAATACTTCATAGGCCTACGTGTAACTATAACTAGTGTACGTATACACTGACCTGGCTATTATTCACCTAGCCTTAGCAGCGACTTCGTAGAGACTACGTACTCACGTATGTCTACGAAGTTCGTAGCCTGACTACGTTAATTGTGAGCACGCCTACGCCTATATCGAATAGGCCTCTTTCTGATATAATGCTGGTGTTTCGTTGGCCCTCCCCTTCCATTACCCTGCATGCTCCAGAAGCCCCTCTACGCTTCACCAGTAATTTCACTAGCTACGGCGTCATTCAAACCAAAATACACATGTGTTTCTTGCGTTCGTTACTGCTTGATAGTAGACTAGTTAGCAACCTGAACAAAGAGCCTCCCACTTGTAAATACAACGATATGTTTGTACAGAGAAAGTAAGGTTTCTTTTTATACTAATACACCCTGTCCATTACAATGCAGTGCTACTCAGGATTGACAAACCCAAAAACTCGGAGCGGTACTACAATTTCGCTCGACACCCTGAGACATAAGATGTTAAGTCTCATTTGCCTAGTAATTTCACTAGCTACGGCGCCCTTCAGACCGAAACACAGTAATGCTTTCACATAATCTAGCCGGCATCCTGTGCAAAGGAGCTTCCCACTGGTGAGGTAATTTCTTAAACACAACAGCATTTTAAGACAAAATAGCAAGAGAAAACTTACCTAGATAAATAAACCCTTTCGGCTTGCGTGGTATTTTATTAATGTTAATATGTAAAAATGTACTTTTGTATTATTGTTTCTGATCGATAAATGCGGAAATAGAATTTAACCAAATCAACATACTGTAAATTAAACGATGTGACCTCAATTAGACACCGACAATCGAAAGGTGAAAGTAATACTGACATGTTATTTATAGTCGCAACAAAGGGTTGACCGTACAAATAAACCGCATTGATATATTCTTCAAAATTGGATTAGCATTGAATAAAACCTTGACGAAATAAAATAAAATGCTTTAATTTAATCTTATTAACACAATGATAAGCAGCATTTAATTAAACGGCAAGAAAATATATTTGATTTAAATAAAAAAATGCTCGGTTGATCGAACTTGTCAATAAATTACCTTCACCTACACCACTTTTAGCTTGCTCGGTAACTTAAAAAAGTAAAGGAATAAATACTAGTTAAAAAAAACTAAGAAACACGCTTTTTATAGAAAACCTAACTAAAATTACTCGCCTAAAGACGATAGATGAAAATTATATAAATTAACAAAAATCTCAATTTACAAATTGAAAATTGGAATAATTTTATATAATTAATGTAGTGTCACCGGTCCTCGATAAATCTACAAAGTTTGAACGAAATCTGGCCGTTTAAAGTGGGTCAAAATCGCTGTGGTTTTTGTTTTCTCTTTTACTCTGTTATAAGCACTGTAAGCCAAAAAAGGCTTTTGCTATTTAGTTGATATTTTTTCATTTAATGGTGATATAGATTCATAAACTAGTTACAAAACATCTAAATCGAAATGAGTCACAAATAAACTATACTGTACAAAAACTGTTTCTACAGAGAGTCCTTAAGAGAGTTTATAAATTGAAATATTTCAATTAATTTCAAGAATTATTAAAATATACCGTAAAACTTAGCTCTTGTTAAAAGTTTTTAGACAAATGTTCTACAGATTTTACGATCAACTCATCTGCCTCCATTCTTAACAAAGTAAACAGTAGAAAATATTTCATTATTGTTATCTCCTCTCTGCTTTAATTTGAAGCTATTTAAATTATTATTCGTTTGTAATTGAGTATAAAAGCCTTAAGGTACCAGTGTACCAGTGGGAGGCTCCTTTATACCAGGGGGAGGCTCCTTTGCACAGGATGCCGGCTAGATTATGGGTACCACATCGGCGCCTATTTCTACCGTGAAGCAGTAATGTGTAAGCAGTACTGTGTTTCGGTCTGAAGAGCGCCGTAGCTAGTGAAATTACTGGGCAAATGAGACCTAACATCTTTTGTCTCAAGGCGACGAGCGCAGTTGTAGTGCCACTCAGAGTTTTTGGGGTTTTTCAAGAATCCTGTGTGGCACTGCATTGTAATGGGCAATCTGTTATGGCAGTAAGTTGTTATCAAAAATTTGATTGTACATTTCAGTTGTTTTAAACAAGTAGGACCATATCAATTCGTCTGTAGACCTACGAAATGATTTTTTTTTTATGACAGTAAGGGATGAGACGAGCAGGACGTGACAGCTGATGGTAATTGATACGCACTGCCCTTTACAATGCAGTACCAATGATTTCACAATGCCATCATTTATACTAATAAAAATAAAATGGTAAATTGTTTAATGGTCTCTCGTGTTTCTTTTCTAAGTAAGGTCATTGTCACACCCATAGGAATAATAACTTGATATCTTCGGATTAATTGTGAATTGATATTAATTTGTATCAAAAATATTTTTAAAAGTCAGTTTTGTAGTTTTATATACATAAACATCCGATTCGAAATATTATTGAATAAAATCTATTTGTTTTGTAGTCTGCGCGATCATACTCGTACGTGTCATATCATTACATTCTGAGTGTTTGATGTCATTTCTCACATTATTCGGAACATTGAACTGTGAAATAAGTACCACTTCTGTCATACTGAAACATATCTGATTTAACAATGACATCATTTATATTAATAAAAATAAAATGGCAATTTGTTTAATGGTCTCTTGTGTTTCTTTTCTAAGTAAGTTCATTGTCACACCCATAGGAATAATAACTTGATATCTTCGGATTAATTGTGAATTGATATTAATTTATTAATTTGTTTCAAAAATATTTTATATTAGAAGTCAGTTTTGTAAGTTTATATATATAAAAATCAGATTCGAAATGTTATTGAATAAAATATATTTGTTCTGTAGTCTGAGCGATTATACATGTTATCAGTACATTCTGAGTGTTTGATGTCATTTCTCACATTATTCGGAACATTGAACTGTGAAATAGAATACTTTAGCACGCACGCCTACGCTTTGAAAAACACTTAGAACTTAATATGTACTTTATATGTTTCTAATGACTGAATTGTATAGGGCAGGTTTATTTTGCAATGGGAGAACAAATATTAATCTTGCATTATACATGTGCTTAACCAGACTAAGTTTCACTGTGGCTGATTTTTAAGACTTGTTCTGGTCTTTTAAAATATCATATAACGAAAGCTATTGATGCAATGCAATTTAAGTTGGAAATGGGCAGGTCATGTTATTCGACTCCCGGATAAAAGATGGACAAAGAATGCAACTGAATGGCGTAGCCCAGTTGGGAAACGAAAGAATGAAATGAATGAAACTGGAGGAATAAACTGGAAAAAAACGGCTCTAGACAGGAAGACTTGGAAAAATCTGGAGGAGGCCTTTACTCGTTGAGAGATTATAATGATAAACTGAGATTCTAATTAACATTATTATATTTTAAGATTAACTAATAAATATTACCTACTACATACACAACTCAATTAATTTATACAATTGTGAATTTTAACTTTTTAACTGTATTATGCTTCTATAACGTCAAAAATAACTCTTAAAATGCATGTATAAAACTTATTTTGTAAACAAAATATATTAGAATGGATGAATAAAAGGCTTTTTTATTATTATTTTTAGAGTAAGTCTCCACACCCCGATTCTCTTCCACAAATTGTTATATCTAAAAACCTAACGCTTTACTTTCAGATGAAAACCTATTAAAAGTGATCTAAAACACATACTCATTTGTGACCTTTGATAACGTTCCCACGATTTTATTTGAGGAATCATTGAATACAACCTGAATGCTATAGAACTGAAAACACTCTATTTTCAAATAGTCCGACGAGCGCGCTTTCTCCGTCTGTTTTCTAAATTCCAAAGATCCATTACAATATTATTTATTTAAGTTTGAAACATAATGTATATTATTTACATTGAGATTGTTCACTAAAGATGTTTGATTTATAAAGCCTTTCGATGAGCCCATTTACATTTGATTTAGAGTATCTACAGTGACGTGGCGCTAAGCGAGTGTAAACATTGACTTAGTGTTTAAAAATTTAAATAAAAAGAAATAGTGTACATGTATGAGTAAATTATGTTTTAAAATATAGTTTCCACTCTAATAAAACATATATATTGTTGGCAAAACTTAATAATCTTTAAATAAAGTAAAAAGTGCAGTTCAAATTTTGTGATGTTGTGGTCGGAACTATTGCATCATCTTCGACGTTAAGCTAAGCTAAGTCATTTGTTGGAATATACCTAACGTAACATTACCGCCAGCTGATTGAAGGAGAATAAAAGAGAAGTTTTTTTGTAGTGAGAATAATATAGATTATTTAATTAAGTACCTATATAGGTTCCGACGCGAGTTCCGAAACCTACACGAGAGCTGATCGCCGACATAATTGAATAAATAAAATAATTATTTTCGTATTATATTAAATTTATGTGCAATTTTTATCTGACTATATATCGTCAGGTAAAGTGTGAATTAATGTAATTAAATCTGCGCTGTACATGTATACTAAGGAATTCAACTTTTAAAATTCGTGAGTTCAAACAAAATATCGGAACATTAAGTTTTACAAGAAAGTGAACATTTGAATTCATCAAAAACGTTGGTAAATATAATAATTCACCAATAATAAAACAATAATATATATTTTATAAACAAAACAATTATTATTTTGAAATGATTGTGACTTAAAAAGTGCAGGGTAGTTGTAAATCATTTGTGTGAATCAGCCGAGTTCCGGATTACCTTGTCTCCACAGTACGCTTGACATTGAAGACAATTTAACTAGTGCTAACAGACTAATAAATTCGCAAGTTAGATCATAGCAGCGTTGGAGTATTGTGTAGTGAGGTGGACTGATTCGGCGGAACGTCGAGGGTTCTATCCACGGTGCCATTTCGACATAATTTTTTTTTCTATGTTTTTTTTTTTTGTTTATTCTTATTTCAAGTATTTTAATTATTATTATTATTTATTTTACTATTCTTTAATTAACCGCGTGGTACAGTAGATTTTTAAATTTTACAAACCATGGAGACTAATAACATTACTCTGAGAAAAAGAAAACCCAAATTTCACACTTCATTTTGTCTAGAACAAGACGAGTCAATGGACTCATTATGTTTGGAAACAGCAAGAAGCCTGCCAGACTTGTCTACAATAGTTACACAAGAAGAAATTATTGATTTAAAAGAAGAAATCACAAGTCTTAACATGCAGCTAAATAGTGCACACACGGAGATTTTCACACTATCAGGAGAAATTAATGAATTGAAGAAACTAATAACGGAACAGAGAAATCAAATAGAAGTCCTTAAAAAAGTGTGTTTTAGTCCAAGAAACACTATTGTTTCTTGGACTAAAACATATAAACACTTCTTTAAAAAAAAGGAATAATCCTAGATTATTGGAATTAGCTCAAACCTTACAATTAGATTCGAGTTATACTGAAACAAATCAAGAATCGGAAATTCCCACAAATTCAAGTACTAAGGAGTTCATACAAGAATCGGAGTCATCCTGCATTTGTTTAGAAAAAACTTATGAGAAGACAGCAGTATGTTCGAGTGAGGGATGCGTCCCTACGCCAACTACGAGTACACAGGGAGAAACTTTCAAAATAAGGGAAGAAGAAATAAATCCTTCATCGGTTAGTGACACGGACACCAAACCTGAAAATTCAAAAGAGAATTCAGACAAAATGCGAATTATGATACTTGGCGGACAACAATGTGTAAATTTAGCAAGATCCCTTATCCAATCACGTCAGAATACTAAATACGAAAACTATCAAATATTTTCTTTCGTTAAACCTCATGCAACGTGCGATGAACTCGTTGCGACGTTTAATAATACTGAATTTAATCATAATGATAAAATAATTTTGTGTTTAGGCGAACAGGATAGTAATCCTTACAAAATTAAGCCTACTTAATAAATCTATCTTTTGAAGAAGGTACTTTCCCATCAAATTTAAAAAAGGCAAAAGTAACACCCTTACTCAAAGCGGGTGATAAAAAGGATATTAACAACTATCGACCAATCACACTCATTCCTGTTATCTCAAAAATTTTTGAAAAGATACTGCACAAGCGATTAACATCTTTTTTAACTAAACATAATATCATTTTGGAGGAACAAAATGGTTTCCAAAAAGGAAAATCAACAACTTTAGCGTGTTTTTCGCTAATAAAAGAAATATCGGAATGCATGGACACAAAAATTCCAGTAAAATCAGTATTTTTTGATATGAGCAAAGCTTTTGACAATGTTTGTCATGAAAAACTATTAGATAAATGCGCTCAATATGGTATTCGAGGTCTAGCAAATGACTGGCTTAAAAGTTATCTTTCAAACCGTACTCAATACGTTGAAATTGCTAAATTAAATAATAAACAAGAAGTAATACCTTATCGATCAGAACTTAGACTTAAAACAAAAGGTGTACCACAAGGAAGTATATTGGGTCCACTTCTATTCATAATCTACATAAACGACTTACCTAGCATTACTACTAATAACTGTACTCTTTTTGCTGATGACATCTTTATTGTAATTAAATGTAACAATGAATTGACATATGATATAGAAATTAATAAAACAATAAAGGACACAATTGAATTGCTTACTGAAAATAACCTGACTGTAAATATAAAAAAAACAATTTATATGCAGTATTATAATAAGAATGGGAAAGGAAAAGATATTAATGTTAATTATCATAATGAGAATATTAAAGAAGCACAACTTGTCAATTTTCTTGGTATTTCTTTAGACAGCAACTTGTCCTTCAAGTCACATGTTGACAAAATTAGCAAAAAAATTAACCAACATGTATTTTTCCTCAAACGCGTATCAAAAACAATAGGTGAAAAAACAGCGCTAATGGCATATCATGCATTCGTGGTTTCAGCTTTAAGATATGGATTGGTCATATGGGGCAACTCGGTGAGCATAGGGCATTTATTTATTGGACAGAAGAAGTGTATCAGGGCGGTTTGTGGAGCCGGCCCCCTAGATTCTTGTCGACCGCTATTTAAAAAATTGAAAATTCTATCGCTGCCATGCCTATATATTTATGAAATAAGCCTATTTGTTCAAAAACATATGTGTGATTTCTATACAAAAAAAGCCAGAAGGTTTTAAACACAAGGTATCCAAATAAACTCATAATGCCCTTCTGTAGAACTGCATCTTTTAGTAGAAATTGTTTCAGCATGTCTGTGAAAATATATAATAAATTGCCCAATGAATTGAAAGATTTACCGTTCAAAGTTTTTAAAAGAAGACTGCATCAGTTGTTAACAAATAAGTGCTTCTATAGTTTAAATGATTTTTTCAATACAAAATGAATTAGTCTATTTGATAATAATATATGTAAATTAATATACTTTTATGACATTGAATTTGTTAATATTATACTTAGGTACTAAATGAATTATTAAGTTATTTACGTCTCATATTATAATATCTTAAAATTTCATTTTATAAATATTATTGATATCATTGTGAAATCCGACATGTTTCAATATAACAGTACGATTAGTGTTTAGACAATTTTGTAACATATTTTGCATGTCAATTGACGAAACATATTGGATTATCCATTATATTGTTAACACCCTAAGTACAATGTTTCCTGCAAATAAAATTTCATTTCATTTCATTTCATTTCATTTACATGTATATTTTACTAACATCGGTAGGTGTAATTGGCTTTCTTTTTTTCTTTTATAACACTACTATCATTTTGGAAAAATAATATGAATAAATCATTGATGTAATTTTCTATGATTATGTTTGAACAAATTAATAAATTCAGTCTTCTAGTTGTATTCACAACGAAGTTGTAGAGGGTCGAAAATGGCCTGAACAGCTTCGAGAAAAGGCTGTTACAGCCGTGCCGCTTGTTTTCGCTCGACTTAGCGGGGGCAATATCATACCCACAGATTAAACAGGAAAATAATAATATAATAATACCTAATGGCAGACATGTTCATTAATATTTTTAAGTGCAAATACGTGGTATATGACTCACATATCCTTCTATGACATATGGCACAGTCTGATCTTGACGACAAATCGCGAACATTTGTTTCTTGTTTCACGGTTCGACTCGGACAGTTCTGTAACTACACACTGATATTTTTGTACAAACTCTTAAACGGTCAAATACAATGTAGTAACCTCTTACAGAACATTATCCTTGCTGTCCCATATTTATTCCCAAGGTTCAAAATCAAGAGAATCTTCCAAGTTCCTTCTGTAAAAACCAACCTGGGAGTTCAGGCACCTCTCACTCGAACTCTTCGCGAGTACAATAAGTTAAACGATACCAATTCAGAACTTGATATATTCGGTGCTGGGCTGGTCAGGTTTAAAGAAAGTGTTGTTAAACACTTAGCTGGTACTCAATCTGCATTTGTCAAATAAGTAGTTTTTATTTTTTTTTCGTCTTCATTATTTTAATAAATTAAAGTTATAATTTGTACTTTCATTTTTTATTTTGTTTTTATTATAGCTTAGATAGTATTACTTCTATTTGTTAGAAGTAATTAGGGAGTATTTTTTGTAATTTTTATATTCACCATTATTGTCGTATACTTTAGAACTACTAATTGTAACATTAGATTAAGAAAATTGTATTGTATATGATGTGGTGTGCTTTAATAAATAAATAAAAATAAATAAAAAAACACTACACAGGCACTATTGCACGATTCATACCAAAATACAACACAAAAATCCAGATTGCCATTTTGCTACAAAAATTAATACGATTAATAAAAGGTGATTTAAACAAGTCTATTGATACAAACTATTATATTTGAGGCAGAAACTTCTTTCTTGTTTTATTTTTCATGATTCAATTTAAGGATCACTTGTTAGTTATCAAGTTTAAACAATTTCTGTACTCGCTTCTTCTTTATCTACAAAATGTAAATTTTATTATTGAAAACTATTAAGAAAAATAATTAATATGCAGTGGATAATAACTGACAGACTCGTTCTCAATTATTTTAGTACTTATAATGTAGAGTATAAGAATTATTCCATGATTAATATTTGTTTATTAGACTGTCATTCATTCCAATATTATAAATGCTTCTTTATATAGTATTTAGTAATACTAGTGATGACCCAGCAAACGTTGTATTGACATATGAAGTAATTAAAAAAATATATATATAAAAAATAGATACTCATCATTCACCATAGATCGATTCTCAGAACAACAAAATATGTCGTACATAAAATTTATCGTACTACAATAATCATTATATTCGATTGCCATCTTGCAACTCTAACTGCGTATCTGTAGATGGAATAGAATAATGTTAAAATCGCGATATACAAATAGTTGTAGGTTGTAGAAGGGCGAAAATTTGAAGTTCTACGTATTTTTTAATGCTGAATCATAATAAATAAACCCTTGGGGGGGTGACACTTATGATTTAAGGGTATGAAAAATAAATGTTGGCTGATTCTCAGACCTACTTTTCAAATTTGAAACAAATTGGTTTGGCCGTTTCCGAGGAGTTTGGTAACAAACACCGGGACAAGAGAATTTTATAGATGAGATTATTGTTGAAATTTTTGAAGTATAATCTACATGAAGAGTTCCACATTTAAAAAAATTGAATTCTGTGATGAAAAACCTGAATGGAATCAAGTTTTAAATGGAGCATGTGTAGATCGAAAACGAAGCTCATTAAACGAATCACTCGCGAGAAGCAGTTTAATAGTAGGTTTCGTTGCATATATCATTAACAACGCTGAATACGTTAGATATTGATCTGTGAGACATAACGCATAAATAGTTTTTTTTTTTATGAAAATAAGAGACGATACGAGCAGCACGTTCATGTGATGGTAATTAGTACGTCTTTTCATTACAATGCCGTGCCACTCAAGATTTTTGAAATACCTCAAAAATTCTGAGAGGCACTACATTTGCACTCGTCACCTTGAGACATAAGATGTTTAGTCTCATTTGACCAGTAATTTCATTAGCTACGGCGCCCTACAGACCGAAACACAATAATGTTTACACATATCTGTTTCACTACAGAAAAATACGCAGTTTGTACTCATAATCTAGCCGGCATCCTGTGCATAGGAGCCTCCCACTGTTAAATAGTGTTGCATTCTTCAATGTTGTACAAATAAGATTTGAAACCAAAATTTATGAACGATGCGATACCCGAAACCTCTCGGGCTCTATCCGAGCAGTTTACAACTGAGCCAACCGTTCTAGCACGTATAGGTCGCACATTTAAGTATATCTTGTTCAATTCTCAGGTTGTGTCTCTATCCACAGGATCTACATTACAGTTGATAACCTGCTCAACCCAATTTTGCCATAAAGCCAATGATTGGCTTTGCTAGGTAGATAATAATATGATCATTATAAATTACGGTGAAAAATTACACCCTGTAATAAATTAAAAATCTGGAAAATTTAAGGAAATAAAATAATATATTTAATAGCCCGTTAAATATACCTAAATATACCTATGTAACACTGAAATTGTTAAGAAAATGAAAAACGGCTTAATGTAGAAAGTTGCCAATACATTTATTGTTTTTCGTTGTAATCTCCGTTCCTCTCTACACATCCGCGCATTTGATGGAACCACTGAGAAAAGAAGTGGGCCCATTCTTCCTTAGGGGTCTCTTCTATTGCATTTTTGCACCGCATCTTTAGGACTCTTAAAGCGAATACCTCGAATTTTTAGTTCTTGGGAATAAATAAAATTCGCAGGGCGCCAGGTCAGGACTGTATGGATGATGACTCATTTTCCCGACACCTGCCATAGTCAAATATTCAACAGTCCGTTTTGCGGAGTGCGCTGAAGCATTGTCTTGGTGAAGGAGGATCCTGCTTCGAGGGCGCTACTGTCGAATTTTTTCCAAGACAACAAGCAAGCAGCGATTGAGATACCAGTCTGCAGTAACTGTCCTTCCATCTTCTAGCATACCTAACTGTCGCGAAATGAACTTTCCGACCAAAGAATGAGGCAATCATCTTTTTTCCTTGACTTCTTCCTTTGCTTACCTCAGCTGGCCGATCCTCGAAAGGAAACACCCACTGAGCTGTTTGTCTTTTGGTTTCGGGTTCGTAGCAATATATCCAGCTTTCATCACCTGTGACGATATAAAATATAGCATTTGAGTCACCGCCGTTGAACTTATCTAACATTTCAACACACACCAATCCATGCGAAGGTGTTTCTGGTCGTCGGTTAAAGTATGGGGAGTCCATCTGGTACAAAGCGTCCTGACGCCTAAATTTTCGTGTAATATTTTTTGAACTTGACTCATACCAATGTCTAGGCTTGTCCGTATCTGCTGATAGGTCACTCTCTTATCTTCCTCTTTCATGCGTCGCACAGCACTGATGTTATCTTCAGTAGTCGCTATTAAAGGACGTCCCTCACGCGGATCATAAATGAGATTGCTACGTCCACGCTTAAACTCGTTAAACCAATTGTAAATAGTGGCACGAGATGGGGCTTCATTAAGAAATGCTAATTGCAGCCTATCATGGCTTTGTTGTTCAGTAAGCCCACAACGAAAGTCATAATAAATCTTTGACCGAATATTTTCTCGCGTTATGTTCATTTTCACGTGTAACAAGTGTTTTAGATTTGCCGCCAATTCACAAAAACAAATGAATGCAATATACTTGATTAGGTTACCAAAGAGTTCTAAAGTTGAATTTAAAAAAAAGTTTTCACTAGCAATGTTTCTAGCTGGCCAGTTCTAAACATTTTCAGTGTTACCCACGTAATAAAAAAATAACATTTACGCAAAAACCTAATGTAAACTACAATTGCACAAGTTTTAATGTTTTAAAAGTATTTTATTCAAATACTATGTCAAAAAGATTAATAAATGTAACACTCGTGTTAATTAAATTTGAATTTGAATATTGCATATATTCTTAAAAAAAAACAAGTTTATAAAAAGACTTTATAAAAAATCTTAGGTCATTTGCATTTCTCCATCAACCATAAATTATACACAGGCGTAGTTACGAGACGAAGCTAGTTACAAAATAACTCAAAACGTAAGTGAAATAATCAGAATAAATTACATCGAATCAAAAAACTTCAAATAGAAATATGATATACAAACATAATGCATCGACAAACCATGCCTTTATTCCCTCAGGGAAATACAATAGAAAGGTATATGAAAACCAATACAGTCTGGTAGCAGAAAATTTTCTAAGTGCCATCTATTATTTGTGGGATAAAAGTGCTCGATATTGTTAAAGCTAATATTAGGCTAATAAAAAAATCAATAATATTATTCAACCCTAACTCCTTTGTGGATCATTCTTCCAACAAATTCTCCACTCAAGTAGTGCTCGTAGACATCTAAGCCGACCGTTGAACATTGGCCTTGAACAAAGGTCGTCTTCTTGTACGCAAGGTTTATGGCCGCCCTAAACGGTATAAGCACTCACTTTTATTGCACCTAAATGTTTCTGTTTTAAATCTGTTATCAGACTTTGTTACGGCGATTTTATTATACACATTCGTGTCGCGATTGCAACGTAAATGAATCTAATGTCGCAATTATTTATATATATCCCCTGTCAGCACTAAGTATCGTAAAAATTTAATCATCCTACGTGTCAGCAATAACTTTAACATTATCTAAACAATTCGATCTTGACTTACGGCCGCTTTTAGTAACCTATCTATCCTTATTTTAACTAACTAGACGTAGACATTTAATCTATCCTTTTGCGCTTACTTACACTTCAATAACCTATTGACAGATAGCATTGGACTATAACTATATTGGACATAACTATGAAAAGATAACTCTTGTCATTAAAAAAGGTGACAGCGATGTATCCGTAAGTTAAACTTAGGGTAGAGAGGTGATTGAAAACGGCCGTAAATTCTGTAGCAGCTCTGATTCCATTAAGCGTCAGTTAGGAAATGAGTTCTTTGGTCAATTTGGTGGTCGAGCTGATAATATGTAACTAGATAAGTTATACAATAATGTTGAGCATTTGATTCGTGTACGTAACTACTCCCATTTTTGTTGTTTTTATATTTTTTTCCTAGTTACTTATCCTGTATCAATTGTAAAGCGTTCTTCAGCTGTAGATTCTCCAATAACCAAAATAAATAAATAATAAATTATGAACTGGCTCAGTTTTCGTATATGGATTCAAAAACGATAGTTAAAATGATCTTTTCAAAGTGAATAATAGTATTTTCTTTGATAAACGCGGGTGTAACACATTTAAATTAATCACTTTTAATGGATTAAAACGCATGTAATTGTGACCTTCAGTCCCTCTGAAATCAAGATCTGGAAAAGTCTTGAAACATCGGGATAACTAAAATAATAATAAATATGTAACTTTTACGCAAAAATGTACACGCGTTTTAATCCTTTAAAAGAGTTTTATTTAAAAGTGAATAAATTTAATCTTACCTGAAGCTCCGGAGACTTCAATGTATTGTTTTCACAGTTTTTGTTCTAAATCTCTCTTTTTGTCGATGCTTAAGCAACGCTTTTTTCTTATGTTTCGAAGTTTTGTTATAATTAAGTTTCGTCCATCGTACAGAATGTAATATTTTGGTGGTGGTGGAAGTGAAGAAATTTTCGGAATTGTCCTGAATGCAAAGTAGCTTAAAAATTTAGCTTTGAGGAAAGTTAGTCACAAAAAGAGTGAATAATATTTCTTGCCAGACCACAGTTTTGCACTTATTATGGTATCAAATACCTAGGCAGATATTTTTTGATTTGTTTGATCTCTTGGCTTTCGGTAGACGCGTCTACTGATTATGATGTACAATAAAAAGCTGTTTGAACTTGAAATTGCCTCTGATAACATACAGTTGAAGCGTATTCCATAACGTACCTTAAATTTTATATTGTAGCACTTGTCATCTGATAAGCTTTGTTTTTAAAGTGAAACTTTTATTACATGGTCTCAAACTTTTTCGTCTGTTTGTTGCATGTCGCGTGACGGTCGGGCGGCGCCTATTTCGCAGCAGCTGACCGTGTAGTGTATAAGCTATTACTCATTTGTGCCAGTGCTCCAAGCTATTTTGTTTGTTTTTGTCAGTGTTTAATGTAATCCTTTTCAATCAATATTTTTAACCAAAACACAGAGTTCAATAAAAATATTAGTTGGAGACTTAGTCTACTTTTATTATTTCCCATTATCATTCCAATTTTCCAAGTATAAAATTAAGATGGATTATTATTCCAAATTTTTTTAGTTAAACATCTATAATGTGAAAAAAATGTTTTACTTTTACCGAAGTTTCATAAAACCACACAATCCATTTTTTTTACTTTTAACTTTGTTTTTTCTTCTATTATAAATTTAATCAGCTACTTAAACATATCATATGAATGTCATAATAATTATTCCTTTCATTTTTAATTATTAAAAGGCTATGAAAATAATAGATGGAAATAAATGTAGCGGGCAACCAAATTTAAAGGAAGTGTAAAATATCTCTTAAAAATGTGTTAATAACATTTCAAATATCAATGTTTAAATATATATATATATATAGTAAATATATATTTGCGCATTAGATGTATGAGAGAAAAATATGCTTAACACCAATGGAATTACTCGGTCCGTGCTGGTAGTTGGTTGATATAGATATATTCATAATAGTCTGCTAACTTAATGCATTGCTAATTCTCACTCTGTCTTCTTCTATTGACCTAAGTCAGAATAAGAAAAAACACTCCTTTGCGGCTGTTTAAAGTTAGCGGACCATTATGAATAAGGGGGATAATGTCAACTGAACTTTTAAATAATTGTATTGTTGAGTTACAAGGCTCATTTAAATTTTTATATTGAGATATCTTGATGAACTCATACATCGATTTCCTATATCAACACGTTTTCCTATATCAACTAAATAGTTTCGTATTATAATGTCGTAATCTTATAATTCATTACAGAACAAGATAGTCTTCACCCAGTATGAAACAATAAGGTTTCCTTAAATTGAATCTCATTCATTTATTTCAATGTTTTGAATGTTATTGGGAGAAAAAGTAAGTGACAGCTGTCATTGCTCTCTTGCAAGAAAGATCACAGGAGTACGCCGACATTCAAGGGGAATTCACTACATTTAATTTTATATATTCAACATGGGAACGGTACCTTATATGAGTGGAATACACAAAGTGTAATTCCTTTCTTACTTTCCTTTTCTGTGTTCTGATATTTGTGTATGTTAAAGTATGAGATATTTACTGTGTGATGAATATCATAATATAACCTTAACCAATACTATATGAGATGAATGTTAATGAAGCTTTGGATGCGTCTTGACAATATTGTAATATATTTAAGCGGTTTCTCTTAGGTTACATATTATACAATAATCCATAGCAAATGAATATTGTGGCTCGGTATATGACTTACGAGTCACGTATACGACGTTATATGCGTATTATGGATCGTAGATGGCGGGTTCAAATCTGGCTTAAAATACTGAATTTAAAATAGCATCAACAGTCGTTACGAGTTTTAATTAAATATACATATATATAAAACACTATAAATATGTATATATATTATATTTAGATAGACTCTTATTCGATGGTAATATGTGAGCTTGTACGATGGTTTTTATATTTTACGGACTGACCTGCGGGCCTACCATGAACTCTTATTGCGATTCAATAGACAATCTAAAATGAACTGCTTTGCTATTTCTTACCACGACGTGATTAGAGCTATCTAATTTAGGTTGACGTTAAATCAACTGATAAAATCGCAATGCTGTCAATTGACTGTCGAAAATGATATAATTTTTTTCGTCTGATTTAGTTCGTAGATATAGGTTATGTGTCAAAGTGAGCCATTCGAAAAAAGTTGGTACTTCCTTAGAGGAAAGTGAATCGTGTTGTTAATAACTTTTAAAAAACAGTGAAAACATACAGAAAAGGAAAATTTTATTTAAGAAAGAAAAAAAAATGATGAAATACTGAAAATAAATACCAAAAATGAAAATACTAAAGACGAGGCAGTAGGGGCCAGGGCTATAGCCTGTTCGCAAGAACGAATTAAAAAAAATGTCTCTCCTGTCAAATCAAACATCAATAGAGGTGCGTTCATAACTCGTTATTTTTACGAAAACACCTAAGCAAACTTTTAACTTGTAACTCAAAGAACTTTATTTATTTATATTACTATTATTTAATAAGTACAAAAAAGGGCTTAATGGTTTACAATTTGACGCTATAAAGCATAATTTTAAAATGTATTTTTAGTATTTTCTACGCAAGAAAACCGCTAAAATCATATCATTTTATTCATATGTTTCGAGTAAGAGAGACAAACTTAGGCAACGACTGAAGAGCGTCATCTCTTTCTCACACCGCCGGACCACAGAAAAATTTATTTCGTTCATTCTTTTTAAGGGATCCAAACGCCATTCACTAAAAACTTCATGGTACGAATTTTAGTGATTCAGTTTAGGTACCTAAACTGTACTGCATCGGAATCGTATCGCTTATTAAAAGTTGATGGTAGGCCCTCTGGTCAATGGTCATGCACGAATTTTAATGGTAGGTAACGTAGATATCACTATTTTACCAAATTATTTATTTGAAGCTCTGTTAGCGTAAGGTATGCCTTATATGCTTAGAAGTACAATAGTTATGTTGATGCATTAAAGAATACGATTATTTTCATCTCCGCGATAAATATAAATATTCAAACGATGCCAAATCTTGCGACTTCACTCCGCAGTGCTTAGTTAAACAATATAATACTTCAGAGATTCTATATGTCATATATTTTTAGCTATTCCTGTAAGGTAAAAATCAAAATTAAAAAGTTATTGCAGTTAAATGAAGATTCTCCGCCTAGTCAATTAACATCTAAAATCGTTTAATAACTACTTATCATTCAACTTGTACATCTGTTATTTTCTCATTCTTCCTCGTCTAAAGCAATGGCTATCATTGCCAATTCCCTCATTGTCAATTTTCTGTCGTCTGCCTCACACGGAATCAGGTGAATTACTACAAAGGCGACAACAGCGCACAGGGACCGCTCGGATATGGCACTCGGATGATACGGAAATGATATGCGGACCCTCCCGTCACTAAAATCGTTACACACGGGCATGTCACGTGGATGATAATGAGATGATATGCTGACGCTTCGGTCTATAAAGCCGATACATACGACTTTGATACATACGCTTTGTAATTCATACGCTCTAGTGGGCATAGTAGAGCGTATGGTGTTGCTTGTCGTGTCTGATACGTTCATGGCACGGTCATGGTACGTTGTAGTGGGTAGAGTCCTTTATGGTACAAATGATTTTGTGTATGGGATTGATTCACGTTTCTAATCCAACGACAACTAAAAATGAAACTGTTCTCTAGACTACTGAACTCATCTCAAAATCTACATTAAACTTTATGTTATACACAAAAAGAAAATCTATGCAACTAAAATTTTGCACTTTAGAAACAGATATTGTTGAGACAACATAATTTTTCGCATACAAATAAAACAATTTTTCAATAATTTTTCTTTCTACATAAATCATTAAACATAAAAAAGAAAAGATTTTAAGCAGTACAAACAGAAAAGAAAAACATTAATTATTGTTTCCTTTTTGTTCGAGTTGGGGTAACATCAAAAGACACAATGATAAACTCAAACTTTTCTGCTTCCTTGTCCACTCCAGGGCTATAAGTAAGTATGATATATAGAGCTTAGATAATTAATACGTCTAGATAGAGTCTCTTTCTGTTAATCAACGGATAAAAACAGGGCAGGAATATTAGTTTAGTGTGTGTGACAAGCTACGTCTTACACTCGCGATTTGTATGACACGTGCGTGAATTTCTCAAAATAGAGGTTAGATCTAAATTCAATTTTTTTTGACGTTCTCAAAGCTATATTTAAAGCGACGTTTTCAATAACCTATCTAACCTTAGTTTAATTTACGGATACATTGCCGTCACCGTTTAATGACAAGATCTTATGTATCCATAGTTATGTCCAATATAGTTATAGTCCAAGACAAAAGGATTGGCTTTATGTCAATAGTCTATTGAAATGTAATTAAGCCTAAAATGATAGATTTGTCTACGTCTTGTAAGTTAAACTAAGGATAGATAGGTTATTGAAAACGGCCGTAAGCCTTTTCGACAAGCCCTTTGAACCCACACTCTTCTAAAACTTATAGAATTCAGAACGGATTTTTCTTTTTTTTTTACAAAAGGTTTAATATTTAAGTCAAAAAGTGCTAATTTTTTATCAATAATTTTACTAAATCTAGCGTGTTTTTGATTGAATGTTCGTCGGAGTATATTTCAATAAACAGCATTAAAATTGGGGGACTGCCGTCAGTGTGTCAGTTAATTTTTTTCGAGCAAAAGTTCGTTTTTAAATAAAAATTAAATTGAGATATTACAGCTTAAAAAGATGTGCAAAGTAAATATAATTTACTTTGAGAAAATAACCTAATTATTTTAAAAGTTTAAGCTAGCGTACATTGTAAGTTTCTTTACTATTGAAAATTTCAAACCTATTAAGGTTAAAGAAGTATTAAAATACTTCTTTTTTATTTAGAAGTCAAATAGGGTTGGACTTAGATTATTATAAATTATTATAAAAATATTATATTTGATAGAGCTTTAGTCCACGATTATAATGATACCTTTCTTATTACAAGGTAATGCACCGTTTTCAATAAAATTACGAAAAAAATTATAACCTAACACAGGTAAATCACTTAAATAAACACTACATAAGTTTTGACATAGCGGAGGGAGGCTAAAAGCTGTCATGAAATGATTTTGGTTTCTTCGTAAAATATTAGGACAGGCAAAGGGTTCAAGCCCTGCCATACAGCCATAAATTGTATGAAAAACAGTGAAATTAAATGTAAAAAATAGTCTTATAACAGATTAGACGGCTTCATCAAAAATAATTTTAGATAAAAGGAAAATATTTATAAAAGGATTCATCGTTCATGTTCATCAATCTCCAAAGCTCTATCATCAATTTATTAATTAGCTATGTTAAGTTATGTTAGAACAGTTAAAACAACGCACAAGCAGAGTGTAGCGTGCCGCGGCAGCGGCCGGCGAATGCCAGAACCGATTCGTAGGCGTTTCCCTTTCTTTCCTCCCCATAAAAATGTCCCAATCCTTATCATATATCATAATTTGAGGTTAGGTTATAATATATATAATGCTTTTTTCTCTGGAACGGTGCATTACCTTGTAATAAGAGTGGTAGCATTATAATTGTGGACTAAAATTCTATCAATTACAATATTTTTTACCTCATAATTCATACTAATAATTAATTAATAATTAAATTTTAACCGTCAAATAATTATATATAATGATAATAACTTTGCACAAGACGATAATACCATAAACTTAGTATAGTATTGTAATAGACAAACACTCTCCTCATTACGACGAGACTAAATTAAAAATGTTCATGTGTGCTATTTTTACAGATGACGTGTTAGTGAGTTAGTGAAGTATGTAGTATTTTGCTTTTGGTAAATCCCTTAGACAAATATTGATAAACGGCGACATATTTACGTATAAAATATTTTATTATTAACACCAATGACGTTCTATACATATGGACATATCATTCACAGTCTGATAACGGAACGGCAAAAGTGTGCTTAAAGACAATTTAAGCGCACTTTTCTGCTTAGTCGTCTATTAGCTGTGTATCAATTAACAAGCCTAAGTGTGATATAAAAAGTGCTTAATTAATACATTAACGACTCAAAAATAATGGTGTAATATATTATAGGTAAGGTAATTTTATTTGTATAAGATTCATATGCAAAAAGCGTGAGTAATTTAATACAATTGACTTTTATTTAATTCAATGAACTTAACATTTAAATAACCAGTTTAACTAACTATTTCATATAAATAAAAATATTATATTTGAGTATTAGTTTCTCTCATTAAGGGTTACCTTAACTTATTAAATGCAAATCCGTTTAGAACGTAAACAAGCAACAAATATAAACTCAATAAATAAACATACAAACTTTCCCTTTTATAATATGAGTGTGATTTTAGAGTAAAAACGTAAAAAAACCTCCGACTGAACTGATCTTGATCGGAAATTAGCGACAGACCGAAGAACGTAAAAGTTATAGCAACTCTCTTTTTCGTCTGGGTTTATTGTAGTGTACTGACATCTAGTCTTAACAGAGTATGTGTTAAATATCATTGTCACTGTCACGACATCGACAGTGACATTAACCGTGTGACGTTGAGTGCTATATAAGGAATGCACAGTACACTGTACAGCGGAAGGCCAATTCTAATCGGCTATTGGTTGCGTGCGGACGTGTCCGGGTGTAGTGCTACATAGTAAAGATTAGTTGTTTCACTCGTGAGCAAACGAGGAACATTACATTTATAAAAATACCTAACTGCTACTCCACTGATGTCACTGTCCAAATCGGGTTCTATATTCAAAATATGCAGCTGAAACTGACATAGTGTTTACATTGCTGCCTCTTGACCAATAATATTTTAAATAACTGGAGTAAACGCAGAAATGTACAGACATAGCAGTAGAAGGTTAATAAGGTTTCATTTGTGGTATGTGCCATATTTCGGCTTTGATTTTGTATGAAGTGCATTGTTTATATATATAGAACGTCATTGATTAACACATATTTTCTTAAATGATTATAATCTTAACAAAATTGTGTTACCTTAGCATATAAAATGTAATATTAAGTATTTTAGTGCATATAATGTTCTATAAACATCACGAAAGTAGAGTATTGAAGAATCAGTAGGTATTTACCTGTGAAATGTTTCTTTAGTTGGATTGTTGCTATATGAAACAACACAATCTAATAAAGAACACGATACCATAATATTTTTAATTAATATCCGGTAAAACACAGAACAATAACGATACAACATTAAAATTAAAACGCGTTTCAATTTGACAGGAGTCATCTTCATCTATTCCGTCTCTTTCTCACACCTAGGTTTTTATATGAGGATAGTTAGCTATCTCACTTTCACACAGGGTTCGTCTATTAGGTACGCTAGCATACTAAGGTTATGGGTTAAACGGTCGTAATATGTCATCGTAACGAGATAACACGTAGCACACATCGATCTTTGGCTGTTTCTACTGTGAACATCATTTTGTTCCAGAATACGTCAATATGATAAAATAAAAATCAGGCAATCAGTTCAAAAAAGGATTAAAAGGAAACCACGGTAAAAGTGAAACTTTTTTTCACACTATAGACATTTAAA
The DNA here is from genome assembly GCF_905404315.1 of Leptidea sinapis. Classification (NCBI taxonomy): domain Eukaryota; kingdom Metazoa; phylum Arthropoda; class Insecta; order Lepidoptera; family Pieridae; genus Leptidea; species Leptidea sinapis. The sequence continues at coordinate 6,842,652 of NC_066292.1, read as the reverse complement.
AAAAAATTTGGAATAATATTACATTAAGGGAAAAATCGCTTTATCAATCATAATTTTATACAATAAATATTGGCAAATTGGAATGATAATTGGAAATAATAAAAGTAGACTAAGTTTCCAACTAATATTTTTATTGAACTCTGTGTCTTAGCCCTGGTTAGAGATATTCAATAAAAGTTTCACTTGAATAAATAACAACATTTATGTTTAACACTGACAAAAACAAACAAAATAGCGTGGAGCACTGGAACAAATGAGTAATAGTCTATAAACTACACGGTCAGCTGCTGCGAACTATAGGCGCCGCCCGACCGTCACGCGACATGCAACACACTGACGAAAATGTTTGAGACGATGTAATAAAAGCTGTTTCACTTTAATAAAAATCAGGCAATCAGTTCAAAACAATCTTCAACAAGAAAATCTTTATGTGTCGCAGAAGAACATTTTAATTAAATATTTAAATACTCTCTCCAATATTTACACACATTGCGGAATTTATATTTTAATCATTTCTACAATGTTTATTTACCAGCAGACTGTATCTCTTAAACTGCAGTAGTTGCAACGCTGATTTTGACAGTGTGTTGCCACTATAACAATAACAGAAAAATAAAGATGGTGAATTTTTATTTTATACTAGCTATTTATAAGGTTTCAATTTGATATTGACAGACACATTAGATACAGTCTGTTAATAAATTTAAAGCTTTCTGATAAACTATATTTTTAGTTTTGTTTTGTGGTGCGGTTAGGTTCAGTTTTATTTTTTGACAAAACTGAAGAATTATCAATCTACATATTATAGTTTGATGTCATATGTAAAATAATATTGTTTGTGTTCAGAAATTTAATTTGTGACAAAACTTAAGATTGATCAATCTACATAAAAATAATTTGATAGATAGTTAACAACTGTAGTTAATCTACCTACTATAGTTAAAATTAAGTTTATTTTTTACCACCTGAGAAAGTTAGAAAGATATAAAAATTCAAATTAGTTATTCATTTTAAACAATTATTTTAATTTGATTTCTGAACGACGGGGGACACATCAACGAAAAATCAAAATCGTTGTTTTTATTTAATTCCGAGCATTTTCATATTTATACACCTTTTAAACCTTCTCTGGACTTCCACAAATAATTCAGGACCAAAATTAGCCAAATAGGTCCAGCCATTCTCGAGTTTTAGCGAGACTAACGAACAGAAATTCATTTTTATACATATAGATAATTAAGTATTTAAAAATAGGACTGATTGGCACTTGTATCGTTGTTTATTACAATAAAGGTGTTTTACCTTAAAAGTTTTGCGCGAATTAGAATAATGAGGGGAAAAATCGGATTAATAGTTAGGATTTTATGGCTGGCTTGATGAATAAACTGCTATTTACACTGTGCTTCATGGAAAATCACTATTTAATTAAGACCCGGAGTGCAAAGTCGTAAACTTTTAGCATTAGCTAATTAATTAGGCCAGCTACACGCGAATCAGCCTTTTTCTTTTAAAAAAATATATTGTATTAGTGACCAGCTGTTGCCCGCTGGCGTAGCGTAACGTAGTATCTAATAATGGTTTAGGCATGTAGGTAGGACAGAAATAGTTTTGCTTTAATTACCGAAATATGTAATCTAATTTCATACGGGTATTTCAACTAGTGTGGCGTCAAAACTCAAATCAATACCACTTTATTCATTTAGATCAAATAATGACACTTAAGAATGTCAAAAGTTTAAAAATTTACCAATTACGTTTAAGTTATAGTGACAAGAAGTGGCAGGAAACTCAATGAATTTCTTGTACTTAAGCATTAAGAATTTAAATTCTTCGCAGGAAGGTCTTGAATTCTTTATTTCTGCGTTTAAAAATAAATAATCACATATTCAACTTGGTTTAAGTTTGATTAAGTAATTTGAGTTGTAACATTATGTTATATTATGTGTGTAAAGAGATATTTGCTACCTTCTTAATCGGCTTCGCAGACGCGGGGAACGTAGAAAGTATGAAAATAGATCCTGGCATTGTAAAATAATATAAATGGATCCATCGACTGGAACTGTTAAAAGAAAAAAAATAGTAAAGCTAAGCTCCGTCAAATTATAGTAATATAAATGTTTAGAAAGTGTTAGAATACTCCCACATACAAGCACTGATAGTGACTCAGAACGAAATTCATTTTCATTAAAGATATTCTTTTAATGCCAATCAAGAAATAATAATAAAATATTTTATGTTAGCCCTTCTACAAAAAAACTATTATGTGCTGCAACATACTATACTTAAACCAACTCAAAGGCTTCATAATTAAAGGTGCAATTGCTTCACCATCAACTAAAAGACTAAAGCGCCTTCTGATCATCAAGCAGGTTCTCAAACTTATAAGAATTAGAACTAAACGAAATGAGTCTGCGAAAATTGATGGAAACAGCTATGAATTAAAATAAAGATATCAAAAAGAAATTCAAGTTGAAATGAAAACCTAGAGTAGAAAACGGAGGACATCAAATTCATGAATAATTGAAACTATATAAGAACAACTAGTATACCAAAAGGACGAAAACCAGGAAACAAAAAGAGAATCAAGAAATAAATAAGAGAATGACAGAATACAGCGAGAAGATGAAGAAATATTGGAAAAAAAATACAGCTAAAAAATAACTACCGATAGCTTAGTCTATTTTTTAATTCACGTCACTAGTCATTACCCAAATTGAAATATCTTTAGTTTTTGATACATAATTTAATTATAATATAAAAAAAGAAAAGATGCTCATGTGAGGGGGAAGTAGTGAGGAAACCGGCCATCGACATCCGCAGTACCAAAGGCTTAGAGATGCGTTACTGTTCTTTAAGTTGGGAGTGTGGTTTAAGCTCGAAATTTTTATTCGGGAGAGTTATTACCGATAATTGATTCCATAAATTGGTTGTGCGAAAGAAGATGGAAGAAAAAACCGCTGTGTTGTAGAATGTCAAACTTCAACATGATTCGCGTGGAATTTCGCATTTAGATCTTATGCCCGTTGGTAATGGAGAGCGCCCGCTCAGAGGTCAGATTATATAGTTATTTTTGTAACAGGTATGCATTTAAAATTACAAATGCACTAACTGAAAGTTCTCTGAGCATGACCTCGTAGCTAATTTTAAGTTATTATAATGTTGCCCCACTTGCATTACAATGTAGTCTTAACTTAGACTAATAATTAACTCTACTTTAACTTAGCGTGCTAGATAGATTAAACTAAGAATGTGTCCATTAACACGTTTCTTCATTAAGGGAAAGTCGTACTGTTCATGTGTCTTTTACAATATCACTACTTTTATATTTTGTTACACTAATTCACTACCACTACACTAACTATCAAGAAACTGGATTGCCTCGACATTCACGTGATGGTGAAGTCTATGTTGTTGAGCTTCGGCGTATGTTAATGTAATAAACCTTGTCAACGAACTCAATGTTAAGGTCCCTATGGAGATCGCTGTTTCGAATGTACCAAGGTGCGTTCACAATTTCCCTTAATACTTTATTCTGGAAGCGTTGTATGATTTGAATATTTATTTGTTTGGTGCAGCCTTTAGGACTTGCTTATACAATAAGACTTTATTTTGTACTGACATCTTAGAGTGTCCGCCTAGAAGCCAGTACATATTTTTAAAATGTAGTTCTAATTGTTCTCTTTTTTTCTTTTCTTCCAGCGGAGCTTAGCATCAAGAGTTATACCCAGATATTTAGCTGAATTTTCGTATGGTTATTGTATACCCCGTAGCTAATGTTATAATTTTATTAATCTTTTTATTTATTGAATTAGGCGTTATTTTGTGGAAGTCTATAATTATTACACAATTTTTTAAGTTATATCAATTCGACACGTGTTTCGCCTCTACACGAGGCATCCTCGGATGTTAACTCGCCAAATTCTGACACATGCCTCGTGTAGAGGCATATCGTAGACCATAACTAACATAGATTTACTTGTCTGTGTTACCAAAAAACTGTGCTTTTTACCAAATAATATTTATTTTTAGGTCTAAAGTGTATTCACCATTAAAAATAATAAAATTACAGGTATCTACGAATGACAAATATTGGAAATAGAAACGATATTTCTTGTTACATGGAATGTAATATGTTTAATTAATTATTACGATACCAGCAGTTCGCTTTAAGCACAGATCAAAAGGATAGAGCAACCGTGGTGTTGAATTTAATGTGCTCACTTATTATAAAGGGTAATGGATTCGGTGTCCTTTTTTTCAATTATAAATAGATCTGATTAATTGTAATCTAATATTTTCCGAACTTGAACATTTTTTACGCTTAACATGCTAAGGGGGGTTACCCTTAGCATACTTAAACAAGTCTGAAAATGTATTTATTGTAACGTCTATGTGAGTGTGACAGCAAATGAACCTAGATTATCATCATTAAAGCAAAGCTTATTAGATGATTACATATGATGTGCAAAATGCAGCTTATAATAGAATGTTTGTTACGAAAACCACTGAATATCGTGCGCTGCAAATATTGTATAATCAGATTAAACAGAAATTGCTAAAACATATTCCACGCTCTTTTTCGCCAACACCGAAAATTTTGCTCGTATTAAAATAGCCTGACATCTATCTTCCTTTTGGATCACAGCTGTATCTATTATTTGCTTTGGAAATAGGATCCATGTTAAATGAATGAAAATGCACAGATTGCGATTTCAACCCGTGAAATCCCTTCCTTAATGAACAAGGCCAATTACAAAGGCCATTTTGCTTTCTTCATCAGTTCAACTTCAAAAAATTATTCTTCTTGCATTTGCATATTTGATTTGATGGTAAAATTAGGAAATTGGCCCTCATTATGAGGAGAGATTCTTTCACATAGATGACAATATTATTATATGAGAATATTTTTTCGAATTTGATTAATAAACAAAAAGATGTTGAGGCAGTCCACTGACTAACATTATGCAATAGAACCTTGCACTAGACGTTAAAAAGATATTGATGATCTTAAAGTTATTGATTTTTTATGTTTCATTATTTTTTATGTCTCTCAGTCTATATTCCCTGACAGCCTGAATACAACATCTAAACAGCATAATATGTCTTGTCTAAGAATACCGGCGTGAAGTAGCGGCCTAGTGCCGCTATGTTTCGTATAGGTTAGTGTCGTATTATATATTGGCTCGGGCACAATGCCGAATGGCTTGGATCACGTACCACAGACTACGCAGAGCGATCTGTGTTATTTTTGCATTGGCGTACGGTCTGACCCAATTGGTTGAGTCACCAACGCGGCTCCTGGATGTGGATAGCCACATGCCGTCCTTATTAGATCTTCTGCTGACTACACATCCCGATGGTTACCAGGTCATTGTCGACGCCCCTCTCGGAACGTCCGACCATTGCCTGGTCAGGAGTGTAGTGCCTATCCAACGCCCACGTCGCAGACCACCAGCGACCCGCCGCGTTTAGCTCTACAAGTCATCAGATTGGGATAGGATGCGTTCCTTTTTTGCATCCTACCCTTGGAGCAGGATTTGTTTCGCTTCGGATGATCCTAGTGCCTGCGCCGTTGCAGTAGCCGATGAGTTACTACAGGGCATGGATATTTTTATACCAAGCTCTGTAGTACCGATCGGTGGCAGATCACATCCCTGGTTCGATGCGTCAGTTAAAGCAGCATCTAACTGCAAAAAACAGGCGTATCGAACTTGGATTGCGGCGCTGGGCACAAAGGATCCGAACTGCATAGTTCTTAAGAGGAAATACAACCGTGCTTCCAGATTTTTTAAGCGGCAAATCGCCCGTGCAAAGTCAAAGCACGTCGTCAAAATCAGCGAGCAGCTTTCCAGTTACCCGACCGGAACACGCAAGTTCTGGTCGTTGTCGAAAGCTGCTCTTGGTAACTTCAGCCAGCCGTCCATGCCGCCGTTGCACATGAGGAATGACACCCTGGCCCATACGGCAAAAGAGAAAGCTGATCTCCTGTGCGCTCTTTTCGCCTCCAACTCGACTCTTGACGACAACGGAAACACATCGCCGACCATCCCGCGGTGTCAGAGCTCTATGCCTGAAGTACAGTTCAGACAGAAAACTGTGAGGCGAGCTCTGTTTTTGTTAGACGTCAGGAAGTCAAGCGGGCCGGATGGCATTTCTCCAATCGTGCTTAGAACGTGTACCCCTGAGTTGACGCCGGTGCTAACGCGTTTATTCCGGCACTCTTATTCCAAAGGCGTAGTCCCTGACTCATGGAAGTCAGCCCTTGTCCATCCGATCCAAAAAAAGGAGATAGTTCGGATCCGGCAAACTACAGGTCTATTGCTATTACCTCCCTGCTCTCCAAAATCATGGAGAGCATAATTAGCCGTCAGCTCTTGGTATACCTAGAGGGTCAACAGTTAATCAACGACCGACAATACGGCTTTCGCCATGATCGGTTGGCAGGTGATCTTCTGGTATACCTAACACATGGATGGGCTGCCGCTATCGAAAGCAAGGGGGAAGGCCTGGCAGTTAGCCTGGATATAGCGAAGGCCCTTGATCGTGTATGGCACAAGGCGCTCCTCTCTTAACTTCCATCATTTGGGCTTCCCGAGGGCTTGTGCAAGTGGACCTCCAGCTTCCTCACTGGGCGCAGCATACAGGTCGTTGTCGACATACATTGCTCAAACCCGAAGCCCGTGAATGCTGGAGTGCCCCAAGGCTGTGTGCTATCTCCTACGCTGTTTCTTCTGCATATCAATGATATGTTGGACACCTCCAACATTCATTGCTATGCAGATGACAGCACTGGTGATGCCGTATACACGGGCCATGCACGTCTCTCTCGGGAAATCGTCGACCAGTGCCGGGAGAAACTTGTGTCTTCTATCGAGTCCTCTCTTGAGAAGGTCGCGGAATGGGGTAAATTGAACCTTGTCCAATTTAACCCCCAGAAGACTCAAGTTTGTGCGTTTACCACTAAAAAAACCCCATTTGTCGCATCACCGCTCTTCGACAACACTTCCCTAAAAGCCTCGCCTAGTATCGGAATACTGGGTCTTGAAATCTCGAGCGATTGCCAATTCCGTGGCCATCTGGAGGGCAAAGCCAAATTGGCTTCAAAGAAACTGGGCGTCATTAATAGAGCACAGCAATACTTCAAGCCGGCCCACATTCTAGCGCTGTACAAAGCGCAGGTCCGGCCACACATGGAGTATTGCTGTCATCTCTGGACTCGCACTCCAGTATCAGCTCGATCCATTTGACCGCGTGCAACGCAGAGCAGCTCGAATTGTCGGGGACCCAGTACTCTGTGAACGGCTGGATCACTTGGCGTTGCGTAGAGACGTCGCTTCATTGTGTGTCTTCTACCGCATTTATCACGGGGAGTGTTCCGAAGAGCTGTTTTACCTAATTCCTACCGCCGAATTCCACCTTCGCACGACACGCCACAAGTTACGTCCTCCACAGTGCGGTTTACAAGGAGCTTTCTTCCACTACAAAGCTGTGGAATGAACTTCCTTGTGCGGTGTTTCCGGGACGATACGACATGGGTACCTTCAAAAAAAGCGCGTACACCTTCCTTAAAGGCCGTCAACGCTCCTGTGATTCCTCTGGTTTTGCAAGAGAGTGTGGGCGGCAGTGATCACTTAACAACAGGTGACCCTCGCTCGTTTGTCCTCCTATTCCATAAAAAAAAAAAAAGAATCATCTGCGCCTTGAAAAGTATCAATTGTAGTATCGTCTAATTAGACTCAGTTAGCAGACTTATTGTAGAAGACTTTTCGGAAAGCCTGCAAAGATTAGAAACTTTATCGCAAAATCCTAAACTGTAGAAAAATCCTTCTGACAATTGTTTTGAAATTGACTTCAATCAGCCATTGTTTGATATAGCACTAATCCAATACAATACGTTGCTTGCCGTTGAGTGAGGTCACGTAATACATACAATTAGTCTGTGTGTCTGGAAGTTTGATCGCGGATCGAGAAACTGTTGAATATGAAATTATAAAATAGCGCCACTTATGACGTCGAACTTTAATTTTACTTAATTAAATTTTACGACTGATAGATTACTGGCCAAAAAAAAGATGATTTAACTCCAAATCACTAAAATAAATAATTTGATAACCATATTTTATTTAACCTGCTTTGTTAGTATGGCGAATTTCAAAACTTTTAATCTGGATGACTGCGCGTATATTGTGTTATTGAAGTCATTCTAAATATAAAAGCATTGCGCATTCCTAAATTATATGGACTGGTTCTTTTTTTATGCAAACATTTGATATAGATATTAAATCAAAGGATATGTAAAGAGGTTATATGCGTAAAAAACTTATTAAATTATATCAATAATATTAAAAAAAATGTTTAGTTAAATAAAAGTTTATGAGAGCTTTAGGAAGGGAAAATATGTTGGGGTGGTTTGGTCATGTAGAACGGAACGCTGAAAGTAAATTAACTATAAAAACTAAACAGTCAATGGAGGCGTCGGGAAAGGTTGCGGATATATGCCTGGGCGTAAAAAGAATAGGGGAGTCCCAGGCCCATGGGTGACGTAAGAGGCGACTAAGGGCTTTTGAGAAGTGGGAGAGTCACGCTGCCGTCTTATGACATCAGCAAAATCGGGCCAGACTCGTCCGGGTTAATTACCACACTCGCACAGAATACCGGCGTGAAGTAGCGGTCTAGTGCCGCTATGTTTCGCATAGGTTAGTGTCGAGGACCGGAAGCCATCCCTCCCCCCCTCCCACCCCCAACAAAATATGAGAGCGGTCCTTAAAAAGATATTACCCCAGGAGGGTACCGGCTCTGCCAGAGCCGGAGAATCCATTCCCGAGCACTCTCGCTAGGGCTGCCCTTCGTATTCTGGGGTGGGCACAGAACCGCGCATGACCGAGGACTAACGAGGCAGTAACACCACGGCACCCCGCTGCACGCTCAACGTGGACTTTTGCAATATCAGGGGAATTCACTCCAATTTAAAAGCCGTCCACCACCACCTTGAGACGGCGCAACCGGCCTTGTGTTTCCTTACGGAGATGCAGATATCTCGATCTAGCGATACGTCATATTTAACATACCCCGGGTACATAATTGAGCACAATTTTTTGCCTCATGCCGGGGTATGTGTGTACGTTAGGAAGGATATCTGCTGTCGCCGTCTCGGCAATTTTGAGAGTAGAGACCTGTCTACTCTCTGGCTCCGCGTAGATTTAAAGGACCGTGTCCGTGACCGCATCTATGCGTGTGTCTACAGGTCCCATAGTGGTAACGCAGAAACCGATCATCTCATGGGCTGCGTTCAAGCGGCAATTGACGACGTGGTTGTACAGATCCCCTCCGCTGAAATGGTAGTCTTCGGTAATTTCAACGGGCACAATGCCAAATGGGTTGGATCACGTTCCACAGACTCCGCAGGGCGATCTGTGCATAATTTTGCATTGGTCTGCACCAATTGGTTGAGTCGCCAACGCGGCTGCTGGATGTGGATAGCCACATGCCGTCCTTATTAGATCTTCTGCTGACTACACATCCCGATGGTTACCTGCCTGGTTGCCTGGTCAGGAGTGTAGTGCCTATCCTACGCCAACGTCGCAGACCACCAGCGACCCGCCGCGTTTGGTACTACAAGTCAGCAGATTGGGATAGGTTGCATTCCTTTTTTGCATCCTACCCTTGGGGCAAGGTTTGTTTTCCTTCGGATGATCCTAGTGCCTGCGCCGTTGCAATAGCCGATGTGGTGCTGCAAGGCATGGATATTTTTATACCAAGCTCAGTAGTACCGATCGGTGGCCGGTTACAGCCCTGGTTCGATGCGTCAGTTAAAGCAGCATCTGACTGCAAAAAAAAGGCGTATCGAACTTGGGTTGTGGCGATGGGCACGAGGGATCCGACCTGCAAAGTTCTTAAGAGGAAATATAACCGTGCTTCCAGATTTTTTAAACGGCAAATCGCCCGTGCGAAATCGAAGCACATCGTCAAAATCGGCGAGCACCTTTCCAGTTACCCGACTGGAACACGCAAGTTCTGGTCGTTGTCGAAAGCTGCCCTTGGTAACTTCAACCAGCCATCCCTGCCGCCGGATTGTCGTTGTCGACGGATATTGCTCGAACCCGAAGCCCGAATGCTGGAGTGCCCCAAGGCTGTGTGCTATCTCCCACGCTGTTTCTTCTGCATATCAATGATATGTTGGACACCTCCAACAAACATTGCTATGCAGATGACAGCACTGTTGATGCCGTAAACACGGGCCATGCAGGTCTCTCTCGGGAAATCGTCGACCAGTGCCGGGAGAAACTTGTGTTTTCTATCGAGTCCTCTCTCGAGAACGTCGCGGAATGGGGTAAATTGAACCTTGTCCAATTTAACCTACAGAAGACTCAAGTTTGCGCGTTTACCACTAAAAAAACCCCAACCCCCATCACCGCTCTTCGAGAACACTTCTCTTAAAGCCTCGCCTAGTATCGGAATACTGTATCTCGAAATCTCGAGCGATTGCCAATTCCGTGGCCATCTGGAGAACAAAGCCAAATTGGCTTCGAAGAAGCTGGGCGTCATCAGCAGAGCACGGTAATACTTCATGCCGGCCCACATTCTAGCGCTCTACAAAGCGCAGGTCCGGCAACACATGGAGTATTGCTGTCATCTCTGGTCTGGCGCACCCCAGTATCTGCTCGATCCATTTGACCGCGTGCAACGTAGAGCAGCTCGAATTGTCGGGGACTCAGTACTCTGTGAACGGCTGGATCACTTGGCGTTACGTAGAGACGTCGCTTCATTGTGTGTCTTCTACCGCATTTATCACGGGGAGTGTTCCGAAGAGCTGTTTAACCTGATTCCTGCCGCCGAATTCCACCTTCGCACGACACGCCACAAGTTAGGATATCATTCCCACCATCTGGATGAGTGGTGGTCCTCCACAGTGCGGTTTTCAAGGAGCTTTCTCCCTCGTACTACAAAGCTGTGGAATGAGCTTCCTTGTGCGGTGTTTCCGGGACGATACGACATGGGTACTAGAAGTAATTACTCTGTGAAAAAGAAAGCAGGAGAATAAGAATCGTCAATCTATTCAAACTTTAATAGTTATAATCGGTCAGTCCTGCAGTTGTATCTATCGCACTCTGTGGGGGGCTATGAAGGTGAGGAGAGGGGAGTGGGGAATAATACTCTCTTACGCAAATGCAATAGTTTTTTCAAATACCAATATCTTAATTCTATCGTGGAGTGACTAAGCTTTTAAGAACTGCACGTACATATTATGTCTACTGTGACTGCACTGTATGTTGGACAATGACAGTGTCTAATGGACATTAATGATATGATCATTTTGTGTGACCATCTTGTTTTTTAAAGATAATAAGGGATGAGACTAGCAGGACGGTCAGCTGATGGTAATTATGCCTTGCCCATTACAATGCAGTGCCGCTCAGGATTCTTGAAAACCTAAGCGGCACTACATCTGCGCTCGTCACCTTGACACATAAGTTGTCAAGTCTCATTTCCCCAGTAATTTCACTAGCTACGGCGCCCTTTATACCGAAACACTTAGTAATGTTTACACATTACTGCTTCACATCAGAAATAGGCGCCGTTGTGGTTCCCATAATCTAGCCGGCATCCTGTGTAAAATAGCCTCCCTCTGGTGAATCTGCGATTAAGTGAGTCTCATATATACATAGTTTATTTAAACTGATTTCATTTTAGGGACACAAAATATAATGATTACTTGCAATAATTTTACCCACTAAATACCTCACGGCGGAATTCTTGCAGTATCTTATAATTAAGATTAATGATCTCCATTCTATAAATGAAGCCTTCCAAAATTTGTCGAAGAGTAATTATTACAATCTTTCTTTGAAAGAGTAAGCTTTGCTCTGTTAAGATATGGCAAATTTTAATCATGCCATTATTTACTTGAAGTTGTTAATGTAACTAAGGCCTTCTTTAATTATTAATGTAGGTAAATATTTCAATTCCATCTGTCCTACAAGAGGAATTAAATGATTTTGTAAAAGGACAATATCATGTCAAAAATAACAATAAAATGTATTATAATATAAATTGTAATATTTCCAATCCACATAATATTTATTAATACGTACTAATAACTCGTATCAATTACCATCTGTTGAACGTCCTGCTCGTCTCGACCCCTATTTTCATAAAAAAATTTCAACTGAGTATCAAATCACCTTTTTTTTATGGAATAGGAGGACAAACGAGCGTACGGGTCACCTGGTGGTAAGTGATCACCACCGCCCACATTCTCTTGCAACACCAGAGGAATCACAAAAGCGTTGCCGGCCTTTAAGGAAGGTGTACGCGCTTTTTTTGAAGGTACCCATGTCGTATCGTCCGGAAACACCGCACTAGGAAGGTCATTCCACAGCTTTGTAGTACGTAGAAGAAAGCTCCTTGTAAACCGCACTGTAAAATGTAGGTTAAGATTTCAATTCCATCTGTCCTACAAGAGGAATTAAATGATTTTATAAAAGGACAATATGATGTCAAGAATAACAGTAAAAAGTACTATAACATAAATTGTAATATTTCCAATCCACAGAATATTCATTAATACGTACAACTAACTCGTATCAATTCTATACAATAACAATCTTGATCTTAATATTATTCTGGTTGATTCCACAACTGAATCCTGAGCGGCACTGCTTTGTAATGGGCAGGGCGTATCAATTACCATCAGCTGAACGTCATGCTCGTCTCGACTCTTATTATCATAAAAAAAATATCAACTGAACATCAAATCACCTTCAATCATTGTTACACTTCGATACCTGTAAAGCAACAATTGTGACGATGGAATAAGCCTCATCTAATCATTTCATTGTTGTCAAATCAATTAAAATTTATCAAGAGTCATATTATGCCTTTGTCGATATTATAAGCAACCTGCAAAACAGCCTCAGACCGGGTCAAGTGCATGAAATGTGGTTTAAATTGCTTTCAGTACAGCTTTATGATTTAATTAATTAGTTTGTAATGTTGAGTGCAAAACTTTTCTTCATTAATGTTCAAAATTGAATATTTCACACAACTACGAAATTAATTAATGGTTATTAGGACATTGGGTGTTTTTATGTTTGCAATAAGCTAACTATTTTAGAATCTTTAATCTCTACACCCATGCTTTTAATCCTCTGATTTAAAGCATGGATGTAGATAAAATATATTACATAACTAATAAACTATATGTCCCCCCCCCGCCCCACCCTACACCCCTCTTATATTTATATATTATATATCTATGTATACATATCTATGTATTTATTTACCTTAGTTTTAAGTTAGTTTTAAGTTCTAGTCATCAGTCTTAAGTAAGGTTAAGTGACAGCAAATAGCCAGGTTTTCCCAGTTTCCTGATTTTTACCCCACAAACCATATGTATTAGTTTTTTAAGCATAATAAAGTATTATCCCTCAACACGTAGATAGGGTTGTAGAAATAAGTTTTCTGATACCTACATATATAAGGCTTAATTGTAAATTGCTTTTATAAGTAGATTATAAGTAATTTTGTATATATATCTTAATATCAAATATAGAAATTTGGTTTTTTTTTTAATAAACTATATATTCTACTCAAGAGTTATGACTATAGTCTGTAGGGGCGTCGACCTATCTTGATAATATGTAAAAATAAATAACCGCATTACGCGAGTAAGATACAAGTGACATAAGTAATTAGAATTAATGTTAAAAAGTTAGCTACTAAATATAAAACCAGGGATGACAGGATTGACCAGTCATCTCAAGCAGCCCACGTTCATAAACATAAGAAAGGTGGGTAGCCAAACTTTTCGCCACAAGCACTGATGCTTTTTGACGATCTGCCATTCAATGAACTACAACTTAACATTAAAGACGTCATCAATAATCTTGGGACTGATATTAATAGCAAGTTGTTCTCATATCGGCCCATAAGGCACAAATGACATTCCACCCAAAGCTTTGGGTCCTCTTTGGGTCGAGCAATATTTGCTTATCTGAATCGTATTTAAATGATTGCCATTTTATATTATTAATTTGAAATATTTATCGTATACTAGCTAACCCTGCAAACATATTATTGCCATATAAATTTAAAAAAAGAATTTCAATAACTAAAATATTTTGGCGTTTTAAAAATAAATGACGACTGATTCTCAGACCTACCCGATATGTACACAAATTTTATACAAATCGGTTACATCGGACACGAGAATTTTATATATTAGAGATTGCAATATTTACTCAAATAAAAAAAAATATATATATATATATATATATATATATATATATATATATATATATATATATAATATTTAGAAAAAACTTATATTGCATTCAAAATCAGAACAGGAAATCCGAATTATATTGCACTGCAATCTAATCTAATATTCTAACAGGTCGGCTCATGGCTTTGTGCCAAACTAAGCCCTTTCGGATATACTCTTTCTGTCTAGGTTACTATATTTGCCAACGAATGAAGTTATTTTGTTATATAATGGACTAAATTAAGTACACATCGACGTCTTTAATGTGTTTTTGTAATTCTCCTTTACAGTCTTTCTACTACATAATATAAGGAGCCAATTACTGCATTTCTCTTAATGTCGTTGAATTTTTCTTATAGAAATATTAATTCTTAAACCTACGTTTCAAAAGAAAAGTAAACACATGTGCCTCTCTAAAAATATTATATTCTGAGTGGATAAATAGCCTTGAAATATATTCAAATATTCTATGAAATACAGATATTTTATTTTGTTATGGTATGCAAAGCCGAAGCTTATGAATAATAGAAAAAAACATTTGAACAATTTTTTCTACTTCTATAAAGTAATACTGTTGTGAGTATTATGAAGTGTAGCTACGATACGATACTAAATAGCTGTCCTTGAAAACTGCGAACTAAGTTATGTCGACTTGAATAGTCATCAATTATCATGCTTTGGCATTATTGGTTGTACGAAATATACGTTGCAACGTAGAGCAGCTCGAATTGTTGGGGAACCATTGCTCTGTGACCGGCTGCAACACGTGGAGTTGCGTAGAGATGTCGCTTCATTGTGTGTCTTCTACCGCATTTATCACGGGGAGTGGGGAGTTTACCTGATTCCTGCCGCCGAATTACACCTTCGCACGACACGCCACAAGTTAGGATATCAACCCCACCATCTGGATGTGTGGCGGTCCTCCACAGTGCGGTTTTCAAGGAGCTTTCTTCCACGTACCACAAAGCTGTGGAATGATCTTCCTTGTGCGGTGTTTCCGGGACAATACGACATGGGTACCTTAAAAAAAGCGCATAAACCTTCTTTAAAGGCCGGCAATGTTCCTGTGATTCCTCTGGTGTTGCAAGAGATTGGGCTGCGGTGATCACTTAAGAACAGGTGACACGTACGCCCGTTTGTCCTCCTATTCCATTAAAAAAAACAGCATATAACTCTGTGCAAAGTGATTGCCGTTAGTTTCAAGCTATTACATGTACTCTTAGGTTATCTCATAAACCTTCACTAAATCCACTCTTTATTTTAATAATGTTGAGAGATGGGGCTCTTCAAGTAAGTATATACTGACTCTAATAATTAACCACAAAGTGGTTACTGTAGATATAGCTAGTCGCTTTAATATGGTAGATTATCAAACATAAATCTCCTCCGATGGCAATAGATCAAATGCCCTCACAATTGCTAGAGGCGAACATGTATTCTCGAGGACATATCACCCTAAATCTCTGTGTATCGCCCAGAGGTCCCTCAAGCTGGTGGTAGCCGGCGCGGTAAAATGCGAGCCACTTTAAGGCCTATTGCAGACAGACCATCCGTGACGCACTTTTTAGTCTGTGATAATAAAACCGATACAATATGCATGAATTTTAAAAATACTTAAATTTGATATTTTACCATCCTAAAAATTATCAAACACATCAAATTATAGATAAAAACATTTTTATTTAATTAATAAATAAATATTCTTTCCCGGCAAGATATTTCGGCTATTCAAACGCGCCATGCGCGGGGTTTCTGTGACGTCGGAGTCTATCCCAAGAATCTATATTGTACTAATAAATGTATGGCTGGTTTTTTCCTTCGGTTATACTGCAAAAACTACTGAACGGATCAGAATAATAATCATAATGATTCTTTTACCATAAGCGTGCTTCGGAGAAGATTTTAGTATATAATATGTTGGTGATTACTTATTCAGAACCTATTTTTTTTACCTAGAAATGCCTATAAATTAGTTTATAAATCATAAAATGTAATTAAATTAATTTGTTTAAATAAATTGTAATTAAAGTAATTAAAAATATAACGCTACACGTTTTAACGCAGACGATGCTCACTTTAGTTTGAAGTCTGCACTTGCTAGTGATTGACGTGTATCATGGCGCTAGATATCGATGTATCGATTTTGATTTAAGAAATAGAAAACAGACCAGCACTTGTTGATACTTACTTATATACTCAAAAATTGTGGAATGAAGTGTGCTATTTGTATATAGTTTTAGAACTGAATGTTTGATATGAAACAGTCCCTTTAATAATCTTTCTGAAAGAATAGGATGAACCCAACATTATCTATTTCTTCTTTTTTTTTATATATCAAGTACCAAATAATACACCGCAATCTTCACCTAAATACCAATCTTTAACTTCCATTGCGTGTACGTCCCTATAGCTCTGGCAACAGAATGACCGAAAGTGTACATCGTGTGCTTTGAGTCTATGTAATATGTGCCAAAGACATTTTGCGTGCAATGCAGTCTTTTTGTGTGCCGTGCAGAATCGATAGCACAAAAAGTGTGTCATGTGCGATAGGCCTAACCCGACTCTACTGCGGCGCATTGGTTGAGAGAGGACTTCAACTAACACCTCTAACACCCACCTAACAACCTCGATAACGCCGCTAGGTTACATCTGGCTTGCTTTACAAATACAATAATTTTCGGCTTAAATCTTAAAATTCTTCTCACTCAATTGTATATAAATAAGTTTTATAATACCAAAAGAATTATTAAAAGCGATCAGAAATTTCAGAGCTTACAAAAGCTTAAATAAACAAATTATTTTATATTTCTACAAAATATTTCCTCTTTTTAATATATGTATGAGTAGTATATGTATGAGTAGCTTAGAAAACCTAAGTTAAAAAAAAATCATATTATTATTAGACAGTCGGTAGGAATAAGGGGTTGAAAAAATAAGTATTCCTAGCAACACCATAGTATTAAGTCGAAAATTGAAATCTGTCAAATCCGGCGCTCGAAATCTAAAAAAAACAATAACCTATCATCGAATTGAATGAAAGAAAACATTAATCATAGCGATTTCAATAAATAAACTGAATTTCAGCAACTTAAAAAATAATATTACCTAGGATAACCTACTTGAAAAACTTGGGTGAAGAATTCATAAAAACCTGGTGAATATGAAATTACAAATCATTGTCTATAAAATAAAAAAAAAATTACAGTGACACAACCTTTTTATATAGGGGCCAAAAGCTCCTAATTTAAAAGTCATTCTCCTTTTAAAACCATCTACGAAAAAACTTACAAACAAGAAAAAAAAATTACAATATATAACTATGTTGATACATAATATAAAGATATAAAAGTTGTTAAACAACACCAGAGAAATCACAGGAGCGTGCCGGCCTTTAAGGAAGGTGTACGAGCTTTTTTTAAAAGGTACCCATGTCGTATCGTCCCGGAAACACCACACCAGGAAGTTCATTCCATAGTTTTGTAGTACGTGGATAAAAGTTTCTTGAAAACCGCACTGTGGAGGTCAGGAGACCAAAATGGTGGGAATGATATCCTAATTTGTGGCGTATCGTGCGAATGTTTATATCGGCGGCAGGAATTTGGTACAACAGCACTTCGGAACACTACCCATGATAAATGCGGTACAAGACACACGCACGCATCACCAAGTGATTCAGCCGTACTCAGAGCTCTGGGTCCCCCAACTCAAGCTGCAATGATATATCGTCGTAATTTTCAACGAACTACTGTTGTGATATACTATCGTAAATGGTTACAAACACCAAAGTAATGCCTATTAAAATAGATATGCATAAAATCATTTACTTCAAGACATTCCTTGCATTTTGGTAAACATAAAACTGGACAGGATAAGGGAATGGAAGCTACGTTCAAACTAAAAAATCCTAAACGATGTACTCACAGTTGTTTTTTCATTATCGGGGTTAACATTTTTTCAGTTTGAAGAGCTTATTTATCGCCCGTCAATAAAACATGACATCGGCGTTTTTCATCTGTTTTAATTATAAATTGGCACATAACAAAGTAAACAAGGTTTGTAATCATAATATTGAAACAATTTTTAATTTTTGAACAAATCATGCTCAGATTAAGGATTAATCTCCGCTACACACCAACTAGATAATGCAGACGTAGTTGCAAAGTGCGGCAACTAATACTACGCACTTGGGCGTGTGGTGTACTCGAGCCACTCTCGAACCGTGTGTGACGTTGACGTGCCACATGTTCTGTCAAACTTCGCTAATAATTGAAACTTAAATGCCGGGTTGCGTAAGACATATAACATGTACAGGACGACCTGTATAGCCGAGTGGTTAGCGATCCTACCCACTAAGCTAGAGGTCATGGGTTCGAATCCCGGTAGGTGCAAGCATTTATATGATAAATACGGATGTTTGTTTCCGAGTCTTGGATGTTTATATGTGTTTATGTATGTTTAAGTAAGTATATTGTATTAAATATATCGTTGTCTTGCAACCCATAACACAGGCTATATGCCTAATTTGGGGCAAGATAATCTGTGTATAAAAAGTGTCAATATTATTATTATTATTATAACATGCCCAAATGCCTGTCAGTCTGTCTTACAAAAGAGTATATATATGGTAATAGTTCCCACCGAAAGATGCCGAATCCTACCCGGGTAAATAATATTAATACCTATATAATCAATAATTTGTATTTAATATCAAATAGAAGCAAAAAAAAGAAGAAAATTAAAAGTTGATATATTTTTAATAATTAATCTCTTAAAAATATAGAGAATAAATTGACTTAAAACTCGATGAATAATTTAGTTCATGCCCAAGGGACGCCCCTGTCTCATTTCGATATTAAATCATAAATCAGAAGATATCCGGTCACGTAGAAAATTTATGAAATAATTGAGATTTCCTTAGTCGATTGTGTTGAGTCATGGATGGAATATTGATTATTAAATCATATTTTCCTCACCTCAAAGTAATTCTTAGTCAAAATAGTTTTTGCAATATTATTCAAATTCAATAATCAAATATTTTTATACAATATATAGGATATGATATCACTTATTGAAAGTCAAAAATTATTTCATTCATTTCATTATTCATTCATTCATTTTCATTCCAAAAGGTATGCCTCAGAGCTGAGAAAAACGGAAGCAACAAACTCAGCGGACTTCTATTTTTAATAAAAAATATGGTTACAAAGTAACATCGTACAATAAAACTTATTTTTAATAGCCTGAGGTCGGTCGCTCCATTCCAAATCAGTGGTATCGTTATGAAAGTCATCTATGTTATTGTAACACACTAGAGTTTTTAAACATCTTTTTATTAATCAATAATTATTGCTTCTCAATATAGTCTTGCTAATGTTATGTGTGTGCATTGGCAATGTAGTGTACTGACATCTAGTCTTAACAGAGTATGTGTGACTGTCACGACATTGACAGTGACAATAACCGTGTGACGTTGATTGCTATATAAGGAATGCACAGTACAGCGGAAGGCCAGTTCTAATCGGCTATTGTTTGCGTGTGGACGTGTCCGGGTGTAGTGCTACATAGAAAAGATTAGTTGTTTCACTCGTGAGCAAACGATGAGCATTACAGGCACATAAGTGAATTTGCTAGAAAATTTCATAAGCATACAATTTCATAAAAATATATGAATTTGAAAGTAGATCTTCTCCTTGACCTTGAGTTGCTGACCATCGGTCAACACTTAAGGAGATATCGCGATGTTTCTTTGACAAGGCGCCAAACCAACCGAACATCGTGGTGACGGAGTTAACCAGTGGGAAGCTCCTTTGCACCGGATGCCGACTAAATTTTTGTTACCACAACGGGTAAACATTACGTGTTTTGGTCTGAAGGGCGCCGTAGCTAGTGAAATTGCTGGGCAAATGAGACTTGACATCTAATGCCGCTATGAATTTTTGTTCTTTCAATAATTTTGAGCGGTACTGCATTGTAATGCGCAGGGTGAATTAATTACCATCAGCTCGACGTCCTGCGCGTCTCATCCCTTATTGTCATAAAAAAAATGTGGCTACACGCTGCTACATCACTGTCTCAACCCACTAAGGCGCCCCCGGCATGTCACGGTAGACCCGGACGACTGTAAAACAAACGCGAACGCGACATCCACAAACAATAACACAAACTCAACCGGTAAAGTTCAACAAACCGTTGACACTCGCCACTCGGACAGTAGTCAGTGGCTCGCAAATTATAAAACAAAATTGTTTAATACCTGACGATTAAACTATACAGCACCGCACTCGACGGCGAGTATGTTGTTTCTTTTGTTCATCGGATACAGACCGTAAGCGATCTTCTCTCCTATACCCCAGCACACAGTCGGTCCGAGGATCGAGACTCCTTAAGAGACGCCCGTGACTGTTGTTGCGTAGTGGTTGCGGCCTCCATGGCCCATGTCCTATGTCGCTGGAAAACCTTTCGAGCTGCCAGCAGCAAGCCCGACATACCGACTCCATTTTGAGGTCATGTATTTTCCTTCTCTCAAGAAAAAACTTGCTAATTGCGAGGTTGTACAGTCATACATATACTTAGGATCACTTGTCGCTAATACTGGTGGCTGGGAAGACGAAATTAAAGCCGAATTGCTATTACCAGATCTGCAATGCAGAAATTGACGAGGATATGACGGGACAGGAATATCACCAAAACAACTAAAGTCCAGTTAGAGAGATCTCTAGAGTTTCCCATACTACTATATGGTGCCGAAACATGGACAGTCAAAGAATGAGAGAGACCAAGGATTGACGCACTAGAAGTGTGGTGTTGAAGACGAATGTGGCATTGTGTCCAAGATACTCGTGGATCTTGGACACAACGCCGCACAAACGTCTCGATACTTGATGAACTCAAGGTGAAAGAAAGGCTTTCATCTATAGTCAGAGCGCGTATCCTCAGATACTTCGGACATAATATCACGCGACGTGGGGAGCATGCCATAGAGAGACTTGTTGTTCAGGGAAGGGTCAACCGCAGTAGGTCAAGAAGACGCTTCTCTATGCGCTGGACTGACCAGATCAAAGCCCTAACCAACACTCCCCTCAACACATGTGCCAGAGAAGCAACAGCCAGGGATAACTGGCGTAGGAACATTCGTCGTTTGACGTGACCACGACTGCTCTGTCAAGAGTAATCCGACGAAGAAAAAAATAATTATTCTGCATTGTTAAAATGTTGTTAAATAATAACCAGGACATAGATTTAAAAGTTAAAAGTTATAATTGTGAAATCTGTGATATAAAGAGATTTGTGAACATAATATCCTATTATATTTTCCCTGACTGCTTCACAATAGCATCTATACATACATTATCATAATAACGAAAAGGGTTATTAATTTGAATTATAAACTTCAACCTTTAAATTAATTTATGTATGAGGGCAGGGCGTAGCCTGAACAAACTAATTATTTAAAAGCAGTTATAAAAGGAAGGCCTAGATAAAGAAAGGCGCGGAGAGTCAGTACTCGTATATTCTATTTTGTAATTGAATTGTAAGGTGATCTTTTCTGCGATAGACTAGATTATGAACTATTACCATAGTCAAGTTCTGAACTTTATTTAAGAAATATATTACAAAGAATCTTTAGAGGTCAAATATCGTTAGTTTGATATAATAAAGAATTTTAACAGGAAAAAATTATCACTTATGTATTGCCTACATTTACAATGTGAACCTATATATTTAGCCGCAAATATTTATTTAACTCCTAAATTATAATAAACTCCTTTGCGAAAAAAATCATATGAAAATAAAACTGGCATTTTTATTTTTTCGAGTACTTTTTGTATTAACAGTTACAAAAGGGATTTGATCTATCATAATACAATAAATATTATTGACTAATGTAAAAACACTTTTGCTTGGAAATTAAGGCTTTATTTTTTAAGATAAAAAGGGACGAGACGAGCAGGACGTTCAGCTGATGGTAATTGATACGCCCTGCCCATTACAATGCAGTGCCGCTCAGGATTCTTGAAAAATTCTGTAGGGCACCACAATTGCGCTCGTCACCTTGAGACATAAGATGTTAAGTCTCATTTGCCCAGTAATTTTACTAGCTACGGCGCCCTTCAGACCTAAACACAGTAGTGTTTACACATAACAGCTTCACGACAGAAATAAACGCCGTTGTGGTACCCATAATCTAGCGGGCATACTGTTCAAAGGAGCCTCCCACAAGACGACCATAATTTGATTTGTAATCAAATTACTCATATTAACAACTTTCTCTTCCTAAAAAATAACAAAAGTCGTCAAGAGCCTAGCTAAACTCTGTAATAAAAAAGCGATTCACTCGATTGTATGAAAAGTACAGTCATTGATAGATTCACAGATGACGGCTATAATCTTGTAAAAACGGAGATAGCCGAATTAATCCACTACGTTTTAAGCAACTGTAGGCCGATTCACGTATATTCTAACGATCCAAAAATCGTTGTAGTTCAGAAGACGTCCTATTGAAACTTGGTCCAAAATTGGTATTCACGTACAGATTCGATAGGATGACAACTCGATAGGACTGAAACTCGGCGACTTATCGACGACTTGCGATAGGACATTGCCAGTCTAATTCTACTATTCCTTTATTTTCTACCTTATTCTTTTAAATATGTTTATTATGATATCAGAGTCTTTTGCTGAGTTACTAGTACTAAACCTAACAATATTTGAAGCCGTAGAGTAGTCAAAAGGTAAGGTATAATATTTTTAAACAGAAATTAATGTCGTACCCAAATGGTTGTAATAAAAAAAAACCGCTGTACATCAAAGTCAAACTGAATTTTCGCCCAAGTGTAGGTAACTCTTTCTCGTCTCGATTTGTTCGATAAAACAAAATGAGCTCGAAGAAGATTGTAACCGTGCGTCAGCTTGAATTACTTACAGAGCTAATAAATAATTAAGTAGGTATTTAATTAGTCCAATAACATAGGTAAAGGTCAATAAATAACTTCACTTTATTCTATCTCTTCCAATAAATATGTTTTTTGAATAACTCAACATCATTCGAGTGCTTTAGCCACCAGCTATCGCACTGCTCTAGACACTGTAGGTTGAGATACTGAGTTGAATTTACTCTGACCAACAGGCAACAATGGTTTGGTAAGATTCGGTAGCATAAAATGCCAGTGCTATTAATACCTATAATGTAAAAAAGCACATGATTTTATAGTTTATTTAATTAAAGTCGTAAATATAGTAAATAGCTAGTCAGATAAGTAGGTAGCTACCTACAAAGATCTTTCTTGGTAACTGCCAAACTAAATAGGAAACTAAGTATAGCATTACAACACTAGAAATAAGGGATTGCTTGTAACTAATTCTAGTAGGCTTCATAAGATACATAATAGCTTTTAGGGTAAATGTATACAGTATATCATAAAATAAAGTCCCAGCCACTGTTCAGGCATTATCTATAAATAAATTTAAATATTTTATAAAAAAAATGGCTCTGTCGTAAATCCTATTACTCCATTGCTGAATATCTAAATGATCGGACAGCCTGGGACTAGATTGTGATTTTTTTATAGTGATAGAAATGACTGTACAATATTGTATATTTTTGTCGAAAAGAGAGCAAAAAAAGAATGCTGGGAGAGTTTCTTGCGCCGCTTCTTCTCTCTCAGAGCGCCATTTGTTTCCGAAGCGGTAGTAGTATCTAGTAGTTATTAGAAATGACATCAAAAATAATTCTAAAGGAATAAATTTTGAGAAAATAAATGCCTTTTATGCCTTTATTAGTATAACGCTCTCATGGAATTAGAGGAACGAGGTCTTCAATAAGACCAAGGACTAAATCCTTGGTAAAGCGAAATGTTTTCACGAACTCCGTATCTGTCATTTCGAAAGCAAAATATTTGTTGATCCTCATATTATTTCGGCGTCAACGTTCTCTTCGCCGGTTTTCCCTTTCGGAAAGATCCAAAAGTAGCCAAGACAAGCTGATATTCATGTTTATAAAAAAACTTTAAACAGCCAACAACTGCAAATTACTAACTGCAGTTCAGCGACTTCTCAGACGTTCGATTTGATATTAAATCGTTGGTAACCGATTGTGAAAAGATAGCAGAATACCACTGACACAACGATTGAAGTCCGTCTAGCTGACGTGAATACGCTTTAGCGATTTTTGGATAGGATCGTTTCTCGAACGTGCGATTTAAATCACGTGAATTCGAATCGTAGGTGAACGACAGATGGCGCTGCGATATCGCTCATGTAAAATTACGTGAATCGGGCCGCTGTTCGCTTACAAACTTAGCCGGATAATGCTTCGCCGCCAATTGAGAATGCTACACGTTCGACATTTATCACTTGATTTCACTCAATAAATATCGAGTGATATTCTGGAACGCAAGCCTTCGCCACGCCACGCCACGTTCGATACCGATTGCACAAGGTCGGTGATAAATTTGATTCACCAAAGACGTGATTATTGCAATGAGTGACAGAATAAAAAGGCTTTTATTGCCATCATATTAGCGTTATCATTAAAATAGCGTGTGAAGAGAAAAAATTATCAAAATAATGGCTTCAAGACAGAGATAAATTTACGCATGTAAACCTGTTGAATTAGAATCGTTAATACGAAGAAATCGATTATACCAATGATATTTAAAAGTATAGATAGGTTAAGTAGACAACATTCGGTGTTTGAAAATGATACACTAACGCACACATGAATAATTTAACATTGCAATAGCACACTACATTACGATTACACGTCAAAGAAGGATAGTAAATGCAACTATCGTAAGGGAAAAAGAGATAAATCTAATTTGCTAATTGCTTCGTATTTATATAGAAAAAATACGGTTAATTCAAAAGATATGATTTTTTTACCGTACACCGTGATATATGCCTAAATTACGATTCATTCATGAGTTCATGTAGTAAAAGCTATAAAGTAGTAAAAATGCATTGAAATTAGGTAGATAATGTGTCATTGATTTTATAAAAAAAAAATAATATTGATTATAATATATAGCCACATTGATGATATCAATTATTTATACATAAAATAATAAAAAACATACAAACACCAAAACAAAACCGAAAGATATCTACAGTAAGGGTCCCATTTTTACAATTTTTCTAACGACGGCTCCCAAAAAGTTTTAAGATTACAATTATTATTTTTTGTATCTTATATTATTTATGAATGTCTTTTTGTTGGTAGTTTATCAGAATAAGGTATTGGGAGAAGAAGAAAATGATCCATTGATTCTTCTGCAGTTAGCAAGGGATGTACTGAAAGGGACAGTGTTATATCCCATCTTCATACGTACCGTGTTTATATCCGGACGGCACGGGACGTGAAGTTTTGAAAAAATATCGTTTCATAGAAAATGTAACCGAAAGAGCATACGTCACGAATTCATGGACGGAACAAGAACGTGACACGCGCGGGGAAGGAAAAATACCGTCGGCTACGATATTTAGCACGTCCCACCCCGCGCGTGCCGCGTCCAATCCGTGACTCCACTGTCGCTCCATTTGCTCCGGAATGTAGGATGTACAGAAAATCACCTTTTCCTCTTTACCCATTACAACGCAGTGCCGCTCAGGATTCTTGAAAAACCCAAAAATTCTGAGTGGAACTACAATTGCGCTCGTCACCTTGAGACCTAAGATGTTAAGTCTCATTTGCCCAGTAATTTAACTAGCTACGGCGCTCTTCGACAGTAATGTTAACACATTACTGCTTCACGGCAGAATTAGGCGCCATTGTGTTACCCATAATCTAGCGGGATTCCTTTGCAAAGGAGCCTTCCACTAGCTTAGCGTAGCTTCTTGATCATCTAAAGCAATTAAATCCAATTCTTCTAATGAAAAATCCATCATCATCAATCCAAATCAATCCTTGTGTACAACACTAGTACGTTAGTTACAAGGTAATGTCACGGTGCGTGTACATTTAAAATTAATTCCTTCTCCGTCCCGTCAACTTTAAAATGCCGTCCCGTACACCTTACGTATGCAGCGACCTTTACCGACGATTCTTAAATTTTAATACACATCGAAGATTTCTGGAATTTTTAGAAATCCAGAGATCCGTATCAGGACCTGTGATACATTATACTACACACTGGATAAATTTCGTGATCCTGGATCGAGATCCAAATATCGCGATAAATATCGAACGTGTAGCATTCGCCAATCGCAATACTGTAATTACTAGGACATTGGATTCAAACCGGGGTCTTCTGCTTTCCGGATCACCCAATGTCACATCTGAGCTATTACAGTTTTG
The DNA here is from genome assembly GCF_905404315.1 of Leptidea sinapis. NCBI lineage: Eukaryota > Metazoa > Arthropoda > Insecta > Lepidoptera > Pieridae > Leptidea > Leptidea sinapis. The sequence continues at coordinate 6,816,097 of NC_066292.1, read as the reverse complement.
TATATAGTGGCGAAAGTTACCTTTGTATTCTAATGTTATTGTAGCTGTTTCTCATTAAAACATGGAAGAAAAACTGCATTTTTTTAAATTGAAACCTAGCTAGATCGATTTATTGCCCTCGAATTCCCCTTTATACTAAATTTTATGAAATCGTTGGAGCCGTTTTCGAGATTCAGATTATATATATACAAGAATTGCTCGTTTAAAGATATAAGATTTCAACCTTTCATACTAAATTAAATTTAAAATTTTACTTAGGCAGTCCTGCCTCTTATTACGTAGTATTTATATTCCTCTTTGAACGTCAATGCAGCTCAGTTGACATTTTGGAACATAATATGACGTCTCATTAGCGCAACCTAATTAAAGAAATTACCCTCATTGTACATTAGTGGTTAAATTCTCTTTGTTGTACATTTTGAAATGGAACACTCCAGAAATTTCACGTCACTGCTTTGTATTTCACAACTGATTATGTATAGAAAGATTACGCTTTATATTTTTACAATTACGATACCTGTATCATAATTTTTTACATATTTGATGATACTTCGCACTTACTATTTGGATTCATAAAAACAGTATTTTATTTATTATTTACAGATTAGTATTTATAGAGTACTGGAAGACCAATTTTAAAATATTGGTTATCTGTTTATTCCACGGATTAGGACAGTACTCTAATTGGGAGATAATAGATTGTGGTCATCTGTGCAAAACCCTGAAACTGAAAAGTAAATCCATTTCAACGGTCAGATTGCCACGTACGTACATAAACGCAATTTAAGGTGATGAGGTCGAAAGTCGTAACTCATGCGTGATATATTATTATCTAGTTGGCACACTTTTCCGCTTTAGCCGACTTTTCGAAGCCTTCAGAAATAATACGATGAAACCGATGTATAAACAAAGATAGTGTAGCTTATATTTTCGTATGATGTGTGTGCCGATTATAGAAGTCGGAGGCGGCAATCTCTACATACTATAAAACAAGGTCCTCCGTAGCGTGTGTCTGTCTGTTTGTTCGCGATAAACTCAAAAACTTCTGCGCCAATTTTCATGCTATTTTAACCAATGGATAGCGAGGTTCTCGATGAAAGTTTTAGTAAGTAGATAATTTTTTAAGTTTTTGTATACATCTTATTAACTATATTTGTTGGAGGTGTCGAAAATAATTAGGCTATGCTTGGAGCTTTAAACGAAAACACTGCCTATCGGCCGTTCCCAATATTCAATCTCTTACTTGAGACCTTCCTTCTTCGTTGACCTTTCTGTCCCAATAAACTTATCGACGGTAACTCACCTTATCCGTACGCGCTGTCTGTCAATGGGACGACGTATAGCTTACCAGCGATAGAAGTTTGTATGGAAATTGCATATTATATATATTGAAATTATAGTTCTGCGCGGCGGCAATCTTAAATTTCAAAAATGATGTCAAATTTGTTTTTCTCTATTTTTGTTACTATTTTGTAAAACCATTTCTAAACTTTTTATATTATGTTGTTTAATAGGAAAAAAGTTTCAGCAAACAAGTACAAGAAATCTTTAGTGTCCTCCCTAATTAAGGATTTAAACAAATTTAAGTAAAAAAGAAATTCATTATGTCAGAAAAGTCATCGCTTGTTATAAGGTTGTGAGCAGATGTTCCATAGCTTAGCGAGCTTAGAAACAACTTGTTTAATGCTACTCTTATTGAACTAAGCAGAACAAAAGACATCGTTGTGTAATATTATCTCACTTTATCCTCCAGAGCCATGTGATGTTAGGCTTATTTCAGTGAAGAATTGAAATCGTACGGTTTTCACCAATCCTAGAACAAGTTTTAATTATTTTTAGGGCTAATACTTCTAAACCAATATACCTCATAAGGAAGAAGATAGCAAATAGCCAGGTTTTCCCAGTTTCCTGGATTTTCACCCACAAACCAGATTATTTTATACAGATATAAAGCAAAATAAAGTTTTATCCCTCAACACGTAGATAGATAGGGTTGTAGAAATAAGTTTCTGAGACCTACATAATATATAAGGCTTAATTGTATAATTAAGCCTTAACTTTATGATAAATTGCTATAATAAGTAAGAATATTAGTAATTTTGTACATATTTTAAGAGTTAACATAGAAATTATTTTTTTTTCAAAAGGAAGAAACGCATGCAACCAAGTGTATTGTCTGTCTGTCCATCTGTCTGTCAAGACTCTTTATCTCGAGAATGCGTGGAGATATCGAGTTGAAATTAAAACGACATACTGAAATCTACAATTTCTTGAAACTGTGAAAAAATCAAACTTCTAAGTTAACTTAAGAAAAAGACACGGTTGTTTGTGATGAAAAAACGTAAATTTCGACACTCTCAAGGGAATCAAAATGAATAGGGTCGAAAACTAAACATTAGTAAATAAATATCATATAAAACAGGGACTTTATTCAAAGAACGGTGCGGTCGGTCCAGTTTTGAATTAAATTACACTATTATTCTAAAGGCGTAGTCCCTGACTCATGGAAGTCAGCCCTTGTCCATCCGATCCAAAAAAAAGGAGACAGTTCGGATCCGGCAAACTACATGCCTATTGCTATTACCTCCCTGCCCTCCAAAATCATGGAGAGCATAATAAGCCGTCAGCTCTTAGTATACCTAGAGGGTCACCAGTTGATCAACAACCCACAATACGGGTTTCGCCATGGTCGGTCGGCAGGTGATCTTCTGATATACCTAACACATAGATGGGCTGCGGCTATTGAAAGCAAGGGGGAAGGCCTGGCAGTTAGCCCGGATATAGCGAAAGCCTTTGATCGTATATGGCACAAAGCGCTCCTCTCCAAACTTCCATCATTTGGGCTTCCCGAGAGCTTGTGCAAGTGGACCTCCAGCTTCCTCACTGGGCGCAGCATACAAGTCGTTGTCGACGGATATTGCTCGAACCCGAAGCCCGTGAATGCTGGAGTGCCCCAAGGCTGTGTGCTGTCTCCCTCGCTGTTTCTTCTGCATATCAATGATATGTTGGACACCTCCAACATTCATTGCTATGAAACTTGTGTCCTCTATCGAGTCCTCTCTTGAGAAGGTCGCGGAATGGGGAAAATTGAACCTTGTCCAATTTAACCCCCAGAAGACTCAAGTTTGCGCGTTTACCACTACAAAAACCCCATTTGTCGTATCACCGCTCTTCGACAACACTTCCCTAAAAGCGTTAAGACCTTCTCAAGAGAGGACTCGATAGAAGACACAAGTTTCTCCCGGCACTGGTCGACGATTTCTCGAGAGAGACGTGCATGGCCCGTGTATACGGCATCACCAGTGCTGTCATCTGCATAGCAATGAATGTTGGAGGTGTCCAACATATCATTGATATGTAGAAGAAACAGCGTAGGAGATAGCACACAGCCTTGGGGCACTCCAGCATTCACGGGCTTCGGGTTCGAGCAATGTCCGTCGACAACGTCCTGTATGTTGCGTCCAGTGAGGAAGCTGGAGGTCCACTTGCACAAGCTCTCGGGAAGCCCAAATGATGGAAGTTTAGAGAGGAGCGCCTTATGCCATACACGATCAAAGGCTTTCGCTATATCCAGGCTAACTGCCTGGCCTTCACCCTTGCTTTCAATAGCCGCAGCCCATGTGTTAGGTATACCAGAAGATCACCTGCCGACCGACCATGGCGAAACCCGTATTTTCGGTCGTTGATCAACTGGTGACCCTCTAGGTATACCAAGAGCTGACGGCTAATTATGCTCTCCATGATTTTGGAGAGCAGGGAGGTAATAGCAATAGGGCTGTAGTTTGCCGGATCCGAACTGTCTCCTTTTTTTTGGATCGGATGGACAAGGGCTGACTTCCATGAGTCAGGGAATTTGGAATAAGAGTGCCGGAATAAACGCGTAAGCACCGGCGTCAACTCAGGGGCACACGTTCTAAGCACGATTGGAGAAATGCCATCCGGCCCGCTCGACTTCCTGACGTCCAACGAAAACAGAGCTCGCCTAACAGTTTTCTATCTTAACTGTACTTCAGGCATAGAGCTCTGACACCGCGGGATGGTCGGCGGTGTTTTTCCGTTGTCGTCAAGAGTCGAGTTGGAGGCGAAAAGAGCGCACAGGAGATCGGCTTTCTCTTTTGCCGTATGGGCCAGGGTGTCATTCCTCATGTGCAACGGCGGGATGGACGGCTGGCTGAAGTTACCAAGAGCAGCTTTCGACAACGACCAGAACTTGCGTCCGGTCGGGTAACTGGAAAGCTGCTCGCCGATTTTGACGACGTGTTTTGACTTTGCATGGGCGATTTGCCGCTTAAAAAATCTGGAAGCACGGTTGTATTTCCTCTTTAGAACTATGCAGTTCGGATCCTTTGTGCCCAGCGCCGCAACCCAAGTTCGATACGCCTGTTTTTTGCAGTCAGATGCTGCTTTAACTGACGCATCGAACCAGGGCTGTGATCTGCCACCGATCGGTACTACAGAGCTTGGTATAAAAATATCCATGCCCTGTAGTATCACATCGGCTACTGCAACGGCGCAGGCACTAGGATCATCCGAAGGAAACAAACATTGGTCGAAGGGTAGGATGCAAAAAAGGAACGCATCCTATCCCAATCTGCTGACTTGTAGTGCCAAATGCGGCGGGTCGCTGGTGGTCTGTGACGTGGGCGTCGTATAGGCACTACACTCCTGACCAGGCAATGGTCGGACGTTCCGAGAGGGGCGTCGATAATGACCTGGTAACCATCGGGATGTGTAGTCAGCAGAAGATCTAATAAGGGCGGCATGTGGCTATCCACATCCGGGAGCCGCGTTGGCGACTCAACCAATTGGGACAGATCGTACGCCAATGCAAAATTATGCACAGATCGCCCTGCGTAGTCTGTGGTACGTTATCCAAGCCATTCGGCATTGTGCCCGTTGAAATCACCCAAGTCTACGATTTCAGCGGAGGGGATCTGTGCAAGCACGTCGTCAATTGCCGCTTGAACGCAGCCCATGAGATGATCGGTTTCTGCGTTACCACTATGGGACCTGTAGACACACGCATAGATGCGGACGCGGTCCTCTAAATCTACGCGGAGCCAGAGAGTGGACAGGTCCCTACCCTCAAAATTGCCAAGACGGCAACAGCAGATATCCTCCCTAACGTACACACATACCCCGGCATGAGGCAAAAAATTGTGCTCAATTTTGTACCCGGGGTACGTTAAATATGACGTATTGCTAGGTCGAGATATCTGCGTCTCCGTAAGGAAACACAAGGCCGGCTTCGCCGTCTCAAGGTGGTAGTGGACGGCGTTTAAGTTGGAGTGAATTCCCCTGATATTGCAAAACTCCACGTTGAGTGTGGAGCGGGGTGCCGTGCTGTTACTGCCTCGTTTGTCCTTGGTCATGCGCGGTACTGTGGTACTGTGCAATGATGACAAAGAATGAAAATAACTTTTCCCTTTTTTATAATATATAAGCTTAGATTAGGGATTGGTTTCCGCCGTCTCCAACTAGATACCGTACTACCTAATAACAGTACCTTTTTTTATTACGGCAACTTTATACTGTAGTTTGTATTGGCTATTTGTAAAGATGCTTGTGTGCGTATCTTGACTCTCAATTGCATTTTTCAAATTTTCTAACTTATTAAGGTTTGTGTTATTTTACATTGAAATTAATAAAATACAAAAGTGATATGTGATCTCAGTGTCCGTCTTATTTCTTGTAGTTAAAGTTAAAGTTAAACAGAACATGTGGCACGTCACACATTGTTCGAGACTCACTTGCCGCACTTTCCAACTACGCCTGCGATATCTAGTGGGAGCGCAGGGAAGACCAATTCCTCATCAAGTTTACAAGTAGTCCGGTCAATTTAGACCAAAAAATGAGAGTGAAGTTACATAAAGTCCCAACAAGCTGAAAATGTGAAATTGTTCAAAACATAATTATAAACAATGTTTAAAAGTTCCCTATCATTCCCGTGTATGGAAAAAAAATATTCAAGGTCAAACGTCAAAAAAATGAGTTTTTCGCGATTTTCAGCAAAACGGTAAGTTTTATCATAAAAGTACCTCGGAAAAAATTGTAGATCATAAAATTATCTATAAAGAATGTATCAATACTTTTTTTCTTACGAGCCACCGTTTCTGAGATATAACGATTCAAAAAGTTATTAAAGTTGTTACCGTAGTTGTATCATAGATGGCGTGGAAACGTGTGCATATTATGATGATTTTCAGCTTGTTGGGACTTTATGTAACTTCGAATGTCTAAATTGACCGGACTAAAGTATAGTTAGGCTACCCTACCTAATAATATTTGCGGAACCCTCGGAGGGCTAGTCCGACTCGCACTTGTCCAATTTATTTTTCAAAGAAGACAGTTAATGTATGTCACTGTCAAACCATGTAATAAAAGGTTGTGTAAAATTATTTCACAAATTCAAATATTATTGTACAACCTTGTGACCATCACAAACTACAAGTTTGTATGTATTTTATAATTATGTAAACTGTGCCGATACATACGCGAAGACCAAAAATATTTTTTTACAAAAAATATAAAATATATGCACTGTTTAATATGCAATGTAACCTGGATGAATTATATGGGGAGATTAGGAGCCAAACATCATAGCGGGAATTAACCGTCAACTTCAGAAACATCCAATTTCCAATTATTTGGGTCATTTGTTATGGCGCCAAAAGTAAGAAGCTCTGTGACGCGCCATCGTTTCACAGTTGACGCCTATCATAATAACATCGAAATATTTTTCAGACGAAATGCTTTGTTTATTTTATCTAATAAAACTACAAACACAAATATTTTTTAGAAAGTTATACATTTTACCTTTAATTGGGGAAAATTTGAGCCTTCATATGAAGAAGTAGCTAGAAACTTATTGTTGCTGTGCAGAACATCGACGTGTAACAAATTATCTTCATAATTTATTGAAAGTTATGCAACATATACACTCAATCTTTATCACTTACATGAGTAATATTAAGTATCAGATCAGTAGCTTTATTTATGAATAATAAAACAAATGTTATAACTATATTTACAATATTATGACTACCATAAAGTTAAAACTATCATTACTGGGAAGCGTCCCTAGAATACTGACAGCATTTCCACGTTGGATAGCTAGGCTGCTCCGTTGACCGAAATAGCTACCAGCGCTTGGGTTTCCAGTAGCCTTATTAAGGCGCGAAGATAGTACTCAGTACATTCTCCGCGCCTCTGGCCTCACGGGCCAAGTGCTCCGACACCAAATGGCACAAAAATGTATGACTTACTGACACCGACATATTTGCGACGCTTGCTGTCTTCAGCAGTCGAAGCAGCCCCAGCACTAACTGACATAACTTGGACATGAGAAGGACCCAGAGTGTCGACGCAAGTCGCGTCCCATTTTTAAGTATTATTATTATGTATTTCATAAGTTATAAATGTTATATTAACAAAGTATGAATTGAAGTTCTGAAGACGATAGGATTCACTGAACACCACAAGAGCACTGGATCCTCGACCATTGCAGTGAGTTGCTCTATTTTGTGACCTTAGTCAATAAATTAACTCTATTTAGTTTATTCAGACATCGATATACCCTAACTTGTTAAAATCTCATTCAAATCGCCACAATAGGCTTAAATATCGTTAATGTTTAAGTGAACACACTGAATTTAAATAAGTCTATTGTATTGCTTACAATCTTAAACAAAAGGTATTGTGTTGGATATTTGATGCTTAGGAGAAATTGCGGCTCGAGTTATTTGGAAATAGAATCTTAGCGACAATTCTGTTCAATACAATTTAGGTTGGATTACGTCACCGTTAGTTATCATGATCAAAATCACTCTAAATCGATGTCTAACATTTTTCATTTGCCAGATGAAATGAGATAAATTAATCATTGTTGATATTTTAGGGTCTAACCACGGTCTAACTATGACATTTTGTTTAACGCTTTACTTAATTTTAGACAAAAATACGTTGTTTACTTCTTATCTTATTATCTATATATAAATGGCGTCCCAAAGTTATGGGACATGAATGGAAAGTACCTTATATATCGGAGATACGGTATTTTACTGAGAGAAGACTTTATGTTATTTTTAAAAGTTAGTAATTTTGCATTCAAAGATTTTTTAAAAATTACTTGCCTCGCCTGGGACTCGAACCGACATAAATGTAAAAAAAACACCCATACTTTTATGGTGTCAATCGATAGAATGGCCAAAAACTAATAACTCTTCTTAAGTAACATAGTATTTTAAAAGAAAGGAGCAACGTAAAATGTTTGAGCAAAATTTCAAGAAAGTTATTTATTGCCGACGCCGACGTTTGAAAAGTAGTGATATTATCATTCCATAGCTAGCATTGATTATTCGTAAATAAGTACCAACTTCATAATTAAAATACTTTAAAGCATAGTTTTTTTTAGTTACGAGAACTTGGGCGAGTTACAAACAGAATTGTGCCATATCATATAATACCATAAAATGAAAATCAATAGGCAGCGGACTCATTTAAAGATTGGCGATTTACGTTAGACAGGAGAGATCACATTTTGAGCATTTAATTAATTAATTTACAAAAAAATATCAACTTAATTGACTACTTTCTCATATCTACATATCATAAGAGTAGGGGTGATTTTTTTTACATTTAAGTCGGTGCGATTCCCAGACGAGGCAAGAATTACTAACTTTTAAAAATAACAAAGTCTTCTCTCAGTAAAATATCTACGATATATAAGGTACTTTCCTTTCATGTCCCATAACTTTGGGACATCCTGTATTTTTTTTTATTTTATTAAGACATAATATCGTTACCATAAACCAAAGTAATCTGTTAATGCCTACTTCTAGTGTAAGTAATCTGGATTGATCATTAATTATCGACAATCGCGTTATATTCTAAAATAAACTTCCTATAATATATTAATAAAGGTATAAATGAAAATGTCTTTCAACAAGTTCAGAGCCCGGCGGCACTACAAATGCGCTCGTCACCTTGAGACATAAGATGTTAAGTCTCATTTGCCCAGTAATTTCACTAGCTACGGCGCTCTTCAGACCGAAACACAGAAATGCTTACACATTACTGCTTCACGGCAGAAATAGGCGTTATTGTGGCACAGATAATCTAGCTGGCATCCTGTGCAAAGGAGCCTCCCACTGGTAAACTGATATTGAAACGCTGTTAATGTTTATCATAAAGTGGCAATGTGTTTCATGCCATTCTTCTTATTAAAACACGACATTTACCGAAGTGGTGCTAAAGGGTTTTAAGATACATACATTTATAAACTAAATAAAAACTTGGATTGCAATATTACAAGCAGAACAAATTAACATAATAACATCGTATTAGCATAAAGATTAGAACTGAGAAAAAGCTCCATCATGTTGATAGATAGTACTCTTAATTATATTTTTACTCGATTAAACACTTTTTTTATGTACATACGGGACGATAAGAGCAGGACGTTTAGCTGATGGTAATTACGCCCTGCCCATTATAATACAGTGCCGCTCATGATTCTTGAAAACCCCAAAAAATCTCAGTGGAACTACAATTGCGCTCGTCACCTTTAGACATAAGATATCAAGTCTCATTTGCCCAGTAATTTCACTAGCTACGGCGCCCTTCAGACCGAAACAACGTAATGCTTACACATTACTGCTTCACGGCAGAAATAGATGCGGTTGTGGTACCCATAATCTAGCCGGCATTCTGTGCAAAGGATTCTCTTTATTTATATAGAAATAATATAGCATAATATGTCATATTTTCACAAACAATATACTTTTATGCTATAGCACGCTATTTAGGTATATTGCCTTTGAGTGTCATTGTAGTAAAGATTAAAATAAATCTATTAATGTACAGATACAATAAATAGCAGTTCTTTAAGGAATATTATATTACACGACAAAACAGCTATGTGCCAAATCAACAAACAAAGTCACTAACTAAACCTAATAGACATGTCGTAAGACGATTTTACTTTTAATCACAGCTAGAGAGACTTGCCAAATTTAAAAATACGTCTTAGTGTTTTTATTACTAAAATTAATGCTTGTTAATTATTATTAATGACCGACCGCTGAAAAGAGTTCACCCCTATCAGACTACCCCTTCGCGATCTGATCTGTGTAAGCTTAAATTCCGTTGATGACTAAGCGATTTTGGCGCACGAACTTTCCACGCACGAAAGTGTATCTATGCGTATTATTTTACGTGTATTAAAAGAATGCTTATAGTTCGGATAATTTCAGTGAATGTATATGAAAACTATCAAAACAAGCTATAAGACTACTATCTTTTATATTATTTTACACACGACACAAAGTTGAAAAACCGTTATATTTAAGAATAAATGAGTATTTTGAATGAAAACAATTAGTTTTATTCATTAGTGTTTATGGTTTTGTAATAAAATTTATATGTTCTTTCAAAAACAAAACTAAAATATACATGCTTTGATAGTAATAATTGTAAATATTCATACCGATAGACTTAGAAGAATCCCTTGACCTTGATCGACCTTGAAGTGCGAGATCGCTTATGTCAGTTTTGAAATGTAGCTATGCTATATTTGGACAAAATAACGAGTGAAATATATTTTAAGATAGTTTTTCAAGTAAATTAAAAATATTGAAACATATTCCAAAATAAATAAATAATAAAAAACTGACAAAAGAAACGACGCTTCAAAATCCTTATTAAATTTGAATGGACGCTAATTCAAGTCGAATTTATATCAACAAAAACTATATATCATACCATTATAATTATTGTAATGTCTTAGAAGTATAATCTAGATGTATTATCAAAATAGCAACTAACCAAATATTGGGTAAAACTTCGAAAAAAAAAATCTGCACACTTCACTACCACCTCGGCGGCCGATAAAGACTGGAGTACCCGCACCCTTTTTCCGTTATTTTTTGCATGCCAACATCCTATTGCCTGTGTTCTGTATTTTTTTCAGTATTTAATGTACTTTTATTCTATTATAAGTTCAAAGTAAAATAACAATTCCTTATAACAAAATCGAATGAGATCGTGTGGATTTCGACGTTCTTCCATATGTAACCGTGGTGTCATCTTACGTTCCTCGAACTGGTACATATGGAACGCGGTGGTACGCTAAAACCTACTGAAGACTGAGACCGAAGACGTATAAATCCTGGATTGTATTATTCAACGCAGCGTCCACGTCAGTTTGTATTCGGTGTACGTTCACACATTGTGAAGCTCGTCGCAATCTGTATAGAGTTATCACTAGAACATACGTTACATTAACCACTCAACATCAAAGATTAGAACTCAGCTAAATATGAACAACTGTAAACAAACCATCTAGATTATTTACGTTTGAGATATTTGTAATTATTATGACGGGTACACACCACGGACGAGTAAAAAAATAAGGACTCCGCATACCTTACATAACAGTGAGGCACCAAAACAGGCCGGTAAACGTGTAAATACATAGCCCCACGCACACACTTACACTAATACAAGCCGATCGGCTGCCACTATGAGATTTGCCATCGTCTGTGACAGATCAGTTTGCATCGCAATAAAATATTTTAAAAATACCGTCGTGCATTGTGAAAAACTTCAAAAACGATACTATAAAAGTATTGGTGGATATATGATTATTTAAGACAGAAAAAATTGTGTAACTGGTATCCCCCGTAACCGCACACACACTAGCATAAAGGTGCTTCACTTGCTAATATCACGGCGCGGAGTCCTTCTTTTTTTACTAGTCCGTGGTACACACGATATATATTTTATTAATTTTGGTGCCGATATTTTTAGACCAGCAAACGCAAACATATAATCGTGTGGTTTCACTATGCAGCACAAATGCAACAAAAAGATCCGAAATTATGGACGTCGTAAGTAGTGAATTAGGAAATTAAAGACCAAAACGAATTAGCCGCCACGTGGACAGATTGATGTACTATTAGTCTCAAGTGTCAATGTGTCAAGAGTTTCTCGCTGCCTCCGCAGTTCCGCCGCGAACACGTTTCATGCAATTAATAATATATATATCGTGAGTACCCGTCATAATAATTACATTGTTAAAGTTCCGTTTGAGATATTTCTTGAATTACTTTGTACACAGTGATAATATGGAGATTACACAAGACTCAATGGACTAACAGAATACGTACACAAATTAATGGGCTATTACGTTGGATGTCCCAAAATATGAGGCGCTGAGAACGTTACGTTTTATGTTGCTATTAATTTAATGTTATAGAATAAAGCTTGGCGCCATCTTGCTATTATATCGCTTTTGCATCTGGTAGAGGTAACCGATGTTTAATTAATTCACGGGCTTTGGATTTCAAGCCAAAGAGGTCGTTTAATGTATTCTACTAAATATTTCGTTACAAATTTCATTCCGTTGATCGAGTCCGATCTCTTTGTGTTTCAGATATTATTTTCAATTGCAATAGTTGTGTGCTTAGCTCCTGCAAAACTCCTTGCCTCAAAAATTAATTGCAGCACTTCAAAGTCAAAGTCAAATAAACTTTATTCAATTAGGCTTTTTATTTATTTATTTATTTATTGATACACCAACAGCATTACATACAAAACATTAAAAATAATTATGGTCTTATAGGTTTATAATCTGGTATGAATGCCAGTTACTGATGCATACACCACTCTCATTGCAAGACATTAATTTAAATACAAAATACAGTTCGACCTACAAATTTAACAAGGATTTTAAGCAGATTACTAACAATAATAGATACAATATAACGAAGAAATAGTTTGTATGAATATCAACTAACATATTATTATTATTTACAGACAGAAATGTGCGGTTAGTTTTTTTTTTTTCAGAATTGTCACTGTGTCATGAAAAATATCAAAATCTTTTATGGACGCGGAAAATCGATTGTACTCAGAACACATCCTTGATAATGGAGAATGTTTAAGGGCATTTGTCCTACTTACTGGTTCCACAGTATGTTAGTAATCGGATTTCGTGGATATCTGTGCGGGATTTTGAAGTTTATTTTATCCAACAATTCACTGCACGCTGTCTGTCCTGATAACAGCTTTTTGAGGAATGTTAGATCCAGTATTATGCGGCGATTGTAGAGTGACAACATTTTAAAGTGTTTCAGCCGCTGGTCGTAGGTGGCCTTATGAAAGATGCCGGAACTATGATATGCCAAGTATCTAGTAAAGGATCTTTGTAGTCTCTCTAAACGTTAAGAAGGTGCTGCGTATTGGGGACTCCACACAACTGATGCAAATTCTAATTTGCTGCGAACCAGTGAGTTATAAAGAATTATTTTGGTTTGAGGAGAAACAAATCGTTTTGAGTTTCTTTTAAGGAAACCTAACATCCTGGCTGCTTGTTTTACTGTCGTGTCCATGTGTACTTTGAATTTCAATTGTGAGTCCATTGTCACGCCCAAATCTCGAATCTCAGTTACCTCTTGTAAGGCTTGAACAAAGCTGTACAACTTAAGCTTAAACTAAGCTACAGTGGCTGTAATATACATAACAAATTAGTTTGTAAGGTGTTGCATCCAATATATGAATCGTGTTTAAATAATATAAATTATTTTATAAAAAGTAATAAAGAATTTACTGTTTAAATAAATTAAATCGTAGATCTGATGCATCAACCTTTAGAGCTTGAGTTCTTTGTTTGTGTAAGTATTCTTCATGCATGAACATGATGGTCTTAATTACTGTCACAATAATTAATTGCATCCAACAAATACAATGATTCATAACAGGTCGACCTGGCACCACAAGCAGCACCCGTTACCTGGCGTAACTTCATGTTGTAATAGATCCTAGAGCAAAGAGAAGTATGTTTTAGTAGTAAAACTAAATTGAAGAAGTATGTTGAATTGAGAAAATTAAAAAAAAAACTTGTGAACCACTATAAATCATTTATGAAGAGTGCCGACTTAAAAAGATCGCACAAAGCATTAAACTTTGTATTTTAGGAAAAAAGCAGTAAAATCTAATGTCAGACTTGGATAATGAAAAGAGATGACTCAGCAAAAATTGTAGGAATTAAAAAACACTATCAAACGAATAGTACCAATATGACTTATTTATTTATTTATTAAAGCACACCACATCATATGCAATACAATTTTCTTAGTCTTATGTTACAATTAGTAGTTCTAAAGTATACGACAATTATGGTGAACATAAAAATTACAAAAAATACTCCCTAATTATACTTCTGAAAAATACAACTAATACTATCTAAGCTATAATAAAAACAAAATAAAAAATGAAAGTACAAATAATACATTTAACTTATTAATTAAAATAATCTAAATCAAAACTTAGTAAAACACTGTTTTCCTTTAAGCATTTTACTATTTTTTTCGGACGTTCAGCTGATGGTTATGGGTACGCCCTACCCATTACAATACAGTGCTGCTGATATTCTAATCAATCCAAAAATTCTTGAAAAAACCAAAAATTGCGCTCGTCTCTTTGAGACATAAGATGTTAACATCTTAAGCCTCGTTTGCCCAGTAATTTCACTAGCTACGGCGCCCTTCAGACCGAAACGTTTCTATAATATGTGAGAACCATTAATTAGCTGTTTGTTTTATATTCTGTTATAAATATTATAATATATAATCAGCTGTAGGTTTTCCTTTAATAAATAAATAAGTAAAAAATTGCAAATTACCTTGTAAATAATATATTTGACGCTTTGAACGAAAATTCATTCAGCAGCAAGCAAGCAATACGAATATAACCATAATCATGCAAGACCCTTTACCTCTTTGCAAGGTAAATGTACATAATTTAAATAAAAATCCAAATGTTTTGAGTTTTCTTGAAGACTCGTGCCAGAGTTTGGCGATTCAACATCTCCTGAGGATGCCTCGTGTAGTGGCGAAACACGTGTCGAATTGTTTGATTACAAATATTAGTCGGAATTAACACTCAAGAAAACTCAAAACATTTGTATAATTAGGTATTTCCGCAAAGTATCGCCTTCTTCAATAAATTTTCTTAAATGGAAATGCTTAGGGCACGAGTAGCAACATTTTTCAAAAAAGCAGTTCTTGTAGTATTTTAAGACAAATTTAAATTATTAAAATATTAAATATTTTATTTTCGTTTCAACGAAATTTAATACTTATCTACGAACATTAATGCGGGTAAAAACTAGTCATTAAATGAAACGCTTAACGTCACAGTCAGAAATCCTAATGAGTGTACGAGTACTTAAGCTGCGGCGCGCCAGTACTCCTCTCCCAAGTCCCAATTAGCTGTCAAACTATAAGCATAGTACTACACTAGTATCTTATATCTTTAAACGAGCAATTCTTGTATATATATATATATATACTATCTGACTCGACAGACGTTGTTCTGTAGATAATAAAAATAATACAGTTATATAGTAATTTGCCAATAATATTTCAAAACATCAAGAATTGTTTCGTAAAAAGTGCTCCCTGTTGTTATAATGAAATTGTTTCACAGTGAAACTGTCAAACCGTGCGTCACTAAATTCTCTCATAGAAAATATGTCCATACAAAACAAATATTGAAAATAAAAATAATTATGGATCCCAAATCGAAATAAAAACTATCCTATCTCTCAAGTTGGACCAAACTGCACTCCATGAAGTAATTCCGATTAAAATCCGTTCATTTCCGTCAAACAACGTGTCACGTTCTTTTGTGAAAAACCCCCCTATTGTGGGAGACCACGCCAAGGAACGCTACGCCACTGTGCGTCACATACATACTCGTACCTCTATTCATGAACGACTGAATACTTTGCGTATTGGTTCATTCGAGTTCCTTGTTTCTTTAATATTAATATTTATTACAATGATAGTCAAGGTAAAAAACTAAAACGTGCGAGTTATTTTCTTTATTCATCTACTATAATATTAATTGTTCATAGATACAAAATATTAAATAAAAAAGATAAAAAAGAAGCCCACAAGCGCTAAGTTAAATGAACAATTAGCATTCGGAGGCTCGTTTGTACAAGATGGCGGCTAGATAATGGGTACCACAACAGTAATGCAAGTGTAAGCATTATTGCGTTTCGGTCTGAAGGGCACCGTAGTCAGTGAAATTACTAGGCAAATGAGACTTAACATCTTATGTTTCAAGGTGACGAGCGCATTTGTAGTGCCGCTCAGAATTTTTGGTTTTTTCAATAATCCTAAAAAAGTTACGATGTGAAAGCTTAACAAACAAACTCACATTTATTATATCAGCTAGGGTATCCTACATACACGTAATAATAAACAAATATGAGGAGTCTAAGTAAAAAAAAAATCAAAAAATGTGACAACCCTGCGGCGATGACCAAAGTCCTAGAATGGACGATACTTAGGCTGAGATCTATAGAATGTACTTAGACTTTGCTGAGACTTTACTCGATGTGATCAAAGGCGAACTTGACTTTTGCATTGGGCTGTCGTAGCTTAAGGCGACACTAAATGCCGGCGATCTTGAGCGATATGAGTCCACGGCTCCTATAAAACAATGCCAATATTTTCAAAATTCTTGCGTCGAAAATTTAACATTTAAACAGGCGCAAACTGTTTAATTGCTTACAATCCTCATTATTGATTACTAATCTGAATAAATGTACCTACATAAAAAAGTAAAAATCTAAAAGAACAACTTTTATGATAGTAGTATACTAAACAAATGCATGATGCCGAGAAAAAACTTGTGTTACTGCAAAGAAAATTGGTAGTTCATAATAGCTCTGGAGTGCTAACTTTAACCAACAATAAGCATTAGCAACCTACAAGTAAGACTTAAGGGTATGTGTAACAGGATAAAGTAGTGTTCATAGCTCCAAATGCTATATTTTCACCACAAAACTTGTCTAAAAACACCTTGTTTTGCGTGTTTTCTGTTTGCCCTTCGCCTTAAGCTCAGCATAACTTCAGCTGTCAAATAAGTATAAAAAACAAATAAAATATTATGCTAAGTTATCAACTAAGTTTTACCTAAGTAAAGTCTGAGCAAATAGCTCTATAGATATCACCCTTAGCTCTGTGTTTAACTTCAAAGGCACACTGTTTGAACGAAGTCATAATATTTTCTAAACTACTAAATTCCTGTTAACTTGAAAACACTTTGAGGCTTAATTTTTCATGTTTAATTTATTAACAAAATCCTTATCGAAGGCAGTGAATTTTAATTTTGCGATTTCATTCTGTAATTGCTTTCAAGAGCAAGTCGTAATTATATATTATACGGCTCATCGGAGAATATGAAAGTTCCTCATTTTCCGTGACGTGAATCTGTAAAAGACCCTTTAAGTAAACTCAATTTGTTTTTACTGAAGCTGAACCTGTTACCGAAAATATGAAATTGATAAACTAATATAATCTGTGTCTGTGAACTGTTGTGTAACAGATGTATGAATGTTTGAATAATTTATTTTATAATTCGCAAAACAAGATGTACGATGGTACGATTATATTAAGGATTGGTCTCCGCTGTGCTCCAACTAAATACAGCACTACCTAAGAATAATTTTTTTACGGCAGCTTATGTGGCATCTTGACACTCATGTTTCAAATTTTGTGACATACGCTTCGTGTTATTTTACATTGAAATTAATAAAATACAGAAATACAAAATACTTACTGATTATATGTGATACCAGTATCTTTTTTTTAATTTCTTGTAGTATTATTTTCATAAAGTTTTACTACGTAATCCGGCATTTTAGTTTCAATTATTAGTAAAGTTTACCAGAACATGTGGTACGTCATCGTCACACATAAAAGGCATTTATTTTCTCAAAATTGATTCCTTTACAATTCTTTTTGATGTCATTTCTAATAACTACTAGATACTACTACCACTTCGGAAACAAATGGCGGTCTGTGAGAGATGAAGCGGCGCAAGAAACTCTCTGATCTGACAGCGCAATCTGACCTCCAGGAGTTCGATTATTATCAATATATTAAGTTAGATCGCATAATTAAAAATGGTGTAAACAGCGATATGTATAGTAAATACTGTCCTTTATCTCTATTTGACTAAGTCTAGAAACGCAACAGGAGTTGGACGGAATTTGGATTAATCTGATTTATCTCGACTGGATGATATTATGGTCACTAGGACTGGCTTTTTTAATGTTAGCAGTAAGCTAACTGTTTCAGATTGAGGATTCATACAATGGGAGTAGATAAAGTCTTTTATGCAACTGTTGATAATTAGATATTAAAACACTCATGTGATACTATTATCACACGAGGTGATTTAATACTACTTTTTACACAAAAGTTGCATAAATAACTATTAATTATCACCAAAAAACAATAATACGTGTGTATATGTGTAGCAAGTAAGTTTATATAATAATTTTATTCCCGTAAAAATCTATCATGTTATCGACAGTTTTCATTACTTACGATACACGATAGCCGAGTTTACTGATCCCGAAACTGATTTAGAAGACGTTGTAATGACAAACAAGATTCATGGACTGAGGTAGTGCATTCAACCCCCAATTACATTGTGGAAGGCATTTGATGCAATCGTTATCGATGTTCTTTTTTTTAATGAAAATAAAGGACGAGACGGGCAGGACGTCCAGCTGGTGGTAATTGATAATCCCTGCCCATTACAATGCAGTGCCGCTCAGGATTCTTGAAAATCCCCAAAAATTCTGAGCGGTACAACTGCGGTCACCTTGAGACATAAGATGTTAAGTCCCATTGCCCAGTAATTTCAATAGCTACGGCGCCCTTCAGACCGAAACACAGTAATGCTTACACATTACTGCTTCACGGTAGAAATAGGCGCCGTTGTGGTACCCATAATCTAGCCGGCATCCTGTGCAAAGGAGCCTCCCACTGTTCTGCGATGTTTCTTTCTCTTTAAGGTTCGAGTTCGAAGCAAATATAAGTAACCGACTATTTGGTTTAATGATTTCGCCGGATGAGTTCATAATAATAATATGTGAGTAATTTGTTATGCTTTTAAAGTTATAACCCACACTTGAATTAATTAACCCATACTGGGATTAATTACACAAATAAAAGTAAAACAAAATTTATTGAACGATGCGGGAGTCAAACCCGCGACCTTTTACCATGAAGCCACAACCTGAGACTTAAACAAACGATACAAGAATTTATAACCATACGTTACTCGAACGTTTGGCTCAGTTGGAAAGAGCGCTCGCACGGAACGCGAGAGGTTTGCGGGATCGAGTCCCGCATCGTTCATTTCGTTTTCAGTTTTATATGTGTAATACGTGGGTAGCAAAACTGAATACAGTTTGAAACAATAGTTTCACACCATAACAATGCTTATATTAAGTACATATTAACAATATTCATTATAATTACTTATTATAAAGTAAAAACTATCACTACAAAGAATTGTATCGAAAATACTGACTGCATATTTTTCGCGTTTCTATCCAACGCGGAAAGGCGGATCCGTTGGAAAAATAAATTGGATCTCCAGCTCTATTAAAACGCGTAGATTGTAGCACGCGTTACAATAAAGTCAACAATAGATAGATATAATAGACTCTATTAAATAGAGTATTCAATAGATCAACGCGTCTCATGTGTGGATTTTTAAAGGAACCTTTAAATTGTACCTTTTTATTGAATGATGAACTTTTTAAACCAGTAATGGATTATTCCATATTGGGATTAAGAGATCCAACTCGCCTTTTGATGCCATACTATAGAACAGCGCTTCATCAAAATAACGCAAGAGATTATAACGCAATAGAGAGATGCCTAAAACAATTATGCATAAAAAAGTAAAATGCTTTTATAGTTTAAAAGAATTCTTTAGCCAAAAATAATAGTATTTAAATGTTATTTTTTGAGAGGTTACTACTACAACCTAATGTTCATTTTATATTATACTAGCTGACCCAGCAAACGTTGTATCGCCGATATTAAAATCGCGATACAAAAGTAACTGTTGATCGTAGATGGGTGAAAATTTGAAGTTGTATGTATTTTTTAATGCTGACTCATATTCAAAAAAATTTAAAAAAAATGTCAAAAAATAAAAAAATAAAATTTCTCGTGGACCACCCTTAACATTTAGGGGGATGAAAAATAGATGTTGTCTGATTCTCAGACCTACCCAATATGCACTCAAAACTTTCATGAGAATCGGTCAAGCCGTTTCGGAGGAGTTCAAAGTTTAACACCATGCCACGAGAATTTTATATATTAGAAGATTGAATTAATGGTATGTAATGTGTATTAGTGACGTATAAATATAAAAATTCCAATATTGACAAACAAATATTTGTATGCCGATATATTGGCGAACTGTGCTATAAAAAAAAACACCTATCAATTGTTAACAACTATATTATCACGATTCATACAAATAAATTTTCAAATTTCATTTCATGATTTGTTTTTTTCTTCTTGTTTTGTTTTATTTTTACTGTCACATTAATTTAATTAATAGTTCATATTGTATTTTAATTTTATTACTTTTCAGTTGTTTAAATTTTTGTGGTTCATGGAATATTTCTTAGTGATGTATTTTTTTTATATCGTTTTTCATTTCATTATGCATGTTGAGTAATTGAGGTATACAATTTTTATAATTATATTTAAGAGTGTGATTTAGAATAAGGATTTTTATTGTATGCAACGTTGGCTTCCTTTAATAAATAAAAATTAAAAAAATTAATACTACAACTATTGGTTTGTTTATTTTTCGTTCTTTAAATGCAAAATTTTAAAGAGGTTAAATCATACTGTTGGAATAATTTATAGTTACTAGATAATTATTCTTCAGAATGTAGAATAATTGTCTAGTAACTAACCCCCTTATTCATAATGGTCCGCTAACATTAAACAGCCGCTTAGGAGTGTTTTTTCTCATTCTGACTTAGGTCAATAGAAGAAGACAGAGTGAGAATTAGCAATGCTTTAAGTTAGCAGACTATTATGAATAAAGGGGAGTATGTTGGACATTTATTTTCGTCGGACTTAGGATTTTTAACAGTAGAAATGTAAATCATTAAGTAAATATCTTTAGCAATTATACAATTTTTTTTAAATTGTAATCCGTGCATTTACAAATGCAATTGAATCTATAATTACTATTCCCTGTAAATCACTAGTAAATATTTTAAGAAATCTTACATTTTTTTTTAAATTGAATTCTGTGCATTTACAAATGCAATTGAATCTATATTTACTATTCCCTCGTTTAATAAACATTGGTGTTGCCAAATCAGCTAATTCACAGTTAGCAGCTGGGCAGTATCAATAGAATATTAATTGTGTTTATTTGTATAAGGATGCTGCACTTAAGACACGTTGTGAGTATTACTCGCTGAATCATTAGAAATTGCATGGCTTATCATAAACACACAGTAGAAACAAAACCACTATACTGTTTAGCCAGTTAGAATTATTCACACTTTCTAATTTATTCCCATATTATATGTAAAAAGAACTTTATAAAAAAAAGTATTTCAAACATAAATACTCTTGAGTTATGTGTATAAATATTGAAGAGCACGCCATCTCTTGACTTAATGACAGTTAATTTTTTCCAAATTTTCTTCGCAACTGCACGTTGTGTGGGTAAAATATGACAGATTAATTGTCTGCATAAGAAGGTGTTTTGTACAAAAATATTCACATTCATGGAATTTGCCATAGTAAAGGCTTGTTTATTATGCTCATTTATCTCACATGCATGGAGAGAAAATGATCGACATAAAATGGTTACGATTGATCAATGGCGGATATTATAATGCAATTTATTAATGTTATATAATGTTAATGTATAGTAAGCAGATGATCATCCCCACACTTTACAAAATATAAGCTCTAACAACTACATACTAATTAGTAAAAGCATAAAGTCAGATTAAAATTTGAACAATTATAATGATGAGAAAGCTCAAGGTCGCGGGCAATGGAGAGGGCTATGCTCAGAGTTTCTCTGAGATCGAATAAGACATGAGGAGATCCGTAGTAGAACCAAAGTTACGGACATATCCCAATGATTACGAAATTGAAGTGGCAGTGGGCAGGGACACATAGTTCGACGGACAGAAGGCTGTTGGGACAGTAAAGTCCTCAAAAGGCGACCACACACCGGAAGACGCAGTGTTGGTAGCCCCCCTACAAGATGGACTGACGATCTGGCCAAGATCGCCGGAATACGTTGGATGAGGGCAGCGCAGGACCGATCGTCGTGGAAATCTTTGGGGGAGGCCTTTGTTCAGCTGTGGACGTCTTCCGGCTGATGCTGATGATGAATTATAATTAAATTTATGTTCATAACCACAAAATTACATAGAAAATCCTACATGACGAGGAAAGTGCAACACAGTACATATTACTTTCACACGATATTCGAACGTTCATCATCAATCGAGATAATTCAACCAACTCTGCGAATATCCTTTAGACGGAACAATTTTCGCTTGTAGACGTGTTTAAATGCCCTGCAATCAATCTAATTTGGAATTTTCGGGTTCTGCTTAGCTTTACTTAAATTACGTTTTGCTTTGAACAGGGTAATGGCGTTGCTATTTACAATATAAAAGATCTCTTGGTTGTATTTCTTTGCCTAATCAAGAGAAATGGTATCTTTAATGAAATGCTGTTTATTTTGTTATTTCAATTTGAAATCAGCATAAATCGAATTGAATGTCTATAAGTTGTTTGATTTATTGTTTTTTTTTATGGGAAGAAGTGTGAGAAGGAACAGATGACGTTTAGCAATGCCACAGCTGCCTGCATCAACGGAGACAAAATAGTAGATTGTTAACCGAGGGTCGAAAGAATCAATTCCCGAGGTATTTAGACCCGGCTATAGTCCGAGTAGGAATTAATTTTTTGACCCGTGTTAAACACTCTAATTTTCATTTCGAATATGAGGAAAATAAAACTAGTTGTTTATCTAAGCACAGATTAGTATCCCGCCAATTTATGTCGACTTTTTAAATTTCAAATATGGAACTCACCGCGTAATTGTTGCGGATTATTCCGCTCAAAGAAGTTTGTGCTAAGTTCACACTGGCGTTCAGAAAGTCACATAGCCGCAGCATTTTTTTAGTAGTTTTTCTTTTACATAAAACTGTATACAGCTGACAACAGTTCTATTTTTAAAGTTCATTCCGGCCCTTGGGTGGGAAGTAATTTGTATGAGTTTTTCTCTCTCTGTGGGGAATCAACATTAACCTACCCAATAATCAGATCAAAACAACAATACTTTCCGAGTATGAGAAATGAAAAATATTTTTTTGGTGTCTCCCTAAAATCATTCCTCTTAAGAAAACATGAAACGTTGGGGGAAAAATAATATTTATTTTGTCCAAATACTCGTATAATCAATGTAAAAATTCTGGTATTCAATTAGTAACAAAAAATATAAATTAGATACTATTTGCAACCGTATTCGAAAATTGGACGCTTAAAATTCGACTGTTTATTGTATATTTTTACCTCGTTCTATCGTCGTTTATACTTTGATTTGAATTTTCTCTCTGATTGGTCCAATTGTAATAAAAAAATCTGATGGTTGAATGTATGAGTAATTGAAGGAGTTCCTAAAATTGCGGTTATGGTTTTTGCACATAAAATTAAGGAATAAGGTAAGTAATACAGAAAAAACCATTTAGTGAAGTGGAACTGCTGTTGAAGACTTCATTGGCCACCGGAATTTTTTAAATGTAAATATGCTACCTTTCGTCACAAGATAGTTAAGCGACTATAACTAATCAAATTTAAAGGGAATGAAAATAGTACCATCGCATCGATCTGATGATGGATCCGGAAGGTTCAAAAATTTTTATTCTATCCTCGCCAGAGGTACCATTTCTATAATATATCTTTAGATAAGATTGTAATGGACCTGAAACAGGGAAATATTTCGTATTGACATTACATTAGGTATTTACTATATAATTGAATGAATTAGTTTTTATTTTTAACTTGGCACTAACTTCGTAAATTTTTAGAGCAATATTTTTTTTATTCCTTGGCAATTTTTTTTTCTTGTTTCAAGCCGTTTTGTATTTGTATCAGTGTTGGTATTCATTGAGATGCTATTTATATACATTGCATTAGAATCACTATAAACGTGTACTTTATTCATGTTAATAAAACTACTACCTAAATAACATACAAAGTGCATTTTTTTTTTATATGAGAGGGGGCAAACGGGCAAGAGGCTCACGGGATGTGGAGAGCTGAGGCAACCGCCCATGGACATCCGCAACAACAGGTGTGTCAAGAAATGCGTTGCCGGCCTTTAAGGTGGGAGTATGCTTTTTTCTTGAAGGTCCCTGAGTCGTATCTGTTCGAGAAGACCGCTGCCGGTAGTTGATTCCACAAAGTGGCTGTGCGAGGCAAGAAATTTCGCACTTTGCACGTAATGTCCGGTGGTGGAATTCGGCCGCTGGAATCAACCCGAACAGCTCCTCTGTGCAGTTCCCGTGATAAATGCAGTAGAAGATGCAGAGAGAACCCAATGTCTACGCAATGCTAGAGAATCAAGCCGATCGGAGATGACTTCATCGTTGATGATTCGAGCCGCTCTTCGTTGTATGCGGTCAAATGGAAGAAGCTGGTACTGGGGAGCACCCGCCCAGAGGTGAGAACAGTACTCCATGTGAGGCCAAATTTGCGCCTTATAAAGTTGCAAGCGGTGGCTATTAGTGAAGTACTGTCTCGCCTTACTGAGTACACCAAGCTTTTTAGAGGCCAGTTTGGCCTTCTCTTCCAAGTGACCACGGAACTGAACGTCGCTCGATATATCGACGCCAAGTATGCCAATACAGGCTGTGGCAGTTAGAGGAGTGATCTCGAATCGAGGGAATACGACAAAGGGAGACTTTTTAGTGGTGAACGCACAGACTTGTGTCTTCTTGGGGTTGAATTGGTCTAAATTTTGTCAGCCTCATTCCGAGACTTTGCAAAGCATAGTCTCGATTTCAGACACAAGTTTGTTCCGGTTCTTGTCGACGCTATCCCGGGACATGTTGGCACGGCCGGTATAGGAAGCATACCCTGTGCTGTCGTCTGCATAGCAATGAATATTGCTGATTTGTAGCATATCATTGATATGCAGAAGAAAAAGCGTAGGGGATAGCACACAGCCTTGCCAACGTTTATGGGTTTTAAGTCGGAGCATGCACCGTTGATAACAACCTTGATGCTCCGATCAGCCAAAACGCTAGTGACCCATTTGCACAACTTCTCGGGAAACCCATAGGATGGCAGTTTCACTATAAGCGCTTTATGCCACACCCGATCGAAGGCCTTCGCTATGTCCAACCTCAACGCCAACGCCTCTCCCTTCGACTCAACCGCTTGCGCCCATTTATGGGTATATATGAATTGCACCGCGGAATATGCGGCGGTGGTGCACCTTGGTCATCCAGAGTCAAGTTGGACGCGAAGAGGGAGCCCTGGAGATCAGCTTTCCCTTTCGCGTCATGGGCCAGCGAGTAATCATCCCTGTGCAGTGGCGGAATGGCTGGCTGGCAGAAGTTTCTTTGGACAGCCTTGGCGAGCGACCAGATCGCACGAGTGCCCGAGGGAAGGCGTGCAAGTCTCTCGCCAATTCTGCCAATGTGCTTCGACTTCGCGTCAGCAATAACTCTTTTGAAGGACCTGGAGGCATGATTGAAGTGTTTTTTAAGTTCGCTGGATTTCACATCCTTAGATACCACCGCATTGACCCAAGCCTGATAGCACTCCTGCTTTCGGCGATAGGCCATTTGTGCTCCGGATCAGGCAGTAGTCCGACGATCCCAGAGGAGGGTCAACGGAAACTAGGTAGCCGTCCGGATGTGAGGTCAACAGAAAGTCCAACAGTGAAGGTCTTGCACATCTGGGATTCGCGTTGGCGCAATAACCAACTGCGTCAGACCATATGCTAAGGCGAAGTCGTGAACAGATCTGCCTGCATGATCGGTGGTACGTGAGCCTAGCCATTCGGCGTGGTGGGCGTTAAAATGGCCAAGAAACACGATCTCTGCAGTGGGGATCTGCTCCAACACGGAATCTGTAGCCATTTGGATTTGTTCGAGGAGCCGGTCAGTCTCTGCGTTACCGCTATGGGACCTATACAGGCATGCGTAGATTCGCGGATGGTCATCGCAGTCTACACGCAGCCAGATGATGGATAGGTCCTGTCCTTCAAGAAAACTCAGGCGTCGAGAACAGACATCCTCCCTGACGTAAACGCACACGCCAGCCCGTGGTATAAAGGAATGTTCCAAATTATACCCCGGGTAGGAAATGTTAGATGAATCAGCCAGGGAGGATATCTGTGTCTCGGTTAAAAAGAGCAGGGCCGGCTTCGCCGTCTCCAGGTGAAAGTGGACGGCATTTAAATTTGAGCGAAGCCCCCTGATGTGACAAAAGTCCACAGCAAGTGTGGAGGAGGGTGGTTTGAGCCTCCTGCACTGTTTGCGCCGAGTCAGCGCAGATTTGCCCCGTCTAGAATACGCGGGGCAGCCTTCGCAACCACTGTTAGGTACAGGCCCTAATTATGGACGCCCAGGGACGGATTCTCCAGGGCTGCATAGCCTGGTACCGTCCTGGAGTAGCCTTTTTTTAGTCCGTGCTGCCATTTGTATTTGGGAGGGGGGGTGTAGGCCTCCGGATACCCCACTCACCGGATGAAACACAGCGGCATAGCCGCTATTTCACGCCAGTTTCGAGTGGGGGAGTGGTATTTCTCCGGACGTGCCGGCCCAATTCGGTTGTGTCCGTGAGGACCCAACATGGCACTGCCACTCCTAAAGTGTATATTTACTTTTATATGTTTACCATATTCGTCTTAATAAAATGAAAGCATGCGCTGTGTTTTTTTACAAAGAAGCTTTTTATAAAATGTATGTTAACGTAATTCACTTCAAGATGTCGTCACAGCAAATCAACTTTAAAACGGTTAAAAACGAAGAGCATTGTCCTACAATACAATAATATATGTTATAGAAAATATAACTTACCACAAAATATCCCACTTGAATATAACTCATATTAATTTATAATTTGTAAAATACATAATATAAACAACATATCTGCTCACAATTAAGTACACTCATCGCGTGATAAATTTTTTTCTTCTTGATTCTTGAAAAGCCCAAAATTCTAATTTTCTCTACAATTGCACACCTTGAGACATAAGACTCATTTGCCCAGTAATTTCACAAGCTACGGCGCCCTTCATACCGAAACACAATAATGTTCACATTACTGCTTTACGGCAGAAATACGCACGCGCCGTTGTGTTACACATAATCTAGCCGGCATCCTGTGCACTGGAGCCTCCCACTGGTAAAAATATAAATAAAAATTATACTATTTGTAGATAATTCATAGTATTAATTAGCAAATATTGTAATGAAACAGGGCAGGGATATAGGGCCAACATTAAATTTGAGATCAACATAGTGATATGTATTTTATATGTTACCAAAATTTCAGCCAATACACTATAAATACTGGTTGACATTGAGTTAGATCATGTAACATTATACGAATTAATTCCTTCGCCTCTTGGTCTGTTTGATCGCTGCTCAACAAACCTAAACCGAGTGAATGCTAATTACATACTCTAAGGGCAGCGAGTATGACGTCACCAATGTTATAAGCCTTCTTGGAAGTAGTACGAAAACGTAGAGACTTAGAAAATATTGCGAGAATTAAAAAAAATCTATAACACAAATATATTTTTTTGGTGTAAGTATTTACAAAAAAGATGAACTTGAATAAAAACTCTTTTACAGAGGAATTGCGTAAGCACATTAAAATTTGGGGAACAAAAATGTTTATTCGATAAACCTAAACACAAAAATTCGGCTAGCTTAATTTCTATTGTTAATCTACCTGCTTGCCCCCAAATATTTTGCAGAGTCATGTATAATTAACACTTTGTACACATAAAGAGTTGATATTTAATCAATAACTGTATGCCTTTTACCAAGGCTTTTTTTATCAAAAATATATGTTTACAAAGTAATATTGTGCAATTAAACTCAGTATTTAATAGCCTGAGGGCGGTCGCTCCATTCCCAATCTGTGGTATCATTAAGAAAGTAATTTATGTTAAAGCAACCTTTACCACACAAACGTTTTTTAACAATTCTTTTGAATAAGGTAATACTTTTGTTTTGAACATTTTCTGGGATCTTGTTGTTAAAGCATATACAACGCCCCACAAAAGATTTACTAACTCGACTTAGCCGAGTAATAGGCATTTTAAGTTTATGTCTGTTCTTAATAAGAGTTTCTAGCAAATTCACTTATGTGCCTATGAACATTACATTATCAAGAATATATTGAGAAGCAACAGTCAAGATGTTAATTTCCTTAAATTTTATCCTCAATGGTTCTTCTATTGCACCTAAAAGAAGGGTGGCATTTTGTCTGGATATCTTGATCGGGTATGCAACAAGGCACTTATGTCGAAACTTTAATCCTATGGGTTTTCCAAGTGCCTTCGCAAATAGATCACCACTTGTCTCAATTTATTCAAACTCTGATTCTATCAACACTATTATTCCTCAAGAGTCTGATTCTATCTCCAATGTTATACTTTAATTAATTTTATTACATACATTGTTTATACCATGACGACGAATGCAGCAAATTCTGATTTCCCAACAACTACCGTTACAATTTAAAGTAAGTATCATCCTCATTATCTGGATGTGTGAAATTTGCCCACAGAAACACACGAAAAAACCGAGAATACCAGTGGGAGGCTCCTTCGCACTTTGACTTTGGATGCCGGCTAGATTATGGTTACCACAACGGCGCCGAATTCTGCCGTGAAGCAGTAATGTGTAAGCATTACTGTGTTCAGGTCTGAAGAGCGACGTAGCTAGTGAAAGTACTGTGCAAATGAGACTTAACATCTTATGTCTGAACGTGACGAGCGGAATTTTAGCGCTGTTCAGAGTTTTTGGGGTTTTTCAAGAATCCTGAGCGGCACTGTATTGTAATGGGCATGGCGTATCAATTACCATCAGCATAATAACGTCCTGCTCGTCTCGTCCTTTATTGTCATAAAAAAGGAAATAAAAATAAAATCTCCCACATTTCTTAAAGAAACAACAAGAAAACAAAGAAAAACGAAAGGCTTATACTATTTTTTTTATATGAGAGGGGGCAAACGGGCAAGAGGCTCACGGGATGGGGAGAGGTGAGGCAACCGCCCATGGACATCCGCAACAACAGGTGTGTCAGGAAATACGTTGCCGGCCTTTAAGGTGGGAGTATGCTTTTTTCTTGAAGGTCCCTAAGTCGTATCTGTTCGGGAAGACCGCTGCCGGTAGTTGATTCCACAAGTGGCTGTGCGAGGCAAGAAATTTCTAGAGAACTAATTTTGACGTATAATACAAATGGCTGCGAAAGAACATACAATAGCCTGAATTATTTTTGCATTTTGAATTAATTTCATTCGTTTCCGTGTTATATATACTTCAGGAATCAACGTAATCATTTACACAATTTTTTTTGTAAATATTTTCCCAACATCTGTCGATTTTAGCTGAGATTATCATCACTAGTTTTAGTACCGCAGACTCTCGCTACATGGCCAACAGCGCCAAAATGGCGAATATCAAACAGGCACAAAAGCACTTTGACAGCCGCGAGTCCAGTGGTAACTAGTAGAGGTCAGTGATTCAAGTCCACTAAATTTGAAATGACGTAAAATTACCGTTTATGTACAAACTACAGCCTATTTTATTTGTGTCGAAAAATAAGGTAAAATAAAATTTTCTGGGGTAGGTAGAAAACGAAATAGTTTCATTGCTTCTGTTAACTAATTCAACACCTTCCTTCAGTCCCACAACCTTCGTCACCGTGGAAAAAGCTCACCTATTTTTAATCCATTGCGAATCCGAGTTAAAACATGTGGAATAGCCGTAAAAGATCGCTATCATATAAACCAGATTCATATTTCGATTTTGAATGCCATTCACTCTCATATTTGTGATTTAATTTCTTAAATGCTTGAATTGTAATGCTGTGTACAGCCTATGATTGGTACGTACAAGAAATCAGCTAAATATTGGAAAATATTATTCATTTTAATTGTTAAGTCATTTTCAAGGACACCGTGTTATTTGAAATTTGTTCTCCTTTTTTGGTTATGTCTGTGAGTGAATACGTTTACGTTTTCTTAAAGGAAAATAATGTGATTTTGGAGTAAAATAATTCGCTAACAACACCGTAATTGTTAAGTTTTATTGATAAACATTTATATTGAATTTTACGTAGTTTTACCTTCTTTCATCGTAATATAACGCTAATAAATAGCAGTGTGTATTTACGTGAAATTCACTTTTGTGAAAAAAACCGTCAATATTCTCTTCTCATTAGTCTCGTCTCTTACAGTCATAAATAAAATAGAGGCTTTAGCCGCAGAAATCTATTTATTATAACAGCTTCTATATTGTATTGTCTGAGAATATTAGACAAATAAATGCTAAGAAATATTTGTTTTCTATTTTAGATTCTTATTTCGATTAGACCTTTACCAATAAAATACGATCACTAGTATACTAGCCATCATTTCTTATTAAATCACTGGTTAGTAAATTTGTAGTACCAGTTTGCGCCGCAATAGTCTATTCTCTTTGTTGTTTTTTTTTTGTTATGGCAAGCTATAGTGCACATAGATTCCTGTAGATAATAGAGAGATACATAGAGACAACAGACGCATTAGTATCTGATTGGCTAATCTAATGCCAATTGACTCTCGTGCCTTCACGCATATTCATTCATCACTGGTCACCGGCATATTCGAATCGCATGAAAGTACTCGGTGTAACGCATTCACCATACGCCGAGCGGACACACACGTCAGCACCTCTTTAGTTCCTAGAGGATAAGCCGGGACGCCCAGTCTATCTATCTTTTTATCTTATCTTATCTTTTATCTAGACTGTCTTTTCCTCGGCTTAACCTCAGGTATGTCTGTCTATTATTTCGCCATAACCAATTGTCCTTTTAAATATCATGTTTTTCTACGCACGCGCTTGTACCTAAACCACAAAATATATCACTGATTTTTCACTTTGACAGATATCTATCAATAGCAGAGTTGTTCTTATTGCGACCAATCCTTTGGGTCGAATGGGCGTTAGCTCTGTCACGGTCAGCTTTGGCTAATGTATACAAATCGTTTCCCGGAGAGATATCTCTTTGTTATTCCAATTAATGTTGAATTTGCAACAACCAAAATAAATTTACTTGTATAATGCTAGCAACGAGACAAAAGAAACATAAGGAGACAGCATATAATATCAGACAGATAGGATATCGAGAAAATAGCGGGTTTTTAATTTAT
This sequence comes from Leptidea sinapis, assembly GCF_905404315.1. Taxonomy (NCBI): domain Eukaryota; kingdom Metazoa; phylum Arthropoda; class Insecta; order Lepidoptera; family Pieridae; genus Leptidea; species Leptidea sinapis. Next base: position 6,784,771 of record NC_066292.1, on the reverse strand, counting down.
CATCCTTATTATGAACTCGTAAAGCAAAATACAGAATAGATATCTTCCTTTCACAGAGATGTTACTTAAACATAAAATATTAGGTACAAAACTTTAAGTTGTATATTACAATATTTTCACATTATTGTACAATTCCTTCAGTAACAAAAAACATTTCTCCAACCACTATTAAAAAGCAATTCCAGGTAATCTTACAGTGATCCAATCTACTAAACGCAAAGTTCATGGCTCTGCGCCAAACTAAGCTAATTCGAAAATTCTCTTTCTTGGCATTAGCTGCATAAACTAGGTTATTTCATTTGTTAATGAAAGAAGCTTGAAGTATTTACTTAGAGAAGTAATTAATTTAAAATAAGGCTTTACTAGCAGTTGAAAGTTTCTTGCGCCCGTTTTTCTCAGGTCTGGGGCATTCATTCCCAAATGGGTAGTAGTTTCTAAACGTCAGTAAGTAATTTGATATCCTATTTTTTGAATACATTAATTTGAATATATACTACCATCGAAAAACTGCTCGAGGAATAAAGAGATCCTCAATAAACTCTGCCTCAATTGAGCTCTATTCCATATCAGTGGGAGGAGTGGTTGGTTTCTTTGCAAAATTTTCTGGAGAGTTTAATACCACAACGGCACCTTTATCTACTTACATACTTAACTTAACGTATAATGAACTTAACAAGCATAATTTTATTTTGGTTTGATGGGCCAAGCCAATTAGAATTACTAGACTTAAACATATTCGGCCTTACAAATAAAATGAGCATAAAGTTATACATGACAATAAACCAAGAATATGCAAAATGTTTCCAGACAGACATTTTGCTTATGATTGGTTCGGACGTATGATGTTTTCCGCGTTTATTTGCAAGGCTGCTTGACATTCGGAAAACAGTAAAATTATTGTTGTATTGACAGAGTTGTCTGCGATATAGTCAACATTTTTCATATTCTTGGATTATTCTCAGGTATAATTTTATATCAAGTTTATTTATAAGGCCGCTTTTGTCTCAAGGTGATAAGCGCAATTGGGATGCCGCACAGAATAAAAAGGCATAATTGTATCCCATATTATATCCGCTATTAGATTTCCGAGGTATGCTTATATTGCTTTGTTCCATATATGTTAAGACGACAATAAATGCCAGTGACCTTGAGCAATATAAGTTCACGGCTGCCGGCCCGCCATCTATGTAACAAAACCAATATTTTCAAAATTCTTGTGTGGAAAACAGTTTATATGCTTACAATCCTCGTTAGTTACTATTAATCTGAATAAATGAACCTAGACAAAAAATTACTAGCTTTTAATATATAGCAATAACTTTTATGAGAGAAGTACCAAAAATATGCGTCACGCCATGCCAAAAAAATTGTTTAACTTCAAAGAAAAGTGGAAGTTTAAAAAGGCTTGGCAGTGTTAACTATAACCAACAGGAAGCATTAGCAACCTATAAATAAAACTTAAGGATATGTGTAACAGGATTAAGTAGTGTTCATAGCTCGAAATGCTATAACTTTCACCACAAAACTTGTCTAAAAACACCATGTTTGCATGCATTCTGCTTACTCTTCGCCTTAAGGGCTTGTTGTTGACCGATACTGTTAGCGCTATTCGTCATTATTTTTGTTTTTATAAAGTTTATATGTAACCTTACCCGTTTGCTGGTCTTGTTAAGTGTCATTTCTTGCAACTCAGTGTTAGATATATAGCAGATCTAGGTCATCCACGAATCGAAGCTGACTCAAAAAAAATCCATCCAATTAAGAGCGCGTATTCGATTCGCGACGAAAATTTCATGTTTTTTTTCTCTTGAGTTTTTCCAGAGCTGTATCGGAACGATGTGAGCAGATTTTAATGATGATTATAACGAATTTAGAAAGTTTAAGTCTTGGTTTAGTACACTACAGAGTAAATATATAATTTTTACAATAAAAAATTAAATTTTTAAAACATTATAAATCATCGCGCGCCACCATTTGCCGATCCGCTAGATCCACAATATCTAATAAACTTTTGTTCTCCAAACTGTTGGATTACTAATTCTTCTTCTTTTTCTTCTTCACACGGGCGGTTTCCGCAACTCGACGTCACATGCGCCTATTTTGCATGCGATGGTAGTAGAGACTACTCCAACCAGCCAAGCTCCTCTAAGAAGTCACACAACTTCGGATTACTAGTTCTAATGCAGCATAATTTTGTGATTGCGATGAATAATTTTTGGTATAACGGACGGCCGTATCGCATGTGTCTTTTGTGGACTGCAAACCATTGTTAAAATTCCACAAATAATTTCCGCTGTTCAGTTCAGTTTGCTGTTCACAAATAAGAAGCCTAGATCGCACACAAAAAAAATGGAAATTGATCTATCAGTTATTTGAAACTTCTAATTGTCGTAGATGACGTGTTCTAAAAATCCGAGAGCGCTACACAGATACCTGTGTGGCATCACGCTCTAAAGAAAGAACTCGAAAATGCTTAAGAAGAAAATATTTATTTTTAGTTTTCAGGCAGCCTGTTTTAAGCTTTTATTTAATGCCCATATTTTATGTACAAAGTTGTTTATACACTTTTACGACAACATGTTGCGCAATTTTAATGAGGGATCTTCCCATCAGAATCATTTTGAGAGATGGTTTTAAGGAGCTCCGATGCCTACCTCCCAGATTGGACACCGGATCAATTCAATTTTTTTATGAAAATAAAGGATGAGACGAGCAGGACGTTCAGCTGATGGTAATTGATATGCCCTGCCCATTACAATGCAGTGCATCTCAGGATTATTGAAAAACCCAAAAATTCTGAGCGGCAATACAAGTGCGTTCGTCACCTTGATTCATCAGATGTTAAGTCTCATTTGCCCAGTAATTTTACTACCTTCGGCGCCAATGGTAGTAAATAGTCACTTAACTATTTCCAGACCACCCATTAAATACTTATTAGACGGAAGGCACGGTGCTTTTCTTTGATCGTGTTATAAGAGATATTTATAACTAGCAAAATTGTAAATCGAATAAAAACTACTTTCTTTAAAGGCGATGAACGTTTAATTTTTAGTATAGTAATGAGTATACATCTACATTTACATTTAGTACGGTAATAGGAACACTTTTTTTATATTTTATTTTATAAAAAATATAACTTTAGTAGGGAATCGGGGAGGCATAATACATCCACTCCCACTCAACACCTTAGGGAGGAGGGGATGGCTGAAAAACAGCATGGAAACATAAATCCATGATCCCATGTCAGGTGAAGCTGAGTCTTTTCCTTTTGCCTATTGTTTCATCGCGTAGCGTAATTTTTCATTATATTTTTTTATTGTTTTGTATGGCAATAAAGAATTTATTTATTTATTATTTACCAATATAATACTCTCATTAATCCACAGCGCTACGGTAGTGCTAACAATAATTATACTATCATCTATGTATATTCGCTGCTATAACTAACATGAATACTACCAAATGTTAGCATTCAACGCGATCCCTTTAAGGGTCTGCGTTGTATTGTAAACTTCTAATGCGAATATTTTCATACATTGTAATCAAGTCATCAGTCATCGCACAATGGACGAGAGCGGCTTCGTAATCACTGCTTTCCATCTACATTTTATGTATTATTTTTAGGGTTCCTCTTTATCTAGGATCTTATTACTGACACAAGGCTAGGTCAGGCATTGGAAAATAAATGCAAAGCCTTTATTGCGTTCAATTTTCCGAACTTGAACTTCGCCGGTCTGCCGCTGTTCTTCTTGTCAATGGCGGTGCCTTCAGCAGATCACACCGCACCGAACACTAGTTCTCATCTATCTTCTTCTTCTCCTGGATCACTTTCCACTGTTCACTACTTCTGTTTCTTTTCCTTTTCACTTTCGAGTCTGAACTAGAACTGCCGTAGGCCACGCTTAGTACGGCTTATATATTATATACCCCCGGATCTGTTCTATTTTTAAAATGATTCTCTTTCATTCCATCTTTAAATTTAAATTGTACTAGAAATTTCTTTTAACTTTACAAACCCAAAAAATTCCTTGCACTAGTAGGTGTATTGAACCCGGGTCTACAGCGTCTGAAGTAAACACTCTTCCGCTGAGCTACAAGTATTGCGAGCCGGATAAGACGGAGCTGTCGAATTTATCTATGTCTTGAAGTTTGACAACTCTCGTCATGTACGTCGGAGCATTGCTACGCGACTTTACTATAACAACTTATACTTATTAATATCTTACCAACCGCGATAGAGTATGGGCTGTGGCTCGGACGAGTAAAAAAAGAAGGACTCCGCGCCGTGATGTGTGTGCAGTGAAGCACCGTTATGCTAGTGTGTGTGCGGTTACGGGGGATACTATTTACATAATTTTTTCTCCCTTAAATAACCATAAATGGCCACAAATACTTATATAATATCGTTTTTACACTTTTTCACAACGCACGACAGCATTCTTAAAATACATATTTTATTGAGACGCAAACTTATCTGTCACAGACGATGACAATTCTCATAATGACCGTCTATCGGCCTGTAGTAGTGTAAGTGTGCGCATGGGGCTACGTATTTACACGTTAATCGGCTTGTTTTGGTGCTACACTGTTATGTAAGGTGACACGGAGTACTTATTTTTTTACTAGTCCGTGGGGCTGTGGCTATCACTTACTTCATCATGAGACCCGATAACTTGAATATAACATGTACGTGAAATCGAGCCAAATCAAATGTTAAGATTCAATAGGTCATAAGTTTTCCATTTTGTGTAAATAAATTGACTAATCAAATAAAAAATGTTATGCGTTCTGCTAAGTAAAGTTAAGGATTGTCTATAGAAATTTAGATCTCAAGTCTTTTCGGTAAAGTCAACAGGCACTCCATATATTTACAAAATATTAATTTGGCTTCCATTTTCACGTTAATGATTTATTACAATATATATATTCAAATTAATGTCATGTTTAAGTGTATAATACTGCGTTTTAGTTTTAAATCAATAAGCTCTCTGTAAACTATATTCATAATATCAAATGAGTTTGAACAGCTTGTGCTCCGTTTTAATAAATATAAAGTATTGGTATTGAACAGGATTGAATAGGATTCACAAAATGAAAGTCCCTAAATTTTAATGTATTATTTCTATCTAATAGGTGAAGCTGCGCAGCGCGAATTGAATGTAATTACGTTTAAGAGAGAAGTCATTGACATTACACCGTGAAATGATCCAGACGGTGCAGTAACAGACGTCTAATGCACTACAAGTCAATTTCAAGTCTTAGGATAATTCAATAAATTACTTCCTTACTTATTGGGGATCGATTGAAAAATACTATGCTAATTAAGAGTCGGACTCACTTATGACAGTTTACGTAGATCTATCGTACAAGATATAATATTTTGGAATTTATCTATTCATTTTCGTATATTGTCTTGTTAATAGGACTGTACTTGCATGTTGAATGTCATCAAGATTTATCTTTTTTATTCGCATGATGGCGATGATATAATCTCTATGATATAATATATCCGTACTGTGAATTATGTCTATAGTTATCATAATGTATAGCAACACTGTAAGAGAGCCAATATATATTATCAAGATTTAATAAAGGTCACTCTATTTGGTCTCTCGTGTTTCATTATAAGATCCCGGAACAATTTAAATATGAACTGCCTACATATAAAACTACCTAACATATAAAACACCTTGCTTTTTTATTTATTCCTACAGTGGCAATATAGTTAATACAAACTCTATCAAATTATCAGCTATCTAAATATTGTTTTTTATGATAAACAGTTGGCAGACAGACAGATGGATAGACAGCGTAGGACAGAGTACCTAATAATAATAGCGTAGATCATTTATACGTCCAGATAGACTGTGGCGGTTGTGAAAACGTCGAATAAAAATTGAGGTCGACAGTTAACCTCTCTTCACCAAAGCACGCACACTAACACAGAGTGACATATTAATCGCGAGTGTAAGTAATAAACCAGGCCTGTTTTCATCGGTTGTCTATTAGCAAGAGGCTCTATCTAGACGTATAAAGTATATAGGAATAATAATTTGCCATGAATAAATTGTTATACCCTCTGGATATCGAACCCTAAACAGAATCCCGTATAAGGTAAGTTCCTTGTCCGTCTTGTTCGTTCCGTTTGTCTAAGCAACCCTTGTTGATTGTCGTTGTTGGTTGAAATTCTATTAGTTTAATGTCTTTGGTTCCTAGAAGCTCTTAAAAATCATAGTCATAGTTAACCAAATCATACTATATTATGTCCATGTTCTCACAACCATGAAATTTCCACCACAAATAAAGTAAAAAGTATTATTATATATTGTATTTTAATTCATGTGTACGGAACGTTCAACTCGCGAGTCAAGATCCCACTTACTCGCTTTATTTTTCTTTCAAATCTTCATAAAACGTTATATTATGGAGAAATTTAAAGTATGTTTGTGAAAAAATATAAAATGCTCGATAGCAATATCGTTCTAATTATGACTTTTGTAATGGAAACTGTAGCGTAGGCTATCGCGCGTTCCATGATGTTGGAAATAGACATTACCAGTGGAAGGCTCCTTTGCACAAGATGCCGGTTAGATTATGGGTACCACAACGGCGCCTATTTCTGCCATGAAGCAGTATTGTGTAAACATTACTGTGTTTCGGTCTGAAGGGCGCCGTAGCTAGTGAAATTACTGGGCAAATGAGACTTCTTATGTCTCAAGGTGACGAGCGCAATTGTGGTGCCGTTCAGAATTTTTGGGTTTTTCAAGAATCCTGAGCGGCACTGCATTGTTATGAGTAGGGCGTAACAATTACCATCAGATGAACGTCCTGCTCGTGTCGTCCCTCATTTTCATTAAAAAAAAGTGAATAATGTTTGGTGAGAGAGGTGGGAGAACCTTGAGACATAAGATGTTACGTCTCATTTGCTCAGTAATTTCACTAGCTAGGGCACTTACACATTACTGCTTCACGGCACAGAAAGGTCCCGTTGTGGTACCCATAATCCAGCCGGCATCCTGTGCAAAGGAGCCTCCCACTTGTAAAGGTACTCCCACTTTATAATTGAGTTGCATCTTCTCATTCTAAATAAATAATCATCTGCAAACTGAAATTTTCTTCAACGTAAAAGATACAATAAGGCAAGACTTTTATGTTGAACTGAAGTGCGTTGACACTAAAGACGTTCTTAATCTCGTTGTAAATGCAAAATAATCCGTAATTTCATTTGTTAACGTTTAATAAATTATTTAAATCGGATCCTATTAAAGCGACACTGTACGCCAATTATTTATAATCGTATTATTGTCTGAGAACATAAGCCGAATTAAATGCTAAGAAATAATTGCTTCTCGATTTTATTATTATTTTGATGACAAATTCTCTGTTCGTGGTATATTTTTGGTCAATGAGGTATTTTAATCAAATAATTCAATTCAAATAAAGAATGAGGTCGGGGATATATCGTGGACTGAGTACGACGTCTTAAGAACGGGACTTTGCTCTTTGCAAAAAGCTGATAAGCTAGGAGATATTCCAGCTACTTACGATCGCTTCACTTGAATTGAACGTTTTGTAACAAAGTGATTTTTATTCGAATTTAGGAAATTTAAAATTCCCGCTCAATGCTATTCTTGCTGCTCAATAAAACTCAACTTTGCCGAAGTGGTGGTAAATGTAAAAAAAACTTTTGACATTCATAAGTGTCCTTTTCTTGACCGACATGAATAAATTGATTTTGATTTGATTTGGTTTAAAAGGTGTATTACTACTGTGTTCTATATATATAAAACAAAAACAGAGCGTTGGAATTTTTACTCCACAACAAATATAGCTTCAGACCCCTATAATAGGTATATACCTATATATCTCAACCATATGGTTGATATATAAATTTATTTGAAAAGTTTAAAATCATTGAGAATGGGTTTCTAGGTGGTCGGGATCAACCATTGTTACATTACATTGAAAATGCGGTTTGTTCACTAGAACTTGCCAACAATGGTTTGTTCATATGCTTAGGTCACGTGCTTTTGTTAGCTCAGTTGAAATAATTAAAACTTTCAGATTTCTCTGATCTGTAAAGGACCTGTAAAAATAATAAGTTCATTAATAGATGCCATAACTCCATATCTTGCAATAGTTTTTAATAGTAATTGTATTAAACATGGCGTGTTTCCTGATTTTCTAAAATATAGTAAAGTTACGCCAATATTTAAATCGGGTTGCACTTCTGACCCGAATTATTACCGTCCTGTTGCAGACCCAAAATTTTTGAAAAACAATATTTTAAGCCATATGCTTACTCAATTTAACTCTAATAAGTTACTTCAAATAAAACAATTTGGCTTTACAAGGGTACGCTCAACTACGGACAACAGGTGTTGAGCTAATTAAGAATATATTGAGGCCTGATAGGAATCACAGAATGCACTTGGTATCTTTTGTGATTTATCTAAGGCTTTAGATTGTGTACAATATTCAATCCTTGTCAGGAAGCTAAGGTATAAAAGGATCGGCGCTCGACCTTCTGATCTCTTTTTAATTAATAGAATTCATAAGGTCGATGTGAATGCCAGGAGATCTCCTCTCGGTATAGGGGTACCACAAGGGTCTATTCTTGGACTGTTCCTCTTCCTAATTTACATAAATGATTTACCTAACTTTGTAGACAAAAAAACGCAAGGCAGTATTGTTTGCTGATGACACTTCACTAATATTCAAAGTGGATATAAGCCAAGTTTTATATGACGATGTAAACAATGATCTCTATCTGATATCATCATTATCTCGAATAACCTTTTGTTAAATAGTCATCAAACTTAAACTTACAAAAATATTTAATTTACCGCGCCATATGTTTAATAATAATAATAATAATAATATATTTATTTGCAAAAAACATAGTATACAATGGTGTTTAAATTTAAATAAATAATAAGAGCTTACATGTTTTGCCAGCACTATTCCTAGCATGCAAATATTTAAACACAATGAATATAATCAGAATTTCATTTCCATAAAGTCCTTAATACTATAAAAATTATAATCATTTAGCCAACTATATAGCTTATTCTTGAATAATCTAGAATTTAAATTTTTTATGCTACTCGGTAACTTATTATAAATACGAACACAATTACATACACAACTTTTATTATATTTGGTAATTTTTGGAACATCATGAAGAACGAGTCTTTGTGGATCACGTCGTTTCCGCGGATTTAGATCATTAGCTGATTTAAACAATTCTTTATTTTTTTTTACAAACATACATATCTCGAAGATGTAAAGCGACGGCAAAGGTAACAATCCTAGTTTTTTAAATATGGGTTGACACGATTGCTCAGGATGCATCCCGTACATTGCCCTAATACACTTTTTTTGAGCAATAAATGCTCTCTTGATATCTGTGCTGTGTCCCCATAATATAAGCCCGTAGCGCAGTACCGATTCTACATGTGCGTGATAAGTCATTATAGCAGTTTTTAAGCTTGTTACTCTTTTGACTTGCTTAAGCGCATATACGAACTTATTTATTCTCTTACATATATTATCTACTTGCTCTTTCCAATTGAAGTTCTCATCTATTATTACTCCTAGAAACTTTGTATGTGCTTCTTCTTTAATTGTCGTTATTTTTAGTTGTATATTGTATTTAGGATTATAACATTTATTGAAATTGATATATACGGATTTATTAAGATTTATTTTCAAATTATTTATATCAAGCCATTGTATTAATTTATTTATAGTGTTATTAATTTCAATCTCATGATTATTGATACAGTTATTATTTTTTTCAGACGCTACAACGATTGTGATATCATCAGCAAATAACACACATTGATGTTTGGTTATGTTAATAATATCATTTATATATAATAAGAATAGGATAGGGCCCAGCACACTTCCTTGTGGAACGCCACATTTATTGTGCTTGTATTCGGACAAGAAAGGGACCATATCTCCATTGTCATCTATCTTATCAATAACGACACATTGTTGCCTCTTGCTAAGATATGATGCTATCCACTGAATTGTAGGACCCCTGATACCGATTAATTCAAGCTTATCTAGTAGCAGATTGTGGGAGACTAAGTCGAAGGCTTTCGAGATATCAAAAAATAGTGCAGTAGTTAGATTGCTATTGTTGATACTTGTAACTATAGACTTTACAAGAGTGAACACCGCTAATGAAGTGGACTTATTTTTTTGAAAGCCAAACTGTTCGTTGCTAATTATATGAAATTTTTCGCAATATTCGCTTAATCTTCTGTACATGCACTTTTCATATATCTTAGACAATATGGGTATCAAAGTTATTGGACGATAGTTATTAATATTACATTTTTCACCATTTTTAAATAATGGCTTAACCAATGAATATTTCAGGGCGTCAGGAAAAGTGCCCGTCTCAAACGATGTATTTATTAAATGTGTTAAAATGGCAGTTAATTGATTAGCACACTCTTTAATAATTTTGGTGTTGATTTCATCATAACCTACAGAATTGGAGTTAGTTAAAGACATTATTTCTCGTCTAACCTCATTTTCTGTCATGGGTTTTAGGAACATTGAGTTTACATGGGCACTAATATTATATGATTTTTTAATACTTTTTTGTGTTGTTTTATGTGTTAAGTTAATGTAGTGATTGTTGAAGGCAGTAGCAATATCAACGGGTTTTGTTATTGTCGTGTTGTTAACTATAATTTTTTCTATGTTTCCTTTGCAGTTTGTGTCTCGTATTTCATTTTTAATTACTGCCCATGTGGCTCTACATTTATTATCATGTTTGTTTATATACTTAATGTTTTCATTTTTTTTTGAATTCACAATACATTTTTTTAGAATATTAGAATATGTCTTATATCTATTTTTATTAGTATTTTTATTTTTATAGTATTTACATCTTAGTTTACGTTTATTCAAACAACTTTTTTTTAAGCCTTGACTTATCCAGTTTTGTTTATTTTTATTTTTGTTATTTATTTTTACTTTCACTTTTGGGAAGCAAAGATTGTAAAATAGACATAATAGTTCATGAAATTCACTGAATGCATTTGCGTCATTTTGCATATATATATGCGCCCAGGATAAATTGTTTAAGCATTCCCTGAACTTGCGAATATTGTCCAAATTATAATCTCTTTTATAAATAAAATATGTAGTACTTCTTTGCGGCTTTTCATTAACAGAAAAGCTTAACATTTGGCCTGTGTCATGGTCAGAGAGATAAAGCGGCATGACTGTTGCGTTAGCATTTGGAATATTGCTAAGAATATGATCTATGCAAGATGACTTGCGAGTAGGTACGTCTATGTGAATTTTCATGTTAAAATTGTAGGTTATGTCTCGTAAATGATTAGTAATATTGCCTTTTTTTAACGTGTTTATATTAAGGTCCCCTGCTATAACTATACGCATTTTAAATTTATATTTATTATTTGAGTAGCTCAAAAGGTCGTTTAATTTACATAAGAATTGGGTGGGATCTGAGTTAGGTGTTCTGTATAGGCAAATAACTAGCAGTTTATAACATTCAATCTCTATGCCACAGGCTTCAAATGTGTTTTGGGTAGCATATTTTTTTATGTATGGTAAATCTTTGAAAGGAATGTCGTTTTTTACTAAGATACAAGTACCTCCTCTTTGCTGTTCTCTGCTGAAGTTGGCAGCAATTTGATAATTATATATTTTGATAAAATGCTCATATCCTTTTTTTATAAAAGTTTCTGACAGGCATATTACATCTGGATCTTTCTGTGACGCTTTTAACTGCTGGACTGTTATTTCTAATAGTTCCCGTTTTGATAAAATACTAGCAATATTTTGGTGCATAATATGAAATGTACGGGTGTTAGGCTCGAAAAAGATTTTTTTTATTTTTTTGTACAGGGAAGTAGTAAGGTATCGTACCTTTGCTTACATTTTCGATAGATGCCGTGGGCTTAACATTTTGTTTATTTTTATCACAGTTTTGTACATCGAAATAGAAAGGAATTGTGCCTTTTTTAGGCTCCTTTCTACACGTAGTCGTGTTGCCGCTAGTTGCATTACGCATAACAAATTCCCTAATATTCTTAGGGTACAAGTAGGTCTCATCATAGTCGTTACAGTCTATTACATAATTTATAGAGTTACAGATCTCTGAAAACTTAAAATAACGACTGTTAATAAAGTAGCTTTTTTTAAACTTTTTACATAAATTTTCTATACTGTAATTCAATTTTGAAGTGTTAAAGGAGTGACTTTTATAAGCATTTAATACAATTATTCTATTGTTATAAAAGGACTGTAGTATTAATTCTAATTGTGATAAGACTTGCTTTAAATTGTTATCATTTTCCCCTATACATATCACTAGTTTATCGTCCGGATTTAAGGCTGTTCTAATGCAGTTCTTCACTATGTCATAACATTTCGCGTTAGGCTTCGTTTCCGCAAAAACTCTGTATTTTTCATACTTAGTATTGCTTCTCGACTGCAATAAGGCTGAGGCCAAGCCGACACATTGTTGGGTTCCGAATATAAGTATTCTTCGTTTAGGTTCGTGCTCGAATTTTCTTGTTGTGATCGAAAGGGTGCATGTATCGGGTGGAGGAGACGTTGTCAATTTGAAGTCCCCACTTTTATTGTGCAAGTATTGTGTTAGTGTCTCTATTTGTTTTATTAGAGTTGAAATTTAAATTTTAGCGCTATCCAACTGCTGCTGTAGATCTGTAATTTGTTTTTTCAGGGACAGTGTTCTATCTTCGTAAATAGGGTTGCCGTTTGAATAATTTTTGGGCGAAAAAGGGGTTGATGTTGTGCATTGTGCATTTTTAATACTGCTACTAGACATATTTTCCACTGACGAAGAAGTTTGTTGTGATGATTTTAATTTATTGTTTTCATCAGTCAACCTCTGTACTAGACTTCGAAGATCGATATTTTCCAATATTCTGTTATCAAGTTCATTTTGCCTGATCTCAAGCTTAACGGTTAATTGAGAAATGGTATCTTTCATCTCCGACCAAGATACTAAGTCTGAGATTGGAACTGACAATGTGCCATCCAAACTACTTGATAGTTTCGCTGATGTATTGTATGATTCAGAGGATGTGTTGTAGTCTGTTAGTATATGCGAATCTAGGGTTTGTGATTCTTCTATAGGCGGTGAGGTTTTAGCTGTAATCTTTTTTTTATTTCTCAGTGTTACGTTCGAAGTATGACTTTTAACTTGTTTTTTGTTTTTAATACAGGTCATGCATTTCCACTTCTGTTTGGATTCCAGATCCATCATGCGATATGTTTTTTCAGGATATCCAATACAATCTGGCTCATATCTGTTGTTACAGATCGAACATAATGCAGTGCTTTTTATGTCTACATGTTTTTTACATTTATAGCATACTACAAGAACTGCCTTCTTACGGCCACTGCTTGTTAAACTGCTTAAACCAATTTTCGATGACATTTTTTGTGTGGAAAAAATATACTTCTTATTATGGCTAGAGAAGAAAAAAAAAAATATCTTTGGCGTTTGAGATTCGATCGCACGACCTCGCGGTATTTTACTGTACAGTGTGTTGCACAGCGTAACCACTTATCCAACAATACAATATCTATTAAGTTGAAATAACAGTACTGATTCGCAGGAAGCGGAAATGGGTCTGAGGGTAATTGTAAATTAGATATTATAAATAATGTCACAAGATTGAACAAGTTTCTATTTTTTTGACGGTGTATTGCAATTTTAAAGCATTATTTGTACACTTGATGTATTACACTTATCACACTCATTATGTATTTTATTTCGGTATCAGTTTTTTATATCAGTGTTTGTATAGTTAAATGATCCGTGAGTTCAACAATTAGTGCAAATTAAATGTTAAGTAATTATGCCTAAGAGGTATGGAACTTACTGTTTACTGCTTTAACACTTTCACTTTGTTGTTTGATTGCTATACGCCCCTAGTACTTTTTCCACTCTTTCTAGATTAATTTTTGAATCACTAAACACTGCACATTACAAACATTTACACAATTCAAAGAAGCTAAATTAAATTAAATATTTTGAAGCACTTGTCAACCGCTTAGCCTTTTCTAGGTCTTAACAACTTTTTAAATTGTAATCACTTACGTTTTACTTTGAAAATAGTATACTTATTATGAGTCACACACTTCGTCAAACTTATAAAACTAGTTAATTTATCTGAACCAACTTTAATACAAATTTAAAACGATGTTAAAAATGAAGATGCAAAAGTTTTGCTAACCGGAGAGGTGGTAAAACCGGTTGAATCAGCTATATTTCTTGGCGTTACTCTTGATTCTAAATTGCAATGATGCCTCCATACTGACGGATTTTCGAATAAGCTTAGTACTGCGGCATATGCAGTTAACAAAATTAGACAGTTAACTGACATAGATACGGCGCAACTACATAGTTTACTTTGGTTATTTTCATAGTATTATGTTTATGGTATATTGTTATGGGGCAGTGCAGCCGATATTAATATTATCTTTGTGCTGCAGAAGATGGGCTATTCGCGGTATTTATAAAGTAGATCTTAAAGAATCATTAAGACAAACATTTAAGCATAATGGGTATTGCATTTCAATATATTCTTGAAAATGTGTTTTTTTAGGAATTTGCTAGAAATTGCGACACTCATAATATTAACACGAGGAAAAAACATAAACTTGTTATGCCTACTTCTCGGTTTAGTCGAGTTAGTAAGCCTTTTTTGCGAATTGTATATGCTTTTATAATATGATCCCAGAAGATGTACAGAAAAAATGTGTTATGAAATTTAAGAGTTCTTAAAAAACGTTTGCGTGGGAAAGGTTACAATAACATAAATGGTTTTCTTGATGATGAAACCACAGACTGGGAATGGAGCGAATACGCTCAGGCTATTTATTTATAAATGTTTATTGTACGATATATGTTGTGACGGTATATTTAAAAAAATCCCGCTGAGTTTCTTGTGCCCATTCTTCTCAGGTCTGATGGGTAGCCAGTATGTCTATTTCGAATGGGTAGTTTTTGACGTTTTAAATAAACGATTTTAAATCCAATTTTGAATAAAAATATTTGAATTTATTTGTACTCGGTAAGGAGATGCGCGAGAGACGAGCGAATCGTCACTAGTTATTTATAAAGTAATAACTCTTCATCACACTCCGCATGAATTATGTATTTAATATGTTATAGTAAATAAGGGTGTGAGGGCTTATTAAGTAGATAAATAGGCTTGTTAAGTTTTTTTTTTATGACAGTAAGGGACAAGACGAGCAGGACATTCAGCTGATGTAATTTGGTATGCCCTGCCCATTACCATGCAGTGCCGCTCAGGATTCTTGAAAAATCCAAAAAATCTGAGCAGCACTACTTTTGCGCTCGTCACCTTGAGACATAAGATGTCAAGTCTCATTTGCCCAGTAATTTTGCTAACTACGGCGCCCTTCAGACCGAATCACAATAATGCTTACACATTACTGCTTCACGGCAGAAATAGATGCCGTTGTGGTACCCATAATCTAGCCGGAATCCTGTGCAAAGGAGCCTACCAATGTTAAAAGATGAATATAATGGTCATGTGTATTATTAGTGTTTTTTCCTTTATAAACTAAAACTCATTGGTTGTTAAATATATCATAATGTTGATGTTCCGTATAAATAAAAAAAAAAAGTTGATTCAAAAAACTTCAAAGATTAATTAGTAATAAATAGGCTTATCCACATGTTTTGTGTACAGTGGTGTCGTTTAAAATCGATGTTCAATAAGCGACAAATTCGGTAAAGCACATACTCAGTTATTGATTGTAAAGAGAATTCATTATCACCTCGGGGCATGACCTTGGTAGTTCAATTGGGATCAGACGGGTAGCTTAAGGGCTACTATGGGCTAACATAATTGTTCGACATTTACCTATTTCTAGGTGACATTATCAAAATTTATATTATATTATATATCTTCACTAGTATGTAGATAATTATCTGGTGGTATACATACCTACCTACATATTTACTCATTACTACTCATACCTTTAAATTATATTTTACCCACTTACATGGAATACTATTTTATATTATTTTGTTATGTTTCCCTCTTAAAATTATTAAACTACAACTCATATTGTGCATTATAATAGTTAGACATACACATTCTTGAACTATGCAATAACCGACCAATACACGGGGAGTACTAATATCCTTAACACAGGGAAAGTTAGTCAGGAGTTAGAGCTCAGCCACTAGTAGATTGTTGTAGTAACGTACACTACATACCTATTCTCCAGCACAATAGCTATTTTGTGAAATAAGACACCAGCTTTTATGTCTGTTTCACATAAACCTACTGTTTGTATGTGCCTAGTTTATTTAAGAAGTCCTAGCAATAAAAACTTCGTACCTACTTGTCTAGGTGGATTTATCCAAATGTTTTGAGTTTTCTTTAGTGTTAATTTCGCCAATATTTTCTTTAAACAATTCGACACGTGTTTCGCCTCTACACGAGGCATCCTCGGGGGATGTTGACTCGCCACACTCTGGCACGAGACTAGTAGACTTAGTCTCGTGCCAGAGTGTGGCGAACTGAAAACATTTGGATAATAATGGATTTCCGCAAAGTAACGCCTACTTCAATAAATTTTCTTAGATGCATTTACCAAACTTAAGTATGTCGAATTCTTCTTAATGTTAGTACCTGATAGTTATGATGTAAATATTGTGAGTATATAGTAACTTGTACATGTTTTTTTTAATAATACGTTTTCTTTTGAGACAAAATAAAATATTTTTATTTGTATGTTTGAAGGACTCTTGTCCCAGTAGACTACTAACTAGGGCTCCCGGGTTTGAATCCCATTAGCGTCACACGTTTGTATGATGAATATTTATGTTTATTTCTACCCATGGGTATTGTCAGAATTATGTATTATGGGCCTGACAAATAAACTTGCTATAAAGTACTAATACTTAAGAATAAACTAAGAATATGCATAATGTTGACTATATCGCTGACAACACTTTCAATACAATGATAATTCTGAAGTTTTCCGAATGTCAAGCAGCCTTGCAAATAAACGCGGGAAATGATAACATCCGACTAAACCAATCCTAGGGAAAATGTATTTTTGTAAACATGTTGCGAATTCTTGATTTGTTCTCAGTTACAACTATATAATAAGTTTATTTGTTTTTGTAAGGCCGCATAATATGTTTTAGCATGTATTTGTTTTTGGAATCCATAGTAAAGGCTGTATCCCATCTGAATGGTGGTCTCAACTTATCAATCAAAGACAAATAATCCATATTCAAATAGTCTTAAACTAAGCGCCTATGAATCGTCATAAATTACTGGATCTACATTTTTGGAAAAGAGAAATCATGAGAAGAACATACAAGATACTCAACGGCCACTCTTTTAAACCAATTAAGCATTTTACAATAGCCGTAATATACATAAAAAGCTAATTTGTAAGGTGCTGCATCCAATATAGAGCGATTTAAATATAAAATATTCTATAAAAACATTATAAAAATATAATAAAATTTTTTACTTAAACTATTTTCTTCCGTCCAATTTTACGTTCGATAAATTAACAAATCGTCCATATACTAACAGCGTTCTTCATAAGATCCCATTCTAGATAGACTGCGTAATCTAAGCGTGGGAATAATTGATTGAACATACACATTAACGTTTTAAACTCACAGTAGTTTTGACAGTTTGTATACATCTAGGAAATGCATTGATCTGCATAATTTTATACACATCAAAATTTTACTCTTTAATGTACTTATTGCTTGTTACTTATGAATGTTATTTTCGCTTATAATTGAATTAGCACTCAGTTTATATTTTTGTCTATATTATTTCGTATGTATTAGTGTATACTTCGTTAGTGCAAAAATTATATCAATGGATTTTCACGACGCGTTTGTCATCGTAAGATGTTCATTATTGCCATATAAACCGCGCAATGTATGTAGCCATTATCTTGCCATAACAGTAGTCGTAGAAATAGAGTGGGGTCGCAGTGTATGGCTGTCTGGTGTTACAAGAGGGTATCGGCTGCGGTGATCACATACCATCAGGTGACCCTTGTTTGGACCCTATCTTTGCTTGTCTGGAGGACAAAAAATACTGTCAGTCGTAGAACTGCATGACGGAAGTAAAAACTTCTAAGCTTTATAAGTATCTTAACATTATTTTTAGATTTTAAGGTAATTTTTAATCATAAAAAATCAATATGATAATTTTCATGGAGCTCAGAGGCGCGGAGAATGTGAAAAGTACTATCATAAGTCTTCTGGAAACCCAAGCGCTGACAGTTTCTCCGATTAACGGATCAGCTTAGCTATCCAACGCAGAAATGTTGCCAGTATTTTTGGTTACTCTTTTTGTTCTTTTCCGTAATGATAGTAATATAATAATAAAGTTGGGTAACTTTTGTCTCTTTTAAATATTTTGCATTTGGATAAATTATAAAAATGAATGACACAAACACACAAACAAACACATACATAAACAGATAATATTATGTGGAGCCATCACCTGTTTGTAATTTTCTCGTGAGCATCCATATGCTAGTCCTAGTTAAGCTTTTTGCAAAAACTAGAAATACTACCACAATTCGCTTCAAAAGTCTACCTAGAATTATTACAATATTTTTATGGAAAAGGAGGACAAACGAGCGTACGGGTCTGGTATTAAGTGATTACCGTCGCCTACATTCTCTTGCAACACCAGAGGAATCACAGGAGCGTTGCCAGCCTTTAAGGAAGGTGTACGCCCTTTTTTTGAAGGTACCCTTGTCGTTTCGGAAACTCCGCATAAGGAAGTGCATTCCACAGCTTTGTAGTACGTGGAAGAAAGCTCCTTAAAAACCGCACTGTGGAGGAGCGCCATACATCCAGATGGTGGGGTGATATCCTAACTTGTGGCGTGTCGTGCGAAGGTGGAATTGGACGGCAGGAATCAGGTTAAACAGCTCTTCGGAACGCTCATAGAAGACACTCAATGAAGCGACGTTTCTACGCAACGCCATGTGATCCAGCCGTTCACAGAGTACTGGGTCCCCGAGCTGCTCTGCATTACACGCGGTCAAATGGATCGAGCTGATACTCAGGTGCGCCCGACCAGAGATGACAGCAATACTCCATGTGTGGCCGGACGCTTTGTAGCGCGCTAGAATGTGGGCTGGCTTGAAGTATTGCCGTGCTCTATTAATGACGCCCAGCTTCTTCAAATTTGGTTTTGCCCTTCAGATAGTCACGGAATTGGCAATCGCTACCATGCCATAATAACGACATATTAAATTAATTAAAAAATACATAAATAATAAACATTATTTAACGAGAATATTGTATTAAATTAAATTACATTAGATTATCCATTTAAAAGTTTGTTTATTTACGTTATCCATTGCAATTATTAAAATCCTAAATTGTGTAATATTTCTAACAAATAATTAAGTATAATGATATCATATTAAAACTTCAAATCATCTGTAATAGCAACTTATGTACTGTGTGCATATTAATCATCATAAAAGCTACACAAATAAAATTTGAAAACAAAATTTTATGAACTATGCGGGGCTCGAACCCGCGACCTCTCGCGTTCCGTACGTGCTCTTACCAACTGAATCAACCGTTCGGTGACGTATCGTTGATAAAATCTTGTCTGCTTTGTTCAACTCACAGGCTGTGGCTTCATCTACAGGATCTACTTTAAAGTTGATAACCTGCTCAAACCCAACATTTGCATAGTAGGCAATTGACTTGAGATGTCTCTCTTGTCGTAAATCTATACACGTTCATAACATTGTGTTTTCATCGAAATGTTTTGAGTTTTCTTTAGTGTTAATTCCGCCAATATTAGTCTTTAAGCAATTCGACACATGTTTGGCCTCTACACGAGGACGAGGGAGTGAGTCTCGTGCCAGAGTTTGGCGAGTCCACATTTCCTGAGGATGCCTATATGCCGATAGTTATGGGTTCCCGCAAAGTAACGCCTACTTCAATAAAATTTGTTTTCAGTTTTATTTGTGTAATTAATCCCAGAAGAGGGTTATCACTTTAAGAATATAAAAAATTGATCATAAAAGTTAAAACTTACCTCCTCATATACTGGAACTTGATAACGATGAAGATGAGCAGTGTGTTGGCAGACAGTGAGGCTGTCAGGACAGCCACATACAACACAATGATAACGACGTCCGGTCGGTAGAACATGTCCAGTTCCATGGGCGGTACATCCCAAACCGCTTCAGACCAGTTCAAACTGGACAGTGACGTATTGAAAGACTTCACTGGCATCTTGTCACTTCACATCACTAATCACATAGAAAGTAGTACTAAGTTTTTAAATTAGTAATTCTTTTTAGAGCTAGTTATTTTATAGTCAGATCATGAAAACATGCTATAAAGGATCATAAAAGTTTAATATAATTCTAAGCCTTATTCATATAGATAGACAAACAGGTAATGCAGAAATTTAAATGTCAAATAATTTTACAAGTGAGGTGGTAGATAGTACAGAGAAAGGATATATAAGCTATTTTCCATATTCGAATATTATTAAACTTCCTTAGTGTTGTATTATGATCTTCAAAAGATAAGGTTTCTTCTGTGATACTCCCGCTGTGTCGATATATTGAGTTCGTAAATTTATTATTACGGAAGCGGTGAGAATAGGTTATTGATTTACCTGCAAGGAGATATAGAATACTGAGGTATAAAAACTTTCATGTAAAGTAAATTGGATGAAAACGAAGTAAATTGGATGAATCGAAGGAAACAGAGAAAATTTAATAGAATGGATTTACCAAATAGTTTTTAAATGTCAGTGCTGACTTACAGTACGCAGAGGTAGTCAATAACTATGGGCTTTATGAGAAAGCTCACTGTCGCTCAGACGGCAATGGAGAGGGCTATGCTCGGAGTTTCCTTGCGATATGGAACCAGAAATGAGGAGATCCGCAGGAGAATCACAGTCACCGACATAGCCCAAATTATTGTGAAACTGAAGTGGCAGTGGGCAGGGCACAAAGTTCGACGGATAGGTAGACCGGTGGGGCAGAAAAGTCCTCGAATAGCGGCCACATACCGGAAGACGTAGTGTTGGTAGGCCCCCCAAAAGATGTACCAACGATCTGGTCAAGATCGCCAAAATACGTTGGATGAGGGCAGCGCAGAACCGATCCTCGTGGAGATCTTTGTGGGAGGCCTTTGTTCAGGAGTGGACGTCTTCCGGCTGATGATGATGAAAGTAGAACAAGAGATACAGAGAGTGATGAAAAAGACTAGAAGTTTCTGGGTATACAGACACTCACAAGTTTTTATTTATACTGGTCACATTATTCATGTGTACTAGCAAAAATGTCAATAAACACCAATGAAAATATGAAGTAACTCTTGACACTTGCGCACCCCACTACGCCGGCATGGTTCAACGGTGTTCAACAAGTTCAAAAACGGCTTAATCCTTGATAAAGTCCCTAAACGTATGAGCGAAACCTATTGAGATTGACGTCAAGAAAAATATATCTCGAGGATTAATATGAGCACATGAAAAATGCTATTTCACGAACAAATATAATATTTCAATTTTTGTTAATAACTCAGAAACTAGGTATACATATTTATGAAATTTTCAGAAAAGATTCTTAAAGATAATGTTTAAACAGAATAATAAACATTATTAAGTGTTAATTGTTTTTGAGTTTTTAACGAAAAACGAAGTACCATATTTAACCGACTTCAAAAAGCCGAATGTTTTTTAAGCAATAGTTTTTTTCAAAGTTATTCCGAATCTGATGAGCTTTCATTCATATTTTTAGGGCCATTATCGAGAACTAACACGTTTTTAAACTTGTTGACTAGCCTACTGACACTAAGCTCTTGTTTTATATAATAATGTTTTCACATTAAATTCTGTAAATCATTATCCTATTTCTAAAACATTACATGGATTAATTATTATAATACACTCGACTTAATTTACTGCAGCGTAACAGAAAATTGTAAATATTGTGGTTGAAATGAGCGAAAAATGCATGAAATAGTTAATTGGACTAGATAGTATGAAATTAGGATGAGCGTGGATCACTCCCGGAACTGAGAAATTTTATCTCAGCTTGAGTTGTTTTAAACAACTCATTTATTTATTTTATTTATTTAGTGTCTTTTCAAAAGGGCTTAACTACTCATTAACGTATTTTTTTTTCAGAAATAGCAATCTTTAAGGCTACCGTAGCTCTAATTTTAAAAAAAATTTCATAAACTATGCATCTTAAGACAATCTTTTTGATATATTTGTTTTTTTTGTACATATTATTTATTTAAATCAACAAGACATTGAATAACTTAAATAAGCAATGATGACAAAGATTATAAGAAATAAGATCTTTTTATCTGGATTAATAGTAAATAAGCACTCCTGTCTAGATCATATTATTGTGAAATTTGTAGATTTGATTTAGACATTTTATAAAAAAACAACTGACTCCAAAAAAAACTATTCCAAAACAATATATCTGCTCCGCCAATATATTGTTTGGAAATAGTTTTTAATGTTTTGGAATAGTTTTTATATCCATTATAGCCAATATATCCGCTGGGCCAGACTCGATTCCTCCTCTCTTTGTTAAACGATGTAGATTTGCAATATCATTACCCTTAACTATTATCTTCAATAGATCACTTAAAGAAGGTGTATTTCCTGAAAAATGGAAAAAGTCTCGTGTTGTACCTGTATATAAAAAGGGGGATATTACCGATGTAAAAAATTACCGTCCTATATGCATTTTGTCTTGTTTTTCCAAGCTTTTTGAATCAGTCCTTCATCCTGTTATCTCCAAAAATATTGACAGTTTGATCTCCGATGAGCAACATGGTTTCAGGAAGGGCCGTTCAATTCAAACGAACCTCATCTCTTTTGTCATCGGAGTATGTCAAGAATTGGACAATGGGCGCCAGATTGATGCGATATATACAGATTTTAGTAATGCCTTCGATAAAGTCAGTCACCCTTTATTGATTCAGAAGCTAAGTAATTATGGAATTGGAGGAAACTTACTGAATAGACTTCAGTCAGTAGTTGTAGGAGGCACTGAATCTAATTCATATATTGCGCGATCTGGTGTTCCCCAGGGATCCCACCTAGGACCGTTGCTCTTTTTGATATTTGTGAATGACGTTAGGAATCATATCAAATATTGTAAAGCTTCTCTATTCGCCGATGATTTAAAAATTTATAAAGTTATCAACTCTGCCTCTGAATCTGCTTTTGTTCAAAGTGATCTCAATGGTAAATAAAGTAAAGATTGGTGCCTATTAAATGGTATGATTCTAAATGCAAGCAAATGTTTTCATATTAAGTACACTAGAAAAAAAACCGCTTGTTACAGTGTATGAGCTCGATGGCGCACCATTAAAAGAAGTGCAGGAAATTCGTGACTTGGGGGTAACTATTGATAGCAAACTAACGTTTATTGCACAAGTTAATAAAGTAGTTACCACATCCACACGAATGTTAGGATTTCTAAAGCGAAACTCGAATTGTTTCGGCTCCAAAACGAAACCAATTCTATATAACGCTCTAGTGCGCAGTCATATCGAATATGGTAGTATTATATGGAATCCCCTATATACGATCCATTCGCAACGCATCGAGAGTATCCAAAGAGCATTCACGCGACACCTTGCATACATTAGTACTGGATTCTCTCATAGACACCCGTACCATCAGCGCCTCAGGAAATTTAATATGATTTCATTGCACGATCGGAGATCTCTTTCCGGAGTTATATTTTTGTACAAACTCTTAAACGGTCAAATACAATGTAGTAACCTCTTGCAGAATGTTAACCTTGCTGTCCCATATTTATTCCCAAGGTTCAAAATCAAGAGAATCTTCCAAGTTCCTTCTGTAAAAACCAACCTGGGAGTTCAGGCGCCTCTCGCTCGAATTCTTCGCGAGTACAATAAGTTAAACGATACCAATTCAGAACTTGATATATTCGGTGGTGGGCTGGTCAGGTTTAAAGAAAGTGTTGTTAAACACTTAGCTCGTACTCAGTCGCATTTGTCAAATAAGTAGTTTTTCTTTTTTTTTTCGTCTTCATTATTTTAATAAGTTAAAGTTATAATTTGTACTTTCATTTTTTAATTTATTTTTGTTTTTATTATAGTTTAGATAGTATTAGTTCTATTTTTTAGAAGTATTTAGGGAGTATTTTTTGTAATTTTTATGTTCACCATAATTGTCGTATACTTTAGAACTACTAATTGTAACATTAGATTAAGAAAATTGTATTGTATATGATTTGGTGTGCTTTAATAAATAAATAAATAAATAAATATAATATGCTCTAAACTCTAACAAAGCAAAAAATAATTGCATGGTCTTCTACAACTTAAAAATCAACTTACTTTTAGAGTTCTCCTAAGTAAATGAAATGAAAAATAATAAAGGGCTAAATAAAATCTGGGCTACGGCGGGAGAAGACAGATTCCAAAAATAATAATAATTGTAACTACATTATATTGTCGTAATAATTTGATTGACATTAATGTTATTATTCCTTCTCCTTTTTTGCAAAAAACATTTTTGTCTAATGTACGGATAAAAAGAATTGTTAACACTTTTGATGCGAATATCAGTTTTTGATTCGATGGATTTACTTTGAATGTCTCAATATTTAAGTTGAGCACTAAAGTGTGGCATGCCATAATGATCGAAGTAATGCACATGACAAACAAACAAAACAATACAAAGTTTAACAACTAGACTAGACGAATCTTACACTGAATTGGGCTTTGGCCACTTGAGAACGCACCTAAGGTTAGATAATATCAAATACCTTTTTTTTGTGAAAATAAGGGACGAGACGAGCAGGAAGTTCAGCTGATGGTAATAATAAAGCTGTAATTGATACACCTTGCCCACTACAATGCAGTGACGCTCAGGATTCTTGAAAAACCCAAAAATTCTGACCGCCACCTCAATTGCGCTGTGAGACGTAAGATGTTAAGTCTCATTTCCCCAGTAATTTCACTAGCTACGGCGCCCTTCAGACCGAAACACAGTAATGTTTACACATTACTGCTTCACGGCAGATATATAGCTATTTGATATAAATTGAAAACCAATTGATATAAATATACCTAATCATAATTAAAGGTATAAATTAAGTCTTCATTAATGTTGTTAGAAAGTCCAGGTAACAGTCCCAAGGCCAGAATCGACGTGGAAGACATCATCATCAATAGTTACAGTGAAATATACTTCTTGTTTCCTAATTTCATAATATAAAGCTAACGATCAACCAACATAACTATATCATTAATAATTAACAAACACAGTGAGTGAATGATGAATCCATTTGCTGCCAATGAAATTATTAACTGTACATGTATATTACAATTAATTAACTTAGCATACTTATGATAAAGGTTAAATTGAATATAATAATCATAAAATATTTATATCATAATATTTTATTTTATTTAACATTTTTGGCAAGTAAACTGTTGTACTGGCAAGTAAAATAAAATGTTCCAAATAAAAAAACGTTATTTAAAAAAAATCTTTTCGATTCGAGCCGTTGCTCACAGTTTGTGTTTAAATATTGTGTTATAAATAAAAGATAAAGGATTTTAATAAATTGATGATTATATAATATTGTTTAATTAATAAGAAGAAAAAAGTACAACACAGAAACACGTATATAAAACAAATAAAATCATCTTTATTTGCAAGATAAACAACAGAGTACGGGGAAATTTCATTAAATAGAATTAAGGAAGGACAAATAATAATATACAAACAATAAGAAAATCCTGAAGAACAACCCATTAGACGTATGTTCAAGACCTTATATTTTTACTACAAATATGTAGTAAAAATATAAGTAATATGTAGTAAATAATACTAATAAGTACGAAATTGACGCAGTTTTGTCGCAGTTTGCCTGAGAATTGGCTGACATTCCGGAGAAGTTGTAGCAAAAAAATTGTATGCTTTCACGCAAAAGAGTTAAAAAAGGCATAAAAGGCATTTATTTTCCCAAAATTGATTCCTTTAGATTTCTTTGTGCTGTCATTTCTAATATACTAGACACTACTACCGCTTCGGAAATAAATGGCGCTGTGAGATAGAAAAGCGGTGCAAGAAACTCTCCCAACATTCTTTTTTTTTTGCGAGTTTACAATGTAACCTAACTTTCTCCGTAAAATGTGCGTTATACGCAGTAATTAGAAGTAATAGGAGTGTAGTCCGAAGACCATCGATAATCTAATTACAGATTAGATTATGAGTACAGAAAATCTACAGAGTATTTTTAAGAAATAAAATGTATAGAATAAATAGAATAGAATAAACGTAACATTTTTTAAGACTTTTTTAAATAAATCAAATATTTTAGTTTGTTTAATGATATGTAAACTGCTTGTCTCGCAATTAACGTAAAAGCATTTTTCTGGCACAGGAATGTATTTAGTGAGAAAAGCGTTCGGATTACAGAGGTGTTCGGATAAGAAAGGGTTCGGATTATAAAGGTACTGTAGCTATTTATTTATTTATATTGGGGAAAGAAGCCCTTAAATCTGTAGATCTGTTGTCACCTACATGTGCTCGGACGAAGTTTGAGCAATTTTAGCGAAATTTTCTCTTGCATAATTTTTGTGGTCTCAAGGTCTATGATCCTTAACAGGCGCAGTAACCTCATTAGTCAACAAGTATTATTATCAACCTGATAACAAAAACACAATATACCTTAGCTGACATAATTGGACGGAGTCAATGATTTGCTCCCTTATTCATAATAGTCTGCTAACTCAAAGCATTGCTAATTCTCACTCTGTCTTCTTCTATTGACCTAAGTCAGAATGAGAAAAAACACTCCTAAGCGGCTGTTTAAAGTTAGCGGACCATTATGAATAAGGGGGTTGATGCTTAAGACTGATCACGCAAATAAAATTTGAATGTGAAATTTGGATTTGGTCTTACGATTTTAGATTACTTTTTTATGAAGAGGAGGACAAATGAGCGTACGGGTCACCTAATGTAAAGTGATCACCGCTGCCCTCAGTCTCTTATAACACCCGAGAAATCACAGGCGTTGCCGGCCCTTTAGAAAAGTGTACCTACACTCTTTTATTGGCGGTATCTTGGAGGCCCACCGGAGGAGCACCACCGAGGAAAACACCGCACAAGGAAGCTCATTCCACAGCGTAGTTGCACGTGGAAGAAAGTTCCTTGGAAATCACACTGTGAAAGAACGCCACACATCCAGGTGGTGGGTAATATATATGGCGTGTCTTGTGAAGTTGGATTTAGGCGGCAAGAATTAAGTCTAACAGCTCTTCGGAACACCACCCCTGATAACTGCGGTAGAAGACACACAATGAAGCGATATTTCTATGCAACGCCAAGTGCACTGGGTCCCAGAAAATTCGAACATCTCTGGGTTGCACGCGGTCAAATGGTTCCAGCTGATACTGGAGTGCGCCAGAGCAGACATGACAGAAATACTCCATATGTGGCCGGACCTGCGCTTTCTAGACCACTTGAATATGGACTGGCTTGAAGTATTGCCGTGCTCTATTTATGACGCCCAGCTTCTTTGAAGTCAATTTGGCTTTGCCATCCGGATGACAGCGGAATCGGCAATCGCTCGAGATTGCGAGCCTCTCAAGGCTCGTCTATATTTCCTCTTTAGAACTTTGTATTTCAGCTTCTTTGTGCAACCAAGGTCCAATGCGCCTGTTTTTTGCAGTCAGCTGCTGCTTAAACTGTCGTATCGAACCAGGGCGTTGATCTGCCACTGATCGGTACTACAGAGCTTGGTATAAAAATATCCATGCCAATAGTAATGATTTCTTTTTATTTATTTGGCTGACTGCCACCGAATTATCATTGAAGACCATTGGAATGCCATTAAAGTTCGAACCGTATATCTTTTTTTAACAACATTCAAAAATCTTTTTGCAATTTGCTATTGTACGAAAACAGAAGTTGTTGTATAACTTGTTTATTAATCCGTTGAAAATAGTTAGTTCTTTAGTCATAATATTAACGCATAAAATATTAAAAAGAAGATTTATTTGTTTTGTTTACTTTCTCTTACTGTCATGTGGATATAATCTAGTAATTCATCATCATTTCAGCCGGAAGACGTCCACTGCTGGACAAAGGCCTCTCCCAATGATCGCCATGACGATAGGTTCTACGCTGCCCTCATCCAACCTATTCCGGCGATCTTGACCAGATCGTCGGTCCATCGTGTCCATCTACCAACAATACGTCTTCCGGTACGTGGTCGCCAATCGAAGACTTTACTGCCCCAACGGCTATCTGTCATCTTTAGTGTACCAACAAACCAACCAGATTAGCGCATTTGAACTTTGTGATAACAGTAGCAATTTTTAATAGAGAAAATTATAATTTAAGTGTATATTTAAACGTACCCCTCTCCCCGTTCAAGAAAAATGTATG
This sequence comes from Leptidea sinapis, assembly GCF_905404315.1. NCBI lineage: Eukaryota > Metazoa > Arthropoda > Insecta > Lepidoptera > Pieridae > Leptidea > Leptidea sinapis. Next base: position 6,756,272 of record NC_066292.1, on the reverse strand, counting down.
TGTAAATAAAATATTTTAAGCAATCGTACTTTGAACTCGGAACTTTAACGCACTTATGAATCAAAGTATGTAGATCAACATAAGAGCTTGAGTTCTTCAAATTAATCATTTCACACTTCAATGCGCTTAAACGAATAGAATCTGTATACGAATAGGTCTGGATTTTAAATTATTAGGGATTAAAGTATTAAATTGCCGATTTGTAATGAAAAATTTAATTTATCATATTTATATTACATATTCGTTTTATCAGAATAATTACCATTTTTACCTTTACATTTAATTGCCATTTAATAGGAAGATCATTTATTATGCCTTTGCGATAGAACTGTGGTGATCTAGATTCGACAAACTGTGTGAAAACTATTTTTATTGCCTGCTGAGAAGAGAAGTTTTTCAAATCACTTTTTCAAACTTTTGAAATAACGTAGAAAATTGCCCAAATCACGAAAAAAATGGTACTCCGTTGGTCTGCCGAATACGGAGGGTGACAAATGGTTTCTAATTGCAGTTACTGTAGAGTTGAAACGGTTTCTCGTGCTGTGTGAGGTCTCGCATTATCATGGAGCAATAATGGTGAAGATTTATTCATGAGTCGGGCTGTTTCACTGCTAGTTTTGCAATCATTGTTCGAAGTTCAGCACAGTAGACATCTGCCGTTATTGCTTGACCAGATCGGAGAAAACTATAGTGAATAAGACCATGCTGAGACCACTAAACAACTACCGTTACCTTTTTATTGGTAAGCTTTGCATTAGGAAGGACACTATCGTAAGTATCCACTTTTCATCGCATGTCACAATTCGATCCACTGACGAATAGAGTGACCGCCCACAGCCTATTAAATAATTAATTTTATTGTACGATTTTACATTGTCACCATATTTTTATATACAAAAAAAGCCCGCTGAGTTCGTTGCGCCCGTTCTTCTCAAGCATACCTTTTAGAATAGGTGGTAGTTTTTGACTTTCAATAATTGATTTAATATCCTATTTTGAATAAAAATATTTGAATTTGAATTTGATCCAATATTCCTTCATTCTGTAGATCAGTCAAAGCATGAGGCATCCATTTTCATTTTTTTATTGATTTGACGCAAATGATATTGTTAAATAGTTTAACAATATCATTTACCTCTAATTCATGGGTAGTGTGGCTCGAATTGGCTTCCACCATCTCTTTCAATTCATTATTATACATTTGTGTAGGCGGTCTTCCACGTGGTTCGTTTTTCAAATCAAAGTTTCCATCACGAAAGCGTTTTAACGAAGATTGGCACGTGCGTTCATTAGCAGTCCCCTCTCCAAACGCAACATTAATGTTTCAAACTGTTTCTGCCGCGTAAGTTCTGCGCCGGAACTCGTATTAAAAAATCACTCGAATTTTCGAAGTATCCATCTTTCTTGTCTAAGCTGAATAAAAAAACAAATCGATAATCGAATGTTGCACATTTTTAAAAGAAGAACTACATAGGTATCATGTGAAAAAAGTTTTACTCAAAGATATCAAACTATGAAGGTATAGAACCTTCATAGATCTTCGTCAATTCGAAGTACCAATTACAATAAAGAGGCAATTTCATAATTTAACCCCTATTATTAAAGGCGAATGAAAGGAGTACGTTAGATGAAAGGTTATATTAAGATATCACCTTATCTTCATTTTATTTGGATATTCTTACATAATAGTATGTATTCCATGTTGTCAATGATAGAGAATAACACTTCAGTGTACCCTCCCTTATATGTTATGTACTAGAATTAAAAATGAATAGTTGATGACAGTGCATCTTTGATTCATCCATCTTATTTTATGATCTCCTGCCACTGCGCAGGTCTCAGGGCATGATGTCCGCCGCGCTGTACGCCACTAAAATATTGTACAGAAGTACTTCGATTTGATGTGAATTTAGTCGCAGTTAGTCACGGTTAAATTAATTGATTAGTGAACAAATACATCAAATAGTTAATTTAATCTGATCGGGAGTTATTGGCGAAAGCGCCGGTCGCTACACCACAACTAATTATTTTAATATAAATATCTGACTGAAGAAAATATTTTTTTGACATTCATAGGTGTAATTTCCGTGACCTACATGAATAAAGTTATTTTGATTTGATTTGACTTTATCTACAGAACCTTCGCATTTTTAAAGAAAATGTTTTCTATACCATGAATAAATAAAATGATTAAAACTGCCTACTAGAATACTCAATGTGTTATAAAATCATGCATACCATCTTATGATAAAATATTAATATTCTAAGATTTTCCCTAAGTTTAAATACTTTAGAGATTCAGAGGATAAATTACTAAGTTCTTCTTATATACGGAATATCTCTAAAGTCTGAATTAGAACGTTAAACAGATTTTGTGTTTAATGTTTTGACCGCTTCGCGGGGCGAATTTTAAAAGGAACTAAATTAAATTTTATTCATCTTATTACAAATATAATAAAAAAATAAGTAGCCATTATCCACCTAGGATAAATTTCGCATCGAATGGTGGTCGTTTCATGTCGATACGATCAGTGGTTTAGGCGTGAAAGAGCCTCATACAAAAAGCAATTTCATTATATATATATAAGACTAGGCGTTCCCGCCCTCTTCGCTGTGCAAATTTTAAAAGTAATAAACGTTAGAATTCGAAAAATAAGTAGCCATAAACCATCTAGGATAAATTTTGCATCAGATGGTGGTAGTTTAATGTCAATACGATCAGTGGTTAAGGCGTGATTGAGCCTCAAACAAAGACCATTTTCATTATATATGTATATCTTAATATATATATATATATATATATATATATATATATATATATATATATAAATTACGTGACACGTTGTTTGTCTGTGGACTCCTAAACTAATGAACGGATTTTAATGGGGATTACTTCATGAAGTGCAGTTTAGTCCAACTTGAGAGATAGGAAACTTTTTATTTCGATTTGGGACCAATAATTATTTTTATTGCCAATATTTGTTTTGTATGGACATATTTTCTGTGAGAGAATTTATTGACGCACGGTTTGACAGTTCTGCTGTGAAACAATTTCATTATAACAGCAAGGTGATGTTATGAAAAATTATTGACAAATACATAAAAAACAGTATTTTATTTATTATGTACAGTGCAACGTCTGTCGGGTCAGCTAGTATATAAATAGAAAAAAAATAGATTAACATTATGAGGGAATAAAACTGAAACTAGTTGACATTCTAATTAGTACCTAATTTTTTTTTTTTATGGAATAGGAGGACAAACGAGCGTACGGGTCACCTGTTGTTAAGTGATCACCGCCGCCCATACTCTCTTGCAACACCAGAGGAATCACAGGAGCGTTGCCGGCCTTTAAGGAAGGTGTACGCGCTTTTTTTGAAGGTACCCATGTCGTATCGTCCCGGAAACACCGCACAAGGAAGTTCATTCCACAGCTTTGTAGTACGTGGAAGAAAGCTCCTTGTAAACCGCACTATGGAGGACCGCCACACATCCAGATGGTGAGGATGATATCCTAACTTGTGGCGTGTCGTGCGAAGGTGGAATTCGGCGGCAGGAATTAGGTAAAACAGCTCTTCGGAACACTCCCCGTGATAAATACGGTAGAAGACACACAATGAAGCGACGTCTCTACGCAACGCCAAGTGATCCAGCCGTTCACAGAGTACTGAGTCCGCGAGAATTCGAGCTGCTCTGCATTGCACGCGATCAAATGGATTGAGCTGATACTGGGGTGCGCCAGACCAGAGATGACAGCAATACTCCATGTGTGGCCGGATCTACGCTTTGTACAGCGCTAGAATGTGGGCCAGCTTGAAGTATTGCCGTGCTCTATTAATGACGCCCAGTTTCTTTGAAGCCAATTTGGCTTTGCCCTCCAGATGGCCACGGAATTGGCAATCGCTCGAGATTTCGAGACCCAGTATTCCGATACTAGGCGAGGCTTTTAGGGAAGTGTTGTCGAAGAGCGGTGATGCGACAAATGGGGTTTTTTTAGTGGTAAACGCGCAAACTTGAGTCTTCTGGGGGTTAAATTGGACAAGGTTCAATTTACCCCATTCCGCGACCTTCTCAAGAGAGGACTCGATAGAAGACACAAGTTTCTCCCGGTACTGGTCGACGATTTCCCGAGAGAGACGTGCATGGCCCGTGTATACGGCATCACCAGTGCTGTCATCTGCATAGCAATGAATGTTGGAGGTGTCCAACATATCATTGATATGCAGAAGAAACAGCGTAGGAGATAGCACACAGCCTTGGGGCACTCCAGCATTCACGGGCTTCGGGTTCGAGCAATGTCCGTCGACAACGACCTGTATGCTGCGCCCAGTGAGGAAGCTGGAGGTCCACTTGCACAAGCTCTCGGGAAGCCCAAATGATGGAAGTTTAGAGAGGAGCGCCTTATGCCATACACGATCAAAGGCCTTCGCTATATCCAGGCTAACTGCCAGGCCTTCCCCCTTGCTTTCAATAGCCGCAGCCCATCTATGTGTTAGGTATACCAGAAGATCTCCTGCCGACCGTCCATGGCGAAAGCCGTACTGTCGGTCGTTGATCAACTGGTGACCCTCTAGGTATACCAAGAGCTGACGACTAATTATGCTCTCCATGATTTTGGAGAGCAGGGAGGTAATAGCAATAGGGCTGTAGTTTGCCGGATCCGAACTGTCTCCTTTTTTTTTGGATCGGATGGACAAGGGCTGACTTCCATGAGTCAGGGTCTACGCCTTTGGAATAAGAGTGCCGGAATAAACGCGTTAGCACCGGCGTCAACTTAGGGGCACACGTTCTAAGCACGATTGGAGAAATGCCATCCGGCCCGCTCGACTTCCTGACGTCCAACGAAAACAGAGCTCGCCTAACAGTTTTCTATCTGAACTGTACTTCGGGCATAGAGCTCTGACACCGCGGGATGGTCGGCGGTGTTTTTCCGTTGTCGTCAAGAGTCGAGTTGGAGGCGAAAAGAGCGCACAGGAGATCGGCTTTCTCTTTTGCCGTATAGGCCAGCGTGTCATTCTTAGTAATAAAAAAATGGAATTAAGTCGAAAACATTTTAGAGCGATGATTTTTTATGATTTTAAAAGTTCTCTCTCTCCGCAAGACTGTGCCGCTCGTCTGCAAAATGCTTTTGGGAGAGAAGCAGCTTGCTTGAGCACCGTGAGGCGATGGTTTGCTGAATATGAGAGAGGTTGGGTTTCTTTAAATAATGAATTTCGTGAAGGGCGGCCTTCAAAATAAGTTAAGTTGAGCGGCTAGTTGAAGAAAACCCGTGGATAACTTATGAGACAATTCGAGCACTATTGGGGATTGGTATGTGCCAAATTTAGAAAATTTTACACGAAGAATTGAAAGTTCGGAAACTTTGTTGTCATTGGATCCGTCATGAACTGTCAGCGGAGCAGAAGCGGGCTCGCTTGGAATGATGCTCACAGATGCTAATGAAGTACGACCACGGACATTCTAATGCTGTTTATGACATTGTCACAGGAGACGAAACGTGGATGTATTGTTTTTGTTATCCCGAAATAAACAGCAATCTTGTAAATGGGTGTTTGAAAATGTGAACAGGCCAGCAAAAATGAGGTAGGCGAGAAACATTGGTAAAAAAATTATCGCATTTTCTTTCTCAGCTACGGGTCGCATCTACACAACTCCACTTGAAGATCAAAAGAGTGTTAATGCCGAGTAGTAGGTATTCTACCATTTGTTTACCCAGGGTGTTAAAAGAAGTTCGAGAAAGACGACCAAAAAGCCGCGTTCGCCTACATCATGACAACGCTTCTTCACACACGGCCAACAAAACTAAGTCATTTTTAGCTCCCGAAAAAGTACAACTCTTCACCCATCCTGCACATAGCCCCGATCTAGCACCCTGCGATTTCTGTATTTTCCCCAAAATCAAAGATTTGATGAGAGGTTCCACTTTTACCAATTCCGAAGAGGCAGTGATAGCGTTCAATCAGTATGTAGAAAACATGCCTTCAGATCTGTGGTCTTCATGTTATAAAAAATGGTTCGATTACATGAAAAAATGTAAAGGACAGTATTTTGAAAAGCAATAAACATAATATTTTGGTTATAACATGTTGTTTTTTATGTTACCCAAAACTTTTAGTGGACCTACGTATATAGTTGTGATTATAGTGAAATTATTGAGTATATATTCTATTCAAGTGGTTCATAATATAATAATAATACTAGGAATGATTTTACTCAATATTGTTTTAACGTTAATAAGATTAAAATAATTTTATTCAATATACCTGGCTCTTAAAATTTAAAACTTTAACGAATATACGTTAATATGGATGACAGCCTAGTAATTCTAGAAAATTCCACACAAAAACGCCAAATACCACCTGCATACGTCTGTGACTGATTTAGGTTGACATTCAAGCACTTGAAACCTTTATCCATCGTTTTTATTTTAGACTAACTGATGCCCGCGACTTCGTCTGCGTAGATTAATGGGCTTTAAAAATAATAAGCAAGTTTTGAATAGAAGACTTTCTCATGTCCTATTCCAATTCCGGTTCCCGATTTCGCTCCCTATTGCTCCCTATTGCTATGGCAAACTAAACCCCGCGGGAGCCATGGATTTGTCCCGGTTCAGAAGCTCCAGCGTGAAAAGCGAAACAAACAAACTTATATTTACATTTATATTATTAAGTAGGAATTTTCTTGTGAGCCTACACATTTAAGTATTATAAACATTTCAGTGAATGCTTTAAAATCCTTAAGTAGTCAATAGGAACCTTACTTCGATGAAGTGCTTGTCATACTTTTTCTTATCGAAAAACAACACTTATGCACGTATAACCATTCGACCATCTAGGATCAGATAAATTGAGAAGAACTAAAAAAACTTGTTCTCTTTTAAATCGTTTAAAAAGCGTCAATATTTTCAAAATTATTTAAATGAATATAATCTCTAGAATGTACTGACGGACGATATCTATCTCAGCACAAAAATGTGATAAAACAAGCGCATGAGTGAATGTTGTAAGTATGCTACAAGTGAAATAATTGAATAAAATTTAAAATTCAAATCTAAATTTAAAACAACAGGCGTGTTCGAGATCGCCCTAACCAACAAATTTGGTGTCATCAACAACTTTATAAGTTTACAACTCAACAAGTCATGTTGAGTTATAAACTGAAGAAAATACCTAGGTAACACTGAAAATATTTAGAAAATGAAAAAAGGCTTCATGTAGAATAGAATGTTGCCAATACTTTTATTGTTTTTCGAAGTATCTCCGTTCCACTCTACACATCGTCGCATTCGATGGAACAACTGAGAAAAGCTGTGGGCCCATTCTTCCCTAGGGGTCTCTTCTATGGCATTTTCGTACACTTCCACCGCATCTTCAGGGCTCATAAAGCGAATACCTCGTATTTTATCTTTAGTTATTGGGAATAAATAAAAGTCGCAGGGCCAGGACAGGTCAGGACTGCATGGCGAATGACTCATTATTTCGACACCTGCCATAGTCAAATATTCAACAGTCGGCTTTGCGGAGATCGCTGAAGCATTGTCGTGGTGAAGGAGGATCCTGCTTCGAGGCCGCTGCTGTAGAATTTCTTCCAAGACAACAGGCAAACAGCGATTGCAATACCAGTCTGCAGTAACAGTCCTTCCATCTTCTAGCACTAACTAACTGTCGCGAAATGACCTTTCCGACCAAATAATGAGGCAATCATCTTTTTTCCTTGACTTCTTCCTTTCTTTATCTTAGTTGGCCGATCCTTGAAAGGAAACACCCACTGAGCTGATTCTCTTTTGGATTCGGGTTCGTAGCAATATATCCAGCTTTCAACTGTGACGATGTCAAATACAGCATTTGAGTTACCGCCGTTGAACTTATCTATTATTTGGCGACACCAGTCTATGAGAAGGTGTTTCTGGTCATTGATTTAAGTATGGGGAATCCACCATGCTTTAAAGCATCAGGAATCTTTGTACCTAGTGCTCGTGTAATATTTTTTGAATTTGACTCATACCAATGCCTAGGCTTGCCCGTATCTGCTGATATGTCACTCTCTTATCTTCCTCTATCATGCGTCCCACAGTACTGATGTTATCTTCAGTAGTCGCTGTTAAAGGACGTCCTTCAATCGGATCATCATTGAGATTGCTACGTCCACGCTTAAACTCGTTAAACCAATTGTAAATAGTGGTGCGAGATGAGGCTTCATTAAGAAATGCTAATCGTAGCCTATCATATCTTTGTTGTTGAGTAAGCCCACAACGAAAGTCATAATAAATCATTGAGGTTCATTTTCACATGTAATAGGAGTTTTAGATTTGCCACCAATTCACAAAAACAAATGACAAATGAATGCAATATACAACATTAGGTTACCAAAGAGTTTTCAAATTGAGATTATAAAAAAGTTTTCATTAGTAATGTACCAAACTGGCCAGTTCTAAACATTTTCAGTGTTACCCACGTATAACTGAGACCTATATTAGCTTACTGATGGAGTTAAAAAATATCTGGTATAATAAAAGTTTTCCTTGTGGCGATTGGGCCAAAAATGATCGTTTTTACAAGATGTGAACAATTTAAGTTTAATAAAAATAAAATTCAGGAAAATTAATGCGAAAGTTATGAAGAAATAAAAACTAATACTATAACAAATAATATTTTTTTCTCCGTCTTTTAATGTCTTAAGGTGAGAAATATGTACAAAAGCGGATCCGAATCCGGATTTCTGATTTTCCGAATGGATACTGAATACAATTGGTCCAATTAAATTAGAATTAAGATAATGTTGTAATTTAGAATTTGGTACGCGTTTATTATGTTTGGATTATTATTATATTGTCTAGCCAAGATCTTGTAGAAGACATGGCCTGCTCTAAACGGAAAGAAATCCCTAGAAAAAGGAGTCACTAAATTTCCTTTTGCAATAATACGTAAATACATATTATATTCGTGGCCTAGGCAGATTAAAGATTTTCGAATATAATTCTTTTTTTTATTCTTCTTCTTCGCGCTCTCCAACTAGCGAAGCTTCAGCTTTGGTAATTTGTTCTTCAACTTTGTTCTTTGCGAGGCAAAATCCCGATTCCTGTGCACTCTTGAATGTTACGTAGACACGACTTTTTTCTGCGACCTACGCATCTTCTTTCGGCAACTTTTCCCATCATGATGAGTTGTAGGAGTTCGTACCTCTCGTGCCTAAGCGCGTGCCCCAAATATGCGACTTTGTTCATCTTGATGGATGGTATGAGTTCGCAGTTTTGATTGACGTGCCGTTAAACTTTCACAATCGTGACCTTCCAACTAATGGCCAGTATACGTCTAAATACCCACATTTTGAAAGCTTCGTTTCCTGAAGTCTTCTTTATTAGTCCAGGCCTCATATCCGTATAGAAGTATGGGCCAGATGTATCAGCGTAGTAAACGAGTGCGCAAGGAAACTTTAACTACTAACGTTCGTACTTTTTTCATTTTACTAGAGGTGCTTCGAGCCACTTCAATTCTGGTCTTAATTTCCTGGTCGCTATTCCAGTTTGCATAACCACGTACTCCATATTTGTATTTTCACACTCTTTCTAGTTTTATTTAATGCTGAGACTTAATTAAGTATATAAATATGAGTGTTTTATTATGATTAGCTATTTTATAGACTTAAAATTATAGGTTCGCGTCACGGCTGATCTCGAATTTTCGTTACGTATTTGGTATATGTGATATGTCATTGGTAAATTTCATCAATGAACTTTATATTTGTAATAGAACTTGAAATAGAATAGAATTGGATAGTAAACAATAAGTGTATATTTTGCGCATCAAGGGTTCCCTATATAATGATAATAAAAGCTATACTTGACATCTTACTATTTCTAGTATTGACGCAAGTGGATGTGTTTGAAGATTTTCAGTACATCTCTTACCTTAAAATTGTCACTACTGCACGGTGAAAAGTTTTTATTGCATTGCCATAAAACAGTCTCAAAAATTAAGCATCCCACGCCTTTCTACCAAAATAGAATACTTATATTCAAATCAGATTCCATCCCTTATTCTAAACAATGCCTTCAGAAACTCCACGAGCCAACCTCACCCAAGGTAACATGTAAGGATTATAGAAGGGAACCCTCCAAATATGTATTATAAGATAAAACAAATATAGAAAACAAAGATCAAATCAAATACGAAACAAACTGTACATTATTATTACATAATATACAAATATCCGGACGACCGAGCCTTGCTCGGATTTTTAAGAATGTACAAAACTTGAACAAAAAAAAAACTAATAGGACTTCTAGATTCGAACCGGGGGCGTCTGCTTTCCGGATCACCCAATTTCCCATCTGAGCTATTATACGTCTTGTGTATATTGGCGTAATTTACCTTTGTATTCTAATGTATTTGTACCTGTCTCTCATTAAAACTCGGATAAAACTACTTTTTTTAAATTGAAACCTATCTAGATCGATTTATCGCCCTCGAAATCCCCTGTACACAAAATTTTATGAAAATCGTTGGAGCCGTTTCGGAGATTCAGATTATATATATACAAGAATTGCTCGTTTAAAGATATAAGATATACATTAGTATGAAATAATTTCATTTGATAGCCAATTCAGCCTACAATCTGAGTGTTCTGTCATTCGTTATGTGTTCTAGATGATTAGTTTCCTTCAGATTGAGTTTTGGTGTTACGCCTTTCAGAATTAAATTTACGATTAAAACAGTGTGTGCTTCACGAGTGAAAACCTTAAATAAGGCGAAGTGAACAATACGAAATACAAATATATTTTTGTTCTATATTCATTAAGTAGTAACATTTATATTGTTATAATTGTATAAAAGTTACTCTGATAAATTTTGTTCTCACTAATTGAACAACCGTTACATAATGTGATGCGAGCATTCAAGAAGAATACTTCAATATCAGCAGCTCCCGGGTGACTGTTTCTAATCCTGAAAGTTTGTTTTTCAGGTATCCTATATACGCTTGAAGATCAAATGGTGTGGGTTTCTTCAATTCTTCATCGACATCATATCTAATAGACAGATGAATCATTGGCGTCTTCATCCTCCTAGAAGTTTTACTTATATTTGTGACCCAAGGAAAAGTTTGCACCTGAATTAATCAGAAACGTTTTTTGAGGATTGAATGCTATCACTGAAATCATTACTTTACGCTCTTCTTCTGTAAACTAAACTCAGGAACGATAGTCGAGCACTTTTCATTATTATTCATTTTTTTTATGACAATAAGGGATGAGACGAGCAGGACGTTTAGCTGATGGTAATTGATGCGCCCTGCGCATTACAATACAGTGCCGCTCAGGATTCTTGGTATACCCAAAATTTCTGAACATAAGATGTCAAGTCTCATTTGCCCATTAATTTCATTAGCTATGGCGCCCTTCAGAACGAAAAGCAGTAATGCTTACACATAACTGCTCCGCGGCAGAAATACGTCGCCGTTGTAGTAGCCACAACCTAGCCGGCATTCTGTGCAAAGGAGCATCTAAAATTTTATTGTTGACGCATTTATTCGTTTAGATCTGTGAAACTCAAACTGCGGCCCACCAGGCTTTTGATAGTGGCCCACCCATTGTAGCTTCAAATTCTATTAATCTAACTATTTAAATTTCCGAGAGAATAATAGGCACAGTTATTGTTTTTTATGAGTTCTCTTGATGAGTATGTTCGTGTTCACCAAATAGGTACGAATCATTTACGTAACGGTATTAAGTATTTGATTCAAAGTTAGTGAGTAAATGAGTGTATTGTGAATGACTGTAGCACGGACTAGTAAAAAAATAAGGACTCCGCGCCGTGATATTGACAAGTGAAGCAACTTAAGCTCGTGAGTGTTTACGGGGGATACCAGATAATACAAATTATGTCCCGTTATTAGTCATAGTAGTATATAGCAATATTACTTTTTAAGTACGATTTTTTAATTTCTGATAGTCAGATTGTTTCCAGAATAAAAATAAATATGGCAGGCATAGTATGAGTAAATGAATAAATTACATAAAAAAACAATAACACCTTGAAAGTAAGGTTTAACTCCTGTGTCCATGTCTTGTTTGCAGTATCTTTGTTTTAACTGATATAAAAATGACGTACATAACTTACGTAACATTTCTTATTTTAAGAATACCAACACAAAATTTATTCTTAAATTCGTTTATTTGTCACTGATATGAAATCAAAAAGTACATTTTGAGAGAACAAATAACTATGTGTTTTATACTGATTTGGTTGTTAAGTTAATACACAAGTAATGGAAATTTTTACAGAGCACTGGATCCCCGACAATTCAAGTGGCTCTGCGTTGCACGCGATTTAATGTTTAGATAATATGATACTCGGATGCACCAGATCAAAGATGAGAACGATACTCGCATTGAAGTTGTGTTCCACACTAATTTAAAAAAATGTTGGTAAAGATAGTCCTATTATTATAAATCATTGCATCTTGGAACAGACAATGATTTATGTACATAGAACACTATAAAATGGATTACCCTATTTTTCGGGTAAAGTCCCCGTTTATTTATCGGTCACACCAGATGTTATTACCACGCGTGGCGGAGGTTTTGTGTTCCAAAATTCTAACTAATTTGTATTATGAAAAGACCATAAAATAGTGCGATAAAAACTATTCTATCCGTGAAAGGTAATTCCTTGGCACTTTTATTGTATCCTAGCATTGTTATTTACATAATTTCTCAATACGCGGCAGCCTTTTAAAATATTTTATTGCGATGTAATCAGATCCGTCACAGACGATGTCAGATGTCATAATGTCGGCTGATCGGCTTATATTAGTGTAAGTGTGTGCGTGGGGCTATAGTATTTACACGTTAACTGGCTTGTTTTGATGCTTCACTGTTATGTTAGATGACACGGAGTCCTTATTTTTTTTCTCGTCCGTGGACTGTAGTACAGAAAAATATCCCAACAAACCACTGAACTTTTTAGAAAGAAATTGTAAGTATTATTTTAAATAAATATAGTGAACGACAATGCCAGGAGTGTCTTCCAAACATAAACGTAAAATATCCGACGAAAATCGATTGTAAAAATAAATATTTTGTTGTGTCGAATAGTAGTACAGCAACTTGTTTGATATGTCGTGAAAATATTATAATGAAAAAACATAATGTTGCTTGTCATTTTACCATGAAACACAAGGCATTCTACGACACTTAACCTCAAGGATCACCCATAAGAAGTGAGAAATTGGCTTTTTTGAAAAGACCTTTGCAACAACAACACAATGTTATGTCGGTGGCATTATCGCAAGATGCAGAGTAACTAAAGCATTGTATGAAATTTGTTATATTCTTGGTAAATGTATTACTTGGTAAGTTAAAAAAATACAGCTTTCTGATTAAACGTTTTGTACAAGTATAGAAGATATTATCAAAAATATTAATTTTGATAACATAATTGACCACTTGAAGAATTGCAAATATTTTAGCTCAGCTATCAACCTTACTGATACATCGGCAACATCGTAATATTCAGTTTTTGAAAGTTTGTATTGCACTGAACAAAACACAATTATCGAGGATTTTTTGAAATTCCTTACAATGAAAGGCCAAACCAGAGGCTATATCGATGCTATTGGCAGTTTTGTAGAACAGAATGAGATAGAAATTAAAAAAATTGTTTGTGTGTGTACGGATGGGTGTCCTTCAATGACTGGATCTAAAAATGGATTTGTTTCGCTATTCAAAAAGAAATATTTTAACAAAATATGTAATAATCATGCACTGCACTATTCACCAAGAAAACCTGGCGGCACCAACTGTTAATTCAGTAATAGAAGCTGAGATGAAAACAGCAACAAGTACTTATTGTGAATTATATCCGAGCACGAGAACTGAACCACTATAGATTTAAATGTCTTCTGAAGAAGTGGTGTCTACGTGCCACCGCCTGTAAAAGAAGATTACTTAGAATGTTTTTAAAAGTGTGACAGATATTTGTAATAACAAAATATCTCAAGATTCACCCACTATGATTGTTGGTGATTTCAATTTATCTAACATCTCTTGGGCAGCTGATCCGAATGGAAACGGCTTAATGTCTGGTCAACTATGTAATAATATTGAATCTCTCTTTTTAGAGCATGTTGCTTTCAACAACCTGAAACAATGCAATCCTATTCAAAATATAAACGAACGTATTTTAGACTTAGTTCTTACAAATAATACAGATTGAATTCAAGTTAAAAAAGAAGAAAATGCTTTGGTCACAATAGACAACCATCACCCACCCCTACAAATTAACTTAAAAGTAAATTGTAACCGCTACATGAAACCTTCTCGTACACCATTTCTCAAATTCTTCTTATGTGACTATGGTAATGTCTGTAATGAATTGGATAAAATTAATTGGTTGTCTCTATTTCACAATGTCTATTCGGTCGATGCAAAACTAGAAATATTTTACCAGACACTAATCCCCATTATTTATAGACATACACCCATGCGGAAACCGCGAGATAGTCACTATCCTATATGGTTCTCAGGTCCACTGTTACGAGCACTTAAAGAAAAAGCAAAAATCCACCATAAAAGTAAAAAATATAACAACCCAATGGACAAATTATCATACAAATTACTACGCGAACGTTGTGCCATCATGATAAAAGGTTGTTATGACAATTTTACAAAACGCGTTGTCGAATCTATCCATGATGATCCTACCTACTTTTGGAAGTTTTTTAAACAGCAACGTAAAAATGGTACAAATTGTATTCCGAACGAAATGAATCTGGATTATTTTGTGGCCAAAGGAGGAAAGAATATATGCGACGCCTTTGCAAAACATTTTTCAGAGGTCTATACTAACACCAGTAACTGTCACGTAGGAAATGCACCACACCTAAACAATATTATTCCCAATGCTCCACTCGGTAGGTGTCAACTAGCTGAAGAGGAAGTTTTAAAACACCTTTTAAACTTGGATTCACTTAAGGGACCCGGTTCTGATCTTATTGCTCCAATATTTCTAAAAAAATGCGCACACCAATTAGTTAAACCACTAACTCTCATATATAATTGTTCTTTGCAAACGGGCATATTTCCTACCAAATGGAAAATTGCATATGTCACACCAGTCCATAAGTCCGGCAACTCAAAAGATATAAAAAACTACCGGCCTATATCTGTTTTATCAATATGTGGAAAGGTCTTAGAAAGTCTAATTCAAAAAGTAATATATTCTCATATAGCTCCATATCTCGATCCTAATCAACACGGGTTTCGCCCTCGGAAATCCACTACCTCGAACTTAGTTAGTTATATTTCAGACATCGCAGAGGTTGTCGATGCTACTGGTGAGGTACATGCAATTTACACTGATTTTCTAAAAGCTTTCGATTCATTGTTGCGTTGGTGTGAATCTTACTTAAGAAATCGGTCACAACTAGTTGCTGTTAATGGTTTCAAGTCCTATGAGATAAAAATATCATCGGGTGTACCTCAAGGATCACATTTAGGGCCCACATTCTTTTTAATTTTCATAAATGATTTGGCACTCAAGTTAAATTCTAAATTCAAATTGTTTGCAGACGATATG
The DNA here is from genome assembly GCF_905404315.1 of Leptidea sinapis. NCBI lineage: Eukaryota > Metazoa > Arthropoda > Insecta > Lepidoptera > Pieridae > Leptidea > Leptidea sinapis. The sequence continues at coordinate 6,740,697 of NC_066292.1, read as the reverse complement.
AAAATTTACAAAACTATTAACAGCCAAGCTGACGTGACAACACTACAAAATGATATTGATGCTGCTCACTCTTGGTGCACCACAAATGGAATGTCCTTAAATATTGAAAAGTGTTTCCACATTAAATTTACCAGAAAGAAAAATCCGTTAGACTGCGTATATAAAATAAACAATGTTAGTCTTAAGGAAGTTTATAGTATCAGAGACCTTGGCGTTATAATAGACTCGGCTTTAAGTTTTCGCCCACACATAGAACAAATAACATCTAAAGCATCAAAAATATCTGGGCTAGTCTACAGACAAATGAAAATATTTAAGGATCCCAGTTTATCAATACTCGTTTACAACAGTGTTGTCCGCAGTATCCTTGAATATTGCAGCACGGTATGGAGTCCAGGGTATCAAGTTCATTCCGATAGAATAGAACGAATTCAAAAACGGTTTCTATACCATCTATCTTACAAAGACTTCAAATGTAATAAATTGATTTCGTACGACTCTCGTCTCTCTTACTATAGAATGAAATCACTTAAAGACCGCAGAAAGATTGCAGATGTTATTTTCTTGGCAAAGCCAATGAAGGGACACATTGACGCGCCTGAATTACTTGAACGCTTGAAGTTCGTTGTGCCTCGTGATTGTAGCCGCTTACATAATCGCAAGACTTTCTGTTTGCCACAAAGCAGAACAAAACTTGGTGATCATAGTCCGCTTTATAGAATGCAATTTTTTGCAAATGATTACAGAGATGATATAGATATCTTCTGTGACAATATACCCAAAATAAAACATAAATTAAGTACATAGATAAGTTAGCAAGTAAGTAATCTGTTAATCTTTTTTTTTATTGTCTGTTAGAATAAGTCCTGTTTTTATCAAGCTTGTTAGTTAAGCGTGTTTTGTTGCGCTGTAGTTATTTTTTCACTTAATCACGCATGCCACGTCCACATCCAGTAGACTCAATTGATAAATAGTATTTTTCAGTCCGACCATAGTGGGCAACTTATAAAAGTAAATACAAGATTGGACAATGTCAGACCAAAAAAGGTGACGATTATACCAGTTACGGGTAGCCGTCTTGAGAGGTTTAGAAATAATTTGGTAAATACAATACCATTTTTACACTGTGGCGAAACTGCTAATTTTCACTACAACTTAGTCTTCAATTCCTTCTGTGAGGAATTTGACAGGATTTTTACTCCAGTAACGGTGACAGTAAACAAACATAGTTTTAATGATTGGGCAACAATGGGTATCCACAAAAGTCGTAAACGCTTATATGACCTTTATTATGAGAAACATTACAATAATAGTGAAGAATTTAAAATATATGTAAAAAAATACTCCAAGCTCTTTAAAATAGTTTGTCATGAAGCGAAAACACGTTTCATTGCAGATAAAATTAAAAACAGTAATAATAAAGTAAAAGCGACTTGGAGTGTAATTAACAATGAAACTGGTAGATCGAATTGCCGTAACACCTCTATCTGTTTAAATATTAATAAACGCGTTATAAATTCGGAAATAGAAATTGCAAATGAATTTGATAAATACTTCTCCGAAATCCCGATTGTCACGACCAAATATCTTAACTCTTCGCCAAAAGCAGCATATGATATGCTTACATTACACGTACCAGTATCTTCTACTGACTTGAAATTTAAGTATGTTACAGGTAGCGATATAATAAAAATCTTCAAATTAATTAACCTAAAAAATACAAAAGACCTATGGGGCCATTCGACTAATATTGTTAAATACATACTTGACATTATAGCACCTGAATTAGCAATAATATTTAATGAATGCATAGATGAGGGTGTGTTCCCTGACCTCATGAAATACAGCAAAGTTATACCTTTGTTTAAATCGGGCAGTTCTTTTGACCCTGCTAATTTCAGACCTATTTCAGTGCTGCCTGTTTTTAGTAAAATTTTTGAAAAACTTTTGCTTCAACAGCTACAAATGCATTGTTGTAAATTAATGAACAAAAATCAGTTTGGTTTCACTAGGGGCTTATCAACAATTAATGCGGGTACTAGACTCATTGAGCACATCTTTGACGCCTGGGAAGAGTCACAGGATGCATTGGGCATTTTTTGTGATTTGTCAAAAGCATTTGACTGCGTCCACCATGAAACTTTACTCCTAAAACTAAAGCATTATGTAGTGAAAAATAGAGCCCTAAATCTGTTAAAATCATATTTAAGCGAAAGAGTTCAGATAGTCGATGTAAATGACAAACGGTCTTCGGGTAAACCTGTGGGAATAGGTGTTCCACAGGGTTCTATTCTCGGTCCTTTCTTGTTTCTTATATATATTAACGATCTACCGTTTGTGGTAGATGATAGCCATGAGATTGTATTGTTTGCTGATGATACTTCACTTATTTTTAAAGTGAAGCGACGTGCGGATATTGATGACGAGGTAAGCAATGCACTCTCAAAGATAGTACGTTGGTTTGAGACGAATAATCTGCACTTAAATAGTAAAAAAACAAAGTGTTTACGGTTCATTACACCAAACACAGCGGAGGTACAAACCAACGTATTTATAAATGACCAGAGATTGGAACTTGTGGACACTACGGTCTTCTTGGGTATCACGTTAGATAAAAAGCTTCAGTGGGGTCCACATATTACCCATCTAGCAGATAGACTCAGCTCTGCGGCATATGCAGTTAGAAAGATTAGAGTGTACACGAATGTTGCGACCGCTAGATTAGTGTACTTTAGTTATTTTCACAGCATCATGACGTACGGTATATTACTATGGGGTCATGCTGCTGACATTGATATAGTGTTTGCACTGCAAAAGAGAGCTGTTCGTGCTATATATCAGCTTGGTTATAGACAGTCTCTCAAAGAAAAATTTAAAGAAATAAATATTATGACTGTTTATTGTCAGTACATTTATGAAAATTTAATATATGTTCACAAAAATCGTCACCTTTTTGCTCTTAATAGTGATTTTCATTATTATAACACTAGAAATAAGGGATTGCTTGTAACTAATTCTAGTAGGCTTCATAAGATACATAATAGCTTTAAGGGTAAATGTATACACTTCTACAATAAAGTCCCAGCCACTGTTCAGGCATTATCTATAAATAAATTTAAATGTTTTATAAAGAAATAGCTCTTTCGTAAATCATATTACTCCACTGCTGAATATCTAAATGATCGGACAGCCTGGGACTAGATTGTGATTATTTTATAGCGACTGTACAATATTGTATATTTTTATTGAAAAGAGCGCAGAAAAAAGAATGCTGGGAGAGTTTCTTGCTCCGCTTCTTCTCTCTCAGAGCGCCATTTGTTTCCGAAGCGGTAGTAGTATCTAGTAGTATAAGAAATGACATCAAAAAGAATTCTAAAGGAATCAATTTTGAGAAAATAAATGCCTTTTATGCCTTTTATGCCTTTCTATATTTTACTACTTTGCAATCCATACAATTGTAGTCAGTTTTGTGGACTAAATAATAAATAAAAAAAAAAAAAGTGGTTAGTCAATACAGTAACGTTATTTTGCATACCTCGGTGCGTTGGCTTAACAGAGGAAAAGTTTTGGAATAGTTTTTTTCTGTACTTCAAGAAATAATTTTGTTTTTACAGCAAAATGATACCTGAACTGTAAAATGACAAATGGTGGTGTGTTCAAGCTTTTCTATGCGACTGAGAAACTTGACAGTCTTAATCGAAGCTTGCAAGGTCAAAACAAAATAATGTCACATATGGCAAATAGGTACAATACCTAATTGCTTTCGAAGAAAAACTAAGAATTTATTAGGAAGACGTTCGAAACAAAATACTGCAAAATTTTCCAACACTTACCTACAAGTGTTACACAGGGATTGATATTTCCGAAGAAAACTAGTTGATAACTTCAAATTATATGTCTTTTCTATCAGACGAATTTAAAAGAAGATTTCAAGACTTAAGAAAAATTAAAAATTTGCTATGCAAAGAACTTATAAACTGACAAACGGATTCTCATCTCGATGACATATTATGGGTAGCGTGCAGCCAGCGCCAGATCTAGATAAAATAGTTAAAAAAATGTTCCCAATAATGTCATCGTTCTCACGAATATAATAAATAAACAATATAGATATTTTCTTCTTCTTCTTCTTCTTCTTCTTCTTCTTCTTTAGCCGTTCTCAACCTCTAACGTGTAGGACTCCTTCAGTTTATGCCATCTTTTACGGTCTTGAGCAGTTTCCAACCACTTTGTTCCCGCCAGTCTTTTGATATCGTCGTACCAACGCATCTGCGGTCTTCCTATAACAGATGTGATTTATGTAGGTAGCGGCCCACGCACCATAAGTAGAATCTGAATGTGGCCCAAGAAAAAAAAGTTTAAGTATGGCTGGTTTAGATAATAGATTATTAATTAGATTGTTTTCCGATACTCGGTGAGCACAAGTTCTCATACGCTTCACAAGATTGTTCACAAAGTATCGAACTGTAATTAATTTAACCGTCACCTCCAAATTTTGTACCAATTACGTAAACTTTCATTGAATAACTGATGATTAATTTCATAAGAGAGAATCGTTTATTTCTAATTAGTTTACCTGCGGTTCTGTGAAAATGATTTAAATTCTTTAATTTAGATAATTTTCACAAAACCGCAAGAGAGCAAGGTACTAAACAATCTGATAACCTTATTATGATGTACAGATAGAAGAAAAGGAACTTTGATGGTTATTAATTTATCTGAGATGAGAACACCTTTATTTAATTTACGGCTACTACAGTACTTATGAACTCATGTGTTACTTTACTTATTAATTTACATATTTTTTTTACTTACTCGAGTAAGGCATTTAGCATTAACCATTTGAATATTTTTGTTGTACCACTTTGCATATAATGTAACTGAAATGATTTGTAACTCTAATCAAAATAAGAACTTGTAATACTATTCTGTTTACAGTAACCTTAGAGTTTCTTGCTCATTCTTCTCTAAGGAAATCTGCCTTCCGAATGAGCTGCATGTAAAAATTACATACTTCAAGTATAATACAATTTACCGTCGAAATAAAATATTTTTGATTAGATTTGAATATTAGTTATTAAGAAATCTGCATTGCTCCTCTGAAAAATAAAAGTAAATTGCTTAATGAATGAAAATAAGGGTTATCTTATATTTTTGAATGAATTTTTTATTATTTAATTATACTGTCTAAATTTTATTACTGGAACCAGTTCCAACATAGACGTGCCGCAAGTTAATAATAATTATAATAATAATAATCATAATTTATTTCTCTTAAAATCATAGTTTACAGCAGCTAGTGGCCGGAGTCACCTTTTAAGCAAATAATGCCTGTACCAGGTGTCTCCGCTCTTCCAATTCAGCAATGTGTTATATTTAACAAAAGTTTTATTGACATGGTGGTGAAATAATAATAAAGTTATGAAATGAATATAAATTTAAAAAGGTTATGAAATGAATATAAATTAACAATTTAAATATTTGGAAAGTTACTTTTGAACACCTTAACAATTACAGCGACAAAGATTTACAATTACGATTTTTAATTCTTATCGAACATGTAAGTCACTTTTTATTATTATAAACATAAATCATAAATATGTGTAACTATGTGTGAGTGTGTGTGCGTGCGATACTGTGTGTTTTTGTGAGTGTTGTGTGCGTGTATATACGAAGTATATACACGCACACACGCTCGTATGTTAAGTGCGTGTGGAATATTTTCTGTCTGATCTATGTAAACATTGGATAAGTTATTATACTCTGTACATTATTTAAGTTGTTTAAGTAAAATCTCCGTTGCCTCATAGTCAAGAGACTTTAACCACTTCTCTACGATTTTTTTACAATCGTAATATTGTTTTGAGTGGATATGTAGTTTTTTATTTATTTTATTGTAAATTTGAGCTGAGAGACTATTGTATTGTGCGCTAGCAAACTTTGTTTTTGTTCGAGGGACTTTAGTTACGTTAGGTTGCCTCCTACTTTGTTTATTATTTACGAGATATGGTACTTCTTTATGTTTTTTGATTAAAACATGTTTCAGAAACAGTTTCCTCACAGAGAGTAAACCGCACTCAAGGTAAAGTTGTTCTGTAGAATATCTGTAACGTTTGAAATACATGGCCTTAATCAATGCTCGTTGCGAGCGCTCAATGTCTAAAAACTTTATTTTTGCAGCACCTCCCCACACTGGAATGCAGTAGGTTAGGATGGATTCAACTAGTGCAGTATATATTCTCTTTAGCAGAGTGTTAGAGGAATCACTATCGTTCTCAGATTTGTCATTCTTTGGGACCACGTACCTCAGCGAGCGAAAAACCCATATTAATTTTCTGACTCTTTCAGCCAGTTGCTCAAGGTGAGGGTACCAGGAGAGCCTCTGATCAAGTATGACTCCTAGATATTTGAAATTATCTACTTTATTGATTTGGGGACAGTTACAGTTATTATGTTTGCTAAGTTTACAGTTATGAACTTTCAGATTAAAGTTGCCATCGGGCTGATTATTATTATAAATACAATTAATACTGCACATGATATTTTTGAGTCTGAGCAACAAGATACTGGAAATGGCCATATTGGATTTTGATCAAGAGCTTTCAATGTGGATTAAATGGAAATACAGCCACCTCTCGCTAGATATTTCCTAAGCCATCCTTCCATCCACACACACAGGGTATCTGGCTAGACAAGGGCCAGAAAATCCTTTAACGCAACAGTATTTCTCAGGATCTCTTGATACACTTTGGATGAAAATATAGAGGTATACGGGTTGAATGGCGTCATAGAAAAGGAGTTTTATAATATACTAGCTGACCCGACAGATGCTGTTCTGAAAGAAAAAGTGATGTACCTTTGTATTTGGGTTTAATGTAGTCTAAAGCCATTGGAAATGAATAATAATAAAATTATAAGTAGTATATACACTGGCCTGCAAAAGTAAGTATCACACTTTTCAAATTAATTTTTTTTCCTAACTATAGAAGGTAGAGAAAATTACACATTTGTAACATTTTTAACTTAAAAAAGATAAAACAATGAAAATAGACATTTTTAGTTTAGTGTAAAAAAAATCAACTAAAATGTATTACATGTTATTTAATTTTTAATAACTGGTATTGCCTCCTCGAGCTCTGATTACAGCTTCGAGCCGGTTTGGCATACTGAACACTAGGTTTCGGAGCCGATGTTGGGGAATATTCTCCCATTCTTCTACCAGGGCCTGCTTTAGTGCCCTGAGGGTAGTAGGTCTGCGATTTCTGACTAGCCTCCCAAGCTCATCCCAGGCGTGTTCAATCGGGTTGAGATCAGGACTTCTTGATGGCCAAGCCATCACGCTGATACCGACCTCCTGAATATACTCTTGTACGATGAGCCGTGTGTGGCCGGGCTATATCATGCATCAGCATCGATCCATCACCCATATTTGCTAAATACGGCCCTGCATACTCATTGAGAATCTCTTGAGCATATCTTTGCCCAGTGAGGGTGCCATTTTCTATGGCTACTAGCTCTGTGCGACCTTCTGAAGATATGCCAGCCCATACATGTACAAAGCCTCCACCGTATTGGACTCTTTCTGAGATGCAGGCTTGAAGGTATCGCTCACCAGGTCGCCTGTAAACACTTCACCTTCCATCAGAAGTGTATAGGGAGAATCGAGACTCATCTGCAAACAAAATTCTTGACCATTCTTCTTCATCCCACTGCATGTGTTCACGGGCGTATCGCAGTCTCGCTACTCTATGCTGTCTCTCGAGTTTTGGGCCACTCGCTGGTCTTCGGGGTTTCAAATTTGCTTCAGCAGGTCTTCTTCTCACTGTACTGTCACTAATGTAGTCCCTCCGGGTCTGAAGTAGCTGTTGCTGGACTTCAACTGCATTTTGGTGGCGATTTCTTAACATAGTGGAAATAATATAACGATCTTCTCGGGCACTGGTACACCTGGGTCTGCCATTACAAGGTCTCCTCAGATGGTGTCCAGTCTCTTCGTACCTTCGCTTTACCTTCTGGACCGTTCGTATCGTCACACCCACCATTCTTGCAGTGCGACGCATACTGATGCCTAGTTCCAGAAAAGCCATGATCCTAGCACATTCTTCAACTGAAAGAGGCATGATAAATAAATGTTATGTGCTTTTTAGCATAAATTTTTAAAACAAGACCCATCGATCTTGAAAAAAATTTATGTGATTATTATTATAAATACAATTAATACTGCACATGATATTTTTGAGTCTGAGCAACAAGATACTGGAAATGGCCATATTGGATTTTGATCAAGAGCTTTCAATGTGGATTAAATGGAAATACAGCCACCTCTCGCTAGATATTTCCTAAGCCATCCTTCCATCCACATTCTACTCTTAAATGGTAGACGAAAGGGTATCTGGCTAGACAAGGGCCAGAAAATCCTGTAACGCAACAGTATTTCTCAGGATCTCTTGATACACTTTGGATGAAAATATAGAGGTATACGGGTTGAATGGCGTCATAGAAAAGGAGTTTTATAATATACTAGCTGACCCGACAGACGCTGTTCTGAAAGAAAAAGTGATGTACCTTTGTATTTGGGTTTAATGTAGTCTAAAGCCATTGGAAATGAATAATAATAAAATGATAAGTAGTATATACACTGGCCTGCAAAAGTAAGTATCACACTTTTCAAATTAATTTTTTTTCCTAGCTATAGAAGGTAGAGAAAATTACACATTTGTAACATTTTTAACTTAAAAAAGATAAAACAATGAAAATAGACATTTTTAGTTTAGTGTAAAAAAAATCAACTAAAATGTATTACATGTTATTTAATTTTTAATAACTGGTATTGCCTCCTCGAGCTCTGATTACAGCTTCGAGCCGGTTTGGCATACTGAACACTAGGTTTCGGAGCCGATGTTGGGGAATATTCTCCCATTCTTCTACCAGGGCCTGCTTTAGTGCCCTGAGGGTAGTAGGTGGTGGTCTGCGATTTCTGACTAGCCTCCCAAGCTCATCCCAGGCGTGTTCAATCGGGTTGAGATCAGGACTTCTTGATGGCCAAGCCATCACGCTGATACCGACCTCCTGAATATACTCTTGTACGATGAGCCGTGTGTGGCCGGGCTATATCATGCATCAGCATCGATCCATCACCCATATTTGCTAAATACGGCCCTGCATACTCATTGAGAATCTCTTGAGCATATCTTTGCCCAGTGAGGGTGCCATTTTCTATGGCTACTAGCTCTGTGCGACCTTCTGAAGATATGCCAGCCCATACATGTACAAAGCCTCCACCGTATTGGACTCTTTCTGAGATGCAGGCTTGAAGGTATCGCTCACCAGGTCGCCTGTAAACACTTCACCTTCCATCAGAAGTGTATAGGGAGAATCGAGACTCATCTGCAAACAAAATTCTTGACCATTCTTCTTCATCCCACTGCATGTGTTCACGGGCGTATCGCAGTCTCGCTACTCTATGCTGTCTCTCGAGTTTTGGGCCACTCGCTGGTCTTCGGGGTTTCAAATTTGCTTCAGCAGGTCTTCTTCTCACTGTACTGTCACTAATGTAGTCCCTCCGGGTCTGAAGTAGCTGTTGCTGGACTTCAACTGCATTTTGGTGGCGATTTCTTAACATAGTGGAAATAATATAACGATCTTCTCGGGCACTGGTACACCTGGGTCTGCCATTACAAGGTCTCCTCAGATGGTGTCCAGTCTCTTCGTACCTTCGGCTTTACCTTCTGGACCGTTCGTATCGTCACACCCACCATTCTTGCAGTGCGACGCATACTGATGCCTAGTTCCAGAAAAGCCATGATCCTAGCACATTCTTCAACTGAAAGAGGCATGATAAATAAATGTTATGTGCTTTTTAGCATAAATTTTTAAAACAAGACCCATCGATCTTGAAAAAAATTTAAAACAGAAAGAAAAATGTGAATGGTAAAATTGTAATTCGGAAACGTCCACTATGAAAAAGGAATGGTTTTGTTTTTGATGTTTTTTTCAGCCAATTCTTAAAAGGAGGTTACCGACTATAAAGTTTTTATGTACAAATTTAAATTTTCTTTGGAGTCCTTTTTATTTCGAAATTTTATTTATTTCTTAAAACGTTATCCCAATTTAAAAAGTGTGATACTTACTTTTGAAGGCCAGTGTATATCGGATATTTGTGTAAACAGCTTTTACATTACCGCTTCATAATTGCCAATTTTTAAAGTATTAAAATGGATATAGTGTGTTATTCTTTAGAGATAGACATATGCCATCAGGACTTTTTTGTAGACTTATATAAGATACACAATTCCACCATACATTATTTTGTTATATCTCAGCGGGCTTAGACAGTGTTTTCGTTGAAAGCTCCCAGACGTTTTATTTTTTTCCGGCACCTCCATCAAATATCGTTAAAGTATACAAAAACTTAACAAATTATATACGAAAACCTTTCTCGAGAATCACGCTATTCATTAGTGAAAACAGCATGAAAATCGGTGCAATAGTTTTTGAGTTTATCGCGAACACAGAGACGCGGCAAAGGACTTAGTTTTATAATTTGTGATATGGTGAGTATACTCGTATTGAGTGTCTGAATGCACCCGACAGAGGCGGACCCTTCATCAAGGCGAGGTTGATAATATTTACCATTTTTATTTATTTTATTTACAACAATCATTATTGTGTATAACGGTTGATAATTCATGATAATTCAAAAAATAAAGTGTTACGCGAGTCTAAATATTTGAAGACATCAATTTTTTTTTTTTATTTGGAACATCTTTTATTGTGAGACTAGTTAATTTTAACCATGGACACGACGATATGACTTAGATTTATATCTTAATTCAAAGTTCACGTTGCAAATATTGTACACGATTCTAATGAGAGTTAGACAATAGTCTATGGAGTCTATAGGGTCAATAATATAATATATAGTAAATATCAGAGATACAAGTCGCACCCTACTGGCAGTAACATAAAAAGTTGTACCGTGAATATTTCTTGCTTGTTACAGAGTCGAAATTGTCCGTCAGTGCGCTATGGGCTGTTTAGAAAATGAAAGTCGGAGTTCTTTATATTTTCACGCCTGCGGCCTGACCTTTTCCCGAAACTTTTGATTGTGAAGACAGCTAAGATTAATTTATTTCATGATTAAAGCTATCCGGCTTACAATAAGTTATGATCAAACTTTGAATTTTTAGACGGAGTAATGATGCGGATTAAGTATTTTTTTGTATGTTTTAACCATTGCGAACCTTTAATCACAAGAAAATCTTAACAATTTGTTATTTTTTAAAGTTATAACCCTCACTTCTGGGATTAATTAAACAAATTCAATTTAAAAACAAAATTTATGAACAATATCGACCCGTGACGAGAGGTCGCTTTTGTTTTGTTTTTAAATTTAATTTGTATAAGAAAATCTTATGCAAAGCTTGCTTATTTCCTAAATCCCAAAGCGACACCTTATTCTTCGGAAAATCAGTAACGTGCACCATTTATGTGTTTTCGTTTACAGGGCGCCGTAGCTAGTGAATGTACTTCTCTATCGTCTAATGAGAGTTAAAACTTATGTTTCAAGGTGACGAGCGTGAACCTACTTTAAAAACTTTCGATTCGATCAAGAATCCTAAGCGTCATATTTTAATGGACAGAGCGTATCAATCACCGTCGTTATGTTATTATTTCTTTAAAAAAATCTTCTCTTACAGAAATTCTAAACTGCTTTGACCATTCAGAAGGAAGTTTAGTATTTAGTCCATAAAACTATTTTGAAATAAGAATATAAACTGTACCAGAACTCACCATCTAGATTATTATTACATTAACGACTGTACCATTAGTAGCGCTCAAGCAATAACTTTTTTATTTAAACTATTTATAATTAAATTTCTATTTCTGTTCCGTTTTTATACATACACTAGCAATGTCACGCGGTTTCACTCTCGTAGATACTGATCTCGCGGTAGAAATTCTACTAAGTCGGACTGTAGGTTTATTTTTGTTCACATAAAAGTTTATAATAATAATAATGTTGACACACTTTTCACACAAATTATCTTGCCCCAAGTTAAGCATATATAGCCTGTGTTATGGGTTACAAGACAATGATATATTTAATACAATATACTTACTTAAACATACAAAAATTCATATAAACATACATAAATACATTTAAACATCCATGACTCGGAAACAAACATCCATATTCATCATATAAATGCTTGCAGCTAACGGGGTTCAAACCCGGGACCTCTAGCTTATTAGGTAGGATCGCTAACCACTCGGCTATACAGGTCGTCAAACTTATTATTGCATTACTTTCATTGACATTTTTAAATTCGACTTTAATAATTGATTGAATGGTATGTCCAATTTTAATAATTTAAAGAGTATTTTACAGGTATTGTACCGGTCTTAAACAAAATATCATTTCATGGGATAAGGATTAATACGGACTTATGAACAATATGGTTTGATTATTGTCGGCACTAATATGAACTTTAAGATGTGAAAAAGTAGTTACAGGAGCATAGCTACAGTAGTTGGACACGTTCTATAATATTGTAAAATATTTTTTTTGTTCTATCATCGATAGTTTCCGCGGCGCACACGATGACAGATTTTTGATGACTTATTTCATCACACCTTGGGTTATATTATTGAATTTTTATTAGGGATTTGAAAATGTAACTCAGCCTATGTCACTCAGTGAAGCTTTTTTTTAATGACGGAAGAATTTTTGAAATCAGTTCAGTGGTTTTTGTATGAAAACATTACAAACATACATACAAAAACACAAATATTTTCTCTTTATAGTATTAGTTTAGATAGTTTAGATGAACGACATACCAAAATATATTTTAATAAACTTTTGCATTATCTGTTTGCATGGCATAATATTCAATCACGCATGTTAACAACCTTCACATAAACTTGTCCACTATTGATATAAAACAAGAGACACTTAACATTGTCATAAAACTAATTGAGTCCACATTCGTAAGTATGGTATACTTCTGTAAAAGCCCGACACGGAGCAACGCGACATCACAGTCGCGAGGAGCGACCTCGACTGAACCACTGAAACCTGAAAGTTTTCCGAACACTCTCACTCGTAAAACTAAATTGCATTTTATATACACACAGTCACCTATGCAATCGAGTCTTGACTGGTATATATTCTTAATAGTGTTTATGTATGTTCATTTTTTTCTCGTGATAACGGCCTTAACCAGTGGGACTCTTTTTTCACAAGAAAATCGTATGCAAAGCTTGCTTCTTTCCTAAATGGGAAACACAGCGGAACTTTATTCTACCGGACATCAGTAACGTGCATTATTGTGTTTTGATTTAGAGGGCGCCTGTGATTTTTTTATTTATAGTTTAAAACAAAGCATACAATAAAATTTCTACATCTAAATATTGCGAAAACCCCTAAAGGGTTTATCTGGGTAAGTTGTTGCTCGTGATTTCAGCATTACATTACATTATAAGTATGATAATTAAATAATGGTACATATTTCAATATCTACATTAGTCCACACATAAATATGGTTGTTGTTCTAAATATATATATTTTTTGAAAGCCTATATTTTCCTTTCATTGTATATAAATCTTGTAGATTATACTGTTATGTATAGGCACAGTAGTAAATTTGCTAGAAACTGCTTGTTTTAGATTATTTGGAAAAAGATCTCACTTGACCCGGATGTCCCGGAAAACCTTTAGATGGACACATCTGGGAGTCCTAATTGCAACCGGACCCAAATATTTATGAGAAGCTTTTGCCTCACAATATTGTTTGAATATCTGTACGTTTTACAAATGTTTTATATAAGTATAAATCCAGTGTCCTGATGTTTGTTTCCAGTGAACTCCTAAACTAATGAACGGATTTTAATAGGGCTTACTTTATGGAGTGCAGCTTAGACTATTTCGATATGGGACCCATAATTATTATTTTTATTCCAATATTTGATGCTATGAAATATTAGTGACAAATTCTTAAAAAAAAACAGTATTTTATTAATTATTATGTACAGAACGACGTCTGTCGGGTCGACTATTATTTTTATATATTACAATATGTGTTTTCAAATAAACTAGGATAAAATACTAAATCGTAGTTCGATTATAGTTTATTGTAGTGTTATATTCAATTACGAATGAAATGAAACGAAATAAACACTTTCAGATTACTACATTATGTATAATACGCATAAGTTTAAATTATCTTGTTTCTTATTCGATGTGACCAAAAGTAAAGAAGTTGGTTGATTAAAATGAGTTCGTTACCTAACTGATATACTGATTGTAATAGTTCCACCATAAAACACAAACCATGGCTCAAGACTAATCTGTATGTAAAAGTATGTGTTGATGTGAAACGTCTTTAGAATCGTTGTGATTTGAAACTCGATGAAACGAAAAAGCGAGACGGTAGAGACACAAACGGGTAAATGTATATATGATTCAGCCGGCGAGAGAATGAGACAGACACATAAATATTTATGATTTAACATGCGAGAAAATGCGATAGGAAGCAATAAAAAGTGTTTTGGTACCAGGCGATCATAGTTGAAGAAGAGATTGTCTTATATGTCGTATGTGACGCGAGTAGTATACCTTAATATGTTTTGATGTCATGTGCACGACGTATTAATACATAGACACCAGGAGAACATAAATATGGTAGCGGTGATAGTAATGTGTTTCATAGCGGTTGAAGTCATCTTAGCAACATGTACCAGGACCTCATATGCAGTTTAGAGGTTCATGCACAATGCACATTCTAAAATTATTATACGAGTACAAGTGCTGACTCTTCAAACGTTGCTATTAAATAATATAAATTAATTACACCATAAATAAATTAAGCACCCGCTCATTGTATGAATACCTATATATGTAATGAAATGTCATTGACTGAATTATTTGTATTTATGGCATACTCGCGTCATACATAAGACAATCTCTTTTTCAACTATGATTGCCTGGTATCAAAATACTGTATAATGCTTACTATCACATTTTCTCCCACCTTAAGTCTTAAAAATTTAAGTGTTAGTCTCTTTTTCATCTCGTTTTTCATCATTTTTTCATCATCGGCTTTCAAATCACTACGATGCTAAAGAAGTTTTCACTTCAAAAAAAGTCATAGTATTTTTGTCTGTCTGTCTGTCTGTATGTACGTCCGGGTAAAGCCAAATCTACCGATTAGATTGAATTAAAATTACCCAGAACATGAATATTAACAAGAGGTCGTAACAACCTAGTGTCTCTAGGTGCATAAATAGCATTTTAGCTGCTTTATAACTTCCACGCGGACGATGTGGCGGGCCGCAACTAGTAAAAAATATTATCAAATTTATTGTTTGTTAATAGAAATGGATTATTCAGAAGTAATGTGCCACCAGTGGGAGGCTCCTTTGCACAGGATGCCGGCTAGATTATGGGTACCACAACGGCGCCTATTTCTGCCGTGAAGCGTAAGTACGCGCGCTCTCCGCCCTCTATCCGTATAAAAAATTTTTTAATCAAAATTTTTACAGAATTTTGTACTCTACAATATTGATTATAAATACAAATAGCAAAAAATCCATAGGAAATGAGATATTTGCAAAAAAAGCGCAAAAAAACGATTTTTGTGACTTTTGACCTTGAAATATAATAGTAGCTTACACCCTACCATATGTAGGTTTTGAGACAACTTTAAGGGTGGCAATATACAAGTATTTACAGACTTACAACTGGGTATCTCGAATTCCGAGGTGAACTTACTATAATGACTGGGCTATTTATGTTTTACTTGGTACCAAGTTTAATTTATATTTTGTTTAAATATTATTTAAAAGTTCTATATTCTTAAGATTTTATTTTATTCATGGAACAGTACATAGTATTTTTTTTATTAAATTAAGGGACGAGACAAGCATGACATTCAGTTGGTGGTAATTGATACGCCCTGCAATATAATATAAATATAATAATGCAGTGCCGCTCTTGATTCTTGAAAACACAATAATTCTGAGCGGCAATACAATTGCGCTCGTCACCTTGAGACATAAGATATTAAGTCTTATTGGCCCAGTAATTTCACTAGCCACGGCGCCCTTCAGAACGAAACACAATAATGCTTACACATTACTGCTTCACGGCAGAAATACGCGCCCTAAACCATAATGTAGCAGGCATCCTGTGCAGCGGAGACTCCCACTGGTAAAATGTTTATTATAGGACACTAAATTATAAAAATTATACATCAAAATCATTTTAAATGTCGTCTTATGTCCTCCGACTCACACTATCCACAGTCTATACATAAAATCTAGAAACAAATAAATAACATCGACTGCTTGATCCGATCTCATCACAATAAAGGAACAAATCTAATCAAATTTAACCTTTCCTTACGACACTAATTTTGCTGTGTTTATATTGGCCAACAGTGATGGCGTTATAGAACAAACAATATTATGAATGAAGTAATAAAATTGGGTTCGTCAGAACAATATAATATAAATCCAGGGTCCTGATGTTTATTTCCAGTGAACTCCAAAACTAATGCACGCATTTTAATGGGGATTTACTTCATGGAGTGCAGTTTAGGCCAACTTGAGAGATAGGATAGTTTTTATTTCAATTTGGGACCTATAATTATTTTTATTTCCAATATTTCTTTTGTATGGGTATAGTCTCTATGAGAAAATTTATTGACGTACGGTTTGACAGTTCTGCTGTGAAACAATTTCATTATAACAGCAGGGAGAATATTTTACTAAATAATTCTTGATATTATGAAATATTATTATTGAAAAATTTATAAAAAACAGTAATTTATTTCTTATGTACAGAACAACGTCTGTCAGGCCAGCTAGTCTGTATATTTTATAGGGGCAAAAAAATACAATGTAGACAATATTGCATTAAAAATTTACTCCATACTTTTTATCTCGATGAGTATTTCTTTTTTTATAGATATCACTTATTTCATCGTGTATTATACGATTGAGCCCCACAGTAAAAAAAGAAAGTATCTTTTTATATTAATTTTGTAGTAACACAGAACTGTACTATGGAATAAAATAAATACTGCTGTTATGCGATTCTAATACTACTTACTTACTGTTAATATGAACTCGATTTTTTTTTCTTTATTGTTCACAATCAAAAGTATTACAGAGAAAATACATATAAAGTCACCCACAACAACCATGTAAGGTTTATCCGTGGGGACGAGATCGCTCTTAATTACTAACATTATTATA
Organism: Leptidea sinapis; assembly: GCF_905404315.1. Taxonomy (NCBI): domain Eukaryota; kingdom Metazoa; phylum Arthropoda; class Insecta; order Lepidoptera; family Pieridae; genus Leptidea; species Leptidea sinapis. The sequence continues at coordinate 6,723,438 of NC_066292.1, read as the reverse complement.
TTAAATTTTTATACTAATTATATTAACACGGCTTATATATACCTAATTACATTAAAAATTGTTTGGTTAATAAATACTTTGCCTTTTCCGGTTTTTTCTCAATACTTTCTAAAACGTTTGCTGGCAAACCATTTAGTGTGTCTGGCAATAAATACTCCCATTTCCGCCTACCGCATTGTTACATTTAGGTAATATGTATGTGTTTAGGTAGGACACACTACGGAGGTGTGGTTGCCTTGACCGTCTTATCAAAGCTTTAATGTTTGAGATTTCTTCCATTATAACAGAGATTTTTATCTTATCGTAGGCATTTACAATTCTGCAAAATTTAAACAAACCCATTTCGTTATTTTTATATTTCTTTCTAATGTGTTGCAGTACTATAGTTTTTAATATTTTAAGATGTAATTTGTAAATGTTCTCAATGTAACTGTTATAAGTACGACCGTAACTACTCAAGAAATAATTAATTATCGAGTCTGCTAATGCCATATAGATAAGCCTAAGAGTTCTATAGGGTAACTTATATTTTAAAATAAAATAGAATATAATAGAAAAAGGGTCACCTCATGTCTTAACGGGCCTCTCTCGGGACTTGCAGGTCTCTCTCGGCAAATCGCCGACAAGTGTCGGGAGAAACTTGTGTCTTTTATCGAGTCCTGGGAATGGGGTTAATCGAACCTTGTCCAATTTAACCCCCAGTCGTCTTAAGTTTGGGTGCTTACCACTAAAAAACCCCATTTGTCGTATCACCGCTCTTCGACAACACTACCCTTAAAGCCTCGCCTAGTATCGGAATACTGGGTATCGGAATCTAGAGCGATTACCAATTCCGCGGTCATCTGGAGGGTAATGTCAAATTGGCTCTTCGAAGAAGCTGGGCGTCATTAATAATATCTCTGGTCTGGTGCACCCATGTATCAGCTCCATCCATTTGAGCGCATGCAACGTAGAGCAGCTCGGATTTTTGGGGACCCAGTGTTCTGTGAACTGCTAGATCACTTGGTGTTGCATAGAGACATCGCTTAATTGTGTGTCTTCTACCGCATTTATGACGGGGAGTGTTCCGAAGAGCTATTTCAACTGATTCCTGCCGTCGAATTCCACCTTCGCACGACACGCCACAGATCAGGATATCATCCCACCAACTGGATGTGTGGCGGTCCTCCACAGTTTCGTTTTTAAGGAACTTTCATCCACCTACTACAAAACTGTGGAATGAACTTCCTAGTGCGGTGTTTCCTGGACGATACGACATGGGTATCTTCAAATAAGAACATACACCTTACTTGAAGCCCGGCAACGCTGAAGAAGGTGGGTGGCGGTGATCACTTAACACCAAGTTACCCGTACGCTCGTTTGTCCTCTATTTCCATAAAAAAAACAGCAAAACTATTTAAAATAGCCAATGAAACTTTAAGGTGTCGCTCGATATTTAAAGTTATAATTAATTAACAACAGATCTATTACGGCTGTTTTTAAGTATTAGGTATATTATTACCTTGTAACATGGTATGAATCTATTAAAACGAGAGAAAAGATAAACATGAGAAATTCTGTATAATTTCCACACATACCGTTTACAAATCCTTAACAAAGTATTGTAAGCGTAAACAGAACTTTACTCACAAATATGAAAATAATTGCTTTGTAATGAAGTTAGGAAGCGTTCTGTGTATATATGGGTTTCGGCTTAGCTTAGGCAAGCTTAATAATTATTTAATATCCTGACGTACAATGTTATAATGAGAATATGATAAAACGGAAGGATTTATTATTTTATACTTATTTTGATTTAAAATCATTTAATTGACTTAGCCGAGTAGTAGGCATTATAAGATTATGTTTGTTCCTGGTGTTAACATTATGGTTACGAAAGTTTTACCCAATACTTGGTAAATTGCTATTTTTATAAAACATCTAGACCATATTTCTAAAACATTAGAATCACTATAATAGTATGATATATAGTTTGTGTTGATATAAATGCTACTTGAAATAGCATCCATTCAAATTTAATAAGGACTTCGAAGCGTCGTTTCCGTTGTCATTTTTTTAATTATATATTTATTTTATATATTCCATGTTTACTTTATTTGAAAAACTATCGTCAAATTTATTTCAGTAGTTATTTTATCCAAATATAGCATAATATCATACACAAAGCGATATCGCACTTCAAGGTCGATCAAGGTTAATGTATTCTTCTTAGTCTTCCGGAGTGAATATCTCAAATGATTGCTATGAAAGCATGTATATTTTTGTTTTATTTTAGAAAGAACATTATGAAACCATAAACAGTAATAAATAAAACCAATTGTTTTCATTGAAAATACTCATTTAATCTAAAACATAACGGTTTTTCACCTTTGTGTCGTGTGTTGTTTTTTTTATGGAATAGGAGGTCAAACGAGCGTACGGGTCACCTGGTGTTAAGTGATCACCGCCGCCCACACTCTCATGCAACACCAGAGGAATCACAAGAGCGTTGCCGGCCTTTAAGGAAGGTGTACGCGCTTTTCTTGAAGGGACCCATGTCGTATCGTCCCGGAAACACCGCACAAGGAAGCTCATTCCACAGCTTCGTGGTACGAGGAAGAAAGCTCCTTGAAAACCGCACTGTGGAGGACCGCCACACATCCAGATGGTGGGGATGATATCGTAACTTGTGGCGTGTCGTGCGAAGGTGAAATTCGGCGGCAAGAATCAGGTTGAACAGCTCTTCGGAACACTCCCCGTGATAAATGCGGTAGAAGACACACAATGAAGCGACGTCTCTACGCAACGCCAAGTGATCCAGCCGTTCACAGAGTACTGGGTCCCCGACAATTCGAGCTGCTCTGCGTTGCACACGGTCAAATGGATCGAGCTGATACTGGGGTGCGCCCGACCAGTGTATAGAACAAAATACAATAAAATAAGAATAATTAATCCATAGTCTTATAGCTTGTTTCGATAGTTATCAGATACATTCACTGAAATTATCCTAACTGTAAGCATTATTTTTCAACACGTAAAATAATACGCATAGATAAACTTTTGCGCGTAAGATTTGCGCATCAAAATCACTCGGATATCAACGTAATTGAAGCTTAGGGGTTCAATGTACTGTCATCATTATCACATTCCCTAGTTCCTCTTGTTATTTCGCACAAAATAACATTTCACATTGTCACAAACAATAACAAATTAATTACTATGTAATGATTACTTATTTTAGAAAATAAGATGAAAACGGATTTTTTCATAACAACTTTAAATACCACCTACTAAAAAATCATAAACAAGCTAACATCTAAATAAGTAACTGTACAATTCAATAGATGAATTTGTTAAGCTTCTTACGAATTAGACAGTTACGATTATGCTATTAATTCGAAGAGAAATTGGGCACAGTAACGCCCTAACTCGTCAACGACGGTGGAACGGTAGTATGTATGGAATAAATATGTCGAGATGTGAAATAGTAAATAAAAAACTTCGTTTAAAAAAACCGACTTCCAAAACTGAAAAGTATCAGATAACTAAAAATTTAATTTAATACACCTATACCTTTAATATTAATTTTAATTATTATTTATATGTGCTACATATTGATAGGTTTTTAAGTCGGTGCCAAGCCCTAAACAAAATAAAACTTAATATTATAAAACGGACTTACTGTAATTATTATGGTTGTCTAGCCACGCGTGTCTGTCCGCTTGGGTTGTTTTGTTCTAGACGAAGCTATCCCGCTCAAAGCCACACGTGGCACACTTAGTACATTTGGCTTGGCACCGACTTCAAAGCTATCAATATATAGCTCATACAAATAGTAGTATTTTATTAATATTAAAGGTAAAGGTATATTAAATTACATTTTTAGTTATTTGATACTTTTCAGTTTTTGAAGTCGGTTGTTTTAAACGAAGTTTTATTTTTAATTTTTTACTTTTGTGTCATTTAATAATTATAATACATAATCAACCTGAATGAAAACTCCTAAAAAAGCCGTACACAAAAAACAATTATATCATCGAGATAAACAAAAATTTTCATAAAAATATTCATAAAGTAAAAACTACTGGGCCAAACTATGTAGAATTTTTATGGGACCAAATGGCATCTATTTTGCATTGAAAAATTGTATAAGGATCCTCTTCCACGTTTTTGAAGTCGGTTTAAAAATAGTGATCACTAGAAACAGATGACAAAGTAACCTAACTCTGTTATCTTTGAGGTGTCACATAAAACTAAACTGTCTGTCAAAGCCAATGAAGTGAAATCAACGAGCTCGGCACCCATATGTTATTAAGTTTTCATAGCAGGTCGTGTTCATGCATGTGAAGAGCATAACAGATAGCGAGAATGCTTCTAGTGAAACAGCACATGTACAACGAAAAAATTTACGTCAAAAATTGCTTTATTGAATATTTATTTATTTACTAGAATTTACCCGCGACTTCGTTCGCGTTGACTAGCTAATTTGGGGAATTTTGTGAAGTTAAACTTCTTTTGGCGCACGAGGGTATTTTTTTTACAAATGAAACGGAATAGACCGTCACGGAAATTTGAGACGTTTTTGTTCAAGAAAAGAAGGAGGTTTTTGTTCAGGTGAGACAGCGATTGACACCGATTGAGGAAGAGTATTTCTTACTTTCGGGCTTCTCTACTAGCCTTGTATCGTGCAGGTTTAGCGCGCGGCCGCTAGTAAGTAGAACATCTTCCCCACTAGCCTTGTATCGTACAGGTTTTTTTTGCAAGATGGCCGCCACGCAAAATTTTGATTTCAACATTATGGATATCGTGTCCTAGGTTCTCGAGGGTGCAGAGGACGAATTTGGGATCATTTTTGAATACCAAGATGGCCGACGCGCAAATTTATTTTTATTTTTTAGGATACTTTTTAAATAATACACATACAAACTGCTCTTACTGATGCTGGCAGCGCTCTTCTATGATGCAGCGCATATCCCTTATTATTGTGAACAGTGTTTTTAATAGTATTTCCCTGTGAACTTTAATCTCCTATTTCATAGCTCTAGTCTATCTCTGTACTAAATTTATCAAAATCAGTTCGGTGGTAAACCTAAAGGCGTGAAAGCGTAACAGTCAAACTTACATTCACATTTATAATATTAGTAAGGAATACCTATACTAACATTCGATATTACATTCGATCGACAAAAAAATAAAAGCCCGCTGAGATTCTTGCGCCCGTTCTTCTCAGGTCTGAGGCAGTCTAATTTGAACAGGTTGAAACTTGAGAACGGCTGGACCGATTTACCTAATGTTGGACTAGAATTATTCGTGGAAGTCCAGAGAAGGTTTAAAAGGTGAATAAATGTGACAATGAAGTACATAGGTTTAGAATGCAACGAGTTCGTGCACATCAAACACAACAACAGCGAGCACGAAATAATAAAATTGAGCGATTCCGAAGACGCAGTGCTCCTGTGATTCTGGAACCAGCTGCATTCAACTATGATACGGCAATAGATTATCAGACAAATCGGTAAATAATTGGGGAAATGAAAATGATTTGTAAATATTGTAAGGCGTTAAAATACAGTGATTAATCTACTAGATAATGTTGTGTTGGAGGCAAAGTGAAATTGCCACAATTGGTCCCTAATGATTTCGTAACTGTAGTGACAGTGAGCTGAGCACATAATTTGACGGACAGATGGCCGTTGCGGCAGTAAATTCCTCGAATGGCGACCACGTACCGGAAGACGTAGTGTTGTTAGGCCCCTCACAAGAAGATGGACCAACGATCTAGTCACGATCGCCAGAATACGTTGGATGAGGGCAGCGCAGTACCGATCGTCATGGAAGTCTTTGCGGGAGGCTTTTGTCCAGCAGTGGACATCTTCCGGCTGGTGATGACGATGATGTAGTTAATATAAAATAAATTAACTAATATCAATTTCACCTCTAGATTCTCTAGCAACATTCCTGTTCCAACTAAAGCCACACGACAGTCATAAAAAAATTATAATGTGAATATGCGCGAGTATTTTCTTGAATCAAATTCATGGCACTACCACAGGCCACCACACCATTTCCAAAACGATACCACAGTTTAAAAATAAATGGTAATCACACAAATTACATATAATTTAGTCTCGGAGTATTCCATTTTCAAATACCGTAATTGTTTCTTAACAAATTGTAAGCAAATAGCCAGTCCAGAAACTTTCAGTGTGGCCCACATATGGTGCGTAATTTTTAATTTATACAGACTTCATTCATTTTTTGAAAAAGTTTGTAGAAATAAAATTTTTAACAAAAAACAAACCGACTTCAAAAACACTATTCCAAATAAATAATATGCACTAAAAAGTATAAAAATAATCGCGTATTTTTATACAATGTAATTTTTGGAATCGGTGTCCTTCCGCTGCGACCCGCTCTCGCCTCTCACCTCCTCACGACTCAAGCACATCTCACCTATAACTATGTATTTAGTTACAAAATTATCTCGGATGACACCGCCTTGGCGCGATATTGAGTTATTCGTAAATTTATAATCCACTTTGCTATATGTATGTATAGCAAATTTAAGACTTTTATGGTTTTCTCATGGATGCCACTGTCAGATCTGGACCAAATTACAATGGGACCAGACGGGAAACACCAACTTTCAAATAAAAAAGAATTATCAAAATCGGTTCGCCCAGTCGAACGTTTTGAGGTAAAAAATATAAAAAAAACATACCGATTTATTGAGTACCTCCTCCTTTTTTGAAGTCGGTGAATAAGTATTATATTATTAAAACACAAACTAAAAAGGAATGGAATCAAAGAAGTGTCTTATCATTCGCTGAACGGATGAATTACCTACACAATAATTATAATTAGTCGCCGTTAGAATTGTTTATGCTATAATTTTTTATGTCATTAAATTAGGGTTCCAGTCATTGTAAAATACAATTAAAAATTATATTTCTTATATTAAAGTAATAAGTTAAAATTAAATTAAAGTTACCTTGCTGTGTCCGCTATTAATGGTAATTATAAGATGAAATTACAACATCGTGGAAATATAGAAATTAGTTAGTAGTAAGAACATGTGATTGCGTAAATGTAGTCGTTAAACGTTTATTTATCACAATGTTTCAGAAAACATATAAATTCAAATATTTTATTCAAAATAGGATGTGACATCACTTATTGAAAGTCAAAAAACTACCACCCATTCCAAAATGAATGCCTAAGGCCGGAGAAGAACGGGCGCAACAAATTCACCGGGCTTTTTCTTTCATCAAAAAATATGTCATCAAAGTAATTGTACAATTAAATTTATTATTTAATAGCCTGAGGGCGGTCGCTCCATCCCCAATCTGTATCAAAGTCATTTATGTTATAGTGCCCTTTACCACACAAACGTTTTTTAACAATTCTTTTGAATAACGTAATGCTTTTGTTTTGAACATTTTCTGAGATCCTGTTGTAAAAGCATATACATCGCAACAAGCAATGTAATGAACTATTTAAAATTATATTAGTATTTAAGGTCCCACAAGCACACAGCCGGTCTGAGGTTCGAGTCTCCTTAGGAGACGCCCCGCGACTGTTGTTGCGTAGTCTTTGCGGCCTCCACGGCCCACGTCCTACTTCGCTGTGAAAGCCAGGGCTGCTAACAGCACAGAGGAGGTTTTAGTCGGTATGGGGTGTCCGCTTACGCGGACACTTGAGTCCGACATATTACGCCCCGGGGCGTAAATACGTAACCGTATTTCCTCCTCTCAAAAAAAAAAAAAATATTTAATCTGTAGGAATTATTAGAAGTAGTAGATTTCTGTACACATACTGCTCATTATTATAATTATCTTATGCAATATAAGTTCATAATAATATTCTTGGATTACGTTGGTAGCTATAAACTATATTCATTTGTTTTCATCGTTCCGTTTAATCATCACCTTATATAAGCGTTGATAATCTCACTGCTTATCAAAGCCTTAGATATAAGCATTTAATTTTCGGGTCTTCATCTCATCTTATTCCGATGAATATTATAAGAATATATTACCAGTATATATGTATATACTTACCAGTGTGAGGCTCTTTTGCACCGGGCGCCTATTTCTGACGTGAAGCAGTAATGTGTAAGCATTACTGTGTTTCGGTCTGAAGGGCGCCATAGCTAGTGAAATTACTGGGTAAATGAGACTTGACGACTTATGCCTCAAGGTGACGAGCGCAGCTGTAGTGCCGCTCAGAATTTTTGGGTTTTTCAATAATCCTAGTAAATTACCATCAGCTGAACGTCCTGCTCGTCTCGTCCCTTATTTTAAAAAAAAAAAGATTATATATTTGTGATAGAAAACCTATAGCTTGTTATATCTTCATAAGAACTATAAAAATGTATATAATATAGCCAATGCCATAAACTAATTTAGATTACATATCACCAACTTCACAATCATTTAATTGATAAAATATATATTATAATGGTAGCTGACCCAGCAAACGTTGTATTGCCGATATTAAAATCGCGATAAAAAAGTAACTGTTGATCGTAGATGGGTGAAAATTTGAACTTGTATGTATTTTTTAACAAAAAATGACAAAAAAAATAAAAAAAAAATTGGCGTGAACCACCTTAACATTTAGGGGGATGAAAAATAGATGTTGTCCGATTCTCAGACCTATCCAATATGCACTCGAAATTTCATGAGAATCGGTCAAGCCGTTTCGGAGGAGTTCAAAGTTTAACACCATGACACATTTCTTCATTTTCATGACACGAGAATTTTATATATTAGATAAATATATGTATATGTAAAATAATGGCAAAATAGTATAGAATTATATTCAACACATTTGTTTTTATTTATTAAATCACGTGTAAATCATTAATTAGATCACATTTATTTTATCTTGAATCTTCCATCATCACAGAGCTGAAACGATACATACTTAATTTGAAGAGTACCATTTCTCGACTCTAGGGAATTAGATCTGTTTTGTGTGAGATTAGATTAAATTTTTAATTAGTTGTCTTCATTTACATTACTTTAAATTATTTCTAATTTACACACCAACGAGCTTCTTCCCGAAGACAAATAAATGAGAATGTAATAAAGCCAACTTTCACCATTTTTTTACTCAATTTTAATACTCTTATAAGTTTTGCCTTAAGATATTTTAGTTTAGATTGTTTATTAAATTTAGTTTCATTTCAAGGTTTCAACTTTTACTATACCAAGTATAAAATGTGAACTAAATTTTAACCGTTAATCCGTTTAGTGGGTTTAGCTATTCTTTCTTTTATAAATCAACTGGCAAACGTTTTGCCATATAAATTATTTTTTGAGTTAATGCGTTTCATGGACTTTACTTCATTTTTCTAAAATAAAAGAATATTTCTAAAATAAACGTTGTATCCTAAGTTACTTCATATTACATCAGTTATCTGCAAATAAAAGTCCCGTCAAAATAGGACCAGCCATTTCAGAGATTAGCCGGAACAAACAGGCAGACAGACAGACAAAAATTATAAAAAATGTTATTTTGGTGTGAGTACCCTTAATATATTTACATAAATGTTGTAAAAAACGGTAAATTCAATATTACAAACAGACACTTCAATTTTATTTATATGTATAGATTTAGTCTCTATGAACTTTTATGTCATATAAGCTTATTTCATATGTTTTTTTTATGACAATGAACGCCGAGACAAGCAGGACGTTCAGCTGATGGTAATTGATACGCCCTGCCCATTACAATGCGTACATGCCAAGTACCGTCCAGGTTTCTCGAAAATCCCTGTAATTCTGATCGGCACTACAATTGCGCTCGTCTCCTTGGAACGTATGTTAAGTCTTATTTGCCCAGTAATTTCACTAGCTACAGCGCCGTTCAGACCGAAACACAATAATGCTTACACATTACTGGTTCACGGCAGAAATAGTCGCCGTTGTGGTACCCACAATCTAGCCGGCGTCCTGTGCAAAGGAGCCTCCCACTGTGAAATCTATCTTACGCAATACAAAATATCATGCTTAATTTTGAATTCACTTGAAAAAAAATATAACGCATAAAAAACTGAACAAAAATTTGATATTAAATACACAACGTAAATACTAATACTACAAACTACATTAAAGGAAAATGTACAAGAATTTTCACTTTGTAGAACGAAATATTTCTTTGTATGTTTCTGCTTAACTTGTCACAATAAGAGTCTTGAGTTTGTTCTGGCGAGCGTGCACAGAAATTGAACTAGTTTTTAGATTTTCAAATTATAATTTTCACTGAACGAGGGTCGGTCAGCAAAATGTGAGAGGAATATTAATTGGAGTCAACCTTCAGGCCTCTTGAAAACTGCTGACGTATTATGACTCAATTCTTTTAGATATTTCCGACAGCAAGAGGTAATTAAAGTTTGGTCACAAATATTGAAATTATAAAAGTCATTTATACACAAATAAAATTTGAAAAATAAAATTTTATGAACGATGCGGGACCCGAACCCACGATCTCTGGCGTTCCGTGCCAGTGCTCTAACCAACTGAGCTCACCGTTCGAGTGACGTATCGTCATAAAATCTTGTATGCTTTGTTCAACTCTCAGGTTGTGGCTTCATCTACAGGATCTACTTTACAGTTAAACTATAAGAAGCCTTCTTGAAGAAGAGTCACTATATTACCAGTGATAACTGTCTGCCATATTACGATATAAAATTTGTCACGAAAAACCAATTTATACAATGTTACATCAACATCAATTCATTAAAATATCCAAAAACCCTTTTTTAATTATTTATTTATAGCACAACCTGCGAGCAAACGCTCGAATGGAATAGAATATTATTAAATATCTAGCTGACCCAACAAACGTATTGCCATATATAGTAATAAGAAAAAATCAATAATTAAATTAAAGTTTGTTTTTTATCTCCTGAGAAAGTTAGAAAGATATAAATATTATTATTCTAATTAGTTATTCATTTTAAACTATTATTTCAATTTGATTTATGAACGACGGGGGACACATCAAAGGAAAAACTAAATTGTTGTTTTTATTTAATTCTAAGTATTTTCATATTTATTTACCTTTTAAAGCTTCTCTGGACCTCCACAAATAATTCAAGACCAAAATTAGCCAAATCGGTCCAGCCGTTCTCGAGTTTTAGCGAGACTAACGACCAGCAATCCATTTATATATATATATAGATATTGATTTTTTTTTAATTTGGAACAATCAATTTTACTTGCTAGTACTATTTGATACGTAGGTAGATATGTGTTTTTAATTGAATGCATATATAACCTCTCATATTGGGTGCCCGTTTTATGCGAATGGGTTTCAAATCAAATCATAACCACTTTATTTATGTATGGCAAGAAAATTACGCTTATGAATGTCAAAAGTTTGCTTATATTTTTACATTTACCACCATTTCGGAAAAGGTTGAGCTTTAATGAGAAGAAGTGCCAAGAATCTGACTACCAAAAACGATGGTACGATATTGTAAAATGATGCTGTTAATTTTGATTTAAAAGAGAAGTGATTTCAATCACAATATATGTTAAATGTGATGAAACAAAAGTACTTACAAGTCAAATGCTCAATTCCTTACACGATTAAGTCAAAAAGGTAAATATAAATTAATAAGTAAAATCAAGAATTATTCAATAGAGTAGATGCATCAAAATACACACACCGTAAATAAATAAAGTTATTTGAATTTGAATTGTTTATTTTTTAATATACTCACTTTGCAAATAATATCTACCTACACAGAAAAACCGTTGTGGTTAATACATTTTTATATAGCTACAAACTATAGATTTTTCATCCCCACACAGGTGTAAATTTTACGAAAAAACAACGCTTTAAAAACGCTAGAACAATTATTTGTTTATTTTTTATCAAGTGCTTCATGGTGTCTTCAATAGTGACGAACTTCCACCCTTATTTCGAGCCCGCCAAGCGATATTCACGATAAATTCCTTTCCCAAGCTCTTGTCTATATATACACTAAATTTCATCAAAACCAGTTCGTGGCCATGCGTGAAAGCATAACAAACAAACTTACATTCACATTTATAATATTAGTAGGGATGACTATGACAAGACATGGCGCCACAAGTTTAGTCTATGTTCAGCGTCCAACTTGTAGCATTCGATATCCGACCGAAGTGTTATCTAATTGTGAACATGCGTCAGCAATTTGGTCCCATTGAATAGTACGTTTGAGAAAGCTAATGGCCAATAAATCACTGGATGATATACGACGCTATTCGTGCGAAAACTTCGTACGATGTGTGTCGAACTATTTCTGTACGTATAGACAGTTTATTGCCTTTGAATCTTTCCTAGGGCAGGCTATTAGTTGGTTTAAAATTGATAGATTGAGACGAGGACATACACAGCACAAACCCACGCACCCAGTGGTTTCAATCGACGTCCGTGATCCCTGGCTTCTTTTATAGCGGCTGTACACACTCGACGAGAGCCTCTCGCCGAGAGTCTCGGGCCAGTGGGCTCTCGTCGATAGCATTCCTGTACACACTCGTTCTGTTAGTTGCACTGAACTCTCCCAAGACAATGGACCTAGAATTAGCTGCTGCTGCTTGTCTTTGTGCTTTGAGCTATTATAATTTTTTACATGTTTACCATAAAAAGAAAATTCGTAAGCCATGGCGAATGGAAAGGAGATGGTGGATGATTACCATTCACCGCAATCGAAACAGGTAAACTTAAATAGACCATAGTCTTTTAACAGTCGTATACGTGTTAGTTAAATAGTTTTGGAACCTGCCTAATTCTTTATTCTTATTTTAGGACCACCATGGGAAATCAATTGGCTGAGCTATTGGCAGAACCCCCTGGCCAATTCGATAACTTTACAAGAATGTCTGTTACAGACTTTGAATATTTACTGCATAAAGTTGCACCGATGATAACCAAGATGGATACACCGAAAAGAGAAGCAATACCTGCGAAAATTCGACTAGCAATTACTTTGAGATTTTTGGCCAGCGGAGATAGCTTTGAAAGTCTACATTTTCTGTTCAAAGTTTCAAGTTCCATAATTTCAAGAATTGTGCCTGAAGTATGCATTGCTCTTCACCGAGTATTGAAGGATCAAATCAGGGTAAGTGGAAACAAAAAAAATACATAATTACTCTTAAGCATTGTTTATTATAGAAAATAGAATTTGCCGGTGTGTGTACCTACTTAGTAATACAAAATTAAGCTTTACGAAAAGCCTGACCTAACACATCATTGGCTGTATTGTACTCTGGGTATGGTGACCTCAAGATCTCATCAGATATAATTTGTATTGTATTAGTATCAGAAAAAGCCACGGAAGAAGTTTAAACCCCTGGATCCGAATAGGAAGTAGATGACGATTCAGGCCGTACGTAGTATGTGGGTGATGCGGCTGGATGTTGTATTTGTTGGCGTTGGGTTGGCTCTGAATATACAGTATATGTTGGTGAAGGACGTGTGAAGTGTGGAGGTGTGTTATTCATTCGCTTGATGAATGATCCATCTATTTCGTACATCATTTTTATACTGTCTGATTCAGATAGTTTACTTATTAGCCAGAATCTTGTCGTAACGATCAAAATCATCTTCCACCGCTTGTGGTTTATTCAAAACTTTATTCAGTGAAGTCATTGCATCTTTCATCGTCTTCCCAGCTTCTTGCAGTTCTATTGGATTCTTACGGCGTCGCGGTATTGATGGCAACTGAGAAGAAGTCGTAGGATCTGAGTGATTGCTATCCACATCTTCATTGGAAATAACACTTTCTGGTGTAGCTGGAGACTGTAACAAAAAAAAATTATAATGTAATTTTTTTTTTTACAGATGCCAGAGTCTCCACAGACATGGTTACAACTGGAAAAGGGGTTCAAAAACTTTCCAAGGTGTTTAGGTGCCATGGATGGAAAGCACATTGTAATGCAATCGCCTATAAATAGTGGTTCCGAATATTACAATTACAAAAGGAGTTTTAGTTTGTTTGTTCTTCTTGCTTTAGTCGACAGCAATTACAATTTTATTTTTGTTGAAATTGGAAGTCAGGGAAGAATAAGTGACGGCGGTGTGTTTCGTAATAGTCAGCTTTGGAGAAGAATATGCTCAAATAATCGAAATTTTCCTACGCCACGACCTCTACCGGGGAGTACAAGAGAAGTTCCATATGTTTTTCTGGGAGATGGAGCATTTGCATTTTCATCACATGTGATGAAACCGTACCCAGGAAGTCATAATGAAGGATCGCCGAAACGTATATTTAATAAGAAACTTTCATCCTCACGCGTAGTCGTTGAAAATGTATTTGGGATATTAGCTTCAAAATTTAGAATATTTGGGAAACCAATACTACTGAACCCAGAAAAAACCACAGTTATTACAATGACATGTGTACTGCTGCATAATTTCTTAAGAAAAAGTAGTACATCATCGGCAATATATACACCTCCAGGAACAATAGATGTTTACAACAGTAACGATGAACTGGTAGTGCCAGGTTCATGGAGGAATGACATTGAAGACACGTGTGCCATTAGACCTTTGCAACCAATACCACGAAGACCAACACTAGACGCAAGTCAGATTCAAGAAGAATTTACAACATATTTCTTTAACAATTACAATATGTAAAATTTAGCTATTTAACTATAATTTCTACGTAGGTTATAGTTACAATACTTGCCACACTATTGTTACTATTATCTATGCTAATTAATAAATTCATAAATGAAAAATAATTAATGTTTTACCTACTGGTGCATGCGTGTCCATAGTTTTTCTACACCGAACAATATCATTTAAGAACGAATCCATTAAATCAAAAGCAAACCATATTGGTTTATAGACTGTTTCAGCTCCAGCTCCAGATAGTGTAGATGCAACAATCTTTCTTTTATGGCCACTGTATGTGGCCATAAGTGAATCTCGCTTTCTTTTTAAATCTACCACTGGTATTCCCATATGCTCGCTTATGCGCATCCAAGCATCGTGCACATATTGCTTGTCCTTGTTTGGTATCTTTTGAGTTCCATAGTACCGGCTCCCTTTGAAAACACTCCAAAAATTCCAATTCACGTTCGTTACCACCAGACCACATTTTAACGCGTCTTCACCTAAACACAGTCAGCCGGCAACTGCGTGAAACGAGTGTGTACACGTTCGCTCTCGTTTTTCTCGCGAGGGCCAACGAGACCTATTGACTCGAGCGCAAAAACCGACAAGCGACCGAGACCGAACGAGGCGAGGCGAGGGAGACCGAGACGAGAGAAGAGCTCCATGTACACACTCGCTCTCGGCCTGCCTCGTGGTGTCTCCCCTAGTGTGTACAACCGGCATTATGGACGAGGATGAAAAATGAGCGGGCGGATCACCTGATGTTTAGTGATCACCGCCGCCAAAATCTCTTGCAACATCAGAGAAATCACAGGAGTGTTGCCAGCCTTTTAGAAAGTACCTACCCATGTCGTATTGTTCCACAACTTGGTTGTATGATTGTAAATATTCAGGGGATTAATTATTATTCTATAATATACGCATTAAATTAAATAATTGCTTGGTAAAAGTAAAAAAAAATGATATTCTAATTAATTCTTTAAGAAAAGAACGTTGTTTTGTAATTGATGAACGCTGAAATTTTAATGATATTCCACTCCAAAGTTTTATTTTGTGAAACAAATGCCTAAATTTTTAGGTATTGGAAATATCAAACATTTATTACGTTTTTATATGATTTAAATTTCTGTCTACACCTTTATTTGCGTCTGATTTCTTTTCTTACAATTTTATTAGTCCATTTCTCGTACAACTCCGAAAAAGCGTCGTCATTCACAGCACGAATCTATCATAATTCATGTTTTTTGTTTACAATAACCAAGCTTGTTTATCTAGCAACCCGTAACATTTACCACATTATGATACCTCAAGTGTTATAAACACTAGTGGGTATCACGTTTCAAGTGGCTGCGTCGGGTTTGGCGCCAAAACAGCTCAGCAAGCGGCTTCTGCGGGCGCGTTTGACGTGTTGGCATATCAGAGGTTAACCAACCGTTCGATATTTGCACCGTTCATGAATCTCAGTATATTCGTTCAACTCTCCAGATTGTTTTGAACCGGTAGCCGCCTTGTGTTAAGAGCGCTGTTAACTTAAACTACATATCATGGAACAATCAAATTATTTACATTTAATATTCCAATTCAATCAAGAAAATTTCTGAAAGAACGAAGGACAAAAACGATGTGATAGAACGGTGGTGATAGAGCATTTACAAGAATAATTAAATTGAATTAAATTAATCTGCCATGAAATATATCATAATTAGTACCACTAGCTGATATGGCCTTAAATTTGTGTGAATAAATAAACAAACCAAATGATAAAAAAAAATTGCCAACGGAAAGGAAATGCTGTATACGAATATGCTATGAAACTACGGTAATCGGTTATTTCCCCATGAACCATCATTCACCCAGTATAATCGAATGCAACGTCTTAAACATAAAATATATTCCGAACCATAATATTTTGTCTATGATTCTAAAACACATATTTTGATAGCTTCCCAAGTTATTATATGCCTTTTGTTCACCCATAAAGCTATTCGGTAGATGGGAATTTCTATCCAGAATTAAACTCAACCATAAGGAAGGAGACCAACAAAAGAGCTTCATAATTAAAGCTAAACTTTCATTTTAAGTTCTCACAAGAAAACGCTTATAGTTATGTATAAAAATAAAGCATTCAAAATACAAGAAAATATAAAACTAAGTGATGCACAAGTTGAGCTGTTCCAGTTTGAATTCAAAGAACATATTTTAGATGAAATATGTTCGGGGTTAAAAGAAATTATGGTCGTTTTATGCTCGAAAATGCATACGTTTTTTATGAGGTAAATTATGGTTATTTAATTGTAGTATTTACCATCGTTATCAATTCCTACATTTCTGCCATCTTACGAAAAGGTTATTTATGACTTTGCGATAGAACTTCTAACTAAGGAAATTCAGAAGTAGAGTCCTTAGTAGTTTTTTTTTTTCACTTTTTCTTTCGCAGAGTTTGTTGTGTCTCTGTGAAAGTATTTTCTATTGCTCCTTGAGAAAAATTTTCTTACCATTTAAAACATTGTCTAAATCTCGGAAAAATGGAAGTCTGGTGGGGCTAGATTTTTCGAGTATTGAGTATGTGGGTCCTGTAAGAGTATATACCTACGGCTTCTCCAGCCGTGTTAGATCTTACGTAATCATAAAAAGTTGTCAACCTTAGATCAATAAATTATCTAATTTGTCAAGATTTGTAGACACACTTATTATATTGGCAAGCATAACCTCACTGGAATAAAAATATGGCTACATATGGATTTGAATTGAAGTCGATTGCCGCATGTCGTCTCTTTCTATCGCATTTCTAGGTATATTGGATCATAGTGCCACTACTTAGAAAATGTAAATAAATTAAGTGTAAATACGCAAATTATAATTGCTCCGAGTTACTATCATTCTTAGAAGTATAGGTTTCCACTTTATGCTTTAATAAGTATAACTACTAATAAATTGGAGAGAGATAAATAAAAAACAAATAACTTCTAAAAATATATAATCTCGTTCACTGATCGTAAAATACTTTTAATAACAATAAATAGCATCTCAGATAAACACATCAGAAAACCTTCACACTCACACGATCGAATGTAAATATATTTAATAAACAAAGAGGGCATTTAAAAATCGTTTAACCGAGGAAGTCTAACCCAACGCGGTTCATGTTTGAATTTGCACTTGAAAGTTAAGTATAGACTTTTGATTAACTTTAAAGGTCGTAACTTCTTCATTTACATTAATATTGTCATGCGTCAAAATTTATTAATAACATGATTACTTGTAGTCAAGAAGACCGGTAGAATGGCCGGGGCGTTATTTTTTACCAAGCAAATCTTCTAACAAATCTTGATTAGTCATGTTAGAATCTCCGAGTAGGTTGCACCTACTCTCAATTCGTGAATTTTTTCTCCCGGAGACAGAACGCTTGCGTGTAGCGGGCAAAGCTTCAGTAAAAACCTGCTCTGATATGGCTTTGAAGTTATTGTTTAACTCTGTCAAAGCTTCAGTTGGTATATCACCTCGTGCGTTAACAATCTCATTTATTTTATCAACTGCATGCAATTGCTCGACTAGTTTATCTCCAGTGAATTGAGATTTACTTAATTGTTTCATGTGCACGTCGATTACTTTGGAACTTTTTTCTATGTCCTGAAATATGTCTTTGCAATACTTGTCTACGGATTTACCAGATAATTTTCTTTCTGAAATAATGCTGTTTTCTCTTTTAATTTTAATCTTCTCCACCTCATCTCCTGTACCACGATGATTTACTGATGACGAAACTTCTAAAGTATCAACGGAATCGTAGAACGACACCGAAGAATTTCTTCTACCTCTGGATTTAGGTCTTTCAATTTCATCAAAGGTTTGCTCCTCTATTGGTTCTTCAGTGGATGGTCGTCTTATAGCGCTAGACTTCCTTGACAATGGTACTTCATTATTCCTTATTTTCTTCATTAGATCATTTTTCATACTTTCCATTCTCTTTTGCATTTCTTCCGCTGATTCATGAACCCGAATGTCATCATCTATTGTCAAATCAGCCATACCATCTTGAACTGTTTTAGCAAGTTCTAATATATCATCGGATCCTTTAGATTGTTTTCTATTCGGATTTGGTGTAGATCTGGTACTTGTAGAATTTGTTCTGCTAGATATAAGCCGTGATCGAGGCTCAATAGAAAAACTTGTGTCTTCTTGAGATAGAGCACTGCTGAGGTTACGCGAATCTTCACATAACTTGGCAAGAGCACTGTGGTCAGCCTGTTAAAATTAAAAATGCTATAAATTTATATAAGAATAATAAAATTAAGCCCTGCAATATATACTCACAATTATTTTTTCATCATTTAGTCTGGCATTTAACTCTTTTGAGGATTTGTTGATAGATCTCGAAAAGTTCGCCAGTGAATTAGATTTTGTTGGAGATTTTGGACCGCTGCTAGCATAACCACTATTTGGCCCTCTTATTGCCGCAGTGCTAAGCATTTTTTCCTTCATCTGAAAAATAAAAGTAAATTGTACAAATACTTTCTATGTGTTGATTTGTGAATAACGATGAGTGTAAGGCTGAAGAAAATAAACAAAAACAATAACAGAACCTCATTTCTTTGACCAGTTATCACAAACAGTTATGGTAAAACAAGGTATAATAAACGCATCTATTAAATGATAAAGGTGTGCCAATGAGTTCCTGCCCAACTCTTCTCATTAAATCTTAACTTTTCCAAAGTGGTAGTAGTAGATGGTTTAATTCTTAGACTTACAATAAATACTAGCGTCTAGACGCTAGCTTGTCTAGACAAACAAATGGTGCAAGAGATACTAATGGAAATACAGCAAGATAGTAAAGGAATGCGAATATTTTATAACTGTAACCGATTTTGATTGAACTCCTTCCTTTGAAAATTATCCAGCTAACCACTAGATAAATCACACATTGACAAATCAAAATGTGTCGTATCAAAATTAAAGGTATCATTTGTTAACTTAAATCAATAGAATGATATTTTACTTTCACTTCATGTTCCGAATCTTTCGCCTTGCCTATTACAATGCAGTGCCGCTCAGGATTCTGACATAAGATGTTAAGTCTCATTTCCCCAGTAATTTCACAAGCTACGGTGCCCTTCAGCCCGAAACACAATAATGTTTACACATTACTTCTTCACGGCAGAAATAGGCACCATTGTGGTACCCATAATTTAGCCGGCGTCTTGTGCAAAGGAGCCTCCCACTGGATATGCAATAGCGTATTTTTTTTAGATTTTGGCAGATACATACAGTTTTATGTCAATTGACCAGTATCACAGTCCTTTAATATTTATATAAAAAACAAATGATGTAAACAATAAATTCAAATTTAATAAAATCCAAAATGAGTGGTCGAAAAGATTTCATTAAATAAAAAAATTAACAAGATAAAATATTCGGTTGATTTAATCGATTGTGTGATCAATATTAGGTTAAAATTCGTCCCTTAGAACACTATCAAAAATGTTTCATAAAAAAAATATGATGTATTTCATAGATAACTTAACCTTTACTATGATTTATGTAGCTCAAACGTAAATAATTGCTAACATTGTAGTTTATAACTATAACAATGTAACTGTCGTATCTAACCGGTACCTCAATAATAGTAGATAGTTTGTCGGCGTTAGTGATAGCCAAATCCAGATCGTGTCGCGTATCTTTGTGCTTGTTGATCTCGGCTTGCAACTGATGTTTGAAATTCTTCGCTTCAAGCGCAATCCGTCGTTGCAACATGCTGATTGTTTCATTCTGCTGTTGAACTTTAACTGTCAAATCGTTGTTAACAACCTGAAGCTTCTCTCTTTCAAGGAGATTCCTGAATTTTAATGAGATTTCGTTAAAATGTTATCTAGTATCAAAATCGTTAATTTCGCGTATTATTATTCTGTCTGTCGAATTAAGCATGAAAATGCAAATCAACGCAGCAGGCTACCTCAGTATTCAAGGGTTTAATTTTACGACGACAACTATTCACAAAATTTAGAATAGAACTACAGATTGGACATAGGCAATATTTAAAATCATCTCAAATTTGCCTTCGATAACGAAAACAATTTAAGGAAATAAACACTGCTATTAATTTATGATTATCCGTGATTATATAGCGTGATGCATTGTCGATAGTAATATAGTACCCAAACCAATATTATCTAAATTAAATAATTTCTCACTTATCTCTGCTCAGGTCTAACAAATGTTGGTGTTCGTCCTTCAACTGCTGGTATTGCAAATCTCGCTCCTTTAGCTTCTGTGACACCTCCTTGAACTGCTGCTTCAGCTGTTTGTACTTTGTTTGCTGAATTCTCAACTCCTCAGTGTGCGAGCTCAGAACTTGGGGAAGTTCAGCGTTTGAATTCTCATACCTAGAAAAGGTTTTTCGGGCTTATCCATTTTAAGGAATCATTACCGTGACACAAATAGTAATACAAGACAGACAGACTCATTTTATGTTTACTCTATCTAAATTGTTTAATGTTTTTATTTTAAATGGACAAAAAGATCAAGTAACATTGCACTATCTTGCTTGGTTCCTATCCCACGCAGTAAAACGATAAACTCTCGATTTGTTAATTCCATAGTTTGGTAATACGTGATCTTGCAGGGGTTGTAGACAGTTTTCCAAAAAAGCACTATATTATTGTTGATCAAATACGTATAGAGTAGCTCTCTTAAATGTATAGGGTAAGTAGATTTTAAAGGTCCTAGAAACTTTTTAGAAGAATTTAAATTTTCCTATGCAAGTAATCTGAACACAAAATTTTTAAAAATTATGAAAATTTACGAATACTGCAAAGTACTTCTTCACATTAACTTGACCCTATTTTTGGGATATTATCTAAATATAATAATTAAATAAAAAATTATGAGTTTGGTGGTGAAGTTTATCACGTAAATATGTTTAGTTCGTATAAGACAGCAATTTAATAAGGTCAAACATATAAAAAGTTCAGAGACAACAAACCTTTGCAAAGCTATTTCATGTTTTTTCTGTACAGCACGTAGAATCTTATTTTCGTTGCTCAGCTCCTGAACATAAAATTACGTGCAGGTATCTAAGTTTGTACATGATATATCATTGGTATCTAAGTAGTATCATTAGTATTGCCATAGATATAGGTAAATAAATCAATTCAATATCACTCTATTACTTTATGTCAAGGAAATTGACTCTTATGCATGACAAAAGTACATCGTACCTACTATTTACAACCACTACGGAAAAGGTAAAACTTTAATGAGAAGTGGCAAGAAGCTTATGGCCACTCTTTCAAACCAACATTTACAGCATCAACATTCTAAAAATTAGTTTTATTACTATATATATATATATATGTGTAGTCTTTATTCCTTCTTAAATAAGAAAAGGTATTATACAAACATTTAATAATGTAGCCAGAATGAGCGGCGCGATTTCAAGACTGACGTTATGGCGGGGCCCTGCTGGTGTTGTAAAGAAACGTAGTAGCTCATTGGGATAACGAAATAATAAAACTAGCTGGTAAAAACTGGAAGACACTTGCCAAAGATAGAGACAATTAATTGAAAAGTGTGGAGGAGGCCTTCGCCCACACATAAGAGCTCTTGCATGACTGCATGTTAAATTATAGATACCTTTTTAAATCTCAAATTATGTAATTTATATTTTCAAGTAATTTGACTAATATTTTACGCATTACTATACTAGCGAAAATCTAAATGGAAATAATCTAAAAAAATATGTTTGTAGTTTACTTTTGATATACCTATATTATTATTATATTAACAATATAAATTTATAACTTTAAATATTAACAACATGAAGTAGTTGTGCCATTACAATTAGCGCCCGTTCTCTAGCATGACGTCTAATAATACGCCATATATATCTTAATCTTAATATATATAAATTACGTGACACGTTGTTTGTCCGCGATGGACTCCTAAACTAATGAACGGATTTAAATGGGGATTACTTCATGGTGTGCAGTTAGGTCCAACTTCAGAGATTGGATAGTTTTTATTTCGATTTGGGACCCATAATTATTTGTATTTTCAATATTTGTTTCGTATGGTAATTTTTTTATGAGAGAATTTTGTGACGCACGGTTTGACAGTTACGCTGTGAAACAATTTTATTATAACAACAGGGAGCATTTTTTACGAAATAATTCTTGATGTTTTGAAATAATATTGGCAAATTCCTATAAAACAGTATTTTTTTTAATTATCTACAGAACATCGTCTGTCGGGTCAGCTAGTTTTACATATAAAAAATAATATTTTACAGAAAACAATACACAAACTCTGGGCACACCAGCTTATTCAACAATACTTGGCACACAACCAATAGCACAGACGCAGTTCTTGAATTATAATTCATTGATGCAAGTGGGGAAAAAATCATCCTGCGATGAATGCAATAGCGTGTTTCGTAGAATTTTCCGGACAAACTATGCCTATTCTCAATTTCATATAAAGTACTGTTCTTTATAGAAGTAAATGGGCAAGTAGCCAATTTGTAGATCCAATTGATTTGTAGTTCCAAACGCGGTGGAGCGTTGGTGTTCTTGCGTCTGATAAGCAGGCAATGGTCGCACTTGAGACCTGGTAACTATAGGGATGCACATTCAAATGATGTGGTTAACATTTTTGAGGAATGCTGTTTGTGCTATGGGGGAGTGAGGTTTTATTTTATTTGGCGCTAGGCCGCTACTTCACCCTGCTAGCCTGTGCGAGCAATTAACCGGTCGAGTCTTCCCGTTCCTTCTGTCATTGCAGTACGACAGCGTAACCCTTCTACAGTGAAAAGCCCTTAGATACCTCTTACCAAGGCCCTGAGACGACCTTAGTTTTTACGCCCCGACAAAGCACAGGGCAAAGTCGTTTAATTTACAGAGTTCACCATAAGTGTTCGGAAAAAGTGGGCACGTGAGAAAAACAAAAAAGGAATTCATTGGCCACTGTTTTAATCGAAATAATTTTCTTTATAGGTGTTGTAAATAACAAATTTGTTTGTAACGTTTTGTATCATGCAAATAATATATCGTGTAAATATAAATAGTGAGCGCAAAGTAGAAGTTAATAGTTTGAATAAATGAATTCACTGTTTGTGTAAAGACACTTCTCAAACTTGACCATCGTGATTAGGTACTGCCATTTTATTCAATACAACAGGTAATTAGGACACATTCATGGTAAGACCATTTCGAGTCTGAAAAGCGGGTACACAAGATTATCAAAGGAGGATGGCGAGAATGCTTGTATTTTGAACCCACTGAAAGAAGTGGCGTACACCATGGAAACTTATTAATAATTTTAGAACGTAACAAAACTAATAAAAAAGCAAATCTTAAGTAAGTCTAAAAAAGTGGGAGAAAAAAGATAAGCCTAAAAGCAAAATATAACCTAAAATTATTTTAATTTGATGGTGTCGGAACATCCATATAGAAAATTACTGTCAGGCCAAAAATATGTTGATGTCAATTGGGCAATACGTTCCGTTAGTGCAAGATAACTTATCTATATATATATATAAAAATGAATTGCTGTTCGTTAGTCTGGCTAAAACTCGAGAACGGCTGGACCGATTTGGCTAATTTTGGTCTTGAATTATTTGTGGAAGACCAGAGAAGGTTTAACAGGTGAATAAATTTGAAAATACTCGGAATTAAATAAAAACAACACTTTTAAGTTTCCTTTGATGTGTCCCCCGTTTTTCAGAAATCAAATTAAAATAAAAGTTTAAAATGAATAACTTACTAGAATTTTTATATCTTTCTAACTTTTTCAGGGGGTAAAAAATAAACTTAATTTTAGGTAACTATAGTACGTAGATTAAATACAGTTGTTAACTGTGTATCAGATTATGTTTATGTAGATTGATATATCTTAAGTTTTGTCATTAAATTAAATTTCTGAACGCAAAAGAGTTAGAGTCTATAGGTTTCTATAGCACAGACAGATTAAGATAAAATGATCAGCCACCCTTCAAAATGCATCCTGTATACCTGCAAGTGATAATGCGCATCGGCTAATTGGTTCTGCAGCTGCTTGACACGGTGAGTCTTGGCTGACAGGACTCGTTGCGTCACGAACCTGTCTCCTTTACCCATCGCAGACATGTCTATGGTCATCGAGCTCATTCGTTTGCGCTTGTTCAGCAAATTCAGACGAGAATTGCTGCTGTACACGCTTGTGAGGGAATTTCTGGAAATCGAGAGTATTCTGTTTACTCGGGATTAAAAAACAGCAAATGTTTGTTATTTTTTATTTACTTACGGAGTGATAAATAATAAATAGATATTGACACCTTTTTACACAAATTATCTTGCCCCAAACTAGGCATAGCCCGTACTATTGGTACAAGAAAACGGTATATTTAATACTACTACTGCTACTTACTTAAACATACAAACACATATAAACATGCATGACTCGAAAACAAACATTCATATTCATCATGTAAATGTTTGTGCCTTCCGGGATTCGAACCCGGGACCTCTTGCTCAGTACAAGGGTCAATAACCGCATAGGGGTCGTCATATAGTTTATTTGTCTGCATACTTGCAGTAATAAGTATGTAGTATTATATATGGTGAAAAAACTTGACCGATTTTGATGACTATTCGGTTGATACCTATGGTGTAAATGTAAACTATATTTGGTAAATATAATTATGTAAAATTTAATAGGTAAATATATATTAATTTGTTTTCTTCGAAATGGTTACAACATAAAATAAATAGAAAGCCACCTCTGTTTTTCTCAACTTGAAGAGCTCCGTCAAACTTGTCCTATAGCAGGTAGATAGTAAATTACGTGAAACAATAATACCTATTAATAAAGTAATAGTAGGTAACTTACTTAAGACTCTTTTTCTCATCAGGAACCAAGCTCAGCACTGACATTATTATCTATCCATTTTTCCAGAAAATACAGTAATACTTTGAGCTATGATATCTTTGTCAATGATTTTTATTGTCATCGTTGTTACCATGGCAACAAATAATTTGACAACCTCAATACAAAAGTATCATAGAGAATTTTTTTAATACCTAATTTTTGAAGGAAAAACTTCGCGCTTCCGTTTTGGGTATTGAATGAAACTGAGTCGTCTCGTTTGGATTTGTAACGCCCGTACCTACGGGTAAAATCGGCTCGAGTCGACTAAGGGAGGGCGATTAGTTAGAGCAAAATATATCAGATATTTGTACACAAATATATTTATAAATATTGTACCTAAATGTTTTTATTTTATGAACTAACAACAAAAAATACACAATGTTTTTATTCTTTATTAACCTATGCTAAGGCTACTTGATGAAGTTCTCTTCTATCGTGTGGTCGAGCATAAAGCACAACCGTACTCGATATCATGCAGGCGTACTCTGTGATCTATAACACTAATAGAGTATGTTAAAATACTCTTTTTTTTACACAATGTTTACTATACTAGTGCCAGTCATGTAATATTATGCAAGCCCATTATCATAACAAAAAATTCGTTAATATGTTTACAAAAAATACCTATTTAAAAATATAAATGATGATTGTCCCAATTGGTCGAGTCGCCAACGCGGCTCCCGGATGTGGATAGCCACATGCCGTCCTTATTGGATCTTCTGCTGACTACACATCCCGATGGTTACCAGGTCTTTGTCGACGCCCCTCTCGGAACGTCCGACCATTGCCTGGTCAGGAGTGTAGTGCCTATCCGACGCCAACGTCGCAGACCACCAGCGACCCGCCGCGTTTGGCACTACAAGTCAGCAGATTGGGATAGGATGCGTTCCTTTTTTGCATCCTACCCTTGGGGCAGGGTTTGTTTCCCTTCGGATGATCCTAGTGCCTGCGCCGTTGCAGTAGCCGATGTGATACTGCAGGGCATGGATATTTTTATACCAAGCTCTGTAGTGGTCGGTGGCAGATCACAGCCCTGGTTCGATGCGTCAGTTAAAGCAGAATCTGACTGCAAAAAACAGGCGTATCGAGCTTGGGTTGCGGCGCTGGGCGCAAAGGATCCGAACTGCACAGTTCTTAAGAGGAAATACAACCGTGCCTCCAGATTTTTTAAGCGGCAAATCACCCGTGCAAAGTCAAAACACGTCGTCATAATCGGCGAGCAGCTTTCCAGTTACCCGACCGGAACACGCAAGTTCTGGTCGTTGTCGAAAGCTGCTCTTGGTAACTTCAGCCAGCCGTCCATGCCGCCGTTGCACATCAGGAATGACACCCTGGCCCATACGGCAAAAGAGAAAGCCGATCTCTTGTACACTCTTTTCGCCTCCAACTCGACTCTTGACGACCACGGAAAAACACCGCCGACCATCCCGCGGTGTCAGAGCTCTATGCCTGAAGTACAGTTCAGACAGAAAACTGTTAGGCGAGCTCTGTTTTCGTTGGACGTCAGGAAGTCGAGCGGGCCGGATGGCATTTCTCCAATCGTGCTTAGAACGTGTGCCCCTGAGTTGACGCCGGTGCTAACGCGTTTATTCCGGCACTCTTATTCTAAAGGCGTAGTCCCTGACTCATGGAAGTCAGCCCTTGTCCATCCGATCCAAAAAAAAGGAGACAGTTTGGATCCGGCAAACTACAGGCCTATTGCTATCACCCGCCGTCAGCTCTTAGTATATCTAGAGGGTCACCAGTTGATCAACGATCGACAATACGGGTTTCGCCATGGTCGGTCGGCAGGTGATCTTCTGGTATACCTAACACATAGATGGGCAGCGGCTATTGAATGCAAGGGGGAAGGCCTGGCAGTTAGCCTGGATATAGCGAAGGCCTTTAATCGTGTATGGCACAAGGCGCTCCTCTCCAAACTTCCATCATTTGGGCGTCCCGAGAGCTTGTACAAGTGGACCTCCAGCTTCCTCACTGGGCGCAGCATACAGGTCGTTGTCGACGGATATTGCTCGAACCCGAAGCCCGTGAATGCTGGAGTGCCCCAAGGCTGTGTGCTGTCTCCCACGCTGTTTATTCTGCATATCAATCATATGTTGGACACCTCCAACATTCATTGCTATGCAAACGACAGCACTGGTGATGCCGTATACACTGGCCATGCAGGTCTCTCTCGGGAAATCGTCGACCAGTGCCGGGAGAAACTTGTGTCTTCTATCGAGTCCTCTCTTGAGAAGGTCGCGGAATGGGGAAAATTGAACCTTGTCCAATTTAACCCCCAGAAGACTCAAGTTTGCGCGTTTACCACTAAAAAAACCCCATTTGTCGTATCACCGCTCTTCGACAACACTTCCCTCAAAGCCTCGCCTAGTATCGGAATACTGGGTCTCGAAATCTCGAGCGATTGCCAATTTCGTGGTCATCTGGAAGGCAAAGCCAAATTGGCTCCAAAGAAACTGGGCGTCATTAATAGAGCACGGCAATACTTCAAGCCGGCCCACATACTAGCGCTCTACAAAGCGCAGGTCCGGCCACACATGGAGTATTGCTGTCATCTCTGCTCTGGCGCACCCCAGTATCAGCTCGATCCATTTGACCGCGTGCAACGCAGAGCAGCTCGAATTGTCGGGGACACAGTGCTCTGTGAACGGCTGGATCACTTGGCGTTGCGTAGAGACGTCGCTTCATTGTGTGTCTTCTACCGCATTTATCACGGGGAGTGTTCCGAAGAGCTGTTTAACCTGATTCCTGCCGCCGAATTCCACCTTCGCACGACACGCCACAAGTTAGGATATCATCCTCACCATGTGGATGTGTGGCGGTCCTCCACAGTGATCACTTAACAACAGGTGACCCGTACGCTCGTTTGTCCTCCTATTCCATAAAAAAAAAGATGATGTTTTTGTCCGTAAGTTTGTACTCTTTATTTAGCTCCTATGAAATCAGATATACTCTATTTTTTCTTATAAAAGTTGGCAACCCTAGGGTAGACCTAGATTCTGAATTTCAATATAATCCATGAAATAAATAATTAAATAAAATATTTTTTCACAATTACCTTATTTATTAGGTACCTATGTTTCTGTTCACATTTCAATTTTTGTTTTTAAGATGTTTACTTGCGTAACAACCAACCCAAAGGCATCGGCCTTTTGGTTCAAAGTTTTTGTCTTTGTGTATTATTTTTGTGTGTTCTAAATACATATGTTTTAAAACCAAATAAATATTTTTTCTTTCTTTCTAAAAATCTATTCGGTTAGGTCAAAAAGCCACTTATGAATGTTAAAACGTACTTCCCCTGCTGTCTAGGTTTAACTTCAACATCATTAATTGTCATCACTCACCTGCAAACAGTACTATTTACTGTTTATTTCCGACACGGTAAGATAGATAGTCTAGATAAAGAATAGAAATGGCCCTAAGATTGACCTGTGGCACCGCCATTGTTACAAGTGAACCAGATAATAATTTTCCATTGATATTGAATCTCTCTGAATTCTATCACTGATATTAGGATGTTATAAAATTCGGAGCAATACCACGGATTTCGTAATAGTGTAGTTTTCTAAGTAACGTTAGATGGTGGACTCAATCAAAATCCTTAGATAAGACAACTAATGCCTAATGACTAATCCCAGGCGTCATAAGTGTTCTTTAGTAACCTGCCAGCATCAGTCGTAGTTTTGGATGAAATAAGTTATTAAATTCAAAATGTTTCTGTAACTGAATCCAAACCGCTTTTTCAAATTTGAGTAAATGTCGGAAGAATAGATTACGGTTTAAAATTACAAGGGTCTGAAGTGCTCCCCAATTTAACAAGGAATATCTTTACAGTGCTACATATTCGGGTCAGGAAAACATCACTGTCAATATAATTGCTGAAAATTCTAGCTACTTCGGAAGCGACTGATTTGATTTATTGTTAACAGCATAACCGGATATTCCCCATACATCGAAATTTTTTAACATTTAACTATTTAACCACTGATTATATAATTACTGTTTACGTAACTAAATTTAAACTCAATATTGTAACTGTTAACATTTTCTTTTAACAAGGATTCTGTAATGAAGTTGGTAGAGCTAGGAATTCCAGTTAAAACTACTGAATACGCGTGAAATGTTTCTCAAATTCGTTAGCAATTACTTTTAAGTATGCTGTAGGTATCAATTTCACTATCTATAATCCAAAGTAATTTTCCTCCACGTACAACTAAACTCTTGAATGAACTTCCTTCTGCGTTGCTTCCAAATGTACCAATACTATATTGTGGATATGACAGGCATATCAAAAAATCATTAGAACGGCAGTGACCACTCACCACCATGTGATAATCCTATGAAAATTTGAGGTTACTAGCGCGTCACTTATACCCCAACGTTTTGTATAATGACTTAAATTGATAATGCATTTAAGATTAAAGGGACCTGCGGAAAACATTTGGTGAGATTTGCTAATAACTATCTATCGCAAATTAGGTCTCAAAAATGTAAATCCTACAATATCATATACCACTTAGGGCGGTTTTCAATCCGTGCTAGGAGCTACCGCGTGCGTTTACTCCTAACGCTTCTGCCCACACGCAATACAATATCCCACCAAAAACCAATCCGCGTTCCGCGCACGTGCATCACGCCACGATGAGATTCTGCGTGACAGGAAAACCGCCCTTATCACTGTTGAAAATGAAACACAATTTGGTAACAAAATAATATACTTATTCAACATCACTTTGTACATTATACTTTACATAAATAACAATATCTACAATAACAAATACATTTGCATCATACAGATATTAAATAAGTTAGAATTATATAATCTTTGTATTTTGTCCTACTCATTTTTGACATGAGATTACACACACACGCACAAATTGTTGACATAAAAACACTATGTTTGACATTACAATAATTACCAACAGGATGTCTGCCACTGCACATACAGTAACTTATTAAATTATAAAATAGGTCTATGAGTTCCGTAGTCCAACAATCAAATTCCTACAATGACTAAACAAGTATTTTCAAAAATAACCTATTTCATATCACAAATACAGTAGAGCCCGCTTAATAAAATTTTTCGCATAATACGCCATTTAACGCCAGTCCCTGTCATTCTTGTCATTTTTAATGCATCAAAATCTTTTTTATACCAAAATAAGTGACTATAATAAAAGTAATTAAAGTTACACTTTTTGTATTTAATTAAAAACAATTTAATTTAATACCTACATATGCGATATTAGGACAATATTATGTAGTACCTAGGTACGTTTTATTTCCCTATCCGGCATCTTGCTTAAGACGCGTTGTTGGTTGGGTTCCTGTGACAACGTGTTAAGCGAATTTTACTGTAGTTATGTTATCTAGTTGATCTACGGCCGTTTTCAATAACGTATCTCTAGTTACGGATACATTGCTGTCACCGTTTAATGACAAGATCTTATCTATCCATAGTTATGTCTAATATAGTTATAGTGCAATGCTTCATGTAGATAGGTTATTGAAAACGGCCGTTAAGTAATATTCACTCCACCAATACAAATTTTCTAATGTAAAGTATGGTGAAATTGAATAAAAATATTTGTTTAAAAATAAGTGTCATTTACGTGACCTACATGAATAAAGTGATTTTGATTTGATACACAGATTTATTGTACCAAGAGTACATTGGATATTATCTGGACTACGGATTTCCAAGAAACGTGTACAGAATAAAGATTGAATCAATCAATCAATTGAGAAAATCTTTTATGAAAGGGTAAGGCAAAATAAAGGATGTGGCAGATACAAAGCAAGATGACATTACCCTCCCCCCTTCTATTGTGAGCTCAACCTAATGTGTATGCTCATATAGTCGTGTGTCACAAGTAATTTTTGTTAAAATTATTATTACGTAGAAGTTATATATACCCTAACATAAGAATAGTGGATTTTATTTTTAGTCAGTCTAAATATTTCAATTGAATTAAAACAAAAATCTTGACGCAATAAAACACAATTTCGTAGTATTGCTACATGAAACTTTTGTGATATCTATTTAATTTTGAGTAACACTATAGTGACCTCATAAAGGTCGATATCAGCTAGTCATAATGACCACAAAAAGAGTCTGCAAGGCAATGGTGTCATTGTGCCCTGTTATTATGAGATAAAGAGGAAACTTCATAATCACACACAAAAGCATTTATGCTATCTTCTAGGATTGCAAAGTAGCATAGGAGATAGTGATATGCTACCATCAGGTGATTTACCAGAAGCTTAAGAAGCCACGTTTTCAACCGCAGTCCCACTGAAAACGTGAGCTGGAAAGGTCACGAAACGTCTGTTTAACTAATGAGAATTAATTTGAATAAGGGGGGCACCTAGTAATATGGGTCCACACCTAGTAGAGGGGCCCTTGCGACTAGCTTGTAATTTTATTCCATTAAGTCAATCTAATTATTTATAATAAAATTTACTAATATATAATAATAAATTGAATAAGTATTTTTATTTATTTATAACTATAACAATAACAAGACATTTATACAAAACAAATGTAAAAACACAGTTACAATTACACGCGTTTTAGTCCTTTAAAAAGTGTTTAAAGGATTTCTGTGAAAATTTTTGCCTCCTGGAACTAGGGTGGGGTCAGATGACAAAAAGATATTGTGTTCTGTATTTGTATTCAGGGTGAAAAAAATCTAAACTATCAAATTACAAAAAGCTGACTTAAGATACAGTTCACAAAAATGTGTTAAATATCCAACAACTGATACTGTACAATTATAATATTCTGACTTTGATTCGAGTAGCACATACACGCATTACCATTACTATAATTGTCATGACAATTATTACACCAGAATAGGAAATATGAAAATATTTATATATGTTAGTTTACATAGCCATTGTCTTAGATAACAAAGTATTAAAAAAAAGGTTATAAATAGATAACAGATGAAGATAGATTAAAACAGATAAAGCTTTGAAAAAAAAAATTGAATTTCCCACAATTGTATTGCCACATGCATTTCATGCTCACAAAATGATAAACATAATGTTAGCATAATTCTGAAGTCATAATAATAATAAATATAATATTTGACTCTTACTCTATAATCACAATATTATTATATCATTAATATATAATACGTAAATCTTTTTATCTACACCCATGCCTTAAATCCTCTATTAAGGATTCTAAAACAGTTAGCTCACTGCCAATATAAAAAAACCCAGTCACTATTACATTATCCAAACGAGTGTTGTAATGTTGTACTGAATTTCATTACAACACTCGTTTGGATGATGTAATGGTTATTGGGTGTTTTAATGTTGGCAATCTTTAATAGAAGATTCACATTATGGGTTTAGATAAAGTCATGTATGCAACTGTTGATAGTTAGGTATTAAAACACTCATATGATACTATTATCACATAAACCCACATTCTTGTTTTAATGCCCCTTATTACACAACAGTTGCATAAATAACTAATTATTTTCAATAATTTACTCCGACCTGGCAGTCAGGATAATGAATGCTTGTTTTATTTCAAATGCCATGTTGCATTAATCCGACAGCTTCATTGCCATGAAGTTGCCATCAGGGTAGAGGATTCCTGTATTATTCTAACAGCTAAGATGCTATGTTGCACTCAGGATAAGGATGCTTGTATTATTCCGACAGCTCCATTGCCATGTTGAAATCAGGATAATGGATTATTCTTGTATTATTTCAACGACTAAGCTTCCATGTAGCATTCTTTTAAATTAACTGCCATGTTGCAATCAGTATAAAAAGTCCTTATATTGTTCAACAAATAGTCTTCATGTTGCAATCACGGGTTTTGAAATTTTTTTCAGCAACTGGATCTCTCTGTTCTTATACAATCATCATAATTTATT
The DNA here is from genome assembly GCF_905404315.1 of Leptidea sinapis. Classification (NCBI taxonomy): domain Eukaryota; kingdom Metazoa; phylum Arthropoda; class Insecta; order Lepidoptera; family Pieridae; genus Leptidea; species Leptidea sinapis. The sequence goes on along the minus strand of NC_066292.1, from coordinate 6,690,043 downwards.
AATAACAGTCATACAGTATGTTTTTCTTATACTTCCAGCAACCAAAATTCTGTGTTGCAGTTTTGATAAAAGATTTACTTATGTTTTAATGAATCCAGTCCAACATTAAGGTCTCGGCAAAGGATCTTTATTCTGTTTCTCCCAGAGTCTGTAGTATAGTGACTGCTTATTTGTGAGCAACTGGTCGTGCGTACCTCTCTCACTGATACTCCCGCGCTCCAACACCAGGATCTCGTCCGCATCAGCGACGGTGGAGAGTCGGTGCGCGATGCATATCGACGTGCGACCCACAGTGGCCGCTTTCAAGGCTTGCAATATAGCCTGGAATAATTACAGTTTCTATTAACTACACATTACACAGTAGAATACATACTTGAATATATACATTGATCGACCTACGGCCGTTTTCAATAACCTATCTATCCTTAGTTTAACTTACTAGAGGTAAGACAAATCTATCATTTTACGCTTACTCACATCTCAATAGCCTATCGACATAAACTATTGAACTATAACTTTAATGGACATAACTATGGATATACAAGATCTTGTCATTAAACGGTGACAGCAATGTATCCGTAACTAGAGATACGTTATTGAAAACCGCCGTTAGTCATTATGGCAGCGACCGATCCCCTTCCAGTCCTAACTGTTACAAACAAATACATAATATTTAATTAATGGTGGAATGACCCTGGTGGCTTGGGCACGGGGAAGACCGCTTCTGTGGGACGCGACTTGCGTCGACATTCTGGCTCTTCCTCATGTCCAAGTTACATCAGTTGGTTGGGGCTGCTGCTCCGACTGTCGCACACAACAAACGTCGCAAATATATCGGTCTCATTTTAGTGCCGTTTGGTGTCGAGACACTTAGCCAGTGGGGCCCATAGTCACGGAGAATGTACAAAGTACTATCTACGCGCATCAATAGTGTTACTGGAAACCCAACCGCTGGCAGTATTCTTGGTACGCTTCCCCGAAATGATAGCTTTATTTTAATGTAATTTTTATAAGATTAGTTTTATTTGAATAAATATAAATTAGAACTATCATCTGTTATTCTTGACATGGGCGGCGGTGATTACTTATTATGAGACACCTGCATTGTCTCTTCCTGTTCAGTATAAAACAAACCGGTCAAGTGCGAGTTGAAATCGCGTAGAGAGGGTTCCGTACAATGCCAAAGTCAAATGTTTTTATTCTATTGTGGTATGTTTTACAATTGGTACTCTTACTGAATGTGAATTTTATATTATTTATCATATTATTACTATATTTTAAATTTTTTCAAAATTTTGGCCTCAGTAGTTTCAGATATCAGGGAGGGGGTTTTTTTATTAATTTCCTAATTTGTCCCCCGAAAACAATACTTATTTTTAAAAAAAAGTTATTCACTTTGCACATCTGTGTTTGGGGCATAAGATGACACCATCCTACCACATTCCACCTGATTTTGTACAGCAGATTCGAGGCAAATCGGCTGTGACAGACGGACGGATAGACAGACAGACACACGACTGATCCTATAAGGGTTCCGTTTGATAATGTTTTTGTACGGAATCCTAAAAATGATTAAAATCAGAGAGCAGAGCAATCGAGTATAAGTACTACATACTTAGAATAGAAGCAATGAGGAACATTCTTTGTTGAAGTCTGTTGAAAAATAATAGGTACAACTATCTTGTTAAATATTGGATATTATGAAGATTCTTTTTTCACCAGTTTGTACAGGATGCCGTCTAGATTATCGGTACCACGACGGCGTCCATTTCCGTGAAGAAAGTAATGTGTAAACATTATCGAGTTTCAGTCTAAAAGGCGCCGTAGCTAGTGAAATTCCTGGGCAAATGAGACTTAACATCTTATATCTCAAGGTGACGAACGCAATAATTGTAGTGCCACTCGGAATTTTTGGGCTTTTCAAGAATCCTGAGCGGCACTGCATTGCTATGAGCAGGGCGTATCAATTACCATCAGCTGAACGTCCTGCTTGTCTCGTCCCGTATTTTCATTAAAAAAATGATATTGTTTACGATATGTACATACATGTTCTGTGAGTGAATCGAGGCTGGAGGTGGCTTCGTCAAAGATGATGATGGGAGAGTCCTTCAGGATGGCCCGCGCAATAGCAACTCGCTGTTTCTCTCCACCAGACAGTTTGAGACCCCGCTCCCCCACCGCAGTGTCGTAGCCCTGAAACCGAATAGATATAGACATATTTGTTTTTTTGTTTGTTTGAGTGACAATAACATAACGTATTGCAACAACTCTTGCTAAAAAATTCCGATGCAGTTCAGTTTAGGTACCTAAACTGAATCGCTAAGATTCGTACCATGAAGTGCATATGAGTGAATAGCGTTTTAATCGCATTTGGAAGAATGAACGAAAGGAACTTGCCTGTGGTCCGCGGTGTGAGAAAGAGATGACTTCTACAGTCGTTGCATAAGTGTGACTCTCTTACTTGAACCATATGCGTTGCGTTTCGAGGTTTCGAATGTGTTCGAATCCCGCATCGTTCATAATAATTTTTTTTTCAAATTTTATTTGTGTATTAATCCTAGATGTGAGGGTTATCACTTTAAAAAAACATAACATATTGTTTAGATTTACAAGAGCGACATCTCAAGTCAATTTCCTAATATGCAAATATTGGGGTTGAGCAGGCTATCAACTGTAAAGTAGATCCTGTAGAAGAAGCCACAACCTGAGAGAACAAAGCAAACAGAATTTTATAACGAGGCGGTACTCGAACGGTTAGCTCAGTTGGTTCGAGCACCGGCACGGAACGCCGCAGGTCGTGGGTTCGAATCCCGCATCGTTCATAAAATTTTGTTATTCAAATTTTATTTGAGTAAAACATAACATATTGTTAAGTAATGTGTAAGCATTATTGTGTTTCGGTCTGAAGGGCACCGTAGCTAGTGAAATTACTCTATGTCTCAAGTAGACGAGCAAAATTGTGACGCCGCTCAAAATATTGGGTTTCTGCAAGAATCCTGAGCGGCACTTCATTGTAATGGGCAGGGGTTTTAATTACCATCAGCTGAACGACCTGCTCATCTCGTCCATTATTGTCATGAAAAAAATAACTGCTCGGTACAACAAGCACGTGGTCCGAATATTCGGAATGTGCATACATAATATTTTGCTCTGTGGCAATGATTTCTCAAAAGTTCTCACCTTTGGCCAAGTCTTGACAGATTCGTGTAGTTCTGCCATTTGAGCAGCTTTGTACACCTCCTCTAGAGGCTTCGACAAGTCGCCATAGTGTAAATTGTGCAGCATCGTGTCGTGGAACAATACGCAATCCTGTAACAATGTTTATAAGATTCAGTGAAGTTACCTTCAAGTTACAACAGTATTTGTAAATATTAAAGTTCGTTAGTTCAATATACTAAAGGTTTTGGTCATTAACTATTCTACCCTCTATGCTTTGCAACTCGTATACAGACCAATGTAGCTCTTTTATTTTACTCTCCCAACTTCTCATAGGTCCACCTCTGTTATTTTTTCTGGTGCGAGGTTATCTACATAATATATTAATAATAGTACTAAAATCTATTGAAGTAGGCGTTACTTTGCAGAAATCCATAATTACACAAATGATTTAAGTTTTCTTTAGTGTTGATTCCGCCAATATTTGTTTTTAACAATTCGACACGTGTTTCGCCTCTACACCAGGCATCCTCAGGACGTGTTGTCTCGAGTCTCGTGCCAGATTTTGGCGAGACAACACGTCCTGAGGATGCCTATACAAATATTGGCGGAATTAACACTAAAGAAAACTTAAATCATTTGCATAATACTAAAATCATTTATTTTAGGAATACCACCCGTATAAATTCAAAACACATCAATACAGTATTTGAAAAAAAAAATCAATAATTTGTTAGTTACAATATATACTTAAATCTATGTTAGTTCCTATCGCTAATCCTTAACTTATAAAACTACTTGCAACAGTGTTAACATGAGCCTTGTTCCAAGTTCTCCAGGGGAACTGTCTAGTCGAAATGCCAATGTGCTGAGGAGAACATTAGTGGTACTGTAAGTTTTACATATTAAGTTTAAATATTAAGAATCATTGGATTGACTGTCCAAAAATCACAAGTTGTGGGCGTTATTAAAAATTGCTGTTCACAAAGCAAGCAAAAAGGAGGCCTATCTATTGGAACGAAGACAGTTTTCAATAGACTATACTTGATTACCTCTGGTGTGATTCGCGTACTATATGGTTGCAGATTCATAGATTTAATTAGATCCGTGCTAATTAAACTAAAGACGCAAAGATTCTGACAACTTAGCACATCACATGACACAGTTAAAAACTTTTGAAATTGTGAATGGTGATCTTGTAACCCAATCAAATACCCAAACTCCAGCGAGAATCACCTAGCGATCGACCCAAGGTCTTGCAGATTGACAAAGCCGCTAAAATGATAGCAGTCGTAAGACGTCCACTTACACGAAGACGACCAGTCTTTGTGCTATACAAGTGGAGGTAAATAGTCTCTAAGGTTGCTTACATCGCCATAGCATCGATTTGTTATTATAGTAAGTACCACACCGTACACATTATAAACCTAATATTAAGGGCATGTGCCCCGAACGGTGTCAATATTATTAATACTCAAAGCATACTGCACTAATAACCCTGACTTTTTCTATTATATAATTTGTTGCATCACTATACATATTATACTGTAATTGAAATGATTTTTAAAGCGATGAAAATGTAAATCTTGATTTAAAATAGTGGCAATGAGTTTCTTGCTACTTCTACTCATTAGCTCAACCCTTTACGAAGTAGCGGTAGATTCAATAAGAAAAAATATTTTTATTGACATTCATAAGTGTCCTTTCCGTGACCTACATGAAAAAAGTGATTTTGATTTGATCTATATCACCGACACGCTCATTCTTCAAACCGCAACTCAACTTTACAACCACAATGTCATTGTGGTGGCAGCACTGCCCAGGTGATCACTGTACATGTAAGTTCTGGTGGCGCTATAATAACGGTGGCAGCGGTACCTGCGGCACGATAGCGATGGCACGCCTCAGGCTGGCGAGATCCACGTCCCGGATGTTCTGGCCTGCGATGCGGATCTGTCCGGCCTGCGGCTCGAAGAAGCGGTACAGCAGCCGAACCATCGTGGACTTGCTGTCAACACAAGTACGTTTATTACTTAATTTTTAACATACAACTTGATTCCTTATCATTTGTATTTTATTATAAAAAGTAAAGTATTTATATTTACACCCAACAAAAATAAATTGTTATTTTATCTACACCCATGCTTTAAATCCTCTACACATATATCTATATATCTACAGATTCTAAGCCAGCTAGCTTATTGCCAACATTAAAGCACCAAATGTCCTAATAACCGTTACATCATCCAAACGAGTGTTGTAATGAAATTCAACACAACATTACAACACTCGTTTGGATGATGTAATGGTTACTAGGACTGGCTTTTTAAATGTTAGCAGTAAGCTAACTGTTTCAGAATCTTTTATAGAGGATTCATATTATGGGTGTAGATAAAGTCTTGTATGCAAGTGTTGATAATTAGGTATTTGAACACTCATGGTAAACCTACATTCGTGTTTTAATACCCCTTATTACACAACAGTTGCATAAATAACTATTACAATAATATAACAAAGTAAAACAATATCACAGCCATCTATGGGTGAACTTGAAGAGATGGAGTTATTTAAATCAAAATCTTCATAAGAAAGAAGCATCAAACAGTAGACAGAATTAATGTCAACCTCGTCAGGAGGTAAATAAACTTCATTTAAAAACTAAAACTTCAATACACTATTAATAACAAAACTCACCTCTTTTTATTACAGTATCTACTTTAAACTATTTATTATTACTGAATTATGTTGGCAAGTTCATAATTTTAAGTGCAAATGAGATTGACAATGGACAATGACTGTTATATTGTTTGATAAAGTCCTAGTTTATTTCAACTGTGAAGATCGGACATGCTAAGGTGCCATCTATCGCTCTTCAACGCTAAGTTGAAACCGGTAGCAAATCAGTGGCGCTACACGCGACAATCACGTGACGTATGTGTGAGCGCTAGACATTATCCTACACACCATCTCTTCCGCTTGCGACCTCCGTACGAGGAAGTTGTGTCCGAGACGTTCTCAGCCGCGCCTCGATTATTGAAGCCACGTTGGTTCCTGTAGTGCCGTGCACCCGTGGATGCTGCTTGTGACGAGGAGCAGTAGAGGCAGGTGCCATAGGCATTGTTCCTTTTTCACACTTGTTTTTATTACGCCTACCAAACTCCATATCGAACATAAACACATGTTCTTATTAAATTGTATTAATCTCTTTTAAATATCGTTGATTTTTTATATCTTTTCCCTATTTTTTTGGTGTATACCAAAATCTGCCAACTCCTGTGGTCTCCACTGGACTGGCGGCTGTCAAAGTGATTTTGTGCCTGTTTGATATTCGCCATTTTGGCGCTGTTGGCGATGTAGCGAGAGTCTGCGGTACTAAAACTAGAGATGACAACCTCAGCAAATATCGATAGATGGTGGGAAAAAATTGTGTACTTTATTACGTTGATTCTTGAAGTATAAAAACAGGAAACGAACGAAATTAATTCAAAATGCAAAAATACTTCCGCGTATTGTCCGTTGCAGCCATTTGTATTTTGAGTCAAAATTTGTTCTCTGGACGCTCGTTCTCTTCAAATCGGCACAAAAATTTTGCTGTAAAACTTATGGAATAGCCAGTCCAGTGGTTTTTATACAGGTCAGTGTATCTATCAGATATCAAGTATCTACGATTGTTCTCGGTCACACTACTCATACAATGAAAACCTTTCTAATGTTCAATGCTTTGCAAGTAACTTAAAGCCGGTACACTATCTGAGACTCTTTAAATTTAAATAATTATTGTTATAATAAAGGCTTTAATATTCATAGGTATAGCTATTACTGACAAATCCGCAGCCTTCATATTGGGAATAGAGAAGATTTCATCAGTACGGAACCATCTAGTACGAGATAGATTTCCACTTACCCACTGCCGGAGCCCCCTACGATGCCAATCTTCTTGCCAGCTGGGATACTGAAGGTCAGCTTATTGAATATCGGTTTCCCATTAACATATTTGAAGCTAATATCCTCGAAGTCTATGGTGGCGGTCTTCGCGTCCACTTTGAGAAAAGGAGCCGATACTTTCTCCTATCAAATAGAAGGAATATAATTCTAGTCAGATTCTAGCTAGACAGGCACAGTGTTCCACTCTGGAAACTAATTTTGGGGAAATAAATTATAAATTTTAATACTTGTTTTGAAACCTACGGCTGTTGGAAATATAAATAAAATTTTCAGGATGATACGATATGGGTGTAATGTACCCAAAAAACTACGTACACCTTTCTTAAAGGCCGGCAACACTCCTGTTTTTCCTCTGGTGTTACAAGAGAATGTGGGCGGAATCAATTAACATCGGGTGACCAGTACGCTCGTTTATCAATCAACTCTTCCAATAAAAAAATAAAAAAGAAATCTTATTGTCCATATATAGAGACATATTTGAAAAACGACTGTGGAATCGAATTTGACGTAAAATTATGGCGACAAATATCGATTTCAACCAATTACTTTCACTTGTTTGTTTGTTGCCTTGAACTATGTGACGTCATAGTACAGGCGCACCAAGTTCCAAAATGGCAGTAATGTATGTCCGTGTCGGTTGACTATTTAATATATAATTTTTTTAATACTTTTTAGCTGCTAATATTTTATTATTAATTATTATAGCTTTAAAAATAATATACAGACAACATATTCTACGTGGGAGAAGGCGATAGTAATTACTTTAAATATAACACATAGAGTATCTGTTTCTAGATAATGAACCCTCATTCTGGGGCTGGTTACCTTGACTCGTGATTGCACCGTCATGAGAGTGAACATGGTCTGCATGTCGATGAGCGCCTGCCGCACCTCGCGGTACACGGAGCCCAGGAACCCCAGCGGGATGGACAGCTGGAACACCAGCCCGTTCACCATCACCAGGTCGCCCACCGTCATATTGCCTAGACACGATCACATTGACAGGACACGAGTCTGCCATTGAGGCGGAGCGAGTAAATAACTCATTCAAGATAACACACAAATTGCAAAAAGATAGGTCCATATTCCTAAAGGCACTTCAAAACGTATAATCCTTGATAAAGTGTATTTCTGTCACTGCCTTTAAAACTGTGCACGAAAGGTACTCCGCTAGGATGGGAAGAGGCAATGTGATCTCTAGGACTATTTTCTGGCAATCGCTTAAACTTGTACCTAGTTAGAAACCGCTTATGACCCGTACAGCTTATTTAGTAAAACTCTGTGTAATGGAGGTGAGGAATGGTAAAGAATGTGAAGAATGAATGACTCATCTGATGTTGCAGGAGAGTGTGAGAGATGGTCATTACCAACCATCAGGTAAAAAAGGAAGGCAGCTAAATGGGTGCTCCAACAGCACCGTATTCTAGAAGTACCAAAGAATAGTGTGCAAGCACTTTCTGCGTTTCGCTTTTTTTTATGGAATAGGACAAACGAACGTACGGGTCACCTGGTGTTAAGTGATCCCCGCCGCCCACATTCTCTTACAACACCAGAGGAATGACAGGAGTGTTGCCGGCCTTTAAGGAAGGTGTACGCGCTTTTTTTGAAGGTACCCATGTCGTATTGTCCCGGAACACCACACAATGGAAGAAAGCTCCTTGAAAACCGCACTATGGAGGACCGCCACACATCCAGATGGTGGGGATGATATCCTAACCTTGTGGCGTGTCGTGCGAAAGTGGATTCTTTGAACGGAAAAATAATTTACTGGGTTACTGAAAGGAGGATGGCGAGAATGCATGTATATTGGGACCCACTGAAAGAAGTGGCGTACACCATGGAAACTTGTTAATAATTGTAGAACGTAACAAAACTAAGAAAAAAGCAAATCGTAAGCAAGTCTAATTAAGTGGGAGAAAAAAGATATACCTACAACTAAAATATAACCTAAAATTATTAAACGATATCTATTGTTCAATCAATAATTTGTATCTTATATGGCTTATTACTGTCTGCTAAAATATAATATAATATATATATGTGGAAGGTTGGCCAGCAGCTAATAATTGAGGATTCACAATTCAATATTTTTTCAAGCAGGTATCGAATCTTTTAAAAATACTTACTTGCTGATTTTAGTATCAGAAAACTACTTAATAATTACTGATTTGAGTAAGTATAGATAGTTTGATGGTGTCGGAACATCCATATAAAGAATGACTGTCATGTCAAAAAAATGTAGATGTCGATTGCGCAAAAGGTTCCGTTATTGCAAGATGGCATACTTTTTAATCCTACTAATATTATAAATGTGAAAGTTTGTATGTCTGGATGTATGTTTGAACTTCTTTAACGGAAAATCTACTGTGTAAGTGTAATTGTTACTTATGAATACAACTAGCGCCATCTCTTATCAACTAGCAAGCAAAAGATCAATACAATTTAATTTATATGGCAAAACAACGTTTGCCGGGTCAGCTAGTAAATTATAATAATTTATTTCTTTTGACTCCCATATCTTAGCGCCTCAATATTTTTTGTATAAACATCATATAAACTTAAATTTATAATTAATATAAACTTGTACTTGTACGATGCTTCCTTAATTTTTAAATTAAATGGGTCCATTCTCACCACCCTCCTTTAACATCTAAGTCTCAAAGTAATGTAAGCGGAGTCAGTCTTGTGTGGGTTGCAAGGAAGGGCTTCCATCAACCAAACTCCCCAATGATGAACGACCCGCTAGTCTCGTCTCGTAACATTTTTCTCTCACCTTGTGCAATTTCCTTAGCCGCCATGATCATAATTGCTGAGAGCCCCGCGCTGAAGATGGCGTGCTGACCGAAGTTAAGCAGCGCGAGACTGGACGCGGTCTTCAGCGAGGCTTCCTCGTACTTCTTGAGGCTTTCGTCGTATTTCGCTAACTCGTATTTCTCGTTGTTAAAATACTGTAAAAAAAATATAAATAAATATTTGTTATTATTACTTACAATTTTACACTTTAACGTTTATTTAAAATCAGTAAAGCGAGAGTCACTCTTCGTGTGTGAGTCTGTCTGAGTTGGAATTCGCCTTTGTCTTTAAAGGAAACAAGAAAGGGAAACTATAACAAAATGTAAAATTTAATTAATTTGCAATTAACCATTTTGATTTTCTATTTGTTGTTAAAAAGGAAAATATCCAGGCATCTTAATTATGTTCACTACGCTTTAGTCGAAACTAAAATTTGACAGACAGCAATAAGTTGGTCTTATGTCATACTAAAAGAAGTACACTGCTGGTTCACTACAAGAACTAAATTTATATTACAATTCACAAAGTATTATAGTGTTTCTTAACAATATGTTATGTTTTTAAAGTGATAACCCTCACTTCTAGGATTCATTCATGAAGCCACAACCTGAGAGTTGAACAAAGCAAACAGAATTTTATAACGAGGCGTTACTCGAACGGTTGGCTCAGTTAGTTAGAGCACCGGCACGGAACGCCGGAGGTCATGGGTGCGAATCCCGCAACGCTCATAAAATTTTGTTTTTCAAATTTTATTTGTACATTGTTTCTTTACTCACACTGTCATCCGGCTACATTTTAAAAAATGATGAATTAAACTTTCACGTACCTATAAATGACATTCACCCTGATAGAGCGATTTATATGAAATGTTTTAAAACAATTTTAGGTATTTCAGTTTTATTGTAAACAGATAGATACTAGAAGATATCTTAGTACTGGAAACAGTCAAGCAGTAGTGTGTATTTTTATTTTCAGTTTAAAGGGTAAAAAATATTTCATCTAACGAGCGCAGTGATGCCGCTCAAAATTTTGGGCTTCAACCACAAGATCAGAAGAACGTCATAAGAACTTCATAAAGGGAAATGAGACATTAGATAGTGAATAATAATTTATAACCTATATTTACCCAGAATTCTACGTGTATTTTCTTTAGTTTAGTTACGCACTTTCAGGCATATTATCCAGCCCCAATCACGCATCGATACTAAAATGAAATTCATCCAAGTATCGAAAATAAATATGTATTCATATTAATCATATAAATGTTTGCACTTACCGGGATTCGAACCCAGCATCCTTTACCGAGGTCTGTGTTTTTTTAGGGAAAAGGAGTACAAACGAGCGTACGGGTCACCTGGTGTTAAGTGATCACCGCCGCCCATATTCTCTTGCAACATCAGAGTTATCACAGGAACGTTGCCGGCCTTTGCCGGTGGTGTACGCGCTTTTTTTGAAGGTGCCCATGTCGTATCATCACGTGAAAGAAAGCTTCTCGAAAACCGCACTGTGGAGGACCGCCACACATCCAGATAATGGGGATGATATCCTAACTTGTGGCATTACTAACCACTAGGCTATTTGTGAATTACTGTAATGAGCACCTTGACAGTTTCGTAGTTAATGAGCGAGTCGACGGCCTTGTTCCCCGCCTCGTTCTCTGCACGGTTCATGTACACTCGGAACTTGGTGCGCCACTGCGTCACGGCCAGAGTGAACACGCCATACACTCCCACGCAAGTGAACGCGAGACCTGCCAAAATCCAAGCATACTACATATTGATGTAAAATTAGATATAAGATTGCGAGAGACTGGAGCCTAAACTAAGCCTTAATTATTACTAACACTATTTTGTAAGCGTGCAAATTGTGATAGATTACTTTGCTCTGTTAGTTATAACACAGGTAATATATTTTAATTAAAGATTAGTGTATTTTATTATATAATTTCTTAGATTAGATTTAGATTTTTGTTATACTTAGTTGTATGTAATTAAAACGCTTATTATTTGTGTCTAACTATCCGTTAAACAATTCTCAATTGATTATTGCAGACTTTCAAATTTTTCATACTTTTTTTTCACCGGTTTTAGTTTTTAACTCACTTTTAGATTTGTAATAATGTATCGATAAGCGAAATTAGCATGTAGTGTTTACCTTTAAATGATTTTGCATACCCTGCATATTTTTATGTAAAATCGCTGGTAGACAAATAAATAAATAAATTGTTCTAACAAATATGGATGTAATAATAATAATCATTTATTCAAGACTAATATATGGTACACAATATATGGTACACAATCTTTTGTGCCCTACCCTCTGCGGTTGGATACCCTGAGTTGCAGAGACTAGGTCCATCCGAAAGGTTATACATTAGTATACATAATTAGCAAACTCACTAAAAAGAGGAATGTGTGTGTGTGTTTTTTTTTTATTAAGTCTATGTTGGTATGTCAAACTGTGCACATGTGATGTATCCGAAATAAATGATTATTATTAAGCCATTAAGCCTATATCTTAGGATTCCAGGTTTTCCAACTTCAGACGTTTAAATAATTCCCATGCAAAATGTGATTTTATCAGTTTATTTATACAGACAATGACCTAAGCAATTTTTGTTGCCACCATAGACTGAATAAAGACTCATATAAAGGTAAGACAATCCTCCGCGAGCAATCGAAAGAGTAAGCGATAACAAACTCACCAGCAAACGCTGCTCCTCCTTTAAGTCCCAGGATAGAGGAGACCAATATTAGTTCAAACACAGTTGGCACAATATTGAACACCATGGCGGACAGCACGAAGTTTATAGCGCGGGATCCGCGGTCTATTGTCTGAAAATATACTAATACAGTATTTTCTTTGATTTTTTTTTTTTTTTTTTATGGAATAGGAGGACAAACGAGCGTACGGGTCACCTGGTGTTAAGTGATCACCGCCGCCCACACTCTCCTGCAACACCAGAGGAATCACAAGAGCGTTGCCGGCCTTTAAGGAAGGTGTACGCGCTTTTCTTGAAGATACCCATGTCGTATCGTCCCGGAAACACCGCACAAGGAAGCTCATTCCACAGCTTCGTGGTACGAGGAAGAAAGCTCCTTGAAAAACGCACTGTGGAGGGTTGATTAACGCGAGTGTTACACATTCTAAATAAAACACTTCTAGAGCATTAAAACGCGTGTAATTGTAACGGTTCTACATTAGATGTTTGCGTAGCAGTTACATTTTTATTTTAGTTAACCCGACGTTTTGAAGACCTTTCCAGATCTCGTTTTCAGGGGGACTGCAGATGAAGTGAGTCAAAGATAGTATTTGTCATAGCTGTCATTATGAAGTTTAGCGACATTTATTTCCTCGGAGGTGGTATTTGCTGTACACAGATGGTTTTTGGCACAATTTACTGACATTCTTCCTCTTCTTTTTTGGTATGTGTAGTTATGGGTATTAATTTTAATTTAGAGATTATTTACTTTTAACTAACATAAAAATGTAACTTTTACGCAAACATCTAATGTAAAACCGTTACAATTACACGCGTTTTAATCCTTTAAAACTGTTTTATTTAAATATACTAATATCACAACAAATCATCAAGGAAATATTCCAAACATCTTGAATCTAATATCGCACTTAATGTACTAAGTAACCTCTTTATATTATGAGTATAATTACATAAATACTAATTAATTAATGGCTTTGGACACAAGTCCTTTAAGCTATAGATACTATGCTTTGGGATGTCAACAGATTCAAAACCGCTCTTTCTAAAAAACAATTGCATCATAAATCTTTGAGTGGTTGTGCTTTTGCAGTAGCAGATGTGATACTATAGGACATTGATAACAAGATAGCTATATAGCTAGATTGGTGGCATCACAGCCCTGGTTCAATGTGTCACTTCAAGCAGCAGCTTACTGCATAGTTCTAAAGAGTATAAATAACCATCAGATTTTTTAAGCTGCAAATCAATCAGTCGTCAAAATCAGTGAGCAGTTTTGATAATGTGATAACTATCAAATACCTGTGTGGAATATAGTTGGTGGAATGAGGTAAAATTACCCCTTTAAATTTTACCCCCTAAAGAAGTTTGCGGTTAACCACTTAAAAACTATTATTGTCATATCCTGGCTGTTAAACAACATTTCCCTTAATGCCTCAACTAATATAGTTATCCTGGCTCTCGAATTGTTCAAAATTCAAATATTTTTATTCAAAATAGGATTTAAAATCACTTATTGAACGTCAAAAACTACCACACATTCAAAAGGGACTGCCTCAGACCTGAGAAGAATGGGCGCAAGAAACTCAGCGGGCTTTTTTTTAATATAAAATATGGATTACAATGTGATATCGTACAATAAACATTTATAATTAAAGAGCCTGAGGGTGTTTGCTTTATTCCCAGTCCGTGGTGTCATTAAGAAAATCGTTTATGCTATAATAACCTTTCCCACACAGACGTATTTTATCAATTTGTGGAACAATTGCTTCCATAAAAAATACTACTTATTTAAAACAAGTTTGTACTACCTTAGACAAAGCACCAGTCTGTCTCCCCAAATGAAAACTCAAGTCAAGATTGTGAAGGTGCGTGAAGACATTGCAGGCCAATTTCCGTATTGAATGCTGGGCCACTCTGGCAAACACTGCATTCCTCAGTTCATTAAAACCAGCAGCTGTTGCTCGTGCAATACCATCTAAAATTAAAAATTTAATAAATAAATAAATAATAGAAATATTATACCTATCTGTCAGCAAAGCTTCTCAACATATTTAGTAGATAAGTCTTATAATAAGGAATATTGGTATTAGCAAAGATAGATTTAAAATGTAATGAGAACAGAGTCACGGTGGGTAGGCACACTTGCTGACCTATAAGCTTATAGTGCAAGACACAATGACAAAAGTGAGACAGGTAATCGAGTGAGACAGGGATATGTAGCTTCTCTAGTCTCTGCTAAGACATATTATACTTCTGTCCCTGTCTCTCACATTATAATGTTATAGAAATTTTCCATTTTCATTTTCTTTGATATTTTGTTATAATTGTAAACTGTTAGCGGATAGAATACGTAAATATGAATATATTAATACCAATTTCGTTTATATAAGTTAAATAGTCGTCAATATCTATTGAAGGTTGATTTTAGTGAAAACTATGTAAATTGGTAATGTTTTTGAATAACTTTGTTATCAGTAAGCACGCTTTAAAAGGAATGAAGAATGCAACTCGGTGGAAAACCAGTGTTAAAACAGCTCCAGGTCTTATTCAACAAGGCTCTATTCGAGGGAGTTACTCCAGGTGCATGGAAAAATGCGGTGATAATTCTACTGCACAAGAAAGGTGATGTCACCAATCTTTCAAATTACCGACCTATTTCGTTACTCAACCATGTGTACAAGCTTTTCACCAAGGTTATAACAATACGGCTTACCAACAGACTTGACTCGGCGCAACCAAATGAACAGGCAGGTTTCAGAAGTGGCTTCTCGACGGTTGACCACATCCACACAGTCCGACAACTTATAGAAAAGTGTAACGAATTCAACCAACCCTTACCCTTTATAGATTTCGAGAAGGCGTTCGATACAGTTGAAAACTGGGCTGTGATTCACGCTCTTGAGAGAAGTCAGATCGACTATAGTGCGGCTACACTGCAAGTTAAGCTGCAAGACCTTACAAAACCGGTTCCCGTTAGGTGTGAGATGAGACAGGGGATATAATATCCCCAAAACTTTTCACGGCCTGCTTGGAGGACATATTTAAGCTTCTCGACTGGTCCAATAGAGGCATAAACATCAATGGAAATACCTATCGCACTTGCGCTTCGCAGAATATATTGTACTATTAGCCAGCAACTCTGGATGGCCTACAGGCTATGTTGGAGAAGCTGTATTCTGCATCTCTTAACGTTGGTCTAAAAATAAACAGTCTAAAAACAAAAATTATGAGCTGCAATGCCTAGGCTGAATATGTGACCGTGCACGGTCAACGGAACGACAGTGTTGCCGAATACGTATTATAAAGGAACGTGAGATAAAGCGACGTATTCAGTTGGGATGGGGGCTTTCGGCAAACTTTCCGACGTGTTCAGAGACAAACGAGTGACTTTAAACCTCAAGCTCAGCACATTCGAACAGTGCGTCCTACCCGTAATGATTGATGGAGCCGAGACTTGGACGCTTACTCGGCAGCTCGTCCACCAAGTCTCCCAAAAAGCTATGTTGGCGATTTCTCTACGCGATCGGAACACCGAAATCCGCAAGAGAACGGGACTAAACGACATAGCAAAAACCATAACTTCTAGGAAGTGGAAGTGGGCGTAGGAATGTTGGGAGACAGCCAGCAAGATGGACGGACGTTTTGATGCGAGCTGCTGGATGCGGAAAACCCAGGACCGCACAAAATGGTCTAAAATGGAAGAGACCTTTACTCAGCATTGGGTAGATCAAGGTTGAACAAGAAGTTATCAGTTAAGTCACGTAAATGTATTATATATTATTTTGTAGGGTTTTTTTGTGCTGTTTTGTAATATATAAATATTAATATAATTATTTGTATAAATAAGGAGATGTATCTCTGCGAGAGAACGGCGGAGCCAAAGTGAAAATTATTACCAATTGACACTCGCGATGATGCCCACTATATGGCATAGCTCCGCGACGGGTAAGCACGTACGAATGGAGCTGGAGCATTGGTGTCGGGAATTAGTTCCGGAATAAATGTGAAGAAACCGGCCAATCACCCTTGGGGTATATATATACCCTGGGGGTATATATTAAGCTAAATTTCGTTATTGACATTAAAGTGGTTTGATACAAGCTCATTATAATTATTATATTCATTATTTTGTAATTAATATCAAACGAAAATCACATGGATTTATTTAAAGCTTTAAAAGTTAAAAATAAATTTAAAAAAAATTGTATTTGGTGGATGCAATTACTAATATGAAACTAATCACGACCTTCATGTTCATGAAGCATCCTTACACAAACAATGAAGTCCAGCTCTAAACGTTTGATGCATCCAATATACGATAATTTATATTTATACAGTTAATTTTTTATTACTTTTAATGAAATAATTTATATTATTTAAGTATGATTCATATATTGGATGCAGCACCTTACAAACTAATTTGTTATGTTATGTTATTACAGCCATTGTTGCCGTTGAGTTTCTTGTGTGTTCTTCTCACAAGCTCAACTTTTTCCCAACATATGACAAATTCATTAATTTAAAAGAAATATTTGTAGGGACAATTCAAAAGAGCTTACTTTAAGCCTAATTGAATAAAATTTATTTGACTTTGAATATTAATGTTGCCTTAAGAAAATAAATAAATTATTGACAAGAAAATGTTGCGGTGGCTTTAATAGTGCTAACAATTATTACATCAATGAATCAAAATCAAACACTAAAAAATCAATACATACATCCAACTAATAAACTGAAAGCAGTTGTCCCCAAAGCCTGCGGAACTGTTGCCATGCCCAACAAAGCATCTCCAGTGGGTGTAGTAGTTAAAAGATTTACTTCATCCACAGCATATTTGAACAGAAAGGGTACTGTCACATTCATTACTTTGGCACCAAAAAGTAATGACAAAGACAGCATAACTCGGTTCCTTATCATTGGATTATCCTGTAATTAATATGAATAAATATTTTACAACTGTCTCTTGAGATTGCAACATGTGATTTTTGTTATTGATTATTCATTAAATAGGTTTGTATTACAGTCATTTCAACTGAGTAGACTTTATATTTCAAAAACTTCAATTTGGCGCTCATATTCTCAAATAAACTCTTATAATAAATAATTTTTGTTTTTTATGGAATAGGAGGACAAACGAGCGTACGGGTCACCTGTTGTTAAGTGATCACCCCCGCCCGCAATCTTTTGCAACACCAGAACTTGGTATAAAAATATCCATGGGCACCAGTCCTCGACACTAACATATGTGAAACATAGCGGCACCAGGCCGCTACTTCACGCCGGTATTCTGTGTGTGTTAATTAACCCGGACGAGTCTGGCCCGATTGTGCTGACGTCAAAAGACGGCAGCCTGACTTTCCACTTCTAAAAGGCCCTTAGTCGCCTCTTATGACACCCATGGGCCTGGGACTACCCTATTCTTTTTACGCCCCGGGGAAAGTATAGGGCAATTTGCTACTTTTGCTATCAGGAGAACTAAAATATTACAGATACAAACACAGGGAGGTTGATTTATTTCAGTTATTTCCATGGCCTTATGTCATATGAAATTTTTTAAGGGAAAGCAAATTGTTTTGCAAAAAAGGGTGATTATGGCAATCTATAATCTGAATTCTAGAGAATCACTTAGAAAACATAGGTTTTCTTACAATATCATCCCAATTCATTTATAATAATATATGAATCGTTTATAATGGAATGAAGTACATTCAAAATAAAGATGTACATACTATCAAAACAAGAAATAAAAAATATCACTATTCTTAGACTAAAATACAAAATTTATTTGTATGTCTCGGTGTGTAGTTATTAATAAAATTTAAAATAATTGTATGTTCATTCATATAATTACATGTCTAACACCTAAATTCCAAAAAATTATAATCACCTTATTCCAAAAGCCTACTTACTTTAAGATTAAAGAATAAATAGAGGATAAAGAAGTATGGAAAACAAATGCCCAGGGCATATACCTACCTTATAATAATTCATCATATTAAGTTTGTATAGTCTTATGAATGTAACATGAATATATTATTTTGGTTTGTATAAGATCATTTGTGAAAAAAATACATATATACAATAAACTAAAATGGCATTGCTTGCGGCAGTGTAGTGTGGCGGATTGTCTACTTCCCTCAAATATGTTTTGAAGGGAACAATGGCTGGTCCATGTGTCAACTTGTAATCGGATGCTGCTTGTAGTGCCTGGTTAAACTGTTATAGTTAATAATTCTTTGCATTGTACAACTATCATGTTCACAAAGCATCCTTACACAAATAATAAATTCAAGCAACCAGTTTATTTTTGTTTCTTTTTATGAAATATTTGATATTTAAGACACTTTTAACACTATTCATATATTGGATACAGCACCTCACACTAATATGTTATGTATTTCACAGACATCTTAAAATACTCTATTTGAATGAAAGGAGTGGCCATTGAATTTCTTTTTATGTTCTTCTCACGAGATCTACCTCTTTCGAATATATAGTAGATACAATAATAATGAAAACTCTATATTTAAAATTATCTTCAATTTGTTTAATGAATTTTTTTAAAGCTGTATTTTATTCATTTTCTCCTGATGATACAAAATTGAGACATAAATATAAACTAATAAATATTTTCTTAATAATATTTGTAAATATAATGATGAAATTACCTTTGGCCACACATATTCACTCATCCCCCGGACCATATCCATTCCAGACACTGGTTTTGCATCTCCAAGGTTGATATCTTCACGAGACAAAACAGATGCACCTGGATGAAAGCAGTCTCTCTTTTGGATACCTAAGGATGGGTGAGAATATCAGGATTGCAATAGGAAGGTGCACACAATGTGGGATGAAGAAGCTGTAACATAGTAAGGATTGTGGAGGAATGGAGATCTGCTCAGCCAGGCATTAATAACAAAATGGATGAAGTGATGGAAATGTGATTATGAAATCATAGCTGCAATCTAGATTTTTAAACAAAAAGGGTGATTTTTTAACTAAATACAATTCAATACAAAGAATAAAGATATTTAAACTGGTACTGTTTGCACTAGGTAGTGGTCTTGAAATACATGAATAACTTAATTTACACACACATGATTAGAGTTTATGGAAACATGAAATTTTGTTTAGCATTGTTAACATTCCACAACTTAAATTGACAAGGTCAAGCAAATATTACGCAATACAAAAGTAAAGTGAATTCAAAGGCTTACATATTTATTTAATTTATGAAACAATTATATTATGCAATTTGATATTTTAAAGTAAAATGTAATCATGATCTTACCAACTGGAATTTTCCCAGTTTTAGGTTTGTTTGCCAAAACTGCCGCCAAAACATTTTTAGCTGTATCCTGACCCCCTCCTGAACTCGTAGGCGATGATGAGTAATACTAAAATCCAATGAGCAATATATTTTACGAAAACAAACAACAATAAAAACATAACTAGCAACATCATATGTTTATTTTAAATACCGTACCCTATAAGTTGCAACTGCACAATAGTTACAGTACAAATTTATATGTGGCTTATTTACTATAGATAACTTGGTATTCCGAATTGTTTTAGTAAGTATAAAATGATTTTTTAAAATTTTATTGAATTTCCGATTTGATAGCAAAGCAGCCGCCATGCTTACAGATTGAACTTCATAGTTCCTCTGACAGTCAGATAATCTGACTTCTGACTTGAGTGTGTCAAATGTCAAATCAGATTATTATTTTTTTAAATTCACCCAGGCTCTATGTCTATAGACCCCACCACCTGGATGTGTGTAGCACTGTGGAGGAATCCACAGTGCACAGTGATTCCTCTGGTATTCCAGGAGAATGTGAGTGGCGATTAATATCCTTTGACATGTAACCCATCTCAACAGATGGTGGAATGAGTGGATGTTACTTTAATATGTATATAATATTATACTAATTTAAAACATAAAAGATTTTTAATATTGACATCACACATGACGGCACGTAGTTCTATTCGATTATGGATTGTTTGTTTGTTATTTCCAAATAACCACAACGATAGGTTGATTGGTTGCAAGCTTGCAGCTCTAGGCTCTGTGTATCTATATTTGAGTTTAGAAACAAAAAATGTAATGATAGCAAGTATTCTTAATAACTACGAATTTACAAGTGATAGATTCACTGTATGGTGTAACAATAAAAATTATACTATTTTAAGCAACAATAAAGCACTTACATGAATAAATTCTAACGGAACAGTATCGAAACGAACCGTTTGTTTTTATTTTTTCTGACTACTTGTGTCGCATAGCAGTGGACTGTACAAATTCTTTCATACTAACTTGGTACCCATAAATTAGTTCATCCTGTTGCATTTATCCATTGTATTTTATTTTTGGATCTAATAGAAACCTGAAATAGAATATTTTTATTTATTATTTTATTACACATAGTTATCATGCCCTTTAATTTATTATCAATAATAGGAACATGTCCAAACGTCGGTCTAATTTCCTTAATCTACACAAATACTGTTGTATATAAATACTAATAATAAATACCCGCTGGATGCTATTTTTATTTTACAAAAATAAACTTTATTTAACCCAGTAATGCCCGAACTAATTTATTATAGATTTTTTGTATTTTGAACATTGAATATTGTTGGAAGGTTTAAATCGCGTTATATTTATATTTTTGTTTTAGGTAATTTGGAAGTTTGAGAAAATACACGTGTCCATATGGACACGCTAAGCACTAGCAATAGCTAAAGAGACGAGATACTAAATTTCTCTTGAAGTGGTTAGCAGGTAGACATAACAAAAACAAGAGCTTATTATGGGAATTATTTATTGTTTATTGTGATATTATGCAAAACATGGAACACATAGGCCGACATCGCACATCATGCATTTTGTTCTTATAGCTGACGTCTTTTGATTTGCAGTGCGGGCCGACGCATTTCATTTTTTTTTTCACACTTTCGCACGTAATGTTTATGCCATCAAATTGCGCTGTGTCAGCTAGTTTTGCCGTAGATAGTCTTCCTGGACCATTAGCACCTACTCCGTAAGTTTTTAGGTAATTGAGCACAATTTCTCTTCGAAACTCCAGCTATGGCAACTTACACATGCATCCAGCATCCACGTAAATAGGGACCAATACCACCTCTTCCCTCTGATATGTGTCCTATACATATTTATATTTTCGTCCATTCTATCCACTCCACCCATATATTTTTATATTCTCCTAAAAGAAATGGTCGTGGTACTTGGATAGTTGCTTTTTCATTTTGGGAGTACCATTTGACTGTGGACAGTGGTTGAACGCCAACATTGTTGGATGCGATAGCACCGATAGAATTATCCATCAATTTTACTACAATAGAAAAATTCACAGTACCCTCTTAGCTTTTTCTTCATCATTTTATTTGAGGTCAACTTTTGACATCTCTGCAGACGGTTTTCCCGCACCGTACCTGTAGCTCCATACCCTTGCTGTATAAAGTAGTTCAGGAGGTTTATCATCTGCCCCGAAACTGGTCGAACTCGAACAATTTGAAAGAAGTAGGTACAACAATTGCAATGCTATGGCTAGCACTTAGCGAGTCCATATGGACACAGCAACTTCAGTGCTAAAAATCAACTACTAAATTATATGTAAGCAATCATTTATGCTTTTGTATACATAAATAAATAATATCTTAATAACTTTGCTCTTGTGCAAAAACAAAGATAAAATTGATAATTTGAAAATAATAATGACTTACTCTTTTCTCGGATCCATTTTTCACCGTAATGAAGAAAGGCGGCAAATATACGAAGATACCCACCGAACACAATTATTTATGACACTGACATATAATGAAACTTTGACATTTGACGGTATAATGTGAACAGTTATAAAAAGATGTGGTGTCGTGGGACACCAGGTAGGAACGAAGTTCCTTCGGCTTATGTAGAATCGACACAATTTGTAAAAAAAAAATATATATTGAAAACGTTAAACGTTTTAAAGTATTAACTTACAAGTGGAACCTCACTCTTGGATTTTTATATTAAACTACGGCTTTGGAAGAAAGACACACTACGGCCGACATACTGCCAACTTTTATAACTTTAATGGAGTCCGTATATCACACCAATTAAGTTTGAAAACAATAAAATCACAAAAATACTATTCGCTTGCTAATCGCCAACCGATCACATAACAGCTCTTGTTTGTTTGTTTCAAAGTTGACATTGGGACATACAATAAAATGGGTTACGCGATAGAGATGCAAGATCTATTCGTTTTATCTCAGCCTAAATTGTAGCTTGCCCTTTCTATTTGTAATGAAGTTACCGAAGCTAAGTACTTCTGGTAGTGTTAATATCTAACCTGAAAATTGCGCCCAATCCCGAATATGTAGCGAGAATAAAGAGAGATCCTCTTTCGCTACATAAAAGGGACCAGAAATTATGATAAAAAATACCAATATTCCACTGCAAAAAATAGATGTATCCAAAGCTATAGTTATGCAGATCATGGAGATTTTACCATAGGGAAATCTGCTTCTGAAATGGTGTGAGCAATCGCCTGGCGAAGCAAGAGGTAAACGAACATTTCCTCCACAGATGCGGAGATAGCGGCAGCCAGCGAAACGGCCAGAGGGGTCATATGGCTAAACAGAATTCTGAAGTTTATGGTGATTGAGGATGTCCATGCAGAACTTCATCTTGAGAGTAAGTCTGCGATATGTTTAGCCCATGACCCACCTTATGAAAGGCACCAGACGATGCACATCTCATATGTAGCGAAACAGTTGGCTGACTTTCTTCCTAACCTGCTATCCATGCGGATAAAAGAGTAGCGCACTCTTGCCGTAATAAAAAAGCTATTGTTCTTAGGTAATGCAGTATCTAGTTGGAGAGTAGCGGAGACCAAGCCATAATCTAAGGGACAAAACGTTACGATTATAGTGCTACTACTCTTATCATAAGGTAATGAAGTTTAAAAAAATATATTCTCACCTCAAAGCGGGTAAAACACGTAAATAAAACGCTATATGAGCGCTGGCATGGCCGCGGGAGGCTAAAAGGTGTCAATTGTAAACGAAAAACAGTTAAATGAAATGGTAAAGTAGACGCCAATTGGGTAGGTAAGAATAAAATTGGTTAGGCTAGGTAAGTTTCAGTTACCATAACCGATAAATTTACGTTTCCCCCTCCCCCCTTTCCCTTTCTATCCTCCCCATTTATAAGTTAGGGAGGGGAACCTTCAACAAAAAAGTAATTACCAATTCGGTGAGTATATAAATTGGTTAGGTAAGTTACATTAGAACAGAACCGAATTGTGGCTGTCCCACCCCCCTTTCCTTTCTCCCCATTTACACGTTAGGTGGGGGGGGGGGCTTTCCAACCCTTAAAAATAGTCATAGTTTGAGGTTAGGTTACAATACTATTTTTCGGGAACAGGCCATTACCTTAGAATGAGAGCAGAATCAGGGGTGAGGGGAATCCCCCTCCCTTGACTTGCACCTCATGCTAAGGGATACTAAGTTTTAACAGAACCTTTTTCTGGAAGTGGTTCTAATTTGAAAAAGGATATATAAAGTGTACAGAGTAATAAAAAATGTATCATGTATTTTTATAGTCTAGCCGAGCATTTTGGTAAAGAATAGTTGTTATATTTGTCTAATGAAACCTTGGTAGATTACAAACAAGAGCACTATCAAAGCAGAACTTTTAACACCATTACTGTTAATCCAACCATATTTTCTATTACCCTCATTACACATAATATTTTCATTTTCAAATGTATTGTCTATATCAAATAAAAAATGAGAAAGGAATGTCCATAAATACTAGGAATCACATCTAACATTTAATGAACTTCTCTAAAATTCTTATAAATTGACACATGAGCTCTACACAATTATTTAAAATAACACAATCATTATATGACTTTAATTTATTAACAGCAAGCTTTAAGTCATTCAGTTTCTCTTTAACCATGGGCTTGATGACATCTGTTAGAGTCTTATCATTCGATTGGATAGCAGCCGAATACAACAGTTTACTAACATTCACATCTTTTGCATAATAATGTTTTACAACCATCAACAAACCACATAAATTAAAACTAAGACCTCTAAAATCTATATACAAATCTTTGTATAAACCATGTTTGTTTATAAAATCTAATTGGTCTGAGGAAAGTTTGACTTTCATCAGATTTAGGAATATTTTAATTTTCTCAAATTCAAATGCCACATAATCTAAGTCATTCATGGGTAAATAAAAACCATACTCAGTCACAAGTTTTAAATTATAGCTATCTCCATAACATATAAAAACTTCACTGAACTTCTGAAAATTATTCTTTGTAAATATTGAAAATCTAACATCTGAAAACACATTTTCTGTCAATGTTTCGACAGGAATATTTTCTATGTTAGTATTAATTAGTAACTTTGTTTCATTTTTAGCAGTGGGACTATGGTTTATCATATCTAAAAAGGGGCACAACGAGATTTTAGTGCTATCTTTAACTAAAGCTAATATTGTATTATCTTTATTTGTTAAATTTATCAAATTGGATAAATCCATATATACACATCTTGTATTTACAGTAAAATATGCCCATTCATACTCTGATCTATTGAAATGCTTTACAAAATCTTTTACAAGTGTATTTCTACTGTTAGTTTCATTTAGAACAACTCGATAAATATTAAATGATGAGTCTATTATATCCTTCTGGTTATTAATCACAGCTCTTATTTCTGCATCAACCAAGCATGTTAACTCATTAGATAAAAAATATGGAACTGTGTATGTTTTGGGTAAGCTGTTTAAGTAAATGTGCCAAGAAGAATCTGCACCTTGTACTTTTAAAAATAAAATGTAAAAAGCTATAAGAGATTGGAATGACACACTCCTTTCAAACTCTTGTAGGCATAGTTTTTTGTTATCTATAAATATACTACAAAATAATGGATCTAGTAACAAAGTGGTTACATTAATTGTTGAATGTAAAGGAAGATTTATGAGCTCTTCTCCAGCCCGAATATTCTTTTTTGTGAGAACACCCCGGCCACTTTCTTTAAATATAGCTAGTTTTAACTTTTTACTACGACGTACACCTTGTTTGATAAGCCATGAGTTCAATCGTATTACTTCATCATCACAGCAACAAACACGGAAATGTTGTTTATTGTTCCTTTTCCTTCTTCGCTTAGTTCTGCCCATGCCCATTTACGTTTGTTTAGGAAATAAAACATTGATAGTAACAACTTCTACCTATAATAATTATTACATTTCACTGTCGTCACAAATTTTCTTGAACTTAGTGGTATTTTAGTTTAAGATGATTATTTAAAAATTTAACTGAATGAATATTGAAATATTTAAAGTTTTTTTTTGCCTTTTACATCCATCATAAATCATAATGATGTCAATCACAGATGTCGAAACTCGATTGTCAATTCAAACTGTCACCAAGGGGCATGGAATAATGTTGCTCACAGCTCAACTAAAAATTGAAAGCGAATTCGAACGATTGAATGTTGGAATAGTGCGTTTCATCAAATAGTTCCTATGCCGTCATGTTGGAAGTGCAGAAATAAGTGCTGTCACGTTACCCTTTTGCAATTACCCCAAATTCAGGGAGATTAAAAAAATAATATGATGAGTCGTCCCTATTAACTACTAGCAGTCAATATTTCAGTCCTCTTTATAGTTAAAGGCGTGGGAATAACTTTTAATATCATTAATATTATCTTTCATTTAATAAAAAAATTATGTATAGAATAAAAATAAAAATATTACAGGTTCAATGAGAACAAAACACGATTTTAATTTAAAAATGTTTATTTTCATAATTTTTTACAATGATAATTATATTCATCTACATCTGACATATTATTATCCTCAGCATCGCTATCATCAGAAGTATCAGTATCTTCGCCTACTTCGATTATGAATCTTCGTTTCGCTATCTATTACTGGGCCGTCGCTGTAGTATTGGTCTTCTATTTTTATGACGTGCTCGCATTCTTTGTTCCATTCCTCTGCAGTAATAGTTGCAAATGCATCCTCAGAAATTTGCAGTATTTTATTAGCTTCTTGGCCAACGTTTTTTTCAGCAACTTGTAGCTGTACCTACAACCAATAATATCAATTAACACAAATGTCTAATACCTAACTTGTAACGTAGCATTATAGATCGTAGAAATAGTAATCGTGCATAATAACTGTAATAAGCGTATGCCGAAAGATTCGTTCTGACAAGAACATTTTATTTTATATAACGTAGTATTAGCTCTGATAAGAACATTTTATTTTATATAACGTAATATTAGCTCTGATAAGAACCATTTCATAATGCTGTACAACAAATCATAGAATCATACAGATCACCAGTAGTCATCGCAGTGAAGTTTCAAGCATCGTACTTTCTCTCGACGATCGCAGACATACTCACGTGATCAGTCATATGCTCCGCGTTACACAACCGCACAGCAAGGCCAAGTGTCCTCGAATGACGCGTCGGGACTCGGGCGTCGATCGCTATTCATGCAATTTTAATCAATGAGCAACAGCCGTAGATGCGGAATGCTCATTGACATCGTATGATCGAGGTTCGACGCGAGTTTACACAAACTGCGATTGCATTAGTTTTAGAGCGTGATAGAACACATAATATTATTCTCAAATCTTATTGAATGAAACGTTTTACTATTGGTTAAAATATAAGCTCTAGTATTGGTGTGTATTTTCTGAACTTGTAAATATTTTTTAAGTAACGATTGTAATTGGATAACTAGTTTTAAGGATTTTGTATATATATCGTTTAACTTTTAATAAATCATATCTTCCATATATCTTCCACATATTCCTCACAGTCAAGCAGTTGTTTTATTTAATCGCCAAACGCTCAGTCTCTAAAAACTCGTCTTTTTAACACGCTCCATATAAGCTCAATTGGATTTAAATCACAATGATAAGGTGGAAGTCTCAATACTTTATGGCCATTCTTTTCCAACATTACATCTGCTTAAGCCATTTATTAAAGTTAACTTTATTCATTTCATCATGATAATCAGCTGATTTTGATTGAGATCTAAAAATTAGCTTAGCATTGGGTACAAATCCCATGGCGCCACCTGCATGAACGATAATCCAACGTGGGCCTTTAGAATCAGAAGATAAAACACCTTCTTCAGTTTCGCTTTGCCAACATTTTCCAGCGCAATTTGTGGCGTGTATGTGTGTCTCGTCTAGATATACAACTGGCCGCTGGGTTTCAAGACGATTTTTTCTTAATTCTTCCAGGTAGCGATGACGCCAGGCAACAATGTCGTATCGTTCCATCAAAACCTTTCTCTTGGATTTGCTTTTTTTGAAATATAATACCATAATTTTTATAATTCTCCACAAAGTGGTGCGGCTCCCTTTATAATCTATCTCATTTCGCATTTCATGCAATAGTTTTGTTAATGTAGGCAATTCCTTTGTTACAGACTAAAATTCATGTATTTTATGCCTTATAGCGCACAGTTCAAAATCATCCAGTTCGTGGGTTTTTCGTCGTGGGCCTCTTTTGCGAGGAGTAGTCACTTTAGTCGACGTTGAAGCTGCCACTTTACCTTCTTTAGTAATTTTCGTCACGGTCTTTCCAGATAATCCTAAAAGAAAATTCAATTTTATAAATTATAACAAGAGCATATCGTGTGTGATAAGAGACGTCATATCACACACGATATTTATATCGGGTGGCGTGAGAATTGGGGCCCTGACACTGGCAGCCCTATTTGACTTACCTGTAATGGCGGCGACTCGAGCTTGTACACATCTTAATGGAATAAGTGGGGCCTCGTCACGTTTTTCACGCTCACAAAAGTCTTTCACTTTCAACACCATCATTCTTTCACCACTTTTTAATGTTTTCGGCATGATTTATGATGAATCTCAATTTAACTTGTGAAAATCTGGAGCAGCGGCAGACCGTGTTGATACTTTTGACAACCAGTGCTACCAACATGACGGCATAGGAACTATTTGATGAAATGCACTCTAGTAAAAGTGGAGGCCATTGTAAAATTCCACTTGTAATTTAGATATAGGTACTTACGATAAATAATTATATTACCACGAGAAAATTCATGAAAAGAAATCCATTTGTGGGTAAGTTTGTTGATTTTTTTTAAAGAGGAGGACAACCGAGCATATGGGTCATCCATGTGTAGCATGATATGATGTTATGTTTTGAAATAAAATAATACTACAAATGACACGATAAGTTTTTATTTTGGCCATCGTTCTTGCACTTAAAGCACTAATCGGCATTTTTGTATTTTTTACGAGGTTTTTTATTCGATGGCTGTCAGAAACGGACGGTCATACGGTGCGCATATTGTCGGTTGAACATTTTCGGAACTGTCCAAAACTAGGGGTACACGTGCCCCGCCTACATGGACCTACTATATTTCTGTATTCTGTGCCCCCGATATGTCTTTCTTAAATTAGGTTACCTAAATATCTCCATTCCCCACCATGTGGATGTCTGGCATTCGTCTATGGCGCAGTTGTCCAGCAACAAGCTGTGGAATGACCTATATTTTAATAAAATAAGAGTGTGTGTTCTTATGTATACGCGTTAGAAGTAATACTTCTTTGGCGTATGAAAAAAATTAATCAAATTTTAACAAATAGTTAAGATCAAAGATAGTATAAACACTCAGCATTTAAGGTTAATATAAACAAGTATAGATTTTTTTTTTATTTATACATATTTTATGTAAATGTTGTTAATATACCAGTAATAAATCAAAACGAAAAAAAATATATTTTTAAGATAATAATGTAATAATTTTTAACTAACGATGTAAATAAATTATACATACCGACAATTAACCTCAAATCTATAAATGCACTCAAAGCAGTTTATTTAAATCAGTTTTATCACTAATATTCAATATTTATAGATATACTAATAAATTATAGGTAAATACTATGACCGTCGTATATGAAACTGATTTAATAAAAACACCAAAATAATATTTATTTATTCACACTGTTGTGAAACGTCAAAATCATATGTTATCTGTGAAAGTTGGCTCTGGTCTGTAATTTTTTCAATTTTGACAAAAAATAGATCATATTATAGTTTTTATTCGTGTAATTCATAGCGTGTGCCGTGTGTAAGTACACATGAACACATACTGAAATAGCTATAAATGATGGAAACAAAATAATCTAAAATGTGTGACTGTCCAAAAAGAAGTGAAAAATAGACTAAAGACTAATATGGCGATTGGCAACAAAGAATCATATATATTATTATACTCTTTGCAAAGTATAATCCTCTAAGTTTGAAAGCGAATCGTTTTTTTCTAAGAGAGTTTCGGCTGGTTCCACAGACAACAGAGAACTTTAGATTGATGTATTCTTTGGGCAGGTGGCAGCTATAGGTAGTCTTTAAATACTCTTTGGTGGCAGCGTTTATTTTAAAAAAAATTAACGGACGGCTGAAATTGAAAAGCGAAACGAGCGAAATTTTTGAATACTTATTGAGTATCGAGTGTTGCTAAAACTTAAAAAGATATATTTAGGCTTGCCTGTGTTTCTGTTTCTAAATTCGTAATAGTATTTATATGTAAAATTCTGAAAACAATATAAATTTCGTTAGATTGTGATCTTTGTTTGGTCCTTTTAAAATACCTACAGAATAACTAGCGTGTTGTTTATTATGTCTCAGCAACAAACAAAAAACTGTATAACACTCAAAGGTTCAGCTCAAATAATTTGTGAATATTTAAGTAAGTACGGATTGCTTCAATAATATATTTATGCCGAGTTGTTGCCGAACACGCGGTTTAAAATTGGAAACGGGTGTTCAGCTAACGAATAAAATTGTTTTTGTATTTTCAGAGTTTGCAATAAATTCAGTATTATTTCAAAGAGGCTTATATCCACCGGAAACATTTAAGGCTCAACAGCAATATGGTATATCGTTATTAATATCAGAAGATCCACAAATCAAAAGTTTTTTGGATAATCTTTTATCACAGAGTGAAGGTAAGAAAGACTAAATTTTTATTTCTCGAATTAATATTGTTTTTATTTTAACTAATATTATTATTATTTATATTACTATTATTTTATATAAAGACAATTATCATATTAGACTTAACAGGATTGCCACAGCCCACAGTGCTCCCAAATATTGAGATTCATGGCATTAATAAAGATAAGATGCCCTTCCTTTATGAGGTAGTTATAAACTGATTTAATTGTTTATTGAATATTTTTGTTTCAGTGGGGTGGGGAAAATCTTAATTTTTTTCTATTAAAGTACACATGTTGTTATTTAGTAATAAGATTTATTTAATAATAACTTAATTTTCATGTCGGTGGTCCCATAGGTTGAACCATTGCCTCTAATTATGTAGCCCCCTGTTCAATCCTTACCTGCCGCATACCAATGTGTTTTCAGTTTTTGAGTTCATATGTATATTCTATTTGATACTTTATATGGTTGACAACATGGATTTCAATGTCTATGTCATCAACATAGCCCAAATGATTGCCAAGCTGATTGTGCATAGTTTGACGGACAGATGACTGGTGGGGCAGAAAAGTCCTCAATTGGAGACTTTGTACCAGAAGATGCAGTGTTGGTAGACAAGATAAAGTAAAGATGGACCGACAATATGGTCAAGATCGCCAGAATACATTGGATGAGGGCAGGGCAGAAGCGATTGTCATGGAGATCTATGGGGGAGGCAGTCCAGTAGTGGACATCTTCCGGCTTGTTGGCATTCTTCTATTGTTACAAGAGAGTATGGGCTTTGGTGGTTACATACCATCAGGTGACCCTTATGCCTGTATGTCCTTGTCTTTTATTACAAATAGTAATAACATAGTATGTCATTTATGTATCAAAATAATATCATATATCAAGATATCATAATATTTCACATAATACGTCTGATTTTCGAATTTTCCTAAATGTTGTCTATTCTACTAATAGTAATTGATTGTGATTAAAATCAAAACTATATGATTCTGATAGTTTTTTTTTTCAGAATGGATTGTAAATAAGAAAGTATCCAAAATATCATTAATAATTCTAAATGTTGCTAACAAAGAAGTTTTAGAATGTTGGGACTTCAATGTACAGTATGAGGAAGGTGATACTGCATTATCAAAAGAGAAAAATGAAACTGTGGGAAGTAAGGATGTCAAGAAAATAAAACAAGAAATAAGAGATGTAATGCTACAGGTTGCTGCTACCATATCATACCTACCATTCTTGGATTGTAGGTGTTCCTTCGATGTTCTTGTTCATGCTAAAACAGATTGTGAAGTGCCTGATATGTGGGCCGAAGCAAAACCAATAGAAATAGCAAATGCTCAGAATGTACAGCTCAAGTCATTTACTACTAGTCTGCATAAAATGGAAACTGTAGTTAGTTATAAACTTGTTGATTAGATTCAATTTTATTTTAAGCAAGATTAATTTAAGAATAATAAATTTTATTTGATAACAGTATTATAAAAACCTACTAATAAAAAATAATAGTTAAAAAAAAACTAAAGAACACACTTTATATAAAATTCAACTAAAAATAGAAAATAAATTTAAATTGAAAATAGTGTAAAAAAAATATTATATATTTCATTATAAAAAAGCGTGGGATGTAAAAGAATTATTATTTTAATAATATCTTAAAAAGCACCCCACACTTTTTTTATAATTAAATATATAATATTTTTTTACACTATTTTCAATTTAAATTTATTTTCATTTTTTAGTTAATTTTTTTAGATTGAATGAAGGGATTTTAATATTTGCGAATAAAAATATTTTATTTATATTGAATGATCACTTAATTCAGCTAGCCCGAGATCCCCGAACTAGCTCTTATAATAATTAGCTCAGTTAAATCACACATTAATAATTTATGATGGAAATATAAATTCACCGCCATCTATTTGCTTCTAAATGAATTAGATACTTTAATTTTGTGGAACTGTCTTGATATGTCGCGCGTTTCCTTTGTAGTTTACAATAAATTATTAGATGGCGCTTATTAGTGATTTATTTATTTAAAAATTATATAAATTAACAAAAATCATATTTTGCAATTGAAAAATTGAATAATTTTATCAAATTAGTGTAATGTCATCGGTCCTCGATAAATCTACAAAGTTTGAATGAAATCTAGCTGTTTAAAGTGGGTCAAAATCGCGGCCAAAGAAGTCGTTTACAAATATACAAACATACAAGTGAAGCTAATATAAAGCGTGTAATATTGTGAATTTCTTATTGGTGAGTTTATTAGATTATGAGTTAAAGTTGCATGTACATGTAAAATATTATTATAGATGTAATTAGGCTGCTCTATTATAAGGAAACAAGAATTAAAAAAAAAAAAATTTAAACTTCAATAATTGTTCATAGCTGACACTGTTTTGGGTAAAATTTTGTCTGAATTTGGGTTTTTGGGGAAAATTTTAGAGATTAAACTTTAGTGTGACCAGTGAGACTATTTCATATCTCTAAATTGTTTTAATAAATTTTTAAATAATTGTGAGTTATTATTTATGTTATACTTACCTTTGTTATATTTTCTTAAAATATTTAATCATAGATCTAGGAACATTTAGTTGTGCAAGGATATAAATGAAAAGGCAATTCAAATCATTGTCATCATCATATTACAACAAGCACTTAAAAATAGCATTATAGCTAGAATAAATAGCAGTTTCCAGCAATTAATACTGTACAATATAATTACAACTTAATAATATATTTTATAATAGTTATATATAATATTTAATTTTAGAATTATGAGGTGGCATGTAGCATTGTTCTTGGGATGTTGTTAAAATATTTGATCATTACTTCTCAAGGCCAAATCTTAACATTAGGTACAACTAAATATATTTTATTAAATAACTTGAGAGCTAGAAGATGCTGAGTAGCATTGTTCTTGTTAAAATAATTGATAGTTATCACTCACAGCCACATCAAACTACACCAGTTTTTGGAAATAACCTATTTAATTTGAAATAAATTTTTGTCACCTGTATTTGTTCACACAACTTCAGCAATAGTTGTAGATAAAATGGACTCATTATAATAATAGGTTTCTTTCGAAAAACTGAAATTTAGGTGTACCTACAACATTTTTGATGAGCTGAAGAGTCCAATGAAATTTGAATGTGTGCATTTCTAATAAGTGGGCACTTACCTACATGGAAATGTTTCTTAATTACCACTTCTACTTCGTATAAAATTTGATAAGGTAAAAAATTAGCTAGACATATATTTAATATGAAAATGTTCGGTGGGATATCAGTTTGCCGTGGGTAGGTAGATGCCATTAGCAGTTTGCACTTTACACTACTGGTAACACTCAGTATCAATGAAACTATTAGGGCCTATGGACTTACATCCCGTGCCACTAAATAAATTAAAAAAAAATGAAAATATTAGGTTAGAAGTGAGCAAGATGTTCACCCGATGGTGATTTTCCCTAGTTAGCCAAAATATCGCGATTTTCGTTCATCACCTTGAGTCGTAATTAGAGTACAGTAATTTCACTACGGCGCGATTTAAACTGAAACATGAATACCTACTGTTTTGCGGCAGAATAAGGCACCGCTGTAGCTACTACCCATTTAGCTGGCATTTTGCGTTAACACATTATTTAACTGCTAAAACACAACATGTTTTTTTTAAACGATACAACTGTGCTATTAACACGCCATGTGTATTAAAAGCGTCTATAAATCTATATTCGGCCGTTCCCAATATACTATCTTCAGATAGAGATAAATTACTACCTTCTGTTGTCAGTAATTAGCTGTCTATAATCTGAAGCTGTCGCAATATACCTGATAAGTCATTCTTATCGCCTTATATTGGGACGCGTGAATTGCAATTTCCATACAAACTTGTATCGCTGGTAAGCTATACGTCGTCCCATTGACAGACAGCGTGTACGGATAAGGCGAGTTACCGTCGATAAGTTTATTGGGACAGAAAAGTCAACGATTTTTATCTCAAGTAAGAGATAGACTGAATATTGGGAACGGCCGTTAGTGATTGACGCCGCACAGCTATATTGGACCTAGTATCTTCTTTTATTAACGCGAGTATTAATAAAATACTTTTTAAGGGATTAAAACGCGTGTATTTTTACATTACATTTTTGCGTAAAAGTTATAGGTACTTACATATTATTATTTTATTTGACCCGACGTTTCACAACCTTTGCGGAGCACTTCAGTGCCCCTGAAAACGTGCTCTCCAAAGGTCACGAAACGTCGGATTGAAGAAAATAATAATAAAATGTGCAGTATTTTATTTAAATATATTAGACCTTTATAGGGCTAAAAGTGATAGTATGGAGTATCCCATAGGTAAATACCATAAGACAGAATATATAAGTAAGTACCTATATAGTTAATATATGTGTGGAAGTTAGTAAATCCAATTTTGTATTAATAAATAGGCACTTTAACATAGTGTTAACTTGAGTATTTTTATAACAACTATTCATATTTATCATAGATAAGTACCTGCTTCGGGTACGTAGGTACATGTGTAAATCGTGGCTATTATGTAAGTAGGTATTAAAAATAACCTACACATAATTATATTAAATATATTAAGGAGCCGTTTCACAACTTCTGAGTAAAGTAGCCGATTTTCATTGGCTAGATAAATTAATGGCTTCATAAAAGTTCCAGATAAAATAGCACTTCTACCACTATTGTGAAACAATAAAATCAATTAGCACATAATTGAATTCCACTTTCGTGTCACGAAATTTGAGAATGTCAACTAATCAATTGTCATGAGCTTTTCATAATTGTCCAAAAGTCATAATATAAACAAACCATTATAGTAGAGGAGTCCATGCTGGGATTTCGGGATTTATTCGAGTGCGTCAGAATAACATAACAGGGACAAAATTGCACCTTGTGAAGTACTCCCAACATATCGGCCCTGTACATTGGTTCGACCCAATCTTTTCGTCTAGAGCAGCCGATCAGACAAGTTAAAAAATTCGATCCTTAGGACAACTCGAGCGCGTCAGTTTGAGGTAAGGTAAGTTAGTTTTAAGCTCCTCGAAGACGTAGGCGCGGCCGTGTACATCAAACCGCTGCCACTCGTCTGACGATTTCCAGCGGCCACAACCTAATATAATACGATTCACTCACTTTGATAGAAGCCCGACGAGATAGTCCTCGTCCTGTATTCGTTTAACACTACTCACACTCACATCACAAATCACACACCTACAATAACACTACACACAAATAGTCACACACTTACATACACTCACACATACATACATTTATCACCGCACTCGCCGGCGAGTGCGAAGTCTCTTCAAACCTAGAGTCCACTCGACTAACAGATATATTAGATCGTTAGTGATGTTTTCTCCATCCAGCCTAGTGAGCAGGCGGTCCGAGGTTCGAGTCTCCTTCCGAGACGCCCCGCGCCTGTGAGCTACATTTTCGGCCTCCAAGGCCCCCGCCCGGCTTCGCTGTAAAAGCCTTCAGGGCTATCAGCACAGAGGAGGTTTTTAGTCGGTAGGGGGTGTTTACACCCGAGCCCGACATATGGGCCCCGTTTCGGGGTCTTCAATACGTAAATGTATTTTACTCCTCTCGAAAAAAAAAACATGTTTTAAGCAGTAATGTGTGCATGTCAATAATCTAACAATTTGAGCGTTACTTAAGGAAAGTACGGAAAGTCACAAAGTCTCAAACCATTTTTTCCATTTTCAAAAATCGTTCACAACTTTTGGACACGTCGAAATCAGCATTCTTTTGAATAGGGTTCACTTAATATCTCGTCTCAATGACGCCCTATATAAGATTTTTTTTTTCTATTTTCTACCCCTTCGCATTGCCACCTCCACCATGCAAACAGGCAGATTTGTTTTTTCCGTTATCAGTAACACGTGGGGCGCATACACTATTAACATCTGAAGCGCTTGAGTATTTCTTTGTGACTGTGTTTTTACATTCTTATACACTCTCCCCCCATCAGTGACAGGGTACACGTCATATAAACTTTCTTTTCTCTTTGACATTTAATCCTCATAATCCAATAGGTGCCTACGACGCTCGAGTAAATCTCTATTTAGCTCTTGGGCGGGAGCTACTACTAGGGGTAGGGGACTACTAATAAATTGACATTTTTGTCAAATGTTTGTCACTATGTGAGGCGATCAACCAGATAACTATGATACATGCTAGTACATCTATCCTATAATTAAAATGGCGCTTACCTGGTAGGTAACACTATTTGAACATTGTGAAACGCAAATGATGTCTTTATTCGATACATAAGCAGCAAGTAACCTATTCGTAACTTTACTTGGACATTGTGAAACAGCCCCTAATACTATTAATATATTTAATTAGGTACTTACATAGTTAAAATGTAACGGTAATTTAGCATAGGCAGTACTGCGAAGATATTTCTCACTCTGTCTTCTTCTATTGCCCTAAGTCAGAATGAGAAAAAACACTCCTTAGCGGCTGTTTAAAGTTAGCGGACCATTATGAATAAAGAAGTTATTATTAAGGTTAATGTAACACAACATGAGAACACCAGAAGTGATTGAAAGTCTAACTTATAGCAAAGCTTATACCTTACTGACGAAGTGTAGACAAAACCGTTCTGAGCAGCTTTATTTACAATAATTACATTTTGCTTATATACAAATACCGCATTTGTGTTTTGGCAGTATCATGGTGAGCCATATCCAATATATAAATAAATAAAATAATCATCATAAGTACATACATATATATTTCTTATACTAATATTTAGTTAAAGGTCGGCAATGCTGTTGAGTATCTGCTGGTGGGGCAAGAGGTCAGATCAGAGATCAGGTGTCCTACACCGGGTCCAGGCCTACCTAAACTCTTGGATGAATACGCGTATCAGATTAATCTTAATTTAATGGTCATTTTTATGTCTTTATTATGTTCCCTATCACATTATTAAATTAAAATCATATTGAAAAAATTAAGCTTACAGCGTTTGTAACGTAGGTAAACCAAAAGTTATAATTTCAAATTTCCGTTCCTATACCAATCTACGGCGATTATATCAATTATTATTGTAATAATAACAGCAACCCTTACAAATAAATATTGATAAACAAGCATTCCATTTCATATTTTCAAAATCACATTAAACAGGAATGATTTTTATCCGAGTCTTCGAGTCTTCAGTCACCATAAACGCTCACCTAAACCTGTAAAAAAAATTTGATATTTTAAAAGTTGAGTTAAATCCCTATCTAAGAATATTGAAGAAATAAATAAGAAGGATACTAGGTACAAATATTTAACGGAGATATTTATTCGAGCAATAAGTTTTATGATTTAAAAAAAATTGTGATTGAGTAGTTATTTGTAAAATTATTTATTTATATCTAATTAATTGTGTTCAAACTTATTCTGTCGCTCAATTGTTTTGATTTAAAGGTAGATTGTTTGGCCAACTATTTGTAAATGTGATTCGATAATTGAAGAGCTTTACGATTTGCTCAACGAAACACAACGAGGATAATATCCTTATGCTTAAATAATATCGTAAATAAGTATCCTTGTTTGCATAAGTGACGCAGAATAAAGAATTTTTTCAGAAATGCTCGCACGAATAAACCAAATGCTAATTTTAACATTGATATCCGAAATGAATGCGGAAAAAATTAAATACAGATTAAAGGATGTCCAACTTTTTGCTGCATTTAATTTTTTAGGTCCGTTAAATATTCCTTTTAAATTATAGATAGGTGTGATTCATGCACTGTTATTTCTCACAACAAATACTAAGTAGGTAATGATTAGTTGCAATTCCCATTCAATCACAAAGCATGCTCCAAAAATTAGTATTGAAAGCGTTAATAATTCACATTTCAGGTATGAAAAAATGTAACTTTGTGACGAATACTTAAAACATCAATTAACTTTTGTCTTCAATTATTATAAATATTCAAATGATTTGAGTTTTCTTTAGTGTTAATTCCGCCAATATTTGTCTTTAAACAATTGGACACGTGTTTGGCCTCTACACGAGGCATCCTAAGGACATGTTGGGTCCCCAATTGTTTAAAGACAAATATTGGCGGAATTAACACGAAAGAAAACTCAAATCATTTGAATAATTATGGATTTCCGCAAAGCAACGCCTACTTCAATAAATTTTCAATTATTATAAAGATAAATGCGTAAAAATGTTACATTTCTTCACAGAACAAAATGAGTGCGGATGGTTTTAGTGCTGGTTACATATGGATAAGAGTGCACAATTAGAAATAGTTTTGTCAATACGTACCATTTTCCATTTTATTCCATTACAATTCAGGGAAATTTGGGACACTTAAGAAAAATAATAAAAACAAAGTTGTAGCCTTTCAATTAATTCCAACACTCATTCTTTTATTGTAATTTTGGTATTCTTTATTATATAATAACACAATGTGTTGCTTAATATTTGTTGTGAGACATATCAGGAAAAGCACAGTGACGTCACGAAAGTTCAGATCTTTAGAAAATTAAAGGTTATTTGGTTAAAAAGTAAGGCTATGACGTCACTTCACCTTCATCAATTGCCTATAACTCACATCTATAATAAATAAATTTTCTAAATATAAATAAGTGTAGGTACTACAGGAAAACTTTATACAAAATGAAAGTAACAAGACCACGTATCCGTCAATAAATATACGGTCCCATACAGCTATAAGTTGGATGTAAATCTATTCAAAGAAGTACTTAGGTAAGTATGCCCCAAACAAACATTCATAATATTTCTATCATCACTATTATTAGTATGTTTACATAAAATTTTCAAATCGCCTCTTGACTAGGTAATTTAACTATTTCAACTAATCATGTTTTTAAGAGATAATATATATAGAAACCTATAAAAAATGAATATAATACTATTGAATCTCGAGGTCAGAGATAAGCCTACTCTTGCATAGAAGGATAAGAATATCCATTTCAAAATGTACCTAAAAATCTTAACCTATTAGATATGTACAAAACTTGTAAGTCTCTTCATCAGAATATTACATACTAAAACAAGTTATAAAACCTTATGCGTTAATAACAATACATTAATTTGCAAAATTACAAATTTAATTAAAATATTTACAACATAAAAACTGGGACTTAATTAATAGTCTTCAGATATTAAAAAAGAAAAATTTCATTGCAAACGTTGATAATTTAGTGTATTTACATAACTTAATGCATAATTTCACTGGGCCAGCTATAGGTACAATAATAACTGTATTTTATTGAAAGCGAGAGAAGAGAGTACATATTACATATCATAGTTGTTTCTAGAATCTTCATGTTGTCTCGTCTACACGAGCAACAGAGTTTCTTGAAGTAATCACGTAATAACTGACCCTCACTAAAGTCGATATTTAAAAATTATTTAATAAGATTGTCGAATATAAGTAATATGGGCGATGATTATTATTTAAAAAAATTGTAATGACAATTGCAACAGTCATTTAGACATCTATTTTTTTTAAAACAAGTGATTGCAAAACATTCTGTTTTGAGATAGTATTTTTTTAGATTGGGATACAATTTGTGTTAAATGTGCAACAGAACTGTAGCTACAAGCTATCTATAGAGTCTAACTTTCATAACGTTATAGGAACATTCTGTAAAAGTGACTTCCATAAAAATAATGATTATGTTGTGAAAGAATATATTTTCCAATTTTTCACGGATTATATACATTCTTCGTATGTATTGTAAGTGATAATAATATCGATATGCAATAATGTAAATAAATATACTTAAAACTATAATTCCATCGCAAACTCTACGAATAATCTTAGCTAACTTCAGAGTGCTGTGCATATCGTTGGATCATTAGACAATTTGAACGTGTTGCGGCGTGTTTTCTATCTTAAGAAATAGGTGGGTAGGTAATTAGCGGTAGTTCATTCCCTAACAGTAGTAGGAGGTGGAGAGGCCCAGTTTGCATGTGTAGGAATGATACATACTGCTCCTGTTCGACACGTCCTTGTTCTCGCAGCGCTGCCCGTTGAAACCTTCAGGACATCTGTAATATAAAGTCGGGTTTTTATTACTGTTTTAAATGATTGTTCATAGTATGTATTCAAAGTTGATTCAATTAGGCTTAAATTAAACGCTTCTGAATTGTCACTATAAATATTTCTGTAACGGTCACTCTTTTCAATTAAACAAATGAGTTTTGTATTTTATTAGTCTCGTTTTTGTAATTGCTATTTTATTTCTTATTTCTTGTATTGATATCATGTATATCTTTATTTTGAATATATTCATTCCTTCTTTTATAAATCATCCATATATTATTATAAATAAATTGGCATACTATTGTAACAATACTATTTGTTTGTTTGAAGTTATTTCTAAGGGATTCTCTAGAATTCAGATTATAGATGGCCCTAATCGCCCTTTTTTGCAAAACAAATATTGTTTCGATATCAGCTGCTTGCTCCCATAGCAAAATTCCATATGACATAATGCTATGGAATTTTTTAATCCGTCTGATGGCTAAAGTACAGGCACTGAGTTTATTTGAGATTGCCACAATTTGAGCACCCCATTGAAGTTTTCATCTATTACGATTCCGAGAAACGAGGTAGAGTCTACAACTTGTAAAGGTTCCCCATTTAGTATTATACTTCTTGATACTTTTTTGTACATTTTGGTATGGAGAATTCAATGCATTGTGTTTTATTCGCGTTAAGTGACAAATTATTCACCCTGAACCATTTAGATATGTTTTCCAAGGGCAGGTTTATTTTAACTAAATTATGTGATTGTCTGTCAATATTATAAACTAATGAAGTTTCGTCTGTGAAAAGAACAATCTCACATTCTTTCGAGGCCACAAATGGCAAATCATTAATGTAGACTAGGAATAAGAAAGGTCCTAGGATTGAACCCTGAGGCACGCCCTATTATTATATGTAAATGTGTCCTTAGCATATAGCTTTTCTCTACTAACCACCAAGGCATTAAAAATAAAGTGGAACCCACGTTCTAGTGCTCTAGAAGACACAGGGCTGGTGACATAGGGTTGGAGTATTGCTCTCAACTCTGGTCTGGTGCACCCCAGTTATCAGTCCAAACCATTTGACCGCGTGCAACGCAGAGCTGCTCGAAATATAGGTATGTGGAGCGTGTGTGAAATTTTTTGAGGAACTTTCAGCAAATAAGACCATACTATAGAATCAGCGCTTCGATGCGTGATGTTTGCACTTAAATACGACATGTGTACCATTTAAAAAGCGTGTACACCTTACTAAATAGCTGGCAAAGCTCCTATGATTCCTTTGGAGTTGCAGGAGAAATTAGTTGGCGGTCATCAAATTTGAATTAAACAGGAGCCAAAAACCAAAATGTTATGTGCGTGTATTGTGAGAACTAACTTAAAAAAAATGCACAAGTACAAAACTTACTTGCAAGCCTGCTCTTGAACAAGTTCAAAGAATAAACACGTGCCTCCATTGAGGCAGTAGGAGGACGGGTCCGGCATGGGACACGGCGCACCGAGCATCGCTGGAACACAACAATTTCAAGTTATACTAAGATATAAGATACACACTATAGCTGAATATTAAAAATTGGTACGCTATACTATCAAAAAACTAGCTGCATTACCGTGTGTTGTTCAACAGTTATCCCACCTTAACATTTTTAAAATTGTATGCCCCCCATACATCATTTTAAACCTTTCAAAATTGTTTTTTCCCTTAAGAAAAATAAATGATAAGATTTAGGAAGAAATCACTATGAAATTATTATGAAAACATCGTAAGTAAAATTTCAAAACATAATATAATGAAAAACTAAAATCCAATATAATTTTAATATTGATTTTTCTATCTTTTCTATGAAGATGGAAACGGTAGTAAAAGTTTCTTGCACATTCTTGGAATTTAACTTTTTTTGTTAAATTTGAAACCGATATATATCTAGCATTGCAATTTAAATAACCCAAAGCGAAAGTGTTGAAGTCGTGTCGAATAATTTTTGAATGCCCCTTTAACAATCAAATTGCCCCCTTTGGCTCGTGGGCCCTTTGGGAAACACTAGCCTAGACTCCACAGCATTGGTTGTTACATAATATGTCTATATATTACAAGGAATAACTAGTGCGCCTGTCAAATTACTAGATGTTTTGCAACTTTGACAATGAACGTATTCTGACGAGCATGTGTGTGTAACTAACTAACGTGAAATGAGTAAACTAACGAGCAATGTCACGTCGCATACCCTGCAAATACTCTGCCCCGTGACTAAGCCACCAGCACTGCATGGTACTTCATAAGTCATGAATACTAGGAAGAGGCTGACTTGAATTAGTA
Source organism: Leptidea sinapis (assembly GCF_905404315.1). Lineage (NCBI taxonomy): Eukaryota > Metazoa > Arthropoda > Insecta > Lepidoptera > Pieridae > Leptidea > Leptidea sinapis. Next base: position 6,647,031 of record NC_066292.1, on the reverse strand, counting down.
AGTCTGTCGAAAGGCAACGGTAAATGTACGAAATACGTTTGATATGAAATTCAAAAGATAATATTGATATTAATAATTATTTTTTTGTTTTAATGTTGCAATGTAGAACGGTACTCCACACAAACCCAAGTGGTTTATGGGTGCTATTGTATTGTACTGCGGAAAACAACTACGTATACCACTTAATATGTGTGATATTATATTTTATATTACCATTTTACATTCAATTATACAAATAAAAGTTAAAATAACAAACTTATCATCCGAAAACCGCCTCGTATGTATAATATGACCTCTGTTCCTTAGCCCTAACAAAATCGAAACTTCTCTTAATTCTTACAACTCAAATTTATAGTTCTAGAATCAGAATATTTTGACCGAAATTGACATCAAGTTTTTAGGAAAAAAATTATTTGATGTCGTTTTTAAAACTTATTGTTATTAAAATATATAAATAATAAAAGGTTTCGAATTAGGTGTGAACCCAAAAAAATAATGCCATCAAAAACATAACTTATAAAAAAGCAAAAAGTCTCTCAATTCAATTCCTCTACCATAAAATGTGAGATGCATGTAATAATACCAAGACGGTCAATTTATTTAGTCTTCCTTCTATCTTAAGTTTTACGTAATTAGCTAACCTTATCATCTTATAGTGACCATATAAATATTAAAAATCATTTATGTTTTAAATAAATAGATTAACTTGGCCCTTGATTAAAACACTTAATACTAATTGTATTTGAAATTTGAAGCTTCTATGTCTGCTAGAAGTGCCTTAAACTTTTGATGATCGGTCAGTCAGTCAGTCAGTGAGTGACAAAATTAAGAAACTTTCACTAGTAATAATTTATATACTACTGGTTCAAAATGAAATCTTATATCTTTAAACGGGCAATTCTTGTATATATAATATAATCTTGTATATATATAATCTTAATCTCGGAAACGGATCTAACGATTTTAATTAAATTTAGTATACAGGTACTTTCGGGGGTGAGCAATCAATGTAGTTTCGATTTTTAAAAATGTAGTTTTATCCGTGTTTTAATAAGAAACAGCTACAATTACATTAGAATACAAAGGTAAATTTCGCCACTATATACAAGACTGTATTACTGTGTTAAATAAACTGTGTTCTCTTCTACCTGAAATTCAGGCTTCTAGTTTTATCCACAACGAAGTTATAGGTGGTCGAAAATGGCCTGAAAGAGCTCCCGTGCCCCCGGATAAATCTCTTTGCCAAAAGTGTGAAAATTGATTATAACTTCTAATCTCTATTAGAGAATATTACTTATATATATACTCTTATTTACTTATTAAGGTAAGTATAAATAAGTACGCTGTACGTCCTATATCAGTAGGCCGAGTGCTATTATAGTAATGCGTGTAAAAAGTGATACAGTTGCATACAAATAGAACAATGATGTGGTTTCAGTGAACACACCGTTCACGATCGTAACTGATCGCGTGTTGACAGCTTTGTCGGTTCGCAGAATGCTCGGCGCCGGTTCCCATACGCACGACTATGTAAAGTGAACCGGTGCTGCTGCTTGGGGACAGTGATACCATCCAACTTCTTCTATGGAGCTAATTATAATGAAGGAGGAAGTTTTAATGATTTCCGTTTGGAATTCTTGTCCTCCCAAATGCTGGCTCCTTTTAGCTTCTTCTTTTTTTAAGTTAAACTTCTTTAGGCGCGTTATGAAAAAAGGATGAGAGTGAAATTTTAAGATGCGCGCGCATCACTTTAACACAAAAGTTACCACGGTGAAGTTGGTTCCTAAAATTTTGTGACATTTGCGTTATTCGTTATTTTTTTTTTGGTTTCTTCGTCCATTATTAGGATAGGCAAAGGGTTCAAGCCCGTACAGCCGTATCCGTGACATAATAATTAATTGTAAAAGGCATCGTTGCAAGATTTTTACAATTTCTTGATCTTTCTACAAACGCACGAGCACGAGGAATAAATAATTTTAAGGATTTTTGCTTTGTTAGGCCAAAGAAGTATAACTTCTTGCGTGCATACATAAGTACACACACTTTTTTCACTTAATAGGCGAAGAGAAATTTCATCGCTAACCGCAACAGAATGTACATCGGGGACATAAAGTCCTGTGTCCTGTGGTGACGGGTTGCTCGAAGTGGTAGATATTTGTTTTATTCTGCAGTGGCCAGTGATAGGTTTTTGTTTAAGCAGAGCGTTTTTATTTTCAATAAAGGCATAGAATTATTAGATTGTATTTTAGAAAGTGTGTTGCCTAAAATTTTTACGTCTACCCGTAGGCGTAATAGCTAAGTATCCCCAAATTACGGAAATATATATGTTCAAAAACTGGTTTTCCGTAATAAGATAAAATATTTCATATATTATTAAAAAATCAACTTTGGGCAGCAGGAATTTGAAGACTATACTAGATTTGGACTAAGAGCATAAAAATTTTTGTGAGCCTGTGTTCCAGGAACATTGTTATATACAGGTAGTTGTTAAGTAATGATGCTAACCTCCTAACTGTATCCCTTACTATGTCTGGCAGCGGCAACACTCTTGTAATTCCTCAAAGGTAGGAATTATTAATTGATACCCCACGCGTTATAATAGGGACTTCTCCTTGTCATATTAACTTTTGCGTGACGTCGGCAGGCAGTGATTATCTTGCACTTTAGTTCCTCCTTGTCCAAAATAAAGCCAGCGAACGAGAGCTCTTTCGTTGCTATGTTTTGCCATTGGTCGTTATTAACGTTTTTATTTATGTGACTCGACGTTTCGTTCTCTTTCCAGGTCAAAGGTTGACAGCAGTTGAAAAAGTAATTCTCAAGTTGTTTTAAACAAGCTAAGCGTTCTTGCGCTCAGTTCGGTGGTAATAGATCGATGGGTTCTGGCACCATCAACTGACGGTTTCCTCTTCTATCTTTGATGTGTAATTTGAAGATTAATGGATACCAGTTTTTGGATATTTTTCTTCTTCTCTATTATAGTTTTAATGTTTTTTTTATAATATCAATATCCTCCTATAGGATTTTTATTTAATTGTGTTATACCCGCGTGGATGAATAAAAGAAGGTGTACTTACAAGTATCAGGAGAGTTAGACTCTGGCGGTAGTACGCTCACATTGGCTGTGGCGATGGCAGGCGGTCCCACGGCGCCCTGCGCTCGACACTCGTACCGCGCCGAGTCCTCGCGCCGCGCGTGTCTTATCACTAACACCGAGCGCCTTCTGAAAACATTCCCCCCGTCTTTATACAACATACTTCTAAGCAAGCCTAGAAAATATTTATTTAAAGTTTATTAATTTAGAAGTTTGAGTTTTCATAGCTTCAAGAAACTGTACAATTGAGTATAACGTTTTAATTTCAAGTGTTTCCGAGATAAAGGGTCTTATAGACAGACGGACGGACCATAAAGTATTCTTAAAAAGGGTTGCGTTTTTTTCTTCTTTTGTAGTACGGAACCCTAAAAATGATATAAATAGTATTTTTTTTAATTTGTAATAGAACATCCATTAAGTACATCGACAATTATTTAGTTGTTTATTAATGTTGCAACAGAACAAACCATGACTTAAAAAGTTATCTCATAGAGATGTTCATACAAAAAAAATATTGAAATAAAAATAATGAAGAATCACGAATTCAAATTAAAACTATTCTATCTCTCAAATTGGACCATAATTCCAATCGCCAATTCCGCGGTTATTTGGGGGGCCAAGCCAAATTGGCTTCGAAGAAGCTGGTCGTCCGTAATAGAGCACGGCAATACTTCAAGCCGGCCCACATTCTAGCGCTCTACAAAGCGCAGGTCCGGCCACATATAGAGCATTGATGTCATGTCTCGTTAGGCGCTTCCCAGTATCAGCTCGAATCACTTGACCACGTGCAACGCAGAGCTGCTGGAAGTATGGTAACCCAGTGCTCTGTGAACGGCTGGATCACTTGGCGTTCCGCAGAGACGTCGCTTCATTGTGTCTTCAACCGCATTTATCACGGGGTTCCAAAGAGCTCTTTCACCTGATTCCTGCCCTCCAATTCCACCTTCGCACAACACGCTACAAGTTAGGTTATAATCCCCACCATCTAGATCTCTGGCGTTCGTCTAAAATGTGGTTTTCAAGGAGCATTCTTCCACGTACTACAAAGCTGTGGAATGAGCTTCCTTGTGCGGTGTTTCCGGGACACGTACACTTTCTAAGGGCCGATAACGCTCCTATGTTTCCTCTGGTGTTGCAAGAGAATGTGAGAATAAAAGAGAATGCAGTATAAGGCGCTATCTATAACTAGAGAGAAAGTGGGGTTTCCCTATTAGTAGGAATCAACCTACTTCAAAATTATTCGCTCTGTATAAGAAGTCCCAACCAAGACCAGAAACCAAGTGAATCTGAACTGAAACTGGGCGCCATTTTATTGATTAAGTAGATAGAGAAATTAAGAAATAGATTTTGATTAAAGTCTGGAAGAGATCGTTTCAAGCGATAAGACCGCCCCTTGCGTATACCGCTATAACTATAATTAGCTTAAGACCTTTTCATACATTTTTATTTGTAAGTTTGTATGGTATGCAATAAAATAAATAAAAATCAAAGAAAAGTAAGTAATGAATACTTATGAACACAATATGTTCGAGCGATTGAACATAAAATGTACCGGGTTCTATTGAGATCAATAAGTAAGAAGAATTTCCACCATGATACAACTATTACATCATACATTAAACGCATAATAAACTCATTAATAAGTCAAACGACCCGTGAAATTGCTCACTCGGTATACTTCATTACAATTGTGTCTTAATTGGGTCTTCTTTGCTATCTCTTTGTCTAAGCAATAAAGATCATTTGCGATTATACATACCTACATAGGGCATTGACTGTCATTGGATAGTCGTCGGTTAAGAAGCATTTACACTGTGCTAGTACCTTATCTGTCTTATTTACAAACGCGTGTAAAGTTACTCCAAGTTTAAAATTATTTCTCCCTGACATGTAATTCTAGAGTGACATAGGTTAGATAAAGTCAAAATGTTTTTAATTTGAAATAAATTTACGTCGCATTTATTAATAACACGTTGAATATTTCGGAAGTTATGAAATACATTCATTTTGTTATACAATAGGAGAAAAAATTAGTTTGCTAAGTGATCTCTGAGATTATGCTATCAGCCAGCATTAAGGTGGGTTTTCTTCACCTATATCATATTCACCTTGAAACATCGCAAAAAGAAGTTGATTCTACTGTTTGTTCGTATCAAATTCGATATCGACTTCATAATAAACAATTTACAGCGACTTATAGTTGTTAAAATATATCTAAACATATATTGACATTAATAAATGTCTTTTATGGATATTATGTTAATAAATATTATGATTCTCATTATTCTGTAATAGTTTATTAACTTAAAACTATATTTTGCTTCAAATATTCACATAGATGAGGTTATCTTTGACTAGAATAGTGTAAATCCTCCTTAAGCATGCACAATGTCTGCAATGTGTCGATGCATGGCAATCTAATGTTTGCAGCAGATCAGGTCAGTTTAGTGGATCAAGATCGCCGGCTTATTGATTTGTTAATGAGGACATCACGTGTGCGATAATCTGGTGATTTGAATAGTGCGTGTTTGTATTCAAATGAATACACAATAACAGCTATTACAAAAACCATTTCAAATATCATTCGTATTACAATAATTATACCATTATTGGTATTTAACAGTTAGCCATTTTAGCTGGTACAGTTTTGGTAGGACTTGCTTCATATTGGACTCAGTTCACATTCAAATATTATGTATATTCTAAGCTAGTTGACCCGACGGACGCTGTTCTGTCAATAGAAAAAAATGTAAGTATTCGGGAACAAACAACAACCAAGAATGGTCCTTCCAGCAAGTCTCGGCGCCGGGTCATAAACTCGGTCTACGCAGTCTTGGTTGGTAACGAACGTTTCGTTTCATCAGAGCTGAGGACTGGCCGTCGTCATTGCGATCTTAATCCACTGGATTATGATTTATGGTCAGTTTTAGAGAATACGACTTGCTCGTTGGCGTTTACCATGATAATTTGGAGTCCCTAACACAACCCGTACGATTGGCAGGGAAGAATTCTCACATTAAAGGATTGCAATTGCGAATGGATACCACTTCGAATAAGCTTTTTATATTTTAAATTGTTTTATATTTATGTATTAAACTATAAAAGTAATAAATGTTATTTGCAATAGAATTTTTTTTTCTTTGTTTCAGTATTTGTGGCAAGAAGTGCTCAACACCAAAAAAAGTAGTTTTTCATAATATGTGGACAAAATGATAATGCGGGTAACTCGATAATAAGTGATCAGCTGAAGCTTTCTTTATAGGGGGGGGTACAGAGGACAAAGTAGCGTGTGGTACCTCATCGTAACTGGCTATGGACTCTTACTGCACTAGGACCGTTGTCGGCTTCTTAGTGGGATGTATTTACGCGCTATCTCTGAAGGTAAATGCGGGATGCAAGATGTAGTAAAGAGTACAATTAGCGGCATTGTGCACGCCACATAAACAACAGGTGGCTCGAGCAGAAACATTCGATTAGATTGCCGACTCTCGTGGGGTAATTATTCCAAGTTGCTGTGTAAATGCTGTAGTAGAAGGATGGGTGCCATTTTGTTTCTGTTACCTGAAGCTCTGCACCCGGAACCTTCTCAAGGCGATGTCGGCGACAGGCCGGCCGTCCTTGTACCACGAAATCCTAGGCGGCGGTCGAGCGCTGGCGCGACACTCCAGCTTCACACGGCCGCCTCGCGTCGCCCTCACTGACTGCATCTTCTCGACGCGCGCGGGGCTACCTGGTACAGGGGAGAGGGTTGGTCAGTATAAAATACAAAGCACACACGAGCAAAGAGCGACCACAACAGTAAACATCTTAAATAATACCGATAATATGTACCTTATAGAAAAAGACATCAAACAGCTCAATGTTCACTTTGCTATCGATGTAATTCAGGCGCCAAACTTTAGCTCTTTGTACTATTATATACTCTTTGGCTTTACAATTCTATATTTAATCTATGTATACATAATATTATGTATAATATTATTTGTTTTTTTGTTGGACTTTCCAGCGATCATAAACATTTGTACCTATTTAAAAAAAAATCTACTTGATTCCTCCACGTGTTCCGGAGAGATATAATATATCGGATTATATAAAACCTCGTTGGCGAAATACAGTAAGTTATGTTATTTTTATGTTACTAAATCTACCTACTCTCATATTACATTGTTATTGAAATTTTTGTAAATATTTCTGAACGTATGAGATGTGGGTAGTTAACAAATCTAAATATTCCTCAAATCAGTAAAGAGCACAAAATATTATCACCCATTAATTAACTGTTAACAATTGCATTTAAAGCTTGCCAAAATGGCGTGTCACATATTAATCTAAATACGAAACATAACATTACGTGGAAAGTGACTTCGTGAAAGACATTTACCTCAGCGGCGTCGCCTTTAAAAGTGAACTAAAAATAAATTCCTGTCATTAGGCCAATGGCCTTATTATTTCATGTGACGAGTTACAAATGTAAGTATAGAAATAGTCTGTAATATCTACACGATCTATTCGTTAAGTCCTATCCGAGGATGACAAAAAAATTGGCTCCGTTTCAGCTCTATGAAGAAGTTTGTAATTCATTGACGATATTTTAGTCTGATCATATTTACGCCCGCTGTTTTATGCTATATTCTGGAATTTTTGCGACTTCATTAGTAGCAGAGCTGTGTTTTATGTTAATGGTAAGCATTATTGAAGTTATACTTAGTTAAGTTATCTTTAGGCGCGTTATGAAAAAATTATGAGAGTGAAATTTTAAGTTACGCGCGCATCACTGAAACTCAAAAGTAACAACAGTTTGCGTCATTCGTTATTTTTTTTTTGGTTTCTTCGTCCATTATTATGACAGGCAAAGGGTTCAAGCCCAAACAGCTGTATTCATTATTTCATAATTAATTGTCAAAGCCATCTTTGCAAGAATTTTACAAAATTGTTCTTTCTAAAAACGTAGAATATCATGAGGAATAAATCATTTTAATGATTTTTGCTTCGTTTGGGCAAAGAAGTATAAGTTCTTGCGTGCATAGGTAGTACATAAGTAGACACACAGTTTTTTATTGTGTTTCCAAATCCATGCAATGACTGAACCCGAATAAAAAAAACTTACGTATTTTGGTAGTGCAATTAATTATATTTACTTTCCATACTCATACACTGAATATATATTTTTTGGGTTCTGCACCCGAAGGGACTAACGAAGGAACCCTTGCAGGAGCGCTATCTAAGTCTCTCGTATCTCTCCATCAATCAAATCAAATCAAAATCGCTTCATTCATGTAGGTCACAGAAATGACGCTTATGGATGTTAATAATTTTTGTTCTTATTGAATTGACCGCTACTTCGTAAAGGGTTGAGCTAATGAGAAGAAGGTAAGTTCTTGAAACTCATTGCAACTCTTTTAAATAAACATTTACATTTTCATCGTTTTACAAATAATTTTAATTACAATATATGTAAAGTGATGCTAAAGAATACTCAAACATCATATGGTCAATGACTTAAAGCAAAGTAATCTGTCTGTCATCGGTCTGTATCCCATAATCCTCATTAGTTAAAATGCTGTATTTAATATAGAATGTCTATTACTTTTGCCGTTTTAAGAACAAATCGTAAAAAAAAACAAACATATTTAAGAACATAGAAACCTAAGTGTCAGAGTCCGCCTCACCCTCGATCGAGTGTTTCTTGTCAAAAACCGTATTCAGATATATTATACCACAGAAAAGAAAAAACTAGTTTTTCCGTCCCGTGTCTTATACCAATAAATTATCAAAGGAAACATTGATAATAAACCTATTTAATGAAACGATTCATATATTTATTGTAATTTTTACTATTTTCAAAGGCAAAGTTAAACAATTTATCAAGTAGGTATATAAAACATTTTGAATCATCAGTTAAAGTTATTTATGCCACTGTTGTGTAATAAGGGGTATTTAAACACGAATGTGGGTTTATCATTGAAAATAGTATCACATGAGTGTTTTAATACCTAATTATCAACAGTTGCATACAAGACCTTATCTACACCCATAATATATATCTTATATTCTGAAACAGTTACGGTACTGCTAACATTAGAAAAGCCAGTCCTAATAACCATAATATCATCCAAAGGAGTGTTATTATGAAAACGGATGATAATGTAATGTTGTACTGAATTTCATTACAACACTCGTTTGGATGATGTTACGGTATTTAGGTCATTGGGTGTTTTAATGTTGGCAATAAGCTAACTGTTTTTGAATCTTTAATAGAGGATTTAAAGCATGGGTGTAGATAAAATTATTTACGTAAAGCTGCTTTTGTTGAAAAAAATCGGCAAGAAACTCAACAATTCTCTTACAATACAAATAGTACTTTTAAATAATGACAATAACGCAAAGGTCAAAACAATTAAAAACTAAATAACAATTAAAATTTACTTATAATAAGCTATTTTAAGGAATTAATTAACAACTTAGCATAGAAACAGAGTTATTATAGATATCATTATTCGTCGTACCAAACAGTTTTATGATTTATTACGTGTATACTCATGTACAGTAGACTATGCCATGCATATCTGAGTAACATTATGACCTATAAGTCTATAGAAGCCCAAATGCGTAATGTGTTTTGGAAGGTGTTTGTAAAACCTCAGCAGTGTATGATTTTGACATTACTGAGTCGGAAGAAATATCTTACATAATATCCTTGCATATCAAAATTATGGTTATCAGACTTTTTTAGCCTATATATAACCTAACCTATGGGTTTTTAATCAATCACATTTCAGCACATAGTTATTTTTTTATGACAGTAAGAGACGAGACGAACAGGACGTCCAGCTGATGGTAATTGATGCGCCCTGCCCATTATAATGGAGTGCTGCTGAGGATTCTTGAATTATCCAAAAATTCTTAGTAGCACTACAACTGTGCTCGTCTCCTTGAGACATAAGATGTTAAGTTTCATTTGGCCAGTAATTTCACTAGCTACGGCGCTTCACGGTAGAAAAGGGCACCGTTGTGGCAGCCATAATCTAGCCGGCATCCTGTGTAAAGGAACCTCCCACTGGTTTTTATATGTTATTACTAGTTTTGTAATAGTATAGTAGTAGGTATGCAACAAACCTTTAAATATTAGCTACGTATTTGCCAGTATATCAAAAGCGCACTCGACATAATATCTTCTCACCCTATTAATACGGTAATTGAAACCTCTTTCTATAACAGATGAATTTATTTAAAATAAAAAAAGTTGGAAGGGAAGTCTCCTTGCTGCACGATATCGCATCGCGCCTATTAGAAGGTTTGTGTAAAGCCCTTCTGAAGAATAATTGAAATACCAATTTCTTCTGTTTATATTTATATACACTAACTAACTGACCCGACAGACGTTGTTCTGTACATAATAAATAAAATATTGTTTTTTATGAATTCGTCAAAAATATTTCATAAAATCATGAATTATTTCGTAAAAATATGCTCCTTGTTGTTATAATGAAATTTTTTCACAGCACAACTGTCAAACCGTGCGTCAATTAGTTGGAAATAAAAATATTGGTAATAAATAATTGGTTCCCAAACGGAAATAAAATCTATCATCTCTCAAGTTGGACTAAACTACACTCCATGAAGTAATCCCAATTTCAATCCGTTCATTAGTTTAGGAGTTCACTGGACACAAACATCAGGACATAGGATTTATATATATTAAGAAATTCTGTCATACGGAAGTAGACATCTGGGTTGTCTGAACCTAATCATATTCTCTCGTACTCCTGCCAATGCAGTGACGTCACTTGCCAAGCCTCCTACGTACAAGTCCCATTCATAACTATTGTGAAACATCACCGGGGCGCCAATATTCAGTATTGCTAGTTTTACATTTAAAAGAAATGAGTGTCTAAATTCATACATACAATCACGAAGATCAATAAGATCACTTTAATTTCTCCACTTTTTCAAGATTTAATAGAACATTAATTTATATTTCAATACTCCAGGAACCAAAAATTAAACAGCGTTTATCTTCCACAGTATAATCCCGCATAATCGCCTTTTTTGGACACGTATCGAGACGTGGCAGCCAGTCCATAGAACGTCTTATAATAATAATAATAATAATAATAATAATAATAATAATAATAATAATCATTTATTTCAGGCATAACCCATAGAAAATACAAATTAAAATCAAAATTACAATTAAATTACAACTAAATCGAATTAACTAACCATGCAAAAAAATTAAATTAAATAAATTACAAATTACTTACTTATATTAAATATCTTATTTTCTATTTTTATCAAGATGGATGTCCATCCATCTTTTGAAAATATCGTTATTATATACATTGTTAGAGACAGTCATCAGAATTCCGTTGGTGGAGCGTCTCATTCGATCCCAAAAAGAAGCAATTCTTGTGCGAATTATTGCGAAGAAGTCGGGCACTCTCGCTCTCGCAAACATACTTGCAGCACTGCAATACCTTGGAAGTTTCATAAGAGCTCGATAGGAATCATTATATTGCACTCTTAGTGAACTTAAGGTCTTGTTTGAATAATTACACCACAGTTGGCAGGTGTACATACACAGGCAATAAGTTTTAAATAGTGTTGTTTTCACCTTATTGCTGCACTTTGCAAACCTTCGTGCTATCATGTTGCTACGTACCGAGAGCGCCCTTCGCTCCCTCTCAATATCGCAGTCGTCTTTCAGATCTTCCGTTAAGATTTGACCTAAATATTTGAATTGATTTACAATTTTTACACTATTCTCATTCAGATATACCCCAGGAATATTTTCTGGACCCTTTCCAGATTTAAATACAATCAAAACGGTTTTATTAACATTATACTTCAATCCATGACTGTTAGCATAATTTTCGCATATTGATATTAATTTACGTAACCCTTTGATCGACGGACTCAGCAGGACCATATCCATAGTCCAGGGTAAAGTAGAAGGAAGACCGTGTGGAAGGACACCTATGCGATGGACTGATCAGATCAAGTCTGCTGTGAGCGGCCCCGTGCATGAGTGAACTGTATGATCTCTAACAAGGAGAGTTATAGTTTACCATACCATAGATGCCGGCTAGATTATTGGTACCACAATGGTATTTCTGCCGTGAAGCAGTAATGTGTAAGCATTATTGCGTTTCGGTCTGAAGGGCGCCGTAGCTAGAAAAATTACAGGGCAATTGAGACTTAACATCTTATGTCTCAAGGTGACGAACGCAATTGTAGTGCCACTCAGAATTTATGAGTTTTTCATGAATCTTGAGCGGAACTGCATTGTTATGGGCAGGGCGTATCAATTACCATCAGCTGAACGTCCTGCTCGTCTCGTTACAACTGCCCTGTTGAAACTTCTTCGCAATCACGACCGCTTTGTCAAGAGCTTATTGAACGAGAAGGAAAATTTTAATAGTTACCGGCCGATGAGTATTTCTATTACGGAGATGGACTTAAATTTTTTGAATGGGTTATGGTAAAGTATATGACGCCAGTATATCTCACAGAACCAAACTAAATCTCTTGAGTCAAGAACTTGGACTGCTGATAGTTGGCACTGGGCCAGCCCACCTGAGGTTTCCGCCGAGGATGTGCCGAACTATTTATAATGGGCTGACGAACAGACGACATGCTCAGTTAATTGGACTCCCCGACAATTTGTGGCACTCTTCATTTTTATGTAATGTTGTGTAAATTCTGTGACTCGCATAGTCTTATTGGAACGGGAGTTAATATATTTAGTGTTATTAGTCTAATATCAAAACTTATTTTATTTACACAAATAAAAAACAAAATTTTATGAACGATGCGGGACTGCCGTGTGCACGGAACGCGAGAGGTCGCGGTTTTTTTTGTTTAAAATTTTGTTTTCAGTTTTATTTCTGTAATTAATCCCAGAAGTGGAGGTTATCACTTTAAAACATAACAAATTGTTCTTTGTTTCCTTCATCTAAAACTCATAAAGGTATTCTAAATAAGGCTTTTTTAATGTTTATTTGTAGCTATACTCTCATACAAATGTAATTTTACTGCAAAGTCAAATAATAATTAAAATAGTACAATATATTTGTACAACATAATTGTGTATAAATTACTCTGGTATATTTTGCTCTGACTGAATACGCTCTTTAGTTCGACTCAAGCCGGCTTTACCCTTATAATCGTTACACAGCCGATCGTGATAGTTCAGTCACATTCAATATAATATAAAAGCCTTGTAAAGTTGCTACTTTAAGCATAACTCGTGTGGTGTCCAGGAGTCCCTTATTACAAGCACTGAATGCGCTAACAGAATGTTTTGAACGCTTCCAGATCCAATCCAAAAGCAATATAAATTTCTTCGTATGTAATAAGTTTGTTTTCTTTAATTAAATTATTCACTGCTAGCACATTTTCCTCGGTAACAGCCGTCGAAGGATCATCATTTTTTTCTTCATCTCCCAACAGTCCTCTGGACCGCATTTAAATTCGATATACCAACGATATATTTCTTTAAAAGAGACTTCATCCATAAACGCCATTTTAAGTCGATTAAATGACACTTCTGGTTAAAGAGGATGTAAATACTACGTAAAAAGAGGCGAGACTGCCTACCTAAAACTTGACATGACATGACATTGACATGAGTTTGAAATAGTAGTAATTACAGTATGGCAATTGTTGACGAAGAGTAATCCGACTAAGTTTGAAAGCTAACAGTTGCTTAAAACTTAGTTTACAAGATTATAGCCGTCATCTGTCAATCTATCAATTACTGCACGTTTCATACAATCGAGTGAAACCCTTTTTTCTTAGAGAGTTTCGCTAGGCTGCTACTGGTTTTAGGCAAATTTGAAATCAAAAATCATCGCACGAAAATGTTACCGACGCAGAACAATTTTCAATGAGACACGATAGTACAATTTAGCTGTCAAAAAATTTGGAAGGATATTTGAAATTCGAACAACGGTATTTTTACTCGTAAATAATCACATATTTTATTTCTGAGTGGCCAGGCCACACTCCTCTACCTGAACTATTGTTTATTGTGAAGTGATATTTATATCATATAGAGCAAGTGGCACTGTTAATATATGGCAACAGGCAACCAAGAGTAATACAGAGATTTTCGTATTCAAAATAGTTTTAACTTACTGAGAGAAATATGACATCACACATATAAACAGGTCACGTTTATATGTGTGATGTCATATTTGTGGTCAGCCCACGAGAAACGAAATAATATAGTGGTAAAAATCTTCACAATTTATATCAAAACTCAAGAAGTTATTTTAAAGTTTATTTTCATAAAGTTACATTTCTTTCGATAACTGTTTGTCATATCTTAGGTGATGACAGGATCCCGTTGCTGTAGAAATTTTCGTGTTCTAAAAAGTGATGAGTAGATAGCTACTGCCATAGGGCAGAGCTCTCTTGATGTTAACTTGACAGTGTCTAAAGAATTCTGAAGAGACTAAAACAGGTGGATATCTTAACATCAGAGCTACACGGCGGATATTTTAACACCTAGGTAACTGCAGCCAAACTCTCCTTTTCTCCCCAACTTTTGCTGAGATGCCAAAGATGCGTGTGGTCCGGTATTATCGTGCTGAAAGACCACATTCTTCCTATTAACTAATTCCGGCCGCTTTTATATACTACTAGCTTTTACCCGCGACTTCGTGTGCTTGCAATAGTAACTTAGGGCAGCATTTTTATTTTTTTATATTCTCACTTTGTAAATAATACACTACAAACTGCTGTGGATAATTAATTTTTATAACCTACCAACTATAGAACTTTCATCCCCCCTTTTCCCGCAATAAACAGGTCTAAATTTAAAAACGCTAGAACAAATATTTATTTATTTCTAATCAAGTGCCTGAGTACTAATTTTCATGGTGTTACCTTCGATAATGACGAACTTTTATAGAAACTTCTTTTCCCTATTTCAATCCCGCCAAGCTTTTTAATCGCGATTTAAGGTACGCAATGTCCTTTCCCAAGCTCTTGCCTATCTCTGTACTAAACTTCATCAAAATCGGTTCAGAGGTTTAGGCGTGAAAGCGTAACAAACAAACTTACATTTATAATACATATTATTAGTAGGAATTTTGTTCCACAACTCTTAAACTAAAAGAATTGTCCATGTTTCAGATTTTGTATTAACTAATTAGCTAGTTATGAAATTCATAATCAAAATTCCATTTGATATAGATATATTTCTATCACATAAATTCAACAACATAAGTTTCATTTTTAAAGTTAGCATTACAGAAAAATAACGAAGATATAAATAACAATTGTAGATGCAACTCATTCGGTGAGGTGACTGTTTCGTAAATACGTGAAAATTGCTTTACGTTTTCGTCGAAATTAAATCAAGAGTCAAAACAATTACTCTTGTTTTATTAAAGTTGGCAACAATTTTCGAATGTTGGCGGGATCATTAATTTAATTGTAATTGCAAATTTGTAGCATTTATTTACAACATTTATAGCAATCTGTGGGAAGATATAATTATAACAATGTTTTAATAATGTAGTAATAACAATTTCTTTTGTTTTTTCGCAATTCAATTAAATCATTTACTTATAGCTAAGAGAAAAAAGGCGTACCTGGCTACTTATAAATAATTATTTGTACTGCGATTACGAACTGGAGTAAGATCGTATAATGCTAGCCGAAGTGATCACCTTTAAAGAATTGCACAACCTAAAACTGAATAAAAAGGTAAATCTATGGTGTATGGTCTAAGGTGAATCTCAAACTCCACCACCGATGGAACATCAAAGCAATAATTGTTGCAAAACAAAACCTTAATCGCGATAATCAGAGGCCTCACTAAAAAATCTAATCAACAAAATTATCTCAACTGGCAGCCCGAAATTACAGATTCAAAATCGAACGGGCGAAAAAATCGATTATTAAAAACCGTACGCCGAGACACGATGCAACTCCAAGTTTGTTTACGGCTTTACGCGGCTCGCAGCGTAGTAAGGCGAAGGTGCGGGGCGCGGGAAGCAGGCGGGGCGAGGAATTCTACTACAAAGTCTGATGAGTTCGTTTTTTATTGCATTCGGGTTTCCTTTTGATTCGCTTACTTTTTACGTTAGCGCCCAGTTTGGCGATGGCAACTCCATAAACAGTTAGACTCGCGAGGCAACCCCACTGAATTGTTTATAAATGATGCGCCGACGCCGCGTGCTCACTGCTCGCCCTCACCTCGCCTCGGCTCGCTTCGCTTATACACCACATACTTCACATTTTAGTGCACTGTTTAGTCTGTTATCCTTAAAAGATTGACTGAAATAATGCTAATGAGATAAATAGTCTGCATTCGTAATGCCCTTCGTTTTTTAGTGAAGACGCTTAGAAATTTATCTCCACGATTTAACGATCTGCATTTGCATACTGCCGGATAAAAACAATATAAAGCGCAATTTGGATAATTACATCGTCTTATATGATTTTGCGTAAGAGAAACTTACAATGTTATTGGTAAATAGTAATTGGACCAACCTAATTTTTTTTATCGATAGAAAGAAAACATTAGTAGATCGTTCATTACTTTAACAATAGTTTTCGTAGCGCACGCATAATATGTTAACTACTACAAGAAACTTTTTGATATCTTTCGTTTCATTATTTCCATTTTCATAGGGATCATGTTACTCGCTGATAATGTAGCTTTTTATAGATGGAAACTTAGTAGTATAAAAGGTCACGTAGGAAAGAAAAAGTTTTGTCTTATTTTTCCCAAACTATAAACTCAAATGCTCATAATATAAATATGAAAAAAGTTAAATTTCTAAAATATTTTAGCTATGCTATTTTACAGCATCGGCTTGAAGATATTTTTTGTTATTTTCGCATCGCTATAAGAATTTGGGTATTTAACGAGACCGATTTAACTTTAAGAATAGTACATTAAGTATGAAATTGAGTAATAGTGTATTGGATATTGGATGTTATAACATGATTAATTACTTTTAATTTTTCTGTATAATATTTGATAAATATTTCAATGTATATGATATTACGTATTTTTTGGTGTTATTCGACGAACGAATCATTTATATGATTTTATATCAATAAAATGTTCTTACTTATTTCTGTAACTGTAAAGTGTAACTCCAGACAATTCTCTCTTAAGTTCATTGTCATATTGTTGAAAGAACGCAATGTTATGTGTGTAAGTAAATGCTGCACTGTTATTAGCCGAGCGCGGTGTAGCGGCTCAATAAATATGCGCTTTGTTCCCGAAATGGTGCGGTGTTACGATAAGCACGGCAGCATCCCACTCCCGATGGACACGGCTCGTTTTTTCACCCTTATGTCTAAATTCAGATATTCCTTATTTACGTGCTCTGTGGCTTCTCCGCTGAGTCCATTGTGTTGGCCAATTTGCTTGCGAATTACGAAACGGTGCAATTAATTAAATTGCAATTTTAAGGTCGAATATATTTTATGTATTGCAAACTAAGCTTTTTTATTTGATAACCGGGTAAATATGTATTCTGTAATAATTAGTCTAACATCTGTTTAACTATATATTTCTTCTATATTGTAGTTATTTAACATAATATAGAGTATTCTATTATTTATTACGTATATGTAGTATTTATTTTAACTATTTATCTAGTAATTTACATCAATATGGTAAGAAAATTTATTGAAATAGGCGTTACTTTGCGGAAATCCATAATTATTCAAATGATTTGAGTTTTGATTAACACACACAACACACACACGAAACACGTGTCGATTTGCTTAAACACAAATATTGGCGGAATTAGCACTTAAGAAAACTCAAATCATTTGAATCAATATGGTAAGTTTTTGAATATCCGAGAAATTCAAAAATTTTTAATTTCCTTAAATATCCCTATCCAATTATTATTAAAAGAATTCAATATCTCAGAAGATTTTAAACTATGCAACTAATTTTGATTATCAAAGAGCACCTATAAATACATTATGGCACTTAATATTATAGTACTAAGAAGTCATTTGCAGTAACTGCATAGATTATTAAGACTATGCTCTGTATAAATACTTGTATTCAAATAAGTTTGCATGTATGGTAATGAGCATGCCAGGCATACTGTAGCCGTGAAAGACCGTAATTACCACCAATCATATTATTCGGCTAAGAGCGATCCTAAGGCGATATCAGCGCGTATAAAGGCTCTAGCACACTTTATTTCAACTATCAGCTGTTAAAACTTCACGTACACTCCTATATTTATTTTATTGGACAGGGAGATAAAGTATTATAAAGATTTATTTTTATGAAAATAAGGAACGAGACGAGCAGGACGTTCAGCTGATGGTAATTGATACGAACTACCCATTAGAATGCAGTGCCACTCAGGGTTCTTGAAAAACCCCAATAATTCTGAGCGGCACTACAATTGTGCTCGTCACCTTGAGACATAAGATGTTAAGTCTCATTTGCCCAGTAATTTCACTAGCTATGGCGCCCTTCACAAACACAATAATGTTTACACATTACAGCTTCACGTCAGAAATAGGCGCCGTTGTGGTACCCATAATCTAGCCGGCATCCTGTAACAAGCTGTTAGTAAATATCTAAACAACTCATACGAAACCGTGCAACGTAACGTAATCTTGTTAGTAATATGAACTCATGTTTAAAACTTTTTAATAAATAATAAAAATTGATATATAAGTAAATAAGGCTCAGTAGTTACTCCGATAACGTCATCTAAAAAACCTTTATTTCGTAAATATAATTTTAGCACGAAACTCACTATAGAACCTGTCGCATATGACGTCATACCTAGCAGTGATTATTCGCAACCGAATTCTCACCATTCCAATGCAAAATGCAGCATCCAGTCGGAATGTGCAGCGGTCGCGTGACGCGCGCCCGGGAGCAGTCGGGACGTTAACCGATTTAGGAAATATTCGCAGGTTCGATGACTTGTTGTTAGAGGTCGTTTCAAATTACTCGGTCAAGCGAGGCTACTTTGATTTGCATCAGCGACTGGCTACCAGTTGTTGTCAGGCGAACTTGGATCTACAGACAGACTCTACGCTTTTCTGTACAAACACATTTAGAAAAGTGTTCACCACAGGACCCCTCCTGTGGTGAAGGCCACCGTTATCAACTCCTGTGTACTTCTTATGGTTGATCATCAGAGCGTACCGATTTGAAATATTTTTTTTTCATTTCAAAAGGAATAAAAACATGTGTGTAAAAAACACTTCCAGATTGGCATGGTTATAATCATTTAACTATCTTGTTGCCCTTAAAACGACTGAAATTTAAAATGTTCTAATGAAAACCGTTTCTAATTCCATTGCAATGATAATATCTTAATAATAGTTATGATATTGTTATCATGAGCACCGTTTTGACGATTGTATTAGATTCAAACTGGATTGGCTTGAAATTGTTATATTAATTTGGAGGCATCTAAATGCCTCCTCAGTGAAATATAATGAAGCTAAAATGCCTCAAGCATATAATAATAATAATATTGACACACTCTTACACAAATTATCTTGCCCCAAATAAGGCATATATAGCCTGTATTATGGGTTGCAAGACAACGATATTATATTTAATACAATATACTTACTTAAACATATGAACATACAAATAAACATTCATAAATACATATAAACATCCATGACTCGGAAAAAAACATCCATATTCATCATATAAATGCTTGCACCTACCGGGATTCGAACCCGGGACCTCTAGCTTAGTAGGTAGGATCGCTAATCACTCGGTTATACAGGTCGTCATATGTGTGAATACTTTATTGTCCTCACTAAGTTTGCCGTAATCTATATATTCGCAACTCAAAAGAATATAATAAAAAACTTTTGACATGAAATTACCGACTTGAAACAAATATAGCTAGAAACAAGGGAATCAAGAATTATAAAAGACTAGCTGACCCGGCAAACGTTGTTTTGCCATATAAAGTATAATTCACGCGATAGTTTTATAAGTAATAAAATATTGCCTATATTATAGCCTGTACATCATTTTGTTCTATTGTCAATAGTTTTTGCAGCGCACGCAAAAATAGGTTTTCGATTTTACACCTTGTGTTACAAAATAGCAATTTTATTACGGATCCCTAATTTTGAAAAAAAAACATAGCCTATAGCCTTCCTCGATAAATAGACTACCCAACACTGAAATAATCATTCAAATCGGACCAGTAGTACCAGAGATTAGCGCGTTCAAACAAACAAACAAACAAACACTGCAGCTTTATATATTAGTATAGATAATATAATTTACGTACGTTTTGAAGTTGACGGTTATTAATATGTCAAACCAATACGATTCTAATTGCATACAATACATTTGCAAGGTAATAAATAAGTTTACAATATACAAATTATTGTTTTCAATTTGACACCGGTCTTTTTTCAAATTAAATATTTAGAAAGAGACACAAAAATATAATTAAAACGTAAACAAAATATTCTTACGGACTTACAAATAAAATTGGTATAAAGTTATAACTGATGATAGACAAAGAAAATGCAAAATGTTAACAATATTCCTGAAGTTTTCCGAATACCTGCAAATTCCTGCAAATAAACGCGGGAAACGTTATGCGTCCGAACAAACCATTCGTTAGCAAAATGTCTATATGTAAACATTTTACATATTCTTGGTTTATGCTTAGTTATAACTTTATGTCTTGACTTAAAGGTTTTAGTTACCAAGTCATAAAATCCAAAAAAAAAAAACTTTATGTAAATTTTATTTGTAAGGCCGTAAGTCGTTATACATGACAGAGCAGATAATATTATAGTCTGTGTTACGGTGCGCTCGTATATTTATTATGAAAAAATCACCGGCAAAGTAAATTATACAATTATATCTATCCATGTCATTTTCGCCTGAATGTGTGGGACCTCATAAATTCTAGTTGAACACACTGACGTTTTCAATGAATATCACCTTAGTCACGTCTTCAACGAATCCGAGAAACTAATAGCGATATGAATAATGCGCGCTTACTAATTGATACATCCCGATGCTCGGGCAAACTAAAATAGCAAGCGAACATGAGAATCATTATCATAACACTGTATTGTCTAGAAATAATCTATCCTCATGTGAAACATGTAACGCGGCGGTTAGAGCATTCGGTGAGATGGTGACGCGTCGCTACGCGCTTGTAATTTTGCGACTGAATTGAGCCTGAGAATATTTTTTTATGACAATAAGGGGCGATACGAGTAGGACTGATTGGTAATTCTTGAAAAACCGAAAATTTAAGATGTTAAGTCTCGTTTGCCCAGTAATTTCACTAGCTTTGGCGCCCTTCAGACTGAAACACATATCGCTTACATATTATTGCTTCATGGCAGAGAAAGGCGCCGTTGTGGTACCCATAATCTAGCCGACATCCTGTGTAAAGGAGTCTCCCACTGGTAAATGCTCTTAGTCGCCTCTTACCACACCCTTGGGCCTGGGACTTCTCTATTCTGTTTATGCTCCGGGGAAGCACAGGGCAAAAGATCAGTCAGACTGAAACTAAAATTTACATAACATAATTTTTTAGTCTGAATATTTTTTTTAGGTTAAACCCACGTTTAAATATAATATTTTTAAGGTATTAAAACGCGTGTAATTAAAACTGAATTATAACAATAATAATTCTGCAAAATTAACGATACGAAGCGATAAAAATTTTAAACTTCCGCAAAATATTACGATTAATGTATAATGTATCCATTAAGACGTGTGTACAATATTATTAATTATATAAAAATATTTTATAAGCCATTATTCCATGCATCTAATATATCTTTAAGTTTTACACAGTTTCAATTGTTGCACCATAAGTAAAACTTTGAGTGCACATTTATAAAAACATAAATACTTTTCTTCGTCCTTAAAAAGTGTAATAGTTATTATTCTTTAGCAAACTACATTTAGTAATGCTATTTTACTAAATAATATTAAATTTACAAAATTTACGAAAAATCTTATTAAGTCGCGTAGTTATGTCTAATGTCGTCTACTTTCAAGATTTGATTGCATTTGCAAGGCCGCCGATTGTCAGCTCGTCCGCTATAAAATCGACCGTAAATACAACGACAGCATCAGTCGGTATCTTCTAAACGTTTTCCGCAATAATTTCCACTCACAATCATTTCATAACGCGCGTTTTTAACATATTAAAAGATTTTGGGATATTAATAGAAATTATTTTAGCATTCTGTATGTTTCAATGGTAGATAATTAGAATGGATAGTATAATAGAGTATCAATGTTGATTATTCTATCTAATGTCATATTTTTCTAGAAGTTCTGGGCAAAGAGGATGTAAATACTACGTAATAAGAGGCGCGACTACCGAAGTTATAATTGAAATTTAGTTAAGTATGAAACGTGCAGTCATTTGACATAAGTTTGAAATAGTAGTAATTAGAGTATGGCATTTGGCGACGAAGTATAATCCGGCTAAGTTTGAAAGCGAACAGTTGCTTAAAACGTAGTGGATTTCTCTGGCTATCTCCGTTTTTTACAAGGTTATAGCCGTCATCTGCCAATCTATCAATGACTGCATGTTTCATAAAATAGAGAGAATCGTTTTTTTTTAAAAGTTTCCCTAGGCTGGTTCTTGGGATCTCTTTGAGTATAGAATTTTATTCAATTTAACTAGCTTCGCTTTTATGATGGTTTCTTTGTGTTGTGAAGTCTTAAACCCACATAGTTTAAATATTGGAGGGGACAGTGGCTCACCCAAAAGATGTGGTGCCAGCCATTGTGGATACAGAAAAGAGATATTTTTACTAACCATAGCGAGTGAGAGTAATGTTATATAATAAAACGAGTAACTGATCGCGATTTCGCCTGGATAGACTTCGTCGACGTGGTAGTCGTAAATGTTAAAAAAATAATCTATTTAAATATCTTTTTCTAAAGTAAACGTATCTTTAGTATCAAATCATCCACAACAATCAGACAGACAGAGACACGGATTTTTTTTAAAAATCGATTACATGATATAATAGGCGTGTAAAACTTACATTTGTTCAAAACCTGTTACGAACACAATATACGCAGACATCTCATTTTTAAATCTATGTTATGTCTAGATTTATCATTATTTTAAACTTTATTTCTATGTAAAGCCAGTGGGAGGCTTCTTTACACAGGATGCCGGCTAGATTATGGGTATCAAGACGGCGCCTATTTCTACCGTGAAGCAGTAATGTGTAAGCATTATTGTGTTTCGGTCTGAATGGCGCCGTAGCTAGTGAAATTACTGGGCAAATCAGACTTAACATCTTACGTCTTAAGATGACGAGTGCTATTGTACTGCCGCTTAGAATTTTTGTGTTTCTCAAGAATACTGAGCGACACTGCATTGTAATGGGAAGGGCGTGTCAAATACTTGAAATCAACGTCCTGCTCGTCTCGTCCCTTAAATTCATAAAAAAATAGGTTGTGAGAACAAAATTGAGATGTTACTGAAATTGGAGCAATAAACTTAAGATATGTTCAAATCAAATATTTATTTTGCGGCCGCCAAATCAAAGAAACCGAAGTAGTTACAATATAAACAGTAGCAATTGTCACTGCTGACTCTAAATATTTGAACGGATTAGAACAGTTTGTTTCCCGATACTTTACACCTAAGGCCATTTACACGGGAAGCTGGGACTTCAATAGTGATAGAATAACGCCATCTAGTATAACAACAGAGAAGCGTTCTGTATTATGAACCTTGTAAGAAAATAGAGCTTTACAATTCAAGCAGTTACAAAAACATTATTTACTAAAATCAATAATCATAATATGAAGAAACAAGTACTAGTATAACAAATGGTAGGTATATACAAAGAGGATGTACTACGTAAGACTAAGAAGGATTAAGACTATGTAATAAGGGCGGTTTAACTAAAAATTGAAATTTAGTTTAGTATATAACATGCAATAGTAATTACAAGTGGGCATCGAAGTATAATCCACCTAAGTTTGAAAGCGAAAAGTTGCTTAGAACGTGGTCGACTTCGGCTATCTCCGTTTTTTACAAGATTATAGCCGTTATCTGTCAATCTATCAATCACTGCACGTTTGACACAATTGAATGAATCGATTTTTTCTTGTTTGTTTGACAATTGTTATTTTTAATTATTTTTGTAAGTGAGATCCAGATTCATGTGAAATAGTATACCTGTAGCTAATATTAAGTTTCGGCTAGCCTGAAATATTATCTTTTGTGAAGTAAGTTGTGTCACTCTCGAACTGCTTTATCAGAGGGCATTAACTTAATGCTAAAAAAGTCAAAACATGCCACAAAATACTGATCCTGAGTACATCTACAATAGTCCGTGATATCTTATGCCTAATTCTCATACACAATAGGTTTTTTTATGAAAAAAACATTAAATCATAATATTGTGAAACCTCGGGCACATCTAGTGGTATTGGTATGTGTCATGGATAAATAAATACTTTTCTGTATTTTATTTTAAATTGATGTCCTCATCATCCATCGTTTAGTCTAGGGATGTTATTATTGTACACACTTCGAAAAATATATTTTGTGTAATAATAATCAGAAACCAAAATACTGATGACATAGGCTACATGGAAGACACTTCTTTACTGGAAGCGAAGTTCATCTCACTCAAACACTGTAGAGGTTGTAACGCATCTGAACCGCCCGGTGTGTGGCTTCCCTAATCCCGGCAGACACGAAACACTTGTACGCACAGCGGTTTGATGAAAGTATGTTCGGAATATTAATGAAGCAGTGACAATGCAGTGGAATCCAGACACAAGTGGGTTAAAAGGTGAAATGTTCGCTGCAATCAAGGTGTGAGGACATAGCGATGCAAATTCATAGATCTCACAAGATAACGTCTCTTGCGGTGTATTTATAGAAGAAAGGACTTTATTTTATTTGTGCAAATGAATATTTGATTAATACATTACCTATTTGAAGAAAGTTTCGTAAATCATGCTGTTATTGATAACCGATAAGGCAGTGTTAAGTCACACAAATTAATTTGTAAACAAAATTTATGAACAATGCTAGACTAGAACCTGCGACCTCTCGCGTTCCGTGCGAGCGCTCTTCCAGTGAGCCAACCGTTCGAGTGACGTAAAGTTCATAAATCTTGGTATGTCGTTGTTCAACTCTCAGGTTGTGGCTCCATCTACAGGATCTACTTTCCAGTTGATAACTTGCTCAACCCCAATATTTGCATATTAAATGATTTGAGATGTCGCTCTTTTAAATCTAAAGTTTAGTGTCTCTCTAGTATTAAGTTATGCAATTTGGGTTAATTAATTGGTCTAGAGTATTTGTTTGACTTGGGGTTTGGTTTAAATTTAAAATAGAGTTGCCCGTAAACAAATTTTGATGAAAGTGATTAGATTTTACATTCATCACGATAAGACGTCGAATTGCAATCAGCATATAGCCTGATGGATAAATACTATATTATTAATTGGTCGTCATTCCAGAAAAACGTTCCAAACCACAATCATGTCGAAATAGAGTTAAGAGCACAAAACTGGTCACGTTATTCATAAATTAATATTAACGGACTGTGTCAAAATGGCAGCCCTACTGTCACTCTTTAAATAACATCATGACTTAGTCGCTCAACCCACATGTATGGAATACACTAATATTTATTAAACTTTCAACACGAATTCCTTAAAATGTGATGTTTGTTGCTTGGAAGGTTTTTCAGGAACTACGTCCAATTGTTCATAACGTTTTTAATTACACTAAAACGTGTCAAAACATCTGCTAACAACAAAGAATTCAGCTCAAAAACGCAGCCGCCCGCGTTGCTTCTATTGCGCACTCTACACGATAAGTCCATTTAATTACTTCGATTAAGAGCGATTATAGTATCGCAAAAACAACCGCCATCGTTGGCTTTTCAACAAAACTGTTTAATTGTATGTTACCATATTTGTACAGGGCTGTCAACCTGGAGTTTATACCCGAAAATGAGGCAAATATTCAGACCATGTTTGAAAGGATAAATTAATCAATTACTTACTTAGTAGTGTTGTATTCTATCCTAATACAAAAATAATAATATTATCAATAATATTTACGATCCAAATTGTTGTTCCTGAGTAGGTACAACAAGTTTTCATCTCTGACCGAATCACTTCCAAATCTTCAACAACATTGATGTATGCTCAACCGAATCCTAAAAACATTTTAATTCAATATTTTATCTTCAGCGCTGATAGTGATGTAGGATTAAGGGCATAAAAATATTTTTTGGCAACACTGAATTAGCCAGAAGTAATAATAATCAACGTGAGTTAGTATCTTCTTCAACATTTATTTATATTTATGTAGAACTTCTAAAAATACATGTGGCAGCCCTGAGTGAAATTTAACAAAAATGTTAATCGTTCTTGTTTCGATGTTTGTTGATAATGTGTTAAAGAAAAGAATGTGTATGCATAAATAACAATGACTTTGAATTGCAAATTATTAAATGTTACCTACTTGGTAAGATGACATGGTGGTCTCAGTCCCGGGTCTGCTAATATCTCATATTACATAGTCATGAAAAATTTCGGAAATTTCGGGACAGTGGCCGTTATAATCTTTCACATGTTCTGTGGTTATAATCATGACAGGTGTGTGGTGTGGTGCATAGAAATCAAAATAAGAAGTGATATAGTCGCGACAAACATGTCGCCTGACAGGTGACTTATCGACCACCAGCGAGTTAGTAGTAATTTACATTAATTTATTTGCATTTACAATATTTTTATTTAGTAAAGGCTATGCCTAGTAAGGAGCAAGATAATTTGGGTTAATAAGTGTGTCAATATTATTATTAGTAGTATTTCAGTATATCTTACTGCGGAAACTATTTCACTACCTGCAATAGTTTTGTAAGAATCAATGTGTAACATTTAATTTATACAAGCCTTTTTTCAAATAAAGATAATAATTTTTAATTTATTCTAAATATCGTATATCGTATATCGAATTGCGATCAAAACCTTTTCAGTCACATAATCCTCAATATCCGGAGCATTACAAACGCACGTGGCAATTTATGGTATATATATATATGTATATATATATATATATGTATAGAACGTCATTGTATGTATAATATATTATATATGGGTGACAGTCGTACCGTATCTAATAATTATAATGTGTATTAGATAGCCTCCTATATATATTTCTATGGTGGCAGTGTGACCAAGTGTGTGAAAAACCAAGAAAAACCAGAAATTAACATTAATGTATCAATATCTTATCTTATATCTTTAAACGAGCAATTCTTGTATATATATATATATATATATATATATATATATATATATATATATATATAATCTGAATCTCGGAAACGGCTGCAACGATTTTCATAAAATTAAGTATGCAGGGGATTTCGGGGGTGATAAATCGATCTATCTAGGTTTCAATTTAAAAAAATGGTTTTATCCATATTTGAATGAGAAACAGCTACAATAACATTAGAATACAAAGGTAAATTTCGCCACTATATACAAGACTATTATAGCTCAGATGGGACATTGGGTGATCCGGAAAGCAGAAGACCCCGGTTTGAATCCAGATGTCCTATTAGTTTTTTTTTGTTCAAGTTTTGTACATTCTTAATAATCCGAGCAAGGCTCGGTCGTCCGGATATTACTATTAAACAGCGCAAAAAGTCTAAGCTAAGGCTGAAACTCTGACAATTCCATTAGTTCTATTTTGAACACATTGAAATGTTCAGGTTCAAGAAGATAAATAACAATAATAATTTTATTTTCCAAATATTACAATAAATAATAGTACAAGTTAAAAATATGTTTCTTAATTATATTATTAACTAGTTGACCCGACAGACGTTGTTCTGTATATAATAAATAAAATAATGTTTTTATATGAATTTGTCAATAATATAACATCAAAAATGACTTCGTAAAATATGCACCCTGCTGTCGTAATGAAATTGTTTCACAGCAGAACTGTCAAACCGTGCGTCAATAAATTCTCTCATAGAAATTATGTATGGATACATCAAAGGAAAAACAAATTTGTTGTTTTTATTTAATTTAGCAGCATTTTCCTATTCACCTTTTAAACCTTCCCTGGACTTCCACAAATAATTCAAGACCTAAATTGGCCAAATCGGTCCAGCCGTTCTCGAGTTTTAGCGAGACTAACGAACAGCAATTCAATTATATATGTATACTAGTGGACCCGACAGACGTTGTCCTGTACACACGTCTTAAATTTGAAATAGTCCAGCCGTTAGGAGGACTTCACTAACATACACATGAGCAGGAGAATTGTATTATATGCACGGAATTGAGAATCTAAACCAATCACAAATTCACTGGAACACACAAAAAAAATCATCAAAATCAGTCCAGCCGTTTAGGAGGTAGTTCAATTGTGAATCTAAACCATCCTCGAATCCACCTGAAGCCACACAGAAAGTTTCATCAAAATCGGTCCAGCCGTCTAGGAGGAGTTCAGTGACATACACACGCACACAAGAAATATATATATAAAGATATAGATTATTTACATACAATACAGGCAGCAAAGACAGCTAAACTAATATGAACTGTGTTTCAGCTGTCAGTGACTTCTCGGTACCAGACATAATTACCTACATAGTCAAATCAAATTATCAAAATCAGATAAAATAAAATCAAAATACTGTCTAAATACAAAAGTGAAATTAAAATCAAATAAAAGTGTACCTTTTAAGAATGTTTCTACTTCTTCTTCTTCTAATAATAGTTATAAAAATATCTGCTTTATAATTAATTTAGAAAATATCTGACTTAATATAAAAAGGCTCTAACATGATAAACGTATGGTTGATATGATGGAGGTTAAGCTACTAATAAGTGAGTCCTGCGTCATAGTCGACGGTATCCAAAATGAGATACATTTATAAAGACGCCTGCCCGTAAGCGCCACAATAGCGGTATGTTTTTGTGCTGACTGTACGTTTATATTCCCATTAGTTTTATACTTTTTTGTCGTTTCTTGGCCGCGCCTCAGAGATCCTAATCTTTGATTTAGGAGCTCGCGGGCGATCGCGACGTGTCGGCAATAAAATCAATGGTTCCTATAATAATGATAAACGTACGAATTATCGATTTCTGCATTAAATAAATAAGAGTTCTGAAATATTTTTATTAACTTTAACTAATTGTCATAAACGTTTATTTAATAAAAGAGAATAGTAGATATTAGAGCTGAATAGAAGACACCAGGCGAACATAAATATAGTAGCGGTGTTAGTAATGTCTGCCATAGCGGTTGAAATCATGTGTCATCCTAGCAACATGTACCAGGACTTCATATGCCGTTTAGAGGTTCATGCAGAATGCAGGTTTCACTTCTGACATGTGTACTTTGTACGCACGCAATTTTTATTCAAATATTTTTAGCTGAAAGTATTTTAGACAAACACAATAGCTCACCTCCAATATTGGCGGGCCAGTACAGGAAACCACCATTGGATCGCAGGTGTACGTTACAATCTGGGTTGACACCTACGTCCCACCGACTCACATCCTTGACACAGTAACACATACGAACTTTTCTCATAATTGAGACACATAAACATTTTACTGGCCTATTAAATCTACGAGCTGCGATACTGCGATATTTGTCTCATGAAGCAGGATACATATCGCGAATACCTACATAAAAAGAAAAATGCAACTCTGAAAATGAATACACAGCTTGTAATCGTTTGATGAACCAATATGTTCTTAACACGGCTTTATTACGGTTTTTCGGTGTGGATACGGACTAGTTTCGGACCATTCGGAGGTCCTTCATCAGGGTGAGTGTAGTGGGTTCGCGATAACGTCCTGAATCTTTGAATAAATAATGTTAATAATGTCTCACGAAAGATTTAATGATTTAATTCTCGTATGTACACAATTTAAATTTGAAAACAAAATTATAATGTGGCTAAGCAAGTTATCAACTAATGAACAAGACCTAATATCAAGATTTATGAACGTGACGTCTTTTTTTTTTGTTTATGGAATAGGATGACAAACGAGCGTACTTGTCACCTGTTGTTAAGTGATCACCGCCGCCCACAATCTCTTGCAACACCAGAGGAATCACAGGAGCGTTGCCGGCCTTTAAAAAAAACGTCACTCGAACGGTTGGCGGAAGAGCAAATGTCACGGGTTCGAGTCCCGCATCGTTCCTAAATTTTGTTTTCAATTTTAATTTGTGTAATTGATCCCAGAAGTGAGGGTTCTCACTTTTAAAAAAATAAAAAATTATTCTCGTATATATTTAGAAAAAGAGTGTTCCACATACATATAAATAACACAATTTTCCATCTGCACAAGGAAATTTGTAGTACATCGCAAAAAATATTAGAATTGGCCCCGACCCTTGTCAAATTTCTTGAAAATAAAGTGATTCTAGGTTTTCGAGAAGTCCACTTGTGCTACGATGAAAAAGCAGGCGTTAAAAACAGTAATAGCGATTTACTTATTACGCAAGAGGTAATTATTGGCGAATCAGAGACAGCAAGCTAGTCTGAACAGAGGGTAAAATAGCGTGAAAAACATATTGAAGTATTTTTAACTATCAAAACCTTCGTTAGATACAAAAATTATACATACGCTACCTATAGTCTATTGACAGTAAAATTGTCAAATAACCACGAAGAATTCTTTTCATTTATTCTTATTCTAAAGTGAAATAAATATTTCCCAGTAATGAAGTAATAAATTGTAATGTAAGAATAAATAACAATAAGTTGTAACAATTAATCAACTTACAAAAACGCTCTCTGATTTTCGATGTAGTTACAGAAGTCACTTGCAAGCCGACTTGGGCTCACAAGTAGGTAATGTTAATTATGTGTCGTCTCATAAACAAATCGGTTCCGCACAATTAATCACCTGTTTACTATATTCTAGCCAAAAGTGAGATTTAATTATATTTAAATCTCAGCTTATTATATACTACAAATTAAGGACTTAATTTTAAGTTATTTATTAGATATTTTTGTTGATAAAAGTAATTACAATACTGTTATATTGAAAAGTATAGAAACTTTTATAACATCGTTTCAATCTTTTTCGTCTGTGTGTTGCATGTTGTGTGACGGTCGGGCGGCGCCTATAGTTAGAAGCAGCTGACCGTGTAGTATGTAGACTCATTTGTGCCAGTGCTCCACGCTACTTTGTTTATTTTTGTCAGTGTTTAATGTAAATATTATTCCAAAAAATTTTAGTTACATGTCTATAATGTAAAAAAAAGTTTCACTTTTACCGTGGTTTCATAAAACAACACAATCCTTTTTTTAAATATATATAAGTAGATAAAAATTGAGGCACCATAGAAATTTTCTCGCCTACGCTACTACCAGCTACAACGATATATTTAAAAGAATATTATCACAATAATAATTGTATACTGCTATGACTAGCACATAAATATTAATCTCTATTATTAAACGTTAACTACTAACGTACGGTTAAACAATCACCTCAGTGTGGTCGGTATCAAAAACGATAAAACTTGCAGATTTTGCCTTGAGGCTGATGAAACGCCTCTTCATCTTCTCTGCGATTGCGGTCCACTAATGCATAAGCGTAACACCATCCTTGGTGACTACACCCTGTTCCCATATGCTGCATGTTACTCGCGTCAAGAAGTTACTGGTTAGGTTCGTAAAGGTGGCAGGGCTTGACGACGAGCTATAAGTATGAGTGGTGAACACAATAGTTCAATTTTGGACGCGGTGTTACTAGGAATCATTCGGACTAGATAAATAGCCACGCTCTTCAAATAATAATAATAATCAACGGTAGTTTGTACTTTTGTCATCAAGTCAGGAACTGCTAGGCTGTATAGGTTCAAAATATATAAAACATCAGTGCTTAATATTATGAAAAATCCCAGCATTTCATTGGCTTTGCTCGGTAGTTCATACTCTATATATATAAAAATTAATTGCTGTTCGTTAGTCTCGGTAAAACTCGAGAACGGCTGGACCTATTTGCCTAATTTTGGTCTTGAATTATTTGTGGAAGTTCAGAGAAGGTTTAAAAGGAATAAATATGAAAATGTTTGGAATTAAAAAAAAAATACAACAATTTTGTTTTTCCTTTGATGTGTCCCCCGTCGTTCCGAAATCAAATTGAAAGTAAAGTTTTAGATGAATAACTAATTAAAATCTTTGTATCTGTCTAACTTTCTCAGGAGTTAAAAAAACAAACTTAATTTTAGCTACCTATAGTTCATAGATTAACTACAGTTGATGATGATACTATGATGGCAATACAACGTTTGCTGGGTCAGCTACTCATAAATAAATATAGCTTTCAATAAGATATACGGTCGTGTTTTGTTTTTTTACTATTTAATAGGTTATTTTAATTGGAAGGACAGATCGTCAATCCAACATACAATAATGCGAATATCTCAACGGAACTCTAAACTTAACAAGGCCACGAACCCGCCAAACGAAAGTGACACAAATTGAAAAATTCAACTTTTGTCAAGTTTTTGCGGGCGGAGCTTTTTGCATTCAACTTTTGGTATTCTACGATTTACATAAATACCGCGCCTTTATAAAGGAAGAAGGGCCGACTGGGAAGCTGCTGTGTGTTCGTTCCCACACTTCGCAACGCCATTCCTGGACTGCTTACTGTGCTGTTGCCTCCAAACTACGTGTACTTCATTAAACTTCGAAACTTACGATTACTATCTCACTTACCCATATAGCCGAATGGTTAGTGACCCTGACTAGTAAGCTAGAGGTCACGGGTTCGAATCCTGGTAGGTGCAATCATTTATTTGATGAATATGGATGTTTGTTTCCGAGTCATGGATGTTTATATGTATTTATATAAGTATGTTTAAGTAATTTGTGTAAAAGTGTGTCATTATAATTATTATGTCTAGCTGTCTTTATTTCACGACACTTCGATGCTACGACATTGTATTCCTCATATTAAATGTCTTTTATTTTAACTCTATTTATATACTCGATGGATCCGTTGAATATAATAGAAGCAGATACGATATATCCATTAAAAACCGGCCACTTTTGAAATCCCAAAATTCTGAGCATTCCCCGATTGCGCTCGACACTTTGAGACGTAAGTAGCTAAGTCTCAGTAGGTTTCTATTCTAAACGAAAGAGTATCTCAACTGTAAACTATATTTTTTTTACTACAAATATTACCTCATCTTTATTGTATTAACATTGCCTTTAATTGTCAAGTCCTGTTCTTAAAACAATCCACAAAATATTGTTTACTAGGTTTTTGTATCATACAATACTCATGAACCGACTTCAAAAAGGAGCAGGCTCTCAAATCGATCGGTTTTTTTTTTATGTATGTTTTAAACTATCTTAAGTTTGATATTTAGAAACTTGATATTTTTTTTTAATCTATGTGATCTAAGTGATCCTGAGCTAATTAATCCTAACACTGTATTGTAACGGCCAGGGCGTATCACTCAATATCAGCTGAACGTCTTGCTCGTTTGGACACTTTTTCTCATGAACAAGCATAATAGGTTTTACTTATTTATGCAACTTTTATGAAAATACGAATGTGGGTTTGTGGTAATCGTATCACACGAGTGTTTTAATATCTAATTATCAACAGTTGCATAGGTACAAGACTTTATCTACACCCATAATATGAATCAACTATAAAATATTCTGAAACAGTTAGCTAACATTAAGAAACCCAGTCCTAGTAACCATAATATCATCCAAAGGAGTATTATTATGAAAACGGATGATATAATGTTGTACTGAATTTCATTACAACACTCGTTTGGATCATGTACTGGTTATTAAGACATTGGGTTTTACAATCTTTAATAGAGGATTTAAATATCTGTACATCAAAAATATAACAACACGCCAGTAGTTTTACATTCATCTAATTTGCGAGAACCGACAGTCACCGACATGCATCAGGCTCGTGGGTCGGCAGCAGTCGGCACTCACCACACGGCCCAATGCCACCATCAATATTGCTGACATCCACAACGTTATTCCACCGACGCGGCACTGGCTCTCACACCCCGCCCCTATCTATATGTGCTCAACACTGTCATGTCTGTCAATATAATATTACCAATTTGCAAATAATTACACCATAAAAACTTTGTTGACACAATAATAAGAATAAGTCACTTTTAGAAAACAAATACATAATGCAGGTACTATGCTATCAATTAATTCTACTGCAAGTCGGATTTTTTATAAAATATTGAACGAAATTCCATAGACTGTAAGAATACTTTTCATAGACAAACCTGTCGAAATATAATAAATTAATAACGATTATTTCTTAAGTCCCTAATAAGAATTTGGGAGAAATGTTAAAAATTCTTATTTTTTTATTTTAACACACTTCTAAAAAAAAAATCAAATTTCTATATTTGTTAATAAGATATATACAAAATTACTTATAATCTACTTATTAAAGCAATTTACAATTAAGCCTTATATATGTAGGTATCAGAAAACTTATTTCTATCTACGTGTTGAAGGATAAAACTTTATTATGCTTAAAAAAACTAATACATATGGTTTGTGGGGGAAAATCCAGGAAACTGGGATAACCTGGCTATTTGTTGACACACTCTTATCTTGCCCCAAACTAGGCATAGCCTGTACTATGGGTACAAGACAACGATACATTTAATACAATATACTTACTTAAACATACATAAATACTTATAAAGATCCATGACTCGGAAACTTACATCCATATTCATCATATAAATGATTGCACGTACCGGGATACGAACTAAGGACATCTAGCTTATCAGTCAGGGTCACTAACCATTCAGCTATGTCGGTCGTCAAATATCAAATTTTATAATAAGATATTGTATTAGTAAAATAAACACTATCATTTATCCGAATCTAGGACTATGATTGTATATAACAGTGGAACAGAATTTAAATTAGAATTATTACATTGAAAGTAAATCTTAGCGATATACAAATTAAAAGGCCCGGTGGGCTACTGAAAGGAAATGAATCCATCGTTTGACAAAAATTTGTTTCATTTCTGAAACTACAAACATCAAGCAAATCCGGGATTATTTGTAGTATATCCAAAATAAAAACCGCAAGCCGCAACTCCACAAAAGCCTTGGTCATTATCCAAAATTGAATTCAAAACAACCTTAACACTTAAGACATAAGGCTTCTGCGATCGCAACCAGACCTGTGTATTTGTAATTAGATTCTGACAGAAGCGGCAAAGACGCCGGTTGTCAAAAACTCGGCGCCATCAGCACAGAGAAAATAAAAGGTCGAGATTAGACACAGTTTGAGGTTAACCGATTTGCGAAGGTGAAATTCGATAGGGAAGGGTTAAGTTGGAAACCTTACCGAATGTTTGAATCGCTAACTCGCATACTTAGTGCTGTCTCGTGTTACATGTTGCTGTGAAGATGATATTATTATGTGCTCATTCGTGTCTGACCTTACCCAAGGAATTCAGATTATTAGCTATATTTTTTGTCTAACTATAAACTTGAAGAAATTATTGTCAAACTCACTTATATGAATTTACATATATACATATTATATACATAAAATCATTAAATAAACTTGTAGGTTGTTGTTTTGCAGAATACTAATAATTATTTAAATCAAACCCCTTGATTTTATTTTGATGATAAGGGTTCTGTTTCTTAAGTATCATTATAAGAGTTTAAGTATTAATTCGCAAAAAATGGCACATAAATATTTTATACAAATATATTTAAAATATTACCTATTAAGCATGTTATTATAATAACAGTGATTCTAGTACCAGCCAATAGTCGATTTGGAGTAGAGTTAAAAAAGACAGGTTACTACCATAGCCTTTGGGGTTAATTATTTACAATAACCCTAAATAATCCCCCTCAGAGTAGGTCCAAATTTTTTCAGTTTGCCAATACTTATGAGTTTAGCCGATCTACCACGGAATGGAGAAATGGGAATTACAAACTACCACCGTCTCCTATTAACGTAAATTCTTACTGCACGTTTGATCTTCCCTTGTATAGTGCGGTAATAATTTTCAACATTGAATGGTTCTTGAATATGCTCCTATCAATTTATTTAAACTTATTTTTTTATAATTTGTCTTAAACATGTTGGTCAAAAAGGAGGCATTTTGGGAAGGTTATATTATTTCCTCTGGTAATTTAATATTGGATAAAACTAAAAGAAATAGACATTCCTAAAATTAATTAAAGCAGAATTATCATTAAGAAATTCAATTGGTCTGGAGGCATACAGAAATCTAGGAAGAAAAACATTATCCAATGAAACTATTGAAGAGTGCTTTAAAGCTCCACAATACTCTTTCTATGTCAAGTGGTGTAGTTCATATGCATTCAAGACTAATTTAATGACACCCATATTTATTATTTCTAAAAATTCAGAGGTATAAAGATTAACTTGAAAATAGGAAGAAAGAAATATACATGAGAAAAGAATTGTGCATTTCATTCATAACAAGTACAAAAAGCAAGAAAGTATTACAAGAAACACAAAAAATACAATATTAAAATGAATGATTGCATAATGTGTAAGTGTAACATTTCAACCGATAATAAATGTGTAATTTACGACATAGCTGACATAAATCCTGATGGCCTATTTAAATATCGTAAATTTACAAAAAATTGGCGCGATGCACTGAAAACTTATTACATTGGCAGCTGCACCAGAATTATTTTTGTTTCGTTCTTCCGTACGGTACGAATGGCGTGACTCATGTACAACTTTTAAAACTTCTCACTGAATATTTGCTAGAGTTTTTTTTAATGAAAATAAGGGACGAGACGAGCAGGACGTTCAACTGATGGTTATTGATGCGCCCTGCCCATTACAATGCAGTGCCGCTCAGGATTCTTGAAAGACCCCGAAAATTTTGAGCGGCACTACAACCTCGCTCGTCAACTTGTCACATAAGATGTTGAGTCTCATTTGCCCAGTAATTTCACTAGCTACTGCGCCCTTCAGACCGAAACACAGTAATGCTTACACATTACTGCTTCACGGCAGACATAGGCGCCGTTGTGGTACCTATAATCTAGCCGGCATCCTGTGCAAAGGAGCCTCCCACTGGTAAATTACCTAATAATAATAAATAATAATAATAATGTGCTCTGAAATTTATATTTTTATAACTTAGATAATTTCTACTTACTTGGAAATCAGAATATTATCTCAATTTATTGTGTTTTGGTCTTAAGGGCGCCTTAGCTAGCAGAAGTTACTTGGCAAATGAGGCTTAGCATCTTATGTCTCTAGGTGACGAGCGCAGTTGTAGTACCGCACAGAATTTTTGGGTTTTTCAAGAATCCTGAGCGGCACTGCGTTGTAATGGGCAGGGCGCATCTATTACCATCAACTGAACGTCCTGCTCGTCCCGTATTTTCATAAAAAATAAACTGTGGAATGAAGTATGAACGATGTTTGCAGCTCGATACGACATTACCTTAAAAAAAGGCGCGTTCATCTAAAAAAAAGGCGAGAACGCTCTAGCTAGATAGTATGCATAGTATGCAAGCATTGCATTATACGCAAATCATTGGCCAAACAAAACCATAAAACAAAAAAATCTAAATGCTTAAATGACCTAATAGAAAATTAGTATGCATTTTATGTTTAACTTATGTGTGTGTTTGGGAATGAGCGCGTGGGGACATGTGTGTATGCGTGTTTGGGTATGATTATGAGTTTTTTAAAGGATATTTTAAGTGGCTGGCATTATAATAGTTTAATAATATATATGTAATATCTAGAATAAATTTATTTTTGGTAAGGTAGAAAGTAAGCCTGGGAAAGACGTATTATATAGATGGGGAGTGCTCGTTGGACGATTTGAGAGTATGTCGAGTTACAGTGCGGTACGAAAAAATGGAGTCAAATCTAAAACAATTAATCATTTTAATAATACACAAGATAATTTAAATATCATTTAATGTATTTTTTTTAATAACTTATATTATTCATGTAAACCGTCACTCATTTATTGCTCATTAGTGTGGGTCATGGTTGACTGAGACTTATCGTAACATCAATTTCGTAAGCGATATTGTACTGTAGGCATTGACGTCTAGAACTGCTTTATATAGCCCCTTTGGAATTTATTTGTTATATTTTCCAACTTTGTTGTATTGCCGCTTTTCAACAACACCTCCCTTAAAGCATCGCCTATCTGAATACTGGGCCTCGAAATCATCTGGAGGGCAAATCCAAATTGGCTTCGAAGAAGCTGGGTGTCATTAATAGAGCACGGCAATACTTCAAGCCGGCCCTAATTCTAGCGATTTACAACAAATGGTAGGTCACATATGGAGTATTGCTGTCATCTCTGGTCTGGCACACCCCAGTATCAGCTCGAACTATTTGACCGCATGCAACGCAGAGCAGCTCGAATTGATGAAGACCCAGTGCTCTGTAAAGGTTTGATCACCTAGCGTTGCGTAGAGATGGCATTGATCAAGGGAAGTGTTCCCAAGAGCTGTTTCCCGTGATACCTGCCGCCGAATTTCACATTCGCATGACACGCCACAAATGAAGATATCATCCCCACCTTTTGGATGTGTGGTGGTCCTCCACAGTGCAGTTTTCAAGGAACTTTCTTCCACGTACGACTAAGCTGTGGAGTGAGCCTCCTTGTGCGGTGTTTCCGTGACAATTCGACATGGGTAACTTCAAAAAAAGAGCCTACACGCGTTTGTCCTCGTTTAAATAAAAAAAAACTTAGAGGCCTACATGCCAACGTGTCAGCTGTAGAGTAACCAGCATCATGTTTATAATTGTATCACATTAGCTGACGCAGCACTCAACTTATTTTCAGTATTAATGTTTCAGTGACATTTTCGTAACAGTTTCGTGACCTTAAATGCTTTCCACGAACACACACTTTATGCGCTATGTAATCACGATCAATTTATTACCACTTCAGTGCAATATTTATAATTTCTTCATTTACCTTGCTAAAAATCATTTTCTCAGGTAGAATGGAAACCAGTCATAACTATCGGACTAATATGTATGTTTAGATATTATAATGAATTATCTGAGAAAAATAAAAACCTTGACATATTTAGTCAAAGTTTCGCAGAACTCAAGTATTGTGTCAAAAAATCATATATTTGAAATTAGTTCAATTGTTAAGACAATATTGTTATCATTTTAAATGGTTTATGTATAGTTTAATATTTTTCGTTTTTATGTTTATGCTATATTCAGATACTAAAATTTTGTTACCTTTGTATTATCTAGCACGAGACTGCCAGACTACCAGATTTTGGCGAGTCAACACGTCCTAAGGATGCCTCATGTAGAGCGGAATTAACAATAAAGAAAACTCAAATCGTTTGGTTTGTTTGTGTGCCTAAATAAATAAAGAAATATATTTAATGAATTGAAAGTGTCTAATATCAAAATTATTGTATTATAATGATACGAGTATGGTTAAGTGTAGATGTAACTTTAATCTTAAACATATAAATGGGCAATTCTTATTTATATATCGTTTTGTTTATTTATTTTGTGATTTGTTGATGATCCAATTTACTTCACGGTAGTTTGTGTATGCGATAAACCGATCTAGCCTGACCTCATCTCTAAAAGGCGTGTTTCCAGAGTTTCCTACTCAGAAAATATAGCTCGATCATTCTGAACCAGCCATTATTTTTTCTTACTAAATAGCAGAACGAGCAAAAATCTATTGTATACGCGTACGATTCCATTGCCTAGTTTTATTGTCAAAAAAAAAAACAAAAAGTAAATATTAACAAGTATGTTAAAATATAACATATTTAATTCTTTTATTCGTTATTTACTCTTTATTGATTTCCCGGGTTCGAATCCCGGTAGGTGCAAACATTTATATGATGAATATGGATGTTTCTTTCAAATCAAATCAAAATATTTTATTGCATGTCATATTTTACAATAGGGTGGTAGGTATATTAATGGGTAGACAATATGTGACGCCCTGCAAGGGCACAGCAATGTTATACGTAAAATAAATAAGTCTTATATATTCTTATGATATTAAAAATACAGACCATATTATAACTAATTCTCACACTTAGTGTAAATAAAAAATTCAGGTAAATCGTAGAAGCATTTAGAAACCAAGAACTTTTTAAGATGTCTTTTAAATAGGGAAGGCTTGTCATTATTTTT
Organism: Leptidea sinapis; assembly: GCF_905404315.1. Taxonomy (NCBI): domain Eukaryota; kingdom Metazoa; phylum Arthropoda; class Insecta; order Lepidoptera; family Pieridae; genus Leptidea; species Leptidea sinapis. Next base: position 6,606,740 of record NC_066292.1, on the reverse strand, counting down.
CATATCGTTTGGGATGTGATTATAAATTTTTATTGCCATTCTTTCCTGGATGGAGTCATGGATGTTTATATGTATGTTTAAGTAAGTATATTGTATTAAATATGTCGTTGTCTGGCAACCCATAGTACAGACTATGCCTATTTTGGGGCAAGATAATTTGTGTAAAAGTGTGTCAATATTATTATTATTATTTTGCACAACTGTATTAAACAACGTGGGATACACGGATGTGTAGGTTATTGAAATCTTTTGCTACTCTTTTAAATCAATATTTATAGGTTCAAGTTTTAAAATTATATTTTTACAACGTGTGCAAAATACTTTAACGGTTCACTTATTAAGGTAAAAAAGAAGTAAATGATAAAAAAAATCTCATAATACTATTGTGCCTGTGACTGATAGTGATTAATAAGTAATATACAGTCAGCCACGCATGTCATAAGCTATGTAGTATTTTGAAAATAAGCAGTAAGCAACGAACGCATTGATAGATCGAAATTGCTTATTATTCGCGCTAGTATAAGCTAGTATATTTTAAGTGTGTATTTTTTTTATGGAATAGGAGGACAAACGAGCGTACGGGTCACCTGTTGTTAAGTGATCACCGCCGCCCACAATCTCTTGCAACACCAGAGGAATCACAGGAGCGTTGCCGGCCTTTAAGGAAGGTGTATGTGCTTTTTTTGAAGGTACCCATGTCGTATCGTCCCTGAAACACCGCACAAGGAAGCTCATTCCACAGCTTTGTAGTACGTGGAAGAAAGCTCCTTGAAAACCGCACTGTGGAGGACCGCCACACATCCAGATGGTGAGGATGATATCCTAACTTGTGGCGTGTCGTGCGAAGGTGGAATTCGGCGGCAGTAATCTGGTTAAACAGCTCATCGGAACACTCCCCGTGATAAATGCGGTAGAAGACACACAATGAAGCGACGTCTCTACGCAACGCCAAGTGATCCAGCCGTTCACAGAGCACTGGGTCCCCGACAATTCGAGCTGCTCTGCGTTGCACGCGGTCAAATGGATCGCGCTGATACTGGGGTGCGCCAGACCAGAGATGACAGCAATACTCCATGTGTGGCCGGACCTGCGCTTTGTAAAGCGCTAGTATGTGGGCCGGCTTGAAGTATTGCCGTGCTCTATTAATGACGCCCAGTTTCTTTGAAGCCAATTTGGCTTTGCCTTCCAGATGACCACGAAATTGGCAATCGCTCGAGATTTCGAGACCCAGTATTCCGATACTAGGCGCGGCTTTAAGAGAAGTGTTCTCGAAGAGCGGTGATACTACAAATGAGGTTTTTTTAGTGGTAAACGCGCAAACTTGAGTCTTCGGGGGGTTAAATTGGACAAGGTTCAATTTTCCCCATTCCGCGACCTTCTCAAGAGGGGACTCGATAGAAGACACAAGTTTCTCCCGGCACTGGTCGACGATTTCCCGAGAAAGACCTGCATGGCCAGTGTATATGGCATCACCAGTGCTATCGTCTGCATAGCAATGAATGTTGAAGGTGTCCAACATATCATTGATATGCAGAAGAAACAGCGTGGGAGACAGCACACAGCCTTGGGGCACTCCAGCATTCACGGGCTTCGGGTTCGAGCAATTTCCGTCGACAACGACCTGTATGCTGCGCCCAGTGAGGAAGCTGGAGGTCCACTTGCACAAGCTCTCGGGAAGCCCAAATGATGGAAGTTTGGAGTGTATGGTTTAGGCGTAACACTAGCAACCAGTGGCAGGCTCCTTTGCACAGGAAGCCGGCTAGATTATGTGTACCACAACGGCGCCCATTTCTGCCGTGAAGCAGTAATGTGTAAAAATTACTGTGTTTCGGTCTGAAGGGCGCGTTAGTGATATTACTGGGCAAATGAGACTTAACATTTCTTATATCTCAAGGTGACGAGCGCAATCTTAGTGACGCTCAGAATCTTGGGTTTTTCCGGAATCCTTAGCGGCACTGAATTGTACCATTCCATCCATTACCATCAGCTGAGCGTCCTGCTCGTCTCGTCCCTTATTTTCATTAAAAAAACCACCAATGTGTAGGAGAAAGTGTCAATAAAGTTCGTTTCAGTGCCATCAGTCAGGTGACACTTAACAACAAACACGGCGCTCATAACAGACACTGCAAGCTGCGACACTGGCTGGTCTCGCCGTCACATTCGCGACGCCGACGTCTCTATGTGGCGGCCAAAATGTCGCGTAACGTCGACATAAAAGGGGTTATATAATCCAAGTATATAGTGGAAATGTATTGAAAAATCAGATACATTACTGTATACAAATATTAATGATAACATTTTGATAATTTATCAGTTGCTTCCTGAAAGCATATAAGTATATATGCATAAAAACTATCCATGGTATTATATTGCACAATTATATCCCCTGAAGGTAAATTATCACTGCTGCCCATGAGTCCTTGCAGTGCAGAGCAGAGTTGTGGATATGTACAACAAAAATATTACATAATATAACGTAATACACAAAAATATAAGAATTATCCAACAATTCGATCGGAGCGCCACCTGGGCGATTAGTATTTCATTGACTAATGCAATATGCACAGAAAAAAGATGTACAAATTTAAGTGAATTATAGCCATATTTTCTTTCTGAAGTAATGCATAACAAATTCTTTAAATCATATTTTATCCTTTACGATACATAATATATTCATTGTCTATAAATAGAAGGAACGTAGTCGCTATGAAGATGTCAATGTCAAATATTGACAAATTGTGCAATACAACTCCAGAGTCTAGACACATCTTTTGCTTTGACGGTGAAGAGATATGGGTCGAATGTAAAACATAAGTTACAGCGACAATAACTTTAGCTAACCGACAAGTTACTGGTAGTAAAATTATAGAACAGAAGCCAACAGAAACAGTTTCTAATCTCTGTGGTGCCCCATCGTATTATAGTATAGAGATCAAATAGTGAATGAATTTCACTATTCAAACTATAATTAATGACAGTTTTGAATATATTTTATCTCGTTCGTTAATTGATCCTGACTGTGTATATAAATATCGATTCATTATTTATTTATTTATTTATGTCAAGGGATGACTCTTTTGGATTTCAAATGTATACATTACCATTGGTAAGTTGAGATTTAATTTCAATCAATACAATTTATAACATTATCATATCACTAACTATTTACAAGTTTCTACTTGACTAAGGTTAGAAACAAACAAACATTTCGTGCCTTCAAAGTACACATGTCAGAAGTGAAACCTGCATGGTGCATGAACCTCTAAACTGCATATGAATTCCTGGTACGTGTTGCTAGGATGACACATGATTTCAACCGCTATGAAAGACATTCCTACTACCACAAATATATATAATAATATGTTCTCCTGGTGTCTATGTAGTAATACGTCGTGCGCTTGGAGTCAGAATATATTAAGGTATACTCGCGCCATACTAAAGACAATCTCTTCTTTAACTATGATCGCCTGGTACCAAAACATTGTATTATGCTTCCTATCTCATTATCTCCCATGTTAAATATTATGAATTGATGTGACTGCTCTTTTTACTGTCGCTTTTTCGTTTCATCGACTTTCAAATCACAACGATGATATAGAAGTTTTCACTTCAATAGTATGCATATTTCTGTCTCATTCTTTGCCGGCTTTATTCTACGCATTTTTGTATTTGTGTCTCTTACCTGTCGTTTTTTTCGTTGCATTCGGTTTGAAATCACAACGATTCTAAAGAAGTTTCACTTCAAAAATTAAATGAACCTCACGAGCTATTTGAGTGCAGTAGATCGATGCATCTACTATTATATGGCCCTAACTTCTTCAGCACCACCACCATAGCAACTGCTTCTGAAATTGTCCTTGGGATGACCTAATATTATAAAAATCATAAACGATTGTCTTATATAATGTCTTATTAATAGTGCAGCAATATTTTGTTAAATATATTTACGCTTACATCTTTCGATTATGCCTCAACCAATTGTCTTAAAAATTTTGAAGGATTAATTACACTTTGACACTCCAGCGAGCGTGCAGGAAGATACTGCTGAACTTGAAATAAGCGAAAAACGTCAAATTTTGTATTCTGCCGTATTTGTTTGTTTTGACAGGGATTTGCGTAATGGACGCTACGTGGACCTCAATGAAACATTAAATGAAATCGTTGCTATACGTGTGATAGTTCTAAAAATGAGGTGCATTAAACTATTTCCCTAATTACATTCCAAAAATGTTAATTATCACCAACGCAATCGTTAGCGAAACTCCTCAATCGCTTATTATTCCACGACCATAAATCAATAACATCTCACATATGATTTAGAGTGTATCATAAACCGTCGCATATGCAGAATCAATTCGTCATGCGAGCGCGCTTTCATTTTCTAAATAAGTGTCGTTGCTGACGGTACCGCGCGCGCCGTGCGGCGTCTATTTCGGTAGCCGCCCGCCCAACCAAGTTTATTGACTCATGTTTTACTATGCGAGCACTACTGTGTCCATGCTGGAACCACTCATTCCATCGGTCTACAGCAAAAGGGCGTATTTACTGAATAGACTTGATATTAATAATGTGAGTACTGCGCTCTGTTTGTTACAGGATTTCATGTGTTTGGGATTCCATACCCAAAGTGAACCCAACGGAAACCTTACTACTAAGATTTCGCTGCCTGTCTGTAAGTGGGCTGTCATAGACCGAGACGAACTGACACCTGAAATTTTAGTTATGTGGTTTTTTTATGAAAAAGGAGGACAAACGAGCGTACCCGGTGTTAAGTGATCACCGCCGAACCTTCTCTTGCAACACCAGATGATTCACAGGAGTGTTGCCAGTCTTTAAGGAAGGTGTACGCGCTTTTTTTAAGGTACCCATGTACCATGTAAGTGTATCGTCCCGGAAACATCACACACCGCACTGTGGAGGAACCGCACACATCCAGATGGTGGGAATGATATCCTTATATAATTACTATGGTGTTATAGTACCCTCGCAAAACAAGGTATAATAACTTGTACGATATTAAGGACCCCTTCGAGGATAGCTGTGATATATACTATATTATATTTTATGTAATAAATATGTTTAGAGAGCGCTGCCTTAACCGATATAAAAATCAACGAGTCTCGAATTAAGCACTCAACGGTTTATTGTCACAGGCTGTTAATTCAATAGTGAACGTATCAATATACGAGCTACTTCCACAGATAATATTATGTGGAAGCTTGTACCGCCGTGAAGTGTCGAGTCGTTATGTGTAATTCTGTTTAATCAAATCTTTGGGAATGCATCAACGGGCATGACTAATTTTATACGTTCTGTTGAGTTTTTATAAAACTAATAACGAGTTCTATATTGTACATTTTAAAAATAAATCTATAAAGAGAATTTGTAATTACTAGGTTGAACAATCAATGTTCATGCATTGCTAAAAAAAAATTTAGTATCTAAAAGGCATAAAAGGCATTATTTTTCTCAAAATTGATTCCTTTATAATTCTTTTTGATGTCATTTCTAATAACTACTAGATACTACTACCGCTTCGGAAACAAATGGCGCTCTGAGAGAGAAGAAGCGGCGCAAGAAACGTGAGAAAATGTAACATGATTGATTGCCACAAGGCAATGGAAATTAAATCAATTTAGTGCTGACTTCTTATATATTTCATTCGTGACATAATGTTGTGGTAAAGCTGATTTAATCCGGCATAGTGTGCACTCACTAAAATAGTCAGTACAACCAGCAGGTATCACTATTATAATGAAATGCTTTAATTAATTCGACTTTGGCCGGGTAGACGGCCGGTCGCCATTGGTGCGCAGCCGGCCAGGTGTGCACGCCATCTGTCGGCGGCCACGAGACCTAACTTAACACATTCACACCTTGAGAGTATTTACGTCAACATTTTTGACAGGTCAATTCTAATCTATAGTTCAGATACCGTAAAATGGGATGAATAGACATTGTATGGCGAAAAGAAACAAATCCGGGAGTTTGATAATGTTGCGTCTACTTTTTTTTAGCCTATTAACAAAAGTTTTCTTTCTACTATTTACTTTCTTACCATCTACTTTTCAACTATTTATTTCTACTATTAACACGCCAACATTTTTTCTGTATGCTGCCAACCCACAAATTTATATCAAATTACTTTCTAATATTAGAATAATATTTGTTTACTAATAAGAACGCCTTGATCACTCCAAAAATTCGATCGTAATTATATCTCAAAGGCAGAATTTAACAAAATCACATTCTAAAAAACAAAAAATATATTATTAATTCGATTCGCTTCTGCTTAGTAACGGACAAACAATCCCACGACTGTATGACAGCTTAATGATAATAATGATTAGATACGATGAACATATTATTATTGGAACAGTAGCAATATGAAGTACTAAAAAGATTAACTTAACACTGGGGCTTTCGCACGCAGACAGTCTAACATACCTAGTATACAAATGATTTAAGTTTTCATTAGTGTTAATTCCGCCAATATTTGTTTTTAAACAATTCGACACGTGTTTCGCCTCTACACGAGGCATCATCAGGACGTGTTGTCTCGCCAAAATTCAGTCTCGTGCCAGAAAAAAAACTTAAATCATTTGTAAAATTATGGATTTCCGCAAAGTAACTAACATACCTAGTGTTAAGATTCGCTAAGTGACCAATAAAAGATGAAAGCGTCAAAGACTACAGTTAGCGAAATGAATAACCTTTACGAAAACTTCTAAAACATAGATATGAGAAAAAAATGTTAATTAACCTCGTATAATATCTAAATAATTTTATTCATGCCTATGCCATGAATAAATATTTAGCTTTTTATGTGATTTAAATAGCACCTTGTCTATTTAATTAAATTAAAAGTTAAACAAGCAATTGCCAGTACTAACTGAAGTGGCGGTGATTACATACTATCAAGTTTTCTCCTGCAACTTTTGCACTGAAGGTATACGAATATAAATTAGGGTAGTTAATATATATTTGTACAGCCTGCAAAACCTCCTATTTTATTTTCTTAAATTCAATTTTGGAAAGCGTTTATAGCGTTTTAAGCTACGATTAATTTTGCCAATTGATAATATATTATTAGAAGTTATAAATCACAATAATGGTTACTTAAAAGAAATAATATTGCAAAAATGCCTTGCAAAAATTGGGTAATGAGTCGTCGGTCATCTTCAAGACCTAGATTTTCGCTTATGAAATTCTCGCAACATACCTTTATTAATATACGGTGTTTGTGAATGATGCAGCACTCAACAACTTTTGTTTTAAATTAATTTACATTTACTTTTTTGACTTACTCGTGTAAGTCATTGACTATTTGACGTTTGAGTGTTTTTGTTGCATCACTTTACATATATTGTAAATGAAATGATTTAACGATGGAAATGTATGTGTTGATTTAAAAGAGTGGCAATGAGTTTCTTGCCACTTTTTCTCATTAGCTTGACTCTTTACGAAGTGGTGAACCTTAAATGCGAAGAAGGGACAAGATATTAACAAAATGCCTCCTAATGCTTTTCATCGAAACAACGATTAAATTTAATTAGTATCTTCTGCCCTGAAGATTTCAGTGCAGTTTTTGTTAATTATTCAACATCTCACATTTAAAGCCTACAAGAACTACCACATTAAATATTGTCTAGTTTCACATCAGCGTTGAGAATTTAGAATTTAATTCTTCACATGTAAGAAAAATTCCAAATTCTAAGCTTAACAGAAAATATCTTTTAGGTTTTCGTTTGTGTGAGGGTCACAGAATTGTTGATATTTTTCAGATCTCAACTAATTTACATAATATTACAGGTCTTAATTATAAAAACGCTAGAACTTATATTTAAAAGTTTCATGGTGTTATCTTCGATATTGATGAACTTTCATAAAAACTTTCACCCCCTATTTCAACTCCACCAAACCTTTTATTCGCAATAAAGGTTGCCTATGTCCTTTCCCAAGTTCTCGTCTATCTCTGTACTAAATTTCATCAAAATCGATTCAGTTGCTTAGGCGTGAAAGCGTAACAAACAAACTTACATTCACATTATAATATATTAGTAGGGATATATAGAGTTCCTAGATTAGGCTAATGACATTAGATTACAGAGATCGTCTTAGCTACTTGAGTATGTAAACAGTCGCTAAGTGAGTTAATGAGTGTTAACAAACGGTGCAAGAGGCTTTTGTTAGGTATTGTTGTGAGCCGAGCCATTCCCACGACACGAACACTTTTTGTTAACACTTCTTAATTTTTATATCTCTCATGATGGCCGCGTCAATTGTTAGTATTATAATTTTATGATTCCAGAAGTTTCTAGCGGGTATCATGTGGTGCACGTGGTGTTTGGACATACGCTCGCAACAGCCAGGGCAGTAGTACAATTTCATTTCAGATTCAAACAATTTTATTTAAAATTCTATTGCGCAGTTGTAATTTAATTTTGGTAATATTTTGGAGTGAAAACATTTTTATTTGCTTACTTGATTTGTAAGATTGAAAGAAACTGTCCCGACACGCTCAGCTATGTAATACACGATTTTATTGCTACCAGGGCGACATAAGTTAAGGAGTGATATATAGTAACCTCCTTGAAGAATAATGGTCCTAACGTCATGCTCATTACTGTTGACTTCATCGGGTACTTCATTGGTACCAAGTTAACATAATATAATAGCGGTGGAAATCACATGTCATCCTGACAAATACTTATACCGGGACTTCATATTTATATCAGTCCAAGGAATTTTGTATTAGGAAAGACATCACAGTAGCAGCAGAGGTTTTTGTTTAAAATAGTTTCTTAAGTTTATTACAACAATTAAATTATACGTAGACTGTGACAGCTGTGAACACGTAGAAATAAATAGTGGCGAAACGGCAACCTCTATTTTCAGCAACGCACGCATCTAAGACGTAGACAGTTAAGCACACTAAAGATATAAACCTGGCCTGTTTTACTTCGTTGTCTAACAGCAAGATTTAGACGTAAATATAAATAATCCATGCTTCGAATTAAAATCAATTTGAAAGTTTTTGTCTGTCTATCCGTTTGTTCCAGATATTCTAAAAATATATACCTATGCAATTGTGAACGAATTCGATTCAATGGTTAATTGCTACTTAAATAAGAAATCTAAGCGAAAGGTACTATATATTTATAATAATAATAATATGAACACACTTTTACACAAATTATCTTGCCCCAAACTAGGCATAGCCCGTGCTATGGGTTGCAAGACATCTATATACTTAATCAACTACTTAATACAATAAACTTATTTACATAAATACGTTTAAACATCCATGACTCCGAAACAAACATCCTTATTCATCATATAAATGTTTGCACTTACCGTGATTCGAACGGGACTTCCAGCTCAGTAGGCAGGGTCACTAACCACTGAGCTATATGGGCTGTCTATAATTATTTTCATTCATTAATGAAAGTTATAAATTGAGCGTATTACTATTGATAAAACATCAAAACACTCGGTTACGTTATTCAGTAAATGCCAATAGTGATGTTAAAGATAGGTCAAGGCCGAGTCGGCTGTGGGTGCCAACTGCCAACACTCTACTCCACTTCACAAATAACAGCAAACCTGTGAAAATTATATTCGCTTGTTGATACGCTGAGAAGTATTTTGTTTGTGCGGACTCATTTTACTTCAATACAGTTTCGAGGAACGTATACGACAGTATACGTATACTCTACATTTTGTCTTTATTGCTTTTTGATGTTCTTAATAATTTTGATTTGCAGTCATCATCATCATCAGCTGGAAGATGTCCACTGCTGGACAAAGGCCTCCCCCAAAGATTTCCACGACGATCGGCCCTGCACTGCCTTCATCCAATGTATTCCGGCGATCTTGACCAGATCGTCGGTCCATCTTGTGAGCGGCGACTTTACTGCTCCAACGGCCATCTGTCCGTCGAACTATGTGCCCTGCCCACTGCCACTTCACTTTCGTAATCATTTGGACTATGTCAGTGACTTTGTTTCTCCTACGGATCTTTTCGTTTCAGTTGATTTGCAGTCATTGCTTCAAAATTGTCGATAACCATTAAAAATATTCTTCTTTTTGTTTCACTGCGTGCTCTTCAACAACACTACTTCTAATGCTTCGCGTCGGAATACTAGGTCTTGAAATTTATTTGTCCCTTGCATACATTATAACACACCAGTGGGAGGCGCCTTTGCACACGATGCCGAATAGATTATGGGCACCACAACGGCGCCTATTTTTGCCGTGGAGCAGTAATGTGGAAGCATTATTGTGTTTCGGTCTGAATGGCGCTGTAGCTAGTGAAATTACTGGACAAATCAGACTTGACATCTTATATCTCAAGGTGACGAGTGCAATTGCAGTGCCGCTCAGAATTTTTAGGTTTTTTTAAGAATATTGAGCGGCACGGCATTTTAATGAGGAGGCGTATCAATTACTATCAGCTGATCGTCCTGATCGTCTTGTCCCTCAATGTCATAAAAAAATCTTTAAACCTTAATAAACTGAAATTGTTAACCTTGCCGTGCCTATACATTTACGAAATAAGCATTTTTGTAAAGAGGCATAAATATCTTTTCACCACTGCCAAGGAAATGTATGACCGCGACCAACGATATCCAAATAGACTTGTTTACAAAAAAGCACCCAGGACTACTTTGTTTACTAAAAATTGTCATGCCATGTGTATTCAAATATTTAATAAACTTCCCGATACTATTAAAATGTTGAATATCGGTCCTTTTAAAACTAAATTATATCAATGGCTAATTAGTTACAATTTTTATGCTGTATCCGACTTTTTAAATTTGTGATTTTCTTTTTTTTTTATAATCTTGTGTTTAACTTTGACTACATAATATGTATATGACATGTATATTTTGTGTAGATGTTAATGTAAAGTGATAATTATTTTCTTAATATTCTGCTGTATTAAAGCCATCAAAACGGGAGTAAAAATATCCATGAAGCGAGAAAAATAAAAACAAACATCAGTTGAATGAGAGGAGCGCTCACAAGTGAAGGTTTCCTTACCATTGAACAATATAATATAACACTGTATTGAAACATTTTGCGAAATAAATATTTATTGAATACTGTTTTTTATTTAAATTCGCCATTTCGGTTTTCATTGTTATCAATGTCAAAATTTCAGCTATATACACTGGCTTGGTGGTAACCTCTACGATTTACCACTGGACTGGCGGCTGTCAAAGTGCTTTTGTGCCTGTTTGATATTCGCCATTTTGGCGCTGTTGGCCATAGGGAGGGATATGACAACCTCAGTTAAACGAACATCGATAGATGGTGGGAAACTATTTACAAAAATAATAGTGTACTTTATTCCGTTAATTCTGAAGTATAAATAACACGGAAATCGAACGAAATTAATTCAAAATGCAAAAATACTTCAAAAGGCTGCGAGAGAAGCATATTATACGTTAATATTAGTTCTCTGGACGCTCGCGAGTGGCGCTTCAAATAGGTACAAAAATGGATGTCTAACTTATGGAACAGCCTGTCCAGTATTACTTATACATGTCAGTGGCTATATAACTATTACAGCTTATGAGAGGCTCGCTGAGAAAGACAATGTTGGAAGATCGGACATCGGACTCTTAGTAAGTGAGCTTAGTAGCAATGAAATATCCCAAATTTGAGCAGTGGCTGTTGGAAACTGTAGGATACCTGATCTAATGCCATCGTGTAACTGTAAGCTTATCTAGAGCTGAGCTTCCTCGACACGACGCGAATGTCTCGTGTAGTGTAACATCGATGTAATTGTCTTGTTTATGTCTCTATTAGTGCGTTCCACAGACACAGGACAAATAGATGGAACATATCACAATTACCCTGAAGTACCCGATTGCGCCTTTCAGCCTTTAAAATTAATTTTAACATGATGGGCAACTCATTATTAATAATACGATGGACGGGGTTGATTACCACTGAGTAAACTGCGCTCCCAGTGAAGGGTGAAATCTAAAGATACAGCGCCGGTTTTGCGAATATTGTAGTCATATTTATTATGTTTTAAGAGTTATTCAGATCTAATAGAAAGCTCCGCATTCGGAAGTTGATATTCCCAACTTCATTGGGATAAATGATTGAATAATTTTATCTGTGTGCAACTTAATGTAATGATAGTCAGTGGCATTATTGTGAAAAAGTATTAGAAGTACTCTTATGTCTTTAAAGTAGATGCTGAATCTTTGGTAAATGATCTAAAAAAAAATTATACATGAATTGTGGTGTCAGTTGTGCTTTTAAAAGATACAACTATCATTATATACCGATCCATGTTATTAGCACTAGAATTGCTTTGCATGCATGCATGTGAGTCACGTGTAATTGTCTACTCTTATATTAGACTACCATTATGTATGAATATGACTTACAATTAAATAAAAAAAACTGTAGTAAACCTCAATCACGACTTCTTAGAGTAACATAATGCCACGGAGGCAATGCGAAGATATTATGCAAAGTTGAGTTACGTCAGTTAGCAAATTGCAAGCTCCGTCTACTGCATTCATTAGGTTCGTTGTAGGACATTAACAACATGACACTCATTGCTACGTGGAAACATTGTGAAGATTTCATTTATAATTAATAGCAGGGCTCGTTGCTAAATATGCAGTGCAGTTATGTCAAGACTGCATAGCAATGTGCTGAAATTTTCGTAATAATAATATAATTTGTGTAATATTTATTTGACGACCCATATAGCCCAGTGACCCTGCCTACAGAGCTGGAGGTTCCGGGTTCGAATCCCAGTGCCAGGTGCAAACATTTATATGATGAATATTGGATGTTTGTTTCCGAGTCATAATGTTTATATGTATTTATGTATGTTTAAGTACGTATGTTGCATTAAATATATCATTGTCTGGTACTCATCTAGTACAGGCTATGCCAAGTTTGGGGAAAGATAATTTGTGTAAATATTATAATAATGATACATAAGTGTGTCAAAATTATATATTAATATGATTATATATTTATATCGCTAGAGAGTTTTTAAAACTAATGTTAGCACTGATGTTAACATAAAGATAACTTAAAGTTATGATATTTTTTAACTTCCACGAACGTGGTGCTAAATATGCAGTTTCTCTTACTTCGGAAACTTTAAATAACTCTGTTAAAAGTACATTTAATGAAATATATTTTGCTTCGAAGAGCCACAAATGTGTTACTTGTTGATTATTAGGATATATAGGATTGACCCCCAGCGGACACTGTTGCATCCACAATTTGGATTGAACATCAATGAAAAGTTCAGCGACCCAAGAGAGTTAATGCCTATCATAAAACGTCCTCCACGCGACTGATTACAGAGTGCGCGTTTAACGGCCCAAGTAATTCTGTTTGTTTTGCCTCACTCGCGTAATTTCAACACCACTGTTACGTAAGTTACGATGCTTTTGTGATATTTATGGGTTCTTGGTGGTAACAATGACCGACATGAAGTTGCGCTTGATCAAAATATCGATTTCAGCCGTATTTCATCTCGTTGGAACTAGAGACATCAGAGAAAAACATTGAAAATGTTGGCAAATCTGATATATTTTAAACACTAGCTTTAAGATGTGTGATTAGTTAGTTATACCTTGAACACGTATGTTTTTTTTTGATTGATTGTTTCTTACCTGTAAGAAATGCCTTCTTGCTGTTTATTTATTTCTTGTAAAAATATCATATACTTTCATAGATCTATAAGCTAATGGCAATCTTGACTCTCCATTGACTCTTATGAAATAAAAACTGCGTTATAATTTTTTATTATTGTAGAAGGCTGCAAGTAATAATTGACCGAAAGCTAAGTAATCACGTAATGGCGGCGTTGATTGCCACCAACTCGATGACCTTACACTCCCTTAGGGTTTCACATAAAAAATCTAATAAGTTCCGCGGTATCGCTTTATTATCATGATAGCTCCAAAGCAAGATGTTCGATTTATATAAAGTAATAACACTTTTACTGCGCATTCAATCAATATTAAATAAGTTATTTTGATATCGTAGCTATGGGCATAAAAGGGCAGTTGATTTACGATAGGCTTGTGTTGAATGGTGGTTCTGAATTTATATTTTATCTATAGATGATCGGAGTAAGCTCTGCATCGTAAACTCGGCATATTCTAGATAACTCTAAACTTAACTATGTGATTATATCATACTTCAAGCATTGTATCTATCCTTATAAATCGAGCTAAAGAGATTTTATTAAATCGAATAATTTTGCTAATATACATACTATATATAGAATTGACGAAGATGTTTCGTTCATTTTTCAGGATTTAATAACAAATGTTAGTTATATACTACTTATTTTTATTCATTCGCTGTTCCCTATTGATACTATTCTAACCAGAAAAACGTATACATAAGTACCCCAATCGACTCAGCGCTAACAATTCGATAGGCAGGTGCCAATAGGTCGCGATAACGTAATTGAAAGCGCATCTGTTCTTATAAAAGTAAACTCAAGTGATGTGGAGTGATCTCTCATCGATACTCGATAATCTCAAGTGCACTATGATAGCTGCGATTTAATTTCGATTTTACGATGTGAAATTTGGCATAAGAGTAGCAGTACTGTATTTGACTAAAGTATCGATAATTGTTTTAAATTTGAATGTCATATGCAAATCATAAATTTGTAACTGCACGTTAAAACCTATAATCATATATGTATCACCTAGTTACCTATCTCTTAACAACAATCCAGATGAATTGAAAGTAATAAGACATTGCTAATAGGTGTCAAAAGCAAAACTTCAGCAATATATAAATATGCTTGCACGAAGAAAATAAACCATTCATAAATAACTTGAAGCCATAAAAGAAAGAGCAGATGGGATGGTTAAGAATAAAATCCTTAAACAAGCATCAATAATTAACCTATATTTAGCAAACAACTAACCACTAGCGGCCAAAACAGATGCATCTACGTACGTACCTCCTTGATACGTCATAAAATAAAACTTTCCATTTCAAACAGTTTCGTTAGTACTTGCATTATAACGTTTGGAGTTATTTCTGCGTTTGAAATATTGTTTTTAGATTTGACTTTGACGTATTTTGTATAAAAATAGCTTTTTATTTACTTTGTCCCAAATAAATTTTTTGATATACCTACACATAAGTCAGGATATTTTTTCCTAACAACATTACCTATCATTAGTCACTATTATTAAGTTCTATTTCCGCTCTTCTTAAAAGAAGTAAAAATAGATATATCAGATGTAGACTCTTACTCTTACTTGAAACGGAGAAGTTTTCGTATATACAAACGAGTATAGTACGTCGGCTACTGATAAATTATTCACACTATTTCATTTGGCTTATCTAATTTCATAACACGCTTTTACAAAGAATTTCATAGCTGGAGAGATTCTTGGAACTTTTCCAAGCCATTTTAAAGGAATCTTTTGCAATTGTTAACAGGAGAATAATTATTATTCCTGTTTAATATATGATTTTTAAAGGGACAATGAAACGGTACTGTTTAATAAAGTAAAACAAGCTTCTACTGAAGGTATACACATCGTAGTGACATAGTAAGTTCGTTTCATTGAATCGGTGAGGGTGGGATAAAATATTTTGTAGCATGTAGTGTAGTGCTGTCATTTTTTGACGAAGATCAGATAGCTCTTGGCAATCTTGTGATAGAACCCGAGAACAATATCATAATGCCAACATATTGAACCAGCCACAGTGTTTAAGTTCCCAATACTTCCAGTCTCTGCGGTGCGTGATCGTTTTCAAATATAATTTATTGAATTTTCTTTGTGTTTCAAGAGCAAGCCTTCGACCTTCTCTAAATAGACCTCGATGCCTATGGATATATATATTATTATAATATCCTATTTGGCTTTGCAAATTTCAAAACATCGGGGCGATAACTGCATGGTAGAATGAGTTCAAGATAATGATTGAAAATTATACCAAATATTAATTTGATTGATCTAGTCTTGATCTGAATTGTCATGATATGTAAACAATTCGAATGTTAACAATTAACACGGCTAGAATACATGGCTTTATCACAGTTCAACACTGGCTTTGGATTGTTCAACGTTTTCATTGACTATTCGAGTCTGAGAGACGAGTCTGAGCAGTTCGATGGCACTAATATCACGAGAAGATTTTAATTTGATTGTTTTTTAGTACCGTAAAATACTATCTGAGAAAAGTTTCGGTGGCGATTTTTGGTTAATATCAACCGGTCTAGTTTATTTACAAATGGTTTAGTCATTATTGAAAAAAAAGTCAAAGCAAAAACATAAAGGCCTCTATAATTTTTCTGAATAAATATTTTTTTTTACAATGGGTAAAATGTTTTCATAAAAAAAATTGAAATCAGTTTGAAAAATAACAGAGTTTTTCGGTTAAAAACATAAAGCATCACGCACGAAATGATAGCCCCATCCTTTTTTGAATTTGGTTAATAATTTTACACGACTGCGCTACGATGACCTTTTACAAGTACAGATTCAACAACAGTATATCATATCAAGCGAGATCCTTCATTAATCGAAAGAGTAATCGAAAAGAGAACATCACTAGCAGGTGTCGCTTACACCGTCTGAATTGGCCTCGCGTTTCTGTAGACTTGTCTGCCTTTGACTATGAATATGTTTAGACAGAGTGATGCGAGCTTTGAAATTCAAAATATTGTATACAGGTTATATTATACTTTACTATAATCGATAATGCGATAGCAATGTACTTTGAAGGTTGTTGTTTTTGTATTGAATTGTATTTTATTTATGGATAGTTAGCCCGACAGTTTTAGTTCTGTACGAAAATGTATAATTATATTATTTACTATCAAATACTTAGACTAAATAAGAAAAGTTCAGGAATCATGAAAATTCTGTGGTTTTAGGTTTTTGGTGAAGCGGTCATTATTTACTATCAAGTGATCCGTATACTCAATCGTTCTTAACAACAAAAGATTTACGATTCATCTCACTTTTAATTGCAATTGAAAGCGTCATCAATTAAGTAATAATGTGCCTCTAACTTCTAACATTCATTGTAGGAGAATTAATGTCAGCCAACAGTTTGAATACAACAAGGATATGGTCAACTAACAGCTGACTGAAATATTCCAATGTATTTGGGGCAAGATAATTTGTGTAAAAAGTGTGTCATTATTATTATTATTTTATTTATCATAAAATAAATCAATAAACTTGTGGCTGTTATATAACATGAAGTAACCGCTAACTAAGATAAGTAACTATTTAACAGATTTTTTGATGTCTACAACAATACAATTTCGTATTGTGGTAAACGAAAGTAACTATTCAAACTGGTCGAGCCATTTCTTTGCATATGTATGATGTAATGACTTCATAATTATGATGTAACAACCCTATAGATGTTTTTTTATTTTTACATTATATTATATACGTTTCTGCATGATTTTGATGCACTCTGGTTTTCTTTGAATGTCTTGTAATCTATAATAAATACTAAATAGGTACTAATCATCAAAACTGTGCAGATGTGTTTCATTAAAAACAAGGAATAACCGCAATAGGCACTCTATCGCACCATTCCAATGTCTATGGTCTGTGTATTTAAAGTATTTTTATTGACCGGAAATACGGGGAACCACTCGTCCGGCACTAATGAGTGGCGCTACTTGCTAAGATTTTTAACGCTGTCTACTCTGTGGTTCTCTTTTTAAATCGAAACGTTGTCAAGAGCTGTACTTTTTAAAATCGTACACTTTGTTTAAATGGCACAACATATTTGTTAAATTAGCATGTGCTACCTGAAATTTAAGAATAAATCTTTGTTTAACTATTCTTATACTTAAAAACTATATTATAATAGTAGTTCAACAATACATCTTTATATATATTTCACGTATTCATGTAATTAGCTAATTTCTGTTCATATGAAATAGTCTGAGCATAGAGAGAGAGCTGAGTTATAGCAAAAAATTTATTCTTATCGTGAAAAAGTCTTTCGAAAATTTCAAGATGTGTGATACAACTATAATCATTGTACTTAAAAATGCCATTGAAAAATAGTCGTATAGTTTACTTCACAGGCTATAAATTGAACATAATTGAATCGTTAGAACCGATCCATAGCAGATAATTTTAGTAATTCACACCAGCCCCGTAATGGTCTCGATAATGATATAATAACAGTAATCTTGTATTTGATCATCGCTTATATAATATATTGCCACCTGTCACAAGTGTTAATTCACATTTAATTCAATGTTTACTGGATTTGCGCTGAATTTTTGAATTTATACATCTTTTGGGGTACATCATTCATCATCATCAGCGGGGAGACGTAGACTGCTGGACAAAGGCCGGTCCACACATGGAGTATTACTGTCATCTCTGGTCTGGCGCACCCCAGTATCAGCTCGATCCATTTGACCGCGTGCAACGCAGAACAGCTCGAATTGTCGGGGACCCAGTGCTCTGTGAACGGCTGGATCACTTGGCGTTGCGTAGAGACGTCGCTTCATTGTGTGTCTTCTACCGCATTTATCACGGGCAGTGTTCCGAAGAGCTGTTTAACCTGATTCCTGCCGCCGAATTCCACCTTCGCACGACACGCCACAAGTTAGGATATCATCCTCACCATCTGGATGTGTGGCGGTCCTCCACAGTGCGGTTTTCAAGGAGCTTTCTTCCACGTACTACAAAGCTGTGGAATGAGCTTCCTTGTGCGGTGTTTCAGGGACGATACGACATGGGTAACTTCAAAAGAAGCGCGTACACCTTCCTTAAAGGCCGGCAACGCTCCTGTGATTTCTCTGGTGGTGCAAAAGATTGTGGGCAGCGGTGATCACTTAACAACGTTTGTCCTCCAATTCCATAATAAAAAAAAAAGGCCCCGTCCAAAGATCTCCACGACGATCGGTCCTGTGCTGATCTCATTCAACAGCGATCTTTACCAGATTGTCGGTCCATCTTGTGGGGGGCCTGGCTTACCAACACTACGTCTTCCGGTACGTGGTCGCCATTCGAGGACTTATTTGCCCCCCCGGTCATCTGTCCGTCGAACTATGTACCCTGCCCACTTCAACTTCAGTTTCTCAATCATTTGGGCTCTGTCGGTGATTTTGGTTCTACTACAGATCTCCTCATGTCTGTTTCGATCTCGCAGGGAAACTCCGAGCATAGCCCTTTCCATTGCCCTCTGAGCGACCATGAGCTTTCTCATCAGGCCCATGGTTAGCGACCACGTCTGCGTACCGAAAGGTCATCACTGGCAACACACACTTGTTGAAAACCTTCGTCTTCAACGAAAAAGACTATGAATTCTTTTGGAGCGGATGTCCTAAAAGAGGAAAAATTTTCGGAGTGAATTTTACGATGGGTGAGCACACCAATATCCAAATTCAATAACCTGACGTTAGTTGGTCAATTAGACCATCAATATCATACTTTCTCTACCATAAGCCTCTTGTAACTCATATGTCTACTGGACGAGAATTAAATATTATAATAGTATATAAAATAAAAATAAAAAAGAATCATTTCTTTTTAATTTTTTTAAAAATCTTTTATCATATTTAAATAAACGTTTTTTAAATAAATTTTGCGGTATCATAATGTATTAACTGGTTTTATTTATTACGTTCATTATAACAATATTGTTATTTGTACAAACGTACGAGGAATTTATAAATTTAAGGATTTTTGTTAATAAAATTTCTAGCTTACACTTTTTTTTTGCAAAAAATACACTTTAGCAATGACTGGCACAGTTACTATCCATACGAATATCAATTATCAAGTGATCGGACAGCCTGGGACTAGATTATGATTATTTTATAGCAATAACAATGACAGTATAATATTGTATATTTTATTAAGAAAGACCCCAAAAAAAGAATGCTGGGAGAGTTTCTTGCACCTCTTCTTCTGTCTCAGAGCGCCATTTGTTTTGCGAAGCGGTAGTAGTGTTAGAAATGACATCAAAAAGGATCCTAAAGGAATCAAATTTGAGAAAATAAATGCCTTTTATGCCTAATGCTTCCTTCCAAAGTATTTTAATATTTATCGAGTAATCTACTAATATAATATATGACGACTTGACGACCTGTATAGCCGAGTGGTTAGCGATCCTACCTACTTAGCTAAAGGTCCCGGGTTCGAATCCCGGTAGGTGCAAGCATTTATATGATGAATATGGATGTTTGTTTCCGAGTCATGGATGTTTAAATGGATTTATGTATATTTATATGTATGTTTATATAAATTTATGTATGTTTAAGTAAGTATATTGTATTAAATATATCATTGTCTTGTAACCCATAACACAGGCTATATATGCTTAACTTGGGGCAAGATATTTTGTGTAAAAAGTGTGTCAATATTATTATTATAATATATTATGTTATAATAAAAAATTTCACTTAACCGCGTTACCCTCAAAACCCCCTCAAAGATAAACTTCCTATATTATACTGAATGTATGCTTGTTTATACTTCAATGCCATAAGATAAATGTGTCTTCTTCATTTGAAAATATCGTATTTTGCACTTATACAATATATTACCCTTCAATACTTAACGCTACCAAGGTAAGCATAGTACTAAGTGATGAGTTACACTCTATAAATATGCTCCGGCTAGAAGTCCCGACTATAAATATATCGTGAGTACATCGGCAATTGTCTGTGTGACTAATCTATTGTTAAAGACGAACTTCTAATATTGGGCGGTTAAATATCAAAAGTATGAAAAAATTACACTTTAAATTCAGAGTTTTTTTGTGTCTGTAAGAGACAATACGAGCAGGACGTTCAGGTGATCGTAACTGATAAGCCTTAATTAAAATAATTAAAGTGCTCAGAAAAACATCGACGAATAGTCTATCGGTGAACTGGTGATAAGTAATCACCGCTGACAATACTCTCTTGTAACACTAGAGGGATCTCGGGAATGTTGCTAACGTTTTAGCTGTGAAATGTCAACAAAAGGCATATTTTCTCTAAATTTATTCCTTTACAATTCTTTTTGATGTCATCTATACTCATATTATAAAGCTGCAGTGTTTGTTTGTTTGTTTGTTTGTTTGAACGCGCTAATCTCTGGTACTACTGGTCCGATTTGAATGATTCTTTCAGTGTTGGGTAGTCCATTTATCGAGGAAGGCTATAGGCTATGTTTTTTTTTCAAAATTAGGGATCCGTAATAAAATTGCTATTTTGTAACACAAGGTGTAAAATCGAAAACCTATTTTTGCGTGCGCTGCAAAAACTATTGACAATAGAACAAAATGATGTACAGGCTATAATATAGGCAATATTTTATTACTTATAAAACTATCGCGTGGATTATACTTTATATGGCAAAACAACGTTTGCCGGGTCAGCTAGTTTCTAATATACTAGATACTACTACCGCTTCGGAAACAAATGGCGCTCTGAGAGACAAGAAGCGGCGCAAGAAACTCTCTCAGCATTCTTTTTTTGCGCTCTTTTTAATTAAAATATACAATATTGTACTGTCATTGCTATTGCTATAAAATAATCATAATCGAATATAAAGTAAACCGTGACCTCTGTGACAAAATAACAAACCAGTCATGACTGACCGGCGAGACTTTGCAGACTTCAAGTCTGACTTAACCCGACAGGCGTTTGGCAGTTTCTTGAGTGAGGTATCAGATCACGGATAACGTATGGAGATTTAAATATAGGAAATAAATATTTTTGTATTTGCTGTGTTTTTACACTATTGCTTTGCGCTTTTTAAACCGACATCAAAAAAAGGAGTAGGTTCTCAATTCGCCGTCATTTTTTTATGTTTATTTGATAATTCTTTTTTTATTTGGAAGCTAGTGCGTCCCGTGTGGTCCAGATCTGACAATGGCAACCATGAGAAAACCATAAAAGTCTTAAATTTGCAATAAGTATGTGCGTGACAAATTTACGAATAACTCAAAGGTTTTCAAGCAGCTTTCTCCCTCGTACTACAAAGCTATGGAATGAACTTCCTTGTGCGGTGTTTCCGGGACAATACGACATGGGTACCTTCAAAAAAAGCGCGTACACCTTCCTTAAAGGCCGGCAACGCTCTTGTGATTCCTCTGGTGTTGCAAGAGAATGTGGCCGGCGGTGATCACTTAACGTTTGTCCTCCTATTCCATAAAAAAAAAAAAAAACTCAATAACGCGCCAACCAATTTCGATAATTCTTTTTTTTTATTGGAAATGATATACTTCAAAGGTAGTTTGGTAAGGTTCTATAACTATATATGTAGTTACAAACCTACATTCGCTGACACCGACTCCAAAAATAACAATAATCGTTACTAGAATTAGATTAATTACTTAGATTGTATAAACATACGCAATTATTTTTCTACTTTTTAGTGCACTTTTTTGTTAATTTTTTTAAATATTTAAATACATTAAAATAAAATATATATAATGTATTAAAATATTAACACAAATTATCCAATAGTTGTGCGGTGTATCCGGGACGATACCACATGGGCACCTTCAAAAATGCGCGTAAACCTTCCTTAAAGGCCGGCAGTGCTCCACTGATTCATCTGGTGTTGCAAGAGAATGTGGGCGGCGGTGATCCCTTATCACCAGGTCACACGTACGCTCGTTTATCCCCCTTTTCCATAAAAAAATAAAGTTTTCATGTTTATCTATGTTTGATAATCGTATTAATATGAGATATTTGATCATTACTGATGACCCAAACAACTCAATAGCTACAGTTATTATTAAAAACATTCTATATAAATAAATTATTATTAATTTGGAAACCTGTGTTACAAAACGCGTCTCGCAATAAGACCCATAGTGCCAATGATCACGTAGTGGACGTTGTGAGTACATTCTGTGCACCCGTGGACACCAATAGTGACACAGTGTCAGTGATAACGTGCTCGTCATCACCGGTGCACCCCACGCCTCCCGCACCTCCCGCCCTGTCCAGCCGCGCACTACGAGCCCAAGTCTACAGTAAGAGGTGGGACGTTATCGCGAACCTACCACACTCACCCTGATGAAAGACCTCCGAATGGTCCGAAACTAGTCGGTACCTGCACCGACAAAACGTGAGTAAAGCCGTATTAATAAATAAATAAAATAATTTAAAAACATTCTATTTATATATACCTACTGTATTATTCTACTAACATTTGAACACAAACGAGTTGCGAGAAGGTTTAATATAGAATTCCGCTTACATCTTATTTGGTAGTAATTACTTATACGTCTTTATTATAAGCATTATTTGAATAAATCCTTGGGAGTTTCTCGAAATTATAGAAGGAAAATCGTACGTTCTTAGTTCAATAAACACACAAACCTAAGGATGCTTTATGGTCGTGATCAATACTCCGCAGCAATGCAACACACAAATCTATCAAACACAGTTACAATAAAACCGTTTCCGAATCTGTATGTTCACTTAAGGTTTTCGCCAAAATAATAAATTGATGAATAAGAAGGAATAACTGACATAACGTTAATACTAGATATTTTGTCGGTTTGTTTGTTTGTTACTGTACACATCACGTAGATGTCTCTCACTGGGACAACAATAGATTTGATTGATTAAATATGATGCTTTCTTTCACGTAACATTTCGAGATTATTTTATCAAATCGATATATTTATTCATTACCTAATTAGTCTCAAAGCGTCAAGAGCCTCACAACACGCATGTAAGTAATAAAGACAACTTCCAAATATTTGAAATCGGTTGTAATATACTGAGAATTTTTTAAAAATTTAAGGCGAAGAGTAAAAAATATAGCATTTCGAGTTATGAACACTACTTAATCCTTTTACACATATCCTTCTTAGTCTTATTTGTAGGTTGCTAATGCTTGCTGTTGGTTATAGTTAACACTCCAGAGCCTTTTTGAACTACCACTTTTCCTTGCAGTTAAACAAGTTTTTTGGCATGGCATGACGCATTTTCTTAGTACAACTCTCAGAAAAGTTATTCATATAGCTTGTACTTTTTTGTGTAGGTATATTTATTCAGATTAGTAATGAATAACGAGGATTGTAAGCATATAAACTGTTTTCCACCCAAGAATTTTGAAAATATTGGCTTTGTTACATAGATGGCGGCCGGAAGCCGTGAACTCAAATCGCTCAAGGTCGCTAGCATTTAGTGTCGCCTTAATGAAAATTTGAATCTTGCAGTATTATCATTATTAGAAGTACAGTGTCGCATAACAGTTCGTAGTTCGTTTACGGGGTCTTTTACTCTTGTTTGACATTATAAAAATAAAGATTATAAGGATTAAATATCTTAAATATACTTATTTGTTATGGATTTAACTATGTTGTTTGTTTTAGAGCCAAATCTGAAATGTGCGTTATATGCAAAAGTATGCAAAGATTACGCATCACGAACTAATATACGATTCGTATAGATATGCATTGAAATAATGAGACGTCATATAACGGTTACTATTGCAAAATAATAATGATGTAAATTTATATCATTGTGCACCTTTCGTTTCCTAGCCAAGGTACACTTGTCAACAGTATTTTTATTGCGTTTAATTAACAATATATTTTTGCAGTTCATTTGATTAAAGTACTTTAATTATTTATTAAAAAAAATACTATCAAAATCAACGGGTTCATGTGGAAATATAAAACAGAGAGAGTTGAAAGTTCTTACTTTTTAATACGGAACGAGACGAGCAGAACGTTCAGATGATGGTAATTGATACGCCATGCCCATTGCAATGCAGTGCCGCTCAGGATTATTGGAAAACCCAAAAATTCGGAGCGGCACTGCAATTGCGCTCGTCACATTGAGACATAAGATGTTAAGTCTTATTTGCCCAGTAATTTCACCAGTTAAAGTGGCGCCTTTCAGACTGTAACACAGTAATGCTTACAAATTACTGCTTCACGGCAGAAATAGGCGCCGTTGTGGTACCCATAAGCTAGCCGGCATCCCGCGCTAAGGAGCTTCCCACGACTAACCACTAGTTGTCGTAGGTGTGTTCTTAATAACTGTCATGAAACTATATACCATCCATACATGTTCTTTTCCCTACACTTTGTGTTAGAACGTGACAGTATATAATTTACGACATAATAAGTTTTTTTTTAATATTAGAGGAGGAAAATGGTTAAGTGGCTCATCTAACGGAAATTAAAATAAAACAATCACCCACGGACATCCGATACCAGAGACCAAGAGATACGTTGCCGGCCTTTGAGATGCTCGAGACAGGAAGGTCCCTAAACCTAAAATAAACATTGGTAAGACGATGGAACTCCTGGTACACAGGTGCAAGAGAGCAGGACATTGCGCATTTGAAGCGTAAATAAGCCTACTTCTTATAAACAGCGATTCATTCTTGAAATTTGAATATTTTAGGTGGCGGAATCAGTCTTTTAGCGTAAGGATGATATCAGCGTGAGAAATATTGTTTTTGGTAGTAATATTAACGTCATCTGATTTTCGTTATTTTTAATGCATCTAGTTGTTAGTTAGGTATAAAAATGGTGCGATTTTACAAATTTAGTTAAACTTATGAACCTGAACTTTGAATCTGTTATCCTCAACCGATTGAGATTAAATTTTACATGTTGGCTGTTTCCATCAACAAGACCTAAAATTTTTTTTGTACGAATGATTACTAATATAAATAATTTATTCAACGATTCAAATATTTTGTCGCTGCCAGTACAAATGAATAAAAAGTGTTGTGCTACGGTTCGATGCTATTGGCTATCGATGTCGTTTTCATCGACATATGACACCGACACTGTAACAGTATTAGATATTATACTATTTCACAATATAGTCGTCCAGTTTTTGAACAAAGCCAACGAAATTGACTTGCCTATGTTTAATTTATGTACCAGTTTAAATAACTCTAAAATATGCTATTTATATAGTCAAAAAGCATTTATTCAAAACACCAATAAGTGATTATAACAAAAACTTCCACCCATTCAAAAAGTATTCTGCAAATGTGATATGAACTGGCGCAAGAAACTCACAAATTTGTTACAATACAATTTATTATTAGATAGCCTGAGGGCGGCCTAATAAGACTAATAAAAGTTGCAATTTATAGTGTTAAAAGATTCCTTTTTAAAATAGTTTTATATAATAGTTTAATATGATCAATGCCAACCGAGTGCGTAGATAGAGCCGATCAGATACTGTAAGTGAGCAGGTGCATTTCCACTTGCCACTTGATAGCCCGACACACGAGTATGTTCAACGGTCACCATCTGCAGCGGTAGATATAAAGCATTTGGTACGGGACACGCGCCTTACTAATACAGGGTGGATGCGATCAGCGATCTCACTAGATTTTTTTTAATGAAAATACGGGACGAGACGAGCAGGACATTCAGTTGATGGTAAGTGATACGCCTTACCCATTACAATGCAGTGCCGCTCCGGATTACAATTGTGCTCGTCACCTTGAGACATAAGATGTTAAGTCTCATTTACCTAGTACTTTCACTAGCTACGGTGCCCTTTAGACTGAAAAACAGTAATGTTTACACATTACCAGTGGGAGGCTCATATGCACAGGAAGCCGGCTAGATTATGGGTACCACAACGGCGCCTATTTCTGCCGTGAAGCAGTAATGTATAAGCATTACTGTGTTTCGGTCTGAAGGTCGCCGTAGCTAGTGAAATTACTGGGCAAATGAGACTTAACATCTTGTCTCAAGGTGACGAGCGCAGTTGTAGTGCCGCTCAGAATTTTTGGGGGTTTCAAGAATCCTGAGCGGCACAGCATTGTAATGGGCAGGGCGTATCAATTACCATCAGCTGAACGTCCTGCTCGTCTTGTCCCTTATTTAAAAAAAAAAAAAACCGCAGAAATAGGCGCCGTTGTGGTAATCATAATCTAGCCGGTATCCTGTGCAAAGGAGCCTCCCACTAGTAAAATTGATATATATTGAATACTTTTAAAATGTACAAAATATTATGCTCATTACTGTTCATGAATATGCTTGGCAGAAACAAAAAATAACGTTTTGTGAAATATACCGGATATATTTAAAACGAAAATAAAACATTTTCAGCATTAACTTACACATTTTATGAGAAAAAGAAAAAAAAGCAAGACGTTTACGTGTGACGCCCTGCCCATACAATCCGGTGCAGCTTAGGGATATTAGTTGAACTCAAAATTCTGAACAATTTCGCTCGTCACTTTGAGACATAAGATGGCAAGTGTCATTGGCCCAGTAACTTAACTTTTTTTTATGGAATAGGAGGACAAAAGAACGTATGGGTCACCTGTTGTTAAGTGATCACCGCCGCCCACAATCTCTTGTAACACCAGAGGAATCACAGGAGCGTTGCCGGCCTTTAAGGAAGGTGTACGCGCTTTTTTTGAAGGTACCCATGTCGTATCGTCCCGGAAACACCGCACAAGGAAGTTCATTCCACAGCTTTGTAGTACGTGGAAGAAAGCTCCTTGAAAACCGCACAGTGGAGGACCGCCACACATCCAGATGGTGAGGATGATATCCTAAATAGTGGCGTGTCAGCTCTTCGGAACACTCCCCGTGATAAATGCGGTAGAAGACACACAATGAAGCGACGTATCTACGCAACGCCAAGTGATCCAGCCGTTCACAGAGCACTGGGTCCCCGACAATTCGAGCTGCTATGCGTTGCACGCGGTCAAATGGATCGAGCTGATATTGGGGTGCGCTAGACCAGAGATGACAGCAATACTCCATGTGTGGCCGCTTTAACTAGCGCTATAACACAATAATGCGGCAAGCATTGTTGATTGACGGCAGAAAAAGGCGTCACAGTGTCGCTAATCGGCATCATGTTAAAAGAATCCTTCTACTGTTAAACCAACTGGTTGCAAATTACATGTAAATTAAAATTGTTAGTATTTTATAATTAAACAACATGACTCGACAGACGTTGTTTAGTTACATAATAAATAAAATACACTTTTTATGAATTTATCAATTTTCGGGTGAATTCGAGGTGAACTTCTATAGAAATATAAGGACTTGATCTACTGGGCAAAGTTTTAATTTGATTTCCAAAACAAAATGTTAAATATAGGTTTTATTATTACTACTAACAGATTCTAATCAAAATGGCTGCCCAGTGACCAGTGCGGTGCTATTATATAGCCGAGTATAGCCGAGTGGTTAGCGATCCTACCTACTAAGCTAGAGGTCCCGGGTTCGAATCCCTGTAGGTGCAAACATTTATATGATGAATATGGATGTTTGTTTCCGAGTCATAGATGTTTAAATGTATTTATGTATGTTTATATGAATTTATGTATGTTTAAGTAAGTATATTGTATAAAATATTACATTGTCTTGTAACCCATAAAAGGCATTTATTTTCTCAAAATTGATTCATTTAGAATTCTTTTTGATGTCATTTCTAATAACTACTAGATACTACTACCGCTTCGGAAACAAATGGCGCTCTCAGAGAAAAGAAGCGGCGCAAGAAACTCTCCACATAACACAGGCTATATGTGCTTAACTTGGGGCAAGATAATTTGTGTAAAAAGTGTGTCAATATTATGATTGTTATGGCTCTGATCTATATCAAATTCTCTATTGATTGTTATCGCTTTTTTCAACCAACTGTTTAATAAATTTCGATCGATTGAATTTATTCTTTAAACATCGCAAATCAACCAGTTACGTAGGCAATACATTTTTGAGCCCCAACGAACATGGAATGTTCCTATATGCGGTATTGTTTTCATGTAACGTGTGGTAGTTTAGTATCTTGAGCGATTGTTTACAGAATTACAGGAATGTTGGCGCCGAGGCGCTAAACATTTTCTCGGAAATTATGTGTTTAACAATAATTGTACCTATCATATCGTTACAGATTCACTATAGTTTTATGCTGTTACACGTTTTAATTAAACTAATACCGAGTTTAATCCTGAATATAATTATTGTCACCGATATTTTATTGAATATTTCTCTAATGTTATTCCTATTTTAGTCCAGTCATTATAGCAAGTTCACCTCGTAATTCGAGATACCCAGCTGTAAGTCTGTAAATACTTGTATATTGACACCCTAGAAGTTGTCTCGAAACCTACATATCGTAGGGTGTACGCAACTATTAAATTTCAAGGTCAAAGGTCACAAATATCGGTTTTTTGCCCTTTTTTTGTAAATTTCTCATTTCCCATGGGTTGTTTGCTATTTGTATTTATTATCAATGTTGTAGAAAACAAAATTCTCTTTTTTTTGGTTAAAAAAATTTTTTATACGGTGAACCGTTTTCGAGATAGAGGGCGGAAGCGCACTGACTATTTGTAATGTATTACTTAACAGTGCAACAGCATGTATTAATATAAGTCTGTAATATATATATATATATATATACGTATGTACTAAAATACGTCTGAAATAATATAGTAAAATAATAGTATCTTAATACATATAAATCCAGTGTCCTGATGTTTATTTCCAGTGAACTCTTAATGATTTTAATGATGATTATGGAGTGCAGTTTAGTCAAGCTTGGTAGATAGGATAGTTTTTATTTCTATTTGGGACCCATATTTATTTTATTTCAAATATTTGTTTTGAATGGACATATTTTCTATGAGAAAAAACTATAAAAAACGAAAATATAAACATGTCATTATCACAGATTATGTGTTTTTAATGATAGGAGAAAACTAACTTGCAGGTCAGTTGATCAAATACCGACCGCCGCGCCGCCCAAGCCTTCCTTGAAGCATCAGAAAAAGAAAATGAAAATATCCCAAAGTCCATAAGTTATGGCAACACCACAGTGTTCGTACGAATTTGGTGATTAAATTCTGGAGAACCGAACCTATAAAAACGGCGAAGATAATGTTTTATTTGGGTGATTTTCTATTTTCATTTAAGGTATATAAATAGAAATCAAAGCGAAAATATATTGACGAATAGCAGTTATGTTACTTGTCAAAATTCTTTCAAATCTTATAAGCTCACTCATAGACACAGTAGGTGTTAACACCCAGTTGTAAACTAGATCAGACATAATAAAATAGTGTTTGTTCTAAAATGTAGTGTATAAACGTTACATAAACAGTGAGGTCAATGAATTGTGGCGCGAATTCCTGGAATATAACGTAAATCTGACTCCTGTATACGCTTCAAGGTAACTCGCTGGAACATGAGGAGCTACAGGTTTCAGCAATGAACTGGTGCCGAGTGATGCCTGCATGATACAACTCAGTGGGAGGCTCCTTTGCACAGGATGCCGGCTAGATTATGGGTACCACAACGGCGCCTATTTCTGCCGTGAATCAGTAATGTTGAAACTTTACTGTGTTTCGGTCTGAAGGGCGCCGTAGCTAGTGAATTTACCGGGCAAATGAGACCTAACATCTTATGTCTCAAGGTGACGAGCGCAGTTGTAGTGCCACTCAAAATTTTTGGGGTTTATCAAGAACCCTGAGCGGCACTGCATTTTAATGGGCAGGGCGTATCCATTACCATGTACGTCCTGCTCGTCTCGTCCCTTATTTTCATAAAAAAAACTCTCTAATTGTCATTTCTTTACTAATTACAGTCAGAATCTTATACGTCTGAGATCAATGATTCTCAGTCATTTCAAACCAAATAGTTTTCTCTGTTAAAGTTAAGAGACCCAGAAAGGCCTTGATTGTATATTTTTATTAGAGATTAGTTTTTTTTTCTTAAATCTATACTAATATTATAAATATGAATGTAAGTTTCTTTGTTACGTTTTCACTCCTAAACCATACAATACAGAGATAGACTAGAGCACCGAAAAGGACATAGGCTACCCAAAAAGACTAAGGTAAAAGGATATAGGGAATAAATAAATGGAGGGGTTGAAATAGGGGATGGAAGTTTGTATAGGAATTCGTCATTTTCGGAGATAAAACCATAAACTCTGTATTTAGACACTTGATAAGTAGTAATTTATAAACATTTGTTCGAGCATTTTTGAAACTTAGACCTACATGGGGATGAAATAGGATATTAAATTTCGTAGGGAAATTCTGTTAATAATACTGTCCACAATGACAAGGGATATCCGCTGTATCATAGAAGAGTGCCACCAGCAGCGGAAAGAGCGGTTTGCATGTGTATTATTTGCAAAGTATCCTAAAAAATTAAAATGCTGCCCAAAGTAACTATTCCACGCGGACGAAGTCACGGGTAAAAGATAGTAACTAATAAAAACTATAATAAGTTTAGTCTTTGCTGCTATATATATGTTTGCTTATATCACATAACTTTAAGCGCAGTTCATGTACGATTTTATTATATTATTATTGCCGTTCATTTGAATACTATAAAATTTGATACACTTATGTAGCTAAAAGTAGTCGTATGTCTAGCATATATAAAATTCTCGTGTCATGGTGTTAAACATTGAACTCCTCCGAAACGGCTTTACCGATTCTCATGAAATTTTGAGTGCATATTGGGTAGGTCTGAGAATCAGACAACATTTTTCATCCCCCTAAATGTTAAGGGTGGTCAACACGAAATGTTTTTTTTATTTTTTTGACATTTTTTTTAAATTTGTTTGATTATGAGTTAGCATTACAAAATACATACAACTTCAATTTTCACTCATCTACGATCAACAGTTACTTTTGTATCGCGATTTTAATATCGGCAATACAACGTTTGCTGGGTCAGCTAGTGTCTAGTACATATTTCTGGCTTGAACACGGACAATTACAGATTACATAATTATTTTAATAAATATGTTATTAATATATCTCCATATGAGACACAAGACTTTTGTAGGATACAATAAGTAATAAACCGACGGCCTTTTATGCGGTATCTATAATATTATTGCTTTTATCAAAGAAAACAAAGCATTAATTTATTTTCTCTAGCGCAACCTTCGCGTCACCATTTCCGAATACGTCGCAAAACTTAAATGGAGACATATTATATTATATACTGGCCATATATTGATAGTTTTAATATGCAGAAATGTGGAATAATGTGTCGCTGCATGTTGGGGTTGATTTGTGTCATTTTTTCTTTGGGAAAATATGCTAGTGTCCATTTGTATTAATATGTTAGAAAATCATTTTTATAATTATGTTTCCATATTAATTAAAATAGATTTTATTCATCTTATTACAAACACAATAAAAAATAAACCATCTAGAATAAATTTCCCATGGAATGGTGGCAGTTTCATGTCGATACAATCAGTGGTTTAGGCGTGAATCAGCCTCAAAGACCGTTTTCACCATATATATATATATAGATAGATACTAGCCGTTCCCACCTCCTTCAGTGGGCGAATTCAAAAAAGGCATTAATTAATGAAGGAACGTTGAAATTCAAAAAATAAGTAGCCTTAATCTAGGATAAATTTCCCATCGAATGGTGGCAGTTTCATGTCGATACAATCAGTGGTTTAGGCGTGATTGAGCCTCAAACAAAGACCATTTTCATTATATACATATAACATATATATCTATATATATAAAAATGAATTACTGTTCGTTAGTCTCGCTAAAACTCGAGAACGGCAGGACTGATTTGGCAAATTTAGGTCTTGAATTATTTGTGGAAGTCCAGAGAAGGTTTAAATGGTGAATAAATAGGAAAATGCTGCAAAATTAAATAAAAACAACAAATTTGTTTTTCCTTTGAGGTGTCCATACATAATTTCTATGAGAGATTTTATTGACGCACGGTTTGACAGTTCTGAAACAATTTCATTACCACAGCAGAAGTAATTTTTGATGTTATGATATATTATTCACAAATTCATATAAAAACATTATTTTATTTATTATATACAGAACAACGTCTGTCGGGTCAGCTAGTTATATATATATATAGATTAGAAATATATATATAAGATAAAAACCAGCGTTTTGGTATGTCTCATTTTGTCAATTTATTTGAAACTCTGCGTTAGTGTGCGTGCATTGCTCAAAATAGAGTTTAAGTCTAAATTCAAATTTTTTCGCCATTTTCACAGCTGTCATAGTCTATGCAGACATATTAATGATCTAAGTTTAAATAATTTAATGCACTTATTGATAAGGCTTGATCTCAATGAAAACTGGACTGAAGGACTGAAAAAGGAATGCTGAAATGGTTTGGACACGTGGAGCGAATGAGTGAAGAAATAATGACGCATCAAATATATAAGGCAAGTGTGTGTGGGTAAGTCGGTCGCGGGAGACCTCGTTGAACATTCGTCAACCAAATTGGGGACGTGTTGAGAAAAGGAAAGGTCCGGAGCACCCGCAACCGGCGAGGATGTATGAAAAGAGTAATGAATGAGGTAGACCAAATAGAGGAAGCGTGTGAGGTTTGTAAGGATAGGAGCAAGTGGCATTCCATTGTCTCTGCCTACCCCCACGGGAACAAAATGATGATGTCAATCAAAAAGTGTTCAAAGGGGTTAAGGTTGAGTTACGCGAACAATCCTCGACTAAGTCGGGAATGTAGGTACCGAAGAGGGGCTACATGAAGAGCAGAAAATAAGAGATCGTGTATGATTATTTTTATGGAGTGGAAGAAGCGAGACAAGTGAGCTGGGTACTAATAGAAGTCCATAATCTCTGCCTATCGCGATGGGAGGCAGTTGTAACTGTATTATGTACGATGACTCCAGTGATCGAGCCGAAAGGCAAACTCTCAAATTGTTTCTTTCTGAACGGATGTAAACAGCGATTATTGTTAGTTGGCAATTTAATATGACCACTGATACAGATGAGACAATACGTTGTTTAGTCTAGACTCTAGATGCTGGATATGTGATGTGAGCGAGTTCGGGACAGGATGCTGCGTCTGACAAACTTAAAAAAACAGCGGGTTGCACAAACAAACAGTTATACTGGGATTAACATCTACCTCGTTTAGTTACTCTTAGGTTTACTAGCTAATATAATTTGATTAGAAATAACAAAATGAATTTATTATTAAATCTAATAAATATTTTTCACTACCTTTCTCATTTATTTACACATTGCAGTTTCATATAATTATTTATTTGCTTTACTTAGAAACTAATATATCTGAATTTAAACAAAAATATAGATATTGTACAATATCGTAAGTAATATTTTACTTATATAAAAGTTCCTTGGATTAACTGATATTAATAATATTAAAAAAAATATATATAAAAATTTGAGTTTAAAAGGTGTAAAAATTATTGAATACTGCTAAAGTTATTCAAACTCGAGTTTAACTCTCGACTCAGGATAACTATTAAATTAATAATTTAATAAATGTAACGGCAATAAAATTAATTACAGCAGATAATTTTTTTTTTCCTATTGCAGAAAAATGAAAAAAAACAAAAAAACTGTTTTAAAAACAATGAAAGCATTATAATTACTATAAATATAATATTACATGTTACGGAATGAGTTCGAATAATGGACTGTTGTTAAATCCCTGTTTGACTGAAAACCGGATTATGTAATTAGTGTAAGTTTCAGCGATGTTTATTTTCCGTATTCTAAAATTAGCCGAGCCCTTATGAGCGCTTTGTTCACTACAAATAGAATTGTGATATAATCCGCCCTAATCTTAGACATTAACTAGCGTTTAAGCTGTGGTTTGACCCGTGTTACATACTCATTGAAACCCGCCTTATTTTAGAATTTATACAAGATGGCTTAATATACAGATATATTATGGTATAATGCAAGTTATTTAGTTAGTTTTAATGACAAATAATATTTGGTTTGAAATCTAAAATATTTAAATCTTAAACAAAATGAAAAATAGTTGTCATAATTGTTTTACAACTTAAACTAGTTTATGTTGGTGGTAAGTTCTAATAATGTGGTCAAGTCATTAAAAGCGTAAGCATAAAGTTATTTATTCCCATTTAAAAAATTATGTAGACCTCGAAATTATAAGTTCTTTAAAGTTCACATTATTATATGTTTTCAAATAGATATTTTGCTTATGACTGGTTTCCCGCGTTTATTTGCAAGGCTGCTTGACATTCGGAACACTTCAGAATTATCATTGTATTGACAGTGTTGTCAGGGATATAGTGAACAATTTGCTTACTCTTGGTTTATTCTCAGCTATAACTTTATACCAAGTTTATTTGTAAGGCCGTTAGTGTTAGAAGTGTCATTATATTTGTCAGAATAACGTTAAGGGACTATTATAGTTGCATGTAGTTATTTAATATAGATGAAGAGGGTAGGAGAAAAAAGACGGCTTTTTCAAGAGACGTCATAAACGAAGAGGAGAACAACAATCCCATGGCCAAAAACGACAAAGGACTCATTGACTGACAAATCTACTAGCAAGGACACAACGGGAAAAAAAACCATCGCTGTGTTCCAAGAGAAGAGCAAAGACATCAAATTCAACCCAAAGACTCTCCCAATGTCTTGGGTGAACAAGTGCCAGGATATAGGGCATAGCCCTGAGAACCTCCTTCTGCTCTTCCTTACACAGGGCGTGAGATGATAACTCGACAACGACGATATATTATAGAAATGCATAAGAAATTGTTTCTTCTAGCACTTCTTGAGATCGGTGTTCATAAGCATAATGATCACTTAACATCACAAGGATTTATCACTTTTTTTAGTTTTTATTATAATACTAGCCGATCCAGCAAACGTTGTATTGCCATCATAGTTAACATCTATAGTTATTCTACCAACTATTGGTAGCTAAAATTAAGTTCTGATTCTAATTAGTTATTCATTATAAAGTATTCTTTAAATTTGATTTCTGAACGACGGGGATAAAAGGAAAAACAAAATTGTTGTTTTCTTTTTTAATTCCGAACATTTTCATATTTATTCCTTTTAAACCTTCTCTTAACTTCCACAAATAATTCAAGACCAAAATTAGGCAAATCGGTCCAGCCGGTCTCGAGTTTTAGCGAGACTAACGAACAGCAATTCATTTATATATATATAGATTGCGAAAAAGACAAGATTATTGACAAGAAAGTATTAATGAGTTCATTAATTACCAATCATAAAGGTCACATTTGGTTGTATCACTAATTGTTCGACGACATTTCACTCAATTTATCCAATAACAACAATTGACAGCGTAAATTGTATTATTTACAATCTTTGTCGTTGATTCAGCGGACTAACAACAATTAGTAAAGTATTCGGAGATGGTAATCTTCTTTTATCCACATCTCAGTTACGATACGTAGTAATAAACGACCAAAATACTTTAATTAAAACTTTAAAATCGAGTTTAAGTAAGTCGAGACCAATCCTTAATCTAAGGTATATATTTCTAAACAGGCAGCAGACTCTTTTTAACCGACTTCAAAAAAGGAGGAGGTTCTCAATTCGTCGGTATTTTTTTTATGTTTGTTACTGTCATGTCTTTCTTCTTTTATTTGAAAGCTGGTGCTTCCCGTGTGGTCCCATTGTAATTTGGTCCAGATCTGACAATGGCATCCATGAGAAAAATCATAAAAGTCTTAAATTTGCTAAAGATACGAATAGCAAATTGGATGATAAATTTACGAATAACTCAATATCGCGCCAACCGATTTCGATGATTCTTTTTTTTATTGGAAAGAACACACTTCAAAGATAGTTTGGTTAGATTCTGATTACGGAATCCATGGCAAAGTAAGAACTCTTCAATTAAGCGCTTACTTTCATTGCTGCATTGAAAAATTTTGTATATCTGCACATATTTAGACAAGTTGTTAGCTAGTGTACTACAAATTCACTAAAAATCAAAAAATAAAAAAGAAATACAAAAAAAACAACCGACTTCAAAAACACTATTCCAAAACATAGATATAATATGTACTAAAAAGTATAAAAATAATTGCGTAATTTTAGACAATTTAATTCTAGTTACGATTATTGTAATTTTTGGAGTTGGTGTCATCCAAGATAGGCTTGTAACTACATACATAGTTATAGGTGAGATGTGTTTGAGTCGTGAGGAGGTGAGAGGCGAGAACGGGTCGCGGCAGGCAGCCGACTCTTTTAATATAACGAAACTTATTATATTTTTCACCTTAACAATCACGTACGGAATCAATTTTGAGAAAATAAATGCCTTTTATGACTTTTAATTAATACCCGTGATTCGAAAGTAATCAATTTCTCATGAATCTAACAAAACAGGACACGATATAGCAGTTTATAATAAAAAACATCCCACATTTGACCTTAGTCTGTCCTCATCTAGCTTCATAATAATCATCAAATATGGTAAGTACATCTTTTTGTAATGCCCCACACTTGTAGAGCTCCGTTATACCAGCGAGCCCTTTGCCAAACGATTTCGAACCTTATGCGCTTTCGCAATTGCACGCAAGATCAATATCAATTATATACCTACTTGCAAATTGTGGTACAACTTTCAGTTTATTCCGAGATTTATTGTTTTAAAAGTGAATATTGGTATGTGTTTGATGTTGTAGAGGTTTTATGAGGAAAACCTAATGGCTCCTAGTTTTATTTATGATATAAATCAATTAACATATTAAAGAAACCTTAGGTATGGTTTAACAATAATATGGTTTGTAAAGTGGCTTTGGTACAGTTCAGTGAAGCCCTGTTTCATTGCGACCAATGTGAACGGCTGGATCACTTGGCGTTGCGTAGAGACGTCGCTTCATTGTGTGTCTTCTACCGCATTTATCACGGGGAGTATTCCAAAGAGCCGATTAACCTGATTCCTGCCGCCGAATTCCACCTTCGCACGACACGCCACAAGTTAGGATATCATCCCCACTATCTGGATATGTGGCGGTCCTCCAAAGTGCGGTTTTCAAGGATCTTTCTCCCTCGTACTACAAAGCTGTGGAATGAGCTTCCTTGTGCGGTGTTTCCGGGACGATACGACATGGGTACCTTCAAAAAAAGCGCGTACACCTTCAATAAAGGCCGGCAACGCTCTTGTGAATCCTCTGGTGTTGCAAGAGAATGTGGGCGGCGGTGATCACTTAACACCAGGTGAACCGTACGCTCGTTTGTCCTCCTATTCCATAAAAAAAAGAGTTATGTATTGTGATAGACACTACTATAGATCACTGCTAATATGGATCCTTTTCATGAATCTTATTATATCTTCTGTAGTCAGCTGACGTATCTCAAGTGGTTGAAGAATTGGACTCCCCAAAAAGTCCTTACAGAAGAATCATCCTACGTTTCCGCATTAAAGGACCACATTCAGAGAGAATGTGTAACGGGGTTTCATCTGCTCTGTTACAGAATATACACGCTCTGCAATCTCTGAGACTAAGATTGAGAGGTGTTTGTTTAATCTGCAGTGCGTAAGTTATCTCTACTTAGCCCTAGTGCCTCATCAACCTTAAGTAACAGTGTGAAATATGTATTTTTAAGTATCCACAACGAAAGTGTAAGTCAAAAGATTGCTAGAAACACGCGGGAAACTAAAATTTTATTTAAAAATAGGATAGGTTACAATATTTCAACATAGATGCTCACTCTCACTAATAAACATTTCACGGGATTATAATGAATGATGAAATGATAAAAATTCCACTTGCAATAACGGCAGCAAATGAGTACAAGTGATTAAAAATATCAATTAATATCCTTATCAAACGTTAACGGTGAGTTATACAGCGTCAAAGTTTCTTACTATTGACTATTATAATCTTAATATATATAAATTACGTGACACGTTGTTTGTCCGCGATGGACTCCTTAACTAATGAACGGATTTTAATGGGGATTACTTCATCGAGTGCAGATAAGTCCAACTTGAGAGATAGAATAGTTTTTATTTCGATTTGAGATCCATAATTATTTTTATTTCCATTATTTGTTTTGTATGGATATATTTTCTATGAGAGAATTTATTGACGCACGGTTTGACAGTTCTGCTGTGAAACAATTTCATTACAGTTAACAACAGGGAGCAATGATGTTCTATACGTCATTGACAGGGATCATAATTTTCAACTTATTCTTGGTGTTATGAAGTATTACTGACAAATACAGAAAAAAACAATATTTTTTTACTATACGCAGAGCAATGTCTGTCGAGTCAGCTAGTATAATATATAAAAGACTCATGGACTATGTACCTATACTAAGCCGCTTTGTTTCATATTATCTTCTCTTTGTATATAAACGAAAAAGAACTAGAGATTAGTTTGGATTTAATGTATAAATATATATTTTATAATATGAGCTGCTCGAATTGTCAGGGACCCAGTGCTCTGTGAACGGCTGGGTCACTTGGCGTTGCGTAGAGACGTCGTTTCATTGTCATTCACAAATTAGGATATCAACTCCACCAACTGGATTTTTAGTTATGAAAATACGGGGCGAGACGAGCAGGACGTTAAGCTGTATGGTAATTGATACGCCCTGCCCATTACAATGCAGTGCCGCTCAGGATTCTTGAAAAGCCCAAAAAATCTGAGTGGCACTACAATTACGCTCGTCCCCTCATTTGCCCAGTAATTTCACTAGCTACGGCGCACTTCAGACTGAAAAACAGTAGAGTTTCAACATTACTGCTTCACGGCAGAAATAGGCGCCGTTGTGGTACCCATAATATAGCCGGCATCCTGTGCAAAGGAGCGTCCCACTGGTAAAATGGATGGATGTGTGGCGTTCCTCCACAGTGTGGTTTTCAAGGAAATTTCTTCCACGTACAACCGGTGTACCCGTAAGATCGTTTTTCCTCCTCTTCATTAAAAATATAGACTAAAATAAGACATGTTAATAAACTCCAAAATGTTTTATATCCTGGTATTATGGAGTCTGTGGTGTTCGGTCCATATTCTGTTCCATCTAATTCTTTGAGTCTGAGACATATCCGTAGAGAACTGTCCAAAGAACTCGTGCTGCCGATTGATATGCGACACGTGGCTCCCGACTCAAAAATGAAACAAGTGCCACACAAGAGCACGTTGCAAAATAAACTTTAACGGCTGTCGGCAAGGTTGATAGTGTACAAGTGGGTGAGTGTACTAAAATAATACGGTTTAGGCCACCGAGTTGCGCAACCGATGTTATAATTATAAAGTAAGGTGGAATCGACGTGCATAATGTGCTATTTAGAAGAATTTCATCACAAAATATTATCATCACTTATCACCCGCGGCTGGAACATAATATACTATAAGTAGGTACGATGGTAAGACATATTACTCAGTCCTATGACAAAGATGAATGGACTCCAATAATTGTAGTAAGCTTAAAGTTCTGTAGATATACTCGTACATATTATATACAAATTTAATTTGTACGAAATTTTATGGATGAACCCGCGTCTCTCGTCGATTCTATAGAATATTTTAATACCGAGTTGCTTATGAATTTGGTAGAGTTTTGAAAGGCGAAAGAATTTAGAATATAATATGTGTTAGAAAAGATATACTAGTCAAAACAAAATAAAGGCCACTGGATTTTTTTTAACAGTGGCAATCCTGGTGGAGAGAGTTCTAGGCTTCAAGAGTGCATTCGAATTTGAGGAGGGCATACTAGAAACTAAGAAAAGTCTCAAATCAACCAATATTTTATGTTTTTCTTTCAGAAACTTTTTTCTCGCTGATTATTGTTGAAAAATGTTAAGTTTTAGAAATAGTGGAGAAAATTTCTTTTTTTTTTAAATTGTTTCCATCATTATTTTATGCTGTCTACAATTAATTTATTCAATCAAATCATTAATCAACCCTTAAACCTCAAGAAATCATGAGAATACTGTAAAAACGTGATGGCCCTTGTTTTGTTTTGACTATTTTATATATATGTAAGAATAGGTAATGATTAAGTTACAAATTATTACTCTTAGAACGTTAAAATATTGGTTTATTGAAAAACTAGTAGCAATTTGCTCAATTATAATTCAATTTATATTAACAAGTCTTCCATACATAATTCTCACATATATCTATCTTATAATATGTCGCTATTTGCTTTAAATGGCTTTATACCTCCTGGTACTTGTCACGTACTGCTGCTTTCCTAGTACTTTTGTTCAGAAGTTCGTCCAATGGTGTCTTGACTTGGTCAGTGCATCTCATGGATGATAATATCTGCCTCTCCTATAATCTCAAGCATTCCCTACACTTCAAGGACTTCGATGGACACCTCTTTCCGTTAGAGTTTAAAGTGAGGATATGAGATTTGACAGTGGGCGATATAGGTCCTGAAATACATGTCCTGAAATAAATCTTCTAGCTAAATAAGGTTTTTTTTTAATATAATCTCAAATGAAATTATTATAATTGCCCTCTTTGAAATGAAACGACGGACGATTAAAATATTTTTTCACTTCTCATGCTCTGAAATTGCTTATTTGTGCACGATATAGGCTGCACAAAATCGATTTTTGTGCATAAGTGATATTAAGGCAAAGAAAGTGAGCCATACAGCCATACACAATAAAAACTACAGAGATAGAATTTGTTATTTTTTAATATTTACTTTAATTTATTTGCCTCATGTGTCTTTTAAGACATAAAAGATATTAAAATTTAAATTAAAATACGATAGGTTCTTTAATTAATTAAAAAAAAATATATATTACCAAATTAATTCAATAGTAATAGTATTCAATAGTAGTAGCTGTATAGGTCTGGAGCCCAAGCCTAATATCAATGTCGTAAGATTAAAAAAAAGCGGCGGGACACAGGTCTTGTTTTTTCGTGCGTTTATTAATTTCTTCAAATTTGCTAAAATTATTTTTAAGTGTCCATGTTATACTACTGTTTTAATTCCTCGCAATCGAAATGATGAATGAAATGATGGTTATGAATGAAAAGCAGAGTTTATAACTCGTCCACAAAACGTTTTTATCTTCGACATTACTATCAGCTAAAAGTCTCGGATAAAAATGGTTCGTTTTGTGCACTCGTTGTAAAATCTACTATTTTTCTATGTACATCCCGTACGTTAAATTTTCCGTTTAAAAAAAAATGAAAACAAATATATGACATTGGCGCAACCAGAATAAAAATCACCAAAACTCAATCTCAATGGTCACTGGTTGTAACAATAATATACTTCAAGCCTAAAACTATTCGCAAACAAAAACAGAAAATGCTATGAACACATTAGAGGCACTAAAATAGTACACTGCAGTATGACCATACAACAGAATACTTTTTTTTTATGGAATAGGAGGACAAACGAGCGTAGAGGTCATCGAGTGTTAAGTGATCACCGCCACCCGCATTGTTTTGCAACATCAGGAGAATCACAGAAGCGTTTCTGGCCTTTAAGGAAGGTCTACGCGCTTTTTTTGGAGGTAACCATGTCATTTCGTCCCGGGAACATCGCACAAGGAAGCTCATTCCACAGCTTTGTGGTATGTCAAAGAAAGTTCCTTGAATATATATATGTATACATAACGATAACTCACATTACAATTAATTTCTAAATTATAATTAATCATACTTACTTACATAAAAACCAAAATCCGCCATATTACCCAACGGACGCTTGCGAGGAAAGTGTTTTCATTCGTTCTAAAATTAGCATCATTGGCAAGAATTCTCAGAAGCCCGCAAAAATAAGATTTCAATTGAGCATTGATGAGGTAAATCGATTTGATTTTAATTTTCGTGGCGTAGAAAAACCGTGTCCTATTATGGGTGTGGCGCCGCGGCCGCGGTCGGCAGATATCTATCAATACACACGTGATACGATTGTGACACGTTGCGACATGTGTCACTGTAGACATATGTAATTACTATTTATATATATATGTGTTTA
The DNA here is from genome assembly GCF_905404315.1 of Leptidea sinapis. Taxonomy (NCBI): domain Eukaryota; kingdom Metazoa; phylum Arthropoda; class Insecta; order Lepidoptera; family Pieridae; genus Leptidea; species Leptidea sinapis. The sequence goes on along the minus strand of NC_066292.1, from coordinate 6,564,063 downwards.
TATATATATATATATATATATATATATATATATATATATATATATAAATGAATTGCTGTTCGTTAGTGTCGTTAAAACTCGAGAACGGCTAGACCGATTTGGCTAATTTTGGTCTTAAATTATTTGTGGAAGTCCAGAGAAGGTTTAAAAGGTGTAATTTAAAATAAATAACTAATTAGATTTTATATATCTTTCTTCCTAAATGATACTAAGCACTTCTTGGCCAACCTTCAGAAATATAACAGCTGTTTCCCGATTACATCTATTTTGCACACCCGTTAATGATTAGCCTAGATAATTATAAAATAACTATATAACCTAAATACTATATAGTCTGAGAATCGGTCGTCATCTATTTTTTATACCCCATAAATTTTCTTATTTCTTTATATGGTAATACAACGTTTGCTGAGTCAACTAGTCACATATAATGTCTATTGTGCTTTTGTGGTGTGCAGGACGATCACTTCACGATTATCAGAAATTAAATATTTGCGTCAAATGCTTTTTTTTTACGAAAATAACGGATAAGACGAGCAGGACGTTCAGCTGATAATAAGCCGGTAATTGATAGTCCCTGCCTATTAGAATGCAGTGCCGCTCAGATTCTTATCCGCGATTCTTGAAAAACACAAAACTCTGAGCGGCAATACAATTGCGCTCGACATCTTGAATTAAAAAAAATACTATTATTGAACGGCTGTATGGAACCCTTCGTATCTGAGTCCAAATTGCTTCGGACAGTCATCTCCATTCTAGTGAAAACAATAAACTTTTTCCAATTGTTTTACTACCATCACACATGAGTCCATTCAGACGTTTTCCATCTCCATTAGAATCCTCTCATCCTCCTATCCTCTTTCAGGCTTCGTATGTCCCAATACATTCCCAATTACTATATCAGTCAAAGCAGAATTTACAAGAGTTATATTTATGTCAAAAAATTTGAATATATCGTAGGTATTAATAACATCGCTTGATGATCTCGTGTGCTCTTAAGCAGACACATTTTTATGGGAACTAAAACATGTAGTTTACGAACAAATCGATACTATAATGTACTATTAGGATTCACCAGGGAATCGGAAAATAAATCCCGGTTCCCGTTGCCATCGCGCGGCACTTTCTTTCGTATTAATAAATCTCGTGGACATTTTCACTTATACAACCGCGCCCATCAATTAAATATAAATGTCATATGAATCGGGGTTTCTGGTTTACGTCAATTGACAAGCTTTGAGCGGTGAGCTGAGCGATAAGCGTTTTACATAAGGTCGATGCAAGCTTATGAGTTAAGAAGCCTTAAAAACTTAAGAGGTGACCCTGGTACTATTTAGATACTATTCTTAAAATAAATCGATCAATATTTTATTTTTTAATAGTAACAAAAATCGTTATATATCCATAGTTATGTCCAATATAGTTATGGTCTAATGTAAACAACATGTCAATAGGTTATTGAAATGTTAGTAAGCGTAATAGGATAGATTTGTGTACCTCTAGTAAGTTAAACTAAGCATAGATAGGTTATTAAAAACGGCCGTAAATACATAACATTATCAAGAAGATATTGAGTGGCAAGAGTTAAAATATTATATTCGTAATTTTTTTATATTAATAATTCTTTGCCTAGACCAAGGATATACATTCACATATCACAATTCTAAAAATGACTTTGAAATTTTATTCAACACTAGCTGATCCGACAGACGTTGTTCTTATATTATAATAAATAAAATAATGTTTTAATATAAATTTGTCAATAATATATCATAACATCAAAAATTACTTCGTAAAATATGCAACCTGCTGTCGTAATGAAATTGTTTCACAGCAGAACTGTCAAACCGTGCGTCAATAAATTCTCTTATAGAAATTATGTACAGACACATCAAAGGAAAAACAAATTTGTTGTTTTTATTTAATTTAGCAGCATTTTCCTATTTATTCACCTTTTAAACCTTCTCTGAACTTCCACAAATAATTCAAGACCTAAATTTGCCAAATCGGTCCAGCCGTTCTCGAGTTTTAGCGAGACTAACGAACAGCAATTAATTTTTATATATATAGATAAAAATTACAATATTTCTGGCTAACTATGGGCAATAATTAAGTTTAAATCAATTTCTTTTTTATCTATCGTCTAGACATTGATAGATTTATTTTTCGTAGGAAATCTTTAAAATATCTAAAAATTATTATTAATTAATCAGGGTGAGTTCGCGATAACGTCCCACCTCTACTACTACTAACTAGTAGGTACCAACACCGACAAAAACGTGGGTAAAGCCGTGTTAATATATAATTTATATTTTTTTAGTAGCAATCCTTTCAGGAAGCCTTGATTCTTCTAGAATCTAGAGTAAGGTAAGTACGTATTAACCTGATCAAATTAATAATAATTTTCAGATTTCTTAAAGATTTCCCACGAAAAATAAATCTATCAATGTCTAGACGATAGATAAAAAGAAATTAATTTAAACTTAATTATTGCCCATAGTTAGCCAGAAATATTGTAATTTTTATGTTGAATTAAAACTCAAAGTCATTTTTCACTCACGAAAGTTTTAATAATTTAAAAAAATATAGTTTAAAATACGCTGGAGTGTATAACTTGGCCCCGCGCCCTCGACATTTACAAGTGGTGAATTTTTGCCGAATTTCGCCAGAAGCACGGTCAACAGTTACACAATATGGCAACCGCAGGTTATCATTTGCGTGCATTAAATTTATGATGGAAAAATGGATTGTGATAAGATTTAATGTTTGTCGTATTAACGGCTTCGTATCCATTAATAGCACGTCGTGGAGCAGTTATTGATTTCAGATTACGATATATCATCTTTGGGATTCGTTTGGCGGTTTTTTATGAGAAAAAACGACGAGACGAGCAATATGTTTACCTGGTGGTAAATGATACGCCTTGCCCGAATGTACAATGAAGTACCGCTCATTACCTAAACTTATGCTTCAACTACAATTGCTTCGTCACTTTCAGACATAGTATGGATAATATTCCTTAGCCCACTAAAGAAAATTATTACAAATAAAATTTTAAAACAAACTCGACTCGAACCCGCGACCTCTCGCGTTGGGTGCGAGCGCTCTTCCACTGAGCCAACCGTTCGAGTGACGTAAAGTTCAAAAATCTTGATATGTCTTGTTCAACTCTCAGGTTGTGGCTTTACCCAGAGGATCTACTTTACCTTAAATTTATTTTTATTATTTGATTTGATTAGATAAGGCATATTGTTCTTCACTGTTTTATTTTGTAAATGTTTCCATGTGAGTACAGTATTTGTCCTATATAAAGAGATATATGCTTTACTGTACTATATAATAAACTATATGAATAAGTTAAGCTTTTAGATTATTAAAACTTTCGTGAGACATTGTTAACTTATGTATATCGGAGGTCCTTCATCAGGGTGAATTTAGTGGGTTCCCTATAACGTTCCGTCTCTTAATTCACTAACCTGCTGAAAGACATCTGAATGGTCCGAAACTAGTCGGTACCCATACATATAAACTGTGAGTAAAGCGATATTAATATATTTATTTAAAACTTTACAAATTTACGTTAATAGAACAGCAAACCAAAAATCACGAAGATTTGTCCGGATTGCTAACATGAGTTGAGTTCGTAATGATAATTAAAATTAAGAACAGAAAAAACTTAATTAAGTACATACACAAAGTTTACATGCAAGGTGAAAAATTAAGAGAAGCTTTCCTAATGCCCAAACCCATTCAGCAGTTGGGTATAGTTAAGCAGAATGGACTCAAACCACACTTTGGTCAAAAGGCATAAAAAGGCATAAAAGGCATTTATTTTCTCAAAATTGATTCCTTTAGAATTCTTTTTAATGTCATTTCTTATACTACTAGATACTACTACCGCTTCGGAAACAAATGGAGCTCTGAGAGAGAAGAAGCGGCGCAAGAAAGTCGCCCAGCATTCTCTTTTTGCGCTCTTTTCAATAAAAATATACAATACTGCACAGTCATTTCTATCTCTATAAAATAATCACAATCTAGTCCCAGGCTGTCCGATTATATAAAATAGAGTTAAGTATGCCATCATACTCCTGAAGGCTGAATCTGTAATGTAGTGAAAACTCTATTTTTAAAATGTACACGGAAACTTTAGAGCTTAAACACCAAAAACCTATAACTCAAAAATGCTTTTGTGTGGATTTGAGTCCTTTCTAATTAACTACGTCCTGTTATGGATATATGCACATACACACGATGATGCGTGAACTGAATTTTACCACATGATAATATACGATAAATATTATTAGCTATTTTGTTTTCACCATCAATCAAGCACGAAGACAGAGAGAGCCGACAATTTATTTAATTAGTCCGCACTGTAATTAACATTTTAAAATAAATCGATGAGATCGTTCATACCGCAAATGTCAACCGAAAATTGAGACGAACGACGGACATTTTCAAATAATGATTTAATAATATGGGAACCGTTGCGATTGATGTGCTGCTTATTATTAAGTTGGCGACAAATTAAGATGTTATCGAGTTCCCGTGGTACCGCGGTAATATGGAATAGGGCCGGCGCACACCGGCCAAATTTTTTTATTGTATCTTTGTTTGCAATGGATGAACTTATAAACTACTAAGCCACATAAAATCAACTAGATTACACCAACAAGATCCCAGAAAATGAACTATTTTACAACAAGATCTCAGAAAATGTTCAAAACAAAAGTATTACGTTATTCAAAAGAATTGTTCAAAACCGTTTGTGTGGTAAAGGTTACTATAACATAAATGACTTTCTTAATTATACCACAGATTGGGAATGGATTGACCGCCCTCACGCTATCAAGTAATAAGTTTAATTGTACAATATTACTTTGTAAACATATTTATTCGATGAAAAAAAAAGAGCCCGCTGAGTTTGTTGCGCCCATTCTTCTCAGGTCTGAGGCATTCATTTTGGAATAGGTGGTAGTTTTTTGACTTTCAATAAGTGATGTCACATCAAAATATTTGAATTTGATTTATGAAAGCTACATTGTATTAAATAAGATATACTTTTTATAACAAAAAAATACAAAAATTGTAATCTGACTTAAATAGTCATGTTAAGGATTTTTTTTTACGACAATAAGGGACGAGACGAGTAGAACGTTCAGCCGAGTTTGATTGACGTAATTGATACGTCCTGCCTAACATAATGTAGTGCCGCTCAGGATTCTTGAATCCCAAAAATTCTGAACGGTACTACAATTGCGCGATAACCTATATTTTATTTAAATAACTGAAGCAAAGCGCGTCCCTGATAATTAAGTTACATTTTAATAATGTGAAAAAGTTGAAAAAAAAATATTATGGTGTGCATTTTAAAATGATTTACAATTATAATTAGGAACAAACACTACTAAGTGGCCTCGCCTGAGACAATTTTCACAACTAATAAGAATTTAAAAAGTAAGAAAAATTCTTTATTTTCTCATTGTTACCTCATTATTTCATAATTCTTTATGATGTCATCTATTAAGATTGATAAACTTCAAAGTGCCAACACGATCTGTGCGTAATCCATGTATATTTTCGATCAGTTCCTCAAATACTAATGTATCGCATAACAACCCGATTATGAGAATTTGTTTGTGTTTTTCATATATTCCTTACAAATATACTTAGACTTGTTTAAAAATACTCTTTTTTAAACTTGCTAGCTTACGTAAAATAATATAATGTTTAGCTTAAATTTCATTATAATGTAATTTCTGTTGTGTCCACTTATTATTTTCTTACTGTATTTGGTGAATGATGTGTACATTTTTAATTGGATCTCAGGATCACAAAAAATATGCTGTACTTGTTATAAGATGATAGTTTTATCTTGTTATCTGTTATTGAAACTCATTGTAAATCTATATATATATATATATATAAAAATGAATTGCTGTTCGTTAGTCTCGCTAAAACTCGAGAACGGCTGGACCGATTTGGCTAATTTTGGTCTTGAATTATTTGTGGAAGTCTAGGGAAGGCTTAAAAGGTGAATAAATATGAAAGTGCTCGGAATTAAATAAAAACAACAACTTTGTTTTTCCTTTAATGTGTCCCCCGTCGTCCGATATTTGTTTTGTATGGACATATTTTCTATGAGAGAATTTATTGACGCACGGTTTGATTGTTCTGCTGTAAAACAATTTCATTACAACAACTGGGAGCATATATTACGAAATAATACTTGATGTAATGAAATATTATTGACAAATTCATAAAAAACAGTATTTTATTTATTATGTACTACAGAACAACGTCTGTCGGGTCAACTAGTAAATAAATAAATGCCAAAATACTACCACCATTAGGAGAAACAAATGGATTCTAAAGTTGTTAATGCGTATGTGTCTGGCCCACATTCAAGTGAGCCCAATTGACGCAAAGATAATCAATAAATCGTATAAAAGTGTTATTAGCAGGGGTCGTTGTGGTGGCGCGATGTGTGGCGTGCTCTCAAGTAACGGGCCTCTCATTACCCGCGGGTGGCCCGGCCTGCTAATGCACTCCCGAGAACATCAGGTTTAAATTAAAGGGACATTTCAATACGTATTACCCTGTACGCGGTTGTTTATCTTAAATATCGATATTTTTTATATGGGAACTAATAACTCGATGCAGAAAGTGACACTCGATGTCGCGTAGCGCGTCAGAATCTAATCATAGGTGAATGATTTTTATAATGAAAATACGGTTTGAAAATTCTGATCGGTACTACAATTGCGTTCGTCTCCTTGAGACATAAGATGTTAAGTCTCATTTGCCCCGTAATTTCACTAGCTACGGCGCCCTTCAGACCGAAACACAATAATGTTTACACACTACTGCTTCACGGCAAAAATAGGCGCGGATGTGGTACCCCTTATCTAGCCAGCATCCTGTGCAAAAGCCTGAAAACAATGATTTTTCACCATTGACAGATTCTTCTTCTTCCTGTCTGTTTTCTTTTGGGCCTCCCTCGTTTGTAGTCGCCAGGATGTCTACCATGGGTTGACTGTGCACTTTCCATATCTTTATCAATGGTTGTTCACCACATGGCCAGCGGTATTCCGTTATCTTATTTGTAGTCTGAAATGGCCAGTGTTTTTTAAAAGCGTCTCATTTGACTCTCTCTCTAGATCATACTCTCGACTATGTTTGCCACAACCAAAGCTACTTAAAAACATCTTTCAAAGGACACTATCTTTTTCTATGGGATAGATGAACTACTGGCCAGCAAAAGTACGGTAAGAGTATAAGAGTGAAGTAGGCCATTCTCCTTTTCAACACCGAAATAATCACAGAAGCAATGCCAGCCAATTTGGGTAGTTTTTTTAAGGAAATGTATATTGTTTCATACTAGAAACAGACCGCATGGAATGGTCAATCTCAATCAATCAATCAAAAATAGAAAATCACACTGTGGAGGATGAAATGTCACTGGTTTGATATTATCTTTTGTTGGGAATATGTTGAGATGGTGAGAATGAATGCCTATATGGGCTTTCGATTATTTTTCTGTCAATCGTTCTACTCCACTGTATCTATTATTGTCTAAATATTAATAAAAATAGCTTCTATATAATATTCTTACAAAAATTCATTAATTTATTCCTTTAATATGAAAACTGTTATAGTAAAATCTAATTTTAAAATACATCTAAATATGAACATGTTTCAGTTACCTAAAAATTATTGTATTTCAATAATAAAATATCATACAACCATTTATTAAAGTTATGTTTAAAACTGAAAGATTTGAGAAACTCTACGATCTGTACAGTTTTCATATCTGTGCGTTTCACCGCGAGTTGTGTCTGAGTAATATTTAGATATTATTAATAGATCAAGACTAGACAGGAGTAAATTATGAGAGTCGTGTCGTGGTGGTGGGAGACGGTACGGGACACAGTCGCTACTTTTTATCATTTTACTAAAATAAACTGGCGCGCTGAAGTCTAAAAGAAAATGTTAGGATGGAATTGAAATTGTTTGACGGGGATCTCAAGTCTGTCTACGATTAGTATTTAAGTAAGGTTATCACTTTGAGTCATAGTACGTATAGGTATTATAAAAGAGCTTTTATATTGTTTCGAATATGCTTATAAAATATTTCTCAAGGGATTATATGTGGGTACTTCCATAAAAATAATAATATTGACACACTTTTCACACAAATTATCTTGCCCCAAGTTAAGCATATATAGCCTGTGTTATGGGTTACAAGACAACGATATATTTAATACAATACACTTACTTAAACATACATAAATTCATATAACATTCAAATAAACATACATAAATACATTTAAACATCCATGACTCGGATAATAAGAAATGTTTTATTTGATTAACGCGTGTGTTATACATTTAAATAAAACACTTTTAAAGGATTAAAACACGTGGGATTGTAACTCTTTTTACATTAGATTTTTGCGTAAATATTACAGCTTTATTTTAGTTAACCCAAAAATGTGGAACGCTTCACGATTTTGCGTGTCATCCTAGCGCAGATTAGATGCTAAACGCGTTTTAATTATTTAAAAGTGTTTAATTTAAATAAAAAATATGACAAATTAACTCTGTAATCCCTGACAGTTCAATATATTAATTTGTATTGTATATCCTTTGTAATATTATGAGCACAAATGATTTAAATATTCCGCCGTGCCATCCATAATGGTTTTGATATATTCTTTCAATCTAACCGATATTTGCGCACGAAGTTTTTACACGGCTTACCTATTCTTCATTATAAAAAGGCATAAAAGGCATTCATTTTCTCAAAATGGATTCCTTTAGAATTATGTCTTATGTCATTTCTAATATTATAATAGATACTACTACCGCTTCGGAAACAAATGGCGCTCTGAGAGAGAAGAACCGGCGCAAGAAACTCTCCCAGCGTTCTTTTTTTTGCGCTCCTTTCAATTAAAATATAAAATATTATCATTTCTGTTACTATAAAACAATTATGATCTAGTCCCAGGTTGTCCGATCACTTAGATATTCAGCTGTGGAGTAGTAGGATTTACGACAGAGCCATTTTTTTTATAAAACATTTAAATTTATTTATAGATAATGCCTGAACAGTGGCTAGGACTTTATTATAAAAGTGTATACATTTAACCTTAAAGCTATTATGTACCTTATGAAGCCTACTAGAATTAGTTACAAGCAATCCCTTCATCAATGAAAATCAGTATAAAGACCAAAAAGGTGACGATTTTTGTGAACGTATATTAAATTTTCATAATTCAGATTTTCAATTATATATTTCCATGAAATTCTGTCCGAAACTCATTATTATTATTGAGTCATTAATATTAGATATTTTGTCCTATTTAAAAATTACGACAGACTTTTCAAATAAAAAGGGAACCTATTCAGCACGTATTTTTTTACGTTATTCATCGATTTCTCCAAAACTCTTAACTAATGATACATCATACTTTTCATTCGGCTTTCTATAATAAGCGTGTTTTTTAGTTTTTTTATAACTACTAATCATTTTATATTGCTTTACTGTCCAGGTCATATTGATACTACTGTATCCAGACCATTGTATGGAATTTAATTTAATGATCTTAAAATAATAAAAATGCCCATTGCTATAATTACATACTTTTAATCAAACTATGTTTTGAAACATTTGCTTGAAGCTGGAAGCCTTAACTCTGTCTATTGACATTGACATATTGATTTTTTTTTATGAAACTAAGGGACAAGACCAGCAAAGTGTTCAACTGATGCTTATTCATACGCCCTGCCTATTACAATGCAGTGCCGCTGAGGATTCTTGAAAAACCCAAAAATTCTGAGCGGCTGAGATGTTAAGTCTCATTTGCCCAGTAATTTCACTAGCTACGGCGCCGTTCACAACGAAACACAGTAATGTTTACACATTACTGTTGTAGCCGCCTGCCGTTGTGGTACCTATAATCTAGCTGGCATCCTGTGCAAAGGAGCCTCCCACTGGTAAAAAATTATATTTATAGCTCAGTACTGACATCACATCAGATCTTCTCCGTATTTTCCTAGAAATAAATTAGTTCGTTATATAACTAGTTAATAAACGAATATACATTTATTTACTTGAAGTTTCTACACTTTTTATTACAGTTAGTTACCTCTATCAGTCTGTGTGAGACACTCGGTGACAGCATTATGTTCATGATGATAACAGCTTTAGTCAGATTGTAGACGACGTAAGTATTTACGATTTGAATATATTCGTCGTCTGTCGTCTCGGTATTTCTATGATCGCGCGGGCGCGTCTGTTCCTCAAAATTCATATATTATATTACCATTTGATTATTTTAGCATTATTAAAACATTTTTATTATCATCTAGAATGTTCCTCGATGATTTGTTTTGCTAGTTTTGATTTTTCGCCTAGCGTTACGTCGAACTAGAATAGACGAATAATAAATTACTTTTTTTAGATATCTCGATTGATAACTGGAAACATGATCAAATTTCGTAGCTCAAAGCCGACGTGGTGAGCCAGTTTTTTTAGGTTATAATTTTCCTATTTACCCTCCGTTACTATTAAATCTAATTCAGGGATTTCTTTCGCAATTTATTCTTTCTTAGAACCACACTCGGTCACAATACAATGCCATACGAATTACAGGAGTGTTGACAGCCTTTAGAATAATTTAAACGTTTTTTTCACAAACACCGTCAAAGAACATTCCACAAGAAAGTTTTTCGGTTTAAAATCAGAGTCGCCGATATGATGAGAATAAAAAAAATTAGGAAAACGGTTGATCCTAAAGGCCATCCCTGCAACTTCCCGCTAATTTCATACCAAATTTATAAATTTTAGAAATTATTAGAGAAGTTTTTTTTTATTTTTTTTTTTGATATCAATTGAATAAATTTATCGATTTCGACCAAACTGACAACGATCGACGCAGGCTTATATTCTATAACTATAGAACTTGGAACATGCATTTGACCAGATATTCAATTTCGGAGTATTGATAAATATAACAAATCATTCTCAAAAATCAAGTCTGATAAAAGTTTAGCAAAACACCATTTTTTTCAATTTTCAAACGGCAATAAGTTTGAAAATCTTCAAAAGTTTGGTGAAGCCCTTATGAATGGCACCAACCGCGATGAAATCGAGCGGTTCAAAAGTTATAAGAGATACATACATAAATTTTTTAAAGTCCTCTAAATTAAAATGTTGGGTAACGTTGCAAAATGTAGAGTTCATTCGATATCGCTAAGTAGTAGGGAACAAGGAAAGTCTCCATTTACTTTAGTTTAGCAACTAAGTGTTGTCATTGAAATAGTAATAAATCACTTTATATGTTCTGATAAAAGGTCGTCACCCAATTGTATTGATAATTACAACAATGCGTTATATGACCGATCAATTGACAAATTGTTTAAAGTGGATTCAGTTCTAGTTGGGACATGAATATTATAAGATTATTTAATTGTTTCTTGCTTAGATTAAGGATTGGTCTCCGCTGCGCTCCAATTAGATACAGTTTAGATATGCACTACGATTTAGATAGGGGAATAAAGAATATGCTGTACGTGCCATTTAATTTTAGTTGATGGCCCCTAACTTAAATAGTAGTATAATTCTACTTAGTTTCATTAGGTTGCGGAAGACACCTATATAGCTAAATATAAGGCAAACAGTTCAATTACTGATGACATGGTTTTTACTGAGATACCCCAGAGATCTTCGTTAATAAACATACAGTCGAAAAATCTCCTCTTTTTAAAGTCGGTTGATTGCCGAATGAATGTGACTAAAACATCATAATATTTTTTCCCTAATATATAGCAACATTCAAACTTATGCAAAAAAATGTCGAATATATTCTTCACAAGTTTTGATACCAAAATGAGGCACTCAATCAGAATCGATGCTGGAGAATTACGTGTGAAGTGAGTAACGACATGTGTGACGAGTGACAGTTGACAGCGTGACGACTTACAAAAACATACCTTCAATAATTATAAGTCCTATTTCAATGTTGTATGTAGATATACAATGTTTCTAACCGCTGTAATTAAAAAAAAGCTTAAGGTTCAATGAATCTAACCAAGTTATATGATTTTTTTTATGTAAATAAGGGACGAGAGGAGCAGGACGTTCAGCTGATGGTAATTGATACGCCCTCTCCATTAATATGCAGTGCCGCACAGGATTCTTGAAATACCCAAAAATTCTGAGTGGCACTATAATTACGCTCGTCACCTTGAGGTTTAAGATGTTAAGTCTCATTTGCCCAGTAATTTCACTAGCTACGGCGCCCCTAGACCCGAAACACAATAATGTTTACGGATTATTGCTTCATGGCAGAAATAGGCGCCTTTGTGGTACCCATAATCTACCCGACATCCTGTACAAAGGAGCCTCCCACTGGTAGCTTGTTATTGTTATAACAGTGTTAACAATGATATACATATACATTTTAACTGTATTATCTGAATTTATTATTTCTAAATTGGTGAAAATTCTAATATAAAAAAATCCATTCCCTAGGAAAATTAATGGAATTATGCGCCATTTAGGAAATCTATATATATAAAAATGAATTGCTGTTCGTTAGTCTCGCTAAAACTCGAGAACGGCTGGACCGATTTGGGTAATTTTGATCTTGAATTATTTGTGGAAGTCCAGAGAAGGTTTAAAAGGTGAATAAATAGGAAAATGCTGCTAAATTAAACAAAAACAACAAATTGTTTTTCCTTTGATGTGTCCATACATAATTTCTATGAGAGAATTTATTGACGCACGGTTTGACAGTTCTGCTGTGAAACAATTTCATTACGACAGCAGGGTGCATATTTTACGAAGTAATTTTTGATGTTATGATATTTTACGAGTATTGACAAAATTCATATAAAAACATTATTTTATTTATTATATACAGAACAACGTCTGTCGGGTCACCTAGTTACTAATAAATTTCTATCTAAAATGTAATAAATTATAATCTTAATGTTGATTAGGCTTTGATTCACAAAATACTTCAACACGTGATTCACATATACAGGAGGTATCTACAGAAGCTGCTAGTTAGTGCCAAGTGATGATGTTCTTCTAACGAGCTCTACATTTTCCGAACATGTGGTATATTGAATCAATTTAATAAAGTTATTTAACTTATCACACAAATGAAGCGCCATTATTTATGCATATCTACATAAGTAATATAAAATCGATGGTTATTTCGTTCATAGTACCGAGCCATTCAATCGAGACACGTCGGATGCACGGGCTAATTGCAAGGACACACTCGACGGCATTGTCCAGGAGCAGTCATCGTGTCGGAGCCAGGGTCGGGCGTCCAGGGCTGAGCTGGTGGGAATGTTTCTAATTGGCGATCCGAGATTAATATATCAAATCATTTCCTGCTCTTGGCATTTTAATAAGCGATTTTTTGGTAATTTTTTAGTCCATCTATGGGATGATAATTGATATTAAATGTTATTTTTTTAAAGTGACAACCCTAACTTCTGGGATTAAATACACAAATTAAATTTGAAAACAAAATTTATGAACGATGCGGGACTCAAAATCGCGACCTTTCCTCACAAGTTGAATTATCAACAATACTTCACTCGAACTGTTGGATAAGTGGAAAGAGCGCTCGCATGGAACGCGAGAGGTCGCGGATTGAATATTGTTTACAAATTTAATCTGCGTATTGTTATTAATTTGCTATCTGTTTGTATAAGACAGATACCTTTTATCAAACTAATGAGGGCTGATTTCACCATTAAAATAGAAGGCGATTTGGATAAATTTTACGCTGGTTAACAAGTTGCAACTCCAATTCGCATTTCACCAAAATGCAGTTAGACCCTAACCGCGTTTAAATGCTTACCACTGAATTTTGGAAAACATTTTCCGAGCATAATATGGTAGATTCAGTAATTTAAAAAAAATATAGTGACGATTAAAAGGCGCTTAATTTAAGCCTAATTGAATAAAGTTTATTTGACATTGACTTTGACATTCTGCACTTGAAAATGTTCAAAACAAAAGTATTACGTTATTCAAAAGAATTGTTATAAAACCTTTGTCTGGTAAAGGTTACTATAACATAAATGACTTTCTTAACGATGCCACTAGCTTGGGAATGAAGCGACCGCCCTCAGGGTATTAAATAATAAGTTTAATTGAAAAATATTACTTTGTAAACATATTTTGAGATGAGAAAAAAAACCCACTGAGTTTGTTGCGCCCATTCTTTTCATTCATTTTGGAATGGGTGGTAGTTGTTTTAATTTTCAATAAGTGATGTCACATCCTATTTTGAATAAAAATATTTGAATTTGAATTTGTAAACCAACATTGACATTGAAAAGTAATATCAGGATCGGTTGATAAATGATACAAAATTATCTTGATTGACTGAATTGTAAATAAACTTAAACTACAGATCGGATTTTAAAGGGGCTGTTAGTCTGTAACAGCTGATGTCAAGATGGCTTGTATAATCCTTATAAGATCCAAATTTGTACGCTTACTTTACAAGCTGTATGACTTTACAAACCTTTTTAAAATTATTTCTTATTATGTTAACTACTAAAATATGTCGGATTAAAGTTTTGAAATACTTATATCAAATAATTGAGTATCAAATTTAGGTGTTGGTGGTTATTACCAACTACAATAGTTAGTTGGAAACTAATGCTCATTTTATATACACAGATAAGAGGTCACAACACATTTTTTTTCAAAACGAGCGTATGTAAATCATGTGAACACAGCAATGCCGGAAATAAGTCTTAAGATTCATTGTTACAATAGAATAATTAGAACAATATTTTAAAACTTGCGTTAAAGAAACCTCTTATCTGTCAGAGGAAATTATTTCGATAGCAGACATATGAGAGCCAGTGTTACACTACACTACAATCAAATCCAAGATATTGACGAAGTAAGCATGAAGGCATAAAAGGCATTTATATACTCAAAATTGATTCCTTTAGAATTCTTTTAGATGTCATTTCTAATATACTAGACACTACTACCGCTTCGGAAACAATTAATGGCGCTCTGAGAGAGAAGAAGCGGCGCTTGAAACTCTCCCAACATTTTTTGTCCTCTTTTTAATGAAATATACTGTATTGTCATTGCTATTGCTATAAAATAATCATAATCTCCCAGGCTGTCGGATCACTTAGATATTCAGAGTAGTAGGATTTACGACAGAGCCATTTTTTAATCAAACATTTAAATTTATTTATACATAATGCCTGAACAGTGGCTGAGGCCATATTATAAAAATAACATTTACCCTTTAAGCTATTATGTATCTTATGAAGGCTACTAGAATTAATTACAAGCAATCCCTTATTTCTAGTGTCATAATAATGAAAATCACTATGAAGAGCATACCAAAACTTCGATGGTTCGAAGTCCATCTAACTATATGAAATGTTTAATTGTATATTTCATATTGAACGAACAAATTTCTTGACTTTAGGATACATTTATAATATGTATTTAAGAGGCTTCATAATCCAACGTAATTCCTCATGTTTTTATGTTTTTAGAATGTTTAAACTGAATATTTTTTCCAAATTCAGTCATTAAAACTAAATTGTGTTTTACACAATAATATCTTTAATTTCTTTATACATAACATGAGAGGAGAGAGTCTATTTATGTAAAGTGTATAAAAAGTTTGGTATCTCTAATAAATCCCACACAAAACAGTTAACCTTGGCTCTAGAACATACATAGGTACATGTATTTTTTTAAATTAATTATGTTTTCATTTTTTTTTAATTGAAAAGGAGGACAAACGAGCGTACGGGTCACGGTGGTGTTCACATTCTCTTGCAACAAAAAGGGGAATCACAGAAGCATTGCCAACCTTTAAGGAACGTGTACGCGCTTTTTTGAGTCATAGCTTTCCGGAAACACCGCACAAGAAAGCTCATTCCACAGGTTTGTAGTACGTAGAAGAAAGATCCATGAAAACCCGCACTGTGGAGGACCGCCACACATCCATATAGTGGGTATAATATCCTAATTTGTGGCGTGTCGTGCGAAGGTGGAATTCGGCGGCAAGAATCAGGTGAAACAGCTCTTCGGGACACACTAAATTAATAATTTTGAAGAATGAACAGTTTTTTAATAATTATCATAAAGCTGTGGTAGCAAGTACGAAACCAATTACAGGTTCTCGCTCTTAATAACAACATACCTAAAGTTGCCGAGTATGTTATATACATTGTTTACTGTCAACTTAATACTCGCAATTTAATTCGGGTATAAGCCAATCACTGTTTTGTGACGTTTTCCTTACTCCAAATTAATGGAGATCAAATGAAACAGCACGGATAAGCTTAAAAGTTTTTTACGACTCAATTTATTTGACCTAACTACATGTAGGTACCTCTACTAAAGATATGAAGCGATTTTAATTTGTTTTCTTGACGATTTGTGCCTTTACTCTGATACATTTCTAGCATGTACTTGATTAAGGCGGTTTGCATCATATTGTTAAAAGTTATATATAATTAAAAATAACGCAGACTTTAACATAAACTGCGGAATGTGTTGCATCGTCGTATTCCTTGGCATAGTTAACGTTAAAAAGTGAATTATCAAGTCAATATCTAATATTTATTTAAAACTTTTATAGATTGCTATTGAGCTATTTATCATTTAAAATAGCTTTAACCGGCGAAGATTGGACTATTACGGTTAACAGTTAAAGTTATTAACACATTTTTTGCTTAAACGGTACTTTAACATGTTTGTTATTGCCAATGTTAGTTGGTGTAACACACCCTTAATAGAGTATATAGGGGATTCAAGTAGTCAGTGTCAGTTTTGTAATGGAAGAAATAACTGGTGATCATCGCCTCCCACATTCTCCTGCAACATCAGAGGAATCTCAGGACCTTTGTCGGCCGCTTACAATAAGTATCAAATGAAAAAGTGTGTACTTATGTAAGCACGCAAGAAGTTATACTTCTTTAGCCTAACAAAACAAAAATCCTTAAAATTATTTATTACTCGTGCTATTCTACGTTTGTAGAAAGAACAATATTGTAAAAATCTTGCAACGATGCCTTTGACAATTAATTATTAAATAACGAATACGGCTATACGGGCTTGAACCCTTTGCCTATCCTAATAATGGACGAAGAAACAAAAAAATAAATAACGAATGTCGCAAACGTCAGAAAGTTTTAGGAACAAACTTCACCTTGTTATTTTTGTGTTACAGTGATGCGCGCGCATCTTAACATTTCACTCTCAACATTTTTTCAAAACGCGCCTTAAGAATTACAACTTCAATAATCGTCTTTCACTTGAATCACTCAAGGCCCATTGTGGTCAACTCTTCTAGTAATAATTACCACAAACAGAATCCAGACAATGGTTCCAACTTTACCAGCTAGTGGCAGTGCCTATACCTTGATACATACATATCAAGGAAGGGTACGTTAATACCAGTAATGGGACAGCCGCGTCACCGGAGCGCGACGTCTTCGGCAGCGGCACGACCAGCAAGCCGGAACGACTGCCATTATTATATAAAAGCCTTTTAATAAGACGCGCTTTGACCTGCGTACTTTAATGAACGATATAGACAAACTCGCTAGTACTTGGGGAAGTAAATGAAACATATCTTTAAACTTACTGAAAGGAGAATGGGCAAAAATATATAAACGTTGGTTTATACCTACCTATTCAACACTAACGCCCCCTGTAGAAATAAGAAGGTAATAAATCCATAATCAAAATTACATGTAATCTTTTAGGTCTAAATGCACGTCAGTTTTTCTTTAAATAAAAAAAGAATATCCTAAAATAAAACAGTATATCTGTATGTTACATTACTTATTAAATTTTAACTAATATTTGCATCAAAAATTACAATGTTAAGGTTTTCAGTAGGTGGTACGAGACCGTCCTGATATCTAGCCGAACATATTTTTTTGACAACACATATTGATACGCCCTGCCCATTATGGAAAAACCCAAAAATTCTGAGCGGCACTGCAATTGCGCTCGTCACCTTGAGACATAAGATGTTAAGTCTCATTTGTCCAGTAATTTCACTAGCCGGCGCCCTTAAGACCGAAACACAGTAATTGCTACACATTACTGCTTCACGGCAGAATAGGGGCCATTGTGGTACCCATAATCTAGTCGGCTTCCTGTGCAAAGGAGCCTCCCACTGGTGCTAATGCCATAATATTGAATAGACGAGTTCACAATATATCACTAAAATCACACGTACAATAATAATACCAAAATGCATTTATTCCACATTTCTGCTACCATCTAATATATAAAATTGTCATGTCGCGGTGTTTGTAGTTAAACTCCTTCGATTCTCATGAAATCTTGAGTGCATATTGGGTAGGTCTGAGAATCGGACAACATCTATTTTTCATCCCCCTAAATGTTAAGGGTTGTCCACGCCTAATTTTTTTTAAATTTATTTGACATTTTTTTTAATTTGTTTGATTATGAGTCAGAGTAAAATACATACAAATTCAAATTTTCAACCATCTACGATCAACAGTTACTTTTGTATCGCTATTTTAATATCGGCAATACAACGTTTGCTGGGTCAGTTACTATAATATTGTTGGGCGTGACTGTATACTGGCCCTCAGAAGAGACACAATATACGTACTTCTATACCAAACTCATTCAAATCATATTACATCATACTCTCTGTATACTTTGATTAGGTATAGACCACACAGAAAAATAAGGTAGGGGCTGCTTTTATTATTCTCGGATATCTCTTGAACCCCAGGACTTAGAGCGGTGCTTCCATAGAATGATATTAAGTACTTAAGATTAGCTTTTCATTAATATAGGTTTCATTAGTGTTGAGTATGTAGACAAATTTGCTCTTTCTCCTTTTACATTAAATATTTTGTAAATATTAACATTGTTTATTTATCCCGAAGTTTCATTGACATCGGCAGTAATAACGTGTTCACGAACGACCGAGGTTGACAGGAGCCGAGAAAGTCGTTTTAATCCTTTAAAAAGTATTTAATTTAAGTGTGTGATCCACTCGAACAAAATACTGTGCTTTATACTTTCGAATGGGGTATTACTATAGGACCACAATTTAACTGTATCTTTAGTTTACAAAAATAGCTTTAAAATTTAGTGGCATTTCAAAGTCTGTTTGTCACTACTGTCTTCAAATAGCGCGTACACTAACATAAAAAAAAACCAGTCAACCGTTTGCGTACACATGTTTTTAGTATAAGCTAAATTGTTAAGATTGTAAGATGTAATTGGTGATAAAACTCATAAATGCGTATATTATATAAATATAATGTTAAATATTTATTATAATATAAAATATAACTAAAATGATTTTAGGAATATTTGGTGCAACACTGCATTCAGTAGGTGCTGATACAAATATTTTTCAACAACTTAGTCGTAAAAAAATATTGCAACCGAAATTAATTACAAAATGAGTGAAATGTGAGGAGTTACTTTTGATATTCATTCAAATCAAGTTGCAAATTAAGGACAAAAAACAACAGCATTTTTGACACAGCACACTTGAAATTTAGATCGATCAAGATTTATGGATAATGAGAGCAACGAACATTAACAAAAGAAAACCGACGGATAGCAACCAGAGAGATAAACATTTTGCTGAGATGTTAACGTAAACATGGACACAGGCGCCACTCACGGAACTAATCGGTTGCTTAACACCGATTAAACTAAGATCACATGTTCACAGACGTTCATGAAGACATGTTCGAAACAGGGAAAAAATAAACATATCTTTGAGCGCCACCTCATTGTTATCAGTAATACACTGGTCTCAAATGTAAATAGAAAATATACATAAATAAAACATCTACGAACTATATTATTGAAAATAAATCAAATATATTTCAACCAGTGTTAATAACCCACTGATGTACGGAACTGAATAAATTCTCGTAATATTAAAAAAAAAACTGAAATCATACTTTTTAAGTCACTTAAAATAAATATATTTACACAATTTATCTAACTGGCACTAATGTTCTGTAGTTAATGTACATAGATTTAATAATAATTTAATAGCATATATTACAAACCCGTGTGGTTTTCTGATGCTAGCTTTAAGTATTTTCTTTTGTAAACTTTAATGTAAATAAATAGATAAATAATAAAAAAAAACTATAAAACATGAAACCAAAATAAATATACACAAAAAACCTAAGGTTTAATAAATATTGATTAAATTGGTCTTTGAATAATGGTTGATATTAAATACTTAAAGCAATATTATACCTTCAACTGAAAAGATGAACATTCTAAAGTATTCATTTGCAATTTCACCAATCATCCTGAAACAACCTATAAGTTTCTCTTTCTGTAGTGTGACTTTGACATTGGCGTTGACATTTGCGTATAGATTAAGTATTCAACATTAATAATGTCAAAATCTATAATTATGACCGAATGAAATACAGTATTGGCAACTGTTCATGCAACATTTACTCTAGGCCACTGCTTGACATTAAAGTTATATTATTTTAACAGTTTTAAATAAAGAGGTTTTCTACAGCATGAAGTTTACACTCTGGTCAGCATTACGTAGGTAATTTAAAAAAAACTAGTACTTAGTATTTTTATTAACACGATAAAAAGAAGTTTATTATTACTGAAGGCAAGATTATAAAATTCGTGATGATATTAAATAAGATAGAGATAAATTCAGTCAAATATTATGTTAAATTGAAAAACTTTAATGGTTTTAATTTATTACAATTATCACATAATAATTAATTGTGAGAATAATATATTTATTGCCTTAATTCTTTTACTAATTGTACATGTCAAATCAAATTTGATACAGACACTGTAAAATTTACAGTGTTACATTTTAAATAAAGTAAAGTTCTCAAAAAGCACTACACATTTACATACCTATTTCTGCCGTAAAGCAGTAATGTGTAAGCATTATTGTATTTCGGGCAGAAGGGCACCGTAGCTAGTGAAATTACTGGGCAATCGAGACTTAACATCTCATTATGTCTCAAGGAGACGAGCGCAATTGTAGTGCCGCTCAGAATTTTTGTATTTTTCAAGAATCCTGAGCGGCACTGCGTTGTAATGGGCAAGGCGTATCAATTA
Source organism: Leptidea sinapis (assembly GCF_905404315.1). Classification (NCBI taxonomy): domain Eukaryota; kingdom Metazoa; phylum Arthropoda; class Insecta; order Lepidoptera; family Pieridae; genus Leptidea; species Leptidea sinapis. The sequence continues at coordinate 6,542,915 of NC_066292.1, read as the reverse complement.
CCATCAGCTGAACGTCCAGCTCGTCTCGTCCCTTAAATAACATAAGTGAATTAAATTTTAGTGGTATCTTCGCAGCTGTCAATCGTTCTTATATTTATTTGTCGATCTGAATTCTGGCCGCGAAGATTTGGATAATCGAAGGCAGTAGTGACGTCACGGCACGCTCTAGTTCCGACCTGTCCATGCCGGCTCTGACTAATGTAGCATTACGATACTACGTGAACTCTGAGCCGTTTTTTTGGCACTTGTTCCGATATTTCCGGAGCGTTTGTACTTTCTACAATGGGACGTTTCGGTATGATTTATATCGCATATAAAACGATATCTAATTAATTTCAAACATTAGCTTTTAAATCACTGAATTTTCTTTTCTGCATTTTAGCGTAAGTGTATTTTCAATGCTACATAATATAATTGTCATTTTTATTTCTGTAATAGCATTTAATTTGGAATGTGTGTTAAGCTATGCTGCCTATTCTTTGAAGTTTGTATATTGTACTGTAATTAGTACACTGGTATTCTTAAATATTTTTAATGTTACCTAGATGTGGTAAAATTAAGTTTCCAAGTTTAATGAATCATCAAAGCAAATATTAGCTTAAAGAAAAGTCTGCTGCAGGTTCAAAGCGCTAACACTGACGAATGACGTCTTTATTTTGCTAACCGCCCCGGCTTTCCAGATTTAATGTAACTGATGTTAACTTTAGACACATAATCCCGGTTATTCTGAGTGTTTATTTGATTTAGGTGAACATCATTGCGGGTTCCATCTTCATTTAATTTATTAAATTGCTAAGATTAGACGTAATGTACATCAATAATGTTATTTTATGAAAGGACTCTACCGTCATTAGTAGAGACCAAACTCTTACTTTCTTTCATTTAATTAATATTAAAGGGTTCCAAAAAATATTCTTGCTAATAAGCGATACAATAGTAGCTCTATAATTTGAGTAATAACGTACACCTGATCGACTGAAATTTAAATGATAATAAAAAAAGTAACAGGCTTCTAACTATTGTATTTTCAAGGTGATCAAAAAATATTTATTTTAACACAATAAATATAGAATGGTTGATATAACTTTTTTTTTCATTTAATTACAGATTCGGACAACGGTAATAAAGTAACAGTAACATATTATTCCAAAACTCTTTAAACTTTATCTTTACGTGTAATAGTTATAAAGGGTGCATAATAAGATCGAGCTAAGTGAACTTTTATTAGTACGCACGTTGTGGTACAGTGGTCACTTCGTACTATTTACACTGCACCTAAAATGGATTCATAATGGCTACTTGTTTGTACGATACACCTGCTTCGGCTTATTTGTAACAGCTATTAAATTTATTGCTAATTTTATTAATCAAACGCAACGTGCTCGTGTTATGTTATCGTTATTCTAACTTTAAGAAGTTTGGCATTTGTCAAGTTCCTGCGATCCTTACATTACTTTGGTAGGACATAATTTTATTCGCATCCTTAATCGTGTGATATTATTTATTATAGTAAGATTACGATGGGCGACGACTATTAAGTTCGTAATGAATAATATAAATTCAAGGAGCATTTCGCAAATTGTTTATCCTATTGTTAGTGTCACTCAACTCGCTGTTGTGAAATTATCATAATTTGTTGGTAAACATTACAGAGGCAAGTACGTAAATGATTAAATACGGTGAAATTGAGACCATAGAAGTAGCATGCAACCGCATAGAAGTTGAATCAGATTCGATACTCTTCAATTGACTAGAGTACAACAAGACTATTAGAATGGTACTTCTACATGGTCTATCGCTAGCTCATTTCAAAGACGTCAACTTCCATGCACTTATAAAACACAAAACACTCACTGTAACCCGGCTTGTAGACGGCCCGGATCCTCTTAATCAACTTGCTAGTCCTTCTCAAGGGAGGACCGAGGGCCACGGCAGCGTGGCCTCTCCTCTCCGCGAACACGATATAGTTCTTTCGATTCTGTAAAGGCACTTCGAAACGTCCCGAGCACTCCAAGGGATCCTGGGGCAGCTTGAGGCGGATGATGGCGTCCTCGTGTGGCCAGCGGCCCTGGCGACGCAGCACGCGGCGCACCTGCAGCGTGGCGGCGTCGCGGGCCAGCGACTGCACGCGCGCCTCGAAGGCTGCCGGGGCCCGGTAGGCTCGCCACGCGACGTCCGCGCGCTCGCAGTAGGGGCGGCGCGGCGCGGCCAGGCTGCCAGCGAGGCACAGCAGGGCCCAGCAAAACGCCGCGCGGCCGCAAGTCTTCATCGCGCCATCGCAGCGCACTCTGTCGCTCACGGAGCACACGCACGGACACACACCTCGCACGTCGGCAGCCGGCGCGCGACTGAGCGCCAGCCGCCAGCTCCCTCCGCTGATTCACGATCTCGATCACGCCTCGCACCGAAATAGTCTCGACTCGAGTCCGACTCGAGTTCGACTCGCCGCGGCACGCGCCGCCCGCCGACTTATCTCGCGCGGTCATTTGCGACCGTTGTAATTAGCGGCCGCGGCGGCACGGTCAACACTTAACACCTGATCGGCTTGTCGTAACCCCTATCATTATCAAATTAACTAGGTATCGCCTCCGCACATTCACTAACTAAACGCTTTCATATGATCTTACCAACATTATTTAAAAGTTAACACTTACTCGTCGATATATCTTAGTATATATAAATTAAATGTCTTGATGTTTGTTTCCAGTGAACTACTAAACTAATGAAAGGATTTTAATGGGGATTACTTTATGGAGTGCAGTTTAGTCTAACTTGAGAGATAGGGTAGTTTTTATTTTGATTTGGGACCCATTAATATTTTTATATTCCAATATTTGTTTTGCAAGTACATATTTTCAATGAGAAAATTTATTGACGCACCGTTTGACATTTCTGCTGTGATACAATTTTATTATAACAACGGGGAGCATATTTTACGAAATAATTTTTTATGTTATGAAATATAATAAAAAAATTCGTAAAAACCAGTATTCTATTTATTATGCACAACGTAGAACAACGTCTGTCGGGTCAGCTAGTATTAATATACAACATCTCATACATACATATATCAACTTAAACACGCTCTACATTTACGTTGAGTTAAGTTCTTAGAACTTCATGGTAAGTACACCCGTTAATGTGTACTTATAAAGTCATAGCTTAATGAAAGCTATCATCAAGAGTAAATTTTACAATTTTTTAATGTTTTGATAAAAATATGTTATCATTATGTAATTTGGGTTGTGTTCCCAAAACCACTGACGATGCTTTTTAGATCTGAAGATTAATTCTAAACTCTTTTAAACAAAAAATATCAGTTATAAAATCAATTGAGCAAGAGTTTATTTTGAGTTTAAATAAACTTCATCATGTAGTGTTTATTATTTGTATCCACCCCTAGATCCCTATAATACTCCACTCCACCAGGAGAGGGAGCGAAACCGATGGAGACAGATCGTAGACCAAATAGTCACGATCCTCAGCAGTGAGGGAACGACTACGAAGTATTTGTATTCAATTCCAATTGATAAGGTTGTTCAATTTATTTATAATACCAGAGAAGTGAAGAGTATGTGTAATTTGATGTGAAAAATTTCTGAACAGACGAAACACTTGAAAAGTGCAATTGAGGAGTCTGGATGAACGCCGCAGACTTTGTGGCAAGTACTGTACTCTAATACAATTTATATTAAGATGCTGTATATTTTCAAATACTTGCAATTTCCGAATCCCTTTTTCTTGGTTTCATCAAACGTCGGAAACTTTCTGCAGTGAAAGTAAATGTGGTTGTCTTTATCCAAGAACGAACTTATAGCTAACTATTAAAATATAATTTAATTTTTATTTAAAAGATGTTGTTTGCTTATCTTTAGAATCGTAGTTGCAGGAGGGCTCAGGCTAGAATCAGAAAACAAGGATAGCATTATCCCAAACGACAATATATCGTAATATTACTTTTTAATATTTGACGCACAACTAAAAATTGTAAATAAATTCTTTGACGCCTTTTCTAATTTTAAAGACTTTTTATGACAAGAAATGACGAAAGGTTACGTTAGAAAGACCTATAAATTATAATCTTCATATTTTTTTCTTCTACCAATGGTATGACACCTCTAGTATATATTTGTATTATATTGTGCAGACTGGTGTGTTGTGCTGGTAATGCCGTATACACGGGCCATGCAGGTCTCTCTGGGGGAAATCGTCGACCCGTGCCGGGAGAAACTTGTCTTCTATCGAGTCCTTTCTTGATATGATCGCGGGATGGGTAAAATGAACCTAGTCCAATTTTAACAAAAGAAGAGTCAAGTTTGTGCGTTTAGTATAAAAAAAAACATCGTTTATCGTATCACCGCTATGCGATATCACTTCCCTTAAAGGTTCGCGTAGTATCGCAATACTGATTCTCGAAATCTCAAGCGTATATCAATTCTGCGGTCATTTGGAAGGCAAAGCAAATTGGCTTCGAGGAAGCTGGGTATCATAAAGAGATCACGGCAATACTTCAAGCCGGCCCACAGTCTAGAGCTCTACAAAGCGCAGGTGCGGCCACATATGGAATTTTGTTGTAGTCTCTGGTCTGGCGCACCCCAGTATCAGATTAAACAATTTGACCACGTGTGACAGAGCTGCTCGTATTATCGGGGACGGAGTACACTCTGAACGGCTTGATCACTTGGCGTTGCGTAGAGACGTCGCTTCATTGTGTGGCTTCTACCGCATTTATCAAGGGTAGTGTTCTACAGAGCTGTTTGAACTGATTCCTGCCGATGTACCCCACCTTCGCATGCCACAAATTCGGATAATGTCATTCCCACCATCTGGAAGTTCTCCACAGTGCGTTTTCAAGTAAGGTTGCTTGACTATACTAATCCAAGGGAAAACAGATGCACTACCATACATATATACATGAAAAAAACGAAGAAAAGATGTTTATTTGTAACGTTAGTATAGAAAATAGACAAAATTAAGGAATGGTATTTTGCTATACGCCACAAAGTGGTCAAAAATCAGCATGTTTGCCTGTTTGAAAAGCAGCTTTGGTCTTCCGGGCCATTTGGTGACGTCGCCCTGCAGATAATATAAAATAATAACATTTTAGATTGTAAGGTAAGACTAATAAAGTAACAGTTAATAATTAAACAAATAAAAGATAACTTAAACTAATTAATATCGCAGTGTAGGTCGTGCTGCGACAAAATGTATATTTTTAGATTTAGTACTGGTATACTCTTTGGGTGCACGTGAATCTGCTTACACAGTGACAGTACGACCAAAGTTGAAGTACAGTAGAGTAGGTCTACATAACGGTCTAAGGCCTAGCGTAACGTGATTACACAGCACTGCAATCGTTACTTTTAGACTTGTAAGTTGTAGTGTATAAATGTGCCAACTGCTATCGTCATTTGTTTATTGTGTGATTCGAAGATGATGTTTTATCCATGAGGATTCCACTCATCCAGATCATGAGATCTGGATGAGTGGAATTTTCGTGACCACAATCATACTATGGACTAACCATCCTTGTATGTCTTATGTCAAAATAGGTACTTACTTCTAATTTAAATCTATGTCGAGAATGCGGTGACACGTAGCGTTTGTGATTGAGCGTCCATCGTAGCGCACGCTACGTTACCGCGTAGACGTTGTCCTCGTAGCGTTTATTTAACAAATATTCTATAGAAGATATTTCATATGCGCTAGTGTTGAAAAACTACTGTGAATTCTTTTTGGTTTATTAAAGGATTTCCAATAATGAATAAAATATTAACATTTAATCTACTTCAACAACTATGAATGATTACTGAAAATATGATGAAAAAAAAATACGGGTTAAAGCAGGCGTACAAGCGGTCTGCAGTCGGCAGAAGTGAAAACTTAAACATTAATATTGTGAATTGCTTAAATTTTTCGGAATGGTTAGGGAATAATTTCGCACGAATAAAGTACTAGTATTTATGTGGTTTAATTATATATTCATCGATTGCGATATCGTACAAAAAAAAAATACAATTTATATTATATAAAAAAATTAACACTTCAAAACAATTTCAATTACTTTAAATTAAAAAGGTCAGGACATCAACTTTCATCCATAATTTCAACGACTGTCTTACGGAATTTCGATCAGGTCATGACGTGTCCTGACGCGAGTTCAACATTTTACAACCTTCCCAAGAAGAGTGCATAACGCCGCTAAAGATGTTATCACTTCAAAATCATTTTAATTATTCATCTCATTATATTCTTGATGGTGTTAAGTATGTTAATTAGCATATTATTTTGCATTCTAGGCATTACATTATGGTTTTCACTGTTTCTACAGCCATCACTAGGAACAAACATAAAATTGTTATGCCTACTACTCAGTTAAATCGAGTTAGTAAGTGTTTTGTTGGGTGATATATATATATGTTTTTACAGTATGATACCAGAAAATATACAAAACAAATGTGTTACAACATTTAAAATTGTTTATGTGGTAAAGGCATAAATGACTTTCTTAATGATACCACCAAACGAGAATGGAGCGACCGTTCTCAGGCTCTTATAATAAATTTTATTGTACGGTATCATATTGTACCGAAATTTTATTTAAAAAAAGAAGCCCGCTGATTTTCTTGCGGCCGTTCTTCTCAAGTCTAAGGCATACATTTTCAAAAGGTTAGTTACTTTTGACGTTCAAAAAGTGATTTGGAACTATATTTTGAATAAAAACTTTACACATCATAAATTATTTAAAAATAAAAGAATATAAAATCCAGGGATTTTTATTCCCTTATATAGAATAGTTAAAAATTTGAAGTAAGTATTGTAAATAAGTTTTGTTAAATATAATATGTTATCATATTACCTACAATTATTGTATGCAATCTAAACTCTACTTAAACCAAATATTATATAAATTAAACATTGAGAAACATTTAAGTTTCTTTAAGTAAGCTTTGGTGTGTTCTTATCTTTTATTAGTAGCCTATTATTTCCTTCGATTTAATTAGGTCATTACGCAATATAAGCTGATGTTTTACAGTATTTCCATTATATTATCAGCCCACCTTTCACTTGCTCTCCCAAATTTTCCAATCCGGACCCTCCACTTCGTTGCCTGTATAGTAAAGCTCTTATCTGTCAGTTATAAAGCTCTTATCTATCAGTTTTTTAATGCCGGTAACGCTTGTGTGATTCTTCTTGTGTTGCAAAAGAAACTGGGCGACAGTAATCACTTAAAATCGGATAACCCATACGCTCATTTGTCCTCCTCTTACATAAAAAAATACGATATATTTCCGGCCAATTACCAGTTTCATTTTGATTCGTGTGTTAGGATCATATAAGATGCAATAATTCAATATAGTCGTGGAATATAAGACTGGATACTCTCCGGGTAAACATACTTGGCAACCCCACTACACTCCAAGAAGTGTATGAGTAGCCCAGGAGCTTGATTTCAGATTAATATAGTTCAGTTTCAGATTAATATGCGAGTGGAGACTTTAATTATTAAAGTGAAACTTTTATTACATCGTCTCAAACTTTTTCGTCTGTGTGTTGTATGACGCGTGACTGTCGGGCGGTGCCTATAGTTCGCAGCAGCTGACCGTGTAGTGTATAGACTATTACTCATTTGTGCCAGTGCTCCACGCCTTTTTGTCAGTGTTGTTTGTCAGTGTTGAATGTAATCCTTTTCAATCAATATTTTTAACCAGGTCTAAGACACAGAGTTCAATAAAAATATTAGTTGGAGACTTAGACTACTTTTATTATTTCCCATTATCATTCCAATTTTCCAAGTATAAAATTAAGATTGATAAAGCGATTTTTATACCCTTAATGGAATATTATTCCAAAAATTTTCAGTTACAATGTCCATAGTGTGAAATTAGTTTCATTTTTACCGTGATTTTATATAACCACACAATCCTTTTTTTTCCTGTCGTCAAGCAGCATTATGCTGACACTATTTGTGTCAGTTTGAAGGCCAGTTCAATAACTGGGCTGATGAGATAACATCTTATGTATGTAATTGACACTGAGTGCAATCGTGTTGCTGGCACTGTATTATCATGTGCTCTTGTCATAAAAAAATTTGGGGGCATGCTAATGCCCCCTCCAAGACGAGCTAAAACAAGCGGCACGGCATATTATCCTTTTCTCGAAGCAGTTCAGGCCGTTTTCAACCCCCTATAACTACGTTTTGGATAAAACTAGAAGCCTGAGGCTGCATATGCGGCGGTAGCCTGAGGTAGTAACATGCGAGGGCCAAGCTTATCTATTTATTTAATACATAAAGGATTTTTAATATTACCATGATCGCTATAAGATGTTGCTAGGTTTGCTAATTACGTAATAACTTAAGACATAAGGACATATGTCTTATATACTTTAAGAAGTAGGAACCGTTTTTTTTACAAGTTATGCTTTTGATGGCATGTAATTAGAATGTGACTAAACTTTGATATTACTTGGCTGACCCTGTTTACTAGCCTTATTCCAAAATATTATTTATCTTTCTATTCGCGCTGGCTGATTTGGATAAATGTTTATCTTCAATCAATTTGTCTTAAGCTGCAAGTGCCTAAGCTCAAACTCTGACTTTTGAATCGCCATTTTTATCTATAAGGTATCCATTAATCCATTCAAAACATTATCTATTTCAAACTAGCCATTTTAAGGTGGTATACTATAGTCTATCCATAAATAACTGTATTTATTTATTTACTTTATTGGAGACAGAAGCAGAAATAATGCTTAAATACACATTCAAATCCTATTAATTTTATAAATGTGAAAGTTTGTATATCTGGATGTATGTTTGAACTTCTTTAACGCAAAAACTACTGAATGGATTTTGATGAAACTTTACAATAATATAGCTTACACACCAGAATAACACATAGGCTATCATTTATAAAACTATCGCGTGAATTATACTTTATATGGCAAAACAACGTTTGCCGGGTCAGCTAGTTATAAATAACTTAAATAATTACAATTGTTCCCTTGGAACGTGTCACTAAGAACTTAGTTATTAAGGATAAAAGCGATATCTGCTTAGGTGTAAGCGTGCACATACAATTATCTTAAAAATTGTCAATATCATTGTAAGACTTGAATAAAGAAAGCAAAAATAATAAAATTTCAGTTCGATAAGAACTGAATATTTTTTTAAGATTACTTTTAAAAGTAAAAAGGAGCACAAAAACATGCCAATGTTATTCAACGTGAGATTATGTCGTTTGCATATTTTGTGAAGTGGCGCACGTTTACCAATATTGGTCCTAGTTTTAGAGACGTCGAATAAGTTTCGTCGAATAATATTACACAACAAATATATTTTTTAAGTTCTTTTTTAACTGAAATAAAATAACTATTTAAATAAATTCAATAAATGATATCAAGGCTTCTAACCCACCTATGATATAGTTAGAATATATGAATGTTTCACTTAAGCTTTACAAATTGTCTTGGCGTTTTTATCACATATTTCTAAAAAAAGATTAAAAATTCCCACAGAAAGTGTACCTAACGGTCTATACTAACAATTTACTTCACATCCGGACTGAGGCAAAAACAGAAGGAAATAGAGCCTTGTTCCGTCACCGCTTGTACTGCTCGCCTCAGGTAGCCACCATTCATAAATGAACGGTGATTCAATAAAAAAATAGCAGACTTACAAATTACTTTTGACTTAACCGAAAGACCTTTAGAGCACATATTTGGTTGAACTAAAATTATAAACAACTCGATTACTACAGAATACGTAAATTATTTTCAAATTAAATTTTAGCGAGCTCATTCCTACAATTGATGAAGTTGTCTTTAAATGTAGTCTTTATAACTTAGTAGATAAGGATCATTTTTATCTGAAAGAGTCATTAAGACGCACGTGCGACGAGGTTCGCCTTTATCACACCGCAACGCAATACGGTTGGATTCTGAATGAAAAGGAATTATGTCACATTGAGACTACCAGGACATGTATTATTAAAGATGATGGGGTACGATAATATAAACCGCAAAATGATAAATGAAATAAAAAATAATACAAAATCGACAGAGAAATTGTTCAAGAAAATAATAAGGACTTAATTTAACATACATACATACATAAAATCACGCCTCTTTCCCGTAGGGGTAGGCAGAGACCACTTTTTCCACTTGCTACGATCCTAACATGCTTCTTTCGCTTCATCCACTTTCATTATTCCTTTCATACATGCTCTCCGGTTTAGGGTACTCTTGACCTGGCCTTTTTTCAAGACGTCCCTGATTTGATCTTGAAACGTCCGCCTAGGTCTACCCCTTCCAACACTTTCATTCACACTGGCCTTATACACTTTCTTCGTCAATCGTTTTTCATTCATTCTCTCGACATGTCCAAACCATCTCAGCATACCTTTCTCAATTTTTGTCACAACATCTTCTTTCAGACCACAACGTTTCCTTATCTCACTATTTCTTATCTTGTCACTCAGTTTAACTCCTATCATACTTCTCAACGCTCTCATCTCAACTGTATTTATTCTGCTTTCATGTTTCTTCTGCCATACCCAACTTTCACTTCCGTACATGAGTGTTGGAACCAACACCCCCTCATGCACAGCCAAGCGAGCATTATTAGACACCTTCTGACTGTTCATAAAGGAGTGCAAAGCTCCATTCACCATGTTTCCTGCATTCACTCTTCTTTCAATGTCACTCTCATACTTTCCATCTCTTGTAAATTTAGAACCCAGATAAACAAACTCATTCACCTGTTCATTTTTTTCATCTCCAATCACGATATTGCAGTCTGTCACTACCTCATCTCTTTCAAGCACCATCACTTTCGTCTTCTTTACATTCATCTTCATTCCCTTTCTACCAAAAGCTCCATTCATAGCAGTTACCATCTCCTGCAACTCCTCGGCTGAAGATGCAAGTAATACTTGGTCATCAGCATAGAGAAAACATTTGACGAGTAACTCATTCATTCTCAACCCACTGTCATTCTCTTTTAAAGTTGTCAAGCAATTGTTCATGAACAGATTAAACAGCCACTGTGACGCTACACATCCCTGTCTAACACCTTTTTCGGTACTAAACCATTCAGTGTATGCCCCGTTTATCTTTACACTAGAATCTCTATAAAGAGATTGCAATGCTCGTATGAGGACACTGCTCACACCGCTCGCGGACAATGCTGACCACAATTCATTCTTCACCACTCTATCATAGGCCTTTTCTAGATCCACGAACGCGCAATAGACCTTTTTATTTTAAGCCAAAAACTTTTCAGCTATGCACCGCAAGGAAAAGACCTGATCCGTACATCCCATTCCCTTTCTAAATCCCGCTTGTGCATCTCATACTTTTTCGTCTGTTTCATTCACAACTCTTTCAATCAACACTTTTGCATACAATTTACCGACCACGCTGATAAGGCTTATACCGCGGTAATTTCTGCAGTCTTGTTGACTTAATTTAAGAACCTTATAATACATTAATATCCATGTAATGCTCATGTTAAAAAAAAGAACTTTAATATAATAATAAAGAAATATATGAATAACCTGCATGTTAAAATATAACTTTGACTTTAAAATTTAACAAATTTAAAATTTAACTTTAAAATATAAATATAACTCGATGTTCACGTCTTCTTGATTTCTGAGAAATATTTAAAAAATTCACAGCAGAACAACAAGTTAATAAAATATCAATTCTACTACTATGACAATAAAATAATTCCATTTTTGGAAAAGCTGTCGTTATGGTGTGATAGATATTCAGGTTTAGGTATTCACTGACCAATTGAGATAAAGTTTAATGTGAGAAAGTATATAATTTAAAATGTTTGATTGGGATTTAAAACTTTTTAAATGTTACAGCAACCACTTTTGTTTAGGTTGTATTGAGATATTCCCTAGTTTCTTCCACTTATCTCTGTCGCGAGCTTATTTTCCATATTTTGGTAGGCCCTCTTCCTACCTCCTGATTTAACGTTTTATCCATTTGTCTCTATCTGTTCTCATTATATAGTGGGATCTAGTCCCGTTCCATTTCCTCTTTTCTTAATATGAATTCTCTTACTTATATCACGTTCCTTTTTAAAGTTGTTAATGTATTTATTTTAAAAGTTGCAGAAAATTAGTTTTGAAAAATCACATAGTTTTATCTTCGGCTCGTATTTCTTATCTATGACTAAGTATAGCTCATTTATCATAATGATTCGTATAATATGCTAACCAAACAAGCCAGTAAATAATTCATTGAATGAATATTCTACAACAAAAGATGTGTATAATAATGTTTCCCATCTGTTAACAATATCTACCTGTACTTCCTGTCCGGTTGCTTGTTGCAAATTTAGATTTAACAAAAGCATTTAGTTAAGTTGTTAAATCGATCTTTGTTGGTAAACACGTGGAAGCAATTAGGTGAGGTGTGAGAAGGTTTGTTGTTTTCGTTCCCAACCGAATGCTAATATCGTGGGACAATAGGTAACGGTGTTAGTGGAGGATTTCATTTGCCTTTATGGGGATGTTTCAATTTGTTCACAGGTGTGGCTGTTGAGAGAGAGTTTTTGAAAAGAATCAAGCTTAAAGATTTTTCTTCGGTGTTTTATTTTTTTAAATCACGTAATCAAAGTTAAAATATATAACTGCTTCGAAAAGAAATGTCTTAGACCTCAGAAGAATTGACGCAAGCAAATGACGCCGTTTTTGCATATCTTTAAATATCTGCTTAACGAAGTAGCCTGGTGGCGATGTTAAATAATATTATTATAGTAACATAAGAACTAAAAAAGAAAATGAATAAATAAAAATAAAACAATTTAGTCAGCCAAGTCAGGAGAGCGGACCCGGAGTATCTACTGAATGGTCATTGGCCATGTAACATAAATATCATATGCACTACATCTACGGAAGAGGATGATAAACTAATAGAGGTTATCTGATGTTAAATAAACAAGAAAACTTGTGAGATTAGCAAAGTGAACATTGACACGGGGAAGAAGGGTAGAAAGCTTCAAAGAAATAGATTATAATTAGATTAAGGATTGGTCTCCTCTGCGCTCCAAATAGATACCGCAGGCGTAGTCGTAAAGTGCGGCAACTAATACTACGCCAAGCAGGCGTACTCGAGCAAGTCTCGAACAATGTGTGACGTTGACGTGCCACATATTCTGTTAAACTTTGCTAATAATTGAAACTAAAATGCCGGGTTGTAAAGTAAAACTTTGTAAGAATAATACTAAAAGAAATATGAAAGACACTGGAATCACATACCATCATCAGTAAGTATTTTATTAATATCAATGTAAAATAACTTTGATAATAATAAATAAATTAGAAAATTTGAAAGATGCCGCTGAGTGTCAAGATGCCACGCACACAAAATCTATTTGTTGCAGTAATAAAAAAGCTATTGTTCTTAAGTAATGCGGTATCTATCTGGAGCGCAGCGGAGACCAATCCTTAATCTAAGGCTTGCATATTATTGTTTCACTGCAGAATCTCAAACTTGTACAATTTTTTTATTTATTGTAAATGGCTGTCATGAAGGGGGAATCGCTGTCCTGCCAATAAAACGAGTTTGAACTCTCTTACCTTCAATCCATAAACCAATCAGACATTAAAATTAGTGGCCTAGACATTCTAGATATTTCGTGCGAAAATTATTGAAGTTTTACTTTTTAAAGCGCATTATGAAAAAATTATGAGAGTGCAATTTTAAGATGAACGCGCATCACAACACAAAAGTAACAGGGTGAAGTTTGTTTCTAAAATTTTCTGACGTTTGTGACATTCGTTATTTTTTTGTTTTGGTTTCTGCGTGCATTATTAGGACAGGCAAAGGGTTCAAGTCAATACAGCCGTATTCGCTGTTTAATAATTAATTGTCAGAGCCATATTTGAAAGATTTTTATAATATTGTTCTTTCAACAAACGTAGAATAGCACGAGGAATAAAAAATTATAAGGATTTTTGCTTTGTTACGCCAAAGTATAACTTCTTGCGTGCATACATAAGTACACACACACATTTTTCGTGTGGATCACTACTACTACTAGCAGACCTTACCTTAGATCATGATCTGTACATAAAACGACGATATAATATTTGTATTATATCAATATATACCAAGTCGGAGCATGTACCATGAAACAAAGACATTCATAGCACCTTTAGTTAGTACATTAGTCATTATTATAACACTAGAAATAAAGGATTGCTTGTAACTAATTCTAGTAGGCTTCATAAGATACATAATAGCTTTAAGGGTAAATGTATACACTTCTATAATAAAGTCCCAGCCACTGTTCGGGCATTATCTATAAATAAATTTAAATGTTTTATAAAAAAATGGCTCTGTCGTAAATCCTATTACTTCACTGCTGAATATCTAAATGATCGGACAGCCTGGGACTAGATTGTGATTATTTTATAGCGATAGAAATGACTGTACAATATTGTATATTTTTATTGAAAAGAGCGCAAAAAAATAATGCTGGGAGAGTTTCTTGCGCCTCTTCTTCTCTCTCAGAGCGCCATTTGTTTCCGAAGCGGTAGTAGTATCTAGTAGTTATTAGAAATGACAAAAAAGAATTCTAAAGGAATCAAGTTTTAGAAAATAAATGCCTTTTATGCCTTTTTACAATATACTTTTAAATTTATAAAAGTTATGACCGAACAGTGCTTTACGTCAACATTTGCTCGTAACAGTGACAACATAACTTGAGTCATAATGCATCAAAACAATAAAACAAAATGTTGTATCAGTGCTAATATTTAAAGTATTTATAACTAAAATTATAAATAATTTAAATATATAACTAAACTTCTACTGAAAGTCTTGTAATGTTGTGTGTTCAACCTATATTCCACCTGAAATTCGTGAACATGCAACCAATTTTTGGGTACGCTACAATAAATTTCCATTTAAATATAAAAGCATTGCTAACAAGAGAAGGTACCGGGAGAGTTACTAGACGTAACATATTTAATAGACACTTGTTTGGTTTATTTCTTTCGCACCTGTGAGTAAATATAACTCAGACTCAACCCCTACTATTTGTTTGACCATCTTTGCATTCGTATAGTATTCGAACTTGTTTAAAATCGAGATGTGCTATTCGAAATGGAGACATATTAAATAACATTAACTTCAATTTATTAAGCTCACTCTCTTGTGATGGCTATTATTATACGACGAGACGAGCAGGACGTTCAGCTAATGGTAATTGATACGCCCTGCCCATTACAATGCAGTTCCGCTCGGGATTCTTGAAAAACTCAATAATTCTGAGTGGCACAACAATTGAGTTCGTCACCATAAAATGTTAAGTCTCATTTGCCCAGTAAGTTCACTACTTACGTGCCCTTCAGACTGAAACACAATTAATACGTACACATTACTGCTTCACGGCAGAAATAGGCGCCGTTTAGGTACCCATAATCTAGCCGTCATCCTGTGCAATGGAGCCTCCCACAGATAAAAGTAAAATTCTACTAATTTAATAAAGAAGTATGTATATTATTTATCCAGTTAAGATACCATCACAACATGTTTCTACAAAAAACATAAAAAATCTATAATCTGCTTTTGCTATAATGTCGGATTATGCATAATAGTTTTGTAAAAGCATGTTTGATGTTCAAAAAACTTAAAAATGTTATAATTTTGTAATAATTAGTAGCCGAATATAATCGTCACATTTATATGGTACAATAACAAATAACTCACTGGCCAAATCGCAGAACATTGATTCATTAATTCCGCTTGCTCAATATAAAAATAACATACTTAATTTACACACGTGACTTAGAAACCTTGTTTTCATATTTCATGTTTATTTTAAATTATATATTACAATATTTATAGATTTTAGTTTTTAAATTGTTAAAATTACTGTCTTATAAACGTAGTAAAAATTATGAATGCTGTGGTAGCTTATAAGTGAATTAACTCTTATCAATATTATTATTATATTTTAAGTTTAAGCATGTAAAGAGTGTAATTGGTTAGTTGCCCAAATAAATAAATATCTTATCTAAAAAATATCAAAAAGATTACTATAAAAGTACAAGATTAAATTAAGTTAGTAAATAAATCGAAGATATAATGCTCAATATATTATTAATAAAAATATGTTGATCATTAAAAAACATGTGAATTTTCTACGTTTTCGTCAGAGATTTTATTTATTTCGAATCGAGAACAGTTAGTATTGCATCCTTGATAGTGCACGCGGCGAGTGTTCTCACCTCGGCGGCTAGTGACACTGAGGTAAGATCTCGCAAACTTCGAGGTACCTCAGGGTGTTCCTTGCTGACTTGTACGCGTTTGTCATGGCAATTACAAGGTTACGAGGACGATGGAGCATGGGGTCACTTGATCAACGAGCCGTGACTGCCATTCCTTGGCTTGGTTCCGAACATTTCTTGTTTCGGAAATAGAAGGACTAATTAGCCCACGTTTCACCTGATGGTGAAAGTTAGTGATCATTTTTTTGTAAGTTTAATTTGTATAATAATTAGTCCCAGAAGGGAGGGTTATCTTAAAAAAAAGAACAAATTGTTAAGATTTGAAAGAGCGGCATCTCAAGTCAATTTCCTAATATGCAAATATTAGGATTGAGCAGGTATCAACTGTAAAGTAGATCATGTAGATGAAGCCACAACCTGAGAGTTGAACAAGACGTATCAAAAATTATGAACGATACTTCACTCGAATGGTTGGCTTTGTGGAAGAGCGCTCGCACGGACCACGTGTTCGAGTCCTGCATCATTCATAAATTTTGTTTGTACGCCAAGTGATCCAACCGTTCACAGAGCACTGGGTCCCCAACAATTCAAGCTGCTCTGCGTTGCACGTGGTCAAATGGTTTGAGCTGATACTGGGTGCGCCAGACCAGAGATGACAGCAATACTCCATCCGTGGCCGGAACTGCGTTTTATAGAGCGCTAGAATGTGGGCCGGCTTGAAGTATTGCCGTGCTCTATTAATGACGCCCAGGTTATTCTGATTTTTAGTATCCTTAAAGTTTATCTTCAATTGTAATCAAGAGTCACCAGCGATACTTATATATAAATTTGATATTCGCCATCTTGGATTGTGTTATTTATTGTTATACTAATACATACTCCGTCTTTCAGCATATTATTTCGGTTTATGAGATACAGTCCGCTAACATACGGACGGAACTATTTTTTTCCATAGGAGGAAAATACATTTACCTATTAGGACCTGAAAATAGGGCCTATATGTCGGACTCTGATCAAAAACCTAATCTATGCTGGTAGCTTGAAAGTTTTTCTAGCAAAACCGGGTGGGGGCGGTGGTGGCCAAATTTGTAGCTCTGATAGAGACACGAACCTCGGACCAACTGCTCGCAAGGCTGGATGGAGAGAAGATCAGTAACGATCTAATATATCTGATTCTCCAATAGACTCTAGGTTTGAAAAGACTTTGCACTCACCGGTGAGTGCGGTGATGTATGTATGTTTGTATATGTGCCCTAAAAACGTCCCATCTTCATCCAATCAATTGGCATCATCATCGAGCTTCAGTACCTCAGATCATTACCGATATGTAGAAAGAATTATCAAATACTGTTTTAAAAAGAAAAACACTTGCAATTTTTAATAGAAGCACTAAATATTATCAGTTTACAATAATATTTACTTTGAATGAAATTTATCGTCGATAGTGCAGTGTATGCGAGTTGGCACGGACATTGAAAGGTGAAACAAGATATTTAGCTCTTGATCGATCGATATATCCTCTAAATATTATATCTCATACTGGAAGCTGCACAGTATTTATTTACATTTTAATAGTTTGGGGTTTTCACTTCATTCAGCAGTTAAGAATAACGGAAAGTTGGTTAGGCAAAAACCTAGTCCAGTTATTTTCATCATATTGTCTTGATTAAGATAAGTTTTTAAACTAAAAAGCCATTATGTATAGCGCTTGAAAATATAATACTTTTTTTTGTAGTTTTGTAGAAAATACAGATTATTTACAGCACAAAATACTTACTCTTAGTGCGCAATCAGATCTTTTTAGCCCATTATTTTAGAACAGTATTTTTGGTAGTTCAATAGTAATAGTTAAAAAGTAGAAATATTCAAGATTGTAATAATTGTGTAGAATGAATTCATCATAATAGTAGGGTAGTTGTACTTTTGCTTGCTATACATTTATTTAAACCATGCATACGAATCAAGCCTGACTCTCAGCATGGGAAGGTATAGATGACTGACATCTATTTGACAGGGTCCTGACATCATTCTCTGGAGTCTTCCACTCGCATCATCTCCCCTCAAGGATAAGAGAGCTTTTACATAAGTTCATGATCATTATTATTATTAGTCTAAAGTAGTCCACTACTGAACATAGCTCTCTTCCAATGCAGGCCACTGAACCCGATCTTCGGCTGCTCTCATGCAGCTCCTGCCAGCCACTCTGGATATATCTTCCCCCACTTAGTAGGAGGGTAGTACGTTTTCCGAGTCGTGGTCTCTACTCCAGAGTATGTTGTCCACAGCGGCTGTCTGCCACGTGTGTTTCTGGTTACATTAGCCGTAATGAAAAATTATATATTCAACTCAGTTGAAGTCAAAACAATTCAATACACACTCGTTCTATAAATTCGTTAACTGAATCATTTTAACATACATTAAACTTAAAATCTAAATCTTCTGAATGATAATGAGACTTATGAATGTCAAAGTTACCTTTATATTATACGTTCCTTACTTCGGAAACGTTGAGTTTTAATGAGAAGAAGCGGCAAAGAAGTCATTGCCACTCTTTTAAATCAACATTTACAGCATCATTCTTTTACAAAGTATTTTATATAAAATCGTTACGTGAGACAGCATGACGCATGCTAATGGAGCTACAAAGTTAGAATTCAATGAAAACGAGACTTTATGTGTCAAACAAATTTGATCATTTACAGGGCGCCTTATAATATGCAAAACATCCTAAAGATTTTCGTTGCCAAATTATAAAATCCAAAAGCTTGGATTCTTAATTAGGCCTTAAAAGTAATTCCAATAAAACTGGTCCTCAATTAAAAAATTCTTTGTTGCATTTGAATAAATTATTGCAAATTTATAGCTGCCTCCTTGAAGGAATGGCCTATTTTTTATTCGTTGGTGGCAAAAACAAATTCAGATTTTCTGAGATTTCAAAGGCATCTCTGAGGAGAGCGTTTAGTCAACCTTGTAGTCAGAAGGAATTAATAAATAATAACTAATAATTATATATATGACCGATTGTGATGAGATGCTAATTCTTAAAAAAGATATAAATTTAAAAAAAGATTGTACTATTGCCAATGGAGCTACAAAGTGTGTATTAATCCTAGAAGTGAGGGTTATCACTTTAAAAACATAACAAATTGTTTAGATTTACAAGAGCGACATCTCAAGTCAATTTCCTAATATGCAAATATTGGGGTTGAGCAGGTTATTAACTGTAAAGTAGATCCTGTAGATGAAGCCACAACCTAAGAGTTGAACAAAGCAAACAGAATTTAGAAACAGGTTCGAATCCCGCACCGTTCAAAAAATTTTGTTTTTAAAATTTTATTTGTGTATTAACTAACATTAATTAACTCATTCCTAAAATATTGATCGATGTCAATTACAAGAGATCTCACAGAGAACTTGGATTCTTGGCCGCTTTACTGGCTAGCGCTTGCATGCAGCCTTTTGCCTTTTCCATGTGTTGTTTCTTTTGACGAACGAAGGCTATATAGCTAATACACTCCTTAAAGGAAAGTTAAAACACGAGTATTCGATAACAAGCGAAAAACGGAACCCTATCTGAGCCTACTTAACTTAATACATTTATTCTATGATTTCTGTTTTTAAAGGAGAAGAATTAGATTCTTCAACTCCAAATTTACAAATTAAATATTTACCTTATTTATTGGCGATCATTTGGCTTCAGTCTAAGAAATACCAATAGCGGTGCGATTCAAAAGTGGGTTAAAGTTAACAGGGACGTCTAAGCCCTCAAGCCAAGTAGCCACCGAAACATAAAAGATATTCGCTCGGTTGCAAATTCAAATTCGAATTTAAATTCAAATATTTTTATTCAAAATAGGATTTAAAATCACTTATTGAACGTCAAAAACTACCACCCATTCAAAAGAGACTGCCTCAGACCTGAGAAGAATGGGCGCAAGAAACTCAGCGGGCTTTTTTTTTTAAATATAAAATATGGATTACAATGTGATATCGTACAATAAACATTTATAATTAAAGAGCCTGAGGGTGTTCGCTTTATTCCCAGTCCGTGGTGTCATAAAGAAAATCGTTTATGCTATAGTAACCTTTCCCACACACACGTTTTTTAACAATTCTTTTAAATTTCGTAACACATTTGTTTTGTACATTTTCTGGAATCATATTGTAGAAGCATATACATCGCCCAACAAAAGACTCACTAACTCGACCCAACCGAGTAGTAGGCATAACAAGTTTATGTTTGTTCCTCGTGTTAACATTATGAATGTCACAGTTTCTAGAAAATTCTCCAATGTGCTTATGAACATACAGAATATTATCAAAAATGTATTGAGAAGCAACAATCAAAATGTTTGTTTCTTAAGAAGCTTAATCCTGATTGTTAATTCATCATAAAGCTAATGCACACAAGGTTAAAACATATAAAACGAATGCTTAAAGCTTAGTCTGCACGCGACGTAGAATAAAGTTACGCATCGCGGTTCACCGACGTACCTCCCCGACAGACCGACCAACAATACCGATGCGACAATTTATTATTAAGTATATGTTACTCGCAACTTCATCCACATTTACCACTGCTACCATATTAGTTGGTATTTCAATGCTGTCAAATGCAAATAAACAAAACAATCTTATATCTCTCATCGTTAAGACAGCGTTTGTAATAAACGTTTTCGTTCGATAATTTTTCTTTGACTTATTTTGCAAATCCGAGTAGGTACTATGAAAAAGTACGCAAATAAAATTTTAAAAACAACATTGTAAATTGCTCTTGTATATTGTTTAGATTTACAAGAGCGACATCTCAAGTCAATTTCCTAATATGCAAATATTGGGGTTGAGCATGTTATCAACTGTAAAGTAGATCCTGTAGATGAAGCCACAACCTGAGAGTTGAACAAAGCAAACAGAATTTTATAACGAGGCGGTACTCGAACGGTTAGTTCAGTTGGTTAGAGCACCGGCACGGAACGCCGGAGGTCGTGGGTTCGAATCCCGCATCGTTCATTAAATTTTGTTCCTCAAATTTTATTTGCGTATTAATCCTAGAAGTGAGGGTTATCACTTTAAAGACATAAAATATTGTTTATGAAAAAGTATTTTAATTTTCGGTTTAAAACTATGTATGATACTAATAAATAATGTGGCTTTCTATTGTTAACACACAAAATAGGTTCAGTAGATCCATAGATAGCCTCCGACAAACTCACAAACTTTATCTCTTTATAATAGTAGTATAGATATGTGTAAAAAGCACGTCACTAGATATAATTCAAATCGTCAGTTTTATTGCTCTTGTTAGCATTAGCAAAACACTAACATTAAGGATTGGTCTCCGCTGCGCTGCAACTAGATACCGCAGGCAACTAATACTACGTCCGAATGGGCGTACTCGCGCCAGTCTCGAACAATGTGAGACGTTTAGGTAATAATAATAAAATAATAATAATAAAATTCTTTAGTAGTTTTAACAAATTCTCCATAATAGTGGCAAGAACCTCCTTTTAAGCATATAAAGAATGCTTGTGCCAGGTGACTCCGTTCTTTCTTAGCCTTAAAATAACATGTTTAGAGAACTTAATAATATTTTAAATGTGCGTGTGTATGTGTGTGTGTCTGTGTATGTGTGTTTTAGCGCATGTGTCGTAAGAGCAACTCAGTATCATCATAATTTAGTGGTAGTATCCAGGCGATCAGTGCAATTTTACATTCATGGGCGTTTCTATTATATATACGTAACTGTTTGTTTATTTTATTATAAATTAGGTTCTGTTAAACTTTGTTTATAATTGAAACTAAAATGCCAGGTTGCATTGTAAAACCTTGTAAAAATAATACTACAAGAAAGACACTGGAATCACATATCATCATATATTTTGTATTTTATTAATTTCAATGTAAAATAACACGAAGTGTAAGTTACAATTTAAAAGATGCCACGCACACAAGCATCTAATAGTTGCCGTAATAAAAAAGTAAAATTATTCTTAGGTAGTGCGGTATCTAGTTTCAGCGCAGCGGAGACCAATCCTTAACCTAAATCAAAACATTATATATATTATAATGATGCTATGAATAACCAATAATATAAGTGAACATTTAAATAGTATGTAGCAATAGATATCATACTATGGTCTAATTAGTCAGACTCAGTGGCGTTTAAAATGTTAATTGTAACTTATTATATTATTGGTTTTAAACACCTTTTTAGATTTAATTTACTTTTTAGATAATATCGTATTGGCATATCATCCAGCCCTACTTTAAATCCTTCTTTTACAACAAAAAGGATCAATGCTATTTTATTGCCAAGTTTATAATTATCATTGATAAATGGGTACAAATCGACTTTATAATCGTTTTGAAATTTGTAAGGTTATGTTTACTGCCGTATCTATTTACTTCCATTATTTGTTTTGTGTTGGACCCTTTATTAGTCTTGTCTCTTAACGGCTTCGTTTCATGTCTATGCATCTCTCATATCTTAACGCTTTACGTGTCCGCTCGGCAATGACACCCCACAAAAGCATAGTAAATCAAATTTATACCAAATAAGAACATTTTAATATTGTTCGTGTATATTTAGTTCCCATTGTATGGTCAGGGCCAGCGACTAGACTAGACCTGTGAACTCTCGTTACGCATCGTGGAGCACACGCCCGCAGACTAACTAATTGCACGATAACATTTACGTCGGGCCAAATGCACCGGCCGTAACGGGCATCTGATAGTGGGAAAGTAAGATTGAAATGTCGGCCGACTTGCGTGTATATTGTACAGTGTACACCACAAAGGATAATATTGACCTTTTTTTAGGGTTCAATACCAAGGGGAACCCGCCAGTAGGTTTAAACATACAAATATTGAATCATCCTTTTTTTGTTATATTTTTCATATAAAATATACAATTAGTTTGGTAAGAAAGGTCTACCTCTCTTTGACTTGTGTTTTTCTTTCATTCCATAGCTTTATGTCTCTCCTATATTTTATTATATGTGTACCCCAGTACACGGTTCTAGTGCCCGCACTAGAATAACATGAAACTGTCCACTTTGTTCAAATACTTTTTGTATTTTAAGTAAATTGTGTAACATGCTGCATCTAATACACGAATTTTATTTAAATTTATAAGTTGCCATCAAAATATTTTATGAAAACTATAAAACAACACAATATATGTAACTGTCATATAGTTGTACTTATTAAATAAGCAAATAAACGTTTTCCAACAATTCTTTTGAATACCATCAATTCTTTTACCAATAATTATTTTGGGCAACTTCCTTAAATGCCAGCAACGCTCCTGTGGTTCCTCTGGTGTTGCAATAGAGTGTGGGTGGCGGTTATCACATTACATCAAATGACCCGTACGCTCCTTCTATATTTAAAAATTCACAACACATTTGTTTTGAATATGTTCGCCCAAAAAAATAATTACTAACCCGATTTAACCAAGAACTAGGCATTACATCCTGTTTTACTCAAGCTCTGTGTATTTATTTAGATATACATATCTTCATTTTCAAAGTTTTCCTTAAGCTAGGGGGGAAATTTCCATTACAAGTTAAAACCGTCTCTATTAAAGTATCATTATATAAAAAGATAATTACCGTAATATACAGGGTGAACTCTTCTTAAGGGCTTTGAGGCCCTCATTTAATTCCACAAATTCAAAAGGTTTCTCGCAGGATTCGGGTAATAGTGATCACTTAGGTCAACGACAAACACAAGAAAGTACAAGAAAGTAAAAATTTAACACAATTGCAGCTTTTAGCAACCTTAAAGCTTCAAATTTTTGAGAAATAATTACATTAAAAAATATTATATAGGTATTCACTAGATTGTTTTTTTTATGGAATAGGAGGACAAACGAGCGTACGGGTCACCTGTTTTTAAGTGATCACCGCCGCCCACAATCTCTTGCAACACCAGAGGAATCACAGGAGCGTTGCCGGCCTTTAAGGAAAGTGTAGGCGCTTTTTTGAAGGTACCCATGTTGTATCGTCCCGGAAACACCGCACAAGGACGTTCATTCCATTGCATATTATCATAAATAGCACTTTGTTTACTTGTTAAGTATTAACTGTCTCGCTTACTTACTATCCCTTTTACGCGGTATTGTGTCCGCGATTGTATTTTTTTTCAAGCTTTACCCTAGGTTGATTAGTAAGAATATATCCATTTATATAAAGTAGTATTTAACATTTAGTTTAGTTTGATAATCTTAAGGGAATCGGACTTCAGCTGTAGATATAAAATTAACTGGTTTTTTGTAATTCAAATATATATTTTTTTATTTGAACATGAGAATTAATAGTAACAGCGCGTTCTTTCATAAACACCTCCCGATCAACATTTTTAAGATATGATGTCTGAACAGATTTTAAATTTGCACTTCAACATTATTTATTAATAATTTTCTAGAAAGCCTCAACCATTGATATATATATATAACATATCCTGTTCTGAAAAAAAAAACACCCTGTTTTATTGATTCCACTAGTTATCGTTTCTGTAGCGTTTTGCTTGAGAAAGTCCTCACGAACGAAGATAAGTGGAGTAAGGGGAGATTGCGACGTGATACCAGGGGCTGTCGACACTTACCAGCGATATTGAGATTGTTTAAAATTAGAAATTCACTTTTAATTATTAATTTCAAGGAACGAACAACATCTAAATAAACTACATGACATTATTATATGCTATATATATTAATTAGTATTATTAAGATATATATATATTGATAATACTTATGCAAAAAATGCAAATAATGTATATTACTTACATACGACATATTTCTTTAAAGATGGGTCTTGCCCTATTTGTAAAAATTTAAAAACATTTAAACAACATTATTAAAACATTTATTGTCAATATAATTATAAGATTTGTTTTAAACAACTAATATATATTTAACAAATAATTTCAATCTATGTGTAAAAATGTTAATTACCTATGGATCTTACCGCACAAGCTAAAAAACAATCTTTGTTGCAAATAACTGTGAAAAAAATACAAGAATATGGAGCTAATACTTTTTAATTATTTTGTCTTCAGTGGTTATTTAAATGGAAGTCGACACTTAAATATTATTCTACATAAGGTTTTGGTGGTTATGGAAAATGAGGAAATGTTAAGGAGTTCAATAGAAAACTAAATACATTTTACCATCAAAATATTGTTAACGAAACGGGTTGTACCGACAGAATACCATGTCAATGAATATCTACTCCTACCAGTCTTTTAAAGGAAAATAATGTAAATAGGCATTTATTGACTAAGTAGGGTGGTATTATTGCGTAATATTATTATTAAAGTGGACATAAAAATCCACTATCGTTTTCTTTTAATAAGCGATGCGAATCCGATGCAGTTCAGTTTAGGTACCTAAACTGAATCACTAAAATTTGTACCATGAAGTGTCTTTTACTGAATGGCGTTTGAAACGCTTATGAAGAATGAACAAAATAAAATTGGGTTCGAAACCTAAAATGATATGATTTTAGCAGTTTTTTTGCGTAGAAAATACTAAAAATACATTTTAAAATTGCGCAATTGCAACAAATTACAAACCATTAAGGCCTTTTTTATACTTATTAAATAATAGTAATATAAATAAATATAGTTCTTTGAATTATAAATTAAATGTTTGCTTAAGTGTTTTCGTAAAAATAATGAGTTATGAACGCACCTCCATTGATGTTTGATTTGACAGGACCACAGAGTACATTTTTTTTAATTTGTTCTTGCGAACAGGCTTTAGCCCGGGCCCTTACTGCCTCGTCTTTAGTATTTTCATTTTTGGTATTTATTTTGTTTAACAAAAAAATCCAATAAAGTATTCTCATTTCATCTTCAATCAATAAAATTTTACATTTCTATCTTTTCACTATTTTTTAAAAGTTATTAACAACACGATTCACTTTCCTCTAAGGAAGTAGCAACTTTTTTCGAATCGGTCACTTTGACAAATTAGCTATCCAGTTTAGGTTGAAATAACACCTCATGGTACGAATGAATGAACGAACTAAATCAGTTTGCGATTCAGTTGATATCATTTTTGACATTCAATTGACTTCGGAGTGATGATGATGATTTAATCAGTTGATTTGACGTCAACCTAAATTTGATAGCTCTAATCACGTCGTGGTACGAAATAGCAAAGCAGCTCATTTTAGGTTGTCAATTGAATCGCAATAAGAGTTCATAGTAGACCCGCTGCACGTAATAAAAGAGGCCATACTTTGGTTTCCGCTATTAGGAAATGAAAAAAAAAAAAAAAAAAAAAAAAAACAAAAAACCTCAAGTAATGTTATATCTTACATTATTTAAGAACTTTATTCAATTACAACCTATTGTGTCGAGTTATAGTATTTATTTGTTTATTTTATTAGGAACTTCAACAGAATACATATTAATACATTTACAAATATAAACTGAACATCATTTACAATTCTAATATGCGCAATAAAATAATAAAAGAAATGCATTGACTAATAATAATTTAAAGTAAGGGTTCTATAACTAAGTAAAAATAAAAGTTAATATGAAAATTAATTTAAGTTACTAGGTTTATAGTTAGTTAATAGTATGACTTAAAAGTATGTTAGTATTTTATTCTTAAGTGAGCCATGAGAGTTGATGAGAGTCACTGAATATATCTACATTTGGTTGTTTTCCAACAAGCATGTTGTATTGTCCACCAGCTCTGATAATTGGGGAGTTCAGTCCTAAATTTGATTTTATAAGACTTATAGGATCAATCAAACATATTCTTCCTTCGAAAATGAAATATATTCTACTATTTGCAATATGCTTAGAGCGCTACAATAAGTAGTCATAAACAGCGGCGAGTACGTAAGCTCTGCAGCCGCGGAAGCGTCGCTGAGTCAGCAGCGCGAAGCGGGCGCCGTCTGGTCTGCCGGCGTCACAGATCGTGACCCTACTGGATGTGTTCTATTATGATATACGAGGCAAGAATTTATCTGTGGAACTACTCAAGTAGATAGTCAAAATCTTACAATTACATAATAATAACTTTTCACTTTCTGCACACCGTTTACAAATGCATTAGCTTATGTTGAATATATGTAACTAAGGCTTAGGCTACTTTTATTTTAGGAAATCAATGAGGTTCCTTCAAATTATAAGTTATTTAGTATAATATATAATATTAATTAATTAATATATAACTAGCTGACCCAGCAAACGTTGTATTGTCGATATTAAAATCGCGATACAAAAGTAACTGTTGGTCGTAGATGGGTGAAAATTTTAAGTTGTATGTATTTTTTAATGCTGACTCATAATCAAATAAATTTAAAAAAAGTCAAAAAAATTAAAAAAAAATCGTGTGGATGTAATATCGTGAATAGATGTTGTCCGATTCTCAGACCTACCCAATATGCACTCAAAATTTCATGGAAATCGGTCAAGCCGTTTCGGAGGAGTTCAATATTTAACATCATGACACGAGAATTTTATATATTAGATGTTGCCCCAAACTAGGCATAGCCTGTACTATGGGTTCATTCACAAGACAACGATATATTTAATACAATATGTAGTACTTAAACATACATTAATACAAATAAACATCCATTACTCGGAAACAAACATTCATATTCATCATATAAATGATTGCACCTATCGGGATTCGAATCCGGGACCTCTAGCTCAATAGGCAGGGTCACTAACCACTAGGCTATAGGGGCCGTCAATGAAACTGAATGAAAAAAAATCAGATACAGTATTTTTTTTAAATGGCTCCGTCGACTGAATGTCGACGATTCGGCCAACGGCAAGGTGGAGAGATTTTTTATTTTTATTTAGCTGATTGAAGTATATAAAGAGCTGATTAAAAGGAAATGATCGGTTGATATAGCTGTGGTTTTTTTTTGTGAACTGAAGAATAGGCAACAAGAGTTAGTACGGTAAGTAATAAACACCCAAGATACAGTATTATTGGTTTATATAATTTGCTGTCATAGCCGCAATGAAAAAGTACTCTGACAAAACGTCAGCTGTCTCTAATTTGTTGATTGTCAGTTGTCAGCTGTTTATATTACTAAGTTTTATTTTGTTTAGAGCTTGACACCGACTTCAAACCTATCAATAGGTGGCACATACAAATAAGTTATAGTATTTTAATAATATTTAAGGTTTGAGGTTTGCATAAGAGGTATATTAATTTTTTTTTGTACCTACTTTTTAGTTTTTGAAGTCGGTTTTTTTAAACGTATTTTTTTTTAGTTTTTAGGGTCTGTTAAAGGTTTTTCTGTAAATAGTTTTCAGTAGGTTTTCTCTCGATTGCATGAAGTAAACTATAATAATACATCGTCTACGTAAACAATAGCATCATCCACGTAAACATGAATGTTCATAAAATGAAAACTACTGGGCCAAACTATGTGAAATTTTTATGAGACCAAATGACAACTATTCCGCATCAAACTAAAGACAGAATTGTCTTCTTTAAAAGTTGATAAAAGGTGGAATAGGTTAAGGTAATGTCATATGTTAATATGCTGAATACTACGGACATTATGCTCACTTTAAGGTTTTTGGAATGTTTTTGTATTTATTCATAAACAGGCACTGGTTTATTCAAAATGAAATAGAAAAAAGCTTCATATACACTGAAAATGTAAAGATTTAGTTGTAGAGTATTTGTTAACTATTCCATAATCTATATATCAATGATCGAGTAATGAAATAGAAGTAATGTGACGATCAAATATTTATTGATACGATAGGACGTTATACGAACAATTACTACAGACACAGATACGTCAGCGTAAGGGTGGCAAAGCCTTAACTGTCTTGCTGTCAGCAACGAAACAGTGATGGTAAAAGGCAAAAAAAAAATCCGTACATAATTTATACGTCTAGATAGTCTCTTACGTTAAGACAACCGATAAAAACAGGCCAGGTTTAATTGTTAAGTGTGCGTTTCAAGCTACATCTTACACTCACGATTTGTATGACACTATGTTAGTGTGCGTGAATTGTTCAGAATAGAGGTTAACTCTTGATTGTTGTAATATGTCTATCTAAACGTATAAATGACCTAAGCTAAAGTCATTTTTTATTGGGCTTAATAAAGCCAAACCCTTTACGAATGAACAAGCGGCCAACTCTTATTATAAGGTACATCACTATAATTGTCCCACCGAACGACTTTTTAATGTGGAAATTCACAAAATATTGCTGGATGTAATTCAAAGTTACTATAGCTAACAATGTCATCCAGCAATAGCTAACAATCTCAACCAGCAATAGTTAACAATCTGAACCAGCAATAGCTAACAATCTCACCCAGCAATAGTTAACAATCTGAACCAGCAATAGCTAACAATCTCACCCAGCTATAGCTAACAATCTCAACCAGCAATAGCTTACAATCTGAATCAGCAATAGCTAACAATGTCATCCAGCAATAGCTAACAATCTCAACCAGCAATAGTTAACAATCTTCACCCAGCTATAGCTAACAATCTCAACCAGCAATAGCTAACAATCTGAACCAGCAATAGCTAACAATGTCATCCAGCAATAGTTAACAATCTCAACCAGCAATAGTTAACAATCTCACCCAGCTATAGCTAACAATCTCAACCAGCAATAGCTAACAATCTGAATCAGCAATAGCTAACAATGTCATCCAGCAATAGCTAACAATCTCAACCAGCAATAGTTAACAATCTCACCCAGCTATAGCTAACAATCTCAACCAGCAATAGCTAACAATCTCAACCAGCAATAGCTAACAATGTCATCCAGCAATAGCTAACAATCTCAACCAGCAATAGTTAACAATCTTCACCCAGCTATAGCTAACAATCTCAACCAGCAATAGCTAACAATCTGAACCAGCAATAGCTAACAATGTCATCAAGCAATAGCTAACAATCTCAACCAGCAATAGTTAACAATCTCACCCAGCAATAGCTAACAATCTCACCCAGCTATAGCTAACAATCTCAACCAGCAATAGCTTACAATCTGAACCAGCAATAGCTAACAATCTCAACCAGCAATAGTTAACAATCTCAACCAGCTATAGCTAACAATCTCAACCAGCAATAGCTTACAATCTGAACCAGCAATAGCTAAAAATCTCAAACCTTGTATATTTTGTGAACGATGTAAAGTTTATCGTCCCTTCGGGAATTATTAATTAAACAATGCTGCTACCAGAAATATATTTGCACATAGACATAAGCGATGGTTCTGGTGGACGTCAAATCCTGTTCCTCGATTACACTATCGCGGATGAAGATAACAAAGAAAAGCGACTTCAACTAATCATAAATAATAAAATGTTAGAAACGAGTTGCTCTGGTGGTGAATTTGGAAGGTCTGTTAATGTAAAATATCTGAATTTGCGATTTATTATAATAGCTATGAGAGGCGTTTCTTCTTTAACTGATATTAACCGAAATATTCGGTGTTTTATGATTGCGTTACCAACTATCAATTTGTCTCTGAGACCAAGTTATTTCGCTAAATTAATAGTTATTTTATATTTACCTATACACTAGTTTTAAAATGATCTAGAAAACATTAATGTTTATATTTGGAAACTTAACACGAATAAATTATATTTCAAGTCGATACTTCAGCACGACCAAAGAGTGCATTTCATAATCGGACCCACAAAAAGTGACTAAGGATTTCTTAGACTTTAAAAATTGTAACATATCGCATTATATAAACGTAATAATAAGAGTATAAATTTAAGAAGCTTTTTACAAAAACATATTAAACAAAGATCTCTCAATCTTAGGTCTCAAAGATTAACACACAGCGTTTAGATTCTGTAATAGTGCAGATGAAACCCCGCTACACATTCTCTCTGAATGTGGTCCTTTAATGCGTAAGGGTAGCATCTCTTTGGGAAGTCCAATTCTTAAACCACTTGAGATAGGTCAGCTCACTGCAAAATAAATAATAAGATTCATGAAAAGAATCAATCTTATGAGTGGGCTATAGTTAACAGTGGTAATCGCTATTGCGACTGCGACCAATGTGATCTATTGATCACATTGGTCGCAGTGAAACAGGGCTGCACTGAATTGGACCAAAGCCACTTTACACACCATAACCATAGAGCCTCTTGCTGCTAGATAACAGATGAATACAAGCCAGGTTTATTTCTTTCTGGCTGTATGGGCTTTTGACCCCTTTGCCTGTCCAGATGGACGAACAGAACCAAAAAAAAAAAAAGTTTTATTACTTTTGTGTGTGTGACAAGTCTTATTTTTACTCAAAACAGAGGTTAGCTCTAAACTCATTTTTTTTCGACCATCGTCTATCTAGACTTCTGAGTCGCATCTTTTCTCGCATAGAACGTACTCTCGTCACTGCGACATGATATTGGACTCATTATCCCAGTATTTTCACTGGCCACGGCGCCCTTCAAATCAAACACAAATAGTTCTAATACACTTCTGCTTGACGGCTGATTCCCATCTAGTATTCCCTCGGAATACCCATATAACAGCAGCATATTCAAAGAAGCCTCCCACTGCTAAACTGATATTCGGCATATCATATTAAACTTATAATTATTGGATATTGTTATTTTTATGCTATTCAGGTACTTATCAACTTAAAAATTTTCAATAGCATATATATTTTTTATTCTTTATTTACCGTGTTTTAAAATGTATGTTCGTTGTGTTTTTAAGTTTCTATTTTGTTTAATAAATATTTCACTTCAGGGAGCATTATTTTGATTATATTTGATTAGATTTGATCGCAAATCAGCTAACACTTACGCCAGCTTTAGTATTTTACAAATTTTGTGTAAATTTTATGCAAGGTGATCTATCAAAAATACACGATGAATACAGTTGAAGTAGTCAAATAAAAGTAATACTGGAGAATTCATACATCCGGATTTATCTCATAATACTAGAATATCTAAAGCAATCTTAGGATAAAAGCTTATGTTACAGTATGTCTTGCCTATTTCTATATGTTTGCAATCCAATAATATAATTTACGATAACTTTACGATCAAGTTATTATTAAGTCGTACAATTACAAACGACAGCAATGCTCATTGCGTTTCCCACGATAAACGTATGAAAATGTGGTCGTAAAGTCGTCAAATTGGGCAAAGCAAGGAACGACCGGCCGCTCGACCACCCAGCGGCATTGTGTGCCGCGGCTCCCCTCTGCCCCGCGTCGCCGCGCCCCGCACTCACACTAGTGTGCGTGAGTCGCGGGCGCATCGCCGCATGCGTGGTCCCAGTAACAGCGTTTTCAAATTTGCAACCATAAGTTCCGATTGAGTTGCCATCTGACCGTTGAATGAGATTTATTCTGAATTCCATGGATTTTATTTTTCACACATATTTTACTACATTAATAAACAAAATTATATTAATTTTATAAACAAAAGCAGTCTAAAGAGTGGTCTATAACGTTAGGGAAAGTCCAGTCAAACCGTTACAGATGATTCACAGAAAAAATAACTAAAAAGTGCATAGGTATATAAAACCCGTGTAAACATATAATAAACGTAAAATACTAAGTTCATTTTTTTTATATTATGTATATATATGACGATAGAATGATGATATTTTTTAAGAAATACTAATTAAATTATTTTCCTTTTTTTTTTTAGAAAAACATAATTTTATGAACTATGCGGGATTCGAACCCACGACCCCCGTGTGTGTTAATCCTAGAAGTGAGGGTTATCACTTTAAAAACATAACATATTGTTTATCTTGCTTATTGATCGAATGGCTTTTGTTTCTTTCTTGTCCTAATTCGATACAAAATAAGTGATCGTAAATAATTATACATATGATTACAATTGTTAATTAATTGTAACTTATTATCATTATAATTTTTACATCCCGAAGTAATTAATCGCCACATCTTATGAGTCAGGCTGCAGTCCAACAACGGCACACCGTGGGAACTCATATTCCGCGAGTTAATCCATCCGAGGACGCTTCTACGTTTTGCATAGTTTATTTATGTCACCAGACATACCTGTAATATACACGTTCACTAAACATATATTTTAATTAGAGGCTTTAAGGAGAGGATTCTACAGATTTTATTATGTGAAGTATACTGTGAACATAGGCTATATTAATGTTGTTAATAGAAAAAGGAATGAAATAATATCATATGACTCTTTTCTAAAATTCTTCAAGTAAATAGAAAATATCATAAGTTCAAACTTTAGATTAGGGGTTGGTCTCCGCTGCGCTCCAACTAGATATCGCACCTAAGAACAATAGCTTTTTATATTAGACTATTAGATGCTTGTGTGCGTGGCATCTTGACACTCAATGGCATCTTTCAAATTTTGTAACATACGCTTCGTGTTATTTTACATTGTAATTAATAAAATACAAAATACTTACTGATGAAAATATATGATCCCAGTGTCTATCTTATTTTGCCGTAGTATTTGTTGCCGCACTTTGCGACATCGCCTGCGGTATCTAGTTGGAGCGCAGCGGTGATCAATCCTTAATCTAAGGTTCATTTGTTTTTTATGCTTTAAAGCTGTGTCTCTGGCAGGTGACCAGTGGGAGACCTTCCTTTGCACAGGAAGCCGGCTAGATTATGGGTACCACATCGGCGCCTATTTCTGCCGTGAAGCAGTTATGTATAAACATTACTGTGTTTCGGTCTGAAGGGCGCCGTAGCTAGTGAAATTACCGGGCAAATGAGACTTAACATCTTATGTCTCAAGGTGACGAGCGCAATTGTAGTACCGGTCAGAATTTTTGGGTTTTTCAATAATCCTGAGCGGCACTGCATTGTACTGGGTGGGTATCAATTACCATCAGCTGAGCGTCCTGCTCGTCTCGTCCCTTATTTACATAAAATAAAAAAAAAATAAAAAAAATAATAGGTGAGTGCTAAACAGACTCTTTCACAATTTCCAAGTGTCGGTGTTACGGCAGAATTATTTAATATGCCGTGAAAATACGATTACAAGAATAACTGTTAAGATTAACCAAGTTACGTCAGATGGTGCTGGGGCTGCTGGTTCGACTGCCGAAGACAGCAAGCGTCGCAAATATGTTGGTCTCAGTGAGTCATACATCTTTGTGCCGTTTGGTGTCGATACACTTGACCCGCGGGGCCCAGAGGCGCGGAGAATGTTCAAAATACTATCTTCGCGCTTCAATAAGGCTACTGGAAACCCAAGCGCTGGCAGCTATTTCGGCATTGCTATCCAAAGCGGAAATGCTGCCAGTGTTCTAGGTACGCTTCCACGTAATGATAGTTTTAATTTAGTCATAGTATTGTAAATATAGTTAAAAGATTTGTTTTGTTTGAATAAATAAGTATAATAACTGTTTGCTTATCGACTTAATAATAAATTATAACAACTTAATACAAATATTTAATTAAATAGTGGCTTTCGTTAATTCGATTTAAACGTTAATTATTTACATACATTACTGTTGCTGTTCTAATTAGATGTAATTTCTGATAAAGTCAATGATGCAAAATATACTATAGAGGCTGGAATCCGTATCAAATGACATTATCAAAGAGCTTGTAACTAATAAACAGAGCGCAATGTTAAGCGAAAAGGTATATATCTACAATCTACCATTTTTATAATAATATAATCAAAGATTAAATTTAAATCACCAAAATATATTTAATAAACAACTAAACATTAAATTATATCAAATTGATTAAAACTACTGGTAAAATGGGTCTTCATATTATTTAAATCTGCTTGTGATTCCTTCCGGTATTAAAAAGAGCATTGGTCACTAATACCATCAGTTGAACAGCCTTATTAGGGTTCCGTAGCCAAATGGCAAAAAACGCTATCCTTATGGATTCGACATATCTGTCTGTCTGTCCATCCGTATGTCATAGTTGAAACTTGGTAAGTAGATGTATTCTGTGAACCGCATTAAGATTTTCACACAAGAAAAGTGTCCCCCCTCCTGTAACAGCTGAAATAATAGAATGATAAAGCTAAAAAAAATATATGATGTACATTACCATGCAAACTTCCACCGAAAATTAGTTTGAGATCTAGTAAGTAGTTTTTTTAATACGTCACAAATCGTATTATCAATAACTTAATTATAAAAAAATACACATTAAATAAAACATCTGTTAAAGTTACAGTGAACTACAATAACTTTTATGTTACTTGCTGCTACGGAACCCTTCTTGGGCGAGTATTTTTAAAGAATATAATTCGCGTAATAAAATATGGTTAATACGCACGCTCCATTCTTTTACAATATATATCCTCTACAGTCTACGCTATAGGTTACCGTTGTATCTTTTCTTAAATTAACACATTTTTGTAATGTCTTAATATGCTATCTTGCTTAATCTAAAATAAAACTTCAACTTAACACGCTCGAAGCTGTCAATGTTCAGATCCGAGCCGTAATTTGCATGAAATACCTTTTAGAAGGCATTTTGCTTAATATTCTTGATCCAATTTTTTTTTATAAGATTTTATGGCCTGGTAACGACCAATTATTATTAAGTAGCAAAGGTTTATAATATTTAATACATTATGTTTAGTTTTTAAGAGAAAAAAATTGTTTAATAGAACTCAGTAATTATTTTCAATTCTATGTTGGAATTGTTCGTATGATGCAGTGGGGGGGGCGGTATACACTTACAATAATAAATTGCTCTAGTTCTATACAAGCTATCTCAATTAGTTGTTCTATAGAGAGATTAACAATATCTCTTCTATTTTTACATTTTAATCTATTATTTATAATAATTAGGGAACCTCCATGTATTGCCCTACTTCAACAAAATGAACTGACTACTTTATGTTCTCTAAAACTAAACTGGAGCTGATGACTCTTACGCCAATGTTCTGTTATACATAATATATCTATATTACAGCAGCTCAAAAACAGTTCAATTTCTAATTCCTTACTTGAGATACCTTGTATATTCTGGTGAACAATATTTATGAGCTTTATATTATGATTATCCCTAGCAGTAACATTTATATTTGGTGAATGTTGCCTATTTTGTATGATATTGCAAGAGTTGTCCTCCCTTGTCAAATAACTTAATTTAAATTAATTGAAGAAAAATCTTCATTGTTATATTTTTGTACATTAGTACTAATACATTCCCCAATAGAGGCTTGTATGTCGATTATTTTACAATTTTGCCCAATAGAGGCATGTTTATTAAATATTACTACAGAGGAAGTAGTTTGTTGACTAAGACTATAAGGTACTAAAGTAGCCAGCTGGCTATTGATCTCTTTTTAAATCTGGCTTTTAAAATACTGTTTCTATACTAAATGACAATGATACAGAGAATGGTTCAACCTTATATTAAATATTATGAAGCTCATTATCAGAGTTCCTTCTCTTTCCGAATTCGAACGATTCCGTTGTCCTGTCTGTTTATCAATGTACCTGATGGCAAATTCCATAATCCAGCATGAAAATAAAAAAGTGTCACTTTTACAAAGCTATTGAAAATGGACCTATATCTGGTATGGATCCCTTCGTGTGTAAGTCTGACTCTTACTTAACCTGATCTTCAAGCAGCTCAAGACATCAAAAGACATTTGCGGAAGGCTGCATTAATCTTTCATCTAAAAATTAAATTATTTCTGTTCATTACAGCTGTAATAAGCTTGTATGAAACAAAATTGCTAAATATTACTTAAATAAAACATGATATCTTAAAATTAGTGAAACACCGAAGATAAAATGACGTCCACAAAAAATTCTTTAGTACTGTTACTTCGTATTGACCGGAATAATTTCTTGGAACAATAAAACAGCAAACTTAACCCAATTAAATCGATTGACATTAAGATCACGTCACATATTACCGCGGCACAGAACAATCGTTCACATAATCCTTCATTGGTTATCGCTATTTCAGCCCGGTCCCTTTCAGAGCTGTCAATGTATAGACGGCGCGTGTAACATAGGAAGACTTTTTTTAGTAGGTACTGTTTCTTACTCACACCAATATAACAAGTAATACGGCTGTAAGGTACGTAAGATGTGGGCATAATTGAATAAGGATGAAAATTAGCACTTGACGAATTTGATAGTCTCAAACTTTTATTTATACTATCACATTTCGGTAATGATGTCTTGTGCGAATTATTCGAAGTCGAACTGATTTGTCGGCGCTATTTATGTTAAATAAATAATTGTATGGTTTCATGAAATCTTGATGCAAATGAATCTTTTATTCACATTTCACTCATAACTTTATAATAATTGAAAGAAAAAATAAAACAATTTTAAATATGAATCATGCTTTACTTATTCAGTAAATTAAATCAAATCAAAATCACTTTATTCATGTTAGTCACGGAAATGACACTTATGAACGTCAATAAAATATTTTTCTTATTGAATTTACCGCCAATTCGTAAAGGGTTCAGCTGATGAGAAGAAGTGGCAAGAAACTCATTGCCCCCTCTTTTAAATAAAAATACTTATAATGTAAAAAAAAATGTTTGTCGGGTGGGGCTTGAACCAAAGCGCCTTTAACCTGACTTGAAAGCAGTAGTTGAAATAAATGATTCAACTTTACCATCATGACGAAAAAATTTGAAGAATATAAATAATTAATAATTAAATAAATAAATATAATTAATTCAATGAACTTTACTTACACACATACATTCTTTATATTTTGATCGTTAGCTTTATTTGGTCATCGTTTGGAAAAGCAAAATTATTTAAAGTATTATTTTGTTAATGAATTTGATAGTTTTTTGCAATTGATGTGAATGAATATAATTAGGGAGTATTCTTTATAATTTTTATGATTACCATAATTATTGTCCTGTACTTTAGAACTACTTATTGTATGTAACATAAGATTAAGAAGGTTGTATGATGTGGTGTACTTTAATAAATAAATGTATAAAAGTTTATTGCACTGGAAACTTAATAAAATAATACACAACAGAAGGTGCAAGAGCGAGAGGGTTGATAATTAATTACAGCGAAGTCTGTGTCCAGTGTTCTGTCTATCTTATTCCCTTTTCCTGAGGCCGGCTTACACCATAGAAGCGAGTAGTGCGTTCCTCGCATACCTTAACGTGTGGAACAAGTCAAAAGCTGAAGCATTAAGCAATAACTGAAGTTATCAGCCAGATTCAAATATAATTTTAAAGTATATTTTTATCACTAAAAGTACAGGGAATATAAAAAAGCTAATGAAAACCGATAGAATACTTAACCTATCGAGTTAAAAATATGAAATCTGGAGTTTGTTGGAGAATGAATGCAAGATTTTGTGCTTGCAATAATAGCTTGGCACAACCTATGAAGAACGTGCAAGTGCTTTTATATATTGTCTTGTATAGAGGTCACTTGTAAATAAGATGTTAAGTCATATTTCATTTTAATTTAACTAGCTACGGCGCCTTGTAGACCAAAACACAGTTATAATGCTTACACATTACTACTTCACGGCAGAAAAAGGCGCCGTTGTGGTATCCATAAATTAACCGGCATCCTGTGCAAAGGAGCCTACCACTGGTGAATTCACTCGCAATTTTTAAATCAATATGATATAGAAAGTTTTGAGCATAGTTTGTTCTTATATCGGGCATAAGAAATGATAACCTGTGTCTGTTTAATAATTAGGTCCTTAAAAATGTAATGCTGTGCTCATAAGTTTTCTTTTGTTTGTATTTATGTAATTAATAAATGATTTTGCTAATAAATAATTCTTTTTTAAGTTTACCCCATCTTATATAAAGAAGTAGTTAGAAAATAAAATTTTGTTTTCAAATTTTATTTGTGTATTAATCCTGTAAGTGAGGGTAATCACTTTAAAAACATTACAAATTGTTTAGATTTACAAGAGCGACATCTCAAGCCAATTTCCTAATTTGCAAATATTAGGGTTGAGCAGGTTATAAACTCCTGAGGATGAAGTTGAACAAAGCATGCAAAATTTTATGACGTTACGTCACTCGAACGGTTAGCTCAGTTGGGAGAGCACTCGCACTCTATATTAGTCGACAATATATCAAAAAGCAATACAATACATAAGCAATAATTTTGCACGTAAACAGTTTATGACTTGAAGCATACTCCCGAACATTGGATGTGAAAATTTGCATCGAATGGAACTGAGAAGAGACTCAAACACTGGGACAAACAATATATTATATACGAAGTACATACAGATGCATAAATTGCATCACAATGTTTTCTACTCAGTACGGTATTTCATAATATTGCCATACCTAATATAACAGTGATAATTCTCAGGGACGTCACCTATTGATTAATGTATGGTTAATTGGTAATTATACCAATTCCTTGACAAAGATTAGCAAGGGTGCCTACTATAATATGACTGTCAGTATTTTTTGTCTGTAGTGTAGTGTTTAGTTTGCTGTGTAAAGTGGGTCCGATCACCATAGAGAATACTGCAGATTCTTCCATTGTTTTTGTCATAAAAAATATTCTTCTGGGTGTAGTATAACTGTTGAAATATATTCCAGGTGAATTAAATGTTTAATCACTATATCCAGTACCTATATGAAGTTAAAAAAAATTGAATAAACTTTCTTCCACGAATAACCAATAAAAATGGACGATACGATTTAGATATGTTCGAAAACATGGTCACAATCAAGTGATTTGTTTGCAATTGTAAGTAAGGGCGTTGGTGATCACTTAACATCAAGTATCGCTTACGCTCATTTAGCTTATTATAACATAGAAAATCCTCTTGAAAACGATCCCCACGATGCCCGTTGATGAATGACTGATCTGAAAAGAAACTTGAAAACAAAATTTTATCAACGATGTGTGACTCGAACTTACGACCTCTCGCGTTCCGTGCGAGTGCTCTGCCAACTGAGCTAACCGTTCGAGTAACGTATCGTCATAAAATCTTGTATCCTTTGTTCAACTCTCAGGTTATATAACCTGCTCAATCCTAATATTTGCATAATAGGAAATTGAGTTGAGATGTCGCTCTTGTAAATCTAAACAATTTGTTATGTTGTTATTTGTGTATTAATCCTAGAAATGAAGGTTATCACTTTAAAGACAAATTGATGAAAAGAAATATCTAAAAATTTGTAAAAGTTAACTATATTTGTGAACGATTTGCTACAAATAGAATCAATTACAGGTAAAGAGTGATTCAAACACGCAAACGTGACGAAGGGTCTAGGAAACAGATTAAAAGGCATCACTGATCCGCGCCGCCTATGATCACAAAAGGTGTCGGAGCCCTGGGTCGGCACGTACCCCGTGTGACGTGTCATGGCGGGGTTGGGCATTTTTTGGGTGTTTCTCCGTTTGTCGGAAGTCACGGAGGTGGCAGTTGTTCTGTGGGAAATGATTGGCGAAAGTTTTTGACGATTTTTTGTTTCTGGCTGTAATTATGTTCTACCTGGTGTATGATATCTTTGTTATTTCTTTTTTTTATGAAAATAAGGGACGAGACGAGCAGGACGTCAGCTCAATTGATACGCCCTGCCCTGCATTATTAAAAAACCCTAAATTTTTATAGGCACTACAATTGCGCTCGTCACCTTGAGACAAAAGATGTTAAGTCTCATTTGCCCAGTAATTTTACAAGGTACGGCGCCCTTCAAACCGAAACACAGTAATGGTTACACATTACTGTTTCGCGGCAGAAATAGGCACCGTTGTGGTACCCATAATCTAGCCGGCATCTGGGGCAAAGGAGCCTCCCGTTGGCAGAATTTTAATAAATAAGAATGAAAAATATAACAAAAGTAGTGTTTATTATGTACTTCACAATTATCATTCTCACAACTTAAAACCAAACATTGCATAAAATTCCCGTATGCAGTGTTCACCGTCGTATCATCATGGGTTCTTTCAAAAAGTGCATAGACCTACCTAAAAGGCCGGCAACG
The DNA here is from genome assembly GCF_905404315.1 of Leptidea sinapis. Taxonomy (NCBI): domain Eukaryota; kingdom Metazoa; phylum Arthropoda; class Insecta; order Lepidoptera; family Pieridae; genus Leptidea; species Leptidea sinapis. The sequence goes on along the minus strand of NC_066292.1, from coordinate 6,501,770 downwards.
CTCCTGTGATATATCTGGTATTGCAAGAGAGTATGCACGGCGGTATCACCTCTCTCACTTCCTCTCTTAATTTGTATCTTATGCACACTGTAATCAATCTACTAATAAAATATCACAAGAAAATACTAGCTAGCAAATTTAAATTTTTATATCAATAAAGGTAGGTAATGTGTTTTAATACACGGACACGTCAGACGTGAAAAGTACATGATGGCAAGCTTTATAAAATGAAACTGTACCCAATGTCTCCTGTGTTTTTAATTATCAATTTTTTTGAGCTTGAGGTTACTGGTCGATCTTGTAATCGCGAGCTTTGATTTTGTTCATAATAAAAAGATCACATATCAAGGAATTTTCAACAAGATCATCCACCGCAAGTAGTGTACGGGACACGAGCATTACGCACGGAGCAGCGATCGCTAAGAAGCGATTAAGTGACGACTTACGGCCGTTTTCAATAACCTATCTATCCTTAGTTTAACTTACTAGATGTAGACAAATTTATCCTTTTACGCTTACTTACATTTCAATAACCCATCGACATAAAGCATTGGACTATAACTATATTGGACATAACTATGGATAGATAAGATATTGTCATTAAACGGTGACAGAATGTATCTGTAATTACAGATACGTTATTGAAAACGGCCGTTAATCACATAATAATTGAGAGAGATTAGGTTAGAAGCTGATGCTTTTACCAAATTAATTGGGACTCGTTCGTTAGGTGCAGGGTGCGGGGTGTAGGTTACGGACCACCGCTGCGCGTGCGCCGCGCGGCGACGCTCTGGAGGTAATCAGCGGGGCGGAGGCAAACAGGCCGTCCGCTCTTTATTACTGTGCCGATATTTTTGGCACTTTTAATATAATATATATCTATTTATTGCGCCGGATCCTAGGTAAATAAATCAAACCATTATTGCTTTATACATTCAGGTCAAAAATTACACTTGAATGAATCTCAAACGTATAAATATTAGCATTTATAACAACAACAAGAATTGGTAAGAAAGTAATTGAGATACATCTGTTGCTTGTGTTAAGAAAGTTGCTTTTGTTCAGCTTGGAGGAATGTTAGTGTTTGATGTAATTTTAGCTTGATACCTCCACGGGTTCTAACAAGCGACTAAGGGTGACTTACGAACAGTCATACTAAGGAGTTATCGTAAACGAATTCATTAATTTTTCACGAAATAGATTCAAAACCGTAAAAATGCCAGTTCAAATATAAGCAAGTCAAGAAGTTAACAATGTTATCAAAGGGGATAAACCCCTGTTATAAGTAATATTAACCAAGAGCCAACTTAAGAAAGTACACAAAACAATCCTATAGTTATATAAAAAATATTTTCTAAGTGTGGTTCCAACTGTATCATGTTCAACATTCAATGCTGGTCGGGAAACTATGTCACTGTGGTATAAGATGATCTGCGTTCGATCTTCTGATCTCATATTTAAATTAAACGATTCAGAGGGTTGATGTGAATGGCAGAAGATCTCCTGGGACTCCTCTCGGTATGGGGTTACCGCAAGGATCTATTCTTGGACCCTTCCTCTTCCTGATGCATAATATAAAATATAATTTACCAAACCTTGTAAACAAACATAAGGTAGTATTGTTTGTGGATGACACTTCACTCATATTCAAAGTGAAAAGAAGCCAAGTTTTATGAGACGAAGTAAAGAACGCTCTTAACTGGTTTAGCGCTGATAATTTATTGTTAAATAGTCATAAAAGTAAATATATTAATTTACCGCGCCAAATGTCAAAAATGTAGATGCGAATATTTTATTAAACGAAGAGTAGGTAAAACCAGTGGAATCTACTATATTTCTCGGTATTACTCTTGATTCAAATTTGCAGTGGGGTCCCCATATTGAAGGATTGGCGAATAGGATTAGTTCTGCAGCATATGCGGCTTAAAAAATTAGACAGTTAACTGACATAGATACGGCGCGATTAGTATACTTTAGTTATTTTCATAGTATTATGTCCTATGGTAAATTGTTATGGGGCAGTGCGGCCGATATTAATACCATCTTTGTGCTGCAGAAGAGGGCTATTCACGTTATTTATAACCTAGGTCCTAAAGAATGATTAAGAGAAAAATTTAAAGAAATAAATATTTTGACTGTTGCTTCTCAATATATTCTTGATAATGTTCTATATAAACTAGAAACTGTGACAATCATAATGTTAACACGACGAACACACATAAACTTGTTATGCGTACAAATCGGTTAAGTCGAGTTAATAAGTCTTTTATTGGGCGATGTATATGCTTCTACAATATGATCCCAGAAAATGTACTAAGTAAATGTGTTACAAAATTTAAAAGAATTGTTAAAAAAGTTTGTGTGGGAAAGGTTACTATAGCATAAACGATTTTCTTAATGACACCACAGACTGAGAATGAATCGAACACCCTCAGGCTCTTTACTTATAAATGTTTATTGTACGATTATTACATTGTAATCCATATTTTTACAAAAAAAAGCCCGCTGAGTTTCTTGCGCCCGTTCTTCTCAGGTCTGAGGCAGTTTATTTTGTATGCATAGTTTTTGGCGTCTAATAAGTGATTTTGAATCCTATTTTGAATAAAAATATTTAAATTTGAATTTGAATCGATACATATAACTTCCTTCTGTTAGAATACCTTCAGTAGTTATTTTCTACGTTGCTGTGCTTAAAACTATCTGCTACGCGCATCCAGTCGCGACGGTGCTCGTGCATCTGGACGCCATATAAAGCCAATAATATATTTTATGATTTATTAACGGCTTTGAACACAAGTCCATTAAGCCATATAATAATTATGCGGTCTGACCTACAGACTAATAGACATACAAATGTAGCAAACTTCTCGAAGTAATTAATAACTTTAAAGTAAGTTATAAAAATCACTTACGCTAGCACATTGGCTCTCTCTTAAAAATTATTCAATATACATTGTTGAATCTTATCTGATCAGGCTTAAATGGCAAGTTACGCTATTTCAGTACACCTAGATGTCAAGTGAACTTATAAATTAACTTAGAGCCATAAGACTCATTTAATTTTTGATAAGTGATTCCTTATAATCATTTTTAATCTGAATTAAATGAAAAAAATTAAGAATCTTAAGGCTGGGGCCTGAGCCAACGGCCTTGAGGAATCGAGCTTAGCTAGATGACATATCTCGCATAAGATCGCCACAATTTTAATTCAGAATTAGAAGAATTTTTAATTTATTACAAACAACATACAATTTTCTTTACAAATCTTCCAAACTATATCATATTAAATAGTATTGGTATACAATTACTTATTCTGCAGATATACTCTTATTTTTTGTAAAAATATAAGCTTTATATATACCCTCAAGAAATGGCTTCAATTATGCGCTATTTTGGCGCTATTACTTTTTTTTATTTTGACTTATAAAAATTAACTGAAATTTAAAATAGCCTTTAACAAAATGACATCAGAATACCGTTGTAGGGCACACTAAGAAAGGCTCCCGCGTATTTTTTCAAACTTATTTCGTGCGGTCGGTGTGCGGTTCCTTCAAAATTGAGTTGTTCAAGTTTCGATGACTTTTTGCTTTCGTCGTGCCTCCGCTAAGCATCGCTGTTTGTTTATAAGCAGACTTTAATGCGCCTGCGCACGACACAATTATGTTATTGTGACATCTGTCACGTTGGCGCACCGATTAATTATAAGTATTTTTAGATATTTCACTTGGAAATGTTAAAAACATTTTTCTAATTATAGTTTTTTATGCTGACGGGAATTATGACGACTTTCGTAGAAGACTACGAAACCATATTGAAATATTAATGTTATGCACGTAGATTAAGGATTGGTCTCCGCTGCGCTCCAACTAGATACAGCAGGCGTAGTCACAAAGTGCGGCAATTAATACTACGCCCATGTGGGCGTATTCGAGCCAGTCTCGAGCATTGTGTGACGTTGACGTGCCACATGTTCTGTTAAACTTTGCTAATAATTGAGCAAAAATACCGGGTTGCGTAGTAAAACTTTGTAAAAAATAATACTACAAGAAATAAGACATGTTATCATCAGGAAGTATTTTGTATTTTATTAAATTCAATGTAAAATAACACGAAGCGTACGATTTGAAAGATGCCATTGAGTGTCAAGATGCGACGCACACAAGCATCAAATAGTTGCCATAATAAAAAAGTAAAATTACTCTTAGGTAGTGCGGTATCTAGTTGGAGTTAGTAATTATAATCTTTATTAAAAGACATTTAACCATTATGATAGTAATGCCATGATGTAAACATGGATATATTTTGATTCATTAAATCTGAGACAATTAAATTAAAGAGTAGATTTATTTTATTTTTAGTCGTTTTTGAATGACAATGTTTTTTATTTAAAGAAAAAAAAAACTTATATAAATATATATCAGTCATCTAGAGACGAGCGTGGGATATATTTGGTGACAGGTGATAGGGTGCTTCTTATAGTCGAATATACGTGCAATCAACTCTTTACGAGATGTTATTATTGGTCAAGAGTAGTTCGATGCCCGTCGGAATTCATTAATCTCTAATACTTGGAAGTTCTGTTCCTATTAATTAATTTACATTTACACACTCGTGCAAGGAATTGAGTATATGACGCTTAAGTTTTTTGTTGCTTTACTTTGCATAACTATTACAATGTAATGGAAATAATTTGTAAAACGATGAAGCTATATGCTATGTTGATGTAAAAGACTGGCAATGAGTTTCTTGCCACTTCTTCTCATAAAAGCTCAAAGTCATAAAAGCTTGTCTTAATTGGTAAATGGGAAAAAGTTTACATTCGACATTCATAAGTGTCATTTGTTTGAAATCAATGAATGTAATGATTTTGATTTGATTTGATTTGATTTGATTTGATTAGATTTGATTTGACTTGATTTAATGAGATAATAGTAGAAAATATAGCCGAGTAAGAGAACAAGACTTGATGTCCATTAATGATAGATGACCACTGGACCCACTGGGACAGTGATATGCTGTTCAACGAGTTTCCTTCATGTTCGAGGCAAGTCACATGAACAATGTGTGTGACACAGCCTGCTCTTCTATAATAGTAATAAAACATTTATTTCAATGAGAGCAAACAACTTACAATAACAAATACTACTGTATATATATACATTGTTTTTTATAACATGCTGAACTGATTGTTATTGATATGCCCTGCCCATTACAATAATGTTTACACATTACTGCTTCACGGCAGAAATAGTCGCCATTGTGGTATCCATAATCTAGCCGGCATCATTGTGCAAAATAGCCTCCCATTACTTATTCCGTTATTAATTTAAGTACCTAGATAAACATTTGATGTACCTCTTCGGGTGGGTACAGCCCCCGTCCAGACTCTTCCTATTTTTTAATATGTCATCAAACCAACGAGCTTTTGGTCTGCCCTTTACTCTGGTACATCTAGATCCTGTCCACTTTGTAACTCGTGTTCTGCTTTCTGTGTGTATTTTATTGCATCTATAACTTTTGTTTAGTGTCTGATCTTTTTCTATTCCGTTTATCTATGTGCTCGATGCCATAGATGGTCCACTCCATGATTCACTGGTACGTACGTATTTTTATCGTCATGTTTCAGTACCGTACATCAGTGAGCACAGTAGACTCCAATCCATTACTATTTTCATTAGATTTTTTAAAGTTTAGATTTAGTTAGATTATTATTGTTTAGTTTAGATTATTATTTTTAAACACAAATACCTTCAATATATTTTATTTATTAACCTTGTTTAATTACAATACTAGAATCTCTGTAGGTAACGTAACCTGAAGTAGAAAATATACAACAGTAGATGGTGACAAGTGACCACCTAGAGATGTCCCTAGATTACCAGTAGCAATGTAATATCGTCCTAAAAGAACGAATGAATAAATATCGAAATAAATATATCATACACACCTATGTCATTAATAAATATATATCATACGGGGAAGGGCGCTGGTATGGGACGCGACTCGCGTCGACATCTGGGTCCTTCTCATGTCCAAGTTACGTCAATTGTTTGAAGGTGCTGCTTCGACTGCCGAAGACAGTAAACTTTGACTCAGTGAGTCATACATTTTAGTGTCATCTAGTCCCAAGACACTTGGCTTTTGGGGTCCAGAGGCGCGGAGAATGTACAAAGTACTAAAAGTACTCGCCTCAATAGGGCTACCGGCAACCCAAGCGCTGGCAGCTATTTCGGTCAGTGGATCAGTCTAGCTATTCAATGTGGAAATGCTGCCAGTATTCTTGGTACGCTTCCCCGTATTGATAGTTTTATTTTAATGTTATCATAGTCTTGAAAATATAATAATATTTGTTTTGTTATTAATAAATAGATAAGCTGTACATAAAATATTTGTCACTAGCTGTGCTGCATGCGACGTCGTCCGCCATAAGCAGTAAAACATTTTGTCTGTATCAAACAAAGCAATATTTTTAGCGTCTATAATAGTATGTTGTTCAGACCCCTTGGTAATATTCATGCAAAATTAAAATTAAATTTATTCGGTAAGTTACATGTATGTAAAGTTTAAACATACGTACAGACGTATCTACGTAAAGATAAGAATTAATAAACTACTTTTTTAGCATCGGTATTGTTTGTATTAAGTAAAATACACGATTAGTATTCATTAAGAAATATTCAATGTATAGGTTCTAGTTTGTCACGATTTTATTATATGTATGTTAGATATATATTAGTGTAGATTAGAGTTGCAAGTCGTAATAGAGAAAATATTTTTAATTTTGAGATAGATTTCAAAATCTTAACCTATGGCAAATAATGTGAAAGAAAATGAATGATTACTTTTTAAAAATATATTATTTTTCTTTCATCATAATGTGTAATTGTTCTTCAACTAAAGAATAACTTTATTAAACCGCGACTATCTAAACAACAGTATTTAACCAATACTCTGGAAAGATATTGATCACACACAAATCTACACCCAACCCAGAAACTGTTCGCGATGCAAACTCAATTTTAATCAAAATAATTAAGCACCCGATTGATTTATTACCTTTACGGAGTGCGGAGGAAAAAAGACGAAATGCCACCGGAGTGGTACTGCGGTGTCGTGGCGGTGATAGCCAAAGCACAGGGCCGGATTCTCTGTGCAACTAGTAGGGCCGGGGCCCCGAAAAGGAATTGGCTAAAAGAGATAACTTAAATAAATATACATGAAAATAATTAAATTCATGAGTAAGTTTCGTGGTACTTAAACGTAAAAAACGCCAACTTCAAATATATTAATATATTAAAGCCTCCCTTCGAAAAATCTGTTTTTAAAATAATTATACACTATTTCTTATAATATCGTTTGTAGTCTGTACCTCTACTATGAGTTAGTAATCGAATTGTGAATTCACTTACTACAGTCGATAGCGAGTAAACGTAAATCGAATAGTTTTCGGTGCAATTCCTACCATGAGTTACAAGTAGTCGCCAGCGTGAGCACGTTATCGAGTGTAGTTTACGTATCGAAATGATGATATTAAAAAAGGAAGTAACTAGCTTCACACCTAAAGTCGCCGTCTCTGTCTAATTTTACATATATGACAGAGAAAAATAGCAAGCCTTAATTCCCAAAGCGAATATAGTATAACCCTACCGAGTAAATGTAGAGTAAAACTGTTTGTGAGGATTTTAAGTCCGTGTATGTTAATACTTCGCATAAATCCTCAAAAGCTTCCTTATTTATTCTGTATTCTTTTATAAAATTATTTTCACTGATGTGTTAATGTGGGTTCCAAGGCTCATGGGCAAACTAGCTTGATGACTGCTTTGCTCACGCCTTTCGTTTTCATTTGATGCCGCCGTTAACATAATATTCCATGCTAAATTACTTATGCCCCACATTATTTCAATATTTATTTGTCAATTTTTAATTAAATACTTTCTTAGATAACACCTTCCACAAACCAATAGACTTGTGAATGACTTAACTACTATCGAAACTGTATTTGTCGAGACCATCTGTCAAATCAACCAATACCCATGGTACCAATTTTCTATAAAAAGCCGCTGCAACACGTAATTTAGCGATAAGATCACAATAAGTTTTTTACTTTGTGACTCATACAACCGAAATAAGTTCTCTAGCTGACCGTTAGAGGTGCTGTATAAATTTTCATACAAATGCTTAATGCAGTCGCTAGCGAGTAGGATTATTGAAAACTCATGGTAGAGATACTGTCGGAAGACAATAAAAAATATTCTCAATAGAAAATAAATACAAAAGTTTTTTGAATGATTAATAGCCAGTTTTAATATCACAGACACACACATACACATACTCACACCTTGTTCCCGTCGAGGTAGGCAGAGACAAGAGAATGCCACTTGCTTCTATCCTTACAAACCTCACGTGCTTCTCAACATTACATTTTTCATACATGCTCGCTGGTTCAGGGTGCTTCGGCCGTATCTTTTTCTCAAAACGTCCTCAGTTTGATCATAGAATGTTCTACGAGGTCTCCCGCGTCCGACTTGCCCACACACACTTGCCTTATATAATTTGATTAGTCATTCTTTCTTCACGCATTCGCTCCACGTGTTCGACTTATTTAAACAAACTTATCCTACTTATTTACAAATAAAGCAATATATGATATTAAAATTTAGTCGGCAGACATGTATTTTACTAAAAGTCTACAAGAAAAAAGGTTTCATTCCTGGCCTGTTGTGTCCAACTAATGTGTAATATCGGCAGATAGCACCACGTTTCGAAACCTTTCTGGGGTCTTGTTGTTGTCATTCATAATCCACTCTTTGCACCCGTACAAAACGACAGGCCTGAATAAAATAATAAAGTAATCTAACTGGGAGCTTTATGTGTATATTGTTACAAAAAAAGTAGTATATTGATACTACTTTTTTTCATTTAAAGACACTCGGCTGATTTCAATGCAGTTTCTGATTTCTTGTCACGGACAAGTGGGACGGGAGTATCCCTACACTAGCATAACGTTGCCTCACTTGCTAATATCACGGCGCGGAGTCCTTCTTTTTTTACTCGTCCGTGTTTCTTGTATGGATTCTCGATCGTCTTTTACGCAGCAAGATTTTCATATTTTCGTACCTTATTAAATCTTAGTAGTATCTAGTATATTAGAAATGACGACATCAAAATAATTCTAAAGGAATCATTTTTTAGAAAAGCCTTTTATGCCTTTCCAATCAACTCTATTTCACTAGTTTAATTCACATGGCCTCTCTTTCCTGAATACGTCACTGTTGGAACAGCAAACGACATTCGATTTAGCGACCACCGGGAAAGTTACTTTGCATTGGAAATATTCTGTATTTATATCCAATATATGAGCAAATGATCAAGACGTCCATCTTGTGTTCAGTGATATGTTTGCTTATACAAATTGTTCACATATTATGTCTTAATATATAATGTATAAAGACGCGCGAACTTTATGTCGCACTAAACGAGAAACGTTGGTAAAAAAATGATCGCATAATTTTTCTTAGTTACGGGTCCCAACTGCACAATTCCACTTGAAGATAAAAAGACTGTTAATGCCGAGTGGTACTCTATCATTTGTTTACCCAGGATGTTAAAAATGGTTCGCGAAAGACGACCGAAAAGGCGCATTCTCCTACATCATGACAACGCTTCTTCACACACGGCCAACAAAACTAAGTCATTTTTAGCTTCCGAAAAAGTACAACCCGTCACCCATCCTGTATATAGCCGACCTAGCACCCTGTGATTTCCGTATTTTCTCCAAAATCGAAGGTTTGATGAGAGGTTTCACTTTTACCAATTCCGAAGAGGCAGTGCTAGCGTTCAATCAGCACGTAGAAAACATGCCTTCAGATCTGTGGTCCTCCTGTTTTGAAAAAATTGGTTCGATCGCATGAAAAAATGTTTAAAATGTAAAGGAGAGTATTTTGAAAAGCAATAAAGATAATATTTGTTTATAACATGTTTTTTTTTTAAGTTACGCACAACTTTAAGTGTGACCTAAGTATTTTTAGCTTTTTTGTTGATGTCATCAATATCTCTGATGAAAAATATATGTAGGAGACTTTATGCATTTATTATTTTAAATTTCACGTTGCAAGGTGTAGAAAAGCATATGTGATGTTGTGGTTGTTCGTCTAAATACGTATTTTCTAAAGACTACACAAAGAATACACCACGCAAGGAAGCTTCCCATACTTTGGTTGTACGGGGAAGAGAGTTTCTTGAAAACCGCATGGATGCACCGCAATTATCTATTCTCTTTTCTTCTAATTTTGTTATAGTAAATTATAGTGCAGACGATTCCTTAAAAGAAAAAACAAAGAGACCTAACCGCATTACATCAAGTTCGCTGTTTAACGCAACTCATAAATCTTTTCTACAAACGCCGAGAGGAGAGTAACACGCTCTTTAGCACCAGGAGTTCCTAGAGGATTAGCGGGGGCCTCCAGCTGCAGAACATCTCAGGTATGTCTGTCTATATTTCGCCATAACTGATTTGCAATTTTTATATCATATTCTCCTACGAACGCGCCTATACACCGCACTTTGGGGTTAAGCCACACATCCAGATTAAATATTATGGTATCCCTTCTGGCGCTAAGTTGGAAATTGGTGGCAAGCAGGTCAAAGGGCTCATTGGAACACTCCCGGTGCTAAAGACGTAATGAAGTGACGTCTCTACGGAACGCCGTGCGATCAAGGCGTTCATACCTACTGGATCTTGGCAAATTTAGGTGATTCGTCTATTTCTTGAAATTTTTACAACCTAATCATTATTGATATTAAAGTTTCAAGCTGACGGTGTGCAGATAGATCTGTTCGCAATCATCTATGATGCTTTACGACCCAGTTTATATCGTCACTGTTATGAGGATATAATGCCGCTTCACGTAAGGTGTGTCATCAGTACTTACATCTTCTAATCACAATAATTTAACTTGTGAGCAAGCCAGTTCGATGAACGACTTCGCTACGTCACTTGTTACCATAAAACATTAAGAAGCCGATGACACATAATTTCCCGTGATTCAGTATAGCATCGACCTATATTCTGCCAATTTTAGTTATGGCATAGACTAGCTATGGAATAGAGCACACTAGGAACCAATTTAAGCTTACTTTATTGTATCTATATTAGGGGTGAAATTAGTTTTTTTTTTAAATTAAATTTATCTATACATTGGCCACGTGGGCGGGTCCACAGAGAAAAAGAAAGAGAGGTAGATCTGTCGCTAGTTGGGAAGATGACATCAAAAAAACAGCTGGCTCCAACTGGATTCAAGTAGCCCAATCTAGAGAGGACTGGCTATCTTTGGAGGAGACCTTCACCTATAGAGGAGTTCTTACAGAATGAAGAATAATAATATAGGATTAAGGAAAAACTAACACAAGTAAATTTAGGAACCAAACTTAATTACTAACAAAACTAATAATTGTATGTAGGTAAACTAATTTAATCTAATATAACTTCATGTTTTATAAGCTGTAAGAAATAAAAGGCTTTCTTATGTTTGTTTTATTTTATTTTATCTATACTTTGCTGCCATCTAATAGGAATGCCATTTATGTCTTTGCAATAGAACTGTGGTGATCTAGATTCGACAAACTGTGTGAAAGAATTTTTGTACTGCCTCCCGAGAAGAAAACTTTTCATCACGTACAATAAATTGTCCAAATCACGAAATAAATGGTTATCCTATGGATCAAGGTCTGGCGAATACGGAGAGTGTCTAATAAAAAAAAATGTAAATTAATACAAGAGTTATTGAGTACAGTAGATGCATTCATCCATACACACCGTAAATAAATAAAGGTATTTTGCGACCATTTTATTAGCAATTATAAAAAATATAATAAGTAACATTTAATTTTAAAACCATGAAGCAGAGATTTTGAGAGCCTATAGGATCATCCTGCCCACCACAAGTAACGCCTGTTCACGAGCATCACGTATAGGCCAGGCATCGCCTCCCTTGACCATATTTTAGCGAAGTACCGTACCTATGTATTTAACAGATTCTCGGAATATGATTTTACTCACTTTGTTATATATCTTCATTATTAAATCTCCAAAATTATGAACTATGTGTTTGTAACAGAATGATCGAACGTAATTTTTTGTAATAATTTTGTAATTTTAACGTAAAACAAATCCTCACACACATCACGATATTAGGAACAGTTATTCTGTTATTATAAGTGATGTAATAGATATATATCTGCAAAAGAAAAATTTCAAAGTAAAGCTAGAAAAATACTATCTAGAAGCTAATAACCAGGAATAGCTATGATGTATATTTTTAATATTACTACTATATGTTATATTAAGTCTTAAGTAATGAAAAAATTAATCCTTAGAGGTTTTGCGAGTATGTCGTTATTATTATATATATTAAGATAATTTTGTTCATTGAATAAAATAAAAAGTACTTCTAGTGCCTTTTTCAATATAAAAAGAAATTAATTCTAATAAATAATACTTATTAAAAGGATGAAAACACATGAATATAGTGCCTCGCGACTGTTTAGGCTGTATTCTACAATCATCATTTCACCCGGGATACGTCTACTGCTGCACAAAAGCCTTCCCCAAAGATCGCCATGACGATCGATCCTGCGCTGCCCTCATTTAATCTATTCTGGCGATCTTGACCAGATCGTCGGTCCATCTTGTGGGGGGCCTACCAACACTGCGTCTTACGGTACGTGGTCGCCATTCGAGGACTTTACTGACCCAAAGAACATCTATCCATCGAACTATGTGCCCTGCCCACTACCACTTAAGTTTCGCAATCAACTGGGCTATGTCGGTGACTTTGGTTCTCCTACGGATCTCCTCATTTCTGATTCGACCTGGCAGGGTAACTCCAAACATAGCCCTCTCCATTGCCCTCTGAGCGACAATGAGCTTCCTCATAATTTTACAATCATTAGTGTAAAAATTAGTGCATTGTATGAGTTTAAATTACCTTACAGATATGATGTTTTATTTATATGAGTGATATTCACACTATAAAAAAATAATAAAAAACATAATAAAGACTTTGATGTCGCGTTGGAGTTTATTTGTTATAAATCATATCAATCATAAAAGTTATGACTATAAGGGACGAGACAAGCAGGATGTTCAGCTGATGGTAATTGATACGCTCTGCCCATTACAATGTAGTGCCTCTCAGGATTCTTGGAAATCTCTAAAATTCTCTCTCGTCTCCTTGAGGCACAAGATTTTGAGTCTCGTTTGCTCAGTAATTTCACTAGCTACGGTGCCCATCAGACCGAAACACAGTAATGCTTACACATAGCCGCCGTTGTAGTACCCATTATCTAGCCGGCATCCTTTGCAAAGGAGCCTCCCACTGGTAAGTGGTATGCCCGTAAAATAAATTCCTCCAATACATAATATCTTAATTATTTAATTCAACTAGATGATATCTCATATTTTTTCTTGTGTCTGTTCTTCTCCATAGGAAACTTATTTATTTGGAATGGGCAGGTATTGGGCAGATTGTAAAAAATTGAGCTCATCAACGCAAATCCAAGCTGCTGACATTCGGGGTTCCTCAGGGATCCCTTCTGGCACCTTTATTATTCCTGGTGTACGTAAATAGCATACATCAAGCAGGTTTGTAGGGTCATCTTACCCTTTATGCATATGATACATGTCTGTTTAAAGGGTAAGTAAGTTTAAATATTTTCACTGGAATTGACTTAAGTATTACGAATTTGAAACGGCTGTTATAGTTTTTAAAGCTGATCACTCTATTTTATTACTAGATCTGTGGCTACTACGAAGTGGGCGCTACTGAAATAGATATCGCTACTCTTTGAATGAAAGCTGTAGCTGCGCATAAAAGTGGTTCGTGGAAACACTGATGCCGTATTTCAGTAAAAGGTAATTTCTGAATTTCTTATCTATTATTAAATATGGTTACTAACCCAACACATAATTATGTAACCGATATCAATCTATTGGGATTTTTTGGATAAACAGTACAGATTATACAAATGAATTGAGTTTTCTTTAGTGTTAATTCCGCCAATATTTGTCTTTAAACAATTTGACATGTGTTTCGGCTGTACACGAGGCATCGTCAGGACGTGTTGTCTCGCCAAAATCTGCCACGAGACACAATGTCTCGTGCCACCTCTTGGCAGAATTAACACTAAAGAAAACTCAAATCATTTGTATAATTATGGATTTCCGCAAAGTAACGCCTACTTCAATAAATTTTCTTAAACAGTACAGTTTTCCTCGTGGACACTGCAAGCTTAATTATTTAAAATTTAAACAATTTGTAATTTTTTAAAGTGATAATCCTCACTTGTGGGATTGATTACATAAATTAAATTTGTTAACAAAATTTATGAACGATTCAGGACTGAAACACGCAACATCTCGCATTCCGTGTCAGAGGTCTTCCACCGAGCCAATCATCCGAGTGACCTTTAGGCAAGGCATACCAAAAAGTATGAACTAAAGTTCATAAATCTTGATGATATGCCTTTTTTCAACTCTCAAGTTGTGGCTTCATCACTCGCACGGAACGCGAGAGGTCGCGGGTTCGACTCCCATATCGTTCATAAATTTTGTTTTCATATTTAATTTGTTTATCAAAATTTGGCAATTAATGTACCTTTCCCAGATCAACTGCTTCGATGAACCTATAAATGTTGTTATACAGAGGAAACTGTAGTGTTATGGTGAGAATTTACGCCAGCCAAATCAGCCAGGAAGGCAGAATCTGGGTGAACCTGGTTTGGAGCGCACTGCCATCGTTCAGGATATTACAAGATCTTGCACAGTTCCCTCAACATACAGGTTCTTTTTTGGCCCTGTTCTGTAAACATATACTGTCTGTAGTAGTCTGCAGTGGCCGCTTAATGGCCTGTTTAGTACCAACTATTATTTAATTACTGCTAAAGGGCAACATCTAAAAATATGTTTTATGAAGCTCAGCTTCAGCTCTTTTCAAGCTTCCTGAGCAAGTTCTTCTGGGTGGTAAATGACGTTCATCACAATGCAGGGCCGTTCAGGATTCTAGAAAAACCCAAAACACAGAGTGGCAGATGTAGTCTTATTAGCCCAATAATTTCACTAGCCACGTGCCCTTCACCAAAACACAGTAATGATTCCACATTTCTGCTTCACTGCAGAATAAGACGCCGCTGAGGCACCACCTAGGTAAAATATAGCTTTATTGACTTTTCAACAGAAAGCATTTGCTTATAGAAAGTATTAGGTATATTTTGATGAAGTGGAACTCATGAATCAATCGTCACGGGAGCTATCAATGATAAGTATTTTTTTATAATTAGAAGTCAGACTTGTGACTGTTTCTCTTAATAGATCCACATTTCATCGCATGTCACATTTCGATCCAATATTCCTTCATTTCTGTATCGATTCAACAAGGCAACACAAGTTTCAACATGCGTTTCTTTCTGTAGATCAGACAAATCAAGAAGCACCCATTTTTCCTATTTTTTTATTTTATTGATATGACGCAAATGAGTCAATATTGATGGTAAGGTAACGTTAAACCATGCCGCTAATTCCTGGGTTGTTTGGCTCGGATCAACTTCCACTATCTCCTTCAATTCACTGATGTGGGCGGTCTTCCACGTGGTTCTTTCTTCAAATCAAATATTTCTATCACGAAAGCGTTTAAACCAAAATCGCACGGTGCGTTCATTAGCAGTCCTCTCTCCAAACGCAACATTGATATTGCGAGCTGTTTCTGCCGCTTTAGTTCCGCGTCGGAACTCGTATTCAAAAATCACTCGAAATTTTGAAGTATCCATCTTTCTTGTGTAAGCTGAATAAAAAAACAACTGAATGTCGATAATCGAATGTTGCACATTTTTTCAAAGAAGATCTTCATCATTTTTCAATCAAAAATCTCAAGCCATGAATGTACTACGTCAATTCGAAGTACCAACCAGTTGAAATAAAACGACAATTTCATGCCCCCAATTTCACCCCTATTATTATATAAAAAATAGAACCAATACCAACTAAAGTATACTAATAAAATATTATTCCTCATTAGAAGAATCTACAACATTATATCAGTATTCATTGTTGAAATTATTATTAAAATTGGCAACAACATCAAACAGTTGTAATTAATGTTATATTCTTTTTAATTTTAGCTACCTTGTTACTAAATTCTTATATGTTTTAAATCGATATATTAATAATATTTTTTTATGTTCACAGTTTCAAATTATCACCAACTATCGAGGAGACTCAACAACGATGTAATGGGACTTCAGGAAGCCCTTGTTAAGTCAGAATTACGGTCCCAAGTGTATACAAACATCTTAACACCTGCATATAAAGCGTCTAGGGGAAAATGGGAACACGCGATCTAAAATTAAATGCATCAAAATACGATAGTGTGGCGACGTCTACGAATACGGAAGTTGATACAACGACGGAGAATATAACATTGTCACAACCGGGATTGAACTTAGGACGTGGATCGTCAACCATCCGAATAGTATGACTAAAATACAATGTTTTTTCAAAGTCAACATCAAATTTACTTAATTCTAGTAATATTTCTTTTAAATTACTGAATTTACCATATGTTTGTAAAAAATTGAGCTCGTGAGTAGAACATATTATAAGAAACTCAACGGCCACTCTTTTCCAATCATAAAGAGTTTTTTACAATCTCTGTAATATACGTAATAAACTGGTTTGTAAGGTGCTGCATCCAATATATGAGGCGTGTTTAAATAATATAAATTATTTCATAAAAAGTAATAAATAATTAACTGTATAAATATAGATTATCGTATATTGGACGTATCGACCTTTAGAGCAATTATGAACAATGAGTTCAATTGTTTGTGTAAGGATGCTTCGTGAACATGATGGTCGTGATAACTGTCAGAATTAGTAATTGCATCCAATAAATACAATGATTTATTAACTATAACAGGTCGACCTGGCACCACAAGCAGCACCCGTTCATGAGTTGACGCATGGACTGTGTCATGGTGTTAAACTTTGAACTCCTCCGAAACGGCTTGACCGATTCTCATGAAATTTTGAGTGCATATTGGGTAGGTCTGAGAATCGGACAACATCTATTTTTCACCCCCCTAAATGTTAAGGGATTTTTTTTTTTAATTTTTTTGACATTTTTTTTTTAATTTTTTTGATTATGAGTCAGCAATAAAAAATACATACAACTTCAAATTTTCACCAATCTACAATCAACAGTTACTTTTGTAACGCGATTTTAATATCGGCAATACAACGTTTGCTGGGTCAGCTAGTCTTGACGTAAAATTCTCTTTGATTCTTTTAATACTTCTGTATCTTTGGTGACAATGCAATAATATGGTTATTTTTTATGACAGTAAGGGACGAGACAATCAGGACATTCAGGTGATGGTAATTGATACGCCCTGCTTATAACAATGCAGTGCCGCTCAGGATTCTTGAAACCCATAACTCAAAAATGAGCGGCACTACTCTTGCTGTCGTCACCTTAAGACATAAGATGTTATGAAGTCTCATTTGCCCAGTTATGTCACTAGCTACGGCGCCCTTCAGACCGAAACTCAGTAATGTTTACACATTTCTGCTTCACGGCAGAAATAAGCGCCGTTGTGGTACCCAAAATGTAGCCGGCATCTTGTGCAAAGGAGCCTCGCACTGGTAAGTAAAGTACCGTAGATTTGGTCTGATGATGGAATCTGGAGGTGGAAAATCCTGAACAAATTAAGATACCATTATGGTCGCTGGTTGCTCAATTGGTGGAGCGTTTGACTCTCTCTCGTTGTTTTCGAATGCATATGTACGTTTATTCGAGGTTTAGTAAGATCGGCAGCGCTCCTGTGATTCCTCTGGTGTTACAAGAGAGTATGGGCCACGGTGATCACAAAAGTACCATAAAAGGCATAAAAAGGCATTTATTTTCTCAAAATTGATTCCTTTAGAATTCTTTTTGATGTCATTTCTAATATACTAGATACTTCTACCGCTTCGGAAACAAATGGCGCTCAGAGAGAGAATAAGCGGCGCAGAGAGAAGAAACTCTACCATCAGGACGCGTATGTATGCTAATTATTGTGCTCTTTTTTTAATTAAAAATAAACATACTAGCATAATAACATTTTAAATCTGGTAAATATTGAGCATGAAGAAGATAATTGATTCGCTGTACCAATTCTTATAAACCGAATTATTTCCTACAGTTGAAAACAATTAATCAGTTTGAGTTTTAAATGCTTACATAACTCGGTTTGTAAAATACGCCATCTAGGAACATCTGTAAATATTGTTAAGACTCTAGGCCCTTTGATTACCTATTTCATAGTAGAAGTTCTCTAACATTAACGTAGATGGCGCTCAATGCATAATGCAGTTAATAAGTAGTTCCACAAGGTGGCAGTAGGTGTTTTGGAGTTCAAAAAACTATCATTTAAGTTATTAAAGCAAAAATAGAGTTTCATCTATTCGTCTTCTTTAAAATGATAATATGAATGATATTGTTGTCAACAGTCTTTTTATTAGTTCTATAAATAAGAACGTTTTAACTAATAATTTTATAATAATATATGTTCGACATATTATGTAAATTTGGGTTTGTTAATTTAGGTTAATCTAATTAATGTACGAGATGCTCATAATTAAAAGCGGTAAAGAGTTATTTGTTTACACTGACAGATTTAGGAACACATTTTCAAATAAAATGTAGATATTAATTTTTACGTCTGCCCGTAAATTATTTTGTAGTTATGAGTGTAGTGACGATCAGATATTTATTATTTTAGTGTGGCAGCACAAGTAGAATTGGAAATGAGACTCTTATTTAAATAACTGAATGCGTTTCAATATTAGAATAAGGTAAGGTAAAAGGCTAAGGTGCCAATCGGGAGTGCTCTGAACTCTAAAGGATCTCCTACTATATATTTTACAGATGGAAATAGGCTTATTGTGACAGGGCTGTGTGGTAAGATTGAAAAGAAGTAGACAAAACATAGATTTGTGCTTACGAACACATGACAGAAGTGAAAAAATCATAAAATCGAGGTTATTTATAAAAAAACACATTTATTTCTTGTACTTTATATATATGATATATAACTGTAAGTTACTGGATTCTCATTAATAATGGTCGGATTATCCCACTATGCGAATGCAAAAAAAATATTTTATTGCAGTTAATAGACATAATTTGTCGATATTATGTCTATAATTTATTTATAGTTTTTCAAATTCAAAAATTCCATCATAATTGACTTTAGTCTTCCTAAGGGACGTCTTGAATGGCCTTGGCTAAAACCCTTATTATATAATAATAAGAACACTTAATTTTGGTTACTGAAATTTGAATTTCTAGAAAAAAAAAATAACGAAATATTACACTTACACTTTCTTTTTTTTCTGACAGTGACATTCTTTTAACGATACCGAGTGTAGAATTTGCTTCAAGAAAAGTGTTTTGAAGTTAAGTATGGGCCACGTAAATATATAAAAAAAATGATATGTTTACATTTTTTACAATATTGTTAAGTATTCTTAATTTATTAACAAAAATAAAAAGAAGTGATTACTTAAAGTAATCTAAGTTGAACATGATGGAGCCGTCGGAAGACGTCGACTGCTGGACAAAGGCCTCCCCCAAAGATCTCCACGACGATAGGTTCTGCGCTGCCCCCATCCAACGTATTCCGGCGATCTTGACCAGATCGTCGGTGAATCTTGCAGGGGGCCTACCAACACTTCGTGTTCCGGTACGTGGTCGCCATTCGAGAACCTTCGAGTGCTTTCTAGCTACCACGCTGAATTTTTAAGTTGAGAAAATATCAAGTAATAATTTAAATGTTACCTATATTAATATGATAATGTAAGAGATAGTAGATTGTTAACCGAGGGTCGAAAGAATTAATTCCCGAGGTATTTAGACGGCTATAGTCCGAGTAGGATTTGATACTTTCACCCGAGTTAAACACTCTACTTTTCATTTGGAATATGAGGAAAATAAAACTAGTTGTTAATCTAAGCACAGGTTAGTATCCCGCCAATTTATGTCAACTATTTAAATTTCAAATATGGAACTTACCGCGTAATTGTTGCGGGTTATTACGCTCAAAGAAGTTTGCGCTAAGTTCACACTGTCTGTTTAGAAAGTCACGGGGCCGCAGCATTTTTTTTAATTAGTTCTTTTTTAGATAAAACTCTTCACAGCAGTTCTATTTTCAAAGTTCAGGGCCGGAGCCCTTAGGTGGGAAGTAATTTGTACGAGTTTTTCCCTCTCTATGGAGGGAAGCAGCATTTTCCACTCAATTATCAAATCAAATCAGTAATGTAATGAAATAGTATGAGTAATGAAAAGGTTATTTATTAATAAAATCTTTTTTTGATTATCAATTATATTCTTAGTTATTATTCTAGTATCTGTACCTACATTAGTATTATTTCATTATTTAATACAGGATCAAAGGAAAAGTAACAATTGGCTTATGGTAGGTATTATAATAAGCAAAGAAATTATTACATTTTATTTCATCCAAACATGTCGCAAAGACGGCTTTTTAAAGGATTAAGAAGCTTGTAATTGTAACTGTGTTTTTACATTAGATGTTTGAAAGGAAACGAGACCTGGAAAGGTCTTAAAACGTCGGGTTAACTAAGATAATAATAAAAATATAACTTTTACGCAAAAATCTAAAAACACAGAAAACTCTTGGCAACCACGTATTTACATACCAATATGTAGTAACCGCGCTTTTGCTGTCAAGCGTTACTGAAGTGTTATGGCCATTGTCTCACTAATCTTATTAAGTCTAATGTTTTATTTCAACTATTCCAAGGAAACCCATTCCGCCAGTTGGCTTTTTCGTTCAGATATTTGTATCTTTGCAATATACCCAGGATTTATCAGTGGCCGCTCTATACCATAGAACTTTGCACTTCTAAAATAACTAAAGGAAATGAAAATATATCTCATAATAAAAATGAATTCAGCCATAACCCGACTTATGAGTGCAAGCCTACTAAAATTGATAGAATCCATGAAACCGTCTTTATTTAATTATATATTTTATGTTTTGTGAAACTCATACAAAAACTTGCGTAAAATAAAAGTTGAAAAATCAGATTTTATTTATTATAACATTGGTTTATTTTATATTTTTGCAATGTTTTAAGAGAATTTTTTTATAATAGAAACTTTGCCTCAATAATGAGATTCATTCTTTTTTACTCAATTTACTCGTAGTTTATCAGCTGAGCTAATTAGAAATTGTTAAATCCATGGTCATTGTTGGATTTGAGACAGACAGCTTACGATCCACAAGAAAAATAATATACAAAAAACTATTAGACGTGTATGTGTGTAAGATGTAAGATAGAAACAAAAACATGACTGAATCCAAAATATTTAAAACTTTTGAAGTAAAGTTTTTAAGAACTATGGAGAGTGATGTGCCTAGAGACATTGTCGATACTTTTTCATAGTACATACCGACACTACTTTATAATACGAGTAGAATATACAATAGCACTAATACGAGGCATCAGATGAAGCAGATTAAGAATATCCTGTTATGTGTTTTCTGTCGATACATGTGAAGGAATCTTTTATAACATATTAACTGGACACTTGACCTGTGTCCAGTTAACATTTGTCCCTGGTTCAAATAGGATTTAAACTACCATTGCAAATCATAATAAAATTATTATTATTATGAATTATTTCAAATACACTTTGTCAAAATTTATTATACTTGCCTGCTTATTACTTAATACTTTGAATTGGAGTCCCTCCGGAACGCTTCCATCTATGTTTTCCCTATGAATCTATGCAAACAATCTTCTTTCATGCACGCTCTCTGCATGCAAAACCAACTCAAACTGCCTTACTTGAGTATCGATTATATCTATGTTTTAAAGTGCATGTAATTATTTTTTCAAAGAATTAAATTATCGAAAGTGGTCCCGAGGACTAACACATCACTAGCAGCAGTTAGCAGTCGGTATGGATTGGTTTACGAGCGCCCAATCAAGCGGCGACGCAGCGGCTAAGTGTGACTCCCGCGGGACCGCGCCACTCGGTTACACCAATCCTAGACTGATCCGGGTTTAATTAAACATTTTAAGGAAATCAAATCCTGTGAAAATTATAACACAGTTTTGATCAAAATTATATCATTCTGCGCTACATATAATATGTTATAGTATTATTGTATATATTAATGTGAACTTTAAAATATTTTGTGCTATATAAAATAGATACTTTACAAAGAATTAATTAAAACACTTGTAATTTAATCGGAGTTTTTTCGTGGACTATTTGAAAATATTACATTATCTATTCAACCCGACTATTATGAAAGTATGATAATCGCTTTAATCAAATAAAGTGCTTTAATTTGGAATACAAATGTGCATAATTATGTTTCAAAAATATGATGAGGTCCTACAGTCTAGGACGTATTATCATCTCAAATTACATTATGCCTTTAATTTCTAAGAACTCTAATTTCTTAACGCATGATTAACAAATGTACAACTCGTACTGTGTAACCCGGCCTCATCTCGTTCAATATTGGTTAATAAAACAATAATCATCAAATCTTGGCGTCACATCTGAATAGCATGTTCCTTCATTTCACCACAAAACAACACAAAGTCATTTTCTGCCAAACTTGAAAACGTTATTAGGGTTTCGTTGTCTTCACTGAAATCGAACTAAATTAATGACCAAAATCTTTTACCTATTCTTCACAGGTCTTTACTTTTTTGAAGGGGCCACATTAAATTTCATATCAAATAACAGTTTATCAATGCAGTTAGTAACATAATAAGCAACAGCAAATCAAAACAATATCACGAAAAACAAATACGCTTTAAAAGATACTTTCTGAAAAAAGAATAAGTTTTGAAAAAAAAATTGATAAATTGAATATTAAAACAAAATCAAAGGCTCTCTATACCCAGATAAAACCGGTTTTCGTGGTACTTATTGATCTGTATTGGCCAATCAACTAAAAAATAAATCAATTATTTAAGGTTTATTGGTTCATTTTAATTTTAAATTATAGTAAATTGAAAAAAACAGAGAGGATTATAAAGACTATAGGGATATTATAACCACACATTGTAACAGCTAAGATCGTGAGTACAACTTGAATTAATACTAAAGCAAATTAGATAATGTATAAAAAGGCATTTATTTTTGCAAAATTCATTCCTTTAGAAATCTTTTTGATGTAATTTCTAATATACATATAGATACTACCCGGCGCACGAATTATATTAAAATATTCAATAAAAATATACAATATTGTACTGTCATTGCTATTGCTATAAAATAATCATAATCGAGTCCCAGGCTATCTGATCACTTAGATATGCAGCTGTTGAGTAATAGGATTTACAACAGAGCCATTTTTTAATGAAACATTTAAATTTATTTATAGATAATGCCTGAACAGTGGCTGGGACCATATTATAAAAGTGTATATATTTGCCCTTAAAGCTATTATGTGTCTTATGAAGCTTACTAGAATTAGTTACAAGCAATCCCTTATATCTAGTGTTATAATAATGAAAATCACTATTAAGAGCAAAAAGGTGACAAAAAATATTAAAGAACACGTTAGTCCACCACCCATAACTATTTTTACGCATTTGGAAATTTATTTATTCCCATTAGTTACAGGTATCGTTTTTAAACACGGAACCACATGAAATATCATCGACACACACTTAGCCGGCTTACAATAATACCGTTCTATACAACGATTACTTGTTAGTGCGGGTACAATAAAGTACTTTGTGGTAGCATCTCGTCTTGTTTTGATCTTGACTTCATTGTCTTTTCCAACGCGTAACGTTTATTAGTTTGTGACTTATTGCGACGTTTTAATAATGTTTTAAGATTCGGGATATTATTAGTGTTTTTCACAGAGTATAAGGGACAACATGGGCTTTATTTTTGTTTTTTCTACTTCTATGTGCTTGTAAAGTTATTCGAAAGTTCTCGTTGCAGTTAATAAAATCCGGTAGCATATATATCAGAGCACGTTCACAAAATGTATGGGCGGAAAAGTGAAAATGTACGTTGTGTCTTTAATCACTGACCTAAATAATAATAATATTGACACACTTTTACACAAATTATCTTGCCCCGAACTAGGCATAGCCTGTACTATGGGTGCAAGGTAACGATATAATATTTAATACGATATACTTACTTAAACATACATAAATACAAATAAACATCCTTGACTCGGAAACAAACATTCATATTCATCATATAAATAATTGAATTTTATATAATTATTAAATTTATAATTAATTTATGACAAGCAAACGTTTAAAATTAAGTACATGTCACAGGTACATTGTCAAAGCTGAGATATTATAAGTTTACTAGTGATATTATAATTATTTATCTACACCTATGCTTTAAATCCTCTATTAAAGATTCTGAAACAGTTAGCTGCCAACATTAAATTTATTTATTTATTTATTTATTTATTTAAGATTACCTACAGAAACTACAACATACATTCCACTATAATTACAGCATACTTAAAAAACTGATAATTGCGATTCTACTTACAGGCAATCGGACATGTATGAAACATAATTTTATGACGATTGTTTGTCGGCTATAAAATAATAACAAATTATATAAATCTAACAAATATTTTACATTTACTTCTACACATATAAGAAGAAAAATATATAAGAACATATTTAAATTAAATTAGTAAATAAAAAAACACATACTTTTTGACGTTAATTGTCGGCTAGATACTAATAACGTATTATATAAATCTAAAACATATTCTACAACTATTTCTACACAAATAAAAAGAAAAGTACACTTAAAGAACAAATTTATATTAAATTAGTATTTAAAAAATTACAAAGCCTACGCCTAAATTCATTTTCAGAATTATGGTTAATGTCTAAACCCTCAATCCTTGAAGATAGATAATTGTATGACCGCGAAAGCCTTACTAAAGTTGAATTGGCTCCAAGCCTCGTTCTGCGGAGTGGGATTTTAAACAATGCAGTTGCCTTACGAGGAGGTCGATGGGGAATATTGATGTCAAACAAACTCAATAGAGCAGGACACTCAATTTTACTGTTTATTATTTTGTACAGAAAAGTCATATCTAAGTATAAAAATATAATAAAAATATAATATAAAACACCCAATGTTCTAATAACCATTACATCATCCAAACGAGTGTTGTAATGTTGTACTATACTGTCATAACAACACTCCTATGTTTTTTTTTCGATCCCTTCATGCGCAAAGAGTTTCAACAGACAGCCACATTCTTATTGCTCGATACGTGGTATCTGTATGAATTTCAAAAAAAGAACATTTTCGTTTACGCGCGTTCCACACTACCAGAACGTCGCGCGCCGTAAAAAAAAGTAGGTTATTCGAATCCCCGCCATTTTTCTTCGATATTTTTATTGTTTTGTTTAAAAAAAATGAGCAATTTATTTTAAATGCTGCAAAAGAACATTATATTCGAGTGAATTTTAATTATTGCTCTATACAAAATGTTAATTACTACTAAAATAAATAATTGTTTCAATACTTAGTTTATATGTATATAATCAGTAATGAATGATATTAGGTTACTACTAGGACTGACTGTTTTAATGTTAGCAGTAAGCTAACTGTTTCAGAATCTTCTAGAGGATTCATATTCTGGGTGTCGATAAAGTCTTGTATGCAACTGTTGATAATTAGGTGTTAAAACACTCATGTGATACTATTATCACACTCGGCTTCGTCTCGTGGGATAAATCCACATTCGTGTTTTAATACCCCTTATTACACAACAGTTGCATAAATAACTATTACCGGTTGATTGTCAATCTACTTTATTTCTTGCAATTTAACGGCCTGGTTTAATGTCACGGGTACACTATAGTGATATTGTAAGGCAATTATATTTTGACAATTTTACTGTTCGTTAGTTTTGTATTGTCTTGTATTTATTGTTCTCATTATTGTTAGTCTTCTCAACTGATCGACGCGATAATTAGCCTACTTTATTTTGCCTACTGCTAGGCTAATTCGAGTTAGTAAGTCTTTTGTGAGGCGATGTTGCCAGAATGCTTTTACAATAAATTGCCAGAAATTTTTCAAAGCAAATGTATTATGAAATTCAAAAGAATTACTAAAAAAAGGTTGTGTGGTAAAGGTAACTGTAACTACTGTATAACATAAATGACTTTCTTAATGATACCACAGATTGGGAATGGAGCGACCGCCCTCAGACGATAATAATAAATTTAATTGTACCTACGATATTACACTGTAACCATATTATTTTTATGAATAAAAAGAAGCCCGCTAAGTTTTTTGCACCCGTTTTTCTTAGGTTTGAGGCATTCTTTTTCGTATCGGTGGTAGTTTTTTACTTTTAATAAGTGATATCATATCCTATTTTGAATAAAAATATTTGAATTTGTACTTTATTACTACTAATATTAATATAATACCGACAGACACAACGACACATAATTTCTTGCCCCAAACGAGAGATATCCTACACTACGCAAGACAATGATATTTTAACACATACATAAAAATATATAAACGTCCAGGACTTGGAAATAAACATCCAAATCCAGCATTTAACTGTCGGGATTCTTACCTGGGACCACTAGTCCAGTGGGCAGGGTTGATTATTTACTGCCACTTTGACATTTAATGATAAAATCCATGATGGTAAATACAAAATTTTTATAGTACATACATATAAAAGGCATTTATTTGCTCAAAATTGATTCCTTTAGAATTCTTTTTGATGTCATTTCTGATAACTACTAGATACTAATAGCTTCGGAAACAAATGGCGCTCTGAGAGAGAAGAAGCAGCGCAAGAAACTCTCCCAGCATTCTTTTTTTACGCTCTTTTCAATTAAAATATACAATATTGTACAGTCATTTCTATCGCTATAAAATAATCACAATCTAGTCCCAGGCTGTCCGATCATTTAGATATTCAGCAGTGGAGTAATAGGATTTACGACAGAGCCATTTTTTTTATAAAACATTTAAATTTATTTATAGATAATCCCTGAACAGTGGCTGGGACTTTATTATAGAAGTGTATACATTTACCCTTAAAGCTATTATGTATCTTATGGAGCCTACTAGAATTAGTTACAAGCAATCCCTTATTTCTAGTGTTATAATAATGCAAATTAAGAGCAAAAGGTGACGATTTTTGTGAATGTATATTAAATTTTCATAAATGTACTGACAATGAACAGTCATAATATTTATTTTTTTTAATTTTTCTTTGAGAGACTGTCTATAACCAAGCTGATATAGCACGAACAGCTCTCTTTTGCAGAGCAAACACTATATCAATGTCAGCAGCATGCCCCCATAGTAAAATACCGTACGTCATGATGCTGTGAAAATAACTGAAGTTATCTAGCTAATCTAGCGGTCGCAACGTTCGTGTACTCTCTAATCTTTCTAACTGCATATGCCGCAGAGCTGAGTCTATCTGCTGTCTATATGGGCAATATGTGGAATATAAAAAGTGATGTAGTGCGCATTTTTTATAGGATTAGGTAAGTGACAGTTTAAGTAAAGGATTCGGATGATGTTTAACTATAACATTAATTATAAATAACAATGGCCACGACGAGAATTGAGATTTGGAACATTTAACTTTTGCCCTTGCACTCCCACTTTGCGATCATCTCTCAATCCCAATCTCAATCATCTGCATCGGTTGTATTCCAGGATCTATACGGCTTACGGACAATCCTTCTTCATCTTCTTCACGTGCCTCTCGGACTAGCGAAGGTTGGCAGTCAGCTTTGTAATTTTAAGTTATAGTTCTTCGCGAGGCGATATAAATACGTTCTGCCGCACTCGCGATTCCTGTCCACTCTCGGATGTTGTGCAGCGAAGAATTTTTTCTGCGACCTACGCCTCTTCTTCTGGAAACTTTTCCCATCATGACGTTCGTACCTCTCGTGCCTAAGCATGTGCCCCAAATATGCAAATTTCCTCATCTTGATGGTTTGCATGAGATCGCATTTTTGATTGACGCGGCGCAGAACTTCCACATTCGTGATCTTGTCAGTCCAACTAATGGCCAACAGACGTCTATATGCCCACATTTCAAAAGCTTCTATACGTTTCCTGAGGGGTTCTTTAATGGTCCACGCCTTACATCCGTGTGGAAGTATAGGCCAATCCTAACTTGACCAGAAAGGCCAACAGCGCCCTGGACCTCTAGTATTGCGAACGTCGTCGAGTGATTGGTTTTTAACTTCTTCAGGTCAGCCACTTATTCGTTTGCTTCACCGGAAGAAAGAATTGTAGCAAACTTATTCAGTACTAGATAAGATGATCACCTAAAAACTTATGACCACTTCCACTGGCATAGCTGCTCTACATATAAATACGTACAAAGGTATTGTATGTTAACCCCACCATAAAAACAAGCTTATGTTTGCACGAGAACATGAGAAACATAATTCTGTCACAGTATGATTTAGAATCTAATTTTCATGCGCCATATTTCATAATACACTATAATTCATAGATTGTTTTCGTATATTTAATGAGTCGTGACTACGTTATTTGTGGTGACCTTATTTCATACCAACAACAATCTTCTGAGAGTTTTATATGATGTAAAAGAATGGCAAAGATATTCAATTCCCGATTTAACAAGAAAAGGGGGTGATTTATCTATTTGATATAGTAAGACCAACAGTGTACAATAATTTTCAATAAAAGTCTCATCATCATCAGCCCGAAGACGTCCACTGCTGGACAAATGCCTCCCCTCCTAAAGATCTCCACAACGATCGGTCTTGCGCTGCCCTCATACAACGTATTCCGGCGATCTTGACCAGATCGTCAATCCATCTTGTGGGGGGCCTACCAACACTGCGTCTTCCGGTACGTGGTCGCCATTCGAGGACTTTTCTGCCCCACCAGCAGTCTGTCCGTCGAACTATGTGCCCTGACTACTGCCACTTCAGTTTCGCTTGTGAAGTCTTAAATAAAAGTCTAATAGTAAAAAAAAAACAATTAACAGTCTTCACGGATAAAAAATGAGTATGTAAGAGATGAATGTAGGTACTATATATCATACTCAATAATTCCCCAGATTACTTCCAAGTGATAACTTCTTTAGACACTCTAAGCAATAAGGGTTCGAATCCCGGTAGGTGCAAGCATTTATATGTTGAATATTGATGTTTGTTTCCGAGTCATGGATGTTTATATGTATTAATGTATGTAAGTAGGTATATTGTATTAAATATATCGTTGTCTTGCAACCCATAACACAGGCTATATGCCTAATTTGGGGCAAGATATATGTGTAAAAGTGTGTAAATAAAAAAAGCAGCTATTTAGTGGGTATTTAATGACCTTCACGATCAAATAAATATTATGGTTATGGATTGTAAAGCGGCTTTGGTACAGTTCAGTGCAGCCCTGTTTTACTGCGACCAATGTGATCTATTGTGATCACAGCTAAGATTGATTCTTTTCATGAATCTTATTACATCTTTTGCAATGAGCTGACGTATTTCAAGTAGTTGAGGAATTGGATTTCCCAAATAGATGCTACGTTTACGTATTAAAGGACCACATTCAGAGAGAATGTGTAACGGGGTTTCATCTGCTCTGTTACAGAATCTACACGCTCTGCAATTTCTGAGACCTAAAATTGAGAAGTGTTTTTTTAATCTGTAGTGCCCCGTTAGTGTCCTGATTAGCATGCGTAAGTTTTTGTTTTGTAAGAATACGAGTCGACTTAGGGTGACTCTGGAGATTTTCCTTCTTTCGTGCGGTCGGTTGAAACGTGAGAGTATTTTTATTGCATCACTTTGCATAGATTGTACAAAAATTGATTTTGATGAAACTGTAAATGTTGATTTAAAATAGTGGCAATGAGTTTCTGGCCACTTCATCTCATTAAAACCTAACTTTTCCCAAGAGATGGTTAAAAAATGTAAAACTTTGACATTCATAATTGTCACTTAGATCGACAGGAATAAATAAGTGTGTATTTCAATGATATTATAGTATTAAAAGAGGTAGATATGTCACTAGAGCGCCGAAAATCATTCGCCTTAATTGGTTCCTTTTGTCGTAGTCGCTCTCTCGATACGAAAACGGTACACTCGCGTTTGTTGTTGACAGAATTGCTTACAATTTGATATAGGTACAACATTAAAATGTCGTCTTGTGTTATGGGAAGATGCACTAATTACGAAAGTAAAAAAATCATAGAATTACATACCACAGTTAAGAAATCATGAATTATAACATTTTATTTGATTTCATTATTTATCTAACAAAATAAATATGTTGCCATGACAACGCCGATCGCCGCCAAGCCGATCATAGATTAACGTACAGAAATGACAAAATATTGATGCTGTCTGTTGCGGGATGATCGAGGTAGAATATTTTAGGAAATGATGTAAAAAAGTCATTGTTGCAGTGAATGTAATAATTTTTAATAAACGAGTGCGTATATAGCTGAACTATCAAACTACTAAAACAAGTTTTAGGGTAGGTAGCGGATGTAGACAGTGAGTGCTATTTGTTTACGTAGGAGTTTTTCAGTATATCCCTTGCTAACTGCAGAAGAATCAATGGATCATTTTCTTCTTCTCCCATTACCTTATTGTAATAAACCCTCAACAAAAAGACATTCATAAATAATATAAGATACAAAAAATAATAATTGAAATCTCAAAACTTTTTGGGAGCCGTTGTTAGTAAAATTCTAAAAATGGGACCCTTACTGTAGATACCTTTCGGTTTTGTTTTGGTGTCTGTATGTTTTTTTTATTATTTTATGTATAAATAATTGATATCATCAATGTGGCTATATATTATAATCCATATTAAATATTTTTTTATAAAATCAATGACACATTATCTACCTAATTTCAATGCAGTTTTACTACTTTATAGCTTTTCCTACATGAACTCATGAATGAATCGTAATTTAGGCATAAATCACCGTGTACGGTAAAAAATCATATCTAATGAATTAACTGTATTTTCTCTATACAAATACGAAGCAATTAGCAAATAAGAGTTATCTCTTTTTCGCTTGCGATAATTGCATTTACTATCCTTCTTTGAAGTGTAATCGTAATGTAGTGTGCTATTGCAATGTTAAATTATTCATGTGTGCGTTAGTGTATCATTTTCAAACACCGAATGTTGTCTACTTAACCTATCTATACTTTTAAATATCATTGGTGTATTTGAAAATTTGAGTTCTGATCTTATGAATTTCTTTAAAGGTATGCCTTTGAAAAATTATGTATAAAAAGTTCTCATAAAAGCTTCATTATTGATATCTATTATACAGCGTGGCGTAACATTGGCGACATTAAATAAACTCACGGGTAGTAGTTACTACTTAACCGTAATCATTAAATAAATATTAAAAATTACTATTCATAATTCACCTTAATAAATTAATTTTTTGTAATATCATTTCGGAACAAACTGTAAGAAATCTAGTAGCCGTGCTCTAGCGTAGCCACTGACACCTACTTCGTGCCGTCTTATGCGACCTCTTAATTGATAATAAGAACTTGTAATACCATTCTGTTTTGAAAAGAGCAACCTTAGAGTTTTCTTGCTCGTTCTTCTCTAAGGAAATCTGCCTTCCGATCGAGCTGTATGAAAAAATTACATATTTCAAGTGTAATGCAATTTACCTACGAAATAAAATATTTTTGATTTGATTCGTTCACGACCTAAGGGTAATTAAAATATTGTTTCCTATATATATTGTTTGAAAATTTCAAGTATTAACATGATTTTAAATTTTAGAATTATTTTTATAAGGTTAGATAACTCTATCCGTGTGTTCATTTAATGTATACTTCAGAGTACAATTGAAAACCATAAACCCGGAAACGAACCAGTAATGTTGACAACCTGTCAGTAGGTAGCTAGGAAGTAGATGAACATAACTTCAGACTTCAGCAATAAATTTGATGTTAGCGATATCATTAATCAAAATAAAATCATACTTACAATTCCCAGTTGAGATATAGACGCCATAGTTTCTATTCGTCAATGAGAAAGCACCATATCTACTGATTGACCGTATAAAAAACGGTGATTTATCATTTTTATTGCGAGAAAAACATGTTTATGAGCATCTTAAGAGGGGAGAGATTGAGGCGGGGCGCAGCGCTATTCTAAACATCTACGATATTATGTCGCTTTATCACATGCTACGCTAGATACAAATTGTAGTTTAGATTTTTCACATTCCCTTTATATACAATCAATTCTATATAAAAGAACCTTTTCAATAATTATTTTAAATATGTAATAGTATTTAAGAAATATAGATATGCACTTGTTTAGTTATTTATTAATACGGCTTTACTCACGATTTATCGGTGTGGGTACCGAATAGTTTCGGACCATTCAGACCACCAATAGTGAAATAGTTTCAGTGATACCGTGCTCGTCATCATCACCGGCGCATCCCTCACCCCCCTTCCCTGCCAAAAGCTTCGCAGTAAAAGACTATATCGCGAACCCACTACACTCACCCTGATGAAGGATCTCCTAATGGTCCGAAACTAGTCGGTATCCATACCAATAAGTCGTGAGTAAAGCCGTTTTAATAAATAACCTAACAATGACTCACGAAAGTATTAATAATTTAAATGTATATACGATAGTTTTAGGATCAGTCTATTAATAAAACGATTATGTGTTGCTCTGAAAGAATAAAAGATTCATTTTGTTACTTTATACTTTTTAATACACTTAATTTATAACATCACAATATCACAACGAAACGTATAATAATAAAAGAAGCGACATTAAAGTTTATTCTTTAAATAAGCCAACTCCTTATTAATTAATTTTGATTGTTTCAACTTTCAATTCCAATCTTTTCACATAATGTATTTTACCTATAACCTCCCAATCTTGTCAAGTTTAAAACACAGATTAGACACAAGTCGCTGACATTGACAACACATTCATAAATGAATAAAATAATAAAATAAATCACATTCAAGGTAACTAAGGAAATAGGAATGTATTTTCTTAACATGTAGGTACTTGATTGTCACAACGTATACACCAATATGAGTTTCTATAAATCTTATAACTTTTAGACATTATATCCGACAAGCTTAGAATTGGTACCTCAGAACAAAATAATCATTGGCCACTTATAACGCTCTCGGGGGGATTGTTTCCTAACTATAAACGAGATTCTGTTGTCGATATCACCCTTAAATAAATGAAACTTCGCTAGCTTTTTATGGATTATGAGGACTAACGGAAGGGTCGGCGGTTCGTTGTTTGTACTCGTTTAAAATCAGCGTGAATTTTGCGGCATAATGATTAGCTTCATATAATAATTTTGTTTAGTCAGATGTGATTTTGTTTTTAGTATGATAATATATTTTAGTAATCCGTATTTTACTTACTTTGAATTAATTTGAATTGCTGTTAAAATAGTGTAACAATCATTTGAAAAAATAAAGTTATTTTAATTATACTTATTCATTCGCATTCAGAATGGGATGGTAACGAATTTTTTTTTATGGAATAGGAGGACAAACGAGCGTACGGATCACCTGGTGTTAAGTGATCACCGCCGCCCACATTCTCTTGCAACACCAGAGGAATCACAAGAGCGTTGCCGGCCTTTAAGGAAGGTGTTAATAATAATTTAATCATTGGAAGCGGAGTTCTACAAAATATATTTGATGTATACATTCAAAGTCTTCTAATACTTTGTTAGTAACAATTTCAAATATTTTTGTTCAAAATAAGATGTGATGTCACTTCTTGAAAGTCAAGAACCACCACCCATTCCAAAAAGTATGCCTCAGACCTGAGAAGAACGGCCGCAACAAACTCAGCGGGCTTCATTTTTTTCCAAAAACCCAAAAATTCTAGGCGGCACTACAACTGCGCTCGTAACCTTGAGACATAAGATGTCAAGTCTGATTTGCCCAGTAATTTCACTAGCTACGGCGCCCTTCTGACGGAAACAGCAATTCTTACACATGATTGCTTCACGGCAGAAATAGGCGCCCTTGAGGTAGCCATAATCTAGCCGGCATCCGGTGCAAAGGAGCCTCCCACTAGTTCAATATTCATAACAATACGTACACCGCATAATTAACCCTATGAAGCTATGTAGCTGTGTCTTGGTTTCCTTATCCAATAGCTTGATTGTAAATAAAAAGCCATCGTCTCTTATCTCCACAAAATATAAGACAGTTGGTATTCTTGTATTCAGAAGGTGTTGCCAGTCATTACTTGCGGCAACATAGATGTTTAAGACTACTTAAATGTTTAATTATTTTCATTAGGGTTGCTAGCGATTTACTCTTTTGTAGAGGAATATAATATATTTATTTTTTTTCATGAAAATAAGGAATGAGACGAGCAGGACGTTCAGCTGATGGTATTTGATACGCCGTGATGATGATTATTGAAAAACACAAAAATTCCTAGTGGCACTAGAACTGCGCTCGTCACCTTGACGCTGTTGGTGCTAGCTAAGGCTACTTATAGCTAGCTAGCCGTGAGAGAAGCAATCAACACTCAAGACGAAGCCTGCAAAGTTGAAAGTCTTGCTTGAATTTACAATTTTACGATTTTTACCTTTGATAGCTTCGAAAGTATTATTTAAAATGATAATAACTAATAATAAGAATAAATAGAGAATAGTGACACGGGGGTGGGTCAGGGATTGGAAATAATACTCCGCTTATAGGAACGAGTCTTTGATTTGCGTTCACTTTTTAATGATTTTCACTTCGCCGGTCTGCCGCTGTTCCTCTTGTGGGCGGCAGTACCATCAACGCGTCACACCGCACCGAACACTAAGTCTCTTCTATCTTCTTCTTCTTGGAACACTTCCACTTTTCACTACTTCTTCTTTACACTTTCGAGTCAGAACTAGAACTGCCGTAGGTCACGCTTAGTACGGCTTATATACCCCCGGATCTGTTCTATTTTTAATAAAATGATTCTCCCATTCCATCTTTAAATTTAAATTTGTACTAGAAAATTCTTTTAACTATTTTTATCCTGCTTACACATTTTCCATCCCTTTTTTTCTGTTCGATTTGATCCTGAACTTACTAGAAATTTCCATTAACTTAACAAAACCCAAAAATCTCCATACACTGGTAGGTGTATCGAACCCGGGTCTACAGCGTCTAAAGTAAACATTTTTCCGCTGTGCTACGAGTATTGCTGACGGAGCCGTTGAAATTAACAATGTCTTGAAGTTTGACACTCTCGTCATTTACATTGCAGCGTTGCTACGCAACTCTAGTAATGTAAATAACATCACAGTAACGTATCGCAATTATACAATTTCCAATATTTATCTAATATATTTTTTATTATCATTTAGTTTGCAAAATTATATTGTCTTCTACAAACGGTACAAAAGTATATGTCAGTAAGTTAAGTATATATCAAAGATATGACATATACTTTTGTACCGTTAACACTGATATTAATTGAGAAGGTTTTTTCACGTCATCATGTGATCAATATAAATGTGGTTTAAATATTTTAATTTAACATTTTTTTTTCCAAAGTTACAGCTTAATTCGGTAAGGTCATAAGTGGCAGCTCTTGCCGGTAAGCGCGGTATCTTTATCACGTACCACAAACCGCGCTCGCGACTTGCATATTCCGCGAATCTTATCGTCAACCATTAATTCATTATCATTTAACCGAGTTTCTCTACCTACTGTTCTGCTCAATTTACTTGTTATTCTTGTTCCTTATGCCATTAATAATCAGAGAAGCTAAAACGCAAATATAATGAAATATAACGATACAATCTTTTCGCTGTGGTAATTTACAAAATTCTATTAAAACCTGCGAGATTGTTAACTTCTTAACACGTGGTCATTTTTATTTTATTTCAGAGGAAGTGAACAAGCAAGTGATGAAGATACCTCGCTTTCTGTAGAAGTATATAATATAATGTATAAAAGAGATGCTTCTTCTTCATGACACTCTTGGCAGAGCGGTCGTGGTCATCACGAAGTGACATCTGTTGGGGTTATCTGATTCACCCCACGAACATTCGCCACTTTTCCCTGCTGGCCGACAGCCTGGTACAGTCGTTCAATGGAACGCCCATAGCAGACTTAATTTGGTCGGTCCATCGCATGGGCCCTCTGGTGCCCTCCATTTTGCCCTGTTAAGGCACTCGATGGCTTCACTCTCGCGGCGGGAGACGTGTCCGATGAACTTAAGTATGCGACTCTGTACCAACACTGCAAGGCGTTGTTTTATGCCAAGTTCTTGAAGAATGAGGACCTTGGTGCGAAACTCGGTCCATGAAACTCCCAGCATTCTCCTCCAGCACCACATCTCCAGAGCATCAATTTTCTTTTTCTCGACTTATCACAAAGTCCGCGTCTCACATTACAGCATACAAAAATATGGTGTATGTATAAATGTTTGGATGAGCCGGATTTTCGTAGCTTTTGTTATGTTTCTGTTCTTCCATATTTTCTTCAATTTTTCAATCGCATTTCTTGCTATTGCTGAAGCAAGATAGGTGGTGAAAACAATCATAAACTCTAGACTTCGCTTACCATCAGATGAACTCTTTTTGCCTCTTTTGTACAACATTTGATATCCATACATATAGAACACAATATATATTATAGTACGCAAAATATGTGACGTCATCGTGCATCGCATATAAATCGCAATGATATCGCAAACGGAATCAGCTTCGCAGCGTCGCCTCCTATCTGCTCAAGTTTACCAATAAATACGACAAATCTACATAATACCCGCGCGCTCGTCTCGGGTTACGGAACATTTTTGTCTACATATCGCGGAAGTTACATGGATGTGGTAATAAAGGAGACGTCACAAATAAAAAAAAATGTATCAATAAAATCCTACTCACCCAATTTATATTTCACTAGAACGACAACATATGTTATAATAAACATAGTTCATATATGTAAATAATCCATAAAATATTTTTATGAAATAGGGAGGCGGACGTATAAAACCCACAGTTTGCACACAGACAGATCTATTGGAGCTATGTTTCAACAGAATTCAATGTATAATTTAATCGGTAAGAAATTCGTCATAAACAGCCATATATATAGATTATTAGTGTTTGTAAAACAATAATAATGTAAATATTAATGATACGTTAAATATGTTAAATAGGACTTGAGAAATACACAGATAATGCAGTCCAGTCTTGGCAATTTATATGAAATAAGATTTAATGAAAATAAGGGAAGAGACGAGCAGTACGTTTAGCTGATGGTAATTGATACGCACTGCCCATTACATAAATTGCCACACAAGATTATTGAATAACCCAAAAAAAATCTGAGTGGCACTACCAGAGCTGCCTCGTCACCTTGAGACAGGACAAAATGTTAAGTCTCATTTGCCCAGTAATTTCACTAGCTACGGCGCCGATCGCTTTATTTTAAAAATATGTATAAGTAAACTCTGTGAAATTAGCATGCATTTTTGATTGACGTTGACCAGGAATCTTTTGATTTTATGTCAATAAAGTATTTTTGACTTTATCATTAACACTAATACTTTTTGGCCCTTTGGTACAAATGTAATTAAAAAATAATTTTCAAGACATAGTAATAGATATGCCATATCCAAATTTACCCTAGTATAGCGCTCCATGGAAACAGTAGGTTGTGCTATGAACATAAGAGCTCGGGAGCTTCCTGCCGGCGTCATGCTTCAACAACTGTTTGTTTGTGTGTACCAGTGTATGACTGTACGGAACACTTGAAACTTTCACAACATTATATAAAACTATATGAATTTCCGGTAACAAGATTGTGTATGAAGGGTATCAACGTGCTTTATAACAATATTTTATAGTCAATAGTTGGGTGACCGAGGTTGGCTTAAAGTATTAATTTTGATATTGTAGATATAAGGACAGATTCACCATCGTATTGGATCACTGCAACCTCTCGAAGATGCACAGCTTAAATTTTCACAATTATACTTCATGGGCAACATGGAGGAATAACTTGATCGATGTCAAGAGATCAATACAGCAATGATAATAGCAATTCTTCAAGATCTGCAGCAACTACTTCATGAACATTTTGCATGTCGAGTTAGCCCGCAAATCTTTCCTTTCCGATCCGTCTCGCATTCGCCCTGACCATTCAAATCTAAAGGCCAATCCTTGAAAGTTAGTGGTATGAATCAAGACAATCCATTTCCAAAGTTCAATATATATGTAAGAGATTTCCACGTATATAGTCACTCATCACGATATCTCTGGAACCACTAGAGCTAAAGACTTGAAATTTGGTAGGAATATTCTTTTCACCGAGTAGAGGTCAGCTAAGACGGGATTTTCCAAAATTCCATCCGCAAGAGTTTTTTTTTATTATGAACAGATCAACGTCTGTCGGGTCAGCTAGTAATAATATAAAATTGAATTTTCAACCAAAATTTTTGAACGATGCGAGACTTGAACGTTCGTCTCCTTCAACCTTGTGGCTCCTGATACATGATCTACTTTACAGTTGACCAACCCCAATAATTGCATATAAGGAAATTGATTTGAGATGTCGCTTTTTCAAATCTAAGCAATTTCTTATTTTTAAATGAAATCCCTCACTTCTGGAATTAATTAGATTTTATTTGTAAATAAATTTATGAACGATGCGGGACTCGAATCCGCGACCTCTTGGGTTTCGTCCGAGCGCTCTTCCAGCTGAGCCAACTGTTCGAGCGACGGTATGGTTACTCTTAGGTTGTGTCCCCATTAATTTAATGAATTCCTGAATTTAGGGATGTCACTTTCAGATTAGCAAATAATAATATATTCATTTAAATTAACTAATATAGGACAGAAAGGTGGTATGAAAGGGTTAATGCAAGTAGAAAAATCCAGTTAGGTCGTGACAACGAGTTAATGAAGTATGTAATTGTAGGGCACCGTAGGCCATTGTAAATACAATAAGTCGTCCATAGAATTGTTATTCCAACCCACAGCCCAAACTCATTACATAAAAAATCCTGGACATTTAAACAGAAGAGTACATAGACATCACATGAAAGTAGAACGCTACTCAATATGCCAAGAGGTCCGCCGACCCACCAATATGGATATTACATATTTTATACCAAGCCATTATATTTACGTTCCTCATGTCGACATAAACACCGATGTAATAATCTGGATAAGATTCTCCTTTGCCAAAAAATAAAAAAAATATGTGTGCAGTTCATACGTAGTAATAGTGAAACCAAAAATGATGAAGAATTTTAGTATAAAAATGATGAAAAATGTCTACAAACGTATAATATGTACACGTCTATAAGACGCCACGGTTGTTGTGATGGCTTTTCTCAAGCTTTGTACGACGCATGCGCGCACACACACGTACAACTCTGTGGCCCAAGCAAACTGTGGGAGTTTGCCTTTGTAAGCACGAGTGGAGGGGGTACGAAGCAGAGAACAAAGAGAACCACGAACACCAACGAATAATAACAACAAGGAGTCAGCACTTGTATATTAATTTTACGATGTGCATTGTGCATGAACCTCTAAACTGCATATGAGGTCCTGGTACATGTTGCTATAATAGGATGACACATGATTCCAACCGCTATGGAGCACATCACTATCACCGCTATCATATTTATGTTCTCCTGGTGTCTATTTAATAATACGTCGTGCGCATGACGTCGATGAATATATTATGTCATACATAATAATCTCTTCCTCAACTATGATCGCCTTCATGTTAATGCTTCCTATTTCATTTTCTGGGAGAAAAATGTTAAATCTTATGAATATGTGTCTATCTCATTCTCTCACCGGCTGAATCCAACACAGTTACCTGTTTGTGTCTCTATCATCTCGCCCTTTTCGTTTCATCAAGTTTCAAATTACAACCATTCTTAAGAAATTTTACTTCAATAATTTTATTAAATTCCAATTCTTCAAAAGCAACACTTCACTTACTAATGTTATAAGGAAGTTCTTTGTATTTCTGCTTTTCATCATGACCACTCTTTAAAGATATTCTCTCAATTTCAGGTCATCTTTGGGAGAGGGTCGATTATACTTTTATTTTATGGGAGAGTTGGACAATCTGGCATTTCTTCCCACAAGCACACAGCCGGTCCGATAGTCGAGTCTCTCTAAGAGACGCCCCGCGACTGTTGTTACGTAGTATCTGTGGACTCCACGGTCCACGTCCTATGTTGGTGTAAAAGCCTTTAGGGCT
The DNA here is from genome assembly GCF_905404315.1 of Leptidea sinapis. Taxonomy (NCBI): domain Eukaryota; kingdom Metazoa; phylum Arthropoda; class Insecta; order Lepidoptera; family Pieridae; genus Leptidea; species Leptidea sinapis. Next base: position 6,461,449 of record NC_066292.1, on the reverse strand, counting down.
AACAGCATAGAGGAGCATAATCGCTATTAGGCTAACAGCATAATCCAACACATGGGCCCCGTTTCGGGGTCTTCAATACGTAAATGTATTTTCCTCCTCCCAAAAAAAACAATCAGGCATATATACGGATCATTTGTTGGTATCCTATCAAAGCAACCACACACCAGATGAATCTCAAGATCGTTGCTGAACTTATAATAAATAAATAAATAAATTGAAAAACTGAAAACACGTGGAAACGGAGGGCTCCTTGGCGAGAGTACATGGTTCTACCTATTACACCCATGCTTTTTAAGCCTACCGTACCATTTAAATAAAACACTTTTAAGGGATTAAAACGATCAAATAATTGTAATTAATTAATTGTGAATTAATTATATGTAATTGCAGTGTTTTTACGTTACATTTTTGCTTAAAAGTTACATTTTTATTTTAGTTAATTCGACGTTTCAAGACCTTTCCAGATCTCGTTTTCAGGTGGACTGCATATGAAATGAGTCAAAGATATTTGTCATAGTTGTCATTATGAAGCTTAGCGCCATTTATTGCCTCGGAGGTGGTATTCGCTATAGACAGATGGTTTTTGGCAAAATTTACTAACAATATCCTCCTATTTTTCAAAATGTAGTTGTGGGTTTCAATTTAGAGATTATGGGATCCCAGGTGTTAGATAATTTAAGACCGTCTTCTCTATTGAAATTTCGGTGTTTTTTAATTTCAATGACTTCACGTACCAAACTTGAGAGAAATCTATTCTCCTTAACCAAAACTTTGGTTCACATAGAGCTGACTTAGAGTGACGTTTGTGTTTGATATCCGCAATGTGTTATCAGTATCTAAGTCGGCTTGAGATATTGCGTAAGGTTTGCCCAATGTAAGACAGGCCACAGTCGCAATCCAGTTAATAGACACCCGCGTCTTACAGTGAAATATTACACTTTACTGGCTACTTTACTACCCTACCTACTTAACGCCTCCTCCAGACGGGTGCACAGAATCAGTTCGAATCACTTAACGTCGTGTAATGTGCCATGGCTGCTTGATTTTTTAGGGTTCTATACCGTTGCATTGCATAAAGGATATGATTTTACCGAAGAATTTTACCAGATACCTTTCTACCGAGCTCAAGAATCGTAGAACCCACCAAGAACTCAATCGTGATGTGTGGCGTTCATCCATCTTTAAGAACCATCTCAATTTACTTTTTATAAGTGATATTATACCCTATTTTGAATAAAAAAATATTTGAATTTGAATAAAAAATTGTTTTCGCGTAAACTGCGGATTGAAAATCTTCAAGTTATACATGTGACTTCATATTTCTCTTGTGACTTCTGTGTTACGATGATTTATTTATCCCTCTGTTAGTTAATTTGTTAGTTATTTCAAGTCGAAAGGGTTTAAGAATGAAATAATAAAAAAAAAATTGTGCAAAATTATTATTAAATTACTTTAATAACAATTTTACATTTTATGTTGTAAAATGTAAAATTGTTCCTTCTAGGACTGCATGTATCTGTGATGTTTTGTTTTTACTTAGCCAGTAGCGGTAAGGTAATAGGTAGGCGGGTACAGGACGAACATCTCATTTTACCCCTGAATATGGTAATAGCATATTTTAGCCTATTTTCAAAATATACTTTGCTGTAGTAATAAACGAATATCATAAAAAATGTGCCGTGCAGCGGAAAGTAAAAAAAAAATATTGTTTTTGATAGCATCTGAGACTTTTGTATTGGCCTTGAATAATAATTCCTTCCAATAGGTCGCCCTTGATGTTTTAAGTTTCCTTTCGAATCGGGTGAGTGCTCAAAAAATAATGTATTTCTTTCATATGTTTGATTTAAACAACCTCCAATTTGATAGAATTAGATTACATTTTAATCAGTACCATTGATTCGTTAAGGTGCTTATAAGAATAAATAAAAATTAACACTTGCTGGATAAAATGCATAAAAAAGGCATTCAGTTTCTCAAAATTGATTCCTTCGCTGTAATTACTAACATGACCATCGCTTCGGAAACAAATGGTGCTCTGAGAGAGAAGAAATGGGGCAAGAAACTTATCCAGGTGCATGAAATCATATCAATATAGAAATATAAATTAATTATCAATTACATGAAAATCAAAATCTGTGTTAAATAAGACACAAAAAACAAACAATGAAGCAATTTACAAATTAAGCAGCGGATTTATCCAGTTCAAGAAATTACATGACAAAAAACTATATCAAACTTTGCTTCATAAAGAGCTTCCCATACATAAACATAAAAACTGGAAATATCGCATTGAAAAATAGTTTTAGTAAAACACTGCCCTTAAATAAATTGCGCTTTCGGTGAGTTAAATAAAAATGATAAACTTATATTCCGCGTGTCTGTATTCGACGCTCACAAGAATATGCTCTTAAAGTTATTATACGTTAAGTAATCACTTAAGGACTATAATGTATTGGACAAGTTTAGCATATTTATCCCAGACCGTATAAGTATTGGGAGTTCAGACTTGGAAATATAATAGACAGACCGAAGGACCGAATAAGTGTATTTCATTGATTCAAGGCATGGTCTTGTTTATTTCTTTTACGATAAACTTAAATAGTTCATTGATCCTTTTATTTAACACGCTATCGACAAAATGTATTTAAAAAAAATATTTTGTTAGTATAATATATTATAATACTTATCAGTCGTCACGCCAGCATTAATGAAGTCATCCGCAGGGCATTTCCGCTCTTAATATACCAGCTGTTTTAGAGCCAAATGGTATTACCCGCCGCGATGGCAAGCGTCCTGACGCTGGTGGCTTGGGCACGGGGAAGGGCGCTAGTGTGGGACGCTACTTGCGTCGACACTCTGGCTTCTTCTCATGTCCAAGTTACGTCAGTTGAAGCTGGAGCTGCTGCTTCCACTGCCGAAGACAGCATGCGTCGCAAACATGTTGGTCTCAATGAGTTATACATCTTTGTGCCGTTTGATGTCGAGACACTTGGCCCGTGGGGCCCAGAGGCGCGAAGAATGTTCAAAATACTATCTTCGCGCCTCAATAAGGCTACTGGAAACCCAAGCGCTGGCAGCTATTTCGGTCAACGGATCAGCCTTGCTATCCAACGCGGTAATGCTGCCAGTATTCTTGGTACGCTTCCACGTAATGATAGTTTTAATTTTATGTAGTCGTAGTATTGTAAATATAGTTATAAGATTTGTTTTGTTTGAATAATAAATATTATAATACTTCGTATCTTAAATATTATAAAATCATTGTGGTTTTTCTTCACCAGCCTATTCATACAATGGTAAAAGTGTCCGCCCATGTGTGTCAGGGGTTGCAGCAAGTAATAAATGGTTCCTAGGTTAATTATTATTCCCCAAACATGTTTGTTGTATAAATAAACTTTCACAAGACAAATATTGCTATTGTAAGTAATTGACAAGTCTGATCACGTATTCAGAACTAAACCAAATAAAGAACAAATATCAAATACCGAATATCAAAATCATTAAATTTGATTCATGGAAATTATTGTCTTCCTTTAATAAACACCTTCCAGAAAATAAACTAATATATGCAATTATATTAATTTGGCTTATAAATAAGCAATATCCGGCCGACCGAGCCTTGCTCGGATTTTTAAGAATGTACAAAACTTGAACAAAAAAAAAAAAACTAATAGGACATCTGGATTCGAGCCCGGTCTTCTGCTTTCCGGATCACCCAATGCTATCTGAGCTATTATAGTGTTGTACTGTTAAAACTACATTTTTTAAAATTGAAACCTAGCGAGATCGATTTCTAGCCACCGAAACTACCTGTATACTAAATATCATTAAAAACTTTGGAGCCGTTTCCGAGATTCAGATTATACATATAATATATGTATACAATAATTTCTCGTTTAAAGATATATGATATGCATAAACTGCATCTATAAGTTTTATTTGAATAAGATCTCTATAAGGGAAAGAACACACAGATAGATACTGTGGTTGTGTTTTACACTGTAGGTATACTTAGTATAATGTTATTTTCATTCGACTTCACCGTCTCTAAAGGTTTAGTTCTTTTCAATCCTTTAACTATATTTGTGTTGACGAGTATCTGGATAGCCAACGATTTAACGTAGGTACCTATTCCTATAATTGATACGTCTGCGTCAGCTTTATAATTTTTTTTATGGAAATGGAGGACAAACGACCGTACGGGTCATCTGGTGTCAAGTGATCACCGCCGCCCACATTCTCTTGCAACACCAGAGGAATTACAGGAGCGTTGTCGGCCTTTAAGGAGGGTGTACGCGCTTTTTTTAAGGTATCCATGTCGTATTGTCCCGGAATGACTGCACAAGGAAGTACATTCCACAGTTTTGTAGTACGTGGAGGAAAACGCCTTGAAAACCACACTGTGGAGGACCGCCACATATTCAGATGATGGGGATGATATCGTTACTTGTGGCGTGTCGTGCGAAGGTGGAATTTGGCGGCAGGAATCAGGTGAAACAGCTCTTCGGAACCCTCCCCGTGATAAATGCAGAAGAAGACACACAATGAAGCAATGTCTCTACGCAACGCCAAGTGATCCAGCCGTTCACAGAGCACTGAGTCCCCGACAATTCGAGATGCTCTACGTTGCCTCGCGGTCAAATGGATAGAGCTGATACTGGGATGCGCCAGACCAGAGTTATGTAGCCAGACCTGCGTGCTTCGTAGTGGTTTGTAATGTCGTGATTACTTTCGTAGTGGGTATTTACAAAAATACCTCAGACCACCGTATTCTGTTAATATTGTAACCCCAGTGTTTAATCGTGAAATTAACCTAATCGTTAGTGTATCAGTAATGTTAAGTGTACACCGACCTTTAAGAAAGAAACCCCATAACCGTCAGATGTGTATAAGATTAAAAAGAAACTTCCGCCATAGTAAAGATCCTCCGCCCATGATTAAGACAGAAGACTGAAGTATGTTGGTGCAATACTGTTCCCTAAAAACGTGTAGTGTCCTTCTGTGCCGTGCAATACTGTTCTTTCTTTTCAGCCACGGTCCACAGTTTTAGCACAAAAACGACTCTCGTGTTTTCGATTATGAAAGCGATGAATATCATTTTGAACAACTTCACATAAATAGGTCTCAATGTTGTCCGATGACAATTCAAACAGATATCGTCTTAGTTAGTTGGTACAGCATTAATCTGCCATACTCAGCACGATAATAGCTATAATTTAGAGGGTACTGTCATATAAACTATGTTTAGTTTAGTGTACATATTTCATACACCGCCGTTGTTATATCTGTGAGTAGGTTTGTTCGAAAATACGTGGATTAATTATTAATAGCTTTATGGATATAATTGGTTTTTATTGTTCAAGCCGTTCTACGTCATTAAATCCCTATGAGTATTATAAATGTGTATGTAAGTTTGTTTGTTACACTTTGACGCCGGAGCTACTAAACCGATTTTGATGAATTTTGGTACATCGATAGAATAAAGCTATAAATAAATATCTTATCCCGGAAAAATACATGGTTCCCGCGGGATTTGTGAAAAACTGAAATTCATTTCGATGAGCCACAACTATTGGCTCGCATAACGTTTGGTTCGCCATAGCAATCTTCCTCAACGGTTGGGAACGGGAGCGAAAACGGGAACCGGAACTGGGATAGGTAAATATGTGATAATCTTCAATACCAAACTAGCTCATTATTTTTAAAAACCCTTTATCTACGCGGACGAAGTCGCGGGTGTCAGCTAGTACTAAATAAAATAATAAGGCGAATAAGAAAAAATAGAGAAAGGGACAGATAATGTGTTGAAGAGAGAAAAGTCGGCCTTCAGACAAATATTTAATATATTACAAAACTAACTTGAATTTATTATTAAAACAAAACAAATCTTATAACTATATTTACAATTCTACGATTACATAAAATTAAAACTATCATTACGTGGAAGCGTACCAAGAATACTGGCAGCATTACAAAACTATATAGAATACAATTACATAATATATCTTATTAGAACTGAATCAGATATAAATGGAAAAGGCTGATGTTTAATAATTTTATCTACACCGATGCTTAAAATCCTCTATTAAAGATTCTAAAACAGCTTATTGCTAAAATTAAAACACCCAATGTACTTAATAACCATTACATTTTCCAAACGAGTGTTGTGATGAAATTCAGTACAACATTAAATTATCATCCGTTTTCCTAATAACACTCGTTTGGATGATATTATGGTTACTAGGACTGGCTTTTTTAATGTTAGCAGTAATCTAACTGTTTCAGAATCATTTATAGTGGTTATATATAGATTTATATTATGGGTGTAGATAAAGTCTTGTATGCAACTGTTGATAATTTGGTATTAAAACACTCATGTGATACGATTATCACTAGCGGCACCACATCATCACACCCACATTCGTGTTTTAATTCCTCTTATTACAAAACAGTTGCATATAAATATAATGTAAATAACTATTACGATCCCACGTGTGACAGAAGGGTTTACACAAACAGGATCTAGGTGTAATACCCTTTTGATTTCATGTGAATTCACGAAATAAAGTGTAACGAAAATATTTATGGATACAGTTAAAGGAATCAGCATCATTATAAACTTGTATACGATTAAATAAAAGAAGATCTAATTCTCATTTTATATCAAATTGAAATTAAATCTAAAATATTCATTATTGAATAGTTTTGAGACAACATTCCACCTTCGCACGACACGCTACAAGTTAGGGTATCATCCTCACCATCTGGATGTGTGGCGGTCCTCCACAGTGCGCTTTTCAAGGAGCTTTCTTCCACGTACTACAAAGCTGTGGAATGAACTTCCTTGTGCGGTGTTTCCGGGACGATACGACATGGGAACCTTCAAAAAAAGCGCGTAAACCTTCCTTAAAGGCCGGTAACGCTCCTGTGATTCCTCTGGTGTTGAAAGAGATTGTGGGTGGCGGTGATCACTTAACAACAGGTGACCCGTACGCTCGTTTGTCCTCCTATTCCATAAAAAAAAACATTTAAATAAAATAAAAGTTTAAATATTAATATTTTAAATATATTTATAAAAGTTGCTTTTTACAATAAAATCTGTTTTTTATGTTATTTTGTGTATTTGAACTTATTGAAATAAAATTTCCACTCTCGATGAATGTGTGTTTATTAGTTTGTTTTGTCATAAAACGACGATAATTTCGTAGCGAAGAATAATAGACGTGTTCGCGCAATTAATGTTCTCTATCGGATTTTGAAGATTTTTGCAAGTCACTCCATTAAATCTTTCTTATATTTGGCAGATGTGTTGTGTAAGGGTTATTAGTGAATTGGTGCCAATACTATATCGAATTCAATATAAGTGTCTTGAAATAACACAATAAGATATTTTTTCTTCGTTTGAACCGTATGAGCATTTATTTTTCTTAATCTACAAGTAACATCCCCAATTTCATGCAAGCCTTACCTGCGGACTGTAATCTAAGTCTCAGTATTAAGTATGAGTTAGAGTTTTGTCTCTTTTTTGGTTTTAATACATATAATATATTAATTATATCACCCATACGGGTAAAATATTTACCTTTAAGAAGTTAAACTTTTCCGGCCTTACAAATAAACATGGTATAAAGTTATATATAGCTTACATCACTGTCAATACAATGATAATTCTGAAGTTTCCCGAATGTCAAGCAGCCTTGCAATAAGCAAAATGTCTCTTTGTAAACATTTTGCATATTCTTGGTATGTACTCAGGTACAACTTTAAACCAAGTTAATATTTTTTGTTTTACCTATAAAATTTGAGGAGTTACCTGACAGACATCCGAATAGAGAATTTTCTCCTTTTTTGGGGTGGGTTGATAATACAACCTGTCAATAAGCTGTTACTTGTAACAGTTTATAAATTATTATAGACACATTTTCACCTATTTATTTGTATACTGTCACTTGAATGAAGCTTAATAATGCTAAAGCAACCAAAATTTGTCTGGAGTACATAACTCCAGACAAGTTTGGATAACTCATTATTATAAAATTTTTGATATAACCATATTATAACACCTTGATGCAATTATTAGATATTTTAAATAGCTGCGACGGTGATAATATAATTAAAGTTGGACAATGCAATGCTGTCAGCCCTCGCTAAGTCTGACAACAGAGCTATAATGTAATGGATAAGATTTAAACATTAATATTAATATCGAGTTACGAACATTCCTTTTTAAATTTTTTGAGGTGTCCAAGATGCAATGGCCTTTTTAAAGTATGTAAGATATATATATGTATATTATATGTAACGAATAATTTATTATAACAATTGACGAACACGTAGAATGTTTATTTTCTAACATTAGTCTAATCTAACCTTACCTTTCATTGAATTTATATTCCGTTGCATCTATTTGCAACTATATATATAGTTGAAATCTTTTAAATAATTTTATGTTATAATTGCTACTAAAGCAAGTTTATTTTTTAATTTTTTAGAGATTGATATTAAAAAGTTTATATTGTTTAAAATTTGGGTTTGTTTTTTATGTTTTTGTGTCATTTGTGTATTTTTAGAATAATAAGGCTGTAGGCCTTGATTTAATAAGGAGTATTAAATAGCTCTTAGTCAATAAGGTTGTTGTTTTAATATTATAAGAATATTTTTATGGTGTCTATCTTCCAATAATTTCACTTAATATTATTTGTTTGTTCGTTTTATCACTATTGGTATTGTGATTGCTTGATAGACACTCAAGCTCGTTTCGTATGCTTGTCTGCATTTCATGAAAATCGGTTGCAACTTTAATTATCAAAGGGATCTCATGCTTACTACAAATAAATACTAGTTAAAAAGAAACTAAAGAAACTAAAAACTGAAGAAATTAAAATTATCTTCAATTCCTGCCTTTAAGAAGAAAATTAGATAAATGAAAGTTATATAAATTAACAAAAATTATATTTTGCAAATTAAAAAATGGTACATTAATTTAATGTATTGTCATCGGTCATCGATAAATCTACGAAGTTTGAACGAAATCTGGCCGTTTAAAGTGGGTCAAAATCGTGCCCAAATGAGTCGGTTACAAACAATTAACACACACACAGGTGAAGCTAATAAAAAGCGTGTAAAAAGTCAACTGTTAACTAAAACTCTATAGAAAATTAAAACTTCAGTTCGTAGCTCTTGGTACCAATTTGTTAGATTGCTTGTCGGAGAGCGAGCTGTCACATATGGTGACAGGTCTCGACCGGGCGCACTCCCAATATGAACAACTTACAACTACTTTGACATATCCGCTTGCCAACTGGCCACGTCACTACGAGTCCGTATTTTTGCAGTGCTTCACATACTTACAAATGTGATGAGAGAAGCTGGCACGAATGATTCTACAATTTCAAACATTTTAAGAATTTCCGAATGGTGCAGATTCAAATTCAAATTCAAATATTTTAATTCGAAATAGGATGTGACATCACTTATTGAAAGTCAAAAAACTACCACCCATTCCAAAATGAATGCCTCAGACCTGAGAAGAATGGGCGCAACAAACTCAGCGGGCTTTTTTTGTTTCATTGAATAAATATGTTTACAAAGTAATAATGTACAATTAAACTTATTATTTAATAGCCTGAGGGCGGTCACTCCATTCCCAATCTGTGGTATCGTTAAGAAAGTCATTTATGTTATAGTAACCTTTACCACACAAACGTTTTTTAACAATTCTTTTGAATAACGTTATACTTTTGTTTTGAATATTTTCTGGGATCTTGTTGTAAAAGCATATACATCGCCCCACAAAAGACTTACTAACTCGACTTAGCCGAGTAGTAGGCATCATAAGTTTATGTCTGTTCCTGGTGTTAACATTATGGTTATTACACTTTCTGGCAAATTCACTTATGTGCCTATGACGAACACGATATATTACAATATCTATTTAAATTTCCCCCAAATTATATTACTAATAGTGTTAAAATAAACATTATCTATATTTTATTTGTATAAGTTAATAGTCATTACTTTGAAGACATTGTTTACTTATATACTTAGCCTGTAGATTAATTTACCTTCTTACTTTATTAAGTTTCTATTTTTTGGGATTATTTAGTTTTAATATAAGCTCTTTACGCCTGAAACACAGGCTTACCTAGTTCATTCACAGTGTTAACTAGCTTTCAAGTAAGACTTGTATTATTATTCTTATTTTGTAATTTAATAATCTCTTTATAAATAAATTGAAAAGAATACATGGAGGGTGACCAAAAAGAACCCTAAACATCTAAATGTCAATGGAATGTATCACATAAGCCGCAATAGGAAGAGGTAGCACATACAAATTATAGTACTTAATATTAACAGCCTTACAAATAAACTTTGTATAATTTTTTTTTATGGAATTCCTATTCCATAAAAAAAAACAAAAAAAGGACAAACGAGCGTACGGGTCACCTGGTGTTCAGTGATCACCGCCGCCCACACTCTTTTGCTACACAGGAGAAATCACAAGAGCGTTGCCGGCCTTTAAGGAAGGTGTACGCGCTTTTCTTGGAGGTACCCATGTCGTATCGTCCCGGAAACACCGCACAAGGAAGCTCATTCCACAGCTTCGTAGTACGAGAAAGAAAGCTCCTTGAAAACCGCACTGTGGAGGACCGCCACACATCCAGATGGTGGGGATGATATCGTAACTTGTAGCGTGTCGTGCGAAGGTGAAATTCGGCGGCAGGAATCAGGTTGAACAGCTCTTCGGAACACTCCACGTGATAAATGCGGTAGAAGACACACAATGAAGCGACGTCTCTACGCAACGCCAAGTGATCCAGCCGTTCACAGAGCGCTAGGTCCCCGACAATTCGAGCTATAATTATAACTAAGCATAAACAAAGAAAATGCAAAATGTTTACAATTTCGTTGGCAGCACTATCAATACAATGATAATTCTGAAGTTTTCCGATATATATTTCCGAATAAACACGGGAAACGTTATACGTCAGAACAAACCATTCCTAAGCAATATGTGTATTTGTAAACATTTTACATTTTCTTGGTTTATGATTAGTTAAAATTTTATGCCAATTTTATTTGTAAGGCCGTTAAGGTTTAATATTAGGTTTGCATAATAGATTTATTAAATTAACTCTTTATTAAGTTATTTTATACTTTTTTGAATTTCGTTTTTGAAGTACATAGTGTATGTATTGCGGAGTCACCTCTATGTGATTCATGTGGAACAATTGAGGATGTTGAGTACTTATTAAATTTATTATTCAAACAAAACAAATCTTATAACTATATTTACAATACTACGACTACATAAAATTAAAACTATTATTACGTGGAAGCGTACCAAGAATACTGGCAGCATTACCGCGTTGGATAGCAAGGCTGATCCGTTGACCGAAATAGCTGCCAGCGCTTGGGTTTCCAGTAGCCTTATTGAGGCGCGAAGATAGTATTTTGAACATTCTCCGGGCCCCACGCGCCAAGTGTCTCGACACCAAACGGCACAAAGATGTATGACTCACTGAGATACCAACATATTTGCGACGCTTGCTGTCTTCGGCAGTCGAAGCAGCAGCTCCAGCACCAACTGACGTAACTTGGACATGAGAAGAAGTGCACTTATTAAATGAATGTGTCCGATTACAGTCTAGTAGAGACAAAATTGTAGGACTAATGCATTTGAACAGATTTGATACGGGCATGTTTGTAAATATACTTGCCCGTCCTGCATCTAAGGATGCCATAACTCTGTTTGAATCCATAAGTCTTATTTGTTGAACACTGTATAACTTGCTTTTCCTTTTATTAACTTTTTTTTAGTTTGTACAGTTAGGAATTTTGTTTTCCTTTTGTTTTTTGTAATGTACTTAGATTATAATGGAGCTGACATGTACATATAAATAAATACAGAAGAAAAAAACATAGTGTATGTATGAGTTACACCTTAATCATAAGTCCGAGGGAAGTAAAAGTACTTGATAGTTGTAAAAATGAAATATTGATAAAAAGATAAAATAAACTGATTAATTCTAAAATGATATATAAATGAGTTACGCGCGGCGTGATTCATTACCGATGACGAACTGTCTAACGGCCGTTCCCAATATTCAGTCTATCTCTTACTTGAGATAAAAATCATAACTATCGTTGACTTTTCTGTCCCAATAAAATTATCGACGGTAACTCACCTTATCCGTACACGCTGTCTGACAATGGAACGACGAATTTACCAACGATAGAAATTTGTATGGAAATTGCAATTCTCACGTCCCAATATAAGGCGACAAGAATGACTTTTCGGGTATATTGGGACAGCTTCAGATTATTGACAGTAGACGGTAGTATTTTATCTCTATCTGTAGATAGTATCTTGGGAACAAATCAAATCATTTATTAATAACACCATGTTACAAGACAAAAAATAAAAATAGCTAAATTTAAAATTCAAATTATCATTTTAAATAGGTAGGGAAGTCCTACCTCACAATAATACAGTATTATTATATATTGTTATGTATATAAAAAAAAAATATTTTTTTTACGTATTGAATAAGTTTTACCTAGTCAAATAACTGGCATCTTGTAAAACTCCTCAACTGAGTAAGACGTATGTTCGAGAAGCCATTTTCGAAGTTGTGTCTTAAACACCGTTGTGGAAGTTGCATCTTTCTTGATCGAGTTCGGCAGCCTATATACACAGATGGACCCATTATGTATACTGATCTCTCCGATTTACGCAGCTTATGGTCTGGCGTGACCAGTAAAGGTGCGAGATTGTTGCTGCGTAAAGATCTAGATGTATTAACACCTTTCTGTCAGAAGAGGTTTATATTATTATTTATTTATTTATTTAAGGACATCCAGTTACAGTTACACTAAAAGTAATCTTAAAATAAGTAAATGTCTAAATAAAATTGTAAGTGCACTGAATATAGGTGCCACAACATGCAAATCAAGTAACAAAATATATCAAGTACATTAAGTTCCAAACTACATGAACTATTATTATCTACTACATTCAAAAATACTTACTATTAATATAGCTTAAGAATTATAACTAACTTAAATACTATTTAACAATATTCAAAAATTTCCGAACAGCAGTCTTAAATGCAATGGGTGACGTGTTAAATATGTCTACAGATACATCGAGAGAGTTATATGTTTGGCTTAGTCTAGATATAGGAGAGTGTATTTTCAGATTAGTACGAGCTAACGGCAAACGCAAAAGACCCAGGGGTTTATATGGTAATCGGCGAGGAACTCTAAAAGTGAAAGATTCAAGCAATATAGGGCAATCGACAAAACTTCGCAGTACTTTGAACAAGAATACCATATCTGATAATTGACGACGAACTGATAGGTTTTCCACTTTAAAATAATTCAGTCTTTCGACATATAATTTATGGAGTTTGTGTAGACCAACCGAATAAGACAGGTGTCTCAAAAATCTTTTTTGAATTCGCTCAATGCGTAATTGGTGAACCTTATAGACTGGTGACCACACAACACTGCAGTATTCTAAGGTACTCCTCACAAAGGCGTTATAAATAATAATCTTAGTGAGCGGGTTTTTAAAATACTTACAATTTCTTAATATGAAACCAAGAGTTCTAGAAGACTTAGCTACGATTTTGTCAATATGTGGGAGAAATGTCAGTTTATTATCGAAGACTACTCCTAAATCACGAATGCAATTTACCTCTTCCAATGCTGTTCCACAAAAGTGGTACCGGGATTCAATGATGTTATGTTTGCGTGTAAATTTTATATGGTGACATTTCGAGGTATTTAATAACATTCCATTCTCCGAACACCAACTCGACAAACTTGAAAGATCTTTCTGTAGCAGTTCAGTATCCTCAGAGGTTCTAATCACTCGGCAAAGCTTGAGGTCGTCAGCAAAGAGAAAAACTTTGCTATTACTGAACACAGATACTATGTCATTAATGAACACGTTAAATAGCCAAGGGCCTATGTGGGAGCCTTGTGGAACACCTGAGATTGATGTGAATGTATTCGATTTATAGCCTTTCACTACCACGTATTGCTGTCTAGTCGATAAGTAAGAGGCAAACCAATTTAGGGCTGCTCCAAAGATACCATATTTTTCTAGTTTTTTAATTAGTAGTCCGTGGGGCACGGTGTCGAACGCCTTTGAGAAGTCTGTGTATACAGAATCTACTTGGTGGGATGAATCAACCGCGTCGACAAGATACTGAAGGTAGCTGACGAGGTTCGTATTGGAAGATCTTGCTTTAACAAAACCATGCTGTTCTAAACTGAGCGATTGTTTGAAATGTTTTTCTAAGTATGGACATATTAAAGCCTCGAAAATCTTAGCAAACACGGGTAAAATGGAGATGGATCTATAATTCGATACCTCCACATGATTTCCATTCTTGTGTATTGGGACAACTTTAGCAGTTTTCCAAAGGGATGTAAAAATACCTGATGCTAGGGATCTGTTAAATATGAGATAAAGTGGAAGACTTAGGACAGAACAGCAGCTTTTCACAAAATAAGATGGGATACCATCCGGCCCGGGGCCTTTGTAAGAGTCAAGTCTTTTTAAGTATAGAAACAATTTTGATCTAGATATATGCAGGTTACCTAAATTGTTATTATGGTTATTACCAAAAGTTTCGTTACTCGTTGTTAAATTATACCCGGTTGAAGAACTGTAAACTGAGGAAAAATGTAATGCAAAAAGATTACAAATTTGAGTTCCATCTGAAGCAGTAACATCTTTGTATATCATTTTATGAGGGTAATGGTTAGACGTACCACGTTTCTTATTCAAGTAGAACCAGAAATATTTAGGGTTGCTACCGATACTCTCTTCAATATCTTGGATGTATTTGTTGTAGCAAGAGATGGTATATGTTTTGCATCTCTTGTTTAAAATGTTTAATTCTATTTCGTCCAGAGGGTTATGATATTTTCGGAAACGGTGTAGAACTTTTATCTTTTCTTTAGTCACTTTTATCAACGCCTTGGAAAACCAATGCGGATGGGTACTATTCCGAAGTTTTGTCTTTGGTACAAATTCATTTATTACTTTATTTAATATACAATAGAAGCGACCAACCATTTCATCTACATCTCCACTATCCGAAAATTCACTCAACCAATTTACTTTATCAAGTTGGTCGATAATTTTCTGATAATCTGCTTTTAGGAAATTATATCTAACTTCCCCAAAATTAGCCCTAAGTTCCTTATATTTATCATTTAAGTAAACTGATATATCCAGGGGAACATGGTATGGGTCAATTTTAACTAGTGGATTATGTGATGCATTTACTTTGATATTAGGCATATTACTTAAAACAAGGTCTAAAATTTTCAGCTGGTTATTGGTTATATTATTATATTGAAAAAGATTATTAAGAGAAACAAAATCAATTAGGAGATGACCCAACGAGGAACCGTTATTAGTTATTGAATCAGTAGATCCAGGAAGAGGCCAACTAATAGAGCGCAAGTTGAAATCGCCAATGACGCAAACATTATGTATATTTTCGGAAACATGATTAAAATTATCTATGAATTGTTTCAATATATTTAATTTAACTGGAGACGGAATGTACACAGCACAAATATGAATTACGATGTTTTTAGAAAGTTCAACTTTGACCCAGAGATCTTCACATAAGCTCTCCTTGTCCTTTAATCTAGAAGAGCATAGTTTATTTGAGACTGCTATCAAAACTCCTCCACCATCTTAAGCTGAGTGGAAACCGGAACTCTCGCGATCGCGCCTATATAATTTATAACGATTGTCAAATAGTTCGTTGTCGTATACTCCACTGTTTAACCACGTCTCCGTTAGCACTAATACGTCATAATCTAAGCATGCAATATTACAAAGAATATCATGAGTCTTAGTCCGAAGACCTCTAACATTTTGGTAGAATATTTGTAATCGATCGAATTTTATAGCTTAAATCACCAAAAGAGCTTCTAAATGAGGCAACTACTGAATTTTATCTAGGCTACTCTCATCTTTTATATAGATATATTCAGAGGTCTCTGTTTTTCGAGCAAATACTCTACCCTGCTTAACCCATACAAATTTGTAACCCTTCTCCTTGGCCCTGCGACGCGCCTCCGCATGTAATTTTCTATTCACTGGTGATAGATGTTCTCCTACATAAATCGGCACTTTTTCTCCACCCATACCAATGTGACTTGTATTTAGCTTGTCATTTTTGTTGGTGTTTACTTTATTAAATTTAATCACGCTGGCCAACAGCGGGGAGTTGCCAACTTTACGATGATTGCACGAGGCCTACGATCTTGTTTGTTGAATTTAGCGACACGGGTAAAATGATGTACGTCACTTTCTTGGATCCCGCACGAGACAGCCTTCGAGAGCTGGATAACAGTTGTCAAAAGATTTTCACTTTTGTGCTCTGGAACACACTGAATTTCTAAATTGCAGGATCGATTGTTTTGCTCCATGACTTCAAGTCGAGAGGACATTTAATGGATGGTACTCTGTAAAGACGTATTGTGGTTACGTAGATCCTTTAGTTCAACCGCCTGGTTGGCCAATTTCTGCTTCATGGTTTCATGTTCTGCATTCATGAATGTAATACCCTCCTCTATTGATGTTATATCGTTCCTCATACGTTTAAACTCCTCTTCCACCATACTCTTCAAAGACATATGTAGCTCTTTTATAAGGGTGTCCTTCATTAAAGCGAACTCCTCCTTGAATAAAAGCCTTATATCACCCTTATTAATAACAATGTCGTCATCACGGGTTGAAGGTGATGCCATCGAAAATTTTGTATGCTCCGGCGAGCTCCCACTCAGCTCAGTAGGTCTAACAGGCGTATTACTATTATCAATTTTAGGTTTTTTAACCACACATCCCGGGCATTTCCAGCTATTTCTACGCTCCACTTCCATTAAATTGAACCGCTTTTCGGATACATTAGCGCATTCGATATCAAAGTTTAACTTGCAAACGCAACAGTTTAAGTATAGTCTGCTAGTAATCTTAGTCCGGCATCCAGCACAAATGCCAGGGCGTGATGAAGCCATTTTGACGGTACATAAAATACTTACGCCACGCGGTATCTTTCCTAGGTACGGAGGTACGTAGCGAGCCAAGCGGCCCAGCCGCGTTCAACCGACCTTCTCGGCCAAAAGGTTGTAAGCGCCGCGGGATTGGTTGGCGCTTACGCGTACTAGTCACACGTTTAAAAATCCGAATAACAAGATTATTATTTGAGTAATATTACTAATTTAACACTGCTTCTACTTATTAATTTATATTTAGTTACAAACACTGAATAAAATAGAAACTGTGGGTATACTTTTCAGGTCAAACGATGCACTTTAAACCACTAAATTATTTTTTTACTTGAGGAGCTAAGTTAAAATGTTGTTACTTGTCGTCGTCGTTATATCCATATCGTTATACGTGTACAGTGCTATTTGATAAATCAGCTCGCAAGGTAGAGGCATGATTTTAAGTTCTCTAAACAGCTGTCTACAAGAAACATCGTCCGAGACGCTCACAATGGCGCGCACGGCTCGTATCTGCATGACAAAGACTCGCCCAACGTCCGCGGCCCGCGCCCAGAGCTCCGCACTGTAGGCGTCCTAAAATGACCTAATTTAATGCATGTGGCGT
This sequence comes from Leptidea sinapis, assembly GCF_905404315.1. Taxonomy (NCBI): domain Eukaryota; kingdom Metazoa; phylum Arthropoda; class Insecta; order Lepidoptera; family Pieridae; genus Leptidea; species Leptidea sinapis. The sequence continues at coordinate 6,443,799 of NC_066292.1, read as the reverse complement.
AAAAGTGCTGAAATAACAAATGTACGTGCGTTGGCCCGTACAGTGTACACATATCCCTAGTATATGTCATATCATAGTTTATATCTAAGTATGGCATCTACGTTCGATCACCCCAAACAGTTTTGATACTCATACACTCTATCGGCCTTACAAATAAAATTGGCACAATGTAATACCCGAGATTAAACCAAGAATATGTAAAATATTTTTCATTTCTCATACTCGGAAAGTAATGTTGTTTTGATCTGATTATTGGGTGGAAAATGCTGCTTCCCTCCATAGAGAAGGAAAAACTCATACAAATTTATTCCCAACTAAGGGCCGGAATGAACTTTAAAAATAGAACTGCTGTGAAGAGTTTTATGTAAAAAAGAACTAATTAAAAAAAATACTGCGGCCATGTGACTTTCTAAACAGCCAGTGTGAACTTAGGGCAAACTTCTTTGAGCGGAATACCCCGCAACAATTATTACGCGGTAAGTTCCATATTTGAAATTTAAAAAGTCGACATAAATTGGCGGGATACTAATCTGTGCTTAGATAAAAACCTAGTTTTATTTTCCTCATATTCGAAATGAAAAGTAGAGTGTTTAACTCGGGTGAAAGTATCAATTCCTACTCGGACTATAGCCGACCTCGCTGCTCTCCGTCGTCTAAATACCTCGGGAATTGATTCTTTCGACCCCCGGTTAACAATCTACTAAACAAGTTGACATTTTGCTTACGATTTATTTGTACGTATAAATTTTCCCGCGTTTATTTGCAAGGCTTCCCGACATTCAGAAAACTTTAGAATTATCGTTGTATTGACAGTTTTGTCAGCGTTATATTCAATATTTTGCATATTCTTGGTTTATTCTCAAGTATAAATTTATACCAAGTTTATTTGTAAGGCCCTATATGTTTTAGCAGTCTACCTACCATCAATATCTATTCTATTTTTGTGACCAAATCTGCACAAAATCTCACATAATGCGAACTAAAACTGTTAAATGGTATTGTTACATAAAAATGATAAGTAAATCAGTAATCTTAACATTGTAGATTTCCAAATATAACTACTTCCTAATCTACTACAACTACATACCTATTATTTTTCTTTAATTTCACACCGGTCTTCACTAGTACGATATATTTTTATCTTATTTCGTTATTCAATGTACTTGCACATGTGTTAGCTACTTGCACCAGTGGGGGGCACCTTTGCACAGGATGCCGGCTAGATTATGGGTCACCACCACAACGGCGCCTATTTCTGCCGAGAAGCAGTAATGTGTACGCTTTACTGTGTTTCGGTCTGAAGGGCGCCGTAGCTAGTGAAATTACTGGACAAATGAGACTTAACATCTTATGTCTCAAGGTGACGCAATTGTAATGCCACTCAGAATTTTTGGGCTTTTCAAGGATCCGGAGCGGCACTGCATTGTAATGGGCAGGGCGCGCCTCATCCCGTATCTTAAAAGATCTGTATTTTTTTTATGGAATAGGAGGACAAACGAGCGAACGTCACCTGTTGTTAAGTGATCACCGCCGCCCACAATCTCTTGCAACACCACAGGAATTAAAGGAGCGTTGCCGGCCTTTAAGGAAGGTGTACGCACTTTTTTGAAGGTACCCATGTCATATCGTCCCGGAAACACCGCACAAGGAAGTTCATGCCATAGCTTTGTAGTACGTGGAAAAAAGCTCCTTGTAAAGCGCACTGTGGAGGACCGCCACACATCCAGATGGTGGGGATGATATCCTAACTTGTGGCATGTCGTGCGAAGGTGGAATTCGGCGGCAGGAATCAGGTTAAACAGCTCTTCGGAACATTCCCCGTGATAAATGCGGTAGAAGACACACAATGAAGCGACGTCTCTACGCAACGCCAAGTGATCCAGCCGTTCACAGAGCACTGGGTCCCCGACAATTCTAGCTGCTCTGCGTTGCACTGTATGTGTGAAATTTTTAATTTTTCAATAGAATCTAGTCGCCAACACTTGAAATATTCGACTACTGAAGATATCTGTAGGAAGCTTCTATGCACAGGACGCCAGTATCATAGCGGTGCCTTAATCTGTCGTGAAGTAGGAATGTACCAGCGTTACTAATATATGATTTGCTTTGAAGGGCGCCGTAGCTATTAAAATTACTGTGATAATGAGACTTAACATCTTGTGTCTCAAAGTGAGTGTGGGTTTTAGACTGCAGAATCCTGAACGGCATGGTATTGTAATGAGCTTAGTACCGGAGAACCACCAGGTGAACAAACTGCTCGTCTCGTCACTGCTTCTCATTATATAAATCAGTTTGAGTAAAATAATACGATAAGTCGGCCGGTCAACAAAATGTATGGACAGTACAATCTCTGATTGTTTGAATCATTTCCGCACCATTAATAGGTAAATATGACGTAAGCAACGCACAGTGGGGAGTCTGCAATCTGCGCCGAGTGGTGGTAATGAATTGGCTTGCCGATGATTGATGCGCTACCACTATCATCCGCTAATGGCAAGGGAGACTTACGCACTATGCTTAAAATAGTAGCAGTTTATAGTCGTTACGAAACGGTGAAATAATAGGTACTTGCTTTTGAGTTCACTGTTATAAACACTTTCTTCAGTCACTATCAACGAATGCATACTTTTTTTGCCTACTTCACTGGTGCTGACCAGTTTGTGGGTGAGGAAGATTATTCAATACTTGGTGGGTAATCTCATGCTGGAGTTTGTTCGAGGCATCTCTTCCCAAACATTCCTCGTAATGGATAGGACATGGATACCTGCAAAAAAGCGCGTACACCTTCCATAAAAGCCGGCAACGCTCCTGTGATACCTCTGGTGTTGCAAGAGAATGTGGGCGGCGAAGATCACTTAACGCCAGGAGAACTCGTATGCTCGTTAGTCCTCCTATTCCATAAAAAAATGGATCTGGTAGAAAGTACCTAATGAAACTACGTCTCGACGCAACGCCAAAGGAATCAATCATAATAACTAAATTCATGTTAATTAATAATTAACATTGTATTTTTATTATTGATTATTCAAGCGATTAATTGCACATTTACTACTATTTCTACAATATCATTAGTATAGAAGTTAGCGGCGTTTTATTAAAAGCGGCAGTGAAGCGTGCAGGAAGTAAACAAAAATTTTGTACAGAAAGCATTTCATTACATAATGAAATATGATTCAGAACGCGTCCAGACGGAAAAGACGTTTAGCTTTTGATTTCGTTTCGTAGTCAATGTTTAATTCATTGAATTCAACGATATGCTTACAATGACTAATGGCTGCTTTGACGAATTTAAAACAACGGGACTACTCATTGTTTACAAAATTATTCAATCTTTTTAATACCGCTTTAATTATGTAGGATTTTTTTGATACTAGAGTATAATTAAAGAGGGTGGTTGAACTTCATAAAAAGTTCGAACTTAATTCGAATACCAATTTGGTTAAATAAAATTTATATAAATCAAGTTTTTTTTATGGCGTGGGTGATCGCCTCCATCATTATCATCCAACGAAGCGCGAGTAAAGTAAAGTGTAAGTTAAAGAAGCACTTAAGCCGAATACCTCACATTAAAGGCATAAAAAGGCATAAAAGGCATTTATTTTCTCAAAATTGATTCCTTTAGAATTCTTTTTAATGTCATTTCTTATACTACTAGATACTACGACCGCTTCGGAAACAAATGAGAATCTCTGAGAGAGAAGAAGCGGCGCAAGAAACTCTCCCAGCATTCTTTTTTTGCGCTCTTTTCAATAAAAATATACAATATTGTACAGTCGCTATAAAATAATCACAATCTAGTCCCAGGCTGTCCAATCATTTAGATATTCAGCAGTGGAGTAATAGGATTTACGACAGAGCCATTTTTTTATAAAACATTTAAATTTATTTATAGATAATGCCTGAACAGTGGCTGGGACTTTATTGTAGAAGTGTATACATTTACCCTTAAAGCTATTATGTATCTTATGAATTTATATGAAATCTCATCTATATCACAATCTGCCGGATTGGTTTAGCAAAGAGTATCTTTCTCAGGGAAGAGGGAGGAGAAGGGAGGTCCCTTCTTAGGGACTCATCAGTTCCCCCTGTCCCCATCCCTTTAAAAAATAATCAAGAAAACCGCGTTTGTTTAAGACTAAACCATACCATCAACAATGTGTGGTCAATAATACGGAATACACCAAGCAACTCGTCCTTCGTCAACTCGCGTTATCCGAACGAGCGTGACGGCTCTGTCTCATTTAATAGCGTTTTTGGTGTTCAATGGAGTTTTTCCTTTACTTGAATGAATAATCATAATATATCTTGTCGTTTCATTGCTTATCACATATTCAAATATAGTCCTTTTTTTAAAGGATTACGCTTATTCAGTGATTGTAATAGTGAATGCTTTGTAACAAAAGGTATTAATTATTTAAACCGACGTTTCATTTTCTTTTCATAACAACAGTGTTAAAAGATATGGAGACTGCCTGAAAATATTTATCTGAAATAATTCATTATTTTTTACGTGAAATTTCAGCCGTTTTAATCCTATAAAACTACACTAATTAAAAATGTTAAACCAACCAATTACAATATTGATCTCGGTAACATCGTATCTAATTACTGAAGCGGATGAACAATGATAAAACTTCATAAATAGCAATTGTTCGGAAGCCGGGCGGCCACCGAGGGCCGCGGGCGAGAGGAGATTGAAATATTATGTAAATGTTGCAGATTAACATCGCAACTGCTGCTCGACTATGTTGCAGCTAAGGAGGAGTTCACAACTACAACTCTACTGGTAAGATTTTTTAAACGTGTATCTTATACCTGAGGACCATTATCGAATCTTTTATCGTACAGCTATTGAACCTTCCTCTCGGAGTTACTTTGTACGCTATACTTAGACCAGCATTCTCTACAGCGTTAGTTCCGGGGCCGAAATTTTTTTTAAATGAAAAAAAGGGACGAGAAGAGTTGGACGTTCAGCTGATGGTAATTGATACGCCCTGCCCATGCAATGCAGTGCCGCTCAGGAGTCTTGAACGACCCAAAAATTCTGAGCGGCACTACAATTGCACTCATCTCCTTGAGACTTCAGATGTTAAGTCTCGTTTGCCCAGCAATTTCAATAACTACGGCGGCCTTCAGACCGATACACAATTCACTTTATGGCAGAAATAGGCGCCGTTGTGGTACCCATAACCTAGCCTGCATCCTGTAAAGGAGACTCCCTGATTTAATAGCAACCTCGAAAAATTCAAAATATTACAAAAACCAAACTATGATCAATTCGGGTTTTACTGTTTTATTACTAAACAGTTTATTAATCGAAGTTCAAATTTAATTTGGACTTGTTGTGTATTGTATCAAAACATTAAAAAAACTATGTTTTTACAAATTACAACAACAAATCTAGCCTTTATTGCACACGACTGTTACTACACGGATTTCATACTAAAATGAATTGAAGACTATAACATAGAAGCATAGTATCTTACTATAGTTCAAATTCAAATTATTATTAAAAATCTTTATTCCCTCTAAAACTTTCTAAGTTCTTTAGTGCAAGTCAGGATGAAGTACAAAAGTTACAATTGCATTCAAATGAGTATAACAATATTCATTAACAAAATTTAGAACATTAATTCCAACTATCTTTATCATTCAAATAATCTTTTACATTATTATAGGCCTCTATATAGTCTTGAAACTGAATTACAAACTGCAGTCCTCCGGCGGTCGGGCTAAAGATATCATGATAAATTTTATATTGCATTTCTGTTTAATCGGCTCGGGCTGAACTTTTCACATTGTGTTAACACGAACAACGTACCATTTAATATTTATGAGATTGTAAAACGTATCAGAGTGCGGTTTGTTTAATAATATTGTTTTAAAGCGACAATTTGTTCGGAGAGTGAAACCCGACCCGGCGAGACGGGGGTTGTTAGGGCTGTCTCGCTCTTAATGTTTGAAGTATAAGGGAAACGTATTTATTATTACCGTATCTAAAGACAGCTTTTTGTAGTGTTTTTACGGTTCCCCGCCTCAGATACTGTAGAGTTGTTCTACAAAAATCATTTGACAAGTGATAATTTTTTAAACGCTTAGGTACTTGCAAAATAATATAATGATAATTCTAGTGTTATGTTAACTCTTTAAAAACCTACTTGGACATAGATATTTAACTTTTTGGATTAAACTCATGTAAATACCACTTAAATAATGCTTAAGCAACGGATACTAAAAAAATTGCTTGTCTTGGAAAATATTACATTTATAACGACGAAACTTTATAGTCAACTGCCTTGTTCGGCGTTCCAGGTCGAAGCAAAACTGGCGCCATTAAACGATGCACCCTTTCACTATATAAGAATACTTTACGGAATACTCTACGGTCCAGGTTTTTCTTCTGCTGGTGTTGGAAAAGAACATAGAACTTTTTCATTCCAAAAATAAACATCCTGCCAAACAAACGCGCATAAAGATCACCTCGTGATTTCTGCAGTTAATATTTTTAATTTGTATGAGAGCGACAGCCCTAGCGGAGCGGTTAAACGGTAGCGTATAAACCACAAACCAAGTTATCGCGTCTTCTCTAAGCTCCATCTATGATAACTGATATGTATCGTGCTGCTCTCGATAGGGGTGTCGTTAAAATAGATACTCATACTTATTGCAAAAGAATTTTCTTTAAAACAGATAAAATCATAGATTCATTAAGAAAATATATTTAAATGACATTAGGAATCTTTTATTATATTGTTGCCCCAATAGTCTTTCTTAAAAAAGTGATAATAAATTACATGTGATCAAAAGACATAAATGGAATTTATTTCCTTAATATCGATTCCCTTAGAATTCTTTTTGATGTCAATTAAATATCGCCACTGCTTCGTAAGCAAATGGCGCTCTGAGAGAGGAGAAACGGCAAAGTTGGGTTGACAACGCAAATCTTCGATAGTAAAATAATTCGTTATGAAACTTCAGACAGGAAGACAGACAAGCAGTATAAAAAAAAGTAACTGTATCTTTTCTATTGTTATGTTTAAGGTGCAAATACTTATGTATTGTTAAAATAAAATAGTATAACGTAAAATGTAAATATTAAAAAAATTTAAATTGTTATCTAATTTTAGTTGTTAAATGTAACAGAAAAAACATTAAACGTATTTTATTGGCAATCGTCAGTAGTTAATATTTCGATATAGCTTTATTTATATATGCTATATGAAAACTGGTATATACCTAAAAAATTAAATAAAACGAAACACATCACTTTCGGTATGAAAACAAAAAAGGTAATAAAACAATCGGATATCTGCATAACGCGTGGTCGGCCACACGCTCAAACCATTCTGTATTATTTCCGATCTCAAATATTAACAGGTGAACGTTTAAGGGAAAGCTTAGCCTATCAATTAAATCAAAGTTACGTAACCCGAGGCTTTGCGAATTTTTTGATCAGGAGTTTATCTCTTTCCTTATTTCACGTGTGATATGGTCAGGGATTGGAAATAATACTCCGCTTATAGGAACTAGTCTTTATTTGCGTTCACTTTTTTTTCGAACTTGCACTACGCCGGTCTGCCGCCGTTCCTCTTGTGGGCGGCGGTACCTTCAACGCGTCACACCGCACCAAACACTAAGTCTCTTCTATCTTCTTATTCTTGGAACACTTCCACTTTTCACTATTTCTTCTTTTCTTCTGCTACTTCTTCTTTACACTTTCGAGTCAGAACTATATGACTTGGAAACGGGTGATTGAAGTTATATTTAGTGTGTACCTTTTTAACTTCGATTCTTCTGATCGTACCTAATGAATGAAACTTAGAATAAAGAGCGAAGAAATAATCTTTATTGAAAGAATTATTATAATTATTGAAAAGAAATCTTCTTTATGATTTCGTTGTGATTTGAAAGACAAATGACACAAACACAAGTTCATAAGATTTAACGTTGGAGAAAATGAGATCGGAAGCATTATACAGTGTTTTGTTACCAGGCGATCATAGTTGAAAAAGAGATCTCGAGACATTAATATATTCTGACTTCACGTGCACTACATTACTGCTTCACGGCGCCTATTTCTGCCGTGAAGCTCAGAGTTTTTGGGTTTTAAAAATCCTGAGGGGCACTGCATTGTAATGGATAGGACTTATCAATTACCATCAGTTGAACGTCCCTTACTGACATTTAACCTTACAGTGTTTACCCTTTCTGCCCTGAACCTACAAGGACCTTTAAATTTCTTGTTGCATATAATAGCGTTACTGCCTCAGATCGAAACTCTGCAAATACCTTATATAAAATTTATGTGAATATTAAAAAAAATTGTAAATGCGATATGTAAAATATTTTTCAATATAAAATTTAATAGCTTGTTTCTTATTAATATTTCGTTGTTAATTCATTAGTGATCGGCTTTCCCTTAAGCGTTTTTCGAACGAATTTTGAATTCGTACAAAGTTTGGCGCTAAGCGATGCCTGTTCAGTGATTCAGCATTTTCGATAAGTTAATGTTCCGATCTAAACGAGTTTCCACAATAGTTTCAAACATTTGTTGAGTTTTTGAATTACAGTGAGTAACTGTAGCTTTATCCAGATATGTGCAGGAGATAGGGTTGTTATGATCATGGGTATTTTAATAGCATGAGCTTGTTTCTCATTATAAATGTAAATCGGTAAGCGAAAGTAATAGTATGCGTCCACAAATCACTATATTACAGATTTTACAATTATAACTTATGTCTTTCAAATATAATATACACTCGTAATTATTTATCAATACTATAACTCTACTCGCCTCACACTTCACATCGCTACACTAGCGCCACCTCTGAGACATCCGCTGCTCACTTCACTTGACATGTTACAAAAAATTTGACAGCGGCGATCATACAAACCATCTACCTATAGCAAATATTATGTGACAAATATTAATTTTTATCTTGAATATATTAACTTTTGTAAGTTTATATGGGGACGGTATTATCCTTTTCTTGCTACTTGTTTTCTGCGTTCGTTTGTAAGTAAAGTCTGATATATATATACATATATTTATATATATATAAATTAATCAACTACCCTCATCTCTGTCCAATGCAGTGACCCATAAAAATATTAAACAAAAACTAAAGGAATATTTCCTAGGTAATCTTTGATCGCATTTGTAATTAATAAGATGGTCATGGGATGCCTGGGAAATGTTTGAAATATCTGTTTTTTGGTTGCTTCGTGTTGAAATAAATATTGGTAATATTATCTGTAGTTGATTTCTTGTAGGTATTAGTATGTAAGTAATGTACTTGTAGCCTTGTAGATATTAATAATTGTATGTAGGTATAGAATTTAATGTTAAGATAATATTTATTTTGTAAAAAACTGAAATAAGGCGTAAACTAAGATAATGCATTGAGGTCAAACCTCTGTGGTTTTTACAATGTATCTTATTTGTTCACATTTTGTAAAATATGTATTTCGATAAAAAAAAAGATACTAAAAATATAACATCTTATGTCTAAAGGTGACGGGCGCAGTTGTAATGCCGCTCAGAATTGCACTGCATTGTAAAGGGAAGGGCGTATCAATTACCATCAGCTGAACGTCTTGCTCGTCTCGTCCCTTATTTTCATAAAAAAATAGATCTCAAGTGAGTACAAATATCAAAACACCTGTAATAACTATAGGATTTTTAAATCAACAAGGAAAAACTTAGAATTAAATTTTATTGATCTCTTCATTCGAACCATGGGACAGAATCAATGAAATGTCACTTAATAAATTTTACAATTTTAATCATAAGTTTTCAACGTTATTTCATATTTGAATTTTGTATAAAACACAATATGCATAATGAATCTGTATTCGTGAGTCATAAGGTTTAATTTTACTTGACAGGGGTATCGAAGGGTTCATTAAGCCTACAAACGTGGGCGGGTCGCTGTGCTTTCAGTAAAGCTCCAATGAATCACTGAACTAAGATGGCGTTTTTGTTTGCGCTATTTCAATTTATAACACTCTTTCATATTAAATAGTTCAGTACAACTATTGTAAATTTGGAAGAGTGTAAAATTTGACAACAGGTAAAGTTTTACGTTGTTAATGTTCTTACTGGTAATGACAATCTAGAGATCAGACATTGTATATTGCCGCCAAATTGACAATATCAGATGAATTAACTAAAGTGAAACACTGAGTTTTTTTTTATGGAATAAGAGGACAAACAAGCGTACGGGTCACCTGGTGTTAAGTGATCACCGCCGCCCACATTCTCTTGCAAAACCAGAGGATTCACAAGAGAGTTGTCGGTCTTTAAGGATAGTGTACGCGCTTTTTTTGAAGGTACCCATGTCGTATCGTCCCGGAAACACCGCACAAGGAAGCTCGTTCCACAGCGTTGTAGTACGAGGAAGAAAGCTCCTTGAAAACCGCACTGTGGAGGACCGCCACACATCCAGATGATGGGAATGATATCCTAATTTGTGGCGTGTCGTGCGAAGGTGGAATGATGAGTATATAAAATTTAGTACCGATATATTGCGGTGAATAATAATTTGCTATTCATTATTTGAGACCACAAATAGAACTCCTGAAATCATGATATAAACCTCCCTGCATCCTTGAGAACAAATGAAGCCTAATTAGTCTAAGCCATAAATATTGTTGCAACCTAAAGGCTTCTTAGTATTAATTTTTGTTTAATTAAAATTTGTAACGTGTTTATTATGGTATGAAACTTCGATAATTTCCCGCCATGTCCCTTCTATTTCGAGGCTAATAATATATCCCAATAATGGTATGGGGCCTTCGGTTACTTTAAAGCTGGCTAACAGTTATATATTTTATTTATTTATTTATAAAGGCTTACCAACTAAATACAATTTATTAACTTATGCACTAAGAATTAAACAAATATAATAAAATAGTTTAAATGTACTTAAATTATAGGTAGGCACAACATTACTATAAGAACTACATGTGATATTTAAAAATCTAAAATCTATAAATTTTGGAGAGCAATATGAATTTGTTTTTTAAAATGAAGAAAGTTTGAAAAGAAGATATCAGTGTTTTCATCTATATTAAAAATACAATTATATAATTGTAACATTAGCTGTAGAGGAGTGTTAAAGCCATAATTACTGTGGTGGAATTTAATGTGCATTGGGGAAAAAGTACTAAGCCGGGCAGAAGGCAGGCACATGTAAACCGATTTGTGATAAAAGCGAAGGACAGTCCATATCATAGCTTAAAAGTTTATGTAAACACAGCAATTGTGAAGCATTTCTACGTATTCGCAGAGACCTCATTTGAAATGTATTTAATCTATTAATTATATATATATATATATAAACAAGCCGACCCGACAGACGTTGTTCTGTACATAATAAATAAAATACTGTTTTTTATGAATATGTCAATAATATTTCATAATATCAAGAATTATTTCGTAAAATATGCTCCGTGTTGTTATAATGAAATTGTTTCACAGCAGAACTGTCAAACCGTGCGTCAATAAATTCTCTCATACAAAATATGTTGATACAAAAGAAATATTGGATATAAAAATAAATATGGCCCAAATCGAAATAAAAACTATCCTGTCTCTCAAGTTGGACCAAACTGCACTCCATGAAGTAATCCCCATTAAAATCCGTTCATTAGTTTAGGAGTCCATCGCGGACAAACAACGTGTCACGTAATTTTTATATATTAAGATTGTACTATCGATAGGTATACCAACACATAATCTGTCGAAGACCACAAAAGATTGAGGCAGCTGAGTGCTGTTGAAGCTAAAAACCGTAAATGCTGTTAAAACCAGAATTCACCGAAAAGCTATAAGGAAATTTTTTTTTTATAGAAATGAAAAAAGGAGGTTAGATAAATCAGACACCGACTAGTCGCGAATCTTTAGAACAATGTCAAAATCAAATAACCTCACTAGGCTTATTATGAATTACAGAATCTACTATAATATGTTCGAAAAAAGTTGAGCTCGTGAGAAGAACAATCTGATTTTGCAAGGGTTTTAATACACAAAAAATATGTGTTTGGAAAATTCTACATCCAATACAATACGAATCGTGTTGACAATCAACTACTTCTCCAATGGAAAGAGAATTCCACCTTCGCACGACACGCCACAAATTAGGATATCATTCCCACCATCTGGATGTGTGGCGGTCCTCCACAGTGCGGTTTTCAAGGAGCTTTCTTCCACATACTACAAAGCTGTGGAATGAGCTTCCTTGTGCGGTGTTTCCGGGACGATACGACATACGACGATACGACGGTACCTTCAAAAAAAGCGCGTACACCTTCCTTAAAGGCCGGCAACGCTCTTGTTATTCCTCTGGTGTTGCAAGAGAATGTGGGTGGCGGTGATCACTTAACACTAGGTGACCCGTACGCTCGTTTGTCCTCCTATTCCATAAAAAAAAATTCCATAGATTCCTGGCGAAACTGCATATTAGTATTGCACATTAATACCAAACGTAGTTGTTTCTAATAGAATTCCCTTTTCTTCTGAGACCTCAATAAATATATATATATATATAAGATTGATTGTCATTTGATTACATTATAAAAAATAAAATTATTTTTATTTGTAACAAAACTCTTGGTCGTCTCTCCTCACGTTTACTATTATGTCATAACTTACTGGATAATTTCTTACTCTCAAGTAATCATTTAGATGATTTTTCCAGAAATTTGGTGTAAATACACTTTTTTAATATACGATCCCCCGTAAAAACTCAAAAATCAGGGTTTCATTTTCGAGTATTTCCACGTCCAAAACACAAACATTCGTAACGAAATTTTGGAAACTGATTATGAAGGAAATACATATTTTGTAATTTCCGCCTTTTGTTGTCCGATTTATATACCAGGCACTGTTTGAAGTAATCTAGCCTTTTAAAAAAAAATATATCATAAAAAGCAAAACAGGGAGACATAGATAGTGAAGATATAAATTCTATTTGAAAATAATATTGATTCTGGATTCGAAACCTAGTTGAAAACAGTCGAGAACCTTTCTATGTAAAATTGCTTCTAATGTTTTCTCTTAATTATATATCTTTGTTTAAAAATAAGTCAAGGATTAATCATTTATTACTTCCTGTTTTAAATCTGTACCCAGTAAATCTTTCTCCTCTTTTTTCTTCAAGTAGTTGATTATTTTAAGTGTGTGAAGGAATAAATAGTTTCAGTTCTCTAAGAAAGAGGATCGTCAGGATAGTCACCGCCTGTTTGTAATATTTATTTATTTATTTATTCATGTATAGGAAACAAACAGTATTATGATACTTAAATATTAACAAATCTTAAAACTTACACTTTCACCAGTGAAGTTTCCAACAATTTATACGACACTTTTAGTTAAAAGGTAAGCAACGGTAAGATAAAAACCACAAAACAAAAGTAATACAAATTAACAAGTAATTACAAGCTATATAAGTTACACAATACTATACACGCCTATTATAAAATACTATAATGAATTAGTTACAAATGAGTTAAGTATTCAGAAAAAAATATAAGAATGGGGTTAAAAAAATCAGTAATTATTTAAATTATCACAAACCAATGATCTGAAAACATTTAACTTTTCATGAAATATGTCAATATGACTGTATACTCTATTATAATATTGTCAATTTTATATAATGATTTTGTAAAATATGTATATGTGCACCGTACATTGGTACATTGGTTCAGGATTCGACAAATGCCCGCGGGTGAAAACTGAACGAACTGCGTGCGGACAACCGTTTCTATTGTTTCCCTGAAATATTGCTAAACTCCAGGTGGCGTCGACCTTTGGTTTGTAAATGTACCTTATAAGAATAAGTATATAATTATTAAAACTTTAATAAAAAGCGTATTTTATTGGATTATAAAGTCGATTATTACAATGATTAAAGACATATGATATTTTTTTTAAAAAACATTACATATTAATTTAAGTCTATATAAATATCTAAACATCTATATATAAAGAGATTCATTCCTGCAGTCAAACTGTCAGAACAGTTTTACAGGGTTTTGCTATTAAATTAATGTTAATAATTAATAAATAATAAAAATTGACAATACACTCTTACCAATTTAATATAAAAAATATGAACAAAATAAAAGCCTCCTTCTCTATATACTTCCATTTTATTCGATCACTTTTTGTTTCGTAGTGTTTTTTCTTCACTTCGTTCCTATATGCTAATATTTAATGTATTTTTTAGAAAGTTGATTAACAAAAATAAATAGATTTTGAGTTACACTTTGAACGTTTACCACTGCCACAGTTAATTTATGTTTTCAGCCCAAATTATTTAACCCTGAAGGAAAATTTAACAAAAGGTTTCAAATTCCTGACTACCGGTAACAGTCATTAATTCATAGCATTGAGTATTGTTTCCTGCGACCATGGCATCAATCATTGCTTTAAAACACTCAGCCCATCTCGCTCGTTCGTATCACATGTGAGAGAGAGCAGAAGATTCACATCCGGTTAGGCCTCAAAAAGCTCTGGCCACGTTATTGTATGAGAGAATATGAACGGTTTGTTTTCATTGCATTATGCTTCAACTTCAAGCTTTAAAATATATTTTCTGAATTGTTTATTCATTTAAATTAAAAATTTAATCATACTGTATGGAAAGTAATATTAAGTAATAATATGATAGAAAAAAATTATTATTTGATTTTTGTACAGCTAAAGGTTTGGTAACAGATCAATGATAAATGGAGTTAAATCCATGATGATATGGTACCCGAGCGATAGAAATATAATCTGAGGATGACAATTTAGAAGATGGTAAGATGAAATATATTTATAGAATATTATAGAAAAAGCGAGAAAAAGAGAAGGAAAGCACCGGATAGATAGAGCATAATAGAAGGAGTTAGAAGAGGCCTTCGTCACTGGACGAGATGAGATGTTTGTAAATGCCTAAAATGAAGACTCTGATAATAATTATTATAATTGTTAGTAGTACTTCAGTAACTAGAATGCTCCATTATAAGCGAGAAATATGAGGCTTATATTAATAATTATTTTTAAAACTAAAGGTCTCTTAACCATTATTGCAATGAATTATATTAGATAACTTTGAATACGACAATGCCTAGCTAACTATAACGTGGCCAGGCTAAACTTGTTTCATCAAATGTTAAAAAAAAAAAAAATTCTAATAAAAATCTCTTTTATTGGGATTTAGAATTTATTTCTAAGATAAAATCAATTTCTTAACTGTTGTTTGAGCAATGTCGTTGAATCAAGGAAACGTTGTTACCAACATTTGAATTCTTAAAAAAATGGTCGTTGTTGCACGGACTATTAAAAAAAAGAAGGACTCCGCGCCGTAATATTAGCAAGTGAGGCACCTTTAAGCTAGTGTGTGTGTGCTAACGAGGGATAACAGTATCACAATTTTTTCTCCCTTAATTAGTCATCATATATGACTTACTTTTAACTCCGATTGTTAAAAAATATCTCGGAGGCGTATATGAGTAAATAGATAAATTACATAATAAAAATGTACTAATGTATGTACTAACTTATATTATTTTTAAAAATAAGAAAAGTTAGTACCTACAAAAAATTTATCCAGGAACTGTAGTTCGTTTGTTTGCCACTGACGGTATATATAAAATAAGTAGATTTTTAGAAAAAACAACTATGTGCATTATGGTTATTTATTTGCAAAGTACATATATAATCTAAGGGTCTTTAATTCTGTTCTTGGCGTATTTGAGGAAATACAGCGTCATTTCGGAAAGATATAATTACATTTCAAACTTTTTAGTTTCTATGTACTGATATTTCTTAATCCTAAATATGTGTGTGTGCGCAAGCCACACACGGTAGAAGTGAAACTTCAAAAAGTTCCTGATTAAAAATACTCATTGAAAAGTATTGAAAAAAAAAACCATGCATTTTAAATGGTGTTATTGAGGTTTAACCACAAAACCAGCTATATATCCAATTATTTGCTATATGTATTGACAAGCTTCGTTATGATCTAGTAAGTGAGACATTATGCCTCCAGTTCTTTGAAGTTATCTAAAATATAAGCGTCACTTTTATTCTTATTTGCATCATCACTCCGTGAAGATAGAGCAGTTGTGTTATTATAAAAGAAAACCTCAAAATGCTGACGTTTTGTAGTGTTTCGTGTTTCAGTCTCCTGATTTCAATGATTTTAGTTCCATTTGGCACAACGATTTCCGAAAGATGTCTTTTAGTTTTTTGACTCCTATTAATAAAATGTACAACACTACCAGCAACATATCCAACTATTAATTTTCTAAGCAATTCTGTGTTCAATGATTATCTAGCCGTTTTATGAGCTCAGCATCACATTCTTGCATTTCTTGAAGAAACATCAAAGATGAAACGGAGTCGTCATCCTCATTGTGGCGATAGGATGGAGTAGTAATTAGGACTATTATGTTGTACCATTATTAGGATAGGCCAAGGGTTCGAGCCCATACAGCCATATTCGTTAATATTCAATAACAACGTCATATTGAAATTTGCTAATAATAATCTAACCTTCAATTTCTTATTCTCAATTATTTGATTTATTTGATTGAAAATTTCAAAATGTTTAAGTGATATTATAAATAGAATATAAAATGGTATTAATAATCATCAATAAATAGGATTAAACGAGAAAATCAAGAACCTGTTAATGACCTGACCTGTAAAAAGTGAAAGTGTTTATTTTCTAGTGAATAATATAAATTTAACATAATATCATTCTTTGTAAAATATATAATATCTATCTTACCAAAATAATATAATTATAACAATTTTTTTCCCTGGGTAGAGAATATGCAAACTTTCCTTAAAAGATGAGGTTATATTATACGCGAGTTCTTAGTTGGCATCACGGCTTTCATTAATGTATCTAAAATGTAAAAAAAATATTCATCTGATAATTATCCCTGAAGTTAATTATTATTAAGTTTTACTTCAACCGCGTGTAAAGAATACACGCACACACTTTTGTTTTGAAAAAGATAAAAATAAAAAACCAAAAACTTTGTTTTTTGATGAAAGGTTTTGTGAAAAAAGTGTAGTTTGTTATAATTCTTTACGTTGCTGATATTTTTATTACCTACAAGTTTGCCATTCGACTTTTCCATTGGACTTGCAGTTTTGCAAACCTTAAACACTCCCCCTTTTTCAATTCCCGACCTAAGATCGCCCGTAATTTATTTTTCCTTTCATTTTTGTTATATTCTCTTCCTTTTCCAATAGGTTTCATCCTACTATTTTTTTTTTTCACTTTTTATCATTTTCAAAGGCTCTATATGTCGTTGTTTACAACTTTTGATTTGTGATCTCTGGTTGCACATGGGTTTCACACATAAAATTTTATAATCCAACATTTTTTGTAAGGAAGAATTGACGAAATGGGCAAGATGTTCATCATGATATCTTTTGCACTAAAGATACATTGCCTTATAAATAACTAAAATGTTAGCTAACTAAATTAATTTTTTTATTTACGCAGGTAACTTAAAGGACATTCGAAAGTAAAAGAAGAAGAGATCCTATGTGGATAAATT
Organism: Leptidea sinapis; assembly: GCF_905404315.1. Classification (NCBI taxonomy): domain Eukaryota; kingdom Metazoa; phylum Arthropoda; class Insecta; order Lepidoptera; family Pieridae; genus Leptidea; species Leptidea sinapis. The sequence continues at coordinate 6,426,228 of NC_066292.1, read as the reverse complement.
ATGTAAATCATGAAATGTTTTTTTTTTATGAGAGGGGGCAAACGGGCCTGAGGCTCACGGGATGGGGAGAGGTGAGGCAACCGCCCATGGACTACCGCAACAACAGGTGTGTCAAGAAATGCGTTGCCGGCCTTGTTGAAATGATGATTCTAAAATACTAATGACAGGAGACTAATGTGAAGCGAGAGGTGTATGTATTAAATGAGAGATGTCAGAAACATTAAACAATTTCCAACGCAGTAGAATGATTAGTTCGAGGTCTCGCGAAGGGGCTACTCGCTGAAACTCATTCAATTCCGTACGCACATATTTACTTTCATGTTTCATCAAACAAAATTTGCCCGCGCGTTTGCCTCGCGATTCGGTTACAGTACTTCTGAGTATAATTGCTTCCTGTTATTAGTCTAAGACTAATCCTGTCGAATGGGTGGCTTAAAATCCTATTTTCAATAAAAATATTTGTTTTTTTAATAAGCACGGGAGGCGCTTATCTCTTTCTACGAGGTAATCTACAAGCCTTGTTTCGCACCTTAACAGCTTCTATAAACAAAAGTATTACGTTATTCAAAAGAATTGTTAAAAAACGTTTGTGTGGTAAAGGTTACTATAACATAAATGACTTTCTTAATGATACCAAGGATTGGGAATGGAGCGACCGCCCTCAGGCTATTAAATAATAAGTTTAATTGTACAATGTTACTTTAATTGTAAAACATATTTTTGATGAAAAAAAAAGCCCGCTGAGTTTGTTGCGCCCATTCTTCTCAGGCCTGAGGCATTCAATTTGGAATGGGTGGTAGTTTTTTGACTTTCAATAAGTGATTTCACATCCTATTTTGAATAAAAATATTGGAATTTGAATATACATTCCACAGATATGCTCAATATTATTTGGCAATGTATAATGAATCCATAAAGAAACTTGACACGAGAGCAAGTGACAAAAAAGGTATTAGTTAAAGTGTCATCAATAGAAAAGAGCTCGTAGTTTTCCATTAATGTCTCGTCTGCTATAAATTTGCGATCACATTATAGTGATGCATGGAGCGATGCCGCGCTAAACTATTATATCTTGTAAAGGGGAAGGCAACTTCAATCGAATGAACAAAAAAAAGTTATTATTTATGTACTCTTTAACTTATTCCATAATATCTCGTATTCTCTGACGATGTTTTGTTATGATTTGACGAGTAATTATCAGTTTTTTTTTATTTTTTATGACAGTAAGCGACATGGTGAGAAGGACGTTCAGCTGATGGTAATTGAGACGCCCAGCCCATAACAATGAAGTGCGGCTCGGGATTTTTGAAAAACCCAATAATTCTGAGCGGTATTACAATTATTGTGCTCATCGCCTTGAGATATGAGATCCTGTCTAAAGAATGCCTGCCACTGGTCAGCTAATCTTATGTAATTGATTAAGATAAATATTAAAATTGGAGTGTAGGTTTATTACATTTGTTTGCAGTTAATTTTAAAGGGGCACAACACAAGATTATCAAATCACTCAAATAGTTTTTATGAACGTCGAACTAAAATATCGTAGTCACATAAAAACAATAGCTTTTCTTACGCATGTTTTGACATACATGCGATGCGACATAAGCCCTTGTATACTTAATTAAGATTTAGTCAATTCGGTAAGTACTCAATAAATGAAAACTTTACTAACTTCTTTCGATTCTAATTTAGACTCTTGTGATTCTTAATAAGTGAGTATAATTGTATTCAAGCCAGTACATAATAAATTTGTTTAAGTAATAAATGATATAAGATGCGAGAGAGGTTGATATTCCCCTTAAATAAGTCTGATATTTGATTTATATTTAATCTGCTGCAATCTCGCGATTGCTCCAATGATAAAGAATCATCTATCGCCATAATTTTTCTCGGCACATATTAGTTGCCACTAATATAATATTGACTGAATACTTTTTAAGCTTGAACATTGTTAGAAATCACTTTAAAAAGTGAGTCTATTATTATGTATTACAATAATGTTTTTTTTCTACTCCTCTACATTTATCTGTCATTTATATTTTTTTATGAAAATAAGGGACGAGACGAGCAGGACGTTCAGCTTATGGTATTTGATGCGCCCTGCACATTACAATGCAGTGTCGCTCAGGATTCTTGTAAAACCCCAAAAATTCTGAGCAGCACTACAACTGCGCTCGTCACCTTGAGGCATACGATGTTAAGTCTCATTTGCCCAGTCGTTTCACAAGCTACGGCGCCCTTCAGAACGAAACACAGTGATGCTTGCACATTACTGCTTCACTTCAGATATAGGCGCCGTTGTGGTACCCATAATCTTGCCGGCATCCTGTGCAAAGGAGCCTCCCACTGACATATACAGCCACGAGCAGTAATATAAGTACATACTTCATTGAATCTTTGAAAAAGTCTAAAAGAAAGGATGGGCGGTAATCACTTTACGGCGGTTGTCAATAACCTATCTATCTTTAGTTTAACTTACTAGAGGTAGACAAATCTGTCCTTACGCTTACTAACATTTCAATAACCAACCGACATACAGCATTGGACTATAGCTATACTGGACATAACTATGGATAGATAAGATCTTGTCATTAACGGCCGTTCCCAATATACTATCTACAGATAGAGTTAAATTACTACCTTGTACTGTCAGTAATTAGCTGTCAATAATGTGAAGCTGTCCCAATATACACGATAAGTCATTATTATAGCCTTATATTGGGACGCTTGAATTGCAATTTCCATACAAACTTCTATCGCTGGTAAGCTATACGTCGTCCCATTGACAGGCAGCGTGTACGGATAAGGTGAGTTACCGTCGATAAGTTTATTGGGACAAAAAATTCAACGATAGTTACGATTTATATCTCAAGTAAGATAGAGACTGAATATTGGGAACGGCCGTATACGGTGACAGCAATGTATCCGTAACTACAGATACGTTATTGAAAATGGCTGTTAAACGTGAGACGAACCGTAAGCATGCATATCCTATTCAATAAATATATATAAAATGCATAAAGATATATTACACTAGCTAACCCGACAGACGTTGTACTGTACATAATAAACAAAATACTGTTTCTTATGTATTTGTCAATAATATTTCATAACATCAAGAATTATTTCGTAACGTATGCTCATTGTGGTTATAAATAAATTGTTTCACAGCAGAACTGTCAACCTGTGCGTCAATAAATTCTCTCACAAAAAATATGTCTATACAAAACAAATATTGGAAATAAAAATAATTATGGGTCCCAAATCGAAATAAAAAAGTATCCTATCTCTCAGGTAGGAGCTAACTGCACTCCATGTAATAAACCCCATTTAAATCCGTTCATTAGTTTAGGAGGCCATCGTCAAACAACGTGTCACGTAATTTATATATATTAAGATTAGAATGTGGCGGCTACTCCATGTTCGTGGTAGACATCTTATTGTTTTATCGAGTGACAATATATTATTGTTATCACTCGCTTTTATGGCGCTCCTCCTTTGACTATTCAAAACAATATTTTGTTTGAAGATAACAACACCGTAGCAGTATTGCGAAAAATATGTTTTGATATAAAGAATGGTAAACATCTTTGATATAAGATTACTACAGACTTATATTATACGGGAATTCTTTAATTTTCCGAGATGAAAAGTACCTAAAATGTTGACCGGGGATGTAAGGTATCATCATGCATATGCTTTGATATTAATCGGTCCAATATTTTCAGAGATTAGCCCGTACAAACAGACAGAGAAACAAAAAATTTCAAAAAAATCGGGACTTGTTCTATTTCTCTTCTTACATCTCTCTGACTCGGTTTTGCGAAATTTGATCTCTACAGATTTATTCTAAGTATAGCTTATATATAGAGTCAATATTGAATTTATTATCATTCCCAATCTGTGGTATCATTAAAAAAGTCATTCATGTTAACAATACCATACAACCTTGCCAGACAAAAGTTTTTTAACAATTCTTTTGATTTTCGTAACACATTCGTTTTGTATATTTTGCTGGGATCATGTTGTGAGAGCAAGACCAGTTTACCAGTGGGAGGTTCCTTTGCACAGGACGCCGGCTAGATTATGGGTACCACAACGGCGGCTATTTCTGCCGTAAAGCAGTAATGTATATACATTGCTGTATTTCGGTCTGAAGGGCGTCGTGAAAGTTAAATTATTGGGCAAATGAGACTTAACATCTTGTCTCAAGGTGACGAGCGCAGTTGTAGTGCCGCTCAGAATTTTTGGATTTTCCATGTATCTTGAGCGGTGCTGTATTGTTATGGGGGCATAACAATGCGTGGGGTTATGCAGGGCGTATCAATTACCACCAGCTGAACGTCTTGCTCGCCTCGTCCGTTATTATCATAAAAAAAGAAGGTTCATAGGATATTTCTGGTGAGGAAAAGTATAAATCCAGATGGTGAGGATGACATCAACGTTGGCTGCAATTCTTGGATTCGCATCAAATCCAGCCATTTGATGTAGTTTTAAGTTTATAAGATTATTTTGTAACAATGCGCAATACGTAATGTTTGTAAGTCACCTTTGAGGTCCAATATAATGAACATTAATTGTAATTCATAGTTAGATGGTGAAGACACAATAGTGCCGAAACAATAGTGGTGCGGGCTTGAGGTCTATTGTACGCACCGCCTACCTCCCGCGGCCGCCGCACGCCGGATGGGTGGTGCGTTAGTTTTGTCAACGGCACCTTATTTATCGCACGAACCATTGTTACTTGAGCGCTACGCACTACCTAATGGTCTACGAATTGCGTAGTTGTTGAACAAACGATACAGATGTAATTTATTGTCTTATGTAATGTGAACTTTTGTTACGAATACGTCGGAAACGGTAAATAATATTCAAAATTAAATTGGCCTATTATGAACGCTAGAGGGCGCAACATCAACCTTAGAGCTGGTTTACACGTACATACATTGACTTTGAGTACGTGAAGGGAGCATTTGCAACACTTCACGACTCTTCTACTTGCGGAGACATAGATAAAATACGTTAGCAATTGTAAACAGATACCAATGTGGTTTATTCCTTCGAAATTAACTACCCATATAAACATTCAATTACTAATTCAGAAACGTTCTTAGGGGGAAAAGGTAAGGTAAACACCCTGATACACAGCACAAGCCGGAAAATTGTGTCCTCTATTGAAATGGCGCGGAATGGTTCATTTTAACCTTGTCCAATTTAACCCGCACAAGACTCAAGTTTGCGCGTTTACCACAAAAAAACCATTGTGTCGTATCACCGCTCCATACATACACACACACATACACGCGAATTTCTTTTATTTTTATTTTGTACTATTATTATATTAGTGTAGGGGAAGAGACTGGAGCTCACGACACAGGGAATCCTAGTGTGAGGCCAGAATACTTGTAAAATTAAAGTTACTTACTTTAAACCAACGTATACTTTGTAACAGATGTTTTTTAAATCTATAATATGGTACTGCTCATCGACAATGCTTCCCTTAAGGCATCGCCTAGTATCGGAATACGGAATCGTAAACTTAAGCAATTGCGAACTGGAAGGCACAGCCAAATTGGCTTCGAAGAAGCTGGGCGTCATAAATAGAGCACGGCAATACTTCAAGCCGGCCCACAACCTAGCGCTCTGCAAGGCACAGGTCCGGCCACATATGGAGTATATGTGGCCGGACCTGTGCCTTGCAGAGCGCTAGGTTGTAGGTATTGCTGTCATCTCCAGTCTGGCACCCCTCAGTGGTCACGCAGTCAAATGGCTCAAGCCATTTGACTGCGTGCAACTCAGAGCTGCCCGAATTGTCGAAGATCCAGTGCTCTGTGAACGGCTAAACCTGGCGTTGCGTAGTGAAATCGCTTCATTGTGTGTCTTCTACCGCATTTATCACGGGGAGTGTTCCGAAGAGCTGTTTGACCTGTTTCCTGCCGCCAAATTCCTCCTTCGCATCCACCATCTGGACGTGTCCTCAATTGCTCTCTTGAGGTATTAAAGGAACACTCTTCCACGCATATTTTCTGAAGTAATATTAATACACAAATGTATAAATAATACTATAGAAAATTCAGAATAAAAAAACTCTCAAAGACTCTAGGTACTGGGCAAAGAAAACATTCCAACGTAACAATTCATTACAGAATACATTTTATCGTTTATTCAACAAAACGGAACGCGAAAGTTCCGCGTGTATTTAGCATATGAATTAAATACAATGAAATATGGTTCAAATTAATATGGCAGTGTCGCCGCTTTGGGTATTAAATGTTTTGTTCTGCTTGGCTCTACACTGTCTCTCTTGTTTCAATATTTTGTTTATTACATTCGATTTGCTTAAAAACAAGGTGTAGAATATAAAAAAAACAGTAACATAAATAGACCTAGAGTGTAGGTATGTTAAATGTGCCGATGATAATTTCAAATCTTTGTCATTTTATTAAATCTAACTTCTTTCAATATCTTATATCAAATGAATCCAAGTTTTTATTTGTTTCACCACATAATAAAAGTTAACAAAAAAACAACCGAATTAAAAAAAAACTATTACAAACCGTAATACGTACTAAAAAGTAAAACTTAGTTTTAGAGTTCTCCTAAGTAAAATTAGTACAACAACATAATGTCGTTGTAAGTTACAATTATTGTTATTTTTAGAATTGGAGTCCTCCTTTTTTGAAGTCGCTTAAATATTATTTAAAATCAAAACTTAGTATAGTATTTAAGAAAATTAAAAAATGTATATAAACCAAGACGAAAAGTGATTCTTCAAGTGCCAATGCGGCTGATCTTTATATTCATACTTTAATTATACATAAATATGTCTAAATAAATTGTATATACGACAAAAAGATTTATAAACACAGGTCACAAGTGGAACAACACAATAAGTAAGTTAGAAGTAAGCAGCCTCGAGCAGCAATATTCACAGAATAAATTATAAACGTCTATATTTCAATTTCGGGCAATGTTTGTTTTGCTAAAATCTATCTATCTATCAAATCAATACAGTAGTCAATTTAAAATGTTTGATTGTTATTAATCAGCAAAAGTATTATAATATTTATCGTGAAGAAAAAGGCTGTATATAATTAAAAAATATGTTTTAATCATTGCAATTTTAATAGTTTCTATATTAAATTGGTAATGTTACTATTTCATTAAAAAAATAGGTTAGGTTAGGTTAGGTTGGGTTAGGTTATACAAGACATGTACCGGATGTGATAATAACGCCGTTCCCGGACTCCTCCTACCAAGGCGAGTTATGTTTATATGTACACCGTGTGCTTTTTTTGTACACCGAAAATCCCGGTGGGTGGCGGCCCGTGGGGGTTTCCACACGAATGAAAAAAAGGTTATACAAGACATACCTACTTTAAACTATAAAAAAAATAATTCATTTCAAGCTTAACGAACCTTTCCATATTATTTTCACCATAAAGCTCTGCTTCAGATTCTAAAAATTTACTATATATTTTTTTTATAATCGCTTATAAAATGCGAGAAAAATAGCTTTATCTATTTACGGTGTGTGTGGATGATATAGCTACTGTACTCAATATCTTTTGTTTCGTATTAATTTACATTTACTTTTTTTACTTAGGTACTCGTGTAAGGCATTGACTATTTGACGTTTGAGTATTTTTGATGCATCACTTTACAGATATTATAATTGAAATGATTTGTAAAACGATGAAAAGGCAATGTTTCTTGCTACTTTTTCTCATTAGCTCAACCCTTTACGAAGTAGCGGTAAATTTAATACGAAAAAAAATTTTTTTGACATTCATAAGTGTCATTTCCGTGACCGACATGAATAAAATGATTTTGATTTGATTTTTGATTGGTTTAAATCCATTACATCTTCTCCCTATATATATGTTTAAAAAGAATTATTTCCACTCAATAAGTACAGTAAAAACTTAAATTAGTTTATTTCTAAAATATAAAAGAGATATTCATTATTATATAATGAAAGACAATACGCAATGTGACCATTAATAATAAGTCTCACAAGTGGGAGCGGTCACCGAGACCAATGTTTTCCGTCTGCTTGCCTCGCGCTTTGTGCTCACTACATTCACTAGTGTACAAGGAATATATAGACAGAACAGGAGGTGTAATTATAACACTTTGAATAAATATAAAGAGTTTTTCAATAAACAGATTTACGATTTAAGATTTGTCAGCATCAATTATACTTCCACAAAAAAATATCAATATACCTGAAATTATCGCAAAGCGTAGCGTATATATTGGCAGATACAACTAATTTACTTATCATTTGATTTGATTTGGTCACTCTGAGACAGCGCTATGTAATAGTGAAATAAATGCATCGTTGGTTCCCTTTCTAAATAGCTATTATATTATTTTTTTTTTGTATGGTATAGGAGGACAAACGAGCGTACGGGTCACCTGGTGTTAAGTGATCACCGCCGCCCACATTCTCTTGCAACACCAGAGGACGCTTGCATCACACTTGCATCACAAGAGCGTTGCCGGCCTTCAAGGAAGTTGTACGCGCATTATTTTGAAAGTACCCATGTCGTATCGTCCCGGAAACACCACACAAGGAAGCTCATTCCACAGCTTTGTAGTACGTGGAAGAAAGCTCCTTGAAAACTGAACTGCGGAGGACCGCCACACATCCAGATGGTGAGGATGATATCCTAACTTGTGGCGTGTCGTGCGAAGGTCGAATTCTGCGGCAGGAATCTGGTTAAACAACTCTTCGGAACACTCCCCGTGATAAATGCGGTAGAAGACACACATTGAAGCGACGTCTCTACGCAACGCCAAGTGATCCAGCCGTTCACAGAGCACTGGGTCCCCGACAATTCGAGCTGCTCTGCGTTGCACGGGGTCAAATGGATCGAGCTTCTACTGGGGTGCGCCAGAACAGAGATGACAGCAATACTCCATGTGTGGCCGGACCTGCGCTTTGTAGAGCGCTAGTATGTGGGCCGGCTTAAGGTATTGCCGTGCTCTATTAATGACGCCCAGTTTCTTTGAAGCCAATTTGGCTTTGCCTTCCAGATGACCACGAAATTGGCAATCGCTCGAGATTTCGAGACCCAGTATTCCGATACTAGGCGAGGCTTTGAGGGAAGTGTTGTCGAAGAGCGGTGATACGACAAATGGGGTTTTTTTAGTGGTAAACGCGCAAACTTGAGTCTTCTGGGGGTTAAATTGGACAATTGGTTCAATTTTCCCCATTCCCCAACCTTCTCAAGAGAGGACTCAATAGAAGACACAAGTTTCTCCCGGCACTTGTCGACGATTTCCCGAGAGAGACCTGCATGGCCCGTGTATACGGCATCACCAGTGCTGTCGTCTGCATAGCAATGAATGTTGGAGGTGTCCAACATATCATTGATATGCAAAATACGGTAGAAGACACACAATGAAGCGACGTCTTTACGCAACGCCAAGTGATCCAGCCGTTCACAGAGCACTGGGTCCCCGACAATTCGAGCTGCTCTGCGTTGCGCGCGGTCCAATGGATCGAGCTGATACTGGGGTGCGCCAGACCAGAGATGACAGCAATACTCCATGTGTGGCCTGACCTGCGCTTTGTAGAGCGCAAGAATGTGGGCCGGAAGCCAATTTGGCGTTGCCCTCCAGAAGGCCACGGAATTGGCAATCGCTCGAGATTTCGAGACCCAGTATTAGATACTAGGCGAGGCTTTAAGGGAAGTGTTATCGAAGAGCGGTGATATGACTAATGGGGTATTTTTTGTGGTAAACGCGCAAACTTGAGTCTTCTGGGGGTTAAATTGGACAAGGTTCAATTTACCCCATTCCGCAATCTTCTCGAGAGAGGACTCGATAGAAGACACAAGTTTCTCCCGGCACTGGTCGACGTTTTCCCGAGAAAGACCTGCATGGCCCATGTATACGGCATCACCAGTGCTGTCGTCTGCATAGCAATGTATGTTGGAGGTGTCCAACATATCATTGATATGCAGAAGAAACAGCGTGGGAGATAGCACACAGCCTTGGGGCACTACAGCGTTCACGTGCTTAGGATTCGAGCAAAAACCGTCGACAACGACTTGTATGCTGCGCCCAGTGAGGAAGCAGGAGGTTCACTTGCATAAGCTCTCGGGAAGCCCAAATGATGGAAGTTTTGAGGGGAGCGCCGTGTGACCCTCTAGGTATACTAAAAGCTGGCGGCTAATTATTCTCTACATGATTTTGGAGAGCAGGGAGGAGGGAGGGAGGGAGGAGAACTACAGGCCTTTAGGCAAAAGGCCTGTAGTTGGCCGGATCCGAACTGTCTCCTTTTTTTGGATCGGACGCCTACGCCTTTGGAATAAGAGTGCCGGAATAAACGCGTTAGCACAGGCGTCATTTCAGGGGCACACGTTCTAAGCACGATTGGAGAAATGCCATCCGGCCCGCTCGACTTCCTGACGTCCAACGAAAACAGAGCTCGCCTAACAGTTTTCTGTCTGAACTGTACTTCAGGCATAGAGCTCTGACACCGCGGGATGGTCGGTGGTGTTTTTCCGTTGTCGTCAAGAGTCGAGTTGGAGGCGAAAAGAGCGCACAGGAGATTGGCTTTCTCTTTTGCCATGTGGGCCAGGGTGTCAGTCCTCATGTGCAACGGCGGCATGGACGGCTGGCTGAAGTTACCAAGAGCAGCATTCGACAACGACCAGAACTTGCGTGTTCCGGTCGGGTAACTGGAAAGCTGCTCGCCGATTTTGACGACGTGTTTTGACTTTGCACGGGCGATTTGCCGCTTATAAAATCTGGAAGTTGTATTTCCTCTTAAGAACGGATCCTTTGTGCCCAGCGCCGCAACCCAAGTTCGATTCGCCTGTTTTTTGCAGTCAGATGCTGCTTTAACTGACGCATCGAACCAGGGCTGTGATCTGCCACCGATCGGTACTACAGAGCTTGGTATAAAATATCCATGCCCTGGAGTATCACATCGGCTACTGCAACGGCACAGGCACTAGGATCATCCGAAGGGAAACAAACCTTGCCCCAAGGGTAGGTTGCAAAAAAGGAACGCATCCTATCCCAATCCGCTGACTTGTAGTCCCAAACACGGCGGGTCGCTGGTGGTCTGCGACGTTGGAGTCGGATGGGCACTACACTCCACATATTAATATCTTACAAAGTTATGACGAGACACTTGGCCCGTGAAGCCCAGAGGCGCAGAGAATGGACAAAGTACTACCTTCGGGCTTCAATGAAAAGAACTTCTGATTATTTCGGCTAGCGGAACAGCCTAGCTATTCAACGCGGGAATACGTTGCCAGTATTCTAATTATGATTTTTCGTAGTGATCGTTTTTGCTTCACGTAGATAATCAAATAATCTTAAATACTGTTGTATTTTGAATTGATAAATGTTTTCAATCTAAAAAATAAATAATATCTTTGTAAGTAAATGATAATTAAATTTTAAATAACAACAAAACTATATGTTTAATTAATATGCTTTTTAATGTTGCATGCTGTAATAAAGCAGAGTTTGGCTGCTCATGTATTTTTGTATATGTTCAACACGTGTACATTAGGAACCCAAATTCGCAATAAGGAGAATTGAATTGAATGTTAAAAATAACGTACGCATAGCTCACATTTTTAAAATATAAGTTAATACAAATTTTATATTAAGATTATCACGCGCGTTACCACCATTCTAATCGGAGCTGCCACATTTCCCCCTGTCCGAAGTTGTCCTGCTCTTGCTAAAAGCTCGGTTCCCACTTAAAGACTCTACCAATGTAGAGATGTCATTGCGGTTTTCAATATTGAATTTCAGAATAAGGTAAGTAGGAACTTAGAAACATGAAAGAATGTATTTCTCCGCGAATGATCATAAAGAATTCATCATTATTTAAATATTTTATATTAATGATACGTGACTATGTTGCCACTCCGTCTATGTTGTAGTTTGATCTGAGTCTACTGAGAGGCAAATCTAGGATGTATTGTAACGATCCCATTTGCAACAGTATTTTGCATTTGTATACGGTATTCAACATATTTGAATCACCAGTACACTTAATACAAAATAATAATGAAATTTTGCTGAAAATAATATGAAAGGAAAAATTTATTCCGATGTTTCGCGTTTATTTAAAATGAGGGCAAACGAACCTAAGAGTCACTTCATGATAAGTGGTTACCGACGGTAAATGTTCAAACAAACAAACAAACAAAAATATTTTATTTCCTAGGTGAATTGCATTACACATTAAATATGTAATTTTTTCATCCAGCTCGCTCGGAAGGCATATTTCCTTAGAGAACAACGAGCAAGATACTCTAGGGTTGCTATTTTCAAAACATTATGTTATTACAGGTTCTTATTTTCAATTTTATTTTACAAATCATTTCAATTACAATATACGCAAAGTGATGCAACAAAATACACAAACGTCTATTACTAAAAGCCTTACGCTAGTAAGTCAAAAAAAAGTAAATTAATAAGTAAAAATATGTTTTTTTTTATGGAATAGGAGGAAAAACGAGCGCACGGGTCACCTGTTGTTAAGTGATCACCGCCGCCCAAAATCTCTTGCAACACCAGACGAATCACAGTAGCCTTGCCGGCTTTGAAGGAAAGTGTACGCGCTTTTTTTGATGGTACCTATATCCGTCCCGGAAACACCGCACAAGGAAGTTCATTCCACAGCTTTGTGGAAGAAAGCTATTACAATTATGGAGTATATACTTAAAGTACAATAAAGTAGATTCATCAATCCACAAGTTTTAATTTTTATTTACTATTTGTAAGCACTAGTGACAATTAAAGTTTAATTGCCGCTATTATCTTTAGTTTAGATTATAATTATCTCCACTGCTGAATATCTAAATGATCGGACAGCCCGGGACAAGATTGTGATTATTTTATAGCGATAGTAATGACTGTACAATATTGTATATTTTTATTGAAAAGAGCGCAAAAAAGAATGCTGGGAGAGTTTCTTGCGCCGCTTCTTCTCTCTCAGAGCGCCATTTGTTTTCGAAGCGGTAGTAGTATCTAGTAGTTATTAGAAATGACATCAAAAATAATTCTAAAGGAATCAATTTTGAGAAAAAAAAAATGCCTTGTATTAAAACGTGGTGACGGGCTCCAATTCTCCGTGATCTTTCGATGTCAGTCAATTAACATGTCATAATAGTATAAGACAAAACTCCAGTCCACCCGTTAGCCAGCATAACTATTACCTTTTCATTGATGTAACAAGAGAACTTGGGCAGCGATGATCACTTATCACCAAAAGACTCACAATCAAATTTATCTTTATCTATATATACATAAGAGATTTCCACCTATATATTGACTCATCACGATATCTCTGGAACCATAAGGCGTAGAGACTTGAAATTAGAATACTCCTCTCACCGAGAAGAGGTTAGCTTAGAATGGATTTTACGAAATTCCATCTGCAAGAGACTTTTTATTATGAACAGAACAACGTCTGTTGGGTCAGCTAGTATTATATAAAATAAATATATCTATATTGATCATTGTATTAATTTATTTTAAATGAACAAAGTGACAATACTGCTTTATTCAAAAATCTCATCTAATTATCTCTAACAAGACAATTGATATCAATGATACACTAAACGCCGACACACTTAATTCAATCAACGATCGTTATCGACAACCACGCCTGGTTATCTTTCCCCCCAGCAACCATTTACATACAAATACATACAAATCGGAACCGTAATCGGTTCCGGGTCACGTGTCTACCGCGCCGAATCGCTTAGAGACCTTCGTTCACGCTTAATAAAGTCACAATCTTCTCACAATACAAAACAGAACGCGACTACCCTCGCTCAGGAAAAAAATAACGAGGGCAACAGATTCCAAATTTGAATTTGATTATCGAAGTGTGCTGACTATTTATCATTTGTAATGACGCCGCGGCGGAAGAAGGACGTGCGCTAATATTGTAATCTTGTAAATGCGTTCAGAAATACATTATTTATTTATCTGTTCGAATTCAGTTGTTTAAATTAAATGACTTAGATTATAATATCATTTTTTTTTTGTAAATTGCTTAATTTCTTTGTTTATTATGCCTTAGTAAAAGTATGTCCATGGAAAATAGGGTTTTCATTGCGATTTAAATTAATCTTTACCTGGCTATCATTTTGTTAAACTTTTAAGAAGGTTTTATACGTTTTGGTAGTTTATGAATTATCTAGTCTTCTATCTGCCCCTATTATATTGAAATGTCCGTTTTTGATAGGAAATAACAGCTTTAAATATATTTTTGTATGTTTGTGTAGTTGAGAGGGTACATAATTTTTAAATTTTAAGTCTGTTCGTCAATTTGTTTTCACGACTATTCGAAAAAGTTGCATCTACTTTGGCTGTTAAGCGATCATGTTAAAATGGGTGATTTAGAATTTTATTTAAATCATCAATTGTCAAAAATCAGCACAAAAAATAATATTACATTCAAATAAATTTCAATTCAACTGTCAAATTGGTACGTTAAATAAATTTTCATAGGCAAAGTCGCGGGCGGGCGCTCATTCTTCATAAATAAAGTTAATCTTTTAACTCCAACCGGATGTAATTGAACAATGAATTATTTAAGACTAGTTGACCCGACAGACGTTGTTCTGTATATAATAAATAAAATAAGGTTTTTTAATGAATTTTTCAGTAATACATCAAGAATTATTTCGTTACATCAATCATGCATCAAGTTCATTACATCAAGAATTATTTCGTAATATATGCTCCCTGTTGTTGCAATGAAATTGTTTTACAGCAGAACTGTCAAACCGTGCGTCAATAAATTCTCTCATAGAAAATATGTCCATACAAAACAAATATCGTACGACGGGGGACACATCAAAGGAAAAACAAAATTGTCGTTTTTATTTAATTCCGAACACTTTCATATTTATTCACCTTTTAAACCTTCCCTGGACTTCCACAAATAATTCAAGACCAATATTAGCCAAATCGTTCCAGCCGTTCTCGAGTTTTAGCGAGACTAACGAACAGCAATTCATTTTTATATATATAGATATAGTCATCCTAGTAGATATAAATAATTTGTTTTGTATTTAAAAATTAAATTCAAAATACCCACAATCCACATACAGAAACGCCGTATCTTTGTAGAAAAACAGAAAGGTTATATAAACCACAATACGTATAATATAATAGTACAATAACAAGCTGGAGGCAGTGAACAGTAAGCAATATTCAAATATATTTGTGTGCATTACTAGACACATTCGTCATGAGGACTTGGCGTCTACAAACATGCTCGCTTCGTTATACAGGGTGTTGTGTTTGTCGATAAATTATCTATATATTATTTTAAGATTGAGATAAGATGTTTAATAAATATATGTTCTCTTATAATATATGTATATTTATGATGCAAAAGAAGAAGAAAACACAAAAGAGCTGAAGAAAATTTTTTTTGCTCTGAAAATTCTACGTTACCTAAGATCCGCAAAGTGGATTAGCGCCACACATGTATATAGCTATGCCGTAGTTGATTTGTAACAGAATTTGCCGGCAACATTTGGGTGAATTAGCTCTCTGGAAGCTGTAGATGGAGCCCGTGATAGATGTGCTATAAAGCGATAAGAGATCGTGGCATCACAGCATATTTGATCCTTTACAATTACAGCAGCTCTGCACTGTACGTCTTCATATTTCTAGTAAAGTGGACCAGACTTCGAATACGACTATGAATGAATACGTTGGATGAGGGTTTCGCCGATCGTCGTGGAAATCTTTGGGTGAGGCCTTTGTCCAGCAGTTGACGTCTTCTGGCTGATGATGATGATTATGCACCAGATTAGAGATTAGGGTGATCCTCCATGTTTGAACCAGCATCTAATAGACCATTAGGCAAGACTTCATACCATCGTATGGTAATTGAATGAAATTTCAAGCTGAGTGGATAATTTGGTATTAGGAGAAAATTTGGTGACACGGTTTTTCTCGCTAGGTAATTCTAATAAAACTAATCAAAACTCATACAGTACAATGGTGCTGTATGAGAAAAAAAGAACTTACTCAAATATTTGCGTAATGACGCAAATATTTGAATAAGTTCTTTTTTTATTTAATAGAAGGACAAACGAGCGTACGGTTCACTTGATATTAAGTGATCATCGCCACCGACACTCTCCTGTAATACCAGAGAAATCACAATAGCGTTGCCAGTCTTTAAGGAATGTGTACGCGCTTCTATCAAAGGTATCCATGTCATATCGTACCGGAAACAACGCACAAGGAAGCTCATTCCATAGCTTGTTTGTACGTGGAAGAAAGTTTCTTGAAACCACACTGTGGAGGAACTCCACACGTTCATATGGTGGGGATGATATTCTAATTTGTGGCCTGTCGTATCTTCATACGTTGAGACACAATGAAGTGACGTGTCTTTGCAACGCCAGGTGATCTAGGCGTTCGCAGAGCACTGGATTTAAGTATTTTTGTTGCATCAGACTTGTTTGCATGTGGTCTGGTTCCATTCTGCTAAGCGCTAGCCAATTAGTAAGACGATAATGCTGTAAATGTTGGCTTAGAAGAGTCTCAATGAATTTCTTGCCTATTGTTCTCAATTATTAATCCACATTAAAGCTCAACCTTTTCCGAAGCGTTGGTAAGTGGTAAAATATATACATTCATAAATATAATTTTTATTGACTTAATTGAATAAAGTGACATTGATTTGATTTGATTTAATATGAATAAATCCGCATAAAGCATAAATATTATTATTCTTTTAGAGTAGGTAAGTGAAAAAATGTCAAGTCTCTAAATGTGTGTTTTGAAAAACTACACGATACATGAAATATTCGAGCACTCTATATATGGTTCGCTGTCCCCGATATGAATATTTTCTATTGAATTATTCACGGTTCGGCGAGCCAGCAGAAATATTGTTCGTCTAGCACTTATCGGAACACCCGCTAACTTTTCCCATTCACGCGTCACTGCCTCTCCGAGCATGAGAACTTTAAGGCTTTCAGATGGCGACCTATGTTGAGGCGGTTACTGTAGCAGAAGGTTTTATTGTTTACCAGTCTGAGCGTTCTGAGTTTTCTTATGTGAAACTCTACATTACTTCTTTGTACATGTAATAAAAATCATATTTTACAAGATCATAGTGTCTTAAATAAAACTAAAAATTAAAAATATTATAAATAATTTTATTGCTCTTTGATAATTTCGAAAATGTTGCCATATTTGATGCTCTAAAGATATGTTTCATTAAATGTACCCTCACCAAACATTTAACTTTAACTTTAATTATATTTGAGACAGACAATAATGTAATAATATACTCTACAAATGCTAAATAATAAGTAATATTGTATTCAGTACTCAGTAGGTACACTTCTAGACAATCGCCTTCTTGTTCCCTGACTCGGTTTTAATAAAATAAATATAAATTAATAAATAAAAACTCAAGTTTTATTGAGTTATATAATAACAAATAAAACGCATAGTGTTATCGATATTTACATATGAGTTCATGCATTTTCTGAACTCCATTGAACTTTTATTAATACAATTGAGTTAAGAAGACTGTAAAGGATATCCGATGTCCATATGCACATACATCATTCTAGTCGGTAAAAGATATCAAACCGGACAAATGTGAATCTGACACCGACGGTAGTTTCAAACTTTGCTAAAATTATTTTTCATCTAATGATCCGCCTGATCTAATGATCATTAAGCACAGGAAGACGTCCACATCTGGACAAAGGTCTCCCCCAAAGATCTCCATGACGATGCCCTCATCCAACGTATTCCGGCGATCTTGACCAGATCGTCGGTTCATCTTGTGAGGAGCCTACCAACACTACGTCTTCCGGTATGAGGTCGCCATTCAAGAACCTTATTGCCCCAACGGCCATTTGTCCGTCGAGCTATGTGCTCTGCCACCTGCCACTTCAGTTTCGCAACCACCTGCGTTATGTTGGTGCCTGCGTTTAAAAACCTTGCTATTTGCTAAATTACATGTAAGTTAGACAAGTTTATGTTGTGACAAAAATTGCCACAATCATTCAGAAATTCGTTTTTGTTTCATTTTTATGACACATTTCTCATGGCGTTAGACTAAATTATTCACGAATACTTATTATTATTATTCTATTGACAGAACAGCCGCGTCTGTCGGGTCAGCTAGTTTATGATAAAATTAATTCAGAAGTTTGTTGTCAGTAATGCTGCATGAGATCCAAATGACAAAAAAAACTAAATAAAAAGGTTCAAACCATCTAGTAAAACATATTTTTACAAACATTTAAACTCTACCGTGAACCTAAAACGTACCGTAAAGGTAAAAGAAAGCTAAATATTTAAAATACCCCAGATGAGAGATCTCGTCATAAAATATAACACCGATTCACCACGACCCAAGTTTCAATGGAGCGCACATCGCACACGAGCGGCCCAGCCTGGGAACAGATTTGTTCGCAGAGCACGGTCACGCCACTTAGATACGCTGCATCTCCATTCTCGTAGACAGCCGACGGGGGATGAATCAATTATGTCTCATCTAATTACATATTACGATGTTATATCTACTCTGTGCATTATTCGTTTATCTGTAATTTAAATATGATATTTAATGTATTTTTTTTTTATTAAAATCAAATTAAAATCAAATCTAATTATATTTGTCAATTCCTGCGTTAGCTTGTTGTTACATATCCAAAATACTGAAATAAATTATCTTCTCCCTTTCTCGCCTTGTTCGTCTATACATCATTACAGCAGGAAGACGTCCACTGCTGGACAAAGTCCTACCCCAAAGATTTCCACGACGATCGGTCCTGTGCTGCCCTCATCCAACGTATTCCGGAGATCTTGATCAGATCGTCGGTCCATCTTGTGGGGGGCCAACCAACACTGCGTCTTCCGGTACGTGGTCGCCATTCGAGGACTTTATTGGCCCAACGGCCATCTGTCTGTCGAACTATGTGCCCTGTCCACTGCCTTATATATATAGTACATCATAAATATATATATATATATACACTGTATACATATAGTATGTACGTCGTCTGTACACTAGCATATAATTGTTAGTCTTATGATCACAGAGAGTTCTAAGAAATAATTCTATCAAAAATATTCTATGTTTTGATAATAAATATGAGGCAATGCCCACGTAATTCACTGATAAACAAAGTCACGTGCTCTGCATAACTCCATGGAACATAATATATACATAATAGTTGAACATTTGTTGGATTATAATTATTTATATCAATAGATTATAAGTATGAAGTCAGAAAAAATGAAATACTTAATATTTTTAAATTGTGTACATAAGTATACATATACACACGCATTGTTAAATATTTATTGTACGATATTAGGCACATTGTAACCCATATTTTTTATGAAAAAAAAAGCCCGCTGAGTTTCTTGCGCCCGTTCTTCTCAAGTCTGACGCAGTCCACTTTGAAGGGGTGGTGGAAGTTTTTAAACTTTCAATGAGTGGTTTTAAATAAAAATATTTGAATTTGATTTTTTTTAATGTACAGTAAACATTAGTCAATTAATTGTCATCGATTAGATCTGTCTCGCGTGCAAAAAGTTTATTTCCATTCTCTCTATATCTAGGCATAATTAATTTAAGACTTTATCTGAATTCCTAGAATTGATAAATTTGTGTAGGGATAGCCATCCCTTCACAAATTTTCTGCGCCTAAGTACATGTGACATTAATACCTTTATACGTGAAATTCTAGTTGTGGATGTCAGATGTTAAATTCCTTCACATCTCTTCCTTCTTCTTCTTTGCTTTCAGGATGCAGGCTACAGATGCAGGATAGACTTTGCAACACTAGAGGAATCACAGGAGCGTTGCCGGCCTTTAACGTGTACGCGCTTTTATTGAAGGTACCCACGTCGTATCGTCTTGGAAAATCCGCACAAAGAAGCTCATTCCACAGCTTTGTCGTAAGAAGAAGATGTTTGTGGAAAAAAGCTTCTTGAAAATCGCACTGTGGAGGACCGCCACATATGCAGATGGTGGGGATGACATCCTAAATTGTGGCATGTCGTACGAAGGTGGAATTCGGCGTCCCGTGATGATGTGGTAGAAGACACACAATGAAGCGACATCTCAACGCAACGCCATGAGATCCAGCTTTTCACAGAGCACTGGGTCCCCGACGACTTAACACCTAATGTCTGAAAGTAACGAGCGCAATCGCAGTGCCGCTCCCATTTTGATGCTGTTAATAGTCCCAAGCGACACTGTATAGTAAGATCGGGGTAAAGATCTTGAACATCTCCTAACACCTCTCAAAAAAAATATTCATCATAATATTGATTACATTATCAGATACAGGCACATTTCATCCTCAAGCTTATGTCTAAGAAAGACGGGCCCAGTGCGATGTTGTTTAGGTCAAGTGGTAAAGAGTATGCTCTCACATAGAGGGATGATGATGTCAATTTACAACAAGATATTCTATTTGTTCGTTCTATGAAAACACTAGTCATTCAACATACGCATATTATAAAGTAATCTTATTCTTACCGAGCAATTCTTTCTCAACAATCTCAACATTATGATAGGGTTGGATTAAATAAAATTGAATTTTCTCGAACGTATTTTTGAGTTATCCATCAACACGAGCAATCATGATGTAGTGCACCCGTTACCAGCAGAAGATGGCAAAAAAAAGTGGTAACACCCAGACTAAATCAAAAAATAACTCTTTAAAGAAATATTTTTAATAACTCTGGCATTCAAATACAATACCAGTAGGAGTCTCCTTAGCACTGGAAGTCGGCTAGATTATAGGTACCACAACGGCGCCTATTTCTGCCGTGAAGCAGTAATGTGTAAACATTACTGTTTCGGTGTAAAGGGAGCCGTAGCTCGTGAAATTACTGGGCAATTTGTAGTGCTGCTCAGAATTTTTGGGTTTTTCAAGAATCTTGAGCGGCACTGCATTGTAATGGGTAGGGCGCATCAATTACCATCAGCTTAACGTCCTGCTCGTCTCGTCTCTTTTTTTTATAAAACAAAACTCGACCGCAGTAAGAATCGAATCAAAATAAGTTTGAATAACATAATAACATTTAACTTCACCATTTTAATTTTCCCCCTAACATACTATTAGCACGGCTATCCCATACAGACAGTTCTCGCAGCAGTGATAGCTCCATCATCCACCCTTGTTAACAGTTAGCTACGCCACGGCATGTTAGTAATTCTATACAATGCTATTAGCGAATCTGATTAATATAACATATCCGATATAATAATCATGGGAAAATATTTTAACTGTCCAAAACTTTTTTCCTGGAAATAAAGCGGCAAAAAGCTGCTACCTACTTTTTTTATCTATTTTGAATTTAAAGGTAACTGGGCGATTTTTTTATTAACTAACTAAAAATAAAAAAATGCTAAATGAATATAAAAAAAAATCAGACAGTTTAAAGATATTACAAAAATTATATCAAAAATATGTCAGTTTTAACATATTACTTTCAAACACTTTTTAAATACAAAATAAGACATTTATAACAAGGATAATTAAGTCACCAGGAGATCGATAATCATGTAGTTTATTTAAATCTTTTTCTTTAATTATTATTTACACAATCAATAACTTAGACACTAATATTGCACAATTAAGTAAGTTTATAACAACAACAACATATGTTTAGTAACAGGCGTCGAAATAAAGATATCTAACATTTACGGAGTGATATTTTAGAGTGAATTTGTCTATTTTCGCAGAAGATCGATGGGATGTTTTATTTGCAGTTCTATTTTTGATGAATACTACTATGAGAATAGAACTGCTTGTTCTTCTTAAAACCCTGACCTGGGGATATTTCATCTAAGTCACCTTCTTTGTCCTGATGAGCTGTCATGTGACGAGTCAAGTGATGTCTCTCCCGAAAACTTTCATTGCAGACCGGACATTTTAACTTCTCCTCTCTCTTTCTTCTATTTGGATCAACTGTAGTTTCACTTTTGTGGTGTGTTCGCATATGATACACTAGGTCTGATGTCATCCGAAAACTGATGCTGCATTTCGCGCACACATTTTGTGCTGGCAATGAAAAAGCTGCCAACGTGGAAGGTAACAGCGTGCTTAGAATTGCTGCGGCTGGGTTGTTTATTAAAGGGTTAACAGGTTCTCGAGGTGGTGATGCGAACTTCAGAAAATCAGGATTTGGTTGTTGAAAATTGCGGACGCCAAATGGATATGTTCCTGCTTGCAGATATGGTATTTCGGGTCTAAAAGGCAAGAAATTCATTTTGTTCTGTGATGCTTGCACATTCTTTGCATCGTGTTTATTTTGATAGTCAATCAATTTTGGAGGTGCACCTTGGCGTAACGGTATTTGATTCACTTCCATGTAGTTAGGTGATGACGATGAGATACTCTGAGATTTAAAAAAACTTTGCCCGTTTAGTAACTGTGCTGGGGATAGTATGTTATTAAATCCTGAACTTCTATTGAAATTGCTCATCGGAGGCGTTGTAGATGACAGCGGTGGGCTTAAAGAGTTCTGATATATAAGATTATCTGGACTGATTGATGGATTAGGAATCGGTGATCTCATACCGAAGTTTGATACTTTGGTAAATGCACTCTTGGGAGACATTTCATGGTGTCTAGTAAAAAAATTGTTCTCGTACCTGGCTCTTGTTTGGGCACTTATCAGGGTTGGGTCATCAAATATTTTATTTTTGTATTCAGGTAAGAATTTTGGCGCTCGTGCAGCACTTTCATTTGAATTTGGTCTACTTCGAGATTTATCTGATACGTCTGAATCACTTGCATAATTTATTTTGCTCGGATATTCATCAGTGCCCACATCGATGTTTCCATCTGACGCGAAACCTGGTGAAGAATTATTATTAATTCGAATTCTATCCTCATCTGGATCTTTGGAGTCTAATGTGGTCTCATTTGAAAATTCACTCTGCACATAAATATCTGCCATTCGCTTTGAAGATCTGTCCCATTCTTCTGTATTAAATAGCTGCTTAGAAACCCTCAACTGTTTCTCAGAAGAAGGCTGTCGTGGCTTGTCATCTGGCATCATCAAAAAAGCGACATCAAAGGATCTCTTGGATTTAGCTTGATTAATCATAGTAGACTGCTGGTCAGATTTTTTCAGCTGTGTACGTGCACTTTCAACACTCAAATTAGATTCTTTCAAATCAGGCGTTTGCTCTTTGTAACTTTGAAAATTATTTTGAACGTCCATTGTCATTGTTTTTTCATTTATCACTTGACACTCTTTCTAAAAACTTTTCTCGTAGACGCCACGGTTGAACTACGACGCGTGCGTACTATCCGATCGTAACTTTCCGAATGCGGGTTTGATAAAAGAGTAAATGTACACGAGTGGGGACAAAGCTACCCTTAAGTTAAGACTTTAACGTAGGAGGCGTTATAAAGCAGCCAATGGAAAACGCGTGAGAGGCGGGGCTCTATACTCTGGGCCAATGGTATCTTTGTGGCGATATCAAGCTCTCTTGCTCAATCGCAGGTTCAAGATATTAACTGACACGTATTGAAAACGAACTGAGAACGGTCAGTTTGACAAAGACAGTATGATATTGAAGTGACGATTGGTAGTTGTACTTGTTGAAATATGTTTATGTTTTCTGTTTTGTTTTATTGTTTATTTAAATGGAGAAATTAAGAAATATTTCATTAATATAGACAATAATAATACTCCAATAATTTATTTTCCTCTTTAAAATCGACATTGCAAAATTGAAAAAAAAAATCAAATACTAAATATATTAAATAATAATGAACAATAAAATATTTTTAGGTAACTACACAGTGTAGTTAAAAGTGGTACCTACATAGTAAATTCATTAGGACCTAAGTTGATATAAATGGTGGATAATTACTTATTTATTATTTAAGTGTTATTTAAATGATTGTTGACTGAAATTAATATTAAATTTATTCATATAAGTTCAAAAACAAAACAGTTACTTGTTAACATTTAGGTCCAAAATACCAACATTCATCATAAATATATAGTTAGATCCAATTTGTTTTTATTTGTTTGTTTCACAGCCAAAACACTCAAACTTTATCCACAATATAAGAATGAAAGCTGAAAATATAAGAAACTAAAAGTTACTTTGATCATTATCCTCTGTTTATCTCACAGAGCGTGGCGCTAGAAACTCGGGCGATTATGATTGCAATAAATATGTTTTATATGTGGCATAAAAAATGATACCTCCATAGTAAGTTACCCCCGAGTGTATGGATGAGATTGCGAATAATGCTATTAACACAGACGCTTCTTCTCAAATTGATATCTTAAGCCACCAGTTTCACCCCAAAACTGAACTTTAAATCAAAAGAAATAGAGTTCAAAATGAAACAACGTAGGAACATAAAAATACTTCAGTTATTGCCAGAGAAAATGAAGTTTTAAGCCGTTTATGTGAAAGACGATTTTTACGTAAGGCTTTAAGTTAATCGAAATGAAAAGAAGTCCTAAATGAGGTCTGTTCAGTAGTGGGTAACGATAATAAGATGGGCGCAGACGTTAAAGGAAAGCCATTTGTCAGATTTGAGTCAGTTTTTCAGTGGTTCGTTTTCTCTGTAGTAAAATCTGTTCCATTTATTTTTACGAGCGCGTTAATGAAGTTCCTTAGGCTTGAGATCTGAATAAACATATTTTTATTTAGCTAATTATGTGTAGCAAGGACTATTGTTGTATTCATACTTCTAAAAATAAAACATCAAAATATGTTATTCACCTTTAAAATAAATGTTGGGTGTTTTTATCACTTACTGAAGTAAGAATCTACCACCCATTCAAAAAGTTATTCCCGAGGCATGAGAAAAATGTGCGCAAGAATCTAAGCGGAATTTTTTATGAAATTATATTACATAAAACAATTATTTCATGAAATAGTGTCTGGTAGTGAAAGCTCTTTTCCTATGGTGTGTGTGTGCTTATGAAGTAATTTATGTGATCTTTTCTGTAATCCTGGTGTAGAAGTACTGTAAGTAAGATTCACCAAGCCGAGTAAAAGCTACCAAGACATAGAATATAATAAAAAATATATACTTATACCTAATTCCTGATGTTTGTTTCCAGTGAACTTCTAAACTAATGTACGGATTTTAACGGGGATTTTTTCATTGAGCGCAGTTGAGTCCAACTTGAGTGATAGGATAGTTCTTATTTCGATTTGGGATTCATAATTATTTTTATTTTTAATATTTGTTTTGTATGGACATATTTTCTATTAGAGAATTTATTGACGCACGGTTTGACAGTTCTGCTCTGAAACAATTTCATTATAACAGGAAACATATCTTACGAAATAATCTTAATGTTATGAAATATTATTCACAAATTCATACAAAAATGTATTTTATTTATTATGTACAGAGCAACGGCTGTCGGGTCAGCTAGTAGAAAATAAATGTATTTACTATAGGGAGTGACACTAACACTAGCGACCCCTGTAGCCAAGTGGTTAGTGACCCTGTCTACTGAGCTAGAGGTCCCGGCTTCAAATCCCGGTAGGTGCAAACATTTATAAGATAATATGAATGTTTGTTTCCGAGTCATGGATGATGTTTAAGTAAGTATAATGTATTAAATATATCGTAGTCTTGTACCCATAGTACAGGCTATGCCTAGTTTGGGGCGAGACAATATGTGTAAAAGGGTGTCAATAAAAAACATAGCATATTGCAACAACACATGGTAAACGTCATGAAACTACAATAGTTCGTAAAGGAAGAACTGAAGAAGAACAAGAACAATTTTATATTTGCTCTTGGTATTTATTTATTATCACAATTTCTGCAAAATTCATTTTGCCGACGCCAGATTTCCTATCGTCGACTGGATTAAATTAAATTTTATTATTATATCGAGCCATACACCTAAACCTATCAAACAATTGCTCTAATATAACTCCATTCACCTACTCTGTCAATCATACTTCATCCTTCATCTATCTGTCAAATACAAC
The DNA here is from genome assembly GCF_905404315.1 of Leptidea sinapis. NCBI lineage: Eukaryota > Metazoa > Arthropoda > Insecta > Lepidoptera > Pieridae > Leptidea > Leptidea sinapis. The sequence continues at coordinate 6,400,232 of NC_066292.1, read as the reverse complement.
ATTCATTCATTCACTCTTCTACTTCAGCTACTTGCACACGACACCTCAACTACACAAGAACTATTTTATCTAATCATGTTAAGACAGTCGAAATATAAATCTTTAAGAAGATATCAATCTTTCTTTTGTACATCGCGAACACATTTATTTATTTATTTATTCAAAATTTTTTAATTCGTTCAAAATTTCTAAAATTCAAATTTTATCTAAATTAAAATTCAGTAGGCATAAGTCTACACAAGTCTAAGGTTTAAGTTGCACAATAATTTTTTTCTTTATTTTTTTAAATATCTACACACTGGTGTTAGTAAAACATACCCACGGGTGCGCCGGGTCTTCGAAGTATGTAGTCGGATATCAATTACATAATATCTTATTTCATTCCAGTTATAGGTACACATGCTCCATTCTTCGGTAATTTGATTTGAATAAAAGACTTCTCAAGCTTGGAGAAACATATTTTTTTTAAATAAACAAAAGAAACGTTATTATTTCACCTAGTTAGATAAAAATAGTTCATATTGATATTTTTTCAGATAATCTTTCGTTATTTAAATGTGAATGAGCAGCTCGAATTGTCGGGGACCCAGTGCTCTGTGAACGGCTGGATCACTTGGCGTTGCGTAGATATGTCGCTTCATTGTGTGTCTTCTACCGCATTTATCACGGGGAGTGTTCCGAAGAGCTGTTTAACCTGATTCCTGCCGCCGAATTCCACCTTCGCACGACACGCCACAAGTTAGGATATCATCCTCATCATCTGGATGTGTGGCGGTCTTCCACAGTACGGTTTTCAATGAGCTTTCTTCCACGTACTACAAAGCTGTGGAATGAGCTTCCTTGTGCGGTATTTCCGGGACGAGACGACACCTTCAAATAAAAAAGCGCGTACATCTTCCTTTAAGGCCGGCAACGCTCCTGTGATTCCTCTGGTGTTGCGAGAGATTGTGGGCGGCGGTGATCACTTAACAGGTGACCCGTACGCTCGGTTGTCCTCCTATTCCATAAAAAAAATGTAAACTTTTTTATTTAAATTCATAAAATTAAATAATTGTAATTTACAGGCATATAGTAAACATAAATAAATATTGGTAAGTTTCTGTCTGTTTTATCATTGAACGATAAATTGAAAAATTGATTATGTAATTGGTGTAAGTATGATGCATATTTTAATTATTACAAAATATTATAACACTTAGAATTCATATTTATTGTAATAATAATATTATTATGCTTTTATATTTATATTATTCAATAAATAAAATAAAAATAAAATAAAATAAATAAAATACATACTACATACTACAGTTCGTTAACATTCCATAAGAAGTCTCCCAAATATGGTTAACCTATAAAATTTACAAAACAAACACTAAGTTCTAGAAAAAAATATTCGGGTCGCACTCCGGGAGTGCCAGTAGAAGTGAAAACTTGAACATTAAAATTGTGCATTTTTTATATTTTGGAATCGTTTGGGAATAATTTCGAGCGAATTACTTTTTTTACCAGTATAAAAGTACTAGCATTTATGTGGTTAAATACAATATTCACACTTTTTAATAACTCTCAAAAGTAGTACAATTATTTTAAACAACAAAATCAACTTTCATCCATAATTTCAACGATTGTCTTACGAATTTTCGATCAGGTCACGTGTCCTGACGCGAGTTTCACATTTTATACCTATCCCCAGAAAGGTGCTTAACGCCGATTAAGAAGTTTTCACTTCAAAGCTTGAAAATAATTTAACTTGTTTAGTTATCAGAATGCTAAGTAATAAGTAATTGCGTTCACGTGTCTTGGTTTATAGCAGCGTGTCTGTGGGAAAATGATAATTGTTTTATATTACGATAACTTATATCACGTTGAAACAACGGGGTGTCCTCAAGAGATGTTTCACTCTTCCCGAGTCCTCTAAAATAACATTTTAATTATTTATTAGACACCATAAGTTAGTAAGGTATCCCAACTGTAATGATATAAATAACTGTTGACGATTTGCAGCATATCTATTTGGAATACTGTTTTGTGAAATTTTATGAAGTAGGCGTTACTTTGCGGAAATCCATACTTATCCAAGTGTTTTGAGTTTTCTTTAGCGTTAATTCCGAAAATATTTGTCCTTGAACAGTTCGACACGTGTTTCACTTCTACACGAGGCATCCTCAGGAGATGTTGCTTCGCCAAACTAAGGCACGAGACACATGGCGGAATTAGCACTAAAGAAAACTCAAAACACTTGGATACTAATTGTGTGTTTATGGGTATAAGTACAAAAATGAGAAACTTACTAAAAATGTTTTAAATTACGGAAATTCAAAATATTTTAAAAATACCACCGATTAACTTTTTCCAAATAACTTATATACTAAAAACTCCTATGTGTGATTTTACTTATGGTGAAATAGTTGATAAAATACCTTTCTTTTATATTGTTAATAATACGACATAGTTTAATAGGATGAAACATTTTTAATTTAAACCTAATCAAAACAAAATCGTAGGTGAATAATATCGACAATTCCACCTTCGCACGACACGCCACAAGTTAGGATATAATCCCCACTATCTGGATGTATGGCGGTCCTCCACAGTGCGGTTTTCAAGGAGCTTTCTACCACGATAAAGCTGTAGAATGAGCTTCCTTGTGCGGTGTTTCCGGGACGATACGACATGGATACCTTCAAAAAAAGTGCGTACACCTTCCTTAAAGGCCGGCAACGCTCTTGTGATTCCTCTGGTGTTGCAAGAGAATGTGGGCGGCGGTGATCACTTAACACCAGGTGACCCGTACGCTCGTTGGTCCTCCTATTCCATAAAAAAAGACAAACAACTTAAATAAATAGTAATTAACCTAAGTCGTCAGCAAGAATCTTAAAATAACCACTCGACAGAAAAAAAACATTCATTTACTGTTACTAAATTTCTATTATATTCAAAGTCAAAGTCAAATAAACTTTATTCAATTAGGCTTAAATAAAGTGCTATATTTATGTTAATATTTCTTTTAAATTACTGAATCTACCATATGTTCAAAAAAAAAGGTGAGCTCGCGAGAAGAACATACAAGAAACTCAACGGCTACTATTTTCAATCAATTAGGCTATTTTACAATAGCTATAATATATATAAGAAATTAGTTTGTAAGGTCCTGCATCCAATATATGAAGCGCGTTTAAATAATATAAATCTTATATCTTTAAACGAGCAATTCTTGTAAGTATATATATATAATCTGAATCTCGGAAACGGCTCCAACGATTTTCATAAAATTAAGTATGCAGGTGTATTTATTTCATAATAAGTCATACAGAATAAACTGTATAAATATAAATTATCTTATATTGGATGCATCAACCTTTAGAGCTTGAATTCATTGTGTGTAAGGATGCTTCGTGACCATAATCATAATTATGTTTATATAAATTGTATTGTTTTGATATTATATCAAAAACACTAAGTGGCCACTTTGATATTCGCCATTTTGGCGCTGTTGGCCATGTAGCGCATAGACCAAGTATAGTATCTAGACCAATTGATAGCTTCCGTCTCACTCACACGAGAAAAAGAAAAACTTATGCGAGTCTTATATAAAGAAGTGAGATAGAGTGATTAGATTTTTTGTTTCGCCATACGTGCCGGTTTTTTCAAGGTCAGCACACCCGGTGTGCTAAACAAACTTGACAGCGCTACACAGATATTTTGTTTACTTTTATTTGCGTCTATAAAATAAGCTATTATTGTTGTGAAACGTGTGAAATATCCACTATTTACTCAACATCTGTGACAATTTTAAGTAGAATCGAAGGAAATATAAATGTGAAAGAACACTTGTGTTATATTATGTATCTATATATGTATATAGGATATTATCTGTCTCATATTGGCCACGACAAACCGATGTCTAGTTACTATACTTGGTCTATGATGTAGCGAGAGTCTGCAGTACTAAAACTAGTGATGACAACCTTAGCAAACATCGATAGATGGTGGGAAAATTGACAAAAAAAATGTTTACTTTATTACGTTGATTCTTGAAGTATAAATAACACGGAAAACGAATGTAAATAATTTAAATGCAAAAACACTTCAGAGTATTATTATTAATTAGTTCTCTGGACGCTCGCGAGTGGCGCTTCAAATAGGCACAAAAAATTTGCTGTCAAACATATGGAACAGCCTGTCCTGTGGTATTTATACAGGTCAGTGTTTGGCGTGTATAAAATATATCGATCGTTAGCCAGTCAGTCCTCGCTAACGCTAGCTGGAACTCACAACGTTTGAGTGATCGTCTAAAGTCAAGGGTCGCATCTGTAACTTTGATTGTCGAGAGATCGGACGTCCTTCGGTTCCGCTGCCGGAGACAGATTACTACAAGTTAATATTCTTTGTATCCTCCAGAGACAACGGCTTGATTGAGAGTGAAGGCTTGTGATTCGTCTTTGCGTGAAAAATCGTATATGGCGATAAATTGTTTTCTGTTTTATTCGCTGAGTGTTTCTGTAAACTCTCTGTCACAATTTTCTCTAAATTTTCACCAATGATGATGCAGCAAAAATATTGTGGAGTTACAAATAAAATTAGACGAAGTAATTGTTTTGTATTTTTTTTGTTTACCTATATTTAGCCACAGCAACGCGTGGCAGGGTGAGACTAGTTTTTTTTAAATAAAATGGCGTGTTTCGGGCGTGTGTGGTTATGATTATTATTAAAATTGCGGAATCAGTTATGGCTAAAATAATATGCCGACGCGATGGTCTGCAGCTGGGGGCCCCCGCTAGTCCTTTAGAAACTCCTGGTGGTAAGGTGCGTGCTACTTCCTTCGAGGTGTGAAGACAAAAAGGTTTTTCCGATGCATTACACCGACAACCGGAATTTATTTCGCTAACTCGCATGTGACGATTTGCGTGAGAACTATATTACTCAGTGACAATTTGGTTATATTATTAGGCGGTGAAATAGACAACTGTCATTATGTTAACCTCACAGATGACAATGCGTCTGTTGTCAATGGTATTTCTTTGTCTGACAGGAATGGTCGGCCATAAATTTTCTTCCCTAACACAGGTTCTGCGAACTTAAAAGGGAAGTCCTTCAAATACTATTTACTAAAATGCTAAATAAATATCTATTATTTTTCTATTATTTTATAAATTAGCAACAACCAAATAACAAGAATAAATAATAATTGCGGTGCATCCATGGCGGACATCAATTTAAACTGCTTCAACAATCTTTATACAAAATCTGGCACGAGACTGGCGAGACAACACGTCCTGAGGATGCCTCGTGTAGAGGCGAAACACGTGTCGAATTGTTTAAAAACAAATATTGGCGGAATTAACACTAACGAAAACTTAAATCATGTGTATAATTATGGATTTCCGCAAAGTAACGCCTACTTCAATAAATCAACAATCTTTGTCGACACGATCAGCAAGTTTGTTTATTACCATCTTCACTAATATGCTTTATTAAACTGTATCCTCCACTTATCCATTATATCAAAGAAATCACACCGTATGCCCCTTCGGGGTGCAATTTTGTAAACAACGGGACCAATACATAGATAAGCTTCATAAAGTGTGTTTTATAATATTTTAAGCTTATATATAAGCTTTATATATATACTAGCTGCCCCGACAGAGGTTGTTCTGTAGATAATAAAAAAATACTGTTTTATAGGAATTTGCCAATAATCAAAACATCAAGAATTATTTCGTAAAAAATGCTCCCTGTTGTTATAATGAAATTGTTTCACAGCGGAACTGTCGAACCGTGCGTCACTAAATTCTCTCATAGAAAATATGTCCATACAAAACACATATTGAAAATAAAACGAATTATGGGTCCCAAATCGAAATAAAAACTATCCTATCTCTCAAGTTGGTCAATCTCTCCTTTGGGTAACCGCCATTAAAATCCGTTCATTAGTTTAGGAGTCCATCGCGGACAAACAACGTGTCACGTTAATTATATATATTAAGAAGATATATATATATAGCGATTAGCTTATTTCATATTTCTGTTGTATTTTAAGCTTTTAATAAATAAAAAAATAATAATTACGCTAGCGATGAAATGTGAGCTAAAGTACATTGTTTGGACTGTGCTAGCTATTTTTTCAAATATTCACTGTATAGATTATGTTATGAATATTAATTATGATTAATAAGATGCCTAATTTACAACAATTTACTAATTCATTCTTTAGGTTTAGAAACCCTTTTTATGCTCTTTGCCATACATTTACCTCATGTCTATAATGTATAAAAGATACAAGAACAAAGTGACTTCCCCTCAATAGAGACATTAAGAAATGTATTGATGGACACATTCTTAGTTTAATCTATTTAGCAATTTAAGTTAAAGTAGGATTACTTGTTAGTCTATATTAAGGCTTGATTGTAATGCAAGTGGGACAATTTTATAATAACTATATTATTGACCCTAAAAAAAAAGAAAAAAAAAAAAAGAGTTTATAATGTTGTAAGTTGACTACTTGATAAGTAGTAGTTTGTGCCTCTTTTTGAGTGAAGACTTACACCATTCCTTTTATGAATCTCATTCTTTAGACGCAAATTCACACGTTTTTTTAATAGCAAGTGAAATTACGTGGTTATATTAAAAGAACCGAATTTATATATGTTTTGACTCGTTAAATCTTATATTTAACATGTTAGGGACTATTTTAGAAAAATAAAAACACATTAAAATATTTAAAAGTCTTAACTGAATCTCGACCTTACTGTCTTGTATAAAAGGGTCTATATTTGTTAACAGGATATTAATGCTACGTAATCGTTTGATTTCGTTGGATTTAGCGCACTTGTTTATAAATTTTTGTGACATATGGCTTAAAGACTAGTGCGAGGGCTGCATACAATGGGCCCTCATGCTCGACGGAACCATATGCAACACGTTAAATGCTTTTTGACCATTTAATAGTAATTATGTGAGGATATGGAGTAATGTAGTCTTAAAGCTATTTATTAGCTCCAAAACTTGTTGGTCCACAGTCTTGAGAGAGATTGAGAATTTTGTTTTATGGAATAGTAGGATAAGCGAGCAAGCCCAGTGGGAAGCTCCTTTGCACAGGTTGCCTTCTAGATTATGGCTATTTCTGCCGTGAAGAAGTAATGTGTAAGCATTTCTGTGTTTCTGTCTGAAGGCCGCAGAAGCTAGTGAAATTACTGGGCAAATGAGACTTAACATCTTATGTGTCAAGGTGACGAGCGCATTCGCAGTGCCGCTCAGAATTTTTGTTGTTTTTCAAAAATCCTGAGTGGCACTGCATTGTCATGGGCAGGGCGAAGCAATTACCATCAGCTGAACGTCCTGCTCGTCTCATCCCTTATTTTGATATAAAAAAGAGCCTTCGGGTCACCTAATGGTATGTGACCACCGCAGGCCATACCCTATAATAAAGCCTCGAATACCTAAACGTAGATATGAATTCGAAAACCGAAAATACATAAATACGTGGCGGGCGAGAATCAAACCTTGAACACCATAGTGAGAGTCACCGGTTCTACTTATTGCACCGGTACGCTACAAGAGTTCTCGGATCAATTTTTTCTTAAAAGTCTCAATTTTTCATCAAATATAGATTTATACATGATATTAAACATGAACGATTTTCATTTAAATCTCGTATTAACATGGAAATACATATATAAAAAGCAATTTCATAATTTAAATAATAATAATAATATTGACACATTCTTACACAAATTATCTTGTCCCAAACTAGGCATACCCTGTACTATGGGTACAAGACAACGATATATTTAATACAATATACTTAATTAAACATACATAAATACATATAAACATCCATGACTCGGAAACAAACATCCATATTGATCACATAAATGATTGCACCTGCCGGGATTCGAACCCGGGACCTCTAGCTTCGTAGTCAGGGTCACTAACAACCATTCGGCTATATTGGTCGTCAAATCTTTGTAATGTTTTACTTTACACAGAATAGTTTTAGCAATGACTTATGATGATATGATATTATTTTTAAAACTAGCTTATTAGATTAGTAAGCTGTAACATTTAAAATACAAATTAACCTTTCCCGAGTATGGTTGTTTGAAGATCAGGATAAGAAAAAATTAGCTTACATAGTTATATTAGAAATTCTAACTTAATACCATTTTTTTCTTTCTATCTTCTAATATGCTATGAATACGCTTTCAGATAAATAAACTCGTAACAAGGCCGTGTAGTAATGCATATTGTATTATTTAACTATAATTCGCCCGAAAACTCTTGATACTTCTAATAAAAGTCTAATAACAATTATTATTGTTGGATTTGATTTACTTTTATTTACTGCAAAAAATGTTAAGATTCTCTTGGAATAGTAAATACGTTTTTTTCTACTGTTAATTAGCTGCGTGACGAAGAAGTTGCATGGTGTTATTGTAAATAAAATAATTTCTATATCTACTCCACAAAAAAGCTAAATTTTACAATTTATACAGATCTTGAAATTAATATGAAGCATATTATTATCAATTTAAGTTATTTTGAAATGATAAAGTCAAAAAGAAAACATTCTTTTAGAATTATTAAGGTATATTTTTAATCAAAGTTTACATTCGTGTTACCAATTTTATTTCAATACTTAGTAAATTCTCAATTATGTCTTTACAGGGGCAGAACTGTATAAGTTTCAAAGTCTTAATAGAAACTCACTCGAATAAGTGTTATATAATACGATTAAAAAAAATCTCATGAAGTGCCAAAACCATTTAGTCGTAGTACAATTTGTAATCGCGCAACATATGCGCCGGCGGTTCAGCCATCTGATCGGCGCTATTGTAATGATCGCGGCGCCCCGCAGACAGACTGACAGACGGCCGGACAATTATCTGTTTGTAATCAGAGCACACCACTTTGATGTGCAAATCGCTTATTACTTTTGTATTATTGATTTCATTGGTCCTATTGCGATGAGGTGATTACTATAACTTCATACGGCTGCTATTACTAAGTTTTCTTAGTATTTAACTAGAAAATCTTTTACAATGCCGAAAATTATAATTCTGAAATGAATACCGGGAAAACCACTACTAACTACTTGTACTTTTCGTTTCAGTAAAATGAATATTTTTATTTTTATTACTTTATTGCTATTTTATACTCTATTCCGTATTTTTTTTTAATTATGTAAGTACCTTGTTATGATGAGCAAGATTTTTTTTTTACAAATACACAAACAGCTCCAACATAATTTTCTGTCTTTGGCTGCATATTAATTATAATATTAATGTAAAACTTGTTATAAGAGTGGCAATGAGTTTCTTGCCAGTTCTTCAATTAGCTCAACCCTTTACGAAGTAGCGGTAGATTCATTAAGAAAAATATTTTTTTTTGGCATTCATAAGTTTCATTTCCGTGAACTACGTGAATAAACTGATTTTGATTTGATTTGATTTATTATATTGAAGGTGGGAAGTTAGTACCTATCAAGTACACATTACCTGCATAATGAACAGAGTTTAAGAAATTTTCCATAACACATATAATATACCCTCTCTATTCAACAGCAGGTCTATTCATCCCGTGCATCGAGTAGAAAAATAAAACACCACTAAAAATACGTACGCAATTTGATGAACATTTATTCGCCATATGTACCTTTGGGCTTAAAGTTCTCGAGGGACACTGCCCTTGCTAATGAAAACGACAGTGCATTTAGGGTGCAAGCATATCTTATGCTACTTGTACACTGTTCAATTGGGCAGTATTATTTTTATCCTTGTTCTAATTGAAGAGAGAAACGATTGAAGTATATGCTTTTATGTTAAAAGAGTGGTAAGTGATAGTTCAACTGATGTTTAGAAATCGCTATGCCCACAGTCAGTTGCAAAACCAGAGGACGCACAGGAGCGTTGCCGGCTTTTTAGGTAGATTCTTTTTTTAGGTGCTTCTGTTGAAGGTTGCCGTGACGTGTAGTTCTGTAAACACCGCGTGACGAAGCTTATTGCAATTTGGTTGTACGTTTCAAAAAGCTCCTTGAAATGTGGAACGCTATACATCCAGATGATGTGGATTACATCATAAGTTTCAGGCATGTAATATAAATCTTCAGCAGAGATCGATATGCGCTTGATATTTGAACTTATATAGATACTTATATCAATATATTTTGAACTAGAAATTGGAACCTTGGTTAGTACTGAATTAATCATAATATGAGAAACGCGATTTAAATGCGATTTAGTTGAATTCGAATAGAACTACTAATCTTACGCTTTCTGAAGGCACGCTGAGTACTATATTTTATGGGTATTGAATGAAACTGAGCCACTCTGTCGGCTTTGTAACGCTTGTTTGGTTTCCACTTCTGTCGTACGCTTTAAGTACTATTTTTATGACACAATACATTCGAAATTATTGTGACAAACAAAATGAGGGATATTCGGTAGTAAAACGCTCCGTGGGCTCTTTACGATTCTTTGTATTAAATGGTAAATAATTTCAAACAATAACACCTATAAATTTTTGTATTTCTTGAAAAACAGTCCCGAAAATCTCTATTCTTACATTAATAAAAAGGTAAGAATAGTCATGAGCTTTAAACTCATTGACACAAATTCTACGATCCCCCATACTTCTATACCACATATGTCTAAGTGGGAGCTCGTAATTAAAACTCGGGGCACTCTACTTGGGGTAAGGTAATGCAATTACAGTAGAATTTTTCGCGACATATGGCCGATGGAGCACCGTTTACAAGCTTAGGGTTGAGTGTGGTTTGGAGCTGACAGGCATACTGATTCAGAAGAAAACAAGATATATCTCATGTTTTTATTTAGATCAAACATTCTCTCATGGCATATTAGCGGTAACTGCAGTATTAAAAATGAATCAAAAATTGATCACTACAGGTAAAGTAAACGACTAGCAGAGAAACCATTGGGTGCAAGTTTTAGATAGTACCGCACTCAGTGATGATGCATGATAAAATGCACCTTTTACGTGATTACATTTTTCTTAAAAACATACATAACTTTGAAGTGTTTCAAATATATATGAATATTTTATTATTCTAGTGTGAATGAATAGATATCTAATGCAAAGTTAACTTCTTAGCTGAACATAGCAATCTTGAGATTGTTACAAAAAATACATTGAATGGGGAAAAAATACGTTTAATATTATAATCATATTATTAAAAATAATATATTTACAAAATTAAAATTAAAAATATTTCAAAGAAATAATGAAAACGACAGAGTAGTTTAAAACAAATAACTCCACATCATTAACAACAATTAAGGAATTCTATTATTTAATTATTATGGAATCAATGATCAAAATGAAGTAGGCGCCACGTGGACAGGTTGATGTACTATTAGTGTCAATATGTCATGAGTTTCTCGCCGCCTCCGCAGTTCCGCCGCGACCACGATTCATGCAATTGGATCTAAATATCGAAATCAAATTAATAAAATATATATCGTGAGTACCCGTCATAATAATTACAATGTAAAGTTCCACGATGATAACAGTTTAAAAATATATATTATAATATTTAAATACACAACGCTGAAAATTACTAATTATCTGTAGAAAGATTCTGAGAATATAAAGATTTTTCATCTACAAATTTTAAACCGAGGACAATATGAACTTGAAATATGGGATAAAGAAATCCTGCTTCTGAAAAATTGTAACGAAACAAATGAACGGAGAAAGTTCTTGAAAAAACAACAATGGTGACATAACAGTGGGAAGGAAGCATCGTGAATAAGTGGCTTCCATTGTACCGAGGAACAAGGGTGTTTTATTTTTTCTTGCTAAATAAATTAGCGATTTATGGTAGTCCATAACGAGTGCTCGGGCAAAGATTCCAAATTAGCGTTATCATTTCTTAGAACTAAGTTTAAATATATTAAATATTGGTATTAAAAGAGATATTATGATATACACTGAGAAACCAGCAACTATGAACACCTGATTGCTTGTATGGTTTTTATAAAGTTTAGTGTCAGAGACTCAACAGTCTCACAAGCTGAAGCCCATTTTTTAGCATTTTTTCTTATCTTTTTAATCCACAACTTCAACTTTATTTATTAAGTTAAAATAAGTTGTGAAAGACCTGATGTGATATGTATTGTCAAACTCGAACCAAAAGATAGCATAGTCATTTAAACTAATCGTATTAAAACATGTTATAATCAATATTACATAGGGAATATTAGTTAGTAAAATAATTGCTTAAACAAAAAATACTTTTGAATTAAAAGCAAACGGGATGAATACTTAAATTAATGCGACTTCATTTGATATTCAGTATTCAGACGGTCGCTCCGTCTGCATCAAATGATTTATTACTTTTTGAGCAATTTTTTATGAAAGTCGGTCCAAATCCGCATGTGCCAAGATTATTTTTATCTACAAAAGCTGTGAGCATATTGAAAACATATTACTCAAATAAGGAGCAAAAGTACTGCGTCATCAATTAACTATTTTTTTATTGAATATGATGTTTTAGTAATAAAAATCTTAATTCAATTGAAGATATCCAGCGTAAAATTATAAAAATGAATAAATAATAACAGTGCAAAAGTTTACAGGGTAATTGCGCAGCGGTTTACAGAGAGACATTAGTGAAAACGGTAAATGTTCAATGTCTCATTGTAACAACCATGTCGTTCCGCAAACCGGGCCTTTAGTGCCGAGCAGCGCTCGATGATTTGAAGGGTTAATTTGATGGAAACATTCTCTTTCGGGTTGGGATATATTTGTAAGATTTACTCGCTCAATAATGTTACGGACATTTAACCGACTTGAAAAAAGGAGGAGGTTCTCGATTCGTCAGATTTTTTTTATGTTTGTTACCTTAGAACTTTCTACTGAGTAAACCGATTTTTATAATTCTTTTTTTATTTGCTTTGCTTTCTAGTAACAATAATTGTTATTTTTGAAGTCGGTGTCAGCCACAGTAGGTTCCTAACTATTTACATAGTTGTAGGAAGGTTGTATGTAAGTGAAGAAGGTTTTTTTGAGGTTCATTGTTCTTTTGTTATTTTCTTTTATTTTTTATTGTTAAACTGATTACGTGTTTTTTAGCTGTTACAGGACGAGCGTCACATTAAACTATGAGTAGTAGATGTATTCAAATAAAAATTTAATAAAAGTATTTTATTTAAATAAATGTGTAACACTCGCGTTAATCAAAGAAAATACCAAACTAATTTTTTTCTACTTTTAATTTACTTATAACAATTTTAAAGCCCTTTGGATTCTTACTTTGTTACAAATTTCTTCAGGCAATTAACGAAGATGATAGCGATTCGAGGAACTTATATAGCACCGTGTATATTATATATTTAATATGTTTTTTAATTTTATTTTAAAATAATATGTTTTAATGCCTGCCTTAAACTCAAAGCGCGTAGGTATGTTCTACTAGGGCCCAGGATTATAGAAAAACCCGAAAATTTTGAGTGGCACTAGAACTGGCTCGTCACCTTGAGACAAAAGATGTTTAGTCGCATTTGCTCAGTAATTTCACTAACTACGGCGCCCTTCAGATCGAAACATAGTAATGCTTACACACTACTGCTTCACGGCAGAAATACTCGGATCCTGTGCAAAGGAGCCTCCCACTGGTTGAATTTAACTCTACTGCAAATAGACTATAATTTTGGTAAGCGAGTGTGTAAGTGATAAAAGTAGTGATTTTCGGATGCCCTCATATCATCAATGGCTGAAGTATTTTAATTAAAATTTTAAATTTGGTAAAAAAGGAATTGTCTTTTTAGACACATAAAAATTCAATGTTAGGGAAGGGTTAAATAGATTTTAAGTATGAGTTTTTTTTTGCCGAGAGGAGTAATATACATATACGTATTGAAGACCCCGAAACAGGGCCCATATGTCGGGCTAGGGTGTAAACACCCCCTACCGACTAAAAACCTCCTCTGTGCTGATAACCCTGAAGGCTTTTACAGCGAAGCCGGGCGGGGGCCTTGGAGGCCGAAAATGTAGCTCACAGGCGCGGGGCGTCTCGGAAGGAGACCTCGGACCGCCTGCTCACTAGGCTGGATGGAGAGAAGATCACTAACGATCTAATATATCTGTTAGTCCAGTGGACTCTAGGTTTGAAGAGACTTCAAAACGGCCGGCGAGTGCGGTGATATATATATGTAATTAGTTATGAGAATGGATCATGAGTGACCCGCAAAAATTTCGTGTTTTATAAATCACGGCTTGTGTGTTTACACTTTCAATCCCCGACGTAAAAAGGGAGGTGTTATAAGTTTGACGTGTCTGTCTGTCTGTGTGCTTGAACTTATTACTGGACTACTTTTAATCATCCTAAACATCCTACCGTGTGTAATGTGTGATAAAAAGTGATGGTATTAGAAAAAAAATGTTATTTAATATTTTATCATATTTATATATCACTACCTTTTACTCGTAACTTCGTCCGCGTGAAATAGTAACTTTGGGCAGCATTTTAATTTTTAGGATACTTTGTCAATAATACACATACAAACTTCTCTTTCCGCTGCTGGCAGCGCTCTTCTATGATGCAGTGAATATACTTTGTCACTGTGGACAGTCTCTTTAATAGTATTTCCCTACGAACTTTTATATCCTTTTGCATCCCCCATGTAGGTCAAATTTTTAAAAATGCTCGAACAAATGTTTGTAAATTACTTCTTATCAAGTGCCTAAATACAAAGTTTATGGTTTTAACTCCGAAAATGATGAATTCCCATACAAACTTCCATCCCCAACTCCTCCATTGATTTCGCAATTAAAGGTAGTCTATAATCTATATCCTTTCCGAAGCTGTAGTCTATCTCTGTATTCAATTTCATCGAAATCGGTTCAATGGCTTAGGCGTGAAAGCTCAATTATGAAACTTACATTCACATTTATAATAGTAGTAGGGATTAATTTAGATTTGCTTAGTTTTAGTAGTACTTAGTAGTTTTAGTATTTCATTCGCCAGTACTTATTAATGTAAGTATTTATTAGAAGGTAGGTATGGTGTTGAAAACATTTGGACTATCTGTATATACGTTGGTATTTAACATGTCCATCAGTCCGTCCATATCACTCATAACAAACGATTTATCACGAGAACCCTTTCATCTAAAACATTTCACTAAACATCTAGAACATAACGCGCGAAATAAATTGCCTCCTGTCCTTTACCACTAATTAAAGTAAATGGGCCAGAAACAAGATTGGGTTATTGTCTCACAGATTCTATTTGTCCCTTTTCAACTTTATTTGAACTGTATATACCTATCTCTGTCTTACTAAGCGTTTGCAAGTGTCACTCATTATGCTAAGTACCGGCTTTCCCCTTTGTTCGCTGGTGGAAAGATTTTTTGATAAGCAGATGAATTTTTTCATTCTTTTCTCCAATCTGACAGTTGGTATATGGAAGCAGATTAAGATATCAAAACGTATAAATCCTAGGTCTATTATTTTTTTGTAAGAAACGATTACGGTTGGAGGCTTTGCATAGTAAGCAGGCTAGATTTAGTACCTACCGTAGCGAAGGAACTATCGTTAAGCTCAGATTCAAGATTTCGCCTTTAAATGATGTTTCTGTCAACAGTCATATGTATAATATTTTACTATCAGTCAAGACGAAGTTGGTTGCGGTAATGTGTATACTTTTGATTTCATCTGGATGAAGTTTACTAAACCAAATTTAATAGTTTATAAAACTAAAAAACACGCTTTGGTTGAAAAGATAATGATAGAAATTTTAAATGAACATCAATTCCTGCCTTATCGACAGTAGATGAAAATATTGCATAAATTAACGAAAATCTTATTTTGCAAATTAAAAAAAATTAATAATTTTATACAATTGATGTTTTGTCATTGGTCCTCGATAAATCTACGAAGTTTGATCGAAATCTGGCCGTTTAAAGTGGGTTGAAATCGCGCCTTAATGAGTCGGTTACAAACAGACATTCATACAGGTGAAGCTTATAGAAAGCGTGTAAAAATAGATCAAGCTAGTCTCTAGACACTTCTTAGTGTAAATAATAATTTTGTAAGTTTTATATCTTATATTTTCAACGAGCCATTTTTCGTATCTCACTATGTCTGAGGTTGTATGAAAGATCGTCACGGTCTTCTGTCCACGGGTGCCATCGTGCAGATTCCTCTGCGGATTTTTTGAGTGTGTTGTTTTATGTCTGGTTTCTATTGGCTGGCTCTTCTTAATCTGAAGGCAGCTTTTGTCTGAATCACAATTTCTAGAGGTTGGTGGTTAATGTGAGGTTAAATAGTATTAAAATAACGAACCGCATGTCTACAGCAAATGGGAAAATCAAATTCAACGATATTTAGACTTACTTGACTGTCTCTAATGCTACACATTATTTTACAAGTTATCTGATCACTCTAAATCACGGTCGCAATTCAAAGCCATAGCAGAATCCATTAATCGACAGATTCGCTCGCATATTGGAAAAAGTGCCATTTTAATAAATCGCCCGGATGACGGTGGCTCTCGACTAAATCACTTATTACATTACGAAGGTACCATTACATAGATACGAATTTTATTAAAGTAGCGCTTCAAGCATGATTAAGCGCTTTTAGTTTTGTTTTGCTTATAGCTATTATATTAATATCTATCTGGGCGACTAGTTATTTTCATAGTATTATGTCCTGTGGTGTATCGTTATGAGGCAGTGCTACGCTTATTCTTCTGTTCTTCTCAGGTCTGAGGCACTCTATTTTCAATGGGTGTATATTTTGACGTTCAATAAGTGATTTTAAATCCTATTTTGTATAAAAATATTTGAATTTGAATAACGAAACATCAAGAAAAAAATTAAAAGCATAAACATTTTATTTGTTGTGTCTCAATGTATTCTATTCAAGTTATGTGTGTACATAGATTTTTTTTTATGGAATAGGAGGACAACCGAGCGTACGGGTCACCTGGTGTTAAGTGATCACCGCCGCCCACTCTCTCTTGCAACACCAGAGGAATCACAAGAGCGTTGCCAGCCTTAAAGGAAGGTGTACGCGCTTTTTTTGAAGGTACCCATGTCGTATCGTCCCGGAAACACCGCACAAGGAAGCTCATTCCACTGCTTCGTAGTACGAGGAAGAAAGCTCCTTGAAAACCGCACTGTGGAGGACCGCCACACATCCAGATTGTGGGGATCATCCCCACAATCTGGATCGTAACTTGTGGCGTGTCGTGCGAAGGTGAAATTCGGCAGCAGGAATCAGGTTATAAAAAAAGTATCTAAAATCAGGTTGAAAATAGATACGCAGATTAACGAATATCTATAACTGTGAAAATCATATTGTTAACACCAGGAACGAACATAAACATGTTGTACCTACTACTCGGTTTAACATGACTCAATATAAGTCTTAATATTTTGGGAAATGTATATCATGCTGTTACACCATAATCGAGAAAATGTGCAAAATAAATGTGTATCGAAATTCAAAGTAATTGTTAAAAAATGTTTTTTTTTTTTGATGGAAAAGGAGGACAAAATATTCGCCGCCCACATTCCCTTGCAACATCAGAGGTATCACAGGGGTGCTGCCGGCCTTTGAAATAACATAAATGACTTCCTTAATGATATCACTGATTGGGAATGCAGGGCTATTTAAATAATAAACAAAGAACCAGTTAAGTTTCTTGTTCTGTTCTTGTTAGTACATTTGCTTGTTCTTAGGTCTGAGGAACAAATTATCAAATGGGTGGTAATTTTTGACGTTCAATAAATGAGATTAAATCCTATTTTGAATAAAAATATTTGAATTTCATTATGCTGCTAAATTCCACCGAGTGAAAGCACGGTTAATATAACAGAATCTATAAATTATAATTATAAAGAACCACTGAACAAATAGGTACTGTTTATACAAAAATATTAATATATTAATATTTTTTCTGTATTATTACAGTAAAATATTGATGAAGATAAATTATTAAGTATTGCTTTGCTTCACCAAAAGAATTCTCTATCAAGTATCCATCCCGTCTCGCAGATATATTACTTACAGGTTCAAATAATACATACACCTTTCGCATTTTGTTAGTTCTACAATTTGGTAGATAAATATCTTTTATTTTATTTCTTGGTCTTTCTCCCGTATCAGCTGATACTTATATAGTAAATATACGTCATAGAATATACTTATTTTATAATAGTTGTTGCTCTATGTTTTGTGTGGTCAAATGAAAGAGTCCGCGAGCCCTGATCACGAACTCCATGTGAGGCCTAATTTGCACCTTTAGAAAACACTATAATATTTATTTGTAATATAATTAAATTATTAGTTGCAACATAAAAGGAAACTGGGTTCATCTTTTATTACTGACAAACCTAAATGAATCTACTAGCTAGTTGGTTGGGTCGTATCAAAAATGAAAAACAAATTTGGTAGGCATTGGATAGTTTGGATGAGAAAAAAGAAGTTATACTTCTTTGGCCCAACGATGCAAAAATCATTAAAATTTATTCCTCGTGCTATTCTACGTTTTTAGAAAGAACAGTTTTGTAAAAATCTTGCAAAAAATTAAATATTAGATAATGAATACGGCTGTATGGTCTTCAACCCTTGGCCTGTCCTAATAATGGACGAAGAAATCAAAAGAAAATAACGAATGACGCAAACGTCAGAAAATTTTAGGAACCAACTTCAACCTTCAACTTTTGAGTTAGAGTTACGCGCGCGCATCTTAAAATGTCACTTTCATAATTTTTTCATAACGCGCTTAAAGAAGTATAACTTCAATATTTGAATTTGACTTTGATTATAAAAAAAACAAAACTAAGCATGCATCTGTCCTGCAAAGACGTTCTACGCCAGTAAAGGAACTGACATAACAAAACATTGTATAAGTTATCCCATGCAGCACACAAAGCGCTTAGCACTTGCGAACGCAAGGGGTAGATGAAAGGGTGTACGATTGTAAATTTAAATTTATGTTTTGTTAGATCTGATCGTGCTCGGCGGCACTCGCCGTTTTGTATGGCGATAGAAGATTTTTATTTGATTTATATAAAGGAAGGGATACTAATGATTCTGTTTCATTTAAATATTGCCATTAGGCTTATGAATGTGCGGAATATTCTGACAATGTTAATGCATTGTTGAAGTTCTGCTTAGACTTAAAATAATACTCAAGACTTTAGAATTAGATATTTGATTATCATTGTCTGTGTCACGTTTTATAAATTATAATTAATATTTATATGTATATTGATAGAATAAATCAGAAAGGTGAACTATAATCTATTAATAGTTTTAATTTTTGTAATGCATGCTATATATCTTCCCATATCCCAAATGGATTTTAGATTACCTACTTTGGAACCTACGGACGGACCTTATGTTTTATTGGACCTAGTGCTGTTTCACGTACATTCTTGAAATCATATGGAATTTAGAGAAATAAAAATATTTCTTTTGAATTTGGAACATCATCCTTAATGCTTATTCATTGTTTTTTTTTTCATTGAACGTGAAAATGTGATAAACAGAACCAAATTGCCGTGAAAGTATTGAATAAGGTTAGTATGATGCCAAGTAAAATTTATGGAACTCTTCATCCGCTTGGTATTTAGTCGAATGTTTTTGTTCTGGGTTTTGATAGGTACGATGGAAACTTCTATGTTTCTTATCTTCTAAGCTTCTATATATTATACAATAGATAAAAAGTTATCTTTTGGGTAATGTTACTACGGTTATTAAATATTGTGAATGTACTCGTTAGAAGGCCCCATTTAAACTCCTATCGGCTTTACGGGTAGTTTTGTAGCTCCCTGTATCCTATTTATATAAATATAAAAATTAAAAAATAACTAAAATGAGAAAAAGTTTTTAATAAATGTAACATTAGTATTTTAAGGTTTGTAAATTCATATATAATCATAATATAGGCCTTATAAAATCAGAACAGTTGCAAATATAATATAAAAAGTATCATACATGAGCGAATCTGCCGATTTCCATTTTAATTCAATTTGATCCAATCGAATAGTTAAATCGATAGCTGTAATGTGGTTTGTAATCGAATATTATGTGTTTCATATCCGAAGGGGACAATAAAACTTGTAAGGCTCTTTATGGCGTATCAATTGTTCAAAAAAATTAAATTAAGCCAGATGAGTTACAGGCAAGGCAAGAGTTATATTCACCCGCATTCACCACACTAGCCGAATTATCGGGAGCTCAAGGATATTCAGAAATTAAAAAGTTTTATATATATGTATATATATATATGTATATATATATATGTATATATATATATATTTATATATATATATATATACATATATATAATATATTTGGCCACACATGGAGTATTGCTGTCATCTCTGGTCTGGCGCATCCCAGTATCAGCTCGATCCATTTGACCGCGTGTAATGCAGAGCAGCTCGAATTGTCTCTGCGAACGGCTGGATCACTTGGCGTTGCGTAGAGACGTAGCTTCGTTGTGTGTCTTCTACCGCATTTATCACGGAGAGTGTTCCGATAAGCTATTTAACCTGATTCCTATCATCCCCACCGTCTGGATGTGTGGCGGTCCTCCACAGTGCGGTTGTCAAGGAGCTTTCTTCCTCGTACTACAACGCTGTGGAATGAGCTTCCTTGTGTGGTGTTTCCGGGATGATACGACATGGGTACCTTCAAAAAAAGCGCGTACACCTTCCTTAAAGGCCGGTAACGCTCTTGTGATTCCTCTGGTGTTGCAATAGAATGTGGGCGGCGGTGATCACTTAACACCAGGTGACCCGTACGCTCGTTTGTCCTCCTATTCCATAAAAAAAAATATTTATACTATTTTATATTTTCAAATTCAAATATTTTTATTCAAAATAGGATGTGACATCACTTATTGAAAGTAAAAAAAACTACCAGCCATTCCAAAATGAATGCCTCAGTCCTGAGAAGAATGGGCGCAACAAACTCAGCGGGCTTTTTATTTCATCACAAATTTGTTTTACAATTAAAGTAACATTTACAAAGTAACATTGCCCAATTAAACTTATTATATAATAGCCTGAGGGAGGTCGCTCCATTCCCAATCTGTGGTATCTTTAAGAAAGTCATTTATGTTATAGTAACCCTTACAACACAAACGTTTTTTAACAATTCTTTTGAATAACGTAATACTTTTGTTTTGAACATTTTCTGGGATCCTGTTGTAAAAGCATATACATCGCCCCACAAAAGACTTGCTAACTCGACTTACCCGAGTAGTAGGCATTATAAGCTTATGTCTGTTCCTGGTGTTAGCATTATGGTTATGCCAGTTTCTTGCAAATTCACTTATGTGCCTATGAACATACATTACATTATCAAGAATATATTGAGAAGCAACAGTCAAGATGTTAATTTCTTTGAATTTTGCTCTCAATGATTTAGGGCCTAGGTTATAAATAGCGTGAAGAGTCCTCTTGTGCAGCACAAATATTGTATTAATATCGGCAGCGCTGCCCCAGAGCAATATAACATTATATATTATATTCCTGGACGTGATGGTCTGCAGCTGGGGGCCCCCGCTAGTCCTTCAGGAACTCCTGGTGGTATGCTGCGGTCTACTTCCTTCGAGGTGCGTAGAAAAAAGGTTTTTCCAATGCGTTACACCGAGAACTTCTTGCGATTATATAGTTGACCACTGATAAGTCTTCTGAAGGACTTGCGTAATTTGATTAAGCGGAATTTATGCGTATGTGATGATTTGCGTGAGAACTATAATTTTTTATTTGCGTGCGATCTGTATTGCTCGGTGACAATTTCGGTTAATATATTAATAGGAGGCGAAATAGACAACTGTCATTATGTTAACCTCATAGATGACAATGCGTCTGTAGTCTGTGATATAGGGTGCCGTAGCTAGTGATTTTACTGGGCAAATGAGACTTAACACCTTATGTCTCAAGGTGACGAGCGCAGTTGTAGTGCCGCCTTGAATTGTTGGGTTTATAGATAATCTTGAGCGCCGCTGCATTGTGATGGGCAGGGCGTATCAATTACCATCAGCTGAACGGCCTACTCGTCACGTCCCTTATTTGCATAAAAAAATCATAACTGAATTTTTACACATATACTATGGAGGATGCTTAAGATTTATTTAAGTCTACTGCAGTAAGTCTGTGGGTGTCAGATGTTGATGAGCCTGTGTTTCCCATCGACTATGGCGTGACGTAGAGCGGTCTCTGAGAACCGCATATATTATTGTACTCACTGCGACGCTCGTAGTGAATACAACCTACAGGTTGTTCAACAATAATTATTTTTAAATTTATTGTGCATATTCACCATTAGAAAAATAGCAATATTTTTCAAATGTTTATTAGTGGAGTACATAACGATAACACAATAAAAACGATCGTCGGTTCATGCCATGTACATCAAGTAAGGTTTGGCCCATTTTGTCCGCATTATTATATAATGTGAATAGGATTGGTTTACATTTATCGCCTATTCTCTAAGACAAATGGGGCCAATTTTCACATACAAAAAACCATTAAAATATTTGAAAATTGGCCTCATTCTTCAAAACTTTATACGCACTTCAAAAAATAATATTTATTTAATCAAAACAAAATTTAATCTAAAATATTTGAAGCTACAGCCATAATTCTAATGTAAACATTTATTATATTTGACTTCTCTTCGTAATAAAGACTCGTCGAATCAAATAATTTATTATCTAGTGTATTTGTGTTTGTCTATTTACTTATTTTTTCAAAACTTTAGTATAACCTAATAATTGCAACATCCTGTATAGTTTAGCTTACATATTGGAGAGTTATGCAAGATGATCATAGATTAATTTAATCTCGGATTAATTGGCATGAGGCCCTGTCTGCATAAACCCGTCCCCACTCTCATTTGACTAAGACGATCATATGATTTTGCTTTGAATATAATATTGTTACTGGAATTATGCCATTATATTCTAGTAATAAATATTATTGTATTTTATATTTAACTGCATAGTCTTTCAAAATTTCTCTGTGTTATTTCAAAAAAGTCAAACACGTGTTGAATATTTGTTTTAAAAAAAATCTATTACAAATATGTGTCTTTCTATTGTTTAGTGTTCAACTATCTTTAAACATTTCTTATAAATATTTAAACACGAGTCGAAGCTAGTCTAAGGTGTGTCTAACGGATAGATCATATTTATTTACGGCCATTTTCAATAACCTATCTATCCTTAGTATAACTTACGGATAAATTGCTGTCACCGTTTAAACACAAGATCTTTTCTATCCATAGTTATGTACAATATAGTTATAGTCCAATCTGTCAATAGGTTATTGAAATGTAAGTACCTAAGCGTAAAAGTTAATTAAAAGTTAGGATATCATCCCTACCATCTGGATGTGTGGCGGTCCTTCACAGTGCGGTTTACAAGGAGCTTTCTTCCACGTAGGTACTTCAAAGCTGTGGAATGAGCTTCCTTGGGCGGTGTTTCCGGGATGATACGACATGGGTACCTTCAAAAAAAGCGCGTACGCCTTGCTTAAAGGCCGGCAACGCTCATGTGATTCCTCTGGTGTTGCAAGAGATTGTGGGCGGCGGTGATCACTTAACACCAGGTGACCCGTACTCTCGTTTGTCCTCCTATTCCATAAACAAAAAGGATAGATTTGTCTAGTAAGTTAAACTAAGGATAGGTAGGTTATTGAAAACGGCCGTTAGAAGATTTAGATTACTCGATGACAGATAGATGAGAGCTGACAAAAATTGCGTTCTGTTCCTTTAATTGTTCCTGTACCTACACTTCACTTCTCGACCAGGCACCACAAGCAGCACACGTTCAAGAGTTGACGTACACGACTCCGCCGCAAGCCCATACGAGTACTGTACATTAATTAAATGAAATACTAATGATAATATTAGACAACATAAATGTTAATTCTTCATATATCACATCATCCACACGGTCATAAATAATGGTAACAAATCCTCGGTTTCGTTTTCCACACTATCAGCTCACCGCACGTTGCGCGACCGCACCGTGCCGCACCGCAATGTGAGGACACCTTCCCCACATCTAGTTGAATACGTTCTTTGTTGGTACCGATGGCAAAATAATTTTGTATTATATGTTATAAAGTTATTATTCTTAAATAATAAATAAAAGTCTATTAATAGTTTAAATTATATAACTACATACTTAGTACAAGTGTGTTGTAACTATTTAAGAATTAGAAAACAAGAAAAAAATATAATTTGCATTGTAGCATTATCTATATATTTTGGCGACAATATGTTGTCTGCATCTAGTTTATCAAAATGATATGAATTTTTATTATGTGTTAATTCCACGAGAGTTAATTATGAAGCTGCGAGTCAACATCTCCTGAAGATGCCTGGTGGAGTGGCGAGACACGTGTCAAATTGGTGAAAGAACTTAGCGGAATTAACACTCAAGAGATTTTTATGGCCATCTAGCACATGTGTTCCTCTCTAAATAGAAGGTCACATCTACTCTTATGTTTGTACCATTTTTATTACTGAAATAAATAATATGTTTAATTCTTAAGAGATACTCATAACATTTAGATAGGTATAGGTATTGCCGTAAAATAACTTTTAATTCATTAAACTTTGCATTTAGTTTGATAGGATCCATAAAATTATAAATTAAATTATTTAACTTTCATTTAATGCATTATTATGTAATAGATACTTTACAAAAGCAATTCAGACTTCAAATACCAAAGGAAAGAGGCTATCGTCCCTTTCTTTATTGCAGTACATTGAAAAGTTTATTTCTTCGTCTCTTGTAATTCATGTATACTTTATGGCATTATGAATTTTAAAACTCATCCATAAGTGCAGTATGCCTTAAATTTTGATTCACTGAGAATGCGAAACGAGTGGCCTTTATTTCAGAAAATAGTAGTTATGTTATAGTGACAAATAGAACAGAATTTTATCGTAGATTTTTTTTATATGCACTGGTGAGCGACTTTTATAATGATATTGCTGAGAGACTTTATTCTGTTAAACTTATGTGTACATTTGCGTCATGATTATCATAAAATTTGCATAATAGTCGGGACTGACCCAGGAGGATACGAAGAACAATTTAACGCATACTAAAGATCGAAGAAGTTAATTAATATAAATAAAACTTGCAATAAGCTTACTCAATTACAGAAATTCCAAGGAAATTATAAAATCCTATACATATATATATATACATATATATATATAAAGAACGACATAGATAGTAATAAACGTAGACATAGACAGACTGATAGTAAGATAAGTCCGACAAAAATGTTTTTATAATTCATTTAGGCCTTTCAGCAACAGCAAGAAAATATTACAAATTCACTTAAAAAAATTTGGCACTTAATTTAACCTTTTGCGCACCGTACACGAAGTCCATCCACAGGGCTATTAATCATGGTTTATCGAGTGCTAATCCAGGTTTAAATAGATAACTAGTGCCCGCCTTTGTTATGTGAATCTTTTAAAGTAGGGTTGTATCGGCGGAATATTTTTGTTCATTTAAAAAATATTTTATTATGTAGTTATATTTTCAGGGTTTTATAATTTCAGTTAGTGTTTATTAATGTAACTAATGTAATTATATGAAATGTCTTTAAAACGAACTAATGTAATATTAAGGTATATATATTATTAGTCCTTGTAGCCTGAAACAAAGGAATTATTATTATTATTATTAATGTGATTCGAATTAAATAATTCGATACGTTAAATATAATTCGATAATACTTACTTGCTAAATAGGAAGTTAAATATTACATTTCTACCTTTTAATGTTTTTTTTAGACGGAAAATTGTTCATAGTTGGGATAGGCTTTGGGATAGGATTGGCCTTGTACCCTTCAGTTGATGAGTTGATTTAAAAAACGTTGCAGTCAAATTATGTTTAGCAAACAATACAAACAAAAAAACAATTCGATTACTAAGTCAAATTACTTGTATGCTTCTAAATATCTTTGATCATAAAACAGTTTAATATTATATCCTTCTCCAAACAGTGACAGCCCTATCAGACTAAACTCAACAAAAAGCTCTATTGTTATGTAAAACGAATGGATCTATTCGTCATCACAATACTTTTGTGTCAACACATTCGTTTTTGTTTTAATAGGATTAAAAAAAAGTCAATTCAATTCAATTTATGTTTCAGCCTCAATGAAGCAAATTATTAAAGGCTGTCTCTCGTAAGTTTTATTTAACTCACTCACTATTATTAAATTCCTCAAAATCATAAGAATTTTTATCTTTGTTGTTTTATTTATAAACATATATTATTAAACCAATCAAGTAAGAACTTACAAACACTAATATTTAGAATAAGAAGCTTATGTTCGGCCATTTTGTAAAAATGGAGGAGGTCGAGGTCGTTCAATTTGAATATAACAGCATACGTCACCCCCGCTCCGAGACACTTACTCATTGGATCTTTGAAATGGCGTGAAAATCATAAAATATTTTTATATCTTGAGGACAAAAGTGTTATAGAGACTTCCATCTGGTTCAAGAGCTTAGCTTAACTTATTTTAAACGAAATTAGAAAAACCACGACTTCATCAATGAAACAATTATTATTATTAAGGTTAAGCTTCACAACATTTATCTAATTGCCATGGTTGTGAAATCGTAATTTCTTCTTAGTAGGTATTTCCTGAAATACGAATATCATTTATGGTAATAACAGACTGGATATAAATATAAGGAACAAGGTTTAACTGGCGCCTATTAATGTCAAAATTTATCATGGAGAGGCTAAGAGATTACCAGCACTTCGAATAAGTTCAGCTCAAACGAGAAGTGGCATTAAAATCCACATTATTACACGCATTTTGCCACTCATAAATATCCTCTATCAAAAAGGCGCGTAAGCCTTCCTAGAAGGCAGGCAGCGCTCCTCTGTTGTCTCTGTCTTGCTGGAGAATATTGAAACTCCAGGTGACACGTACGCCCGTTTATCCGTATTAAGAAAGAAGCTTATTATGAGTATAAAGGATGATTTTAATTTTAAATTTAAGAGTATAGTATGAACTATAAAGCAGTACGTGGACATGATTCATGTGCCGATCTATAAGGATAACCTACGATACCAAGACATTACCATCTGTCCGTCAGAGGGACAACTGAAATTGTACAATTGTTTTTCTACAATTGCTGCTATAAAAAACTATGATGGTAAACTCCAAAATGATCGCCATGCTACTTGCAAAACAAATGTTTATTTAACGAAAGCATTTTAAAAGTAATTATAGTGTATGCGCACGTACGACTATTTTATTTCATAGATTAGTTTTATTACTGTTTTTCTTATATTTTAGCAACGAAAATCTAAGATCTACAAAATTTTATAAAAATGGCGTCTCCATCAGACCGTAGCCGAAACGAAGCCGCAATAAGAATATGCCGGTCAAGACGCTGCGCCGAAAGATAGGACAAATCTCTCAGTAAAAATGGATGCCATGCATAAGTGTCTACTTAGAGAAAATATACTTTCAGTGTTACTTATATAATATACAGGGGGTTTCAATGTTTTACATTGACATTTTTAGTTTTTTCATGCAAGAGGGAATAATATATGAAAAGGAACGCGGGATCTAGTTTTAGCTGATCCATAGTCAAAAACCATAACAATAAAATTCCGGTGGATCAGACAATCAGCGCTTAGTTAGTTTAACAGCCCAGCTGTTTTCACATAAAGTCTCTTGATTGGGCCATTGTTCCCGTTTGTCTTATTTCTCTTGCCAGCGCAGAAAGTTCGAAGTCTATCAGCCTTTTCAAATTGCTGCAGAAATCAGGAAGCTATGCTGGAGATCGGAGGATTAGTGCTCGTTACACACTCCTGTACTGTGTTAGCACGTGTTATTGCGTTTCTTACGCGTCCATGCATTCTCTGCATAAGGATCTGACTGCCAATCAGCACTTACAAAACATACAAATCGCCAGTCGGCTTCAACTTGCCCTAAGCATTTACATCAAAAATAGGATGTTATGCTTTTTTCCTTATAACTGCATAGAATGCAATAATGATTTTGGATATTATTTATTTATTTATTCAAGAATATAGGCGCACCCTGGAAATCCCTGAGCCTTGCCTGAGGTTGCCTTGAGCGGTTCTCAACAGATACGCTTTAGAAGACTTACCTTGCTTGTAGTTAGTATTAGTAAAATATAAACAAAGGTAATATTTTATATTTAAGGTTGAACAAATATTCAGCCAGCTGCTACATTTTTAATAATTAATAAAAAAGGTTCAATTATACTGAAATTGTACTCTTCAATCAAAACTTGCAATGAGAACCAACTTCACTTTAAATCAATTATATTTCGATAACCACTCAACACCCTAACCGTATTTTCATTCCAATCACCCTTATTATCCACGAAATAAAAACCACATTGGCACAAAGACGATTGTAGTAAAATCACTTGAACACGATACACACTTGACATTATACGGTCAAAACAATGAAACACTTATACAGATATCGGTTCGGTGAGTTTTTAAGTTTGTCGATTGTTTTTCATTTTGATTCCTAGATGTCCCGCTGTGAGCGACCGCTCGATTGCTGTTTTCCTGTGAGAATACGATTGAAGTGTTCGCCAATCTTGCAGTATGTGAAATAAAAATATCCCATTCACAACAACCAAAAGAAATTTAGGACGTACTTTAAAAAAACATACCTTTATTAACAACTAGTTTTAACTATGTCTTCAGCTAATGTTATGATGTATACTTGTATTTTTTTCTAGAGTACTTCAAGAGTCAAAAATAAATTTTCCACGTGAAAAATAAATTGCAAACAGTTTATATATTACCGTTTGACTACAAAACAACGCAATAAATTAATTAAGTTTTGCAGTCATGTACTTCATTTATTGATTAATATGACTCAAATTTAAAAAATATATAGAATTGCAATTACAACTAGATTTAGCCTATTTAATTTTGATTAGTAAGCCCTTAAGCAAAATGTTAGTAGAGTAATATTTAAAACTTTTAACTTAAACTTTAAACGTTATGTTTGCCAGGGAGTTCGGCCGATAGTTGTTACTATCCGATACGTCGCCTGTTTAGTATTTTTAAAATCGGGATAGCGACCGTTCTCATTAACGCCCCGGGCACATACGAATGTCTGATACAGAAGTTATATAAGACCGCCAACAATCTAGGTAAATGCGGACCAGCGTGTTGAAGGTGCTTAATGCTGAGGTGGTCATGACGGGAAGACTTGCCCTTATTATATTCTTTATTATTTTGGCTATTTCCTTCGCTGTTATCCGAGGTGGTACTTGCAAGGGTCGACTCGGGTCCACCACCCCTGCATCAGCACCTCCACTTAACTGCCCAAGTGATTGTACCCTGAAATGGTTCTTAAACAGATTAGCAATCCTCACAGGCTCACACTCACCATCAACGCTCACCGGAATACCAGCCCTCGGACTCAATTTCTTTATTTCCAGAAACCTCGGAAGTCTTTTTGCACATGTTTTGTAGCAAGAATATTCATTTTTATTTGCTCCTGATGGTTTTGACAAAATTTAACCTTTTTTTTTATAGTTTCCTCGATTCCACCATATTCCTATAAACAGTTCCTTTCCGAGGTTTCCCGTTCCACACCCAGCAAAGAAATTTTGGTCTAGCATCGTGGTGAGCAATGTGGACGTGCTTGTTCCGCCCCATCAATGGTCGAATACTCCTATGGGTTATTCCACACTTATAACTAAAATTTTCATAAAAATTATTAGAGGCTTCAGTAAATATAAACAATAATACACATAATATATAATTTACTAGCTGACCCGGCAAACGTTGTTTTGCCATATAAAGTATAATTCACGCGATAGTTTTATAAGTAATAAAATATTGCCCATATTATAGCCTGTACATCATTTTGTTCTATTGTCAATAGTCTTTGCAGCGCACGCAAAAATAGGTTTTCGATTTTACACCTTGTGTTACAAAATAGCAATTTTATTACGGATCCCTAATTTTGAAAAAAAAAACATAGCCTATAGCCTTCCTCGATAAATGGACTACCCAACACTGAAAGAATCATTCAAATCGGACCAGTAGTACCAGAGATTACCGCGTTCAAACAAACAAACAAACACTGCAGCTTTATAATATTAGTATAGATTTATCAAAGATTGATGATTCACATATTATCATAACATTTGCTTAATTCTAGATAAAAATCTATTAATTTCAATTTACTATTACAATATTTAAAAAACATATCAATTTGATCTCCTCTGCGTTCACCCCATATAATTTTATTTACATTACTAATATTAGGCGGAATAGTCATGGGTCTAACCCTTTCAAGATTACATTCGACCTCAAATGGAAAGTGATCTGACCAGAAGACATTGCATCGTAATGTATTTTTACGTGTACTACTGTCCGCCACGCGGCCATAGTAGTTAAACTATGGTCGAGCCACGAACAGGTACCATGCGCATCGCTAGTGTAAGCATATGATTGAGAGTCAATACCTAGTCTCTCAATGTCCGTACATAGCCAATTCTGCTCCACACAAAAGCTGAACATTTCATTTCCAATTAATTTGCCAATAATGCTAATACCTTTTTCTTTAGTAATATGCTATATTACTAAAGAAATCCTTTGCACAGGATGCCGGCTAGATTATGTGTACCACAACGGCGCCTATTTCTGCCGTGAAGCAATAATGTGTAAGCATTATTGTGTATCGGTCTGAAGGGCGCCGAAGCTAGTAAAATTACAGGGCGAATGAGAGTAATATCTAGTCTCAAGGTGACGAGCGCAATTGTAGTACCGCTCAGCATTTTAGGGGTTTTTTAAGAATCCTGAGTGGCACTGCATTGTAATGGGCAGGGCGTATCAAATACAATCAGCTGAACGTCATGCTCATGTCATCCCTTATTTCCATAAAAAAAGAAATTGACTTATATTATCATCATCTATATACATATATATTGTAATTGAAATGATCTGTAAATCTTGATATAAAAGAGTGGAAATGAGTTTCTTGCTACTTCTTCTCATTAGCTCAACCCTTTACGAAGTAGCGGTAGATTCAATAAGAAAAATATATATTTTTTTGATATTCATAAGTGTCATTTCCGTGACCTACGTGAATAAACTGATTTTGATTTGATTTGATTTGATCTTATCAGCCGTAGCATGTCCACTGCTGGCACAGGCCATCCCCAAAGATCTCCATGGCGATCGTTTTTGCGCTACCCTCATTCAATCTTGACCAGATCATCGGTCCATCTTGTGGGGGGACCACCAACACTGCGTCTTCTGGTACGTGGTCGCAGTTCTTGTCACTTATAAACTAAGTAATAAAAACTAACAATAAAGTTCTGTCAATTTCTATTACAAATAGAAGTTTTTCATATGAACCGTAGACGCGAATACAAATGTAATTTTAACTTCTACCATTATGAACAACGAAATAGTATGCTATATCTATCGAAGTAAAACGCTTACAGAAACCCTTCTACGTAATTCCCGGTACAGTCTGCAAAATAAATCTCATGGGGAATATAAAAAGTGACGTTAAAATGTCGCTCTCATTCAGCGGAGAGGGAAAATCATATTCTGTTAAACTCGTTATGTGTCCATGCCTTGTCGCGCTGACCTAGCATTCGTTGTATTTATATGGATAAGCCGATATATTGGATAATATACCACCTAATTATAATAGATAGGTATATAACGAAATAAAAATAAAAATAGTTTCTCTATACAAAAAAAAATACGTATATAAGATAATTCTATACTTATATAGGTACCTATAACGTAAAAATACATTATGTGTTGCATACACCATACTGGTTTCGGTAGGTAGTCAAAAGTTTATTGAGTGTCAATTTTATTATATTTTTTAGTACCGTTAAACAAGATACATAGTTTTTTTCAAAATAGTATTTCCAATAATATGGTATGTTGGTGTTAGCTGTTTGAATTTACTGTGTGGCAGGCTGATGAAATATTTAAATTAAATACAACTTTGTATAATGCGATATTTGTATAATTTCATTTGATACAAATAATTTCATTAATTATAAGCTGAAATTAACTAATGGTAGCCTATACCTACCATTTAGATTTAAGCGACAGCTGGCAACGTTAGTAGCTTATAGTTTTAATCAACACACTACTTCCTCTGTAGTGATATTTAATAAACATGCCCTCTATTGGGCGACATTGTGAATAACTAATGGCAGGCCAATACCTACTACAAATTAGGAAGAGTGTAACCACTGCGAGTGTTTGTAGTGTAATTCTTGTTATAATATTTGAAATATTGTTGATTAATAATTATTAGTTTGTAGCATTATTTAGAAGATCCTTTCTCTCCACTTATGGTACTGAAAAATTTTTAAGACCTTAACAAAAATGGATTGTATTCGAGAACTAATAGACATAGTTTACTAAAGTAAATGCGCAGATGGTGCTTCTATAAAGTAGAGTTCATGTGTCAAAGTTAAGTACAAGTATTATAGCGGCTATATCTCCTATATACCCGCTATAATATTAAACACGGGTGATTTTTTTTATGATGAGGTTCTAATGCGTTGATTGTGAGTAATTTATTTATTTATCGCTCTATTTTTGTAGGAATACGTGCAGCGCGTTATGTAAAGAAAATTCAGGCTTAATATAGCTAGAGAACAAAGCAATAGGAATAAATATAATAATGTCAAGCTGGAAGGTAAGTAATAAATTAATGTGATACAAGTCGTATCCATGCTATTCTTTCATAACTACTACGCTGTGAAAGCAATACTGTATTGAGTTTTTAGCAGTGGCAACGCTCAAGTGTCGCCCGATACTAGAAAATATTGGGTTGCCAACCTTTTTACTGGCCAATGTTGCCGTCGATTGAATTTTTATTGGATCTAAGTAATTTGGGACAAAATTTATTATTTAAGGTCATTGGTGAAAAGGAAGAGAATTTTTTGGGACTGGTTAAAAACTTTTCAACTAAATTATTAAATTAATATCATTCCGGTTCAATCAGGACAAAAAATGTCGAGTGCATAATTAACACATTTAAAAAAAAAAACGTTTTTTTATACCGATTTAGCTACAGGAAAGCAATGGTGTAGCCTGGACTCCAACCTAGCACTGTTGTACATATAACTTTTGTATCTCGCCTGCCCTAATTTATACATGCAAGCTCTTTTACACTTGGTATTTTTTTTCACCTGGTGTTAAGTGATCACCGCCGCCCACATTCTCTTGCAACACCAGAGGAATCACAAGAGCGTTGCCGGCCTTTAAGGAAGGGGTACGCGCTTTTTTGGAAGGTACCCATGTCGTATCGTCCCGGAAACATCGCACAAGAAAGCTCATTCCACAGCTTTGTATGTATGTATGTATGTATGTGGAAGAAAGCTCCTTGAAAACCGCACTGTGGAGGACCGCCACACATCCAGGTGGTGGGGATGATATCCTAACTTGTGGCGTGTCTTTTACCCGAATTAGGTTATTTTTTTTCTTTCCTTAGTCTCTTTTTAGTATACATATTCCCAATTCTACTAAGACTGTCAATCATATTGATTTTGTAAATTTGCACAATCAATATAAGTTGGCACATCAGCGATTGGTATATAGTACCTACTCCAAGATTGACATTTCTTTATGCTTCTTTACTTCGTAATTCACGTTCACACCATTGGCATCATAAATATTGACAACCCAGACCGACTTTACACGAGATAAAGTAAACAACAAAAACCACAGGGCATCAAACAAACGAGCGAACATAAACCCTGAAACATACTTAAAACGATAATCGCTTATGAAATAACACGGAGATTTTGTCTTAAGCTGTTAATTTGCTCCCGGCCGTCCGCGGCGCTAGCTCCGGTCGTCAAATACAATTATACGGTGCGACGAGCACTGAGCCGATTGTGGCCGACACGAGACAAGCCTGCTAAATAAACATTGATCTACGAGTTAATGGATGTGCTATTTAATAAATATGTTTTTAGTATTTATTTTAGTAAAATACTTTATAAATGATTGAAACGCGTATAACTATAAATCCATTAAAAAGACTTTCGTATTATTCGTAATCAAAGAAAATACTATTATTTATTTGGTTTGCGAGAGAGTTCTGAATGAATACACAGTCCAATTTTTATTTTGACCACCCCTTAATATTTATTTTGACAATTTTTTAATTTTTATTTTATTATGATTCAGCATTGAAAAATACACACAACTTAAAATTTTCACCCTTCTACGATCTTCTACTGTTTTTGTATCGCGATTTTTTATTAATGTGTTCCATCCACAGATCCGCAATTGGGTTGCTAGATGGCAATTGAGTACAATGTTATTGTAGTACGATAAATTTTAATGTATAGTCTATAATTACAATTTAATTAATAATATGTAAGTATTTTAATATGCAATAATTTTTATATACATTTGGTAGGTCATAAAATCTGTCGCAATTTATTTTTTATACATAATTACTGTTAATTATTGAATTTTTTATTATTAATTTATATGGCAATACAACGCTTGTAGGGTCAGCTAGTTATATTATACATTAATCTGTCACATCCATAATTTAATGAATCAACTGATCTAGTACAAGCGGTCACGTATTGGTTAAAGGGTAGAAGCATTCGCAGATAATAGAAACTGTGATGATATCCGAATCAGAACAGCATTTATCCTTACGTTTAATATTAATAAAATTACGAGCGTGGAACGTACAATTATCCTGTTATTTAGTATAATGGAGTATAAGTTGTTAATTATTCCTGTTTTTGTTTAATTTGTAACGCTGATAAAAAATATTACTGCAAATACTTTTACAAACAATTTTAAGTTATACAAAGTTAAGTAGGTTATATAATATTATATTAAATGTAAGCGACTATTACAGTGCGGTTTTCAAGGAGCTTTCTTCCTCGTACCACGAAGCTGTGGAATGAGCTTCCTTGTGCGGTGTTTCCGGGACGATACGACATGGGTACCTTCAAGAAAAGCGCGTACATCTTCCTTAAAGGCCGGCAACGCTCATGTGATTCCTCTGGTGTTGCAGGAGAGTGTGGGCGGCGGTGATCACTTAACACCAGGTGACCCGTACGCTCGTTTGTCCTCCTATTCCATAAAAAAAAAAAAACTATAGGTACACAATAAAAAGTTATTATTTGTGAAAACTTGATAATAGGTTCTTGTTTCATAATAGATTAATTTTTAATATGTACTTAGCTGTAAGTTTTCCAAATTTTTAAAATTAAAATACCACACTTGCAGCCAAATAAGATTAGAAGACTCAAGAGAGCATTTGTGCTACCTTAGGGAAGATGGAGCAATGGCCCCACCTCGCCAAACCTCAGGTTTTTGTAACTCACCTGATTATAATCTTGAGGACTAATCGCAGGTCTAAATAAGAAAAACATACCACACTTATTCCAAACTAAAGATAAGTACCTAATCTCGATACTACACACGCAGTATAAACAAATCTAAATCAATATTACAACCTGTAGTTTTGCAATTCTTGACTCCAGTAAAGGTTCTTTTTTACTGATTAAGTACTGCTTAATTATGATACATGCATCCAATACATGCAACAAATTGTAATATATTTTTCATCAACTGGGTTACAAGTGTGTCCCAATATTACTTATACCTACCTATCTTTACATATATAAATAATGAAAATGGTCTTTATTTGAGGCTCAATCACGCCTAAACCACTGATCGTATCGACATGAAACTACCACCATTCGTTGCGAAATTTATCCTAGATGTTTTATGGCTTTTCGGATTTCAACGTTCCTTTATTCATTTCTTTCCTTTTAAAATTCACCCAACGAAGCGGGCGGGAACGGCTAGTTAATGTATAAAATTTAATAAGTATCTACTTTTTTTATGAAAATAAAAAAAAATTATAAATAAAACGAGAATTATAATGATAAATAAATTGTCTATCGAAAATTTAGATTATTCATTTAGATTGTAATTCATTTTGTGTTTTTGTAAGCACCTAACCCATCAGTGATACTCATGCACGTGTTTCAACTATTATAATAAAATATCAATTTTATTCACCGCTAGTAATTCAATAAAAAGTGGAACGCGGTAAAGCGTTAAACAAATCGGCTTATGTGACAATGAAATTATTTTATCTGATAAAAAATCACGATAACAGTATTAATTCCTTGACAAAAAAGTATAAAAATACTATGATGTTATGAGAATATTTGCACTTGCGATCAGGAACGTATTCTAGATTTTGCAGTAAAAAAAATAATCAAATGCTGATTTTATTGAACTATATAGCCAAACTATCTGATCCGACAGTCGTTGTTCTGTACATAATAAATAAAATACTCTTTTTGTGTTTTTGGTCAATAATATTTCATAACATCATGAAATATTTCGTACAACATATTGTATTATAACAACATGGAGCATACTCCATGTTGTTATAATGAAATTGTTTCACAGCAGAACTGTCAAACCATCCACAATTGATATTGGAAATAAAAACTATCCTATCTCTCAAGTTTGACTAAACGTCACTCCATGAAGTATTACATTAAAAACCGTTCATTAGTTTAGGAGTTCACTGGAAACATACGTCAGGATGCTGGATTTATGTATAATAATAATATAAGCCTTTATTCAGATAGTATTATTTACATATATACTTACAAACTATCCTTAACTAAGTATCTATCACTATCTGGTTGTCTATGACAAAGGCCTCTTCCAACTTCTTCCACTCTTTTCTATCTTTAGCTAACCTATACCATGTCTTGCCTGCTATCGTCCTAAGTTCGTCTGAAAACTCTATAATACTTGTGTACTTCCTGTATTGACCTACGGTTGTCAGACTTGGTTGACAGCCTACGCAAAGACAGATTAAAAAACTAGAGACTTGCCAAAGAGCCATGGAGAGGAGTATGCTGAATATTAATAAATTACATAAAGTTCGAAACACAGACTTAAGACAGAAAACAAAAATCACTAATGTCAGTAATGCTATAAGAAAATTTAAATGGCGCTGGACGGGACTCATCCTTCGGGGTATAGACAAATGGAGCAAATCTATCACAGACTGGTATCCCAGAAACTTAAAAAGGAAACCGGGAGGTAAACAATACAGGAGATGGATTTATATATATTACGATTTAAAGGAAAATGCAGTTCAAATATAAATGATTGTTCAAAACTGACCTACACCAATTTCAATCACTTTATTCCTTTGGGAATCAACACATTCATTAGGTTGAAGATTTACGTCATTTCCGCCATATTGGAGTCTTAGCGTCGTGAACTTGAATTCAATTTGAACTGCTGAGCTATGCAAAGGAGTTTAGTAGAATCCTAAGTGAAGCGAAGGATTCATGCTGCCCAATACTAAAACAGCCTTTATTCTAGAAGTGTTTGCTCTAGGCTTTTATATAAGTTTGTTTTTAGTTTTTGATTTGTATTTGGTATTATTTAAAATATATAAATTTTCTCTTTAAGAAGCCAACAATGTGCATTATATACTGATTTGGATATTGTTCTACAACAACTAAAACGATAGATTCGGCCAGGACCGTGACTTTATTCCATGTGAATCGAAATCGTCATAATAAACTTTAAGGTTCTTATCTATTGCTTGTCGCGTTAGTACTTTATTATTTAATAAACTTTTGAGTCAAATCACTATTGCTTGACTATATTTTTGTCTCATAGCAAAATTATGAACAGTTACATATTCGACGCCCGGCAATAATATTATTATGAATTTCAACTTTCCGAATTCAAATAATTTTTATCTATAGGATATATTTAAAATCTATTCTAATCTATCTTAGGAAAAAACGGACGTGCTTTACTTTGACATATAGTAATATACCTACTCTGTGGTGATATATATTTGGATATTCTCGACGATGAATTCACCACGAGGAGTAAGTTAGTGACTCCTATCGAGGATGCAATTCTTAGGCACAAGACAAAGTCAAGGGACTCAATACAGTAGTAATATCCCCCGAATCACAGTACAGTCCGATAAAACGAACGATATACGTTCAACTATGAGGAAAATAAAGACAAATTATTTTGTTTAAGAAAATAAATTAAAAGATCAATAATACAAATTGAACGCAAAGAGTTATTCCAGTCTGCTTAACATCTACTCTCAGTCCACATATTATTGTCCACATACAGCGAACGGTTCACTCTCCTCACCACACACACTATTTCTCTTTCCTTTTTTAGCTTCTTTCAACTTCGTTCATTATATCAGGACCCAGACAAAAAAAAGTAAGAAATACATTATTACAACTCTCAATTCACCGACATAGCACAAATGATTGCGAAACTGAAGTGGCAGTGGGTAGGACACATAGCTCGACGGACAGATGACCGTTGGGGCAGAAAAGTCCTCGAATGGTGACCACGTACCGGAAGACGGAGTGTTGGTAGGCACCCGCAAGATGGACGGATGATCTGGTTCAGATTGCCGGAATAGGTTGAATGAGGGCAGCGCAGGACCGAGAGACAGACCGATTTGGGGGAGACCTTTGTCCAGTAGTGGACGTCTTCCGGCTGAAATGATGATGAACTCTCAAGTACCAATATATCAGCCACATGCACGAGGAGATCTTCTCTATTTAACTTTTATCATATTATCATGAAACCTATGTAAGGGTTTGTACCCACTGTTTCAGGCCAACACAGGAGATTAAAACAAAACAGAAATTGTAATGTTAATTGACGATTGAAACAAGCATCACAATCTGCATCTAATAATGAAACTCAAATGAATTCCATATTTATAAGAATGAGGGTATTTTTTTATTTAATCAGTAAAACCTTTATCCTCACAGGGTAGCCTATTGTGATACAGGCTTGAATTTAATTTAGATAAAATTATATAAAACATAAATACTTACAATACGTATAAAATAATCTTTACCTACTTTCACACAAGTACTACTACATTTAACAGTTGTTGTCAAATTGTTGATCAAATGTAATGTTCGATTTATATAATAATAATAATTCTTTATTACAGACATAAAATCCCATACACAATATTGAGTCATACAAATAAAATAGTATACAAATACAATTTTATTGTATAAGTACAAATTAAATAGTATTTATGACGAGCTTCACAGTACGGCCCTGTTTGTGGTCGGGGAACTTTGATGAAATAGGTGCGGTCCCCGATAGAGTTTTAATCTGTGTCTGTGTCGGACGACTTAGATTACAATCAGCTTACTAAATTAATAAACTTTAATATTTTTTTTGCTATTTATCCATCAAGTACCGTTGATTGCCTATTTTTTGTAGATTCATTAAAAATGTGTACAATTAGAAATAAGAAAGTCTTTTGTTGGGCGATGTATATGCTTCTACAATATGATCCCAGAAAATTTACAAAACAAATGTGTTACGAAATTTAAAAGTATTGTTAAAAAACGTTTGTGTAGGAAAGGTTACTATAGCATAAACGATTTTCTTAATGACACCACGGACTGTAAATAAAGCGAATACCGTCAGGCTTTAAATATTTATTGTAGGATAACACATTCTAATCCATATTTTTATATTTAAAAATAAGCCCGCTGAGTTTCTTGCGCCCATTCTTCTCAGGTCTGAGGCAGTCTCTTTTGAATGGGTGGTAGTTTTTGACGTTCAATTGAATCCTATTTTGAATAAAAATATTTGAATTTTAATTTGAAAATATATATATTTGCAACTGTAGATAGACAAAAACCTTTTTGATGTTAAAACTTGCAAACATTGGCAGTACATACCGATTACTTCATTATAATCATCTCACCATATTAATCGTTTTATTAAGGGACTCATAGGTATATGTTTTAAGGTTATACATTAAGTCCCGACTCCTGGAAGTCAAAATTTTTGGATTTCCATTTGCCTGGTACCACGACCATAGATCCATACATACTTCAAAGCCGGGCTTCCTCCACTGGCATCAAACCTTCTATGTACGCTTCCTAATTTTTGGCGCTGTTTTCTTGGCTTTTTAAATACATCGGAATTAATCACGGATCCTCCATCCACATCACATCTATAAATTAATTCAGTCATTCTACCTTCATCCATTCTCTCTTCATGACCAGCATCCCAACATCACTATAATATATTATAAAACAAATTAGTAGTAATAATATGTAGCCGCGTGCGTCTGTCTGTT
Organism: Leptidea sinapis; assembly: GCF_905404315.1. Classification (NCBI taxonomy): domain Eukaryota; kingdom Metazoa; phylum Arthropoda; class Insecta; order Lepidoptera; family Pieridae; genus Leptidea; species Leptidea sinapis. The sequence continues at coordinate 6,360,021 of NC_066292.1, read as the reverse complement.
CGCGATAAACTCAAAAACTACCGATCTACCGATTTTCATGCTGTTTTCACCAATGGATAGCATTGTTCTTGAGTAAGTTAAAAGGTATAGTATTTAATTTATTAAGTTTTTGTATACATTAACTATATTTGTCGGAGGTGTCAGAAAAAAATATTCCCATCTGGGAGCTTTCAACGAAAACGCTGTCTATGAGATTTAACAAAATAATGTGCGTGGAATTCTTTTATAGGTCTACAGCAAAGTCTGGGATGGCATAATATGTCTATCGCTTAAGGATAATTTTTTAATATACTAGCTGACCCAGCAACCGTTCTATTGCCGATATTAAAATCGCGATACAAAAGAAACTGTTGATCGTAGATGGGTGAAAATTTGAAGTTGTCTGTATTTTATAATGCTGACTCATAATCAAACAAATTTAAAATAATAAAAAAAAAAAAATTGGCGTGGACAATCCTTAACATTTAGGGGGATGAAAAATAGATGTTGTCCGATTCTCAGACCTACCCAATATGCACTAAAAATTTCATGAGAATCAAGCCGTTTCGAAGGAGTTTAACTACAAACACCGCGACATGAGAATTTTATATATTAGATTGTAATGGTTATTCGACATTCCAATTAGTACTAACATTGAGTCATGATAATATTAATAGAATCATTTGTAACCTGTTTATATTATATTGTATTAGTAATTATATTTAGTATATTTTAAGTAATTGTAATATTATATAATCACATGCAAAATCTTAGTGATGTCACTTTATGATGTTGGTAGTTTCGTATTATTAAGGTTGGGTAGTAGGGTAACTGCTATGAATTGCTCTTGGCTATTGGGCACTTCTTGTTGGGGCAGTCGAAAGTATCGGACGTGCTGGCTGTTGGTCACCCGACTGCCCAATTGTTTTAAATCATTTAATGTTACTTGTATATGGTTGTGATTATAGTGAAATAATTGAATATATAATATATTCTATTCAAGTGGGTCGTAAAAGTTATTATATTATAATATCCATTTTAATTCTTAAAAAATTGGCAATTATAAAGCGGTAATTTAAAAGCTGATATAAATACGATATTAATAATCATCACAATCATTTTATTACTACATAATATGACATAATCATTCAGAAATACGTTTTGTTTCATTTTTAACTCTTTATAACTTTGATAACACATTTCCGATGGCTTTAGACTACATTATTCTCGAATACTTACACAATTTTTTTTGTATTTTCTTTGATTAGCGTTACACATTTAAATAAAAAACTTTTAAAGGATTAAAACATGTGGTATTGTCACTGTGTTTTTACATTCGCTTTTTGCGTAAAAGTTACATTTTTATTATTATTTTCTGTTAACCCGAATAACTTCAGTTAATAAAAAAAAATACTATATGCAACAGTAAGGACTGGAAAGAGTCCCCCTGAAAACGAGATCTAGAAAGGTCTTAAAACGTCGTGTTAACTAAAATAATCGAATGTATAAACACAGTTACAATTACACGCGTTTTAATCCTTAAAGTGTTCTATTTAGATTATTTTTTATTGACTGAACAGTTAGGCTACAGATAGTGGCTAGTTTTCAATAATTACCACCACGTCATTACGGATTTTTTATTAAGCTTTCAATTCGTAGGAATCAACACGCCGACGATGTACACCCAGACATCTTGGTAACATTCTGGCTGCATAGGAAAAGGCATGATTTTAATTTAGATATTTAGTCGTCAATAGTATTTATAACATAATATTATATTTTTTTTATGGAATAGGAGGACAAACGATCACCGCCGCCCACAATCTCTTGCAATACCAGAGGAATCACAGGAGCGTTGCCGGCCTTTAAGGAAGGTGTACGCGCATTTTTTGAAGGTACCCATGTCGTATCGTCCCGGAAACACCGCACAAGGAAGTTCATTCCACAGCTTTGTAGTACGTGGAAGAAAGCTCCTTGAAAACCGCACTGTGTAGGACCGCCACACATCCAGATGGTGAGGATGATACCCTAACTTATGGCGTGTCGTGCGAAGGTGGAATGTAATGATGACGCTAAGACATTTACGTAGAATGAACAATTCAGAGTCATTTATTTGATGCAGGTATGTATACATCGTTGGGCTATTATGCCGACATTTACGGCCGTTTTCAATTACGTATCTCTAGTAACGGATACATTGCTATTACCGTTCAATGACAAGATCTTATCTATCCATAGTATTGTCTAATATAGTTATAGTTCGATGCTTTATATCGATTTGTCTACCTCTAGTAAGTTAAGCTAAGGATAGATCGGGGATTGAAAACGGTCGAAAATGACTTCTTGTATATTTATCTATTTATATAATGTAAATGGTCTTTGTTTGAGGCTCTTCCACGCCTAAACCACTGATGGTATCGAAATGAAACTACCACCATTCGATGCAAAGTTTACCCTAGATGGTTTATGTCATTTTATATTTTTTTCCTTTTAAAATTCGCCCAGCGAAGCGGTCGGGAACGGTTAGTTATTTATGTATTACTTATTAAAGAGTCATTTATTGTTGAGTAATTATCTTATAATAAAGATACCTGAGTAACTAGCGAATCAAACTAATCTTTATAAGTGTATACAGAATTATTAATACCCCTTTATCGACTTGTCAAAGTGGAATCTTCAAATAATACCACTAAGCAGTTTATCACTTGGCAACCAGCTCAAGTGGACTAAGCGTCCAAGATTCGAACAATTGGAAAGAAGATTCCTGTCGCAGTCCTCGTTTGTGTTACGTGCAGGGATTACTGATTGCTACTTAGTTAATCATATTTATACCTAACGATATATCGGGTACGATATATATTGTAGGATGTCGTGTTTATTACTATCGTTGACTTTTGTTGACCTTTCATGTGCCACAGCAACCAGAGATTGCAGCAACTCTTCAAGTTTCACTATTAAGACCAGGCGCTTCAGTATGTTCCAGATTATTTATTCCACAGTGTGTTGCACATCTTCTATCAACAGATAGTGCTGTTTTAAGTGGATGAGTGATTGGGAGAAGCAGAGGAAATGCATTTGTGATTCCTATGCTTCTTGACAGAATCAAATCATGCATCTTGTTTTTACCGATTTTACAATGTTTATTCAGCTCATCGTACAGTGACCGTTAAAGCACTAAGGCGTCGCATTGGGGCCCTCTGTAACGCAGTAATTGGATCAGTCAGCCTTTAGCAATCCAACGCGATGGATAGTTTTACCTTAATTTGCGCAAAACTAACGCGAGAGACGCAAGCCATTGAGACTAAAAATAAAGTCAAAATAGAGCAAAAATATTTCCTTCTCAGACTTATTTCATCGACGACATTTTCACGACACACATTTAACAAATAAGCGAGAATTTCTTGGAACAAATGACAGCTTCCTCAAGGTTTTCAATTCTTTGCTTAATTTTTTTATTACACGTAGGTAATTTACACACATTACACTAAAAGTTTTGCGTAACTTAAAAAAAACAACATGTTACAACCAAAATATTATGATTATTGATTTGCAAAATACTCTCCTTTACATTTTAAACTTTTTTTCATGCGATCGAACCACTTTTTTAAACAGGGGGACCATAGATCTGAAGGCATGTTTTTTACGTGATGATTGAACGCTATCACTGCCTCTTCGGAATTGGTAAAAGTGAAACCTCTCATCAAATCTTTGATTTTGGAGAAAATACAGAAATCACAGAGTGCTAGGTCGGAGCTATGTGCAAGATGGGTGATGTGTTGTACTTTTTCGGACGCTTTTAATGACTTAGTTTTGTTGGCCGTGTGTAAAGTAGCGTTGTCATAATGTGGAAGAACGCGGCTTTTAGGTCTTCTTGCGCGAACTTTTTTTAACACCCTGGGTAAACAAATGGTAGAATACCACTCGGCATTAACATTCTTTTGATCTTCAAGTGGTATTGTGCAGATGGTAGCTGTAGATGAGAAAAAAAATGCGATAATTTTTTACCAACGTTTCTCGCCTGCCTCACTTTTGTTGGCTTGTTCTCATTTTCAAACACCCTTTCACAAGATTGCTGTTTTTTTCGGATTTAAAACAATAAATCCAAATTTCGTCTCATGTGACAATAATCAGTCATTAACAGCATTAGAATGTCTGTGGTCGTACTTCATTAGCATCTGTGAGCACAATCCACGCGATCCCGCTTCTGCTTCGCTGTCAGTTCATGAGGGATCCAACGACAACAAAGTTTCCGAACTTTCAATTCTTCGTGTAAAATTTTCTGAATTTGGGTCATACCAATCCCCAATAGTCCTCGAATTGTCTCATAGGTTATCCGCGGGTTTTCTTCAATTAGCCGCTTAACGGTAGTCACATTATTTTCGATGATGGCAGTTGAAGGCCACCCTTCACGAAATCAGTAATGTAAAGAAAGCCAAACTCTCTCAAATTCAGCAAATCACCGCCTCACGGTGCTCAAGCAAGGTGCTTCTCTGCCAAAAACATTATGAAGACGAGCGGCACAGTCTTGAGGAGAGAGAGAACTTTTAAAATCAGAAAAAAACATCGCTCTAAATTATTTTCGACATAATTCCATTTTCGTTGCGTACTTAAGTATTCTTGAATATTGCAGCAATATATGGAACCCACGATACATAACACATGTCCAAGAAATTGAAAACATACAAGCAACATTTTTAAAACATATCAACTATCGCGCACGACACAATTATGTGGACTACCCCGAATCTTGCAGGTTTCACAATATGATGACACTTGAGGACAGGCGCTAGGTTCTGGATCTCTCTTTCCTTCATAACATAGTTCATGGTAGGATCGACAGTACAGAGCTAACTGAACTATTCATACAATTACGAGTGCCGTCAGCTCGCACTAGACACACGCCTCTATTCCAAGTCCCGCTGAGTCATACTAATTATTATGAAAATTCGGTAATCTGTCGCACTCTATGCAACTATAATAAGCAATTCAACAGTACTGAACTTTTTAATAACAGTAAAGGCTGCTTTAAAAGGAGTGTGAGACACACACACACACGCACTCTCACCAAACCCCACACGCACAAATATCATGTCTTTTTATAAATATTGTAAATCCGTTATTAGATGTAAGTCCTACAAAATAGTATTATTATAACCTAATTTAAGTTCTGTGGATTTTGTGATGTTTTGAATAAATAATAAATAAATACTTTAGAACTTTAATGTGTGATAAAAAACAATCGACAAATGATTTTCCGCCAATTGTTTTTTTAATTACTAAGAAGGTTGCAACGTTTCAAAAAATATAACATGCGAAATTCAAATAGTTCAAATATTTTTAAATTATTTTTTTTTCAAAGCTTTCGAGATAGATAATTTTCAGTATTAAAACCTCGCTTCGACCCGACAATAGTCGTATCGTATAAAAGACTCCACGTTAAGTATGGTGAAGCAGCCCGACTGTAGTGTAGCAGTGCTCGGACAGTTTATCCGCAAACGAATACGGATTTAGTTAAGTTTGTGCCATAATCGCATCTTCTACTTGTCTGAACTTGCTCTAACCATGACGTGCTTTTGCTAGTATTTCGTTTTACGACATTTATGGCATGATAAATAAAAACCAAATACATTATATTATGCGATCAGAAGCAGTAGTCTTGTAATAATATATATTCTCCATTCAAGTGTGTCATTAGAACTAAATTAAAAAAAAATAATTGGGCACGGAAAAGGGTAACATATTCCAAGAAAGCTTATGTCAAATGGATTACGTTGTAATATCATAATAACAATCCTCTTAAATCAATTCAATTGAATAACTTATCGCTTAAAGTAGTATTAAATCTAACATATAAAATTCCCATGTCGCGGTGTTTGTAGTTAAACTCCTTCGAAACGGCTTGACTGATTCTCATGAAATTTTGAGCGCATATTGGGTAGGTCTGAGAATCGGAAAATATTTATTTTTCGTCCCCCTAAATGTTAAGGGAGGTCCATGCCAAATTTTTTTTAATTTTTTTGACATATTTTTTTAAATTTGTTTGATTATGAGTCAGCATTAAAAAATACATACAACTTCAACCATCTACGATCAACAGTTACTTTTGTATCGCGATTTTAATATTGGCAATACAACGTTTCCTGGGTTAGCTAGTATGTATATAGAAATTTTCCTTATTGCAAAAAGCATTTCTTGCACACAGCATATATTATAACACTATGTAATTATGTTCAAACGTTTTAACACTTTGGTTTATTTAACAAAATTTCTTTATTTCATTGAAAGGGTTTATGATTTAAGCATGACAGCACTTTGCAATTACGTACTTAGCTTGATTATTATAAAAGCGATAATTACTTTACTATAGGGTTTCATCTTTATTTCAAATGAATTGTTTGCAAAATTGGACAAATTATTTTCAATTCACAGTTAAATCTGAACAAATTCTTTAAATCATCTTAAGTATATAATTTACAAATGATTAAGTTTCTTCTTAAGAAATAAAATCCAATTGAATTATTTTAATTAGGCTAAGAAGTAGCTAAGTAGTAGTAAGAAGTCGCTGTGGAAAAATGCATGAAAAACTGTTTTTGACGTCTCAAGTTATTTTCATCTTAGTTGAGATAAATTGTGTCTTATTTTTATCAATAATATTTAAATTGTAATAAGACCAATCACCTGTAATAACTGAAAATAAATATGCCTAATTTTGGTTCCAATAATAATCCATTATGATAATATTTGAACAGAAACATCTCCAATTCCAAATATTTCTGATTGCACAACCTTTAAAGGCTCATTATACTTCAAAATTGACAGCGGAAAGGCGAGCCAACCCGACAAATTTAAATTTCCGTACCTCTATCAGACCGAGACAGCGCACTAAATTCGCGTAGGTCAGACAGAGATAGGATGATTTGTTAGAGATTTAAAAATGAGTAAAGATTTTGGTTACTTACATATTTTGATGCTTCAAAAGGAATCGTTCGCTTGTGAATTATTTTACATTGAGAATACGCCTTGCCTTTTGTACAATCTATATTCAATGTTGCTACCGCCGTTCGTTTGAAATCGTCTACGATTTCGAATTCCCTAGCGAGGTAATTCTGCGATTTAAATATCTTTTAAAGATTTGTGGAATGTAAAGTATTTTAAGTTCGAATAAACAGTAATGAATAGAAGATCCATACAATAATTTCAATTAAAAAAAAACACGGCGTGTATAAGACGAGGAATAAGTATTACTATTATTTTTGTTTTGTTTTCTGTTTGATCGTGAAACCTTAAAACTTAAAACTTAAAATAATAAACAATTTGACAGGTAAAATCACAAAAAGTATAGATGAAATTTTAATAAGATCCTTTAGTCTAGAACTATTACAATTAGCAAATAATTTTATACAAGAATTTGTTAGAAATGTTAAGAAAATCACGAAAAAATGTCACTTCGGACAACTACTAAATCCTAATGTGTATAATACAATGCTGACCGGGCTATCTGGATTGGAAAAGCAACAAAGGAAGAAGTCAAATTTTGAAAAAACTTAATATTGATAAAAGTCCAGGTTATGATATAAATATATAAGTCCAGGTCATAGGCTCGTATGCCACGAGCCTATGAACTAAAATATATTTCAGAAAAGATGGTCCCTATATTAACACACCTTATAACTGCTCCATTAAAACTGGCATTTATCCAGACCTGTTAAAGATAGGAATAGTACGACCAATATATAAAAAAGGCGAAAGGAATGATTACAATAATTATCGTCCAATAACAATTTTATCCAGAATAAATAAAATAATAGAGCGATACATTTGTGATAAAATAAATGCTTTTCTAAACAGAACCAATATAATAAACGAAAATCAATTTGGTTTTCAAAAAAACAAGAGTACTTCGCAACTTTTAGAAAAATTCTCAAATGAAATAAATGGTCACCTAAATAATAAATGAAATAATATATTAGTGATGTTTATTGACTTCAGCAAGGCTTTTGATGTTCTAAGTTACGATATACTTTTTGAAAAGCTCTCGCAAAATGGGATACAGGGACTATTTCTTAACTTAATCAAAACCTATCATAATAATCGTTGTGCATCAGTGAAAGTATTAAGCACTAAAAGCACTATGATACCTACACTAAACGGCTGTGCTCAAGGCTCAATCTTGGGTCCTTTAGAATACTTACTATATGTAAAGGATGTGTGGTGTAATCACAAAAGCCTCAGTGTACAAATTTGCAGATGACACTTGTTTGGTTGTTGCAAACAAAAACCTTAAATTAACAGAACATGATATGCAATCAGATTTCAATAATATGTGTCTATGGGCTCATGATGTCGGATTGGTTATAAATATTAACAAAACTAAACTTATGTATGTACATTCGTCTCATCATAAAACACAAAATGAACCCGCTATTATCGCCCACCACCACCGTTGTTTCCACAATCCAACACAGACGTGTGATTGTATTAAAATAGAAAATGTACAAGAATACTCGTACCTTGGGCTTGTGATTGATAATAGACTCAATTGGGGACCTCATAAAAACCATGTTTGTGCTAAATGGAGATCGGTGCTTTGTAAACTTGCATATTTAAAATATAAGTTACCTTATAGTGCCCTAAGATTATTATATATGGCTCTGGCGGATTTCGTTATAAACTACGGACTAAGCAGTTACGGAAGGACGTAGAAGTCATATTTAGAGGATATATACAAATTACAAAAAAAAATTCTTAAAACTATCGTTCCAAATAATTTTTATAAACACAAAGAAAATACAGACCTTGCACTATTTAAACATTTGCAAGGTTATAAATGTCTTTGATAAAGTGAAATTCCGTATATTGTCAGATATAAATGAATCAAAATTCCTTCGAGAAATTCAAAGACTGTCTCATCTAAGACAATTTACAGACATGTCACTTAAATTACCTAAATCTACAAATATATATGGCACCAGAGCAAACAACTGCGTCATTCCTCTATACTTAAACGACATTCCCTTAGGGATTCAAAAATTATATATAAATAAAAATAAATATAAGTCATCGTTAAAAAAGTACTTTTTACAAAATCCTTCATTAATATAAATTTATCTGCGGTAGGCTAAGTAGACAACTAATTTGTAATTACTAACAATTAGTTCATAATTATTTTTTATTTTGCATTTATTTCTATACTACTTTGTTTAAAATAACATCTTGTAATAACTGTATTAATTGAAAATAATTGTTCTTTTCTTTTTAAATATTATGTAATTTAATTTTAAGCGGCTTCACACACAGATAAGCTTCCTAAAGTTTAAGTGTGTGTTATTATATTGTAAGCTATAACTATATTGTATTTTAAATAAATATTATGAAAAAAAAATCTAAGACAGTATATTGATACACTTTCCATCCAATTTCTTATACTTAATTTGTACTTCACCCAACGAAATATACTAACATGATCAAAAATAAATAATATATTATTCAATTTAAATTCTGTTTTTTTGTAATTTTCTGTAATTTTTTACCGGACACGTAAGTAGGTACTTTAGAATATTGTTCTACTATCCATCCCTGTTTTGTGACCGAACTGATACATGAATTTGGGCTGATAATAATTCCACATTGGTGCAGCATCTGATGAGAACCAACGTAAATAATATGGAGAAAAGAAAGGGCAATTGGAACCTACGGCTTCTGAGGGATCTGGAAAAGTAATATTTGGTAATATGATACAGACCGCCCTGTCAGTATGAAGCTGGTATGGAGTCGCTATGGATTTAACGCCATCTAGTGTAATACGGAAGACCTACTTGCAGTAAGCTTTTTTTTTTGTTTTTTTCGAGAGGAGTAAAATACATTTACGTATTGAAGACCCCGAAACGGGGCCCATATGTCGGGCTCGGGTGTAAACACCCCCTACCGACTAAAAACCTCCTCTGTGCTGATAGCCCTGAAGGCTTTTACAGCGAAGCCGGGCGGGGGCCTTGGAGGCCGAAAATGTAGCTCACAGGCGCGGGGCGTCTCGGACGGAGACTCGAACCTCGGACCGCCTGCTCACTAGGCTGGATGGAGAGAAGATCACTAACGATCTAATATATCTGTTAGTCCAGTGGACTCTAGGTTTGACGAGACTTCGCACTCGCCGGCGAGTGCGGTGATATATGTATGTAAGTATGTGTGAGCGTATATAAGTGTGTGACTATTTGTGTGTAGTGTTATTGTAGGTGTGTGATTTGTGATGTGAGTGTGAGTGGTGTTAAACGATTACAGGACGAGGACTATCTCGTCGGGCTTCTATCAAAGTGTGTGAATCGTATTATATTAGGTTGTGGCCGCTGGAAATCGTCAAAGTGACGAGTGGCAGCGGTTTGGTGTACACGGCCGCGCCTACGTCTTCGAGGGCGGTGTGGTTGGTTTGGTGTCGGTGCTGGTGATGGTGTTGGTGTCGCGTTCGCGATCGTAATATAGTCGTCCGGGTCGACCAGTACGTGTCGAAGTCGCCTCTGTTTGTTCAGACTGTGGTCTAGAGGAGTGTAAGCACATGCCTCTCTCACCAAGATATTAGGATGCTCAGCCACCTTATCAAAGTAGCGTCGCGATATCTCCTTGAAATGTTGAGCGATGGTGTATGGGTCTTTATTAGCGTCTGCTGAATCGGTAAGTAAAAAATCTGGACTATTACCCTTACAAAACAAGAGATTTAATTTTTTGCGCATTCTTATGCAAGATAGCGCTACTATCACCATTTTAGAAACTGAACTTCTGAATGAATAACATATTATCTATAAATATTTAACAGATCAATTTCAAATAAGATTTACACTTTTCTAGAAATATTAGGCTCATTTTTCCTCTACTCTGTGGTTATACCTTATATTTCCGAACAGATCGGTATAGCGCCATCTAGAGAAATTACGAAGACTTACCAAGCTCTATTATTTCCGGTCTTGTAAACGGTACAGAAACAACTCATAAATGCAAAGCTTTACAAAACTTGATTTTATATTGATTGAACAATTTAATGCTAGATGGCGCGCATTCAAGAAATAAAACTTGTAATAACTGTTACAACTCAAGTCAAGGAATCAAAGTTAAGGTCGCATATATGATGTGATCAAAGTTAATATATCTCTTAATAATTATAAGAATTCTATGTTTATCTAAAACAGCTTTACCCACGGATTGTCGGATTTGGATCCGACTAGTTTCGGATCACTTGGAGGTTATTCATCAGGATGAGTGTAGTGATTTCGCAGTGATATCTCGGCTCAAACAAATAGAGTTTATAATGTCTCATGAAAGTTTTATTAAAAACTCTTTAGTTTAGTATTTGCATCAGGCTGGCTTTGTTTACAGAAAAAAGGTTATATATCTAAAAAAAAGTGAATCTTATGAAGAAATCCAATAAATTTTTAAATTTGTTACAAACACGGAAGAAAAGCAAAGCAAGCTGTGAATAAAAATTGACGTTTATGGACCTAATGCAGTGTTAGTAAGAGTAGTGCAAAGTCAAAGTCAAATAAACTTTATTCAATTAGGCTTAAAGCTAAGCGCTTTTGAATCGTAACATTATATTTCTTCTAAATTACTGAATCTATATTTTCGAAAAAAGTAGAGCTCGTGAGAAGAACATACAAGAAACTCAAAGGCTCACTCTTTAAAATCAAATTGATTATTATACATACAAAAAAACAAATAAAATAATATTAAACAAAATAGTTTGTTGGCATGCAATATTTACAATATGAATCACGTTTACAGCTGCTAAAAAGCTTTTTAAAGTATTTCTTATATTGGATTTCTTTTAATAAACATTGGATGCATCAACAAAAGAGGATGTAAATACATCGAATTAAGGGCGGGACGGCCAAGTAAAAATGAAATTTAGTTTAGTATGAAACGTGCAGTCATTTGACATAAGTTTGAAATAGTAAATAGCAGTACCTAATTACAGTATGGCGATTGGCGAGGAAGTATAATACGGCTAAGTTTGAAAGCGAACAGTTGCTTAAAACGTAGTGGATTTCGGCTATCTCCGTTTTTTAGAAGATTATAGCTGTCATCTGTCAATCCGTCAATGACTGCACGTATCATATAATCGAGTGAATCGCCATTTTTTTGGAGAGTTTCGTTAGAATGGTATCGACCTTTAGAGCTTGAATTCACTGTTTGTGTAAGGATGCTGCGTTAACATGATGGTCGTGATTACTGTCATAATTAGTAATCCCATCAAACAAATACAATGATTTATTTAAGTTTGTGATGTTACACAGTTCCGGTCCCTACCCAATGTCAGGTAAAATTTATATTAAGTTACCAGAACACTTAAAAGCCAAAACCATAAATAAAAAAAACATAAGCTCTTTGAAAAAGTTACTATTCTGTTAGTGAATACTCAGAGGAAAATATATTTGAATGTCTGCCCCTCTGTTGTTCATTGCTATGCCTCGCACCTCGAAGGTGCGATAATTCTTAGTACTACAATTCTATTTAGTAACTAACTCGCATGTAAAGCAATTTATATAAATAATCTCCGGATCTACTGAACCGATTTTGATAATTTTGTTATCAATTGATAGCCACATGCCAAAAAATTGAAAAGGCTTGTTTAAGAGTAAAAGTCGTGGTAGTTGGACTTGCAAACGAAAACATACGAAAACTTTTCTTACGAACGCTGCCTTAACGATGAGTGATATATAATTATTTTTTTCTTATTGGAACACAAACTAATATGGTTACACTGGTTAATGCGGACGAAGTCGCGGGTAACAGCTAGTTAACTATAACAGAACGACCCTTCACGAGTTTTAGCATAGACCAGCCATCACTCGTTTTGAGGGAAGGAAACGACCTGGTACACGACGCCCCCGCAAGCAAAGTTGGTTTAAGTAGTTTCAAACCCGAAATTTTGATGTCAAACATGCACTTCGCTCAGGTCGCCCTGTTACGGGTAAAATATAATATATATAGATAGTTATGCGGTAACAGGGCGATAGACGTAAAGGTAGAGCTGCGGCGGCAATGTAAGTGACAATGAAATAGAAAACTATGATATTATATTTACCCTTTATTTTAGCGACAATTTTATTGTTATACTCTGAGTACAGACACAGTCTTTAATTTTTTGTACACTGTTGTAGGAGTATGAGATCAGATGAGATTGTCAATTAACGCCATCTAGCGGAATTAACAAGATCTAGTAAGCTTCCTGCAGCCCGAGCTTTTATCAAGTTGAAGTCCGTTTCGCGCTTGTGGCTGAAACTAAAAAAAAATTCTTACTGCGCGTTACAATGTTAGATGGCGCTTCTGGCACCAGTAGAGAAATCATTATGAGGTCACATTCTCTAGCTATCAGCTAATTAAAAATATAAATAGATCAAAAGAAAAAAAAATACTTCTCCACAATATTAAGGGCTAAATTCATGTTAAAAAGTTAAATAAAAAAAATAATAGCATTAAAAGATAAGTAACTGTTTTAATATTTAAAAAAATAAATTTAAGCGAAAGGATTATATATATTTTATTTTATTCGAAAGAAGTTGTTATTCTTTTTGTCTGTAATTACTATTTCTTTAAAAAAAAATGCAGTAATTATTAACCTAGGTATGTATTTTTAAATGTAAGAATCATCCTGCTTGACTTTTACCTATAATTTCTGCAATTAAAGTGAAAACTTATAATAAAACGATATTATCAATGATAACCTATTAATTAAGCCAAAAAATCTTTTTAAAAATTATGTTGGTGCATCGAGTGTACTACTGTTTACACACACTACAAAAATTTTCTACACATGGTGATGGCAGGCTAATGGCTATGGTATGCCATGGCATGGGATAAGGAATAATAAGATTTAGTACGCCTCGAGCTATCGAAAGGGATGGTTGTTACACTTTGATTTTTAATTTTATATTTAAAATTACGAAACGCATGAAGTATAATGTAACTTTATATGGATAGTGAATGTTGATTTTGTGTTAGTGTATTTATATTAGTGATGTGTGTGAAAACGTGTCTGTTTAGAGTAATTCTTGTTATGTGCTTGACCGTTGGGAAACTTATAAATGGAGGTAACATGAGATTTTATTTATATTTGTGCCAACGGATATTCTATCCTTTTTTAATAATGTAATTATATAAAGATGACATAATATTATAAGTATTTAAATATTGTTAAATCAAATTCAACAGTTTTAATATTTTATTTTTATTTTACATTTATTTAAAAAAAAAGAAGCTATCTTAAGGTACCTAGTAGCTACCGGCAAGGAAAGCTTTCTGTTACCTTATCTCTTTGTTATTAATGTTTGTATGTAACTAAAAATGTCCAAGTTGTTTTCAGTTCAAATGATTATTAATATATTTATTAGGATCACAATAACTGCTTGAAGGTTCTGGATTTCAATCTGTAATAGCAGGTTATATGATGAAGTAGCTTTTAGCCTTCTTGAGTATTTATTTTAAAATTGAAAATAAGTTCAAATCGGATCCTGTTACTCCTGTACCAGGATTTTGACGAATAAAAAAAGTAACGATTAAGATAATGTTTAAATAAATGTTTATGTTTATATGGCTTGGAAATTTAAACTTCACCTTGAGTTACTCCTGTAATAGAAAAGTAACAATGGTTAATGGACAAAATATAACAACTATGCACTATTGGGTTACATTCCTGATAGATTCTTAAAAAATCGAACTTGATTCATGAATATTATTTTATAATATTGAAAAATATATTAATTCACTTCTTTTTAATAGCACTTCTTTTTACTATATAGATGTAGTATGTGTACCTACCTAGGTATGGACTTAAGTTATATTTATTAAATTGTCTCACTCGATAAACTTATATATATTTTTTTTTATGAAAAAAGGGACGAGACGAGCATGACGTTCAGCTGATGGAAATTGATACGACCTGCCCATTACAATGTAGTGACGCTCAGGATTCTTGAAAAGCTTGAGCGGCACAACAATTGCGCTCGTCACCTTGAGACATAAGATGTTAAGTCTCATTTGCCCAGTAATTTCACTAGCTACTTATACTATATTTCTCCTAACTTCCATGTATCCATAATAATATTAACGTTGTACAATATAATATTTAAAAGAAGAATTTTAATTGAAATATCCACATACAATCTAGTCCGGCCGTAAGTTTTGATAGAAATAATAGTGCATTTTTGTGACGTACCTACAACAACTAGATTAAAAAGCTATATTCATTTTTTTTGGTGTCACAACACGATCAATGACGGTCTCTTGATACACTTTGGGTGATGCCTTCACTACTTTTTCAAAAAGATGATGCTATATTTATAATAATCTTAATATATGACGTACCATATTGTATTTCCCACCCTTATTGTATATACTTACATTAAATTAACCCAGCTTTAAACCTATATAAATACAATTACAGAAATAAGTTTACATTTGACGGAGAAAACGGGTTACACGTGCACAAAAGAATTGAGAACCCCTCCGTTTTAAAGTGGTTCAAGAACAGACAGGTGACAGGTTTGACCAAGGATCTGGAACTGATGTCTGACTTCTGTCTCAACCATCTTGTAAAAAATAACTTTGTTTGAATTTCATACTTATTATTTTAATTCAATCTTGGTTGAATGAATATTTTCTTATTAGGTATATACAAATAAGAATTTGCCATATTTTTGCAACTAAAGAGTTGCTTAGTTTACTTAGTTATATAATATACAACGCGGAATCGAACCTTAGAAAACATGAATGGTAGTGCCACGTTGTGACCATATGGCCACAACCGAATTCAGCTGGTACATCTACCACTCGAATTAGCGCGTTAATTACTGCCCTGCATTCGGCTGACAGCTGTCCGGAGGCTTACTATTTGAAGGACCTGAACGTGAAAGCCTTTTCTGCGTAATCTGGCGGGGACAAACCTTTGTTGACTTTGGGCAAACTGAGTGGGAGACTCAAACCGACTCTCATCAACGTTAACCGTCAACTTTTCACCATAAGGAGCTTCGTTCTAACCAAGTTATAAACCGGAGCATTCCTTAACACAGATGGTGTGTGCGCTACAAGAAGTCGAATATCTGATCTCGACGCCTTGAAGTAGCAATACTTTGACTCGAGTGTCACTTGAAGGGCATATGCATTCTCCAGCTGGGCGTAGGACCATTCATGAATCTAGGCACGCATATATATATCCTATGATGCCTCGGGGTATGCCTTAGTTGTAGATCCTCGATTTGAGAATACGGCCCTAATTTTCAAGTGGAAGACGAGGAGGAATCTAATTGACCTTAAGAAGCTAGGTGTGGTCAGTAAGGAGAGACAATACTTTTATTTAATTATTTTTATCTATATATATAAAAATGAATTGCTGTTCGTTAGTCTCGCTTAAACTCGAGAATGGCTGGACCGATTTGGCTAATTTTGGTCTTGAATTATTAGTGGAAGTCCAAAGAGAGAGAGAGAAAATGCTGCTAAATTAAATAATAACAACAAATTTGATTTTTCTTTGATGTGTCCATTCATAATTTCTATGAGAGAATTTAGTGACGCACGGTTTGACAGTTCTGCTGTGAAACAATTTCATTACGACATCAGGGTGCATATTTTACGAAGTAATTTTTGATGTTATGATAAATTATTGACAAATTCATATAAAGACATTATTTTATTTATTATATACAGAACAACGTCTGTCGGGTCAGCTAGTTTTCAATATTTGTTTTGAATATATGTACATATTTTTATGAGAGAATTATTGACGCTCAGTTTATCAGTTCTGCTGTGAAACAATTTCGTTATAAGAACAGGGAGCATATTTTACGAAATAATACTTGATGTTATGGAAATAATAAAGTATTCTTTATTGCTTTAGCAGTCAATGTTGTTAGTAGGATAAAAAGAATGTTATAGAACCTTACAAATGATAAATATGTATATAGATTACAAAGAAGAAATATATAATGTACATTCTACTTTACTAATAGCAATAGTACTGTGTGTCCAGTCTTATACTAGACCAGTACCACTTCCACATGGTTTTTTTTTTGCAAATTTGCGATGTACGTGTACTGTTGTCTTTCGGTTTGAAGGGTGTGGGCTATCACTGTAATTAAATACCCATGGGACAGCCCGTCTCAATGTTTCCGTGCAAGGGGTAACACGGTACTTTACGGTTTCGTATTGTCACTGCTATCGACAGATAATGCTGCTTATGTGGGTATAATCTTAAGCAACCCAAGGAGGAACTTGCTTAGTAATTTCAGGCAGTGCCGGCAGAAGTGAAAACTTGAACATTAACTTAACAAAATTAATTTTGGAATTGTTAGGGAATAATTTCGCACGAATTGCTTTATTTATCAGTATAAAAGTACTAAAATGTATGTGGTTACATGTAATATTAATTTGTTGCGCTATCGTACACAAAAATGACAATTTAAAAAAAAAATAACACTTCAGAACTATTACATTTATTATTCATAAAAATCAACTGTCATCCATAATTTCAATGAATGTCTTACGAATTTGCGATCAGGTCACGTGTCTTGACGTTTTTAACGTCCAATCCCAACCCATCCCAAGAAACTCAACG
The DNA here is from genome assembly GCF_905404315.1 of Leptidea sinapis. Lineage (NCBI taxonomy): Eukaryota > Metazoa > Arthropoda > Insecta > Lepidoptera > Pieridae > Leptidea > Leptidea sinapis. The sequence continues at coordinate 6,342,449 of NC_066292.1, read as the reverse complement.
CCGCTAAAGAAGGATTCACTTCAAAACTATTAAGCAGCGTGTCAGAGTTTTCGCACTACGTCCGAACCGAATCCGATCCGTACCCGTGAAAAACGGTCCGGTGCAGTCATAGAACTATTTCTAACCAATGACGTTCTTATGTATAGAACGTCGGAACAGTTTGGATTTATTTTTCGAACAAGACTGGTTGATCCACAATCCTGTGTTGACACGTTCTGACAGTTGACTGTCAGAACGTTGTTGACAGATTTTTATAGATGCAAAGACGACACCTTTTTCAAACGCGAACTTTGTCCTTAATAAATTAATTTAAATTAAATAAAACGAACTGCTGCGATCATTATCTATGAGCGATATAGTAGACTTAGTTAATGTTCTATATAGATCGTGATCGATCCCGATCGTGACCCGAATTAAATTTCAAAACAAAATTTATGAACGATGCGGGACTCGAACCCGCGAACTCTCGCGTTCCGTGCGAGCGCTCTTCCACTGAGCCAACCGTTAGAGTGACGTAATGATCATAAATCTTGATATGTATTGTACAACTTTCTCTTTCGTTCATCTCAAGTCAATTTCCTAATATGCAAATATTGGGGTTGAGCAGGTCATCAACTCTAAAGTAGATCCTGTAGATGAAGCCACAACCTGAGAGTTGAACAAGACATATCAAGATTTATAAAACTGACGTCACTTGAACGATTGGCTCAGTGAAAAAGCGAAAAACGCGAGACGTCGCGGTTTCGAGTCCCGCATCGTACATAAATTTTGTTTTCAAATTTAATTTGTGTAATAAATCCCAGAAGTGAAATATAAATATATATATAAATATATATATAATATATATATAAATATATAATATATATAAATCCCGGTTATCACTTTAAAATAATAACAAATTGCTTAAAGTTATACCCGACTTCGGAAAAAATCGCACTCGAAGTGAAGTTCTCATGTGAAATTAATATATACAAACTTTTTAATTCCCGCGGGATTTGTGAAAAACTTTAATTAACGTCGATGAGATTTAACTATACCAATAGTAGGTTAAGTTTACCATAGCAATCTTCCTCGAAATAAGATTCATAATATTATAATTTGTTGGAAACGGAAGTGAAAACGGGAACTGGAATTGGAAAAGTTATCAACTACAAACTTGCTTATTATTTTAAAAATCCTTTATCTACACGGGTCACTAGAGTAAAGATGTAAAATATTGCTGTAGTAGAAAAATAAAGGCTATTTTTATTTATTTTTTATCTACGCGGATGAAGTCGCGGGCATCAGCTAGTATTATATAAGTGAACGCTTACCAAAATCAATGCAGTCGTTTAATTTAATGGCCGGAACAAAAAGACAGAGAGTCTGACCTAACCTAAAAAAATACTTTCTAGTATACACGTAAATTCATATATAATAGTAAATAAATTTAAATCTTATATTAAACGCAAACTTATGTCGAAGGCTTATTACAGTATTGAAGATTATGGAAACGATATTACAATATGGAATTGAATGTGTCTTTTTTATGGGTTTTATGGTTCAGCCTTGTACTGTTTTACTGGATTTCATTATTTTAAAAATATGTATATGTTTAAGCTTTTGTGTAATTAACATATATCTTAATTGTATTTTTAGTGATTGAAGCTGATGAGCAATCTTTTGATTTTGTGTCAATAAAATATTTTTAACTTTGACTTTAACTATTTGTAGTTAAATTTGACATTATTACAGGAACTGAACAGTCTACGGAGAAAGAACTAAGACCAGAGTATATACACCCCGAAGGTCTCCTCAATTTCGATCCATATCTCTCAGATTTCAAACCAGAAGTTGAAGAAGATGACTACATACCACTTCCAGAAAATGATGAGACCATAGATGGTCTACCTATCTTCCTTCTGGAGCCCAAGAACTCTTATGTCCTACGAACAAAGCCAGCGACATTACTCTGCAGAGCTGCGAACGCTCTTCAAGTATTCTTCAAATGCAATGATAACAGAATAGAGAAGACCATTCAGTTGGAGCATGTAGATCCTCAGAATGGAGTGAGGGTTGTGGAAGCGGAACTGAATGTAACGAGAAACGAGATCGAGGAGTACTTCGGTGGTAAATATTCGTGCCAGTGCTACGCATGGAACAGTAAAGGGAAGATACGAAGTCAGGATGTTTATATCGAATATGCATGTAGGTACCTTTATACCTTATTGTTACATAAATTATTTGAACGAAAAGACTAACGACAGCAGTTTTTTGGCTATAATAATTATTTTCTTATTTTTTATTAAGCTATTGCATAGCTTCTATCGCGGGCCTTGAGCGTGGAGACCGAATCCAGAAATTTCGTAACGAAAATAACCTAACACTTACTTACTAGATCTATATAGATATTTCGCCACGGTTATTGCAGTTGCCGTGGAACAACGGTTATCACGTATGCTTTTTGTGCAGAAGGTCTCAGGTTAATTTCTTTATTTTTTTTATCAATTTTTTTAATTTTTATTATTATAACAAGCATATTGTCTGTCTGTAATCAAATCTTGCATGTTAAATTTTACTCAGTTCCCGTTTGCTTTTTTTAAAATTAATTTTATTAAAAAAAATACTGCATAAATAAAATAAATAAATAATTATAATTGCATACGTTAATAAAAAATGCTATGCAATAGATTTTCCGCGGCAGTCCCCGAGTGCCACACGTCTTTTTTTATACTATACATATGAAAGAAGATAGTATTGAAAAAGAGCTGTTTCACCTGATTCCTGCCTCCGAATTCCACCTTCACACGACACGCCACAAATTAGATTAGATTGTACTCGTATTGCACCGGGATTTCTTTCATCTCTCATTTCAAATCTCAATTGTGGCTCATTTATATGGGTAAATGGTGTACCTAATTTTTATTTTTGTACTACATTGTATTAGCCTATTCAAGGCCGGCAATTCTATGATTCTTCTGGTGTTGCATGAGAATATGGGCGGTGGAGATCACTTAATATCTGGTGACCTTACGCTCGTTTATCCTCCTCTTTCATATAAAATCGCCATCCAACCGTATCGCTAACCATTGCGACCGCACACGGATTGCAATTGAAAAGTGCTATATATATAAAAATGAATTGCTGTTCGTTAGTCTCGCTAAAAGTCGAGAACGGCTAGACCGATTTCGCTAATTTTGGTCTTCAATTATTTGTGGAAGTCCAGAGAAGGTTTAAAAGGTGAATAAATAGGAAAATGCTGCTAAATTAAATAAAAACAACAAATTTGTTTTTCCTTTGATGTGTCCATACATAATTTCTATGAGGGAATTTATTGACGCACGGTTTGACAGTTCTGCTGTGAAGCAATTTCATTACGACAGCAGGGTGCATATTTTACGATGTAATTTTTGATGTTATGATATATTATTGACAAATTCAAATAAACATATTATTTTATTTACTATATACAGAACAACGTCTGTCGGGTCAGCTAGTTCTTTATAAAAATCAATATTCAAGCCTAGATGTAGCTTCATACTAGATAGCTGTACTTTTTCTCTTGTATTTGGCTGTAATATACAAAAATATTTGTTTCGATCCGACCATTAGATGCATAGAATAACGCGTACAATGAAGCAAATAAAATAACTTTGTAATATTAGTATCGATTCAATGATAGTTAGTTCATCGCCCTGTCTTTTAATAATAAAAGAAAGGCGTTGCAGTGTTTCAACAACAAGAGGCCGTCTCGTTATTGTAACAAGAAACGTGGTATTGTGTGCGAGCAGCTGCTCCCGTTCAATGGTAGTTCCAGCATGAGAAGATCGCGGGAACAAAGATCGCAACTCTAGTCGGCTGCGAACAGTAGCGATATGAGATCAAGCGATAATAATCTTCATATTATTTTTTAGAGTTAAAATAAAAAACTAGCGTAATATGAAGGGTTGCGTATCGATGTGCCACCATATTTATAAATTTGTTCTTTGTGTACTATTGAATTAACTTTCTTGATTTTTTTGGGTATAGGTAATACTCACTGTGTCAAAATTTCAGCTATCTTACTGTTGCAGTTTATGAGACGCAAGGACAGGGGAATATTATTAATAGGTTCACCTTAACAATATCATTACATCGTTGTCCATCTATTCGTTTGTCTATTTCTCTAGAATGCGTGGAGGAATCGAGTTGAAAAAAAAATTGCGTACGTACAAAGTATCCATATCAGAAGTGAAACCTGCACTGTGCATGAACCTCTTAGCTGCATATGAAGTTTTGGTACATGTCGCTAGGATGACACATGATTTTAACTGCTTTAAAAGACATTACAATCACCGCTACGATATTTATGTTCTTCTGGTGTCGTACTCGCGTCATATATAAGACAATCTCTTCCTCAACTATGATCGCCTGGTAGCAAAACACTGTCAAATGCTTCCTATCTCCTTTTCTCCCAAGTTAAATTTTATGAATTTATGTGTCTGTCTCTTTTTACTGTCGATATTTCGTTTCATCGACTTTAAAATCACAACGATGCTACAGAAGTTTTCACTTTAAAACCATAAATATTTACCACTACGAACATATCAAACCAAGCAATTAAATAAAAACAACCCTGATGTATTAATGGACAAGTAAACCAAAATTAATAGTACTTTACTTGCCATAGACTAGAATTAAGAATTTCTAGATGAATAAAGAATTTCGAAAGAAAAATCCAAGTCTTGTTTTTATATTTCATATAGTGAAGTATGAAACCAATCAAACGAAGTTCAGTTTACCCGGCCTAGTAGTTATACCCGGCCACACCATCTCTGTGTCGATCCAGCAGTTTTAAGATTGAGAGAGATGTGGAACATACACACATATACAGTTCGATTTTTATAAATAATATAATAGATATCATTTCATTTAAGGTGTATATTCCTGTAATATAAGTTCCACCGAATTCCTGGGAGCTTGAATCTGAAATGCACTTAAGCGCTCCTTAACTATCAAACACTTTATAATAAGATGACAGCCAAACTTACATAATTTTAACGTCTAGAAAACGTCAAAAAAAAATTTAGTTAACACAAAGTGTCATACAAATCGCGAGTGTAAGACGTAGTTATTCACGTACACTTAAATAATATTCCAGGCCTCTCTTTATCGACTGTCTAACAGACTCTATTTAGACGTATAAATTATTATCTAAACAGCCAACTTATAAGTCAGCCCGTTTACACAAACGGAATATGTAATAATTAATCAAAGATTACCTCTGTATGCAATAAACACTTCCAGCCGATTAACATTTAAAGTTACCTTTAGAGCTGTAACCTTAGTTAATGCGGTAACCATTAGCAGTCGCGGCAACCCCTAAAACATCACTAACTTACAAAACATTCATCAATCGTAAAGTGCTCGATTTAACGAGCGGAAATCATGTTTCCTTCATTTAATGGTTCCGTTCCATTCAACCCCGCGGAGGGTGGAATTTGGAAAGTTTGTGCCGTTATTAAAAGATATTAAGTAAGAGCAACTTTCGTCATGATGCTTCTTTTGGAAATTCCGGTGATGAATTTAAAAGCTCTTAAGTTACTTCGTAGTTCATACATGAATAACGTTATGTATATAGTCAGTAACAAGGGGATGTATGCAATAGGTTTGACACTGAGAATGATTATGGTGACAAAATTTAAGATGATGCCAAAGAAATGAAATTTTAGTGGTTAACATTCTACTCAGATTCACCAAGTTAAATAATAGTTATTTATGCAACTGTTGTGTAATAAGGGGTATTAAAACACGAATGTGGGTTTATGATAATAGAATCACATGAATATGAATCCTCTGAAAGATATAAGAAAAAGATTCTGAAACAGCTTACTGCTAACATTAAAATAGCCAGCCCTAGTAAGTGACCAACCCTAGTAAACTAAGTTTGAATGATAGAATTATTAATTTTAGTAGTAATTTACATTTTGTATAGAGCAATTATTAAAATGCACTTGATTATTATGTTATTTTGCAGCGCTTAAAATATCCGGCGGTGTGTTGTCAAAACTTGAATCACTCATTTTTTCAAGAAAAATGGCGGGGTTTCGAATAACCTACTTTTTTTTACGGCGCGCCATGTTCTGGTAGTGTGGAACGCGCGTAAACGAAAATGTTCTTTTTTTGAAATTCATACAGATACCACGCATCGAGCAATAAGAATGTGGCTGTTTTTTGAAACTTTGTGCATGAAGGGATCAAAAAAAAAAAACCATGGAGTGTTGTTATGAAATTCAGTACAACATTACAACACTCGTTTGGATGATGTAATGGTTATTACGACATTGGGTGTTTTAATGTTGGTAATAAGCTAACTGTTTCAGAATCTTTAATAGAGGATTTAAAGCATGGGTGTAGATAAAAAAATAATAATCACAGACAAATGACAATATAAAAGATATCGACTTCATAAAAGTGCTTATGAGGCTGTTTTACAAAGTTTAAAATTTTTGATAAATAATTTAATAAAAGGTGATTTTTAAATATGGAAGTCGTTCTAAAGCTGTAGTAGAAAGTAAGAATGGAAATATATTTATTTACCACTAGTTGACCCGACCCGTATTTATGAATTTGTCAATAATATATCAAAACATCAAGAATTATTTCGTAAAATATGCTCCCTGTTGTTGTAATGAAATTATTTTACAGCAGAACTGTCAATACGTGCGTCAATAAATTCTCTCATAGAAAATATGTCCATACAAAACAAATATCGGACGACGGGGGACACATCAAAGGAAAACAAAATTGTTGTTTTTGTTTAATTTCGAACACTTTCATATTTTTTCACCTTTTAAACCTTCCCTAGACTTCCACAAATAATTCAAGACCAAAATTAGCCAAATCGGTCCGGCCTTTCTAGTAGAGTTTTAGCGAGACTAACGAACAGCAATTCATTTTTATATATATTAGATAGGGAGCGACAATAACATGACATAATGCAACTACACTTGGTAAACTTCATGGAGCTAAATCAGTTTGTATAGGGGCTTTGATATGGGGAGAAGAACTGAAAAGAAACTGCCAGCTCTTATTTTAAATAACAACTTAGCCTACTTTACTAAGTAATAACTTAATATAATACAATTTTTGTCATATTATACTATATAATACATCATTATTCTCTTTATAATCTACTATTATATAGACGGTAATGATGCATGCTATTATTAACAAATTCTCAAATGGAATCTCTCTACATAATGGAGCCTCCATATAAAAAAAAATATTTTTCTTATAAAGCGTTTTTTAAGTAAGTTTTGATTTAAATTACTTCATTCGTTATAATTCATTAATGTAAATAAGAGTGGTTCTTCGCTTCTTCTTCTTCATCATCAGCCGGCAGACGTACACTGCTGGACAAAGGCCTCCCCCAAAGATTTACACGACGATCGGTCCTGCGCTGCCCTCATCCAACGTATTCCGGCGATCTTAACCAGATCGTCGGTCCATCTTGTACCTACAAAACACTGCGTATTCCGGTATGTGGTCGCCATTCTTCTTCTTCGCTTCTGCTTCTTCGCCGTTCTTCGCTTCTTCTTCTTCGCTTCTGCTTCTTCGCCGTTCTTCGCTTCTTCTTCTTCATCATCAGCCAGAAGACGTCCACTGCTGGACAAAGGCCTCCCCAAAGGTTTATACGACGATCGGTCCTGCGCTGCCCTCATCCAACGTATTCCGGCGATCTTAACCAGATCGTCGGTCCATCTTGAGGGGGACCTACAAAACACTGCGTCTTCCGGTATGGGGTCGTCATTCTTCTTCTTCGCCGTTCTTCACTTCTTCTTCTTCATCATCAGCCGGAAGACTTACACTGCTGGACAAAGGCCTCCCCCAAAGATTTACACGACAATCGGTCCTTCGCTGCCCTCATCCAGATCGTCGGTCCATCTTGAGCTTACAAAACACTGCGTCTTCCGGTACGTGGTCGCCATTCTTCTTCTTAATAATAATACATAGTTAAATTCACTGCGAATTGTTTAATATTGTTTGATAATAGAAGAACATCATTGATAATAGACAAAGATTTCATAATTGATATTTCCTCTGCAATGAACTGCTTTACTGTCTTTAATTTATACAAAATTCATTATTCAATAACAATTCTATATTGTAATATTATAACCTCATAAATCTTAAAATTTTACTCATTTGTATTTCATATGCATATAATTTTGTTTGTAATTGATAAACTCCAAAGTAAGGCGTTCCATTTATTTAACTAGTTGATCAAATCGAGGAAAACATAGTTAGGGCGAGTGACTCTATTAGTATTAGAAAAACTAAGAAATTGTTAAACAAAACTTAAAATAGATTAACAGCAAGTTATTAAACTTGATCTGATACCACAGATATAAAGAAGCAATTCACCCAGCAGCCACAGTCCCAGTCACTGGAGGCTGGAAGACAAGCGACATTCCGATGTAGTCCCCCTGCTGCCGCCCCGCCAGCTACCGTCAAGTGGACCCGAAACGGCGCTGCTCTTGAGGCGTTTGATGAAATGCTGATCCTACCTAAAGTTGGCTTGCAGGTTTGTCTTCTCTTTTTGTATGGAATGGTTATAGTCACGTCTCAAATATTTTAAACAAATATTTTTTTTAATAGAGCAAGGTATATACATTATATAATATCGGCAATATACAGTGTGATCAATTAATTAGCAATTTGTTGTAGATTTATTATTCCCACAAGTATTTAAAATTAAAATATAAATTTATGAAATCTGAAAGATCTTACCCTCCTTTTTCACTATGGATAAAAACTGTTTAGTAGGTAAGTATGTACGTAAGAAATAAAGTTTTTAATACACAACTTTAAAAGAACGCTTGGAATAATATGGTAGCTTAGCTGTCGGTTGACTTTTTTCTTAAATATACATATTTTAAAAGGATATTTGTGATGGCTAGGTCATTTGGGGCGGGCAAGGAGAGGACTAGAGTGACTGCACTAATGTATAGAGTAAATGTGATTGAAATATTGGAAAATGTCATAATAGAGCTGGTATGGAACATTGAAACAGCATTAACTTAATGTTATTAAATTAAATTTAAACTTAAATCTCATTGTTATTAAATTAAATATTCTCATTGGAGACCTATATCTAATCTCATAATAAAATTGTAAGCAACATCCGTTTGTAATAATCTCTTAATTACTGCGTTATTAGACTCTGCTTTTCTTTCTTTTTATCTAACACTTATATATTAATATACCGGTGGACATTGTCGTTGGTTATGCACTTAGTACTTATAATTATAACTTATGTTATTTCTTTCTCTAATGTTATCATCTAGTGTGTAATTGTTTTATGTCCCAAATAAAATAAAATAAAAAATGGAAGGGTTGTCTCATTACTGTAGTTCATCGGGCTTAACGACAATTTTGGAAAGGGAATTGCCTCCGGAAAACTGGCAGGCAATATCCAATGATCGAAGCCCGAAAGCAGTATATACATGAAGCTAACGATTGGCACTTATACTAATGTCCACTTGTCCACATTTTTTTTTATGATAATAAGGGGCGAGACGAGCAGGACGTTCAGCTGATGGTAATTGATACGTCCTGCCCATTACAATACAGTACCACCCAGGATTCGTAAAAAACCCAAAAATTCTGAGCGGCACCACAACTGCGCTTGTCACCTTGAGACAAAAGATGTTAAGTATCATTTGCCCAGTAATTTCACTAGCTACGGCACCCTTCAGACCGAAACACAGTATTGCTTACACATTACTGCTTCAGCTGTTGTTATAGAATTACAGTTGTCTATAGAAAATAAACGGGACCATCAATTTGCTCAGATTTTCTGCAGACGACTACAGAGAGTATTATCGCTCATGGAAGAGATCTAGTAAGAAACCATTGGAAATTGGAGAATCGTTATTTTGCCTTACCTCTCTAGGAGGTATTAGTAATTTTTATCCATGTACTAGCTGACCCGACAGACGTTGTACTGTATATAATAAATAAAATAATGTTTTTTATGAATTTGTCAATAATATTTCATATAATCAAGAATTATTTTGTAAAATATGCTCTCTGTTGTTGTATTGAAATTGTTTTACAGCAGAACTGTCAAACCGTGCGTCAATAAATTCTCTCATAGAAAATATGTCCATACAAAACAAATATCGGACGACGGGGGACACATCAAAGGAAAAACAAAATTGTTGGTTTTCTTTAATTCCGAACACTTTCATATTTATTCACCTTTTAACCCTTCCCTGGACTTCCACAAATAATTCAAGACCAAAATTAGCCAAATCGGTCCAGTCGTTCTCGAGTTTTAGCGAGACTAACGAACAGCAATTCATTTTTTTATATATAGATGTCTAACGGTAATTTGTATTTTTCTGTTCTATATCTAGAAATAGCATGTTACTGTGATTTGTACTGTTCTGTTTTTAAGAATTTGATTTTTGGTGTCTCTACAACTTTCAAATCAGGTGTTTGTTCGCAGGACATGGCGAACTATTCGTGCGTGGCTGAGAACGTCGCGGGGCGACGCGACTCGGACGTAGCTGTGTTGTCTGTCTACGGTGAGTTTACATAACAAGCTCATTGTGTCGTCGCCAGCTCCACACTTGTACTGCAACGTTGTACACCACACTGCAACATGATAATGCATTTTATGTTCCACTAATTTTAATAAACTAACTACAAGGTACTTGCGTTCTTCTTCATTTATTTATTTATTTATCTAAGCAAACTTTAGACCATTCTATTTTACAAATTAATACTATTAACTATATACATGTATTGCCTTTAACAAAGTTTGGCAGATAAAATTATAATGACATTCAGTCATGTATCACATGCACACATTACTCAGGATATATTATATAATCATATACAGCAGATACAGGTGTATGTATTATTTTACCTATGTAGACATGACAATCTCTCACCGTTTAAAAATTAGACGTTTATTAAATGTCGTTGAATTGAAATGCCATACCTCCAACGGGCTGTATTAATTCCTTATATCATTTATATGCCTAGATAGACTGGGACAGCTGTGAAAATGTTGAAAAAATAGCAGCGAACGGTTCACCTCTATTTTCAGCAACGCACGCACACTAAATCAAAGTTATTAACAAATCACGAGTGTAAGACGTAGCTGTCATGGCAAACCAGGCAGGCTAACCTCTATTTTGAGCAATTCACGCACACTAACACAGAGTGTTTTACAAATCACGTGTGTAAGACATAGCTTGTCATGCACATTAAACTAATATTCCTGGCCTGTTTTCATCGGTTGTCTAACAGCGAGAGACTCTATCTAGACTTATAAAATGATCTACTATTAGTCAATGTCAACGGCCAAACGCGGCACGTGTCAATAACTCTTTTTAAAATACCAGACGGTCAAAAATTAAGAAACCAAGGTTAACAAGATGTCGGGATTTTGGCATACAATACAGACATTTATAATAGTTTGGTAACTTTTTTATATCCAGTCATTTGGTTAAGTTAAAGTTACTGTTGAAATTTATTAATAACCTTTTACTCAAAAATTTAAGGATATTAAAATAATTACTGTTTGACCTGATTACTATAACATAAATGACTTTCGTAATGATACCACAGATTGGGAATGGAGCAACCGCCTTCAGGCTATTTAATAATCTGTTTCATTTTACAATATCACTTTGTAATCATATTTTTTCGATGAAAAAAGAAGCCCGCTGAGTTTGTTGCGCCTATTCCTCTCACCTGAGGCATTCGTTTTGGAATGAGTGGTAGTTTTTGACTTTCAATAAGTGATGTCACTTCCTATTTTGAATAAAAATATTTAAATTTGAATTTGAATTCCTACCTAGAATCTAAATCGTTGTCCCACACGCCACGAACTGAATTACTTGCCTTACTAACTGGATGTATGGCATTACCCAACTGTATCGCTATTTTTTTTTTCGTAGTCAAAGTAGAAGAGTTCATTGTTGAAAAAGCATGTCCGATAAGTACGAAAGCGCGCTCCCGTGAGCCTGGTGTTGTAAGAGTGTTCGGATCACTTAACATCAAGCTACCAGTGGGAGGCTCCTTTGCACAGTATACCGGCTAGTTTATGGGTACCACAACGGCGCCAATTTCTACCGTGAAGCAGTAATATGTAAACATTACTGTGTTTTGGTTTGAAGGGCACCGTAGCTAGTGAAATTACTGGGCAAATGAGACTTGATTTCATGTCTCAAGGTGACGAGCGCAGTTGTAGTGCCGTTCAGAATTATTTTATATTTCAAGAATCCTGAGTGGCACTGCATTGTAATGGGCAAAGCGTATCAATTACCATCAGACGACCGTCCTGCTCGTCTCGTCCCTTATTTTCATAAAAAAAAGTCGCCTGCTTGTTGGTTTGGTAACCAACCTAACAATAAAATACGACACACAAGTATCAGAAATTTAAATTAATATTATTAATAATCTTAAGTATATTTATAAGATGCTAGCTTTTACCCGCGACTTCGTCCGCATGCAATAGTTACTTTGGACAGCATTGTTTATTTTTTTAAAAACTCACTTTGAAAATAATACACAACAAATTGCTGTGCTTAATACATCTTTATAAACTACCAACTATAGAACTGTAGACCCACGTTTTCACTCAGGTCTAAATTTTAAAAACGCTTGAAGAAATATTTAAGAGTTTTATGGTGCTATCTTCGATAATGACGAACTTTCAATTCAAACTTCTACTCTCTATTTCAACCTAGCCTTTTATTCGCGATAAAATATAGCCTATGTCCTTTCCTAAGCTCTTGTCTATCTCTGTACTAAATTTCATCAAAATCAATCAATTTAGACGTGAAAACGTCTAAATCACTGAACCGATTTTGAGCGCTACAAACAAACTTACATTCACATTTATAATAGTAGGGATTAATCTCTTTATTATTTTAATATATAACACTTATTTCTGGGATTAATTAAATAAAAATTGTAACAGTTAACAGTTGTTGAGCAGGTTCTCAACTGTAATGTAGATCCTGTAGATGGAGCCACAAACTGAGAGTTGAACAAGACACACCAAGATTTACGATACATGCGTTACTCGAACAGCACTCGAAAGACGTGGTAGCGGGATTACTAGACATTTGTTTAATTATTGAACCTCGTATCTTATCGCCATTTATGTCCAGTGAACGGAGGCTGGTCGGAGTGGTCTGCCTGGGTCGCGTGTCGATGTGGTGTTCAGAGCAGCGGCAGACGGAGGACGAGGACCTGCAGCGAGCCAGCCCCCACCAACGGGGGGGCGCCGTGCAGGGGTCCGTCCTCGCAGAGTGATGACGACTGTCTCCGATGTCAGAATGGTGAGCATGCTACCTTCTTTTTTTAAATTTATTTATCGAAATACATATTTTACAAAATGTGAACAAATAACATGCATTGTAAAAACCACAGAGGTTTCAGTTTTTTACAAAATAAATATAATCTTAACATTAAATTCTATACCAACATACAATTATTAATATCTATAGAAAGTAACAATCGGCTTACCTTACTATTATTTATTTCAACACGAAGCAAACAAAAAACATTTCCCTATATAAACTATAGAATCTATAGTAGAGATATATTTTCATCTGTTTTTATTCTCCTCTTTAAAAACTTACTTAACGAGCAAACATGTTCACTTAGCGAATAATAAATGTATTTATAGTATATTTTACTTGACTTCAATAATTGTACAACACACTATTTCAAAATTTCTTGCAAGTTGCAACAGTGAAAAAACACGGAGTCCTTTGAGTAGCTTTTTAGTATTCAAGGGTGATTGAAAGAAATTGATACAGACCCAACAATGTTTTTATATCTTTCTATATATATCTATCATATTGAGAACGACAGTGATCTTTTTTTTTGAGTCAATAGTTTAATTTATACACTTGCTGTTACACCAAAAGAGTTTCAGTATTTTTCTGGTTCACCACCAGTTTATCACATTTCAAATAGGAAATTTTAAAAAAATCGGCTTAAAAATATACTTCGATCTCTTACATAAGTTTAAGCAGTATTTTAATTTGATTTCATAAGAAACTTTGACCAAACTGTATTGTCTCGTTGTACAAGGCTCCTGGTCACCATGGAGTGGTTGGTCTGCCTGCAGTGAGGACTGTATCAGGGTCAGAAGGCGGCAGTGTGTCGGCTCCTGTGCTGGCTCCACATTACAACACGCAGCCTGTGTGGATGGCCTATGTGCAGCTGGTATGCGTAAGTATACAATGTGAGGATAGTTCAAGGTCATACTCTGATGAAGAGAGAACGGAATTAACATCAATAAGTCTAGACACGTTGAAAAAAAAGTGGTACAAAAACTAAAGATAAATGCTTTTTGTAGAGTATTAGTTATTGAATATGTATTTGTAAAATTTTGAAAATGGAATTAATTGGATTATGTTTTGTTTTTGTAGAACTAAAATTCCTTTACTTGCAGCCAGTTACTGCTTATATTGGCAATTTTTGTTGTGATTTCTACATATTTTCAAGGTTGAAGGATGATTCAAAGATAGATAGTGGTAGTTTCAGGTATATTATGTAAGTCCTTATTAAGTGGTTTTTAAAATAAGACTAAGTATGCTCCATTCTCGTTAGTCAGTTTTTCCATATTGAGGAGTACTTGCTTGAAGAATCGATAAATATTTAATGGGTCGCTATAGCTCTAAAGTTATACTTAACTTTAGAGCTATAGCGTTATATTATGTTAGGAAATTTCAGCCAATTTCGTTGTGATTTCAAGCATTTCAATTCTGTCTTAGGGCAGCAGTAAGCATTTTGTTAAGTCATTGGCCGATGATACCTACTGCTGAACATCAGGTGGTTTACTCTTTCCATCCCTTATTGCCTTAAAATAAATTCCCAAAAAAGTTACATTTCTCAAAACTGCTTCACAATAATTACATTGTTGATCACCACGGAATGTAAAATTAAGATAGTCGCCGATTCATTGTTGAGTTTATACATAATTTTTTATTTGAATATTTTATATATTATTATTATTATTATTATTATTAGCTAATAATATTTCTTGCTGGTTTCTCACAAGCTGTCGAAGCATCAAATAGAAGTAAAAAATTATATTACTTGTTATTCCCATAACCTTTCCTAATTATATTAATTCGATCACGGTAGACTGCCTCAGTCAATGGAGTGTAAAGTTAATTATACTAACAAACACGAACTGATCTGTAATTATAACGATAATAGTAATGTAGTACTTGTACGCTTTGTGTTGATATAATTTGTTTTTTTTTTTTTGTAGCTAAGTACTTAAAACTTTACTACTTAAAGGTTTATTATTAATTAAAATGTGTAAGTAATAGTTATTTGATAACAGAATTATATATTTCAATGTACCAATTTTAAGTCGTGTGGCGGTTCATTCCTCTTACGCAAATCGCCAATCTTTTAATGAGTCCGCTGCCTTTTGATTTTCTTATCATTTTATGGTGAATACTCGATATGATATGGCACAATTCTGTTTGTAACTCGCCCACGTTCTCGTATCGCTTTTGAACTATAAAAAACTATGCTATAAAGTATTTTAATTATGAAGTGGGTACTTATTAACGAATAATTAATGCTATCTATGGAATGATAATATCTCTACTTTTCGAACGTCGTCGTCGGCAATAAATAACTTTCTTGAAATTTGACTCAAACATTTTACGTTGCTCCTTACTTTTAAAATACTATGTTAGCTAAGAAGACTTATTAGTTTTTGGCCATTCTTTTGATTGACATCATAAAAGTAGTGTTGTTTTTTTTACATTATGGTTTACGGTTCGAGTCCCAGACGAGGCTAGTAATTTTAGAAAATCTTTGAATGCAGAATTATTAACTATTAAGATAAACATAAAGTCTTCTTTCAGTAAAATACCCTATCTACGATATTAAAGGTACTTTCCCTTCATGTTCCATAACTTTGGGACATCCTGTATAAAAATGAAGCCTTTCTCGGTGATAATACTTTTTGTGAAAATTTGTGAATAATATACGTTTTACGACTCACTGACACCAATTCTATGATTTTTGAAATTTGTGTATAATATGTCTGCATGCTCTTTTATAATTATTGTAGGATTAAATCATTTTGACACAATAAAGATTTTTTAACAATAAATGTTTAGGGGACAGCGTGTGTTAAATGTACTTTTGTTTCGTAGGACTGTACAAGAACAATCTCCCCATGTACGTGGGAATTGGCATCACAGTCGCAATGCTGGCAACTGGAGCTGCCATATTGTATGTCTGGTGTAAATACAAATCGAGACCTGGGTACACTGCGGCTTCTACAGGTGACAATCAAATATTATAATATCTTATATTCTTGAAAATAAAAATTTTACTAATACTACGAAATCAATAATAATTCTATACTGCTTGGCAGCTTCAGTATACCCACTTAATTTGTACCAAAATTAAGACGAAGAAAATATAGATAGAGTCATAACCCAAGAATTGAACAAACATACCAAGATTAATGGATCATGCGGATAGTTGGCTTAGTTGGTAAGAGCGTTGGGGCGTAATATCGCAGCGTTCATAAATGTTGGTACAAATTAAATTTTGTAGATTTAATCGCAGAAGTGAAGGGTAGCACTTAAAAATATCAAACTGTTTAGATCCAGTATACTTCGTAGTTCGTACGCAGTAAACGGTCCTACATAAAGAGTGTTTGTTACAAAACGGTAATAGATCCCTAAATATATGCGCGTAACCCTAAATTAACAGGAGCTCCACAAATTTGTTGATTATACTATAAATTAATAACACTGTTAATTTATCATAATATAAAAAATATAAGCCTTAAAAATTATGTTTGTGTGTCAGATAACTTAGATTATAAGGAGTTCTTCAGTCTTTTTTTATTTTAATATATGAACTAGGGTTCAGCGCATAAATCAATCAATCATGATTTTTAAATTTTTATTTGTAATTATTAGGTATTATTTTGTTTTAATTGTAATTACTTTTTATAATACTTGTTTGTTCTTGTTTTAGGTTTAATTTACTAGTAATTGTTTGTTTTTAAGTTAAGTTAGTATAGAAATAATTTATTTCAGGCGAGGTTTCGGTCTGCCGTAGCTAGTGAAATTACTGGGCAAATGAGACTTGACATCTTATGTTTCAAGGTGTTTTTTTAAAAATACTGAACAGCACTGCATTATAATAGGCAGTGCGTATCAATTACCATCAGCTGAACGTCCTTCTCGTCTCCCCTTATTTTCATTAAAAAAGGTGCATGTTTCACGGGGGCCACAGAAGAACAGCATTGCAACCTCCTTTGGCTCCTTTTTAAATACCACACATTTTTTATATTTTTAAGTTGCTTCATTTTTGTTATTTATTGTATGTGTTTGAATGTCTCTCTTCCTTAAATGCGAATGATATCTTATATAATGGGCACATAAACGAAATCACAGGCTATTCTCGTGTAGTTAAGGAACCTTTATGTTTCAATCGGCCACTTGTCAATTCTTTGTCGACTTACTAACTCTAATTTACAGGAATACCAAAGAGCTTCACGCGCGATAAGAACCCCGCGCCAGACCTGACGAGAGCGTGCAATGAATATTGGATGCGGAACGAAAACCAATATGACCTGCCTCACATGAGAGACAGGTTATACTTGAATATTTTATACTGAATAATGGCTTATGCGATATTACTTGTTTGAAACACGGAGTGAATTGCATTTTTCACTGACATGCGGTAACATAATTAACTTTTTCGATTCGAGTCAATAACACACATTTGAATCTTTTTAATGTAAAACATAGGTATATACCATGAAAAGGGGTGTATTTAGGGGTAGATATATATATATTAGTTTAGATAGAGTTTTTTGCGCCGCTTCTTCTCTCTTAGAGCGCCATTTGTTTCCGAAGCGGTAGTAGTAGTTATTAGAAATGACATCAAAAATAATTCTAAAGGAATCAATTTTAAGTAAATAAATGCCTTTTATGCCTTTTATTGGATTTTATGGTAAAAATATTTATTTACTTAACGTACTAAATTAATCTATGACACTTGCAAAATAACTATAATTAATGGTTCTACTTGTGAGTACGCGGATCTCTACTATTAATTAGTTAAAATGGTTTAAATGGTTACTCGGACCAGTCCTGTAATGGTTACTGAAGGCAACACATGGTTATAAATAATAAATTTTATCTACTAAGCAATATTTGTAATATAATGCTGTTCGATGGATTTAAAACATTAATCCGTGAGTACAAAATATGGTTAAGTTTCCACTATTAAATTTTTACTAATATTTTTAATTGCACTATTTTTTTTTATGGAATGGGAGGACAAACGAGCGTACGGGTCACCTGGTGTTAAGTGATCACCGCCACCCACAATCTCTTGCAACACCAGAGGAATCACAAGAGCGTTGCCGGCCTTTATGGAAGGTGTACGCGCTTAAATTGTTCCAATATTAAATTTATACCTATAATATTATGAATACCTTATGACGTGACCTATATGTTGTATGTTATGTCAAAGTGAAGTGACGCTTTTTACTTTAGATTTTCAAGAATGTTTAGTTTATAGTCTTATTGAATCATAATGTTTCTCTTAATCCAATTTTAAAAACATATTTTTAAACATGATCTTGCTATCTTGCTTGATTAAGGGTAAATGTATACACTTCTATAATAAAGTACCAGCCACTGTTCAGGCATTATCTATAAATAAATTTAAATATTTTATAAAAAAAATGGCTCTGTCGTAACTCCACTGCTGAATATCCAGACAGCCTGGGACTAGATTGTGATTATTTTATAGCGATAAAAATGACTGCGCAATATTGTATATTTTTCTTGAAAAGAGCGTAAAAAAATAATCTCTCTCAGAGCGCCATTTGTTTCCGAAGCGGTAGTAGTATCTAGTAGTTATTAGAAATGATTTCAAAAAGAATTCTAAAGGAATCAATTTTGAGAAAATAAATGCCTTTTGTGCCTTTTATCGTATACATGTACTAAAAAGGTGTAGGAACTAAGAGTATTATTATAAAGTACATTCTTAAAGCTACGTATCGAACACAAATAGTAGTAAAAACATGTATTTTATTATGTAGTTACTCGTCGCCATTCGGCAACAGAACTCACCACTCGTCTGGCAGCAACCACTACGAGATGAAGCCTTACAGCCCGTCCGGGGAATCAGCATCAAGTTGTTACACCAACTGTATGTATTACACTTACAGAAATATATAATTTGTACTAGGAAACCTCTCTAGAGTCTACACTTTCAACTATTTTGCTTCTCATAATATATTATATAAGTATGAATGTATATTTTTTTCTTCCAATGAGTGTTACCAACATTTTTATGTTTCCGGATGTTTTTATATGTGTAATAAACATAGGTACTATAGTTTCTCTTAAATTAGAGTTCACCAGCCTCCATCCTAATTCCTCAGCATCCTATAATATTAGAGATGTAGAATAGGAGATCCATTGCCGGCTTTTGAGGTAGGTTTGTGATGCAAAACTCAACGTCACACCACCGCCAATCAAAATGGATGTTCCCTGACAATTTTCAGATCAAATAAGGTTGCATCATGAACTTTGCAGCAATGCGTTTTATATACAGACATACAATCCCGCCTTCCAGAGGGCTAGTACAGATAACGAACTTCCAATACCTCTTTCTATCCAGTCATAATACTCCAATTATATCACAACTTGCTGACCCGGCAAACGTTGTTTTACCATATAAAGTATAATTCACGCGATAGTTTTATAAGTAATAAAATATTGCCTATATATATACTGTACATCATTTTGTTCTATTGTCAATAGTTTTTGCAGCGCACGCAAAAATAGGTTTTCGACTTTACACCTTGTGTTACAAAATAGCAATTTTATTACGGATCCCTAATTTTGAAAAAAAAACATAGCCTATAGCCTTCCTCGATAAATGGACTACCCAACACTGAAAGAATCATTCAAATCGGACCAGCAGTACCAGAGATTAGCGCGTTCAAACAAACAAACAAACAAACACTGCAGCTTTATAATATTAGTATAGATAATCTATTTGTGGATTCAGTATTTAATTTATATGATTTAAATATATATTTTTAACACTTATACAAATTCAATTTGTAATATATTCCCAATATTTCTACGTTAACATGTAAAAACGAAGAAATCAATAGAGAATTTGTTCTTAATTCCTATGAATACTTGACTATAATAGTGAAGTTTCTTATGTGTATTGTTTTATTACATTTATTTAATTAGGTTTTCGTATAACTAATCCCAGAAGTGAGGGTTATCACTTTAAAATAAATGCGTGGGTTAGTAAATGTAATTTGTAGGGTTCCATATCTGAAGAGTAGCCAACAGAAATCTAATAGGGCTGGAAACAACAGACGAATCATGGAGTGTTAATATTGACTGCGCGTTAATAGTAACACAGGTGAAAATGAGACAGATGTTGTTAATATTACTGTCGATATAAATAAAATACAAGCTAAGTTGGCGACCCCAAATGGCCACTATGAAAGTAACAAAAATATTTTTGTACAAACGTACAAAATGATATGCTACAACGGTACGAAACCCGTAAGCCCGAAACAGACTTTCATTAATATCTTGTATATAAAATTCTCGTGTCACAATGTTCGTTCCCGTACTCCTCCGAAACGGCTTGACCGATTCTCATGAATTTTTGTGAGCATATTGAGTAGGTCTGAGAATCGGAATTTTCATACCCCTAAATGTTAAGGGTGGTCCACACAAATTTTTATTTTTTTGACATTTTTTTTTAAATTTGTTTGATTATGAGTCAACATTAAAAAATACATACAACTTCAAATTTTCACCCATCTACGATCAACAGTTACTTTTGTATCGCGATTTTAATATCGGCAATACAACGTTTGCTGGGTCAGCTAGTCTTATATATAAAATTCTCGTGTCACAATGTTAGTTACCTTACTCCTCAGAAACGGCTCTACTGATTTTTACCAAATTTTATAAGGATATTCGGCAGGTCTGGGAATCGGCTACTATCTATATTTCATCCCCCTAAATGTTAAGGGTCCACCCCAATTTTTTTTTTATTTTTTGGTCGTAATTTTTGTTTTAATTTTTTTATGATACAACATTAAAAAATACATACAACCCTAAATTTTTAACCATCTACGATCAACCCCTATTTTTGAATCGCGATTTTTATATTATTCTGTTCCATCCACAAATCCGCTATAGGGTTGCAAGATGGCAATAGATCAATACTTACAATAATTGTAGTACGATACATTTGGTAGGTCTGAGAATCGGTTGCATCTACTTTTTACACCCCAAATTTTTTTTTTACTTTATATGGCAATACTAGGTTTGCTTGGTCAGCTAGTTACATCTAGAATACTCGTTAATGCCTTCACTGTAAGTGTAATTACACATTATTATGTATTGCAGCAAGAACTATGACGTCACGCTCCAGCGAATGCTCGTCTCAGCTCGCGGAGCTGGTGACCTCGTCTCCGTCTCCATCTAAGGTGGACGTCGCTGTCACCCTGCCTCCTGGCTCCATGGAATCCAGCTACAGGGACAAAATATGCTTGACCATTGTTAAATAAAAATCTTTATCATCAGCGTTGTATTCCTTTTGTAATCGTCAAATTGTTTTGTATTTATAAATATTTTTGTAAAAATGACAGCAAATGCTTACGGTCAGTAATTATATGAGGCGGGTAATCTAAAGTGACCATCTGCTCAATTTTTTTTTTATGTAATACGCTTGTAGCCAGTCACTAAAATAAAAACACAATTATAATAGGGAGTCACCCTATTAAAAAAATGGTTGAAGCAGATCTTTTACACTACATTAGTTATAAAAATGCTACGTTAAATATGATTTAAATTAAAATATTCGCCTTATATATCAACCATCAACTATTAATGAAGCAGTTTTGAAATACCTAACAGACAAATAGGTACATAGATTATACATACCAAGTATGTTTAATTTGACTATGGTCACCATTATTCATTATTTAATAGTTGTCTTATATTACCTGTAAAAATATTGAATACCCAATAATCTACGTTAACATGTAAAAACAACGAAGAAATAAATATAGTAAGTATTCTGATACTTGACGATTATCGTGAAGTTTCTTATGTTTATTGTCTTATTACATTTATTTAATTAGGTTTTTAGATCAAATGAAATTACTGTATTAACCTATAAAAATACTTGATAATTCGATTTTGTATAAGTATTTTTTTCCCAAAAAAGGTTGGTATTAAGTTACTAGTGGGCAGTTAATTTCTTAGCACTGATTTCAAATGAATTGTCCTTAAGAATATCAATTCGATCCATTTTATCCCTAAAATATGGAATCGTGTTTACATCAACGTGAGGAAAAAATGTTTATTTAACATGTAAATTAAAAATAATGAATATTGTGCTTATATATTGAAACACGACTATTCAGTTTCCTCAGTTTAAAATAGATGGAAAAGAGCTTTAAAGCGTTCATATTACTTATATTCTATTATTTATTCACCTGTACATGACATACTTTACAATGAAGCGTCTTCTTCAGAGATATCCTTAGATATTGTCCTAAATCATGAATATAAAATAATGCCAGTTCCTCGAGCACCACAATATAATCAATTTCATTGAAGACTGAATCGGAGACGAGGCCAATAAAGCATTTACTATTATTTATTTGTTGTATAGGTACAATATGATCACGTAGTGTGTAAATATTTTATTTAAAACTGTGATATTTTGTAATGATGAATAAATGTGACAAAAATTTGACGATACTTTTATTTTTATAATAAGGCGATTCTTCTTCTTCGTGACACTCTTGGTAGAGCGGTCGTGGTCATCAGGAAGTGACATCTTTTGGGGCAGATGTGATTTGCCTCACAGGAATTCTCCAATTTTTCCTGCTGGCCAACAGTCTGGTACACTCCTTCAATAGACCGCCCACAGTAGACTTAATTTGGTCGGTCCATCGCATGGGCGACCTTCCTCGCCCTCTGGTGCCCACTACTTTGCCCTGTATAAAATGGCGCTCGATGAACTCACTCTCACGCCGGGAAACATATCCTAAGAACGTATTCGACTCTGTACAAACACTGAAAGGCATTGTTTTATGCCAAGTCCTTGGAGAATGGAGACAATGGTGCGAAACTCGGTCCACGAAACTCCCAGCATTCTCCTCTAGGGCATAAATTCCTTTATCTCGACTTGTCGCAAAGTCCACGTCTCTGCAACATATAAAAATATGGTAAAAATAAGTATCAAGTAAACCCAACGAAGTGATAGTAACATATAAGTCAGTAATATGATTATTAATGGTGACGTTATCATCACACGGGAGAAGAAACTATTATAAAAACATCAATCATAAGTCCTATCATAAAAAACGTTGGAGTTTTAATGATAAAGTTAGAAGGAATCGGTTCAATAGACATCTTTCAAAATACTTCGTCGAACTTACATTACGAGTAAGTAATTTGTCAAAACTTTTAGTGAAGTTATTACTTGTTGTAGATTTGTGTGCACAACATCAAAAATTGGTTTTGCTTTAACTTCACCTTTTTGAACCAAGTAAAACTTCACTGCTTTAATTTTTGAGGATGGTTTATTGCATCATAGAAATATACCCTTAAAGATTCAAAGTAACCGGTTAAAAATCATCAATCAGGCTGTAAAATAATATTCCCACGTTCCCATAAAATGAACAAGTCTGCTTGGTAAATTCTGATATCTTATAACTACCGTAAATAAAGGCAGCCGCAGTAACAAGCCTCTATGTTTATTTCTGCTTGTGCAGGATGTTACAAAACTACCCGTAAAGCCGAAAGGAGGTTAAATGGGTCGTTATAGCGAGTCCATTCACAATAATTCAGAACCGTAGTAACGGTATATAACACACCCAAAAAAAAATATTATTTTCCCTAATCTGCAAGCCCTATTTCAGTAAAATTTAAGAGTAAACTACGCAGAATCTTACCTGCCTACATTTCTACCTTTTATTAATTAGCGAAACGACAAAAATTTTAAGCGACCTGACCTAACGAAAGAACCTAAACGAACAATTTACAGAAACGGCTCAAAGTGTGCTCCGCCTTGCTCAATGCACCACCTCGCTCGTCGGGATATGGCTTGTGTGGCATCTCGCACCATCTGCATCGGTGTGAAAACTGATCCAACACTCTGTCCATCTCGGCAACCGTTGAGCAATCGGAGAAATACACTTTATCCTTCACATAACCATTTTTTCCGACTTGACATTTTTTGAAGCCAGTACTTGAGTATAATGACATCCTTGTATTGAGGTAGCAAACATTTACGAATTAGAAACAGAAAAACGATTGAAATAGACAATTATTAGGTAAAATAGGTACGTAAGCCTTTCTGTTTAATAATCTGGTTCCCTGACATGATAGCTTAACAACAGGTTTGACAAAATTTTTGGCTGTGATAATTAATTATATTTTTATGGGGTATTTTGTAACACGTTGTATAGTAAATGTCACTTTATACCTTTAACAAAACTAGATATTCAAATAATCTAAGAACTTCCTCCACCACAATAAACCTTATTAATTTTCCAATTATGTTAACCTCTAGAAACATGAGACTTATAATTTTAAACTTTATCACATCGTTTACAATATGCTAGACGTAGGAAAAAGTCATAGCTAGAAAACATCCTGGAATGGACAAGCACTGACAGAATGGAATCAAGAAGGAAGTGGTGTTTCACTTGGCACAAGTCACGACTCGCTGACAAACAACCTCCAGAAGTGGAGAGAAACAGAGAGAAATATCATTATTATTACACTGGAATTCAACTTTATCGCATTTACTCATAAATATTTTTTTAATTATGATGGCTTCTGGTAGTGATGTTGCGAGATGTTCAAATTCTCTAAAATCTATTGCCATAAAACATTGATGATTTGGAGTCCGAACTATCCTCCAATACCAAAAACATTATGCTTCCAGTCTTTAAAGAACTTAGAAGTACCACGCAAGTAATAGGTTATTCTGGAAGAAAGCATCTTGAAATATAGCACTATAGGATCCTTAAATATGGTTGAGGATGACAGTTTATTATGTGATGTGCGATGTTTGAATTTGTTTCAAACACTTCTTCAGCATGCCCAACAATAGTAGATCCAACTACTCATCATTGATGTTATGGATTGGGGTTATCACCTATCATCAGTTGAGTGCCATAAAATATATAGACCTGTATGTCAGTAAATTAATTAAGAAAATAGAAAGCGGTGCAAATATGGTGTTTTTTTACTGTATGACTTATACTTCACTTACTATCATGCACTAAACGGTTTTCATTTAGTAAGTAACCATAATTATCAAACGGAACTAAGAAGAACAATCAATCTTCTTAATAATAATAATCTTTCAAATGCTCACTTAAGCATAACTCAACTTAAATAGTCTTCAATTCAGTATCTCTGAGAGCCACTTGTAATACCACGGGTCCAAGTATGAAATATAAAATACTGTAATCAGTATAGAAGCCAGAATGTTTCCGATTCAGATCTATCGTTGTAAGTGTTAGTAAAAATAAAATACATTACCGTCATTAAAGTATCCGACCACCCAATAAACGTAATCTCAAACCCTTAAGCCCGCGTAGTCCATCAAAATATTGTATTTACAACACACGACATTTCTAAGAATAACGTGTACTTACCCGATAAATTATCTGACGCTACTATATTGAGATACTTTCATTTATTACTTTATCAGAACAATTGCATGTACATAATATATAAAGCAAATTTAAATTTTCATAAATAAGAGGGGGAAAAGGAAAGTGTTCCACAGCCCATGTACATCCACAAGACGAAGATGCTCTCTTGAAGGTGCGCAAGTCGTATCGGTTCAGGAAAACTGTAGCCGATGATTAACAATATGCTTAAACTTGTACTATTTTAAATAAATAAATATTAAATTTCGTTTATTTCAATGATTACATATACATTTTTTTGTGGTTGAGACTTCCCAGTAAGCTGTCTTAGGACACTTGTATTGGGAATATCTCGCAACTTACTTAGCAGATACATTTTATTTAGTAAGCAATATAGAAATGATTCTAAACCAAATTTTACAATTAACAATTAATTGTGTGTGTGTGTGTGTGTGAGTGAGTGAGTGTGTGGATGTGGGTTTGAATTGGTCCTTTGATTGGGTCCATCTATACAATGCGTGTGTTTATCATGTCAGTCTGATCAGAAGATTTTTCCACGTCATCATAAGCAAGACAAGTTAGCCAATTATTTAAAGCTTTTCTGCATAGATGTAATGTCATAGGATATTTATTTAGGACACGATTTATTTTATTATATAAGAACACTGATTGACTGCTAAACTGTCCTTCAGCAAAAGTAGTGCGAACAGTAATGGTATCTGCTACTTTATCATTTCTTCTACATAGGGATAGCTTAAAACAGTACACATAAAATCTCAATTATAATTTACATTCAAGTTTGTGAAATTAATTGAAATGTTTTTCATTAAATAATTTTACATAAAGTACTGTACCTTTAACATGTATATTTTCGTATAGTGTTTATACAGTGCTGGATTAAATTGGATCGTAAGTAAATAGTAAAAGTGAAAAACTGTTCCCGTATGCAATTAATATAATAGGTTTATTCTTAAGTCTATGAATTACAAAATGCCTTCTTAAAATCTCGCATCCGATAATCTATCGTCGGGAGTAAATGGACGAGATAGCAACAAATCAATCTTATTTCTGTAGCGCTCTGCAGCCATTAGTCAAATATACAGAGTAAGTTTGGTATCTAAATAATTTATTGGTCAGCGTATACACATTTTGAATATATAGTATAACTAACGTTTTTTCACAAAGTATTTAGATCACAGAAAAGGCAATCAATCTGTAAAGATTAGACAGAGTTCAAGCGAGAGCAATCTCCAACTGTTTTTAAGGAATACCTAGTAATACCTCCTCGACCTCTCGCGTCCCGTGGGCTTTCCACCAAGCCAACTTTTCGAGTGACGTATCGTTGATAAATATTGTGTCTTGTTCAACTCTCAGGCTGTGGCTTCACTGCTTCACGGCTTTGTGGTTTGTTATGGTTGGCTCAGTCAAAAGAGCGCTCGCACAGAACGCGAGAGGTTGCGGGTTCGAGTCTCGTTTTTGTTTTCAAATTTAATTTGTATAATTAATCACACAAGTGAGGGTTATCACTTAATAGTAGTAACCTGTGCATTTCATATTCTACCAAGTTAAGTGTTTCAATAATAATATGTATTATTCCTTATATAATATGTATATATGTACATACATATTATTATAATATACCTATATATTTATAATAAAAATATTTGAGTCTAATGTTTATTATTATGTCTTATAACTGTACTTTATCTTTATTTAAATATCATTAACTACTTTAATTTCAGTGAGATGTTTTAACTGAACCAACCACTTCGATCTTAAACATTTTTGAACCCATCTCTGACCAGGGTTGTCTTGAGTTTTTCTCATTGATCGGGACTTCCACCCAGATCAAAATATTGGCAAATCTTAAAGCCTATTTAAATTCATATTATTTGACTTTATCTTTCTGTAATTAAAACCAATAGGTATTACATTTAATATATCCTAAATATTCATAGTACATATGTTTCAATTGAAATTAGAATATGAGTGATTCTACCGGTGTAGCTGGAAAAAAAGTTATTAACATTAAACATTCAAACAGACAGCCAAAGTTAGATTGATATAGATACCTATAAGCGAATTACATATCTAGTATCAGACCGTGAAGACGGTTTACACCGGGTAACTAATCAATCAATTACGCAATTAGGTCCGGCCGCAGATACATAGCCACTATGCGACTCTCACAGACAGACATTTCATAATTGGATGTTCATACTAAGTACTATAATATTGGATAACGGTTATTATTATTCATGCGACCACATTATGGATCAAATTAAACCTACCGTGAGTGTTCCAGGAACATACTGTGACACGGCTTGTTGCAGTAAAATAGAATAAGCGAAATCAATTATCATAATATTAGGATCACAGATAGTATCAAAATAATAAAAAAAAATATAATACTAGCCGTTCCCACCCGCTTCGCTGGGCGAATTTTAAAAGGAAATAAATTAATGAAGAAACATTGCAATTCGAAAAATAAGTAGCCAGAAACCATTTAGAATAAATTTTGCATCGAATGGTGGTTTCATGTCGATACGATCAGTGGTTTAGGCGTGATTGAGCCTCAAACAAAGACTATTTTCATTATACATATAGAAAGATATTAAAAAATGACACATGAGTTTAAAGAAAATATCACTCAAAGTAGCGCCTTACGAACATGAAGCATGGGTCAGCCATCGTTCCCTCGTTTATTGTAGGGTAGAAAACGAACGTAAATTCAATAAGAAACAAAATGAGAATGAGAAACAACAGTCAAAACATATCATTGTAGTGAAAAAAAAAACACATAAAAATTATTGTATTAAAGCTATTGCAATGAAACAGTTCAATATTGTATAAATTGTATTTTTTAATAAATCTGCAAAAAGTCTATTGAACAAGAACTATCTTGCTCAGTTTCCGCTCTCTTAACTCAGCATAAATTCTTGAAGCAGTTCATGTGCTTTAATTAACTGCAAAAGTATTCAAAATTGTA
This sequence comes from Leptidea sinapis, assembly GCF_905404315.1. NCBI lineage: Eukaryota > Metazoa > Arthropoda > Insecta > Lepidoptera > Pieridae > Leptidea > Leptidea sinapis. The sequence goes on along the minus strand of NC_066292.1, from coordinate 6,313,734 downwards.
AGAAAATACATGATTGTTGTCAACTGCATTCATTCATACAGAAATCCCACATACCTATCATGAAATAACTAAATGCAACAAAATATATAAGAAATACCGGGTCCTATAACTTGTAAATGTCGACTATAAGGCATATAAATTACACCTATTGAGAATTCGCTTGTGCTATCAAACGAACTTTAGGGCCATTGAACATTCAATTTCAGACTAGACTATCTAAAATTCAATCATGCTAACATCAGCCATAAGTATCAATGAACGAGAAATTCAAATGTCAAATTCGGAATTTGGAATTTCAAATGCATTCCTATTTCGAATGTGACGCATAATGTACCGCCCTTATTTCCGTGACGTCACAAAATGGGCGTCGATATTGTTTGCATCAGTGAATTAGAAACGTTTGACTCACTCGTTTGTAAGTCGATTGAACTTCATGTCCATAGAATGTTGCCAAATTCTGCGGTAGTAATCTACAAAAATACTTCAAAGGTTCTTTATAATTCCGGTACGCCCAAGATATGGACTGAACATTGTGGTTATAACCTGATATAGGTTATATCGAATCACAAGGATTTCTGACATATTATCTTGACTGCATCTGATGCATTTACCTGACAATTCACAGAATGCTGGGGAAATCTATGTCTCCACCAAGGACTGACAGAATTTCAGCTGTAGCTAAAATGTCACTTTTGTTATAATATTCATATTTGCTTTCATTAACAAGTCATTTCAATAACTGATGTCGCAATAAGTGAGTTTAATTTTTTAGCATTTGGTTCAAATTTTTATTGGGATATTTTTAATTTGATTTTTCTTGGACATCCTCGAAAATGCTAAGATATCATATCATAACAATTTTTTTTTATGAAAATAAGGGACGAGACGAGTCGGACGTTCTGCTGATGGTAATTGATACGCTCTAAGCATAACAATGCAGTGGCACTCAGGATTCTTGAAAAACCCAAAAATTCTAAGTGGCACTACAATTGCGCTCGTCACCTAGAGTCATAAGCTGTTAAATCTCATTTGCCTCATTCACTAGCTACGGCGCCCTTCAGACCGAAACACAGCTTCACGGCAGAAATAGGCGCCGTTGTGGTACCCATAATCTAGCCGGCTTCATGTGCACAGGAGCCTCCTGGTAATATACTCCTCCTACTGGTAAATTATATGTTAACAAATTTAAAAGGAGGTATAAAGATAAAAGATTCTTGGCTTTTAATGAAACAATTTCAAACACTTTTACAATAGAGCGAGAACTCTATCGGATTTTACACAACAGTTTGCGCAAAAATTGGCTTAATGGTATTATGCCGAACGAACACTGGACCTTAGATAATTTACACGTCTAAATAGAGTCTTGCTGTTAGACAATCGATAAAAACAGGCCAGGAATATTAGTTTAGTGAGCGTGACAAGCTACACCTAACATTCACGATTTGTTACACTTTGTTGACACTTTCGACGTTTCGACTTTTTCACAGCTGTCATAATCTCTCTTGGCGTAAAAATGATCTAAGCACTGGAGATATATAGATCTAGCATAGTAGATCTAGTGCTACGAATTTTTACTTCGGTTACTGAGACGGTTTACGAAGATAGGTTCCATATTCAATTCAAAGAAAAAGTTGTTTATTTAAAAAATAATAATATTTTTATTTTTTTCAATTGAGCCATATTAGTACTTGAGCGCCATTTTATTGCCCGAAAGCCACGTACGTATCCACGTCTCTAGCGAAACATCCGGTTACCGAGAGCTTCCGGTTAAGGTATGTCCGGGTACATTCTGTCACATGCCGTGCACGAATGCGGCATTCCCCCATTCTATAAATAAACCTGCGATTCTTGGTTTGTATACTTTTGTATAGCAGCATATGTCTAAGGTATGTACAAAATTAACGTAGTATTTTAATAATGTGTCAGTATAGGTTTTTATAATATTGTAACACTAGAAATAAGGGATTGCTTGTAACTAATTGTAGTAGGCTTCATAAGATACATAATAGCTTTAAGGGTAAATGTATACACTTCTATAATAAAGTCCCAGCCACTGTTCAGGCATTATCTATAAATAAAATTAAATGTTTTATAAAAAAAATGGCTCTGTCGTAAATCCGATTACTCCACTGCTGAATATCTAAATGATCGGACAGTCTGGGACTAGATTGTGATTATTTTATAGCGATAGAAATGACTGTACAATATTGTATATTTTTATTGAAAAGAGCGCAAAAAAAGAATGCTGGGAGAGTTTCTTACCCCGCATCTTCTCTCTCAGAGCGCCATTTGTTTCCGAAGCGATAGTAGTATCTTGTAGTTATTAGAAATGACATCAAAAAGAATTCTAAAAGAATCAGTTTTGAGAAAATAAATGCCTTTTATGCCTTTTAAATTAACACAGGTTTTAGTAGCGTATTTATTTAAAATTATTAACATGGAACCAATGAATAAGTTATCTTATTTATTCTTACTTACAGTAAAAATGGAATAAACAGATGCCCCTAATGATAATTTTAGCTAGACAATCCAGTCATCAGTCTCGAAGGAGACGGTCACAATGCGATTCAATCGAGGTTGCATTGAGAAACGCTACAATGATGTAAAACAGCATGATATTGTCAACATCAAATGGATTACATTTCCGTCATTGATTCCCAAAAGTAATAATGCATAGAAATAAAGGATTATGATTCAACTTGACATTAAGATACAGATCCATTGAGGTATCGCTTAAATATCGATTATTTAATAGTTATTTATTGAACTGTTGTGTAATAAGGGGTATTAAAACACGAATGTGGGTTGACGATAGTATCACATGAGTGTTTTAATACGTAATTATCAACGGGTGCATACAAGACTTTATCTACACACAATATGAATCCTCTAAAAGATTCTGAAACAGCTTACTGCTAACATTAAAACAGCTAGTCCTAGTAGTAAACTAATATCATCCATTACTGATTATATACAAATAAACTAAGTATTATTGCAGAGTTAAAAATATCTGGCGGTGTGCTGTCATAACTTGAATCGCTAATTTTCGTAAACAAAACAATAAAAATATTATCGAAGGAAAATGGCGGGGATTCGAATAACCCACTTTTATTTTACGGCGCGCGACGATCTGGTAGTGTGGAACGCGCGTTAACGAAAATGTTCTTTTTTTGAAATTCATACAGATACCACGCATCGAGCAATAAGAATGTGGCTGTCTGTTGAAACTTCTTTGCGCATGAAGGGATTGAAAAAAAACAAAGGAGTGTTGTTATGAAATTCAGTAGATGTTGTACTGAATTTCGTAACAACACTCGTTTGGATGATGTAATGGTTATTAGGACATTGGGTGTTTTAATGTTGGCAATAAGCTAACTGCTTTAGAATCTTTAATAGAGGATTTAAGGCATGGGTGTAGATAAAAATATAAAAAAGATATCTAACTAATTACGGCCTTAACACATTCATAGAACTGTACAATAAGCCAAGTTACATAAGAAGCAAAAAATAATTTTTTTATACGATATTTTGCATACAATGATAATACGAAATATGTTGGTCTCGGCTAGCAATTAGTAATTATTACCAATTACAAAAAAAGTTGCAGCGAACATTATTATTTTAATTACACATTTTTTAGCTACTTATTTCGGATTAAATCGATCAAGTATAAGAAAGTAGTAATTGTTATGAGAGACCAAATACAATGTGTAAAGGGTCATTACATTCTACATAAAGAGTGCTTCTAATCAACCCAAACACGGCAAGAATAACTTAAAAAAAAATAATTCTATTAAAGTGTTCCGAAGCCTTCCTTAACTATTGTAACCACAAGGAATATATTTACTTTGAAAAATTCTGGCGGATCTTTATGTTTTAACATATATTAATTTTTTTTTTAAAAATCGACAGCGCTTTTTATATTTGCCCATAAATTTCTTACACATTTAATGGTCTCTTTGTAAAATCAGATGTGATGATCTGAGATGCTAATATATTCGGAGGTATAGAGTACCTACACTTCTGAATTAATATGAAAAAAAAAATCTAATTGGTTCATACAAAAAATACAGACCAATTCAGGCCCCTCCTGTTTTAGGAGTAAGTATTTTAATATTAAATACTAAAAATTAATTTTTAAATGATATTTACAGCAACAATGGCAGTTGAGATTGAACAAAATCTGTTTTCTTTTGCTTCACTCTCATGATAATTTTTTTTAATGATAATAAGGGGTGAGACGAGCAGGACGTTCATCTGATGGTAATTGATACGTGCTGCCCATTACAATGCAGTGCCACTCAGGATTATTGAAAAACCCAAAAATTCTGAGCGGCACTACAACTGCGCTCGTCACCTTGAGACATAAGATGTTAAGTCTTATTTGCTCAGTAATTTCACTAGCTACGGCGCTCTTCAGACCGAAACACAGTAATTCTTATACATTACTGTGTCACGGCAGAAATAGACGCCGTTTTGGTACCCATAATCAAGCCGGCATCCTGTGCAAAGGTGCCTCCCACTGGTATAATCCCATTAATGATAACGGTACGAGATATCTTTGGGTTGAACTGCAGGCAGATCTTGCCAATCCGAAATAATTTCTAAATGCACTTAAGTAGAAATATTGACAATAATAAACGTGCACATAAAAGTCACCTTCCCGCCATCTCTTATTCGGAATCGTAAATGGCTGCGTAAATTTGTGTTTTATGTGGCGTTTATGAAGACGCTTCGTAAGCGCGATCTTAATCTATTGAGAGTAAAATGTACACTGAAAAATGCTTCAACAGTGCTTTTACATTTATGATACATAAGAACCAATAAAGAAGAGTTACGAGTTACATAAATAAAAAACTAATTGAGTTATGTCACTCTATAAACAGCCTGTGTCACTTACTACACACATTCAAAACGTAAATAAATTAATATTTTTTTATGAAAGAACTATGTGTTATGGAGGGAATAAATGGCTAAAAAAGTACGCTTTTCTTTTGGTTTTCTACAACAGACTTATAGTAAACTAGCTGACCCAGCAAACGTTGTATTGCCGATATTGAAATCGCGATACAAAAGTAACTGTCGATCGTAGATGAGTGATAAACAAACAAATTTAAAAAAAATGTCAAAAAAATTAAAAAAAAATTGACGTGGACCACACTTAACATTTAGAGGGATGAAAAATAGATGTTGTCCGATTCTTAGACCTACCCAATATGCATTCAAAATTTCATGAGAATCGGTTAAGCCGTTTCGAAGGAGTTTAACTACAAACACCGCGACATGAGAATATTATATATTAGATATGGTTATAAGTCGCACATTTACAATAATTTAAAATTTTAACCTCCAGAACACTGCATTTTTAATGAAAGGTTTTTAATTTTATGGTTATTATCGTGTTAACAAGTTATTCATAATTTTCATATTGTTACAGTCACCAACAACACTTAACTCGTAAGGGTCAAAGTTCTATCAACTCGCTTGAATTGACAATTACTACCCTCAAACGATCTCAATAGACGAATGATTGCTAATACTCATCCCTCTGAATAAGTTTGATGAAAATAGCATAATTCTTTCCCTTATGGAATTGATTACAAATGACTGTAACGACTGTAACTTGTTTGGAACATGATTGCAACGTTTCTCTGTTAGCTCCTTGGGGAAAGAAAATAACATTTAGCTTTCAAGATTTATAAGTTTTTTTTTTTATATATGAAAATAAGGGACGAGATGAGCAGGACGTTCAGCTAATGGTAATTGATACGCCATGCCCATTACAATCCAGTGCCGCTCAGGATTAGAAAAACCCAAAGATTCTGAGCGGCACTACAAGTGCGCTCGTCACCTTGAGACATAAGATGTTAAGTCTAATTTGCCCAGTAGTTTCACTAGCTACGGCGGCCTTCAGACCGAAACACAGTAATGTTTACACATTACTGCTTCACGAAATAGGCGCCGTTGTGGTACCCATAACCTATTCGGCATCATGTGCAAAGGAGCCTCCCACTGGTAAGTACTTCTAAGGATAGCGCTAACGTGGAAGCTGATATTAAAAAGAAAACTGCTGTTCTGTGAGATCTTTTAGGTAAGAGTATGCACTGAGGTTGAACGTTCTCAACTGAAATCTATTCAAAAATACTATATACATGCTATATAGTATTTTTATCAGTGGGAGGCTCCTTTGCATAGGATACCGGCTAGATTATAGGTACCACAACGGCGCTTATTTCTTCCGTGATACAATAATGTGTAAACATTATTGTGATTCGGTCTGAAGGGCGCCGAAGCTAGTGAAATTACTGGGCAAATGAGACTTAGCATCTTAGTGCACAGTTTTTATTAAATGCATGTTCTTTACGTTAACATATTTGTCAGTAAATGTTATAGTGATTGGTAAAAAGTATAATAATAAAGTGTCTCAAGGTGACGAGCGCAATTTCGGTGCCGCTTTATTTATGACGTCATCAAAATTGTCGAATGTACCAACACATTTTTGGTTGGCCAGTGCAACCTAGCCTTAAATTTTAGTTTATTCGTATTTCTAACCATTTTTATAAATAAAAATATGAAATTATAACATGGGAATGAAGCTGTTTATTATTGTCTACATCATGAAGCCAACTGATACTTCAGAATTTGAAATTATAAATATACGGCAAAAGGTGTACTCCGAGTTTTGCGGCTTTCAAATTTGTCGGTTTTGTGTTTCCTTCTCTTTAAAAATTCTGTATTTTAGTATTCGAGTAAGTGTAATCAAGTGAGGTGTGTTCTCGTAAGTTCATTTGTGCTGGTCAACACCTCAACTAGAGAAAGGTTTATAGTGCCCGCAATAAAAGCTCTAACAAACAGCTTCTGCGCTACTGTCGCTAATAAAACCCGGAATTTTTTGTTAAAGTTGCTAGCATACTGCGAGCAGGATATTTTTTTATTGTAAGATATAAATCCTTTAATACAGAATATAATTTATCTTTTTTAATAACTTGATGATCAGTTTTGAGTAGTACGTTTAGTGGAATAATGTAGTAATGTATATGCCTCTTGAAGAGACTCGCGTTCATGGGCTTCGGGTAAGAGTTTTTAGTATTATTATTATTTGTTTGGTTGGTAAATTATATAACTATCAAAATACATGCATATTGCTTATGCGAATTAATAAATAGACCACGTTAGATACAGACTACAGAGGTAACACAATAATATTATACCTATAGACAAGCAATGAGTTCAAGTTCTAAAGGTTGATGCATCCAATAAACGATAACTTATATTTATACAGTTAATTATTTATTACTTTTAATGAAATAATAATTAATATTATTTAAACACGACTCATAATATATTGGATGCAGCTACAAACTAATTTGCCTAATTGAATAAAGTTTTTTTTACTTTGTCTTTATACACAACTATATCCTACGGCGCCTATTTCTCCCGTAAAGCAGTAATGTGTAAGCATTACTGTGTTTCGGTCTGAAGGGCACCGTAGCTAGTGAAATTACTGGGCCAATGAGACTTAACATCTTATGTCTCAAGGTGACGAGCGCAGTTGTAGTGCTGCTCAGAATTTTTGGGGTTTTTCAAGAATCCTGAGCGGCACTGCATTGTAATGAGCAGGGCGCATCAATAACCATCAGCTGACCGTCCTGCTCGTATCGTCCCTTATTTTCATAAAAAAATATATATCCAAGTATAGCACTAATATCTACGCATTCTCAGTGGTCAACAATCCTCAGTTTTAACTAACTCCGTCGAAACAGGAAATTAACTTCGCATCCGCGTGACAACTTTATTAAGAATTCTTTGTTATTTATATTTGGTTTTATATTGGCCTGTGTTTCGTGATTTAGGGCGATTATAGAATTGTGTTTGTGTTTATTTTCTTTTATTTTGGTCTTAATTCAATTTATTGTGCACAGATACATAATATCTAAATAATTTTGTTATTTACGTAAAAGAGATATTCCCTACATCAAATAATTGTAATTGCCATGTGTAGTTATTATGGTGGTGATTTGTGAACTAATTTGTTTGAACAACACCAATTTTGAAAAAAAGAATCTAGCTTACAAAGATTTCCAAGAGCGTTTCCGGAACTATACTTGTGGTAAGCTCCTTTGCAAGGAATCCTGGACATATTGGTATTACAGCGAAGTTTTTTCAGCCACACATTACTAGTGTGTAAGCACTATTAATGCTTTGGTTTGAAGGGCGCCATATCTTGTGAAATTACTGCGATAATGAGACAACTTCTTACGTCTCAAGATGACCACGTGAAGAGGTGAGCAGCAAACGAGGTCAAATAAGGTTTATCACCATCGCTGCCGATATTCCCTTGCACTACCAGAGGAATCATATAAGCGTTTTAGGTTTACATTACATTACATTTCAGGTAGGTACTTTGAAGAAAGTTCCTTGAAAACTGAACAACCAAATGGTTGGGATGATATCGTAAGTTTGTGGCGTGACGTGCGAAGGTGGAATACCGCCGGTAGGAATCGAACAGCTCTTTGGAATACTCCCTGTGATATAAGCGGTGGAAGATACACAATAAAGCTATATATCTACGTAACGCCAAGTGATCTAGCCATTCATTCACAGAGCCCTGGATCCGCGACAGTTCGAGCAGCTCTGCGTTGCACGTCATTATTTATGAATAGTCAATTTTATCGATTTGTCGCTATAATTTGAAAGATTTCTGTATATACATTAACAATGAAACGAGGATTATGCTTTACCTTTCGTGGATATTAAAGTAGAGGAAAATCATTTGAGATGGCTGTTAAGAATAAAAAAAAATAACGGGGTGCACTCCCGAAGTGCCGGCGCTAAGAAGTGAATACTTGAACATTAATGCTGTACATTTTTGAATATTTTGGGAATCATTTCGCACGATCATTTATTTATCAGTATGAAAATACTAGCATTTATGTGGTTAAATACAATATTCATACAATGCGCTATCGAACACAAAAACGAGAATTTTAAATAAATAAACACTTTAACACTTCATAACTATTAAAATTATTTTAAATAAAAAGTTTATCTCTCAGAAAAATCAACTTTCATTCATAATTTAAGTGACTGTCTTACGTATTTTTGATCAAGTCACGTGTCCTGACAAGAGTTTAACATTTTATACCCATCCCAAGAAAACTGCTCAACGCCGCCAAAGAGGTTTCACTTCAAAAAATAGTAAATACATAATATATGAGGTTTTGTTTCAGTTTAATACACCACATTAGCCTTCTTTTTCTACTTGCATTTGTTAAACTTCTCTCAAGTGCTCGCAAAAAGTACTCACAACAGTATCTTCGGACGAATAGTAAGTTATAAAAGCAATTTTCAATAATTCGCAAGTGTCCAACATTTCTCGGTAGCTCGCGCGAAGTTAAAATGATTTACGACGGAGCCGAGACGTTTCGGAGAACGACGTGGGTAGTACCAAAACTTTACGTCAAGTTTTCGTAAAGTTTCCGTAATGGCTAAAGAAGAGCTGTTAAGACGTAGTAAAACAAGGTATTGCTTGAGAATAACCGTGATTTTATTTTATATGGACAACGAAGTATAACGTTTCGTAACAAGTCGATTTCTTAAACCCTGCTCCAACTAACTAAACGCTAACTTTTTTTTATGAAAATAAGGGGTGAGACGAGCAAGACGTTCAGCTGATTGTTACGCAATGCCCATTACAATGCAGTACCGCTCAGGATTCTTGAAAAACCCAAAAATTCCGAGTTTCACTACAATTGCGCTCGTCACCTTCAGACATAAGATGTTAAGTCTCATTTGCCCAGTAATTTCACTAGCTACGGTGCCCTTCAGACTGAAAGACAGTAATACTTACACATTACTGCTTCACGGCAGAAATAGGCGCCGTTGTGGTACCCATAATCTAGCTGGCATCCTGTGCAAAGGAGCCTTCCACTGGTAAACTGCGGTCGGTGACCTTTAAAATGTAGCTTATAAAAATAAAATAATTCTTAGGGTAAAAATGTGTTAAATTGTAATATTAAGATTAATAGTATTAAAAATTCGGTAATTTTTTTTGTTAGAATGTTACTTACGTTGCGTCACGTTGGGGCGTAAGGGCTATCTCTTAGTCTCTGCATTAGACTGTTACTAGTACAGCACATTTGAAGCTTCTTTAGATCTCAAATATAAATCAGTACTTAGTACTTTAAGTATATATATTCATTGCGGCTGAGCCGTCACGTTCTGCTATGTAACATTCGTACGGTTAAAGTCGTCCCGAGTAGATTAACGGACTGTTTTATTTAAATATGTAATTTTCGGATTAACCGAACATATTGCAGTAATTCTTTTTATTATTTATTGTATTGTTTCTGAAATCACATTTTTTAGGACTGAAACTACTATGATGACGTCAGTGATACTTCATCCAATAACGAATAAGATAATAGTTCTCAGAAAGCGATATTTGATCAGTGGTAACAATAAAGTCTCAAAGGAGAACTGTTGATAAACCCATAAACCTCTTCCATTAACATTGTTTCACAGTTACCCCGAAGACATAATGTTACAAACTTTGTAACTTAACCACAAGAAGCAACTTTACGACTGACAGACTGTAGCTGTAACCGCACAATGGCTATTGAATCGTTCCACAAAACGTAAATTGTTGTAACACTTTTGTTTCTTGAGCCCAAAGGTAAATGTGGATGGCCATAAATCATTTGATGTTCAAATACAATGGCTTGTCTGGTGAAGTGGAAATGACTTTCGAAAGTAAAATTTGTTACAATGGTATAAATAAAAAATAATCCCAAATTCGTTCTCTGCACCCTCGAGAACCTCGGATACGATATCTATAGTCTTGAAATTATAAATTTGCGCGGCGCCCATCTTGGATTTAAAAAATAATCCCAAATTCGTTCTCTGCACCCTCGAGAATCTTGGATAGGATATCGATATAGTTCAAATCACGGCGATTAAAATAATAGTTTTAAAAATTATAGCTGGCAACGGCCCCTCTATCGTCTCGCTTTTTCGTTTCATCGAGTTTCAAATCACGATTCTAAAGAAGTTTTACTTGAAAATTTGTTATTTAGTTTCTGGCGAAAAATAACGTCATCAACATTCACAATAGGTATGTAAGCAGTGATTGTTGATGATGTTAGAAGACTACAATTTTCTCGCATTTTTATGTAACTTCTAAGATTTATCCGACGTAAGCCTTGTAAATATATTTTTCGGGAATTGATGTTAAAGCAAGGGACAGATTTATTTGTACGTGCTTGCGCAAAGTATTTGAAAAATTTTACGATAAACGTCCTCGCAGCAAAGTCATCATTTATCGCGATAACTAGTCTTACATTCCACTAACGTGACCATGGAGTTTTTGAAGGCATCTCATATACATTAGAACTGAGGACGCATCCACCACATTTTGATGATTTTGGTTTAGTAAATTAAAAATATGTCAACATAAGATGTTACAATAAACAATTTCGAATTTCGTTCTAAGAAGCAATTCAAGACGCCCCTCAGGAAGACTGGAACAATTACTGATTTATATGTACAATGGTTCCAAAGAATGCAAATGTGTGTGAATTAATATTTAATATAGTCCTCCAATGGTGATACAAAATACCGGAAGACGCAGTGTTGGTAGCTCCCCAGGAATACGTTGGATCAGGGCAGCGCAGGACAGATCGTCGTGGAAATCTTTGGGGGAGGCCTCTACGAGAATCTAGCAGTGGACGTCTTCCGGCTGATGATGATGAAGATACATTGAAAAACAATAAATATATCATAAACTATATTAAGCGTATGACATTGATGACAATACAGAAGATGTATTATGTACAGGATATACATTAAAAAAATCTTTTAATGAAACATATATGTTATAGAAAGATTAAATAATTGAAATGGTTCAAGCAATTATTTAAAAAAAAATTATATACAGTATGTATCTTTTAAAATTTTTCAAAAGCAGGCCTGTGTTTTGTTTACACATCATTATTGTTTATATAAGATCGAATGTGGCAATAAAAGGTGACCACTCAGACTACATCTTCATAACAGGTATCAAAACAGCAATTTTCGTGAAAGCATCCAATAAATAATATCCAAATGACCGCATTGAATCGAGTTGGACGATGCGCTGACCAAATCGTGGCAGCCCGTAGTTTCACGTACTGTTTGAGCAAGTGAATATGTAATGGCTTCTCATTAAGAGAGCGCTTGTTCGGTTAGCGTGCCTTCATCGCAAATGTTGTATAATTATTGAATCACGATATTTCTTATGTAGGGCATTCAATTGTTAGAGAATCATGGTGTTAATATAAAACTGTAGATACTTTGTTCAAATTCAATTACCTATTGCTAATTATGCATAATTGTACTACAAATCTAAATGTATCGAAATTTGTGACCTATACGTCTGCATAACGAAATCTTAAATTTATGGCTCATTCATCATTCGGAATTTTAGTCTAGCGATTATAAATATTTTGTATATTTAGTCCCAGAAGTGGGGAACAATAAATTGATAAATCGAATAATTGTATTGCAGGACTAAACTCATTAAATGATAACTCATTGTTGCAAATTGTTCCACACGATCCGTCCTTCTTACAGAGTCGTGGACTGACTTAACGGACTTCTGTTTACCATTGTCTTCACTATTTTTCTGTGAAAAATAAGTAGTAAAAGAGCTTTCGTAATTTACCTCTTTATGTATTTATTGGTATAGTATTTATTGTATTGGACAAACGAGCATGCGGGTCTTGATTGTAAGGGATTCGTCACCCAACCTCTCTTGCTACATCAGAGAAATTACAGGAGCGTTGCCGGTCCTTTCTGCAGATAGGAGGTGCTCATGGGATTTTAATAATTTGAATATTTATGTATTCTCACCAAATTTTGCTTAGGTTTATATTTGATAGTAACTACAGTAGCGCTATTAATAAATACCTATATGTTTTTTTGTAATGTGAAATTATTGTAGATATTTTCCGCATCAAACAAAACATTTCAAACTATAATATGACTGACGAAAAACTCCCCAAAATTAACAAACGGATATGATGAAGTAGAGAAAATTATCGGTTACAGAAAACAGATGAGTCATCCCTTGTAAGTCACCCTTGTATTTTGATCCAAATTACAGGTTCTGCTTTGCGTTCGGAAATTAATATTAACTGTGGTTGCTTGGTGACGCGGCTACGAGGGTGTGGTGTGATTTGGTTTTTTCTTCACACTTTGATTATAAGACTTCTCGAAGAATTGTAGAAAACGTCTATGAGATATTTTTGGAGTGTTTCCCTAAACGATTCTAGGTGTAAATTATTTAATTATTGATTTCAATCCGTTTGTCAAAGGCGTATTGGCTACGTTCACGTGGCATTTTTAGTTCAGCCATCAATAGATTCAATTACCGCGGACAAAGTTTTTATCATAAGATATCAAGATCTTTAGGGAGATACATGCGGTGTGAGTATCAATTGAGTAACGGATCGCAGATTCTGTCCAATTGCGGTTGTATATTTTATGTTCCTATTTAAATTAATATGTAACTGTATTCAAACATATTTTCAGGTGTAAAGAGTTTCTTAATACAGATAATTATGGTAGAAACGTTAAATTTATAAGCAAAATTTAAAGAATATTTGATTAACAATTTGTTATTTTTAAACCAAATTTAATTATGAAGCTACGACCTGTTCTAACAAAGACATATCAAGATTTATGAACCTTGCGTCACTGGAACAGTTGGCTCAGTGTAAGAGCGCTAGCACGAAACGCAAGAGTTCGCGGGTTCGAGTCCCGCAACGTTCATAAATTTTGTTTTAAATTTAATTTGTGTAATATTTGGTAAGTAAATTTCGGTGGAGTAAGAAAGTACAGTTTAGAAATGTTAAAGCCGTGAAGTACCTTTAAATATTTTATTCTGCTGTAGTGTTCATCTAACACAGAATGACACCATGCTTTTGAACTGGAGACTGAGAATAAAAAAGAATTATCTTGTTTTTGGTTATTCTATTATAAAAAAAGTCTGGCCTTCGATTTTGGGTGGATAAAAACATTTCACTACGAATGTTTACGGTTTTTAAAGTCCTGAAAATTTTAATATTTAACTTAATCCGTAAGACACATTCGTGCAATGAATCTTTTTAATCATAAAAAGTGCCTTTTAATAAAACTAGAGCAGTAAAGCTGTATTTATTCCCAATACACTTTACGATGCAACGTGACCGAGGTAAATGGGGGAATTACCCCGCCCGCCCCACTATTTACCCACCTCAACCCTTTTGTTTGACCGCTTACTGCCCGTATTGATCATTACCGTCTGATAAAGCCCTATATCATTAGCAATAGCTGCATCATAATGTTATGTATTGAGTTTAATGTTATTGTTCATTTTACCCCATTTTAAGGAGTGTTCGGGGTGAAGTTATCTGTAAGTAATAGTTTGTCATCATATCCGTGACGCAATTTTTACTCTTCATCATGGGCATATGTATAAGTACAGAAATGTGCTGAATTATTTATTTTTATAGAAGAAGAAGACAAATAAAGGGGGCTGGTCACCTCATCTGGGTTCTAGAGTGTTGTACCCGACACAACCAATGAGAAACTCCGACGGTTACAAGTACGAGTTGTATTCCAGTTTGTAACACCTTCGCATGGACTGGTGTGGCCAAATTAGGGCTTCCAATCCCGCACCATTTTTCAATCCTGCGAATTTGCGGGACTGAAAAAAAGCGTGCATGCGATGCAAAATAGGATAATCTGCGTGAATTATTACTCTTAATTACTTAAGTTATTAACTGTTTCGAATTTTCGTTATGTTTATTGATACATCCTTTTAGAATAGAATAAGAATTTAAGAATAAGAATAATGAAAGATTCATTCACGTACAAGCCCTTGAAAGGAATACCGTCCACAAGTGTGGTAGCAGAAAGGGCATTTTCTGGCCAGGCAATAGAGTAAAATACGCAGTAGTTCGGCAGACGACAGTTTGGAAATGTTGTATTTGCTTCTGAATCATTTTCAGTTAATATTTAAAGCTGAAAAACTTAATAATTAAGTACTAATTTATCAGTTTAAAATGTGTTTCTTTTTGGTTGATTTTGTCACTTTGCGTTGTGTATTTTTTGAAAACAAGCTGTTTTGTTTTGCTTTTTAT
The DNA here is from genome assembly GCF_905404315.1 of Leptidea sinapis. Lineage (NCBI taxonomy): Eukaryota > Metazoa > Arthropoda > Insecta > Lepidoptera > Pieridae > Leptidea > Leptidea sinapis. Next base: position 6,298,573 of record NC_066292.1, on the reverse strand, counting down.
TCAGAATTTGTTAGTTTTTTTTTTGTTTAAAAAAACAGTATAATTTGATTGATCTCATTTTAATAGTAATATGCACCTGGATAGACGACTTACGTGGCAGAAACATATCTGGACCAAACGCAAACAGTTAGATACCAAAGTCCGCAATCTATACTGGCTGCTAGGTCGAAAATCCAAACTCACATATGAAGGCAAAATGGCTGTTTACAAAGCCATTCTAAAACCGATTTGGACATATGGAATTCAGCTCTGGGGATCGGCAAAGACAAGTAACATAGAAATACTGGAGAGGTTCCAAAGCAAAACAATCAGAAACATGCTTAATATTCCTTGGCATGTGAACAACAAGCTGATGTACGCAGACATAAAACTGGAAACCATTAAGCAAGAAATAGAAAAGTACAGTAAGAGCTACCAGTTTAGACTTAACAGGCATAGAAACAAACTTGCTTTTCAACTTCAGGGTCCTGACAGCCTTAAATTTACCAGGCTGAAGCGCCACTGCATTCAGGGACTAGCAGCAAGATTTGTGGACAAGAATTGAGAGACTTCTCACCGGAAAAGCCTCTCCTAAACTCCAACGCCAAAATACAATCATTTTCAGACAGCTTAATAGCTGTCTAAAATCCCATTAGGATCATTGTTGAAAGACAGATTGCCAAGACGCAGAATACAAATAGAAAAAAAAAAAGTAATATGTACGTAAATAACTGCGGAGTAGATAAATTCATTGTTTTTTTTTTTTTTTTTTTATGGAATAGGAGGACAAACGAGCGTACGGGTCACCTGGTGTTAAGTGATCACCGCCGCCCACATTCTCATGCAACACCAGAGGAATCACAAGAGCGTTGCCGGCCTTTAAGGAAGGTGTACGCGCTTTTTTTTAAAGGTACCCATGTCGTATTGTCCCGGAAACACCGCACAAGGAAGCTCATTCCATAGCTTTGTAGTACGAGGGAGAAAGCTCCTTGAAAACCGCACTGTGGAGGACCGCCACACATCCAGATGGTGGGGATGAAATCCTAACTTGTGGCGTGTCGTGCGAAGGTGAAATTCGGCGGCAGGAATCAGGTTAAACAGCTCTTCGGAACACTCCCCGTGATAAATGCGGTAGAAGACACACAATGAAGCGACGTCTCTACGCAACGCCAAGAGATCCAGCCGTTCACAGAGCACTGAGTCTTCGACAATTCGAGCTGCTCTACGTTGCACGCGGTCAAATGGATCGAGCAGATACTGGGGTGCGCCAGACCAGAGATGACAGCAATACTCCATGTGTGGCCGGACCTGCGCTTTGTAGAGCGCTAGAATGTGGGCCGGCTTGAAGTATTGCCGTGCTCTATTGATGACGCCCAGCTTCTTCGAAGCCAATTTGGCTTTGCCCTCCAGATGGCCACGGAATTGGCAATCGCTCGAGATTTCGAGACCCAGTATTCCGATACTAGGCGCGGCTTTAAGAGAAGTATTCTCGAAGAGCGGTGATATGACAAATGGGGTTTTTTTAGTGGTAAACGCGCAAACTTGAGTCTTCTGGGGGTTAAATTGCACAAGGTTCAATTTACCCCATTCCGCGACCTTCTCGAGAGAGGACTCGATAGAAAACACAAGTTTCTCCCGGCACTGGTCGACGATTTCCCGAGAGAGATCTGCATGGCCCGTGTATACGGCATCACCAGTGCTGTCGTCCGCATAGCAATGTATGTTGGAGGTGTCCAACATATCATTGATATGCAGAAGAAACAGCGTAGGAGATAGCACACAGCCTTGGGGCACTCCAGCATTCACGGGCTTCGGGTTCGAGCAATATCCGTCGACAACGACCTGTATGCTACGCCCAGTGAGGAAGCTGGAGGTCCACTTGCACAAACTCTCGGGAAGCCCAAATGATGGAAGTTTTGAGAGGAGCGCCTTGTGCCATACACGATCAAAGGCCTTCGCTATATCCAGGCTAACTGCCAGGCCTTCCCCCTTGCTTTCAATAGCCGCCGCCCATCTATGTGTTAGGTATACCAGAAGATCACCTGCCGACCGTCCATGGCGAAAGCCGTACTGTCGTTCGTTGATCAACTGGTGACCCTCTAGGTATACTAAAAGCTGGCGGCTAATTATGCTCTCCATGATTTTAGAGAGCAGGGAGGCGATAGCAATAGGCCTGTAGTTCGCCGGATCCGAACTGTCTCCTTTTTTTTGGATCGGATGGACAAGGGCTGACTTCCATGAGTCAGAGACTAAGCCTTTGGAATAAGAGTGCCGGAATAAACGCGTTAGCACCGGCGTCAACTCAGGGGCACACGTTTTAAGCACGATTGGAGAAATGCCATCCGGCCCGCTCTACTTCCTGATGTCCAACGAAAACAGAGCTCTCCTAACAGTTTTCTGTCTGAACTGTACTTCAGGCATAGAGCTCTGACACCGCGGGATGGTCGGCGGTGTTTTTCCGTTGTCGTCAAGAGTCGAGTTGGAGGCGAGAAGAGCCAACAGGAGCTCGGCTTTCTCTTTTGCCGTATGGGCCAGGGTGTGATTCCTCATGTGCAACGGCGGCATGGACGGCTGGTTGAAGTTACCAAGAGCAGCTTTCGACAACGACCAGAACTTGCGTGTTCCGGTCGGGTAACTGGAAAGCTGCTCGCCGATTTTGACGACGTGCTTAGACTTCGCACGGGCGATTTGCCGCTTAAAAAATCTGGAGGCACGATTATATTTCCTCTTAAGAACTTTGCAGTTCGGATCCTTTGTGCCCAGCGCCGCAACCCAAGTTCGATACGCCTGTTTTTTGCAGTCAGATGCTGCTTTAACTGACGCATCGAACCAGGGCTGTGATCTGCCACCGATCGGTACTACAGAGCTTGGTATAAAAATATCCATGCCCTGCAGTATCACATTGGCTACTGCAACGGCGCAGGCACTAGGATCATCCGAAGGGAAACAAACCTTGCCCCAAGGGTAGGATGCAAAAAAAGAACGCATCCTATCCCAATCTGCTGACTTGTAGTGCCAAACGCGGCGGGTCGCTGGTGGTCTGCGACGTTGGCGTCGGATAGGCACTACACTCCTGACCAGACAATGGTCGGACGTTCCGAGAGGGGCGTCGACAAAGACCTGGTAACCATCGGGATGTGACTCAACCAATTGGGACAGACCATACGCCAATGCAAAATTAAGCACAGATCGCCCTGCGTAGTCTGTGGAACGTGATCCAAGCCATTCGGCATTGTGCCCGTTGAAATCACCCAAGACTACGATTTCAGCGGAGGGGATCTGTGCAAGCACGTCGTCAATTGCCGCTTGAACGAAGCCCATGAGATGATCGGTTTCTGCGTTACCACTATGGGACCTGTACACACACGCATAGATACGGACGCGGTCCTCTAAATGTACGCGGAGCCAGAGAGTAGACAGGTCCCTACCCTCAAAATTGCCGAGACGGCGACAGCAGATATCCTCCCTAACGTACACACATACCCCGGCATGAGGCAAAAAATTGTGCTCAATTTTGTACCCGGGGTACGTTAAATATGACGTATCGCTAGGTCGAGATATCTGCGTCTCCTTAAGGAAACACAAGGCCGGCTGCGCCGTCTCAAGGTGGTGGTGGACGGCGTTTAAATTGGAGTGAATTCCCCTGATATTGCAAAAGTCCACGTTGAGCGTGGAGCGGGGCGCCGTGGTGTTTCTGCCTCGTTTGTCCTCGGTCATGCGCGGTTCTCCGGCTCTGGTAGAGCCGGAGAATCCCCAGAATCCCATATTACCCCAGGAGGGTTCCTGGGGTAATATCTCTTTATGGACCGCTCTCATATTTTGTTGGGGGGAGGGGGTGGGGGTATGGATGGCCTCCGGTCCTCGACACTAACCTATGCGAAACATAGCGGCACTAGGCCGCTACTTCACGCCGGTTCTGTGCGAGTGTGGTAATTAACCCGGACGAGTCTGGCCCGATTGTGCTGACGTCATAAGACGGCAGCGTGACTCTCCCACTTCTAAAAAGCCCTTAGTCGCCTCTTACGACACCCATGGACCTGGGACTCCCCTATTCTTTTTACGCCCCTGGGAAAGTACAGGTCATTGTTTTAAAATGTGTATATTTTCAATATGCGGGAACCCGCAAATATCGAGATCCCGTGGGATTGAAAATTCGTAGTCCCGCAAATGCCGAGATTGAATACAGGCCGCGGGATTGAAAGCCCGAGGCCAAATTTTAAATAAGTTCAACGGCGGTAACTCAAATGCTGTATTTGACATCGTCACAGGTGATGAAAGCTGGATATATAGCTACGAACCCGAAACCAAAAGACAATCAGCTTAGTGGGTGTTTCCCTTTGAGGATCGGCCAACTAAGGTAAAGAAAGGAAGAAGTCAAGGAAAATATTTGTCTCATTCTTTGGTCGGAAAGGTCATTTCGCGACAGTTGTGCTAGAAGATGGAAGGACAGTTACTGCAGACTGATATGTCAATCGATGTTTGACTGTTGTCTTGGAAAAAATTCGACAGCAGCGCCCTCGATGCAGGATCCTCCTTCACCACGACAATGCTTCAGTGCACTACGCAAAACGGACTGTTCAATATTTGACTAGGGCAGGTGACGAGATAATGAGTCATCCGCCATACAATCCTGACCTGGCGCCCTGCGACTTTTATTTATTCCCAAGAACTAAAGATAAAATTCAAGGTATTCGCTTTACGAACCCTGAAGATGCAGTGAAAGCGTACGAAAATGCCATAGAAGGGACCCCTAAAGAAGAATGGGCCCACTGCTTTTCTCAGTTCCATCGAATGCGGCGATATGTAGGGAGGATCGGAGATCATCAACGCCAAGATGGTCCTGTACGAGGTTCTGATGAAAACATACCAGATGCCGTCCCGCAGGAGGGATGAAAGGGGAGAGAGAAGTCTTCAGGATATGATAAATCTTCTGAAAGTGACTGATCCAGACGATGTACCGTCTTTCGTGGCAAGAAACTTGAACAAGTTACCACCCGTCACCTTCGACCATGTCGACGTCACCAGGTTTCTGAAGGACATCACAAACCTCAATGCAGGCCTGGCAGAAGTAGTGTTGAAATTAGAGGCATCTCAAAACACCATCAGGGACCTGCAAGCTGAAGTAGTGACGTTGCGTAACAGTACTGTTGTAAGTAGGTCAATAGAGGCCAATAACATCAACACACGACGTGGAGCATGCATTGCTTTGCCAGCGAGTTTTGAATCAGCGAAATTCGACTCGACACCGGCCGCTGTCCCCGCATGTGTAAGCTCCCCTCTCAGAGGTGTCGCCTGCTGTCGTCACGTCAACACCTCAACGTGACTATGCTGCTGCCATCTGCCAGCAACCCAGAAAGCGGACAGTGCTGAGGACAGAAAGTGGAAGCGAGCACGCCCGCAAGGAACCCGCTTGTAGAACTGTGTCGAAGGGTCAGATCGACAAGGATGGCTTCATTAAGGTGGAGCGAAAGAAGAGGAGGCCTCCTAGTCATAATCAATGTGGCACAGCACCGATAGGACAGAACCAGCTCCTGCGTCCCGTAGTCCCAGTGACGTATATCTACGTCTCTCGCTTTCACCACACCACCAAGGCCTCCGACATTGTTCAGTACTTGGTAGAGAAGACAAGGTTTCGGTTGGGGGTCGAAAAGTTGGTGACGCGTCACGCAGTAGATTTTAACTCTTTTGTTGTTCGCGTCCCGACAGAACATATAACGACCTTCCTGGACGAGAAGCTGTGGCCGAAGGGGGTCGTGTTCCGCAAGTATCGCGGACGTCGCCGACCGCCGGAAGTTACCGAACCCGCGCCTCACATCGCCGCGAAAATGTGACGTAGGTTAAGTTTTATAAATATGTATGTTAGATTATAAGGTATTTATTTTATGGGCCTTGAGCCTGAAATAAAATGATTTATTATTATTATTATTACTTCGAAAAACAATAAAAGCATTGGCAACTTTCTACATTAAGCCGTTTTTCATTTTCTAAACATTTTCAGTGTTACCTAGGTATACTCACGTGCGGTATACTTGTGCGTAAATAAGTTGTATCATATTCACGTTAATACGAACCCTAGCCTGTAAGATGACTCTTTAGTGACTGTTATTATGTGATCATAAATAACCATGATATTCAATTAAAAAAATCAACGGTTGGTGATAATATCGTAATATTGTACTGCCAGACTGAAGTTAGCTGCGCCTAGTTTCAAACATAATTATTTGCTGTATGCGATATTTGTATATAAATTAAAGTGAAGTGACTTTCAATGTTCAATAAAAATTACATTAAAATCAGTCTAGCGATATAGCAGGAGCTAATACACCAGTACATAAGAATTTAAAGAAGATAAAAAGTATAGTTTTAAATATAGGTAATCAAAACCTGTATATGTTATAGGGCGGTTGGTAAAGACTAGGCTATCTAAAACATAAATCATTCAAGGTTGTGACAATTTTTACTCCTCTGATGGTAAGCGAGTGGATAAAGCAAAAATAAACAAATATTTTACGATCCGCCCTCGCGCTTCCAACGATTTCTTGTCGATAAGTGACACTTTCTAATGGCCATTAAAAAAGCGGGCACTAACATTAAAAATAATAATAACTGATGTTGAAATATAATCAAACAAAAAGGTCAACATTCTTTGTGCATTCAAACATACTCTAGAAACTCTTTCTGAAGTTTTCTTTTTCTCAAAATTGGTTTAGGTAAGGCTCTTATTCATTACCTATTTATTTAATTGGTATTTTATTTAAATTCATCAAAATCATGAATGTAATAATAATATTAATATCACACTGGCTTAGTTCCTGTTTGTTGAACAGAAATCAGGATATAAATTATCGCATTTCTCGTGGCCTCAAGCACTCCACGACACGTGACGTGACATTTTGTGTTCAAAACTGACGTCCGAAATCGGTGCGACACTCAAGTTGACGTATTCTCAATAAAGGAATCACAAGTCTCTCGCTTCAATTTCGAATTCTGTTCCATTACAATAAATATTATTTTAGAATTGGAGTATACCCGTGTTACTTTTATCTATAAAGACTACATATTATGCGTTAAGACAATGACATAAAGCGTATTTTCCTTTGGAGTTGCTGACCCTAAATTGAAGCTTGCAATACTAAGTTTTGGGCCATGGAGTTGAATTTTCTTAAACATTAAGCGAACAAGGGTGCAAAATTATAGGGGAGTGTGTTTGAACTGCAGTGTGATGGATTCGGTTTTAAATTGTTTATTGTTTGCGTTTAGTATTGATATGATCTCTCTTTATAAATCATTGAAATATTTGATGGAATTGCTACGCAAAAAAGGATATTTATTTCGATTTTTTGATTTCGATCGATCGATAAAAATAGGTTTTTGTTTCGATTTAGAACCCATAATGTATTTGTATGGATATTATTGCTATGACAAAATGTATTGTCGCACGGTTTGTCTTTCTCCAATCTACCAAATAATTGGCATTACCTGCCTATTTGGATTTGTTTCTAGGTTAATTTTTTTATATTTCGTCCTCAATTATATGGAACCACTTTATTCATTCTTCATAAAATACATTAAAAATCATAATTAAGTAATTTTATCTACCACTATTTAAAGTAAATTTAGGTATGAACCTTTTATTTTTTTATGTTAAATTTATTAAATTTTAACAAAAATATTTAGTTCCTCAATTCCATTATTCCACCATTAGTAACGTCTAGATTGCAATTAAATAACATATTTATGTTACTTAGTGTTAATAAATTCGGAATATTTTTTTAATTAAAAAAATACGAGACTTTATTCTTTATTTTATTAAATACAGATCAAGATTTTATTTAAATAAATATATAAGCAACATTCTTTTAATCTTACAATAAGACGTATTACTTATTAACTATTACCATCATTATTATAAAAATTATTTAAAATATTCGAAGAAGCCCATAAGCAACAGTAAAAATAAATTAAACGAAGTGCAGTACTTGAAGATAATTAGCAAAATATTGGAGACAGTTGTAATATTTTCAAGGAACATTTCCAAAATTGTACCTCAAGCAAGATCCACTCCCTACAGAAGCTGAGTTACAATTTGAGGCCCGCAAATTGGCAACTTACGTTAATTAACGCTCGCAACGCTAACAGAAGTAGCGCCACAGAACCAGCGTTTAATTATATGAAACAATGAATTTTCTAACTATATGTACTATTCTCATTGAACTGCAACATTTTGCAAATGCAATGAACCCTTATTCCTTAGTCATTTTCAGTTATGTATTAATGTGGTACAGAAATTACATCTATTCATTTTGAATACAAATGTATTATTTTATTTAAAATTAAAGCAAAATTTAATTGAAACGAACTGGCGCGCACGACTTAGATTGTTATATATTATGATTTAATCAAACTGACTCATGTCTGTTTACTGATATTGTTTTGGACTTAAAGTTTCATTTTTATAAACATATTTTTTAATTTATAGATTATTTATTTAACTGTTTATATTGCATTAAAACAAGAATGTCACTACATAGTATAAAATAAAGTCGCTTTTCGCTGTCTGCCCTATGTATTACGATTAGATCTATAAAACTAAGACATGGATTTTAATGCAGTTTTAGGTAAGTAGATATAGTGATTTAAAAGGAAGGTTTATATGTAAATACTAATATCATGTCGTCAATAAAACACTTTCTTTGCGATTACGTTGGAAACGCTGGCTGAACCCTATCAGATATCTCAAACCTTTTACTATAATATTACACTTAAAAAGGTCTTCAAAAAACCTAAAATAATCAGTCTGTCTCTTGGAAAAAAACTCACAATAACCTTTTTTATCCTTTACTTTTTAAGAGAAATAATGGCTGATATACGAAGTGATTTTAAGCAATGCAGCATTAATCCTTTTACAATTAAGTACCTTAAATAAATTATTCATTTAAAATAAATCATCATTGCCTTTCACAGCATACATGCTAAACTACAATTTAAATGAATATTTTCGAAGAAATTACAGATTTAACATGCAGGCACATAGCGGTTTCGGCGGTACCGGCCAGGAAAGCATTAGAATGAGTATCATCAAGTTCATAAAATATTGCAGTCTTCGAAACTTTTAATTGTCGTCTTTATCGTCGTTTATTGTTGAGATATACATATCGGGATCACTCAGAAATAACATTATATTTGTTTTGTTTTTACAATTATCTTTTGACAGAACGAAGTCTGTCCAGGCACCTGGTAGTGATAGTAAGCCACTGGGGTATTTTTTGAGTGCCATGTATTGCAATTTACAATTATACAATTTTAAATAGTAGGCATTTGCCAATAGTTATTAATTATAAATCACAAACAAAATAACCAAACAACACAAAATAAATATGAGTAGAAACCTGATAATATTATTTTCACAAAAAACAACAAACAGAATCATTAACTCCAAATTTGCCATTGTAATGCTATCAATAAAAGAAGCGTTCAGATTATGTAGTCGTTTGGGTACAATACTAAGCGATTCTTCCACCATATGTATTCATAGCAACAGTCTCTAGTCTCGTGTTAGATTTTAACCGAGTTTGAATGTGGAAATTAACTTTAAAATTAGGATTTATATGTTTTTATTGACGAAATGCTCTTTAAGCAGTTACAATCTTACTTAAGAATGAGCTGGGAGGTCTTTACTGCTTTACAGTACTGAAATATTACACTGTCATTGTTTTTTTTTGTTTGGGATAGTGTTATAGATAGGGACGTGCATTGTTTCTCAAAATTCAATTACAAAAAAAACTCGTTCCTTCGTTGGATCAAATAGTGGGTTTTCTGAAATATCGAAATTGTTGAATTATTGTAGAAGGAATAGAAGTCAGAAGCAACATGTTGTGATTGAGAGCATACGTTGCACGTTTCCGCTTGTTTAGTGGCTATAAGATAATTGATAGTTGGTGGTTCCATTGCATTCCGTGTTGTGTGTGTTTTGGATGGGACATGTTGACAGTGCATGGCGGCTGGATAATATAAGATGAGGTTATAATTAGCTTTCGCCAATATTACTCTGTTAATATAATACTTCATCATTATAATATTCTACAACAGACATGTAACATCAATCAAAAGAAAAAAGTTGACAGTCAGGATGTCCAGCCATAAATAATAATAATAATATTGACTTTTACACAAATTATCTTGCCCCAAATTAGGCATGGCCTATGCTATGGGATGCAAGACAACGATATATTTACTTAAACATACATAATATATACATATATCGGTAACAAACATCCATAATCATCAAATTCAAATTCAAAAACACTTTATTCATGTAGGTCACGGAAATGACACTTATGAATGTCAAAAATAAAATAAAAATATTGTTTCTTATTGATATTACCGCTACTTCGTAAAGGGTTGAGCTAATGAGAAGGAGTAGCAAGAAACTCATTGCCACTCTTTTAAGTCAAGATTTACATTTTAATTGTTTTACAAATCATTTCAATTACAATATATGCAAAGTGACGCAACAAAAATACTCAAATGTCAAAAACTGTAAGGCTTACACGAGTAAGTCAAAAAAAGTAAATTTATACATATAAACACAAGAGTTATTGAGTATAGTAGATGCATCAATCCACACATACCGTAAATAAATAGAGGCATTATGTGAGCATTTCATAAAATAAAATATACAATAACTTTAACTTTAAAGGAAATAATAATAATAAAAAACACATCAAGCAGACCTCCCGGTAACAAGATCATCCAGCCATCAACACCATATAAATGTTTGCACTTATCGGGATTCGAACCCGGGACCTCTAGCTTACTAGGTAGGGTCGCTAACCACTCGGCTATATAGGTCGTCTAATATAATGAAAATCTGAAACACCAATAAAATTTGGAAGTAAAATAATAAAAAATTAACTGACACCGATAAAGATCCATAAGATGTACCTGTTAATTTAAGATATAATATTATTATAGGTACCATCTCATGTTGCATTTTTGCAAAGAAATCGAGCTATGATAGATTCCTGCAAGTATACTTTGATGCAACTGACATCCCTACTAATTTTTTAAATGTGAATGTAAGGACGTTGTTACGCTTTCACGCTTAAACCACTGAACTGATTTTGATGAAATTTAATACAGAGCTTGGAAAAGGATATTGGCTACCTTTAATTGCGAAAAAATAAATGGAGGGGGTTGAAATAGGGGATGGAAGTTTGAATTTGTTTGTGAGCACCACCACCAGCGGAAACAGCAGTTTGTATGTGTATTAATTGCAAAGTATCCTAAAAATTTAAAATGCTGCCCAAAGTAACTATTCCACGTGGACGAAGTCGCAAGTAAAAGCTAGTAGCCTATATTTTTATAATAAAGAAAAAATAAGTTACCCAACCCTTATGAGAAAGCTCATGGTCGCTCAGAGGGCAATGGAGAGGGCTATGCTCGGAGTTGCCCTGCGAGATCGAATCAGAAATGAGGAGATCCGTAGGAGAACCAAAGTAACCGAAATAGATCAAACGATTGCGAAACTGAAGTGGCAGTGGGCAGGGCACATAGTTCGACGGACAGATGGCCGTTAGGGCAGTAAAGTAAAGCATCATCCTCACCATCTGGATGTGTGGCGGTCCTCCACAGTGCGGTTTTCAAGGAGCTTTCTTCCACGTACTACAAAGCTGTGGAATGAACTTCCTTGTGCGGTGTTTCCGGGACGAAACGACATGGGTACCTTCAACAAAAGCGCGTACACCTTCCTTAAAGGCCGGCAACGCTCCTGTGATTCCTCTGGTGTTGTAAGAGATTGTGGGCGGTGGTGATCACTTAACAACAGGTGACCCGTACGCTCGTTTGTCCTCCTTTTACATAAAAAAAAAGTCCTCGAATGGCGACCACGTACCGGAAGACGCAGTGTTGGCAGGCCCCCCACAAGATGGACCGACGATCTGGTCAAGATCGCTGGAATACGTTGGACAGTGGACGTTTTCCGGCTGATGATGATGATGATGATGAAGTTACCCAACGTTTATCATTGAATTCGGTTTTCTATTTCAATATATTGACGTTTTTTTATTATTAGGTGTTATAAGTTTATTATTAGCACGTTTCGAAGGCATAAAATGTATATTAGGTCAGTAGTTTGTAGTATATTATAAGCTACTTAGTCGATTGTTCATACTGAGCTTGTATCGAGCACGTAATCGGCTATCGAGCCGCTAATCTTTTAATTGATGACGCCTGCGCTCACTAATCCCCACCGTCGCTACTCCTGTGCACTTATTTGCATACAATAGGGATAGGAATACAGGACACATTGGCGTTTTTCGGAGCTCCACACAAAAAAGGCATATTGTATAAATGTTACTAACACTCAATATATACCAAGCCATGTCCTGTAAGGAGAGCCAGGGAACTGAATGACGTTGAATCTCACATCAGACATGTATATATATACGTAATTATACATACATACATATAATCACGCCTCTTTCCCGTAGGGGTAGGCAGAGACCACTTCTTTCTACTTGCTACGATCCTTACATACTTGTTTCGCTTCGTCCACTTTCATTATTCCTTTCATACATGCTCTCCGGTTTAGGGTACTCTTGATCTGGCCTTTTTTCAACACGTCCCTGATTTGATCTTGAAACGTCCGCCTAGGTCTACCCCTTCCAACACTTTCATTCACACTGGCCCTATACACTTTCTTCGTCAATCGTTCTTCATTCATTCTCTCGACATGTCCAAACAATTATACATGGATTTCAAAATTCCAGAAATTCGAAAGTATGTACAAAAGACCTTACCTACTCTCAGCTAAATTTAAAAGGAGGAATTTCTCTAGTCGTACGTTTATTTTATTTTTTTGTTACCTCAGAACTCCCTCCTCATCTGATTTGAAACAGACAGTGCTGTCAAACTCGGCAGTATGCTCTTTCGGGTAAAGTCAGCTCGATTTAACTAACGGAGTGTGACCAGTAAGGGTAAAACTAATCAGAGAAATCACACAGTTGTGGTTATATAATACTAGCTTTGACCAGCGACTCTGTCCACGTGGAATACTTAATTAATAGTGGCAGAGTTTTTTTTGGGATACTTTGCAAATAATATACATACAACTGCCCTTTCCACTGCTGGTGGCGCTCTTCTACTATACAGCGAATATCCCTTGTAATTGTAGATAGTCTCCTAAATAGTATTTCCCTGCGAACTTTTATCTCCTATTTCATCCCCATGTATGTCAAAGTTTCAAAATGCTCGATCAAATACTTATAAATTACTTCCTATCAAATATCTAAATCCAAAGTTGTATGGTATCATATTCGATAATGACGAACATGCATACAAACTTCCATCCCCTATCTCAACACCTCTGTACTAAATTTCATCAAAATCGGTTCTGTGGTGTAGGCGTGATAGCGTAACAAACAAATTTACACTCACATTTATAATATTAGTAGAATTATGAATATAAAACAAAAATTAGTTGCAAGTATTTCGTATTATAAGCCTGGCTTTGATGGAGTTTTCACTGAACACACATCGTTTTATAATTTGGAAGAGTATACTTACAGATCTGATGGCTAAATAATTTGAGGAATTGAGCGATGAATTCTTTCAATGACAGGATTATTCCTATAGAAAAACTAGCTGACCCAGCAAACGTTGTATTGCCGATATTAAAATCGCGATACAAAACTAACTGTTGATCGAAGATGGGTGAAAATTTGAAGTTGTATGTATTTTTTAATGCTGACTCATAATCAAACAAATTAAAAAAAAAAATTGGCGTGGACCACCCTTAAGATTTAGGGGGATGATAAATAGATGTTGTCCGATTCTCAGTCGCGGTGTTTGTAGTTAAACTCCTTCGAAACGGCTTGACCGATTCTCATGAAATTTTGAGTGCATATTGGGTGGGTCTGAGAATCAGACAACATCTATTCTTAATCCCCCTAAATGTTAAGAGTATCCACGCCAAAATTTTTTTTCTTTGACATATTTTTTTTTAATTCATCTACGATAAACAGTTACTTTTGTATCGCGATTTTAATATCGGCAATACAACGTTTGCTAGTTAATAAATAAACTCTTTCTTAAACAAACTTGTTGTGGTTTCATAATTACGTACTGACATTAGCACATCATTTAAATTTGAGCTTCGGTATACTAACAAATGAAAACCACACCTCCCCGTGCGTGAATGAATATATTTATGTGTCACTCACTAATAATTGATTAATGGATAATGAGAGAATAGTAATGTGTGTAATGGTAATGACCTGAAATTTTTATTAAGCTCGATCACTCTCGTACGAATAATTGATATTAATTATCTCATCGTATTTATGTGTGTTGTTATTCAAATAATATATATATATATACTAGCTGACCCAGCAAACGTTGTATTGCCGATTTTAAAATCGCGATACAAAAGTAACTGTTGATCGTAGATGGGTGAAAATTTGAAGTTGTATGTATTTTTAATGCTCATTCATAATCAAACAAATTAAAAAAAAATGCCAAAAAAAATAAAAAAAAATTCGTGTTGACCACCCTTAACATTTAGGGGGATGAAAAATAGATGTTGTCCGATTCTCAGATCTACCCAATATGCACTCAAAATTTCATGAGAATCGGTCAAGCTGTTTCGGAGGAGTTCAATGTTTAACACCATGACACGAGAATTTTATGTATTAGATATACTAGCGGACCCGACAGACGTTGTCCTGTACACACGTGTTAAATTTAAAAAATGGTTCCAGACATTAGTATTGAGAATCTAAACCAATCTCATATTCACTGGAACATCAAAAAAATCATCAAAATCGGTCCAGCCATTTAGGAGGTAGTTTAATTGTAAATCTAAACCGGCCGTCAGCCGTTTAGGAGGAGTTCACTGTCAACACACGTACAGAAGAATTATATATATAAAGATATAAAGCCGTATGTGTCAACCACTAAGCAACAGTGTGTACATAAGCACTTGTGTTTTGTTTTGGAAGGCACTAAAGCTAATGAAATTACAAGGCTAATCTTTGTCTAAAAATGATAAGCGCGATTGTGATACCGCAAGGGGTCTCGCCACATCTTTTCTTAAAATAAAATAAAACTTGCTTGAGGCTAATCACTTAATATCAGTTATAACCATGCTTAAGTCGACACTAAATGCCAGTGACCTTGAGCGATATGAGTTCACGGCTGCCGGCCCGCCATCTATGTAACAAAGCCAATATTTCCAAAATTCTTGCGTGGAAAACAGTTTATATGCTTACAATCCTCGTTATTCACTACTAATCTGAATAAATGAACCTACACAAAAAAGTACAAGCTATAAGAATAACTTTTCTGAGAGAAGTGCCAAAAAAATGCGTCACGCCATGCCCTAAAACTTGTTTAGCTTCAAAGAAATGTGGTAGTTCAAAAAGGCTCGGCAGTGTTAACTATAACCAACAGCAATCATTAGCAACCTACAAATAAGACTTAAGGATATGTGTAACAGGATTAAGTAGTGCTCATAGCTCGAAATGCTATATTTTCACCACATAACTTGTCTAAAAACACCATTTTTGCGTGTTTTCTGCTTACTCTTCGCCTTAATGGATAGCAATTGGTGTCAGCCATAGCAAATTAGGTATTCCTTTCATCCGAAAAAACTTGTTTATACAACAAATACCAAATTGTGGAATCTGATATTCAGTAGGAAAAAAATACTACGCTTAACCAATGACTTCTGGATTCAATAAGTCAAAAAAAGACTATTATTAATGTTTAGACTAGTAAGAAATACAATTTATAATATTCAGTGTCCCTGTTATCTTGGAGGAGGGTATAAATCTGTTGAGGTGATGGGTTCTGTTATTTATTTGCTTGCTTTTGACCTGAACTGCATGCTTTATGACCTGGTGATAAATATGTTTTGCTATGTCTAGATAAATTTTAATACGTTTTGTGGTGAGTGTTGCATGGAAATAACTTTGTGCAAGCCATGTTTCGTGCTGTTCAACCCATCCTACACAAATAATCTTAATATAATATATATTACGTGATACGTTGTTTGTCCGCGATGGACTCCTAAGCTATTGAACGGATAACTTCATGGAGTGCAGTTAGGTCCAACTTGAGAGATAGGATAGTTTTTATAATTTATTGACGCACGGTTTGACAGGTCTGCTGTGAAACAATTTCATTATAACAACAGGGAGGATTTTTTACGAAATAAATCATGATTATTTGAAATATTATTGGCAAATTCCTATAAAATAGTATTTTTTAATATCTACAGAACAACGTCTGTCGGGTCAGATAGTTGTTTATGAAATGTAATCCCTTTTGGTTAAAAATTCGCGATGTCTTATATAAGATAAGTTTTATTATAAATAATGTGAACTGTCAAGTAAATAGTTTGTTTAACTAATATCCATACAATATAATAATTTAAACAGTGTTTTGCCTTAACATTCTACATAATATTAACCAGCGGACATTTTCTTACATATGTATATTATATGTTTAGGTATTTAGATGTCTTAGGCTAAGTTAAATTACTCATTAGGTACTATGTTTCTTTGTCATTAGTCATAAGCCACTATTGGTTAGATTGTAATACAATAATGTGTAAATCGGAATCAATTTACGTAAAAAAATTGCTTAACATGGGATATTCAATAAAAAAAAATATTAAAAATGACAGATTACATAAAAATAATACATTATTCTTTGGAAATTTATAGTTTATTATTATTATTAAGTGTATATTGACCAAGTGTCAGACGCAATGTGGAGTGACGTAATGTCGTGAATACATTTTTTTAAAATTTAAATATATAATTATGTCAAAAATATTTTACTAAAGATTTCTATCTGAGGTGACTCATATATACGTAAAATAACACAATTTAAGCACCATCTGCTATGAAAGTCGATTAAAATGGTTAGTGATTTATATATATAACAAGAAAGGACCGAGAACAAATAAAGCGCTCGTGGAACACCTATTTCTCTAGATTTATCCAAAGACCAGTAGCCATTTACGTAGATAGGCTACCTGAACCACTTAAATATGATTTTAACAGATTTGTAGGTGTAATCCGGGCATGTAACGCTGTCCTGTAACGCTCTTAGGAATAAATTTTCAAAGCCAGTTAGATATACTTGTAACGACAAATGACTTAAGGGTGCTAAAGATCATTTTATTACAAGCGATCTGTATATTTGCTGATAAGGCCTCAGTCAATGCTACATGGTTCGCAGCGTTGAAAGGATTGTTAGATTAAAAAAAATAGAACAATCTTGCTGTATTTCATAAGATCAGGTTACTAAGAATTATCTATGCTCAGCTGCACATATAAAAATATTTTGGTCGTTTGCGGAGCTTTAATGGCAATATTGTTTCTTACAATATTAACAAAGGGAATACATACTACCACAAAGGTAATTTGCAAGTTTATTGAATGAAATAATTTATTTATTCGCTACTTTTAGTATATTTACGACAAAAAAACTTGCTAGAAAAAAAACCTCCAAATGCAATCTAACTGCAGCATGTAGCGTTATGAAGCAGATAAAATTATAACATAAAATAATACTAATTTTTTTATAGAACAGTAATGAAACAGTACAATGTGATACGAGAATACACTTTTGCTATAAATATACTGGAGGCGCCAAAATTATAATATATAAACTTACTACTACTAAATTATAATATCAAACTCTTAATATAACTTTATTTCGATTTTTTTCTTATCTTAATTGAGGAATATCATGTTTCCCCGATTACTCAAAGATTCTTTGATCAAATTTCAAAATCATAATAAAAAAATAATCAATCCGTGGTTGATGGTAACAAGTTTTTGTAGTTTGTTCAAAATATGATAAATAATCATCAAATCTAAATTTAAATAAGCTAAAACTAAGTGTTCGCATAATCTACTAAATAAAAATATAAAGAAGATTGTAAAAAATTAAGAAACTGTAGTTTAATAATGTAAATAGTAATGTAACTCTTCAAAACTTATGTCTATAATTAAGAATTTGTATTATATAAAATAATTAATGATGTAGTTTTTAAATATCTAGGAAACTGTAGGTCTATATTTCAATAAGTGTTTCTGAGCTACTATAGTATTGACTGTTTGTTTCTGAATAAAAAAATATTACACGAAGAATAACATAATTATAAGAAATTGTTGTCTGCATATTACATATATTTGTTTGTTATGTGCTGCGTTAAATCTTTAAGCCGTGTTTATCCTGTAAAGCGTGTGAAACGCAAAAAAATACTATAAAATATCGCTAAATGGCAGCAGCATCAAATTTTGCAGCTTGAATTAATCTTTTGTGTAAAGACGCTTCGTAAACATGATCGTTGTGATTACTGTTAAAATTAATATTTACTTCAATTCAACTATTTATTAACTATAGCAGTTCGACCAGGTACCCCAAATCACAATCCTGCTGTGAAAATCATCAAATATATCAATTAGCATTCGCCTTGGGAGGAGACTTTAACCAGTGGGAGGCTCCTTTGCACAGGACGCTAGCTAGATGGGTACCACAACGTGAAATTACTGGGCTAATGAGACCTAAAATCTAACAAAGGCGACGAGCGCAAATGTGGTGGCGCTCAGAATTTTTGGATTTTTCAAGAATCCTGAGCCGCACTTTATTGTATAGGGCAGGACGTATCAATTAACATCAGCTCAAAGTCCTGCTCGTCTCACCCCTTGACATAAAGACTCTTAAATTTCCAACAGTCCATTGGATCATCAGATTCATTAAGTAAACATTTGTATTTGGAATTTAATTGTAACTGCGAACATCTTCAAGCGCATTAAAAAAATTTAAAGTACTTTCCAAATTCACGTTGACAAAATAGAACATGTCCACAACTTTCTACTGTGAATGAAATGAAGTATTTGTAGATAGGTTCAGACAGTCAACGGTTCGTAGAGAGCCATCGATTCACTCTTATATCATATAATTGCTCTTAAGACCTCAAAAGCTTCTACCAGTGGAAGTAAACAATTTCTAGCCATTGTTCGAATGAGTACTCGGAACTCAATTGGCTGTGCTATTTTAAGACTTACTGCAAACACATAACTTATAATATTTCTCTATAACCACTGATCAGCTAAATAACTAAAATAGTATTCAACATATTTCATAATCTTATGTCAAGACGAATTATTGAAACGTTATAACTATAATGATGGCGATTGTAACGGTTTAAAAATACCGGGAAACGTTTAAAAAAATCCATTTCATCTTTAGGTCTAAGGGCGCTGTGAAACGAGACCGGGGACTTATCGCAGTACGCTACGCATTCAGTCAATTTGTCTCAAATGTGGCTGCTCGCTCCCTTACTGCCCATTAAAAACAATAAAAAGATTAAGATTTGTTAGCTAATAATTTCCCTATATATATATTTATAATAAATAAATAAAGTTTACTTAATTTTTATTCTAGAACGCTATTGTCGTCTATCCGAATCAATTCAAAGTTTCAGTAAAATCAATGGACGTCATTGAGTAAAATATATTTTATGCTTTATGACAAAAAAGTATTAAGAACATCTGAATTCGTATGTACTAATAATTATAAAGATTTACCGGTTAATTAAAATGGGAAGGCAATATAAAAACTGTTCCATTTTTGTCCAAGTCTCCAAAAAGTAACTTCTTTTTCCAATCCTTAACAATCGTCCAATTAATCCTCATCAAAGTCGTATTCAGCGATAATTAAATTTAATTAAACTGGCATCACTCAGCCGACTCGACGACGGAATTTCGTTTTCAATTAAAAACAAAGTCTTATTAGTCTTTTACGGAAGAGTGAATCAATCAATTCATTGTTTCAATTTAGGACTTAATAGACAAAGTGTGGCCTCATTGGCCAACACGTAGACTGATATACAGATACTCCGTATAACGTGTTTTTTATTACGCAATTTCAAACTCGTGTATAACACGGAGATATGCCACATACACCTTTTTTGTACTGTGAAATTAAAAAATGATTAATATTGACACACAAATTATCTTGCTCCAAATTAGGCATAATATATAGCCTGTGTTATGGGTTGCAAGACAACGATATATTTATAACAATATATTTACTTAAACATACATAAATACATATATAAATAGATTTATTTAAATTTATTATCCATGACTCGGAAACAAACATCCATATTCATCATATAAATGCTTGCACGCTACCGGGATTCGAACCTGGGACATCTAGCTTTGTAGGTAGGATCGCTAACCACTGTTTTTATAAATTAAATTATTTTACTAAATTTGTGTATTAAAAACCTTAATTAAATAGTAAAACTGGGCAAACAATTGGAAATACTTGTTACGAATTGTGATTAATTATTATTACTATTACGAATTACGAGTTCGTAACAACGCGCTATAGAGCAATTGGTCTATAACGCTCTCTTCTATAACGCGAAACACTATTACTTTATAGGTGAGATATTTACCAGTATTTGTAATTAGTCCGGTCAACTTAGACAATTGAAATAAGGAAAATTCCGACAGAGCAAAATCTTCGTAGAGACCTTAGGTTTACCACAAGGAATAAAGTGTCAAAAGTCCCAATCAGTCCCATGTGCGCTAAGGGGGTAATCGGGGCCCAAGATCAAATTTTTAGGTTTTTTTGATTATTCTCGAAAATGGTAAGTTTTATCGAAAAAGTACTTCAAAGCAAAGTTGTAGATCATAAAATTCTCTATAAAAATGGTCCTCATGATTTTTTCTCTACGACCCACTATATCCCAGATATTGCGCTTGTAAGAATCATGTTCTACATAGTATGCACACATATGCCACGTATATACATATTTAGGTACTCAAGCAAGGAAAAATGCCTACTCATGTCTCTTTTATGCATACATTATACTATTCTAAGAAAATATACTTTAAAAAGACCGCCGGTCCCTTACTGAATCCCCTCTACTTGAATATATAATAAATGTCAAAATTACGTCTTACTGTATTATATGACACTTATAGCGGAATACCAATTTTATATTTTTGTGTTAGTACCTACTGATTATGTTGGTAGTTTTAGGTACTATCAGGTATCATATTATATTATAATAGGGAGTAACTTGAGTATTCACGTTTTTAATGAATTAGGTTTCCAAGTAAATTACAATAATAACCTATGAATTTGTGCACAAAGTTTTTTTATAAAGGGGGCAAAGGAATAAGGGACTTACCAGATGGAAAGTAAATCAAGCCACCCATTGACATCGTCAATACCAGGAGGTCTATTACCAAAATCAAAAGCCGAAGGTTCGAAACGAAAGAACGACGAACTTTGAATTAAATCCTATTACCAGAGCACTCCGGATGTGCGGACGGATTTCATTTCGGAACCATAGACATAACCGTAAAAAGTTAAGTTGTAGTTATGATCATAATAACGTCAAACAACGAAAAAGTAAATGTCAAGTGAATTTGGAAATAAGGTAAACGAAAGACAAAATGTCTTATCGCGAACTTCGTATCGACCTTCGGATCAGAAACACTTTCGTAATAGGAAAATGTACGATCCGTCAACCGAAACTTCGTATTTCGAATTTGGTAATACAGTTCCTGCGGACAAGTCGTATTAAAATAATCTACGGGGGCATAGTCCCGGCTCATTGTTTGTTCCTCATAGTGGAGGCTATACTTTTACCAGTGGGAGGCTCCTTTGCACAGGATGCCGGCTAGATTATTGGTAGTACAACAGCGCCTATTTCTGCCGTGAAGCAGAAATGTGTAAGCATTATTGGTCTGAAGGGCGCCGTAACTACTGAAATAACTGGGCAATTGAGAATTAACACCTTATGTCTCAAGGTGACGAGTATAAAAATAGATATATATGTGGAATAAAAATAATTAACTGTAGTGCCACTCAGAATTTTTTCATCCTGAGCGGCACTGCATTGTTATGGGCAGGGCGTATCAATTACTATCAGCTCAACGTCAAGCTCGTCTCGGTCCTTATTGTCATAAAATAAATACGCTAATTGGATCGTCAGTTTTCCATTAAAAGATATGTAAGTTTGCTTTATATAGATTTAAGAAAAAAAAAGAACTCTACATCTTATAACTCAACTACAGATTTTCTTAATAATCAGGCTGTCTGAGATTAGATTTGCGGTCTGGAATTTTTTAAAAGATAGATAAAAATAATCTCTCCCATTGTTTCTTCCACTGTATCTTCCCTCTTAACTCGCTATTTGTTTCGAAAGCGATGCTGTTTTATTGGCGTCAAAAATATTTATTATTTACCAATTTACAAAATAAATAACTTTTAATACTTTGTTTGAATTATTAGTCGTCAAATGTGATAAAAGCAAAGGCCTTTATTAATTTTGTAATCAGCTTTCCTCACGTTATATTAGAGTTGGTACCTACTAGTTTCAGACCATTCGGAAGTCCTTCATAACAGTGAGTGTAGAGAGTTGGCAGCAAAACGTCACCGTCAAATAAAGTCAATAATGTCTGTACGACAAGAGAGAGAGAACGAAAGTTTAAAAAGCAAAGGTCATTGACGACGAAAATGACAATGGAAAGCATGGTATTTAGTTATCATGTTAAATATCGTGTTACAATACATTTTTTTTTCTTATGATAATTAGGGACGAGACGAGCAGGACGTTCAGCTGATGGTAATTGATACGCCATGCCCATTACAATGCAGTGCCGCTCAGGATTCTCAAAAAATCAAAAAATTCTGAGCGGCACTACAATTGCGCTTGTCACCTTGAGACATAAGATGTTAAGCCACATTTATTTCACTAGCTACGGCGCCTTTCAGACTGAAACACAGTAATGCTTACACATTTCTGCTTCACGGCAGGAATAGGCGCCGTTGTGGTACCTATAATCTAGTCGGCTTCCTGTGCAAAGGAGCCTCCCACTGCTAGTAACACTAATACGCAGGGGCTGAACTCTTTGTCCTAGAAAGGCAATGAAATGAAGCATTAAATAACAAAAGATATTTGTAACCAGTTTAATAACTGAGTGTTTTATCCTCATCATTTTATTCAAATATTTTAACCAATATATAACTTTCTATAAACAACAATATTTTAAAATGTATAACATACTTATATGTACGCAGGTACTGACATTTTTGCGACGTCTAAGCAACGCTTTTTACACGAAATCTCAATACTTAAAACACACGAAAATAAAATTGTATAACATAAACACGAAAACACTCAATCACCTACACTATACACACACACACACACACCTCTTAAATAATATTTTTATTAACGTATGTAATAATATTAGCATAAAACAACAGATGTATACCTATTAAAGTTTTGTAACTATTATTCTTAATCCTAAATTGGCATATTTGTAAGATTATTTGTAAGTCTATTGTAATGGTATATAAAGCTGTTGAATTATTAGTAAATAAATAAATAAATACTCGCGCTTTAGTGTATGGATCGTATTCATTACAATATTAATTAACTCAGCTAAGTTACGTATTCTGATAAATGATTCAAAGTAAATCCTGGGAAGGAAGTATCAATTGCCTTTTAACTCGAGCCAGCAGGAGTTAACCGTCTGTTACCAATTAGAGTTCCTGTGACAAATATATGCGGCGACCAATATTATTTAATGCTTGCCTTTACCTCATTGGATTGGTGAAGGAATAAATTTAAATAAAACACGTTTAAAGGATCAAAACGCGTGTAATTATAACTGTGATTTTACATTAGATTTTTGCGTAAAAGTTACATTTTAATTATTATTTTAGTTAACCCGACGTTTCAAGACCTTTCCAGATCTCAGGGAGACTGCGGATGAAAACAAATGAAATATTAAGTAAAACTATAACTTATACACAAAAATCTAATGTAAAACATAGTTACACAGTTAAAGTGTTTTACTTTCGTTTTATTCCAGGTACCCATTTTATTCCCGTAAAGGTCTTTAGAAAATATTGAAAAGAAAAAAGCGACAAAAGTACACGTACAGTTTATGGAATAGTAAGATAAAAAAAACGTCTGGGTTAACTGATATTAAGAGATCAGCGATGCTCATACACTCTTGAATTAACCTGAGATTTGAGTACGCATGTTATATTATCGTCTTGAACATTTTACAGAAAGAAATCACTCCACTGTGTGGTTGTACGGGCAAGAAAGTCCTTGGAAGAAGTACTATGGATGAACGCGATACATCTGGAGGGTGAGGAAATAAGAACTGACTTACTCACCTGGAACTGCAGCTGTCCATATAATATAATTAATAATAAATTATTGAGAATGTTAACAAACATAATATATACCATAAGCACCACCATGGCCCTAGATGAGAAAAGTTCATGATTTACGGCCGTTTTCAATAACCTATCTATCCTTAGTTTTACTTACTAGAGGTAAGACAAATCTATCCTTTTACGCTTACTTACATTTCAATAAGCTATCGATATAAAGCATTGAACTATAACTATACTGAGGGCCTACCATCAACTTTTAATAAGCGATGCGATTTCGATGCAGCTCAGTTTAGGTAGCTAAACTGAATCGCTAAAATTCGTACCATGAAGTGCCTTTTACTGAATGGCGTTTGGATCGTTTATGAAGAATGAACGAAATAAATTTGTCTGTGATCCGCGGTGTGAGAAAGAGATGACGCTCTACAGTCGTTGCATAAGTTTTGTCTCTCTTACTCGAACCATATGCGTTGCGTTTCGAAACCTAAAATGATATGATTTTAGCGGTATTTTGCGTAGAAAATACTAAAAATACATTTTAAAATTGCGCTTTATAGCGTCAAATTATAAACCATTAAGCCCTTTTTTGTACTTATATTAAATAATAGTAATATAAATAAATATAGTTGTTTGAATTATAAATTAAATGTTTGCTTAGGTGTATTCGTAAAAATAACGAGTTATGAACGCACCTCCACTGATGTTTTGATTTGACAGGAGCACAGAGTACATTTATTAATTCGTTCTTGCGAACAGGCTATACCCTTACTGCCTCGTCTTTAGTATTTTCATTTTTGGCATTTATTTTCAGTATTTTGTTTTACAAAAAAGGCAAATAAAGTATTCTCATCTCATCTTTCATCAATGAAACTTTCCTTTTCTGTATGTTTTCACTATTTTTTAAAAGTAATTAACAACACGATTCACTTCCCTCTAAGGAAGTAGCAACTTTTATCGAATCACTCAATCCGACACATAAGCTATCCAGTTTAGGTTGAAATATTACCTGATGGTACGAATGAATGAACGAACTAAGTCAGTTTGCGATTCAATTGACATAATTGCAATTTAATCAGATGATTAAATTGCAATTACGTCAACCTAAATTAGATAGCTCTAATCACGTCGTGGTACGAAATAGCAAGGCAGTTCATTTTAGGTTATCAATTGAATCGCAATAAGAGTTCATAGTAGGCCCGTTGGACATAACTATGACATGGATAAGATCTTGTCATTAAACGGTGATAGCAATGTATCCGTAACTAGAGATACGTTATTGAAAACGGCTGTTAATGTTTATAGTATGCGATGATAATAATAACGGCGTCAGGTATTTAAGTAAAAGTACTTGAAACGTCGTACTAAAGAATATAAAGATGTTCTTTATAAATTTTAGGGTTTTAAACAGTTTTTGGGTCTTTTTTCTAACAAAAAGTACAACAAATGCAAATGAAAAGTGTATAAAATAAAAATGTGAATACTTATGATAATAATAAAACAGTGTGCGAAATCTGTGTGTGTGTGTTCTAAGTTTGGTTGAGCGGGCGGTGATATGTTCAGGGATGTCATAATAAATAAGTCTGGCAATATTCTAGGAAATTGTTTCTTTATTTTGAAACTCAGCAATAAGCATCTTCATGTCTCGTAATAATTCAGTATGAATCATTTGATGTGTACTGTGTAATTAATAGTCGAAAAATTGAGCACGTGCGAGACAAAATTGCACGACGGACAAATTTTATATTTCCAAAAAATATTGAAGTTAAAACTTCAATAGCAGCGTTGAGCACTTTTTTTAGGATGGGTATAAAATTTTAAACTTGCGTCAGGACACGTGTCCTAATCGAAAATTCGTAAGACGTTTAAATAATGGATAAAAGTTTATGTTTCTGAGAATTAAGTTTTTAATTTAAAATAATTGTAGTAGTTCTGAAGTGTTAAATTTTTTATGTAATATAAATTGACTATCTGTGTACCTACGATAGCGCTATCAATGAATATTGTATTTAACCACATAAATGCTAGTACTTTTATAATGATAAATAAAGCAATTCTTGCGACCAACATACATACAAAAATACATAACGTTAATGTTCGAGTTTTCACTTTTATTGGTATTCCCGGAGTGCAACCCGTTATATTTGATATGAGCCTGCGCTGCGAAATTTTTTTCTTGGCTTAAGGCGACACTAAATGCCGGCGACCTTGAGCGATATGAGTTCACAGCTCCTATGTAACAAAGCCAATATTTTCAAAATTCTTGGGTCGAAAATGTAACATTTTAACAGGCGCAAACTGCTTAATTGCTTACAATCCTCATTATTGATTACTAATCTGAATAAATGTACCTACATAAAAAAGTAAAATCTATAAGAACAACTTTTATGATAGTAGTATACTAAACAAATGCATGATGCCGAGAAAAAACTTGTTTAACTGCAAAGAAAACTGGTAGTTCATAATAGCTCTGGAGTGCTAACTTTAACCAACAATAAGCATTAGCAACCTACAAGTAAGACTTAAGGGTATGTGTAACAGGATAAAGTAGTGCTCATAGCTCCAAATCCTATATTTTCACCACAAATATTGTCTAAAAAATCTTGTCTCTGTTTCGTACCCGAAGAGTCACCATCACTATGGCTCTATGGTCCTTCCATTTGTCTGTCTATGAGCTGAAATTTAAAATAGTATGTTGTACCACCAGAGTACATCTGTACTAGTACCTATCTAGGTTACGTTACTTATGTTGCTTTAACAAGAAATAATAAGAAACCATGATTTTGATGCAATAGAACCCATTTTGCCGTATTTTACAAAAGCATTTAAAACTATACATACATAAACCCTTAGCAGTTAAGCTCCATTTTCCTAACAAGATATTGGAACACAAATTTATTTAAGGCGACACTAAATGCCAGCGACCTTGAGCGATAAAGTGCAAAAAAAGTACAAGCTATAAGAATAACTTTTCTGAGAGAAGTACCAAAAAAATGCGTCACGCCATGCCAAAAAACTTGTTTAACTTCAAAGAAAAGTGGTAGTTCAAAAAGACTCGGCAGTGTTAACTATAACCAACAGCAAGCATTAGCAATCTATAAATAAGACTTAAGAATATGTGTAACAGGATTAAGTAGTGTTCATAGCTCGAAATGCTATACTTTCACAACAAAACTTGTCTAAAACACCATGTTTGCGTGTTTTCTGCTTACTCTTCGCCTTTATATGTGTTATCATTTGAGTCCAAAATTTAATCAAATTGGTTAGTCTAAATCCATACGCTACTTCCTACGTCCTCCCTCCTACGTCCCATGAGAATAGAAACATACATCATATTAAATTCAATAAGTCTATTATAAAGCTAAAGGAAAAATCACATACACGTTAAGTTTCTTATTTGATTCGCACGGAATGCTCGGCGATCCGCTTTCATCCGTTTTTTGTTTAAAAACAATAGTGTTCTATATACGTTGAGAAATTATTAGATAAAGTTGTTCCATACTGAACAATCAGTATGTTAGTTGCACAAATCAATGATAAATCAACATGAAATCGCGTCTAATCGTATTTATTAGCATTTCCCACATGGAATTAACAGTAAACATTCAAGCAATAGAGATGCCACTTTGCATAATCCCATCTGACTGCTCATCGACTATGGAATTATAAACTTTGACTTCACTGTCTAAGATTCAATTTTATTTGACAGGAAACAAAGTGAATAACGGCATTAGGATGAAATGCGACAGCTAAATGAGGTGTTTGTTTTTATTTTATTGATGTTATATTTGCGTTCTGATTTGTGACGGTATGGGATTAGCTGTTGCTAGGAAATATTTTATTGCTGAGTAATATTAACACTAATTGGACATACTTTTAGAAGTGAAACTTCTTTAGCAGCCTTGAGTACTTTTCTGGGGATGGGTATAAAACGGTAAACTCACGTCAGGACGCGTGGCCTGATCGAAAATTCGTAAGACAGTCCTTGAAATTATAGATGATTTTTTTTTTATTTCTAACTAATTATAGTTCGGTTATTTCAAATTAATGATCATATGGTCGTTGGACCAGTGGTTGAATCATTGTGATTGTGAAGCCGAAACACCGCGAGGTTGAGGGATCGAATCTCAGCCGTGAAATATTTTTACAGTTTAATCACTTAGTTTTTAAGCTTTGTCATTAGCGAAGAGTCTCCCTAAGGCGATAGTTGTAGGTACTTGTAATTCTTTCTTCAAGTTTTCACTTTTGCCAGCACTCCCAGAGTGCAACCCGTATTTTTTAACTACTTCTATTAAATACGTTCAGATCAAAAAAAAAATATGTCTCGTCGACAGGAATAACGGACTATCACTTGCCATACATCCTCAGATTTGTTCTCAAAAGTATTAAAATTAAAGGATAGGAGAAAGGATATCTATTCTTTTTTTAATCTTTAATTTAACAATTCACATATCTTATTGATATCAATAGAAAAAAGGAGAAAAGGATGTCCTAGGAAAAGGTGGATAGAAGACATAAAAGCAACAGCAGGAAACTTATGGAAAAAGATAGCAAGGCCTGTAACAACCTGGAGGAGGCCTATACCTAAGAAGAGGTTCCAATCAATAATGATGAAGACGAAGAGTTATTTATACCAATAAAATGATATTTTTTCATACTTGAGTATGGAAAATGGAGATAATAATATATACTTACTATGTGAATAATGGTAACAATATTACTAAGTAATATTTTTTATAATAGTACATCCATTGATATATATCATCCATTGATCCATATCATAGATGATAACTGTAATATAACTGTAAAAATGTAATTTAATAGAAGATTGGAAATAATATGTTTTATTATTATTATTACATCTTATTGATCAAGTCGGCTGACTAAGTTATCTTTGATAACTTGAGTGAGTATCAGACATCTCAGTAACGTACTTTTAGCAAAGTATTTCATCATAGATTGATAATCACTACTACATAATTATTTAATGTCTCCCTTTAATGTTAAACAAAATATTGTACTTATAGATACTTGTATTTTGAAGTACGAAAACTCGCAGAAATAATAAATAGAGTTTGATAGCTTATCCAAACAAAGAGCTGTTTACTCCGGCACATGAAAGTATAAACTGCCTTTATTAGAAAATTCTGTTCCGTTCTAAAGTTTACCAAATGAATTGGAGAAATTCTCAAAAGGGACTACAATTTGCTAAGAAAAACAAGGGGCTGTGAAAGCAATATATATTTGATAACCTCCACTCGGTTATCTATGCTACATTAGCTGTATAAATTGGATTATTTATCCGGTTGAATTAATCCTAAGATGAATATTTGCATTATTTTTGTATATTATAAAAAAGGATAGTGTGGTTTCATAAAACCACGGTAAAAGTGAAACTTTTTTTCACATCATAGACATTTAAGCAAAAATGTATTGGAATAATATTCCATCAAGGGTATAAAAAAGACGTGTGGCACTCGGGTACTGCCGCGGTAAAGCTATTGCATAGCATTTTTTATCAACTTATGCAATTATAATTATTTATTTATTTACTTTATGCAGTATCTGTTTTATGGATAAAATTAATTTTAAAAAAACCAAACGGAAAGTGAGTAAAATTTAACTTGCAATATTTGATTACAGACAGACAACAGGACAGGTGAAACTAAATAAAAATGCTTGACATAATAATAAAAATTAAAAAAACGTGATAAAAAAATCAAGATGTACCCCAGGCTCGAACCTGGACCTTCTGCACAAAAAGCATACGTGATAACCGCTGTTCCACGGCAACTGTAATGACCGTGCCGAAATATCTGTATACATCTAGTAAGTAAGTGTTAGGTTTTTTTCGTTACGGAATTTCTGGATTCGATCTCCACGCTCAAGGCCCGCGATAGAAGCTATGCAATAGCTTAAAATCGCTTTATCAATCTTAATTTTATACTTGGAAAATTGGAATGATAATGGGAAATAATAAAAAGAGCCTAAGTCTCCAACTAATATTTTCATAGAAATCTCTGTCTTGCCTTGGTTAAAAATATCGATTGAAAAGGAAGAAAAAGGATGAAATTTGAATACTTTCAATTCATTTCATGTATATGTAGATAAACAGTTTACATGGGGTGACTGATTCCTAATACTTTTTAATCAATATTTTTAATCAGGGAGAGTACAACATACATATAATACTTCACAATTATTTAGATTATATACACATATTAAAAAACTGAAAACAATATTTTATAAGGATTTCATTCAATAGTATATACACTACACGGTCAGCTGCTGCGAACTATAGGCGCTGCCCGACCGTCACGCGACATGCAACACACAGACGAAGAAGTTTGACACAACGTAATAAAAGTTTCACTTTAAAATTTGTATTTAATTTATAATCACCTCAGGGAAGGATAATAAACTGATATACCTCTGAATTTTAAAACAAGAGACTTGGCTAGGGCCTTTGATAAAATATGATTGGAAATGACATAATTATTATTATTGAAGAGGATGGCTATTTGTCTAGGCTATTTATCTAGTCCTAATGATTCCTAGTAACACTGCGTCCAAAATTGAACTATTGTGTTCACCACTCATACTTTTAGCTCGTCGTCAAGCCCTGCCACCTTTACGAACCTAACCAGTAACTTCTTGACGCGAGTATTACAAACAGCTCTGGGAGCAGGGTGGCACCAAGGATGGTGTTACGCTTATGTGGGCCGCAATCGCAGAGTAAATGAAGCGGCGTTTCATCAGCCCCAAGGCAAATTCTGCAAGTTTTATCGTTTCTGATGCCGACCACACTCCATTACTTGTTTAGGCGACAGTGCCCATATAGCATCCTGCTAAGTGCATAGATTTTTCCTGTTCAAAGATAGGGCTTCATTCGCGTATATTGGAATTGACATAATACTGCGAAGAAATTATAAGAAAAAAAAGTAATTAGAATGCCGGAGACATGGCTGTGCAGGCTTTGCCCTTTGCCTGTCCTTATATTGGAAGAAATAAAAAAAATAAGGAAATACTGTGAATAAATCTTATAACTAGCTGTAGCTGCTGTTACTTGTTAAATTTTTAGTTGAAAGTTGAAACTTGTCTATTAGCGGCCGATTTACGCTTACTTACATTTCAATAACCTGTCGACATAAAGTATTGGACTATAACTATATTGGACATAACTATGGACAGATAAGATCTTTTCATTAAACAGTGACAGCAATGTATTTGTAACGAGCAGGACATTCAGCTGATGGTTACAGGTACTGCCGGTCAGGATTCTTGAAAAACCCAAAAATTCTGAGCAGAACTACAAACGCGTTCGTCACCTTGAGACATAAGATGTTAAGTCTCATTTACCTAGTAACTTCACTAGCTGCGGCACCCTTCAGGCCGAAACACAGTAATGCTTACACATAACTGTTTCACTGCAGAAATAGGCGTCGTTGTGGTACCCATAATCTAACCGGCATCCTGTGCAAATGAGCCTCCCACTGGTAAAATGTTTGTATGTGTATTACAGCCATTGTAAAATACTCTATTTGATTGAAAAGAGTAGCCGTTGAGTTTCTTGTATGTTCTTCTCACGAGCTTTTCCAAACATAATATGGTAAATTCAGTAATTTAAAAGAATTATTTATCGTGACTATTAAAAAGCGTTTAGTTTAAGCTTAATTGAATAACGTTTATTTGCCTTTGTCTCTGACATTAATATCACTTTTTCTGTTATTATAAGTTAATTTTAATTGTTGTTTAGTTTTTAATTTTGTTATTCTTTACATATTTTTGTAAATGTTATTATTATTAATAATTAGATAAACAGTACAGCTATTTGAATAATATAATGTTTTTTTTAATTCTTTAGAGCAATTGTTGATTATCTTGCCGATTCTTCTCAACAAAAGCAGCTTCGAATTGCTAGAAATAGCTAAAAAGTTATTGACAATTCAATGTTTATTATAAACCTACATAAATAAAAAAAATTACTTTGACTTAAGCTTTATAGGAATCAATCATTAGGTATTTCAGATTACGTTACGGTTTGTTTACATTTCACGTAATGCTTGCGAATGGAAGAACATAAAATTAAAAAAGTATGTACCTAGTAGGTAATAATAGTTATTTCTTTCAGATCATTTCGTTTAAAAGTTAGTTTATTCTAATTAAAAATAAAAATAAAAACCAACCCTGCTAATGGATGTGGTGCACAAAATTTAAAAAAGTAATTATATTTACTCCAACATATATGTAGAAATTAAATATATTAATATAAAAAATATTACTTAATTCAATAAACAATAGTTATACATAGTACTGTTAAAAATAACTGTTGTGTACATAAAATTAAAATGATATAATTCTGATTATTAATTTGTAAAACATACAAATAATCATACATGAAATTAAATGATAGATAAAAATATATGATATAGTTAATTATTAATACAATAATAATATTATCATTAATAAGACGTTGTAATTTGAATGTATTTATTAAGGAATAAATGAGGCTATATATTTATTTATTTATTAACTGCAATTACGTCAAAGTCATATTTTGTTACTGTGCATGTGATTGCAATAGTAGATTTTTAACCAAGGGTCGAAAGAATCAATTCCCGAGGTATTTAGACGCCCGAGCGCAGCAAAGGCGGCTATAGTCCGAGTAGGAATTGATTATTTTACCCGTGTTAAACACTTTACTTTTCATTTCGAATATGTGGAAAATAAAACTAGTTGTTTATCTAAACTATTTATTGATAGTATATCATAATATTACCTAGTAGTGCCTATTTAAAATTAAGTGTCAAATTAGGACAGTTTATGTCGACTTTTTAAATTTTAAATATGGAACTCACCGCGTAATTGTTGCGGCTTATTCCGCTCAAAGAAGATTGTGTTCACACTGGCTGTTTAGAAAGTCACATGGCCGCAGCATTTTTTTTTAATTTGTTGTTTTTTACATAAAACTCTTCAAAGCTGAAAGCAGTTCTATTTTTGAAGTTAATTCCGGCCCTTAGGTGGGAAGTAATTTGTATGAGTTTTTCCCTCTCTATGGAGGGAAGCAGCATTCTCCACCCAATTATCAGATCAAGACAACATTACTTTCCGAGTATGAGAAATGAAACAGATATCCATCTTATACATGATATTCCTGATGTCGTGAAACCCGAAATGTACAATATATTTGTGAGCAATTGTCTGATTAATTATTTCATCAAATACGTTAGCGTCATAGTTTACGTGATAAAACTCTCAAATCATTCTATAGCCCTAAAAACTTTAGGCCTTAAACATTCTCCATTATCAAGGATGTGTTCTGAGTACAATCGATTTTCCGCGTTCATAAAAGATTTTGATATTTTTCATGACACAGCAACAAGTCTGAAAAAAAAACTAACTGCACATTTCTGTCTGTAAATAATAATAATATGTTAGTTGATATTCATACAAACTATTTCTTCGTTATATTGTATCTATTATTTTTTGTAATTTGCTTAAAATCCTTATTAAATTTGTAGGTCAAACTGTATTTTGTATTTAAATTAATGTCTTGCAATGAAAGTGCTGTATGCACCAGTAACTGGCATTCATACCAGATTATGTACATATTAGACCATCATTATTTTTAATGTTTTGTATGTAATCCTCTTGGTGTGTCAATAAATAAATAAATTAATTAATATTTCCTTCTAATAAAAAACTGTTAAATTAATATGGCACTATAGAGTTCAGTAATGTTCAAAGGAATCAACATATTTTCATAAAAACATAGCAGACGACGATTTTGTCGATAAAATTATTTAATTAAATATATTTTTGCTATATTAATGAATAAACAAGCTAAAAAGCAAACCATAAAGTTATTGTACATTTCCGCTAGGCATAATCTGCATTATAACCTGCAAGTTATACGTTATCTGCCTCACCACGCTTCATTTTTAAACAGGTTACATTATCAAGCAAATGGCCGCTAGTGTCAAACAAACGTATATTTAGTCCAATCAACAAGCATTAGCAAAGTAACTCCACGTTAAGCAATAATATAATAGACGGAGCTCCATAACAGTCTTTAAAAAATATGTAAGAATTAACTATAGGGTATAAAAGTAAGGAAAGCGTTAAATTTAACACAACAGCTACTTTTTACGTTATTTGCGTAATAAGTAAGTTCATCCATATCATATAGTGGTAGTAAGGGGACACATTTGTGTGGATTGTATTCCGAGTGGAAAAGTCCGAATAAGAAGAGAGGTTGCAATGATGGAATGGAGAAGAGTGGAAGAAACATGTAGTAATATATATGCAAATGCGAGAAATTATCACTGCTAACCCCTATAGGGTCTGTATGTATGTGTGTATCTAAACAGAATGGTTGTTTCCTATTGCCATAACAATAATCACGAGATCTCGTATGCTCGTTTGGCTCCACTTCCATTAAAATGGCTTTAAATTAAAAAAAAAAATTAAATTAAAATTGGCTGGTGTAGAAACTGCCGATAGAAGCGAAACCTTTTAGTATTAAAATTTGAAAGTTTCATAATGCTTCAAATCAATTTAATTATTAATTTCAATTTAATTTTAAAACTTACTTTCAATGAAATAGTAATCAAAGAAATACAGTATTTCAGCAATGCACAGTGAATACACATTGAACTTTTCACAACATCCATTCAATTTCACTAAAAAGATTTTCACAGCAATAATGTTGCACAATACTGCTGTATAGCTACAGATATACTGCTATAAGCATTTTGGTAACGCGAACTCACGAGATTTGACACATCCAAAAAGTGTATTACTATTTTATCTATAGAATCGTATATATAGAATCGTTGTAATTTGAAAGTTGATGCAACGAAAAAGCGCGAAGAGTTTTCACTTCAAAAAATATAGTAACCGTTATAATGCACTTTAATATTTTTACACTTTACCAGTGGGAGGCTCATTTGCACAGGAAGCCGGCTAGATTATGGGTACCACAACGGCGCCGATTTCTGCCGTGAAGCAGTAATGTGTAAACATTACTGTGTTTCGGTTTGAAGGGCGCCGTAGCTAGTGAAATGACTGGGCAAAGGAGACTTAACATCTTATGTCTCAAGGTGACGAGCGCAATTGTAGTGCCATTCAGAATTTTTGGGATTTTCAAGAATCCTGAGCGGCACTGCATTGTAATGGGTAGGACATATCAATTACCATCAGCTGAACGTCCTGCTCATCATTTTTATAAAAAAATGGTTGTAGGTCAGTACGTTCTAGCAACTTTTCGAGTACATAGTATTTAATATTACAACTCCGTCTAAAAGTATTAAGTCTTTAAGAAATTACTTCAGTGAGATAAAGAGAAGCCGCTTTCTATAATTATGTTAATTGAATAGTAGAGCGTAGAGCCGCATTGTAAATGTGCAATAACTGCGGGTAAAACTTTTCTTGGAGGCTTTAATTAAGATGCGCCAATAACATAATAAATAGCAGCCTCTCATAGCCTCATAATGTCCTTCGCTGCTTCTCTGCTTTTTATGTTTAGGGGAGGATATCTCATACAAATGTATTGTGTCACTCAGGCTTTATTTATATCTTTCAATTACTTTGTAATTAAAAGCGATGCACTTTCGTAGTTTATAGTAAATGATAAATTATTATTCATTATGAAAACTGTTTATTTTTTCAATCTGTTGAATGTTTTTTTGATTTCACTAATCATACCTATGTATGTGTTGTTTTTTTATATATGTTGGTAGTTTCAAATACACTTGGAACTTTGTTTCTCTTCTGAAAGTGTGAATTGTTCTAATTAATTATAATATTGAAATAAATTTTACATATTGATAATTTATAAATCTTATGCAAACCTAAACTTTAATATTAATAAAATACTCTTATTTTCATGTGCTACCTATTGTTAGGGTTTAAGTCGGTGTCAATCCTTAAAAAAAATAAAAATTAATATTATTAACAGCTTACTTACTACGTAATGTCTGCTCGCTTGGATTGTTTTTAGTTCTACGGAAGCTATACCGCTCAAAGTCACGCATGGCGGGTGTAGGTACCTATACTATTAAATTCGGCTTGGCACCGATTTCAAACCTATCGATAAGTAGCTCATACAAATAATAGTATTTTATTAATATTAAAGGTAATTATAAGGTGTGTATTAAATTACATCTTTATTTATTCATACTTTTTAGTTTTTGAAGTCGGTTTTTTGAATGATGTTTTATTATTTTTTACTTTTTAGTATCTGTTATAGGTTTTTATGTAAGCTACAGTAGGATATTTCTAGATTACATCAGTTAAATTATAATATTATTTCTTCTGCTTATCAATGATATGTTGCCGGGAAAAACTTGTGTCTTCTTTTGAGTGCTCTCTTGAGAAGGTCGAAGGTATAAGATTCAAAATAGGAAATGAAATTAAAAGTCAAAAACTACCCATCGGGAAATGATTGCAACCTGAGAAAATCGGGCGCAAAAGCTCAGCCTGCTTTTAAATTTTTTTTTAAATTTAGAACCAATCAATTTCATAATAAAAACGTACGTGGGCGTACTCCCCATTCCCAATATGTGGTATCATTAAGAATATTATGTATGTTATATTAACCTTTACCACATAAACATCTATTAACATTTTTTTTTAAATATCGTATTGTTTTTAACATTTTCTGGCATCTTGTTGCAAAAGCATAAACATAAACATAGAAGGGCTTACTAACTGGAACTACCAAGTAGCAGGCATAATAAGTTTATGTTTGTTCTTGGTATTAAAATTATGGATGTGACAGTTTCTAGAAAATTCGCATAACATGGTCAAAAACATATTGAGATGCAGCAGTTACATAAAGGTTTATTTCTTTAAAATTTGCTCTCAATAATTCTTAGATAGTAAGATAAATAAATTTCTATTTGAATCCTCTAAACAGACTCAACAAAAAACTATTTTAAAGTCAAGACACAACAAGATAATTACAACGAACTGAATTAGATAAATAATTGTACAAAATAATCTACGTGAAACTGTTACTGGCTTTTCAACATTCTAAGATGTCTTTTTAACCACAGATAACTACTATAATCTCGAGAATAAACGATAAAACATACCTCCTGACCAAGATATAAGTTATGATAAAATTATTGATGATATATTTTTATGGCAATCGTAAACATGGAATAGGCGGTGACCGTCCAGAATACTTGGATCTTATCCAAAATAACATTTAGCAGAATAAATAAACATGCTTCATGCGAGTTTGAAGGCTATCTCAATAAGGATTAAGTTTAATATTGTATAATTATTGGATATGGGTTGGGAATTGCACATATTTTTCTTTTCGAAATTATTCACTAATTGTTATTGATGTTAGGAAATAGCAAAGAATTATTTAAAATGATGATTTAGTGAATGTTGTTTGTCATTATCATCTATGACATTTTGACGTTCAGCAGATCGAAAAATAAACTACATAGATTCATTTTTAGCTTCTTCTAATTGTTAAATTCTTCGGTGCTTGTTACCAAACTCCTCTGAAACTTCTGAACCGACTTGTATGAAATTTTGTGTTCATATCGGTTAGGTCTTAAAATCGGCCAACATCTATTTTTCATGCTCCGGAATGATAAGGGTGGCCCATACTCCTTCCCACAAGCACACAGCCGGTCTGAGGTTCGAGTCTCCTTAGGAGACGCCCCGCGACTGTTGTTGCGTAGTCTTTGCGGCCTCCACGGCCCACGTCCTACTTCGCTGTGAAAGCCAGGGCTGCTAACAGCACAGAGGAGGTTTTAGTCGGTATGGGGCGTCCGCTTACGCGGACACTCGAGTCCGACATATTACGCCCCGTTCCGGGGCGTAAATACGTAACAGTATTTCCTCCTCTCAAAACAAAAAAAAAAAAAAAGGTGGCCCATCTCAAATTTTATTTTTCTAATATTATAAATGTGAAAGTAAGTTGTTTGTTATGCTTTATTATACGTTATGCGTAAATCATCACTGACAACACACACTGGTTGAAAACCTTAGTCTTCAGACACTGTATTTGGGACGAGAAGATTTTAAGGAGTTTCCTGAACGCTGCCCATCCGAGTTGGATTCGAAGAGTGACCTCTTTCTCGTAATTGGACCTGCTTTAACTGGATTGTTTGTCCGAGGTAGACGTACTCGTCGACAATTTCGGGAGTACAGTTCCCAATTGTTATGGGAGAAGGTGCGACTAGACATTTGACATGATATTCGTCTTGTCCATGTTCATTTTAAGACCTACTCCTTGGGAAGCTGTATTGAGGCCATCGAGCATATGTCTTAAGTCTTCCATGGTCTCTGCCATGATTACGATATCATCTGCGAATCGAAAGTGAGTGATGTATTCGGCGTTGATGTTGATGCCCAGTCCGTTCCTCTTTGTATTAAGGCACTCGATTAGAAGTAAATAAAATATGTTTTTGAAACTTTAACTTAGATTGTGATGAAATTTACACACAACATACACACACATCCATACATATATACACACACATCCATACACACACATACACGCAAATTTATTTTATTTTTATTTTGTACTATTATAGGGGAAGAGACTAGATCTCACGACACAGGGAATCCTAGTGTGAGGCCAGAATACTTGTAAAAATAAAGTTACTTACTTTAAACCAACGTATACTTTGTAACAGATATTTTGTAAATCTATGTAACTAATATGGTACTGCAATAAATTATTCTTATTCTTATTGTGATGAAATAGGAGATGAAAGTCCGTAGGGAAGTTCAAATAAATCTGTCTCTTTTTCATCACCATCATCAGCCGGAAGATCGCTCCGAAAATCAGAATGCTTCTTATATTTTCGGTCACGAATAATAATATTTAATTTAATTCACGAATAATAACCAAATAAACTAGTATATTAATAAATAGCACGGATTTGCAAAAAAAAACAAAAATACTGCATTTAAATTTCTAAGAACATCCCATTCATCATAACATTCATACATCCTATCTTTGGAAACCTGTCCAATTAGTTAGTTATCAATGACACTAACTGCTAATTAAGACTCTTATGCACTCAGATACAGTAGAATTTGTAATGAACTAACAGTAGTGTAAGTTTTCACAAGGATATGACAATTAGTCATTTCATTTGATGTCTGCGGCAGGATTTATGGACGGAATTTCTTTCCATGAGCCTAAATTATAATCGTATTAATATCCTTTAGGATTCAACTAAGTTTTATTTGTGTTCTTCTGTTTAAGATGGTTCCAAATGGTCGTAATGCAACTAATAAAAAGTTTAATAAAATAGTTATAAGGTAAGTTGTATAGTCAGTATGTGCAGTCAGTGGAATTCTTCGTGTCAATATCAGTCGTACTTGACTGTTTTTTTTTATATATAATAATT
The DNA here is from genome assembly GCF_905404315.1 of Leptidea sinapis. Lineage (NCBI taxonomy): Eukaryota > Metazoa > Arthropoda > Insecta > Lepidoptera > Pieridae > Leptidea > Leptidea sinapis. Next base: position 6,258,974 of record NC_066292.1, on the reverse strand, counting down.
TTTGAATTTTTTATGGAAAAAGAGGACAAACGAGCGTACGGGTCACCTGTTGTTAAGTGATCACCACTGCCCACATTCTCTTGCAACAACAGAGGAATCACAAGTGCGTTGCCGGCCTTTAAGGAAGGTGTACGCTTTTTTTTTAAAGTGTCATATCGTATAGTCCCGAAAACACCGCACAAGGAAGCTCATTCCACAGCTTGGTTGTACGTGGAAGAAAGCTCCTTCAAAACCTCACTGTGGAGGACCGCCACACATCCAGATGGTTGGAATGATATCCAAATTTGTGGCGTGTCGTAAAAGTGGAATTCGGCGACAGGAATCAGGTGAAACAGCTCTTCGGAACACTCTCCCCGTGGTTAAGGCGGTAGATGACACGCAGTCTTTCGGTCAGACCAAGATAAATTCAATGCGTTTTGCATGTTCAGTGTTATTAAATACTTGCCATCATTTATAATTGATCACAGCTATAGAAGGACCTAGTAATTCCATTTCCAGTGTAACAAGTTGGGCAGAGCAATTCTGAACCCCTCACCTGGAGGGTAGAGAGTATTTTGTATATTGTCGAGCAAGGAACTAAAAGCAACAATGGAATGCTGTTATAACATTGTTTAGGAAAATAACTCATAATTAAAAGTTTATAAGTATTTATGAGGTATAATTAGGTAATATTTTGTTAATTAATTAATGAAATACAATTAACTATTTTTAATTCTATGACAAGGAAGGTATTGTAATGAACATCCAACAAGGCCTGGGTGATCTTGAAAATTTAGTTTAGATTATCTGTTTTAATAAATTAGAGTTATGTTATTGTTAGAGTTATGCTATTACAGCATGGGTTATTTTTTTATATTTGTTAATATGTTAATCAATTCTTTATTCTATTACTTATGCCGTATCTTCAATTCTTTATAACTGTCATTTGAATTCTTCATCTTGGAACTAATACTTCCATAGATACATCTTAAGACCGATAAACAAACTATAATATATAGTTTGCTTGCAATACTACAAACTACAATTGGAAAAATCTGAAGTTACGGCCTGAGCTTCTTTGCCACATTACCATAATATGGAAATTAAATTGTATCTGATGAAAGCAGGAAATGAACAGAGCCCCGCTGTTTTATGGTGGGGCAATTGATTTAGACTGCCGTGGTTTCACATTACAAAGACCTTCCTTCGTAGGATCGATTCTAAGCACTGCATTTTTATAATTTACTCTGAAAATCTAATTGTATAAATGGGCGTAAATCGCCACCTACCGGCAATAATTGACAACTATTGATATTTATGTTTTAATTTATCATTTAATTGAATAAAGTATTATAGAAATATCTGAAATATATAAAATTTAAATACAAATAGCTAATAAATATAAACATTAATCCGTTCTTTATTAAGGTCTGATATTTAATAGACACTGTTTTGACTGCTTAACATGTTTTAAAGATGTTTGATGTTTCATTTATTGTTAAAATACTTCATTGACTGTGTAAATATTCAAATTAATTTCTATTGAAATTAATATCATTTTTCATATTATTACGATACATTAATATCGTATCAAACTTGATTTTTTTATGCATTAACAATTTCTTAATTGCATTTCGAATCTTGCTTGTAGCGCCATCTTCTTTTAGCGAAATCATTTGAAGTTATTTAAATTCACTTAAACATTTATTATAAATATTAAGCTGTATTAAGGAATTATTTTACTATACATAATTTTATTTGTTTGTTTTAAAAGAAGCTGTATCTATAGTTTTTGGTTTTATCTATTGTAAGGAAGCTATAAAAGCGGCTGTTTTATGTAAAGACTGTTCAGTACAAGTTCAGTTCTGTACTAGTAGTAAACTGAATAAACTAAGAAATTAGTATGTTATTTCACCGTGAAGGACTCTGTCTGAAAAGACCCTGGCTTGACGCGGACATATACGTTCAGAATATCTACTCGTCTATGCACCTCTTATATTTTTGGAGTCGAGATCTTGGAACTTAGAACGTGTCCATCACCTTTGGGACGTAATTGGAACTTGTGTGAAAAATATAGGAACTATGGGAAGGTACCAGGTCTCTTGAATAAATTTGAAAAGTGCGTGCCAAAAAAGATACAGTATATTGGATTTAACCTTGCTGCCGAGTTCGCTTATATTGAGACAACTAGACCGTTAGCACTCAGTGGCGAATTTCGAGACAGGTTGTCCCATTGGAGAATCAAGTCGTATTCTTCCAATAAGCAAATTAAAATATTGAAATATCCGCCGCGTACCACAGTAGTATCCGAGGCTCAAAAGTATCGTCACGTTCTCTCGATCCACGCCAAGTTTGGTCAACACTTATTATTATTACACTATAAACATCAATATGAATAAACTTGTGTTATAATTCAAAATAGTATATTACGCACCTAGGGGGAAAAGTCGGTCCTTCTCACCGGCGGAATATTGACAATCGCGGCTGACAATGTCCTACTTATCTCACGTGTGCGTATACGATTTTTTTCCCATCTGGATGAAAAGGTTGCTTTTAGTCCCTGGTACGAGCTACAAAAGTCGTCTTGCCGGGAGAGAATCGGCCACTTTTCTCCCTCGTACCAGGGACTAAAAGTGAGCTTTTCATCGAGGTGGGATTTTTTTTATTTTTATTATTTGATGACTTAAGAGATACTTTTCAACGTTTAAACAATTCAATACAAAGTGTACAAAATCTTACGTTATAACTATATAAAAATATTTTGAAGAAATGTCAAAAATCAAAATTATAAAATTAGCTGACCCCACAGAAGTTGTTCAAAATAAAAAAAAAAACTCTAATAAATTATGTTTCTTAGCTGACCTCTACTCCAGGACAGGAACCAGAGACTTCAAATTTCTACCAAATTTCAACTCTCTGGGCTTTATGGTATTTTCACATAGGTGAAAAAGTCTTAGATAAACATTTTTTCTAAATCTATTATATATATATAAATATAAAAAAAATTCTATCCATACTTTTTTCCGAAATAATGCGTCAAGCAAACTGACTCTCACCATCAATGTTTTAGCACTTTATTAGGTTTTGAGACTGATTTTACTTAAAAGAAAATTTTTAAACAAGGCACGAGGTATAATAAACTGACAATGGATGGAAAACTCGATACTTCGTAAATATCTCCGAATTTCTTTTACTTTTTTACCAATATCAAGCTAACAAAACATGTACACATTAAACTTCTTTCCTTAAATTCGTTATTTGTTAAGTATATGAAAGAGGATTGTTTGTAAGATCTCTTTGTACAAAAGAAACTTCACAAAGTTTGGAATATTATAAATAACTTGTACGCAATCAAAGCAGGAAGTTCCCCACCTCCCAGCTGGGACGTGAGTTTGGAATTAATTTGATACGAAACTGACGGCAGGTGTTACTAAGAGCCATGTATTCGAAGTTCCATTGATTTATGAATTTCCTAAACGGTTTTCTAATCACGTAATTGCGAAACGAGAAAACGACAAAATGTTTGATGTAGTTAGTAATAAATATCAGCACGTTTCATGTTAAGTGCTTAGGTTGACGATAAAGTAAATTATTGAACAGTCATTTTAATATTTAACATATATAAAAATAAATTATAACAAAAAAACAACCAACTTCAAAAAAAAAAACTATTCCAAATCAATAGATATAATACGCACTAAAAAGTAAAAAAATAACTATTTATTTTATACAATCCATTTAATCTTGATATTGATTTTAATTTTTAGTGAATCTGAAGTACACTCACTAATAATTTGTCTAAATATAGTGTGTACTTAGACCTTACGTACGTAGGTGCATTGCAATTTGATAACAGACAGAAATTCTACCACAGATCGCACCCTTTCTGTAAGACGTTAAGGAGTTGCATTCATGATCATATTTGACTACGACAATAACTTGACCATAATGTTACGATAGGTGACTCAAATATCCGGATAGCATAAAAAATATCGTTAATTTGCTCCTAAGAATTGAAGAGTTCCGTTACTTTGTCATGGATTCCATAATCACAATCTAACCAAACTCTCACCAAACTACCTTTGAAGTATATTCTTTCCAATAAAAAAAGAATGATTGAAATCGGTTGGCGCAATATTGAGTTATTATGAAATTAAGACTTTTATGGTTTTCTTATGGATGTCATTTTCTGATCTGGACCACACGGGAAGCACCTGCTTTGCTTGCAATAAAAAAGAATTATTAAAATCGGTTCACCCAGTAAAAAGTTCTGAGGTAACAAACATAAAAAACATACCGACGAATTGAGAACCTCCTCCTTTTTTAAATCGGTTAAAAATACCTTTAAATGCTGTTGATTTAATACAAACTATCCCTGAATACGTTGGAAAAAAAACAATATTTTAACGACGATTTTGTAACAAAGGTATGTTGACGTGTGAAACACTTAATAATTAAGCAATATAAGACAACTTTTACTACTAATATTTCACTCGGTATTGTGATTGTAACCGTGTTAACATCCGCTGTGTAAGAAAACTGAGATGATTTTTAACACTGTTATGTATGGAAAATGAATATAATATAGAACCAAAGGCTACATTCACCGATGGAAAAATCGGAAAATATTCCTAATCCCAGTGCGGTTTTCAAGGAGTTTTCTTCCACGTACCACAAAGCTGTGGAATGAGCTTCCTTGTGCGGTGTTTCCGGGACGATACGACATGAGTACCTTCAAAAAAAGCGCGTACACCTTCCGCAAAGGCCGGCCACGCTCCTATAATTCCCCTGGTGTTGCAAGAGATTGTGGGCGGCGGTGATCACTTAACAACAGGTTAGCCGTAAGCTCGTTTGTCCTCCTATTCAATAAAAATAAAAAAAAAAATAAAAAAAACTACCATTACATTATAAATCAGACTGAACAAATAAAATCGTAGTTCTTGCAGCAATGTAACAAAAGACAAACATCGCTCCTTACATTTTCTTACTGCGCTAAGAATCAGACTATAAACCCGACAGAAGGAGCATCAATACATCCACGAAAGTTTTCAAGTTGTACTCACTATATAAGGATAACTATAATTTATTAAAAATTCTATATAATAAATATAACTACAAATTGCTGTTTAAATACATTATACATATTGATTATGCATCTTTGATGAATGTGCATTCAGTTTAAATGAATAAGTAGAGTTGGAATAAAAATGAATAAAATAAAAATATATTATAATAACTCATAGCTGCCCATCTTTTTTCTCTTCTGTATTTCCATACTTACTTTGAATGTATATTTTTTTTTTAAAAGAGGAGTAATATACCGTTAAAATATAATAGAAGAATAACATTGCTTACAGTACAACTATTTGTGTGGATAATTGATTGATTTAATGTACATACGTATCACCAGCTACGAGCTCCGTCTATGTTATTTATATCTGAGAACAAAACATACAAAATTGAGCCTTCATGCATCCTATGCGTCTCCATACACAAACATATTTTCCATTTGAACAGGAAAAGTGTAGCATTACTAAATAATCGAGGGAGGAAGCTGTTTGGACTTAGATCTGTTTATTCTCAATAGCGAAAACATTAATCGAAAATAGCTTTTATGGACAGCGCGTAGAGTCCAAGCCGTAGGTACCAAAAATTTATTTTTATTAGATTGTACCGGTAGGGTAGGTCGTGACGCGTTTCCATAGTAACGGCACGATTCCTGATAGAGAAGCATGGGATCATTTGTTTTGTACTAAATGTTTGAAAACGTATTGTTTGCGAAGAAAATGCACTTTTGCTGTGTTCATGCTTCACATGCAACTCTTCGGATAAATCTACATTTAAATTGATAATAAAATAAATAGAAGATTATACTTTTAACTGGAAAATTTATTGAAGTAGGCGTTACTTTGCGGTAATCCATAATAATACAAATGATTTAAGTTTGCTTTAGTGTTAATTCCGCCAATATTTGTTTTTAAACAATTCGACACGTGTTTCGCCTGCACTGACAAATCTGGCACGAGACTACTGCAGTCTCGTGCCAGATTTTGACGAGACAACACGTCCTGAGTATGCCTCGTGTAGAGGCAAAATACGTGTCGAATTGTTTAAAAACAAATATTGGCGGAATTAACACTTAAGAAAACTTAAATCATTTATATACTTTTAGATGGTCTTTATACATCCCTACTAATATTATAAATGTGAATGTAATGTGTGATGTTTGTTTGTTACGCTTCCACGCCTGAACCACTGAACAGATTTTGATAAAATTTAGTACAGAGATAGACTACAGCTTGAAAAAGGACATAGGTTAACTTTTATTGCAAAAAAATAAATGGAAAGTTGAAATAGGGGATGGCAGTTTGTGTGGAAATTCATCAATATCGAAGATAAAACCATGAAACTTTGTATTTAGGCACTTGATAAGAAATAATTTATAATATTTATATATTCGAGCATTTTTGAAATTAACCTACATGGGGATGAAATATTAAATTTCATACGGAAATACTACTAAACAGATTGTCTACAATGAAGAGATATGCGCTGCTTAATATCAAGAGCGCTGCCAGCAGCGGAAGGAGCAGTTTGTATGTTTGTATGTGTATTATTTGAAAAGTATCCTAAAAAAACCCAAAGTAACTATTCAACGTGGACGAAGTCACGGGTAAAAGCTAGTATTCATTTATATGTAGAATTGATACCTGATGACTGAAAGGAGTTCAGTAAATTTCTGCTCCGTTCTTTTCGGACTCAAATTTTCCAAATGTATGGTTTAAAAAAATTATGACTAAAAATATATATACCAAGTTAATTTAAATAAGAGATTATGTGAATTTAAATTTGAATAAATATAGCATTAATAATCAATGAGACAAAAACCTCAGAGTTAAGGGGTGTTTTCTATAAAATTATAATTTAAATTCGTTTTATTAGTATTGATAGTTCAATAATTTTTCTTTCTTCCATAATTGGGATATTATTCTTTGTATGTAGAGTATATTGGCGTACCTACACTATGTTATTGAACCTTTGATTATTTTTATGAAAATAAGGGACGTGACGCTCTTTCCATTACAATGCGCACTGCACGTTCAGGATTCTTGAAAAACCGAAAAAAATCTGACAATTGCGTTTGTCACCTTGAGATATAATATGTTAAGTCTTATTTGCCCAGTAATTTCACTAGCTACGGCGCCCTTCTGACTGAAACACAATAATATTTACACATAATTGTTTCACGGCAGAAAAAGGCGCCGACACTTAATAATATCGGAGGCGTAGTAGCCCTAGTATTTAATACTAAAATTAAACTAAAGTAACCAAAATTAGGACGATTAATATTCCCCGTCACAACATGGCGAGCGTAATGAATGATTGAACGAGCTCGGAGCTCGGAGCCGAGAGTGAGGCCGAGTCTGCCGCTCTCTGCAAGTGACGTGTTAAAGTCGCCAACTATGAGCCCCGACACGTGTTCACTGCTACATCCAGACCCTTCATTATGCCCTGGTACAAGCCATATGTTCAAGCGGCCAAGAGAAGCGTTCGGTTTTACTTTACGATTTCGTTTATTTACAGAGGAAAAACGAGCGTCACCTAATGTTAAGTGATCACCGCAGCCCATATTCCCTTGTAACATCTGAGGAATTACAAGAGCGTTGCTGACATTGTGAACCGTCGAATAAACGAACATAATATGAATAAATAGAATTCTTTTCAACAGACTAAAGGGAAAAGCCCCTTAAGACCTCAATATTATAACATATAAGACATTAAAAAAAAGTATTGGTCACTGGACTGTTTCCATTTCAAGACTAATTAGAATTATATAACCTCTAGCTATTTGGCAATTGCCAAGTAATTAGGCAGATTGAAAGATATTGAACTAAATATAAAAAAAATATGAATTCGAAGACCGAGAACACATCGGTATGTGGCGGGCGAGGATTGAGCCAGAGAGAATAAAAAAATTTTAGCAAAAAAACACTATTCCAAAACAATATATATAATGTGCACTAAAAAGTATATAAATAATTCCGTATTTTTATACAATCTAATTAATTAATCTAATTCTAGTTACGATTATTGTTATTTTTGGAATCGGTGTCCTTCCGCCGCGACCCGCTCTCGCCTCTCGGCTCCTCACGACTCAAGCACATCTCACCTATATACTATGTATGTAGTAACAAAATTATCTTGCATGACACCGACTCCAAAAATTACAATAATCGTAACTGGAATAAGATAAATTAATTCGATTGTATAAAAATACGCAATTATTTATATACTTTTTAGTGCTCATTATATGCCCATATTGTTTTGGATAAGTATTTTTGAAGGCGGTTGTTTTTTGTTATTTATTTTTATTTCATAATTTTTAGTGAATTTGAAGTACACTAACTAACAATTTGTCTAAATATGTGTAAATATACTTAATTTTTCATTGCAGCAATGAACGTAAGTACTTTGCAATTTGATTACAGACAGTGTTCCGTTACTTTGTCATGGATTCGATAATCAGAACCTAGCCAAACTCTCACCAAACTATCTTTGAAGTATATACTTTCCAATAAAAAAAGAATCAATGAAAACGGTTGGCACGATATTGAGTTATTCGTAAATTTATCATCCACTTTGTTATACGTATGTATAGCAAAATTTAAGACTTTTATGGTTTTCTCATGACTTCCACTCTCAGATCTAGACCAAATTACATTGGGACCAATCGGGAGGCACCAGCTTTCAAATAAAAAAGAATTATCAAAATCGGTTCACCCAGTCGAAAGTTTTGAGGTAACAAACATAAAAAAATACCGATGAATTGAGAACCTCCTCCTTTTTTGAAGTCGGTTAAAAATATACAAGAGCGAACTTATTGCTATTTGTTAACTCGCTGTTCACTTGTACCTTAACCCGTTCCCAATTATGAAATTGTTCGTTTAAAATATCACACAGGTAGTATTTTACTTATTAAAGAAGTTGTTTCAAATCTGCAGTCTTAGAACTTTTCAGATATTTGTTGTAAGCGAAATATAAACAAATAATTTTATAAGAAAGACATGTTTCAGAGACTAGTTAAATAAATTTATTATGAAGATATTAATTATTTTCGAGTAGAAGTCGAGACGAAACTTCTTTTCAACTCTATAGGACCTCACATCAACTTCTAGCGTGGATCTCAGCCGTTTGACCTACACAGTATGATTTTCTTCCATTTGACTGTGTGCAATACTGCTTAAATGATCAACTATCAATCCTACTCCGATCTTCTTAACCTATTGTTACTACGTAGAAACTTGGATTTTCTTTACATCTACTGATGTTTATATCCAGAAGAATTAAATATTTGAAGGAATTATTCCAATCAATATCAGCAGGCAACCGGAAACCGGATATTCCTTCTATTTAAGCACAACGCGATGTCCAGGATTACAAAAAGCTAAACCACATTTTTAAAACTGCCGGCAAATCATATCAGCGATGAGATATGACAAAGTCACATAACGTGTTATAACCTAAGTACCTCACAGTCTGTATTTCCTAACACCTATGGTATCGCAGAGAATTATGCTCGTTTGCCCCTTGCTTTGAAATCAAAACATCCTTGGAACTATATACATTATTCGTAGTAGAAGATATGTCTGCCTACTTACTACAAAACAAACATTAAACTAATAAATCATTTTGTAACCAACAGGTCATTTGGTTTGGATGTAATGGTTAAAAAAACCAATCTCTCTTCATTAGGTTAGTTTTGCGGAATGGTCCCTAACCAACCATCCGCGTCACTTTCACCCCATCAATAATTATTCACGTACAGAACCCAGACATCTGTTTTTAATGACTGACGCGTGCGGGATAGCGAACCCTAATTTGTATTGCTAAGGGAAACATTTTACTAAATCGAATGTATCAATTAGGTCCAGTTTGTAATTAACGATAGAATATTTGGCTTATTTATATTTAAGGTATGAAATAGATTCGATATGAATATTTTCAATGTATGTTCATAGGCATGTGCCTTGTGAATTTGCTAGAAACTGTCATAATCATAATGTTAACACCAGGAACAGACATAGCTTATAATGCTAAACTCGGCTAAGTCGACTTAGCAAGTCTTTTGTGGGGCGATGTATATGCTTTTACAACAGGATCCCAGAAAATGTTCAAAACAAAAATATGTCGTTTTTCAAACGAATTGTTAAAAAACGTTTGTGTGGTAAAGATTACTATAAAATAAATGACTTTCTTAATGATACCACGAATTGGGAATGGAGCGACCGCCCTCAGGCTATTAAATAATAAGTTTAATTGTACAATGTTACTTTGTAAACATATTTTTTAATGAAAAAAAAAAAACCCGCTGAGTTTGTTGCGCCCGTTCGTCTCAGGCCTGCGGCATTCATTTTGGAATGGGTTTGAAATAAAAATATTTGAATTTTGAATTTGAATTTGAATTTGAATTGAAGCTGGAAACCGTGATTATATAACGGATATATCCCATGCAGTTAAACTTTGGTTTACTGCCTGGTTTGGCTTGCAGTAAACATTAACATTATTTGGTTTGCACTAGTTTAAAAACTTTAATGTTAGGAATGGTTTTATACAAGAATTCAGTTTCGATGAGAGAAATCACATCGAATTTTTTAATCATTTTTAGTGCTACGTACTACAAGATGTGTAATCCACATAATAAACATAGACAGTATTAGCCCTTCTAGTATTTATAAGAATAAAATACATAGAATACGCATTTCATTAATAGATTCCCAATAACGATGACATCAAGTTAAGCCATGTTATTATTATTATTATTGATAATAACACAATATTGCCAAAAAATGAATCAATTTTTTAAATAATTATTGAGTAAGTATCTACTATAGAATACTATTCATAGTATTTTTATCTTATTTATTTATCACACAAATTATCAAGCCCCGAACACGGCATAGTCATAGCCGAAGCACTTTGTCTATAATAATTTCATGTATTTTCACTCGTACAACAGAATAATCATGGGAAAAACCAGAAAACACCGACGCAAGAGAAGCTTTTAAAATAACGTTTTTATGCGAGTATCTGTCAAAGCTTTTGTCAAACTTTCCAGTTTCCGAGCCGATGACCGATTGTTTTCCATTGAAATATTTCCCTCGCAGGCTATTTTATCATTCGCCATTTTGATATTTTTGCTATTTTTTACAATACAAATTACAAGTGATTTTTCAAAGTACACTTTCAATATTCAGAATAAGGATATTTCGTACATTGTGAGAAACTAGGCGAACACGATTCTTTTTATTCTCTAATGCCTACTTGGAAATTGATTTATTTTGTAACAAAATTTTTGAAATATCTATCACAGCAGACATATTTGACTATGGATCTCACTGTAATTTTCGAATCATTCATTTTTAAGACTCATGGTTAAAATATCGTCACAGTTTGGATGTTTTTTTAATTACTTAAATGTTAATATAATGTATCAACTCATATCATTCTAGTTTTACAATCGTAAACTCAAGCTGGACATTATCAATAATGCTTTTTACAGTGAAACTTTTCGTCGGTAGATACTTGAACTTAATTCAATGTGAAAAAAATCATTTTTGATAGATTAATCATTTCAGAAAATTATCATTGTCTTCTTAAAACTGCCCCTAACTGTACAAACTTAACAAAGCCATCTTAAAGTACTTTTTTTTTCGTTTAACAACAAATTATCATAATATTTATTATTTAATAATGACAATTGTATCTCTTTCTTTTTTGCCATATAATAATAATAATAATAAAGCCTTTATTAATGATTTTCCATTTGATTTCTACATTTTAGTGTTAGTATGTTAGTACGGTTAGTCGACAAACATGATTATTTTATTATTAACTTTTATGTTAGTAAGTTATAATGCATGCACTATGTTAATTTTCTTGATTATTTTCAAATGGATCCCAGTTGGGTAAAGGCCTCCTCCATTCCTTTCCATTCCTTTCTATTTTTTCCTTTTTCGAGCCAATTAGTTCCGCCAGTCTCTCTTATCTCATCGGTCCACCTTTTATGTGGTCTGCCCACATTTCTCTTTCCTACAGGTCCCTTCCATGTTGTGGTCTGAATGGTCCATCTAGCGTCTGTTAGTCTGGAAATGTGTCCGGCCCATTGCCACTTTAATTTTAATGCTTGATTTAAGGCATCAGTTAATTTTGTTTTCTTCCTTATCTTCTGGCTATGTATCTTATTAATTTTTCTTAATTTAAGCATGCTTCTTTCCATTCCGCGCTGACATGTCCTAATTAAGTGTTGTATTTTCTTCGTAAACACCCAACTTTTTTGCCATATCATATACTAATTTGATGATACTACAAATAATTGCTGAAACTAGAATTTACGAGATTGTATTAAAAATTATATCAAGACTTCTTTAAACATGTTAAGGTGTTGATACCCCAAAACGTCGAGGATACTTTGCGGTTTAAACATTGACTCTATTTATTCAAACAAAGTAAATCTTAAGACTATATTTACAATTCTAAAGAACATTTACTTAATTTTCTTTATAATATATAACAATATAGCAACATTAATTAATTCTTGTTAGCTTACGACGCGGCATATCCTGTCTTCGATATAGATGAACTGAAATATTACAAAAATAATAGACAATTATTTTGATTTAAAAAGAGCCACTGTTTGTTATTATTGAATAAGGCTATCCATAAATCCATAATAAAGCTATCCACGAAAATGAAAGGAACCTCAAAACTTATCTTTTTTTATGAAAATAAGGGACATAACGTTCAGCTGATGGTAATTGATACGCCCTGCCCATTACAGTGCCGCTCAATATTCTTGAAAAACCCCAAAAATTCTGAATGGCACTACAACTACGCTCGTCACATTGAGACATAAGATGTTAAGTCTCATTTGCCCAGTAATATCACTACGGCGCCCTTCAGACCGAAACACAGTAATGCTTACACATTACTGCTTTACGGCAGAAATAGGCGCCGTTGTGGTACCCATAAGTATCATGACTTATTGACTATTTACAAAATATTAAATTCCAATATTGACTCGCCCTATCTCGTTCAATCGCTTAATTTTAACACTTTTCATAATTCCAGATCACAAAGGACTTTTTCTCTGTGTATGTACAAAAATAATACCTCGTATTGTAATCCCCTTGTGCGTGTGTAGTAATGTGTAGATATTATAATGAATTATCTCATAAAAATAAGAACCTAGACATATTTAGTCAAAGTTTGGCAGAATTCAAAAATATTGTCAAAAAATAATATATTTGAAATTATATTTATAAGACACAATATTGTAATCATTTTAAATGGTTTATGTATAGTTTAATATTTTTCGTTTTTATGTTTATGCTATATTCAGATACTTTAAAATTTATTGTAGTTTGTTTGTGTGCCTAAATAAATAAATAAATCTAGCCGGCACCCTGCGCAAAGGAGCCTCCCACTGGTCTTTACACTAAAAAATAAAGTTCAGCATACTGAGCTTAACACACTTTACAGACAATGTCCTTACCACTTTACGAGTAATCAAGACCGGCCGGCATGTTGATGCTCTTCAAGCAGATAGGTTCTGTGTACGTAAATGTAAATTGTATATTAGCACTACATCTATCTATATATATAAAAGAGAATGTATGTGTGTACATACACATGTGAACATTCACTAATAACTCCTAAACTATTCGACCGATCTCAATGAAATCTTTTGTAATACATTCGTTGAAGCTCATTGAAGGTTTACGTAATATATAGTTTGTCGTGTCACGATCCCACCCACTCACTCACTCACGCATTTACCATATCTCTCGAACCGTTTATTGACAGTATAACGTCTGTCCGGTCAGCTAGTAATATTATACAACAAACTCCTCCGCCGCGTCTTTGCGTTCTGTCTGTTCGCGATAAACTTAAAAACGACTGCACCGATTTTCATGTTGTTTTCACCAATGGATAACGTGAAAGGTTTTAGTATATTATTTGTTAAGTTATTGTATACATTAAGGATATTTGTTGGAGGTATCCGAAAAAAATAAGCTGTCTGGGAGCTTTCAAAACGAAAACGCTATCCTTTGAGATATAACAAAATGATGTATGGCGGAATTGTGTATTTTAAATAGGTCTACAGATAAGGCCGCAATGGCAAATGTGTATCTCTTAAGAATATCATACAATATCAATATTAATACTTTAAAAAATTTACAACTATAAAGCGGTACCGTAAAAGCTGTTAACAGAAATACAATATTAATCCTTATAATACTACTTAATATAAAATAAGCTAGAAATACATTTTTATTCCAGTTTTCAATCATTAACTTTGATTACACATCTCCGATGGCATTAGACTACATTATTCTCTAATACTTACATATTTTTTTTTCTATTGACAGAACAGCGTCTGTGAGGACATCTAGTATATAGTATATATCTAAAGATTCCTGTTGTACGTAGAGTTTAGCTATAAGCCACGCTATTACACTCTACAGATTATATATAATATATATATATATATTTAGTTCACTCGCCTTGTCAATGAATGAATCCCAGGAATCGCTCAACATGATGCGAAGCGTGCGTTGACTCAATCGTATTATTTGTATTCGTGATATGTGTTGCAGAGCAAACGAGCGGTTTTATAGACGCAACTAAAATTCACATGAGACAAAAAGAATAAATAATTTGCAAAAAGATCCGTTTACAACAAATATTATAGTATACTAGCTGACCCAGCAAAAGTATTGCTGATATTAAAATCGCGATACAAAAGTAACTGTTGATCGTAGATGGGTGAAAATTTGAAGTTGTATGTATTTTTTAATGCTTACTCATAATCAAATAAATTTAAAAAAATATATAAAAAATTAAAAAAAAAATTTGGTGTGGACCACCATTAACACTTAGCGAGATGAAAAATAGATGTTGTCCGATTCTCAGACCTACCCAATATGCACTCAAAATTTCATGAGAATCGGTCAAGCCTTTACGAAGAAGTTTAACTACAAACACGGCGACATGAGAATTTTATATATTAGACTAGCTGACCCAGCAAACGTATTGCCGATATTAAAATCGCGATACAAAAGTAACTGTTGATCGTAGATGGGTGAAAATTTGAAGTTGTATGTATTTTTTAATGCTAACTCATAATCAAATAAATTAAAAAAAATGTAAAAAAAATTAAAAAAAAAAATTGGCGTGGACCACCCTTAACACTTAGCGGGATGAAAAATAGATGTTGTCCGATTCTCAGACCTACCCAATATGCACTCAAAATTTCATGAGAATCGGTCAAGCGGTTTCCAAGGAGTTTAACTACAAACACCGCGTCATGAGAATTTTATATATTAGATATAATATATAAGTAAAAGAGTTTCGAATAAAATTTCTCTCTGCGACAAAATTCTCACCATAATAAAATCAAATGATGAGCATACTATTAAAAAAGTAAGAGTTTACCTAAATAAATATGACAAGAATTATACTTTTAGTATGTAAAATATGTAGGAGTTTCTTGTATTCAGTTAATAATAAATGTATTTAAATAAAGTTTTTTGAATGAAGTCAAGAATCAATTGTTTTTTTTATTAATAATTAATTAAGAGTCCGTATTTAATGAATATTATGTTCGTTACTTTTTTCGATAGCTTTGTCAGTTGTACCCTACGTTAATGGATGTTTACATAAATTTAAATTCAAATTCAAATATTTTTATTCAAAAAAGGATTTAAAATCACTTATTTTTAATATAAAATATGGATAACAATGTAATATCGTACAATAAACATTTATAATTAAAGAGCCTGAGGGTGTTCGCTTTATTCCCAGTCCGTGGTGTCATTAAGAAAATCGTTTATGCTATAATGACCTTTCCCACACAAACGTTTTTTAACAATTCTTTTAGTTAATTTAATAATAGTAATTTAGTTTTTAATAATACTATATATATTATTACTTAAAATGTATATAATTAAGGATCTTTATTCAATATATTTGTTTTAGTTTTTATTGTGGAAGAGGACAAATGAGATCTCACCCATAATTCTCTAGCTAGGTGAGCTAGCTTTTAGATAGGTGCTCGCGCTTTTTTTGAACTTGCCCATGTGGGAATTATCGCACAAGGAGGCTCATACCACAACTTGGTTGTACTAAGAAGAAATTTTGTGGAAGGGTGGGGATGATATCTTAATTTGTGGGATGTTATGCGAAGGTGGAATTTTGCGGGTGTTTTGTGGTTAATTCCCAGTTCTTTAGCTACGTCATAACTACTGATATGACGCACTTGCTCCACTTTATCAAAAATGGTTCCATTGTAATAGGGTGAAAATTCCCAAAAAAAAAAGTTAAATGAGAAAAACATTCAGTTTTTTAAATTATAAATATCATTTTGACATTTTAATAATAGTTCCTTTTCTTGAATGTAACCGTTTTAATGTGATCAGAACCAGCCAAATAGTACAGATAAAGAGATTTTCTTAAAAGGGTTTCCCGATCTGTTATTTACCATTAAATCAGTGGTATGAAAGATGTACGAGTTACAATAATTGAAGTTTCAAATCTGTCGTTATAAAACTATTGTAATAAATCGGTTTGACATTGGAGAACATTAAGATAATTTTAGAATGCTAAAGATATTCTGTATCAATACCTCAATTTTATAAGTAGAGTTTTTTTTAAATATTATGATAATAAATATCAACACTAGATTTATTTTGTTAATCAATAAAAACGCGTGATAAACGCAAAAGAAACGTTCGTTTACTGCGAACTGTTCGGAACGATGTCATCAAGATATCTGATTTACACTGAATCTTAGCATTCCTTCGTCTAGCGAATTTCCTATCAATGTTATTTCCATTGAAAGGTACAATGAATGGCGTGTTATTTTATGTATCCGGTACCACTTACACATAGCAAAATGTGTTTCTATGTCATAGTGACAGCACGGAGTTTTTCTGTTTTTGTGAAATGAGGAGGTGGTTTGGTTACTGGTCTGATATTTGGATAAGAGGCGATTTACGTCCGTTTTCAATAACGTATCTCTAGTCACGGATACATTGCTGTCACCGTTTAATGACAAGATCTTATCTATCCATAGTTATGTCCAGTATAGTAATAGTCCATTCATTGCTATGCTAATGCTTAATGTCGATAGGTTATTGAAATGTAGGCTAATAAGTAGGCGTAAAAGGATAGATTGGTCTACCTTATCTAGGTTAAACTAAGGATAGTTAGGTTACTGAAAACGGCAGTTAATGTAGTGGAATTAAATTATATGCTTACTATGGTAAAAAAGCGGATCCGAGCGCAAAATGCGGGACTGAACACGGAACACTGGAAGGTGCTCCACGCGAGGGAGGACAAGGGAGGCCAAGTGGTCACTTTTTCCTTGGACGATCCCTCCGCGGAGACTCTGAAAGAGTCCGAGTGCAGAGCTGCCCTTGGTTTTAGAAAGATCAATTTTAAGATCAAGGGCGTCTCTGAGGGTTCCGCAGCAGCGAGTGGACAGCAACCCACCCAGACCAGCGGGCCTGTGCGACCGGGAACATCCGGGATCTCAAAGACCCCGCTACGGCCGGCTGCCCCCACAACTACGTTCCGGGGCAAAGGGCCGATGTCGAGGAACGTCTCAGGTCCCCTCAGGGGAGGGAAGGATCAGAGTCGGGCTAATTCTGGCCGCGGGCGGAAACACCCATACCAGAAGACAGACCGACCTAAGCCTTCCACCTCCGGTGGGATCCAATGACGCTCCGCAGAAATAGGGCGAGGATACTCCAGGCAAACCTCCACCACGCCAAAGCTACTACTGCAGTAATGGAGAAATGCCTTGCGAGTGGTGAAATCCTCTTTGCCCTACTACAAGAGCCGTGGGTCAATACCGGCAAAATACTGGGACTGAACACCGCTGGTAAGTTAATCTACAATACCAGCGGATCAAAACCCAGAGCTTGTATAGTCTTCAACAAGAACACTAATTTCTTACCTGTTACAGAGGTCTGCACCGACGACCTTGTTGCGGCGTATTTCTGTTTCGAAGGTTGGGAAGGCACCAAAGTGATCGTTTGCTCGGCGTACCTTCCATATGAAGAAAGAGACCCGACAACAGAATTGGCGAGAGTGGTCGAGTATGCACGACGCAACAACGCCGAACTGATTGTCGGGGCCGACGTCAATGCGCACCACACAACTTGGGGAAGCAGCGACGTCAACCACAGAGGTGAGCAACTTCTTAATTTCTTAGACACTAACGGCCTACAGGTACTAAACAGAGGTAATAAGCCAACCTTCGTTACCTCAAACAGGCAGGAAGTTCTAGATATCACTTTCGCTACCGACAACATTGCCAGGCGAATATCAAACTGGCGAGTCAGTGATGAAATTTCGCTATCGGATCACCGTCACATAGCATACGACATCTTGACTTGCCTCGAAAAACAACTATATACGTTTAGGGATCCAAAGAAAACAAACTGGACTGTCTATAAAGAGAAACTCAGGAGTAATTTGGAGAATATCCCTAAGCGCATCAGAACCCTGGATGAGCTAGAGTTGGCAGTGAAAATAACCACGGATGGCATCACTGACGCCTACGAGGCTAGCTGCCCTCTCTCCTTACAAGACTCAAACAGGAAAGTGCCTTGGTGGAATTCAAACTTGAACAAACTAAGGCAGAAATCCAGAAGGCTGTTTAACAGGGCTAAAAAAACCCAAGAATGGGAACCTTACAAAGAAGCCCTAACAGATTACAACAGAGAAGTTAGGAAGGCCAAACGAGCATCTTGGAAGAGGTTCTGCGAGGATATAACAAAAATTCCCCAAGGATCCCGAGTACACAAACTGCTCGCCAAGGACAAACCTAGCCAAATCGGCCTGCTTAAGAGACCAGATGGATCTTTTACAGCCGACGACGTAGAAAACGTAAGAGTACTGATGGCCCACCACTTTCCGGGGGCTACCTATCAACCAACTGTAGCAACGCCTACACAACGGCCTCTTGACGAGGACTGGCGTAGAGCGGCAAAGATAATCAGACCCCGGGATATAAGGTGCGCCATCAAGACTCTGAAACCCTATAAGTCAAGCGGTCTAGACAACATTTTTCCAGCGCTTCTTCAAAAAGGCCTGGATATCCTAGTACCGCTACTAGTCAAGATATACCGGGTAAGCTTTGCCTGGGGCTATCTTCCAGAGCAATGGACTAGGGCTAAAGTACTATTTATACCTAAGGCAGGCAGAAAGGACTACTCCCTGCCAAGCTCCTTCAGACCCATTAGCCTAACCTCCTTTCTCCTGAAGGTTATTGAGAAAGTCTTGGACAGACACATAAGAGAGCATGCTCTAAGCCTAAAGCCCATTCATAGTTCTCAACACGCCTACTGTAGAGGCAGGTCTACAGAAACGGCCCTTCTACAACTTGTGGATAGAGTCGAGAAGGCGTTACAAGACAAACAGATTGCACTTTGTGCGTTCCTAGACATTGAGGGCGCCTTTGACAATACCCCGACAGACACGCTGGTGAAGGGACTAATTAACAAAAATGTAGACTCCACCACTGTCAAATGGGTAAGGTCAATGCTCTCAAATCGCAAAGCTCTAATCTCCCTCCATGGGACATCACTGGAGCTATACACTACGCGAGGCTGCCCACAAGGTGGCGTTCTTTCGCCACTTCTATGGACACTAGCAGTAGACGAACTACTTAGTAAGCTGGCAGAACTCAGAATTGATGCACTAGGGTACGCAGACGACCTAGTTATTATCGTCAGAGGTTTCTGCCAAAGCTTACTAAGCTCTATACTGCAAAAGGCGCTAAACACCATCTCACAGTGGTGTACAGCCAACAAACTGTCAGTCAACGCAGGAAAGACTGTTATTGTGCCATTCACGAGGAAACGGAGACTTAACAAACTGAAGTCTCCCACCTTGAACGGCTCTACTTTGGAATTCTCAGCTGAGGTTAAGTATCTGGGAGTCACATTCGACCAGAAACTCACATGGAATTCTCACATCGACAAAGCCGTGAAAAAGGCTAAAACAACCTTGGGTGTATGTCGACGTCTGGTAGGGAGACATTGGGGAATGCGCCCCAAGATCCTCCTATGGCTATTCAAAGCAATTGTGAGACCAACAATCACATACGCCTCCATTGTGTGGTGGAACAAAGCCAACCAGAAAACAACTGCAGACAGACTAAATAGCCTGCAGAGACTTGCCTGTATGTTGGTAACCGGAGCCATGACGTCTTCTCCTGGTGCGGCCATTGAAGCAATGCTAAACCTACCGCCTCTTCCACTGTTCATACAGCAAGAGGCGAAGGCAAGCATGCTGAGGGCAATCGCCCAGGGGGGTTCATGTAACTGGATGTCGCAAACGCTTAGGACCTTAGAGGACTCAGTTATGCGAGACCACATATTAGGCATGTTACCTGATCAGATGATTCCACAATTAATCTCTGTTAAACACTATATCGTGGAACTACCTTCCAGGGACGACTGGATGAACAACAAAGTCACGTGGAAGGACGGGAGCCTCATGTGGTTCACCGATGGGTCCAAAATGGAAAATGAAGTCGGCTGTGGGGTCTATGGAGAACGCCCCAGGTTTAAATCCAGCACAAACCTGGGAAGCTTTACCTCCATATTTCAAGCAGAGGTGTACGCCATCCTGGAATGCGCGGAAACCAATATCCAAAAAGGCTACTTCAATCATAACATATACATTCACTCTGATAGTCAGGCAGCATTGTTGGCTTTAGACGCTGACTTGACGTCGTCTAAGTTAGTCAATAATTGCGTCGAATGCCTGAATTCATTAGGCATGAAAAACAGAGTGATTCTCAGATGGGTCCCAGGGCACGCCGGAATCATAGGCAATGAAATGGCCGATGAGCTCGCAAGAGCTGGGGCTAAAGCAGTCCGATATGGTCCGGAACCCATTTGTGGACTGCCAAAGAGCGCCATCCGACACACCCTGAGTAACCAATGTAAACAAGAAGCACTTAAACGCTGGAACAACTCTTCAGGTTTAAACCACTCTAAAGCACTGATAAGGGCATTCAACAGCAGCTATGCGAATGAAGCCCTATCATTGAACAGGAAAAATCTATGCATACTCACTAGGATGCTAACCGGGCACTGTCGCCTAAACAAGCACCTCAGTGTGGTCGGCATCAGAAGCGACAAGGCTTGCAGGTTCTGCCTTGAGGATGATGAAACACCTATTCATCTACTCTGCGACTGCGGCCCACTAATGCATAAGCGTAACACAATCTTTGGCAACTACTTCGTACCTCCAGATAGTGTTTGCAACACTCGCGTCAAGGAACTACTGCGGTTCGTAAAGGCGGTAGGGCTTGACGATGAGCTCTAGTATGAGTGGCGAACACAATAGTCCAATTCTGGACGCGGTGTTACTAGGAACCTTCTAGGACCAGGAAATAGCCACCCTCTTCAAATAATAATAATAATGGTAAAAATATTGAAATATATAAAAATGATTTATCGCGTGACTTTAATTGATAAGTTAATATTTACCTAGAAATCATACAGGACATAATATAACCTACTCTAATTGTTTTCTAAATATTCAAAATTAAACACATTCGAATAATTTTCAATATATTGTTGAAAAGAAAGCTTTTTTATTTACGTCTATTAGAAAATTTATAGGTTTGATCTGTAACATCATAGATCATATTCATGTTGCCTCCGTAACCTAGTGACATCATTATCACGACCGTATGTATGGGAATTGATCCATTATATAAATTTAAGCTTCATATTAAGGAAATTTACATGAAGAAAGCGTACTATGAAGTTCAGGAATATATACATGACAACAATGTATGGATAATATGAAAACTGTAAAGGTAGGATAAAACTTGGCGAGTCTCTTGCCGGTTTTACTCAGAACAAGGCCTCCCGGTAGTATCAAACTTGACATTCACAAGCGTACAAATTGTACCTAAATGAATAAAGATATTCATTTCATTTCACTGGTTCACACATGTATCTACTTAACCTCTAATTTTCTATGAAACTAAAACGAAAACCGAAGAGTTATCTAAGTTATTATCAACTTCCGTAAAGGTAATATCCCGTCATCCGACATCGGTTGAATTAATAAAATAGGCACTTGATTAATGTAAGCATTGTTTCAATGAATATCTTCCGTAGATACGCTCTACTTGATATACTTATGACTCACGACCCTCACTCAACACAGAGAAGGCAACAAACATTTATAACGTTCAATATTAATATTTGAAAAATCCAGAAGTATGGTATGGTATGGTATAGGGGCTCCTGTTTCCGCAATTAAACCACTAGCATGGGTCCACTTTGCGTGCAGTATTGGCCAGTTACTCCAACCAGCCCAGCTCCTTTCAGAAGTTCAGAACATTCCTAGGGTGTTCGCAGACTTCCTGGAGCGACCTCGTATTGGTTAAGGTTATTGCCCGTTGGTTGGCTACCCCCGCACATTCCAGGATTACGTGAGTGACCGATTCGTCCTCGGCTAGGCAGCCTCTGCATTTAGGACTATCCGTTACGCTGATTGTGAAAAGGTGTTTATTTAGGGATGTGTGACCCGTTAGGATGCCCACTATTATACGGATGTCATGTCTGTTGAGGCTGATAAATCTACGTGTCAGTTAGGGCGCCAGTGCAGTTATCGCTTCTTTCGACTGTCTACAGCTTGAGACATTCATCCATCGGGTGTTGTGTAGGTTGTTGGTGAAAGAGCGTATCCATGAGCGCATTTGGCTGAAGGGCAGTGGCAGAAGTGGCAATGGACCAACATCCAGAAGTGTTCATGAGCCAATATTTATTTCTAGTCGCTGTACATATACAAGACATGCAAACACAGCGCAACATCCTAGCCAGACTATAGGTTGTGTTACAAAACATTAAATGCGTTCATTATTAATGAGTAATCTAAGTTATATATCTCCATATACGGGTCGATGTTTAAAACTTCGGGTGAAAAAGCCCAGGGTGTTTCAAAAAAAAGTTTATATTAATTAAATATCAGTAAACGATTTTTTATTTAAATAAAATTATCCATCCTTAAATCATGCAGTTCCTACTTTTTGTTTGGAAAATATGGAAGAGTATGGCGTGTCGACTGTAGTATACGTCTTGTTGTGCGTAAATATAAAAGGGTGTCATGATTTTATGGATATCTGGTATATTGAAAATAATCAAAATTGAGTGTGTCAAATTTTGTGTCTGAGCAAACCTTCAGTTAAACTGAAGCTTAAAGACCAAACGTAGTTTAAATCACCTGTTTGTATAGAAGGCACCGCAATAAGCTAATAACCTTATAACCACGGACTAGTAAAAAAAGAAGGACTCCGCGCCGTGATATTAGCAAGTGAAGCACCTTTATCTTAGTGTGTGTGTGGTTACGGGGTATACGAGTTACACAATTATTATTTTTACTGCGTCGCAAACTGATCTGTCACAGAAGATGGCAAATCTCATAATGGCGGCCGATCGGATTGTATTAGTGTAAGTGTGTGCGTGGGGCTATGTATTTACATGTTTACCGGCTTGTTTTTGTGCCTCACTGTTATGTAAGGTGACACGGAGTCCTTATTTTTTTATTAGTCCGTGCTTATAACTAAGACCTTTAATCTGTCATATCCTATAAAGTTATATCAGTTCCATAAATTATTCGGGTATTTCATATTCCGTTTTGATTTTTTAATGGGACTTATCTTCTCTTTTGTATAACTAAAACGATTCTGACAGGATACTCTTTCAAAATAGTTTTTTTTTTATATTTCAACAAGCAACGGAGTCCAGGATAAAATGTTCAAAAATATACATGTTTGAAATTTTCTGAATGATTTTTTGAATCTCATTCGTCATACGTCTGATATATCGAAACTACAGATGTACGACTATCAAACATGTAACAACAAGAATGTAGGCCAACTTATAATAGTAATAATCGACTTATTTTACCTACATCACGTGTATACGATATCGGATGCGCGTATTTACTGCGGGTAATTATAAAACTAAATCGCAGTACATTTCCATTTCTAATTTATTTAACCTCATCATTAATATTACCTAATTTAAAATACAACATGCAAAGCTAATTAGTGTGATTCAAATATAAACTGACGCTTAAAGTGCCTTTTTTGTGAGCAAAATAATAATATGTAAATTAACAGGAATAAGTTTAGATATTTATTATAATTGTTTTATTGCCATACGACTCGATAATGTTTTGAAGCGAAAACCACAATTTAATAGATTAAAACAATAATTAAATATGGCGTGCAATTTAGTGACGAGACAGTTGGTCATTAGGACGCATAGACGCGTATATTTTACAAAGAATCAACTAGGCTTTTGAGATCAAAAGGGTTACTGGAAACCCAAGTCCTGGCAGCCATTTCGGCCAACGGATCAGCTTAGCTTTCCAACATGGAAATGCTGCCTGTATTCTTTGTATACTTCCAGGTTGTGATAGTTTTTAGCACATATAAGTTCAAATTTTTCTAGAGCAATTTTCCAAACCTCCAAGTTTAGTACCCAGTGCGAGCAGGTTAACTTCTGATAAAATCTTTTGAATTTCTCACAAGCATGTTTACGCTTGTGTATTATGTCCTATGGTATATTGCTATGGGGCAACGCTGCTGATATTAATACAATATTTGTGCTGCAGAAGAGGGCTATTCGCGCTATTTATAACCTAGGTCCTAGAGAATCATTGAGAGCAAAATTCAAAAAAATTAACATCTTGACTGTTGCTTCTCAATACATTCTTGATAATGTAATGTATGTTCATAGGCACATAAGTGAATTTGCCAGAAACTGTCATAACCATAATGTTAACACCAGGACACAACACAACACACACACATAACCACACGTTAACACAGACATAAACTGATGATGCCTACTACTCGGCTTAGTCGAGTTAGTAAGTCTTTTGTGGGGCGATGTATATGCTTTTACAACAAGATCCCAGAAAATGTTCAAAACAAAGGTGTTACGTTATTCAAAAGAATTGTTAAAAAACGTTTGTGTGGTAAAGGTTACTATAACATAAATGACTTTCTTAATGATACCACAGATTGGGAATGGAGCGACCGCCCTCAGGCTATTAAATAATAAGTTTAAGATTATGAAAGAAAAAAGCCCGCTGAGTTTGTTGCGCCCATTCTTCTCAGGCCTGAGGCATTCGCTTTGGAATGGGTGGTAGTTTTTTTTTTTGACTTTCAATATGTGATTTTACATCCTATTTTGAATAAAAATATTTGAATTTGAATTTGAAGTGAAGTAAATCATCGTGAAGAAAGCTGAACAGCTTTCCTCACGATTAGAAAATACCGAATGAAAGATGTTGCATATACCTTTATACAATGTTATTAAATATTCTAAATTATAACTAAGCATTGTTTTTTTTAGAATTAAACATTATTATTAAAAGGGCTTTAGATTTCCAGTTACCTACTACATTTGCAGTGGTAAGGATCAGATAAACAAAAATTTTTATTTACAATTATATTACAAATCTAATATACAAACTAAAGGGTAAAGAGTTAAAAGTGAATGTACGTGGGAGTCAAGTGCAGAACCTCTTCATTCCAATCTGGTTCTGAATCATCTTTCTCTCTCTCTCTCTTCTTATTTGCAGATGATGATATTCTTGGCGTCTATTATCTATAATCTATTAAAAACGTAGAAAGTTTTAAGTAACTAAATATCACCAGCGACGGTTCTAAAGATATAGCTAATCGAAGTATTACAAGATGGAAAAAGTGGGCCTATCGGAAGTACCTACTATGTGACTGTAAAATGCCTGTAGATTAAGGTGTTTTGCATTTTTTTTTAATGATAATAAGGGACGAGACGAGCAGGACGTTCAGCTGATGCTAATTGATACGCCCTGCCCATTACAATGCAGTGCCGCTCAGGATTCTTGAAAAACTCAAAAATTCTGAGCGGCACTACGATTGCGCTCGTCACCTTGAGACATTTGTTCAGACTCATTTGCCCAGTAATTTCACTAGCTACGGCGCCCTTCAGACCGAAACACAGTAATGCTTACACATTACTGCTTCACGGTAGAAATAGGCGCCGTTGTGGTACCCATAATCTAGTCGGCATCCTGTGCAAAGGAACCTCCCACTGATGGAACTGGCATTCAGCAACGCTGCGGTACCTAAAATGCCAAAAAGAAAAACTAAAAACTACAAAGATTGGAATGCCGTGATAGCAGGAGTCGCGATATTTAAGGATCTGATTGAAACAAGTCTCCAAAAAATTTTTTTGAAAACATGCAACATAGAAGTTCACTCGAGATACACATATAAAATTATAAGCATTACATCTATGCAGAAAAGCTTTAAATTATTGGCTAACTTGTCTTGCTTATGATGAAGTGGAAGATCTACTGATCAGAATGACATGACAAACACACACATTGTATAGATGGACACAATTAAAGATCCAAATTAGAACCCACATGAACACACTCACTCACACACACACACACAAACACACTCACACACAAACACACACATACACACACACACAATTAATTGTAAATTGTAAGATTTTGTTTTTAATCTTTTCTGTTTATTTTTATTGTTTAGTAAATATAATGTATCCGCTAAGGAAGTTGCGAGATATTCCCAATACAAGTGTCCTAAGACAACTTACTGGGAAGTCTCAATCACTAAAAATGTATATTGTTATATGTTTCAAAGATTATGTTGTTATATGTAATCTTTGAAATAAACGAAATGTATTTATTTATTTAAATAAGCATGCAAATATGATCTTGAATATTGTTCCTCCACTGAATGTGATTTTTAGGAGTTTATATCAAGAGTTTTCAATTTAAAGATAATAATAATAATAACTTTAATAAAACAATGAATTTTGCATCGCTTATAAATAAAATGCTTAACCACCAAGCCCTCAACAAAGATATATCCGAATTAAGTTGTAATGTCTTTGAACTCTTAATTAAGACAGGTATGGTAAACATTTAAATGAATTCAGGTCGTAAAATTAAAAACTACCATCATTTAGAGCGCGTCTGGTTTGATTACAAACCTTTATCTTAACTTATAGCATGTAATTCTGTAAGTAATTAAATTTGAGCTGAAGGTAATAAAAATGATATCGTTTAACTTATATGGGCGTTACTTTTGGCTTGATTCTTATGAAAAAATATGGGTTGCTCTCCAGGAGTTCGGGCAGAAGTGAAAACTAGAACATTAACGTTGTGCATTTTTGAATATTTTGGAATGGTTAGGCAAATATGACGAAACAGTATAACATACTAGCATATAAGTGCTTAAATACAATATTTATTTATATATCGTACACACAAAGAACAATTTATATAACATAAAAAATAACATATCAGAATTATTACAATTATTTAACATTAAAAAGGTTATCTCTCATAAAAATCCTAAATAAACTGTAAAAATATTTCACGGCTGAGATTTCTATCCATCGACCTCGCGGTGTTTCGGCATTGCTATCACAATGATTCAATCGAATTATCATTAAGTTGAAATAGCCGAAATATAATAATTTAGAAATATAAATCTTTCATCCATAATTTCAACGGCTGTCTTACGAATTTTCGATCAGGACACGTGTCCTAACGCTAGCCTAACATTTTATACCCATCCCAAGAAAAGTGCTCAACGCCGCTAATGAAGTATTCACTTCAATAATACAGTTTCTAATTAACTTGCAATAATTGTGATGATTTTACTTTTAAAATGGCAAACACAAGATTGAAACAATAAACCTTTGCGCAAACTAGATAATTAACAAATTTAGGTTTTTTTCTTTTCTATAATTAGAGATGGTGGTATGAAAACAAACAGTTACGAGATCCGGATAAATAACAGTATTAATAATTAAAATAAAATTCAAATAAATTTAAGGCTTCTAAATCAATATTTATGCTAAGTAGCGCTCTATAACAGTTATAACACTACATTAATAGTTGACTGAACTTGAATCGGTTTGTTCATATATAAACCTGATTTAATTTTGGCTGTGATTTTCGCCCGCGCTGCTCGGCGGGTTAAACGTAAACAATGTTTTTGTTATTATTTTTATTTTTCTTGAGTGTTAATGCCTTATCTAATTACCATGAATCTTATACGGGAAAGAGGATATCGGAAGAGGAGTACAAAGAACACGTGAAACAGAACACCTCTTTGTAAGATTTATTTTTTGTATTAGTTTCTATCAGTTTTTTTTTAAATGAAAATAAGGGACGAGACGAGCAGGACGTTCAGCTGATGGTAATTAATATGATTATGCAGTGCAGTGCCGCTCAGGATTCCTAACAAAAAAACAAAAATTCTGAGCGTCACTACAATTATTGCGCTCGTCACCTTAAGACATAATATGTCTCATTTGCCCAATAATTTCACTAGCTACGGCGCCCTTCAGACCGAAACATAGTAATGTTTACACATTAGTGCTTCAAGGCAGAATGTGGATGATGCAGCTACTGTACTCAATAACTTTTGTATTAATTTACATTTACATTTTTGACTTACTCGTGTAAGACATTGACTATTTGACGTTTGAGTGTGTCTGTTGCATCATTTTACATTTTACATATTATATTGTAATTTGAAATGATTTGTAAATCGATGTACTTAAATGTAAATCTTGATATAAAAGAGTGGCAATGAGTTTCTTGCTACTTCTACTCATTCGCTCAACCCTTTACGAAGTAGCGGTAGATTCAATAAGATAAATATATTTATTTTTGACATTCATAAGTGTCATTTCCGTGACCTACGTGAATAAACTGATTTTGATTTGATTTGATTTGAAATAGGCGCCGTTGTGGTATCCATAATCTAGCCGGCATCCTGTGCAAAGGAGCCTCCCATTCAGGATATATATTATTAGTCGTTCTTATATTACACAATATGTATTTAAAAATTTATCGTCATAGGATCTTAATAGCTTTTACAAAACCTAACTGTATGAAGCTGTGAAAGTTTTATTTTCAAATCTTTAACATAAATATTATTTCTAAGCTTTCTGTGTTCGTCTGCTTCTTGTAAAAGTATATTACTTCACTGAGATAATTTTCATAGACCTTCTATTAAAAATTAGACTGTTTTATTATGACGTAGGTAATCATATTTCTAATATAAAATTTAACCATTAATAGATTTTGTTTTTTCTTCTTTAATAAATTTAAAAATGCACTTATAAGTATTCTTAAAAATTTTGCAATTTTATCAGGTTCTAATAGAAATATCTAAAGGAATCAATTATTATTATTAATAGTAATTAAATTAGTAAACAAAATTTATGAATGATGCGGGGTTCGAATCCGCGCCTCTCGGGTTACGTCCTAGCGCTCTTCCACCGAGCTAACCGTTCAACGGCTTATATAATTTGATTAAAAATTTAATTTGTATTATTAATCCCAGAACCTCACTTCTGGCTGGATATCATTTTAAAATAACAAAATTATTTAATTATTATTAAAGTTATATTATAAGTTTACGATACCAGTATATTTTACTTAAACGCTTCAAACATAATTTTCTGTTGGCTAGGAATTAGATCGGCTCCTAGCCATAATATCCACCAAAAGGCTTATGTTAATTTTATAGTTTAAAATATAAATTAAGACAAATAAAAATAAAGCTAAATTTTATGAACGATGAAACTTCGACTTCTCGCGTTCCGTGAGAGTGCTCTTCCAACTGAGCTAACCGTTCGAGTGACGTATCGTTATAAAATCTTGTATGATTTGTTCTACTCTCAGGTTGTAGCTTCATCTACAGGATCTACTTTACAGTTGATAACCTGCTCAACCCCAATATTTGCATATTAGAAGGCTTGAGATGTCTCTCTTGTAAATCTACATAATTTGTTATGTTTTTAAAGTGATAACCCTCACTTCTAGGATTAATACACAAATATAATTTGAAAAACAAAATTTTATGAACGATCCGGAACTCGAACCCACGACTTCTCGCGTTCCGTGCGAATGCTCTTGCAACTGAGATAACCGTTCGTGTGACGTATCGTCATAAAATCTTGTATGCTTTGTTCTACTCTCAGGTTTCGGATACATCTACAGGATCTACTTTACAGTTGATAACCTGCTCAAAACCGACGAGGAGTCGTGGGTTCGTGTCTCGCATCTTCCAAAAATTTTGTTTTCAAATTTTATTTGTGTATTAATCTTAGAAGTGGGGGTTATCACTTTAAAAACAAAACAAATTGTTTATAAATTAAGAATTAAATTAAATCGCGTATCCATATTGTCCGATGTTGCAGCTGGTGTACAAATGAGATTCTTCCCTGTCATCCGTTGGAAGGCAGGCGAGTTGATGGCTCATGTAACAATCTGAAATACTACACGCTGGGCGCTGTCCATACGCCGCAGTACAGGATATTACCTCCAGAATACTCCAGAGATGATAGAGGTACTGACGTAAATTTAAGATCGCATGGTAGATATAAGTGTAGATACAACGACAGAATAGTTAAAATGGAATCGGCCATTTAAGCTCAATCTTTGTTCGTTCCAAATAAGAGATAAAATAAACCTTACTAAGAGGCTGTCAAGGTCCTGTGATTCCTCTGGTGTTGCAAGAGAGTATGAGCGGCGGTGATTACTTATTGTTGTGCATGAACCACTAAGCCGCATATTAGGTCCTGGTACAGTTTTTTAAATGAAAATACGGGACGAGACGAGCAGAACGTTCAGCTGATGGTAATTGATATGCCCTGCCCATTGCAATGCAGTGTCGCTCAGGATTCTTGAAAACCCCAGCATTTTGGAGCGTAAGTCTCATTTGCCCAGTAATTTCACTAGCTACGGCGCCCTAAGACCGACACACAGTAATATTTACCCATATCAATCAGCACACTAAAACAATTGACTGACGAAACGCGAATGTTAGACGTAGCTGTCATGCACATTTAAGTATGCATTAGCCTGGCCTGTTGTCATGCGTTGCCTAACAGCAAGAGGCTCTATCTCAACGTAAAATTTATCTAAGATGCCAGTATATTTTTTGTTACAATATGATCTAGTTGATATTATATAGTCGCCTTTTTCAGCTATGGTCTAGGTGAAAACTAAAAATTTGTTAATTATATTCTTTTAAGGATTTGAACCAAAGTTGACCAAACGGGGGAATGATATGCCACTTCCACGTGCTGTAAGGACTAACGTTCTTCTAGAAGGCCATTTGTCTGATAGAAGGTTTACCCAATTGCTAACCCATTTCCTCGTGCACGTCCCCGGGGACTTTCTCTCCTTGCATGACACTGGTGAGTATTTTTATTTTGTCTGTTCCTCAGATAACGTCTGTTGGGTCAACTAGTATATTATATTTTAAGCATTTAAGCATACATAGAGTCATACAAGTAGTTATAGAGCTCTGTATCATATTTTATAAGGAAAATGGGAAACATCAAACCTAACAATATAAGATTATCTGACTCATTATCGATTCAACATTGTATAGTAGTTAATTAACTGAATTTAATGTTTTGTTACCTCAAATTGTATATTCATTTTAATATAAATTGTAAGGAATACATTTTATAGTTATATATTTTACGGTTAAATTAATTTTATTCAAATAATATAGTGAGGATTTAAAAAACATAAAAACTTTGAGAATAATACCTATATCACTTTATCATTTGTAAATATTTGGATAGTTGATAAACTTAACTAAACGGTACTAATCTTCCTTATTTTATTTCTAATATATAAAATTCTCGTATCATGTGTGTAAACTTTGAACTCCTCCGAAACGGCTTGACCGATTCTCATGAAATTTTGAGTGCATATTGGGTAGGTCTGAGAATCGGACAACATCTATTTTACATCCCCCTAAATGGGAAGGGTGGTCCACACGAGCTTTTTTATTTTTTTTTTTATTTTTTTTTTTAATTTGTTTGATTATGAGTCAGCATTAAATAATACATATAACTTCAAATTTTCACCCATTTAAGATCAACAGTAATTACTTTTGTATCGCGATTTTGATATCGGCAATACAACGTTTGCTGGGTCAGCTAGTAATTATATAATAATTTTAAAAGGAACAAAACATCATATTAAGATATAATCTATCTTGGAATAATGATATTACTTTTTATCCTAACACTTTGCTTATTATTCAGTCGCATTTGCCCCAAATGCTCGTGACTATGTTACAGCATAGTAGACGAAACGTCGTATTGAACAATAAAATTTTCCCAAACGAAGTTGTGATTACCGATCAGAAATATTTGTCATAGTCACTTTATAGATACAAACTCCGGCCGCCACCTATCTAGTATCTACCCAAAGCTGGTATCGTATTATCACAAACAACAATAATTACAAACTAAACATTATCAAAAGTTTAATTTAGTTATTTTCAGAGTTTCCCATGGTATATTGTTATGTACCAGTTTAGCCGATATAAAACCATATCTTTGTGTTGCAGAAGAGGGTTATTCGCTATATTTATAAGCTAGGTCCTAAAGATTAAGAGAAAAATTTAAACAAATAAAAATTAATTAAACTGTTGCCACTCAATATTATTTTCTAGATAATATTATGTATGTTCATAGGCACATAAGGGAATATGCTAGAAACTGTGATAATCGTAATGTAAACACCAGGAAAAAACATAAACTTGTTATGTTTATACTTGTAAAAGTCGAGTTAGCAAGACTTTTGTTAGATGTTAATATATTAGTAAGTTAGTACGTTTAAAACATGATCCACGGAAATGTACAGTGTTAGGAATTAAAAAGAATTGTTCAAAAACGTTTGTGAAATGTCATAAATGGCTTACTTTTGAAGGTTACTATAACAAGAATGACACTAATTTATTTAAACTTTATTTAAAAAAAGCTCGTTGAATTTCTTCTCAGGTCTAACATACTTTTTCAAATAGGTTTTTCAAATAAGGGGGCGTCCATAAATTACGTGAGATGTTTTTTTGAATTTTCTGTCCCTCTCTCCCCCCCTGGTGAGATGTCGTGAGATTTTATTCGACTCCCTCCCCTATCCTCCATGTGATGTGGGTTTCTTACATAAACGTGTTGGATTTGTGTATTGTAAAGATGTAGAACGACGAAGTATGAACCAAATTATTTTCTTTCGAACGAATTAGTGAATGATCTTTATCGTATTACGATTACGCTTAAGATTAAATCTTAAGCATGTACAATCTGGCTTAAATGGACCAAAATAGTATATTTTTTTTTTCAATCAGAAAAAACATTGCGTTTTATTTGCCGAGACCCCCCCTCTCTCCAATATAAGATTAGATGAGATTTGACTCGACCCCCTCCACCCCTTAAACATCTCACGTAATTTATGGACGCGCCCTAAGTGATTTGAAATTAATCGGTGTTAATTTGACAGTGAATTATGTTCAGTGGAAGCCTTATTGCTGCACTGAGAAAGGAAAACAGGACAACATGTGCATTCCTATCAAAGTCCCTGATGAAGATCCTGTTCATCGCTTCTCTGGTATACGCTGCTTTAATCTGACCAGACCGGAATCATTCCAGTCTGCTCGATGCAAACCTAACAATACTTTACCTGAAAGAGTAAGTATTATAAGAGGCCTAAGTAGATTTAACTTCCTTATTGTTTTTGGAGTTGAAATTTGACGCTATACTGCGCAATTTTAAAATGTATTTTTAGTATTTTCTATGCAAAAAAAACCACTAAAATCATATAATTTTAGGTTTCGCAATGCATGTGGTTCGAGTAAGAGAGACAAACTTATGCAACGTCTTTAGAGCGACATGTCTTTCTCACACCGAGGACCACAGACAAATTTATTTCGTTCATTCTTCATAAGCTATCCAAACGCCATACAGAAAAGGCACTTCATGGTACGAATTTTAACCTCTCAAATATGCCCTACGATCAGGTAGGTCATCAACTTTTAGCAGATCAGTTTGGGTACCGAAACTGAATCGCTAAAATTCATACCATGAAGTGCCATGAAGAATGAACGAAATAAGATTGTCTGGGGTCCGCGGTGTGAGAAAGAGATGACGCTCTACAGTCGTTGCATAAGTTTGTCTCTCTTACTCGAACCATATGCGTTGCGTTTCGAAACCTGAAATGATATGATTTTAGCGGTTTTTTTGCGCAGAAAATACTAAAAAAACGTTTTAAAATTGCGCTTTATAGCGTAAAATTAAAAACCACTAAACCCTTTTTTGTACTTATTAAATAATAGTAATATAAATAAATAAACTTCTTTGAATTACAAATTAAATGTTTGCTTAGGTGTTTTCGTAAAAATGACGAGTTATGAACGCACCTCCATTGATTTTTTATTTGACAGGAGCACAGAGTACATTTTTTTTAGTTCGTTGTTGCGAACAGGCTGTAGCCCGGGCCCTTACTGCCTCGTCTTTAGTGTTTTCATTTATGGTATTTATTTTCAGTATTTTGTTTTACAAAAAAGTCAAATAAAGTATTTTCATCTCATCTTTCATCAATAAAATTTTCCATTTTGTTGTTTGCTTTCACTATTTTTTAAAAGTTATTAACAACACAATTCACTTTCCTCTAAGGAAGTAAAAACTTTTTTCTAATCAGTTACTTTGACACATAAGCTATCCAGTTCAGGTTGAAATATTACCTCATGGTACGAATGAATGAACGAACTAAATCAGTTTGCGATTCAATTGACATCATTGCGATTTAATCAGTTGATTTGACGTCAAGCTAAATTGGATAGCTCTAATCACGTCGTAGTACGAAATAGCAAAGCAGTACATTTTAGGTTCTCAATTGAATCGCAATAAGAGTTCATGGTAGGCCCGCTAGTATCATACGTACTTTACCTGTCATTTATATAAAGGGTATTTATCTATTACTATATATCTATACTAATATTATAAAGCTGCAGTGTTTGTTTGTTTGTTTGTTTGAACGCGCTAGTCTCTGGTACTACTGGTCCGATTTGAAAGATTCTTTCAGTGTTGGGTAGTCCATTTATCGAGGAAGGCTATAGGCTATGTTTTTTTTTCAAAATTAGGGATCCGTAATAAAATTTCTATTTTGTAACACAAGGTGTAAAATCGAAAACCTATTTTTGCGTGCGCTGCAAAAACTATTGACAATAGAACAAAATGATGTTCAGGCTATAATATAGGCTATATTTTATTACTTATAAAACTATCGCGTGAATTATACTTTATATGGCAAAACAACGTTTGCCGGGTCAGCTAGTACAAAATAAATGAATCATATAATATTAATTTTATTTTCAAATTTTATTCAAATAATATAATAAAAATTATCGCGTTGGATAGTTTAGCTGAACTGTTGGACAAAATAACTGTCAGCGCTTGAGAATTACATATTTCAAGTACATAACTCGCCAAGCATTTTTTAAATGTAAATAAATGTAGCGAATAAGTAAATTAAGTTATTAAGTATCTATATATAGCTATTATACTTTTAAATTCATTATTACTTAATCATTTAACTCGAATTACCTTGCATGCTTCCTGTAATTTATTAAAACTAGTTTATAAAGAATATACATACTTGCAAGAATAAGTTCGAAATAGAACTGTTTTTTAATTTATACGAGCCCAATGATATATTTTTTTCACTTTTTAACTTATTCATGTAAATAATTATAATATTGACACACTCTTACACAAATTATCTTGTCCCAAACTAGGCATAGCCTGTACTATGGGTACAAGACAACGATATATTTAATACAATATACTTACATAAACATACATATAAACATCCACGACTCGGAAACAAACATCCATATTCATCATATAAATGATTGCACCTTCCGGGATTCGAACCCGGGACGTCTAGCTTAGTAGTCAGGGTCACTAACCATTCGGCTGTATCGGTCGTCAAATCAAATGATATTTGAACATTTCTGATGCATCATTTTACATACATTGATAGTTAAAATAATTTTAAAAACGATAAGGCTGTAAATGATGATTTAAATGTCTGACATTGAGTTTTCTTGCCACTTCTTCTGTTTAAAGCTCAACAATACTTAAGTGGTCGTGAATATATCTTTTGCAATTCATACGTAAATATTAGTTATTTAATATGAGCAAACAGTGTTTTTTCAATTTTATTTTTACTGAGGTGTGCGCTGCAGAGATTTAGGTTTTTTATATAATATGTGAAAGTTTTGGTACCATGCCCTGGTACTGTTATAATTTATTTATCAATCACTTCTTATTTCTTAATAGACTTTAACTATACCAGTGGGAGGCTCCTTTACACAGGATGCAGGCTAGATTATGGGTGCCACAACGGTACCTATTTCTGCCGTGAAGCAGTAACGTGTATTATTGTGTTTCGGTCTGAAGGGCGCCGTAGCTAGTTAAAGTACTGGGCAAATGAGACTCAACATATATTATTTATATCACAAGGTGACGAGCGCCGCGAGCAATTGTAGTGCTGCTCAGAATTTTTGGGCTTCTCAAGAATCCTGAGCGGCACTGCATTATAATGGGCAAGGTACCATCAGCTGAACCTCATGCTCGTCTCATGAAAAAAAAACTTTTAACTCTTTTAGATTGTAACATCCACACCAGCCTTAGATTTGTCCAATATCTACGGAAACAACATGAAGCTATTGAATGAGAAGGGAAGACTCTTCAAAGGTGGTTTGCTGAAGTTTGAAATGGTTAACGGTGCTGTCTGGCCACCGAGCATCAAAGGGCCAGCTAACTTGTGTTATGGTAACCATCCTCCGATGGAGACACGATGCCATGATACCCGTAAGTAGTTGGTGCTGAAGAAGGCACCGAGTTCATTAAATTAGGAGTGCAAAAAAAGAATGCTGGGAGAGTTTCTTGCGCCGCTTCTTCTCTCACAGAGCGCCATTTGTTTCCGAAGCGGTAGTAGTGTCTAGTATATTAGAAATGACATCAAAAATAATTCTAAAGGAAACAATTATGAGGAAATAAATGCCTTTTATGCCTTTTATTAATTGGCCGTAATTCCAGAAAAACGTTCCAAACCAAAATCATGTCGAAATTGAGTTAAGAACACAAAACTGGTCACGTGATTCATATTAACGGACTGATAAAAATGGCAGCCCTACTGTCCCCCTTTAAATAACATCATGACTTAGCAGCCCAACCCACATGTATGGAATACACAAATATTTATTAAACATTAAACACGAATTCCTTAAAATGTGATGTTTGTGGCTTGGAATGTTTTTAAGGAACTACGTCCAATTATAAATAGTAATAAACTAAAACATATTATAAGGCCATAGAAGTAACTTAATTAATTACGCTATTGATATGTGTGTTTCTGTATGTGTGCGTTTGGTATTTATGTGTTCTTATATACACTTAAGTACAAAAATACTTTACATTTAATTAATAGACATATAATTTAATATTTCAGCCGAAAGCGGAGCGAATAGTGTACTTGGTTCAAATTTGTTTTCAATATGGACTTGGCGATACCACAACGTTATCGCCAATGCTCTGGCAGCGATCAATCCTTGCTGGAATGATGAGAGACTGTTCTATACGAGCAGGGAGATCAATATAGCTGTGACCTACCAAATATTTCTTTATGAAGCTCTTGCGCTATTAATGGGTATGATTATCAATATTATCTTTGTTTTAACACGTATTTTGGATTATATTTCTACATAGATCTGGTCAGCGTGGCAGGCGGAGAATGATATGATGGGTCATTTGATAGGAATAAAAATGTTTCTTTCTTTTTTAATGAAAATAAGGGAAGCGACAAGCAGGACGTTCAGCTGATGGTAATTGATACGCCCTGACTATTACAATGCAATGCCGCTCAAGATTATTGAAAAACCCAAAAATTCTGGGCGACACTACAAATGCGCTCGTCACAGTGAGACATAAGATGATAAGTCTCATTAGCTACGACGCCCTTCACACCGGAACACAGTAATGCTTACACATTACTGCTTCACGGTTGCACACACCGTTGTGGCCGGCATCCGGTGGAAAAGGAGCCTCCCAAAAAGAACTGTACCACTCTTATCAATATGAACTCCACATTTCTCAGAGGCGTCAGATTGATACGATGGGCATGAACCAGAGACCTTTTGTACTTCTTACATCCAGACTTGCAAGTAGAGGAAAATTTTTGTTGGATTGTCTGTATCTCTCACAAAGCATTACTCTATGATTAATTAAGGTACTATTCCAATAATTTCACTAAACATTTCCCTTAAATGTATATAATTCTAATTTCTATTTCTGCAGGTCAACATAATCTAATCAATGCGGGTGTACTGTCTCCTGGCTTAGGATTTAGAGATATTTACGACGATAATCTCGCTCCTCAAGTATCAATGGAGTTTCCTTTTGTTTTGAGGTGGTTCCATACTTTACAGGAGGGTATTTTAAGGTAAATTTATCATTGATTTAGTTGAATGTTCTTAACTCTGCAATACATAAGTTTTATTATTGGTGCGAAATTCTTGGAATGTTTTCGATGGTAATTGATCAAAGTAATCATAGGAGCGTCGCCAGCCTTTAAAATATATGAATCGACACAAGAGGAGGTTCTTTCTAAAGTATATTTAGGTACGTCCAGGAAGGTTTTTTAAAATCGCACTATGGAGTATTTGGCAAGGATGATATTTTAGAGTTGTATTGAAGATATTTTAGTTTTTAATGTAAGTTGCAATCTTCAGAAGTCAGCAGCAGAAATCATTCCAAAAAACTCTTCGGAACACTCCCCGTGATTAATGGTAGAATAAAATGATAAAGTGATGTACTGAACCCATTGAGAATTCGAGCAGCGTTACTGCAGGTAGTGAAATAGTTTACAAGAGTAGTGCTAAGAGCATAAGTGTCTGTTGCATCAGCATTATGTAGTTTGTTAACCGACTTCAAAAAGTAGGAGGTTCTCAATTCGATCGGTATTTTTTTTATGTTTGTACACTGATAACGCTGTGATATATGATCCGATTTACACGATTCTTCTTTAGTTTGATGCGGAATGTTTGTAAATGACAGGTCCCATAATAATTTGTTATAATTTGGCCCATTTTTTTTCATTTCTTATGAATATTTTTGTTTTCTTGGATGATATAATTATTGTTGGTGTACGGCTTTTT
The DNA here is from genome assembly GCF_905404315.1 of Leptidea sinapis. Lineage (NCBI taxonomy): Eukaryota > Metazoa > Arthropoda > Insecta > Lepidoptera > Pieridae > Leptidea > Leptidea sinapis. The sequence goes on along the minus strand of NC_066292.1, from coordinate 6,219,823 downwards.
TTAGGAATTTCTTAGGTTGAATTCATTTAGGTTGATATATTATTACTAGCCGTTCCCGCCCGCTTGGAAGGAACGTTGGAATTAAAAAAATAAGTAGCCATAAACCATCTTGGATAAATTTCGCATCGAATGGTGCTAGTTTTATGTCGATACAATCAGTGGTTTAGGCTTGAAAGAGCCTACAACTATATATATATGTAAATATAGTGATAACCCGTGTCCCGATAAGTGGGTTTTAGGCTACCTGTCATTCAAAGATAACCAACGTTCGTCACAATCGAATCTTAGACTTAAACCCTATCAATAGGTAGTATTTTATTTATATTTAAGGTATGTTTGTATAAGTTATTTTTTTAGTTTTCAATTGTTGAATTTGTTTTTTTTAAACGTAGTTTTTTATAATGTTAAGTATTTCGTGAACTGGTTTCAGACATTTCTACATGAATGTTAACAGTGGGGAACTCATTTTAATTCAGTATATTTCTAGTTTATTTAAGTCAAATTTCAATAATTTTCCAGGCTTTACGATGAGAAGGGATATCACTTAAGAGACGACAGAATAACTAACATGACATTACGAACTGGCTATCTTGTGGATAACCTCCCCTACGTCACTCAAGGCGCTTTTAGACAGCCTTCTGCCAAATTGGATTACGCAATTGATTCTGACGTGAGTAATATCTTACTGCAAATTATTTAAGATCCACTTACGGTGGTTTTCAATAACGTATCTCTAGTTACGGATACACTGCTGTCACCGTTTAATGATAAAATCGTTTTTATCCATAGTTATGTCCAATATAGTTATAATCACATCCTTTATGTCAATGTAAGTAAGCGTAAAAGGATAGATTTGTCTACCTCTAGTTAGTCAAACTAAGGGTGAACAGGTTATTAAAAACGGCCGTTAGACTAGAATGGTATGAATAAGCCACATGGTGTTTTATTAAATACTTACTAAAATGTCATAAAACATTATCTGGGTTCGTTGGAGGTTGTTGGTGAATTGTTATTTGTTAACCATATTTAAGGCGGCAGGTAAAGAAGTGTAAGTTGCTGCATGATCTGGTGATTAATGCATAATTCTTCCCTTTATGATGGAGACGATGGGTTCTCGGGGTCCGGTATCACAAACCCTCATTAAAGAGTTGTCCAAACGGCCAATGATTTGGCACTCAATAAATTTGGATATTCATAGAGGCCTTATGGCACTATATCAGTGGAATACTTTTACAGTGGAATTTTAGTGATTTTTACCATTTATTATTAATATTGAAGTTATTAGTTTGTTTTAATTTAAGTTAGTTTATCTTTAAATTTTTAGATTTAAGTTTGAATTTTTTGGGTTCAGTATCAGAAAAAGAAAAACGGAACCCATATAGATTCTATATTAATACTTTATTGTTCGAACATCCGTACGTCTGTCTTTCTGTTATGACCCTTTATCCTGTTTCGAGTTCAAGTATCGAGTTGAAATTAGGTCTTTGTGCAAGGAACGGCGGTCCAACTTTAAATAATTTTTATGCAGTTTGAGAATTGATTAGATTATTAAGAAGAATGAACCAAAAAAAAAACGTTTTCCCTTTTTAATAAGTATAGGTACGTAACTAATTGTATGTACGGAACCCTCGGTGAGCGAGTCTGACTTTCACTTGGCCAGTTTATTTTTGTTATCAATTGAAAATTCATCACAAATGCCTTTATTTCAAAAGCTGGTTGGTAACTTATCGTGGACTGGTGTAGAATAACTTATACCAAGCTTGTCCGTTGAACCGTGCAGTATTTTACTTCATTCTCTTTTTGTCTGTCTGTATAAATGTTAGATTTGATGCGTAGAAGTAACATTTTTATTATTATTATAGCTAACCCGATGTTTTAAGACCTATCCAGATCTAACTTTCAGGGGGACTGCAATGTAACTTTAACGAAAAATTTAATATTAAAACAAAGTTACAATTACACACGTCTTAATCCTTTAAAAACGGTTTTATTTAAATGTGTAACAATCGGGTTAAACAAACAATCTTCCAAATCTGTATATAAATTGTATTAAAACATTACAGATGGCTCAAACAGTGCTTACCCACCACCAAAGAGCCTCAGATGTATTCACAAGCGATCTCACCAAGAACCGTTACTTCTTCTTCCCGTCATACGTGAAGTATCGGGAGTTTTGCTTCCACAACAAATACAGAAGGTTTGAAGATCTTGTAGACGCTATCGATCCTGAGGTGAGGTTTTATATTGTTAAAAATTAATCTATGTTAATGATAAGATCTAAATATTTCTTATACAAATTTTGAATCAGTTAAAATCATAAACTTACCGCATATTTAATAGATAGATATGTCTAATATTCTTTGACTACCAAGACGTTATCTTTATTTTTTTGTTCGTTTGTTTAAAAAGATTTCAGTAAGATTACTTTTAGGTTGTATTAGAAGAAAATGGAGCCACAAAATCGTCTCCAAAAGCTATTGTTATTAATGCATCCATTTATTGTCTTGATACAATACATATTGAAGAGTGTTACAATACAAAGTAGAATACAAAAATGAACTACTATCAAAATAGCATTTTTTTTTAATTTTCTCCACAAATAAGCAAAAATCAAAAGGTTAAAAATTGATAAAAAGCTTTTCTTTATTTCTTATTGCTTGTTTTTTATTTTTAAACGGATCAGGGAGACAAATTACATTTTGGTCGATTTATGATAAGTGATCACTTCCACCCACGCTGTGTTGTAACACCAGAGGAATCACAGGAGCATTGCTAGAATGTCCAGGAAGTCTATTTCAATATATTTTTTTTATATAAGAGGAGGCAAACGGGCAACAGGCGCGCGAGGCAAGACATTTCTTGAAAAACGCGCTTTTGTGGAACACCAGACGTCAACGTTATGCGGGTTGTATTAATTATAGTAATATTATTTGTTACAGAGAATAGAATTATTGAGAGAAAAATACACAGATGTAGAGGACATTGATCTCATTGTCGGACTTTGGTTGGAGAGGCCGATATCTGGCGGCTACGTACCCCCGACATTGTACTGTATATCTGTGGTGCAGCTGGTGAGAACTATTGCTTCTGACAGGCATTGGTACGAACGACCAAACAGACCTAATGCTTTCAGTTTTGGTAAGTAGTATTTTATAGTATTTAGGTAATATAATATGTATGCATAACAGACAAGACTGTCTTCAAAGTATGCTTCGTTAACGATTTATTATTTTACTAAAGTAAAGTCTGGTCGCCCGCAACCCGTCCCACCGCCGGCAACCGGACCGCACCATAGTATCGCGGACTCGGTTAAACGTCATCGTCATAACTATTCAATTATTTATAACTATAAATTGAATTTTTTCCTTAAAAATCTCACTTCTGGGATAAATTAAATTAAATTAAGAATCAATTTGAATGTAAACAAAATTACAAACAAAAAATTGTTAGAATTGAAAGAGCCACTTCTCAAGTCAATATCCTAATATTATGCAATATTGGGGTTGAGCAAGTTATCAATACGGACTAGTAAAGACTCCGCGCCGTGATATTAGCAAGTGAAGCACCTTTATGCTAGTGTGTGTGCGTTTACGGGGTATACCAGATACACAATATTTTCTCCCTTAAATAAATATATATCCACAAATACTTTTATAGTATTGTTTTTACACTTTTTCCCAACGCATGGCGGCATTTTTAAAATATTTTATTGCTTCGCAAACTGATCTGTCGCACACGATGGCAAATCTCATAATGGCGGCCGATCGGCTTGTATTAGTGTAAGTGTATACGTGGGTCTATGTATTTACACGTTTACTGGCATGTTTTGGTGCCTCACTGTTATGTAAGGTGACACGGAGTCCTTCTTATTTTACTCGTCCGTGGTTATCAAACGTAAAGTAGTTCCTGAACAAGACACAACAAGATTTATAAACCATACGACACTCTAACGATTGGCTCAGTGGAAGAGCGCTTGGACGAAACCCGAGAGGTCAAGGTTCGAGTCTCGCATCGTTCATAAATTTTGTTAACAAATTTAATGTTTCATTATATTAAAAAAAATATCTTCACGCCAGTTCAATAGATCCTACCCGAAGCTTCAAAATCCTACAATGTTTTGATCCGGGTTTCAAAAAAGTCTCTTAAAGATTTCATGCAAAGTTAAAGGTTTGTTTTAATATGAAGAGATAATTTGGCATTGGTGAATTCTAACCTCATGCAAAGAAGACATCAAAATTTCTCTATGTTTTGTTTATTACATTGCACTTATAATATTTTTACAGGTTGTTTCTGGATCTAATAAGAATTTTTTTTTGGTTTTATACTTTCATTCGAATAAAACAAATATAATATGTACCACCAGTGTATTACCATGGAACTCTCTTTTGTACTTTACTTTACTTACTTACTTTCTGCCGTGAAGCAGTTATGTGTAAGCATTATTGTATTTCAGTCTACAAGGCGCCGTAGCTTGTGAAATTACTGGGCAAATGAGACTTAATATCTTATGTCTCGAGATGACGAGCGCTATTGTATTGCCGCTCAGACATCTTGTGTTTGGTATCAAATACCATGTGAAAGTAATGCTGGTCTCATCCCTTACTTAAATATACCAAGTATATAAAAACATGTACATGCTCAGAGTTTGTTTCATTTTCAGAACAACTGCTAGAAATCAGGAAATCCACAATAGCAAGTTTCATGTGCACGGTGGGTGATTCAGTAACTGAAATCCAACCCCAAGCGTTCCTGAGGGCTGGCCCGGGGTATGTTCAATTTTTGTTCTTATATTTTTGTTTTGTTGTACAAATGAGCTTGTGATAAGTAATGAGCTTTTACTATGTATATTAGAGTTATATCTTGTAGACGACAGATACTTTATGTACCTGTTAGAAGCATACGACATTTTGGCAGTTTTTATAATGAAATATCGTCAAAATATTTAAGATTCAGGATTCACGTAGTTAGTCGATCTTTTTAACGTTGTATTTCCCAAAAGGATTAGTTGTGTTTTGTATAGCGTGCAGAATGATTAATAAAAAATATAACTTACACAAAATCTAGAAATTAAATATAAATATTATAAAATAGTTCTTATTTTTATTTACATACCCTTAAAGAAAATACTAAATATCACTTTAATAAATTCCTCAATAACGGAACTAGGAAAGATGATTAAATAAAGTTTCATATTATTCAGTTTAACAGTTTCGTAAAAACATTTATCAGGTATATGAATATTTTGTTTAACATTAATTTAATCGCTTCAATTTGTTTCAGGAATGAAATACAAAGTTGTGATCATATAGACAGGCTTAATATCAATGCGTGGTATGACCACACATGCAGTCGGAAACCTCACTAGAATATTATAATATAGTCTAAACTATATTTGTGATTTTAATAAACTATTTATACTTTAATAACTTTTGTTTCATTCATGTAGACATTCAGCGAATCACCTAAACATTTTTCTAAAATACCATTTCATTTTATTGATATTATTGAACTAACTAAGTTCTGTGTATGTGTTCACACTAGACGAACATATTATTTACAACCACCATGGATCATAGAACAATACAACGTTCTAGGTAAGAGGGTGACATAATATCAAACCATCGACATTTCATTTCTCGCTACCTCTGAGAATGATATTTAGAAATTCCTCCATTTTTTAGATTCAAGCACAATATTATGGTGTTTAATAAACCGCGACGACTTCAAAATACCAATAGACATGACGTAAGATAAAAGACTAATAGACCTAAGATCTAATATCACGAATAACGAGAGTTGCGAAGAATGTTCCTGAGAAAGAAATAAAGAGAAGGAATGCCAAGATGAGGTAAGTTGTAGAGAAGATTGGAAAAATCACCGGATAATTCAAAATACACAGGTTTGGTTAATGCAGTGTTTATTTTTCCAATATTTCTATACGTAGGGAAAAAAAGGATTCGCATGGAAGAAAGACCGCGATAAGATAAATACCCTTGAGATGCTGATGAAAAATATTGGGAATAAGTGGGATAGCACATCATACCAATTAAAAAACTAAAACAGCTTCGTATTTTATTCAACTGTCCAATTAAAAATAATATGAAAGGATATAATACGGAACGAAGACTCAATTGAAGGTTTGGTAGTACGAGAGTGAATCTAGCGCAAGCTGTTTTGCAGTCGGTCACCTACCCACTATACTGATTTAATTAATATCTTCTAATGCTAAAATCGAGAAAACAAAAAGAAATGGATAAATTACCAAAAGTAGAGAAACATCGCTACAAGAGCTGCGGGTAACGGTAAAGGACAACCCCATGGCAATCAATCTGTTGAGAGTGAATGATACTGAAGAAGAACAATACATTCCCTCTTCTATAGGAACTAGGAGGAGGAGGCATTCAATATGGAGATCAATATGGCGTGATCGTACTTACGTTTTGACCAACTTTTGCCCATACTTCCATCCACATTCAGACATTCTCATTACCTGATAGTAGCTTAGGGTAAATAATTATCGATTTTTTATTATTTACAAGACAAATTTATCAGTTAAACAATAATACCGTTCTAGCACATAGATTCAGCTGTGCTGCAAACGGTGAAATAATTTTAGAGGGTACCTGCACTTCTGCTACAAAGGACAGAATAGTGTTTCAGTTAAATCAATATTCAAACTTAATACACAAAAGGAATTTAAATCACATAGTGACCGTCAAAATCTTACCACTAAAGAATGAAAGATTTTGATAAAAAAAATTGAAAAATTATGGCTCAGACCTGAGAAGAACGGGCGCAAAACTTCAGAGACCCTCTTTTCTTTAGAAAACGTCATGACATACGGTATTTTGGTATGGAGTCATGCACTTCACATAATAATTGCTGCTAACATTTAGTTGTGCACAAGAGAGCTGATCTCGCTATATATTAGCTTGGCTATAAATTGTTGTTGTTTCGTGTTTGACATATTTAAACACCATGACTCATGAGCAAAGCATATCATATTCATCCATCGAAATTTTCTAACAAATTTAACACGGGACTCCTGTGGATATCCCAAAGGAATTAATTACGGCGTCAGTCGAATAATCTATGAGATCACGAATATAGATTAAATTTAGGGGATTATTTTTGTTTTTGTAAGAAAGTAGAGATAATAATAAATAGTAAAATATATATAGCACGTAACACATACTTATCAATATTGTCTCGAATAACTTAATGTTTAGTTTCCATTGTTCCGCAAAATAGTATCCATATAAATTTAGTACATGGAAAATATTAATAATATAATAGCAGGCATGACCTATATGGCTGTCAAACCTGGGCATTCACAAAAGTATTAAAACAAAAAAATAGATAAGACACAAAAAGTAATGGAGAGAAGCATACTGTGGATCAGGAAAGTACATAAGTAGCGAAGACACAAGAAGAAAACCAAGATTACCGATGCACAAAGACACTCACATTACCCGGTACACGGACAGAAGGTGGATAACGGAGACCACCAAATGGAAAAAACCTTCAGGCAAAAGAAGCACCGGTAGACCAAAGCAGCGATTGGTAGATGACATCGTGCAGGTGGGGAGAAACTGGATCCATCAGGGCCAATAGGGTAAAGTGGAAAAGGTTGGGAGATGCCTTTACACAAAATAGGGTTAATAACCAAAATAAAATAGAATAAAGTAATTAATTTGGTTACTTGAATTGAACTTATACTAAATTTTAAGCATATCAAACTACTAACAACATTTGACATGTAGAATACGTAGGATAAATGGCTTATTATTATAATAATTAATAAAATAATTTGCTGACGCACTTTCACTCAAATAACCTTACCCTAAACCTAGGCATAGTACCCTATACTATGAGTGCAGACTGCGATATATTTAATACATACCAGGACTCTAAAACAAATATTCATTTTCACTGTTTAAACATTCGCATCTATTTATTACTTTTACTTCACTTTAGTTCCATTCTACAGATATAAAAATAGCGATATGATAATAAAATGTTTTAAATATGTGAATAACAAGTTCATAACATTTCGTTATAATTTGTGATCAATTAGTGAACTGAAGAAGTGTAATAAGCGAATAACCTGCTAGTAAATTTTAGTAAATAGTTATAATTGTGATTATGTCTTAATTTCCAAGCACAATTAATAAAGATTATTTAATTATTTTTGATAAAAACGAAACAAATGGCACATTGAACGTCCATTATAAATATTGGTGATATAAGTTTTAAAATCTGACCAAGGATTTATAAGGTTAGTATTAAATACTAATCGAAGCAAAGAACCATTTCAAAAAGACCCAAAAATATGTTTCTACTTATAAATGATTTGAGGATAACTTTTATTATAACTGATCGATGCATTCAGAATCGAAGTTTCTTTTATGGTTAATAATTTGCTGTTTAAAGGAATAATGGATACTACAAAACATTTCCAATAATCAATATAAAAATGTCTATCCTATCGTCTACTTACGAATTAATAACTTGGCTTAGGACAAATGCCAATCTGCTTAGATTATCTTATTCAATGGAACGTTCTCGTCTTTTCACCGACTAACGTTGTTAAAGCAAATCAAACTCTATCTAACAAACGCAAAGCTCAAAGTGCTTTTTAAGGCTTTCGACAATCCTTTGCAAATGTAAGATTTGCATTGCCAATGCTATTTCAGTTGTTCCGTCTGTTTAGAATAATCCAGCTTTTATGTTGGATTATGTAAAATGTATAAAAAACTTAATTAAACTTATGTATTTTGTTTCCTTCATTAAAACAAATGTTCTAATCAAATGCAATACTTTCTAATTGCCATTTAAATGTATTTTGAACTTCATCTCATCATTGAACGGGTCATTGTACTGAATGAATTGTGTTGAAAATCCTATAGTGTCTGATGACGTTATATTTAACATTCCTGCCACCCAACTCCACCTTCGCACGACACACAACAAATTAGGATATCATCCCCACCATCTGGACGTGTGACGGTCCTCCAGAGTGCGGTTTTCAAGAAGATTTCTTCCACGTACTACAAAGCTGTGGAATGAGCTTCCTTGTGCGGTGTTTCCAAGACGATACGACATGGGTATCTTTAAAAAAAGCGCGTACACCTTCCTTGAAGGCCGGCAATGCTCCTGTGTTGCAAGAGAATGTGGGCGGCGGTGATCACGTTTGTCCTACTTTTCCATAAATATATAAATATAAATAAAAAAGTGTTAATCTGGTTTTGTAAGTAAAAATGAGTTCACCTTTATCAAAATATTTTAGTGTACAATAATGTTTAGCATTAACTGAAACGTTAAATGAATGTAATGACGTCGAAGTAAGATGATGATTTTCGCAAGCACGAGGAATCGCAATTTAAATCGCCCTTAAAAAGCTCTCCAGAGATTGACTCTGTTTCTAGAAAGTTTTGTAATTATGGTAATGTATCTGATTAGATACTACCTCGCTGTAAATTTACGTGGAATTTTTAAATCAAATGTAGAAAGCCTCCGATAATTTGATAAGATGAGTTCTCGTATAAACTAAAATCATTTATTTATACCACATTACCAAAGGTTAAAAGCTTAGATTAATATTATTGATCTAAGTGACATGACATATTTGTTTAGATAGGAGGATTGCTGTTATAACTACTCTAGTTTTAATTGCTCAATCTACAATTCATTCCCTTACCTGATACCTCCTTTCACTCGTAAACCTCAGAGTTCCTCTAAGAAGTAGACAACCAACTACCCCATAAATTAGTCATAACTCATCTTACTATAGAAATAATTCATTTTTTATACGATCTGCAAGTAATTTTAACAATAATTTAATTGACTATTAAATATTTTTTTTTTCAAAATATTGGTTTAGTAAGTTATTATGTAATAAATTTAATGTAAGTTTGAATTAACTATAATTCTGACCCAATGTTTTGACTATTAATAATATTTTATATTCATGTCTTAATTTATGTTCTTTGGTAGTTTAGAATAAGAAAACCTATTTAATTTTAATTAAGTATTTCCTTTAATAGATTTGCTGGTTTTATATAATTCTTGTTGTATTAAACTTCTAGGTTTTTGTATTTTACTTTACTGTATATTACAATAATTGCTATTGTTAATACATCTAAGTGAAAACTGTATTTGTGTAAACTGTAAGTTTTCCGAATAAAATAAAATAATATGACAGTTGTGAAAACATCGAAAAAATTTGAGAGTAACCTCTATTTGGGGTACCACCGCAAACCACTGGCATTCGTCACTTTGACGATGGCCAGCGGCCCGCACCCTAGATACACCACACATTGCTTTGATACCCGACGAAACGTTAGTCCTCGTCCTGTAATCGTTTCACTACACTCACTCACACACGGACTGACTGACGGACTGACATACACCACTTACACAATCACAAACACACTCCACAAACAGACACAAACACAAAAATACATGCACACTAACATTTACACTACTTACACACATACAAACATACATACATACAATCAAAAACACATACACACACACTTACATACATTAAACTAATCATCACCACATTCGCCGGCGAGTGTGTTCTTCTCATCTTTTCATCTTCATTTCATCTTCATTTTCATTTTCATTCTCTCTCCTTCCCACAAGCACACAGCCGGTCTGAGGTTCGAGTCTCCTTAGGAGACGCCCCGCGACTGTTGTTGCGTAGTCTTTGCGGCCTCCACGGCCCACGTCCTACTTCGCTGTGAAAGCCAGGGCTGCTAACAGCACAGAGGAGGTTTTAGTCGGTATGGGGCGTCCGCTTACGCGGATACTCGAGTCCGACATATTACGCCCCGTTCCGGGGCGTAAATACGTAACAGTATTTCCTCCTCTCGAAAAGAAAAAAAAAAAAAAACTCTATTTGGAGCAAGGCACGCACACTAAACTAATAGTCATAAAAATCGCGAGTGTAAGACGAAATTGTCACGCACACTAAACTAATAGTCCTGACCTGCTTTTGTCGGTAATCTAACAGCAAGAGACTGTATCTAGACGTATAAATTATCTAAAGGCATAAAAAGCATTTATTTTCTCAAAATTGAATCCTTTAGAATTCTTTTTGATGTCATTTCTAATATACTACATACTCCTACCACTTCGGAAACAAATGGCGCTCTGAGAAGGAAGATGCGGCGCAAGAAACTCTCCCAGCATTCTTTTTTTGCGCTCTTTTTAATAAAAATATACAATATTGCTATATTTATTTGCTATATATAGTCCTTCCTATTGCTATAAAATAATCATAATCTAGTCCCAAGCTGTACGATCACTTAGATATTCAGCTGTTATTCGGAGTAATAGGATTTACGATAGAGCCATTTTTTAATGAAACATTTAAATTTATTTATAGATAATGCTTGAACAGTGGCAAGGACTTTATTATAAAAGTGTATACATTAACCCTTAAAGCTATTATGTATCTTATGAAGCCTTCTAGAATAAGTTACAAGCAATCCCTTATTTCTAGTTTTATAATAATGAAAATCACTATTAAGAGCAAAGAAGTAACAATTTTTGTGAACGGATATTAAAATTTGATAAATGTACTGACAATGAACAGTCATAACATTTATTTCTTATATTTTTTCTTTAAGAGACTGTCTATAACCAAGCTGATATATAAGCACGAACAGCTTTCTTTTGCAGAGCAAACACTATATCAATGTCAGCAGCATGACCCCACAGTAAAATACCGTACGTCATGATGCTGTGAAAATAACTGAAGTACACTAATCTAGCGGTCGCAACATTCGTGTACTCTCTAATCTTACTAACGGCATATGCCGCAGAGCTCAGTCTATCTGCTAGTTGGGCAATATATGGACCCCACTGAAGCTTTATATCTAACGTGATACCCACGAAGACCGTAGTGTCCAAGACTCAAGAACCCAAGAAGATCGTTAATATATATATGAAACAAGAAAGGACCGAGAATAGAACCCTGCGGAACACCTATTCCCACAGTATCCGAACATTTATCCGAAGACCGTTTGCCATTTATCGACTATTTGAACTCTTTCGCTTCAGTATGATTTTAACAGATTTAGGGCTCTAAGTTCTGAGGTTAAGATAAACAAACATCAAAAATTGTAATAAACTACGCTTATATTTACTACTTAATGATATAGAAAAAACATATTTTAAAAGATTTCAAAATCTAATTCATAAGCAATACATTCTATATTATCAACAGTTAAATATGCAGGCAAAAAGGGATTTAAATGTGATTGAAAGGAAATGAATTCTTCATCCTTATTTAAATCTGTAAAAAATATGTGATAAGAATAAAATGGCCGACATTCTTATTAATCTAAAGCAAAAACAATATAAACAAAAGGCGGACATACATAAAAATGGCGCACGCGGTATCACAAAAAGTACATTTTTAATCAGCGGAAATCTTTAGCCGGGACAGGAGTGAAATATTAAAGTAAAACAGGAACTTTTGTCTGTTCACCCCTCATGCTGTGTATTGTCGCCAGAGTCATGGGTTTTGTTCTATGCAACAATGTGTAATTACTCGGCACTTTCTAAATGTTCACACTGTCATGGATGAGCCGCATACAGCTGATTATTGCGCTTTTGATGGAACGATCGCTTTTTGTCATATTAAATCAACATCTAATGATTAGGGTAAGGAGAAAAAAACGGTTATTCATCTTGAAATAGGCATCGTTGTTCCTACTTTTTATTTCCTCATACTTAACACAAAGAAGCAGTCATATTTTTTGTATTAGATAATTTATATGTCTAGATAGTCTCATGCTGTTAGACAACCGATAAAAATAGGCCAGGAATATTAGTTTGGTGTCCGTGACAAGTTTTTTCAAATTCAAATATTTTTATTCAAAATAGGATGTGACATCACTTATTAAAAGTCAAAAACTACCACCCATTCCAAAATGAATGGTCAGGTCTGAGGACCTGAGAAGAACGGGCGCAACAAACTCAGCGGGCTTTTTTTTTTCATCGAATACATATGTTTACAAAGTAATATTGTACAATTAAACTTATTATTTAATAGCCTGAGGGCGGTCACTCCATTCCCAATCTGTGGTATCATTAAGAAAGTCATGTTATAGTAACCTTTACCACACAAACGTTTTTTAACAATTCTTTTGAATAACGTTATACTTTTGTTTTGAACATTTTCTGGGATCTTGTTGTAAAAGCATATACATCGCCCCACAAAAGACTTACTAACTCGACTTTGCCGAGTAGTAGGCATCATAAGTTTATGTCTGTTCCTGGTGTTAACATTATGGTTATGACAGTTTCTGGCAAATTCACTTATGTGCCTATGAACATACATTACATTATAAAGAATATATTGAGAAGCAACAGTCAAGATGTTACTTTCTTTAAACTTTGCTCTCAATGGTTCTTTAGGACCTAGGTTATAAATAGCGCAAATAGCCCTCTTCTGCAGCACAAATATTGTATTAATATCGGCAGCGTTGCCCCATAGCAATATACCATAGGACATAATACTATGGAAATAACTAAAGTATATATAGTCGCGCCGTATCTATGTCAGTTAATTGTCTAATCTTTTTAACCGCGTAGCAGTAACTGCAGAACTAAGTCTGTTCGCCAATCCTTCAATATGGGGGCCCCATTGTAATTTGGAATCTAGGGTTATGCCAAGAAATATAGCAGATTCCACCGGTTCTATCACCTCTTCGTTTAACAAAACATTTGCATTTACATTTTTGACATTTGGAACAGTAAATTTAATGTATTTTGTTTTCTTGCTATTTAACAACAAGCAAGCTACGTCTTACACTCGCGATTGGTAGGACACTGTGTTAGTGTGCGTGATTCGCTCAAAATAGAGATTTGTTCTAAAGTAAATTTTTTCGATGTTTTCACAGATTCCATAGCCTATCGAGACGTATATATGCTCTAAGTTTCATGTAATGTCAGGTTATAGTGCTTTACCAACTATCTTCGCAACTGGAAGATGCTTAAAGAGGAGGCAAATTTTTCTACGCAATATAGACCGAGAATTGTAAGATAACCAGCCGAGCTTATAAATATTTAACTGAGAGATTGGGAAATTTAGACATTTTTTGTAGACTAGACCAGCCACATTTAAATATTTATTTTCATGACCGATTAAATGAAGTAGATAATATAATGTTCAAGTTATATGTCACGTTTTGTATCTTTAGTTGCTCAGATTAATATTCAAAATAATACATACGTATTACAAACATAATATATAAACTAACAGCAACTTTATTTATTGAAGTAGGTGTTACTTTGCCGAAGTCCATAATTATCCAAATGATATGAGTTTTCTTTAGTGTTAATTCCGCCAATGTTTGTCTTTAAACAATTCGACACGTGTTTCGCCTCTACACGAGGCATCCTCAGGATGTGTTGTCTCGCCAAAATCTGGCTAACAAGACCGATACCAGTCTCAAATCATTTGGCAAATTTATTTATATTTCCAGAATTGCATCTAACGAATTGAATGATCTATCTCTTCTATCAGAAATAGTATTATTAATTTTGATGAAGAATTGTGTACCTTAATTTTTATATTTTGACTTATTACTTAATTATTATCCAGAATAAACGAAAAAAAAATATTGTTAAAACTATTAATTAAAATAATTTAAACGATTTGGGCAAAAATATTAAATTTTTATAAGACGGGGCAAATACGATATCCACAATACCGCAATTCAAAACCATGCTGTATCATAAAAATAAGCAATCACAGAATATTGGATTATATTGTAATGATAAGGGTTAGTAATACATTGATTTAAATCCCAATTATGTTTCAAGTCATTAGAAGAAGTGACTTATTAAAACGGTTAGGCTATATGTCTGGTAGTATGAGTGGATTGGAAAACAAAAACAATTATTGAGCTGTCAGGCATTTAATATATAATAGCCATTAAGGTTTATGACGTAGAAATCAATTTATTTTACCATTTAGCTTATATTGGGATTGAAGACGTTAATATCTGAAGGGGTAATGGCGTGAAACGAGAGCCTACGTTGTGGTTTGCTCAATCCAGTTAGGAATATTAGGGTAGGCGTACACAAACTCTTAACTAACCCATTAATGCTCAAGTAAAACATATTATACAAATTAGAAAACTAAACAAAATATGAAAACTTTTTTGGAACAAGGATAAAAGATTTAGGTCTCACTTATATAACAATAACGTTAAGTAACTATTATAATGTAGTATTAAATGGAGATTATCATTATCAAATTTATTATTTATTTAAAAAAAAAATTGAAAATAAAAATTGCTATTAATTAACTTTATAAAACTGATTTAAGTTTTCTTTAGTGTTAATTCCGCCAATATATGTTTTTAAAACAATTCGACACGTGTTTCGCCTCTACACGACGCAAGAGTCTCGTGCCAGATTTTGGCGAGACAACACGTCCTGAGGATGCCTCGTGTAGAGGCGAAACACGTGTCGAATTGTTTTAAAAACAAATATTGGCGGGATTAACACTGAAAAACACTTAAATCATTTGTATAATTATTTAGTTCCGCAAAGTTACGCCTAATTCAATAATTTTTGTTTTTTATTAATTAACTTACCCATATTATATATTCTTTGTCAGACAAATAAATATAAAACCAATTTTTTGGTAAAAATGAAAAATATATATATTATTATATTTAATATTTTCATCGTGCACATACCTTTAGATTAATCAATTTTTCTACCTGCGTATGGTGCAAAGCCTTCCACAATCCGGGTTGACGGCTAGTAATTACCGTTTGGGTCGACAAACGAAGCGTAATTGATTTAGACCAGCCATTTTGTCACGCCAGCGCTTCAGTGACGAACAATTACTGCAATCATTTTTTCATGTCACTGTAAGTCGCTGGGTTCAACTAATAGTATAAAGAACATTAATTTAGTCAGACTCATAAATACGAGGGCGGCACTGAAAATTTCGGGAATCAAGGAAGTGACACAACATTACTATTTAAAAATGTATTTATTGCTTTTCGAAGTATTCTCCGCGAAATTTGACACATTTTTCCATACGATGGAACCAATCATTAAAGCAACCATCCCATTCGGAAGTTGGGGTCTCCGAAATGGCCGTTTTGTAGGCGTCCACAGCTTCTTCAGGTGATGAAAATCTCTGACCACGCAATTTATTCTTTTAGGGAAAGTATAGATATCATTAGGGCTTAGGTCGGGGCTGTACGGTGGATGGTCTAATAATTCTATGTTTTCTCGTACCTGACCCGGTGAGTAGTCAAAGTGTCTCAAATTTATTACACAAATAAAATTTGAAAACAAAATTTTCTGAACATAACAAATTGCTTAGATTTGCAAGAGCGACATCTCCAGTCAATTTCCTAACATGCAAATGCAAATATTGGAGTTGAGCAGGTTATTAATTGTAAGTTGTTATTATAACACTAGAAATAAGGGATTGCATGTAACTAATTCTAGTAGGCTTCATAAGATACATAATAGCATTAAGGGTAAATGTATACACTTCTACAATAAAGTCCCAGCCACTGTTCAGGCATTATCTATAAATAAATTTAAATGTTTTATAAAAAAATGGCTCTGTCGTAAATCCTATTACTCCACTGCTGAATATCTAAATGATCGGACAGCCTGGGACTAGATTATGATTATTTTATAGCGACTGTACAATATTGTATATTTTTATTGAAAAGAGCGCATAAAAAAAGAATGCTGGGAGAGTTTCTTGCGCCGCTTCTTCTCTCTCAGAGCGCCATTTGTTTCCGAAGCGGTAGTAGTATCTAGTAGTATAAGAAATGACATTTTTTTTATCAATTTTGAGAAAATAAATGCCTTTTATGCCTTTTAAAGTAGATCCTGTAGATGGAACCACAACCTGAGAGTTGAACAGAGCATTCAAGATTTTATCAACGATACGTCACTCGAACGGAACATTTTGATTTCAAATTTTATTTGTGTAATAAATTTAATCCCAGAAGTGAGGGTTCCCATTTTAAAAACATAACGAATTGTTTAGTGTCTCAAATATTGACCAAATACCTCTGGAAGGCATGTTTAAAGTGCCAAGTGACGAGCGAAAAAATATTTTACGCTGACCTTAGATAAGGGTGCGCATCCACTAACGCGTGCTATATTTTATTTATCTCGTGATTAATCCAACAACGAGATAAGTTAATTCGCGCCGAAAACAAAACAATTGAAATTCAAACAACGTGCGATGACGTAACTGATGGCTGATGTCCATCGTTCGTGCTAATTATTAACACGATTATAACGCGGATAATGAGATCAATATTCTTGTTTACGGATCTGTCGATTGCTATCACAATATACGTTGTCTATTATTGTCATGGAGGAAAAATTTTTGAACAATAATTTTTAACTGTTTTATTGAGGTGAAAACGTTTATAGGCGCACTCTTAGATAATTTTGTGTCTCGATAGAGTCTCTTGCTGTTAGACAACTGATAAAAACAGCCCAGGATTATTAGATTAGTGTGCTTGGCAAGCTACGTCTTACACATGCAAATTGTATGACATTTTGTGTAAGTGTGTGTGTATTTCTCAAAATAGAGGTTAGTTTTAAACTCAATTTGTTTCGATGTTTTCACATATAAATGACCTACAGGCGCAATTATTGTTATATTATTTATCACTCCAATTTTCTGCTAGGTACTGACTCCCAATCTCTAATAACAATAACCCGCTACCTTATTTGAACATCCGTTTTAGGATATCCAATAACTAAAAGCCACTAAATAAGAACGTTACCTGAAAATTTAAAAATAAAACTACGTTTAAAAAAACCGACTTCAATAACCGAAAAGTATAAAATAACTTAATAAAGATTTTATTTAACACACCTCTTATTCAAATCTTATACCTTTAATATTAATAAAATACTATGAATAAATCTTTATCAAGTTATTTTATACTTTTCGCATTTTGAAGTTGTTTTTTTAAACATAGTTTTTTCTTTATCTATTAGTGTCATTACTCAGGTAAACTACTATAAGATTTCGTTGGTTTTTATTGTCATATATTAAAATGTTTTTTTTTAACTAGCTATGGGTAGTCCTAGGAAAGGTTCTGCGTGCCTTACACAATATAGATCCCCTATTTCATGTTCTTGTAAGACACTTAAATATCGTGAAGAACGTTTGTTAATTATAAATAACAGGTAGCCTAAGACCCACTTATCGGCAAACGGGTTAGTTAAAAAAAATCTTAATCAAAACTCCTAAAAAGGCAGTTCGCAACTTATAATAATAATATTGACACACTTTTTATACAAATTATCTTGCCCCAAGTTAAGCACATATAGCCTGTGTTATGGGTTACAAGACAATGATATATTTAATACAATAAACTAACTTAAACATACATATATTCATATAAGCATACATAAATACATTTAAACATTCATGACTCGGAAACAAACGTCTATATTCATCATATAAATGTTTGCACCTACCGGGATTCGAACCCGGAACCTCTAATAAAATTATCCGTGTAAAAAAAAATTTTCATAAGATGAAAACTACTGGGGAAAATTATATCAAATTTTTATGGGACCCAATGGCAACTATTCCGCATCAAACTACAGAAGAATCACGTAAATCGATTTACAAATCTCAGCTTAATCGGTGTACATACATGAAACAAATACCAATCGTATTGAGAACCTCCTCCTATTCGACGTCGGTTAAAAAGTTAAAATATCAAATTGTGTGCTTTGAGAATAGTGCCAAGTCAAAATCTTTCACAGCAAGTCTTAATCCTGTGAAAACTAGGCAATACAATGGACTACAATTAGAATGTATGTATGTAAATGTATATAAAATAACCTCATGTTCTAGAAGGTATATGTGATCAGGGCGGGAGTTGTTTGCTAACATTGTAAAGCGGTCGGCCAACTCAATTTTACGGCTAAACGAGTTTCAGCGAACTTGATCGAAACTAAATCACTCTTTTAGAAATTTCAGTTTCTTACGAAAAAAGGTGAAATTATTGATTGAAAGATAAAATTCAAAGAAACGCGGCAATTTTATTTTATATTTACAATTTTGTTTATAGAGTAAGCTTTACAACAGAAGCTGAAATAAAAATGTTTTATTTCTAAAAAAAGATATTTGAACAATTTGTTGACAAACTGTTTAGATTTGAAAGAGTGACATCTTAAGTCAGATACCTAATATGCAATTATTGGGGTTAAGCAAGTTATCAACTGTATATAGATGTAGATGGAGCCACAACCTGAGAAGTAGTAGAAGACATACCAAGATTAACAGATCATGTAGCATGCGGATGGTTGGCTTAGACGGTAATATTGGACATTGTCCATATATTTTAGTACATATTAAATAAGGTTAAATTGTTGATAATATGGTCATTAATATGACCAAGTAAACATCAACTAACATGTTTAAATGTTTTTTTAAATAACAATAGATAAAACTAGTTTTTGAGACTAAAATGCAATGCTACTCCTATAAATGAAAAATAATTCCAACACATATTTTTTTTTATCTTTCAAAGGGAATATCATTATTTAGGTCCTAGCCGGCTTTTGTTTTTGCCGACATACTAACACCACTGGATTAAGTATAAGTTAATACGTTAGTATCCATCCCTATTCTGTGCTTAAGTTGGTTGGCTTAACTATTAATGATGTTATGTCGATTCCTTGTAAAATTTACTCTTCTGGCTAGTAAAATTATTTTATCTACACCTATGCTTTAAATTCTCTATTAAAGATTGTGAAACAGTTAGCTTATTGCCAACATTAAAACACCCAATGTCCTAATAACCATTACATCATCCAAACGAGTGTTTTAATGTTGTACTGAATTTCATAAGACAGCCACATTCTTATTGCTCGAGGCGTGGTATCTGTATGAATTTCGAAAAAATAACATTTTAGTTTATGTGCGTTCCACACTACCAGAACGTCGCGCACAGTAAAAAAAGTAGGTTATTTGAATCCCCGCCATTTTTCTTCGATATTTTTATTCTATTGTTAAGAAAAAATGAGCAATTCAAGTTTTGACAGCACACCGCCAGATATTTTAAACGCTGTAAAAGAACATAATGTTCAAGTGAATTTTAATTATTGCACTATACAAAATGTAAATTACTACTAAAATAAATAATTCTTTCATTAATACTTAGTTTACTTGTATAGTAATAGATGACATTAATTAGTTTAAATGTTAGCAGTAAGCTAACTGTTTCAGAATCGTTAAAAGGATTCAAATTCTGGGTGTAGATAAAGTCGTGTATGCAACTGTTGATAATTAGGTATTAAAACACTCATGTGATACTATTATTACCACCCACTATAAATCCACATTCATGTTTTAATACCCCTTATTACACAACAGTTGCATAAATCGCTACTAAATGTTTATAAGTACATCTATGACATTTTTGTCCACTATTGTCTCCCTCCAATAGAAGCACACATTGAATACGACCGTTAAGCATAATATTTTACCTTCAATGTTTCCAAATCTATTTCCGACCGAAATATTTTGTGGCGACACACGGTCACAGAACATCGGTGTGTCTTTGAAATTACGCTTTGATGGTAACATTAACGAACTGCAAAATTACCTCGACTTAATGGAAATGTTTACTTTTGCAGTTTACTCACTGTGCTTTTCACCCAAATATTTTAAAATAACTAAATGAGCATTTTGATTTAAAACTATTAAAATCAATGCAACTGATAAAACGTAAGAATCTTATTTATTCATATAAATTATTGACGTTTATTTGAGTTTTTTTTTCTTAGAAGTATAGAAAATGTCCACTACATCCCGTTTACTTCGTAAAGATTATTATGAATCATGTCTCATTATGAATCACAGCAATATTATAAGTAATAATAATTAAAAACAAAATATCTACAATAGGTTCAAATAAAATTGAAGTACTTGTGCCTATATTTATACTTCCTTAAAGGTGAATATTGCGTAATAATATAATTGCATTTATTTGCAAACGGAAATTCATGTTTAATTGATTCGTCGCAATTAGTTTCAAGTACAATACATGCACCAGGTAACACTAGCAATACTCATTACCATTATAAATGTTTAATATCAGATGGTTTGTCTGTTTTTACTACTTGATTTGAATTAATCATCATAAAATTTAGCGCACACATTGTTACAGGCATAGAAAAGGACATGGGGTACATTTATAATACAATCTGAAAAAGTCCCGAGGGAGCGCGATTTGAATTTGAACGTTGTGCAACCCACAGAGCGAAAGAGAGAGAGAATGTGTACCAAGGCGTGAGGAAGAGAAAGGGAATAAGAGAGAAAAAGAATGTGTAGCAAGGTGAGTGGAAGAGAAAGAGAATGTATAGCAAGGTGATTGGAAGAGAAAGAGAATTTGTAGTAAGATGAGTGGGAGAGAAAGATAATGTGTAGCAAGATGAGTGGAAGAAAAAGAGAATATGTAGCAAGGTGAGTGAAAGAGAAGGGAGATTTTTATCAGACTTACGTTGGCTGTCATACCTGGTATGTGGACAAAGCCTAATGCGAACGTAGTCGCAGAAGATAGTTGTATACTAAATACCGTGTGGTTTATCACTGGAACTGATGGCTTTACAAATTTATTATCTATACAGCTTATTATCGACTTGCACAGTGAGTAAGCTTGTAAGAAATTCAATTTCTTTCGGAACGGATGTTTTTCTATTCATGGCAAGTTAAATGCATGACGGGAGCATTTGGCACAGTCACAAATGAACATGTCTTCCTATTTATACAGATACCTCTGTATCACTTCCAGCATCACGGAGTTACGAGTGGACTTGAAAGAAGCGCTTCTCAGAATTTTTTGTCAGAAATTATAGCAAAATTAACCATTTATTTTTTTGAATTTCGACTTCCAAGAAATATTAAATGACTTTAAAAGTTATTTATTGTTTATGATGATAAAGGTAATTATGTAGATTCCTAAAATTCTATGACAACCTAGTAGTTCATTGCAAAACGCTTTTCAAGAAACTAATCGAAATTGTTTATCTGATCTACAGGATCTACTTTACAGTTGCTAACCTGCTCAACCCCAATATTTGCATATTAGGAAATTGACTTGAGATGTCGCTCTTGTAAATCTAAGCAATAAGTTTTTTTTAAGTGATAACTCTAACTTCTAGGATTAATACACAAATAAAAATTGAAAAACAAAATTTTATGGTTGATTTCCAAGTTATCAAACTGAACCAAAAAAACATAATCAACAGTTTTCAGCTCCCATGTTACAAGTACATTGAAGGATAATAATTTTAAATTCATGAATAACATTATAACTTAATGACGTATCTCCACTCAACTACAATCATTATGTAAACGCCAATATTGCCAATTTTTATGGTAACGATTTCATATAAATCATCAATGATAAATGGATTGCCAATGCGGTGACTTGCAAATATTCGTTCATCATTTTTCATGGCATATTACACTCGATACAATTTTAAAGTCAAGTCTGCTTCGAGAACTTGAAAAATTTAATATCGTGTCGATTTTTGAACATTATTTTAATCACTGAACACATCAAATGTCTGTTTGTGATGTAAAAGCGTTAACAGCATTTTGCTTAATGCATATTATGAATTTTTACATCCAGAATGGCAAACTTTTATATTTTTTATGATTTCTTGTATAGCTGGACTGATTTTGATCAGACTTTTTCTGACAGATAGCTCAGGTAAAAGGCAGTAAAACAGGTTTCTTTAAATTAAATTTAATTGGGGCTTACTAATATGACATATCTATGTCATTATATTATACACATATCAAATAGTATTTTCTGTGATTAACGCTTACATACTTTTTAAAGTAAACTAATTTCAAAACACAAACTTACACGCGTAAAGTGTTTTATTTAAATATCAAATAGTTGTATTAGAGTATATGACGAGACCTTTGATATTTGGCGTAGATGAAAATAATAGGTATTTCTGCATATATTATTTGAATTAAAAGTAAATTTAACCAATTATTAATTTATTATTCTTAATAATAATTATTTACTTAAATAGTCACTTTAAGAGAATGCCGGCTACATTATGGGTACCACCACGGCCTCTATTTCTGCCGTGACGCAGTAATGTATAATCATTATTGTGTTTTGGTCTTAAGGGCGCCGTAGCTAGTGAAATTACTGGGCAAATTAGACTTAGCTTCTTATGTCTCAAGGTGATGAGCAGAATTGTTGTGCCTCTCAGAATTTTTGGAGTTTTTCAAGATTTATAAGCGTAACAAACAAACTAACGTTCACATTTATGACATTAGTAGGGATAATATTATAAGTAAAATACGTCCACAAAATATGTGGTCATATTTTTTAGAAGAATGTTTTCATTGTTACACAACACACCACAGCACTATAAATGATGACTTGCATGTTACTTATTATAAAAAGCTGCATAAAATATTTAAGCCCAGCCGAGGTTCAGGTGAAAATATATTTTGATTTTGTGATAACATAGAATAATAATATTTTTAAGTAGCGCAAAAAAGTGAGAGTTTCTTCCTCTGTTTCGTCATGTATTGATTTTTTTGCAGGACGTTCAGCTGATGGTAATTTATACGCCCTGCCCATTACAATGCAGTACCACTCGGGATTCTTGAAAAACAAAAAACGATTCTGAGCGAAACTACAACCTTGTCACCTTGAGATATAAGATGTTAAGTTTCATTTGCCCAGTAATTTCACTAGCTACGGCGCCCTTCAAACCGAAACAGCTAGATTATGGGTACCTTGTGGTACTGTTTCTAGCCGGCTTCCTGTGCAAAGGAGCCTCCCACTAGTAAAATGATTGACTTAATAATATTTTCTAGAATGATCAATTTTAAGAAAATACTTTACCTTTATTGACTTGTTGATATATGACCAACAGATTTTGGTTTAGATATCATCACTTCATCATGAAATCAAATATTATTTTTTATGGAACTAAGTGTTTGTATGAATACTTGACGTTAAGCGCGTATACTCACAATTGATTAATCAATCTTAATTAATATTCATCACAAAAGAATTAAGATACCGCAATATGACCCATATAACACCACCCTGAACCACCAACCCGAAACTTTAAAAGAGGAAAAACTCATATGCCTTAACTGAGATGAAGTTGATGTTGGAATTGCTTGTGGTGGAGTTTCGTGGCGTGGCGTTCACTTCCCTAGAATATGGCAAGGGAAGCGATTCCTGGTCCAAACGTTTTGCTCGTGAAGGCGAGTATTGAGTTTGTAATTATTGCCTATTGAAACAACACTCAATAACCAAGCTGTCGTAATCAAGCTCAAACATTTCTAATATGAATGCGGTCTAATTTCTCACATTGAAAAAGACACTGAGTTCATTCATAAATTTGTTTATAGACATATTACTCTATGCATCTTATAATGAAACATCGTTTAAATTGAAATTATATTATATTAAGTAGGTTTTATGTCAAGCAGTAGATTCATAGTACCTATGTTCACTTCTTCTTCGACAAATTAGTCCAGCTTATAGTAGTAGTATTTACCATCATAACCGCATGTTCGTTTAATTTCAAATCTTAAGGCAAAGAGTTAGCAGAAAACGCGCAAACATGGTGTTTTTAGACAAGTTTTGTGGTGTAACTATAGCGTTTCGAGCTATGAACACTACTTAATCCTGTTACACATATCCTTAAGTCTTATTTGTAGGTTGCTAATGCTTGCTGTTGATTATAGTTAACACTGCCAAGCCCTTTGAACTACCACATTTCTTTGAAGTACGCATTTTTTTGGTACTTCTCTAAGAAAAGTTATTTTTATAGCTTGTACTTTTTTGTGTAGATTCATTTATTCAGATTAGTAGTGAATAACGAGGATTGTAAGCATATAAACTGTTTTCCACACAAGAATTTTGAAAATAAAGGCTTTGTTACATAGATGGCGGGCCGGCAACAGTGAACTCATATCGCTCAAGGTCGCTGGCATTTAGTGTCGCATATAGCATCGATTTAATTGCAGCAGTGGTCATGTCCTACAATATTATTGTCTCCCCAGCATTTTCAATGCTCAGATATTGTTAACCCTCAAACAATAACACTAAATATATTAATATTATCTCTGCTTAAAATAGCTTTCAATCAAATGCATACTCACAACTACGCGTCATTTTCAGAGGATATTAATTCATCCACACCAGAAACTCTTACAAAAATTAAATAGCTTATGATATCAGAACAAAAGTAGTCCTTACACCTTACATAATAAAGATGTAAGTTTCATATCAGAATTAAAGTGTTGAAGGGCAATAAGTGGCGTTCAAATTGAGATATAAGGACGACACGTGTTAGTTATTGGTTCACAAGTGTTTGAACAAACTATGATATCGCTTATTTGGGCGGAAAATTGCTGATTCTATTTGATTCAAGTTTCATAGTTTCGGGAGAGGGTCAATATCGCTGATCTGCAATAGTGTCTAACAAACTTTTGATTCATTGAACAAATATTTGAATGAATAGATTTTATAATGTCACATAATATGTATATCATCTAGTAAAATTTTCGAGTAAGTCCATTGTTAATAAATTGTTCCAATCAAAAACATAGACAGAAACTCAAGATTTTTTTTATGATAATAAGGGACGAGACGAGCAGGACGTTCAGCTGATGGTAATTGATACGCCCTGCCCATTACAATGCAGTGCCGCTCAGGATTCATGAAAAACTCAAAAATTCTGAGCGGCACTACAATTGCGCTCGTCACTTTGAGACATAAGATGTTAAGTCTCATTTGTCCAGTAATTTCACTAGCTACAGCGCCCTTCAGACCGAAACACAGTAATGCTTACACATTACTGCTTCACGGCAGAAATAGGCGCCGTTGTGGTACCCAAAATCTAGCCGGCATCCTGTGCAAAGGAGCCTCCCACTGGTGAAATATAAATACATAACTAACTTATAAAAAAACACAAATGAATAGCTGTAAGTACATACTGTTTACATTTTTATCTATCATTTATCTAGTAGAGCATAGGAACCGTCCACATGATTGTAAAATGTTGTTAAAAACCTTAAATGAATGTCGGTTGATTACATTATAAATGCATTTAAAAATTACGAGAAAATATTTTTTTTCCAATTTCATTTCAAACTTTGTTCTAATTTTTCCTCGATTATTATTTACTTTTATATGAATTCAATGCCCTCTTGCAACTTAATTTTATTATCAAATAATATATAATATATTATAAATATTAGCTGTCTTGAAGCTCTATTTATGTAAAAATAAAATATATAATATGGCTGCTCGAAGACCGAAATATTTATAAAATTATTATAACTTAACAAAAAAAATAAACTGCCATTTACACGGCTTCCCATTTTGCATTACAGTATAAATTAAGAGATTAAAAAATAGATTGAATAAAAAAAATATATATTTTCAAAAGTTCTAAATAGAATTGCGATATACAATTTTATGCGTCAAAACGTTGGAATTTTGTTTTTAATGCCCTAGTAGATAATATACCTATGCAAAAAGGGCAAAATTCTCAACTGACAATACATCTAAATCGTATCGCGAGGTTGTTTGTTTTGCCGGCGCTATGTCCAGTAGAGTATCATGAAATCAGTAGTGATCATGAAAATAAATCAGCTATGTAAGAAGACAAATATTGGAATAGGTCAAACGAGTCTATGGGAAACCTTTTGTAATACCAGAGGAATCAATCATGCGATCGTTGCTGGCCATGAATGTGGAAGAAAACCGCTCTCTGAGGAGCGCCACACATCGTGAATGATAATGCAACTCAGCATCAGTGGGTTCATGTCTTGTCATGTTACTTTTTATATTATAGTTATTTATATGTCAATATACAGCAATTTTTTTTATAAGAGGGGGCAAACGGTCAAGAGAACCGCCCATGGACATCCGTAACATCAAGTGTGTCAAGAAATGCGTTGCCGGCCATTAAGATGAGAGTATGTTTTTTTCTTGAAGGTCCCCAAGTCGTATCTTCGGGAAAACCACCGCCGGTAATTGATTCCACAAAGTGGCTGTGCAAGGCAAGAAATTTCTAACGAAACGCGCGGTTTTGGAATGCCAGACGTGGTGCGGGTGGTACTTTGCAAGTAATGTCCGGTGTTGGAATTCGGCTGCTGGATTCAACCCGAACAGCGGCTTGCTCGGAGATGGCTTGATAATCGATGATTCGAACCGCTCTCCGTTGTATGCGGTCAAATGGAAGAAGCTGGTACTGGGGAGCACCCGCCCAGAGGTGAGAACAGTACTCCATGAGAGGCCGAAACACTGAAGTTATCACAATCAAAGTTATCATAATGCTTTTTTTTTTGAAGAGGAGGAATATTCATATATGTAGTGAAGACCCCGAAACGGGGCCCATAAGTGGGACTCGAGTGTAAACACCCACTACCGACTAAAAACTTCTTCTATGCCCTAAAGGCTTTTACAGGGGGCTTTGGCGGCCAAAAATTTTGCTCACAGGCGTGGGGCGCCTCGGAAGGAGACTCGAACCTCGGACCGCCAGCTCAGTAAGCTGGATGGAGAAACAGTCATAATCATCATAATACCGAGCTGCTCGAAATATCGGGAATAATGAATAACTATTGTGTCTGCCAACGTATTTCTCGTCTCTTCCCTTACTTTCATAAAAAAATATCACGTGGAATGTTTAGTTCTGGCATTCCTCTACACCATAGGTTCTCAACGTGGGCGATAACGCCCCCTTGTGGGCGTTTGAGACTTACGGGGGGGCAGTAGAAGACCCAGAGAAAATTAGGGGGCATTGAGATGGCGCTGATGGGGCGTGGGTAGATTAAAAAATACACGAAAATACTCTAGAAAAAACAATATTCTCAAAGCCCGGTGAGCAAAATAAGGTTGAGAAACTATGCTCTACACTGTGGTTTACAAGAAAATACAATAAATTTTCTTCCACGTACATAAAAAAACACTTATTTGAAACATATCATCAGCGGTATTAGTCAAAATATTAAGGCTGGGAGCCGAGCCAATGGCCTTGAGGAATTGAGCGGAGCTAGGTTACCTCTCTTCTACAAAATCACTTTAGTTTTAACTCAGAATTAGAAGCATTTTTAATTTATTACAAACTTAATACAATTTTCTTTACAAAAATAACGAAACTATGTCATCTTAAACAGTATTGGTAAGCAGTTAATATTTTTTTATACAATCTAGACATGGCTCAAACTGAAAAAGTTAGGGGTACTTAGTGATTTTTTTCAGAATATCAAATCAAATCAAATCAAAATCAGTTTATTCACGTAGGTCACGGAAATGACACTTGAATGAAAAAATATTAAATATTTTTCTTATTGAATCTACCGCTACTTCGTAAAGGGTTGAGCTAATGAGAAGAAGTAGCAAGAAACTCATTGCCACTCTTTTATATCAAGATTTACATTTACGTCGATTTACAAATCATTTCAATTGCAACATAATATGTAAAATGTAAATTAGATAGAAATGTAAAGAAAAAACGAATTTTCTTCTGATATTCTGTAGACATAAAACTATTTTTTGTAAAAATGAAAGGTTTACATAAACCGTTAAGAAATGGTTTCAATTTTGCGCTATTTTGGCGATTTCTTGGGTTAGCGGCTTTATTCTTAAATATTTAATAATTCTATTCAATCACTGACTCAAAGTGAAACCGGTGAGCATGTACTATGATGCAACTGCTAGAATAAGAGAGAGCGAATTGAAAATGTCACTCATATTAAACGAACTTGTGGCTTATTGTTATTTATGGGTGGTATATTGGTATTTTAATTACATGCATTTGAGACATTTCATCTTTAATTACCACCGCGCCGTGCAATGTGATCGAGTCACTCACTGTTTAGAGAACGTTTTTGATGTACGTCTTACATCATAAAGTAATAAATATACATATATACATACTAGCTGACCCAGCAAACGTTGCATTGCCGATATTAAAATCGCGATACAAAAGTAACTGTTGATCGTAGATGGGTGAAAATTTAAGTTGTGTGTATTTTTAATGCTGACTCATAATCAAACAAATTTAAAAAAAAATGTCAAAAAAATTTTCGGGACTACCCTTAAGATTTAGGGGGATGAAAAATAGATGTTGTCCGATTCTCAGACCTGCCCAATATGCACTCAAAATTTCAAGAGAATCGGTCAAGCCGTTTCGGAGGAGTTCGGTCCCGCACACTGTGACACGAGAATTTTATATATTAGATATAATGTATAATATACTGATTTGTCTGGACATAATACTAATAGAAAATTAAAGATTACTTTTGTCGATTTTTGATCGAGTCACGTGGCAAGACCTACTTACCATCTGCTGGGCTTTGGTTATTTCAACCAGTGTGGTACCGATTGAGGAGTGCAGGTGCGTAAGATAAAAGTTCTGGACCACCGTCGAATCCGGGGCTTCGAGGTGTATTTTTTTTAATGAAAATAAGGGATAAGACGAGCAGGGGGTTCAGCTGTTGATAATTGATACGCCCGTCATAAATGTAAATGTTTGTTTGATACGCTTTCACGCCTAAACCACAGAACGGATTTTGATGAAATTTAGTACAGAGATAGGCTTGGAAAAGGACAAAGGCTACTTTTACTGTGAAAAAATAAATCGAGGGGTTAAATTGGTGGATGGAAATTTGTATGGAATTTCGTCAGTATCGAAGATGACACCATAAAACTTTGTTACTTGTGTAAGCTTTGACCTACATGGAGATGATATAGGAGATTAAAGTTTGCAGGGAAATACAATTAAAGTGAATGTCCACATTGACGAGTGATATCTGCTGTATCGTAGAAGAGTGCCGCCAGCAGTAGAAAGAGCAGTTTGTATGTGTTTTATTTGCAAAGTATCCCAAAGTATAAAAAAACTGCTCAAAGTAACAATACTACGCGGGCAAAGTCGCGGGTAAAAGCTGGTTATTTGTATGACATATTGGTCATTCCCCAGTTATTGAAATTGTATGTTATAAGCGATAGTTAATTGCGCTAATTAATAACAGAAGCGGTGCCAATATTAGTGATGGGAATTTGTAAATTAACTTGCTTAATTGGGAGCAATTAGGTTAGGGTTTGAAGCAAGCACTGACAAACACTGTTATGAAAATAACAAGCTGTAATATTAGCTACAATAATTATGTGGACCATAATTGTACTCACAGATGTACTATACCATTACCACAAATTACCTAATATTACTGTCTACGCATCTATGAGGCAGAGTTTTCGTTCAGTTGTATACAAAGCGTGGTCGAAACACACCTGGACAAAAAATCAGCCTAATAGACGCGAAGGCAGAGCTTCACTTCAGACAATTTTTGAGCATTAATGTAAGTCTAGTTATTGTAACATCATGACCATAAACTTTAAATTTATGATATGGTGATCGGAATGACTAGTCATCCATCATCAAATAAACCACGCCATCATCATCAGGGCAAAGGGGAAGGGAGGCCCAAAGATCTCCACAACGATCGGTTCTGAACTGCCCTCATTCAACGTATTCCGTAGATCTTGACCAGATCGTCGGTGTATCTTGAGCGGGGCCTACCAACACTTCGTCTTCCGGTACGTGGGTGCCTTTCGAGTACTTTACTGCCCCAACGGCAGGCCATCTGTCCATTGAACTATATCCCCTGCCCACTGCCACTTCAGTTTCGCAATCATTTAGGCTTTGTCAGAGACTTTGGTTCTCCTATGGATCTCCTCATTTTTGATTCGATCTCGCAGGGAAACTCCGAGCATAGCCCTCTCGATTGCCCTCTGAGCGACCATGAGCTTTCTCATAAACCATACAAATCACAAATAATTGACGTTAAATAAATGCAATTATCAAAATAGGTGAGTACATATTAAGCTCAAGAAACCCCGAACTATAATGTGTTAGTACCCACAAACTATGTTCAAAGTAAATAATGGCTTGCATCGTTGCCAACCTCGTATACTTGTACTAAGGTAAGCACACTCATAAATTATTGCCCACTGTGAAAATTAAAATACGGTCTGTGCTTAAATGAGCGTGTACGACTTATAATGATGCGGTATGTTGGCTTGGCAAGTGTTGCCAGATTCATTCTACGATATTGTTGAATTTTAAATATTTTTACATTTACAAGCAAAGTAAAATATTATATTTTGGTTGAACAATAAAAAAATTGGTTCAAGTTCAATTAATTTTATTGACAGCACAGTCTATAAACAAATGATGCGTATTATTATAAAAAAAATCTAAGGTATAGTAGTATATTTTTGTAACTTAAATTATAATTTAAAAATCAATCTTTTGTAACTTATATAATAATTATATAAGTACAAAAGTTTACTTGAGCCAAGAGGTTGTCTCCAACTTAAGGCTTAAACATGCACTTAATGAAGCTTATATTGTGACGTTTTCAGAAATTAAACATCAACATTATGAAATATACTCAACAGCTATAAAACACAAAGGTATTCGGTATATTCAGTATATTATATTTATAAATCTTTCAAATTTTGTAATTAATTTTCCCACTCATTGAATATCAAAGTACGAATTAGAGAAGTTATAACAAGTTCTAAGTGATACAGAACAGCGACCGCCTGTCACAACAGTGATAAAACGTCAAGAAAAACATCAACAAAGCCCATTTTGTGGAGGATTTAGTATTATGCAAATTGTTGCAAATTGCGACACAGATTAACGTCGTAGAAACGGTTCTTTATTCGAACGCACAACGATATTTTACTCGGTGTTATGTGACACTCCTTCTTGATTTAATAATAGATCTAAGATACTAAATACTTAGAACCCGTCATACTATTCAGATAAAGACTAACAGCAATGTTGGAAAATATAAGTGTTTGCTAAATATCAGTATAATTTTCATACAGTGAAATATATAATGCATTTTGCATTTACTTTTTTATAATCTTTATAAAATATATATAAATCCAGTGTCCTGATGTTTGTTTTAGTGAACTCCTTAACTAATTAACGGATTTAAACGGAGATCACTTCATTGCTCCAACTTGACAGATAGTTTTAATTTCGATTTGGGTTCTATAATTATTTTTATTTCCAATATGTTTTGTATTGACATATTTTTCTATGAGAGAATTTATTGATAGTTCTGCTGTGAAACAAATATATTATAACAAACAGGGAGCATATTTTACGAAATAATTCTTGATGTTATTAAATATTATTGACAAAC
Source organism: Leptidea sinapis (assembly GCF_905404315.1). Lineage (NCBI taxonomy): Eukaryota > Metazoa > Arthropoda > Insecta > Lepidoptera > Pieridae > Leptidea > Leptidea sinapis. The sequence goes on along the minus strand of NC_066292.1, from coordinate 6,187,551 downwards.
TCATAAAAAAACAGTATTTTATTTATAATGAACATAATAACGTCTGTCGGGTCAGGTAGCAGGATTATAAATAATTTTCCTAATTTATTTATTACGTAATTATCCAATGACATAATATAAACATAGCTCAGAGGTTAGTGACTCTGCCTACTGAGCTTAGGGTCCCCGGTTCGAACCCCGGTAGGGTGCATTTATTTGTTGTTTCCGAGTTATGGATTTTTAAATATATTTCTGCGTAGTAGTATGTAGTATGTATATCATATTAAATATATCGTTGTATTGCATCCATAGCACAGGCTATGCTTAGTTTAGGGCAAGACATTTTGTATAAAAGTATCTCAATATATTTATAAAATTATAATAAAAATCTATATGTACGTATTTATTGAAACCTCAGCACTAGATGAAACATATTCGATATGACTACCATTAGCTTCAATGGAGGGCTTTAATCTATTTGGACGGAAATCTATGAATTTTTTTCATGGTAATTTTATTCACTAACCCCCTAACTATGTCTTCTTCTATTGACCTAAGTCAGAATGAGAAATAACACTCCTTAGCGGCTGTTTCAAGTTAGCGGACCATTATGAATAGGGGGGTTATTGTTTTAAAGATTTATTGAGCGTTTAGATGTCGAAGTGTTAGTCCCAGTATTCTCTAGAACTGACCATAATTTGTAGTTTAAGGGATTTAGATCTGAGCCAGACGGGACGTCAATCTTATAAAGTTCCAAAAGTTGACTTCCAGGCAAGCTTCGATAGTGAAATAAGTAGTTCGAAATAATTCTTGATGTTATAAAATATTATTGACAAATTAAAAAAAAATCAGCATATTATTAATAACTAGCTGACCCGGCAAACGTTGTTTTGCCATATAAAGTATAATTCACGCGATAGTTTTATAAGTAATAAAATATTGCCTATATTATAGCCTGTACATCATTTTGTTCTATTGTCAATAGTTTTTGCAGCCCACGCAAAAACAGGTTTTCGATTTTACACCTTGTGTTACAAAATAGCAATTTTATTACGGATTCCTAATTTTGAAAAAAAAACATAGCCTATAGCCTTCCTCGATAAATGGACTACCCAACACTGAGAGAATCATTCAAATCGGACCAGTAGTACCAGAGATTAGCGCGTTCAAACAAACAAACAAACAAACAAACAAGCAAACACTGCAGCTTTATAATATTAGTATAGATGTACAACAACGCCTGTCGGGTCAGCTAGTAGGATTATAAAATAATATTCATGATTTATTTATTACGTAATATAATCCGAATGACAAATAAGCCTAGCCCAGTGGTTAGTAACCCTGCCTACTGAGCTAAAAGTCCCCGGTTCGAACCCCGGTAGTTGAATATGTATGTTTCCGAGTTATGGATGTTCATATTATGTATTAATGTGTGTTAAGTTTTTATATAATACTAAATATATCGTTGTCTTGCGTTTAGAGCAAGATATTTTGGGTAAAAATAATAAACAAATATAAAGAATATTAATTGAAGCCTCAGCACAAGATGAAACACAATTCTTGGTTATTTTATTCACTAATTGTTTTAAAGATTTCTTTAGGGTTTCAATATCGACGTGTTGTTTGGTCACGCAGCATTCTAAAACTGATCATAAAATGTAGTTTAAGGGATTCAGATCCGAGCCAGACGAGGGTCAATCTTATAAAGTTCCAAAAGTCGACTTCAAGATAAGTTTCGTTAGTTCGTGCCTTGAAACCAGGTGCAGTCTTGCTGGAAAGTCCAAAGTATATTCTTTAAAACGCTCATCGCTAAGAGGTAATATTTTAAGATTAAGTCTGAGATCTATAGAGTGAACTTAGATTATACTCAGACTTTACTTACGTAAAATTTAACCGAGTGTGATAAAACGCGAACTTGACTTTTGCATTGGGCTCTCTAAGAGCGCTTTCGCCTACGTCCGATCCGAATACGATCCGCATCCGTGAAAATATGGTCCACTACTGCGTAGAACTATTTCTATGGTAGTTTTCGCACTAGATCCGGCTTCCGTCATCCCATTTCTTTCCATCGACCGTTAGACCAGACGTAGTGCGAGAGCGCTCTTCGTATAAGCTCAGCATAATTTCAGCTGTCAAAGGACTATAAAAGCGAAATCAAACATTATATTAAGCTGACACTCAGATAAGTTTTACCTAGGTAAAGTCTGAGCAAATTCTAAGAACGCTCTATAGACATAAGCTAAGTGTTAATAGAATAAACAGCTTTTTAAGTTTAAACAGCTTGCGGCAGTCTCGATATTTTATGATCTTTGGCTAGGATGAAAACTAAATGTTGAGATTTTTGGAAACGATGTTGGTGGATCATTACTGTTTCGAAAATTTTGTATTGATACCAGGGGCGTGCATTGGTTTTCTAGTAGGGTATGCACTAGTCGTATTTGCGCTTTAGTCCGACAGTACAACATAAGTTGTATGAAACGCTGCTTGCTTCGTATATGCAATCTGTAGACTGGCTACCGTAGGTAGTTAATTAACTTTAACACTTGCTTGTAGTATCGCACCAGAAAAGCACCACCCCATCTCCTGTCGTAGGTGTCATAAGAGGCGATTAAAGAATACAAATAACAGAGATGAGCCGCAGCATCTTTCGTTAAGAGCACACCACTTACTGCGATCGCCAACCCGCCTGCCAAGCGTGGCGATTTTGGCAAAAAAAACCCTCAAAATATGACAGACACTATAAGGCCCCGGCCCTCAGTCCCCGGCGGCCCGCTCATGGTGGCCACGTTAGTATCCACATAAGCGTCGGGGCAGGGGTTGCTAAGAATACCCGGGTGTGGCAGCGCTACCACAAACGAAGACCATTGGCCCTGGCAACATACAATGTCAAGACACTGCGGGCACCTAATACTCAGAATTACTGAACACATTCACACTCCGAAGACCCACTTCAACGTTGTCATGGGAGACTTCAATGCAAAACTGGGCAAAAGTAGCGGTGAGTTGAGAGTGGGGCAATTTGGTTATCGCCAGCATCTGACCTCGGAACGCCCGAGGCCAGATGCTGGCTATGATGAACTCCTTCTTCATGAAGCCAGAATAACGCAAATGGACTTGGATCAGCCCCGATGTTGCCCCCAAATGAGATCGACTTCATTATGTCGACCAAAAGACATAAATTCAATGATGTCTCTGTGATCAACTCAGTGAAAACTGGGAGCGATCACAGATCCAAAACCCCGAAATTTTCAACTAAAATTGCAAAACCGCTTCGAATGCCTCGGTGGCTGGTGGTGGTTCGTGGCAGCTGTTCAAACGGCTGGGTCTAAATTCTTCAAGGCTAGCCGTTCAAAAAGAACCGGAAAAATCTCAGACTCTACCCTCAAGACGCCAAATGACCCTTCAGTCCCCGGACGATGCTTCCCAGTATAGGCAACTAAATAGACAGATCTCCAAGTCATTGACTCGCGATATACGCCGCCACAATATAGATTGTGTGAGGGCGGTTATAAAGCGTTACAAAGGCTCAAAAGTATTCGCACGTGATTTGTCTATCGGGCAGAGCCAACGACTGCAACGGGGAGACAAGGCGATGCTATATCGCCCAAGCTGTTTACCGCTGCGTTGGAAGATGTCTTTAAGCTTCTGGACTGGAAAGGACTGATCATCAACATCAACGTCATGACTCACCTTTGATTCGCAGACGATATCGAAATCATGGCAGAGACAATGGAAGACTTAAGCCATATGCTCGATGGCCTCAATACAGCTACCCAAGGAGTAAGTCTCAAAATGAACATGGACAAGACGAAGATCATGCATAATATCCATGTCGCACCTACTCCCATAAAAACTGTACTCTCGAAATTTTTGAAGTAAAAGTAAAAGAAATTGACCAGTACGTCTACCTCAGACAAATAATCCAGTAACGCAGGTCCAATTTCGAGAAAGAGGTCACTCGTCGAATCCAACTAGGATGGGCAGCGTTCGGGAAGCTCCGTAAAATCTTCTCGTCCTACGTACCGCAGTGTCTAAAGTCTAAGGTTTCATAATATAATCATAAGGTTCATCCAGTGTGTGTTGCTAGTGATGACTAACGGTACGCAGACGTGGTCGCTAACTATGTGCCTTATGAAAAAGCTCATGGCCGCTCAGAGGGCAATGGAGAGGGCTATACTCGGAGTTTTCCTGCGAGATCGAATCAGAAATGAGGAAATCTGTAGGAGAAACAAAGTTACCGACATAGGCCAAATGTTGCGAAACTGAACTGGCAGTAGGCAGGGCACATAGTTCGATAGACAGATGGATCTCGACTATGGAGATCTCGTTGAGGCAGTCAAGTCCTCGAATGGCGACGACGTACCGGAAGACGCATTGTTGGTAGACCTCCCACAATATGGACCGAGGATCTGGTTCGGATCGCCGGAATACGTTGGATTAGGGCGCAGGACCGATCGTCGTATAAATCTTTGGAGGAAGCCTTTGACCAGCAGTAGACATCTTCTGGCTGATGATGATGAACACTGGTGCTATATTTATTTAGGTTCATAATGAAGTAGGCACTGCCTAATTGCCTATATGATATGCACGGTCCTGATTGGTAAATTCCTTCTATATCTGTGATATAACCATATTATTACTCACCATCTGAATTTTTTGAATCAGTTTTTTAAAAAATTACTGCCACGTACAAGCTATGGACTTTCGATTCCTTGCGCAATGTTTCCATAAGGCCAGCAACGCTCTTATAATTCATCTTCTGGCGCTGCAGAAGAATGTGAGCGGTGGTGATCACTTAACATCAAGTGACGCTTGTTTGTGAGCGGGTCGCCTAATATATATGATAAATCGCTTTATCCAAAGTATAACATAATATGCGAAGAGTTGTGCGACAGTTAATTTCAATTTAAATAATGATTCATTAAGAGATGCATAGAGTTCCATTGTTATATAAATTCTATGTTAAATTTCCTCTCAGAAAGCTTGCATCTAATTTTAATTAATGAACGCCGTGTCTGTTTCAATGTTAGAATTAGACTGCATTCATATTTCTACGAGAGCTTGGTTTTGTTGCATTTCGAATGAAACGAGATAAATTAAGTGTTATTTTTCTTTGTTGCGAATCCTTTCAAATTCAAAAATTATTTATTAGTTAAGGTAAATAAACATGAGTCTCAAATCTACACATCTTACTACCTTAGATAAAGTTGAGCTTTAATGAAAGGAAGTGGCAAGAAAAAAAGCTTTTAGAATTTTATAAAGGTTTTGAATTATTCAAATTTTTGACTTGCTTCAGTAAGTAATAACATCAAAAGGGTTACGGGTACATCAACCTAACCAAACTCTATATAAATAAAGTCAATCCGTAGATTATGTCAATTTGTAAAACATATGTATAATTATGTTATTGGTATTATTATATAAGGTATTTATTTTTGTTAAGGAAAAGCAGCAGAAGCAAGCAAATAAGAAAGCGTCAACCAGTCACACACTGCAGCGCTGGTTCACGATAATCGCTCCCCTGACCTCAAAACTATTGAAAACTATATATTTGGAGTCAGTGATTCCTCGAATAGCTATAGTAGGTACTAGATTTCAACAATAATACAGAAATAACGAAACAAAACCACAAAACTTTGTACATTGTGCTTTTATTTGTGAATTTCTTAAAAGAGGAAAATGACTCCCAACGACACCACCACCACACCTATGACAAAGGAACTGCCATGGGAACTAAACCAAGTAACGAAAAAAGTATGTGTTCGAAAAAGAATTGTAATTCTTTGCCATGGCAAAACATACATCAATCAATTTTTTCAATTCAATTCAATTCAATTCAATTGAAGTAACGAAGAAAGTATGTGTTCGAAAAAAGAGTTATAATTCTTTGCTATGGCAAAACATAAATCAATTCAATTTTTTCAATTCAATTCAATTCAAGTAACGAAAAAAGTTGTGTGTTCGAAAAAAGAGGCAAAACATACATCATTTTTTTTATATTTAAATGGTATGACTTTCCATATTATATAATATAACGTCATTGGATGTGACGAACTGCTTGTAAAATAATAAATAAGAAATGTCGCGTAATGTAGCTGCACCATAATATGAAATTTAAAATATTTTGAAGAGCCCTCTAGTACCAATCACATCAAGTCCCTGTCCCTGATATCCCTGCAGCACACTGCTAATACAAGCGAAGAGATTGACTTTGTCACTACTAAAGATAAGCAATATGTGCATTTCGTATTCGAAGATAGATCACAACAATTCGCAAAACAAAACGATACGTAACTCGAAGCCGCGACCAGTCGGGTTCCGTCCGAGTTCCGAAATTTTAGTATATCTTGTTCAACTCTCAGGTTGTGGAGTCCCGCATCGTTCATAAATTTTGGTTACAAACTTAATTTGTATTCCTAATACCAAAAGTGAGGGATACCACTTTAAAATAACAATTTGTTGTTTAAAACGATTCGTGTTGAACAGGGGACAACAACTATCAAATAAATAAATTTTTAAATGAACTCACAAATATATTTTTAATATTTCCTATATTAGTTCCTCACATAAAATAAATCGCAGTGATAAGGCAGCTCGACGCTCAAGATAATGGTATCATTGAATCTGCTAATACAAGTTGTTACGAGCAGAAAAATTTGAGCAATAAATGATTTCCAATGTAATAACATAGAATGTGTCCTAATGACAGTAAGTGTACACTTCACGGAAGATTACACCACCGGACGTAACTGGTGGACGGCTCATTTCATTCTCCACTACATTTCACACAAACCAACCGACAAACATTTCAATTGAGTTGAGGAAAATACCACATGAAATAACTTTACTTGAGGCGTTTCATCCACTTTGAGATATAAGTGTTTCAGTTCATGTAAGTTTTTATTATCTCATTAATAATTTTATTTTTGTAACATTGTGTGAGAGGAAGACAAACGTACGCACATGTCAACTGATGTCAAGTGATCACCGCCGCCCACATTATTATTACTATATATCTTATCTGTATATATAAAAATGAATAGCTGTTCGTTAGTCTCGCTAAAATTTTGGTCTTGAATTATTTGTGGAAGTCCAAAGAAGGTTTAAAAGGTGAATTAGTAGGAAAATGCTTCTAAATTAAATAAAAACAACAAATTTGCTTTTCCTTTGATGTGTCCATGGTCCACGCACGGTTTGACAGTTCTGCTGTGAAACAATTTCATTACGACAGCAGGGTGCATATTTTACGAAGTAATTTTTGATGTTATGATATATTATTGACAAATTCATATAAAAACATTATTTTTTTTATTATACACAGAACAACGTCTGTCGGGTTAACTTACTAGTTGACCCGACAGACGTTGTACTCAATATATAAACTTCTCGTGCCATGGTGTTAAACTTTGAACTCCTACGAAACGGCGTGACCGATTCTCATGAAATTTGGAGTGCATATTGGGTAGGCCTGAGAATCGGACAACATCTATTTTTCATCCCCCTAAATGTTAAGGGTGGTCCACACGAAATTACTTTTTTAATTTTTTTGACTTTTTTTTTAATTTGTTTGATTATGAGTCAGCATTTAATTATTATTATTATTAAATTTTCACCCATCTACGATCAACAGTTACTTTTGTATCGCGATTTTAATATCGGCAATACAACGTTTGCTGGGTCAGTACAATATAAATTTCTCGTATCCCGGTGTTTGTTACCAAACTCCTCCGAAACGGCTAAACCAATTTGTTTCAAAATTGGTGTGTATATCGGGTAGGTCTGAGAATCGGCCAACATCTATTTTTCATATCCCTAAATAATGAGGGTCAAGGGTCAGTTAGCTTCCTAACTTCTGGAAGGAAGCTATCACTTCTGACGTGTAGTTTTACGACTGAAAGTTTGTTTTTGTAATTTGAATGGTGAATATTTTGAAATTTGCGAAAAAAAATATGTTTTATTATTTGTTGTCATAGCGGCGATACAAATACTCTCTCTAAATGTGAGCTTTCTAACTATTGCAGATTTAACATATGTAAGTATGGACGGACAAACGGACGGACAGTGGTCCGTGGTGGTAGTAATAGGACGGCTTACCTTTTGGATAAGGAATACTAAAAAATTAACCAATTTCACATCACACATCTTTATCTTCTGTAATATAGTATTAGTGTCTTGATACCTTTAAAATACAACATGCGAAATAACTGAATATTTGTATACATCACTGGACATAAAGTTGATAGCCCTGGCACTTTGTATAACAATACGAACGTCTCTGGAGTGTGAGAGTGAACATCTCAATAGGACGGTCACGTAGCCGCGCGGATGGGTCATGTCGGCCAAATGTAAACCGATTTGTGGCCGCTGTGATCTGAATCGATAACTCGATGATAAACAACATCGATCAACGGATATTCCAACTATTGTTTACTAAATTTATAGTGAGATTTGGGCTCACTTTAATAATAAAACAACATCTTTTTAAAGTATTTTTATTATATACTTATACGAGTGGACCCAAGAGACGCAGTCCTGTCATTTTGGAAAATATATGATAGCAACAAGTGTTGTTGCAATTATATAAATTGTTATGTTATTTTCACTCCTTATAAATAATAGTTATTTTTCAACAAGTGACCAAAGATTTTTTGCTGCGGGTGCTGACTTCAAATCACGAATTGGCGTAGTAGCTTAGATTTGAATCTCGAGCGTAGCGAGTGATTCTTATATAGACTACTGAGGTAGTGAGTGATTTAAAGGCACGAGACAAAAAAAAATTTGCTCTCGTGTGAAACAAACAACTTTTCACCTCGACTAGCTAGAAAAGTGTTATAGGTTATAGTAAGAGAAACAATTAAGATAATATTTACTTATTATTATCTTAAACAATATAAATTGATTAACGCAAACACTGATACCCATAACACAAGTTAGATCTTATTATGGGTATCAGTTTCAATTTAACACTGTATTTCATTTAAGATAAGTTAATTTCTAAGACGTTGTACATATTATATTTAAGTGTTGTGAACCTCTGTTTTTGTGAAATAAAGTTTATTATTATTATTATTTAACAATGTTTATTATAAATATCATTTTTTAACGCGGAGTAACTCCCAGTATGTTCACGTGGGGTTCGAAATATCACTTTGCCTCACGCAAGCAAAAACGCTTTTTGCTGCGAGTTTTCACGTAGCAATAGCGCCCTTTTCGTGCTGGAGAGGTGAAAATATAATTATATTTCTATCATACGTCACAGAATAAGATAATATTATCGTCACTGCAGTTTTTATACGAAACATGAGTGGCCATTTTTCCATACAAAAGTTCTCGACTCTCTTCTCATTGGTTTCTAACACAGAACAGAAAAACTAGATTTTTCCGTTCTTCTTTTTTCGTTCCGTTCCGTGGTTTCTAACCCTAGATCAAAATTATTTTCAAATAAGTTCAATATCACCGCTCTCGGTCACTCTCGGTCAATCTCTGTTTTTTTTTGTAATAGGTATTTTTATATTTGTAAGTGCTAGAGCAGTTCAAAAAGTGCTTAATACGAATTAATCATACAGGCCACACACAGAGGTCCAGTATACAAGTATACAAAAATTAAACCAGATTATTTCCTTCTCATTCTGTTTTCAAAATTCCTTTACGATTGGTCAATTTTTTGGAACGAAACTCTGATTCTAGAATTTATTACTCGCGATTTTCTGTCGGAGATGTAGTTGTATTTAATGTACTGATCATTGTCTCACCTGCGATAGCGCGACGACTTAAATCTGAAAGAAGCTCAACTATTATTTCGTCTATATAAACTTTAAATTCCATGAATGAAATTCCTTGCTCAGTGTCCCCAGAACGACACAACATGGGTACCATCAATAAAGGGAAATACAACCTTCTAAAAGACTGGCAGGCAAAGAACTCAGAAAGAACTTTTTTTTTTGATAAAGGAGGGGGCATACGGGCAAGAGACTCACGTGATGAGAAGTGGTGAGGCACCAGGGGTCTAGAGATGCATTGCTGACCTCTTAGGTGGGAGTATGCTCTATTTTTACTCCCTAAGTCGTATCGGTTCGGGAAAACAGCGGCCATTAGTTTATTCCACAAAGTAAAAGTAAAGAGACTTTTCAATGCATAGTTTCAATTTCAGACACAAGTTTTTTCCCGTTCTCGTTGACGCTATCCCGGGAGTTGTTGGTATCAATACGCAGAAGAAACAGTGTACGGGATAGCACGTAGCCTAACAGGACACCAGCGTTTATAGGTTTTAAGTCGGGGCATGCACCGTTGATAAAAAACTTGATGCACCGATCAGCCAAAAGGTTAGGGACTCATTTAAACAACCACATCCGATTGAAGGTATTCACTATACCCAAACTCACCGCTAACGCCTCTCCCTTCAACTCAACCGCTTGCACCCATTCATGGGAAAGATATGCAAGATGAGAACCTGACGAATGCCAATACGGTTTCCGTACTGGAAATCGGTGATCATCTGGTACTCCTTTAGGTCTCCCAAGAGCTGCAGGTTGATAATAGACTTCATAACTTTCGTGAATATGGAGGTGATGGGAATGGGGCGGTAGTTGGGTGGATCCGAGTCTACACTATTCCACCGGTTGTTGATCTCTGAAAAGTTTGTCTCCCAAGGCTTTTCTCCGTTCAGTAAGTTTTCACGAAATTTGTACACATATTGTTTTTTAAATATTTCATACATATATAACTTGTACACTCGTTTCTAAAAAATTATTTTCATCTTTCATTTTGTTTCAATACGACAGCTTGCAATGATGCCGATTACATTCGCTGTACAAACAGTTAATAACACGGGATCCACAGAGTTTTAGTATTCAGAGTAGATAAGTCGAAATATTAGACTCGTTTCAAAGAAATATTGCACTGAATCCAGCAGATTTAAGCCTCTGTCAACATACTGTTGGTTAGTCTGTGTAGTACTTTATTGGAATTTGAATTGGTCTATAAAGCTGCTTTTATTACAAAGTATGTGTGAATTTTCATTTCATTTATGAAAAAGTCTTATTAATGTTTAGCATGCTAAAGTGATTATTCATTATATGTTATGTATATTTTAAATTGAAAATTCTCATTCAATTTCTTACAAAAAACCTCACCAATTTCCACTAGGATATTCCATAAACCTCGACACTGCATGTGATATTGTGAAATTCTCCAACAATTTCACACTTTTATTCCCCGACACGTAAACTTATAACGAAACTTAACTGCAGAAACCTCTAAAACGGATTTGTATATTCTTGGAGAGAATATCAATTTTTCGTCGTCGCTCTACAAGGACGTATTGAAAGCTTTCAACCAAGTTTTGGGTTAGTTTGAATTCTGTTTTGTTGTGGGATTCTTATGAGGCAGTACTTATTACAATATTGTATACTTACAGTAACTTGAAAATAATTTAAGCGCTGTAATATATATACTAATACAATTTGGTGCTGAGTTAGTTATTTATGCAACTGTTGTGTAATAAGGGGTATTCAAACACGAATGTGGATTTATAGTGGGAAGTGATAATAGTATCACATGAGTGTTTTAATACCTAATTATCAACAGTTCCATACAAGACTTTATCTACACCCAGAATATGAATCCTCTAAAAGATTCTGGAAAAGTTAGCTTACTGCTAACATTAAAACACCAGTCCTAGTAGTAGCCTAATATCATTCATTACTGATTATATAGAAAAAAACTAAGTATTAATAAAACAATTATTTATTTTAGTAGTAATTTACATTTTGTATAGTGCTATAATTAAAATTCACTCGAATATTATGTTCGTTTGCAGCGTTTAAATTGAATCGCTCATTTTTTGTAAACAAAACAATAAAAATATTGAAGAAAAATGGCGGGGATTTGAATAACCTCCTTTTTTTACGGCGCGCGACGTACTGGTAGTGTGGAACGCGCGTAAACGAAAATGTTATTTTTTTTTAAATTCATACAGATACCACGCATCGAGCAGTAAGAATGTGGCTGTCTGTTGAAACTATTTGCGCGTGAAGGGATCGAAAAAAAAACATAGGAGTGTTGTTATGAAATAAAGTACATCATTACAACACTCGTTTGGATGATGTAATGGTTATTAGAACATTGGGTGTTTTAATGTTGGCAATAAGCTAACTGTTTCAGAATCTTTAATAGAGGATTTAATGGGTGTAGATAAATATTGTTTACATCCTTTGCATATGTTAATAACTCTATGTTTTATCTTCTATAGTGTGGGATTTGTTACAGATTTAAAAAAAAACGACCAAGTGCGAGTCAGACTCGCCCATGAAGGGTTCTACGGACGGGGATATACGGACGGACAGACATGATGTATCCATAAGGGTTCCGTTTTTTGCCATTTCGCTACGGAACCCTAAAATGATATGATAAGATATTTTTGAGGGAAATATCGGTTAGCTCTACTTTAGACAATAAACATAATCCTGATTCCGGAGTCGATTATGAACCAAATTATCCGGAAAATCACGCAATATTTCATTGGAAAATAATTTAGTAAAGATAATCAAACTTAAAAAAAATGAAATTACATACATTTATCTTACATAACCTCTTCCCCGCTACTCATAAAAACCATTCATACATATTATTGATTAGCTGCTGCCAGCGACTTTGTCCACATGATTAAAATATATCTCTTGGTAACTCCTCAAAATTTCGATCGTACGTTTGGCTATGTTCATTTTCTTAACTCAGTAATGCGCATACAAAATTTAATCAAAATTGGTTATTTGTTTATGCTATGAATTAATAGGAATTTTTTTCTCAATATTTCAATATCAAAGTATTTCTATTACTAATTGGAACAGCATTCTCAGCCGACTGCAAAGTTCACTTCACGTTATATTTACTTCTCGACCAATTGGAAATTTTTGAAAAGGTATTGAAATTATTTTATATATATTTTTTTTAACTACATTGTTTAAAATGCATACCTACTTTATTACTTCAAATTAGATGTATGTATAAAACATGAATATTAGGTTTAAAGATATTTATTTCTCATTAAAAACATATTAATGTCACTTACATGAGGAGATAAAATGATGTAATAATTTATCTAATTTTAACATTACATGAATGTACTGTTACATAATGTTACCCTATGCCTATTTTTATATCCCTGATAATATAAGCGAATACAACATAAAACTTATTCTTTTTTTTTTTGATTCTTATAATATTAGGACTGAGTTAGTGAGTAACCTATATAAACAATAATTATAAGTTTTTGTAATTATTTATTTAAACTAAATTTAAATCATGTTTTTTTTATGGAAATAAGGGACGAGACGAGCATAACGTTCAGCTGATGGTAATTGATATGCCCTACCCATTACAATGCAGTGCCGCTCAGGATTCTTGAAAAACACAAGCTGTGGAATGAGTTTCCTAGTGCGGTGTTTCCGGGACGATACTTTTTTGAAGGTACCCATGGTACCTTAAAAAAATGCGCGTACACCTTCCTTGAACGCCGGTAACGCTCTTGTGATTTCTCTGGTGTTGCAAGATAATGTGGGCGGTGGTGATCACTTAACACCAGGTGATCCGTACGCTCGTTTGTCCTCCTATTCCATAAAAAAAGACACAAAAATTCTGAGCGGCACATAAGATGTTAAGTCTCATTTGCCCATTAATTTCACTAGCTACGGCGCCCTTCAGACTGAAATACGTAAGTAATGTTTACAAATTACTGCTTCACGGCAGAAATATCGCCGCACAGGAGCCACTGGTAAATGTATATACTATTGCATTATATTATTGAATTCTTAGTATTCTTAGAAAGAGTATACGATATGTGAAAATAGATCTCACAAGTCTTTTTTGCTTATTTATTTTATACCGGAACGTACTAAGCTCTGTGAGAAAATTTCAAGAAGTTTATATAGTGTGCTGTGAACGTACACCGTTCTAACGAGTACTGTTAAAGACTGGCACTTTGTGATACTGTAGTACGCTCTAATGAGCGCTGGATCTTGTGCCTTTGTAAGCGAGCTCTCAAACTTCTTTACACTTGTCTACGATCGACCCTAACTTTTATCTACTTGATATCGGAAACTATTGCTCATATATAAGTCTATCGTTCAAAGCACTTCGTAATAAGTTTTTGTTGTAGTATTATCAAACTTTTCCGCTTTCAAGTTAAAGTTTGCTCAATTTCTACCACTTTGTTTATTTAATTTTACTAAATATTCTCATAAGGTATACTTTAATAAATTGTTCCAAAAAGCGGAGTAAAATAATTATGGCATTATTTCTTTTAGAGAAGGATAAACGAGTGGACTCATAACCTGATAATATATTTTTAAATGGGTACCATATTACAAAAGACATGATATGTTAAAATGAATACAAACGTGAGAGGCTCCTTTGCACAGGATGCCGGCTAGATTATGGGTGCAACAACGGCGCCTATTTCTGCCGTGAAGCAGTAATGTATAAACATTCCTGTGTTTCGGTTTGAAGGGCGCTGTAGCTAGTGAAATTACTGGGCAAATGTGACTTATCATCTTATATCTCAAAGTGACGAGCGTAATTGTATAGCCGCTCAGAATTTTTGGGTTTTTAACAAGAATCCTGAGCGGCACTGCATTATAATGGGCAGGGAATATCAATTACCATCAGCTGAATTTCCTGCTCGTTTCGTCCGTTATTTTCATAAAAATAAATTATAAATATCTTCTTCAATTTTACAAGTAATCTGGCTATACAAGCAATCTTTCAGTATCGTTAGAACCAGTTTCGTCCAATACATCAAATAATAATTGTGTGTATGTGTGTGTTTAATTAAACTAAAAATATGGAATACGTATAATTATTACTACAATCATTAATTTACTTCATTTAAAATATGTTTTCTTTATAAATATATAGTGGTATCGAATCCATAGAAGATAGGAAAGCATTCATTCAAGTTGTGCCGAAGCACCAAAAGACATTAATTGTTAAGAAAGTTGGTGATAACAAAGCGACGTTCATAAAATATAACCTCAGCAAAGATCCAATAAACTATCCAGGCTGAACTTTAATTAAATTTTGTATTGTTCTTAAATTTGTGGTATAATTGAAAAGATTATAACGTCAAATATATTTTTTCAAAGGCTTATAAACATCGACGAGCTATAGCTATATTAAGCGATACACATGATTGTCTTATGGACGGTACTACTGAATATACCAAATGTTTCACATAATATCTATAGTGACATTTATTAATACGATCAAAGCCTATTTAAATAATGCGTGCATTTCCATAATGGATGAGTATCAAGGAGAGACAAAAGCTATTGATTATATACACAAATTTTGAACATTTAAGATTGAGAAATTTATTGAATTAGGCGTTACTTTGCGGAAATCCATAATTATACAAATAGTTTAAGTTTTCTTTAGTGTTAAATCCGCCAATATTTGTTTTAAAAACGTCCTGAGGATGCCTCGTGTAGAGTGTGTCTCGCCAAAATTTGGCACGAGACAAAGAGAGTCTTGAATTGTTTTAAAAACAATTAATATTGGCGGAATTAACACTAAAGAAAACTTAAATCATTTGTATATATAAGATTGAGACTGTACACAGAGTAATCTCTGTCATTGATGCTAAAATTAACGAAATCATGTCATTAATGTTACACCTAAATCTTCCAAAACCGCATATTATTTTATATCTCAATATTATTATTAGTACTTAGCCACATCTACAACGAGTTCGATAAAGCTGAATTTTTGCTCAGATTTACATCACCATTCATTCAAACAATCCCATTCTTATATATTACTTTCAATATTGCTTAAATGTGCATCACAGTAACAACCAGTGGGAGGCTAGTTTGTATTGGATGCCGGATAAATTATGGGTACCACAGGGGCGCCTGTTTATGCCGTGAAGCAGTAATGTGTAAAAATTACTGTGTTTTGGTCTGAAGGGCGCCGTAGATAGTGAAATTACTGGGAAAATGAGACTTAACATCTTATGTCTCAAAGTGACAAGCGCAATTATAGTACGGCTCAGAATTTTTGGGTTTTTCAAGAATCCTGAGCGACACTGTATTGTAATGGGCAAGGCGTATCAATTACCATCAGCTGAACATCCTGCTCGTCTCGTCCCTTATTTTCATACAAAGAAGTAACAACTTTAAAGCTGTAGACATCGAATTTGTATTGCTATATTTTTTATAGTGTGTGTATTTTTTACAGGTTGTGATTCTTAAATAATTTTGACTGATTGCAATTGTGACTTTGTAAAATTATGCAATATGGATATGTGTCTGAACTAAACATTTATTATTATTATTGTCACATTATGTGACAAGATATTGAAGCGATTTGAAGATATTCAAGCTCAAGCGTCTTAGTTATTAAATTGAACATACAACATACAATATAATATCAGAAATGTTAGATCATGCAAGACGTTGTAATTAAACTTGGGCTAGCAGACAAGTTATCGCTTTACTAAAATAAGTTTAAGCAAAGTCTTTAGCTTCAGCTGCTTAGCGAAGAGCAAGCTTCAATTTAGGACTATTGTTCATATTGTATTTGTTCTATCAGGGCGGCAAAAATATTTACTATGGAGTATCAAATTCATGGAAATTTGAATTAAATAAAGGAAACATTTTATTTTCATACCTCAACAGTCAACTAGCCCTGCAATTTATATACAGAAATGTATTTTACTGCTTCCGTGTAGTTTTTTTTGTGACTTTGAGGGACTTGGAGGAGGGTAATTGATACGCCCTACCCTTAACAATGCAGTGCCGCTCAGGAGTTTTGAAAAACCCAAAAACTCTGAGCGGCACTACGATTGCGCTCGTCACCTTGATAGTACGTAAGATGGTAAGTCTCTTTTTCCTAGTAATTTCACTAGCTACAGCGCCCTGCAGACCGAAACGCAATAATGCTTCCGCATTACTGCTTCACGGCAGAAAAAGGCGCCGTGATGACACCCATAATCATGTCAGCATCCTGTGCAAAGGAGCCTCCCACTGGTTACGTACCAACTTTAAAGCTTAAAAGTAATTATAAAAAATTTCATGTTCATAAAAAAAATCAAAATATTGTACATCTTATGTTGTTTATTATAAACATGAAATTTCAAATATTTATCATAATTAAAAATAGTCTTTAAAGCAAATTCACAAAAGCAATTTCGAAGGTTTTTGTATAAAATTTGAATTTACTGAACAATGTTTTGAATTGAAAGCTCATTCTAAGGAAATTCGATGTAATAACGTCTTGCGTAGAAATTCTCAAGTGAATTTAATATTATGTTCTTGAGTTAATGTCGAGTATGCGTGATATGAGTTGAGATAATTTATCGTGAAGGTAAAAGCAATATAGTTATGAGTTGAAGTACGAAATATTTATCTGGGTAAATTGAAATTTTTAATTATTCATAATTGCGCTTAAAACTAACATATTGAAAGTAAAAAAATACGAACACAAAACGTTGTTTAACGTTTTCAATAACGTATCTCTAGTTACGGATATATTGCTGTCACCGTTTAGTGAGAAGATCTTATCTCTCCGTAGTT
This sequence comes from Leptidea sinapis, assembly GCF_905404315.1. Classification (NCBI taxonomy): domain Eukaryota; kingdom Metazoa; phylum Arthropoda; class Insecta; order Lepidoptera; family Pieridae; genus Leptidea; species Leptidea sinapis. The sequence continues at coordinate 6,170,002 of NC_066292.1, read as the reverse complement.
ATGTCCAGTTTAGTTATAGTCCAATGCTTTACGTCGATAGATTATTGAAATGTAAGTAAGCGTAAAATGATAGAATTGTCTTACTAGAGGTAAGTTAAACTAAGGATAGAAAGGTTATTGAAAACGGCCGGTAGTTGTAGTCCAATGCTATCTGTCAATAGGTTATTGAAATGTAAGTAAGCTTAAAAGGATACATTTGTCTACCTCTAGTAAATTAAACTAAGGATAGATAGTTTATAGAAGACGGCCGTTAGCAAACTGTACGTATAATATCGTTTCTTTTAAACTAAATTTATTGCGCTGCATTTTGGAAAATGCATGATGATATATACAAAAAAATAAACATTTAAATGTATAGCCCAATTAACGTGCTATAAAGACGTGATATTAAATTAATATTAACTATTATTAATAGTACTATTACTTACAACTCCTAGACCCCAATGGGTTATATCAAACAAAAGAACATCTCAAACAATCACCCAAACAAATTGTCGGAGCGGAAACTAATTCAATCTGAAATAATCCCATGGGTTAAACTTGGTATTGTTTCTCAATATATTTAGTGATACAAATCACGTTGGACGTTTTCGTGACCAAACTCCATCGAATCTTGTAACTTACTGATATTATGAAAAGCATTTGTAATAATTGTGGTTTGCACTTTACAGCCGCTGTAAGTGAATTTCCCAGGTGCATACAAATATTATTTGGGAGTCCTTTTTATGTTTTACTATTTATTGATAAACTAATAATAATATAATAATAATATTGACACATTTTGCACAAATTATCTTGCCCCAAGTTAAGCATATATAGCCTGTGTTATGGGTTACAAGACAAAGACAAGAGAAATATAGAGGCAATGTGTCAGTTAAACTCTCAAATTTGGATTTATTCAAATATAATATTAATCCAAATGAAATGTATGATGTATTATTTAAAATAATTAAAACAGAGTTTGCTTCTATATTTACTTCTAAGACAGTCAAATCAGGTGGTCTCCTGTCATTTAATGATTGGGCAACAGCTGGCATTCATAGGAGCAGACAAAGGCTATATGAACTGTATAGTGATAGATCATTGTATAATCATGATACATCTTTTCTCGAGTATGTTAAAAAATACTCTAAATTATTTAAAAGTGTTTGTTCTATTGCAAAGTCTATGCATATTAGACAAATAATTAAAAATGCACCAAATAAAATAAAGATCACTTGGAATGTTATTAACTGGGAATCTGGAAGATTGAAAGACCGCAACATTGAATATAATCTATCAATAAACAATACAATAATTCAATCTCAGCAGGAAGTTGCTACTGCTTTTGAGAATTTTTTTTCTGAGATTCCAGTTTCTATCACAAACACTCTTGTCTCCTCCACCAGTGTTGCTGAGTCACTTCTTCTGGAAAATGTTATAGGATGTCAACAAAGTTTCAATTTTAGCTTTGTTAGCCCTGGAGAAATAATTAAAACTATTAAATCTCTAGACATGAAAAAAACTGCTGATATATGGGGCATTTCTGTTAAAATAATAAGTTCAATAATTGATGTCATAGCACCATATCTTGCAATAGTATTTAATAATTGTATTAATCGTGGCGTGTTTCCTGACCTTCTGAAACATAGTAAAATTACACCAATATTTAAGTCGGGATGCTCTTCTGACCCGAACAACTATCGTCCTGTGTCGGTTTTGCCGACCCTTAGTGAAATTTTTGAAAAAATAATTTTAAGCCAAATGCTTACTTACTTTAACTCTCATAAGTTACTTCATTTGAAACAATTTGGCTTTACTAGGGGACGTTCAACAACGGATGCAGGTGTTGAGCTGATCAAGAATATTTTTGATGCCTGGGAGGAATCGCAGAATGCACTTGGCATCTTCTGTGATTTATCTAAGGCTTTTGATTGTGTTCAACATTCAACGCTAGTCATATCTAAACAAAAGAATTCAGAAGGTCGACGTGAATGGCAGGAGATCTCCTGGGACTCCTCTCAGTATGGGGGTACCACAAGGGTCTATTCTTGGACCGTTCCTCTTCCTTATCTATATAAATGATCTTCCTAATCTTATAGAGAAAAAACATAAGGTAGTATTGTTTGCGGACGACACTTCACTGATTTTCAAAGTGAAAAGAAACCAAGCTATGTATGACAAAGTGAACGATATTTTATCTGACATCGTGTACTGGTTTAGCGCTAATAACCTATTGTTAAATAGCAAGAAAACTAAATTCATTAAATTTACCGTACCAAATGTCAAAAATGTAAATGCAAATGTTTTGTTAAACGGAGAGGTGATAGAACCGGTGGAATCTGCTATATTTCTTGGCATAACTCTAGATTCCAAATTACAATGGGGCCCCCATATTGAAGGATTGGCGAACAGACTTAGTTCTGCAGCATACGCGGTTAAAAAAATTAGACAATTAACTGACATAGATACGGCGCGACTAGTATACTTTAGTTATTTCCATAGTATTATGTCCTATGGTATATTGCTATGGGGCAACGCTGCTGATATTAATACAATATTTGTGCTGCAGAAGAGGGCTATTCGCGCTATTTATAACCTAGGTCCTAGAGAATCATTGAGAGAAAAGTTCAAAGAAATTAACATCTTGACTGTTGCTTCTCAATATATTCTTGATAATGTAATGTATGTCCATAAGCACATAAGGCCAGAAACTGTCATAACCATAATGTTAACACCAGGAACAGACATAAACTGATGATGCCTACTACTCGGCTTAGTCGAGTTAGTAAGTCTTTTGTGGGGCGATGTATATGCTTTTACAACAAGATCCCAGAAAATGTTCAAAACAAAGGTGTTACGTTATTCAAAAGAATTGTTAAAAAACGTTTGTGTGGTAAAGGTTGTGGTAAACATAAATGACTTTCTTAATGATACCACAGATTGGGAATGGAGCGACCGCCCTCAGGCTATTAAATAATAAGTTTAATTGTACAATGTTACTTTGAAAATGTTACTTTAATTGTAAAACATATTTTTGATGAAAAAAAAGCCCGCTGAGTTTGTTGCGCCCATTCTTCTCAGGCCTGAGGCATTCACTTTGGAATGGGTGGTAGTTTTTTTTGACTTTCAATAAGTGATTTCACATCCTATTTTGAATAAAAATATTTGAATTTGAATTTGAATGATATATTTAATACAATATACTTACTTAAACATACATAAATACATTTAAACATCCATGACTCGGAAACAAACATCCATATTCATCATATAAATGCTTGCACCTACCGGGATTCGAACCCGGGACCTCTAGCTTAGTAGGTAGGTTCGCTAACCACTCTGCTATACAGGTCATCAAGTGTTATAAGTGTTCCTTCCTTGATGATAGATAAAAAGAACAAGAAAACGAAATGTTTTTATGAAGAAGTTGTTTTTGAATTTTATACCATTAAAAATTTAAATTATTAAAATTTTCGAGAGTCATTATTTATTAATACGGCTTTACTCACGTTTTTTGTCGGTGTCGGTACCGACTAGTTTCGGACTATTCGGAAGTCCTTCATCATGGTAAGTGTGATGGGTTCGCGATAACGTCCCACCTCTTACTGCGGACTTGAGCTCGTAGTGCGCGGCTGGACAGGGCAGGGGGTGTGTCACTATTGGTGTCCACGGGTGCACAGACTGTACTCACAATGTCCACTACGTGATCATCGGCACTATGGGTATATATTTATATATAGTTTATATATAACATTAACAATTTATACCAAGCTTTCTCCTTTTTTTTGCTCTTACCGTTGCAGTAAAGTATCAAGTAATCGACTTTAACTCCTTTTTAACCGACTTGAAAAAATGAGGAGGTTCTCAATTTGTCGGTATGATTTTTTATGTTTGTTACCTCAGAACTTTCGACTGGGTGAACCGAATTGTCGTAGTTGAATATGATGATCCAAATGGAACTCCACACCGACTTACAGTAAGGGTGGCAGAATATCTAACTGTCTGTAATCAAATTGCAATGCGCTTACGTTCATTTCTGCATTGCAAAATATAGTAGATCTAGAGTAGAGTAGGTTTGTAACTATATACATATATAGGTGAGATGTGCTTGAGTCGCACCCGAGACGTGAGGAGGCGAGAGCGGGGCCGCGGCGGGAGAACACTGATTCCGAAAAAAGCAAAAATCGTACCTAGAGTAAGATTAATTAATAAGATTGAATGATATGCTATTATTTTTATACTTTTTAGCACGTATTATATCTATTGTTTTGGAATAGTGTTTTTGAAGACCCCTATGTCCTACTTTATTGATATATCATTTCGTTAGCGTTCATGTTATCCGGGTATCTGAGGGTGAATTATCTGGATCGAAGGCCCGGTAAGTAAATAAATTATCTGTCACCGGATATCCTTTACCCTTGCTCTTACTAGGATCCGATTAAGCACCGCTTTTGTCACGACATTAATAAACAACTTCATATGAAATTATTTTACTTGGTATGACAATTATTTAAAATGTTATGAAAAAAAAGTCACTCGTGCACCTCCATGCACCTATATCAATGAGTTACGAGCCACTTATATACATCGTTGGAATGAAATTGCCCTATTGATCCATATTTTGATGAACCTTCGATTAAGTTTTGAAACAAAAAAAAGCATACGAATACTGGTAAATAAAAAAATAACGGACTCATGTCTACCCCATTTTAAAAAATTAAAAATTCTATCTCTACCCTCTATATAATATATCTTCGAAATATGCAAATTTGTTAAAAGAAATCTACACAATTACCCAAAGAAAGAAAATAAGCCCCGTCGATTTCCCGAAAGATATATAAATAAATTAAACCTCCCACAATCAAATTTAGTACTACTTACATCGAGTCCTTATGTTATGTCTATAAAATATATAATAATCTGCCAAACAAAATTCGAAGTATAAATAATGAAAACGAATTTATTAAAACACTAAAAAACTTTTTAGTAGAAAAGTGCTACTATGCCATAAATAATTTCCTAAAGGAGCCAAACGAAAATAAATACAAACATGGGTTACTACGGTTACTCCTTACTACGGTCTGCTGTTCAGACCAAATCGCGACACCGAAACTAGGTATCTATAATAGTGCCTTGTATAATTATAGTATTTACTCCAAATGTTATATTTATTGATTTATTTTTATGAAATAGGATGACAAACGAGCGTATGGGTCAACTGATGTTAAGTGATCACCGCCGCCCACATTCTCTTGCAACACCAGAGGAATCACAAGAGCGTTGCCGGCCTTTAAGGAAGGTGTACGCGCTTTTTTTGAAGGTACCCATGTAGTATCGTCCCGGAAACACCGCACAAGGAAGCTCATTCCACAGCTTAGTAGTACGAGGAAGAAAGCTCCTTCAAAACCGCACTGTGGAGGACCGCCACACATCCAGATGGTGGGGATGATATCCTTATTAGTGGCGTGTCGTGCAAAGGTAGAATTCGGCGGCAGGAATCAGGTTAAACAGATCCTCGGAGCACTCCGAATTGCAATAAATTGAAATTGAAATTTTCGAACATTTTTAAGTAAAATTGTTTAGTAACGAATGGCAAGACTATATTTAAATAACAATTTAAATTTAAATTTTGATATCCCAATAATATATATAACAAATACTTAAGCAGTTGACAATACTCTCTCGTGCAATAGAAAACTAACAAATGTAAAGTCAATCAACGTGTAATTGAATGAATGCTTGATTGCTTCACACGCCCTCGGGAAATTAATAGTTTTCCGATTCTTATCAAACTTTTTGTTAAGCAAATATATCCTTTATCGTTGGGGGATTGGACGGAAATGTGGGACATTTTTCTTTGAATGCCGTTTAACTCGTTCATTGTTGCTTAATCAATACTTGAGGTTGAATTAATTGGACACATCTAATCAAACATTTTCGGGGAATGGGTTCCTTTTATTTTATTACTATTGTTTCATACAAATTTGTAACCAACATTTATGAAAGATGCGGGACTCAAAGCCGCCACCTCTCGGGTTCCGTCTACATACTTTGTAGATGGACCCACAACCTGAGAGTTGAACAAAACATACCCAAATTTACGAACCACGTCTCACTCGAACGGTTTGCTCAGTTGGTAGAACTAGAATCCGAGGTTATCGTTCATAAATTTTGGTGACAAATACAATTTGTATAATTCATCTAGAAGTGAGATACATCACTTTAAAAATTAAAGAAAATGTTTGTCAATAAACAGTTGTTTCAATTCAAAGTTGTAATAGTCATGGAGTTCTATTAGAAATTACCAACAAAATTTTTGAAAATCCCCAGTTTCCTAGTGATTAAATTCTTGTAGCAATATCTGCACGTATAGTGTTCATCCGAGCCGTACCCATTACCGCATCTCATTTTTTGCCCCAAAATAGTAATAATATACTTGATACTGATTCAGCTCAATTATAGACGCATGAGACATTCCATATAGCCTTAGTATCACAAATCGTTCTCAGTTGTGATATCAGTATATGAGCAGATGATTATTTTTATCGAGTGGACTACCAGCGCATTCCGTAATAGTTCCATTAAAAAGAAACTTAACAGTGTTTCATTAAAGATTTCGAATTTGAATTTGGATTTATCAGTGAGCCTTAACGCATATTGGTTAATGGCTTAAATTATTTTATATAAAAGGGGACAAACGGGCAAGATGTGATAGGATGTGGTGAGGCAACACAGGGACATGGACATCCGCAAAACCAGGGGTCGAGATATGCGGTGACGGTCCCGTGCGCCCATTTATGGATGAGAAAATCAAGAAGATTGTTTAAGAAGATTTAATAATTATAATTTTGGGACTACGCCTGATGAGTAAAAGACAAGTAGGTACGGACAGGCGACAATTTATTTAAAAAAGGACGAACTTACCAAGGAATTGATGAATAGGTATCACAGAATTAAAATGCAATCAAATCTACACAAATTTCATATTTTTTATTTTATTTTCCATATAGAATTTTACGGATAATGTTTAGTTTCTTACAAACCATTCCTCTTACACCAAGAGTGAAGCTACATTGTTTTTAGCGACTTTAAGATGAAACACTCATAGCAGTGGAATTGGGCAGGGCGCATAGTTCGACGTACACATGGCCGTTTGAGGCAGAAAAGTCCTCGAATGGCGACCACGTACCGGAAGACGCAGTTATGGTAAGCCTCCCACAAGATGGACCGATGAACTAGTCAAGATCGCCAGAACACTTTGGATGAGGGAAGCGCAGGACCGATCATCGTTGAGTTCATCAGGGAGGCTTGTGTCCAGCAGTGGACGTCTACCTTCTAGCTGATGATGATAGCAAAGAAATAAAGTAGATTCTAGAACATATACTTTATAAGAATTTAAATAATAGAACGAAGATAGACATATAATATACTAGCGTATAGACAACCTAACAGCCCGATAATGCGTGTTCAATCTTAATTTACCAATGTGTGCGTAGGCTAGTGGTTTAATATAAAAAATACTATATATACTAATAGCCAACGGCAATCGTGGCTGAGTTTTTACGACATGTCAATCAAAATCGGTTTCAATTACAATAAATTCGCTTTCCTTTTGCTTTTTCTTCGCTCTCGCACTCTTTGTTTGTTTTCTATACCTTGTAAGTTTATGATCAACTTTTGTCTGAACTCTGAACTAATAAATTTGAAAATATCATTAACATGGCTTTATCTTATTACTGAATTCATGTAAACAATATTGTATTTATTCCTCATCGATTGAAACATAATAGCATGAGGAAAACCGAATTGATATTGGGACACTTATTAATCCAATCGGCTGGAGGTAAGTCACGTCTTGTATTCAAATACTGTGTAATATGAGATATGAAAGTATATTTTCTAGGATTGCATAATTTTCTTTTACTTCACGCAAAAATAACTAATTGATTGTAATATTGAAGAGGTATTATTAATATATATAAAATTATTTCGATTTGTATTAAATGACCTGTAACAGAAAATACTAAGTTGAGGACTGTTGTTTAATTGTTATAAATATTTAACATACTATAATTTAAAATCCATACAAATATGCCGGCTTATTGAAAACATTAAGGCTGAAATCTATACATAGAGCGTACTTATACTATCCTAAGACTTTACTTACGTAAAACAGCATCATCTGTCAAACGACAGCTGAAATTATGCCGAGCTTAAGCTAAAATAGCCCAATACATAAGTCAAGTTCGCATTTTTCCACACTCGGCTAGATTTAGTCTGAGCAAAGACTAAGTACGCTCTATAGATCTCATCCTAAATCCTATTCAATTCCTGAAAAATCAAATCGATCGCGACGAAATAAGAAATTTATAGACATATTAGCTTCCTTTACGTCGGGCAATAAAATACAGTTGCTTGGTTTGTAAATAATTTTAATTATCTCTTATTACCTTTAATTAAAATTTCTTACATAGTGTAATGGAATATAGTGTTGGTAGGCCCCTCACTAGATGGACCGACGATCTGGTCAAGATCGCCGGAATACGTTGGATGAGGGCAGGATCGATCGTCGAGGACATCTTTGGGGGAGGCCTTTGTCCAGCAGTGGACGTCTTCCGGCTGATGATGATGATGGTATACAATACGGAGTCATATTTAACCTCTTAACGATTTTTTTCATTAGCAACAATAGGTATATTGTCATTTATATTAATTGTCTGTTCTACAGAGTCGGAATGATGGTAAATAAATACTCCTAAGTTACGCTAGAATTATACGAGACACATAAAAGAGTAGAAACCGTAAATGAAAATAAATTCATTCCCAACTACACAATTTATTACATCTTAATTTAATTAACACGATATAGCCGAAATTTTATCGTATTTTATTATGTGAGATGTGGTTTGTGTGTGAAACGTGAGTTATAGCATGATTTGAAACTAGACAAAAATAATAATGGTCAAAAATTAAAAAAAAATATACAATATTGTCGTTTTGTACGGAAACATTCAAAGAATTTTTTGTAAGGTAACATATAATCGAAGTATTCACTACTGTGATCTCACGGAAATATCATTTATTCCTTTGCAGTAGAACCGTAGGACTCAATGAACTCTGTGAAGGCATTTTGTAACTTCTATAATAATAATAACTTCTTGAGAGGAAAATTTTCTACTATGTAAAGAACTGTCTAAATGGTGAACATTGGTAGTCATTTAGGTTCGAATACGGAGAATGCCGGTTGGTCAGCGAAAGGTCCCTATAGAGTAAATAAGGTTTTCGGTCTTGCGTTATCGACGAATGAAGATCGGTTGATGATTTGTGGCTATCATTGTTCGAAGTTCAGTACAATTATAGACATCTACTTAGCAATGATGCTGACCTGAGAAAGCTGATTACACCATAAAGTGACCACCAAACATTTACCATCACTTTTCTATAGTTACTCATTTTCTACATCTGAGTGAAAAAAACCACGGGAAGAGGTGTGTTTCAATCGTGGCTATTAGATTACTCTTGCTTTGGGTATTTTATACACATTAAATTTTTGGTTTAAGTGAAACATAATGTGTTGTTGTGTGTAAAAATTACACTACTTCTATAACTTATTTGAAAATCATAGAAAATACTTCAAATGTTTTTGTACCACTTATTTACTTTAGCAGGGGCTTTAATCAAACCAAATTCAGCGATTTTATCAAAAATTTTATTGAATTATGACAACTAACAGATAACAACACTGAATGAGAATAAAAAAAATGTGTGTACGTACGTACGTACGTTATGTACGTACGTAAGAAGTTATTCTTCTTTGGCGTTATGAAACACAAATTCTTGATTAAGTACTCAAAATACTTTATTCCTGGTACTATTTTACTTTTGCAGAAAAAATATTATTGTTATAAAGAAAGTATTAAATATACAACCAATGATAATAACGTGTCATATACAATGAGAGAGAAATTGTTTTTTTAATTTCAATTATATATAAATTGAAAACTATACTAAACAAGGATTATATTGTTACTTATAAAGTTGTTAATTGTTGTTGTTTTTTTGTATACTTATATATTTATCCAAGTTCAGGGATTATCCTTTACACTCGAGTATCGTAGTTTAATTCCAGATGGGAGTTGTTTTAAATATGTCAAAACCTGGGCAGTTAATGCTCGTCCTAGTGCAGTATCTGACTGTAACTTATAGACATATAACACATACGATAGCCGCCAGCGGGATTGCGGACACAAATTCAATAAATCCGGTGACGCGTTAATGTCATGGCGGTTTCTACGAATAATATCAAATATATTTACATAAAAATATTTTTGTATTTACATTGACATAGAAAAATTACAATAACAAGCCGTTAGGGGTAACCTAGAAACTTTATTAATAATAATAAACTGGGAAGATGTTACTATTGACTTAATAAAACTAAATGAACCACATCAATGTAGATGTGACGTTCAGGTACGTTTATCCTGGCTTAAATTGGCAGGCCGTATCAGTCGTCACGCCCGCATTTATGAAGTCATCCGCAGGGCATTTGCCGCTCTTAATATACCAGCTGTTTTAGAGCCAAAAGCAAGCGTTCTGATGGAATGACGCTGGTGGCTTGGGCACGGGCTGGTGTGGGACGCGACTTGCGTCGACACTCTGGCTCCTTCTATGTCCAAGTTTCGTCAGTTGGTGCTAGGGCTGCTGCTTCGACTGGCGAAGATGGCAAACGTCGCAAATATGTTGGTCTCAGTGAGTCATACATCTTTGCGCAGATTGGTGTCGAGACACTTGGCCCCGCTGCGAAGAATGTTCAAAATCCTATCTTCGCGCCCCAAATAAGGCTACTGGAAACCCAAGCGCTGGTATCTATCCCGGTCAAGGGATAAGCCTGGCTATCCAACGCAGATATGCTGCCAGTATTCAAGAATACCAAGGTATGATAGTTTTAATTTTATGTAGTCATAGTATTGTAAATATAGTTATAAGATTTGTTTTGTTGGAATAAATATTTAGAACATTTATTGTTTTGATTACCTGAAACAAAACCGAATCAAAAATTCAACATGCCTCATTTGAAATTCTCGTCGTCGTAACAACATTGTAAGAATAATAGATGGACCGCAGTAAAAGAACGTTTTACAGTTTCAATTTAAAATCGTTGCTAGTATCCATTACTGTACGGAATAAGATACGGTTGTTGCTGGATTTTACTTAGCTTTGAACGTAACAGCCGAAACAAACAGCATCTTTGAAAGCTCTTTTACTGTTTTATACTTCTTACTATGTTTGAAGAGGCAGGCAAATAATGTTTCATTTGACTTGATGATTTCAATTATCTTATATATTGCCAGTTTATCATGTGTAAAACTATCCCCAATAATTGAGACTTGCACCCTGTTGCACGCAATGCTCACCTATTGTCTGCGAACGTTTTCACTAGATTTTATTCAAAATTATTAGGATTCTGTTTACGTACTTACTAGCTGATCTGACAGACGTTGTTCTGTTCATAATAAAAATAAACTCTTGCGAGTGGAATTTCATAAAATTCTTACCTGACCTCTACTCGGCAAAAGGAATATTCTTACCAAATTTCAAGTCTCTACGCCTTATGGTACCAGAGATATCGGGATGAGTGAATATATAGAGGGAAATATCTTATAATATTATGTTATCGAGAGAAAAGTAACGACTACAAAAAAAATTAAATTGTTATGAATTGCAGATAGGCAGTAACGGGAATATAGGGTAATATTCATTGTACAAACTCAGGTATTCAAATAGAATATTCTTTCATGAGTCCAATAAAAGCTAATCCTTGATTAAGAGATTATCGTCTATTGAAGTGTCTTGAATATCTTTACATTCAGACTAACTTAAAAATACTATCTGTGGAGTGGGTTTTCACTAGGTTTTATAATCTTTTTTTGTAACTCAGTCATCAACTTGCGAGCTCAGTTGACGATATGTAGTAGATGGTAATTCATTTATTTATAATTAGTTTACGTGGAGAGGATGAAGAATATTTTAAAAATAAGTGTTGATGAGAATACTCCTCCATTTTATGACAGAACAGTATATGGGTAGAACAGTTGCTGGGTAGCTAGTAGTGTATGCTATATATATATACACACACCCACACACTTTTTTTTATGGAAATAAGGGACGAGACGAGTAGTACGTTCAGCTGATGGTAATTGATACGCCCTGCCTATTACAATGCAGTGCCGCTCAGGATTCTTGAAAAACCCTAAATTTCTGAGCGACACTACAATTGCGCTCGTCACCTTGAGACGTAATATGATAAAGTCTCATTTACCCAGTAATTTCTCTAGCAACGCCGGCGTTGAGATCGAAACAGAGTAATGTTTACACATTACTGCTTTACGGCAGAAATAGGCGCAATTATGATACACATAATCTAGCCGGCATCCTGTGCAAAGGAGCCTCCCACTTACACACACCCACACAATATAAATTAAAAAAAAAATCCTTCTTCCCCCTTTCTCTGAATCATGTGTTCCTTTTTGTCTGTTAACTTTTATAAATAGCTTTAAAGTATGTAATTTTTTTTACTTTTGTTTGTCATAAATTAAGGTTTAAGAGCGGTGCCTCCCAACACAGGTGATAAGCTTAATGATAGACACCTGCCTCTAGTTTGATATTTACTTTTTGTTAAAGACATATACAAATTTTATTTATTTTTTATTTCTGTGATACACATAAAGAAACAAAATGCATTGAGGCTAGGGAGAAATAAAGCATATAGATCGGTTCAACGTGAACCTGTTCACAGCACGGTAGAGTTCATAGAACACAAAACCAAAACCCCTGTGACCACGTTGACTGGAAAACTAAGCGGTAGAAGGAGATGAACTTCTAGTTCACCATGTGGCTATTTGATGCATTTTGTTATGTTTTTAAAGTGATAATACTCACTTCTAGAATTAATACACAAAAAAAAAAATTAATTAAGTCATCTACTATAACAAAGTTATGGTCAAGTAATTGTCGTAGTCCAATATGATGATCAATGGGACTCCTTAACGACTAAGGATGTAAGGTTGCGATCTGTGGCAGAATTTCTAACTGTCAACTGTGTAACTGAAAATTAACAAAAAAACAACCAACTTCAAAAACACTATTCCAAAACAATAGATATAATGTGCACTAAAAAGTATAAAAATAATTGCTAATAATTTTTGGAGTCGGTGTCATCCAAGATAGATTTGTTACTACATACATAGTTATAGGTGAGATAAGCTTGAGTCGTCAGGAGGCGAGAGGCAAGAGCGGGTTGCATCGGAAGTACACTGATTCCGAAAATAACAATAATCGTAACTAGAATTCGATTAGTTAATTAGATTGTATAAAAATACACAATTATTTATCAATTTAACTCGCTAACTTTTCAATTAGTTTGCTAACATACCGCTGAAGTTCCAGGTTCCAGTACTTATCCAAGTTGTTGATATGCGAGCCTGATTTTATTTAATTAGAATTTTTGATAATTTTTCAATGTTGTCTTCTTATTTATTCACTATCACTTCAATAGTTGCACTTATTACCTGTACGATATAGACAATTTCAAAAAAATCTTGAAATTGAAAAGCAAATTTTAAATCTCTCAATTGTTACCGGGAGGACATAAAACTGTTAGAGTCAGAACGAATGGCTTTCATTTAATCTCATAGGATTTAATTGCAACGTCTTTGCGAATCTATCTTTATTGGCTCAGAGATTTATCGAATAGAGAATCTTTTGTTCCCAATTCAGTTTAACTTCAGTTAGGTTAAAAAGAGTATTAGATTCCAACAAACAGTTTTATCTTTGTATTATATCACCTAATTTACATTGAACCATTGCACTCAAAATCGGTCTAAAATTATGAACTACTTACAGTACAATTATAGACATCTATAGGTATGCTTCTTTTGCTTCTATTGAGCAGTGTGAAAGCTTTTTGGACTCCGCTTCCATTGAGCGGAGTAATGTTTTAGTAACCACTGCTTCTATTGAGCTGTGTACTAATTTAAGTAAAGATTTGGAATATTTTCCAAAAAATTTAAACAATAAGACAATAGGGGACTCCTCTAGCAGTGTAAAAACAAGTAATTTAACATGTACTAGAATAAGTAATTATTGTAAAATTGCAAACCTGATGCACCAAAACATACAAGGATTATTTGCTAAAGAACTTGAACTGGAGTTATTTATGGATCATAAAGATATACATATTTTATGTTTAACAGAGCACTGGCTCAGAAAATATGAGCTCATCTTTAACTTCAGTGGTCATCAGGTGGCAAGTGCTTTTTGCAGAGAAAAGGCTACACGTGGCGGTTCTCTTATACTTGTAAGTAAATTATTTAAATTCAAAGAACGTGAAGATATCGTAGGCCTCTCTGTTGAACGTACCATTGAAATAGCCTGTGCTGAGCTCGATAGCGCCGTTGTTGTTAGTATATACAGACCCCCAGATGCAGTATATGTATTATTTGAAAGTTTTTTATTAAAATTATGGAGGAGGAGGTTTTATTAAAATTATGGAAGTCGAAGAAGTATGTCATGATATGTGGTGATTTTAATATTAATATTAATTTATTAGAAAAATCCATCACCAGTATTAGATTCAGATCTTTGTTCAAATCATATTATTTAACCAATATTTTATTAGAGCCTACTAGAGTAACCGGCACCTCCAAAAGCTGTATTGATAACATATTTTCAAATTATAAACGCATTTCTCAGGCAATAATAAACCAACTGAGTTCAGACCACTTTGGCCAGCCTTTAGCCTCTTTTACTATTGAGGTCAATAAATGTTCTAAAATTAAAAAGTTTTCGTTTGTTCCTGTGAATAATAGGCGGATGGAGAAATATAGAGGTAATGTGTCAGTTAAACTCTCAAATTTGGATTTATTGAAACATAATATTAATCCTAATGAAATGTATGATATGTTATTTAAAATAATTAAAACAGAGTTTGCTTCTATATTTACTTCAAAGACAGTCAAATCAGGAGGTCTCTTGTCATTTAATGATTGGGCAACAGCTGGCATTCATAGGAGCAGACAAAGGCTATATGAACTATATAGTGAGAGATCATTATATAATCATGATGCATCTTTTCTCGAGTATGTTAAAAAATACTCTAAATTTTTTAAAAGTGTTTGTTCTATTACAAAGTCTATGCATATCAGACAGATAATTAAAAATGCACCGAATAAAATAAAGATGACTTGGAATGTGATTAACTGGGAATCTGGAAGAGTGAAAGACCGCAACATTGAATACAATTTATTAATAAACAATACTATAATTCAATCTCAGCAGGAAGTTGCTTCTGCTTTTGAGAAATTTTTTTCAGACAAACTTTCAATTTTAGGTTTGTTAGCTCAGGAGAAATAATTAAAACTTTTAAGTCTCTCGACATGAAAAAAACTGCTGATATATGGGGCATTTCTGTTAAAATAATAAGTTCAATAATTATTGATGTCATAGCACCATATCTTGCAATAGTATTTAATAATTGTATTAATCGCGGCGTGTTTCCTGACGAAGGTCAGGTGTAATTTTACTATGTTTCAGAAGTGAAACATAGTAAAATTACACCAATATTTAAGTCGGGATGCTCTTCTGACCCGAACAACTATCGTCCTGTGTCGATTTTGCCGACCCTTAGTAAAATTTTTGAAAAAATAATTTTAAGCCAAATGCTTACTTACTTTAACTCTCATAAGTTACTTCATTTGAAACAATTTGGCTTTACTAGGGGACGTTCAACATCGGATGCAGGTGTTGAGCTGATCAAGAATATTTTTGATGCCTGGGAGGAATCGCAGAATGCACTTGGTATCTTCTGTGATTTATCTAAGGCTTTTGATTGTGTTCAACATTCAACGCTGGTCAGGAAGCTATACCACTATGGCATAAAAGGAACTGCGCTCGATCTTTTCACTTCATATCTAAACAATAGAATTCAGAGGGTCGACGTGAATGGCAGGAGATCTCCTGGGACTCCTCTCAGTATGGGGGTACCACAAGGGTCTATTCTTGGACCGTTCCTCTTCCTTATCTATATAAATGATCTTCCTAATCTTATAGAGAAAAAATATAAGGTAGTATTGTTTGCGGGCGACACTTCACTGATTTTCAAAGTGAAAAGAAACCAAGCTATGTATGACGAAGTGAACGATATTTTATCTGACATCGTGTACTGGTTTAGCGCTAATAACTTATTGTTAAATAGCAAGAAAACTAAATACATTAAATTTACCATACCAAATGTCAAAAATGTAAATGCAAATGTTTTGTTAAACGGAGAGGTGATAGAACCGGTGGAATCTGATATATTTCTTGGCATAACTCTAGATTTCAAATTACAATGGGGGCCCCATATTGTAGGATTGGCGAACAGACTTAGTTCTGCAGCATACGCGGTTAAAAAGATTAGACAATTAACTGGCATAGATACGGCGCGACTAGTATACTTTAGTTATTTCCATAGTATTATGTCCTATGGTATATTGCTATGGGGCAACGCTGCTGATATTAATACAATATTTGTGCTGCAGAAGAGGGCTATTCGCGCTATTTATAACCTAGGTCCTAGAGAATCATTGAGAGCAAAATTCAAAGAAATTAACATCTTGACTGTTGCTTCTCAATATATTCTTGATAATGTAATGTATGTTCATAGGCACATAAGTGAATTTGCCAGAAACTGTCATAACCATAATGTTAACACCAGGAATAGACATAAACTGATGATGCCTACTACTCGGCTTAGTCGAGTTAGTAAGTCTTTTGTGGGGCGATGTATATGCTTTTACAACAAGATCCCAGAAAATGTTCAAAACAAAGGTGTTACGTTATTCAAAAGAATTGTTAAAAAACGTTTGTGTGGTAAAGGTTGTGGTAAACATAAATGACTTTCTTAATGATACCACAGATTGGGAATGGAGCGACCACCCTCAGGCTATTAAATAATAAGTTTAATTGTACAATGTTACTTTGTAAATGTTACTTTAATTGTAAAACATATTTTTGATGAAAAAAAAAAAGCCCGCTGAGTTTGTTGCGCCCATTCTTCTCAGGCCTGAGGCATTCATTTTGGAATGGGTGGTAGTTTTTTTTGACTTTCAATAAGTGATTTCACATCCTATGTTGAATAAAAATATTTGAATTTGAATTTGAATATAATCATAATAGTAATAACAGCGTTTATTTACAATCCTTAATTATGTACAATGATTCCATACCTAACTAATCTAATCTAAACTATATTTAAATTCTATTTATTATTTATTTTTATTTTAATTTGTAGGTAGTTACTATTTACACCGGTAATTATTGGATGTCTTGCCATTCGGCATAGGCCACCACCAAACATTTCCATAGTGAGCGGTCTCTCGCTTTTCTCGACCAGTTTGCACCTGCTACTTTTGTTATGTCGTCTTCCCATCTATGACATGGTCTGCCTTTTTTCCTTTCATGTTGTCTAGGATACTATTCTGTAATGTTTTTCGACCATTTGTCTTCTTTGTTCCTGATCATGTCCATCTCCATTTGAGGTTTTTAATATAATATTTCACATTAGTTATTTTAATTCGAAGTCGTATTCTGTCCTGTATTTTTATATTGAGCATACTTCTCTCCATGCTATGCTGACAAGTTTCTAGTGCCTTAATGTTTTTTTTTGGTTAGGCTCCTTGTTTGACAGCCATAGGCCAAGCTAGATAAAATGCATGAATTAAAAACTTCTCTTTTTCTTTAATTGGTATTCTCGGATCCTTCATAATTTCTTTGAAGTTCCAGTATTTCTTCCAAGCTTTGTTTATTCTATTATATATTCCTTTGTTTTTATATCTGTTGTAGATATTTCCTGCCCGAGGTTTGTGTATTCATCTACAAAATCAATAGTAATTGAGTCAAAAGCTTTGATTGTAATTTTATTTTGCTTTGTCATTGCTTTTGTTTTATTGAGGTTCAGTGATAGCCCCACTTTTTCACTTTCGTATATGAGTTGTCCTATCATTTCTTGTAGACTTTTTGGATTATCACAAATAATTATTAAATCGTCAGCAAACCTCAGGTGGTTAAGCAGTACACCATTAATGTTTATACCATAATCCGGCTAAGTTTGAAAGCGAACAGTTGCTTTAAACTTTTTACAAGATTAAAGCCATCATCTATCAATAATATCAATGATTGCAGGTTTCATACAATCGAATGAATCGTTTTTTTGTTAGAGAGTTTCACTAGGCTGTTTGCAATAAAGTCAGAGTAAAAAGAAACTTTATTGATATTAAATCAAACCGATTGCGTCATTATTAATACTCACGGAAAGTAATTTTTTTTAATACCGTTACACTGAAACTGAAATGTGCCGGAAGAATGACAGCTATTTTCACAGTTCAAGCAAATAAATATTTTAGCGCATTCATTTGCTGTAGTTCGACCATATCAAACATAAATAGGAACATAAGTTTATTTTCTACCCTTTTATTGTTACTTTTAAAGTTGTTACTTGTTATTAAGTACAGGTTTGAGTATTACTGATTATGATTTGAATTTGTCTGATTTGAATTTGTCTAGAGTTGGCCAACCGGCTAGAGTCTAAAGTGATAGGCATTTCATAGTGATGAGTGATCTCTCTAGCAAATATAGAACTAGGAAAATGTTCTAAGAAGTTGTTCAGATAAATATCAGCGGCAGAATTCATCTGTATGTATGGGATTCGAAAGAAACTTCTTGCTTAAAACAACTACTTTGTAGAATAATACCAGATACCGAACTAGTATATATGTCTTAGTAACACTGAAGTAAACTCTAATTTCAAAGTCAGACAACGCATCTTCTGAAATAGTCAATGGGCGGTCTAACACAAAAAATAAAGTTTAGACAGAAAATAATAAATATTTAAATAAGAATATTATTACTTTTAAAATTCATATTTAGAAATTCGAAGCAGCATAACATGACGAGTATAGTCCAAGTAGTACTTACAAACATTATAAACTACCCTTGTCGCGTCAGGCGTAATAGAATTTTGGAGTAAATTGAATTAATTTCATATAAAAATCCATCTTAATGTCTAGGATCACCTTCCAAGAAGCCCCATGTCGCCTCTGATTATGACCCCAGAAATATTTTCAAAGATAAATTATTACCAAAAATATGAATACCAGCGATTTGTTATAGAAAATATAATCCTTAATGACTTCTCACGGTCATTAGGACCGTTAAGTAATTGGAGACACATGTTCCAACACCGGGCCTTAATTATAAAAGAAATATGTCCCCACGCATTACTTAATATATAATACATCGTGCGTGCAATGATTTATTGATTGAGAAATTACAGGCTTCGTGGTATTCATTTGATTTAATGTTTAAAGCTTATTCTCAGAGCGAAATCGATTAAAACGTCATTCATATTTTTATAGAAATCATTTAAAAAAACAATTATGACCCTTTCTATATGTATATTAAAACTAGCCGTTCCCGTCCGCTTCGCTGGGCGAATTTTAAAAGGCAGGAATGTTGGAATTCGGATAAATTTCGCACCGGATGGCGTGTTTAGGCGTGATTGTGCCTAAAACAAAGACGAAGTTCATTAAATATGTAGAAGCTATATAGATAATTACGACTTCTGATGTCATGAAACCCCCCATCATGTCCCCATGAAAACGAATCTGGAAAAATCTTGAAACGTCGGGTTAACTAAAATGGTAATAAAAATGTTTCATTTATGCAAAAATCTAATGTAAAAACAAAGTTACAATAACACGCGTTTTAATCCTTTAAAAAGTGTTTTATTTAAATTATTATTTATGAATTATTTTTTAAGTTTATAACCTGAGATGTGCAAGACGGTTACCTGATAGTAAGTAATACTCCTTTTCCATTACAATGTAGTCTCTCTCAGTATTGTTCATTGAACCCAATATTCTGTACGGCGTCAGAATAGCCCTCATCACTTAGATACAAAAGTCTCATAAGCCCAGTAATATTACTAGCGAGGGCCCCCATCAAATCGAAACAATAATGCTTGCACTGCTTCACGGAAAATTTTTGAAAATGCGTGATTTCTAATCTCATACTACTTGATAGATTAAGGTTGATTCGCTGTACAATGAAATGAAAATTATTGTATGCGACTATTTACCACGATAATCTCTAAAGTCAAAGTCAAATAAAATTCATTCAAATAGGCTTTACTAAGCGCTTCTGAATCGTCACTATATATATATTTCTTTTAAATTACTGAATGTACCATATATTCGTAAGAAGTTTACTCGTGAGAAGAGCATATAAGAAACTCAACGGCCATTCTTTTCAATCAAATAGAGTATTTTACAATGGCTGTAATATACATAACAAATTAGTTTGTAAGGTGCTGCATCCAATATATTATATATTATTTCATAAGAAGGAATAAAGAACTGAATTTATAAATATAAATTATCGTATATTGGATGCATCAACCTTTAGAGCTTGAACTCATTGCTTGTGTAAGGATGCGTCCTAAACACCATGGTTGTAATTACTGTCACAATTAGTAATCGCATCTAACAAAAAAGGTTTTAGTTATACTTAAATTATACAACTTCATATTGTCTTTTGAATAACAAAAGAAAAAAGTAGGTGATTTTTTTCTTACTCCAAATACAAGAAATAGACTCGAAACCCATTCAAAAATTATTGAGAGCATATAATAAAATGTTAATGTTTTCGCTGATGATTCGAAAAACACCTCTTGAAATCACGTCAACGTATTATTATCAATCTTAAGCTTGATCCAACCCTTGTCAGACAACGTTAATGACACGGATTAAAATACTGAACGTAATATTTTCATCTCACATAGATTGCATGCATATCTTAAATTACATGTAATATGTTATATTTTGTATTTGGAGTCATTCCGTAAGTGTTTTGGTGGATTGCTTTTGGATTTGTGTAACTTTAACACATAAATTACATCGGTGATTTCAAGGTTTTAAATAAACGGTTTGACGTTTAGCAGTTAAGTATTTATTAAGTAGATACTAAAAATTTTTGCAAAAACATATTAAAATTAGTTGTTGCAACCCCGTCTCTTATAGGCTGCAAGTCCTAAGTCATCTTTTAAAATACGCGACATGGTTCTAGGTGCTATCTTCATCTCCCGTGATAAAATCTTTTGCTTTCGGACAAGATTTCTTCAAATTCTTTCATTCTTTCTTTCCCGTACTGCTTTGACCACCTTTTTAGTACGAACACTATGTGGACGGCCAGATCTTTTTCTGTCACAAACAGAGGAGGTCTCATTGAACCTATTAACCGGTACACAAACATTTCACTAATAACAAGCGTGTGGAGAGTTTTAAAAATTGCATTTGGCTCCAAACCGCACTCCATTTTAATATCGTAAAATAATGTACAATGTATTGGTACTAAAATGAAAAACTCAATGAAGAATCTCCCACTGCTGCTGCTTTATAAATAATAATTATCCTACTGCTAGCTGGTATATTCCCGAACCGATACGACATAAATCACACCTTCAAGTTAAGAAGGATATATACTTTCGCTATCTCTCTGTCTCTGTCTCTATTTCTCATTCTCTTCTCTCTCTCTCTCTCTTTCTCTGTCTCTGTCTCTCTCTCCTTCTCTCCACGCGCTCTCTCTCTCTCTTTCTACTCTTACATTTCTCAATCTCTTAGTTGTCAACGCATCTCTTGACAATTTATATTCATAGATTATTTTTCTTTTGTTTTCTGTTCTAAATATCCTTTTATATGTGTATATTTTCAGTTAAATATATGCAGTAGTCACTAGAAAATAACTCACACAGAGTAGCTGACTCTGACGTAAAAACTGTCAATAAAAACGATTAAAATTTTGGTATCTTACTGAAATTATACACAGTAATTTAGAGAAACACCTGCATGGCAACAAAGAGACTCTGTAGCGGCTAAAAATAAAAAAAGTAGCATCGTGTGAAGGATTAACGAATCAAAACTCTAAAATTTCCATGTTCTTTATGGTTTAACTCTGTAAAATCGATCACATGTGTAGATTGAAACGCATAGAAATGTTAAATTAATGATTTTGTAATGAGTTTTAGTACCGAATATTGATAATTCAATTCAAATAAAATAGTGCAAAAGTATGTGCCAAGTGTCCAGGGTTAAACATATTTTTTTGAGAAGGACAAACAAGCGTACCAGGTGTTAAGTGATCACCACCGCCCATATTATCTTGCAACACCAGAGTAGTCACAGGGCCTTTAATGTCTTGAGTGCTAACTTTATAACAGCGTACTATACGGTTATCTCATGCTGTTGCCATATGGCAACGTGAGTTAACAGGAAGTTAAGGAAGGTGTACGCGCTAGTTTTGAAGGTACCCATGTCTTATCGTCCCGGAAACACAGCACAAGAAAGCTCATTCCACAGCTTTGTGAAAACACATTCTTGGACATTTGTATAAAAAAAATAAGAACATAACCTGACGTTAAAAAAAATTAATTAAATATTTGTCGAACAGTACAAGTATTTTTGATTGAATAAAGTTGCGTATTTTCTTAATTTTCCTAAATCCTTATCTTTTTTATTCTTTGTATATTGACTAAATCGACTATTTGTTGTATTATGTTCTGACCCGCATTCTCTACCCTACCCAAAATTTAAAAAAGGGTTGAGTGAAACAATGGATCGATCATCATCGAACCAGTAACTCAATCCTTCCTTGGGAGCTATTACATAAAGACAACTGAAACCCGACACCTTATAGAAAACGCAAAATAAAAACTCTGAGAACGAATAGTCAATAGTCATTGTGTTTATTGAGTGAACCACATGAGGATATCAAATTGCGCTTCAAACAGATAGCAATATTTAAAGCAAGGTTAGATACAGCATACATTCTTTCTTTTGAATGTATCATTATTTTAACGCCGTTTATGTGACAGCATTGGATAGCAAACAAACTATTGCATTCGATAAACTTTACTGTTTTCTTTCAAACTGTGGTTCATGGTATGTAGGAACAAATAGTGTTCTCATGTTGATTTTAAGTTGATGAAATTATGTCATCGTACACATTTGAGTTTGACAGAATGGTTTTGAAAATTGTTAGTACTTACATGCTATTCACATTAACAAAAAAGTATGAATAACTTAGCAGTTGGTTTGCAAACATTATATAATAAACACATGATTTACTTGCAGAGTAAAGCTCTTTTCAGACTACGCTGTACTATTGTGATATATATATATAGTATAGCAAATACGGACCTACTGTATATAGCATGGCGGTTATATTACGCGATATAATCAAACGTGTTTATTGTGTATGGCAAGCTCAGTTGACCGCGATCGTTGAAGAGTGTGCACATGATATACACAATGGATTAATTACTGGGTAGTCTTGAGAGCTGATCAAGTGATGATGACAATGCAGAATTTAACACTATCTTGTCATTAAAGCTACGAAAATTCGCGAGAAGCCGTCTAGATTATGCCTATTCTGCCATGTAAGCAGTAACGTGTAAACAGTACTGTGTTCCGGTCTGAAAGGCGCCGAAGCTAGTGAAATTACTGGGCAAATGAGACTTAACATCTTACGTCTCAAGGTGACGAGCGCAAATGTAGTGCACTCAGAATTTTTGGGTTGTTCAAGAATCCTGAGCGACACTAAATTATAATGGGCAGGGCGTATCAATTACAATCAGCTGAACGTGCTGTTCGTCTCGTCCCTTATTTTCATTACAAAAAAAAAGAAGAAAAATGCCAGAGCATGGATATCAAGTCATATAAAGTTCAGAGGAGAACGTGTTGATTTCTTTTTGAAGATGGAAGAAGGAGTAAGAGGGCGGCTCCCGATATAGCACAGTATGAACTTAGCACACGCTCAGTTTTATTGCGTAAAGTAAGGCAATAATATATCATACAATGAAGTGTGAACGTGTGTTCCTAATAATGTATGGTGTGCGATATTGTTGTGATATGAACTATAATATTCTATATTTCAAAGCATGGTCTGAAAAGTGCTTTACTGTAAACATGTTTGATATTCCAATTTGTTCATCTTGAATTCGTACAGTAACTCCTAATATTAAAACAACATTTTGTTATTATTTAAGCTCAAAAATAATACAATATACATATTATTTTATCAAGCCAAAATGATCTCAAACTACCTTAGTAAAATACAAATATTTCTACTCAAATGCGTCCATTTCCAAAACAAGTACAGAACTAGAATCCACTGAATGCGAGACTTGATTTAATTTTGAAGCTCAGACCATTCCGTGCGGAACGTGTACAACGAATCAACTTCGTGAAACTTTGTTCGTTTCGCTTCAAAAAATTAATATTCATTTTTGTATGAAATACTTCATGGTGCCTGGAGTTCTGAGTAAATGGTAACCCGAAGGGATATATTCCTTTAATATTACGATACATAATAATGTTTTAGTCATATATTTTTCATTTTATTGAAAAAATATTTGATTAAGTAATAGTTTCTTTGCACAGGATGCCGGCTACACTATAGATACCACAATGGCGTCTATTTCTGCCGTGACGCATGTGTTTCGGTCTGAAGGGCACAGTAGCTACTGAAATTACTGGGCAAATGAGACTTAACATCTTATATCTCAAGGTGACGAGCACGTTTGTAGGGCCACTCAGAATTTTTGGGGTTTTCTAGAATCCTGAGCGCCAGTTCATTGTAATGGGCAGGGCGTATCAATTACCACCACCTGACCATCCTTTTCTTCTGTGTCTTATTATCATAAAAAAACCTATCAACTTAAAGGCCGGCATCGCATCTCATGACCTTTTGCGTTCAGCTGCGTAAGTGACAGTTTCTTCTTTCTATCACGAGAGCCTCTTGCCCATTTACCCCTGTTTATATAAATAATATGAAATATAAGGATATGTTATAATATTAAAAATAACACGCATTATTCTTAAATGGTCGCAATAAAGTAACATTTGGCGACAGCCGGCAACGAAGCAAGTCCCGAAACCTGGGACGCGCCGGGCCGTCGGAATTTATACTCTTGCGGGTTCTATTTTACTTTACGATATCACTTATGATTCTTCTTTCCGTGAAATGTTACATATACAATATTTAAGGTACTTCCCCTTCATGTAGCATAGCCTAAATATAAAGGAAAGATTGAAATTATTGTATATTTTAAAAGATTCTCGTACAAAGTTACAAAATATTAGGAGTACCTACTTAAAAAGTTTTATTTCAAATCTTACAACTCAATTGCAGAGAAATTTAGGCAGCGAGACAGACTGGGACTAAATAATGGTTAAATTATCTTGACAAAAGCACAATATTGTATAAAATATTGTATTCTTATGAATATAAAATAGCAAATAAAAAAATTTGCAATGTTTCTTATCTTTCAGATTGTCACTATCAGTATCTTCAATTGCGAAGAAATCAATTTTGAGGAGGTATAGTCCTTTTATTCCTTTTAAACAAATATTAAGGAATGTCATGAAAAGTTTTAAAACGAAAATAAGTGTATTTCCGTAACTCAAAGGGAAAAGAGTGACATTTAGACAGATGTCACGACCAAAACCGCTGGTGTCGACAGCTTGGCGATACGCCAGCATTATTTTTTCCGTTCTGGATTTTTTGTCAGCTTTTTAAATTTGGTTTCAGGTTGCACTACTAACTGACAATTGTGTAATGATAAGGACGACCTTGAGGACATTATCATATCGTTGGTTTGTTATTATTTTAATTCCTGACAGTTTAAGCATTTTATGTACGGAACAGTGTGTACATTATATTGTGGTACTAATAAAGATAATAAAAATTTTATAGGCTTTCGTACTCCAAAGGTATTCAATAGAAACAATATTATATAGCTGCATTGTCCTTCCTTCAGTTTGTCAGTCAGCTGTTTTTTACATATTTAGTCTAGCCAGACCCAAAAAGGCGGGGGACTGCCTAAGCAAAAATTTAAATTTGGTTTAGTATGAAGCCTGCAGTAATTTGACATAAGTTTGAAATAGTAGTAATTACAGTATAGCGATTGGCGACGAGGTACAATCCGGCAAAGTTTTAAAGCGAACAGCTGCTTAAAACGTAGTGGATTTCGGCTATCTCTGTTTTTTACAAGGTTATAGCCGTCATGTGTCAATCTATCAATCACTGCACGTGTCATACAATTGCGTAAATCACTTTTTTCTTAGAGAGTTTCGCTAGGATGGGTAGACCTACACCTAGTTAGTCTGTAAGACAGTTGAAACTTTGTTAGATTGTCGGTAAGAATTAAGTCCGTTCAATACCAAGTGAGTCCTAAAATGGCACCTATGCAAATTTACTAAATGTTACATTTACAAATAACTTCATAAGCACATGTTAATATTTATAAAACCAGTGTCCTGATGTTTGTTTCCAGTGAACTCCTTAGCTAATGAACGGATTTTAATGGGAATTACTTCATGGACTGCAGCTTAGTCCAACTTGAGAGATAGGATTGTATTTATTTCGATTTGGGATCTATAATTATTTTTATTTCCAATATTTTTTTTATGGATATATTTTCTAGGAGAGAATTTTTTTGATGCACGAGTTGAAAGTTCTGCTGTGAGACGATTTCATTATAAAAACATGGAGCTTATTTTACGAAATAATTCTTGATTTTATGAAATATTATTGACAAATTCATAAAAAACAGTACTTTATTCATAATGTTTAGAAAAACGTCTGTCGGATCAGCTAGTAGGCTTATATTCTGCACGATTGTACGGAAAATTTAATCGAGTCGTACTGGACTGTTTTTAATAGATGGGGCAAACAGGCTGGTAGCTCACTGGAAGTGAGAATCATCGCTCCTGGACATATCATTATCATCTCTTAAGTTATCTCTAAAGGCTAGCAGCATTATCATAACCAAGTTAAGTTAAGTTCAGGACTAAAACCAACCGTAATCTTATTAAGTTCGCAATTATTTATTAGGCTATTAATTTTTGTTTTAGGCAAAGAATTTACATAATAATAATTTCCTTTTGATGTATTCACAAAAATTACCCATAAAGTGACAGAGAATAAATTTGACTTCCGCTACGATATTAATACCGTATGCGTTAAAGGTGGTGTATAATTGGTGGCAGATGGGACATAACGCTGGGGACACACCAATTAGACACGATTTAATTGTACGCAGAAGTACCCAGTAAGTGGATACACGTGGCCGGACTAGTTCAAGTGCATTTGCTTTTGTTTTATCCAATTAACACGTTTTGGAAAGCTTTTGTCTAAATTATTTTTATTAGGCCTCTGTTTGCTGTTAAACGTGGATAAACGATGAAATATTGCATTCCTTTCATCTGGTAAGGAGGTTCAAGATTTTTTTTTATGGTATAGGAGGACAAACGAGCGTACGGGTCACCTGGTGTTAAGTGATCACCGCCGCCCACACTCTCCTGCAACACCAGAGGAATCACAAGAGCGTTGCCGGCCTTTAAGGAAGGTGTACGCGCTTTTCTTGAAGGTACCCATGTCGTATCGTCCCGGAAACACCGCACACAGAATAGAAGATATATGTACATATACGTTTTATTGCCACAAAGTAACATTAAAATACTGACTTTAAATATTTAAATTGAACTAGGTATCTCAAAGGTTTAAATGGTAGCGGTGGTAGGTTTTGAAGGAAAATATATTCGTATTTTTTGTATAAAATTTTGAATGACAGTTTTTAGCTATATCGATACACGTAGAATAGCAATTTTTTATTAAGAATACATAACCTGTCCACGCATATTTTACTAAACAAAAAAGAGATAATATTTCAAAAAATCAAGACTGAAAGATATACATTTACAATATGGTATAACTAGAATTCAATGTCGACTTAGCAGACTCATCATCAATTAAATATCTAAATGTACAGATTTTTATGTTAGTGAAACTCAAATACAAATTATTCATGTAGGTTTACAAAAACACTTTTGGATCATCAGCCATGTTTAACACTTGCACCATTGCGTAAAACTGCTTATGTTGGGAAGAATAAGCAACAAACAAAGTAGGGTAAGGCGAAGGCCACCTGATATTAAGTGATCACTAGTGCCTTGTCTTGCAGTACAGGGGACTCAGAAGAGTTACCGGCGTTTTTTGAACTTACCCATGTTGTATCCTGGAAACATTCCGCACCACACTATTTTTGTACGAGACAGAAGTCGCTCTGTGGAGAAACACACACATTCAGATGGTGAGAACGATATTCAAGCTTGTGTCGTTTCATGTGAAGGTGGAATTCGTCCGAAAGTATTAGGTCCAACAGCACCTGGAAGTAAGTGTAATTTAAAACAAGATTTCTTAAGATTAACTCAAAGACAACAGACCTCTCAACACAAAAGTACACTTCACTTCAGAACCTACTCCTATAGAAGTCGAGGAAAACCTAAAAATTGGTATTGATATATTCTTAAATAATATTAATTGCTCAATAGTTACTCAAGATTCTGACATATAATATGTCACGGGCTTTTTCATCAGATAAGATACCACTCCAAATACCAATATTGATAACCATCATACTCTTAAAACTTAATGCAATTTTAATGACTTGAGCATGAGACAGTTAAATTTATTATCGAAACTAAAACTTGTTGCTATGGGAATGCAAATGAACATTGAACAGAGTATTTTTGAGAGTATCTCAATTATTTATCTGTTTGTTAAGTGATTTACTGTTGTTTTAATAGTTTTTACAGTACAAAAGAGGATGTAGGTATTTGTGTTTTACATTTAAAAGAAGTTGTACAAAAATTATTACGAAATGTACTTGAAATAATAATTATTACTGTCAAATGCTTAACATAGTTTTAAAATTTGATTGATTAAAATCTTATTGAAGCGATAATCACACATTAAACGGCTGACAGAATAGAAAAGAAAAAATCTACATGGGACTGTGTCATGGAACTAGCTGTGTTTTACGTGAATATCTACTGTAATCGGTACTTGATTCTCGTACTAATAATGTAATAAAGATATGAGATACTTAATTTTTAAATAATACTTAACCCAAGTGTGTGAATCTTTCGCTAGTTGGCCGCAAGTGCCAACAGGTCCGTAGTCCACCCCCCCGCATCTTACTTCCGCACTCCATTTTTGTGCGTCCGCCATTTGTAAATGCGTCACGTTATTAATAATTTCTTAATATTCGGTTGAGTTACTAACTAGACTTCTTATTACATATTATTTTAAGGTTATTTTTTTTTCTTTATGTATGACCGCCAAATATCACGTCCTCGAGTATCGGAAGTCTAGATTTAGCGCTGACGTCGGTAAAACGTTGCACTTACCCGTACACGCTGACCATGGTGTATTTAGTGCTCAGCAGCCTAGCGAAACTCTCTAAGAAAAAAGTGATTGTATGCAATTGTATGAAACGTGCAGTCATTGATAAATTGACAGATGACGGCTATAATCTTGTAAAAAACGGAGATAGCCAAAATCCACTACGCAACTGTTAGCTTTCAAACTTCGCCGGATTATACTTCGTCGCTAATCGCCATATTGTATATTACTACTATCTCAAACTTATGTCAAATGACTGCACGTTTCATACTAAACTAAATTTTAATTTTTACTTAGGCAGTCCCGCTTCTTATTACGTAGTACTTCTCTATCTGTCCTACCTTCTATCCTCTTTGGTGCTGACAGCAAACTTGATTGCACGTGTACAATGGCGTAGAAAAATGAATGCATCTGTAACCTTTTTCATATGTGCGTACTACTTATGCAATCGATTAGGAAATAAAAACCGGAGAATCATGTTCTCCGTCTTTTCTTGTCTTTCTTATTTCGATGATTCTCGTCAGCTCGACGTCGTTGTACGTCCGTAGCAATTAATCAGCGTTGGACTGCACGCGTTCATCTATGTTTTCATTTTTATAGCTATGCTTGAACACTAAATGCAGCCTTAGTGTCTCACTTATCATGGTGTATTTATCATATCGATATTTTGATCGAGATATTTTTATAGGTCTTCTAGCCGCTGTCTCACTAAAGAGCTCAGAATACGTTGTATCTCCTCCAGTCACAGATGTATTTACAACATCGTTAATTTGCCTTCATTCTCTTAAGGATTTATTAAAGAAATTTAACGTCAGGTTTTTACATTTTGAAATCATGTGCACTTCTTTCTGCATGCCGTATAACTGCAC
Organism: Leptidea sinapis; assembly: GCF_905404315.1. Classification (NCBI taxonomy): domain Eukaryota; kingdom Metazoa; phylum Arthropoda; class Insecta; order Lepidoptera; family Pieridae; genus Leptidea; species Leptidea sinapis. Next base: position 6,139,811 of record NC_066292.1, on the reverse strand, counting down.
TCCAGAGATTCCGGAGAGATTATTCGAATACTTAAACTTATAAAATGAAACTTTAAATTTTTTTTCTAACATTAATAAACCTATTCTGTTGACATTATACAACTTCTACATGGCACGTTGGACGTGACGCATAACATATTTTGAACGGATGCTCCTTGCGGTAGACCCATGGTCTTAGCAGTAAGTGGTAGTTGTACTGGCCGAGCTCCTGTCGTTGCGTTTTTAAATCATTACAAATTTGAACAAATTAGAATTATTTGCATATTTCTACTGTGTTTGCGTAACCCATCGTGTATAATAGACAATAAATAAAATAGATTTGAAATTTAAGATATCAATAATCTTAATTTAAAAATTATCGAATTTCAAATATGATAGGTACTATAATTAATTTATAATTTCAAACAATTCGTTAATTAATTGAAAAGTTCAATCGAATCGTTTTTTGTTTTAATTATTAATTCCATCGCCATTCTATTTCTGCCTGTTTCTTTTTTAAGCCAATCAACTTGAGCGTTACACGTAGCTGCCAGTTTCTTTAAATATGTATGGTATATGGTGTACCAAAATTCAATCAATTAAAATGTATATATCACGAACATTTAATAAACAAATATAGGCGAAGCGAGTGCACGACAAACATACGTGGCGCTTTACTTAATTGAATGCTTAATGACGGCTTCCATCCTTCGTCGCTTCATTTGCGCTTATGTTCGCAAATATTATGTTTGCTAAATTGGATTTTGCTGTGTTCTTTTTTGGATGTTCTAATTTTGCATTATTTGGGTTTTGAGTTGCCTTTGTGTAAAGAAATCTATGACTTAGCTCTAAGACAAGATGAGGAATATTTTACCTATCATCAATATCCCCAAAGTAGGTAGTCTTTATTTTACGTTAGGTTTTGCAAAAGTATTTAAACTCTTAAAAGTTAAATAACAGTTAAAAGAATATCAAAAGTTTATTAAATTTTTTTCAGTAAATTTAATTTGGATTCGAAAAGATCAAATCTTATAACTATATACAATAGTATGATAGAAAAATGAACCTAAAACTAAAAAACTCAGAAAATATAAAAGAATAACTAAAATATTATTAAAAGGAGTCGCCTTTAGGCAGGGTTCCGAAGACACTGGCAAATTCGAAATTGAACTCTTAATACTCATAAGAATACATTTGTTTTAAAAAATAAATTCAATATAAAATTTTAATGTTATCTAAATGATCAACATTTATATTCAAATCAGCTACACGATAAGATGAAAACATAAAAATCGATTACCAAAATACATTTGAACATTGGACGGGCCAGTTTTAAAACAATCTTTGTTAATGAATGATCACGAAACATTGGAAGTAGGTCCACGCTGATATATTGAACAGAACAACACTTTACGAGGTAATTAAGAAAGGCCCCGTTAGTTTTAACAAATAAATTATGATGTTTTAAAAGTTATATATTGAGTGTGTTTAAGTAAAAATAGATAAGTTTAAGTGTTTGTATAATAAGGTAATCTATTATGAAGAATAATGTATCATGTTTGGGATGTTCAGAATTAAAACTCATCTGGTAACTTTTCTTATGGAAAAGGAGAAATGACAAGTTATGGGTTACCTGGTGTTAAGTGATCACATGCTCTTGCAACACCAGAGGAATCACATTTGTGGCATATCGTGCAAAGGTGGAATTCGGCGGCAGGAATCAGGTGAAACAGCTCTTCGGAATACTCCCCGTGATAAATGCGGTAGAAGACACACAATGAAGCGGCTTCTCTACGCAACGCCAAGTGATCCAGCCGTTTACAGAGCACTGGATCATGAATAATTCGAGCTGCTCTGCCTTGCAAGCGGTCAAATGGATCGAGCTGATACTGGGGTGCGCCAGACCAGAGATGACAGCAATACTTCATATCTCGCTAGACCTGCCTTTGAAGATAGGCTTTTGTTTAGCTTAAATGCTGCTGCATCAAAGCTGTGATTTGCTAATAAAGGATGACTGAGATAAGTTCAATCAGTATTCTATGAATCAATTAAGGAAAAGTGGATGGCAAACTCAATGAATAATTATTTCGCTAACATAGGGAAAATCCTAGCCGAAAAATCAGATAGCAATGTCTGGAGTTTAGCCGACACCAATCAAAATAACGAGATACTTTTAATAGAACTTAAGAAATGAAATATCTCTTGTGATTGTAATAATATACACATAAAAAGGTTAGCCCCTTCTCTACCTTTACCTACATTTTCAATCTCTGCTTCTCTAAGCAGGTCAATGCAATCAATTAAATACCACTAGTGGGAGGCTCCTTTGCACAGGATGCCGGCTAGATTATGGGTTCCACAACGGTGCCTATTTCTGCAATGAAGCAGTAATGTGTGAGCATTACTGTGTTTCAGTCTGAAGGGCGTCGTAGCTATTGATATTTCTGGGCAAATGAGACTTAATGTCTCAAGGTGACGAGCGCAGTTGTAGTGCCGCTCAGAATTTTTGGGGTTTTTCAAGAATCCTGAGCGGTACTGCATTGTAATGGTCAGGGCGTATCAATTACCATCAGCTGAAAGCTCGTCCTGCTCGTCTCGTCTTAAGTTCACATACGTAGGTCACACTAAAAGTTTTGCGTAACTTAAAATAATAACATGTTATAACCAAATTATTATGTTTATTGCTTTTCAAAACACTCTCCTTTACATTTTAAATATTTTTTCATGCGATCGAACCATTTTTTAAAACAGGAGGACCACAGATCTGAAGCCATGTTTTCTACGTGCTGATTGAACGCTATCACTGCCTCTTCGGAATTGGTAAAAGTGAAACCTCAAAATCTTAAAATTTTATGATACATTTTGGCGTCTCAAAACAGGAGTTTATAGTATAGGTATTTTAATCAACATTGAAAATCATGTTTGCGCGTTTCATTCAAATGTAATTTGTGTAAAAATTAGGTGTATTCAGATATACAAAAATGAAAAACCAATTTCACTGAAAGCAAATGCGTAAATCAAACGAAGTTTCGCTTTCCAATAACCAATTCGGCGTTTAAGAAAAAATGACTCAAAAATATTTCATGCAAAGGTTTGCGCTGAACTTGTACCAAGTTCTGATGGTCCTGCCGATATAAAAGCGAAGTACAGGTATTGTGTTCGTGGTAACGATCCTGAATTAGAAACGGTTGGTTATTTATTTGTGCACAATAAATTTAAAAAATACTCAATAACTTGACGATAAGAATACTTGGAGTTTCTCGGCGAGATTGGATCAGAAATGGGTAGATCCATAGGAGAAGTAAAGTCACCAACATAGCCCGGAGGATTGCGAAGCTGAAGTGTCAGTGAGCAAGACATATAGCTCGAAGGATAGATGGTATTGGGGGCACTAAAGTCCTTGAATAGCGAACACGTACTGGAAGATGCAGTGTTGGTAGGCCCCCCACAAGATATAATATTGACACATTTTTTACACAAATTATCTTGCCTCAAGTTAAGCATATATAGCTTGTGTTATGGGTTACAAGACAATTATATATTTAATACAATATACTTACTTAAACATACATAAATTCATATAAACATACATAAATACATTTAAACATCTATGACTCGGAAACCAACATCCCTATTCATCATATAAATGCTTGCACCTACCGGGATTCGAACCCGGGACCTCTAGCTTAGTAGGTTAGATGGACCGATAATCTGGTTAAGATCGCCGGAGTAGGGTGGATGACTGTAGCGCAGCACCAATCGTGGTGGATATCTTTGGGGGAGGCCTTTATTCAGTATTGGACGTCTTTCGGCTGAAGTGATGATGATTAATATATTATTATTTAATATATAAATTATTGTTCATTAGTTTTAATGATATAAAATCCTAGATGACACAAATAGTCTCTCAATTTCACGAACGGCTGTATTCAGTGAGTGGTTTATTGTACATTATATTTTAACAGAATTTAAGAGATGCGTTAGGTGGCACTATAGGTGTAATTCTGATCTCAGCTGGAGTGCTATGTTCAAATTGAGGAAGCTGATACTGGGGAGCCCCACACAGAGGTAAGAACAGATCTCCAGATGAAGTTGAATATCTTTTGATATGGTTCGCTTATTTACACATCAAAGCCTATTTGGTAGCCTATACAAGCTGTAGTAGTTGTAGTGTTCTCAAATCAAGGGAATACGACAACGAAGACTTTTTATCTGGATTAAATTTAGCCGGCCCCAGTTGAAATACACCAATAAGTTTTCTTGTATGTACCAAATGTAAAAACATCAACGGGAGCATGTCATGTGTAATAGAAAATATTGAAGGGACGTCACAGCTATACACACGAAAGTACGGAACGTTTAAATTGAATGGAGCGTTTTTAGGTAATTGGAAAACGGAACTTGCATATACCTTGCTTGGTATTTTTTGCTTATGGCAAAGTATTATTTATTGAATAATATTATAAATACCTCCTGCACTCATTTAGTTGAAAATGTTCCTAACGTTTTAGGTGAAATATTATGGCATTTATTATAGACTAGCTGACCCGGCAAACGTTGTTTTGCCATATAAAGTATAATTCACGCGATAGTTTTATAAGTAATAAAATATTGCCTATATTATAGCCTGTACATCATTTTGTTCTATTGTCAATAGTTTTTGCAGCGCACGCAAAAATAGGTTTTCGATTTTACACCTTGTGTTACAAAATAGCAATTTTATTACGAATCCCTAATTTTGAAAAAAAAAACATAGCCTATAGCCTTCCTCGATAAATGGACTACCCAACACTGAAAGAATCATTCAAATCGAACCAGTAGTACCGGAGATTAGCGCGTTCAAACAAACAAACAAACACTGGAGCTTTATAATATTAGTATAGATTATATTTTGACGTCAACCTTTATGATATACAGACACGATGTGGAAACGTGCAACCTGAGAAAGTTATCAGTAGTGATGCAATCGTGACCTCATATAATAAAATAAGCAGTGGGAGGCGCCTTTGCACAGGATGCCGACTAGATTATATGAGTTTCGGTCTGAAGGGCACCGTAGCTAGTGAAATTACTGGGCGAATAAGACTTAACATATTATCATGTCTCAAGGTTACGAGTGTAGTTTTAGTGCCTCTCATAATTTTTTGGGTTTTTCACGAATCCTAAATGATAATGCATTGTAATGGGCAGGGCGTATCAATTACCATCAGCTGAATGTTCTGCTCGTCTCGCCTCGTCATAAAAAATATAATATACATCGGCTTATAAAACCCTAGTTATTGCATTCATATCTTAAGTGCTCTGAATAAAGTCTATTTACACGTTGTTGATGATATTATGCTGCATCATATTTTAAGAAGCCCAGTGGTTAGTGACCCTGTCTGCTGCGCTAGAGATCCTGGGTTCGAATCCCAGTAGGTGCAAACATTAATATGATGAATATGGATGTTTGTTACAGATTTATGGATGTTTATGTGTATTTATGTATGTTTAAGTAAGTATATTGAATGTGGTTGTCTTGTACCCATAGTATACACTATGTCCTGTATGGGGCAAGATAATGTATCAAAGTGTGTCAATATTAAATTATTATTATATTTAAATGTAATGTATCATAATATTTACCAAGTCAAACCTACTCTTTAGCCGTCTGTTTCAACCCATAGTCTCATCCCACCACATTTAAAAAAATCTCAAACAATAAATTCCATTTTCGTAAATAAATCCTTTCAAACGTTACCAAAAATACTTTGTGCCAGATAAAAGCTAAAATCCTGTGCACAAAATATGAAATGTCGAGTCAACCGTCCGTCGAGACACGGTCTCTTCAATCTAAAAGCAGAATCGCATGTAAATTTGGAGCCAGTCATGTAGAAGACAATTCTGCGAACAACAATAGAATAGTAATACGTACACAGACTGTAGCTATTGTTTTTTGTTGGACGTCGACGTTCTTGGGGCTGACTTTATAGGTGATCACTTCACAGTGCACATCACAAAACGGAACAGCCATCGGTGTATTAATACTAGTATTTTTCTTTATGGGAGCGAGTGACGGGACAAATGACTTCTCTTTCTAACAGAGACACTACGATTTTAATCGTAGCACCGTAATAGTTATTTACGCAACAGTTGTGTAATAAGAGTTATTAAAACACGAATGTGGGTTTATCACACAAGACGAAGCCGAGTGTTATAATAGTATCACATGAGTGTTATAATACCTAATTATCAACAGTTGCATATAAGACTTTATCTACACCTATAAAATGAATCCTCCCAGTTAGCTTACCTACTGCTAACTTTAAAAAAGCCAGTCCTAGTAACCATTATATCATCCAAACGAGTGTTGTAATGTTGTACTGAATTTCATTACAACACTCGTTTGGATGATGTAATGGTTATTAGGACATTGTTGGCAGTAACTGTTTTAGAATCTTAGAGGATTTAAAGCATGGGTGTAGAAAAAGCAGCAAAATAGCCTATTTTTTTTTTATTTGTTTAAATAAAATTTAAAGTGCCGTGGTATTTAATAAGTAAACAATATTAACAAGTCTACATGGGTATTAGGGACTTCCCTTTTTCTTTCTATAAAATAGTGCACTGGTTCCTTAAGAACCAGCTGCTGAACGTAGTTTGTCTTGAGTTAAAATCTGCAATGGTGATCATTATGACCGTTTTGATAACCTGGAAGTTCATTGTTTTAGGGTTTCGTACCTTAAAAAAGGGACTCTTATTAAATCACTTTGTCCGTCAAGACCCTATATTTGGGGAACGCGTAAAGGTACCAAGTTGAAATTAAAAAGATATAATCCAGTTTACAGTCTCTTTTCTGTACAAACAATATTGCTGTAAAAACTTCCAAAATTCTTAATTAACTTAAAAAAGATACGACACAAAAAACTAGTACTTAGTCCAATTACTCCGATCCGATTTTATTATATTTTATACGTATAATAAGGTTTAAATAACATGATGTAATGTTTTGATATTCAACAAATATCACAAAAGCCTGCAATGTTATGCGTTCTTAGTAAATATACAGTAGTAAATCCCACCGTACCCGCAATACAAAACCTCTTATCCCCGACATAGCATTTGCAAGCACAATATTTGCTGAACGGAGGCATTCAAAGACAAGCTAGCAATTACTAACAACAATGACATTACTAGACGCTTGTACTTATTTGCAAATATTGAATATCGTCTCAAGTATAGGTAAACTAGATGCTAAGAAGATCACACAGACTAAATATAATAGTTGATTAAATTATATCTCTGGTAAATAACATCATTGATTTTCACACATCAGTCAGGCATAGCTGAAATTTAGATAAAATGTCGTTTAATACCGCTATAACTAACGTTATATATTTACTAACATAAATTAATATTAAACCAAGATGGTGAATTTCAACTGCGTTGAATGTTTTGATATAAATATATGTTTTGACAGATTTTTTTTACTAGTTGGAATTCACAGAGATATGTATCACGGGTTTCATTTGTTCACAAAAGGACTAAAAACAGTTGTTTAATATAGGTACTAAACTAATATAAATTTAATTAATATTACTAACCTTCAAGTATTCCTCAAGAATTAATATTCACGTCATATGATCAAATTCCGTTTTACCTTTGAGCAATGTGCGCATTGCATCAGACTAATGATAATGTGGAAATGGAATAATAGACTGCACCGAATTGTTACTTAAATTAAATTTTGCAACAAAATAATAAAACTCTATTAAGAACCTCGAAGCTTCTTCTTTTCTGTGTATGTAACTGTCAGGAAAATTGCAAAAAAGGCTAACAGATCGTATAATAATTTGTTCTCAAAATTTGATGTCGGTTTTTTACACAATTTAATTTTATAATTTAAACGGGCCATCAATTATATGTTTAGCACTCAAACTATTTAGAACTCATGTTTTAAAGCTTTTTTCGTATTGATCTTTATTTTGTTTCTGCTAAAATTTGTAAATTTCCTTTATTTTTTTTTCTAAACTTATTAAGAGCATCTAATTTACATCTTCTGCAATGATACAGATCCCATCCTGTGTCTTCTTCTTGACCATCTATATCCCTATATTTATACTCTCGTAAACGTAAAATAGTATACTATATTAAATTTAAAAAATTGCTGAGTATAAATACCTACAGTCTTTAAAGAGACCTCTGAAGAAGGTCATTGTTGTATATTTTAATACTACATTTGGTATGTATCAATGTGTTGTGGTCGATGAAAAATATTCTCATGTCGGGAACGGAATACGATAGAAGTATTATATTTAGAAGTATTTTATTATGGAATTAATAATATTTAGGCATCTATGTTATTAACTTGAAAGCGTTAAGTGGATGAAACATTTACTGAGAAAAAATATTAGTTTTATAACTGTTAATATTACTCTGTGGTAGCCATAGTACTAAAAATAATTTAATAGTATTCCATGCAGGTAGTGGAACAAAATGTTTTACAGATTTTACTTCACAATATACATTTTGATAATTTAAAACAGTTACGATGATAGACAAAAATTATTTCTTCGCAAATCATTACTGTTCTAACTGATTTACATTGATTTTATTGCAACCACGATAATAGAGTTACGTAGATTACTTTAAATCAACTCACAATAATGCAAGCATTCAATCAGAAAACGAAAAAAGAACAGTCTTGTTTCGTCATGATATTAAATTGATAGGAATTTTTGTTTTAGTGAGATTACCTACCAGCTTTAGTACTCAGCTCATTAATATTAAATAGATGGAATTCTTATATCAGTTGTAAACATACCCGGGTCTGGTGAAGCGAGTATATTTTGCACGGTATTAAATACACCCCAAGGCTTCTTCGGCTTCATACCAAAATTTAGATAAATGCATGGTAAAAAAAATAACTTTTAAATATGACTTAAATTGTTCTTTAATTAATAACATTAAGGTTTATTCTTTGTTGTGTCTTCCACATAATCCATCGATTTCATTCATTCTTCTAGGACCCAAAAAGAAAAATTGTAAGGAATAGGGACACAGTGTGGAAATTTTTATTATTATTTATCATTATTGATCCCAAGTGGAGAAATTTTATATTATACTAGCTGACCCGGCAAACGTTGTTTTGCCATATAAAGTATAATTCACGCGATAGTTTTATAAGTAATAAAATATTGCCTATATTATAGCCTGTACATCATTTTGTTCTATTGTCAATAGTTTTTGCAGCGCACGCAAAAATAGGTTTTCGATTTTACACCTTGTGTTACAAAATAGCAATTTTATTACGGATCCCTAATTTTGAAAAAAAAAACATAGCCTATAGCCTTCCTCGATAAATGGACTAGCCAACACTGAAAGAATCATTCAAATCGGATCAGTAGTACCAGAGATAAGCGCGTTCAAACAAACAAACAAACAAACAAACACTGCAGCTTTATAATATTAGTATAGACTAGCTGACCTGGCTATTTCTTACCGCCTCAGAGTCACTAACGACAATTTAAATGCTGCATGTATTAAGTATCATTTAAACATCGTTGTCGCTAACCGAGAAGATGCAACTGCTAGAAAAATTTCGGGTTCCGTATATAAATCACGTGAGAAAGAAAAATAAGGCACGATTATCATTATTCTTTAACGTTTCTTTAACTGGTTTTTACGTTCTTGTGGAGGTTCAGCAATGGCACATTCAATTAGATACTGATTGATAGATAATCTGGTGTTGGCATTTACATGCTTACTTGTATAATTACAAATCAATTTTAAAGACGACGTGGGATTAAAAAATGCGCCCCTAGGGATACGTCTAAGCGCACTAATCACTGATCCAACCGTCTGGATAACATTTGATCCATAAATCATTTTATGTTTGTTCAACTCTCTAGTTGTGGCTAGAAGCGCAGTTTCGGATCCCACTATGTCCATTAATTTTGTATATAAACTAAATTTGTATATTTAATCCCATACGTGAGAGAATTCACTAAAAACTAACTAATTTGTTAACGTTCGAAAATCTGTCATATTATGTATCTCTTCATTTACCATGACATCGGAATTCCTTGAAATGACACTCATTCGAAGGAAGATAATACATTATATGAAATGAAGATGATGAAAACTGATAAAAACTCTCTTCAAATCTTGAGTATTGTTTGATCACCATTGATCATTATCGGAATCTTTCTATTCTCCAGATATCATCAAAGTGTAGGAAAATATTTTTTTACTTATATTTTTTTTCATGAATAATCCGATGTTTTAAAATTTTATCGGCTGTTCGAGGAGGATACAAATCCCATAAATAAAAATCATAACAGGCAGGGTAAATCCGTTCCTAATTGTGTAACTGATAATGCTATGGCTGTATAAGAAAGCCAATATAAACAAAATATTAATTGCTGAAGTAAATGAAATACGAAATTGCTCTGAAAAACTTCTTAAATAAAGTCATTTCTCGACCCGTCGAATCCAAAGCAAGGTCTCAAAACAATATCCAAATGTAACTCCGAAAAATCGTTCACAAATTCTGTAGATAATCATTTCTCAAAGTTTCCTATCACGAGCTACGTTTAGATGGAGCGATTTACGTGAAATTGCACCACCATTACCCACTATTTGCACGTTTAACGTCAACGCAACTTTTGGAGATCTTCGCCGGTATAATATTAATGCGTAGTAATATTTTAAAGATGAAATAGTACATTTGTAGTTATTTCACTACAATAGCAAACGATCTAGAAAATGTGGTGATTGTTATCTTAATACCAGAAACGAACAAAACTTGTTAAAAAGTCAAATTGAAAAATTTCTCAGGCTGTAAACAGGCTAAAGAAGCGATTCCTGCACTATCGCCCAAAGTGACACGTCGACTTATTAGCCTAAATAGACATGACATTCGAATCATGGTGGGCCTAACGGGTCACACAAAACTAAACAAGTACTTTTTTTACAATCGGTGCAACAGACAGTCCTAAGTACAGAGGCTGTCTAGCCAAGTATGAAACAGTCAATCATGTAATCCTGGAATATACTGAGGTGGCTAGCCAACAGGCAAAAACTTTAGTAAATACAAGGTCGCTTCAGGAAGTCTGTGAACACCCCAGAAGTGTTCTAAACTTCTGGAAGGAGCTGGGCTAGTTGGAATGATTGGCAAATACTGCACGAAAAATAGACCCCACTTAGTCGTCTAATTGCGGAAACAGGAGCCCTTTACCAATACCAAAAAAAAATCAAATTGAAATGACATAAGACAGAAAGGAACAAAAAGTTTAATACATAAAGTGGGTAATAAGCTAATTGTTTTATTACTAGGATACCAACCCGATCAAGTTATTATTTTTTTTTTCTATTATATCCTAAGCTATTCCTCTTCTTCTTCTTCTGATCGTAAGGATTAGCACGCCACATAATGCTCGTAAAAATCTTCTTTTATTTTTCCTGGAACATTGTATTTACGAACAAAATCGCTTTTGCTTATCATAAATATTAAAGGATATCGAGTCTTTCAAATCATAAGACTGGCTAACATTTACAAAAAGAATATTCAAATTTGACGGATAAATGCAGAGATTTATAGGCACACATTTTATAAATAAACAAAAATTCTTCAGCATTATAATATTAATATAGATTGAAGTTTATATTTTGTAAACTGAATAAATATTTTAACAATATTTAAAATCATCATTCATTAAGACTTTACTTAATTTGTTAATGCCCTGTCGTTGCTCTGTCTCTTCTTAAATACATCACTGAAATATGAACCCTTATAAATATTCCCCTGGCGATTCATTCCGTCTTAATCTTCAAAAGGATTGTTTACTGTAAACAGTCGGATTCGAAGTTAAGTGGAAGGATTGGGTCAATAAGGGCTTCCGTCCATAGACACGAAGAGCCATCAAAGAGCTTGAGATTCGTTGGAGTTATTGTGTTCTAATCTCTCGATATTTGTGTTACTATTTTTTACTTTCGTTTAAATTTAGAACAGCAATCTTGAAGACGTCCTTTTACTTATAAGAAATCAGCTGATACTTAATTAGTATATATAATTATATAAAGTGGCAATTTGACCATTGATTAAAATTGCACATTTCATTTCATATTAATTACGTCAAAACGTTTTCATAACTAAAGGCAGCCTAAGTAACTTTCGCTTTACATTTGATAGCCACATCAAAATTGGTCCAGTTCATAGTATTTTCCGTGCCTTCTCCGGAACTATTAATTATTTTTATTTTATAATCTGTCAGTCTGGTAAAATATTATTTAGTCATTCATAGGTATCAAATAAAAAGCCCTTATTTTAATATTTCAAATATACTTTTTTGATCATATTATGTACACATTTACAATTAAGCTTTATACACGAACCGATCGAGCTGTGTGCCTTTCAGGAATGCATTGAGCGTGGGTGAATGTTACTGCCAATATTAATATTCCAACATAATGATTGTTCGAATCTAGTAAAATGAAAATTGCAATGTTCTATAAAATAACGTATGGAATCTCTACCAAATTGACGTTTTGATGCAATGCAACACCTGCAGAATCACAAGAATGTTTGCAGACATATATTTGCTCTTTTTTCAAGTTGTATCGCCCAGAAAACACTGCACAGAGTCATTCATTCTACAGCATGAATTAACTGCATGAAGGCTCCACACTTATTTCTCGCTTCTGTCGCTAGTTTTTGAACAATGTCAAAATTAAGAGACTTATAATACTGATTTTATATTAGAAGTACGAAGTGGAAATGGACCTTGTAAATATAATTTACAATTCCAATTCCTGCAAGATGCGCAATCACTTGACTCAACCAAATTTCAAGATATTGTTAAGCAAGCTTTGCATCTTGATGGTTCGGAGGGAACGAGAGGAATACTAATTATTGTTATTTAATGGTTGGACAACGGGTCTCTACTCTAAACATTGATTAGTTTCTGTTACTTGGTAACAAGGCCAGTGCTGAAGCTTCTGAAAATGATTAAAGTGAAAAAACAAATAATAGTAGAATAAAACCCGTTTTTCGAGTAATTAAAGTGTTTTTATTTTAAAATTATAATAAATAGCTCAAAAACTCGAGTTATTTTGGCTCATTGCATTAATTGAGCATTTATTGAGTGATTATTTTGTTGTTAATCTTTTAGGTAAGTCATAAAATCATTAAAGTTTCATTCTTTGCATAATTCCTTCCTTGGGAATTATTTTTTATATCAATTAAATTTGCTTTGGAAACAACTGGCGAAGCAAACTCTGAAAGCGATAATATACCGCAAGAAACTCTCACAGTAGGTATTATTTTGCGATATACTTCAATAATAAGTAAATGATCATCATGCTCTCTAACAAAACCAGTAGAATCATAATCGTATCATACTATGCGTTCTACGTTCTATAATATCTTAATATATATAAATCCAGTGTCCTGATGTTTGTTTCCAGTGAACTCCTAAACTAATGAACGGATTTTAATAGGGATTACTTCATGGAGTGCATTTTAGTCCAAGATAGAAGAAGAGAGATAGGATAGTTTTTATATCGATTTTGTATTTAGATATTTTCTATGAAAGAATTTATTGACGCACGGTTTGACAATTCTGCTACAATTTCATTATAAAAACAGGGAGCATATTTTACGAAATAATTTTTGGTGTTATGAAATCTTATTGACACATTTATAGATAACAGTATTTTATTTATTATGTACAGAACAACGTCTGTCGGGTCAGCTAATTAATTTATAAATAAAAACAAATAAGCCGCCTATTTCTCTCCAATGTTATTCGTACAGAAATCGATTCAAGTTGATTGCAGTAGAATATTCTATGATGATATTCCCACAGCACTCACGTTGTGTGTTATTGACGCGTTATTAACTATTTAAACTAGAAATACACGATTGAAACTGCCTGGAATTAAATGTCATATGCTGTCATTGAGCTAAACGTTATATCAGATTTATTAATATTTCACCTTTCAGATAACTATCATTGTAATGTTAATGAATTAACAGTTAATGTTCTAATAAGGCAAGTAAGGAAATAACTTACATATTGATTACACCCAAAAAAACAAATTACAAAACAATATGGACCTCAAAGAAACCACATTTTTATACTTAATTTGACATCGATATCAAAATGTAAATGTTGTAGAAAAAAATTATTTTTACTATTTAGTTTTAAACAATAAAATGCATGTTTGAAATGAGTGTTACCGCCGCTCACATTCTCTTGCAACAGCGTACTCGTTGTCGTTTTTTTCACTATGGAGGAACGCCACACATCCAGATGGTGGGCATGATATTCTAATCTGTGGCGTGTCGTGCCAAGATGTAATTTGGCAGCATGAATCAGGTCATACAGCTCATCTTAACAGTCCCAGTGATAGGTGCGGTGGAAGACACTTAATGAAGCGACGTCTCTATACGCATCGCCAGGTGATCTAGCCATTCTCGCTCAGCGTGCACCACGTGCAACGTGGTCAAATGGTATAAGCTGATACTGGGGTGCGCTAACACAGAGATGACAGCAATAAATTTTATGTGGCTGGACCTGCGCTTTTAATCGTAAATTCTATCATAGCCTTTTATTAATTTGTCTTACAGTGGCACTAAGGTTTTGGTTTGGAAAGCTCAATGCAGCTCTGTGTCACTGCGACCAATGTGATCTATTGTGATAGCCACTGTTAACTTTAACTCACTACTAAGATTGATTATTTTCATGAAGTGGTTGAGGAATTGGGTCTCCCAAATAGATGCTACGTTTACGCATTAAAGGACCATATTCAGAGAATGTGTAACGGGGTTTCATATGCTCTGTTACAGAACCTACACGCTCTGTCTTTGAGAAAACTACAGTGGGACTAACTCAGGAGCGTTTTATACTATATTGCCTTTCAAACAAAAAAAATCACTTTGATACAAACCTAACGCCCCAAAAGAAGTATAACTCCAAAAAATAACTAATCTACACAGCGGAGATACAAAGTAACAAATATAGAAAAATTCAGTTTAATTGTATAAATCCTCTTTTTGAACTGAAAACTTCCTTAGCATCGTTGTTATTTGAAAGTCGATGAAACGATTTCGTGGGAGAAAATGAGATAGGAAGCATTATACAGTGTTTTGGTAGCAGGTGATCATAGTGGAACAAAAGATTATCTATAATCTTTTGTTCCACTATGATCACCTGCTAATACATTAGAATGTATGATACGAGTATACCTTAATATATTCTTACGTCATGCGCACGACGTATAACTACATAAACAGCAGGAGATTATACTCGTAAGTGTGATAGCGGTGATACTAATGTCTTTCATAGCGGTTGAAATCATATTGTGTCATCCTAGCAACATGTACCAGGACTTCATATTCAGTTTAGTGGTTTAATGTTAATTTTGCATCGGATACAGCGATTTCGTTGATTAGGTTTTTGGACGCCAAATTTTATTTCAAAATGTTCAGCAGTCGTACTATTTCAACAACAAGATGAAAAACAAAAATTGACGCAGTATTTCAAAGATATATCTAGCATATTATGACTAAAGTATTTATTTCATACTTTAGTTACTGAATATGTAATGTATACGAATAAAATGTAAAATAATTATCAATCTTTGTATCACTATCATTACTAAAACCTACAATTATCCTCTTCCTGAACATTGAAATTAGCATCATTATCTTGAAGCTAAAATTTTTGAAGGTTTCACTTCTACCACGTGTAAATTGGACGCATGTTTTTTTAAATACTTTATTATGTCAAAAGCTGTATCACAGGGTGGCAACTACTGGACAATGAATTCTTAATTAAATTTTCGAAATTTTAAGGAATCTCAAATGGCTTAACAAGCCACGTTAAGAGCAAATTGTACGTTTAAGCCACAGTTTTAGGTGTCCGATATAACGAAGGCTAGCTTGTTACCAAGTCGGTGTCAGTCGAGATAGGTTTGTACACTACATGTATATACATAGTTGTAGGTGAGATGCGCTTGTGTCGCACGCGCAACGTTACGAAGCAGAGGCCGATACCAAAAATATCAATAATTGTAACTAGAATTACATTAATTAATTAGATTATACACGAATACGCATTTATTTTTTTAATTATTGCGCATACTATATCTATTGTTTTGGAATAGAATTTCTTTGATGTCAGATTTATTTTATATTTTTTTAGCTTTTAGTTTTTACGTTCTTGTTAGTTTTTTATTACGATTCTTTGTATTTGAATCCTATAAAATCCTATGAATGCAAATATAAAGCAAATAAACTAGTCAGATTGTTCCAATCATAAACTATATTGTAAGCCGTTCGATTTGACATCAAGGGAATATGCAAATAACATAGAATATTTACTGCATTCAGCTTTACAACTTGAAGCAGCAATTTGAAGTCTTTATTGAAGTTGTATGTTCGTTTAAGTGAAGTAGAATCTAGAGTAAGCAATGAAATAGATGGAACAACATCCTAATAAAAACAAAATAATAATAACTATATATAACCAGTTAATTACTATTAATAATAATATTATATAAATTGCTAATTACTTTATAGTATTTGTTCATTACAAAAATTTTAGAAATTCTACAATTACAATAATTATTTCCTTTTTCCCAGTTCTTGTAATGAAATAATGTCATCGCAGAACTGTCAAAATCTGCGTCAAAAATTTCGCTCATAGAATTATTCATACAGAAATAAAAATATGTAGGGTCAAAAATCAAAATAAAAACTATCCTATCTCTCAAGTTGGATGAAACTGAACACAGTGTGCAAATCTCGATTAAAATTGGTTCAGTAGTTTTGGAGTTCATCGCAGACAAACATCGTGACACCAAACTTTATATATAAATACTAGCTGACACGACAGACGTTGTTCTGTAGATAATTAAAAAAAAATCTGTTTTATAGAAATTTGCCAATAATATTTCAAAACATGAATATTTGTTTCGTAAGAAATGCTCCCTGTTGTTATAATGAGATTGTTTCACAGCAGAACTGTCAAACCGTGCGTCAATAAATTCTCTCACAGAAAATATGTCCATACAAAAAAAATATTGGAAATAAAAATAATTATGGGTTCCAAATCGAAAGAAAAAGTATCCTATCTCTCAAGTTGGACTAAACTGCACTCCATGAAGTAATCCCCATTTAAATCCGTTCACTAGTTTAGGAGTCCATCGCGGACAAACACCGTGTCACGTAATTTATATATACATTAGATATATTACAACTATTTGATAGCAATCCTCTCCTTCGTTTCAAATCCATTTATTTAAATCGTCCTTAAATGACAATCAATTGGTGCATATAATTAAATCTAAAGCACGCCTCTATGTTTATTAATATTATACACGTTCTATTCATATAAGTTAAGTGAATATAATATTAGTTTTTCGAATATTTTTCTGTTTGCCAATTTGTCTATTGGTTTGTGGATGCTTAACTTGGAGTTAACTTAGCTGATTTGAATGCGGTAATTACTGGTGTATTGTGGAAAGGATGCAGGTTTATTTCGGTTTATAAACAAAAAAGTAAAGTTCATGAAAACAAAAATTTATAAATATAAAAATAGTATTTTTTTATATTATTATTATTAAAAAAAACTAGATGTCTTGAAAATATCTTTTAAAACCTATTAGGATTAATGTACGTAAATGAAGTAATTTTTTTAAATATAAATTGGATCTGAATTCCATGTATGGAATCTTTCAGAGCTCCGTCTATTGTATTATGATGGTTCAAGTATAGCATATACTGTTATTACTATTAGAGTTTCCTCATTGATTCCTTTTCATATTCAATTCCTTTTGTAATTAGTGTGCGGCGGTCTTTATGTTGCCTTTTAGTAAGGATTTTATAGCTAAGAATTTTGTTTTGAATATAAAATGAAGGCTTTATATTGCTCATAAAATAAAATAGATGCATAAAGGACATATTTACGTATGGTTGATATTAACAGATACTGTAGATATTAAAGTATTAAAGCTTAAATATTGACAAGGAATTAGAGATGCCTGCATTCATTTAAGATGTATATACATACTCTATAAGTACGAATAGAAAAGGATATCTTTAATGATTTTTTTTTGATTTTCTCGTTATGTGTATGTTACTTACGGCCGTTTCCAATATACTAACTACAGATAGAGATAAATTACTACCTTCTACTGTCAGTAATAAGCTGTCAATAATCTGAAGCTGTCCCAATATACCCGATAAGTCATTCTTATCGCCTTATATTGGAACGCGTGAATTGCAATTTCCATACAAAGTTCTATCGCTGGTAAGCTATACGTCGTCCCATTGACAGACAGCGTGTACGGATAAGGTAAGTTACCGTCGATAAGTTTATTGGGACGGAAAAGTCAACGATAGTTACGATTTTTATCTCAAGTAAGAGATAGACTGAATATTGGGAACGGCCGTTAAAATGTCATGATCACCGGATAGCTACAGTCTTCAAATCATGTTGAATATTCGTTTACCAGTGAGAATATAATTCTTAAAATGTTTTGATAAATGTAAATCATTCAAGTTAAAATAATATATCATGTACCTAGTTACATAATATTTTAATGTAACAAGTGAAGCGGTTCTTCGCTTCTTGCGAAGTCTATACTAAAAAGCTTCCTAATCTGGTAAAAATAAAGCCGACGATAAATTCAAGAGACTTCACCCTTTCTCCAGTTCACTTAAGAGTCAGTCTTATTTCCCAGTCTCATTGAACATATAAATTGAGATAGGTTTAATAGTAGCCTTTTTTAAAACATTATTAGCATAATATATTCATCAATCATTGTCAGTTTATACAAAAGTACGGCCTGAGCCGAACAAAGCATCAATAAAATGTATAAAAGCACCACTCAAAGATATCTTGTCTGTAATCTGTGAATAATCTAGATCAAACGACTTAATCTTGTCTAGAGTTCTGTTGTAAAGTGTGGTACAAGTTACAAGCTGCGAGAGAGTGATAGTTTCTCATTAGGGGTTTAATGTCATCATCATCATCATCAGCCAGAAGACGTCCACTGCTGGACAAAAGCCTCCCTTTCCACAACGATCGGTCCTGCGCTGCCCTCATCCAACGTATTCCGGCGATCTTGACCAAATCGTCGGTCCATCTTCTTTGATAATGCTACCGGATAAATACATGGATAAGTACAACCTTATTAAAATATTTTCTTAGCATCGTGGTCGTGGCTCGATCATTGTGTCAAATAAAATCGCTTGCGTCTGTACCACACATCGCTACAAACTTGTCATAATCTACACCCACTGTGAAACTTACAAGGAGTTAAAAGCAAAATATCTTCTTTGAGCCAACTCGTAGTATCAATAGAATTTTACTGTAGGTCTTGTTTTGCCATTTTATTGCTAACTTGCTTAACATTGTTTGGTAAATATAAATGGTATAATAATAAAATTTAAATTTTATTATTTGTCATGATCATTTTCACATGACATTCAATATTCGTTTAATATCTTAATATATATAAATTACGTGACACGTTGTTTGTCCGCGATGGACTCCTAAACTAATGAACGCATTTTAATGGGGATTACTTCATGGAGTGTAGTTTGGTCCAACTTGAGAGATAGGATAGTTTTTATTTCGATTTGGGACCCATAATTATTTTTAATTTCAATATTTGTTTTGTATGGACATATTCTCTATGAGAGAATTTAGTGACGCACGGATTGACAATTCCGCTGTGAAACAATTTGATTACAACAACAGGGAGCATTTTTTACGAAATAATTCTTGATGTTTTGAAATATTATTGGCAAATTCCTATAAAACAGTTTCTTTTTTATTATCTACAGAACGTCTGTCTGGGCAGCTAGTTTAATATATAGTATTCGATGCTATTTTTCTGTGTAATGTGATGGTGATTATCCTAGATGCAAATATTGAACTCATTCCGGAAATGAGGATAAATACTAGAAATAAAAAATAAACTACTTAAATTTTGATCTCATATTTTTGGTATCGACACTTGGCTATTGTGGACCAGATACATGAAGAATATACAAAATGCTATCTAAGCGCGTCAGTAGACCTACTGGAAAATCAAGCGGTGGCAGCTTCCACGCAGCGGCAGACTTTACTTCATATAACATCGTTTTGTTGTGATTATTTATATAAATTTATTTGATTCTGACTGTTACTTAATTTTTTTATATATATTGGCGCAAATACTACAACACGAATTGAAAACACGTGCACGTGCACCGAGCCTCATAAATACGGCCGCATTTCAAAGCACGTGCGTCAGGTCCTATAAATACAGCCGCACGGTCGACACTTGGGTCAGTCGTGCTCGGGCTGTCGTACGGTACGGACCTTTCTGGGACGTCGTAACGCTGCCCGTTGAATAAATGAAAATAATAAAATACTTACTCGTGTAGTTTTCTTTGGAAGAACCAATGAGTGATCTTCAGCAAGATAGCAATTGTGATGTCAAGAGTAATGACGTCACACCTTTTAAACACAATACAGAGGTTCTTTCCTCGTCATATAAGATATGCTGATATATAAAAGGATAATATTTTTTTAATACAGGGTCGAACGGGCCTGTGGTTACACACTTATAAATAATAGGCCCGGCCCACATTCTAGCGCTCTACAAAGAGCAGGTCCGGCCACACAATATGGAGTATAGCTGTCATCTCTGGTCTGGCGTACACCAGTATCAGCTCGAACCATTTGACCACATGCAACACAGAGCTCTTAGAATTTTCGGGATCCTGCGAATGGTATTGTTTTTATTCTACCACATTTACCACAGGGAGTTCCCCAAAGAGCTGTTTAATATAATTCCTGCCGCTGAATTCATCTTTCGCACGACACGCCTTAAATATTATCCTAAACATATGGAAATGGGTCATTCTTCTACAGCGCGGTTTCCAAGAAACATTCTTCCACATACAACCAAGCTGTGGATGAAATGAGCTACCTTGTGCGGTGCTTGCAGGATAATACACCTTCGCACGACACGCCACAAGTTAGGATATCATCCCCACCATCTGGATGTGTGGCGGTCCTCCACAGTGCGGTTTTCAAGGAGCTTTCTTCCTCGTACTACATAGCTGTGGAATGAGCTTCCTTGTGCGGTGTTTCCGGGACGATACACACCTTCCTTAAAGGTCAGCAACGCTCTTGTGATTCCTCTGGTGTTGCAAGAGAATGTGGGCGGTGGTGATCACTTAACATCAGGTGACCCGTACGCTCGTTTGTACTGCTATTCCATAAAAAAAAATGCAGCATCGGTATATTTAACAAAAAGCGTACATCTTTCCAAAGGGCGGCAACGCTCTTGAGAGTATATCTTGTGGTGTTACAAGAGATCACTTAACACCAGGTGACCCGTACGCTCGTTTGTACTTCTCCTCCATAAAAAAGCACACTTGCCCATAAATTGTACGCGTCGCGAACACATAATATTTTCTTTTGCTTTTAATGGATTGTGTATTAACTGCGCTTCTGTTCCGTTTCCTTATTTTTTATTAGTTAAAGATTCGTTTTTATGTAAAATACTATATTTATTCAAACAAAACTAATCTTGTACCTAATTATACTAACAATACTATGATTTCATTAAATTAAAACTATCATTAGGGAGAAGTGTACAGGCTGGATGCTTTATGATGTGGATTTTTTTTTATGGAATAGGAGGACAAACGAGCGTACGGGTCACCTAGTGCTAAGTGATCACCGCCGCCCACAATCTCTTGCAACACCAGAGGAATCACAGGAGCGTTGCCGGCCTTTAAGGAAGGTGTACGCGCTTTTTTTGAAGGTACCCATGTCATATCGTCCCGGAAACACCGCACAAGGAAAATCGTTCCACAGCTTTGTTGTACGTGGAAGCACGATGAAGCCTGTCACGAGAACTCAACCAAATAACAAAAAAGAATATTCATGTACATATTATGCAATACTCACCAAATACCTCTACTAATAATAATTGATAACTTTGTTTAAGCTTGAGTAATATAATTCATTAGTATGAATAATAATATATTTTTATTATGAGTAATTAAAAGCTAAATTCACTTAGGACATTTCTTACCCAACCTTTCTTATCATTTAAATAATTCTTTACCATCACCGATATAATCCACTCCATCGATTTCCTTTTACTTTGTCTCAATTTGTAAAACTCGTACCTATAATCAGGATATCACAGTACTTCGACAATAAGACAACAAAACCGGAATCAATTACCGGTTCATTTAACAACTGAGAGAATTGACTTGCATACTACGTCGTGACTGCATACTAACTGTCTTATTCATAATGACTTAGCGGAGACTTAAAACATCGCTAATATACGCTCGTTAAAAAATGGTATTCATAATCGCATATTAGAGCTAAAACGCTCATTATCTCTTCGTTATAGCTGACGTGACTTATAGTAGCTAGGACCCTTCTATAAACCTATTTTAAGCACTCGAACGCAAAAAACATGGCCGACATCGATCAGCTGTTCGTTAAATAATGTTATATAAAGCTTCCCGCTCAAAGTTGTTGGATATCCGTCATAGATTGACAACCACCAGACTTCAAAACTTGATTTTTGAAGTTTGAAATTATTTTGACATTGACTTTTGACAACTGACAAACCATTGACATTGAAACGATGTCTGTTACCATTGACAGTTCCTCATTAAATTAGTTAAAATCATGATATTTGTACGAAATGGCCACATTGCGTAGTATAGAGACGTATTAGTTATGGGAGATTTATCTAACGAATATGAATAAGGAATTTTAAAGAACGTTCGATAGGCTTAAAACACGTTTTAACTAATATAGCTTTATACCTTCGAAAAGCGTTTTATTATGAATAAGGCAGTAAGTCTTTAAATACTCTTCATTTCTATCTGATAGACATCATCGGCGTTGGATTGTATTAAATTGTAATGTACCCTAAGTGAATTAAACTCAAATGATGAAGAATGTACAAATTACTATCTACGTGCCTCAATAAGGCTAAAAATATATTTTTTGTTATCTGTAATTTATTTATTTACAGGATAGGTAAATGGATTCATGCACGTTATGTTCAATAATTCTTGTGTTTTTACTTTGTAATTTACATTAATTGACTTACTGGTGTAATTATTTGACATTTGAGTATATCTGTTGCATCAATATTCATATATTATAATTGAAATGATTTGATTGATTAAAAGAAGAATCTGTAAACGTTGATTCTAAAAAGTGGCAATGAGTTTCTTGCCACTTCGCAGTAAAACACAACAATTTCTAAAGTGCCAGTAAGTATAAAAAGAAAGGAAAACTTGACATTAATAACTGTAATTTCCTTGACCCACATGAATAAATTGATTTAGATTTGATTTTATGATTCATCATAGTATATCGTGACGGTTATAGAACAAGTTGCCTTTAGACCAGTGTTTACCAACCTTTTTTAGGCCGTGCCCTAAAATTTATAAAATATTTATGCCCCTCATAAATAATTTTTAATTAATTTTGTTGTAATAAGAAATATAAAAGGTCTGTTGTAGTAAGAAATCACTATAAAATTGTTATCACAAGGTCGTAGGTAAAATACCAAAACATATAAGGAAAAACTGACATTTAAAATAATTTTACTTTAGATTTTTTTTATTTGTCACCGATATTTAGCATTACATTTAAATAACCTAAGGAAGTCGGGTCGGGTCCCATTTTTAAATCGCCCCCATGTGGGGCGTGAACTCCACGTTGGGAAACACTGCTGTAGGCCATGGCATATCATGGTATATCTTGTATCTACCCTGAACAACAGTTAAACTCAAATATATTTGAGAATAAGTTAAAGGAAGTGTACTAAAAAATTAGATATTTTTTTGCTTTTTGCTCTTAATAGTGATTTTCATTATTATAATACTAGAAATAAGGGATTGCTTGTAACTAATTCTAGTAGGCTTCATAAGATACATAATAGCTTTAAGGGTAAATGTATACACTTCTATAATAAAGTCCCAGCCACTGTTCAGGCATTATCTATAAATAAATTTAAATGTTTTATAAGAAAAATGGCTCCGTCGTAAATCCTATTACTCCACTGCTGAATATCAAAATGATCGGACAGCCTGGGACTAGATTGTGATTATTTTATAGCGATAGAAATGACTGTACAATATTGTATATTTTTATTGAAAAGAGCGCAAAAAAAGAATGCTGGGATAGTTTCTTGCGCCGCTTGTTCTCTCTCAGAGCGCCATTTGTTTCCGAAGCGGTAGTAGTATCTAGTAGTTATTAGAAATGACAACAAAAATAATTCTAAAGGAATCAATTTTGAGAAAATAAATGCCTTTTATGCCTTTAGATATAAAATTATTTATATAAAATAACCAGGTGCCGGCGTGGTATGGAACGTAGTAGGCGGAGGAACCATAAAAGAAGAGTGCGAAAAATAAGGTACTTACTAAATATTGGATTCAAAAATCGAATGATATTCAAACCAGATAAGTTTACAATTATTATAACTATTTACTATACTAGTTTTTTATTTACTATTAGTTATTACATTTCACATAATATTTACTCTAAAGTTATCTTGTCTCGTGATCTATCTATAATTTTAACTCTCAATGAGTTGCAGTATTAGAAAGTTTACTCATTGTGTATTTCGAAGTAGAGTTATTTATGGGTATTAAGAAACAGGAGTCAATTGAAACCCGCAATGCAACGCGTGCAAATAAATACGAACTAATCTAACTGATAATGCAATTGATTGCTATCGAATGTTACTTTATATAAACCCGTTGCGTTGTATTTCTATTGAAACGACTTTGATACAATATACCTACCAACAACATAGCAATGTTATGCAATATTGCGTTCTTAAACCCTCAAACAACGGTATTTCATCATCATATCATCTGGAAGACGTATACTGACAAAGGCCTCCCCCAAAGATTTCCACGATGATCGGGCCTGCGCTGCCCTCATCCAACCTATTCCGGCGATCTTGATCGTCCAAATCTTCCGTCCAATAGTTGTGGGGGCTACCAATAGTGTGTCTTCTGGTAATATTATTTAAATAATATTTTTTAATACAGCTGCTATATTTTTTAACAAAGTGGCGTATTGCAGGGACGTATAGCGTTCGGGATGTGGGCTATTACATACACGAGCTTTTTCTTTACCTTTTCCGAACTCGTGCATTCTCTTTCCCAACTGTCAAAATAATGTCTATTAAGCAGAAACAACCAACCACGAAGTTTTTATGATTTATGCAAATATTTCTATTTAGAAATATTTGCATATATTATACTAGCTGACCCAGCAAACTTTGTATTGCCGATATTAAAATCGTGATACTAAAGTAACTGTTGATCGTAGATGGGTGAAAATTTTAAGTTGTATGTATTTCTTAATGCCACATTATAAAACAATAAAAACAAAAAATTTCGTTCAAAAATTAAAAAAAAAATTAAGGGTGAACAACCCTTATTACTTAGAGGTATGAAAAATAGATGTTGGCCGATTCTCAGACCTACTCAATATGCCCACAAAATTTCATGAGAATCGGTCAAGCCGTTTCGGATGAGTACGGGAACGAACATTGTGACACGAGAATTTTATATATAAGATATATTTGCAATAAGAAGCTACTAATTTGTTTCAATATCAGATTTAATGATTTGATTCAATGAATTAGGTAAGGCTTTATTTAATTTCATCTCATTAAATTTCATTTTCATTTCATTTCAATAAAAAAAAATCTACTGAAGACTTGGCTGTATGGGCATAGTTCCCTGTGCCTACCCAAAATGGGTGAAGAAATCAAAAAAAAAATCTCTGCTTATATTCTTTTACGGTTGGCGCCATTTTAGTTAGTTGAGTTTATTGTGCTATTATTATTCTATTAAATTGCTTAATTATTTCGCAACTGTTTTATAAATAGTTGTTCAGTACACGTGTGGAACCGTCATTGCAACTTGTTCCGACTGTCAACTCTCACCTTCGGCTGCGCCTCGGCTCGGGTAGACATTTGTCGGAACTCTTTGCAATTACAGGCTTTCCACACTCGTGATGAAATATACTATTTTTTGTTTATTTCTTAATATTTTTCTTTACATTTCATTTAATTTATTATTTTAGGATTTATACTGTTAATTTAAGGTGTGTGTTTTAATTGCTAATAAAGTGTTTCTATTCTATTCTATTCCACTAAAACCACTGTCTTAGGTGCATCAGATCCAGAGAGTATAAAAATTTTAACAATACAACTAAAAATACATTTTTATTGTTTCAGTACAGAAAGCTATTTGAAGTATTTTTGACAGCCTATAAAACTATGCCAGAGGCTATCTGATTTCCGTTAGTATATTCAATATATAAACAAAACAATGAACACGTTACAAAATGAATTTTTATACATTTTTCAACCCGCTAATCCAATTTAAGCAGATACTTCTTAACACACGAATACATTTAAGTTTGATTTTTGTATTCAACTTATTATAATTTTTAAATGTGTTAGTCATCAACGGTTCATCCGTTGGGGGCTTACTTAATGAACATTTATTCATCGAGCTCAAGTAAATGACAGCTATGAATATCAAAAGTTTTTTCTTTCAAACCAGTTACCATCACTTCGGAAAAGGTTGAGCGCTGAGAAGAAGTAAGAAACTCATTGCCACTCTTATAAATCAACATTTACATGTTCATCGGTGGGCTTTGAGTATTTAACACGAGTCAAAGTAAAAAAAAAAAATGTAAATTCATAAATACAAACCCTAGAATTGTTGAGTACAATAGATGCATTAATCCCTACACACTGTAAATAAATAAAGGTATGATGGAAGCATTTTACTAGAGATACTAATAATATCTATGAAACTACAAACATATTAAATAACTTTAATCTTTACAGGATCGTCCAGCCACCACAAGTAGTCCTCTTTCACGATCATGACGCATTGACCAGCCATCGCTTTTCTCGATCATATTCTAATAAATAGAATGACCCACCCCACAAGTAATGGCATTTAAGCTAGCATGACGAAGCCTGTCACAAGAACTCCGAGAAGACATCAGAATCAGAAGACAATCCGAGTAATTTGCATACAGTTCGTTGCTTCCTTATAGACCAAGAGCCCGTGAACCCCAGACCTACGTTATTTTATAAAAGCTGAAAGTTTGTCAGCGCATGCTTCCAACACAGGTAAGAACGATGGACCATTATGGAGTTTGGGTTACAGTGGCTTTGGCAGGTAAACAGTACTAAAGGTGTGTAAAAAACAGATCTAAATACATCAAATAATAAAGTTCAATTCTTCGCCATTACATTCAGAATACTATTAAGGTCGTAGTTAGTGAAATTACTGGGAAAATGAGACTTAACATCTTATGTCTCAAGGAGAAGAGCGCAATTGTAGTGCCGCTTAGAGTTATGGGTTTTTCAAGAATCCTGAGCGGCACTGCATTGTAGGCAGGTCGTATTAATTACCATCAGCTGAACCCCCTGTTCGTCTCGTCACTTATTGCCTTAAAAAAAAAAGATTGAGCTATCACGCTCGGCTGTGTAACTTCGAGTCGACTAGAGGAGCGTAATCAAAAATGTGTATATTTAGGGTTAAATACTTATAATATTAAATTTTAATGATTTTCAATTAAATATATTTTTTGTGATTACGTTACGTATAGGTATACAAGATATACAACATAATTTCAGAAGAATGAAACGATTTTTAATACCTATAATTAAGCATTCTTCTATAAAGACAACTTACAAAACAGGTATTCAGTATAAAGCAACTGCATTCCGCTATTGTTGGCAGTGTGATAAACGCCTAATCAATTTGCAAATAACACCAACTTTACATAACCACAGCCTCGTAGCATAGATTATCTTGGGCAAGAGTCGCTTAGTCCAAGGTGTAAGCAGTAGCATGAAAACACAGCTCAAGATATAAGATGGGATGTTTCTCTTTGAATTTTTGAGATTTTCAAAATCAATCATTATTTTTTTGTTATTTGGTAGAATTCTCGTGACAGGCATCGTCAGGCTCGCTTAATTCCACTGGTAGTGGCGGCGACATGTGGCGGGTCGTTCCCTTCCCTAAAATGTGTTTGAGTGAGGTGATGGCTGGTTCATGCGTAATGCTCGTGAACAGGCGCTGCTTGTGGTGGCTGGATGATCCTATCACCGGAAAATCTGTTTTTTTTTTATTTTCTTTTTTTAAATTCAAGTTATTATATATATTTTTTTAATACTTACTAAAATGCTCGCATAATGCCATTATTTTATTTACGGTATGTGTAGATTGAAGTAGGTATGTACTCAATAGCTGTAACTATGTTTTTACTTATTAATTAACATTTTTTTGACTTACTCGTGTAAAGCATTTAGTAATTGACGTTTGTGTATTTTGTTGCATCACTTGCATATAATAATGTTATTGAAATGATTTGTAAATTAAATTGAAAATAGAACCTGTAATACCATTCTGTTTTGAAAAGAACAACCTTAGAGTTTATTCCTCGCTTCTCTAAGTAAAATCTGGCTTCCGAACGAGCTGTATGAAAAAATTACATATTTCAAATGTAATGCAATTTACTTACCTACGAAATAAAATATTTTTGTTTTGTCTGAATTTCCACCATGATACTTTTGAACATTTTTAACATGCTTTTCTAGTATATATTACTGAAGAAAAAATATCTAAATAGACAATCGACAATTCACAATTACATATGTATCACATATAATTAAAATCAAACATAAGTGCATCTTCTTAAAACGCCGACAATTCTCTGGTGGTGTCTGGGATATTAAAGTTGATTGTGCGCGGCGGTGATCACTTAATATTAGGTGACCCGTAAGCTCGTTACCTTTACCGTAAAAAAAAACTGAAAAAGAGATATAATATAAAGGCCAGAGAGCTCAGTTTGCAGAGCACTTGCACGGAACGCCAGAGGTCGTGGGTTCGAGTCCCGCATCGTTCATAAAATTTTGTTTTAAAATTTTATTTGTGTATTAATTCTAGAAGTGAGGGTTATCACTTTAAAAACATAACAAATTGTTTATATTTGTTGCATCACTTTACATATATTGTAACTGGAATATTTTAAAACGATGAAGCTGTAAATGTTCAACTATCAGATTGGCAATGAGGTTTATGCTTGTCTTTCTCATTTTAGCTCAACCTTTTACGAATTGTTTTTTTTTTTTAATTTAAATTAAATGAGAAAAATAAAGTTTTGACATTTATAAGTGTCATTTCCTTAACCAACTTGAATAAAGTGATTTCGATTTGATTTTATATCAAAACGACTGGATTATATTACGAAGTATTTTTTTGAGATTTTATAAACGGTATCTTCTCCTTTAACTTGAGCCATTTGAGTCGCAATTGTAATGGTGATAACAATGACTTACGACACCGACTATTGATTGCACGAACTGGTGCACCGCAGTGCTTCCTAAGTAGCAATCACCTGGTTTTGTGTACAATATTATTCTATTTTCATCGCCAGAAGATCAAAACAGAACTAGTTACTTACAGACTTTCCTAATTAAACGAAGAGGTCGATAATATTTTAGAAAGATTATAAGGCTTTGTATTTGAGACGTTGAAATTCATATAAAAACCTCTAGCATAGGCTTCGTAAACATTTCGTTGTAAAATCTAACTTTTAATCCACTCGCATTGAATATTGAACTGTTTACCCCTTACCCATTTATGGAATTTCGTTAATTTAACACTTTCAATATTATTATTAACACAGAAAATCTAGTTGATACCGATTGTCGTTAAACTATAATGATTTGACTCCGGAGTTCATTTAATCAGACGATTTTGGAATTAATAATAATCTCTTACCGATGAAATAAAAAGATAGATACTTTTCAATACATTTGCTGATAAGTAGACTTTACTATGTGTATTTCATAATTTTCACCATTTCAGCCGGAAGACGTCCACTGCTGGACAAAGGCCTGCGCTGCCCTCATCCAACCTATTCCGGCGATCTTGACCAGATCGTCTATCCACCTACAAACACTACGAGTTCCGGTACGTGGTCACCATTCGAGGATTGCCCCAACGGCCATCTGTCCGCTGAGCTATGTGCCCTACCCACTGTCACTTCAGTTTCGCAATCATTTGGGCTTTGTCGGCGACTTGGGTCTCCTACGGATCTCCTCATTTCTAATTCGATCTCGCAGGGAAACTCCGAGCATAGCCGTCTCCATTGCCCGCTGCGCAACAGCTTCCTCATAAGGCCAATAGTTAGCGACCACATCTGTATTCCGTAGGTCATCACTGGCAACACACATTGGTTAAAAACCTTCGTCTTCAGACACTGTAGTATTTTGGACGAGAAGATTTACGGAGCTTCCCGAACTTCCCAAGCCGATCAGAACCTCGTTCCTCTACTTGGTATGATCTGTATTTTAAATAACCAGAACCGATGTCCATATATATGTTAAACACTTATTACTCACCCTTAAGTATTGAAAAACCAGACGCCAACAGTCTAAATCAAACTATTTAAATTCTTACTCAAAACTCTCAACAATTTTTCAAACTGTTATTACAACCTATCCAAGGTTTAGACTACTTTACTTACATACATAACTCCCGCGTGAATTCGATGGATTGAAGAAAGACGAAAGACAGTCGAAAAGACGACGATAAGAATAAT
The DNA here is from genome assembly GCF_905404315.1 of Leptidea sinapis. Taxonomy (NCBI): domain Eukaryota; kingdom Metazoa; phylum Arthropoda; class Insecta; order Lepidoptera; family Pieridae; genus Leptidea; species Leptidea sinapis. The sequence goes on along the minus strand of NC_066292.1, from coordinate 6,109,149 downwards.
ACATACCCTTTACAAATTTTGCGAGCAGACTTACTAGACACTATTGCTGATAGTGGAGCCATAGTAATATGAACTGTAATTTTTTTATGGAAAAGGAGTACAAAAGAGCTTACGGGTCTCCTGGTGTTAAGTGATCACCGCCACCGCTCATTCTCTTGGAACATCAGACGAATCACAGGAGCGTTGCCGGCCTTAAAGGATGGTGTAAGCGCTTTTTTTTAAGGTACCCATGTCGTATCGTCCCGGAAACACTGCACAAAGAAGCTGATTCCACAGCTTTGTAGTACGTGCCTTGAAAATCGCACTGTGGAGGACCGCCACACATCCAGATGGTGGGGATGATATCCTAACTTGTGGCGTGCGAAGGTGGAATACGGAAATAAAAAAAAATGTTATATTATTATAAGTATTAAATTGAAAATTTTGCAGTCTTATCAACTGTAACGAAAACATGTTATAATATTGAGGCCCCGCCACGGAATTATAAAACCGCATCCGATCATAAATCTGAGCCCAGTTCGTTAAAACAGTTACACAACATTCCCATAAATAACTCAGCCATTAGATATGCCTAACTAAGCTACTTACATCAGCGAAGGGATTACCCGCAAATCTGCTTAATCTGGCAAATGCAATACGAGTAGGGCAGGAAACGTTTGGTTAAAGTATTAATGATGTACCTACAATGATTTGAGCCAGACTTTACGAAACTACACTGGCCTGCAAAAGCAAGTATCACACTTTTCAAATTAATTTTTTTTCTTAACTATAGAAGTTAGAGGTTTAAGATTAAAAAAGTTTTGTTGCAAATTTTATAGGCTTTAATTCTTAGAAACTAAAATTATACATTAGTAACATTTTTAACTTAAAAAAGATAAAACAATGAAAATAGACATTTTTAGTTTAGTGTTAAAAAATTCAACTAAAATGTATTACATGTTATTTAATTTTTAATAACTGGTATTCCCTTCTCGAGCTCTGATTACAGCTTCGAGCCGGTTTGGCATACTGAACACTAGGTTTCGGAGCCGATGTTGGGGAATATTCTCCCATTCTTCTACCAGGGCCTGCTTTAGTGCCCTGAGGGTAGTAGGTGGTGGTCTGCGATTTCTGACTCCTCCTAACCGAACCTCCCAAGCTCATCCCAGGCGTGTTCAATCGGTTTGAGATCAGGACTTCTTGATGGCCAAGCCATCACGCTGATACCGACCTGCTGAATATACTCTTGTACGATATGAGCCGTGTGTGGCCGGGCATTATCATGCATCAGCATCGATCCATCACCCATATTTGCTAAATACGGCCCTGCATACTCATTGAGAATCTCTTGAGCATATCTTTGCCCAGTGAGGGTGCCATTTTCTATGGCTACTAGCTCTGTGCGACCTTCTGAAGATATGCCAGCCCATACATGTACACTGCCTCCACCGTATTGGACTCTTTCTGAGATGCAGGCTTGAAGGTATCGCTCACCAGGTCGCCTGTAAACACTTCGCCTTCCATCAGAAGTGTAAAGGGAGAATCGAGACTCATCTGCAAACAAAATTCTTGACCATTCTTCTTCATCCCACTGCATGTGTTCACGGGCGTATCGCAGTCTCGCTACTCGATGCTGTCTCTCGAGTTTTGGGCCACTCGCTGGTCTTCGGGGTTTCCAATTTGCTTCAGCAAGTCTTCTTCTCACTGTACTGTCACTAATGTTGTCCCTCCGGGTCTGAAGTAGCTGGACTTCAACTGCATTTTGGTGGCGATTTCTTAACACAGTGGAAATAATATAACGATCTTCTCGGGCACTGGTACACCTGGGTCTGCCATTACAAGGTCTTCTCGGATGGTGTCCAGTCTCTTCGTACCTTCACTTTACCTTCTGGACCGTTCGTGCCGTCACACCCACCATTCTTGCAGTGCGACGCATACTGATGCCTAGTTCCAGAAAAGCCATGATCCTAGCACATTCTTCAACTGAAAGAGGCATGATAAATAAAAGTTATGTGCTTTTTAGCATAAATTTTTAAAACAAGACCCATCGATCTTGAAAAAAATTTAAAACAGAAAGAAAAATGTGAATGGTAAAATTGTAATTCGGAAACGTCCACTTTGAAAAAGGAATGGTTTTGTTTTTGAAGTTTTTTTTCAGCCAATTCCTAAAAGAAGGTTACCGACTATAAAGTTTTTATGTACAAAATTAAATTCTCTTTGGAGTCCTTTTTATTTCGAAAGTATATCTTGTGAACCTAAAACGTTATCCCAATTTTAAAAGTGTGATACTTACTTTTGAAGGCCAGTGTATTTTTTGTTTCAATGATCTTAATATCATAAAATTCTTAGTGTTTTTCCCTTCTCATTTTGGAATGTCTTATGTGTGATGCCGGTGTTGTTCCCAGTATCCATTGATATATGAAAAACCATACACTATCTACTGCCTCGACATATATATAGGTCCCACTCTCCACTGAAAACAAAAAAAAATATATCAACTTGCCAAAAATTAATGATAGAGGAGAACCATATCTTGATACTTTAACCTTTTGTTGCTACCTGCATCTCCTAAAACACCACTCACATTAGTGAGTTAGCTATTATTGACGACCTGTATAGCCGAGTAGTTAGCGATCCTACCTACTAAGCTAGAGGTCCCGGGTTTGAATCCCGGTAGGTGCAAGCATTTACATGAATGAATGAATGAAAACTTTATTAATAACAAACACAAACCACACAGAATAATACAACTATTTTTAGTTGTATTATTCTGTGTGAGTCTTTTTAGACTTAGAGGTAAAAAAATAATAATTAAAAACTTATACTTAGCATAAAAATATACAAATCATAAAAAAAAATGAAACAAATGTATGCATAATATTATAGTGATTATCTTAATTTAAAAGTACTGTGTAGCAGTTATTGTTATCAAAAGGAACTGACTCAGCGTCATGCTGCATTGGAATAATACCAACACAGCGCTGATTTTCAGCAGCCCCCATTGAGGTCAGGTGACCCATTGAGTAACTAATATTGTTAAAAAATAAATTTAGTTTTATTAAAGGTTCCATAATATTATTTTTAAAGATGATAATTTGAAATTAGCTTCTACTTGTTCAGAATATTACATAAATATACATACATACATACATAAATATTAAAATAATAGTAATTTTAGAAATATTTGCAGAAACAAACTAAAACTTCGATCCCATTATGTATTATTAATAAGATAAATCTTATAATGTAGGACTTATGCACATAATTTGTGAGCAGATACTTAATTATTCAAATAGACGTAAGGATGAGATTTTTAACTTTTTTCTGGAAAGTTAATTAAAAAATATGATGAATATGGCTGTTTTTTTCCGAGTCATGGATGTTTAAATGTATTTATGTATGTTTATATAAATTTATGTATGTTTAAGTAAGTATATTGTATTAAATATATCATTGTCTTGTAACCCGTAACACAGGCTATATATGCTTAAGTTGGGACAAGATAATTTGTGTAAAAAGTGTGTCAATATTATTATTATCACTTAGTAACTTTCCTCAGTAGCAAACGGTATCGAACGCATCTTTACATTTTTATATAATTTCAAAATTTTAATTACTTTTTTGAATATGATTTTGATTTGATATATTGTGAAGAATTTAGTTTGCTATACAACCTTTATATTAATAATTGAAAAGTTATTTTACTTCTCAGCAGTGTTGCTTTGAAATAAAAACGTCCCGATTTTGAAAGTTCGGGTATTAAATTACAAAGTATGACTGTCATTATAAGGTTGTTTATATATTAAGTGCTTGTATATAGTAGTTGAATGTATGTGTGAATATAGGTTATACACACACGCTATACATCAATAATAATAATAATAATATTGACACACTCTTACACAAATTTTCTTGCTCCAAACTAGGCATAGCCTGTACTATGGGTACAAGACAACGATATATTTAATACAATATACTTACTTAAACATATAAACATCCATGACTCGGAAACAAACATCCATATTAATCATATAAATGATTGCACCTACCGGGATTCGAACCCGGGACCTCTAGCTTAGTAGTCAGGGTCACTAGCCATTCGGCTATATAGGTCGTCATAATATGAATTAATATTAAAAAATAACGACTTAAATCAAAATAAAATATATTAATATATATAAATCCAGTGTCCTGATGTTTGTTTCTAGTGAACTCTGAAAGTAATGAACGGATTTTAATGGGGGTTACTTCATATATGATAATAATGTAGACACAGATAGCGCTTACATGAATTTAGTGTTCGTGTGTGTATGTGTGTGTGTGTATTTGACTGTGTGTGTGTGTGTGTGACTGTATGCTGTATTTTGCAATGGTAATCAATGGTTTTATGCTATCCCACAGTGAAATATTGCTGAGTTGTATTCGTTACTTAACTTGTTATGTTTCTTGCTTATTAATTCCGAATAGTATTAGTTTTCTCTTATAGTTGTTTCAATTATACATTTGAGACAGTGAATGGATATTATAAATGTTTAAGTCTATGAGATAAGTTGTATTTACTTTAAATTATATCTTTTAATTGCAACCTTAGTTGGATAATACTTAATGTGAAATTACTACAGGCATGTACACAATGCAAGACAAAAAAGTCTATTCTTAATTATGAAGATGTTTCGTTGAGAAATCTTTGAGCAAATATAATATAATTGTGTGTCTTTTTCACTTGATTTTTTTTTCGTTTCTCATGTATATTCTTCTTGTGACAGTCCTCACAATATAGTCAAAAATTGCCTACTATAATTGTACTAAGCAATTTAATAATTTCTATTTTAAATATTGTGTTCAAAGTAGTATTAAAATCACTTATAGAAAGTCAGCTAACAGGACAGCAGGACGTTCGGCTGATGATAATAGATACGCCCTGCCCATAACAATGCAGTGTCGCTCATGATTATTGAAAAACCCAAAAATTCTGAGCGGCACTATAACTGCGCTTGTCACCTTGAGACGTAAGATGTTAAGTCTCATTTGCCCAGTATTTTCACTAGCTACGGCGCCCTTCAGAATGTTTACACATAACTCCTTTACGGCAGATATTGGCGCCGTTGCAATGGAGCCTCCCACAGGTAAAATTACCCATCTGAAAAGATATGTTTCACAGCTCAGAAGAACGGGCACAAGAAACAAGACGCCCAAAAGATTCTTTTTTTTTAATTGCATATTATTTACTTTTAGATTCGCTGTGTTTTAATCATCTTCTGTAATCGTTTTGTCGATATTATAAGCTTTTGTAATTAATTTTCAAAAGGCATTGCAATGTTATTATTAACTTTTAAACACACTGTTATTGAGATATTGTTTAAAAATATTTTACCCATCTATAGAATATAAGTAGAGAGTGTTTATTCAATACAACGAGTGGAGTATTACCACAAACATTCAATTGAGGTACACATAACGAGGTACAGGTAAGAGGCGGTACGGTGTATTCAATTCAGTCGCGTGATAGGATATATTCCACTTTGTGCGTTTTAATTTTAATTTAATTAATCATAAGTTTCAAAAACTATTCAATTGAGATTAATTTAATTGGATTAAGGTCTACCAGCAGTTATTACAATAAAACTTATGAAAATGCAACAAAAGTGTACATAAATTGTATAACTAATTATACGTAAACACCACATGCATTGATACTACGATATTAACCGTCCGTAGCTAGAGATGACTGGTCTAGATAAATTTACTATTTAAAGGGTTAGGGGGTTCTTTTGAAAATTACTAAGCTATTCGGAAGTTCTGTGACAAGCACAGGTAGAACTCTAGTTTACTCAGGAGTAACAACATCAATCTTCCACTCTATTCTATAAACATATATACCGCCAAAGTTTCACAGAGTTTGGTTCTCTGTAAAATACAATTAAGAAAGTTTAACTAAAAAGTTTATACTCTTGCAGCTATCATTTAATTGTTGCTAGTCTTAGTATTGTGTAGTAAAAACTAAATTATAAAAAGATATCACCGATGTTTACGATCACTGTAAGCAATTCAAGACCTTTTTAAGTCACCCTTAATAACCTTTGATAGGTTATGATTGATAATTCTTACACTTAATGATATTTCAGAATCTAAATTTGGAAGTTAAAAAAGTGTATTTATTTTATAATTTCTTTAAATAAAGGCTCTCAAGTGATTTTTTTATAATAATAAAATAAAATTTTAATTTTATTGGTCTAAGCGGAATGCACCCTTCAGCTATTTCACGTAGATGCATGAACAAAGACAACGCGTGGAATTGTCCAATATTAATGAGGTGCCATCGCCCATTCTGTGTTAGTCGTCGCCGAATATTGTATGGGTTTGGTAACGATTCGACCACTTAACGGAAACTCAATTTTATGTCTAGACTTCTGGTGCGAGCGTGAAGCGAGCTACTTGTCGCCTTACAGATTATATTTGATAGCTCAATCGGTCTAAGATAAATTTGAATCGTACCCGTAGGAACGTATTTTTTATTCATTTTGAAAATTTTAGTTGGCTTATTGCTGTCAGCAAAATTACTACTGTATACGTGCACAAATTAAATTTTCGTAAATTGTGTAATTAATCCCAGAAGTGAGAGTTATCACTAAAAAAAATAACAAATTGTTTAGAATTGAAAGAGCAAGTCAATTTCCTAATATGCAAAATATTGGAGTTTGCAGGTTATCAACTGATTAGATCCTGTAGATGAAGCCAGAACCTGAGAGTTGAACAAGACATACAAGATATATCAACGATACGTCACTCGAACGGTTGGCTCAGTGGAAGAGCGCCCGCACGGAACGCGAGAGGTCGTGATTTCACGTCCCGCATCGTTCATAAATTTTGATTAAGTAATTAATCCCAGAAGTAAGGGTTATCAAAAAAAAAATACTGTAAAAGTATATTAGTCCGAAAAACTGAAATAACACCCTTTAAATTATAGAAGCCGAAATAAAACTTGGATATTATTTTTTATTTCTGCAGAATTTGTTTATATTATAGCCAAATAGAGTCAACTGAGATTTTAATTTATCATAAACCAATACATGAGCTTGATGCTTCAAAGTCAAAGTCAAAATCAAAATATTTTATTGACATAAAATCAAAAGACTCGTTCGTCAACATCAATCACAAAAAATACAATTCGGATACATACATATTAATTACATAAAAGTTTAAACATATTTTCAAAACAATGCAAACCAGTGAAACAACACAAGGCTGAACCATATCATCCATAAAAAACAACTATAATACTATTTAATTCCATATTGTAATATCGTTTACGTAATCTTCAATACTGTAATAAGCCTTCGACATAAGTCTGCGCTTAATAAAAGATTCCTGCCGCCGAATTCCACCTTCGCACTACACGCCACAAGTTAGTATATCATCCTCACCATCTGGATGTGTGGCGGTCCTCCACAGTGCGGTTTTCAAGGAGCTTTATTCCACGTACTACAAAGCTGTGGAATGAGCTTCCTTGTGCGGTGTTTCCGGGATGATACGACATGGGTACCTTCAAAAAAAGCCCGTACAGCTTCCTTAAAGGCCGGCAACGCTCTTGTGATTCCTCTGGTGTTGCAAGAGATTGTGGGCGGTGGTGATCACTTAACAACAGGTGACCCGTACGCTCGTTTGTCCTCCTATTCCATAAAAAAAAGCGTGGCCGGCATTTTGAATTTTCAAGAAACCTGTCCGGCGCTGCATTGGCAAGGTCGTATCATTTATTATTAGAATAGTGTCTTACTCATCTCGTCACTTATGGTTATATTAAAAAAAGGCTTTTGTTCTTTATTAAGATCTATGTATTTTTTTTAAGTATGTTTCCTGGATTTCGACGTATACTTTGCGCGTTTACGTACCGATTTCATGTTGCGTAAAAAGACGCAGCGGGCACTTTGTCCATCTAATATATAAAATTCTCGTGTGATGGTGTTAAGCTTTGAACTCCTCCGAAACGGCTTGACCGATTCTCATGAAATTTTGAGTGCATATTGGGTAGGTCTGAGAATCGGACAACATCTATTTTTCATCCCCCTAAATGTTAAGGGTGGTCCGCACGTTTTTTTTTTAATTTTTTTGACATTTTGGAATGAAGTTCCTTACGGCAGGCTTGGAGGGGATAGGGATTTTGCTGCGCGACCGAACTGAAAAAAATGTGATAGTAAAACCGTAAGAAAAAATCCGTGGAAAAAAGTGCGTGGAAAAGTGCGTGGAATAAAACCGTTAAATGAGACGTGCGCAGGCGCGACAGTCGCATACACAAGCGAGTAGGTAGTGTATCATACCTTTCTCTTTCTCCCTCTTTTTGTCGATTCTACATTAGCCGAAGGAACTTCGTTCCTACCTGGTGTCCCACGACACCACATCATTTTTTTTTTAAATTTGTTTGATTACGACTTCAAATTTTCACCCATCTACGATCAACAGTTACTTTTGTATCGCGATTTTAATATCGGCAATACAACGTTTGCTGGGTTAGCTAGTTTCATAATAATAAATGTATAGTTTATCGATCTAATCTACATGAATAATTTAAACGTACATACAGAAGTAAAAAATCATTGAGACGGCAAGGCTGCTTTGGTTTGTTCTGAATTTTTTATGAAACGGGGAGCCTCCCTTTGGAAAAATACCGCCTTACTCCAGGGAGCTAGCTAATAAGGGTTTGCTGGTGTTTAACTTGATTAAAGAAAAAAAAGTAAACGGATGTGCTATTATAATTTTTTAAACTATAGTTAATAATATAACTTTTCTTAAATTGCACCTACTAATAGGAATCTTGGAATTTATAAATTCAAAGGGTTTGTTTGTTAAATTTTGCACCAACAATAGTGAGAGTTTTAAGCCGCCTTTTTGGATTTTCTTTTAATATAAAATTTTTTATGAAAATAAGGGATGAGACGAGCAGGAAGTTCAGCTGATGGTAATTGATACGCCCTACCCATTACAATGCAGTGCCGTTCAGGATTCTTGAAAAACCCATAAATTCTGAGCGGCACTACAATTGCGCTCGTCACCTAAAACATAAGTTGTTAAGTCTCATTTGCCATGTAATCCCACTAGCTACGGCGCCCTTCAGACTAAAACACAGTAATGTTTACACATTACTGCTTCACGGCAGAAATTGGTGCCGTAGTGGTACCCATAATCTAGCATAACCATAATGTGCAAAAGAGCCTCCCACTGGTAACGACATAATAACATATTGTTATTCTTTGAGTTGTCGTTTAAAACTTCATGAAAATAATTTTTAAATTTAAAATATACAGATTTCACCGTCATAAAATCTATCATTAATAACATTTAATTATCATTCATTAGTTTTCATAAGAAACAGTATCACTGAAAGTACTTTAAGCCACATCCATAATTTGTTAATCCGGAACAACGTGAGCGGTATATAGGAATCATCTGTTTAGTTCTCAGGGGTATAAGTAACTTTGTTAGCAGTTTGCGTAATATACGAGACGGTATTCGTAAGACGCAACGTATTTTTGCAAGTGTCTCACAAAAAACAACAATACTTCTTTAAACGTGGAACATTCAGTTAATTGATAAACTAAATTTGTCAATTTTTTTTTATGTACCGGGTACTATTATCAAATGCTGCAATACCTTGTACTAGGTACAAGGTACATACTATTTATCTCTTAAATTAAACTGTGCTTTGAAATAAAACACTTTTAAATGATTAAAATGCGTAAAAATTTAACTGTCATTAGTAATTAAACATTTACGATAATCAAAGAAAATTTGATTAAACTATTCTGTCAAAAAGTCTGTAATATACATAAACTACATTATGGTGGTTATATTTATAATACTCGAATAATTAACTATTTATTTTACAAATATCTTTCCACAGCCATAGTCAACAATTTAATAGCTATTTAGGCAACTGTTAACAATAAGAGGTATTAAAACACGAATGATTGTTTTAATACCTAATTATCAACAGTTGCATACAAGACTTTATCTACACCCATAATATGAAACATCTGTATAAGATTCTGAAACAGTTAGCTTACTACTAACATTAAAAAAGCCAGTTCTAGTAACCATAATATCAATCAAAGGAGTGTTATTAAAACGGATGATATAATGTTGTACTGAATGTCATTACAACACTCGTTTGGACGATGTAATGGTTATTAGAAGATTGGATGTTTTAATGTTGCAATACGCTAACTGTTTTAGAATCTTTAATAGAGGACTTAAAGCATGGGTGTATATAAACAAAAAAGTAAAGTTCATGTGAAGGAAATATTTAATTAATGTTTTTAAATTAACTATTATAACGTTGAACACAGCGTACAATATCTGACGTTGTAACTGGCCTGTGCCGACGCAGCTAGCCCGCCCGAGGGTTTTCTATGACGCCGTGCAATAACATGAAAATTTTATGACTATTTGATTAGAGACTTTACTTCTACAATTTCACTGTTTGAATTTCTCACAGACAGCTTATAATTTGCGCTGTAGAATATTTTATAAGGCTGGCGACTTATGGACTGTTGTAATTTAAATGAAATATGGCTGGTAATAACTCGTGGTTTAACTCCTTCCTAGTACTTCTTGAAATAAAATTTAATGATATGATATGACTAACGTACTAGCACTTAAGTGCGTACATGAGTAAGTGAGGATACGAACTTGTCCCTTATTAATACTTAACATAAACACTTTCGTGGTGTACATTGAACAAATTTTTGTGGTACTTTGCCTAGACTTTCATCGGTAGATGTCTTTATAACGTTTTAAATATATGATATAAATGTATATTTTGTATCAGGACGTTCTCCTAATGATAATATACACATACTAGCCAAAGCCAAAACTCTAAGCATCAATGTTATTACATCTGTCGTGTTAAAATATACGTTGCTAAGTCTCAATAGCCAATAAACCGGCAATCTGTGCTATGGAACCAGCTACTGGTAAAGGTTACCAATGAGAGGCTGCTTTGCAAGTACTTAATGCCTGCTAGATTACGGGTATCACAACAGCGCCTATTTCTGCCGTGAAGCAGTCGTGTGTAAGCATTATAATGTTTCCTTCTGAAGCGCTTAGATTTAACATCTTATGTCTCAAGGAGACGAGCGCAATTGTAGTATCGATCAGAATGTTTGGGATTTTCAAAAGTCCTAAATTGTAATGGGCAGGACGTATCAATTACCCTCAGCTGAACGGCCTACTCATCTCGTCCCTTATTGTCATAAAGAAAGGTAATATCAGATTTTGATAAACTGTTATGGTCACGTCGAATATTTTAATTTTTACTACTTAAATGTACAATACCTAAACAATCAGATCACCTGTGACTATATTGTGATTGTCATATAGCAAACGCATGCCCAATATACACTTTGTATATGATATTTTAAAGAGAGCAAAAAAGAGTACTGGAAGATTATGCCGTTTCTTCTCTCTCAGAGCGCCAATGGTTATATTATTATATGAAGCGGTAAGTTACCAGTATTTTTAGCTGTAATAAACATGAAATATACATAATAACAGCCATATACCCAGCCTATATTCAGGCATAATCTATAAATAAATTTAAATGTTTTATTAAAAAATGCCTATGTTGTAAATCCTATTATTTCACAGCTGAATATCTAAGTAATTGGACAGCCTGGGACTAGATTATGTTATTGTATATTTTAGTAAAAAGACCGTAAAAAAATAATGTTGGGAGAGTTGCTTGCGCCGCTTCTTCCCTCTCATTTGTTTCCGAAGCGGTAGTAGTATGTACATAGTATATTAGAAATAATATATATTTTTTTTAAAGGAATCAATTGAGAAAAAAATGCCTTTTCATGTCAAAAATAATTCCAAAGTAATTATTTTGGGTAAATAAATAACGTATGTAGGAATTTTTCACTCACAATCAAACAAAGTCACAGCCAATTTTGTTAATACAATCCCTAATTAAGATTCAGGATCGATTGCCAGAATTGCATAAATTTTTATTGTATTAAATTTATATTTTATGCATTTGTATTATATAATATAATCTTTAAGACCAGATTGAAGGCTCAAGTCTCATTAAATAGAAAAAAATATGCACTTAATTAGATTTTTAAGTGTTTTCAGTAAACAATGGATCTGTGGTCGATTTTCTTCTTTGGAAAAAAAGTTTGCGAATCCGTGCTAAAAAAAAGGTTATAATGGATGTCACAGGATACTTACTGTCTGTAAAGACTCCAATTATCAGGAACTTGTATCGAACATTAAAACTAACATCAAATTATTTCAGTGGCGCCTTCAAGCTGTTACTAAATAACTTGGATGATTACTATCCAACAAGCATTTATTACGTACAATAAAATATTTCCATAAGTTAAATTGTTTTTATTGAATAATAAATAACAATAATTGCCTAAAAGTGGTTGTACATTACACCAAATACTGCCTCCATCCATCATTCGGCATAAACATTAAAAGAACTTTGAGCTCCATCTTAAAACCTTGCTCAAGCGATGCTTGTTAATTAAAAACGTCCATCAGTGCGCTGGTTGCAGTCGATTTCGTTCACTAATGCCATAGACTAAAATAAATGGATACGTCACATCTGACTTCAGCGATGGGCCGAGTTTAATGATGCGATATATACAGAATAGGATATTGTTTGAAATTTCATTTAAAAAGAGAAATAAAATTTTCAGACTGTTAAAGTGAAACTTATATTACATTGTCTCAAACTTTTTCGTCTGTGTGTTGCATGTGGCGCGACGGTCGGGCGGCACTTATAGTTAGCAGCAGCTGACCGTGTAGTGTATAGACTATTACTCATTTGTGCCAGTGCTCCACGCTATTTCCCATTATCATTCCAATTTTCCAAGTATAAAATTAAGATTGATAAAGCGATTTTTATACCCTTAATGGAATATTATTCCAAAAAATTTTAGTTAAATGTCTATATAGTAAAAAAAAGTTTCACCTTTACCATGGTTTCAGAAAACCACACAATCCTTTTTTTATTTATTAATTTAAGTACACCACATGATATACAATGCAATTTTCAAGTCTTAATTATGTTATAATAATTTGTTGTTCTAAAGTATAGAACAATAAATAAAAGTAGGCGCTGCAAGTTGTTACAATGTTACTTAAAAGAAATTTACTCAATGCACCGATAGATGGCGCTTCACTAATGTAGTGCATTTTAAAACACGCTATGTGTGTTAGTCGATGAGAGTAGACGACATGCGTAAACATATGTTTATTGTATTGTAATGGGCGTAAGATGATCACTTACCATCAAGTGTATTTTTGACGAGTTAAAACTGCTTAACATTAATTTGTTAGGTAGAACTCTAATAATATAGTAAAACTTTTATATAATTTCATCAAGATATGCACAGGATGCCGGATAGATAATGGGTACAACAACGGCGCCTATTTCTGCCGTGAAGCAGTAATGTGTAAGCATTACTGTGTTTCGGTCTGAAGGACGCCGTAGCTAGTGAACTTAACATCTTAAGTCTCAAGGTGACGAGCGCAATTGTAGTGCCGCTCAGAATTTTTGAGTTTTTCAAGAATCCTGAGCGGCCTGGGCAGGGCGTATCAATTACCATCAGCTGAACATCCTGCTCGTCTCGTCCTTATTATCATAAAAAAAGTGTATAAAACTTTACTATAATTATTATGGTGAACATAAAAATTAAAAAAAAACACTCCCTTATTAGTTATTACTTTAAAAAAAACTTATCATCTGGCTACAATAAAAAAAAAAAACAAAATAAAAGTATAAAATATAAACTTAACCTATTATTTGAAGTAAAAGAGCGAGAAAAAACACTTCTAATTTGACTATGCAAGTTGCTTACCAGCCCAATACCGATTATATCGAGTTCTGAATTGGTGTCGTTTAACTAATTGATACTCGCGAAGAATTCGAGCGAGAAGCCCCTGAACTGCCAGGTTGGGTTTTTAACGAAGTAACTTGGAAGATTCTCTTGAATTTTGGAATAAATATGCCCGAAATAGCTTAAATACAATTAGTTAATTTAACAAGTGGTTTTTGGGTCAACTTTTCGAATCGCATAAAGGATGATTTTTGAAAAAAGAATAAAGTGCCATTCAAAAAAAATACAATCTAATAAGCAATTTACTAAACAACGGTGTGGCATTTTGCAAATGTTTCAAAAACATGATAACTTTTTCTTAAATCTAAAGATATTAAAGTACAAGAAAAAATAAAAAAAAAAAATTTGAACTGTCCGACCAATATTTATAATATTCCCAGAGTTGCTCATGCTTGCACAAACTACTTTTACTTTAGGTATTTCGATAAAAATAATTAAACATATAATAAGATCAAAAAATTAAAAAAATCTGGCATTTACTTCTTATAATTAGAATATGAAAAAAAATATAATTAATAATAATATAATTAGCAACGAGATTCAAGAATGTATTTTTTTTATTTTCGAGACTTCTGAAAGTTTTCAGAAACAAAAGTACTCTTTGACCAAAATTAATATTTTAAACATGGTATTTTCTTCTCGTTAACTTTATTTTTCTTAACAATTTGTTATGTTTTTAAAGTGATAAGGATAACCCTCACTTCTAGGATTAATACACAAATAAAATTTGAAAAACAACAACATTATAAGAACGATGCGGGACTCGAACCCACGACCTCCGGCGTTCCGTGCCGGTGCTCTAACCAACTGAGCTAACCGTTCGAATGACGCATCGATTTAAAATCTTGTATGCTTTCTTCAACTCTCAGGTTGTGGCTTCTTCTGCTTTTCTTGTAGTTGGAATTTTTATATTACTTATAATATTTCCATAAATTTATATGATGAATATTAAACAGTTATTATGTTTGAATTAAATCACGCCAGTATGTTAAAATCACATTCAAAGATACGAATAAAATAGTTTAATATTAGTTGCAATACAAAATCACATGCGCAAATATCCAAAACCACAACATAATACTAAGCTTCATCCGTTTACTTTGTCAGTTCTACGTAAATAATCTTTGCGTGGTTTTAAGAAATATACAGACGATGCGAACCCTTTAATTATGCGTTTATTTGGTGTCACCACTCACCAGAGTTTCTGGTATAATGAGGCAACAGTTTTATGAGCGTCTTCAGAAATAATTGTTATTGTATAAACTTCTTCAACAAGGATCGTTAACGTCCTTTGTGAAAAACCATTATCATGTTGTCTCCAATTTTGGATGCTGTTCGTGTAACATTTATTGTTTCATAAAATGTGTTTACCGCCACTGTCGATGTATTTATGCTGTCCTAGTTGAGTCTTAGTTTTGTAAAAAAGGACTGTTGTAAATATACAAAGAAAGTATAATCTATTTGCTAACCCCCTTATTCATAATAGTGTGCTAACTTAAAGCATTGCTAATTCTCACTCTGTCTTCTTCTATTGACCTAAGTCAGAATGAGAAAAACACTCCTAAGCGACTGTTTAAAGTTAGCGGACCATTATTAATAAGGGGGTAAATATTTACGAATGTAAAATCTATGACATCATCGCAATTAAAATTGTTTAAATTATTGTACAATATTCGATTACATTTTTTACACCAAATATATATTACCAGTGGGAGGCACTTTTGCACAGGATGCCGGCTATATTATGGGTACCACAACGGCGCCTTTTTCTGCCGTGAAGCAGTAATGTGTAAGCATTATTGTGTTTCGGTGTGAATAGCGCCGTCGCTATTGAAATTACTGGGCAAATGAGACTTAACATCTTATGTCTCGAGGTGACGAGCGCTATTATAGTGTCGATCGGAATGATTGGGATTTTCTAAAATCCTGAGCGTCACTGAACGTCCTGCTGGTCTCGTCCCTTAATTTTCCGAAAAAAAATTAATCTTGTGCATTACTTGACTTTTAAAGGCTTTCTTTCTGAAGTTCTTAAATTCTTTACTCTACGAATACAATTCCAAAATGATGATGACATAGATAGCATTAAGAGGATATTGAGACGAGGACCTAAAACGTCTTGTGGAATTAAAAAAGCTAATTAACTTAATAACTTAACACAAAAACTACAATGCGTCTAAAGGCTCGACGAAAAAAGTTAATACCGCGAATAAAGATTGATGAAGAATCAATCCGGACATGTCCCACAGATAAAGGCATCGTCCGGACAATCAATTTTAATCTGGTAACACTGCGGCCGTCCTCCTCCGACATAGGTAAGATGAGATAAGAGTAAAAGTAATAGCTATAACAATAAGGCTGGTATTGGTTTTGATGTAGGTGCTATTACGATGACGCCAGCCTACTTTCCGAATTAAATTCCGCTAAGGAAGATTGAACAGGGGTTCTTATCTATAAGACAATGACGTCAGCGAGTATATTGATAAATTAAACAAAGTAATGAGATGCTAAAAGGTTTTTAGGAAAATCAGCGAATAGGTAACGGTGTGTTATTAGTCGAATTCGTAGCTTGACTTAAAACTAAAACTGTGTTACTTGTAGACGCGATGTAAAATTATTCCAGAACGACATCAAAAAGAATTCTTAAGGAGTAAATTTTGAGAAAATAAATGAGTTTTATGCCTTTTAACGGGAATAATAATAGCCAATAACTTTAAAGAACACTTTAGTACTATAAAGAATCTATCATTCTAATTCATATAATACGTAAAAAAATCACAAAATTAAACTGCTTTACAAATAATTTCACAATCAAATTTGAACCAAACGACCATTTCGTTTCTAGCTATGAATTACACGGCCTATAAATTCAAGTGGATTAATACGGATTAAAATCGGTTTGTGTGAGCTCACACTTAGTTATTTCCCTATTAGTATCGATATTATGTGAACATTATTAATGGCATTCGATATAACGCTTTGATCTCCGAATATCTATATTTAGATAGAACCTTTGTCCATTTGTGACATTGGCTTGATTTTTTAATTTCACTAGCAACGGCGCCCTTCAGACCGAAACACAGTAATGTTTACACATTAATGATTCACGGCAGAAATAGGCGCCTTTGTGGTACCCATTATCTAGCCGGTATCCTGTGCAAAGGAGCCTCCCACTAGTTTATAGTTGAGGAGGACAAACAAGCGTATAGGTCACCTGATGGACAGTAATTACCGCCGCCCACATTGTCACGTACCACTAGAGCGCTTCCGGCCTTTTAGGTAGGTAGCCCATGTAGAATCCCACGGAAGGAAGTTCATTCCAAATACCACACATCAAGATGTAGAGGATTATCATTTAGTTTATGGCGCAAAGATGGAATTTGAAGGCAGAGTTCATAGAACTACTTAACAAAGTGACGTCTCTACACCGTTCATAGTGGACTGGATCCTACTATGATTTAAGCAGCTATCCGATGAAATAGTTCGACCTGGTAATGGGGTTCACCAGATTAGAGATGAAAAAACTTACTCGATATTTGATGGAGTGTTGGCTAGCTTACTTCAGTATTGTCTCGCTGTATTAATGACACTCACTTTCTTTTGCCTGTCAAAAAATCGTGAACTGGCATTCACTCGAGATTTCGAGAACCGGTATTTTTAACCGACTTCAAAAAGGAGGAGGTTCTCAATTCGATCGGTATTTTTTTTATGTATGTACACCGATTACTCTGAGATTCATGATCCGATTTACGTAATTTGGTACCATGAAAATTTTTCATAGTTTGACCCAGTAGTTTTCATTTTATGAACATTTTTTATGAAAATTTTTGTTTACGTTTATGATATTATTGTATAATTATATACGGCTTTTTTAGGAGTTTTCATTCAGGTTGATTATGTATTATTATTAACTGACACTATACAGTAAACAAAAATACTTTTGAAAAAACTGACTTCAAAAATTTGAAAGTATCAAATAACTAAAAATTTAATTTAATAAACCTCTTATGAAAACATTTACCTTTGATCTTAATAAAATACTATTATATTATGTATGTGTTACATATTAATAGCTTTGAAGTCGGTGCCAAGCCAAATGTAAATACCTCCACCCGCCATGCGTGACTTTGAGCGGGATATCTTCATCTAGAAAACAACAACCCGAGCGGACAGACACGCGTGGCCAGATAAACTCAATATTTACAGTATGTAAGCTGTGTATAATATTAAGTTTTATTTTGTTTAGGGCTTGGCACCATATCAATAGGTAGCACATATAAATAGTATTTTATTAATATTAAAGGCAAATGTTTGCATAATAGGTGTATTAAATTAAATTAAATAGGCGAATCATTAAGGGTAATGTTATCGAAGAACAGTAAACGCGCAAACATAATTGTTCTGGAGTTTAAATTTGACAAAGTTTATTTTACATCATACCGCAACAGTATTGTCAATGGTTGGTAGTGTTGTCATTTTAAGAATCGAATAGACATTTTCTGACTTCCATGAGCCCGAGAAAACATGTTTTGAGCTTGAGTTCGGGAATAAACGCACCGGAGTCAATTAAAGGTCTAGATAAAAATATATTATTAGATTTTGTAAAAGGTAACCTTTAAAAATATTAAAAGCTATCTTGTTACACAAAGTCGGCTTTAAACATCTTTTTTAAACAAGGTTACTTAAATTTAAAATTATAAGTTAATTATTCTCTACAATAATTTGAAGTTAGTGCCAATGTTATACATACGATAAACTATCAGGATGTATAGTTTTTTTTATAATAAATGGTGTAAGTAGTTAAGTTGCGTGATGGAAAATGAAATGTCATAAGATTTAGTATGTACACTAGTACATACTAAAATAATATAAAATAAATAAACACTAGTTTGCTATAAGAAAGTTCTTAGTTTAAAATTATTCTGTTATTGTGTCCTAAATAAACCTAAAGAATAACAGGCCATCAAATGACCCTCATACAAAAAAGAGAGCCTAATAAATCCGACAAATCGTTACAAAGAGAACCCAACTATGTGTTGTATGCTAATGCATAGGTACACCCATAAGGTCAACGGGTGTATATTTAAATATGCCGGCTAACCCATATCTCTGTTACTTTGCTTGTATTATTTTAATTCCCTCATAAATATTTAGTACCATCGCGCGTGACTCACGAGACGGCTGAATTATCGGGATGATTTTTCCAAGCCTTTTGTCTTTTGAGGATAATCTGATGAGTTCCCGGAGGTATTTATAATACCAATGTTAAGATCATTATACTGTATTTGGTTCTTGGTACTTGTTGGAATATTTAAGAGATCCTACTGTTTTAAGATAAATGAAAGATTTGATGTGAACGTACCTATTCATGCTATTTATTCTTTTTCTTTTGTCTTAAATCTAAATTTAATTTTATTTAATTTTATTGTATTCCGATACTAGGCGAGGCTTTAAGGGAAGTGTTGTCGAAGAGTGGTGATACGGCAAATGGGGTTTTTTTAGTGGTAAACACGCAAACTTAAGTCTTCTGGGGGTTAAATTGGACAAGGTTCAACTTACCCCATTCCGCGACCTACTCGAGAGAGGACTCGATAGAAGACACAAGTTTCTCCCGGCACTGGTCGACGATTTCTCGACACAGACCTGCATGGCCAGTGTATACGGCATCACCAGTGCTGTCGTCTGCATAGCAATTAATGTTGGAGTTGTCCAACATATCATTGATATGCAGAAGAAAATGCTACCTGCATACAGTCTTGGGGCACTCCAGCGTTCACGGGCTTCGGGTTCGAGCGATATCCGTTGACAACGACCTGTATGCTGCGCCCAGTGAGGAAGCTGGGGTTCCCAGAAGATCACCTGCCGACCGACCATGGCGAAAGCTGTACTGTCGTTCGTTGATCAACTGGTGACCCTCTAGGTATACCAAGAGCTGGCGGCTAATTATGCTCTCCATGATTTTGGAGAATAGGGAGGTAATAGCAATAGGCCTGTAGTTCGCCGGATCCGAACTATCTCCCTTTTTTTGGATTGGATGGACAAGGGCTGATTTCCATGAGTCAGGGACTACGCCTTTGGAATAAGAATGCCGGAATAAACGCGTTAGCACCGGCGTCAACTCAGGGGTACACGTTCTAAGCACGATTGGAGTCCTCCGAAAACAGAGCTCGCCTCACAGTTTTCTGTCTGAACTGTACTTCAGGCATGGAGCTCTGACACCGCGGGATGGTCGGCGGTGTTTTTGCGTTGTCGTCAAGAGTCGAGGTGGAGGCGAAAAGAGTGCACAGGAGCTCGGCTTTCTCGATCTTGCCGTATGGCCCAGGGTGTCATAACTCATGTGCAACGGCGGCATGGATGGCTGGTTGAAGATACCAAGAACAGCGTTCGACAACGTCCAGAACTTGCGTGTTCCAGTCGGGTAATTGGAAAGCTGCTCGCCGATTTTGACGACGTGCTTTGACTTCACACGGGCGATTTGCCGCTTAAAAAACCTGGAGGCGCGGTTATATTTACTCTTTACAACTTTGCAGTTCAGATCCTTTTGAACCCAGCGCCGCAATCCAAGTTCGATACGCTTGTTTTTTGAGTCAGATGCTGCTTTAACTGACGCATCGAACCAGGGCTGTGATCTGCGACCGATCGGTACTACAGAGCTTGGTATAAAAATATCCATGCCCTGCAGTATCACATCGGCTACTGCAACGGCGCAGGCACTAGGATCATTCCAAGGGAAACAAAACTTGCCCCAAGGGTAGGATGCAAAAAAGGAACGCATCCTATCCCAATCTGCTGACTTGTAGTGCCGAACGCGGCGGGTCGCTGGTGGTGTGCGACGTTGGCGTCGGATAGCCACTACACTCCTGACCAGGCAATGGTCGGACGTTCCGAGAGGGGCGTCGACAGAGATCTGGTAACTATCGGGATGTGTGGTCAGCAGAAGAATATATCCAATAAGGACGGCATATGGCTATCCACATCCGGGAGCCGCGTTGGCGACTCAACCAATTGGGACAGACCATACGCCAATGCTAAACTAAGCACAGATTGGCCTGCGTAGTCTGTGGTACGTGATCCAAGCCATTCGGCATTGTGCCCGTTGAAATCACCCAAGACTACGATTTCAGCGGAGGGGATCTGTGCAAGCACGTCGTCAATTGCCGCTAATCTATACTAATATACTAACATACTAATATACTAATATACTAATATACTAATATACTAATATACTAATATACTAATATACTAATATACTAATATACTAATATACTAATATACTAATATACTAATATACTAACATACTAATATACTAATATACTAATATACTAATATACTAATATACTAATATACTAATATACTAATATACTAATATACTAATATACTAATATACTAATATACTAATATACTAATATACTAATATACTAATATACTAATATACTAATATACTAATATACTAATATACTAATATACTAATATACTAATATACTAATATACTAATATACTAATATACTAATATACTAATATACTAACATACTAACATACTAATATACTAATATACTAATATACTAATATACTAATATACTAATATACTAATATACTAATATACTAATATACTAATATACTAATATACTAATATACTAATATACTAATATACTAATATACTAATATACTAATATACTAATATACTAATATACTAATATACTAATATACTAATATACTAATATACTAATATACTAATATACTAATATACTAATATACTAACATACTAATATACTAATATACTAATATACTAATATACTAATATACTAATATACTAATATACTAATATACTAATACTAATCTATACTAATATTATAAAGCTGCAGTGTTTGTTTGTTTGTTTGTTTGTTTGAACGCGCTAATCTCTGGTACTACTGGTCCGATTTGAATGATTCTTTCAGTGTTGGGTAGTCCATTTATCGAGGAAGGCTATAGGCTATGTCTTTTTTTTTTCAAAATTAGGGATCCGTAATAAAATTGCTATTTTGTAACACAAGGTGTAAAATCGAAAACCTATTTTTGCGAGTGCTGCAAAAACTATTTACAATAGAAAAAAATGATGTACAGGCTATAATATAGGCAATATTTTATTACTTATAAAACTATCGCGTGAATTATACTTTATATAGCAAAACAACGTTTGCCAGGTCAGCTAGTTACTAAGAAGGTTGCAACGTTTCAAAAAATATAACATTTGAAATTCGAGTAGCTCCGATTAGCTAGAAGTGCAAAACTTTTAGTGTGCCCAATGTAACTTAAAGGGTCTCTGTATAAACTATGGCTGATGGTGTTCATTTTTCAACAATTAACCTTTGTGAATCCGCCATCCGCCACTTTCCAATTCCTCCCAAAGCTTGTTTACACTTATGAAAACAAACTTGTCATATTGATTGTTGTAGTGCTTTTCATCAGTAAAATGGTTTCCCACAAGCACACAGCCGGTCTGAGGTTCGAGTCTCCTTAGGAGACGCCCCGCGACTGTTGTTGCGTAGTCTTTGCGGCCTCCACGGCCCACGTCCTACTTCGCTGTGAAAGCCAGGGCTGCTAACAGCACAGAGGAGGTTTTAGTCGGTATGGGGTGTCCGCTTACGCGGACACTCGAGTCCGACATATTACGCCCCGTTCCGGGGCATAATACGTAACCGTATTTCCTCCTCTCAAAAAAAAAAAATCAGTAAAATAGACAATCGATAAAACTATTTCATTTGTCTTCTAAATTTTATATTACTTTTGAAATTAAATATATTGTGAAGAATTTAGGTAATTTAAACTTTATTTATTTACTTATTATACATATTGTATTAATATCTATTTTTATATATGTACTTTATTTTTGTACCAACTGCGCGGCGCCGCCGACAGGCAGCACTGGCAGGATCGCCATGCGATGTTAGAGGTTCAGGTATTGAAATGATTATAGCCTGACTGAGATAATAAGCCCCTTTATTAGTCTTTGCAACTACTTATATACTAGTTGGAGCGAAGAGTGTGTGCATAGGTTTATATAGGTGATACACACACTACAGGTTTAATTTACCAATGTTTTATGCTCTTCTACAGAGTAAGTATTAGTATTTGTCGATAGTACGATATAACAACCAATTTTATAGCGATAGAAATGACTGTAAAATATTGTATATTTTTATAAAAAAGAGCGCAAAAGCAAAAAAGGAATGCTGGCAGAGTTTCTTGCGCCGCTTCTTCTCTCTCAGAGTGCCATTTGTTTCCGAAGCGGTAGTAGTATCTAGTATATTAGAAATGACATCAAAAAGAATTGTAAAGGAATCAAGTTTGAGAAAATAAATGTCTTTTATGCCTTTACAAGACTTTTAAATGATTAATAACCAGTAACCAGTACCCCCGAAAACGAGATCTGGAAAGGTCTTGAAACATCGGGTTAGCTAAAAAAGACGTGTGGTACTCGGGGAATGCTGCGGTAAAGCTATTGCATAGCTTTTTTTATCAACTTATGCAATTATAATTATTTATTTATGCAGTATTTTTTTTCATAGAATTAATTTAAAAAAAATCAAACGGGAAGTGAGTAAAATTTAACTTGCAAGTTTTCATTGAAAGACAGACAACGGGACAGGTACAACTAAATAAAAATGCTTGTCATAATAATAAAAATTAAAAAAAATCAAGATGTAGCCCAGGCTTGAACCTGGGATCTTCTGCACAAAAAGCATACGTGATAACCGCTGTTCCACGGCAACTGTAATGATCGTGCCGAAATATCTTTATAGATCTAGTAAGTGTTAGGTTATTTTCGTTACGGAATTTCTGGATTCGGTCTCCACGTTCAAGGCCCGCGATAGAAGCTATGCAATAGCTTAATAATAATAAAAATGTTACTTTTTATACAAAAATCTAATGTAAAAACACAGTTACAATTACACGCGTTTAACCCTATTTATTATTTTTTATTATCTCTTGTTACGTGTGAAAAGGTATATGAAGGTGGACCTTTATATTATACTAGCTGACCCGGCAAACGTTGTTTTGCCATATAAAGTATAATTCACGCGATAGTTTTATAATTAATAAAATATTGCCTATATTATAGCCTGTACATCATTTTGTTCTATTGTCAATAGTTTTTGCAGCGCACGCAAAAATAGGTTTTCGATTTTACACCTCGTGTTACAAAATAGCAATTTTATTACGAATCCCTAATTTTGAAAAAAAAAAACATAGCCTATAGCCTTCCTCGATAAATGGACTACCCAACACTGAAAGAATCATTCAAATCGGACCAGTAGTACCAGAGATTAGCGCGTTCAAACAAACAAACAAACACTGCAGCTTTATAATATTAGTATAGATAATTTTAAATGCATTTTCCGCAAGTATTTCACACAAAATACTATTCCATGTTAATAATCATAATATATATTATCATTGTGTATCTAATCTACTCTTCTAATTTATTTCAAAATACTCAAACCCAATAACAGAAGTCCTATTAATTTTTCGTTATAGACCAGATCCCAGACAAAACGGAAGGCAACACTAGTCTTAACAACTAGAAGTAGCGATTAACCCAATCGTCATTTGAGATCGGTAAGAGCCGATTCCAATCTAGATAAATATCGATTCAGTGACGTTCCAATTACTGCGGGTAAAGTGAGACTGTCACTTAATTGTGCCCATGATATAGGCCTCTAGAGGATCCTCTGATTGAAATGTGTATTGAGTATTCTATATGAAGAATTTGCATGAAACTTTTGCCAAGTGCTAAAACGATTTGATCCATTTCGAGGTACTTTTGCCAAGTAATAAATTATATAGATTGAAAAGAACGATTTATAGATTTGTTGAGTTTATGTTTATGGTCTCGAGAAATCGTTTTAAATTATATGGAATAAGGATTGCTTTAAATTTTCATTGTCAATTTAAATATGATGCTTATCGCTTACTTTAAAAAGTAGTAAATTGTAAGTTTCTTTGTCACGCTTTTACGCTATAGCTACTGAACCGATTTTGATGAAATTTGGTACAGCGAGAGCGTAGAGCTTAGGTAGGACACATGACAGAACGACATAGGACACATTTTATCCCGGAAAAATCCATTGTTCCCGCAGGATTTGTGAAAAACGGAAGTTGACGTCCATGATCTATAACTATTCCAATAGTTGGTAAAAGTCGACATCGAATAATCGAAATAAGATTGAATATATTATGAAGATAGAACCGGAACCGGAAATGAGATAATATTCAATTGCTAAAATCAAACTTGCTTATTATTTTAAAAACCCTTATCTACGCGGACGAAGTCACGGCCATTAGCTAGTATTATATAAACTTCATTGGAGTAAATAAAACAACATTCTGAGGTAAATCTCCATACGATGTCAGTTTGGACAGCGCATCATTAATATCATGGGTTTCCAAGCGAGTTTCATGCTCTTTTGCTGAGCATACAATATAATTTATATTATCTAAGGAATAAAACTTAACATGTATATTCAAACTAACTTCGGAAAATTTCTTATCATTTTTCAATTTTTCAGTACAAATCGGTAATTTTATACTTTAACCACTAATACGTGTTTTTAGTTTTTGAATTCATATTATGCATGTAAATTCGAGGCTTTGTAATGTGGGAAATGCTATTGTGTATTCTTTGGTGTTACCAGAAAGTATGGGCCGTAGTGATCAAATACCATCAAGTGCCACATATGCATAGGTTTGTCTTCTTCTTCTATTAAATTATTAAAAAAAATTGTGTGTGTACAAAGTACACATGTCAGAAGTGAAACCTGCATTGTGCATGAACCTCTAAACTGCATAATATCAAGTCCTGGTACATGTTGCTAGGATGACACATGATTTCAACCGCTATGATAGACATTACTATCACCACTACCATATTTATGGTAATACGTAGTGCGCATGACTTCAGAATATATCAATATTACTACACTCGCGTCATACCTCAACCTCTTCGTCAACTATGATCGCCTGGTACCAAAACACTGTATAATGCTTCCTATCTCATTTTCTCCCTTAAATTTATGTGTCTGTCTCTTTTTAATGTCTCGCTTTATTGTATCATCGACTTTCAAATCACAACGACTTTAAAGAAGTTTTCACTTCAAAAATATATAAATAATAATAATTTAAATAAAAAATTGCTTACTTGAAGTTTTTCTTATTTTATAGCGAAATACTACTAAGCCATTTGAAAATAATATCTCATCCAGTATTTTATAGTATTGTTTGTAACTGATTTACAGACTTTAATCGGTTATCTCATATCTAACGTGACTTGTTTTCGATCTTGTAATATATGGGATCCAACATGGTTGGCTCGAGGTAACATACTTCTCTCAGTTAGAATGTATTTTAATTGGGTTAGTATTTTACCGATTTAATCTAGATTGGTTCCAGTGTATGCATAATTTATTTACTTCGAGATAAGTCTGAAATAAATTTAAAGCATTTTAATTTAGAATCTTGTCTAATAATCCCTTGAGGAGCTTATTCCTTCTAGACCATTACAATAATATTCTTGTTTTAATCTTGAATAGGAAATTTTTCAATGTAAAAGTAAATGATAAATTGTAAACTATACATCCCTACATATAATAAATGTGAATGAATTTCACGCCTAAACCACTGAACCGATTTCGATTAAATTTAATACAGAAAAGGATAAAGCAAAGAAAAGGACATAGACTACATTTTGTTTCGAAAAAATAAATAGAGGGGTTGAAATAGGGGATGAATGTTTGTGACTATCGAAGATGACACCATAAAACTTTGTATACTATGCTTTGTATAACACTTGATAAGAGGTAAATAGATATTTAGTATAGCGTTTTTAAAATTTCGATCTGTGTAGGGATTAAATAAAAAGTAATTTATAAACATTTGTTTTAACGACACTTAATAAGAAGTAATTTATAACTATTTGTCGAACATTTTTAAGGCTACATGGGGATGAAATAGAAGATTAAAGTTCGCAGGGAAATACTATTAAAGAAACTGACCGAAATAACAAGGGATACTTTATCGTAGAAGAGCGTACAGAGCAGTTTGTATTATTTGCAAAGTATCCTAAGATATAATGATTGCACATGATATAATGATTGATGTGATTGCACACAAATTTCATAATGCATCCTACGGAAAATGTAGCTATGTCATGTGTATAAAAATATTTAATAAACTCCCTCCAAGCTTACGCGTATTACCCGTCCAACTATTTAAAAAGGATCTTTTTACATGGCTTATAGATAAATGTTTTTATTCCATAAATGAAATGTTGACACATTAGGTTAAATTAAATTGACTTTAAAATATATATTAATTCTAGTCTTTAAATAATGACATTTAAAATAATAATTATACTTTAAATTAACCTAAGTGCTTAAAATATAGAGTTTGTTAATCAATTATAATAATAACTAGAATTTTGTTAATAATAATTTTGCATGCCAGAAATGGCCGATAACATTGATACATTAAAACTACTTACACCCATTGTTACATGTTTTCTAGCAAAATAAAGAATTTATTTATTTATTTATTTATTTATAAAAAATGCTGCCTATAGTAACGTCGGGGTAAAAGCTAGTATATGAATACATATTAAATTACTTCATTTGTCCATCCAAAATTCTGTCAACGCTCTAAAATCAAATCAAATACAAAATTATCTTTATTAAATTGGATTTCTGAATCTTTTATACAAGTCGGAATCTAATACACATTCGAAAAGAATTATGCTTAAACTCTGTAAAGAGAAGCTGTTTTTATTTTATCAAATTTTTATAATTATTTCTTTTTTGTGTAATTAGCTTGATGGTATTATTATAAAGTCATTTATGTTATTGTAACAATTATTTTGGATTGACAACATCTGTCTACGCTCTAACCACTTTGCTTGTGTAAATTGAATATGACTGAGCGGTCACGCTCGGCTTTGCAACGCTCGTTGAAAAAGTCGACTCGAGTCGCCTAAGAAAGACTCCCTCGGTGAGCACTACCTAAAGTATTTTGTATTATTTACCTCGCTTTAATGAAGTTGTTTCTTTTGTCGTATTATCTTAAGTGCAAATCGGGTAAAAGGCACAAAAAGGCATAAAAGGCATTTATTTTCTCAAAATTGATTCCTTTAGAATTATTTTTGATGTAATTTCTAATATACCAGATACTGCTACCGCTTCGGAAACGAATGGCGCTCTGAGAGAGAAGAAGCGGTGCAAGAAACTCTCCCAGCATTCTTTTTTTGAGCTCTTTTTAATAAAATCAAACATTTCTATATCGGTTATGAAACAATTCGATTGAATTTTGCTTCACACGTATTTTGAACCGACTTCAAAAAAGGAGAAGGTCTCAATTCGTCGGCATGTACTTTTTTTATATTTTTTTTTTAACCTAAAAATTATCGACTTGGTGAACCGATTTTGATAATTCTGATAATTAATTCATTGACTAATTGGAAAAATTTGGAATAGTGTTTTTGAAGTCGGTTGTTTTTTTGTTAAAATGTTATAAATTATGTGAGATCCTATAGTAGTGACATATAAGACTTCGTAGCATTTAAGTAAGTGCTAGGAAATATACATATATTATATATAATGTTAGGTGATTATATTATATTCAAATTGTATAAGTACTAGTTTGTGTATTAATCCTAGAAGTGAGGGTTATCAGTTTAAAAACATAACATATTGTTTAGATTTACAAGAGCGACATCTCAAGTCAATTTCCTAATATGCAAATAGTAAGGTTGAGCAGGTTAATTACTGTGGATCCTGTAGATGAAGCCACAACCTGAGAGTTGAACAAAGCAAACAGAATTTTATAACGAGGCGGTACTCGAACGGTTAGCTCAGTTGGTTAGAGCACCGGCACGGAACGCCGGTGGTCGTGGGTTCGAATCCCGCATCGCTCATAAAATTTTATTTGTGTATTAATCCTAGAAGTGAGGGTTATCATTTTAAAAACATAACATATTGTTTAAATACTAGTTAGGAAAACAGGGGACTACACTTAGTCTGTAGTCCCCTTTTTAAGTTGCGTAGTAGGCAAACTAACACGACCCGCATGTACACAATTATAAGTAACTATTAAGAGTCACAAACTGGTTTCAATTAATAGAATACAATGGGCGTGAACAGTGGAGTTTAATTTATGAACGTGTGCTGGACGATGAGCAAGATTACACCTCGTGTATTCTTAGCCTTAATAGAGACTAGCCATTACATTAAAACACGCACATATACACAAACACACACTACACGCACACATACACATCCAAACATAAAATAAACACTATAACCGATTATAACATAATATAATAATAGATATATATATATATATTGTTGATTTTTATTTATATAAAGAGACCTGTTATATTATATGTACACTAATTTTTAACACAAATTTTTAATATTTATGCTGTTGGACTTTTCAATAAATAAATTAATTAATATGTTTTAGAAGTTATACTAATATAGGTACGTTATGAAAAAATGATGAGAGTGAAATTTAAAGATGCGCGCGCATCACTGTAACACAAAAGTAACAGGTTGAAGTTGGTTCCTAAAATTTTCTGACGTTTGCGTCATTCGTTATTATTATTTTTCGGTTTCTTCGTCCATTATATCATTTTTTTTTTCAAATAAAAATCACTTCATTTATAAAGGCAAAAGGTTGAGCTTTAATGAGAAGAAGTGGCAAGAAACTGATTTCCTTTCTTTTAAATCAACATATACGGCTTGATCGTTTTACAAATCATTTCAACTGGAATATGTGTATATACGCAAAATACTCCAGCGTCAAATACTTAAAAGTAATGCCTTACACGAAATAAATGTTTGATTCGTATTTACAGAATAATAATTTATGAGTGAATATTTTTATTATCTATTGTCAAATTCTGTACAATTTCCTGTTGCTTATTTATTTATTTTTTATTTTATATCTTAGGGACCACAAACAGTTCACACAATACATTTTATAATTTCAAAGTACTTATAGTAGATATTAAATTAATTTTAGTGAGAAACCACACCGTTATCCACAGGTTAATTTTATAGTTACTATTATCTTACATTATGAATAACAAAGTTTAACATTCATTAAAGTAATATGTACATACAGAAAGAGGAAAGAAATATAAAATTAGATGTCTTAAAACTAAGTTATTTACAAAATTAGATTACATTTAAACAAAAGAGTTACTTAATGAGATTGTATATAAAAATAATATATATATATTAATCCTGTTCACTTAAAATGTCATTTACTTGCTTTTTATGTAGACTTAATACATTAATAGAAACATAACAAACTTAATAAATTGTACCTTCAAGTTCTTCATGAACATGAAGAAATAATTAATTTTAATGTTATCACGTTTCTCACAAACACCTCATTAAAAAAATCAAAAGATATCACGATCTCATTGTATCGTAGAATTGGTAAAAAATCACGTTTCGTGAACGCATCCGACATTATAATGACTACCGCTGGTACTTGCGCACGCGCCGCATTGCATGACAGCGCGTTTCTTTATCACACAAAGTTAAAAAAAACATTATTAAATTTGAGTGCACTGGCCATATTTAGGGACAACAAAACTGACAAAAATACCGACTCAAAACATGCATAAATTTAGTACCTACCTACAGAATAAAGAAATAAATTTTCTATACAAAACTTTTAGCTAATCTCAAAGTTAAAAGTAGTTCCAATATGTAATGTACAAACCAAATACAATTGTACCAGTATGTAATAACGACCAATTTCAAAAGGTTGGAGAGAAAATAAATATTTCTTTTTACTTTTTAGTTACCTTGTGTAAGTGTATACATGTTTCAAGGTGTTTGTGTATTTTTTTAATTTCACTATTAAGCTACCTAATATGTCAATCAAGTCCAAACATATTAACATTTTTAAATATATCCGAGTATTCTACAAGAAGTGCTTACAAGTTGTAATATTAACGTTGGACGTAACATTACAATCTAAAGTAAGGTAATTTATATACAGAAGGACACGCATCTTATGAAAATTCTTCGACCGGGATACATACTTCTTTTAAAATGAAGAAGATCCGGCTTGCTGGGCAGATCGATTCAATGGTACTGTTTTATTCCCTTTAAAGTTGGGTGCATTGCTTGCTCAATTAATTACATAATTAATTGAAGTGAAACCTGCATTGTGCATGAACCTCTAAACTGCATAATATCAAGTCCTGGTACATGTTGCTAGGATGACACATGATTTCAACTGCTATGAAAGACATTACTATCACCGCTACGATATTTATGTTCCCCTTTTGTCTATGTAGTACTCTTAATACGTCGTGCGAATGACCTCAGAATATATTAATAATATACCTACACTCGCGTCATAAATAAGACAATCTCTTCCTCAACTATGATCGCCTGGTACCAAAACATTGTATTGCTTCCTATCTCATTTTCTCCCACGTTAAATCTTATGAATGTGTCTGTCTCGCTTTTCAAGTTTTCACTTTAAAAATATATAAATAAGGCGTAATTTTGCATTGCTTGCTCAATTAATTACATAATTAATTTGTAAGTAACACTCTCAAGAAATAAGTGCCGCATTGAATCCCGCAACGTATCAAATGTGTCTTCGCTCTCCCGAATTCATAAACTTACGTTTATTCCATTTATTATATGCTTTTCCAGTGCATGGAAATATTGTGAAACCTATACCTACACCTGTGTATGTAAAATCGACCAATTGTGTGGGCTTGCAAGTGCTTAAACTCAATGCGATTTATGACGAAGTACCCTACTTTACACAGCAGACATCCTTTTTGTAGAAAAAAAAATAATATACATTAAAAAGTATAAAAATAATTGCGTATTTTTATACAATGTAATTAATTAATCTTATTCTAGTTACGATTATTTTTATTTTTGGAATCGGTGTCCTCCTGCCGCGACCCGCTCTCACCTCTCGGCTCCTCACGACTCAAGGACGTCTCGCCTATAACTATGTATGTACCTATTTTGGATGACACCGACTCCAGAGACTTGAGAACCTCCTCCTTTTTTGAAGTCGGTTTAAAAACTCGTCAATACTTATTACTCACTCATTTTAATCGATATAATGCTTAAAACCAATTTAGTAATATTATTTAACCGAATAATAAACAACGGCCACTTAAATTTCTAGCGCCTGACCCGAAATCAACTCGTCAAGACACTGTAATTCCATATAACATCAGTAACCCTTCTTACGTTGAAACCTTCCCATAACAAAACAACACGAGGTTTCCCCTTATTGGGTAATAACCCAATATCCATAGGGTCCGTGGATTCAAATTATACAATGTTTGTGTAGGATCGTGTAAATAAGAACTCGGTCAGACCAAAATTATATGTAGACATGTGTTAAATGTATTAATGAGAAGCTGTTGTGATACCGTTACCTCCAAGCTGTATAGGAAACCGAGCATATGATACTTAATTGATTACATTATTCTATGTACTAATATAGGTACTAATTCTATTTATATATACGTAAATATATTGGCATAGGGGCGCTATTCTTCAAAAAGGGCGATAAAATGCTTTTGAAGAACTATACGCCCATATCACTTCTGAGCCATGTATACTATAAGCTGTTTTCTATGGTTATCACGAATCGTCTCGTGCACAGGTTCGACGACTTCCATCCTCCCGAACAATTCCCCTGGATTCCGAAAGGGCTTTAGTACAATAGACCACATACATACGCTGCGGCAGGTTATACAGAAGACGGAGGAGTATAACCGGCCACTATGCTTGGCATTCGTGGACTATGAGAAAGCCTTTGATTCGATCGAGATCTGAGCGGTGCTTCAGTCTCTTCAGAGGTGCCACATTGATTATTGATATATGGAAGCGTTTAAGTGTTTGTATTGTAACGCCACCATGTCAGTCCGTCTCCAGGATCAGTGCTCGAAGTCTATCCGACTGCAGAGGGGAATCAGACAATACGATGTTATATCGCCGAAGCTGCATTGGAAGATGTCTTTAAGCTTCTGGACTGGAACGGGCTGGGCATCAATATCAACGGCGAATACATCACTCACCTTCGATTCGTAGACGTTATCGTAATCATGGCAGAGGCCATGGAAGACATAAGCCATATGCTCGATGGCCTCAATACAGCTTCCGAAAGAGTAGGTCTGAAAATGAACATAGACAAGACGGAGATCATTTCTAATGCCCATGTCGCACCTACTCCCGTAACAGTTGGGAACTGTACCTACTCTCGAAATTGTTACCAAGTACATCTACCTTGGACAAATAATACTTGGGCGTCTTAAGACGAAGGTTTTTAACCAATGTGTGGTGCCAGTGATAGGTTTTTATTACGGCAACTATTAGATGCTTCTGTGCGTGGCATCTTGACACTCAATGGCATCTTTCAAATTTCGTAACATACGCTTCGTGTTAGTTTACATTGAAATTAATAAAATACAATCCCAGTGTCTTTCTTAGTTCTTGTAGTATTAGTTTTTAGCAAAGTTCAAGACTGGCTCGAGTATGCCGACTTGGGCGTTGTATTAGTTGCCGCACTTTGCGACTACGCCTGCGGTATCTAGTTGGAACGCAGTGGAGACCAATCCTTAATCTAAGTCTTATCTGAATCCAACCTATAGTTTAATGAATTTGAAAATCTGCTAGAACAAAAGATAAGATGCGAAATTAATGGTTTGTAATTACTCTCCGGATGTCCCGAAATAATTTCATGTTAATAATTATGAACAAAAAGTCGGCTGCTCAAAGTCTAAAATCTAATCTGTCATCTTTACAACAATGGCGCATATTCTAAGGGGCGTGACAAGAACATAATTGACCGCATTCAGATTTGTTCTCGTTTTTGTTCGAAAACGGCCCTTTTGGCGGTATTTTTTTTACAATGTAACCATAATACTTTAGCATCATACAGTTGGGTGTTAAAATGTAAAATAATTGCGTGGAACGAATTCTCTTTTATTGTCGAAACTACTCGTGAGGTTGATTGTATTCCTATTAATATCTTTCAAACTTGAGTATTGAAATTTTGAGGTTTTTTTTGAAGTACCTTCAAGTTGACTAACTATTATAACTGCTTTACGGCTTAACAGGCGTGGTCGTGGTACCCATAATCTAGCCGGCATATTGTGCAAAGGATCCTCCCACTGGCAAAGTGTGCGTGACAATCTACGTCTTACACTCGCGATTTCTATAACACTTTGTGTTAGTGTGTATGAATTGCTCAAAATAGAGTTTAATTCTAAATTCTATTTTTTTCGACGTTTTCACAGCTGTTATAGTCTATCTATACTTTTTAATAATCTAAGGTTATTACGATAATTCGCTGAAATAATATAATATTTTTCTATAAATTATGTGTACTTAAACTTTGTCAGTTTAAATAAAATATGTTATACAATCCCTTATAAATTTCAATTACTTTATGATAATATTATTATCTTCGCATTATGGCAATTCTCGTGTAAAAAACCATTTAACTACACCTTTCATCTAGAATAGTAAAAGTAATCGAAAAAACTTTTCAAAAGAGTTAATTTTCTCCCCGTAATAGACTCACCTTTGACATCTATATTGATTCAAGTTCCATTAGGTTTTTTCGTTTCTATTGCGACCCCTCTCTTCACACGCTTAATGAATGCAACGAGCGTGAAAGGGAGAAGAGATATTATCTTCAACCCTACTTTTAGTCACATAAATGGCATCCTACTGGAGTTCGCGACTCTTTAAAGAGCGACGAAGCATTAAATAACTGCGTACTAAAGCGGCCTGTTCACGGTGCGGCAATTGAATCTTATGCACACAATATATATACACTTTGTGTGGCGTTCTTTAACAGCCGTTCTAAGGAGTACGTAAGTGATAAGTAGGCCACCACTGCAATGCACAACAGGCGCATGCATCATCATCAGAGATGATTGATTTTATAATAACTTAGTTAAAGTTAACTAATTCGAATAAATAAATTGATAATCAAATTATTTCTGTAAATACTTTTGGCATATTTAGCAACAAAAACGTTCTATAAATTGTCTTAGTTATTAAAAAAAATAATTAAGCTTCTTATTTACCCCAGTTTTTTCGGCTTGTATTTGTCTTATAATTATTATGTATTTTTGTAATATTATTGTGTATGTATTTAAGTATTATAATTATTTAATAATATAACTACATTTTACGTAAAAGTAACATTTTTATTATTATTTTACTTAACCCGACGTTTCGTAACTTTAGCAGAGATATTTTACAATTTTACTTAAACTTATACTGAAAACTTAGATAATCGTTAAATTCTCTCATAATTAATAGATAATCTATTGATAATTAAAAATACATATAATATCAGTAATTAACTTTACAGTATATCAAAGCACCAAAATGAGGTCAACAATATTTTAGCTGCACCGTGAATAGTAAAATGCACTCAATATACTCCGCTTTCGTATAATTCCGTGTTTACTCACAGAGCTGTTAAAATACCTCTTGGATGCACAACTGTAAGTATTCTCATATTGCTTTTCTAACACCATCTACTTGTTGGCAAGTCAAAGAACAGTGACATAACAAAATTTTAAATCGATTTTATCTTTCATCTGTACATGTAAATTAAACCGAAGTATTTGTTTGTTATATTTGAATAATAGTTTTTTATTTGCATATGAACAAAACAAAAGTTTATGTTCTCTGTGTATTTGTTTGTCAGCTAATCTCCGATACGGTTAAATCGATTCAGACGCGAGTAGCAATGTTAGAAATGTGATGGTACATATTATAACAATTTGATCAAGATCTCTTTTAATGTTCAGATAGGTGAAGTTACTGGCACGGCCCC
Source organism: Leptidea sinapis (assembly GCF_905404315.1). NCBI lineage: Eukaryota > Metazoa > Arthropoda > Insecta > Lepidoptera > Pieridae > Leptidea > Leptidea sinapis. The sequence continues at coordinate 6,073,387 of NC_066292.1, read as the reverse complement.
TCGCGGCCGGATAGTAGGACATCATTGATTCAAAAGTGTAAATAAAAAATTGCGTGCATACATGTCAGAAGTGAAACCTGCACTTTGCATAAACCTCTAAACTGCATATTATGAAATCCTGGTTCACGTTGCAAATATGACACATGATTTCACCCGCTATGAAAGACATTACTATCACCGCTACCACATTTATGTTCTCCGTGCCTATGTAGTAATACGTCGTGCTCATGACGTCAAAATATATTAAGGCATACATATGACAATCTCTTCTTTGTCTATGATCGCCTGGTAGCAAAACACTGTTTAATGCTTCCTATCTCATTTTCCCACGTTAAATATTAGAATTTATGTGTTTGTCTCTTTTTACGTCGTGCCTTTTCGTTTCATCGACTTTCAAAGCACAATGATGCTAAAGAAGTTTGCACTTCAAAAAACTCTTACCAACAAATAGTTAACTAATAGGTTCGTTCTACGCGAAGGGACAATTTTTTCATGGTGGGATTAATTGAGTAAATAACAATTTTATTTAAGACTCATCTTCAACTTCATACTAAAATATTGAGAATGCTGGAAGGCCTCAAATTTGGCAACACATTATTTTTTACGTGGAACTTAAAAAAGCATTTTACAACAATCTAAAATTTGTATGCGGCGGTGATCACTTACACAGCAGGTGACCTGTACGCTCGTTTGTCCTCCTCTTTCATAAAAAGAAGTAAATGTACACTCAAAGATCAATATTGATGCTAGTAAGCCGACCGGTTTTCTCTGCGGCTAGATTTTTTCTTTGTCACTTTTTTGAGTTACCAAAAGCAAGAAAATCTACCTAAAATACATAGCAGCTCGTTCCCAAATTATTTTGTTACAAATAACTCGCTACTTTTTATATTACTCACTGTTCACAAGGCGAGACTTTATTAGGTAAAATTTCCCATAAAATTAGCACAATGACAAGTAGAAAACATCACCAAACGACATTCGATGTAATGCGATACAAGTTACTGTTGATCGCACAATTATACTTCACACACTCAATTCTAGGTGTCCCATGTCCACAACTGCAGCCTTCAATCTGGAACACTGTTTACGACAGAAATAGATGCAGTGCCTCGGACATATCATGCACACAAAGTTCTAATTCAAATTAACAATTTTTTTCTTATTTGAATAAATTTTATCGAAGACTAGCTGACCCGGCAAACGTTGTTTTGCCATATAAAGTATAATTCACGCGATAGTTTTATAAGTAATAAAATATTGCCTATATTATAGCCTGTACATCATTTTGTTCTATTGTCAATAGTTTTTGCAGCGCACGCAAAAATAGGTTTTCGATTTTACACCTTGTGTTACAAAATAGCAATTTTATTACGGATCCCTAATTTTGAAAAAAAAAACATAGTCTATAGCCTTCCTCGATAAATGGACTACCCAACACTGAAAGAAGCATTCAAATCGGACCAGTAGTACCAGAGATTAGCGCGTTCAAACAAACAAACAAACACTGCAGCTTTATAATATTAGTATAGATATGAACCACTGCAGGTAACGCCACCAACTCTCTTATCTCATTGGGTCTTGCCCCTAAAACAGCTCTCAAATGTTGCTTTAACAAATAAAAAAATATACATAGCATATGTAGTAATGGAAACATTCACCAAATTGAAAATAAAATTTGAAAAACAATTTTTTTATGAACGATGCGGGACTCGAACACACGACCTCCGGCGCGGTTCCGTGCTGGTGCTCTAACCAACTGAGCTAACCGTTTGAGTGACGAATCGTCATAAAATCTTGTATGCTTTCTTCAACTCTCAGGTTGTGGCTTCCTAGAAGTGAGGGTTATCACTTTAAAAAAAATCATAAAAAATTTACAAAATGATTACACAATTTGATACCGAAAAGCCAATAGGTACCCAGAAGTAATAAAATATAGTAATTAGTGGTTATTATGCATGTTTGTATCAGGATATCATTTACATAACTACAAAGCGACCGGAATAGAACTCGTGACCCTTGACGCCACATGTCAAATGAGTCGTGAATGCATATAACAAACATTACCATAAATTAAACATTGTTTTAATTACAGCGTTTGTTTTAACCCCATAAATAACGGCCGACAAGTAAAGGACGTGCTGACTGCTTGTCGGTGATTTAGGAATCTGGACTAGAGAAACAGATAATAATACTGGTTCTGGGACACTAATACTAAATCTATCAGGACAATACGTTGGTGATGACCTCGTGGCCGAATCGACACACGAATTCTCTTCGCATTTTATTCTATTAATATGTTCTTACTAGTTTCATTTGATAAATGTGTACACTATACTCATTCAAAACAAATCTTATAACTATATTTACAATACTATGATTACATTAAAATAAAACTATCATTACGGGGAAGCGTACCAAGAATACTGGCAGCATTTCCACGTTTGATAGCTAGGCTGATCCGTTGACCGAAATATCTGCCAGCGCTTGGGATTCCGGTAGCCCTATTGAGGCGCAAATATAAGTACATTCTCCGCACCTCTGGGCCCCACGGGCCAAGTGTCTCGACAACAAATGGCACGATAATGTAGACTGACTGAGACCGACATATTTGCGATGCTTGCTGTCTTCGGCAGTCGAAGCAGCAGCCCCGGCACCAACTGACGTAACTGGACATGAGAAGGAGCCAGAGTGTCGACGCAAGTCACGTCCCATACCATAGCCCTTCCCCATGCCCAAGCTTCTAAGGTAATTCCATCATTTCATCATGAAAATAAAAAATATTAAATATTTTACATAAAAAAACGAAGCTGGTTGAGCGCGAATTCAAGACCCCTGAGAATATTATTTTCGGTCATAGAGATTTTTCATGAAGGAATTGTTAAGGAATATGTCTTTTAAGATTATCTTCAAATATATTTGAAGAATTCTATGATTATTTTTCATAACTAAATATAAATATATTATATAGAATCTGTTTGATAATTTGGAATTAAAATTCAGGTTACAAAAACTTAAAAAGTCTTACTTAGAGAAGAGCGTGGAAAAATGATTTTCTCTAATAACGGATCCTATAATATCACTCACACAGATGTGATAGTAAAGAATGCCGGGACCTAAACATCGTTGTTGTTTAAATTTTTGTCACTTATCTAATTCATCATTCAGGGTGAAAACAACAGACAAATCAAACAGGTCACCTCATGGCTTATGGTCACCCTTGTAACATCACAGGAATCACAATAATCGAATTTACGAACTTATGAATTAAGAAACGGAAAACATATTGTGGCGGGTGAGGATCGAACCGGGGAACCATGAGGATATTCAACGGTGCTTCTTATTGCGCCACCCACGCTCTTTCATTATTTATTTAGACATATAATAAAATGATGTTTGGGCCTATATATCAAACATGTCTACAAAATCAAACAATATATGTATACACAAAGTACTTGTTTCATCATCATCAGCCGGAAGACGTCTACTGCTGGACAAATGCCTCCCCAAAAGATTTACACGACGATCGATCCTGCGCTGCCCTCATCAAACATATTCCGGGGATCTTCACCAAATCGTCGGTCATTTTGGCTTATCAATACTGCGTCTTCCGGTACGTGGTCGCCATACGAGGACTTTACTACCCCAACGGCATTCAGTCCGGCGAACAATGTGCCCTGCCCACTGCCACTTCAGTTTCGCAATCATTGTATTAATTGATGTATCAAGTACTTATATAACGGAAGCCAAAAAATTGTTTACAGAATTTTTGTCTATTTCGTTGTACTCGATAATCTCAGAAATAGTGAATCGAACTATAGATAGTGAAAGCGGGTTTTAATTGTATTTGAATAAAGGAAAAAATTTAGTTGAAATAATATGCCGAAATCTATGAGGTTCCCCACTCGCTAATTAGAATATACTCGCCTACTTACATTATAAATTTTTTCGAAGCCCCTTCGAGGTACCTGGTAGCACTGCTCTACTAAACCGGATCACCTCACCTCGTGTGGTAATTAGCTTCATTAGAACAATGCCTATTGTTTGTGAGTGTTGTATGTGTGTTAATTTCCCTAACTGCCCTTTGTGAACTATTAAGATCAGATCGTAGTCGAACATGGGAACTTTCTAATATACCTACCTATTCGCGCATCTTTAACTGAAGGCATTTGATAAAATTATTTTAAATGTTTAATTATTATTATAAGTGATTTGTTGGGTTTTATTGTATAGTATGTCAAGACAATATCACCTGATAAATCATCGGATGGTGGTTAGTGCTCATATAAGGCTGGATTGAATGTAGTTTAGCGACAGAACAGCGGCTGAACCCCAAAGGGGGCATCGTTATAGGAAGTCGTCAGTCGGCTTTTGCACTGAAGATGAGTACTTATATGATTATATTTGTTAAATTGTCTTCTATACATTTTTTCAGAAAAAATTGTAGTAAAATTTCTAAATTTTAATACGAATCAATTTTACTGTGAAAACAATATTAACAGATTTTATTGTTACCGGAGGGGTTTCGGCTGTCAAAACATAAACACATTGTAGTTCAGTGCTCCGTTTATATATTCAAAAAGTGTGAAATTATTGTGCAAAACAACAAAAGGATTTGCAAATATCATATTTGAAGTGTAAAAGTTCATCACAAAATAATATAACAGAGTGAAACTACTACGGAACATATGAAAATTAGTGAAATAAATAATTGAACTCGTAAGTTAATCTGCCAATTATTACTAGTACAGTCACAGCATATTGTCATTTATGCGACAGTTTGCTTGACACTTGACATTTGACGTACAGAAATCATAGACAAAAGAACTTATCTTAAAGACTCTACACACGACCATTCAAAAACCAGTCATTCAACACCTACTAATTTAATAAATACGTTCGTTTCTAAATAATATCAAGGTTGCTTATTTCCGTAATAGCGATGGATAATAATATGCAATTATTCTTTGACCAGATGAAAATTGAGATGGCAAAACAAACAAAAGAGATTATTTCACAGATAGATGAAAAACTAGTGCCTTTTACTCGTGAAATTGAACAATTAAAATCGGAAAATAAATACTTAAAAGATAAAATTTGTTCATTGGAAAGAGGCAATAGAGCAAACAATTTAATCATATATGGTCTAAAAGAAATCGAACAATCATCGTCTGAACTTGTAAAAAATTTGAAAGAAAAAATAAGTAGTGATCTCGATATTTCTCTCAACCTCAAAGACTTTAATTTAGCACGAAGGATAGGGAATCCAAATAGTAAAAATAAGAAGGAAAGGCCAGTATTAGTTTCATTTGTAAACAATTGGCAGAAACGTGATATTCTGAAAGACAAAAAAAAATTGAAAGACATACATATTTCCGAAGATTATCCAAAAGAAGTCTTAGATAAGAGAAGAGAATTACACCCGAAGCTTTTAGAGGAAAGGAATAATGGCAACTACGCCGTCCTAAACTATGACAAACTTATCGTCAATAAAAGTATGACTGGAAGTGAAAAACGCATAAGAAACTATTCTACCTCTCCTGCTACTAATAACCAACTAAAGAAGCAAAACGCTATATTATATGATAAACTAAAAATAGGAGACAAAAATAACACAACAGCCAAAAATAAAAGAATGCTTTCAACGTCTCCTGAAACCAACCTCACCGGGCATAACGAAATTAGAACGTTGACTAGCAAGAAGAACAAGACTCAAAATACTGATTCCCAGATGAAATATAAAAGATCATCTAGTCTGCCAGAGGACGTCGGAAAACCAGGGATCCTGAACTTTCTGACTACCAAAACCCCAAATAGCGCACCCGGAAAAAGGGACAATAACAATGAAAAATATTAGCAACTACAGCACCCCTCTCACACGGTAAATATAAAGGAAATAATGTCAAAAAATAATACACATCTTCCAAGCCGGCTGGTCACCGTGGAAGATTATGACCAAAACCCTCCAAAGGATCAAACAAAATTAAAATTAGCAACCAAAATGCCTCACAGCACCACACCTAAGACTAGAACATCTGGAAAACTCTACATTTTAACATATAATGTTAAAACACTCTCAACATACGAACGCTTAATTGAATTAAATGAATCCTTATCAAACATCAAATATGACATAATAGGACTGTCTGAAACTAGACGCATGGGAGACAGAATAGAAGAGTATGACAATTTTATATTATGCTACACGGGACAAACGCCTGGCTTGTATGGTGTAGGCTTTATAATAAGAAAATGCCACAAAAACAAAATAGAGAGCTACATTGGCCTATCAGAAAGAGTTGCTATTTTAAACTTGGCATTCGAAGATACGCGATTGTCAATTATACAAGTTTATGCCCCTACTGAAAAAGCTAACAAAGACGAGATTGACAATTTCTACTGTACACTAAACAAAGCGATTGAAATATCAGATAAAGATTTCATACTGATGGGAGACTGGAATGCGAAAATTGGTAAACCAAAAAAGGAAGAATATCTAGTGACGCAACCGAACGGATATGGCGAGAGGAATAAGAGGGGACAGCGATTGATAGAATTTGCTATGGAAAACAAGCTGTCAATAGTAAATACATTTTATAAGAAAAAATTAAAACGCAGATGGACATGGCTTTCACCTGATAAAAAATACAAAAATGAAATCGATCTTGTTCTATCAAACCGTCCCCAGTTATTTCAAAATATAGAAGTACTGAATATAAACTTCCCCTCAGAGCATAGGCCCGTCAGAGTAATGATATTACATATACAGTCAAAGAAAAGCCGAACAAAATACAATAACCATCAAAATAAAATAATAACTAACGAAGGCGATATCTCTAAATTCAACGAATGCATAAATAAGACACTGAAAGCACCGTTAAATAAAACAGTTCAAAGCTATTATGACTATATTGTCAAAGCCATAACCAGAAGCCTACAAGCAATTCAAAACAAAAATAAGGAACATAAAATTCTGTCAGAGCGCACGTTACAGCTTATGGAGAGACGGAAGGAATGCCAGAAGACAAAACCCAAATCACAAGCAACTAAAAATGAGATCTCTGCCCTTTCCAAGCTTATAAGTAAGTATATTAGGAATGATTACTCAAACCACAGATATAACACTATCGAAAAACACATAATTGAAACCGGAGGCACAAAGAAAGCTTTTAAAGAGCTGCGAACACATAAAACATGGATCGAACGTTTGAAGCAGGGCAAAAATATACACAACAACCGTAAAGACATCATCACTGTAGCAACACAATTTTATAAAAAATTATACAGCACCAGAGAAACAACAAGCATGGTTGGAAGAGATCAGTACCTAATTCCTAACAATAGAAATCCACTTATACATCTGATTGAAATAAGCGAAGTCCTAACAGCAACAAAAAACCTTAAACAAGAGAAAAGCCCAGGCTCTGATGGCATCACGAATGAGATACTAAAAACCGATTCCGTAACTCTTATAATTCACCTGACCGATCTGTTTAACCTCATTCTTGAAACTGGAGAAACACCCACCCAGTGGTCAGAATCTGACATTATCCTTATCTACAAAAAAGGTGACCCCAATGATATAGGTAACTACAGACCAATAAGCCTGCTACCTAGCATCTACAAGCTCTTCTCATCAATAATAAATAACAGAATATACTCAACATTAGAAGCGCGTCAACCTGTCGAGCAAACTGGGTTTAGAAAGGGATACTCAACGATCGACCACATACACACATTGGAACTTCTGATTGAGAAATACCGCGACAAAAAAAGACCACTCTATATTGCATACATTGATTACAGTAAAGCATTTGATTGCGTGTCACATAAAAGCATATGGGAAAGCCTAACAACACAAGGGATAGAAAAAGAATACATTTCTGTAATCAAGGCTATATACAATAACAGCAAGAGCAGAATCAAACTAGAGACAGCTGGGCCTTGGTTCCCGATAAAAAGAGGAGTAAGACAGGGCGACCCTCTTTCACCATTGCTGTTTCTAGCAACACTGGAATCAATAATTAGTCAACTCAATTGGAAAGGCCGGGGTATTAAGATTAAAGATGCCTACCTAAGTCACCTAAGGTTTGCAGATGACTTGGTTCTCTTATCTGAAACAGGACAAGAAATCCAATATATGATACAATCACTTAATAATGCCAGTAAACTAGTAGGTTTGGAAATGAACTTGTCCAAAACAATGTTGATGACTAACAGTGAAAAGAGAGCAGTATATGTTGGTACCGAGCCTCTTAAATATACAGACAACTACATATACCTGGGTAAACAAATTAGCTTACACCACAATAGTAACGATCAAGAAGTTGAACGCAGGACACAGCTTACCTGGAACAAATACTGGGCTTTGAAGGACATATTCAAAAGCAGCATGCCGATCAAAATTAAAACCAAAGTTCTAAACACGTGCCTAATACCGTGCCTCACGTATGCTTGCCAAACATGGAAATTCAACAAAAAAACAAAGGACAAAATAATTGCATGTCAGCGGGGTATAGAACGCAGTATGCTAAATATTAGAAAAATGCAAAAAATAAGGCACACCAAAATTAGAAATATAACCAAGGCAAGAGATGGATTAGAACACGCTCGGTCACTAAAATGGAGGTGGGCCGGACATGTGGCGCGTCTACGTGACAAGAGATGGACAAAAACGGTGACCACATGGGCGGGTCCACAGGGAAAAAGAAAGAGAGGTAGACCTGTAGCTAGTTGGGAAGATGACATCAAAAAAACAGCTGGCACCAACTGGATTCAAGTAGCCCAATCTAGAGAGGACTGGCTATCTTTGGAGGAGGCCTTCACCTACAGAGGAGTTCTTACGGAATGAAGAATAATAATATAGGATTAAGGAAAAACTAACACAAGTAAATTTTAGGAACCAAAGTTAATTACTAACAAAACTAATAATCGTATATAGGTAAACTAACATAATCTAATATAACTTCATGTTTTATAAGCTGTAAGAAATAAAAGGCTTTATTATTATTATATTTATTGTTAGGTAAATCTTGTTGCATGAAAGAAAAGCCTTATGGTATTTATAATAAATATATTACTATCACTTTTTGATTAAATACTTGTGCGAGCTTATCATATTGGCTATTAGGCAGTGCCTACCTCGTTATGAACCTAAATGAATATAGCACTAGTGTTAAAGTTAATTTATTACCTACGGCAGGCAGTCCACAGATTGCATATACGAAGCAAGCAGCGTTTCATACAACTTATGTCGTACTATCGGACTAAAGTGCAACTACGACTAGTTAGATTTACAGTGCCTACCTTGCTAGAAAACCAATACACGAATTTCAGAAAAGCCTTTATTCGATATAATGCTCTAAGTCACACAATAACTCCAAATTTTATTGATTTAAGTGTCAGACTAAGCCGAAACATACTCCAAACTAACCTACAAACTGCAATACAACTCTGATCAAGTCGCACTCCGCCCGTCATCCTGAGACTAAGATGGAATGCCTCCTGTACTTGCAATATCATCAGCATCACTTCTAACCGGAGCAAAACAGAACAAGTTTATGGTAAAAAACAGTAGATGTCGCGGTAGTACTAAGTTATTAAATTATACGTCTACATAGACCGTTCTATTGATCGTTTTAGTCATAGGTGAGTATTTGTACCTCATTACTATTGAAATACAAGAATTTCTGTCATTCACGTTGTCAATCCATTTAATAACTTCACAGCCAGAATTTCAATCCATTTAATAACTTCACAGACAAAATTTGTGCAGAAAACCATATTTTGGAAGTTCAAAAAATATCAACATATTATATTTGTTAAAAAAATTGTTTACATCTGATCTAAATATTTCTTTTTTTCGAGAATGTGGTGCAACGTGTCTAGCAATTTACAAAGAAGATCTAATTGTACTTTCGAATCTTAAGAATAGACATGAATCACTGAAGTTAAATTCAATTTTATTTTGAAACTTTTGAAATACTTATGTACAGTAAATCTAAATATGTCTCTTATTTGGATTTTAGTGCCAATAATTAGAGAACAACAAAAAATCGAAGTCAGCATAACGTAGTCCATCATAACTTTATTTTTAATTATTTCCACCATTACTAAATAGGGTGGTGAAATAAAGGCATAGCATTAAAATCAAATAAACTTTATTCAATCAGGCATATCCTAAGCGTTTCTGAATCGTCACTATAAATATTTCGTATAAATTACTGAAGAACATAGAAGAAACTCAACGGACACTCTTTATTTAATACATATAATACTAGTGGACCCAACAGACGTTGTCCTGTACACACGTCTTAAATTTGCAAAATCTGTCCAGCCGTTAAGAGGAGTTGTTATTTATATGGACGGAGAGAATTATATTATATGGACGGAATTGAGAATCTAAACCAATCTCAAATTCACTGAAACAAACAAAAAAATCATCAAAATCGGTCCAGCCGTGTAGGAGGTAGTTTAATTGTGAATCTAAACCATTCTCGAATCCACCTGAAGACACACACCAATCTTAAATTCACTGGAACACACAAAAATATCATCAAAATCGGTCCAGCCGTTTAGGAGGTAGTTCAATTGTGAATCTAAACCATCCTCGAATCCCCTTGAACTCACACAAAAAATTTCATACAAATCGGTCCAGCCGTCTAGGAGGAGTTCAGTGACATACACACGCACACAAGAAATATATATATAAAGATGTAGTAAGAAAGATAGCAGTGACAAATTACTGTACACTTAGAGATTTTTTATTTTTTGTAAATAATATGTATTAGGACCGACGATCTGGTCAAGATATCGCCGGAATACGTTGGATGAGGGCAGCGCAGGACCCATCGTCGTGGAAATCTTTGGGGGAGGCCTTTGTCCAGCAGTGGACGTCTTCCGGCTGATGATGAATGATGAATGTATTAGAGTGCGATTGATGGGTTTCCAAATAAATAAATAAAACAAACTAAGCAATTTGAAACAATAGACGTAGAAAGTATAAAAGACAATATTTTAATTATTGAAAACCTTTCTATTGTTATAAAGTGAAAGTGAATGATACTACTATAACACTATCCTTACACAATATATTTGTATATATTTTTAATGTGTGTGTCTGTCACTGGATTCTTCTCAAAACGGCCAAACCGATCATAATGAAATATTGCATGTGTGTTCAGATTTACAATTGTACCTGTTACGCTGCGATCGAGTTCTAAGAATAATTATATAAATTCTAAAATTTTAAGCCTGTTGATAATGTATATAAATTATTACAACTAAGTATAATTTTTTCCATTTATTTTAACAGTAATCTGATTGCAAGTGTATCAAAGAGATTCGACCCGTTAGCGGTACACGATATAAACAAGGTCAATTTATATCCTATCTTTCATTCAGGAAACGTACAGCGAATGGAATTCATTATTAATGTCTGCATTCATATTGATTTCAATAAAATATAGGAAGTTACTTCAACGAACCGCATAGAACACTTTATTATCTAGTCGTCTGTAAAACTCAGTATTATTCAATATTTAAGTTTATTACAATCTTATTCTTATAGTTAGTTTAAACGAGTACTGTTAATGTATATCTCAAAAGTACAACTTTTATGGCAATCTGTCCAATTTTGAATTAATCCGTTATTGAATTGTGTTCATTATGTATTCAGTAACACACTGTTTCTTAATTATGCTAAATCTATGCTTAAACAATGCTTTTGAATTTCGTAACACATTTGATTTGTACATTTTCTGGGATCATGCTGTAAAAGCATATACATCGCCCAATTAAAGACTTACTAACTCAATTTAACCGAGTAGTACGAATAAAAAGTTTATTAATATGGTAATACTGATGTTAGAATTATGATTATCGAGGTTTCTAGAAAATTCTATTATATCATTTATCGGTGTAAGTGCCGACTAGTTTCGGACCAGCCGGAGGTCCTTCATCAGGGTAAGTGAACATATTGTGATGCAACAGAAAAAATGTTTATTTCCCTTAATGATTCATTGGGACTAATATTGTGCATATTTTGGTAATTTATAAACAAATATTCGACGTTTATTGTGAATCCCAGGAAAGATAAAATCGCCTGCGTCGATTTTATGAGTAAATTTTTTTATTTGTACAATAACAACAATCATATTAAGAAAAAGGATTTCGAAGAATATTCAAGTGGGATACTTTATTAGAAATTAATTTACAATAAATTACAGGCTACGGTACAGTAAATTAACACCTAGAATTACAATACTGTTATATTATAGACTAATTATTGTTTGTTTGAACTTGCGAACAGCTAAGCGTTCCGTTTTACTATTATGGCTCAGATGGGACATTGGGTGATCCGGAAAGCAGAAGACCCCGGTTCGAATCCAGATGTCCTATTAGTTTTTTTTTTGTTCAAGTTTTGTACATTCTTAAAAATCCGAGCAAGGCTCGGTCATCCGGATATTGTTAATATAAGGCTATGAATTTTAGCTAGCCAATAAAAATGATTATTGAATAGGAATAAGCCCTCTGAATTGTTTCCGATATCAGCTTATAATGCGTAAGCGTAATATTTTCAAAGGTTCCTTTCCTTAATGTCAAAAAATCCAAGATACTAAAAATACAATTTATACTAATCTGAAAAAATATAAACATTTCAGACAGTTTCGGCAGTTATTTTCATCCAAATCCTTTCTTTTAGGTTACGTGAACACTTTTTTATTTTACTCATGTATAATACCGTATGTTTTTTTCCATAATTTCGCAATACTTGGTGGAAAGTCTCATAAAATCTTAATTAAATAAAGGAATCAGGTAAAATTCTATTTCAAAATCAGGTTTAAGTTCCACATGAATGACTGTAGACGATCGCCTCACACACTTCATGAAGTAGTCATATAGTTCATGTCTGCACTACTAAGCCAGGCACAGCCAATCCGAGAACGAGATGCAAATAAAGTTTTTACTGGCGTGCTCTCGAAATCTAGCCATTAACTATCTGGAAAACTAATTACACGTTTCAAGAACAGCGAGATAAAACCTGACATGTTGAGTTTGCATTCACTCCAAGAGCGAAGCGTTTAGTTTAATCTTACATCAACTCGTTAGCATATCACACGTGACACGGCGGAGGGTCCAAATACATTTCACCGCTAGGCTATTTTATGTTATTTTTCTAATGAAAATAAGGGACGAGACGAGCCAAACGTTCAGCTGTTGGAAATTGATACGCCCTGCCCATAACAATACAGTGCCGCTCAGGATTATTGAAAAGCCAAATAAGAAAATAATAATAATAAGAAAAATAAAATTTGAGCGGCACTACAACTGTGCTCGTCACCTCGAGCATAAGTTGTCAGGTCTCATTTGCCCAGTTTTTTCACTAGCTACAGCGCCCTTCGGATCGAAACACAGTAATGCTTACACATTACTGCTTCAAGGCAGAAATAGGTGCCGTTGTGGTACCCATAATCTAGCAAGGAGTCTCCTAGTGATAAAAAGTTAATTAAAATTATGAATGTAATAAATTTTATTTCAATTACCTTAACTTTTTTATATTGTATTACATTATAATTTGTATGGATTCATTAGCAACATATATTTAAGGTCACTTTTAATTTACTTACCATATAATATGGACAAATATTTAGTCTAATTTAAAATAAATGCAATGTCTCATTTCATACATATTCACTACAAAATATTGTTCATCATTACAAAGTTAGAATTTCTTTCATAGTCATACTAAAATTATATTTCTCTTCATTTAAAAAATTCAAGCAAGAGCTATTCACAATATTCAAATAAGAACTCTGAGACTTTTTCAAATGCTGCAAGTCAGTATCAGCTATTTTAAATTAGAATCCAGATGACCGATAGCTACTTAGAGTCTCAGAAAATTGCATTTTTATTTAGATGTTCTAACTTGGTTAATTCAAATAATTCCTGTGTAGTAAATTTCTTCATCATTGTTACAGGCGATTCCGGGAAACACAAAATTGTTTTCTGTCGAAATTATATATTTTTATGTATAAAAATTGCATGTTTAAAAACAGGAGACAATCGTAAATTCTAAAAAGATAATACGAAATATTAGTTAAATCTTTTTAAAAACTATGAAACTATTAGTTTTTAAAACATAATATTTTTTTAACAAAATTATTTAAATTATAACAATGACCTGAGACTGTAAGATGTATGCCGTCCCTCGTAACTTAGATCGTACTAATCTCTTGTCAACTTGTTAGCAAATCATTCGCGAGTCACCGCTTAAGGTATATAACGGAGTAGTAATGGAACTTGCAATTATACAAATGAATCTCCGAGAAATATCAGTCTAAGTATTTAATCATTGCTTGAAGCTGCTTTATAAAAAGTGTAGTAGAAATGAGATTTGAAGCTGTCAAAGCAATATTGAGTGCGGCTGTATGGTCTCAAAAAAAGATTTATAACGGTTCAATTGGATTATTTTCTCTACATATAAAATCAATTGCTGTTCGTTAGTTATGCTACAATCAAAAACAGCTTGATGGATTTGAGTATTTTGATAAAACGGGAATGGAATTTTGTGGTGAGCGCAGAAAATGAAACAAAATTATAGTGTCTTCATTACATTGACATACATCTAAGTAAATTTAATGAAGTAGGCGTTACTTTGAGGAAATCCATAATTATACAAATGATTTGAGTTTTCTTTAGTGTTGATTCCGTCAATATTTGTCTTTAAACAGAGTCTCGTGCCAGATTTTGGCGAGACAACACGTTCTGAGGATGCCTCGTGTAGAGGCGAAACACGTATCGAATTGTTGAGTCTCGTGCCAGATTTTGGCGAGACAACACGTCCTGAGGATGCCTCGTGTAGAGGCGAAACACGTGTCGAATTGTTTAAAGACAAATATTGGCGGAATTAACACTAAATAAAACTCAAATCATTTGTATACATCTAAGTTCCAATAACAATATTGAGCATTGAAAAACTCAAAGAATGAGAGTAGGGTCTAAGTAAAATGTAATAAAAACTGACTGACTTATCAAATGAATATAAAAAAAAAATAAATAAAAATGTCAACTTGAAATATAAAAACATAATATAATGATATAAAAAAATTAACGGGTTGAACTCCGGGAGTGCCGGCAGAAGTGAAAACTTGAACATTAGTTGTGCATTTTTGAATATTTTGGAATGGTAAGGGAATAATTTCGCACGAATTGCTTTATCTATCAGTATAAAAGTACTAGCATTTATGTGGTTAAAAACAATATTCACGGCGGTATTATACACGAAAATTGCAATGTATATTACATAAAAAATTAAACCTTAAGAACTATTACAATTGTTTTACATTGAAAAGTTTATCTCTTAGAAAAATCAACCTTCATCCATAATTTCAACAACTGTTTTACGTATTTTCGATGAGGTCATGTGACCTGACGCGAGTTTAACATTTTATACCCATCCCATAGAACGTCATTGCCATCCCAAGACAAGTGCTCAACGCCGCGAATGAATTTTCATTTCAAAAACTACAAAAAGAAATAAAACTGACTAGGACTAACTTAGGAGTATAAACCCTTTCAAACGAATAAAGAAATTTCAAATTGATCCATAAATATTAATTATTTAATGAACGTGGCTTAGCTTAGCTCATATATTGAACAGTATGTAGTAAATATTCAACATATTTCACATACCTCACTTTATTCACACGCATATTAAAATCAAAATTATGTATCGCCTTTTAAATAGGCATGTCCTTCCTTCCTAATACTATCGATAAAAACCCGGATCAATAAAACCTAAGGTAATGCTAAGTTCTGAATAAAATTATGTGGTTATGATTCATAAAGAGTGCGTAATACTTGCAAATGAGTATTAAAACAATATTTTCTATTGTAAGGATTGCCATATGATAAACATAAAAGGTTGTTGACCCTCGACGTGCTTCTAATAACTATGCGCGCAAGCAATATATTTTCCATTGAAACATATAGACAGACCATTATACAACTAAACAGCTTATAAGCCGTCAGTAATTTATTCTATGGGACATTTGAATACGAATCTTCTAAAATACAAGTATGCCGAACGTTATGCTATTGATTTTCAATGTTTATATTTATCAAACACGTTTTCTTTTAAGTGTTTGTTATTATGCTGCATTCGCATAACGAAAAAAGTGTTAACTGTTAAGCGTAAAGTTCACTTAATCGTAGAGAAGTTCCTTTAACCTGTATTCTAATTATTTAAATTGAATTGTTTTACTTAATATTCACTAAAACACGCAGACGTAAATAAAAAGAAATGAGATCTGCATGGAACCCATGACTAATAAGGCAAAGAGTCAAATAAATGATCTGTTCATTTTCGACGTGCTTTTCAAATTTGATTATTAGATAAATAAAATATTCTACCTGTATGATTATTAGGTTTTAGAGTTTTTTTTTAAATGCAAGTAATTATTAAAAATGAGTTACTTACATAAATATTGCATAATTGTAACGTTTACTATCAATGTTAGGGGTTTTGTCTTTTTTGTTACTTTTTGAAATCTTGTTGTTTTTAAGAATGTTATATAAATCGTTTATATTTTGGTTATACTAAGATTATAAAATATACAAATTATGCTTGAAAATAATTACAATGTGTTATTGCACAAATTAGCCCCACAAACAAATTATTAATTTGACAGATAATAGTATGCACCAAAAGTAGTCCGGGTTATCAAAGGAAGGAAGTATGAATAATAATAACATTATGGTATGTTTGCGTAAAAACAAGGGTGTCCTTCAACTAATATGTATAAAGCTCATCGAGAATGACTACTTACATACTATAAATCTAAATGTCGATTTTTCCATAAAAAAAATTATGAAAAATATTTTCTGTACTTATAAGTGTGTTGTGTTAATATTTAATTTAACTATACAGTCAGAACTTCACTCATATACTAAGAAAAAAATGAAAAATTCATATTGCTTAAATAAAAATTACCTTGCCTGAGTATTGTAAACAAATGACCTATAACGAGAACATTTAAAAGCTAGCCGATTGTTCACCGGACATCGATAGCTCGTTTATCGACATTGACATTTGACATCACTATCGCGAGCGAAGTGTCATACACGCCGTTACTCTCTCTTTATCTAGGGAATTGCAGTTAGCTTGTTAAAGAATAACATCGTTATGTTACAAATGGCGCCTTGTCCAGATGTTATTGGCCTTATTTATGCACTGACTACAAATTATTTAGTAATTATTGAGATAACTTCTAAGTTCACGCGTTGATTAACGCTTCTATGCTTCGATGCGTTGTCTTACTTAATTGGTTTGATTTACTATGAAATGGTAAAATTACAGGAAACCGAGATTTGAAAGTACATTCGAAACTGCAATTTTTATATGCAGCTGACCAAGCAGTTCTTTCAATATAAGGTGAGGAATACCTTACAGAGGATCGTTGGTTGTGAAGTAAAGGTTTGACCAAGGTAACTAGGAAAGAAGGTTATAATAATTGTGAATGTGACAGAAACCTACCGTTTGAATATTACAACGAATGTAGTGTATACTGTATATTATATCTTCATGAATTATATAATTTAAAAGCCTTACAAATAAACTTGCTATACTATAATAATCAAGTTATACCTGAGAATAACCCAAGAACGGCTAGATCACATAACGTTGCATAGAGATCTCTTTTTATAGTGTGTCTTCTACCGCATTTATCAAGGGGAGTATTCCGAAGAGCTGTATGACCTTATTCCTGCCGCCGAATTCCACCTTCGAACGACACTCCTCAAATTAGGATATCATCCCCACTATCTGGATTTGTCGCTTTCCTCCACTGTGCCTTTTTCAAGGAACTTTATTCCACGTACAACAATGCTCCATAGCATGGAATGAGTTTCTAGGACGATACGACATGGGTGCCTTTAAAATAGCGCGTAAACCTTTCTAAAAGGGCGGCAACGCTCCTGCAAGTCCTCTGTGGTTGCCAAAGAATTTTGCCGGTGATGACCACTTAACTCTTTTATTTACGTTTTTCATAAAAAAAAGTGTGTGTGTCAGCTCCTATGCACGACAGGAGTTTATTCCTCAAGAACGATTGTCTTTCAACAGTTACTAAACACAATCAAGTCCAATGGATTCAGTTACAAACTGACATACAGCAGAAGCTAATAAAAGCGTATTAATTAAAAAATATAAAAAAAAATAGTTAATAGAAAATAAATCATAAAAACCTTATAAAAATTATAGATATTAAAAAAATTAAATAATATGTTGGGTTAAAAATTGTATATTTGGCAATGCGCTATATATACTCTCCATATTAGATTAAACATTTAATTATGTGCATAGCTGATATAAATTTGTATGAACTATATTGATAATTCAATATTTAATAAATACAAAGCACACATGTTTATATCTATACTAATATTATAAAACTGCAGTGTTTGTTTGTTTGTTTGAACGCGCTAATCTCTGGTACTACTGGTCCGATTTGAATGATTCTTTCAGTGTTGGGTAGTCCATTTATCGAGGAAGGCTATAGGCTATGTTTTTTTTTCAAAATTAGGGATCCGTAATAAAATTGCTATTTTGTAACACAAGGTGTAAAATCGAAAACCTATTTTTGCTTGCGCTGCAGAAACTATTGACAATAGAACTAAATGATGTACAGGCTATAATATAGGCAATATTTTATTACTTATAAAACTATCGCGTGAATTATACTTTATATGGCAAAACAACGTTTGCCGGGTCAGCTAGTATACAATAAATGTCATATTAATGTATGAATTGTAACTTAGTACCCACGTGCTTATCAGATTTTCCGGCACTATTATTTACACCACTTTCTTCCATAATTTATAGAATTTTCACTTAACTTTATGAAAAAATAATAATAAATCAGTTTCAATAATATAATAAAGCTTCAAATTACAAGAAAGTGAAACGGGCGCGAGAAATGTTGCGCACCAAAAACGTTACTGTGCCATTTTATGAGAAGGTTTTACTCTCCATATTTTTCTCATACCGGGCGCCTTAATTGAAATCGATTCTTAATGAGTAAACTCCAAAAAAACAGTGTCTTTATATATCTTGGAATTGTTATAGAAATACGTTATTAACTAATACTACTAACAAATCCTTTAGTGCCTGTCTAAGGATCGAAACTAATTGCAGAATATCTGACATTGGAAGTACCAACGACGGATTAAGCTGAGGCGCTAATCTGACAAGCAACGCTACACAATAGCCTCCGGACACTAGAGTCAGTTTTGATCAGAGCAAACATTTTTATCATCAACGAATCAAACTATAGACCAAATTTATAAAATACGAATACCCAATTTTAACATAAAAACGGCTTCATACTTTGGCTTAGCTTTGTGAACATTTTATCGTATCTTTTATGAGTAGTTCTTCATAAAACTTGCTTGACCTTAATCCTATTTGAGAATTCCAGCTCATACACAATACATTGGACCACAAGTCCTAACACTATTCAAGTATAGTGCTTTTCTGAGTTATCGCTTTACTATTAAAAGCCACAACTAAGTGTTTTCGATTTTCCAATTCATATTATATACGTTTATTCGTTTCTTCTCTTGTTATTCCTCTGGTGTTAAAGAAATTATGGTAAAGTGTGATCACATACCAACAGGTACATGCTCGATTGTCTTCCTCTAAAATAACTAAATTATAAACTAAATATGGCATGAAATTCTTTATGCAGGGTTTCAGAGTGTGATGAAAGAAAAGTGAAGAGTTTAGAAAGTCAATAATTATAAACTCACGCACTCCAGAATTGTATACATCAGAATACAATGGATAGGCAGTCTTTTAGGTGTGTTACAGTTCTTTAAAGTAAAAATCATTAATAAGAACCTTATGGCCCATACAAAATCCCAATTTACCGAATCAAAATAGATATGTACCTAAATAAGTAAAATTAAATCATATTTGTATCGCTTCAAAAGTAGTCATTTAACCTACTTAATTAAAATATATGCTTGAACATTTTTAATTTCTTGCTTTGTTGCTAGCCATTTTGTGTTTACATTTATAATTGTTGTTGCATAAATAAGAGTTGTAAAGCTTCATAATGCACTCTTAATTAATAAATAAAGAACGTTTTCTCTGATCACAGTTTACTCATGTGCTCCGAACAGTGGACTAATTAACGAACCTCTGTCACTCCTGGTAACTTTCAATTACGATATTTATTATTTACCAATACATCCGTCGTTGTCATTTAAGCAATACCTACATTGTTCCTAATTAAAAATGAGTATTTGTTTTGATTTTAGTGCCGTAATGTAAACAAATGTATTTTGAATTCTAGAACTGCCGTTGTTTTTATTTTTATGTTAGGGATTCCGAATTAGGTATTCAAATGAGGAAATGTTTTTCCAGGTCCGATTGGAAACTTGACTTTTGCATGGTCTTTTGGTTTGCATGGTCGACTTTTGATTCAAAGACTATCAAATCTGATCTGTTATCCGAACTGCGTTCATACTCAGGAAACCCAATACATACTTATTTTAATTAAATAAAAATTCATTTGCACTTCTGACAGTTTTTAGTCTCCTGTTTGTACTGATTATAATAATTATTTTTTTCGAAATTAAAGTAAATAATTGAGAATAGGCAACATTCGTTGAATTGTCTTCAGGTAAGAAGATTTGTAGTAGTTACAGATAAAATTACGTGTGGAGTTTTTTTTTAATGAAAATAAGGGTTGAGACGAGCCGGACGTTCAGCTAATGGTAATTGATACGCCCTGCCCACTACAATGCAGTGCCACTTAGGATTCTTGAAAAACCAATAAATTCTGAACAGCACTACAACTGTGCTCGTCATCTTGAGACATACTAATTTGCCCAGTACCTAATTTCACTAGCTATGGCGCCCTTCAGATCGAAACACAGTAATGCTTACACATTACTGCTTCACGGCATAAATAGGCGCCGTTGTGGTACCCATAATCTAGCCGGCATCCTGTGCTAAGGAGCCTCCCACTGGTTATAACTTATATTACATATAGTAATAACTTTAATTATGGAATTTGTATTATCCAACTACACCACAGGAATCTGACCAGCAATTTGAAAATTTATTAATTGTATTCACAAATATTTATAAATAAAACAATGCCGCTAGATTATGGGTACCACAACGGCGCCTATTTCTGCCGTGAAGCAGTAATGTGTAAACATTACTGTGTTTCGCTCTGAAGGGCGCCGTAGCTAGTAAAATTACTGGGCAAATGGAGACTTAACATCTTACGTTTCAAGGTGACGAACGCAATTGTAGTGCCGCTAATTTTTGGGTTTTTCAAGAATCCTGCATTGCATTGTAATGGGCCAGGGCGTATCAATTACCATCAGCTGAACGTCCTGTCCGTCTCCTCACTTTTTTAAATAAAAAAACGATGTATCTTCTTAACAATTTATTATTCATTGTTAGAATAGTACAGTCGTCTCAAATACGTGTGAGCAAAGTTTTAACAAAGGGTGGTTCTAGTTACCAACAGTTGTTATCGCTTGTGACGATCGACGAATAGAGAGTATTCCGATACGGTAGATGCATGTTGCGTTTTGTTCGAATGATGCATTCTCGATACAATATAAAATTATGCTTCGTGCATACCAATTGATCAAGATAATCTATTTTTAATATCTTATCTATCGTTTTATTGAGACTGTCTGGACTGTATCAGCTGCCTTCTGTTAGTAATAAATCTCTTTCCTTATCATTCAGCTAACTGCTGTTTGCCGTAATATAGTATAATACTTGAAACAAAAGTTGATTTACGCAAAATTTAATAGCAAAGATCCGAAGATGCGAATTAATGACTTTATAATATTGGTAAGCATTTCAACGACGTTTTTTCTCGACGGTAACGCTAAATGAAATAAGAAAAGTTTCACGATATTTACTCTGTCTGTTGATTTCATTACCTCCTTAAACGACCAATAACTTCTCCAATTATTTGCAATTTTAAATTTTATATTATGTCTAAGTCGCAGGCTCCAACTAGATACCGCAGGCGTAGTCGCAAAGTGAGGCAACTAATACTATGCCCACGTGGGCATACTTGAGCCAGTCGTGAACAATGTGTGACGTTGACGTGTTCTGTTAAACTTTGCTAATAATTGAAACTAGAATACCGGGTTGCGAAATAAAACTTTGTTAAAATAATACTACAAGAAATAAAAAAGACACTGGGATCACATTTCATCAGTAAGTATTTTGTATTTTATAAATTTCAATGATAAATAACACGAAGCGAATGTTACGACATTTGAAAGATGCCATTGAGTGTCAAGATGCCACGCACACAAGCGGTCACAGTAACTATTATATAGTTACCGTGATAAAAAAAGCTATTGTTCTTAGATAGTGTGGTATCTAGTTTGAGCGCAGCGGAGACCAATCCTTAATCTAAAGTTCAAGTATTATAATTTTATTCACATCTACATAAAATAAGCAATGTCGGAACAGTTAAGAAGTAGAAAATGCATAAATGTATTAAAACAATAATTAATAATATTTGTTAAATTTTTACGCATCAGATCATACTCGTACTGGAGCGGATAAGAGATTTTGTATAATATTTCATCAATTTCGGGTTTATTGCACAGATTTGATTTCATTTTCAGTAATTTTAGCCATATCTTCATTTATCAATTATACTAAATATTGAATTAATGATAGTATTCCATCATCGCACGACACGCCACAAGTTAGGATATCATCCCCACCATCTGGATGTGTAGCGGTCCTCCACAGTGCGGTTTTCAAGGAGCTTTCTTCCTTGTACTACTAAGCTGTGGAATGAGCTTCCTTGTGCGGTGTTTCCTGGACGATACGATATGGGTACCTTCAAAAAAAGCGCGTAAACCTTCCATAAAAGGCCGGCAACGCTCTTGTGATTCCTCTGGTGTTGCAAGAGAATGTGGGCGGCGGTGATCACTTAACACCAGGTGACCCGTACGCTCGTTTGTCCTCCTATTCCATAAAAAAAAGTATAGTGACCCAGGCCAAACATTTATTCAAGAAAATTATTGTATCTAAGAATGCATCCAAACGTTTTGTCTGTTCATAGCTGTATTTAAACGAATAGGTATATGTAAAAGGCTTCCCTTTGAAAGCCTTCAACTTTCAAGTCCTTTGATAGCTCACCATATAACCCAGTTGTTACCAAGATGTACGGAGCCCCTTTTATTTTTAATTGCTTGTAAAATGACTTGCATTTATCGCTGTTGATCGATTGCTTTTGTAAATAATTATTGATTGAGGAGTATTATTGAGTTGTCTTGTTATAGCTTCGAGTTAGTGTGTATATACAAACTATAAATCTGTTCTTTATATGTATGTTTTTTATGGAAAAGGGGGACAAACGAGAGTACGGGTCGCCTGGTGTTAAGTGATCACCGCTGCCCACATTCTCTTGCAGCACCAGTGGAAACACAGGAGCGTTGCCGGTCTTTAAGGAAGGTGTACGCGCTTTTTTTTAAAGGTACCCATGTCGTATCGTCCCGGAAACACCGCACAAGGAAGTTGGTGATGATGATGGTGTGTTCTTATTTTTTTTTCAATAATTTCACGTTTGCTGTTATAAGTTACAAAATACAAGTATTAATTAATCAATTTAAATTTAAATATTTTGTTCAGAAAATTTATTGAATTAAGCGTTACTTAGCGGAAATCCATATTTATCCAAATTTTATGAGTTTTCTTTAGTTTTAACTTCTGGCGAGTCAACATCTCCTGAGGATGCCTCATGTAGAGTCGAAACACGTGTCGAATTGTTTGAAGACAAATATTTGCGGAATTAACACTAAAGAAAACTCAAAACATTTGGATTTTGTTCAGAGCTCAGAGTCAAACACCCATTCAAATAGAAGTTACTTATAATCTTAACCAAATTTTTTTTAGCAGCTTATATTAATATATATAAATTACGTGACACGTTGTTTGTCCGCGATGGACCTCTAAACTAATGAACGGATTTTAATGGGGATTACTCCATGGAGTGCAGTTTGGTCCAACTTGAGAGATAGGATATTTTATTTCGATTTGGGACCCATAATTATTTTTATTTTCAATATTTGTTTTGTATGGACATATTTTCTTTTAGAGATATTAGTGACGCACGGTTTGACAATTCTGCTGTGAAACAATTTCACTTGAACAACAGGCATATTTTACGAAATAACTCTTGATGTTATCAAATGTTATTGACAAATTAAAAAAAAAAACAGCATTTTATTTATCGTGTAGTAATAACGTTTATCGTGTCAGCTAGTAATATATAATACTGAATATAATATATAACTTTACAATAAGGCAAATTTTGCGCTCTCTCTTAGAATATGCAAGTCAAGCCATCAATCCAATTAAAGTCGGACAGACGCACCTATACAACCCACGTATGGAATTGACATACAATTGACCTCAGACTAAATGATGGATTAGACAGAGTTTCTACTATAACTTAAAATATATTCTTAATTTTATTGCTTTAATAGAAGGCTTGGCAGTTAGTTTAGATATATATATTGCGAAGGTCTTTAAGAATGACACAAGGCGCTTCTCACGAAACATCCATCATAATATTATGGACTTCCTGAGCGTTCTTACATTTGGATCACTAGCTTTCCCACTGAGCGGGTCACGGAATGAAATAAAATGATCTTAGTTCAATTTAACCCCCTGAATATTCAATTTTGTATGTTACCTACAAAAATCAAAACACGACCCTTAATACCTTACCTATTAACGAAATACTGGTTATTACTTTATTGTGAGTCTTCTACCCTTTTGTGGTGTGATTTGAAGTTCAAGACTTTCATAATTTCCTTGTGTGGGAAAATGCAGTATGCTTCCTCTTATTACTGACGACATTGAGGTAATCTGCCCTTTAACATAAAACAATTAAAGATAGGATCCACAAAATGAATGTCTTTGACAAATATTAATATTTAATAATATTAGGTATACTAACTACGTGTTTATGTTGAAGTTCCATTACTTTAAAGTTATAATCTGTACCTAAATAGGAAAAGAAAAGTCCAAGAAATTCGTATAATGCATATTATGGGTGTATAAAATATTTTTAATTGTACATTGTGTCTTGATTCCAACCAGTATGACAAGTCCTAATCTTGGCGACGTTGCCAAACTTACAATTACAAATTTAATCAAAGGACATAATAGTCAATGAATATAAGATAATGACATAGTTCTCATTGTTAAGTAGGTGAGTACAATCATTCATATTCAAATTCAAATTCAAATATTTTTATTCAAAATAGGATTTATAATCACTTATTGAACGTCAAAATCTACCACCCATTCAAAAGAGACTGCCTCAGACCTGAGAAGAATGGGCGCAAGAAACTCAGCGGGCTTTTTTTTTAATATAAAATATGGATTACAATGTAATATCGTACAATAAACATTAATAATTAAAGAGCCTGAGGGTGTTCGCTTTAATCCCAGTCCGTGGTGTCATTAAGAAAATCGTTTATGCTATAATAACCTTTCCCACACAAACGTTTTTAACAATTCTTTTAAATTTCGTAACACATTTGTTTTGTACATTATCTGGGATCATATTATATATCATAGAAGCATATACATCGTCCAACAAAAGACTTACTAACTCGACCCAACCGAGTAGTAGGCATAACAAGTTTATGTTTGTTCATCGTGTTAACATTATGAATGTCACAGTTTCTAGAAAATTCCTCAATGTGCTTATGAACATACAAAACATTATCAAAAATGTATTGAGAAGCAACAGTCAAAATGTTTATTTCTTTAAATTTTTCTCTTAATGATTCTTTAGGACCTAGGTTATAAATCGCGCGAATAGCCCTCTTCTGCAGCACAAAGATAGTATTAATATCGGCCGCACTGCCCCATAACAATATACCATAGGACATAATACTATGAAAATAACTAAAGTATACATAATTTGCAGTTCGTATACAGCATTGCCATTTTTCTCTTAAAGATGTGTGACATTAATATTTGATAATTATTTTGTATAAAAGATGAGAAACACATTAAAACATTATTTAGAAAAATCATACACCATTCGATTCTAATAAACGGTCTCGTAACACAAACACACGTTTTATACTTTCTAATCGATATATTATATTCACTGTATTAATTACAAGCTTGCTCTCTGTAATAACAATAATTTACACAATTTTTTTAGCTTTGTATAGTATAAAAATGCGTTGTTTTGTAAAAGCAAAACTTACTGTCGCCGTACTGTAAAATAGTCTCAAACAGTGAGAACTTACATAATTTATACCTCTAGTTGCTCGTGCTGTTAGACAACTGACAAAAATAGGCCAGGAATATTAGTTTAGTGTGATTGACAAGTTACGTCTTACACTCACGATTTGTATGACACTTTCGGCCTTACAAATAAAATTGGCATAAAGTTATAACTAAGTATAAACCAAGAGTATCTAAAATGTTTACAAATAGAAATTTTGCTTACGAATGGTTTGTTCGAACGTATAACGTTTCCCGCGTTTATTTGCAAGGCAGCTTGTCATTCGGAAAACTTCAAAATTGTCATTGTATTGACAGTGCTGTCAACGAAATTGTAAAGATTTTGCATTTGTTTGTTTTTTTGTGCGTGAATTACTCTAAAATATAGAGGTAGATCTAAACATAATAACATAATTTTTCCACGTTTTCACGGCGTTCATAG
Source organism: Leptidea sinapis (assembly GCF_905404315.1). Taxonomy (NCBI): domain Eukaryota; kingdom Metazoa; phylum Arthropoda; class Insecta; order Lepidoptera; family Pieridae; genus Leptidea; species Leptidea sinapis. Next base: position 6,046,637 of record NC_066292.1, on the reverse strand, counting down.
TCTATCTAGATGTTTCAATAATCTAAATTTGAGAGTAGTGTTGTCACTGTCTGCCTAAATATAAGTAAGATAGACTTATAGTCATGTCACCAAGTACTTTAAATTTTGTTTTATTCAATCGTAATAGTTCTCTAAATTTGAAGAAGGAAGGAAGGAAGGACGAAAAGCTACTTTGATTTGGAAGGGCTCTTTCTATAACGTTGATCAAGCCTGAGCGATTGACATACAATGATTAAAAGCGTCCAATCATCGACATTATACAGAAGCAGGTCACTCAACTCTAACCAAATGATAACTGACAGCATTAACTTGACGAGTTTATTTAGAGTTCAAGCAATTGTTAATTTCCTCCAATGGGCTAATGGGCTAAATCCTCTCGACTTTGTAATTGGTTGATTGAGTTGCCTTGTTAGAAAGTGGGGCCACAGAGGTGCGCTACGTTTCAAGCTTGGTCTGATGGACTCATTTTATTTAACACTAGCTGACAGACGCTGTTTTGTCTAACAAAAAAAAACTTATTCGGGAATGAATTCTGGGCAAATGAGACTTAACATCTTAGTCTCAAGGTGACGAGCGCAATTGTGGTGCCGCTCAGAATTTTTGAGTATTTCAAGAATCCTGAGCAGCACTGCATTGTAATGGGCAGGGCGTATCAATTACCATCAGCTGAACGTCCTGCTAGTCTCGTCCCTTATTATCATAAAAAAAAAAAAAAATGATGTAGGCTAAAGCCATCGGAAAAGTGTAATCAAAGTTTATGAGTTAAAAAGGATACAAAAACATATTTCTGAATGATTTTATAAGATGTAGTAATAAAATTAAAGCGTTTATATTACCTCTTTATAATTGCCAATTTTTAAAGTATTAACATGGATATAGCATGTTATCCTTAAGAGATAGACATATGCCATTCACAATTCCACCATACACTATTTGGTTATATCTCAAAGGTTTAAGACAGCGTCGCTCCCAGACGGCTTATTTTTTTCGACACCTCCAACAAATATTGTTAATATATAAATTATGTAAACAAAAACTTATCAAGCTACATACTAAAACCTTCCTCCTGAACAACGCTATCCATTTGTAGAAACATAATGAAAATTGGTCGAGTAGTTTTTGAGTTTATCGCGAACAGACTGGCAGACGCGCAGCAGGACTGTGTTTTATAATGTGTAGTGATTTACCTATAGATGTATTATGAGTATTGTATGCTACGCATCGTTCACGAAGCCGTGAAACGCAAAATAAACAATCTCTGTTTATCAATCTTCAATTAGTGGAGTATCATTGATGGATTGGATTGATGTGATCTAATATGATCTTTATAGAACCCTCGTTAATTCGCATCATAACATAAAACAGTGTTAAGATATTGTACATACGTTACTTTTGACGATTCAAAATATACCTATATCGACCCAATACCAGACAAATCTTTTATATATCTAAACAATAGTATCTTGAGCATCAGAAGGATGCATAAAATCCGTAACAAACCCATCAGGAATAAAATCAACCTAACAGATTCCCTTGAACATGCACTAAAAATGAAATGGCAATGGGCAGGACATGTACCCTAGACCGAAGATGGACTTTAAAATGTCCTAAAGAATCATTAAGAGAAAAATTTAAAGAAATAAACATTTTGACTGTTGCTTCTCAATACATTTTTGATAATGTTTTGTATGTTCATAAGCACATTGAGGAATTTTCTAGAAACATTCATAATGTTAACACGAGAAACAAACATAAACTTGTTATGCCTACTACTCGGTAGGGTCGAGTTAGTAAGTCTTTTGTTGGGCGATGTATATGCTTCTACAATATGATCCCAGAAAATGTACAAAACAAATGTGTTACGAAATTTAAAAGAATTCTTAAAAAACGTTTGTGTGGGAAAGGTTTTTATAGCATAAACGATTTTCTTAGTGACACCACGGACTGGGGTTAAAGCGAACACCCTCAGGCTCTTTAATTATAAATGTTTATTGTACGATATTACATTGTAATCCATATTTTATATAAAAAAAAAGCCCGCTGAGTTTCTTGCGCCTATTCTTCTCAGGTCTGAGGTCTCTTTTGAATGGGTGGGTAGATTTTGACGTTCAATAAGTGATTATAAATCCTATTTTGAATAAAAATATTTGAATTTGAATTTGAAAAGCGATCAGATGGAGTGGTCCCTCAGGTAACAGATACCAAGGTAGACCCAAAATGAGGTTGAGCGATGATCTTCTTTCAGTGGTAGGTAAAAACTGGCTGGAGAATGCAAATAATAGAGAGTTGTGGAAGAAGATGGAGGAGGTTTATAATTTAAGTAATAACATTTACTAACAGTTACTAACATATTAAAATTTGTAATCTATATTCTTCAATAAGTAAGCTTATTATTAATATTATTGTAATTAATAACATTAATAGTATTTACACATGCAACAAAAAAGCAAATTTATGTCGAGTATTATAATTGTTTTAGTTATTATCACTTAAGTTATGTAGGTCATACGGTAAGTTTCTGGGTTTACTTATAGTTTTCAAACCATATATAATTAAATTAGAATGCTGAGTCTCGAAATCTCGAGTGATTGCCAATTCCGCGGTCATCTGGAAGACAAAGTCAAATTGGCTCCGAAAAAACTGGGGTTCACAAAGAGATTAATTCAAGCCAGCCCGCATTCTAGCGCTCTACAAAGCTCAGGTACGGCCACATAATATGGATGTATTGCTGTCATCTCAGCTGGTCTGGGGTGCCCCAGTATCAACTTGAAATATTAAACTGCGTGCAACATGGAGCTGCTCGATATTTCGGAGGTCAAGTGCTCTCTTGAACGGCTAGATTTCTTGGCATTGCGTAAAGACGTATCACGAAGAGTGTCTCGAAGTTATTTGACCTGATTCCTGTCTCCAAATTCCACCTTCACATGGTCTTTGACACCAAACTTTGCGAAACATAGCGGCACGAGGCGGATACTTCACTTGGTATTTTTTTTATGAAACTAAGGGACGAGACGAGCAGGACGTCCAGCTGATGGTAATTGATACGCCCTACCCATTAAAATGCAGTGCCGCTCAGGATCCTTGAAAAACCCGAAAATTTTGAGCGGCACTACAATTGCGTGCGTCACCTTGAGACATAAGATGTTAAGTCTCATTTGCCCAGTAATTTAAGTAGCTACGGTGCCCTTCAGACCGAAACACAGTAATGATTACACAATACAGCTTCACGGCACAAATAGGCGCCGTTGTGGTACCCATAATCTTGCCGGCTTCCTGTGCAAAGGCCTCCCACTGGCAAAATTCTGTGCGAGTGTGGTTTTTAATCCCGACGAGTCTGGCCCGTTTGTGCTGACGTCATAAAACGGCAGCGTAACTCTCCCACTTCTAAAAAGCCCTTAGTCGCCTCTTACGACACCTTTGGGACTCCCCTATTCTTTTTACATTCCGAGGAAGCACAGGGCATATTTTCTCTTCTAACCACTGCGCAGCATCTCTTACTTATATCTCTATATATATATATATATATATATATATCGTGGATCATGGTTAGTGGAACAAGGTACGGGTTAATACCAGTAGCTGTCACTAGACTACCTTAAAATGTTACCCACACCTTAATGCTATAAGCTTGCAAGGATATGATGCGCGAGAAAAATTTTACCTCCACAGCCACTTATTGGAATCAAGTGCCGGCCTATGTATTCCCAAATCAAAATGACTCGGGGACCTTCAAATTCAAAGCATTATTACCTAAAGCAATTATTAAAATAGCAATTGTTGAGTTCTGCTCAATTCTTCTCAACAAAAGCAGCTTTAAGAATAGGAAAAACTTGAATTTGAATAAAAATATCTGACATTTACTTAATACATGTTTAAATATAGAAAAGATTCTCTCTTCTCCATTTCTACCGACACTTTCTTAAGACAACCTGTATTGCAATGGTCTATCCACGCTTTTCATTACCTATCACGTGAGCCACTCATGCCATCTCGCACAGAAAATACTCGATTTAAGCGTACAAACACAACATTCGTAGTACGATATTATTTACACAATGTATAACAATAATTAATATCATCCGAGATATTTACTGTGTATTCTCTGATGAATAACTTATTGTAATTAATATGTTTGTTAATTAATACTTATCATATGTTTATTGCTGTGTTTGTTTTGTTTTCTGTTTATGAAGATTAATTAGCTGCTAGATATAATTTACCAAGTATCTATGTTTTATTTTGTTTTCGGAATAGGTATGTTATATATAATCTTTGGAATTAAATACACATTTGATACAATATAACTATTAAAGAATTCATTTCAAAATAACGGTTTGACGGATATGCTGTGGAATAAACAGGGTTTTGCGAACATTTCTGCTTTTCCTAACACCGATCAAATATGTTGATGGTGGCCATCTTATGAGCTGTTACCAAGTTGGTTAGGAAGAGTGGAAGATGTAACATCATACAAATTAAATTTGTAACCAAAATTTATGAACGATTCGGGAACCGCCGACCCCTCAGGTTCCTTCCGAGACATATGGTTTGTAAAATAGTTATATCTTGTTCAGCGGTCAGGTTGTGGTTCCATATACAGGATCTACTTTACACTTAATAACCAGTGGCTATTTGCACAGGATGCCGGCTAGAACATGGGTACCACAACAGCGCCTATTTCTCCCGTGAAGCAGTAATGTATAATCATTACTGTGTTTCGGTCTGAAGGGTGCCGTAGCTAGTGAAATTAATGGCCACGAGAGAGACATGAGACTTAACATCTTATGTCTCAAGGTGACTTGCGCAGTTGTGGTGCTATTCAGAACTTTTCGGGTTTTTTCAAGAATCCTGAGCGGCACTGCATTGTAGTGGGCAGGGCGTATTAATTACTATCAGCTGAACGTCCTGCTCTTCTTTTCCCTTATTTTCATTAAAAAAATCTATTGTCAATATTTCGCCTGTCAAATGTTTATTTACTTATTTATTTAGAAACACACAGTCACATACGTATTTAAGTTTACAAAGAGATGTTAGTACTAAATTAGACCTATAGTTTCCTTAAAATTAATATTTAATGACAATTAAGACTAAAACGAGGCAAAGTAATACAACATATTACTTTTCATTTCTCATACTCGGAAAGTAGTGTTGTCTTGATTTGATTATTGGGTGGAAAATGCTGCTTCCCTCCATAGAGAGGGAACAACTCATACAAATTACTTCCCACCTAAGGGCCGGAATGAACTTCAAAAATAGAACTGCTTTCAGCTGTGAAGAGTTTAATGTAAAAACAACTAATTAAAAAAAATGCTGCGGCCATGTGATTTTCTAAACAGCCAGTGTGAACTTAGCACAAACTTCTTTGAGCGGAATAAGCCGCAACAATTACGCGGTGAGTTCCATATTTAAAATTTAAAAAGTCGACATAAATTGTCCTAATTTGACAATTAATTTTAAATATGTACTACTAGGTAATATTAAGATATATTATCAATAAATAGTTTAGATAAACAACTAGTTTTATTTTCCTCATATTCGAAATGAAAAGTAAAGTGTTTAAGACGGGTAAAATAATCAATTCCTACTCGGACTCGGGAATTGATTCTTTCGACTCTTGGTTAACAATCTACTATTGCTTCTTTTTAAAATAATTTATTTTTCTAAACCAATCATCATAAATTCTTGAACACCACAGAAGTCTTTGACCTATAATCCATAGATAATTAATTCACAAACGCCACAAAAAATATTATTGCTGTAGCAAAATTGTGTAATATTATTTGTAGGAACATTTTCTCATTGCGAAAAGAATTAAATTCCATTCTCGATCGTTTCGCAAGTTTTGATTTATTGCTGGAAATTTCTTCAGCAAATATCGAACTCTGTATTGTTTTCGAAAACAACTTCTAACAAAAAGTATCCGCGTCGGGATTTTCTGAAGCGCTTTCAAAATATAGGAATAGTTGAGATCATTTATGTACTTAGGAATAACTACCTTTTATTGTGTGGACTACTTTTTGTTATTGATGAGAAAATTATAATATTAAACGACACCAAATATCCTTAGTAATAATATCTTTAGATCTTTGCTAAATAAATGTATTTACGCATTCATCCGTGGTCATATCTCTTACATTTTTTAAATATGCAGTGATAGAAGTATTATCGATGTATGAACTTAAATTGAATTTATTTGTTTTCCCTTCTCTTTTTAACCGACTTCGAAAATGGAGGAGGTTCTCAATTCGGTTTTTTTATGTTTGTTGCCTCAGAACTTTAAACAGGGTGCACGGATTTTGATGATTATTTTTTTGTTTTAAAGCTGTTGGTTGCAGTGTGCTCCCATTCCATTCAAATTGTATAAAAATACGCAATTATATTTATACTTTTTAGTCCATATTTTATATTGTTTTGGAATAGTTTTTTTGAAGTCAGTTGTTTATTTGTTAGATTTTTTTTACAGGTCAAGGCATGGGTAAGTTTATCTGCAGTCAAGCAGTAATGTGGCAAGCAATAAGCATTGATAATTATTGTATTTCGGTTTGAAGGTTGCCGTAGTTAGTAACATTACACGCCTTATTTAGTAAGAAGGCCTGAAGAGACTTAACATATTACTTCTCAAAGAGTCGAGTCAAATAGTGATGCCACACAGAATTTTGGGTTCAATCATGAATCCAGAGCGGCACTGCATTGTAATAGACAGGGCGTATCACGTACTATCAGGTTAACGTCTTGCTCGTCTCATCAAAACGTAATAACTAACAAAAAAATATAGAAATATTTCTGTGAAGTACTTTATCGAATATTTTTATATTTTATCTATTTATTATATGAAAGGAATAAGAAATGTCTATAAAATAACATCAAAAGATACTAGAAGTCTACTTCAAAGCGTGAAGTGCACAAACATATCGCTATTGAAAAAAATGTTATTTCTGTGTCTAGACGATGTTATGCCGTAAACGTGTCTCGAATTCAAACGGAAGTATTTAATAATGTGTTGAAGCATTGTATCTGTTTAAATCAAGGCTTTTACTCAGTAAAAGTAATAAAATATTAGAGCATATATTTCCTATGTATTAGGTAATAAATCATCATTATCAGCCGGAAGACGTCCACTGCTGGACAAAGGCCTCCCCAAAATATTTCCACGACGATCGGTCCTGCGCTGCCCTCATCCAATGTATTCCGGCGATCTTGACCAGATCGTTGGTCCATCTTGTGGGACATCTGGGGGGACTATCAACACTGCGTCTTCCGGTACATGGTCGCCATTCGAGGACCTTACTGTCCCAACGGCCACCTGTCCGTCAAACTATATGCCCTGCCCACTGCCACTTCAGTGTCGCAATCATTTGGACTATGTCGGTAACTTTGGTTTTCCTACAATAGTAGTAAATAATTCAACAATATTATGTTTTTTAAAGTAGGTACTTAAATTTTTTATCATGTGCTGTAGTATTTTAATATTTTTTTTATTCTGTTTTCATACACAGTAATTGTTTAGAAGCGCTATTTTCCTAAATAGTTTTATTTTTTCAGTTTATAATATTTTGGTTTTATACATACATATGCACTCACGCCTTGTTCCCGTCGGGGTAGGCAATCCTTACAAACCCCACGTACTTCCTCTACATTCATTACTCTTTTCATACATGCTTGCCGGTTGCGGGTGCTTCGGACCTTTCCTTTTCTCAAAACATTCCCAATTTGGTCGACGAAAGTTCTACTTATAATGTTATATTTACTTTCTTTACTTCTTTTACTATTTGCCCCTCATGAAGTTATCTTTTTCGGCAACGTTGGCAAATTGCGTCTAATCTCTAACAGTTCCCTTCATCCGGATATAAGACCCTCATGGAATTATCTACACAGCCATCTATAGGGTATGATGCAGCGATTAGCGAATGCGCTCGCTAGAGCGTACACAAGCTACCGATAAGGGCCAGATAAGTCCTAATGCAATGCCATCTCCTGCCTTTACCACTTTACTTCGAGCATTATCATCAACAACACAATTTCGTTGTAAAACATACATTGAATCACCAGGGTCGATACAAGAGAGTGTTATAAGTAAAACCGTTAATGGACTTCCGCATTCAGAGTCGTTATCACGTTTTCGCCTTGCTAATATAGTGAAAAGCTTATTTTATAGTGCTAGTGGCTTTAATATTATTTCCTCCAAACTTTGTTCAGAGATGTTCCGTAAAGGGTAAATTCGAAGATATCTATTTTAAGCCATTGACACTTTTGTTACCTAACGACATGTGCGAGCACTCTTAATAAATATTTATAAGGTAAAAGTGATTGTCGAAACAATATTCCTGCATAGCGACAATCTGATGTTACCTTATATAATTTATACATCTATATAGTGTCTCTTGCTGTTAGACAACCGATTAAAACAGGCCAGGAATACTGGTTTAGTGTGCGTGACAAGCTGTCTTTCACTCGCGATTTATATGACACTTTGTGCTAGTGGCGTGAATTGCTCAAAATAGAGGTTAGTTCTAATTTCTATTTTTTTGACGTTGCACAGCTGTCATAGTTTAATCTAGATGTATAAATGATCTAAGGATGTTACGATATAGTTAGTCCATATTTATTTTTAGGATAAATCTTAATATATATATATTACGCGACACGTTGTTTGTCCGCGATGGACTCCTAAACTAATGAACGTATTTTAATGGGGATTACTCCATGGAGTGCAGTTTGGTCCAACTTGAGACATAGGATAGCTTTTAATTCGATTTGGGACCCATAATTATTCTTATTTTCAATATTTGTTTTGTATGGACATGTTTTCTATGAGAGAATTAAGTGACGCACGGTTTGACAGTTCCGCTGTGAAACAATTTCATTATAACAACAGGGAGCATATTTTATGAAATAATTCTTGATGTTTTGAAATGTTATTGGCAAACTCCTATAAAACAGTTTTTTTTTATTATCTACAGGACAACGTCTGTCGGTGCAGCTAGTAAATCTATATAATAAATAACTATATAATTGTGCTCCAATACAGAAGTTATTAACAATGTTTGAGATATAAGTAAATATTCATATTGAATTTGAATGAGCTTTATAAAACAAAGAGTTAGAAGTGTTATTATTCTGTATTGTTATTATTTTTAGGTCTCCCATCGGTTTGTTATGGCGAACGTTGTTTTAGTGTGGTACAAGTTATAAACTTTATTATAGTTAAATGTTATTAATGATTTCGTATTCCGGCATAATCTTTATGAACAAAAATTAATTGTAATACACAATTTATACAAAAAACCTAACAAAAAATATCGATTCAAATATATAATTTATAATAGTGTTAAGTCCTATCTAACACCGATTCGCATTACGTACGGCACATTTTACCGGCAATTTCTTATAGGAAATGTATATTTTTAAAATTATTAGTAATTTTTTTAAATACATTTTTTTATGGAATAAGACGACAAACGAGCGTACGGGTCACCTGTTGTTAAGTGATCACCGCCGCCCACAATCTCTTGCAACACCAGAGGAATCATAGGAGCGTTGCCAGCCTTTAAGAAAGGTGTACGCGCTTTTTTTGAAGGTACCCATGTCGTATCGTTCCGGAAACACCGCACAAGGAAGCTCATTCCACAGCTTTGTAGTACGAGGGAGAAAGCTCCTTGAAAACCGAACTGTGGATGACCGCCACACATCCAGATGGTCGGGATGATATCCTAATTTGTGGCGTGTCGTGCGAAGGTGGGATTCGGCGGCAGGAATCAGGTTAAACAGCTCTTCGGAACATTCCCCGTGATAAATGCGGTAGAAGACACACAATGAAGCGCCGTCTCTTCGCAACGCCAAGTGATCCAGCCGTTCACAGAGCACTGGGTCCCCGACAATTTGAGTTGGTCTGCGGTGCGCGCGGTCAAATGGATGGAGCTGATGCTGGGGTGCGCCAGACCAGAGATGAGAGCAATACTCCATATGTGGCCGGACCTGAACTTTGTACAGCGCTAGAATGTGGGCCGGCTTGAAGTACTGCCGTGCTCTATTTATGACGCCCAGTTTCTGAATTCAGACATATCCAGATGGTGGGGATGCTATCCTTACTTGTGGCGTATCTTAATAATAAAATACATATTAATATTTAGGTACCTGTGATTGAAATCGGTACTTTATTATAAAATTGTAATTTCTTAATTCATATTTATTCTTATAACTTAAACCACGAAGGCTTGTCGCATTGTTATGGCAAATTTTATTGTTCGATTCAATGACTATTTTTCGAAACATTTCAAAGTGTTGAGTATTATGAATGATTTATTTTACGCTTTGTGAAAATTTAAGTACGATTTTTATTTACTGTCGACTCTGTATTAAGCTCGCGTTCTGTCACAGTGTTTTGAAGAATTATTCGCGACCCGAAAAATAATTCATAACTGACTTCGGGACCGTGAATCTTTAAGTCTGGTATAAAATAATATTTATATTCTATTTTATGACAGTTATACTTCCGTGTCACTACTAAGTTAGTTATTAAGTATTATATTATCATTTGATTGACAAACCAGATTATATTGTAACATACTTCCACCAAGACTTCTATATCAATACACATATATAATAAAGATTGTCTCCTCGAAGAGTAGACAAAGACTTCAGTTTGAGAAGAAGACCTGATCAACTAATATGTCAATTTACTATGTACCTATACCAAGTTTGTCTGTATTTTTTATGTATAATTTATCTTATAATATATTTATACTATGTTATATTACAATAATTAATATCGCGTTATATAATGTTTTTGTTCTTATGCTAATAAATAGTATATAAATTAAAAATACTTATAAATGTGGTTACTAGTCGACGTGTACTCAATTTCAGCAATAATTTTAGATAAAAAAACACAGCGTGTTTACAAGATTGAGCTTACATGAGCTTCCTTTTGCGGTGTTTCCGCGACGATACGACATGGGTACCTTCAAAAAAAGAGCATACTCCTTCCTTAAAGGCCGGCAAAGCTCCTGTGATTCCTCTGGTGTTGCAAGAGATTGTGGGCGGCGGTGATCACTTAACACCAGGTGACCCGTACGCTCGTTTGTCCTCCTATTCCATAAAAAAAAAGATTAGGAACACAAACCAGCGTACGGTTCGTATGATGGTGGTGATCACCACCAAACCAACAACAGATGAACCGCAGGAGCTTTGCTGTCCTTTACACACAAGCACCCCAGCTCAAGTTTATGTGCCATCTTATAAGAAATCTCGCAGATCCACAAAATAACACAAGACAAGACATGATTAATTGTATTAGTACACGTAACAGTTGAGGTAATTAAAAATGAAGCTTTAACATTGACATTTAAACTTATTAACCGCATTCATATAGTACATAGTATAATATTTCAAAGATCAAGATAGAGCATTCAATGATTCACATTGTGGCTTCAATCTCAAACAAGTCTATAGACAGGCTATAGCCTGAATAATAGACTTGTGCAAGACTATAGCATCCATGAGTTACGATTTAAATCGTACTTTTTTACTTAGGTCCAAGCAGTACCAACCAGTTTGCACTGGATGCATCGGCTAGGCGGCAGATTTCTTTGAAGTCAAGCAGGTATTATATTTCGATTTGAAAGACGCCGGAAGCTATTGAAATTACTGGGCTAATAAGACTTAAAATCTTATCTCTCAGAATGATAAGCACAATCGCAGCACTGCTCAAATATTGAGATTTCCAAGTGTTATGAGCGGCACTGCATTGTCTTGGTATGTCGTTATATATATCACGAATAGAATCTGTACAAAAAAAGTTTCTTTCAAAGTTAATTTTTTTGGAAATAAATATATCCGTAATGATAGCTATGAGAATAGATTAAATACATTTCAAATGAGCTCATTCACAATTGCTGTGTTTACATAAACTTTTAAGCTATGATATGGACTGTCCTTCGCTTTTATCACAAATCGGTTTGCATGTGCCTGCCTTCAATTGTCGGCTTAGTACATTTTCCCCAATGTACATTAAATTCCACCACAGTAATTATGGCTTAAACACTCCTTACAGCTAATGTTACAATTATATAATTGTATTTTTAATATAGATGAAAACACCGATATCTTCTTTTCAAAATTTCTTAATTTTAAAAAACAAATTTATATTGCTCTCCAAAATTTACAGATTTTAGATTTTAAAATATCACATGTATTTCTTATAGTAATGTTGTGCCTACCTACAATTTAGGTACATTTAAACTATTTTATTATATTTTTTTAAATTCTTAGTGCATAAGTTAATAAATTGTATTTAGTTGGTAAGCCTTTATGAATAAATAAATAAATAAAGTAAAATAAATAAATGTCGTAGTATTGTACTACATATTATATATTTTTTATCATAAAAAAAATATTTATCACATGATTTCGTTTCTTTGAATTCTTTTATAAATTCAGAAAATAATAATAACTATGTATTTTATGACTATTGTCTTGTATAATACAGCTTGCAAGTTATTAATGCTGAATGAGTTGAATAAATTTTCAGAATTTTGAAAAGAGTTTTGCTAAATCGAACTTGAATAAGGATTCTTTCCTAAGAGATTCTTTGGTATATATATATATACCACTAACAAATGTATAGTACATGTGTCGCTCCAGTAACTGTACCAGGTCTTCCAAAAAGGTGTCTTAAGTGAAATATATCCAAATTTAATAGCAATCTATTGAATATCAATATGATCTTCATTCGACAAATATAACATAACTATTCTACTTTCACTAACTAATTACTTAATAATTTTAGGAGAATATTATTTATGATTTCGACCATCGTTTACCTTAATAATCAAAATTACAAATTAATCTCAAACACAAATTAGTCTCGTTCTCAATACAACAAAATCATGGTGCACCTAATGTAAGCTATTATCACGCTACTAATCGATTCGAACCCTACATTGTATTGATATAACCGTTCAATCGTTTTATTTTATTGTACTTACTCATACATATCACTTTGCCCTAATAATGTTCAATGCATTGTATTGTAAGTAGACATATCAACTTAATTCTATGTATAAGTCCCTTATATTATCCAAAAAAATTAAAGTATTTTTTAATACCTAACACCCTTTAGAATTTCTTGCGGATTGCACATTTATAGAAATAAGTTAAAAAATTAAAGAAATTAATATTGTGACAAGTATTCTGTTAAAATTCTATTAAGAATGTTCTAAGCTATGGCAGTTTAAGAAAATATTATGCCTATTACTAACCGTCTAGTTTAAAAATTAAACAGAATATATAAGCTTCACAATGTATTTTTCAAAAGCTCATACGGTCACAAAAATCGTCACCTTTTTGCTCTTACTAGTGATTTTCATTATTATAACACTAGATATGAGGGATTGCTTGTAACTAATTGTAGTAGGCTTCATAAGATATATAATAGGTTTAAGGGTAAATGTATACACTTTTATAATAAAGTCCAAGCCACTATTTAGGCATTATCTTTAAATAAATTTAAGTGTTTTATTAAAAAATGGCTCTGTCGTAAATCCTATTACTCCATAGCTGAATATCTAAGTGATCCGACAGCCGGGGACTAGATTATGATTATTGTGTAGCTATACAATGACAGTACAATATTGTTTATTTTATTAAAAGACCACAAAAAAAGAATGCTGGGAGAGTTTCTAGCGCCGCTTCTTCTCTCTCCGAGCGCCATTTGTTTCCGAAGCGGTAGTAGAAGTAGTATTAGAAATGACATCTCAAATTTTATTATATTTAGCATTTAAAGGAATAATTTTGAGAAAATAAATGCCTTTTATGCATTTAATAATTTTCTCGTTATATCCCTAGATACTATATTGTAAACTTGATTATTATTTAATAAATAGTAGTTAAAAAAAAACTGAAAAACACGCTTTTAATAGAAAACAACTAAAAAATTTTAAAATTTATTTTAAAATTTAAAATTAACTTCAATTCCTGCCTTATAGACGTTAGATAAAAATTATATAAATTAAGAAAAATCTTATTTTGAAAATTTAAAAATCACTTTATGAAATTAATGTATTCTATTGAAGTTTGAACAAAATCTGGCCGTTTTAAGTGGGTCAAAATCGCACCCAAATGGAGTTATTGATATAACCGACTGATTACAAACAAACATACATGATACAGGTGAAGCTAATAAAATGCGTGCTAAAACGGTAGGTCCTATTAGATGTTTTATGAATACTTATAACAAGTTACAACCTATTAAGGGATATATATTGTAATTCCCTATTATTCATATGGTCCATTGACTATCTAAATAAGGCACTATTTAATAATAGTATCATTAAAAAAAACGAATTGCTCAATAGGCAATAATCAGCAATATTAATCTACCCCAACAGTCGATTGGGTTCAATGATTAACTAGGGGCAAACGAAGTCGTGCTATTAAATTGGTTATAATATGCGATCAATTTTGACAATGTTATTATGATTGATAGCTTAATATCATTGTTGATCATGGGAGAGTTGGGTTGTCTATTTTTTGGTAGTCTACATGTAAATAATACGTTTTATTTAAAAAGTTTTTTGGAACAGAATCTTTCTAAATTTGTAATAGTGACTGAATTAAATTTTTGTTTAATATTTATTGAAGTGCCAGAATGAGTTATATTTGGCTCTTAAAATATGTCGATTCAGCTCCAAACGTCACACAATGGGTTCACTAAACTATGGACTTCGCAAACTGAGTAGACTCCAGTTTTGGAAGACCAGCGATTAATATTAAGCATAATATATTTGTATTCATTAACTCTTTTTTGTGTGAATGTTTCAGTTTTTCTTCAAAACTAAATTCATTTTCACAACTAAACACTACAAATTTGGAAAATACTAACACTTTTGCTTATTTTACTTCTCTATTCCCTTCGTATATCAAATAGCCTATTTCAACTACTGATACTAATGTAGTTTAGTAACTTACTCATCATATTAAAATTCATTTATTTTCATTCGAAATAAGATTATAATCACTTATTTTTCGACCTGTATAGCCGAGTGGTTAGCGATCCTACCTACTAAGCTAGAGGTCCGAATCCCGGTAGGTGCAATCATTTATATGATGAGTATGGATGTTTGTTTCCGAGTCATGGATATGTATATGTATGTTTATGTGTATGTTAATATGTATTTATATATGTTTAAGTAAGTATATTGTAATAATATATCATTGTTTTGTAACCCATAACACAGGCTATATATGCTTAATTTGGGGCAAGATAATTTGTGTAAAAAGTGGTCAATATTATTATTATTTTACTGAACGTCAGAAACTATCACTAATTCTAAAATACATATATGGCTCAGACGTGGGAAGAATGGGGGGAAAAAACTCAGCCGGCTTCTTTCAGTTTCAGGCTTTTGAATTGTCTTGCATATTAACTTGGATCATATTGTAAAAGCATATACGTCGCCCAGCAAAAGATTTAATTGCCTATTACTAGGCAGAACTATTTTTGTAGTTTGTTCCTGCTGTTAACATTATGAAAATCAAAGATTCTAGAAAAAATTACGAACGTATCTATGTTACTTGACATTATCAAGAATATTATATTATACTAGCTGTTGCCGACGACGTCGTCTACGTGTAAGCAGAAAACATACTATACCTATGCATCAAGCGTGACAATATCCAGACATTATGTATTCCATCTTCGCACGACACGCCATAAGTTAGGATATCATCCCCACCATCTGGATGTCATCACTCGTACTACGACGCTGTGGAATGAGCTTCCTTGTGCGGTGTTTCCGGGACGATACGACATGGGTACCTTCAGAAAAAAGCGCGTACACCTTCCTTAAAGGCCGGCAACGCTCTTGTGATTCCTCTGTTGTTGCAAGAGAATGTGGGCGGCGGTGATCACTTAAGACCAGGTGACCCGTACGCTCGTTTGTCCTCCTATTCCATAAAAAAATGACCTCTTTTAACAATAACCTTTGGATTAACTTTTGAAGCGAAGGTGCTACACGGACGTTCGGGCCGCTCGCCGCGCGGGATCTCTATCTGTCATAAGCGTCAGATTTTAGCGTTACATCTTGCGTCAGACTTAAGACCGTTCCGCAATATACATATATAGACTGCAAGTATTCGCATACCGCTAGACGCGTCGCTGTGTTATTAGTTTTTTGATATCTTTACTATCTACCGATACATCAAAATTTGCTTCATTTCTTTCGGGCGTTCTTGGAACTAGACGGCACTGTTATTTTTTTTCTATGTGCTTTGTTTTGATCAAATATATATTTAAAGAGGCTACAGGCTACGCTGAAGTCATTCTTGTAAGTTTCTTGATAGTCCTTCCAAAAGTTTCAGAGATCAGATTTTTTGAAAAAATTATGCAATGCATATACACGTTGACTCTTTAGTTTCACAATAGTGTAAATTATAATATACCACCAAACATAAACTTAAAATGCCTACTACTTGGCTAAGTGGAGTCAGTAAGTCTTTTGTGGGGCGTTGTATATGCTTTTACAACAAGATCCCAGATAATGTTAAAAACAAATATGTATAACGAAATTCAAGAGAATTGTTAAAAAACGTTTGTGTGATAAAGGTTACTATAACATAAATGACTTTCTTAATGATACCACAGATTAAGAATGGACCGAGCGAGCTCAGGCTATTAAATAATAGATTTTTGTTGCGCCCGTTCTTCTCAGGTCTGAGGATTCTCCTTTTGGAATGGGTAGTTTTTGACTTTCAATAAGTGATATTATATCATACTAGCTGACCCAGCAAACGTTGTATTGCCGATATTAAAATCGCGATACAAAAGTAACTGTTGATCGTAGATGGGTGAAAATTTGAAGTTGTATGTAGTTTTTAACGCTGACTCATAATCAAACAAATTTAAAAAAAAATGTCAAAAAAATAAAAATAAAAATTTCATGTGGACCACCCATAACATTTAGGGGGATGAAAAATAGATGTTGTCCAATTCTCAGACCTACACAATATGCACTCAAAATTTCATGAGAATCGGTCAAGCGGTTTCGGAGGAGTTCAATGTTTAACACCATGACACGAGAATTTGACATATATGAAGATGTGAACACTTATTTAAATTTGAGTTATTGATACATATCAATTTACAAAAATATAATTCATATAAACTTCATTGTTTTAATTACCCCATTAGCGAATAATAATTAAAAATTAATACTGAACAAAAGGCGTTAATTGAATTTACCCCACAAGCGATCCGCAAATTATTCACAGATAATTAAAATTCGCTATCGCTATTGGGACCACCCACTGCTATATTTATTTCGATGATAGTTAAAAATATACCCGTCGGTTTGTACGAAACAACTTTTATATTGCTTTCAATCTTAACGGTCCTTATATAAGATATCGTTTTGTTCAAATTCTAAGTTTCAACTCTGGGATTTTAATTAACTTTAATGATGTATCCTTGTTTTATTTATTACAATCAATTCAAAGTTAGTGGCCATGTATAAATCAAGTTATAGAGATATATGAAAATATCTTAATTATAACTTCATCGAATCGTTTATTATTTCTAAGCTGTTATGAGTAAGTTTTTTTAGTAACTTCTTAACGTGGTAAAATATTAAATGATTTAACTTGACACCTTAAAATTATTACTTCAATATTCACACTTTCCTCCACGTACTACAAAGCTATGGAAAAAAAAGCGCGTACACTTTCCTTAAAGGTCGGCAACGCTCCTGTGATTCCTCTAGGGAATGTGGGCAGCAGTGATCACTTAACACCAAGTGACCCTTGCGCTCGTTTGTCCTCGTTTTCCCTAAAAACTAAATTCACAATCAAATTTATTTTTATTTCATTTTCAGATCATATTAAAATTAGTTATTTAAATAAGTTTAATATAAACAAATTAAATGGTAAGTGAATTAACGATACTATGAATACGCTATTGAATCTATAGTTTTAAGTTTTAATAGCTTAAAATAAGTGATAAAATATTTTAAAAACGATTTATTTTACGATCCAAAAACTTTCTTCGAAATATTGTAGTATATTCTATTAGTCAAGCAAATCCGCGTGTGGAAGCTATGCTCCAGTATTACTAGGACGTCATAACCAGAAGAGAAATAAAAAATTCGCCAATAATAAAATTATCGGGAAGCCGGCGGGCTATTAAATGCAGACCGCCCGTGAAATGTGCGAGTAGCCGTCGATAATGGAGAGGTTTCATTGAACGAGATTTCGCGTGGAGTTGCCTCAGCTTGTTTTCTCCCATCAAAAAGCATGCCGAGGGCTGTAATTGTTAACTAATCATATGTTTTTTTCGAATAAGTAGTTGATTCTCGTCTTAAGCAGAATCATTCTTCCTATACATACATATATGAAGTTCAAATTAATATACTCGAAAATTCAAACAAGTTTTTTAAGATTGCAAATGGCGCTCTGAGAGAGGAGAATCGGCGCAAGAAACTCTCCCAGCGTTCTTTTTTTTGCGTGTTCTATTTAATAAATTATATAATATTGTACTGTCATTGCTATTGCTATAAAATAATCATAATCTAGTCCCAGGCTGTCCGATCACTTAGATATTCAGCTGTGGAGTAGTAGGATTTAAGACAGAGCCATTTTTTAATTAAATATTTAAACAATTTGTTATATTTTTAAAGTGATTGAGAAAAATGAGACTTAATATCTAACGTCTCAAGGTAACGAGCGCAATTGTAGTGCCGCTCAGAATATTTGGGTTTTTCAAGAATACTGTGCGGCACTACATTGTAATGGGCAGGGCGTATCAATTAACATCAGCTCTACGTCTTGCTCGTCTCGTCCCTTATTTTCAAAGATATAAAAGATAAAGCGTCTAAAAGTTAGAACACAATATAAACATTGAAAGTCATCATTATTGTGCACCATGACTGCGAGGCACTACTTATAAACGCGTTAATATTTCTGAATCTTCAGTAATTCTTAATTAAATTAATTAATTAATTCTTATAATAACATTAATATAAGTTGTGAGAAAGTATATGTGAATCTACGAACTGTTGACATAAAAACTAAATACTTAAATTTCTATCAATCCAATACCTTCACTTATTCTCGAAACTTCGACAAGTACGTGGTAAGTGTTTGTTGTATCAATAGCTTAACGTTTTAAAAGCATATAAAAAGTGTTAATGTTTATCATACAATTGTTAATCGGTCTCTCTCAGCTATGTGTTAGATTTAACTCATTAGTACTCTTTTATTATTTTCTAAAGATACGTTTGTCATAAATGTTAAGTGTTAGAGAATTCCATTTATACCAGTGGGAGGCACCTTTGCATATGCCGGCCAGATTATTGATACCACAACGGCGCCTATTTCTGCCGTGAAGCAGTAATGTGTGAGCATTATTGTATTTCGGTCTAAAGGGTGCCGTACCTAGTGAAATTACTGGGCAAATGAGACTTAATATCTTATGTATCAAGGTGAAAGGCGCAGTTGTAGTGCTCCTCAGAATTTTTGGATTTTTCAAGAATCCTGTGCGGCACTGCATTGTAATGGGCAGGTCTTTACATTAGCTGAACGTCCTGCTCTTCTTGCCTCTTATTGTCTTAAAAAAAAGTTATATTTACTTTTTTTCGTTAAAAATTAAACTCTGCCATGAAATTACATCTGTAATATTTTCAAGATAACCCAACATATTTGGAACGGATACTTTGGTAAGAGTTTAGGACAGGTCGATCAGGGGAATGGTTATCTTTTCAGATAATGACTAAATAGATTTTTGTAATGTCAATAATTAACAAAATATTCTTAAGTTATACTTCTTTAGACGCGTTATGAAATAATGATGAGAGTGAAATTTTAAGATACGCGCGCATCACTGTAACACAAAAGTAACTGGGTGAAGATGGTTCCTAAAATTATCTGACTTTTGCGACATTCATTATTTTTTTGGTTTATTAAGATAGGCAAAGGGTTCAAACCCGTACAATCGTTATTTATTAATTAATTGTTAAAGCCATCGTTGCAAGATTTTTACAAAATTGTTCTATCTAAAACCTTAGAATAGCACGAGGAATAAATAATTTTAAAGATTTTTGCTTTGTTAGGCCAAAGAAGTATAACAGCTTGCGTGCATACATAACACAGTACACGCACTCCTTTTTTTCATAAAATCAGTAATTTGTCAATATTTCCAAACCCAAGTTAAAAACTGTAACAAATAAAAAAAATGAAAAGCATCGCTCTAGCACTGACATCGCTACCTTACATTGAACCCCTGTTTATACTTTCTTTTCAAAACGGCTGCTGAATATTCCTAAACGTAGAATTTTGTAATTCATTTAACAAATCAAAACCGAGCCCGAATAGTTCTTGAACTAGTAATAAAAGGAAACCTACGTCGAGCAACGCAAATAAGTTTGCTATTCTATGCTATTGAGGAAGAATTCGAAGCAAAATTTACGGAAGCTGCATGCTTTTGTGCGAGTTATTTTAGAAATTTGAATAATTTTGTACTTTCTATACCTGGATCAGGTGAAACGAACTCTGCAACAATCTTAATTCGTGTAGAGTATTTATTTTATAATTAACTGCAAAATTGTAATTGCGTTATACCTAACACAATTAATAAAAAATAAATAAAGGGGATTACGACTCAATAAATGCAGAACTACTTAAAAATAATTGCCCACAAGAGTTAGATAGGAATCGTTCAATCGAATTGTGAAATTGAATTATTTTTATTCTGTTATTAATAATCGACACACATACATTCCAAGTAAAACAGTAGGTGACAATAAATTTCCTATCTGGTATTCACCGGCTTTAAAAAAGATTATAAAAGAAAAATTTAAAAGTTTCCGAAGTCACCTAAACAGAAACCTAAGTAGTCTAGAATCATATTATAAAATATTAAGAGATCATGTCAAGACAGTAGGAAACGATAAAAATCTGTAGAAAACTCCATTGAGCAGAATCCGCAATACTTCTGGTCTTTTTTCAAATCTAAACTCGAATGGCTTACCTAGCAATGTTAAATTTAATAACAAAATACTATTATCTGGCTAAAACATTTGTAATTCATTTTTAGAAATTTTTTATACTACATTTCTAGACAAAACTGAAGAGAACTTGTTCAATTATGTATCTAAACTGGAACTGATTACACAAAATGTTTTGACCGAATTGACCATAAGATTCTCTTGCAAAATTATATAAAATGGGCTTTAGAGGAAACTTACTTAGATGGTTTTCTTCGTATATAGACGATCGATCTCAAGCGGTTGTTATAAGCAACTTTATACCCAGTTGGGTTGTAATATCAAGTGGAGTCCCACAGGGCTCCGTTTTAGGTCCTCTCTTGTTTTGCGTATTTGTAAATGATATCCCAAGTTGCTTCAGATATTCTAATGTCCTCTTTTTAGCCGATGTCATGAAGATATTTATGACTGTTAAATCATCTCCTGACGCTGCTAAGTTTCCTGGAGATCTAAATAACTTAGACTTGTATTGTATTCAAAATAAATTAGATCTAAATCCCAGTAAATGTATAGTTGTCACTTAATTATAACTACCAGATAAAAAACCAAGACCTTGGAAGTAGTCCTGTCATAAGAGATTTAGGAGTGATACATGTTCCAAATATGTTCACTGTATCTACAATAAAGTGTTCAGCTGTAGATTCTCCAATAACAAAAAAAAAACCAGCACAACGTAAATGAATTATATTTTATGCCACCGGAAGCAAACGAATATGCGATTCAATTCTTATAATTCATGCATGGATATGTAAATTTGATCCAGCCCGCTAAACTGAACGCTTTGCGTTATTTTTCATTGAACGGCATCCAATTGTACATAAAACTGTTAATCGTAGACATCTTTCTAAAAACTTATTTGTTACTAATAACAAAAAAAATAAAAACCAAAATTATAAATGATGATTTTGTTTTATTAAAAGCGATGGCAGAGTTTTAATATAAATTTAGGCAACTAATCAGACGAGGTTGTCAGGCGTGTGAATATCATGTTCATAGTATAAATTAACAACAATTTTACCATCACTTTAATTTAAGCCAAGTGCACGAAAAATCTCACCCTAAGCATTTGCAAAATTAAAAATATCAATATAAATGATTAAAAAATTATAATCCATTAGAACTTATTTAGTTTGTCCCCAAACCCTTTGTTTTAGCTCTTAGTGAAATCACATGAGTTAGAGAGGTTCAAAAAACCCACGGTCTCATATTACGCTCACCCCAGTTTACCACCCGCTCAGTCATCGAATGAGAAGTCGCCTCCAATTAATTAGAACGCTATCCGGGCGTATTCGTGAGAATCGTTTACTATGGGTACAAGTGATAAGCTTAAGAATGTTAACATCCTTCTAAGAATTAACTTGTTTAAAATGTTTTTTATGTTGAAACATTTAAAATACTATCACTACAATATTTAGAAAAATGATCTAGAGGAGGATTTAACAGCCTTTTGGTGTAAAAGACTTAAGATATCCAATAAGATTCCCTTTTCTTGATCTCTTGCAGCACCTTTCCCACTAGCCTCAATCTAATATACTGAACAAGTATCGCTTATAATTGCAAATGGTGATTCGATGTCCAAACCGTCTTAAATATTATAACAATAATCACAGTATTGGAAACCGTGCAGTCATGAAGCATTAATTACATAACTTAGCCTTATGATAATCCCCAGTGGAGAGATTTTGGTACAATAATGTGCAAGTTCACCAAACCAAATAATTTAAAATATCTGTTGGGTTGTTTTGCAATACTACTGTAGAAAAACATTTAAACGAATTGGTGTGGTTTGATTTTTATCAATAAATTTTGATTTATTCGTCTTTCATCTCTTGTCATATTATCAGTTTATTTTCTAAAAAGAATAAAATATATGTTATACCTATCGAAAAACCAGCCTGTAAATGCAGCTTACGGGTAGATAAACGCAAAATGGCAAGGTGGCATTTTCCTTTTTTTTGGATTGACAATATAATTATGTTTCAACCCGTTTTTTTTTTATTTCTGCTATATATTATAATAAATACAAATATTATGTAACACTACACTAAATTGGGTGTCAGAAGCTACCAGTCTGAACCCGTCAACGTACCTTCATTGAAGCGACTAATAAGCCAGTGTCTTCTTATAACTTGGATCATTTGAATCTAAATCGCTTAGCAACTTTATAACGAGCTCATTAAGCAAGTCTCACTGATAGAGTTGATAGGAATTGATGAAGTTTTCTAAAGGCCGTACGCAACTGGATAGCGCAGTATCGATTCATCGCCATTAACAGCGAGAAATATATGAATTGCATTGATTAATCGATTAATTGCCTGCTGATAGTAGGTACGGCCGATGCTATCTTAATAATAAAGGTAATGACTTTCCGATAAAATATTGATGTATCGAATATATAAATGAAACTGGAAATTTGTAAGAACCAAAGTTGATGAGGGCTGCCAAAGATACCTACTAAGTAACTCATTGATTATAATAATTATAAGTAAGGGATAAAGTTTCTACAAATTTTATATGAAAATACAAAACTTGTCTTTTATTTTTTCTTTCATATAGCAGTGAGTACACATGTGCAATTTTGCTTTTATGATTTACTATGACTTTTTGCTATATTGTAAGTGTGACATGATCTCCTAAATGTAGAAACTTTGGAACTTCGGATCAAAAAAGCGTGACAAATAGTTTTGGCAGTCCTCTCTTGATGTTGACCTTACTAAAGTCACCGTCTAAAGATTTCTGAAGTGACCGAAACAGGTGGAAATCTGAAGCAATATGATAGATACATTCAGCCTAGCAATTGTATGAAACGTGCAGTCATTGACAGATTGACAAATGTCGGTTATGTTACTGTAACAGTATATTTCGCTAGACTATGTATATTGTAACACGTGTGAGCGTGTGTACAGTATTTTATAGGAGCAGAAGTACAAGAAGCTCACTAGATGGAGAGTAAAAACCGCAAGTTTTTCTGGAATGCGGTAGTTTTCTGTAAGTCATTGAATCGTATTGGTTCAGTAATACTGTAGCCAATATTGTAGTGCAACGCATTTTCAGAACACCATAAAGTAGTGTAGGTATATCAAATTTCACATTTGACTTGATGTCCAAACCATGGAACTAAAAATTATGGACCAACGCAGGCAGAGCCAACTTTTACTGCAAAACATGCTGTCAAGCACAATAAGGACTGTATTATCCTATTGTTTATGATGAAACCTAACATATTTTATCCTTTTCAATATATTCTTATCTTAATATTTTTGAACCTAATATCTTAAACGATTGATTAATAGTATTAAACTGCGATTTAACACAACTCATAGAGCTATAAAAATATTATATTTTGCTTATTACTGGCACCCGTTTGTCCATCCCTTGCGTTACATATATGTATATTATACGGTTTTAACTGTGTAACACTTTTTGTTCACGTAATCCTCAATGGAAGGGTCCAGTGGCAATTAGCTGGCTTTAACAAAGAGATCAAGAAAACTATCCGGTATTTTCGCTATCCCTATCCCTAAATTGACATTAAGCTTCGGTGGTGCAATAGGTGTAACCGTTGACTCTCACCACTGTGCCTACAACATACCAATGTTATAGAACATAAGTAATGTTTATTCTAAGCTTTATAAGGCCGGCAACACTCTTATAATTCCTCTAATGTTAAAAGGTATAAAAAGGCATTTATTTTCTCAAAATTGATTCTTTAGAATTCTTTTTGATGTCATTTCTAATATACTAAATACTACTACCGCTTCGGAAACGTATGGCGCTCTGAGAGAGAAGAAATGGCACAAGAAACTCTTCCAGCGTTCTTTTTTTGTGCTCTTTTTAATAAAATATACAATATTGTATTGTCAAATAATTATAATCTAGTCCCAGGCTGTCCTATCACTCGCATAGCTCTGGAGTAGTAGGATTTACGACAGAGCCATTTCTTCACAAAACATTTAAATTTATTTATGCATAATGCCTGAACAGTGGCTGGGACTATAAAAGTGTATACATTTACCCTTAAACCTATTATGTATTATGAAGCCTACTAGAATTAGTTACAAGCAATCCCTTATTTGTAGTGTTTTATGGCTACAAGACTGTGATCGCATATCATCGGGTAACCCGTATCTTTTATCTTTAGCTTTCCTAATCCCAAAAAGATATAAATTAAATAAATGTACGTGTGTTCACAAATATAATAAAATACTTATCAACTCGGTGACATGAGCGACGAAACCGTCACAAGCATGTAAATTTTAAACGCGTTGACGTGACATAAAATAATTTCAATGCAAATAAATAGACGTCCCCAACCCGCTCGGTCGAGTGCCGAAAAATATCATTTTGCACGAGATTGTCACGTCGGCCGTGTCACGTGACGCGTGCCGTGCTAACGAACCTAGCTGTCAGTGTGTACAATATCGCCGTTATAATTGTTTGTTACACAAGATAGGGGTAGATTTGTTTTAACAGCCATCCTCTGCTTATGTGATGAGTCTAAATAAGTCTAAATATCTAAGTTCAATCATAAACTCTAATAGACCTTTGAATTTTGCGAGTGCGAGTCGGTATCGCGCACCAATACTTTTGTAAATATTTTTTTTTTATTTTTTTTTATATTATTGCTCTAGCTAGTATAGTGATACTAATTCTATCAGTATTTGACCGGTCTTACACTTGCGGATTATGAGACGGCTTGACGGATAACAGTTTTAGTAATTAAAAATTTCCAATTGGTTACCTATTGGGTACCGATCCCACTAAGTTTAAACGATGACTTGTAATTTCTGTCTCGCCGTCTGTTAACCATTTTTTCTGTCTAACAAGCTTAAGTAACCGTCTACATATAACAACATTTTATCTACATCTAAGGCTTAATTATAGAGCGGACTTAGACTATACTCAGACTTTACATACGTAAAACTCAGCTGAGTGTGATAAAACGCGAACTCGACTTTTGCATTGGGTGGTCTTAGCTTAATCTCAGGATAATTTCAGCTGTCAAATGACAATAAAAACGAAATCAAAGATTATACTAAGCTTGAACTCAGTTAAAAGTTTACGTGAGTTAAGTCTGAGCAAAATTTTTAGTATTAGCAGGTTCTATAGATCTCTATAAGTCTTTAGAATCAAAATAAGATTACAATAAAACTCCACCTTCGCACGACACGCCACAAGTTAGGATATCATCCCCACCATCTGGATGTGTGGCAGTCCTCCACAGTGCGGTTTTCAAGGAGCTTTCTTCCACGTACTACAAAGCTGTGGAATGAGCTTCCTTGTGCGGTGTTTCCGGGACGATACGACATGGGTACCTTCAAAAAAAGCGCGTACACCTTCCTTAAAGGCCGGCAACGCTCTTGTGATTCCTCTGGTGTTGCAAGAGAATGTGGGCGGCGGTGATCACTTAACACCAGGTGACCCGTACGCTCGTCTGTCCTGCTATTCCATAAAAAAGGGAAAACAATAAAAGCCTTTATTTACGGCCGGTAATTATTGGATGTCTTGCCTTTCGGCATAGGCCTTCCCCAAACTTTTCATGGCATTCAAAATGTAAGCTATTGTCTAGTTTTAATTTTAAAGATTTGATCCTTTACAAATTATGACATTCATGATCTTTATATGATATGAAATCTGAACAGAAATGATAGTTTTGATAAAAGCCGAGAACGACAAAGATCATTTCACTTCGCCATTGTTCCGCTAGCCTTTTAGACGATAAGTACTCACAGGAAACTGTGATACCTAATGGAACGTTTTGTGTAGTGTGACATGACAGAATGAATGACACGTCTCGAGGGTCCCGTCATTCATACGCTCTCCTTCATTCTTCATGGAATAGCTTTTAGTTTTGGGACAAGCAACGTACCATGTGTGACGGATAATCTGTTACAAGTGTTTGTTGCATTTTGTTTTGTTTATCTTGCAGTATATGTGAAAATGGTTAATTGTAGTATCCAAATGTTTCGAGTTTTCTTTAGTGTTAATTCCGCCAATATTTGTCCTTAAACAATTCGACACGTGTTTCGCCTCTACACGAGGCAGAGAGCCAGAGTCTCGTGCCAGAGTTTAGCTAGTCAACATCTCCTGAGAATGCCTCGTGTATAGGCGAAACGTGTGTCGACAAATATTGGCGGAATTAACACTAAAGAAAACTCGACACACTTGGATAATTATGGATATGCGCAAAGTAACGCCTACTTAAATAAATTTTCTTAATTGCAGTATGTTAAAAATTAGAGAATAATCTTATTTGGCTTAGTTAAATTATTTCTTTACTTTTTTGTACGTCTTATCGAAGTCCAGGCTTTGCTTGTAAATCTTGCTTTAATTACCATAATTCTTTTACCAGCCAGAATGATTATGCTATTGAATTGCTATTTATACTAATGAACCTTGCCGGATATATTTAAAGTCTAGTTGGAAGTATAAAATTTGTAAAATTTAGGTTGATAGCTACTGTATGAAGTAAACAGATTCCCAAGTCATACCGTAATATTTATGTGTGTTATGTATTTTTTAGTTCGATCATTGTTGTGTTGAAGTATGATAAAAATAGTATTTTGTGATATAAATAATTTATATTTATACTTATAAGTAGCTAACCCAGCAAACATAGTTTTGCCGTATAAATGATTAAATAACACTTTATTTTTCTAATTTAAAGTTTTTTTCTAAAATGATTGTAGCCTAAGTTCCTCCTTATTACCATCAGCTACCTGCCAATAAAAGTCCAGTCAAAATCGTTCCAACCATTTCAGAGATTAGCCGGAATAAACAGACAGACAGACTGACAAAAATTGTAAAAAAAAATATTTTTGTGTGTGTACCGTATATATATTCATATTATACATGTAGTAAAAACGGTTATTTCAATATTACAAACAGACACTCCAATTGTATTTGTATGTATAGATATGCGCATTACTTTAAATAAATAATTTACGCGTAGTTGAACAATTTTAACGTCACTTGGGTAAGGATACTCGATAACTACTAATGTCAAATATCTTTCTAAAAAACATCGTGTTTATCTGACTAAGGCTAAATTAATTACGGTATAGGAAAGTGAGAATCTCAATGCACAGCACTTGACGTATTAACCATTTTTTATAGAATAACTAGCTGACCCAGCAAACGTTGTATTGTCATTTAAAGTAATTAAAAAAAATCAATAATTAAAATTTTTGGGATATAAAAAATAGATGAAGACGATTCTCAGACCTACCAAATAAATCGTACATAAAATTTATCGTACTACAATAATCATCATATTCGATTGCCATCTCGCAACTTTATTGCGTATCTGTGGATGGAATAGAATAATATTAAAAAATAGGTGTCGATAGTAGACGGTAAAAATTTGAAGTTGTATGTATTTTTTAATGTTGAATCATAATTAAATTAAAATAAAAAATTTGTTAAAAAAATATTTAGCCTTGGATGACCCTTATCATTTAGGGGTATCAAAAATGGATGTTGGTTACCCGATATACACACAAATTTTCTAGGATTCTTAAAATCTCGAGGTTCTGAGCGATACAGAAATGACATTATCACCTTGAGACATACGATGGCTTAACTTATCTTCTGAGAAATATCGCAATATCCTGCAGTAATTTCTCTAGCTACAGCACCCTGCAAATAGAACTTAGAACAATGACTTTAAGTTTGAAAACGTTTATTAAAGCACCAAATAAAATAATTTTTTAATAAATAATGTTTTAATAATAATAATAAAATCATTTATTTCAGGCATATCATCCATATAAATTAAAAATAGATTAGTACAGTATTTGACAAAAAGTCAATAATTTTTTAGTTAAAATATTCACTTAAAACTGTGTTCCCACTTGGAGCTGGTAATATGCTGGTAATAAGCCACATTCCACGTTCTATAGAAAGAACTGTCTTGTCGAAATGCCAATGTGCTGAGGAGTGCATTAGTGCTACTGGCAAGTCTGTTGATTATGGACGCAGCACGTTTTTGCATAATTATATTTCACATCAAATGTTGACCTCACGGGGACTGCAATAATTGTTACTTGACTAATGGAATTGGTAGTTCCAATTCCATTAATCAAGCAAACACACCAATCCGACGTGTAACATTTACATGACAAACACAAATTAAAATCTCGCTTGTATCGCGTATAAATCTAGATTCAGACTGTCCGGCAAAACAAATAGTACACTTGGGGGGGCACACTGATTTACATATGGAAAACCGTCACATTTATCAGAGTGTGAGTAAAAATTCACCCCTCGATCAATAGGAGTGACCGTTGTTTCAAGGTAAACACTTTACGGAACGTACCCGGCGAGTGGTACTTACAAACTGAAAATGTATACAAAACTGACAACTGAGTTGTAATTTTACGTAAGTTGCGATCATAAAATATTTTGAATAAAAATAACTTCTTATAATTTTTGCTTTCGTTATACATACACACACATATATTTCATACATATACAACATCTTAATATATATATATTACGTGACACGTTGTTTGTCTGCGATGGACTCCTAAACTTATGAACGGATTTAAGTGGGGATTACTTCATGGAGTGCAGTTTGGTCCAACTAAAGAGATAGGATAGTTTTTATTTAGATTTGGGACCCATAATTATTTTTATTTTCGATATTTGTTTTGTATGGACATTTTTTCTATGAGAGAATTTAGTGACGCACGTTTTGACAGTTCCGCTGTGAAACAACTTCATTATAACAACAGGGAGCATTTTTTACGAAATAATTCTTGATGTTTTGAAATATTATTGGCAAATTCTTATAAAACAGTATTTTTTTTATTATCTATAGCACATCGTCTGTCGGGTCAGCTAGTATATATATAATTTAACCTCCACAAGACTCAAGTTAACGCGTAACACTAAAAAAAAAACATAATTTGCCATATTACCCCTCTTCCATAACACTTTCCTTAAAACCTCGCCTATTATCAGTATACTGGGTCTCAAAATCTCAAGCAATGACCAATTCCGCAGTCATCTGGAAGGCAAAGACAAAATTTCTTTAAGGCTGGGGACCGAGCCAACGGCCTCGAGGAATCGAGCGGAGCTAGGTTTCCTCTCCTCTATAAATTCGCCATAGTTTAAATACAGGATTAGAAGCATTTTTAATTTATTACAAACATAATACAATTTTCTTTACAAAAATAACAAAACTATGTCATGTTAAGTTTATAATTTTTCTTTCAATTTTTATCTAGATTGAACAATTAAGATGGCTTCAATTGTAAAAGTTAGGGATTGGTGATTTTTTTCTCAATGTCTATTACAGATTGAAATGTAAAGAAAAAATGAATTTTCTTCTCATATTCTGTAAACATATATCTATTTTTAGTAAAAATGAAAGCTTTACGTAAACCGTTAAGAAAAGGTTTTCAATTATGCGCTATTTTGGCGATTTATTGAGTTAGCAGCCTTAAGGAAGCTGGGCGCCTTAATAGAGCACGGTAATACTTCAAGCCGGCCTACATTCTAGCGCTGTACAAAGTGCAGTGCCACCACATATGGAGTATTGCTGTTGGGGTCTGGCGCACCCCAGTACAGCTTGAACTTCTAATTTCTGTGAACAGCTAGATCACCTAGCATTGCGTACAGACGTCGCGTCGCTTCTTCTTCTGATTGTGTATCTTCTACCGCATTTATCACGAGGAGTGTTCCGAAGAGCTGTTCGACCTGATTCTTTATTAGAAAGGCCCATTTTAAGTCTAATGCCTGTAATCCAGAAAGCATCCCAATAACTAAACTGATATTGTTTGCTTATGCCTTTTTATGCCCTCTTATTAAGATAGTCAATAATACCATTGATTCTGGACTAATCATTGGAAAACATTCTGGAATACAGACTGTATCATGTGTAAAAATGATAAATATTGATATTTTTCTCTATCATAGTAGAGTTTTAGAGAGAACCGATGCTCAAGAAAACATATTTTAAAACCATAATTAGTAGTTAATGAAAGTTTTGCAAAAGAATTTCTAATGACGGTTTTTTTTTGTGAAAGGTCTTCAAATGGAGTGTCGAAATAAAGTGGATTAATTACTTTAAATAGGGTGACGGATGAAAGGGGTTCATTTAGACATTCAAAAACTGGCGCATTTACATTTGCGATTATTGATGACCTTCATCACAAATGAAAAGATATTTTTAAAGGAATCGGTATTTTATAAATATTGGTATTTACGTAATAATACATTGCAACGAAATTTTTATAGAGACGAATTTAACTTTATTCTATTTGACGCTATAAGAATATGAATTTGAAAGATTTTTTTAATTAAAATAAGGGGCGAGACGAGCAGGACGTTCAGCTGATGGTAATTGATACGCCCTACCCATTACAATGCAGTGCCGCTCAGGATTCTTGAAAAACCCAAAAATTCTGAGCGGCACTACAATTCCGCTCGTCACCTTTAGACATAAGATGTTGTCTCATTTGCCCAGTAATTTCACTAGCTCCGGCGCCCTTCAGACCAAAATTCAGTAATGTTTACACATTACTGCTTCACGGCAGAAGTAGGTGCCGTTGTGGTACTCATAATCTAGCGAGCTTTCTATGCAAAGGCACTTCCTACTAGTGATGATTATATCAATGAGTTTGTTAAAAAAAATATGCAAAAAAAATGGATAAAAAAACATGAGCAATACATTTTTTTCCAATTTTAATTGAAATAAAGTTAGTTTTTTTTCCGCGAATCTTATTTTTTTTATACGAAATCAACGTCCTCTTGCAATTGAAGTTAAATACGAAAGCAGGAAAGAGTCAAGATAGAGTTTTACCGGCGGTTACCATGAACTGTCTAGTTCGGTTCGAATCCCGGTAGGTGCAAACATTTATATGATGAATATGGATGTTTGTTTCCGAGTCATGGATGTTTATATGTATTGTTTATGGTAAGTTTAATTAAGTATTTTGTATTAAATATTTTATTATTGTATGTACAGGCTATGCCTAGTTTGGGGCAAGATTATTTGAGTAAAATTGTGTCTATATTATATGATTAGTATACTTTCAGGTGCCTACAAGCTCTATTTAGAGTAAAATATAGCGCACGACTGCTTGAGGATCGAAAATTAAGGCATATCCCAGCCGAAAGGTTAATAAATATAATTAAACAATACAAAGTCATACTGCACCTTACATTCCATGGGTTTTTTGGTTTGGTTGGAACTATCGTTCTAGTGAGCTTCCACATCAGCGGCTGGAAGAAAAAAATGCCCATCTCGCGCATACTATTAATATCAACAACTAATTAAATATCATTAGTCAGAGTCGACAGACTAGGCGGATTAACAGCATGATAAACAGACGTACAGAAATGTCTGAATTGGCTTTACTAGGGGATGTTCAACAGCGGATGCAGGTGTTGAGCTGATCAAGAATATTTTTGATGCCTGGGAGGAATCGCAGAATGCACTTGGCATCTCGTGTGATTTATCTAAGGCTATTGATTGTGTTCAACATTCAACGCTGGTCAGGAAGCTATACCACTATGGCATAAAAAGAACTTCGCTCGATCTTCTGACTTCATATCTAAACAATAGAATTCATAGGGTCGACGTGAATGGCAGGAGATCTCCTGGGACTCCTCTCAGTATGGGGGTACCACAAGGGTCTATTCTTGGACCGTTCCTCTGCCTTATCTATATAAATGATCTTCCTAATCTTATAGAGAAAAAACATAAGGTAGTATTGTTTGCGGACGACACTTCACTGATTTTCAAAGTGAAAGGAAACCAAACTATGTATGACGAAGTGAACGATATTTTATCTGACATCGTGTACTGGTTTAGCGCTAATAACCTATTGTTAAATAGCAAGAAAACTAAATTCATTAAATTTACCGTACCAAATGTCAAAAATGTAAATGCAAATGTTTTGTTAAACGGAGAGGTGATAGAATCGGTGGAATCTGCTATATTTCTTGGCATAACTCTAGATTCCAAATTACAATGGGGCCCCATATTGAAGGATTGATGAACAGACTTAGTTCTGCAGCATACGCGGTTAAAAAAATTAGACAATTAACTGACATAGATACGGCGCGACTAGTATACTTTAGTTATTTCCATAGTATTATGTCCTATGGTAAATTGCTATGGGGCTACGCTGCTGATATTAATACAATATTTGTGCTGCAGAAGAGGGCTATTCGCGCTATTTATAACCTAGGTCCTAGAGAATCATTGAGAGCAAAGTTCAAAGAAATTAACATCTTGACTGTTGCTTCTCAATATATTCTTGATAATGTAATTATGAATTTGCCAGAAACTGTCATAACCATAATGTTAACACCAGGAACAGACATAAACTGATGATGCCTACTACTCGGCTTAGTCGAGTTAGTAAGTCTTTTGTGGGGCGATGTATATACTTTTACAACAAGATCCCAGAAAGTGTTCAAAACAAAGGTGTTACGTTATTCAAAAGAATTGTTAAAAAACGTTTGTGTGGTAAAGGTTACTATAACATAAATTACTTTCTTAATGATACCACAGATTGGGAATGGAGCGACCGCCCTCAGGCTATTAAATAATAAGTTTAATTGTACAATATTACTTTGTAAATGTTACTTTAATTGTAAAACATATTTTTGATGAAAAAAAAGCCCGCTGAGTTTGTTGCGTCCATTCTTCTCAGGCCTGAGGCATTCACTTTGGAATGGGTGGTAGTTTTTTTTTTTGACTTTCAATAAGTGATTTCACATCCTATTTTGAATAAAAATATTTGAATTTGAATTTGAATTTATTTTGATTACTATAAAACGTTATACAGTATTAAGTAATTACAACTGGCAATTTTAATTAAAATTAAATGATTTACTATTATTTAAAGGAATAGGAGGACAAACGAGCGTTCGGGTCACCTGGTGTTAAGTGATCACCGCCGCCCACATTCTCCTGCAACACTAAAGGAATCACAGGAGCGTTGCCAGCCTTTAAGGAATGTGTACGCGCTTTTTTTGAAGGTACCCATGTCGTATCGTCCCGGAAACACCGCACAAGGAAGCTCATTCCACAGCCTTGTAGTACGTGGAAGAAAGCTCCTTGAAAACCGCACTGTGGACGACCGCCACACATCCAGATGATGCAGATGATATCCGAACTTGTGGCTTGTCGTACGAAGGTGGAATTCGGCGGCTTCAGGTAAAACAGCTCTTCGGAACACTCCCCGTGATAAATGCGGTAGAAGACACACAATGAAGCTATGTCTCTACGCAACATCAGTTGATCCAGCCGTTCACAGGGCACTGGGTCCCCGACAATTTGAGCTGCTCTGCGTTGCACGCGCCAAATGGATCGAGCTAATACTCGGGTGTGCCAGACCAGAGGTTACAGCAATACTCCAATCTATCTTTGTTAAATTAGTCACTACAATTATATATTTTTAAGATTTTTTTAAATGAATACGATTTAGTATATGGTATATTATATATACAAATTTCTGTGTATTTTATAGTTATTTTATAACTAAGAAATTTAAACAATTTAACACTGTCAGTTCTTATAATTTCGTCTCACAATATTTTAAGTGAAAACCGTGACTTGTGTTAGTTAAAATTGATCTCACGCCTTTCAAATTTATTATAACATATCTAACACGAACTCGTATAATTACAGACAACAATCCGAACACGATTCGATATACCAAAGTCAAAATCATCGGGGGAATGTACAAAGAAACACTCCATATTTGTTATTATGAGGACCGCGCGGGAGGGTGCCATTCATATTTAAATTACTCTCAAATCTACAACTATTATTATCCCGAACGCATTGTGTATGTCCTTAGGGACCTATATCATTATTCCTCCACAGTCCTTCAAATCATTCCCCATGCGAGTTTGGACTCCGAGCGTGGGCTAAAATGTCATAAGGGTGATTCGAAAACGTTTTATTTCAATTTACTGCCTATTTACCTTCCTGCCCTATTCACAAAACAATCGATACAACTTTACGGTTTCGTTAAACGCAATACAAATCACATTCTCGATCCTCACGAGAATTTCTAAGGTTGATAAAGTGGCACTAAAATGAAAGAGGCGCGCTGCTAATAAATTTTAGAGGGAAATTATATAGTCAGCCTAGCAACCATTAGTAATAAAACATTAGTGGTAGATTTAAGAATCATCGGCTTCTTTTATATAATTTATGGGACGGTAAATATTTTTATGTTCCATTAATGTACAATTGGATTCTGATATCGGATTTTCTAATGCGATTGGCGCCTGTATTCCGGCCGTCGCGTCGGCGGATGTCCTTTGTATAAAAATTGGACCCAAACAAACAACTTTTAGCACCGTTTTTGTTTTTCTAATAAACACTTTTTAGTGTTGTGATCTATCACGCTTGTACAAAAGTTGGAGACAAATAGACACTATCGATGAAATACTAATTTTTACGAATTTATATTTTCAATTATTGATCAATACAATGGGTTATAACTGGATTAAGGTTTTATGTATAATATGCCAATTTTTGTGGGTGTATTTGTTACAATTTTAGTTCAATTAAATTGAGCCGATTAGCTAAGTGTATATATAATTACCGATACAAAAGTTTGAAGATTTTTTTTATCTTAAAATAATAATGACAAAAGTGATAACAATAATTTTTATTGAATTAGGAGTTACTTTGCGGAAATCCATAATTATACAAATGATTTAGGTTTTCTTTAGTGTTAATTCCGCCAATATTTGTTTTTAAAAACAATTCGACACGTCGTTTGCCTCTACACGAGGACGTGTTGTCTCGCCAAAATCATGTCTCGTGCCAGATGCCTCGTGTAGAGGCGAAACACGTGTCGAATTGTTTTTGAAAACAAATATTGGCGGAATTAACACTAAAGAAAACCTAAATCATTTGTATGAAAACAATAATAATAAGTTTTACACAAAAAGGGGTGTCTGAGATTCTCTTGTATCACAAGCGGAATTTTATCAGTGGGAGGCTCCTTTGCACCGGATGCCAGCTAGATTATGGGTACCACAACGGCGCCTATTTCTGCCGTGAAGCAGTAATGTGTAAGCAGTACTGTGTTTTGGTCTGAAGGGCACCGTAGCTAGTGAAATTACTGGACAAATGAGACGTGACATCTTATATCTCAATGCGCAGTTGTAGTGCGGCTCAGAATTTTTTGGGTTTTTCAATAAACCTGAGCGGCACTGCATTGTAATGGGCACGGCGTATCAATTACCATCAGCTGAACTTCCTGCTCGTCTTATCCCTTTTTTTTCATAAAAAAACGGTTGTCACAAAATTTTCAAATGGATTACCATCATAATGTACCTTCTTATTTTTGTTGTCTGAGTTTAAGTAGATTTCATGTTTTAATATATTATATAGCCACCTATTTATTTGAAGTCAACTTATTAAACAGCATTTACGCTTTTAATTTTGTGAATAATTAATTTTTTTTGATGTGTCAACTGCAACGTATTTGAATTGTTAATAGATCCCCAATATATTATACTTTTTAATCTTACTATTTAGCATTACGTTCGTAAATATATGTTTTTCTACATTTGTTTTTTGTTCAAATGAAACATACCTTATGTTTAAAAATAAGATTATTTCAAAGAAATTTATAAAAATAATATATATTTAAATATTATCACAGTTTTTGGTATGGTGGTTTTTAATGGTATACATATATTTTCTACAGATTCTTTGTGATGTGTGAAGAAAATATTAAATAATATTTTTTTACAATACTTTGTGGTTTTTATCGGAATTGGCAGAGAACCTTTTGTTCGTTATAAATAATTCAATAATTCGGAACGTGATTTGATAGCAGAAGCATTTGAAGAAATAAAGATATTTTCCTGTTTTATACACTGTGCTGAGATTATCATTAAAATATTAAATATATGTGAATAAAATAAAAATAAAGATGCTTTTACTATTGCTTGTGATTGTTTACATTTCAAAGGGGTCAATGTTTACTGATAATCCTTTGTATCCCACCACTAGATGGTGCTGGTAACAAATTAAATGAAGTTCATATCGCAGATTGGTTGTATGAAGACAAAAATTATGTTTTCAGCAATGACTAGATTAAAAAGATTAGATTAAGGATTGGTCTCCGCTGCGCTCCAACTAGATAGCGCGCTACCTAAGAACAAAAGCTTTTTTATTACAGCAACTATTAGATGCTTGTGTGCATGGCAAATTGAGGGACACTCAATGGCATCTTTAAAATTTTGTAACTTATATTCGCTTCGTGTTATTTTACCTTGAAATTAATAAAATACAAAATACTTACTGATGAAATGTGATTCCAGTGTCTTTCTTATTTCTTGTAGTATTTTACAAAGTTTTACTACGCAACCCGACATTTTAGTTTCAATTATTCGCAAAGCTTAACAGAATATGTGGCACGTCAACGTCACACATTGTTCGAGACTGGCTCGAGTACGCCAACATTGGAGTAGTATTAGTTGCCGCACTTTGCAACTACACCTTCGTTATCAAGTTGGAGCGTAGCGGAGACCAATTCTTAATCTAAGCTTTAAAAACTATATATTTGAGTAAGCAATTAATGATCTTAGATGAGAGCTTGAAATACTTAATATAATCAATATGACGAATGCAAATAATAAAAAAAGGCAAACGGGTAATTAAAGAAGTTAAAATTATTTACACTTAATTGACAGCTACGATTTCGAAATTACCTCAAACATGTCAATATAAACGAAACCAATGGCACGGTGTCGATATTTCACATTTACTAGTTGCTTTTACTTTTGACAAGCGAAAGCTTGTCATACTCAACGTGTACTGTCAATCAAGTACTCCACACACACAAACACACACATTGAAAGAATAAAATAATCGTAAAACATCATTATAAACCCATATCAACACGCATTTCCTGTGATGGTGTCAGAATTATAAATCCCGGATATGACAATACTATGGCCATTGTTTCAAGGGACAATGCAGACGGACAGACAAAAAATAGAAGAAACGGCGAGAATAAATCTTAATCACATTTAGAAACTGGTCTATGACTAGCTTTGATACGTGACGTTCTATAAACGTTAGAATTAGCTATTCGTTTCTTGCATAGCTTTTCGACGTGTTAAAATAAATATGCCATTTATTTCTTGCTGTTAGAAAGTTTTTTAAATATTGTAAGTAAATTAATAGATATATAATATAAGATTTATATCTAATTATAAGTAAATTTGTTAGCAAGAACCCCGGATTGGGTAAAGGTCTCCTCCAAAGATGCCCACGCGTCTCTATCCTGTGCTACGTCTATCCATTTAGGGCCAGCTGTCCGTCTGTGGTCGTCTTCCCATCTGGTTAGTGGTCTCCCTCGGCTTCTCTTGCCCGCTGGGCCGCTCCAAGATGTTACTATCTCAGTCCATCTCTGGTCTGTACATCTCGCGACATGGCCAGCCCATTACCATTTTAGTTTGAATGCATAAGTTAGAGCGTCGATCGCATTGGTGGTTTTTCTTATTCTTATTTTAGTATGTCTTACTTTATCAATCTTTCTTTTTTATTTATGGAATAGGAGGACAAACGAGCATACGGGTCACCTGGTGTTAAGTGATCACCGCCGCCCACATTATCTTGCAACACCAGAGGAACCACAAGAGCGTTGCCGGCCTTTAAGGAAGGTGTACGCGCTTTTTTTGAAGGTACCCACGTCGTATCATCCCGGAAATACCGCACAAGGAAGCTCATTCCACAGCTTAGTAGTACGAGGAAGAAAACTCCTTGAAAACCGCACTGTGGAGGACCGCCACACATCCAGATGGTGGGGATGATATCCTAATTTGTGGCGTGTCGTGCGTTGGTGGAATCTTATGTTGAGCATACTCCTCTCAAGCCCCCTTTGACAGGTCCTGATTTTATTTGTGGCTTTAGAGGAGAACTTCCACGTCTGGCACCCATACGTCAGGCATGGCATCTACGTGTAACGTTTTTAAAATCACACCGAAATGCAAAGGTTTATATCTTCTTACCCTAGGCATTGCAAAACCGGTTTATCTCAGCATCGACATATCATAAGTCAGTTTTATTATTTAGCTTTTATAATCAACTCACTGTTTTAATCTTAAATTTACAATGGTTTATTTTTCCGATAGACTTAAAAACATAGTTTTTAACATATACTTTATTAGTAAGTATACCAAGAATTTACCAACTGCTAATGAAATCAGTTAGGTATAGATAAAGAAATGTGTTTTCGGCACTGTTCTTGTGGTTTGAAAAGGCAATATATAATGATGCCAATTAATATATAATTAATAACAGAACAGACATAAACTAAATGATGCCTACTACTCGACTAAGTCGAGTTAGTAAGTCTTTTGTGGGGCGATGTATGCTTTTACAACAAGATCCTAGAAAATGTTCAAAACAAAAGTATTACGTTATTCAAAAGATTTTTTAAAAAACTTTTGTGTGGTAAAGGTTTACATTAGTGACTTTCTTAATGATACCACAGATTGGGATTGGAGTGACCGCCCTCAGGCTTTTTAATAATAAGTTTAATTGTACGATATTACTTTGTACACATATTTATTCGATAAAAAAAAGCCCGCTGAGTTTGTTGCGCCCATTCTTCTCAGGTCTGATGCATTGATTTTGTAATGGGTGGTAGTTTTTTGACTTTCAATAAGTGATGTCACATCCTATTTTGAATAAAAATATTTGAATTTGAAAAAAACCTACTTATTTCCAATCTACTATTAAATTACATTCTTAGAGTTATATTACAGTTATCATCCATGATTACATCATAATAAATGCTACTTAATAGTATTGTTACAATTATTTGCATAGTAATATATTATCTACATATTACATAATTAAATATGAAAACTAAATCATATAAATAATGAATTTAATATAATATAAACCACACATGCTTTGAAAACGAAGTTAATCTTGCTTTTTCTATATTTAAATCTGAAATCGACTCGCTGACTTGTTTCGCGTTGAAACAGTCGAATACAGCCACAACTAATTTATTAAAACTTTGACCCCTAACATAATATTACTAGATATTTTCTCAGACATACCTAATTTATCTACAAATCTATCACATCGTTTAAGCTTCACGGAAACGTAATAAAATACAATGAAAAGTATATTTCGCGTAACCGAACACCGCGGCACGGGTCGTAACAAGACTGTCAACTATCAATGTATTAAATATCTTTATTTTACGACATTTCGTCGGTATCAATGCCGACATCAGATACGCCACTCTCACGAAATTATAGTGTTACAGTACTTGTCGCATTAATTTTTATTATTCAATCTCTGATAGATGCAATCTCGACGTCTAGGCAACTAATCTAGGCGTACTTTACTGACGTTGGAATAATGGTTAACAGATACAATAACTACTAAAGCGTACTGCTATTTTATAGAGAAGTAAACAAGTAACACCAGTTTTACCAGTGGCAGGCTGCTTTGCACAGGATGCCGGCTAGGTTATGGGTACAAAAACGGCACCTATTTCTGCCGTAAAGCAGTAATATGTAAGCATTACTGTGTCGAAGGGCGCCGTAGCTAGTGAAATTACTGAGCAAATGAGACTTGACAACTTATGTCTCAAGGGGACGAGCGCAGTTGTAGTGCCGCTTAGAATTTTGAATTTTTCAATAATCCTGAGCGACACTGTATTGTAATAGGTAGGGCGTATCAATACTCATCAGCTGAACGTCCTGCTCGACTATAAGAGATTCATACGGGTTACCTAATGGTATGTAATAACCACCGCCCGCACTCTCTTGTCACACCAGAGGAATCACAAGAGCTTTGCTGATTTTGAAAGCATTAATTGCACGCACATATGAATTCGCCAACGGAAATACCAGTACGACGATGGTGAGGATCAAACCAAGGGAACCGGGATGAATGTCAACTGTTCCATTTATTGCGTCACTGACGCTTTTATTAAATTTTATTTTAAATCATTGATATAAACTTTATTATTATTAACCTTACTTATTCATAGTAGGAAGCTCCTTTGCACAGTATGCCGGCTAGGTTATGAGCAACACAACGGCGCCTATTTCTGCCGTGAAGCAGTAATGTGTAAGAGTATTGTATTTCAGTATAAAGGGCACTGTTACTACTGAAATTACTGGGCCAATGAGTGGGTGACGAGCACGGTTGTAGTGCCGCTCAGAATTCAGAACCGTATCGTCTTTTCCCTTATTGTCATAAAAAGGCAAACAATCTTTTAAAACAAGCAATAGGTATGTTTATCTTACAGGCACAATGTTGGAGTTGTCAAAGAAGTAACTACTAGAGGTACTAAGCACTGTCAAAGAGGTATCTCACTAGTGTTTTAAATTTTAAAATATATAACTATTGAGTCCAATCCTTCTTCTGCAAACATTCATTTAAAATTGTATTCAAAAAAGTGCAAACATGCCATTCAAGACCGGCAACGCTTCTGTGATTCCTCTTGATTTGCAGGAGATGAATGGCGGGGATCTTTCAATCACTTACCTATGCGATCGTTGGTACTAATGTTTTACTAGGTACTGTTTTTAATATTTACAATATTTTGAATATTAGGTTTTTTGATCACTTTAATTTTAGTACATAAAATTAAACATTTATAACATTAGTGGATAGTTTTTACGATTGATGGAAAAGCGATGAATTTGAACTTACGATTTTTTTAACCTGTGGTTTTAACATACTTAATTCAATTTTTTCTACTATGTCAAGATACTATTAAACAATTCTTTTCGATGGTAAATACAAAACCTCCATAATATTTACTCTAATGCTGTAAGAAACCATGGATTAAACTCATCTGTCATTTACGGCCGTTCCTAATATTCAGTCTATCTCCGGTTATGGCCTACTTGAGATAAAGATCGTAACTATCGTTGACTTTTCTGTCCCAATAAACTTATCGACCGTAACTCACCTTATCCGTTGTCTGTCAATGTGAGAACGGATAGCTTACCGGCGATAAAAGTTTGTATGGAAATTGCAATTCACGCGTCCCAATATAAGGCGATAAGAATGACTCATCGGGTATATTGGGACAGCAAATTTTTACCAGTGGGAGGCTCCTTTGCACAGGATGCCGGCTAGATTATGGGTACCACAACGGCGCCTATTTCTGCCGTGAAGCAGTAATGTGCTAGCATTACTGTGTTTCAGTCTGGAGGGCGCCATAGCTAGTGAAATTACTGGGTAAATGAGACTTAACATGAAAAACTCGCTCGTCACCTTGGTCTGATGTACCAAGATTTCTGAGCGGCACTACATTGTGATGGGCAGGGTGTATCAATTAACACCAGCTGAACGTCCTGCTCGTCTCGTCCCTTATTTTCATTAAAAAAAATACTGACAGTAGAAGGTAGTACTTTATCTCTATCTGTAGTATATTGGAAACGGCTGTAAGAATATCCTCTTTCCTTATGAATGGCTCTTTCCTTAAGTGTGATCAAATATTTAAATTGATTCAAAATATAGACTAAAGTTAGTAACACAAGGCAATACAAAAGCATATAAAAAGCACTCTTTCAATTTCGGCTGCATAATTAAATCCTGTCGCACAAAGAGGCTTGGTTTTATGGTACCGCCGCTTAATTGGACGCATTTGTTGATGGTACTCAACAGATAACGTCACTCTGAAACATCCTGCGATAAAGTTTGAAAGGCTGCCAAAATATTCCATTCGAGAATTCAATTAAAATGATAAGACGTGACTCGGTGTGGTGTCAACTTGTGCAGGTGCCATTTGCGTTTTATGTTCAGAGTTCTGTGAAGCGGACTTTTAAAAAGAACTTTAAAATTGTCTATTTTATCGAAATAATAGTACATAGTAGATATAGTACATTTTTATATAATACTAGTGGACCCGACAGACGTTGTCCTGTACACACGACTTAAATTTTAGGAGGAGTTCAGTTACGACAGACGCACAAAATAAATATATATATATACTAGCTGATCCAGCAATCGCGATACAAAAGTAACTGTTGATCGTAGATGGGTGAAAATTTGAAGTTGTATGTATTTTTTAATGTTAAAAAAAAATGACAAATATATTTAAAAAAAAATTGGTGTGGACCACCCTTAACATTTAGGGAGATGAAAAATAGATGTTGTCCGATTCTCAGACCTACCCAATATGCACTCAAAATTTCATGAGAATCGGTGAAACCGTTTTGGAGGAGTTTAACTACAAACACCGCGACATGAGAATTTTATATATTAGATTTTATGATAAGAGGTGGCAAACAATAAAAAGGCTCAACTGATGAGAAGTATTGAGGCAATCGCCCATGGCCATCCGCAAAACCAGGGGTGAAGAAATGCGTTCTCGACCTCCA
The DNA here is from genome assembly GCF_905404315.1 of Leptidea sinapis. Classification (NCBI taxonomy): domain Eukaryota; kingdom Metazoa; phylum Arthropoda; class Insecta; order Lepidoptera; family Pieridae; genus Leptidea; species Leptidea sinapis. The sequence continues at coordinate 6,003,246 of NC_066292.1, read as the reverse complement.
AGGTTGGAGTACTTATAATATAAAATACTTTTATACGACGCACATCTTAGATAATTTACATGTCTAGATAGAGTATGTTGCTGTAAGACAACCGATAAAAACAGCCCAGGAATATTAGTCTAGTGTGCGCGACAAGCTACGTCTTACACTCGCTATTTTTATGACATAACTTTGTGTTAGTGTACGTGAATTGCTCAAAATAGAGATTAGGTAGGAAGTTAAATAGGTTCTGAACTTAATTTTCTTCCACGTTTTCACAGCTGTCATAGGCTATCTATACGTTTAAATATTGTAAGTGGTTCATATTCTCAATCTTAATATATATAAATCTCGTGTCACAATGTTTGTCCTCAATGGACTCCTAAACTAATGAACGGATTTCAATGGGGATTACTTCATGGAGTGCAGTTTAGTCCAACTTAAGAGATAGGATAGTTTTTATTTCGATTTGGGACCCATAATTATTTTTATTTCCAATATTTGTTTTGTTTGGACATATATTCTGTGAGAGTATTTTTGACGCGCGGTTTGACAGTTCTGCTGTGAAACAATTTCATTATAACAACAAGGAGCATATTATTATGTTACAATGAAAAATTATTGACCAATTCATCAAAAACGGTATTTTATTTATTATGTACAGAACAACGTCTGTCTGGTCAGCTAGTATATTATATAAATTACGTGACACGTTTGTCCACGATAAACTTCTAAACTAATGAACGGATTTTAATGGGGTTTACTTTATGGAGTGCAGTTTGGTCCAACTTGAGAGATAGGATAGTTTTTATTTCGATTTGTTACCCATAGTTATTTTTATTTACAATATTTGTTTTGTATGGACATATTTTCAATGAGAGAATTTAGTGACGCACGGTTTGACAGTTCCGCTGTGAAACAATTTCATTATAACAACAGGGAGCATTTTTTACGAAATGATTCTTGATGTTTTGAAATATTATTGGCAGATTCATAAAAAACAGTATTTTATTTATTATGTACAGAACAACGTTTGTCGGGTGAGCTAGTTATATATAAACCTTAACATTGTACATCTAATATATAACGTTAATAATAACGTTATAAAAAAGCGCTGTTAATTTAAGCCAATCTAATCTTCCTGTGAATATATTATATTGTTAGCTTAAATTAATAATAACCTTAACTATCTCAAATACAAACTGTTAAAATATTGAAAATCTTTTTAAAATGTAATGTGTATGTTAATGTAATATTATGCTATTTTATGAAATTAAATTCTAAAATACACAGTTATCGTTTTAGCCGTACGGCCTTTTGACATACAGAACTACATCGTAGGCTGGTGAGGTCACGTAGGGTAAAGTTGACCCCTTCTAGCGTTGAATAGTGTTCGGATCAGAGTCCGCTTTACTAGTCATTAGGTCAAAGATACCAACAAACATTATGAAATCATCAGCCCGACAACACATTTGTAATCCATGCTTGTTATTTATCTGTTAGCCTTTAACCTCAACTTTCACTGACACTGATAGATGTATTAATATTTCATCTAGATACGACAAGATGGGTGGCCATAGACCAATAGACAATTGACGTTTAAAAATCAGTCTCAAATTATCTTAACTTAAGCAAATCTTAACGATAGCATAACATAACAATTAATTTGAAATGAGTTAAGGGTTTTCCGCACTTAAAAGGCATAAAAAGGCATTTATTTTCTCAAAATTGATTCCTTTAGAATTCTTTTTAATGTGATTTCTAATATACCGTTTCGGAAACAAATGGCACTCTGAGAGATAAGAAGCGGCGCAAGAGACTCTCCCAGCATTCTTTTTTTGGGCTCTTTTTAATGAAGTATACAATATCGTACTGTAATTGTTATTGCTATAAAATAATCATAATCTAGTCCCAGGCTGTCGGATCACTTAGATATTTAACTGTGTTGTAGTAGGATTTACGACAGAGCCATTTTTTTATAAAACATCTAAATTTATTTATAGAGAATGCCTGAACAGTGGCTGGGACTTTATAATAAATATACATTTACCTATAAAGCTATTATGAAGCCTACTAGAATTATTTACAAGCAAACCCCGTATTTCTAGTGTTGTAATAATGAAAATCACTTTTAAGAGAAAAAATATGTGATTTTTGTGAACCTATATTAAATTTTCATAAATGTACTGACAATGAAAATCTAACTAGGTAGAAATGTCAATAATTCATTTCAGTAAGGTCCGCATTCCGGAAGCTGTCTCAATAAGTAGTCCGTCATCATGTATGTTTTGTCATTGTCTACATAACTGAGCATGAAAGAGACAAACTTGATATACACTCTTATCACGGATAACATAATATTAAAACAGCTTCTGGAATACGGACCAATGCAGTAGCATTGAAGTGAATTATTGGCACTACTGGATCTATAACGCCTGTAACTACCAACAACTCGCTGATTACTGCATTGAGCTGCGAGCAAAAGGCTTCAAATAAAAAGAAAACCACAAAAAATAACCTTAGAGTATGCTAAATATCCCTTCACTAATCCCTCTAACAGCAGTGGCCCCGATAATAGAGTAGGTTTTCAAAAACACGTTTGTATCGTCAATTAATTATTTTACACTAGTTTTTTTAATTTCTTACTTTTCAAGGTTCACAATTTCTTCCATATGCACATTTGATGACCCACAATCAATGTTTTAAAGCCTAGTTTTTTAGCCTGGACTAGCTTGTCAATTCTTCTTCATATTTGTTTTGTTTTATAGTGTTTCGCTGTACAATGTTTGTCGAAAATAAAGATATAAAAAATACTTTACTCTAAGTGATTATTAGCCATTACTTATTTACAAGAAGCTCTTTTTTACAAATACACTTCTTCTTTTCTTAAGAAAAGAATGAAGAATTAAGCTTACATTTTCAAACAAACCAAATATTTACAATCGTGAACCATTTCAGCCTTAATTACAAATATATATAATATATCAAAGTGGTAATTCAATACTTCAAACATGTTATAACGTTTAATTAAATAATTATAAGCAATATTATAACATTTCGATATTACCTCAGCTAATAAAATGACAAGCTGTTATTAATAACTGTGTCGAACGTAATCCTTAGCAGGAAGTAATTAGTTGATAGTTTAACTATTCATATATAAGTCTCTGGGTGTTTGATTAGGGTTCTACGGAGATAACCTCGTTCCCTGGAGAAAATATCCACCTTTACACTATCTGCTATCATTTAAATTTATGACAATAATTATTCGGATTTATTATACAATTTAAATGTATATTGGTTACTTTTTGGTTTTTGTTTTAAAAAAAACGATGGCAAAATGTATGCCCCAAAAGTATATATTGAATTTTACTCAGTTCTTTTAGACTAATAAAAAAGAACAATAGGTAACTTTAGCCGCAGTTTTCAATCAATTAGACTCAGTCTAGTTCAAAACGTGTTAGTTCTTGATAAAACTCCTAAAAATATGAGCGATTGTTCATTCGATTCGGAATGACGTATAGAAAATGTCTCGAAGATGTATTAGCACAAAACATTGCAATTTTTACTAAAATTTGATTGTTTTTAAGAAACTAAGATTTTTTATGAAAATAAGGGACGAGACGAGCTGGACTTCAGCTTATAGTAATTGATAAGCCCTGCCCATTGCAATGCAGTGTTGCTCAGGATTCTTGAAAAACTCAAAAATTCAGAACGGCAATACAATTGCGCTCGTCACCTTGAGACATTAGATGTAAAGTCTCATTTGCCCAGTATTTTCACTAGCTACAAGAATACTTCACGGCTGAAATATGCGCCGTTGTGGTACCCATTATCTAGCCGGCTTCCTGTGCAAAAGAGCCTCCCACTGGTAGATGAAAATTCAACTCAAAAAATAATTTTAATAAAGATCCTTGATGAGGAGGAATTTTTCTAGAAAAAATGTTCCGAATCTCGCAACATTATATTTATAATTTTAATTCAACGCTGAAAATAGGTTGCCGTGACGGCCGCATCAAATAATTTGTATAAAACAAATTAATATTAAAAGTAGCTAACAATTTTAATAAATTATGGTATCATTTAGTTGATTTTTTTTTTGCTTTGCGGTTCAAAGTTGGTCGCTGTATGCTCAGTTTGACTTTTCTAAAAATTTGCAACCACACAAGAGGTTCCACATATTTTAACGCATTTAACCTATTCTGATCATCCTATGCACATGATCAGATCGCTAAAAATTACTTATAGATACCTAAAATATGAATATAATTTAAAAAATTTCCAGGTTAAGGACATTGAAGAAAGTACATACAGATACTAATATACCACAGAGTAGGTTCGGATAGATGCTTTGCGTAACTAATCACATTTTTTTCAAATAGTAATCCTTGTAAGACAATGATCATAAAAACAGGTTTCAAGTTACATAATCATTAGATCAATATCATAATCACATGCAGCCTTTAAATTAAAATATAATTAACAGTTTACATTAAGATTAACAAAAACAAGCAAAACAAATTGCCAATTTGAATATCGATGCTTATCGGAACGCAAACTATAATTAACTAACGTTAAACAAAAAATATGTAAAAGATAAAGTAAAAAGGAATGAATACAAAGATGATGTTAGACAGGATGTGTTATATTTTATACCAGCCGGGAAAAGATGAATTGATAGGAAAATAAAAATGACATTAAATTTTTCAATGAAGTATTTTTAATCTCACTGACAATTAGAAGTTCTTTGCCTCTATTAATCCCTAATAAGTCAGCATATTCTGATGTGAAACGAAGGAGTTTCCATTGCATTTTTAAATTTAAACTACACCATAAGTAAACTTAACAAATATTTTATTATTATTCTTCCTTAAAGGCCGGCGAAGCTGCTTCGATTACTCTGGTGTTACAAGAGAATGTGGGCAGCGGTGATCACTTAACATCAGGTACGCTTGTTTGTCCTCCTCTTCCATAAATTCAAATTCAAATATTTTTATTCAAAATTGGATGTGACAACACTTATTGAAAGTCAAAAACTACCACCCATTCCAAAACGAATGCCTGAGAACTGTACAGAATGGGCGCAACAAACTCAGTGGGCTTTATTTTTCATCAAAAATGTATGTTGACAAAGTAATATTGTATAATTAAACTTATTATCTCTTGAGAAGGTCGCGGAATGGGGTAAATTGAACCTTGTCCAATCACCCCCAGAAGACTCAAGTTTGCGCGTTTACCACTAAAAAAACACCATCTGCCGTATCACCGCTCTTCGACAACACTTCCCTTAAAGGCTCGCCTAGTATCGGAATACTGGGTCTCAAAATCTCGAGCGATTACCAATTCCGTAGCCATCTGGAAGGCAAAGCCAAATTGGCTTCGAAGAAGCTTGGCGTCATCAATAGAGCACGGCAATACTTCAAGCCGGCCCACATTCTAGCGCTCTACAAAGCGCAGGTGCACACATGGAGTATTGCTGTCATCTCTGGTCTGGCGCACCCCAGTATCAGCTTGACCCATTTGACCGCGTACAACGTAGAGCAGATCGAATTGTCGGGGACCCAGTGCTCTGTGAACGGCTGGATCACTTGGCGTTGCGTAGTGATGTCGCTTCATTGTGTGTCTTCTACCGCATTTATCACGGGGAGTGTTCCGAAGAGCTGTTTAACCTGATTCATGCCGCCGAATTCCACCTTCGTACGACAAGCCACAAGTTCGGATATCATCCCCACCATCTGGATGTGTGGCGGTGCGGTTTTCAAGGAGCTTTCTTCCGCGTACTACAAAGCTGTGGAATGAGCTTCCTTATGCGGTGTTTCCGTGACGATACGACATGAGTACCTTAAAAAATCTCCTGGAACACCGTGATCACTTAACACCAGGTGACCCGTACGCTCGTTTGTTCCGTTATTCTATACAAATATATATATAATAGCCTGAGGGCAGTCGCTCCATTCCCAATCTGTGGTATCATTAATAAAGTCATTTATGTTACAGTAACCGTTACCGCACAAACGTTTTTAAACAATTCTTTTGAGTATCGTAATACTTTTGTTTTAAACATTTTCTGGGATCATCGCCTAACAAAAGACTATGACAGTTTCAAGCAAATTCCTTTATGTGCCTATGAACATACATAACATTATCAAGAATATATTGAGAAGCAACAGTCAAGATGTTAAAAAAATAACATTAACAACAAATTTAATTAATATTATCAAAATTATGCTAAAAGCAATTATTTTGTATTTTTGGTTCCTCCGTGGCTATGTAAGCATCCCAAATGTATGGAAATATAAAAAAAAACAAAATGTACCATGTAAGCCATAACATATGTACTGGAACCCCTGTTCTAAAAATAAACTAACGGCTGATAATATGGCCAAAGTTTGATGAAATCTCTGTTCACAGAACGTATTTCGCATCGCCGTGGTTATTTGCTCTTTATTGATTAGCAAAGTTCGCAGGAAGGCAACTCTCGTTTCCTACTTTCGGGAGTTTGTTTAAATTCATTGTTATCATTAGGTTTACCTAATGGTAGATTCTCAGACAGCAATGAATTTGATTTTTATCAGAAATTATGAACGGAATCAGCAATGACTCTATATTGCATTTTACCTACGTCTGCATACCAAAACTATTCTTAAATACTTAAAAAATACTTATCAAAAGACATCCTTCTGCATCTTCATAAACCTACTCTTGGAAACATCAACCAATCAAACAATAAGTCCACAGAATCCATCATAGATTCAGAAGTAATTTGGAATATAAATAGTACTGCTTCTCAGCATTCCTAGCAGTCCAGCTGGCCTGCCTAGACGTCTCCCGCAGGGTTCATTCTCAAGCCCATCAATTTGCTGTAAATTTTCGGCCGATGTACTCGTAACCAACACAGAGGATGTTGCGAGTATGACGGCTAAACGTAGCCGCTGACGTCACTTCGATTCTCAAAGTCAAATAAATTTTATTCAATTAGGCTTTTGACTAAGCTAAGCGTTTTTGAATCGTCACTACAAATGTTTCTTTTAAATTACTGAATTTACCATATGTTCGTAAAAAGTTGAGCTCGTGAGAAGACCATACAAGAAACTCAACGGCTACTCTTTTCAATAATAATAATAATAATATCTTTATTAAAAGGTATGCACCCAGTTAAAATTACAATAATATATGTATAAAGTAAAATTATATAATACAATTAAATTTAAAATTAAATACAGTATTTTAATCAATCAAATAGAGTATTTTACAATAATATACCTAACAAATTAGTTTGTAAGGTGCTGCATCCAATATATGAGTCCTGTTTAAATAAAATAAATTATTTCATAAAAGTAATAAATAATTAACTGTACAAATATAAAATATCGTTTATTGGATGCACCAACCTTTAGAGCTTGAATTCATTGTTTGTGTAAAGATGCTTCGTGAACATGATGGTCGTGAACACTGTTACAATTAGTAACTGCATCCAATAAATACAATGATTTATTAACTATAACAGGTCGTCCTGGCACCACAAGCAGCACCCGTTCACGATTTGACGCTTGGTCCAGCCATCGTTCCCTTCGCACATATTTGAGTGAAGGGGACGCAAGCAATGCCATTCAGTGAGCATGAACGAACCATGTAATAGCATACATTCTAGCAAGTAATTCAAGTTAGCTACCAGTGCACTAGCTGAAAAATTGAAGGATCTTGAGGACCTCAAAGTCATCGTAAATCATCTTTACACTCACGCAGGGCGATTGTGCCAGTAACCCATGCCAATGAACCATTTGCATATTCTGACTAAATCATATACTTAGGCTTTCACCTAGACTCCAGACTTAGACGAAAATTCCGTATCAGAGCAAAGAGACAGGAAAGGAACAACTCTCAATTTCGAAGCCCGTTTTGGCTCCTTGGACTGAATTTGGCTGTTTGTATAAAATAAAATTATGGGATTGACAGCTTATAATGTAGCAATCAAGTCTATTGGACTTATGGGATGCAGTTCTGAGAACAGCCAGGCACTCCAACATTAGATAATATAAAGACCTTAAAATCTATTACCACACCTTCCTGCCTTTACAACAAAGTTTGAACAGCATAAGTTTGTTCTATATCTCTTGTCAAACAAGAGATAGCAGAACAAACACTAAATACAAATCTTACATAGAAATCCACCCTTACGGCTACTCTAAATAGATCAGGTATTTTAGAGCTGTACAAAAATTTCCCAGCCTATCCTCATCACTCGATTATGACCACTTTTTCTTCTGCCACTCATCTCCTAATAGTTTTATAACTGATTGCCGTTAGATATAAGAACGAACAAAAACTTAATCCAACATTTTTCAAACCGGATAATTTTATTTGTATCTTTAATTTGTTTTACCATTAAGACGAAATCCTATAAGGATCAGAAAGACTTATAAATAAACCAACCACCCAAAAACCGCAGCTAGAGAGCGAGATAAGAATCCGAAAACGTATGGAATTTGTTGATCTGAAATTATAACGTACCTTTCTTGCCATCATCACCAAACTCGGTTGAAACGACCACACGAATTCTAATTTGAGCCTCTAATGAAACCGCGTACATGTGCGACATTTTTTGTCTAACCATCGCATCGCATCGGATTCCAATCCACATCAGGTATAAAACGTCCCTTGGAAACGATAAAAATGTACCCCACCGTTATAAATATTCATTCATTCGAAGGAAGGGTACTAAGTCACAGTAGGAATATATCAGTTTTTGATTCAGCGCTTTAAAACAATGTTAAATAAATGAGCTTGACTAGATCGCCACAAAATCAGTTTTTGTTTCGTTATTTGATGAGATTCACAATTTCGTGATGAGTCCACTTTAAAATATATCTAGAGAGGCCATAAAGCCCCCTGATTCAACGATATAAAGAAAATTACAACTCCTTGAAGTACTGTGCGCCCAGATTTCAGCACGGTTAAAATATAGTTAAGACAATTTGTTATGGTTTTTGAAAGTGATAACCCTCACTTCTAGGATTAATACACAAATAAAATTTTATGAACGATGCGGGACTAGAACCATCGACCTCCGGCGTTCCGTGCTGGTGCTGCAACCAACTGAGCTAACCGTTCGAGTGATGTATCGTCATAAAATCTTGTATGCTTTGTTCAACTCTCTGGTTGGCTTCAATAGTTAGCTTCAATGCTAAGTGCAAGTAGATCCCATTGTTATAGAAAAAAAGTGAATATATAATATTAAGAGCTACTGATATCATTAAACTGTGGCTAAGTGCTAAATATACGGTCTACGTCAAAGGCAACAAGTAATCATAATTTTTTATGAAATCTGGCTCATATCATGTGTCTTTAGACATTTACATTAGACACGACGATGTAAAATTACACATTTATCTATATTAACTCTTATTGCTTTAATATATATTATTATATATGGGATACAATTCAAGAACATTTATGAGTTCAATGTAAGCAACTACTAAACAAAATGTGTTCAAAAGATGAAAATTTATGGAGCTGCGCAAAATTTTCGAAAGTTTAAACATATTTTTGAGGATTTTAATCTCGATTGTCGAACAAGCATGAGTTACTTCTATGCAAATAAATTTTATTGTACTGGAGTAAGATTTTAAATATATTATATCGATGCAATAAGTTCAATATTTATACTCAACACTAAAATATTTAATCACCTCTCGATTTATTATTATTTTATTCATTATATTGTGAGTATTTATTTATCGGATAAAAAACAAATAATAATAATATTGACAGACTTTTACACAAATTATCTCGCCCCAAACTTGGCATTGGCAACGATATATTTAATACAATATACTTACTTAAACAACCATAAATACATATAAACACCCATGACTCGGAAACAAACATCAATATTCATCATATAAATGTGTGCACCTTCCGGGATTCGAACCGATTTGCTAATAATAATGCTAAACATTAGTATTTTAGAACTAACTTAACAAACCTTAATGAAACAAAATGTTTCTTAAAAAATATATAAGGATAAAGATATTAACAATAATTGAAAAAACTAACTAATGTGAAAACAGGAAGATACAGTATTTACAAAAAGTATCTACTTAAATAAAAAAAAGATTGTGTGGTTTTATGAAAAAAAAAAGTGAAACTTTTTTTCACATTATAGAAATTTAACTTAAAGTTTTTAGAATTTTATTTACATTAAATACTGACAAAAACAAACAAAATAGCGTGGAGCACTGGCACAAATGACTAATAGTCTATACACTACACAGTCAGCTGCTGCGAACTATAGGCGCCGCCCGACCGTCACGCGACAGGATGAAGCCACAACCTGAGAGTTGAACAAAGCATACAAGATTTTATGACGTGACGTCACTTGAACGGTTGGAGCTCAGTTGGGAGAGCACTCACACGGAACACGAGAGGTCGTGGGTTCGAGTCCCGCATCGGTCATAATATTTTGTTTTCAAATTTTATTTGCGAGAGCAATTTAAAACAGTCTATATCACCTACACAGAATATTTTATGTAAGGCCAATGTGTCAAGTAAGGCCTAAAGAAAAATGCGACATTGTTACAATTTAATAGTAGCCCTTATTCAATGAAGAATCTCTCCTATTACTTATAGTTAATTTTGGTCCACTAATCGCTTTTAATATTGAAGCAGTTACGCCACAAGTCGAGCTGTTCAATTGACTATCTATTGTAGTCTTAAGTGGTTAAGGTTCGATAGTCTCAACAATAGAACTTGAACTGTAAATGTGAAATTTCCGAAATAAGAAAGTCTGAAAATTTAATGAAAGCGTTAAAGAGAAAATCAAATTCTACGAATATATTTAACTAAGACCATTTATACGTCTGGAGAGACTATGACAGCTGTGAAAAAAAATTGAGTTTAGAACTATCCTGTATTTTGAACAATTCACGCACACTAACTCGTAGCTTGTCACACACACTAAACTTATATTCCTGGCCTATTTTTATCAGTTGTCAAACCGCAAGTGACTTTCTAGACGTATAAATTATCTTTGATATCTATTTATATTTTGGCAATTAACTAAGAGAGCTTTCGCACTATGTTCGATCCGAATCCGATCCGTACCCGTGAAAACACGGTCCGAAGTAGTCGTAGAACTATTTCTATGGTAGCTTACGCACTAGATCCGGCTTCCGTCATCCGATTTCTTTCACAGATACGGATTGGATTCGGATCAGACGTAGTGCGAAAGAGCTCCAACATTCAAAACATCGTGCAATACGTTTATCAACGTCAGTGACGTGTCACTTATAACCGTTGACTCTTACAACGCTGCCCTCATCCACCACGTACTCATAATATGCTTTGGGTTTCTGTTTCGGCAACTTTCTCATGATTCCATTGGTGATACAAGAGAGTATGATCCGCTGTAATAGTCTGTTCTCTTTTTCCATAAGAAATAAAATAAATTTCACTGAATGTTAAGCTAGTATCTATACCACACAACACAGTTAATATTTTTGTGAACAGTGGTTAGTTTGTTGCAATCCCGAATCTAGTTGTTATAACAATTCATCATTATTCATTATATGACGATATAATAAGCAACAATTAAAGAATGAATAAATTCAATATCCTCCAAACTTGGAAGTGATAATACCAGTGGGAGGCTCCTTTGCACAGAAAGCCGGCTAGATTATGGGAGCCACAACGAAGCCTATTTCTGTCGTGAGGCAGTAATGTGTAAACATTACTGTGTTTCGGTCAGAAGGGGGCCGTAGGTAGTGAAAACACTGGGCAAATGAGACTTAACATCTTATGTCTCAAGTTAGGTTTGGTATACAGGATTTGGTATACTAGTTATAGAATTAGATAAATTAATTATAAGAATTAATCAAAATTAATTCTAGTTATAGATTTAGATAAATTAATTAGATTGTATTAAATAAATGAGGAATGGGACCACATGGGAAGCACCAGCACCAGCATTCAAATAAAATAAGAATTATCAAAATCAGTTCACCCAGTCGATAGTTCTAAGGCAACAATCTTATAAAAATATACTGACGAATTGAGAACTCCTCCTTTTTTGAAGTTGGTTAAAAAGAAAGTATTATATATTTAATTGAAAATTAACTCATACGGATATTTATAAATACCTCTGTCTATCAAACTAAACAAACAAAGATCGTATGGGTCGATAGATGGTGATCTATCACTAAGACTTCATTGGAACTCATTGCTGGCGTTTCAATTAAAAGAAAATAATCTTAACAGATTATTGTTATTTTTGGAGTCAATGTCAGCCAAGGTAGGTTTGTAACTACATACATATTGTTTCGATTTGCAAGAGCGACATCTCAAGTCAATTTCCTAATATGCAAATATTGGGGTTGAGTAGGTTATCAACTGTAAAGTAGATCCTGTAGATGAAGCCACAACCTGAGAGTTGAACAAATCAAACAGAATTTTATAACGAGGCGGTACTCGAACGGTTAGCTCAGTTGGTTAGAGCACCGACACGGAACGCCGGACGTCGTGCGTTCGAATCCCGCATCGTTCATAAAATTTTGTTTTTCAAATTTTATTTGTGTATTAATCCTAGAAATGAGAGTTATCAGTTTAAAAACATAACATTTTGTTTAGATTTGCAAGAGCGACATCTCAAGTCAATTTCCTAATATGCAAATATTGGGGTTGAGCAGGTTATCAACTGTAAAGTAGATCCTGTAGATGAAGCCACAACCTGAGAGTTGAACAAATCAAACAGAATTTTATAACGAGGCGGTACTCGAACGGTTAGCTCAGTTGGTTAGAGCACCGGCACGGAACGCCGGAGGTCGTGCGTTCGAATCCCGCATCATTCATAAAATTTTGTTTTTCAAATTTAATTTGTGTATTAATCCCAGAAATGAGGGTTATCACTTTAAAAACATAACATATTGTTTACATAGTATATTTTTATAATTTTTAGTGCATATTATATCTATTATTTTTGAAGTCGGTTGTTTTTTTGGTAAAATTTTGATATAAACAACCAAGAAAGGAATGCAAAGATTCACCTCTGATTCATCATTTTAGGCTGGGCTTAAAAATATACAGAATACATCTTGGATCTCTTTCTTGTTACCAGCTCAATGCATAAAACATTATCAGAATTTAAGGTTACTATTTGAGACTGAAATAGAACTTGCATCCCTAATGCGTTGGAAACAATCCTCGAACTTGGTCGTGACACAAAAAATGTACAAGTTTTTTCTAATGTTCTGCGTATATTACTGTAGTGAACAGGCGTTTATTGTATTGAATTAATTTTGTAATATTTATTATTTAAAGCAGCTTGTTGTTTAAAATTGTATTTAATATATAAATTGTTTAGTATTTATGTATATTAAAAAAAGGCATAAAAAGGCATTTATTTTCTCAAAATTGATTCCTTTAGAATTCTTTTTGATGTCATTTCTAATATACTAGATACTACTACCGCTTCGGAAACGAATGGCGCTCTGAGAGAGAAGAAATGGCACAAGAAACTCTCCCAGCGTTCTTTTTTGTGCTCTTTTTAATAAAATAAACAATATTGTACAGTCATTTCTATCGATATTAAAATAATCACAATCTAGTCCCAGGCTGTCCAATCATTTAGATATTCAGCAGTGGAGTAATAGGATTTACGACAGCCATTTTTTTATAAAACATTTAAATTTATTTATAGATAATGCCTGAACAGTGGCTGGGGCTTTATTATAGAAGTGTATACATTTACCCTTAAAGCTATTATGTATCTTATGAAGTCTACTAGAATTAGTTACAAGAAATCCCTTATTTCTAGTGTTATAATAATGAAAATCACTATTAAAAGCATGTTTCAAATAAGTGAACAATTTTCGCCACTTAATTTCATCAACGTTTTTCTTTAATCATTAGAAGGACGTTAAAGCGTCAGTTACGCAATTGGTAGAACCGTTGTCACTCACCACGGTGCACCCGCTTCGATACCCGCCCACCAGGTATTAATGTGATTGCAGTTTTTGAATTCAAATGTAAGTTTATCCGACACTTTACAAGGTAGACAATGCTCTTGTGATTTCTCTGGAGTAACAAGAAACTATGGGCTATGGTGATCACATACTATCACGTAGCCTATGTAATATATGCTCTATCGTTCTTCTTTTCCATATTTAAGCTATTTTTTATGAAAATAAGGAACGAGACGAGCAGGACGTTCAGCTGATGGTGATTGATACGACATTCCTAAAATTCGTCACCTTGAGACATAATCGAAACACGGCAGAAATAGGCGCCGTTCTGGTGCCTATAGTCTTTTTTTTATGGAATAGGAGGACAAACGAGCGTACCTGGTGTTAAGTGATCACCGCCACCCACATTCTCTTGCAACACCAGAGGAATCACAAGAGCGTTGCCGGCCTTTAAGGAAGGTGTACGCGCTTATTTTGAAGGTACCCATGTCGTATTGTCCCGGAAACACCGCAAAAGGAAGCTCATTCTATAGCTTTGTAGGACGAGGGAGAAAGCTCCTTGAAAACCGCACTGTGGAGGACCGCCACACATCCAGATGGTGGGGATGAAATCCTAACGTGTCGTGCGAAGGTGGAATTCGGCGGCAGGTTAAACAGCTCTTCGGAACACTCCCCGTGATAAATGCGGTAGAAGACACACAATGAAGCGACGTCTCTACGCAACGCCAAGAGATCCAGCCGTTCACAGAGCACTGAGTCCCCGACAATTCGAGCTGTTCTACGTTGCACGCGGTCAAATGGATCGAGCAGATACTGGGGTGCGCCAGACCAGAGATGACAGCAATACAATCTAGCCGGCTTCCTGTGTAATGGAGCCTCCCACTGGTAAAACTAGCTGAAAAAGCTAACATATGATATAACATTTTACAAACAATTTTTCCTGCACAAAAATTTAAATTAAACTGAATAATATGGCTCTTAAAATTAATCTTTTGCATATTTTTCAAACCGAATATAAACATCGAGCAAACTCGCTCGTTTGCTCTGTTCAGTACATTTTGTGTCCACCTTTTTATTTTTGGGACATTGATTGATTGAACCTTGTACCTTGTCTATGGGAGACTTCGAAAAGCCGAGGGTATTGTTTTTTGTCAGCATTTTTTGTTGAATATCTGATCTAATATTTATTATATCTCCATTTTCATAATTAAGACACAATAAATAAGTTTAAGTTTCTAACTGTTAATATTTTTGTATCTTTTAATTGATTTGGAAGTGTATGAACATAATATGTATATGTTTAAAATGATTTTTTAGTTTTTCATCTTGACAACAAAAGGTGATATACATATCTATACAAATCTTAGTCCCATATTTATTTAGGAATTTTATTTAAATATTGGAAACAAAAAATATATATACCATAATTTTATATAGATTGTACCATTGTTTTGTGGTAGGCTCCTTTCCACAGGATGCCGGCTAAATTATGGGTACCACGACGGCCCCTATTACTGCCGTGAAGTAGTAATGTGTAAGCATTACTGTGTTTCAGTCTGAAGGGCGCCGTAGCTAGTGAAATTACTGGGCAAATGAGGCTTAACATCTTATGTCTCAAGGTGACGAGCGCAGTTGTAGTGCAATTCAGATTCAGTGTTAAGTGATCACCACCGCCCACATTCTCTTGCAACACCAGGGGAGTCACAGGAGCATTGCCGGCCTTCAAGGAAGGTGTACGCGCTTTTTTTGAAGGTACCCATGTCGTATCGTCCCGGAAACACCGCACAAGGAAGCTCATTCCACAACTTTGTAGTACGTGGAAGAAAGCTCCTTGAAAAGCGCACAGTGGAGGACCGTCACACATCCAGATGATGGGGATGATATCCTAATTTGTGGCGTATTGTGCGATGGTGGTATTAGGCGGCAGGAATCACGTGAAACGCGTAATGAAGCGACGTATGCAAAACCAAGTGATGTCGGTCACGATCTTCTAATTCCTTTGGTATTGTTAGCAATAATAGCGCAGTAATCAAATTTTAGTAAAAACTGAACTTTTTAGGATGTTATCATAATATTAAAAACAGGAATAAATATAAAATTGTTATGTCTATGATGATTGTTATTAAGTCTTTTGTTGGGCAAGATTTTGTTGCTTTTACAACATTATCTCAGATAATGTACTACACATGGACATCGATCATACTCAGGGTATTCTTTATTTGTAATGCGATTCATTTTAAAAAACGAACGCTGCGGAGTTTCTTGCACCCTTTCTTCTCACGTCATATATTTCCGAATAGTATTAAAATGACTATTTTCAATTTGAATATTTCAAGACGTGAGCATTATAAATACCTTATAATCCCAATTTTTTTATATAGGGTGGAAACGTAGACGGACGATATGAGCTTAGGAAAAACAGAGGTTAGAAGCATTTGAGATGTGGTGCTGGAGGCGTATGTAATGTATACCCTGGGCAGCCAAATACACCAATGTATCGATTTCGTCACAGCTTCGTTTTCGAACCCGCCTCTCTACAATCTATTAGTAGAGAACTTTTAACATGTTTACAGATACGTTATCAAATGTGGCAATCATGAACTACATGTTTGCCATATTTGATGGATAAGATTCTCAATTATTAGGAAATGACCGCAGAGAGAGAGAGAGAGAGAGCCGTAACCATTTCGCCCTCATAGTTCTATAGAACTCTTAATCCATCCTCGTGTAATAAAGCAAAGAAGCTCATTTGTAAACAAGTTCGATTGATTTTGAGAAGCTTGCTACTATATGTACAAATGAATATTAAGATACCAAATCAGTCATTTGCGCAACAGATAAACTCTACCAACGTTTTGTTTCCAACGATTTCCGCGTAGCAAGAAGAAAGACATCCAACATTATGTTTACAAACAATCTTGTTTTAGTCTGTAAATGAAAGCACAGCCGTCAAATAAAACGTCGGCCTGATCCCTCAGGACACAGGGACTTCGGTAAAATGATTTATTAAACACGCTAACTTGTGTTGTGAAATGTAGGAACGTGGAGTTATAAATACTTAATTCTGCTGCCGTCAGTCAATGTGTACCTCATACATTTGTTAGAGATTTTATGTGGAGTATATCGATGAGATTTAATAAGTTCTCCATGCTGTCGAAGGTGATGATAATTATAAATGTTACATCAGTGAACGCTGTATGAACCGTCATATACCAGTGGAAGGCTCCTTTGCACAGGCTAGAGTATGGATACATCAACGGCACCTAAATCAAGAATCCTGAGTGACACTGGATTGTAATGGGCAAGGCGTATCAGTAACCATCAACTCAACGTCCTGTTCGTCTCGTTCCTTATTTTCATAAAGTAAATTGTTCACGAAGCATCGTTACACAAGCATTGAATTCAAACTCTAAAGATTGATGCATCCATTATATGATTATATATATACAGTTTATACTCTATTACTTTTTATAAAATATTTCGAACTATTTAAAAACAATACATATATTGGATTCAGTACTTTACATACTAATCTATGATATGGTCGCTCTTATTTTTAACTTCATGATGCAATTAATTTAATTTAACTTTATTTCATGATGTAATCAATTTTGTTTTATCATAATTATTATGATTTGGTTATAATATCTATATGTCAAATATTTGTATGCTCAATAACGGGCACGACTTGGACAGCTAAAATGTATTTAAATAATGTATCTATAATGTATCACCCTAGTCAACAAATAAAGATATTATTTACTTACTATATATATAAAAATGAATTGCTGTTCGTTAGTCTCGCTAAAACTTGAGAACGGCTGGACCGATTTGGCTAATTTTGGTCTTAAATTATTTGTGGAAGTCCAGGGAAGGTTTGAAAGGTGAATAAATAGGAAAATTCTGCGAACTTAAATAAAAACAACAAATTTGTTTTTCCTTTGATGTGTCCGTATATAATTTCTATGACAGAATTTATTGACGCACGGTTTGACAGTTCTGCTGTGAAACAATTTAATTACGACAGCAGGGTGCTTATTTTACGAAGTAATTTTTGATGTTATGATATATTATTGACAAATTCATATAAAAACGTTATTTTATTTATTACATACAGAACAATGTCTGTCGGGTCAGCTAGTTCGTTATATAAATATATATTCCAGCCATTGTAAAATACTCTATTTGAGTGGCCGTTGAGTTTCTTGTAAGTTCTTCTCAACTTTTTCCGAACATATAGTAGATAAGTATTTCTAGTGACGATTCAAAAGCGCTTAGTTTAAGCCTAATTGAATTTTAAAAGTTTATTTGACTTTGACTTTTAAGATGTTTTTTGACTTTTACGATATCTATTCGAGAACTAAAATTATCTGTCGGCCAAATCCAAAGCCATGACAAAGAATACATAAACCATACCAAGAAGATATAAGGTAATTAGAGTTTTATGACAGAGGAGTTTATGGTTCGGTTGAAACATATAATTTATGAATTCAAGATTTTTTTACTCGATGTATTGATGATTGCTAGGGGTTTTAGTTATAATTTTAATAATATTTTTCATTTCGTTTCAGCTGTCTACCTTTATCAAAGTCATCATCGTTGTAGGAGATCATTATTAATGGGTTAGAAGTTCAAGATGTATCCCTAAAATATAGTTGAGAGAGGCGATGGCTGGTCCATGCGTCATGGTCATGATCGTGCGCTACATGTGGTAGATGATAGATGATCCTGTTTTCGGGAAGTCTGATTGGTGCTATGTTGTTAAAATTAAAGTTATCCTAAATATTTATAGTCATACACGTGATACCTTCATTAAAGCTTGGTTAATTTTTACCAGTGGGAGGCTCCTTTGCACACGATGACGGCTAGATTATGGGTACCACAACGGTTCCTATTTCTGCCGTAAAGCAGTAATGTGTAAGCATTACTGTCTTTAAGTCTGACGGGTGCCGTAGCTAGTGAAATTAGTGGGCAAATGAGACTTAACATCTTATGTCTCAAGGTGACGAGCGCAATTGCAAGTGCCCCTCAGAATTTTTGGGCTTTTCAAGAATCCTGAGCGGCACTGCATTGTAATAGGCAGGGCGTATCAATTACCATTAGCTGAACGTCCTGCTCGTCTAGTTCCGTATTTTCATTTAAAAAATAATAATTCGATGTATAACTATTTCTTTTGTTTTATATTCAAAACAATGATTATAATGGTTATTTATAATTTTTTTTAATTTTATTTATAGTTTAAGTTGAGTTTTAGCTTACATAATATTATGTTGAAATTACTTTTTTGGTAAAGGTTTCTTTTTTATATTCAATAGCAGTGTTATTATTTATTATTTTATTATTATGATAATTTTTGTCTAGCTGTTACATTTTTGCTATTGCATCTGATTAAGTTTGTCTAATATATTTATCTATATTTTAGTATGGATAGTATATATTACGTGTGTATATTTTTTGACACTTTTCTTACCCTTTTAATGTACTGTTTTTTCTCTATTATTGTATTACATATGGTTGCCTGGAAGAGATCACTATATAGTGATAAAGCCGCCATTTGTACAATACGATTTTATAATGTATTTATTTATTAACTAATAATCCAACAGCTTTATATACCATTACAATAGACTTACAAATAATTTTACAAATATGCCAATTTAGGATTAAGAATAATAGTTACAAAACTTTAATAGGTATACATCTGTTATTTTATGCTAATATTATTACATACGTTAATAATAATATTATTTAAGAGGTGTGTGTGTGTGTGTATAGTGTAGGTGAGTGAGGATGTAGCTGATTGAGTGTTTTCGTGTTTATGTTATACAATTTTATTTTCGTGTGCTTTAAGTATTGAGATTTCGTGTAAAAAGCGTTGCTTAGACGTCGCAAAAATGTCAGTACCTGCGTACTCGGTATTATATAAGTATGTTATACGTTTTAAAATATTGTTCTGGGCATAATTTGTAGTTACTTGGGGGACGTGAAACAAGGAAGTGTGACGGGCTCTGTAGTCCGGTACGCTTAAATATATAGATTCTAATAATTCCGAACAGTCTATAAGGTTATTCCATAACATATTGAGTAACAGTATATCGCTTTTTTCCGCCGTATAAACAGAGGTTCCATTCCAAAGCGTACACAGACATCGTCATAGGTGTCGAAATGAGAGTAATCCTTGAAGCACAAGAATCTGACAAACTCCTTCTGTATAGACTCAATTTTCTTTATATGTACTGCATAGTGAGGTGACCAAATACATGATGCATAATCGAGGATACTCCTTATGTATATTGAGTACAGAGTTTTTATGCATGTTATATTTGTAAAAGAACTACATGTACGTTTGATAAATCCGAGTCGTTTAAGAGCTCCATTAGTTATAATTTCAATGTGTTCAGACATAGTTAATTTAGAGTCCAGTGTAACACCAAGATCCCGAACTGACTTTACTTCTTTTATTAAGGAGTCACCTATCTTGTACGTAAATTTAATCGGACATTTTTGCCTCGTGAATGTTATTTTTTGGCATTTGCTGCCATTTATACATATGCGATTCTTCGTGTAATATACTGCCAGATTATTCAAATCCTTTTGTATGAGATGACAGTCTGTAGTTGAATCAATGGCATTGCAATGTTGAATAAATTTTCTTATCATCTGCATACATCAAGAAACGTGCGTCTTTAAAACAGGTAAATATGTCAAATAAGTATGCGTTATACAGCAATGGTCCTAAAATAGATCCTTGTGGAACTCCAGATAACGCATATATAAAATTACTTTTGGCACCACCCAGAACTACAGCCTGTCTTCTGTTTATTATGTAGGAGTAAAGCCATCTATGTAAATCACCTCTTATACCAAGCGCATATAATTTTTTTGCAGAATAATGTGATCCACGCGGTCAAAAGCCTTTTCAAAATCCGTATAGATAACATCCACCTGTTGTCCTTTACTCATTTTATCGACAGTGTAATTAACAAGCACGACAAGTTTGTAACAGTAGAGCGCCTCTTCATGAAACCATGATTTTCTGGTGCTATAAATTTATGTACGAGAGGTGTAATACGCTTTTGTATTACAATCTCGAAAATTTTTGCCATCGAGTTGAGGATTGATATAGGTCTGTAGTTAACGATCTGGTTTCGTTGTCCAGTTTTGTATATTGGCACAATGAGGGCCTCTTTCCATTTTGCAGGGAACTCTCCGTAACGATTAACAGACAAGGGAAATATAATTGATAAAGGTAAAGCTAAAGTATCGGCACAATTTTTAAGAAACACTGGAGGTATTCCATCACTGCCCGCGCCCTTATTTATTTTGAGTGATTTTAGAATGCGTTTTATTTCATGTGCATCTACTGATATTTTCGATATAAGTTCGTTGTTTAGGCAACCCGGTGGAAGTTCATAATCATCATAGGAATCTGCGGGATTTTCAAAATCACTTTTGAAGTGTTGACTAAAAGCAGAGCATATCTCGGTCTCATTATTGAAATCTTTTACGTTGTATATAAGTATTTAAGTTATATTTTGTTATTGTGGTGTCAAAACAGTGTAATAAATAAATAAAAGATAAAAATATGTCTATTTCCTCATGATATTTAGTGTTTATTTGTCACAAACACAAAAAAAAATTCATACAATAGGCACTATTCTAATTATGTGTTTTAGTCGATTTAGCTGCAGTTATGGTTAATTATAGGTAACCTATTGAATTGTGATCAAATTCCCTCAGTCAGACGAAACAATATCTATTCGGACAAAGTCGTAGTCGTTCGCTCGTTTTGTAATATCTGTGTAAAATTGATAATTATATAGAACCGAGGCACTCAGTCAAGAACGAAGCTGAGGCAACGTCGAAAAGCGAATGAAATTTTTCATTACTTGTAACAAGGTTTTGATGAAATATAAAACATTAAAATTTGACGCAGTTTTCGTCCTATTTACAAGGAAATTAGGGAGTAAAATTGCGTACTCTCTTAGACGTCAACATCAAGTGAGTGGCAAGAAATTGTTGCAAGCAATTTTCACCCTTACGCTTTAAGTAATTTGATAAATTCTCCAAGGAACATTTAGTTCTCCTTTTGTAAGACTACGGTCGTAGTCTCGATTGCAATTTCTTAACCTATAATTAGCGTTGATTGCTTCACATATTTTAAACTTCATATTTTAAAATTAACCACAAATAGATGAAGCAGTTGTAGTTTTTTACACAGTGTAAATAGTTATTAATCCTCCACAAACGGTGAAGGCAACTTTTCCATATAAATTGTCAGATGTTTAATTTGGTAATAGTTATCTATGCAACTGTTGTGTAATAAGGGGTATTAAAACATAAATGTGGGTGTAGGTGGGTAGTGACAATAGTATCACATGAGTGTTTTAATACCTAATTATCAACAGTTGCATACATACCTTAATCTACACCCATAATATGAATCCTCTATAAAAGATTCTGAAATAGTTAGCTTACTGCTAACATTAAAACAGCCAGTCCTAGTAGTAACCTAATATCATCCATTACTGATTATATACAAATAAACTAAGTATTAATGAAAGAATTATTTATTTTAGTAGTAATTTACATTTTCTATAGTGCAATTATTATAATTCACTTGAATATTATGTTCTTTTGCAGCGTTTGTTTTAAATATCCGGTGGTGTGCTGTCAAAACTTAAATCGCTCATTTTATCAAGCAAAAAGGCGGGGTTTCGAATAACCTACTTTTTTTTACGACGCGCCACGTTCTGGTAGTGTTGAACGCGCGTAAACGAAAATGTTCTTTTTTTGAAATTCATACAGATACCACGCATCGAGCAATAAGAATGTGGCTGTTTGTTGAAACCCTTTGCGCATGACGAGATCTAAGGAGTGTTGTTAAAATTCAGTACAACATTACAACACTCGTTTGGATGATGTAATGGTTATTAGAACATTGGGTGTTTTAATTTTGGTAATAAGCTAACTGTTTCAGAATCTTTAATAGAGGATTTAAAGCATGGGTGTAGATAAAGGTTATTTAGTTAAGCGTTTGAAGTCACAAATAATTCTTGATGCACGAATTTGTATCACGATAAAGTAGTTTATGACTTCTTTCTTTTACTTAAATGTTTTTCTGAAAATGTGTAGATATGAACGTGGTTCTATATGCACAAAACATATTGACATTGACAACCCATATAGCCGAAAGTTTAGTGACCCTGACTACTAAACTAGAGGTCCCGAGTTCAAATCCCGGTAGGTGCAATCATTTAAATGATGAATATGGATGTTTATATGTATTTATGTCTGTTTAAGTAAGTATATTGTATTAAATATATCGTTGTCTTGTACCCATAGTACAGGCTATGCCTAGTTTGGTCCAAAATAATTTGTGTAAGAGTGTGTCAATATTATTATATTACATATACAATTATATTATCAAAAGCCATATGTTTAAGTAAATAAAACAAAAGACTTTACCAATAGCGTTTGATTTCCTTATTTTCAGTAGGTTACTTCATAATTCCTCCGACCAGCCTTATGGAAATGGATAATGATAGTTTGGGCAGTAAATTACTTATTTCTGACAACAAATAATACGGCAAATGTCACACGTCACTGTGAGACAAACACAGAAGTCTATGCGAAGCGGACCGTATTGAATTACTGACACAATAATATAAGGTTAGCAATCCACGAAATTTTAAGCTATTTGCAAAAGTGCATTGTAAAAATTACTCGGAGAGTTATTTAAATATAAAGATAATATGATCAGATGAGTTTTCTTTTGGATTTATTCAAAAAAATAAAATAATCTATTACTATTAAGTTTTTGTAGTTTAAAGAGTAATAGTGGGTGTTTATTTCACTTCTTCACTCAAACTGGTCTAAATATTATATATAATTAGTGAAGATGTTACATGGACTATTTGTAATATATATTTATTTCTTAATAATATTTATTAACAAAGTCACTGACATAGCCCAAATGATCAGTATTTCATTCACAGTGGCAGTGGGCAGGGTACATAGTTAAACGCACAGATGGCCGGTGGGGCAGTAAAGTCCTCGAATGGCGACTATATCCGGGAGACGAAGTGTTGATAGGCCCACCATGAGATGGACTGACGATCTGGTTAGGATCACCGGACTATATTAGATGATGGCAGCGCAGCAATCGTCGTGGAGATCTTTGAGTGAGGCCTTTCTCCAGCAGTGGACGTCTTCCGGATGATAATGGTTATTATAATATATTACTTTCAACCACTTAACAAAGTTATTCTTGGCATAATATACAGAATATTTTTATTTTTATTTAAAATAAACTAAGGAATTCTTCAATTATTTGGGAACCTAATATTGGGCGATGATACTGATAATTGACATTTAACCTGTCATCATGTTGTTCATAGCGAGAGCTATATATTACGTTAAGAGAGTATAGCATATCTATTTCTGGATCACCAGCACATACAGTAGTGGGTGTGGATGCAAAATTGCGGCCGCGGGCAGTCGACAAATGGCATCGTGAGTACACCTCACCGGTAGCACACGACCACCGCCTCGGGCTCTGCTCAACCTTAGCTGAACTCTTCATATTTTATGCTCCGTGGAAGTAGAATAAACTTATGTAGGTCTACAATACTAAATGGTTCCAAGAAATTTATATACCTAATAAGTTGGATAACTACAGTTTCAACTTACAAAATATTTAAAAAATTTCAATCACATAAATTTTGTACGAAAATAAATTATCGACTTTAAGCATTAACTTCGTGACAATATTGACAATGATAACTAGAATTTTTTTTTTTTCTACAAAAGTTAGTATTTAGGTACAAAAATTATGACACATGTTTATATGATGTAAAGCTACTGCTGAGTGAATTTTTTTAGAGGTTGTCTTTTTTATAACATTTTAATGAACTCTTGTTTCTAAGCACCTTCAAGTCGATATTTTCTTAATTTTTTTTTACGGGGACGTTCAACAACGGATGCAGGTGTTGAGCTGATCAAGAATATTTTTGATGCCTGGGAGGAATCGCAGAATGCACTTGGCATCTTCTGTGATTTATCTAAGGCTTTTAATTGTGTTCAACTTTCAACGCTGGTCAGGAAGCTATACCACTATGGCATAAAAGGAACTTCGCTCGATCTTCTGACGTCATATCTAAACAATAGAATTCAGAGGGTCGACGTGAATGGCAGGAGATCTCCTGGGACTCCTCTCAGTATGGGGGTACCACAAGGGTCTATTCTTGGACTGTTTCTCTTCCTTATCTATATAAATGATCTTCCTAATCTTATAGAGAAAAAAGATAAGGTAGTATTGTTTGCGGACGATACTTCACTGATTTTCAAAGTGAAAAGAAACCAAGCTATGTATGACGAAGTGAACGATATTTTATCTGACATCGTGTACTGGTTTAGCGCTAATAACCTATTGTTAAATAGCAAGAAAACTAAATTCATTAAATTTACCGTACCAAATGTCAAAAATGTAAATGCAAATGTTTTGTTAAACGGAGAGGTGATAGAATCGGTGGAATCTGCTATATTTCTTGGCATAACTCTAGATTCCAAATTACAATGGGGCCCCCATATTGAAGGATTGGCGAACAGACTTAGTACTGCAGCATACGCGGTTAAAAAAATTAGACAATTAACTGACATAGATACGGCGCGACTAGTATACTTTAGTTATTTCCATAGTATTATGTCCTATGGTATATTGCTATGGGGCAACGCTGCTGATATTAATACAATATTTGTGCTGCAGAAGAGGGCTATTCGCGCTATTTATAACCTAGAGAAGCATTGAGAGCAAAATTCAAAGAAATTAACATCTTGACTGTTGCTTCTCAGTATATTCTTGATAATGAAATGTATGTTCATAGGCACATAAGTGAATTTGCCAGAAACTGTCATAACCATAATCCTAACACCAGGAACAGACATAAACTGATGATGCCTACTACTCGGCTTAGTCGAGTTAGTAAGTCTTTTGTGGGGCGATGTATATGCTTTTACAACAAGATCCCAGAAAATGTTCAAAACAAAGGTGTTACGTTATTCAAAAGAATTGTTAAAAAACGTTTGTGTGGTAAAGACCTAAGAGCGCTTTCGCACTACGTCCGATCCGAATCCGATAAATACTGCGAAAATAAAGTACGGTGCAGTCGTTTAACTATTTCTAACGATTGACGAAAAGAAATCGGATGATGGAAGCAGGTTACTATAACATAAGTGACTTTCTTCATGATACCACAGATTGGGAATGGAGCGACCGCCCTCAGGCTATTAAATAATAAGTTTAATTGTACAATGTTACTTTGTAAATGTTACTTTAATTGTAAAACATATTTTTGATGAAAAAAAAAGCCCGCTGAGTTTGTTGCGCCCATTCTTCTCAGGCCTGAGGCATTCACTTTGGAATGGGTGGTAGTTTTTTTTTTGACTTTCAATAAGTGATTTCACATCCTATTTTGAATAAAAATATTTTAATTTGAATTTGAATTATATTTACACTTTTAAGTAACATGATACTACAATTTTAAATCACTTCAGCAAATATATAAAACTACCACCCATTCAGATAGTAATTCCACAAACCTAAGCGAACGGGCACGGAAAACTCGGGCGGACTTCTTTTCTTGAATAAAATTTTGGTACATTAAAATTAATTAATTAAATAGAATGATAGATGCCTCTAATATATAATCTGTAGTATCTTAACTTACTAACCCAACTTATTCGAGTAGTAGGTGTAACAAGTTTATGTTTGTTCATGGCTTTAATTTATCTAGAAACATCGCTTATGCACATAAACATCATATACATTATTTAAATTTCTTAAATTTTTCTCTTATTTTTTTCATTTCGTTTATTATAATAAAGGCTATATACCTAGTTAGGTACTACAAGTATTGCGAAGTAGAACTAGAAACTATATTAAATGTATAGAGAGAGTGTGTAATGAAAAGTCTAAGTAGCCCAAACTCGGCTATGATAGTATAAATAAATTTTTTATTAAGATTGCGACGCCTACCTTCGGAATGCATCATTTATTAGTGTTTTTAGAACCGTTAAACGGAGATTGGTCATAGTCACTTAACTACTTGTCGTTGCCGTAATATGCTATATTATTACTATATATTGTTGATATGTATCTTTCATCAGTTTCAATTTATATAATGTTATTGATTGTATATCGATTCTTGCTTTGTTGTAAAGACATATCATATCTATAAAATTAGAGGATTTCCCTCAGTTACTCACAAATTCCATGAACAGATTTGTAATTACAATGTTACCAATCTGGATATAACTCTTAGATAGTAATCAAACATACAAACATACACACGATTTTATAACCTCCCTTTAATGAAATCGGCTAAAAGTAAATTAAGGTTTATAGCTTTTCTTTTACCTACCCATAAAAAAATTATATACTAAATTGTTAAAACATCTTTCGTTTAGAATTCCGAATGCAAAGGGTAACTGTAATAGTTTACATAGCTAAAAATCTGCTAGTGTGTGTATTTCTATGGCTGCTATAAGAACAAAATATAATAAAAACGAATTCAATAATGGTTAGGTGTCCCATTTAACAAAAAACTTTTGAAGGTTGGTATGTATGATGTATGTATGTCAATTTTGAGAAAATAAATGCCTTGCCTTGTACCTATAAAGTGTAATGTTGTACGATAGTACAGAAAGAGACCAGTTAATAAATTTTTGTGTTGATACCAAAATATTTCCTTTTGGAAAATAGTAATACGATTTATAGATCAAATATTAATTTAACAGTTACTTCTTTATTATTAACCTTTATTTTTTTCTTTATTCAATGTGATTAAACTTTTCAATTAAAAAAAAATATTATTTAGTCTGTCTCGCTATTAACCAATTTGTTTTATCAAAAGTGAGGTTACTCGTCAATATGTAGAACACATCTTAAAAAAACTAAAACGAATTTTTCAAATGGAAAATCCGAGATTTAAGTGAAAGTATACGCACTTTAAAGAATGTTACACAATTGAGTGAGTCTCGAAGCAAGCGGAAAAAAGGTATTACCGTTACAAAAGATTACTACAAAGGGACAGGCAAAAACCAGCGCCCTAATGATATCTCAGTTTCTATAGAAAGTCACGTAGAATATTAGAATTGCTAAAAACGATCAGAATTTCAAAAACGAAGTAAAATATTACTTTCTTATTCGTGATCTGCGAATTACAATCGCAGGGAGCATTGCAGCAATGGAATATTATATCGGACCAGTTATGAGTGCAATAGATAGATATATGTGTAGCGTTGATTGACATAAAAATAGACAAATAAAAAATAAGCATTTAAGTGAAAGACGGATCCTCAAGCGAAGGGTTAAATACTACAGTACAGGATTTAACAATTCACCATTTTGGTTCTCAAAAATAGGTGGACAAACGAGCGTACGGGTCACCTGGTGTTAAGTGATCACCGCCGCCCACAATCTCTTGCAACACCAGAGGAATCACAGGAGCGTTTCCGGCCTTTAAGGAAGGAGTATGCGCTTTTTTTGAAGGTACCCATGTCGTATCGTCGCGGAAACACCGCATAAGGAAGCTCATTCAACAGCTTTGTAGTACGTGGAAGAAAGCTCCTTGAAAACCGCACTGTGGAGGACCGCCACACATCCAGATGGTGGGGATGATATCCTAACTTGTGGCGTATCGTGCGAAGGTGGAAGGTTGTGTAGCAATATGAACAAATTGTATTTGTATCTGGAAATACCCATCTATTTAGGTATAAAATTGAATGAACCACATCAATGTAGATGTGGCATTCAGGTAGATACTCTTGGGCGTCACGGGCTATCCTGCCTAAAATCGGCAGGCCGTATCAGTAGTCACGCCAGCACGCCGCTCTTTATATACCAGCTGTTTTAGAGCCAAATGGTATTACCCGCCGCGCTGGCAAGCGTGATAGAATATCGCTGGTGGCTTAGGCACGGGAAAGGGCGCTGGTTAGGGACGCTACTTGCGTTTACTTTCTGGCTCCTTCTCATGTCCAAGTTACGTTAGTTGGTGCCGGGGCTGTTGCTTCGACTGCCGAAGACAGCAAGCGTCGCAATTATGTCGGTCTCAGTGAGTCATACTCCTTTGTGACGTTTGGTGTACACGTTGTATGACACTTGGCCCGTGGGGCCCAGAAGCGCGGAGAATGTATAAAGTACTATCTTCGCGCATCAATAAGGCTACTGGAAACCCAAGCGCTATCAAATCCTTTTCTCTCAGGAACGCCTTCCCACCACCACGTCCAATGAGCAACAACTTAGTTACTAATTTCTTGTGAATCTTAAGTTATCTTTAATCAAAATAATGAACTGAATTCTAGATAGCATATGCCTGTGTAAACAAAACATGAAGGAATGTACCGTATCAATAATAACTTAATCACAAAACATTACAAACAACGATAATAAAACGAAAGACAAAGTGCCGACGTGACGTCACTGCAGTGTATCGCTCCTCAAGATACCCTCCGACCTCGTGGCCGAACCAATTTCCAATATAAAACAATTCGGAGAATATCGAATGATGAGGGAATAGTTCAAATTATATGGACTATAAATATGCAAATGTATGCTGCGGATAAACTAAAGGTTGCATTTAATGTTAGGAGGGCGTTTAATTGATGATTCTTTATCCAATAGATACCGGAGGCTCCTTTGCACAGGAATCCGGCTAGATTATGGGTACCACAATGGGGCCTAATGCTGCCGTGAAGCAGTAATGTGTAAACATTACTGTGTTTC
Organism: Leptidea sinapis; assembly: GCF_905404315.1. NCBI lineage: Eukaryota > Metazoa > Arthropoda > Insecta > Lepidoptera > Pieridae > Leptidea > Leptidea sinapis. Next base: position 5,973,525 of record NC_066292.1, on the reverse strand, counting down.
GGTCCGAAAGGCGCCGTAGCTAGTGAAATTACTGGTCAAATGAGAATTAACATAAGCGCAATTGTAGTGCCACTCAGAACTTTTGGGGTTTTCAAGAATCTTCATAGGCCGCTTTGTAATGAGCAGGGCGTATCAATTACCATCAGCTGAACTTACTGCTCGTCTTGGCCTTACTGTCATAAAAACAGTTTAAATTGCAAACAACTACATAATATATAAGGTGGTGAACATAATAATAGGATAATCAGTACTTACCATTGCCTATACTCCCTTGGAGGATAGTGTAGATGATTTCATTGAATGATGAAGAATCGATCTGAACAATTTCATAAATAACAAAAATAGAACAGCTAAATGATTGCTGATTTGAAAAACATTGTAACGCAAGAGTCAAGTGTTAGAGCTAAGGAGGTTCGGTAACTTATTTAAAAGTTGAACCACAACATCGACGTGAATAAGTTTCTAATAAGCTTAGTGCATCGACTCGATAGCTTAGGGACAACACTGGCATGATAATATGAACGATGATGTATCCATACCTATATATTGTACATTTTAGGGTTCCGTAGCCAAATGGAAAAAAACGGAAAAAATCCTAATAGATTCGTCATATCTGTCTGTCCGTCCGCATATCACAGTCACTTTTCTCCGAAACTATAAGAACTATATTGTTGAAACTTGGTAAGTAGATGTATTTTGTGAACCGCGTTAAGATTTTTACACAAAAATAGAAAAAAAACAATGAATTTTGGGGGTTCTTTATCCTTAGAACTGAAACTTAATGATAAAACTAAATTTGACGTACCATGCAAACTTCCACCGGAAATTGGTTTGAACGAGATCTAGTAAGTTGTTCATTGACAAGTAATATTTTATAATTACTTTATAATTGTAATCATGATCATCCTATTCACGAAGCATCCTCACACAAACAATGAATTCAAGCTCTAAAGGTTGATGTATGAATTGAACTGTTTTTGAGCTGCTGTAATATAAAAAATAAATAATAAATAAAAATATTTTATTTCGGACAGATTATATCATCCATAGCCAATTTTGCATTAAAAAAGGTATACAACATTACTTAATTAGATAACATTAATTAGTAAAAGAAGTTTTATATAAATTAGAATTAAAAAGTATAAATTACAAATGGAAAATTAAAAATATTAAAAATAACATTATTATATAAGAAAAAATTTTGGTATGTTTCGGTGGTAATGTTTTACCGTTTTCAATATACAATTTTTACGATTATTATATAATCTCGTCAGAAATCCCGCTCTAGCCCTACGCATTACAGCATAAAAATCGTCAACCCTGTGCATCGCAAACATACCCGACGCGCTACACCTCCATGGCAACCCCAGCAGAGACCGAAACGCATTGTTATATTGCACTCTGAGAGCGTCAAAGGTGGCTTTGGTGTAATTGTACCAGAGCTGAGAGGTGTAGAGTGCCTGGCAGTAGGCTTTGAACAGGGTGACCTTTACTTGTCGGGAACAGCGGGCGAAACGCCTAGCCAGCATATTGCTTTTTGCTGCCAGTGACCTTCTCTGTCTCTCTAGGTCCTCATTATCTTTCATCGTCTCACTTAGTACATGTCCTAGATATTTAAATTTAGTCACATATTGCAGTTCTGAGCCACATAGTTTTATAGGCAGTACATTTTCTGGACCTTTTTTGAATTTAAATATCATAACTTTAGTTTTAGACACATTATACAATAATCCATGTTTTTCCGCATATTTTTCACAAATGACAATAAGGCTACGCAAGCCGCAGACCGAGGGACTGAGCAGAGCCATGTCATCAGCGTAGCTCAGATTGTTAACGCTGACGCCTCCAATCTGGCAGCCTGCCCTAGCACTGCTCAGTTCCCCGATCAGTTCATTTACATAGATGTTAAATAGAATCGGTGACGTCAGACCACCCTGCCTAACGCCGCAATTTAACCGATAGGTATCGGAAAAATCATTTTGCCATTTTACTTGGTTAATTTGGTTTGTATACCAAAACTGTAACAAGTCCACTATCCTGCTAGGTACTTTGGTAGCTCGCAGTTTATTCCACAAAATATTGTAATTAATAGTATCGAATGCTTTGCTCAGATCCAGGAAACATCCATATACGGATGTTTCCCTAGTGAGATAATAGTTAACAGTACTTTTTAAGGCAAAAATGGCTAAGTCTGTTGATAAACCGCTACGAAAACCAAACTGACCGCAGTGTAATTTGATATTGCAATTTAAGTGGGATATTAACAATCTCTCAAAAATTTTTGAAAATATTGTTGTGAGAGAAATAGGGCGGTAGTTTTTAGGGTCGGAGACGTCACCAGCTCTGTTTTTAACGATCGGTATTACATTCGTTTTCATCATATTTACAGGGAGATAGCTATGATCGATACATGAATTGTATAATGTAGCCATTATCTCAAAGAGCCTCGGGCCACCGTATAGCACATGCTCCACACTGAGGTGGTCGTGGCCCGGGGACTTGCCACGCTGCATGTCACTCACGCACCGCGCCACCTCGTCAACTGACACGTGTAGCGTGCACGAGTCGCCCGCGCCCGCGTCGCCACCGGGGTGTGACTCAGCGGTAGGGCATGCGCCGATTAAGGGGCAGTCTACACGGAATGTATTTACAAATAAGTTTGCTATATCTTTATGGTGGTGTAAACCACCCACCGACACAGGAGTACTACATTTAGGCTTTAATTTATTCGTTTCCTTCCAAAATTTTCCAAAGTCATTATTTCGTCTAAAGGTTGCAATTATGTCCATTTTAATTTTGTCCTGATTGGATTGGCACCATTTTAATTTTTGCTTAAATGATTTTCTAGAATATAAATATATTATGTATTACAGAACATTGGCGTAAGAGTCATCAGCTCCAGTTTAGTTTTAGAGAACATAAAGTAGTCAGTTAGTTTTGTAGAAGTAGGGCAATACATGGAGGTTCCCTAATTATTATTGATAACAGACTAAAATGTAAAAATAGAAGAGATATAACAACTAATTGAGATAGCTTGTATAGAACTAGAGCAATTTATTATTGTAAGTGTATACCGCCCCCCCACTGCATCATATGAACAATTCCAACATAGAATGGAGGAGGTACTATCAAAATTTAGCAAAACCAGCAAGTCAATTGTAGTGTGATGAGATTTTAATAAAAAACTTGCTTGAACCTTCGGCCCATTGTACTAGCCTTAAAAATTTATTTCAAAGTTTTAATTTGTTCAATGTATTTTGGGAACCTACTAGAATCACTTCAACAACAGCAACCTGTTTAGATAATATTTTTACAGATGTTACTATTACTAGTAAACTCATAATTAATAATCTTCAGTCCGACCATAGTGGGCAACTTATAAAAGTATATACGAGATTGGACAATGTCAGACCAAAAAAGGTGACGATTATACCACTTACGGGTAGCCGTCTTGAGAGGTTTAGTAGTACGTTTGGTAAATACCAAAATATTTCTACGATACCATTTTTACACTGTGGTGAAATTGCTAATTTTCACTATAACTTTGTCTTCAATTCCTTCTGTGAGGAATTTGACAGGATTTTTACTCCAGTAACGGTGACAGTAAACAACAAACATTGTTTTAATGATTGGGCAACAATCAACAAGTCGTAAACGCTTATATGACCTTTATTATGAGAAACATTACAATAATAGTAAATAATTTAAAATATATGTAAAAAAAATACTCTAAGCTCTTTAAAGTAGTTTGTCATGAAGCGAAAACACGTTTCATTGCAGATAAAAATAAAAACAGTAATAATCTAGTAAAAGCGACTTGGAGTGTAATTAACAATGAAACTGGTAGATCGAATTGCCGTAACACCTCTATCTGTTAAAATATTAATAATCGCGTTATAAATTCGGAAATAGAAATTGCAAATCAATTTGATAAATACTTCTCCGAAATCCCGATTGTCACGACCAAAGACCTTAACCCTTCGCCAAAAGCAGCATATGATATGCTTAAATTACACGTACCAGTATCTTCCACTGATTTGAAATTTAAGTATGTTACAGGTAGCGATATAATAAAAATCTTCAAAATAATTAACCTAAAAAATACAAAGGACGTATGGGGCCATTCGACTAATATTGTAAAATACATACTTGGCATTATAGCACCTGAATTAGCAATAATATTTAATGAATGCATAGATGAGGGTGTGTTCCCTGACCTCATGAAATACAGCAAAGTTATACCTTTGTTTGAATCGGGCAGTTTTTTGACCCTGCTAATTTCAGACCTACTTCAGTGCTGCCTGTTTTTAGTAAAATTTTTGAAAAACTTTTGCTTCAACAGCTACAAATACATTTTTTTTAATTAATGAACAAAAATCAGTTTGGTTTCACTAGGGGCTTATCAACAATCAATGCGGGTACTAGACACATTGAGCACATCTATGACGCCTGGCAAGAGTCATAGGATGCATTGGGCATTTTTTGTGAATTGTCCAAAGCATTTGACTGCGTCCACCATGAAACTTTACTCCTAAAACTTAAACATTATGGAGTGAAAAATAGAGCCCTAAATCTCGGGTAAACCTGTGGGAATAGGTGTTCCACAGGGTTCTATTCTCGGTCCTTTCTTGTTTCTTATATATATTAACGAACTACCATTGGTGGATGATACTTCACTTACTTTTAAAGTGAAGCGACGTGCGGATATTTATGACGAGGTAAACAATGCACTCTCAAAGATATTGCGTTGGTTTGAGACGAATAATCTGCAAACAGTAAAAAAACAAAGTGTTTACGGTTCATTACACCAAACACAGCGGAAGTACAAACCAACGTACTTATAAATAACCAGAGATTGGAACTTGTGGACACTAAGGTCTTCTTGGGTATCACGTTAGATAAAAAGCTTCAGTGGGGTCCACATATTGCCCATCTAACAGATAGACTCAGCTCTGCGGCATATGCAGTTAGAAAGATTACGGAGTACGCGAATGTTGCGACCGCTAAATTAGTGTACTTCAATTATTTTCACAGCATCATGACGTACGGTATATTACTATGGGGTCATGCTGCTGACATTGATATAGTGTTTGCTCTGCAAAAGAGAGCTGTTCGTGCTATATATCAGCTGGGTTATAGACAGTCTCTCAAAGAAAAATTTAAAGAAATAAATATTATGACTGTTCATTGTCAGTACATTTATGAAAATTTATTATACCTTCACAAAAATCGTCACCTTTATACTCTTAATAGTGCTTTTCATTATTATAACACTAGAAATAAGGGATTGCTTGTAACTTGTTCTAGTAGGCTTCATAAGATACATAATAGCTTTAAGGGTAAATGTATACACTTGTATAATAAAGTCCCAGCCACTGTTCAGGCATTATTTAAAAATAAATTTAAATGTTTCATAAAAAAATGGCTCTGTCGTAAATCCTATTACTCCACTGCTGAATATCTAAATGATCGGACAGCCTGGGACTAGATTGTGATCATTTTATAGCGATAGAAATGACTGTACAATATTGCATATTTTTATTGCTTAATGCTGGGAGAGTTTCATGCGCCGCTTCTTCTCTCTCAGAGCGCCATTTGTTTTCGAAGCGGTAGAAGTATCTGGTAGTATAAGAAATGACATCAAAAAGAAGTTTAAAGTAATCAATTTTGAGAAAATAAATGCCTTTTATGCCTTTTATCCAACATACGATAATCTATATTTATTCAGTTTATTCTTTATTTATCTTTATGAAATAATTTATATTATTTAAACACGACTCATATATAGGATTACGTACAAACTAATTTGTTATAACACTATTTGATTTAAAAGCGTGACTGTTGAGATTTTTTTTATATGAGGGGCAAACTTGCAAGATGCACAAACGGGATGGGGTAGGTGTGGCATCCGCCCATGGACATTCGCAACATCAGGTGTCAAGAGATGCGTTGCCGGCCTTTAAGGTATTAGGTATGCTCTTTTTTTGAAGGTCCCTAAGTTGTGTCGGTTCGGGAAAATTTAGTAATTTAAAAGAAATATTTGTAGTGACGATTGAAAAGCGATTAGTTTAAGCTTTTCTGAATAAAATTTATTTGACTTTGACAAGCTTTTTATATATTTACTAGTTGACCCAGCAAACGTTGTATTGCCGATATTAAAATCGCGATACAAAAGTAACTGTTGATCGTAGATGGGTGAAAATTTGAATTTGTATGTATTTTTATGATAATTCATAATCAAACAAATTTAAAAAAAATTTAAAAAAAAAATTCGCGTGGACCACCCACATTTAGGGGGATGAAAAATAGATGTTGTCCGATTCTCAGACCTAACCCCACATGCATTAAAAATTTCATCAGAATCAGTCAAGCCGTTTCGGAGGAGTTCAAAGTTTAACACCATGACACGAGAATTTTATATATGAGATGGTAATTAGTAACGAAGTTAGTTTGATATTCGTAAATTAATTGAATTTATAATGTGTATACTCTATTACTATTGAGTAACAAATACCTACTCTGTTATATATTAGTTAGCTTTACTTGACCCAGCGTTACAAAGGCGAGCGTAACAGCTCAGTATAATTTAATAGTCACAAAATTAAGTGTTCAAAGTGCCTATTTCACTTCAATACCAAAAAAGCCACAGATATAATGAGTAGGGATGGCGGTCAGAGGCAATCAGAAGGGAGTGGCGGCCTACAATTTGTATGGATTAATTACCGCAGGGTAAGATGTAAGGGAAGCAATCAACGTAGAGCCTTTAATTATGTCTGGGTCGCGCTTTAAAACGATGATCATTCATAAAATTTGTTTTGGTTTGATCTTACCAGTGGGAGGCTCCTTTGCACAGGATGCCGGCTAGATTATGGGTACCACAACGGCGCCTATTTCTACCGTGAAGCAGTAAAGTGTAAGCATTACTGTGTTACGGTCTGAAGGGCGCCGTAGCTAGTGAAATTACTGGGCAATGGGACTAACATCTTATGTCTCAAGGTGACGAGCACAGTTGTAGTGCCGCTCAGAATTTTTGGGGTTTTTCAAGAATCCTGAGCGGCACTGCATTGTAATGAGCAGAGCGTATCAATCACCATCAGCTGGACGTCCAGCCCGTCTCGTCCCTTATTTCCATAAAAAAAATCTTAAATTAAGAATTCTGTAAAAGTGACTAATTTAATAATTAAGTCTTGCATTTTCTTGTTTGGCTCCTACTCAGTGAACATGAGAAATATGTTCGTATTAAATGAAAAGGCATTTATTCTCTCAAAATTGATTCATTCAGATTTCTTTTTGATGTCATTCTTAATATAGAAGATACTACTACTGCTTCGGAAACAAATGGCGCAATGAGAGAGAATAAGCGGCGCAAGAAAAGAAAGAAAGTAAAATATTGAAAATTTTCCGTCAAGTGCGAGTCCGGATTATTTATGGAAGGTTCCAACTTGTCTTAAGCCTTACTCTAGCATAGTGTGAAGCATAAAGTGTGATATATATACATTCAAGATATATGCCTTCACTGTTCAAGAAATGTCATTTTGAAATAAAATTTAGATATTTTATATAAATTTTTGTTTGTTTGTATGGCGGTTATTCCAGAAGTCTCCATCTAGATTTTCACTATCTATGGACACACTGTAAAGTATCAGCTGTCTCACTATTGCAGTTTATGAAATAAACAGACAGATACATAGACAAATGGAGTGACGGATGGACACCGCGGCGTATTACAAACAGGATTGTGGTTAGTTACCCGTTCAATTATAGAGCTCTAAAGATTAACTTGTAGTCCTATTCTTTCACTGAAATTATTAAAATTATATTTGAAAATTGCATTTAAAGAGAACCAGAATTATTATAAAGGTTCCAAAGTATTTTTTTATTGAAAATAAGGGATGAGACGAGCAGGACGTTCAACTGTTGGTAATTGATACGCATTGACCAATACAATGCAGAGCCGCTCAGGATATTTGAAAAACGAAAAATTCCTTAGCGGCACTACAATTGCGCTCGACACCTTAAGACATGAGATGTTAAGTGTCATTTGCCCTTAATTTCACTAGCTCCGGCGACCTTCAGACCGAAACACAATAATTCTTACACATTTATGCTTCACGGCAGAGATAGGCGCCAATTGCTACCCATAATCTAGCCGGCATCCTGTGCAAAGGAGCCTCCTACTAGTAAATATTCGTATTATGATCTCCATGAACGTACATGATCTCCTAATGAATCCTAATACAGGTCAGGGGTACAAAAAAGGAGAAAGCGTGCGATATAACTGAATTCAACGGAAACTAAGTCATGACAAAAGGTACACTAACCCCATTACTCATAATAGTCTGCTAACTTAAAGCATTGCTAATTCTCACTCTGTCTTCTTATATTGACCTAAGTCAGAATGAGAAAAAACACTCCTTAGCGGCTGTTTTAAGTTAGCAGACCATTTTGAATAAGGGAGTAGTTCTTTACAGCAATGTGTATTTTCGTAAATATAGTTTTTATAAAAAAACGTTAAGAGACTGCTAAAACGATATCGAATAAATTTTCATACAATCTTCGGATTAGCCCAGCGAGTGTACTTTTGTTTTAGGAACAGTTGGATTTACATAATATTTTGATATTATTATTAAAAAGGCTTTTATATAATATCTAGTGTTGAAAAGCTTCCCTATCTTACGTCATTCAAGCGTGTGTGCGTTTATTCATTTGTTTGTTTCGCTTCCAAGCCTTAGATAGGTAAATACTCAACCAAAAATTATAAACTTTTGCAGATCTCACAAATTATTATGTGGTACATTTAACGCTGAAATTCTTATGAGTATCCGAGCGAGCTCAATATAAATATAATATGGACGAATTCGCCAGCAGTAGCTTGTATATGACAATTCTATATCAACCGGCTGTCTTCCTTCCACGATCCTTCAAACCTTCGATCGAAAAAGAAGGCCGGCAACGCTCTTGTGATTCCTCTGGTGTTGCAAGAGAATGTGGGCAGCGGTGATCATTTAACACCAGGACCCGTACGCTCGTTTGTCCTCCTTTCCATAAAAAAATGTCTATGAACAGTTTTTCACTTCACTATCAGATTATATGAAAAATAATAATAGCTTACTCATTAAAAGAGTGATTCAATAATATAATCATAGAACAGTAACATACCTACTATTGGATTAAATATAATACTAATTCACTAATAATATTTTAATATACCCATCTTATTGAAAGTGACAAAAGGAAAATATTACTTAACATCTTAAATAGTTCTTTCAAAAGACATCTCCAAAGGGCAACTATGCAATTCAAAGCAATTTAAGTCTAAGATCTCGGCGGTAACCGAACCCACTGCTAATTGCTGATAAAAAGTAAGATTATAAAGGTTTTATCGTAAGGAACGTCGATAACACCCGCCACCCGTCGCTATCCATTGAGAGGCGAAGTCAGATCTGAAGATAAATAAACACGGTTTAAATTGAGCACTCAATTACATATCAAGAGAATTTTAATTGATAATTTTATGACATATCGAGTACATATTTATCGTGATCAAAGGTGACATTAAAATTTTCCGCAGCGTGTCTTAAAACCAGTATTAAATATCAACTATAGATACTGGTATCTTAAATAACTCACACAAAGATATAATTCTTCGAGCATTTATTGTTATCCAATTGTTTGTTGTAAGCTGATTTATTAATTTTGGACAATCACAAACAGCTAATAATAGCATTTTATTAATATTAAAGGTAATGGTTTGCATGAGAGGTGTATTAAAATTCAATTATCTGTTATTTGAAACTTTTCAGTTTTTGAAGTCGGTTTTGTAAACGTAGTTTCTTTTTTTTCCTTTTAAGTGTCAGTTAATAATAATAATATATAATCAACCCGAATGAAAACTCCTAAAAAGCCGTACACAAAAAACAATAATATCATCCACGTAGATAAACTTTTCATAAAAAATGTTTTTACAATAAAAACTACTGGGCCAAATTATGGAAAAAGTTTATGGGACCAAATCGCATCTATTCCGCATCGAACTAAAGAAGAATTACGTAAAACGGATCATAAATATCAGAGTAATCGGTGTACATACATAAAAAAATACCGATCGAATTGGGAACCTCCTCAATTTTTAAGTGGGTTCAAAACGTGCGGTTGGGTGGTATAGAAGCGAGATGTATAGCTGGCTTTCATTAGAGAAGACCTAAGAAAAACAACAAAACACTGTAGACTTTTAAGACGCTAATGACGCGCTATCTACGACCGAATTTGGTTAGAATCTTGTAATTTTATTAGAGATGCAATGTGAGTCCTTACTTAATAATGATGAACTTGGTTTATAACACAACCAAAGATATACGTCTATAAATAATATGTATATGTCATGGCAATCAGATAAAAATGAAGCTAATGGTGTACTGTAATGCCATCGCAAATATATTTTTTTTTATTTGTACCTTAGATTTGCTTTGCTCGTCGTAAAGATCTACGTCTTCCGGCTAAAATTATGTTTTCCAGCCGCCACAAGTAGCGCCCCGTCCCCTTGCATGACGCTTGGACCAGCCGGCTCCCCCCTCGAATGCAGAACTTCTCACAAACTTGTCAATATAAATGAAGCCGTTGGTATTAGTTTAATATTATATGAATATGGATCTTGAAATATAAAAACAAATTATAATAATTTACTTGAATTATATTTACCTACTTTTTACTTATCCGCAAATTAAAAATGTTTGCTGAAACTTAAAGTTCTTACAGCAATTTATTGACGACTAACAAAAATTGTAAATTAATAAGATATTTAAAAAGATATTATTCATCATCTTTGTAATAATCGTTTTGTTGTTCAGGAAAATTATAATAAACTCAAAGTTGTAGGCAACAAAACAGACGATATAAGCGAGAAACCCATTATGGACTAAACAATCGTGATAAAACCTTTAAGGGCGGGAGATGGCAATCATGTCTGCACGCATATGGCGAGCAGCCGACAATCGGTTGTTAAATTCATGAGCCACACAGAGATCCAAAAAAAAATCGAGTCAATCGGTTAAATATTATTGTAGCTATTTATAGATATTGTCGCACCTATTGCATCACTCTACAAGCCGTTGGTCTAGTCGGTATGGGACCATTTCCCAATGGGCAGACCCCGGCAACAGAATGTTAAAAATATGTATGCATTTTCGGAACGATATTATGAAACCGTTTTCATTTGTATATTGGTGAAAGTGCATTTGCATGTTGCTATAAGTTGAAAAACTCAAATCGAAAAATGAATAGTATTACGGATTTACATAAAGTAAAACCTAAGCGATAACCCAGCATATAGCAGTTTGCTTTAGTTTTAACGCTTGAGAAATTAATAGTTAAAAATAACGATGGTTAATGATGTAAGCATGCAAGGTAAGAGTTGGTAAATTGGCTCTGTAATATTATTATGCAATATTAAATATTCTTAAAATAAGTAACTATCGGGTTCCTAAATATAGGTATTTAAATATAACATGTGCTGCTTTTGATAAGGATTTAAGTAAGTTCTACTACCATATAGTTACAATCTTGATTTCACAACAGAATTTGTTGATATCGTCTGCAATTTGTTTTCCGATAATAACGCGATCATATTTAAATAAAATTATATGTCACGACAGCTTGATATTATTATATGATATTTACTGTATCTTGTTTTCACTTTAAATATTATTAAAAACTTCAAACTTAAAAAGCTTGAAGTTTTTTTTAGAAACATTTTAAATTCTTCAGTATTATTGTAGTATTACCTACTCATAATGAACCATATAATTAGATACATATTCATTGTGTGGATATATAGTAGCCAAATCATTAATAGCAGATTCGTTGTTTTCTGTAACCATAACTATTGCTGCAACAATAACAATAAAATTCTGTCAAATATTTTTTTTTGTTTGGAGCTTTTATTAATATTTTCTGAAGTAATTCTAGACTCACAGCACATTAACCCCCTTATTCATAAATATAAACAGCCGCTAAGGAGTGTTTGTTCTCATTCTGACTTAGGTCAATAGAAGAAGACAGAGTGAGAATTAGCAATGCTTTAAGTTAGCAGACTATTATGAATAAGGGGGTTAATCTTTAAGTTGTAATTTGATGGCGCCTTTAGTCCTAGGCCTCTAGTCGTCTTGTGATTATAATGCAATTCAGACCAAATATTATCGTAGTATTGGCAGATACTCCTACTATCAGGAAAGCCATCACCCAATGCGAATCATCATTAAATGATAAAGTCCCTAGACATTATGATCGGCCGTCATCATCACGACACAGAAGCCTCGTCGCTGACAGATTACAGGTCGCGGTGTGCTTGTGGGCTCGTGAGCGACGATCATTACTTATTTCTATACAGCTTCTATAACAACGACTACCGACCATTTATCTTGTCTATCCGCAGTGTTGGCGAAGTTATTGTGTGAAATATGTTATTTGTTATAGTGTGTTATTTTGTTAAATAATTGCTTTCGAATTCAGCCTAGTGTTTGAACAGGAAAGTACGACTTTCGCTTTGGACTGACCTAGCAATGAATGACGAATGGGCTCCATTCTCTATTTTCAGGTAACGTACACTTTATAATATATTAATTGCGCTCTTAAATACATTCCTTTGCAATAAGTTTTGGTAAGTGATCCTGCCTACTGAGCTAGAGGTCCTGGGTTCGAATCCCGGTAGGAGCAATCTATTGCATCACTCATATGATAAATATGAATGTTTGATTCCGATGTTTATATTTATTTATGTATGTTTAAGTAAGTATATTATATTAAATATATCGCTGCTCGCCCATAGTAATTGGCGTTGCCTAGTTTGGGACAAGATAATTTGTGTGTAAGAGTGTGTCAATACAACATTATGGGAAACTTCGATGTTGTGTTAAAATTAAAAGTACTAAAGTACATAATTTGGACAGATAAGTACTTTGTAAAGCCAGCGACTACCATAAAACTCGGGGAGCTTGAAGCTAATAGTCGAACCTCGAATAAAAATCAAATACATGCATTGCAATGTCCTAGAACAAGAATTTTCAAATTAACCTCAGGTGTATAAATAATACCATTAAATCCTAATACTTAATGTTTTAACTGTAACCAGGCACATAAATATAAAGTAGATCAAGCAATTAAGGTTTGGTTGTGAGTTTAGCAGTGGAACGGTGAAAGTGGTTGCAAACAAATAAATAATAATGCCAACGATAATGCACCTCAAAAAATATTGTCTGAAATTTATCTTTTACAAGATATCGTTAGTGATGTAGGCGAAATGAGCTCCCGTAACAGTCGCAAGTAGTTTTACAAAGACTACATCTCTAAAGTCAAAGGAGATATTAAACTAAGCAAAGTACTTGAAACGTGAGTAGTATGTTATGAATAAAAACCGCAAATTGCTATTTGCTACAAATAATCCTATTTTATTGTGACAAATTTGTTCCCAGAGAAGAGATCTCCAGAATTACTACACTCAAATCACAATAATAAAAATTGATACAAAACTAACGGTACGCCTCATAAACATCTGTGCATAATCGATATTCTATTACATGAAACGATCATTGATAAGCATATAACAGAAGCCAGGGCCATTGTTGTACATTAACACAATGCAGTTGTAAATTTTTGGGTTCTTAGCATCGCGTCGTCAATATGAGTCCGTTGTAACTTGAGGCAAGGATCTTTTGTACCTGCTCGTCAGCCTTTTGTATTGCCCCTGACATATGCGGGAATATTACAAAAAGCTTGTGCAATATCCACCCTAATGCTCGCGTTGACTTGAAAATAATATGAAAGACAGCAGCTCATATCTTTCTCGTTTTAAGCCTCTTCGTGTTTTTTTTTATATAAATTAATCTAACATCTTAGCTTTTGTTAAAGATTATTGTCATTTTATATTAATTGAAGATATCAGCTTTTGTTTGATTCAGACCGAGGAAAAGTTTTTGATTTTCAATAAGTGATATAATATCCTACTTTGAATAAAACTATTTGAATTTGAATTAAAATCTATTAATATAAAAAAAATTTTCATTGGACTAGATAACAAAGTACATTTACCTATCATGATAAAGACGCAATTTTTTTTTTGTATTTAACAAAGTTTACGTAAGATGGTATAGTTAAGTGACAGCTAAAGCTTTACGTTAAATATATATACATATACACATATATATATATATATATCTTTGTTTTACAAAGGGATAAAGTGGCCTACGTACAGGTTACTTGTCTTCTAATCACACTCTCTTGTACTGTACCTGTATGTATGTATATATTTGACAGCAATTTATTTGTGTCTATTTGTAGCGCCACTCACGAGCGTCCAGAGAACTAATTTTGACGTATAATACAAATGGCTGCGAAGGAGCGTATAATACTCTGAAGTATTTTTGCATTTTGCATTAATTTAATATAAATATTAAATAAGTACTTCAAGAATCAACGTAATAAAGTACAGAATTCTTTTTTGTAAATAGTTTCCCGCCATCTATCGATGTTTGCTGAGGCTGTCATCACTAGTTTTAGTACCGCAGACTCTCGCTACATGGCCAACAGCGCCAAAATGGCGAATATCAAACAGGCACAGAAGCACTTTGCACAGCCGCCATTCCAGTGGTAAATAGTAGAGGTGAGTGCTCTCTTGTAACATCGGAGAAATCACAAGAGCATTACCGATCTTAAAAGCATCGAAAAAACTAATATATTATCGTCACTGGAAAGACAAAACAACTAAAGCGCAATTTTGGCCAAAATTATGCAAAATAATAATATGTTCAAGAATTGGTATGTTGCGGGTGAGACCGAACCGGGAGCTTCGTGGTGAGAGTCAACAGTTTTAACTATTGCGACGATGCATCAATTATTACACAATAGTATATTCATCCAACTATTACATAATTTCAGTTTCAGTATAAAAATACTTTAATTTTTGACATGTGAAAAGAAACTATAGGTACCAGTGGGAGGCTCCTTTGTACAGGATGCTGGCTAGATTATGGGTACCACAACGGCTCCTATTTCTACCGTGAAGCAGTAATGTGTAAATATTATCATGTTTCGGTTTGAAGAGGGCCGTAGCTAGTGAAATTACTGGGCAAATGAGATTTAACAACTTATGTCTCAAGACGACGAGCGCAATTGTAATGCCGCTCAGAATTTTCGGGATTTATTTTCATAAAAAAAAACCTATATAGTAAGTATATGGGTTATTAATTATTTTATTATTATGGAGAATACATTAATTTTCTTAGACATACAGACTGATAAACAAAACATGCACCCGAATCTGTGTAAAACAAAGAATTGAGTAGGTAAAGATTTAATAAAGGTTGCCATTATTTCTACAAATTAGTATTATCGTATCCAACAGTAACTATATAACGTTTCGGCTTAGGATTCCATCTTATCTTCATAGAAATGTCGTTCGTTAAGCTAATCAATCCCAGCATTTGTCTTAAACCGAATATTGGTCTATTTATATACGAGTATGTCACCCGCAACTCCCAAGCGACGCGTGACACGTCACTTTTTATACCTCTCTTCCACTAAGTCCTTGACATGTATTAACACTTAGTCCACTTTTTCTATCTCTCCAGATGCGACATTAAAATCTTCTACAGCACCAAAAAGATCAAAAGTTATTTTCTCTGTTAGGAACCCCCCTTCCCCTCAGCCGTCGATTCCCTTCTCGGTGTTCCCCTATGTTTGGCTTGGGAAGCTTCAAACGAGCCAGTTGTGTTTTGGATGGCTCGCTCTAAGGACGTGTTGCGGTTTAAAGTGATTTTAGTTATTACGTACTGCGTAGTGTATAACTTGATTGTGAGTGAAACTTGATTCGTAATGTGATGTGAATAAAACTAATGAATGTTTAAATAAGTGCTTTTAACGGATCGTGAGGATTTGATTACATTGTAAGTTATTAGCCGTTATTTTTGCTAAGTTTATTGGCGTGATTGAGATGTTGGATCTTTTAGCGGCTTGTTAACTTTTTGTGAGTCGTTTTATTGGGTTTTATTTTATTTAATTATCGATCTTTTTAACGGTTGATATAACTTACCTTTACCTTATTTACAGTTAAAATAGTCACCAATATTATTTTGCATTCTTTTGTCAATAATGTTCTTAATTCATTTTTGATGGCGCGTTTAAAACCTTAAAATTAATTTATTCATAAATTATGAAGTAAGTATATTACAAATAATGGTTCAGATATTAAGTTTAATAATCAAATTCTTAAAAGCAATATTGTAGAGAGTTACACTAATAGTTACACTGAAATTAAACACTCCTCATTAACCAGCTAGCTATATTAATCAACTTTATTGATCATAGTTAAAATTTTCATTAATTATAAATATAAATATTTAACTTCTAAAGGGAATAATTAAGTCACCTATGTTAATTTCTTACTATCAGCATCAAGCGGCGATGTTATTAATTGTTAATTTTTTGTTAAAATATATTAAATAGGACGGGGGAAATAAGAAGGTTTGTCATTTGTCATCAAAACAACGTTTTGCTTAGAAAAGATTAGTAAAGGGTTTCCAGCAATTTTTCATTATAGTTTATCTGTGGAAATGGGTGAATCTAATAAAGATATTACTATTCATTTTCAAAATTGTATTACAAAATAGGAAAAAAAGCAACGTAAATCGAGAAAAAAGCTCGCTCTTGAAGAAATTCGTAACTGTTGATATAAAGTGTGGATCACGTTCGACATGAACATCAAAATAAAAAGATCGGTCAGGCTTCAGACCGTAGCAAAACCCGGGTGAACTCACAAAAAAGTGATGGATTTGGTGAGATTGGAAGAGCATTGTTCATTCTGAGCTTTTACTGCCGGGCAGAACCATCGACTCGGATCTCTACTTCCGAAAACTGAAGAGATTCAGAAAAGAAGTTTAGAGAAAGTGGCCAGAATTGATATAAAGGGCTCAGCACTATATTATGAGAGTTTGGCTGGCTATATACCTAGTCCTAAACTTGCACCTTTAAATTTCCACCTATTTATTTGTCTCTTAACTATCCTTTAGGGAGTGTCAGGATCACATCAAGAAAGGACTACTAAAACTAAGTGTCGAATTTTCGATCGTAAGTCCAAAAATGTCTACAGCGACGGGATCAATTCACTACTTACAAGAAAACTAAAAGTCATTGAAAAAAATGGCATAGTATATTAATATATATATATAATATATAATGTAGTTGTATGGCCCAATGTTTAATTAAGTAATTATTAACGTATGTACTAAAAAGCGCACTCGAAATCATCGATTATTTTATCATTTTGAATATTTAAAGTAACAATTTTGCTTTACAAATATCAACTAATGCTGCTGTAATTACAGGTTGATATGACATGAGAATCTTCAGTATGCACGTACAACTTAGGTACCATGAAGGCCGACAAAACTCTATGAGTTCTCTGGTTTCAATAACTCGTCGGCGGGAGGGATTCCGTTCAATGTAAAAGGTTTCATAGATCAATTGGAATGGGTTTTTGAAAACACTGGTATATTATATGATATATCCATTTTTATAAGCATTTTATTAAATTTACCTAGTTACCAATAATACAAACACCTACTGGCATAACACGTATTTATTATCTCAAAATTGATTCATTTCGAATATAATAATAATTTTTGATATTAATTAAATAACTACCACCGCTTTTGAAGCAAATAGCGGACTGAGAGAGAAGCTCAATCAATCTACTATATTCTTTTGCATTTTTTATAAAAAAAATACAATATTCTGATACTTTATTCCTATTGTTATGGTTAAGATCTAGTTCCAGGCTGTATTGTTGCTAAATTCAGAGTATCTGTGGTTCAAATAATATCTATTAACTAGTCCTCTTTAAGGCGTGGGTTAAGTACTTTAAAAATGATATTTTTTAAGTTCAAGTAAGTAAGTTAGACTATTGGTAGGTATTGTAGAGCACTGTAAGTAGAAGTAAGCACTGTATCTCAAGGAAATCTTTTGATAACCACAACCTGTAAATATTTTTCATAGTGCGGCCAGTACTAATGCCAATTTTATAAATCAATTACCATTTAAATGCTCTCTAAGTAAACCATGCAGTCAAAAAATACTTAATAATTAACCATGCAGTCAAAAAATACTTAATAATTAACCATGCAGTCAAAAAATACTTAATAATTAGAAAATTCTAAACCGTTAGCTTTTGTGTCCAAGCAACATCTACTCACAACATTTCATATCAAAGATGTTTATATAAAGAACAAAAAATCAAAAAGAAAATGCTTTTTCCGGTTACTTATGAACTGGAATATTCTAATATTGGAATAGCATTGTATACATTAAAGTGTGTACAATAACATGAACTAAACTATGATTTTTCTTTAAACTGCTTGATCATACGACAACAACTGCTAAAGTTATAAAAAAACGTGTGTGTGTGTATTAATGTATGCACGCTAGAAGTAGTACTTCTTTGAGCTTACAAAGTAAAAATTCTTAAAATTATTTATTCCTCGTGCTATCCTACGTTTGTAGAAAGAACAGTACTGCAAAAATCGACGAATCGAATGCAACGACGGCTTTGACAGTTAATTATTAAATAACGAATACAGCTGTACGGGCTTGATCCCTTTGCGTATCCTAATAATGGACGAAAAAACCAACACGACGTGTGGCACTCGGGGACTGCCGCGGTGAAGCTAATGCATAGCATTTTTTATCAACTTATGCAATTATAATTATTTATTTATGCAGTATTTTTTTTAATAAAATTAATTTAAAAAAAAAGCAAACGGGAACTGAGTAAAATTTAACTTGCAAGATTTGATTACAGACAGACAACGGGACAGGTGAAACTAAATAAAAATTCTTGTCATAATAATAAAAATAAAAAAAACGTGATAAAAAGGTTCGAACCTGGGACCTGCTGCACAACGAGCATATGTGATAACCGATGTTCCACGGCAACTGTAAAAAGCGTGCCGAAATATCTATATACATCTAGTAAGTAAGTGTTAGGTTATTTTCGTTACGGAATTTCTGGATTCGGTCCCCACGCTCAAGGCCCGCGATAGAAGCTATGCAATAGCTGCTCAATAAATGCTCAAACGTCAGAAAATTGTAGGAACCAACTTCACCCTGTTACTTTTATGTTGATGCGCGCTCATCTTAAAATTTCATTCTCATATTTTTTTCATAATAGTTTTAAAATCATTTTTATAAGAATATACTACCCTTATGGGGGCATAATAGTGACAGTACGGCCCCGAACAGCGAAATATAATTTGAGTTGTCATTGAACTTAGAAAGACGCTCACTTCAAAGAGTTACCAGTTTTTATGGGCAAACTGTAAACTATTGTTGGGACTATCAGATAAAAAGCTGTATAAAAATAGGTTAATGTCGTGGCGTGATGCAGCGTCACGGAGCGATGGGCGCTGATAAACTCAAACATTATTATTGGGTACGTGAATTTTAACGTTTAATGTTATGTAAGGTGGATAAATAAACTGCTGTGTTTGGTAGGATCTATGGTGGATTGGAAAAGGCACCTTGACGTATCGCAGAAACTACTATCAGAGAAGAAACCAGTGGGAGGCTCCTTTGCACATAATGCCGGCTAGATTGTGGGTACCACAACGGCGCCTATTTCTGCCGTGAAGCAGTAATGTGTAAACATTACTGTGTTTCGGTCTGAAGGGCGCCCTAGCCAGTGAAATTACTGGGAAAATGAGACTTAGCATCTTGTGTCTCAAGGTGACGAGCGCTATTGAAGTGCCGCTCAGAATTTTTGGGCTTTTCAAGAATCCTCAGCTGCACTGCATTGTATGGGCAGGGCGTATCAATTACCATCATCTGAACGTCCTGCTCGTCTCGTCCCGTATTGTCATAAAAAAAGAAACTTACCTATTACTTTATTTATTAAAAAATTGTCATATTTCCTTAGGTCACTTTCAATGCTAGAGATAGGTTGCTAGCAGATGACACACTGAATGGTTTGCTAATGACAGTTCTTGTGGTTTCCTTCAGATTGCTAGCCAGGCTTAAATCTTAGGGTTACACAGAATCTTTATATTATTACCTAATACATATAAATTATTCGTACTCAATGTCATATATTATTATATAAAAATATATATGTTTTTATGAAAATAAGGGACGAGACGAGCAGGACCTTCAGTTGATTGTATTTGATACGCTCTGCCCAGTGCATTAGTACAATGCAGTGCCGCTCAGGATTCTTGGAAAACCCAAAAATTCTGAGCGGCACTACGATTGCGCTCGTCACCTTACATAAGATATTAAGTCTCATTTGCCCAGTAATTTTACTAGCTAAGGTGCCAAAACACAATAATGTTTACACATAATTACTTCACGACTGAAATAAGCGCCGTTGTGGTGGTACCCATAATCTAGCCGGCATCCTGTGCAAGAGGGCCTCCAACTGGTAAAATATATATACATATATATTTATTTAATGTTTATCAGCATGGTTATTATATTTCTGTAACATTTATCGTGTATATAGTGATATGATACGTTTAGAATAAAAAGTCTATGAAATTCTAGAAAGCATACCGTACATAATAAAGAAAATATGTAACAATAACAGTGATATGTAGTTACAATAGATGCGTATAATCATAACAAAGTGAATTCAACTACTAAGTGACGAATAAATCATGTAACTTTCAAGCTCACAAATCACTCATACAAAGGATATCAAACCTTCTAACCTGTATATAATATATGTACACAAAGATAATCCCGTGGTAAGCTATGACGTATATGGAATGTGAAGCCCCCGATTGTCGTCGACGCTATAGTTTGATGTGGAAACTATGCTCATAAGTTACATTAACTAATATCTTTGAAGCTCCCTTGTCAGTTGTTATGCATACGTGGCCAAATATTAAATTAGTAGCTACAATTTAAGGAGGGTGTCAATAACATGATGATAATTAACCTTTGTCCAGTAAAATGCATTGAAAAAATCCATTGATGGGTCTTTTTCCACTTTTATGTCCACACTCGCTGGCCCGGCAAACGTTGTTTTGCCATATAAAGTATAATTCACGCGATAGTTTTATAAGTAATAAAATATTGCCTATATTATAGCCTGTACATCATTTTGTTCTATTGTCAATAGATTTTGCAGCGCACGCAAAAATAGGTATTCGATTTTACACCTTGTGTTACAAAATAGCAATTTTATTACGGATCCCTAATTTTGAAAAAAAAAAACATAGCCTGTAGCCTTCCTCGATAAATGGACTACCCAACACTGAAAGAATTATTCAAATCGGACCAGTAGTACCAGAGATTAGCGCGTTCAAACAAACAAAGTGCAGCTTTATAATATTAGTATAGATTGATGAATCAACCAAGACTGATGAGAATTTTACATAAATATACAATATAATATTACCTTAGGTTTCTATGACTAAGCATGCAAAACAAACAAAATGAAAAATTACAAAAATGAAGGTACATTAAAAATTCTCAACAAAAGAACATCAACATATTTTATATTTATCCGGAATAAGAAGGGCTGGATGTGGCTAACGACTTATAAAGATAACAGTTGAAGTAAACTAAAATAATACCTACGGTTTGAACAATAATACAAATAAGAAAACTTAAAACAAATAAGTACATGTTTATATGAGTCATTGTGCATTCGAGCATTTTTTTTTTACTTGTACATGCACATAGTGGATTTTAAAGCAGAAATGAGTGTCAAAAAATCCATTTCACATGACGTAAGGGTGGTGATATACAAAACTTAAATAAACTATGTTACTACAATCTTTCAGAAACTTGCACCATTAGAAGTTAGAGTCTGATACTTTAAAAATATCAGTTCTTTCTGCTCAAAACTAGCAAATTGCATTTTCCGATTCTAGCGTTCTTGTTCTCGTTGGCGATAATAGTCATAGGAATAACAACTGGACTAGCTCATGCAATGACTTTCACTGTGTACAATTTCACACACATTTCACAGGGCTGTATTCACCTGATGGTATATCATACTTATACGCCCTGCCCATTGTACAGTGCAGCTCAGGGTACTTGAGAATCCAATATTCTAAGCGATACCCCGATTCTGTACCTTGATGGTCATGATGTCAAGTGTCAGAAATCCAAATTTCACATGCACTGTATTAATGCTCACACACTCACAAACAATTATAAATGTCTTTAAATTATGAGGTAATCTTATTCCACTTATATATATGTTGCTTTTAAAAATTTACCCTACAGTTATGGGGGTTAAAATTTCTCGGAAATATTGCCTGTTTTTTAATTAAACCTCAGCCAGGTTTTCAGATATTTGTTAAAACTACGCCGCCATATTGGAAATATTGAAATTTTTTCAAAAACCGCTATTCCGATTACCTGGTTCATATTTTCCATAACTGCTGAGGAAATTTGCCCAATAAATTTTCCAATAAAACAAAATAAACAATTCACACGTAGATAATATCCACATTGCAAGGCAGGTGTGTTTTATACCGCCAGGTGAAAGGTACATTAATCTGATACATATGAGTTTTATTTATTTAATTACCTGTTCCGATTTACGTTGTATTTACATATATACACTCACGCCTTGTTCCCGTCGGGATAGGCAGAGACAATAGAATGCCACTTGCTTCTATCCTTACAAACCTCACGCTCTTCCTCTACATTCATTACTCTTTTCATACATGCTTGCCGGTTGCGGGTGCTTCGGACCTTTCCTTTTCTTACGTTGTATTTGTTTCATAAAATAAAAATTATAAACATTTTAAAATATGCATAAGCCTATTATTATAACCAATAAATCATTCCGATTGGTAAATCTCTACTAATATTATTAATGTGAATGTAAGTTTATTTGTTGCTCTTTTACGCCGGAGCTACTGAACCGATTTTGGTGAAATTTGGTACAGCAATAGAATGGACCATGGGAAAGGACATAGGCTACATTTTATCTCTGAAAAACACCATGGTTCCCGCGAGGTATGAGAAAAATTCTAATTCACCCCGATTAGCTATAACTATACCAATAGTAGGTTTAGTTTGCCATAGCAATCTTGCTAGAAATAATATTCATATTATAATATGTTGGGAACGGGAACGAAAATATAAGCCGCGATGACAAATTCCAATTTAGATATTTTTTATATCTTATAACAGCTTTCTATTGTTTCTTTTATAAAAGTACTTCAAAGTAATATAAAACAGTATCTTGCATAAAAAACCCTTCGCGTTTAGTAATACTCGCAATTGAACACATTTTTCTTTTTATAATCTTTTATGCAATCAATCATTAAAAGAGAAATCATCAGTAGTATTAAGTCAATCAATGCAAAGTAGGTTACAATATAGCAATTATATTTATAGGTAACATAATACATCTCAACAGGGACGTAATAACATTAAATTTGCAAAAGCTACCAGTCACCGATGCGGCGATAAGAGCGCCGGAAGTGGGCTTATCTTAAATAAAACAATATGCCTCGGGCCTGTACCTTACACTATTGCGAACTTCTTACATACACTGCCGAGTGTCGACTTTTATTTCGACTGCCTTAATTTGATGTACATTCTCGCTAGGGAAATGTTGTTATTGTTACCCCAGATCTTATATTGTTGATTCATTTATTATTTTATACGTGTTATTGTTTTTAGAAGATAGCTTACGTAATCGGTACGGACTAGTAAAAAAATAAGGACTGCGTGTCACCTTACATAACAGTGTAGCACCAAAACCAGCCGATTAACGTGTAAATACGCCATAGCCCCACGTACACACTTACACTAATACAGGCCGATAGGCGGCCATTATGAGAATTGTCATCGTCTGTGACAGATCAGTTTGCGTCTCAATAACATATTTTAAAAATGCCGTCATGCGAAAAAAGTGTTACGATACGATATAAGTATTTGTGGCGATTTAACCACCACCATTGCCATTTGGCCACAAAAAATTGTGTAACTAGTATCCCCCGTGACCGCACAAACACTAGCATAACGGCACTTGCTAATATCACGGCGCGGAGTTCTTCTTTTTGACTCGTCCGTGGTGATCCGTAGATTCTTCTAAACATATTCGTCTGTTGGGAGTCTAAGGAGATGTTATTGACAGTTCGGAAAATGAATTTTAAGTCACTAACTAGGCGAGCTCTTTATAAATACTTCGTGTACTTTGGAAGCTTTTTCAGTTCGTATTAAGTAAACTCGACAAATAAAAATTTATTATTTTTCATAATGTCATTGTTTAATAAAATTCAATATTATTTTACTTAATATTTTTTATCTATTTGTTGTGTAGGCATTTCTATTTTTAAATCGAATTTCTTTTCAATAAATTTTATTAATTAAATAGCCTGACGGCCTTCGCTCCTATCTAAACTAATAATACTAATAATGTTTAGTTGTAAGTCCTAATAGTTTAGTTTAAAGTAAGTAGTAGTTAAGTATGTACACATAATTAAATGTTTTTTAAGCGCATTAACTTGCCAACAAACTGTTAAAGTTTGGCAAGATATATTAATAAGTTAAAAGTGTACTTATTTAATTTAAAATAAAATTAATAATTATAATAAATAATCGTGTGGTATTATTAAAAAAGTCATGTATGTTATAGTAACCTTTACCACATAAAGGTTTTTAACAACTATTCCGAATTTCGTAACTTAGGCACATTTGTTGGGTACATTTTCTGGTTATGTTGTATTAAGCATTTACATAGTCCAACAAAAAAAATACTAACTCGACTTAACCGTATAGTAGCTAGTCATAGTTGCTTCAAGATGATAAACAATACCAGTGGGAGGCTCCTTTGCACAGGATGCCGGCTGGATTATGGGTACCACAACAACGCCTATTTCTGCCGTGAAGCAGTAATGTGTAAGCATTACTGTGTTTCGATCTGAAGGGCACTGTAGCTAGTGAAATTACTTGGCAAATGAGACTTAACATCTTGTCTCAAGATGACGAGCGCAGTTGTAGTGATGCTCAGAATTTTTGGGGGTTTCAAGAATCCTGAGCGGCACTGCATTGTAATGGGCAGGTCGTATCAATTACCATCAGCTGAACGTCCTGCTCGTCTTGTCCCTTATTTTCATAAAAAAAAAAGAATCAAATTAGCCCCACGTTCGACATGCTATAGTTAAACTAAAGCGAATTAATAATATTAATATCAACGCGTTTCCCGAATACTGCGTCACACATTTATCCATTACGTAAAGAGAGAATTCCAACATTAATCATTGAATCGGGTATGTTAATTCGATGACACAACTTATAAATTTTAAATTAAACATCGCTTTAACGGTATGTAATAAATTAAGTAAAGTTGAAATCTTTGGTCATCGAATCCCACTCATAAAATATGGGAATATTTGATGTACACATTTTGAGATTTAATAATAATCACTAAGACTTAAGAAAATTTATTGAAGTAGGCGTTACTTTGCGGAAATCCATAATTATCCAAATGTTTTGAGTTTTCTTTAGTGTCAATTCCGCCAATATTAAACAATTTGACACGTGTTTTGCCTCTAAACGAGGCATCCTCAGGACATCAATTGAAAAGAAATTGAGTCTCGTGTCAGATTTTGCCGAGTCAACATGTCCTAAGGATGCCTCGTGTAGAGGCGAAACACGTGTCGAATTGTTTAAAAGGCAAATATTAGCGGAATTAACACTAAAGAAATCTCAAAACATTTGGATACTAAGACTTAAGTAAATATATGAACGGTTGGTAATATTATCGAATTCCGTAGTGAAGGCCTTTAAACTTTAAAGGGTCTGTAATCAATACGAACATTGCTTAATAATTCGTAGCTGCGTTTACAAAACCTTCGAACTAATGCGTTGAAATTTAATATACCTATTACTTTAAAATTGCTTGGATTTATAGTTGTACTTTAATCACGTATCTAACTTATGACAGGTTTGTATTCAATGGTATAAGAGATTAATTTAATAAAACAGACCTACGTGAGATAAGGCACCTCTTAGCATTCTAATAATTAACTTACTGTATGAGTGGCAGTCCATCTTGTGGCAAAGCTAGCAATGGTATCAGAGAATTACAAGACCAAGTACTCTTAAAAAAATGGCAGATGTAGAGACTGCCATCAGAAGTGAAAACTTAGGACTTTTACTTATTTTAAAAAACTTATTTTCAATAATATATTAATAAAAAAAACACTATTTCAACAAACAATCCATTCAATTTCATATATATTCATATAAGATATACTCAATGATGCACAATACGGCAGCTGTATAGCTACAGATATACTGCTTTAAGCATTTTGGTGACTCGAACTCACTAGATTTCACACATCCAAAAGCCTAACTCTATATATTTATATTAATTTTCTAACCACTCAATTATCGCGTGCGCCAGTCATGTGCATGTCGGTGACGGGAACCCATAAGATTTTCCCATACCAAAAAGTGACCAACGCGGCTAAATAATATTTCACTTCAAAAATAACAGTTCCGTGACTTATGACTCAGGAGAGAGACATTGAGCTTTCAATAGGCATATTCAGGACTATAAACTTGCTACTTTTAATTCAAAACACTTATTAGTTGTACAGTAATATATAACTGTTATGCTAGTTTGTTCTTTACTACGCTTCATCATACTAAACCTTGAAATGAGCTTCATTGCACGATGTTCCCAGAAGGGTTCTCCTTCCTTCAACGCGGACAATACTCCTGTGATTCCACTGGTATTGTAGGAGAATATGGGCGGCGGTGATTAACATTTAAAGTGTAAAAATAATGTATGTTTTTTTAGAAGTTGAGATCGTAGATATATAGTGTATACAGTCTATGATTATTTCAGATGGACAGCGAACGAATCTTGAATGAGTGTTAAAAATATTATATTAACAATCGTCTAGATTGTCATATAATATTTTTATTATATTATATATTAACATTTAAATAATAATAGTCCTTAGTGATGTTAAACAATATTATGTAACATTTTGCATAAAAAACTCCATAACTTAACATCTATTTACATCTTAAGTTATTAAATGTTATTATGTATCCCACAGACAAACCAACAAGATGGTTTCATGGGACCATTTTTTTAGTTATTGTAATGTCATAGCTGTAATAAATAAAAATAGTAACATAATTAACAATTAAGATTCAATCAGAAGTTAAATAATACTTAATTTTGAGTGTAAATAAACTCATGTGTAACGGTATCTCTTAATAGTGATTTTCGTTATTATAACACTAGAAATAAGGGATTGCTTGTAACTAATTCTATTAGGCTTCATAAGATACATAATAGCTTTAAGGGTAAATGTATACACTTCTATAATAAAGTCCCAGCCACTGTTCAGGCATTATCTATAAATAAATTTAAATGTTTTATAAAAAAATGGCTCTGTCGTAAATCCTATCCACTGCTTCACTAAATGAACGGACAGCCTGGGACTAGATTGTGATTATTTTATAGCAATAGAAATGACTGTACAATATTGTATATTTTAATTGAAAAGAGCGCAAAAAAAGAATGCTGGGAGAGTTTCTTGCGCCGCTACTTCTCTCTCAGAGCGCCATTTTTTTCCGAAGCGGTAGTAGTATCTAGTAGTTATTAGAAATGACATCAAAAATAATTCTAAAGGAATCAATTTTGAGAATATAAATGCATTTTATCCCGAAGCCAACAGCAACGTACACTATAATTAAGCCGGTATAATATGCAAAGTATGTGATCATAAATCTTTCCAAGTTTTTATAGTAATATTAGGTGTGCATCTTGTGTGAACGTGTGGGGTCTTTGCTATCAGATAAGCTGGATGTAGTGGCACCTGTGTAAGCCTTATCGTTGTCAAAGATATGCTTGTTATGAAGATTAAGTTCTTAAACGATATAAAATGAACTAATACTTAACACTATAGACATTTTATAAACTGATGTAAACATGACGATTAAGATGAATAAAGTAGTTAATTTAAGGCACATTACACTTTCAATCTTGACACTTACGGCCGTTCCCAATATACTATCTACAGATAGAGATAAATGACTACCTTCTACTGTCAATAATCTGAAGCTGTCCCAATATACCCGATAAGTCATTCTTATCACCTTATATTGGGACACGTGAATTGAAATTTTTCATAGAAACTTCTATCGCTCGTAAGCTATACGTCGTCCCATTGACAGACAGCGTGTACGGATAAGGTGAGTTACCGTCGATAAGTTTATTGGGACAGAAAAGTCAACGATAGTTACGATTCTTATCTCAAGTAAAAGATAATAATAATAAGAAAGACTGAATATTAGGATCGGCCGTTAGTCAATCTTTAACAATTTTATTATCTTGTACAAGTCTATTGCAAAATATTAATTTATATTACCTACTACTAGCTGATGCTGCATGCTTCACCTAAATCAATGCATATATACAAAACTTTATTCACCAAGTTTGTTGGTTACGAAATTTTTTGAAAATCAATAACTATTATAATTATTTCTTTCTTCCCTGTTCATGTTATGAAATAATTTCTTGTAATGTCTAGTTAATAATATTGACACACTCTTACACAAATGATCTTGCCCCAAACTTGGCGTAGCCTGTACTATGGGAGCAAGACAACGATATATTTAATACGATATACTTACTTAAACATACATAAATACAAATAAACATTCATGACTCAGAAAAAAACATTCATATTCATCATATAAATGATTGCACCTACCGGGATTCGACCCCGGGACCTCTAGCTCAGTAGGCAGGGTCATTAACCACTGGGCTATAGGGGTCGTCAATAATGTAATAAGCCTTGGAATTGATCGTTATTTTTCATAAAATACTTCAAACACATCAAATATATAACTTTTAACCCACAAACCTCATTCAATCAACGCTTCTATCCTCGCTAGACCCAAACCCATTATTTTTAGCTCCGGCCCAGTCTAACCGCATTTCTCGTTTCGCCCTTTTTTGTGCCACGAAGGGTCCAATTTGTAACGGTGTGTTGCTCTAAAACCACGACGCTTAGAAACGAACATCTTAGTTGCTGGCTATTTAATGGTTTGAAATAATTTTCATTCGTAATCCTCGAATTTTTGTGTGAGTGCTTGACTATTACCACAGGGTTGAATACTATGCTACGTACTTTTACTATTCCAATGATAATTGTACTGAAACAGCAAGTAAAGTCAAGTTAGTTTCTAATTTGTACACTATAGCACTTGCCACTTATAAAAGAGCATTATTAAATAATAATATTATAGTAATTACTATATCATATGTTTACCAGTGGAAGGCTCCTTTGCACAGGATGCCGCTTAGATTATAGGTACCACAACGGTTCCTATTCCTGCCGTGAAGCAGTAATGCATTATTGTATTTCGTTTTGAAGCGCACCGTAGCTAGTGAAATTACTGGGCAAATAAGACTTAACATCTTATGTCTCAAGGTGACGAGCGCAAATGTAGTGCCGCTCAGAATTTTTGGGCTTTACAAAAATCGTGAGCGGCACTGCATTGTCTCGTCCCGTATTGTCATAAAAAAAGGAACTTACCTATTACTTTATTTATTAAAAAAATATCATATTTCCTTAGGTCACTTTCAATGCTAGAGATAGGTTGCTAGCAGATGACACACTGAATGGTTTGCTAATGACAGTTCTTGTGGTTTCCTTCAGATTGCTAGCCAGGCTTAAGTCATAGGGTTACACAGAATCTTTATATTATTCTCTAATACATATAAATTAATCGTACTTAATGTCTTATATTATGATATAAAAATATATATGTTTTTATGAAAATAAAAAAAAGGTTTGGTTAGCTATATTCCAAAGCTATCATCATATAGGTATAGGTATGACAGACGCTACAAACAAAAGCATATATTCAATCATCACAAATGTTAAAACTCAA
This sequence comes from Leptidea sinapis, assembly GCF_905404315.1. NCBI lineage: Eukaryota > Metazoa > Arthropoda > Insecta > Lepidoptera > Pieridae > Leptidea > Leptidea sinapis. Next base: position 5,943,591 of record NC_066292.1, on the reverse strand, counting down.
GTGAGCACTTGGTATTCTTCAAATCCTTTCTATTACCCTTTAAAATTTTTAATGACAAAACAAACAGCTGTCCGTCACAGTCCAAATATTGGTCAGCTATTACGTCTACAAACATGTGTATTGTTTTAGGTGATGCGCGTGCGTTCTTAAGATGTCGCGGTGCGTGCTTCTCATCCTTTGGGTGGTCGTCGCCGCAGCGGACAAGCATGGTAAGTTGGACATTATTATCTTGCCTCTGTACGATTGTAGCTAAAGATCTCTATCTGATATCATACGACAAGTCATTCATACAAATGCGAAACAATATTTGTTACTCTTTATGTCATAGTTACTTATATTTTGATGTGATTTTGTTTGCTTTTTACCACAAAATTAGTGCCATTGCAAGCTGTATTTGCAATTTATTCAAGGGATATTGACATAATACCAGTAGGTGGCGCCTTTGCACCGGATGCCGGCTAGATTATAGGTACCACAACAGCGCCTATTTCTGCCGTGAAGAAGTAATGGGTAGTAAGCATTGTTGTGTTTCGGTCTGAAAGGCGCCGTAGCTAGTGAAATTACTGGGAAAATGAGACTTGGCATTGACGAGTGCAGTTGTAGTGCCGCTCAGAATTTTTGGGTTTTTCAATAATCTTGAGCGGCACTGCAATGTAATGGGCATGGCGTATCAATTACCATCAGCTGAACGTCCTGCTCGTCTCGTCCCTTATTTTCATTAAAAAAAGCATATAAAGTTGTTAGAGTGATCGCTGAAATGCTTGTGTTTTGAAAAGTTCTTCGACAGTTGACAGAGCTTAAAATTATGCACGTATTTTAATGCGTGGCTTCCTAAAATTATGATTTTTTTTTTTACATTTATGTCAAATCTATCAATATAAACCTATCAATTAGCCTGTGGGGTTTTAATCTAATATTGCAACAATGTTCATGACATTGTTCATAAATGTTTATCCTACTGGATTGTATATAGTCCATGTCGTGGACAATACTGGCTTTTCACGACTGGATGTGGTTCTATTTGCAATACCCGAGTAAGTTGGTAAATTGATAAGAACCAAGAGACTCACCGAATATTTACATAATTATCATTATTTGATAATGAATATGACAATTAGTTAATAGTTTTATGGTTAATACTTTAATGTACTACATTGTTCTGAGTGGACCTACAGTACAGTGGAAAATACTATTTTACAGCTTTCGAAATATAATTTATTTTAAAATTTGTGTCTCGAAAAACTAACTGAGCTTAGATTAAATTAAAATTTTGCATTTAGACGATAGCAAATTACTTCAGGCACATTTATATCTCCAACAAAAATCAAACTCATTAAGCTCATGAAAAGCATAACTATCTCACTTGAATGAATTTATCTAACTGCCTTTTGCATTGATAAAATAAATGTTATAATTATCAGCAATCTCTTTTCTCTTTACTAGATCAACACAATTTATGGCATCATTAAGTACCCATTTATAACAATAGACCTTTGACTGGTGATCATCTGTTACACTCAAGATATGAGTGTGGAAAGATGAAGTTAAAAAAGTTAAGTGACAAAAAATTTAAAAAGTGTGAGGGCTAAAAAATTAAGAGATATATAGACGGAACTGCGAAGCTTGGCACCTAATCTAAATGAGATAAGAAAATGTACAAAAAAGATAACAGTCCTCTTAAAGATGCTTCGAAACTTGAGCAAAAACTCTCTCGAAGTTATTCAGTTAATGTATTAGGGAATGAAGAATAAAGTTGTGTAATATTTTTTAGCGTTGGGACTTTAAAATCTTTTAATGACTGTGAAAAGTGTTTCAGCTGGTATTACAATATTGTTATTTGTTTTATGATCTTGTTATTTAAACTTTCTCAAATATATTGCATATATAATAGTAGATACTTATACGTATAAAACATGGCTTATTTTTCGCTAAGCGTCTTTGCTGTGACCTAGTTTGATTATCTGCCTCCGAAATCTGTGTGTAGTAAGTTAATCAAATCTTTGAGCCGATTCCAATAAACGCAAAATATATGTTCTTGAAAACCAGTAAAATTAATTGAAAATTACACATGGATAAGAAAGGCTTTACTTAAATAGCAAGAAGCTCGTTTTTGAAGAAACAATAGCTATTCTCGACATGACAATCCCATTTAAACTTGTCAATTGGCTTTTTATTTTCTTCGTGAGTTTAGGTCGTGGTCTTGAATTCTTGGTATCAGCTCCGATCTTTATATTGGTCTTGCGACGTCTTGTTTTAACGGGATCCAATAACTATGTTGTTTTATAGTTAAAATTTATGAAGTTTAAAGTTTGTTTTAAAATTTAATTTGTCTAATTAATCCCAGAAGTGAGGGTTATCACTTTAATACAAATCACCAATTGTTTTTATTTGAAAGCGCGACAACTTAAGTCAATATCCTAATATGCAAATATTAGGGTTGAGCAGGTTATCAACTGTAAAGTAGATCCTGTAGATGAAGTCACAACCTGAGAGTTGAACAAGACATACAAGATTTATCAATGATACGTCATTCGAACGGATCAAGTCCCGTATCGTTCACAATTTTTTGTTTTCAAATTTAATTTGTGTAATTATTCCCAGAAGTGAGGATTATCACTTAAAAAGAAAACAAATTGTTATACCTAGATATATTGTGCTAATACATGAGCGACCTAGTATTCATCGTCTTTGGACTCCACAGAATACTAATAAAACATTTAACATCTTCGTTGCAATACGATGGTGCGAGAATAGAAATTAAAGCTACATTAACTTTGAAATACGAAACTTAAACATCACAGCTGCTGTGAAATAGAAAATAATAGTCTCTCAGGCGATGCCATTATAACACGACTAACAAAGGGATTATCTTGTTTGGGAACCTCTTGACTTGCACTCAACATCTCTTTGTATGTATCCTGTTACATTTCTGAATAGGAGTTGGCTATTCAAGGAGTTTTTATAGGACCGCTGTTTTTCGTTAGCGTTAATTCGGTCTTGGTCCTTAAAAGTAATTCAGGATTTGGGTTTGCACCTTGTACTTTCGACTTAAGCTTGTTTTTATATCCGGACGCTTCCGTTAAGTTTGTGGACTGTTTTACTTTCAATATAAGTGTTATATTTAAGGGAATAGTTTGAGCCCAACTAATAATAAACACTTTCATAAATCAGGAGAAGAAAGACTATTATAGAAATACTTAACTTAAAAATTTGGATAGCTAAAAAAGGATGAAAAGATTATTTACTCATAAACTACTCTGTTCTTTATCAGGAAGGGCAAGTGCTGTTAAATAATTAATTTAAATAACCAGTGGGAGGCTCCTTAGCACAGGATGCCGGCTAGCTTATGGGTACCACAACGGCGCCTATTTCTGCCGTGAAGCAGTCATGTGTAAACATGACTGTGTTTCGGTCTAAAGGGCGCCGTAGCTAGTGAAATTACTGGGCAATTCAGACTTAACATCTTATGTCTCAAGGTGACGTGTGCTGTAATGCCGCTCAGAATTTTTTGTCTTTCAAGAATCCTGAGCGGCACTGCATTGTAATGGGCAAGGCGTATCAATTACTATCAGCTGAACGTCCTGCTCGTCTCGTCCCTTATTTTCATTAAAAAAAAGTGGTGCGATGATAATATCTTATTTTAACGCAATCAAATATCTACGGACATATTGTTTTTATTTTCAAATGTCATTGTTGTCCATGCACCCGTTACCATTAATACGGCCTCAGTAATAAATCATAGTAAAATATTCTCAATTTGAATGTCCCATCAATCACAAACAAGCCACAGCATTCGACTTTCCCCACCCACTGTCATTAACCATTTGGAGTGCATTTTATGTGGTACGTTAAGTGCATTTACGAGTAAACTGCATCAAGCAGAAGCGTCTTCGGATACGATTCGCCCCTTGAATGTTTTATGATGCTCTTTGAACATATCTAAGTTCTGATTTATTTTATCTCTTTTGTTACGATTTTAGTTTACACTTAAAGCGTTTGCTTGTATATTACTCATAAACATATGTAATCGCATACTATTACGCCTTTTATATAAATAGACATATATTATATTTTAATATTTTTCATCGAAAATTTATATTAAGTATTTCGAGTAAATATTTGCTTTTGTATCATACTGACATTTTTTTGTTTATAATGAAAAATCTCAAAAACAGTAGTTTTGTAGTTTATGATTGTAAAAAGTTTGAATATTTTTTATTTATTTATTTGTTTCACTAACAAATTATACACCATTACTAGCCTGTAAAAATAACAAAATAAGTATTATTTATGGTGTAAACACCACTACAGGCAAACCGGCATTAATTTTTGAGGTGCACAAGTAAACTCGCAACCCTTAGGTTTGGAGTTTACAATGAAAAATAATGTATTGTACAAAAAATCTTTCATCAAAACATATTAAGTTATATCACTTGAAAAACGTGGACATACATACATACTTGAACATAAATAATGTAAGCAATGATTAATATCGTAGCCAATGTTAATGTTTTCAAGAGTTTATATTCCATTTACCTATAGATAGGGGGTTAAATCTATTATGACTATTTGACGTTTGAGTGTGTTTCATGCATCATTTTACATTTTACATATTATATTGTAATTGAAATGATTTGTAAATCTTGATATAAAAGAGTGGCAATGAGTTTCTGGCTACTTCTTCTCATTAGCTCAACCCTTTACGAAGTAGCGGTAGATTCAATAAGAAAAAAAAATTTTTTTTGACATTCATAAGTGTCATTACGTGACCTACGTGAATAAACGATAAAAGTGATTTTGATTTGATTTGATTTGAATCTGTTTTATTATTGTTGTTCTGAATATAAACTCTTTCAATTTCAAGCCTGAAAATATCAGGCCAACCATCTAATAAATTGCTTAGATCTAGAACAGCCTACAGTTGCTATATTTTTATACTTACCGAGAAGAATTTATCTCTCAATCACTTTCTAGTTTCTGTCCATGTATCTAAAGTTATATAGCACTCAAAAGATCTGGGAGTAATGACCGATATCTTAATATTAGTCTTTTATTACATATTCGGCTCAAACACTTAATATGTTATTAGTTACATCTGTAATGGGAGATAAGTGTGGGTGTTCGTTAGAATCGCTTTTAATGACTCCCCATTACTCAATGTAATGCACTATATATGATGATAAACTTAAAGTATGTAGCGGCTTGTGGTTTATTTTATTGATATTAATTGTTTGTCTTATGATATACTTACTTATGTTTCAAAAAACTAATCAAATATAAGCCTGATTTGATAATAATAATTAAGTTTTAGCAACACATCCTCACACAAAATATCTAGTCCTAAACCAGACTTAGCTGTGTCCTGTTGTTTGTTTCCTGTAAACTCTTAAACTAATGAACGGATTTCAATGGGGACTACTTCATGGAGTGCAGTATAGTCTATGCTGAGCGAAAGGAGAGTTTTTATTTCGATTTGGGACCCATAATTACTTTAATTCGAATATTTGTTTTGTTTGGATATATTTTCTAGGAAAGAATGTATTGACGCACGGTTTGACAGTTATGCTGTGAAACAATTTCGTTATAACAACAGGGAGCATATTTTATGAAATATTATTGACAAATTCATAAAAAACAGTATTAAAGGGTCGGCTAGTAGTCTTAATATAATATACCCTAGACTCTAAAACATGACTTGGAAGCAAATAACCATATTAATGATACAACTGTTTATTTATTTAAATAAATTTGAACACTGGAACTAACAACTGGACAGTTTGTTCACGGGATTAGATTCCATATCAAGCTGTTAGAATATTTCTCAACATATTACCAATATAATGAATTATTCCAATATTTATGCTATGGCATCTTGCTCCTTAGCTATGGTTTTGCTGCTCTTGTGACTTACCCATCTGAGGCTTTCTGAACTAGTTTTAAATGAGCAGAAGGTACAGAGGTAATAAATTAAACGGTTTCGGCATCGCTATAGGCAGAACAGTTGACTAACCAGGGGTCTTCGGTTCCATCATCGCCAAAAACGCATTGTTTTTGGAAAACCCAAAGTTTTCGAATTTACATATGTACATTTACTTGATGCTGTTATGTACGGTTACGTTCTTAATAGTATGTATACTCCTTTGTCTTCTCTTCTGTAAAAGATCCTCTCTTAGGATGATAAATTCAAATTCAAATATTTTTATTCACAATAAGAAGGTGACATCACCTATTAAAAGTCAAAAAACTACCACCCATTCCAAAATGAATGCCTCGGACCTGAGAAGAATGGGCGCAACAAGCTCAGCGGGCTTTTTTGTTTCATCGAAAAAATATGTTTACAAAGTAATATTGTACAATTGAACTTATTATTTAATAGACTGAGGGCGGTCACTCCATTCCCAATCTCAGGTATCATTAAGAAAGTCATTTATGTTATAGTAACCTTTACCACAAAAACGTTTTTTAACAATTCTTTTGAATAACGTAATACTTTTGTTTTGAACAATTTCTGGGATCTTGTTGTAAAAGCATATACATCGCCCCACAAAAGACTTACTAACTCGACTTACCCGAGTAGTAGGCATCATCAGTTTATGTCTGTTCCTGGTGTTAACATTATGGTTATGACAGATTCTGGCAAATTCACTTATGTGCCTATGAACATGCATTACATTATCAAGAATATATTGAGAAGCTACAGTCAAGATGTTAGTTATAATAATGATAAATAAATTACCTCACCCATACAATGAATACCTAACCCAAATATATAGATAAATATGTGTAGATATATATAAAAGTAAGATGTAATTTATTTTAGCAAGTAAACCATCCGGAAGCTTTGATTTTAATATTGTTCCCATTCCAAGTGAAATTTGCATTTCAGTTAATTTCAGGCACATCATTACCTTAAGTTCTTGAGCTTATCGCCGTCCAATGCGAAGTCTTACCAAGACCAGACCAATCTATATAGTGTGATACTTAATACAAAATATTAACGACACTAAAGTATTCATAGTGGTGGATTGCGAATAAAGTGTATTCAGTTAGATTCGTTCCGGACAGTGAGTGAGTACCGCTCATCAATAAGAACTCTTAATGGCGAAGTGTGAAATTTTAGCTCGTTATCTAGATGGTTATATAGAGTTAATGTAATGGGATGCTTCAGAGTTTTATGTAATAAATTAAAGCCATGTTTTTACCCTTGGTGGTCAAGCGCATTAGGTAGAAAATTATCATCCTAGTATAATATTCATACGTGACTATCATGGGAAAATAGTGCAGTGGATTCCCTTTGCCTTCTGCACCAGTCATTTCAGAAGTTATTTAGTCTTCAAGGCCGCTGTAGCCTCTTCCAACCGGTTTCCCAGTCAGGTGTATGGTTATACCGCCATTGACTCGGTCGCCATATCCTCGTCTGTTGTCTAGCAGGGAGCACCACGGAGCGGTAACACGCCATAGGGCACGCCACTCCGATTTTTGCGTAAAGTTACATTATAAAGTCAGTTAATTAAGTTACATTTTTAGTAAAAAGTCAACCCGACGTTTCAAGACCTTTCCAGATCTCGTTGTCAACTCAATCTCATGTAATTAAATCCTTTAAAAAGTGTTTTATTTAAAATACCTACAATCTACATAACAATAATAGTACACTGCTAATTTAATATATTGTCTGCTTTCGAAGCCATATCTACATATCATACTATACTTTAAAGCTTAAAATACTTGGTAAAGTTTGAAGTTAACACCATAATATTGCTACAGCTTTCTGGTTAAGAAATAGATTTTTATGTAAAACAATCAGAAGTGGGACTTTAGTTACGTCAGTTGGTGCTGCGGCTTCCTAATTAGTAGGTCTATTGTGCCTATATCCTACAAAATAAGTTAAGTCTCATTGTCTAGTAATTTCACTTGCTACGGCGCCTTTCAGACCGACACACAGTAATGCTTACACATTACTGCTTCACGGCAGAAACAGGCACTGTTGTGCTGCCCATAAACTAGCTGGCATAAGACAAAATAAGAATTCATAAACAAACTAATTGAATAATATTTAAAAAATTAATGCAAAACGTTTTAATCCCTTTTCAAGAAGAATTCGTTTGGCATTGAGTAGTGTGAGTTTTGTCATAATGAAATATTACATCAAGAAGAAGTGTAGAAAGCTAAACTGAATAACATACAGAGTCAGATTACGAAATTAATATTGTATGAAAAAAATCAGTCTTAAACGGATGCAAAAGTCATGTTTCTCTTATTGGTAAAACTCTACAAATTGAATATTTAATGAATTATGATCGAATATGACCTTTAGGTCAGTAATCTGGTCTCTGTTCCCTTCCAGTGGGAGGCTCCTTTGCACCGGATACCGGCTAGATTATGGGAACCGCAACGGCGCCTATTTCTGCCGTGAAGCAGTAATGTATAAGCATTACTGTGTTTCGGTTATAAGGGAATCAAATGAGACTTAACATCTTATGTCTCAAGGTGACGAGCGCAATTTTAGTGCCGCTCAGAATTTTTGGGGTTTTTCAAGAACACTGAGCGGCACTGCATTGTAATGGGCACGGCGTATCATTTACCATCAGCTTAACGTCCTGCTCGTCTCATCCCTTATTTCTTAAAAAAATAAACAAATATCATGTTCTATGTAACTTATAATCGGTGCAAACAAACACAAGTGTGACAAATGTTTTAATATAAAAAGGGAAGTTCTGAAATTATATAATATATTGCAGCTTTATATTTTAATAATTTGAATAACGTCCGAGACAGTCGGCCCCTTTCATCTACTAGTGTTGGGACTGTACTAGTATTTTGTTATCGATTGTCACTATAGTTTCTGGTGCCTTATTTATGCAGTCTAGCTTCTTTTCTTTAAAATCACTAACGGATTATAAACTGTAATTCTGTTTTTGAAGTTATACTTCTTTAGGCACGTTATGAAAAAATTATGAGAGTGAAATTTTAAGATGCGCGTCACTGTAATACAAAAGTAACGGGGTGAAGTTGGTTCCTAAAATTTTCTGACGTTTGCGATATTCGTTATTATTTTTTTCGTCCATTATTAGTATAGGCAAAGGGTTCAAGCCCGTACAGCCGTATTCGTTATTTTATAATTATTTATCAAAGCAATCGTTGCAAGATTTTTACAATATCGGGGAATTTTAAGGATTTTTCCTTTGTTAGGCCCAAGAAGTATAACTTCTTGCGTGCATAGATAAGTACACATACACTATTTTCTTCTCCTTTTTTTACTGCAGTTTCTTTAATATTCGGTAGACTTCTATATAAACTATTTCTGTATAAATTACTTTTACTTATACAAAAATTTTAATGGTTGTTATATTATGTTTTTTCAACTACAACTCACTTTATAAATAACAATGTCGATGATAAGTACTTATATATCAAATAATACTTTGATATTTTTTTAATCTAAAGATTACTAAAGAACAAACGATTATAAAGACCAATCAGCCCGTAATATTAAGTGCACTTTAAGTGTTCTAGTATCAAACACGTCATGTAAAAATATTATGTGAATTAAACAAGGTAACATTTAAAAGTGATATAAATTAGTTAATTCACACAACAATTTTTAAAATTAATTTGAATTAAATTATATATTGCATTTTATATAACATATTATTATGGAACAAATATTATTTTCGTCTGATATATTTCCAAAATAATACTGCAATTTGTGCATAAAAAAATGCAAATATTAAAATAATTTAAAATAAATTATAACTACCCACAAAAAAAAAATACTTTGTTATAGTGTAAGGTAGGGACAACACTAGACGGTCCCTTTCATCTTAATGATGCGACGCGGACGTTGCGACGAGCAGTATTTTTAGATCTCGTTAGTAGGCTGCGGAATTCGGTCGTTCATCACTCCGAACATATTTCAATTTGTGGCGATAAGGCACTTCTGCGTGCTTTTGTTTTCCAAACATCGGTATGCTAAGAATGTTAAAAGCAAAAATTCCAGCGAGCATATATACCTAATGTTATTCCAGAAATAAAATTGAATTTGTGGAGTTGAACACTTTTCTTGTGATGGCCTGATCGAAATTTCATAAGACATTGAAATTATGGATGAAAGATTAATTATACTTCCAGTTCAGCTATTTCAACTGATGACCATACAGTCCTTGGACCTGTGGTTGAATAATTGTGATTGCAAAGCCGAAACACCGCGAGGTCGAGGGTTCGAATCACAGCTTTTAAATATTTCTACTGTTCAATTATTCTGTTTTTAAGCTTTGTCATTAGCGAAGACTCTCCCTAAGGCGATAGTTATAATTGAATTATGATAATGAAGACGGCGAAAGAGTCGTTGAAATTATGAATGGAAGTTGATTTTTCTGTGGGATAAACTTTTTAATGTAAAATAATTGTAATAGATCTAAAGTGTTAAATTTTATGCAATATTAATTGTTATTTTTGTGTACGATAGTGCAAGTACATGAATATTGTATTTAACCACATATTAATCGTACTTTAATAAATATATATAATAAAAAATAAATATATAAAAACTATAAATAAAGCAATTCGTGCGATTTTTTTTCTAAATATTCAAAAATGCACAACGTTAAGGTTGAAGTTTTCACTTCTGCCGGCACTCACGGAGTGCAACACGTATTTTTTTTATTCATTGTACCTTAATAATAACCAAGATGAAATACGTAACCCTGCATTATAAGCTTAAAATTTAGTATGAATAGTGGTTTGAAGTTTATTATCTAATATGACACGTAAAAATGTGAAATGTAATGTATCGCTAACTTTTAATATTATACTAATGCAAGTAGCTCAATATTATCACATTAATAATAAAATGAGACATTACTACATGTTAGTATTATCTTATTTTAATCATCATTATGTCCAGAAATAATTAGAACACAGTCTATTTAGTTGGTGTGTCATATTTTGTACATTAAACTGTGATGCACTGTGATATCATCTGATAAGGTTAAGTTTATTTCTCGAAGCATCGATTTTTGCAAAACATTGAAGCAACTAGCACTGAATCTGACTTACAAAATATTCAAATGTCCAATATACCGTTTGCAATTGACAGTCGATTGAAATAACTGCTGCTTACGACGACCCGCTGCTCTAGTTACGTTCTCGTATCAAAATAAAATGACATTTTCATTCATTATTTATGATGAAAAACAATTTTAAATACGATTAACATTTTAACAATATACAAACAAACTAAGTCTCGGTAAAAGTCAAAATAAAATTTTCCAAATTGTTTTACTCACAGTATGCCTCTATTCAGTTTATACGGGTCCTTGCTTGCGTGGTATCTAACAGAACCTATTACTAAGACTCTGCTGTCCGTCCGCAGATCTGTCAAGAGGGCTGAAACACCTAAAATTTTTACAGAATATATATCTATTGTCGCAATAACAACAAATAATCATCATCATCAGCTGGAAGATGTCCACTGCTGGACAAAAGCCTCCCCCAAAGATCTCCATGACGACCGGTCCTGCGTTGCCCAACGTATTCCGGCGATCTATACCAGATCTTCGGTCCATATTGTGGTGGGCCTACCAACACTGCGTCGGCACGTGGTTGACATTCGAGGACTTTTCTGCCCCACCAGCCACCTGTCCGTCGAATTATGTGCCCTGCCCACCGCCACTTCAGTTTCGCAATCATTTGGGCTATGTCAGTGAATTTGGTTCTCCTGCGGATCTCCTCATTTCTCATTCGATTTGCAGGAAAACTCCGAGCATAGCCCTCTCCATTGCGCTCTGAGCGACAATGAGCTTCCTCATAGAGCCAATAGTTAGCGACCACGTCTGGGTACCGTACGTCATCACTGGCAACACACACTGTTTAAAAATCTTCGTCTTCAGACACTGCGGTACAACAACTAATAACAAATAAAAAAGGGCGTGTCCTTAATTAAAAATACGTATTGGTACTTTTATTTTTATAAAAGAAACGTGTTTAAAGCTTCTTAAATACTTCTCTAGGCGCGCTGTCAACTTTATCCTGTGGCTATTAAATTACTTTGAAATGTAGCGCTTAGCAGCTGACAAGTACAACTATTGTTACTTTAGCTTTAAGTTTTCACTTTTATCAGCAGTCTATGGCTGCCTATTTTTTCGTGCTAATTAACTCCAAAAATGTGTTAGTACCGTGGCTAATGGATCCAGGAAAGTCGGATACAGGAGTGATTCAATGTATTTAATTTGATTCTTAATATCAATAGCTTTTTCAAATAAATAGTTAGAAAAAGATTATTAACTAATAATACCCGATGATGTTTAGCGAACAATAATCATAGACTATTTACATTTAAACTCACCCATGTCAATTGACACGGGTATCTATGTCACATGTTACAAAAGTTAAAGCTCTTCCAGCTTTAAAATTATTACGGCTTTTACAAGACAGGATAACTTTAGCCGTCTAGGGACTAAAATTTGAATCCAAAAGGTATGAATACGAGAAGTATCAGTTTAGGCAATCACTTGGGACTTTCTAAAATGTTGAGCTTTAAATTTTCTTTTTCTTTAATTATAAATCTACTTCTTTTATAATTCAAAAATCTATTCCATTCTCTTAGAGTACTACAAAAGTTTTAAGAAAAGGAATGCAATCTTATTAAAGAAAAATACATGAGAAGGAAACAACGTTCCCTACAAATCGGAAATAGAAATATACCACGGAAGTGAAACTAATTAAGTTATCCTCGCTTCGCGCGACTTGCGGTTTATTTTCGTACCATTCCACATTTCAAATAGTAATACAATACTAGAGGTATTACTGTCAACACTGTTGGAAGAGAAACATACACTGATGTGCTGATAACGATTCCGAGCAAAATTTTGTCGAGGGTGGCTTCAGTATTCGTACCCACAAAATAGACCCTATTACCGAATTGTATGGTCCAATTTTGATCAAACTAGAGCTGATTGGTAGAGTGAAGTATACAGTATCCCAATATATATGTTTTGCATGTAAACAGGAGTGAGTGAGGCGTCAAACCAGGTGCGGACTTTTAAGAGAAATCGATGGCGGCACTCTAGGGAGGTATTATTATGACAGTTGTCGTTTATTTCGAAAGACGCCGATGTTTATTAAGCCTACAATTAGAATATCTCTGAACGACTGGATTATAAGTTTATGTTTGTGTTTAAATAAGACGAAGCAATTAAGTAGGATTTCAAAGGCCATTTAGAGTTATTTCCAACACAATCCATCTTGAGATCCAAACAGTTGTCGGAACTCCGAATTGAAATTGCCTGATACAAATTTTAAATAAAGTTATTTGTTTACAGATGATGTCAGTTCAACTGAACCAGATCGCACAACAGCCGCGACAGCACCGCCGATTCCTCTACGACCAGAATATGCTCACCCAGCCGGAGTGGAAGCCTTAGATCCGTATAACTCTGAGAAAAACCATGCTCCTTCACATCATAGAGATTATCTCGAAGAAGATTACGATCATGAAGGGCACAAAGAAGACGACAATGAAAATAGAGAGGATGCTGATGAGCTGCCTTCATTATCAGGAGATCATCTTCTGCAGAGTTCTACTGATGATCTGCCAATGTTTCTTCTGGAACCTCAACATGCCTATGTTGTGCGCAACAAGCCAGCTATGTTAAGATGTCGTGCAGCGAATGCATTGCAAGTGTACTTTAAGTGTAACGATATACGTTCAGTGGGTAGTACTCAGTTTGAATTTGTAGATCCTCAAAGTGGTGTGAGAATTGTTGAAGCAGAGTGCAATGTGACAAGAGACCATTTAGAGGAGTACTTTGGAGAGGACAGATTTTCGTGTACGTGCTATGCGTGGAGCAGTCGTGGCGACATAAGAAGTCAACCAGCGATTGTTGAGTTAGCTTGTAAGTATACTCGTAACTTAAAATAAGTTACCAAAGTGTATTGTCTACTAATTTACTAACTACTACCAGTTGGAGGTGCTTTAGCACAGCATGCCGGCTAGATTATGGGTACAACAGCGCCATTTTCCGCCGTGAAGCAGTAATGTGTAAGCATTATTGTTTTTTGGTCTGAAGGGCACCGTAGCTAGTGAAATTACTGGGCAAATGAGACTTTAGTGCCGCTCAGAATTTTCGGGCTTATCAAGAGCGGCACTGCATTGTAATGGACAGGGCGTATCAATTACCATCAGCTAAGCGTCCTGCTCATCTCGTTCCACTATGTCATAAAAAAACTAATTGAAATAACTTTTCAACTTATAATTAAACTGTTTAGTTACCAAAACTATTAAATATATTTCCAACTGCACGTAGTTATGCATTTAACAATATTATGCTGCGGATAGGTTTTTAACGCCCTGATGTAGCAATTCATACGTAAAGTTATTTGTATAGTAATGTCGGAATATATCGATAGCAAGTAAATTATATTTTTTTCCTTAAACAGCAAGTCTGGCGGAATTAATGTTTACGTATTAAGTACATTGACATATAAAGTCAACTTTAAACCTACATATTAATATTCATAATACGAATGTAAATGAATAGAAAAGAATATTAAACGTAAACATAAACTCAGAAGGTTGTAAAGCAGTCAATAAACATTTGATACTGGCGAGGCATTAAAAATCATATTTCCGGTGTAAATGGGCCGTGGTGAAACATTTCCTCAAAGCTCATAATTTAAGTGTTGCCTCTAGATTGACTTTCGTACAAGCCAATTTAAGCTCGTTTCTACTAATGTTTATTTCACGACAGTCTCGTATAGAAATGAATTTGGTATGTTTTCATTTAAGGTAGATTAATTTTAAGGGAGTCGAGATGAATTGTTTTAAAAGTAATCATTTCTCTTCGATTATATTCGAATAATTTTTATTGTTCAATGTATTTCAAAATAACGAATTTGGAAATTCACTTTACTAATCTAAGTACATTAAGCTTTACATTTGAATTGAATTCTTGATTGAAATTCAATTATATGAGCTATAAACATTATTTATTTATTCAATGAACAAAATTATCTTAATATATATAATAATAAAGATATCCTCGCAAAACCTCTAAGGTTTATGTGCGAGCAGTATGTTCGCATTGCAATAATTTTTTCATTACTTAAGACTTAATATAACATAGTTTAGTAGTAATATTAAAATATATATCAAAGGTATTCCTGGTTATTAGCTTCTAGATAGTATTTTTTTAGCTTTACTTTGAAATTTTTCTTTTGTAGATATATATCTATAAGATCATCAGGTAGTCTATTTAATATCCTAGGTAATACATAGTTACAGGTCATACAATTAAAAATACCGAAATGTATAGGAAAAGTGTATAAGTATATTATACAACATTTGTTATGTTAATGAGTATATTGATATGTTCAACTCTTGGCCTATGTTACTGCGGGTATCCATGGGCGGTTCGTATTTCACTTTCTATCATGTGGACCTCTTGTTTTATTGCCCCATTTATAAAAGAAACTCTTTATTAATCCTTAATAAAAAAACTACGTTTAAAAAATCCGAAATCATAAACTGCAAGGTTAATACACCTCTTATGCAAACCATTACCTTGAATAATATTAAAATACTATTATTTATATGTGCTATCTATGGATTGGTTTTAAGTCGGTGCCATAGGACCAAATGGCATCTATTCCGCATCGAACTGAAGAAGAATTACGTCAATAGGAATATAAATCTCAGCGAAATCGGTGTACATACATAAAAAATACCGATCGAATTGAGAATCTCCTCCTTTTTGAAGTCGGTTAAAAATATAAAATCCTTAATTAAATATTCTAACGACTTGTATCTTTCTCTGACAGTTAGCGTAAAAAACCCACTTGATAATGTTTGCCTTAGTTGGACAGTATTCTATCAAAATAGTCAAGTTGTTCATATCAAGTACCTATTCTTCAAAGGCCAAAAGTCTCAATAAGATAACATAAACGAGAATCGAAGCTGTATCTCCCTTTTTTGAACATTAACTTCTTTTAACTTTCAATTAGGTATAATAATAATAATAATATTGACACACTTTTTACACAAATTATCTTGCCCCAAGTTAAGCATATATAGCCTGTGTTATGGGTTACAAGACAATGATATATTTAATACAATATACTTACTTAAACATACATAAATTCATATAAACATACATAAATACATTTAAACATCCATGACTCGGAAACAAACATCCATATTCGTCATATAAATGCTTGCACCTACCGGGATTCGAACCCAGGACCTCTAGCTTTGTAGGTAGGATCGCTAACCACTCGGCTATACAGGTCGTCAGGTATAGCAAATTGGTTACCCTCAATTATTTAAACAACTACTTAATGGTAATTTAACAGTATGCGCAGTTAGTAATAGAGATGAGGCCTTACGATTGGAGTGTCAATAGAATCGAGAATTCTAAGTAGAATTCCGAAGCGGTCGTGAATACTAAGCAATAATTGAATAGCTCATTAATACGTTTAAATTACGCTCTTATACACCCTTCAATCGATTCCAAGTCCCGTTTGAAGAAATTTTCCATTTAGAATTGTACAAAGTCTTCAAAGTTCTAAATTAAATTAATCGTCGAGTTATCTCTTGAAATTTTATTTGAGATTCTACGTTCAGACGTGTTCACTTTGAAGGTCACGAACTTTAATTATACTAGATTTTGATCTGATTTTGTCTACGTAAAATTTTGTATTGTTCAACTTAAAAATGGAATATAATGTATTTTGGAGGAGGCCTTTGTCCAACAGTGAACGTCTTCCGGCTGATGATGATGATAGAAACTTTAAAAGGCGTAATAAAAAAAAATCCTCGTAATACGGACCGACGTTGTGCATTATAACAAAAGTTAGTATTTATGTTGAAAAGTAATAACAAACTAACCGTAAATCTAGGCTGTATACTGCGCCTTTTACCAAAAACGTAAAAGTCTCCAAACTTATTAATTTGAAAAACGAAATTTATTTTCTGAGTAAAAAATAAACGAACAAGGCGTTTACCTGATGGATTTCTTTTTAAAGTGCACTTTTTAAATAACCCTCTCTTCTGGGAGTAATTACACAAATTAAATTGAACACGCGACCTCTCGCGTTCCGTGCGAGCGCTCTTTCCACGGAGCCAACCGTTCGAGTGAGTGAGTATCGTTGACAAATTTTGTATGTCTTGTTCAGGTTGTTGTTTCATCTACAGGATCTACTTTACAGTTGATAACCTGCTCAACCCCAATATTTGCATATTAGGAAATTGACTTGAGATGTCGCCCTTTCAAATCTAAACATTTGTTTTTTAAGTTAGTTGTGGTGACGCTTAGGATTCTTTAAACACAAAATTCTGAGCGGTACCGTGATCAAGCTGGTCCCCTTGTACTAAGATTTTAAGTATCATTTAAAAGTCGAACTTAAATGAACTTTATTCAAATATACTTAAAATAAGCGCTTTTGAATCATCATTACAAATATTAAATTTAAATTATTGAATCTACAATAGGTGCTTTAAACAGTAATGTAGCACTCTACTGCTTGTGCTGATCAAGGTGCCGTGGTGGTACTCCTCTTAGCCAGCATCCAGATCATCTAGCATCCCATAGACTATTTTTTTCAATTACTCCTTAATGTTTTAATGTAATAATTTGAAATAGGTAGATGTTCAGTTATAAATTCAACATTTACCTTTCAGAAATTGGGTTTTCGTACAATAAATAAAGCTAATGAGCTCTCTCAAGTTGGACCAAACAATATATATAATGTTTAATGTTTACAAAATGTCATTCAAATACATTGAGTGGTTTTAGTGTCTCACCCGTTCTAACATCGTGACACGAGATTAGATTTTACCTATGTCATAGTCTATCAAAACTGGTTTTGATAAAGCAACAATGGAAACTGTTATTTAATTAAAATATTGTAAGTATTAACAATAGAAATTCAATGTCACTTTAATAAGCAATAAGTATGCAATAATAATATCACTGGACAAACTATAGCAACTTTACTAAATTACGTGTCACGTTGTTTGTCCCCGATGGACTCCTAAACTAATGAACGGATTTTAATTGGGGATTACTTCATGGAGTGCAGTTTAGTCCAACTTGAGAGATAGGATAGTTCTTATTTCGATTTGGGACCCATAATTATTTTTATTTCCAATATTTGTTTTGTATGGACATATTTTCTATGAGAGAATTGTTTGACGCACGGTTTGACAGTTCTGCTGTAAAATAATTTCGTTTCAACAACAGCGAGCATATTTTAGGAAATAATTCTTGAAGTTACGAAATATTATTGACGAGTTCACAAAAAAACAGTTTATTATTTATTATGTACAGAACAACGTCTGTCGGGTCAGCTAGTATCATATATAAATGAATTTCATTTCATAAGCTCGAATTCCATTTTATATTCCATCTATTGTTTAAGTGACCGTACCTCATACATTTTCAGCATATCTCATAGAGCAGTAACGAAACCTACCCAGGAAATGAAACGTACCGCTTAAATTTATAGCGCACGAATACTCGGTCTTCTCCCCCCCTCTCCCATTTATCATTTACGCCCATCAGATAGAAGTTTTACATTTACGGTTTAAAGTTTTTAATGGAAACCTCATTTGTTGGTGATTTAAACGGCCCTTTAAAATAAATAATCGCACAGATTTAAAAGCTTTACTAAATACATCTTGGTAGCGAATTTTCTGATAACGACAGGCTGAAAAAAACTTAAATATTTTACAGATGAGGATATTGCAGATATCAATATTGACTCCGCCTTATTAAGGGACTATTTGAAAGAACCCACTGACCTCGGCTGCTGTCAAAGTGCTTTTGTGTCTGTTTGATATTCGCTATTTTGGCGCTGTTGGCCATAGTGAGACTCTGCGGTACTAAAACTAGTGACGACGAACTCAACTAAACAAACATCGAGGATAAAAATGTTTTCTTTATTACGTTAATTCCTATATATATAGTATAAATAACACGGAAAACAAACGAAACCAATTCAAAATGCAAAAATACTTCATAGTATCTAATGTACGCTTCTCTCGCAGCCATTTGTATTAAACGTCAAAATTAGTTCTCTTGACGCTCGCGAGTGGCGCTTCAACTAGGCGCAAAAAATTTGCTGTCAAAGATATGGAATAGCCTGTCCAGTGTTATTTATACAGATCGGTGAAAGAAAATGCATGATTATAAAACCACTCCATTGAACAAATAATAGAAGTCCGCAATCAGTTTTATGCGTTATTCAATACCACTAACACGTGTTGGGCCATTAAACCGAATATAACAAGCTTACCTACTTTTAAATCTTTCTCGGTGACTTACCATAGACACTTTTACGTGCACTCACAATCCCGTAGGTATAATCATTAATAGCGACGTAGATGCCACTTCAGAGTGTATTTAAAGCTCTCGAGGAACAATTAAAGCGTCAGAATGAGGATTTAAAGGCGTGTATTACACACGCTGCTCGTGCAATTAGGGCCGAGTGGCGTCTTACGGTATATTTAGATGTTTATGAGTTTCGTATGCCGCGTGCTTCTATTCTGATCTGATTCGATCTTAATAGGAAATTATTTTAACAAATTATCAAGCCTAGATTAATGTTTTTAATCATAAAAACAACTTACCAAAACCAAACTAGTTAAAATTGATTCACATATTAAAACGAATGCCCTATTCTAACATAAAATTTTTCAAAGGCCACCTTTAAGATAAATAGATTTTATGCTTATAAAAAAAATATAATTTAAGGGAAAGATTAGCAGATAACATATAAAAAAGTATGTGCGTATAATCTTTACGCGCGATTGAAGTAAAACGTCTTTGACGCTTACGACACTTTATCACTGAAACGATTTAACTTAAAATAAATATCATATCACCATTTAATAATATTTATTATTACTTATATATTTCACAAAAAAATATATAATTTTATATTAATATTATTCATTAAAATACGAAACTTAACTTTCTCTCTTGATATCTTCATAAACTCATATCTCTATCTCAACTTCCCTTCGCCTCGCCCGATCACACTTTTCGTAACGCTCTCGTCACGCATTTACCATCTTACTCCACGAGTTAAGCGTGTCTAAACATTAAAATCTAATTAAAAACATTTTTTGTCTTTGCGATAATCTATACTAATATTATAAAGCTGCAGTGTTTGTTTGTTTGTTTGAACGCGCTAATCTCTGGTACTACTGGTCTGATTTGAATGATTCTTTCAGTGTTGGGTAGTCCATTTATTGAGGAAGGCTATAGGCTATGTTTTTTTTTTAATTAGGGATCCGTAATAAAATTGCTATTTTGTAACACAAGGTGTAAAATCGAAAACCTATTTTTGCGTGCGCTGCAAAAACTATTGACAATAGAACAAAATGATGTACAGGCTATTATAATATAGGCAATATTTTATTACTTATAAAACTATCGCGTGAATTATACTTTATATGGTAAAACAACGTTTGCCGGGTCAGCTAGTTTTATAAATAAAAAATAATAATTAATGACACTGTTTTTTCAAATTCAGTCAATTACTAAGAATCAATCAACATAAAAGCAGCTTTATTTAATATTAATAAAGGCTAGACTATTAAAATAATAAATATATAAAGTTATCCAAACTCCTACCGTTAATATCGTCATCAAATGCACATCAAAAATTATTCACGCATGTCAAATCTTGTTAGACATCAATTCAGCCTAATTTAAAATAGAATACGTAACTATACATTGTAACACAATACATTGTGGAACAGTGGATCAAAATCATTCGCCCGCATATGAGCGAGCTTCAAAACAATAATGAATAAAAAATATCAGTAAATGATGATCAAAATGTCAATTACACTGAACCTGATATCTTAATAATGAGGGGTCTGTTAGCAACATAATCGATAATAAGCAATTGTTTATATTAATATTGCATAACTAAATTCAGGATGGGGTTCAAATTGGAAGATAAAGCGGAAATGAATTCGGTAATTGTTGAAATATCATAAACTCCTTCGTAATGATGTTTTTCATTCGTACTTATTAATATATTTTAATTAATTATAGTATTATTAATAGCTTTATAAGAAAGCGTTTTACACACAAATTTATACCATGAAAATTGTCTCGCAAAAAACATATTGACGCACCTTATTCCATCAACCGAAGTATTACAATGGTTTTTGGCCTGTTATATAATAATAAATTGTAATTCTATTTTTCATAATAAAAACAAAAAAAAATGTGTTTACGTTTCACAAATTAGTTATTCAATTAATTTATATAATTTCAAATAAAACAATGTGAAAAGTATGCTTTTTTTTCAAATATATTATCAACAATGAAATCTTCTTTAATGAATATAAAGAAATTTATTATTTTGATGTATTTAAATATAAAAATAAAAAAAGTGAAAACAATTATTTATGTTGTATAAGTACTTTGAATATCAAATTAGCATGCTATTCATTCTAATTAAAATTATAAAACAGTTAAACGAAATGAAAAACTTGTTCTGCAAAAACAGACAAAGGGCCCGAAAATAATTTGTATGCAATGTAAGAATCTTCGTCCCGTGTTCACGACTGTATGTATTTCCGCACCGCTGCAAGTCTGCGGTGTCGACATGGTAAAAATTCTAAGTATAGAAATTAGCTTTCAAGAACGTTCACAACATAAATTATTACAGCAAAAACGTGTCTTGGTATTGTAGTCAATTATTACGATCTGCTATGGTGTGAATTATTTTTCGTACCCATGTTATGTGCTTATCTGATTCAATGTTGTGCTTTTTGTGTTTTAATTAATTGTTGAATATTTTTTTTATGTTTTTTACGATTTCAAACAACACAGTATTTTTCGTTATAAAATTTGTAAAAAAAAACAACCGATTTCAAAAACACTGTTCCAAAACAATAGATATAATAAACACTCAAAAGTATAAAAAGTTCTTTTATTATATTATAATTTAATGAGTCGCAATATTTGCGTAGAAAAGTCCTTTCTTATAAATTAGTCATGTTTCTAAAATAGAAAAGTAGCTTATGTTACATGAGATAACCGTAGTTCAAAGACGTTCCAGCTGGATCAGAAACTACATCAGGAGCGGAGTACCTGACTCTACCAGTTTCTGTTCAGTGCGTTCGTGCGTCGGTCCATC
Source organism: Leptidea sinapis (assembly GCF_905404315.1). Lineage (NCBI taxonomy): Eukaryota > Metazoa > Arthropoda > Insecta > Lepidoptera > Pieridae > Leptidea > Leptidea sinapis. The sequence goes on along the minus strand of NC_066292.1, from coordinate 5,921,436 downwards.
TTGTTCATAAATGACTTAAATAGTTTTTCCAAATTTTCGTTGCCTCTGCGGATTGTGTGGCCAAAATACGAAAGAATATGTTGTCGGCATAAGGTGGAAAATCAAGTTTTTATTTGAAACTGGTTCAGGATCAATGCAATAATGCGTTATCGCCCCCAATACCACTTCTCGATTGCATCAATCCATTCATTGCCTTTCTTGGGCCAAGATTGTACACGTTCCTACTCCATAGAAGAAAATAGGGAGATATCTGGTCTGGCGCACCCCAGTATCAACTCGATTCATTAAACCGCGTGCAACGCAGAGCAGCTCGAATTGTCGGGTACCCAGTGCTCTGTGAACGGCTGGATCACTTGGCGTTGCGTAGAGACGTCGCTTCATTGTGTGTCTTCTATCGCATTTATTACGGGGAGTGCTCCGTAGAGCTGTTTAACCTGATTCCTTCCGCCGAATTCTATCTTCGCGCGACACGCCACAAGTTAGGATATCATCCCCACCATCTGGATGTGCGGCGGTTTTCCACAGTGCGGTTTTCAAGGAGCTTTTTGTCTCGTACTGCAAAGCTGTGGAATGAGCTTCCTTGTGCGGTGTTTCTGGGACGATACGACATGGGTTTGACACCTTCAAAAAAAGCGCGTACACCTTCCTAAAAGGCCGGCAACGCTCTTGAGAATTCTCTAGTACGTACTACGCTCCATACCTTTAATTTAAACATTTTTTTTTTGTGAAATAGGAGAAGAAAGTTGAGGATAAACTCCGCTCATGTTCTATTAGAGCTTTAAGCCCGTATACCATAAAATATATACTTACCAAAGAGAATTAATAAAATATCGATAAAATAATCGCTTCCGTTTATAAATTGCACAACCGCTCATCTGTTCTCACGTCAATCTTCATAAAAAAGTTTCAAGCTCGTCGATTATACAATAAAGTTGACGGTCCGTCCCACGACGATAATTGCTCTTCATTAAATAATTTAGCTATTTCGGCTCAGCTAGGCATTGGGTAATTGTGTTAGAATAATGTTGCAGATTGGTTTAAACTGAATAAATGCTACGAAATGAATGATTAATAATAATTTTATATACTTATTCCTTTTGGCTCAAACGACAACTAAAACATACAATATATTATGGATAATGGTATCCAGGACCTGTGCTTTTAAATTCAAAATTATTTCCACTCTTCAAGTCATGGCTCGCTTCACAATCATCGCCCCCACCTGCATGGTGTTTCAGAGTTAGTCAGTGTGAAGGGTAATTTTCTCCGCGCACCATTAAACCATTTCTATATACTGTAACCAAGCAGGAATAAACAAAAATTATTAATTGGAACAAACTTCAGTTCGAAACGTCTTAGGTGCCATTAATAAACGTTTTGCATGAGAATGTGGGCGGCGGTGATTACTTAACACCAGGTGACCCGTACGCTCGTTTGTCCTCTATTCCAAAAAAAATACTCCAATACTTACATAATTTTTGATTTTGGTGAGAATTCCACTATTTATAAGTTTAATTCGCATTTAACTTAATTACCTTAAAATTGAATACTTTGAAAGGTGTAAAATGCGTGTAATTGAAACTTAAATATATCATTAATTTGTAAATAAAAATTATATAAGTATTTATTACAATGTTTCGATTTTTTTCTGCTTATCATGATCAAGTACGACTGTAAAATTGTACCGGACAAGTTTTTAAATCGAAATTAAATATATATACAAACGAACTTACAAATTGCAGGCCACCTGATAGTAAGTTACTGAAAGTACCTTCTCCTGTCATACGAACCCGGAAGAACGGGAAAATAAGTGCCTGGGTCTGGATTCATGAGGATGAAAGTTGCTTGAAAACACACCTTGTTAGATAAAATAACTAATAACAACCTACAATTGTATTACTGTTTTAATTAATTGCATGTACATAATAATACATACTAATTCATTTGTTATTCAAATGCACCATTGTGGAAGCAAGTGTAAATTATTTATGCCGATTCAAATCGAGCATAAAGAATCGCTGAAAATGGTGTCAACCTAAGGTGAACGGTCTTCCACGATATATTTTTAAAAGCTTTTTTTTACACAACAGTAGGCTTATTTCGACGCATAAATTTGTTTGGTGAGTAGATTTATCGTGTAGGCTCTTCCATACTGTTGCAACTCCGAATATATATATTTTTTTATGAAAATAGAGTAGAGAGAATGAGAAGAGCAGGACTTTCAGCTGATGGTAATTGATACACCCTGCTCATTACAATGCAGTGCCGCTCAGGTCTCTTGAAAAGCCCAAATATTCTGATATATAGATTTTAAGTCTCATTTGCTCAGTAATTTTACTAGCTACGGTTCCCTTCAGACCGAAACACAGTAATGTTTACACATTACTGCTTCACGGCAGAAATAGGCGATGGTGGGGTACCCATAATTATACAAATGATTTGAGTTTTCTTTAGTGTTAATTCCGCCAATATTTGTCTTTAAACAATTCGACACGTGTTTCGCCTCTACACGAGGCATCCTCAGGACATGTTGTCTCACCAAAATCTGGCACGAGACTGCTCGAGCGGAATCAACACTAAAGAAAACTCAAGTCATTTGTATAATTATGGATTTCCGCAAAGTAACGCCTACTTCAATAAATTTTTGGTACCCATAATCTAGCCGGCATCCTGTGCAAAAGAGCATTCCACTGGTAAAGAATAAGGTAAATAGTTAGAATTATTTAGCACAGAATAATTAATAAAACAAAAAAAAATGTTCGTACTCGCCTGTGATGTTTTAAATCAATTACGCTCGGCACGTCTCCAGGCGGAATCGTCGCAATTCTAATTCCATGAAGCGCATCACATAAATATCTGTTCTGAAAGGGTTTCGAGCGAAACTAATATTCGCTAGTTCGTGTACATTCAGCAAAATGAACAGTTGAACTCTTGAGTGCTTTAAGCGAGCCATAAATCTGCAGAGTGTACGGTCCATTACACTCCCCGTTCCTGTGTCCGTGATATGTTTGTTCTTCTGTCCTTTGGCTGAGAGGTTTGCGGTGGATTGTTATTCGACTGTCTGTTTGGATTATTCTTGAAATATTGTTCATGTTATTTTCAATTCATTTTGTTTTACTTGAGTAGATAGCGATATCCAGTATAGTAAATTGACTTATATCTTTATAATTAAGGAAACTACCCCTATTTCGTGTTCCGTACCTGAAGGGCAACCAAAAGAACCCGACTCCATCTTCCTTCTGTCAGTTAGTAGTTTCCTCGTAAGCTAAAATAGTTAAACATCAGAATTTTTTGCGTAGTGTGTACTTATCTTACAACTATAAAAGCAAAATAAAATAGCAAATACTCAATTTTAGTGTACTGTGTAATTTATTGTTTTACTTTTAGATATTTAAAAGACTACTTCGATTTGTCTCAATAATTCTCACGAAATTTTTATCCTAGCTATGTTTAACTTAAATATAAGAAAAATAATCCAAGTAGTCAAACACTTAATTGTTACTACGTTGAATTTGATTTTTTTATGAAGAAAAGTTACGAACCGATAAGATAAGACATACATCCGATAGTAAGTAATACCAGATTATATGCCCTGTACGTTACAATCCAGTGTCAGGCCTGGTATCCACAAAAGGGGAGAGGAGAGGAGATGTATTGTGTGATGATGTCAACCAATCAGATTTTGTTATTTCCACATCTTCTCTCTGCTTAGCTTCGGTGGAAATGGATCAAGCGAAGAGGAGAGAAGATGTCTCATGTTTCTATAGAATTTTGTGCCGCGTCGAGCGATCAAATGGCGCGGCGGAGCGGAGATGTATGTAGGCGGGCGTGATGACTTCTTACTTTCGAAGACATCACTTGACTGATTTCGAGCTCACACGGCTCACATCTCCTCTCCGCTTTGGTGGAATCTGACAGCATCGCGGCCTATCGCCTCTTGTCTCCTCGCCTCTCCGTTTCGGTGGATAACGGGCCTTGGTCGCTGATACATAAGACATTATTAAGATCATAAGACTAGACTAGTAGTTTCATTAGCTACAGCGCCCTTCAAACCGAAACATTAATATTTGCACGTCACTGTTTCACGGCAGAAACAGGCGCCGCTGTGGTACCCACTAGCATCCAGTGCCTGCTTCTGGTAATCCAAATTATAATTTAGAATTAATATCATCATCTTATAATGTCAAAAAAAGTGAAATCAAGAAAGTGAAACATACTTTGAATTTTTTAATTTAATGGGAAATCCTTAGCAGCACACAAACCACTACAGTTAAATAGATTATGATGGAAAGCAGAATATTTTAATTATTGTTATTAAAATCTTCTATCTCAGAATCACATAGATTTAGATAATTTATATGTCTAGATAGAGCCTCTTGCTGCTAGAAAATCGATGAAAACAGGCCAGTTTTATTACCTTAGTGTGCGTTACAAGCTACGTTTTACATTCGCGATTTGTGTGTCACTTTGTTGTAGTGCGTGTATTGCGAAAAATAGAGGCTAAGTGTGAACCTCAACTTTTTTCGATGTTTTCACAGCTGTCCGAGTCTATCTAGAAATAAAATATAAATGATCTAAGCACATAGATACCTAAAACATTGACCAAATTTCTATCAATTTCGTTATTACCTGTGTGGTGGTATGGGAAGTGGAAACAATTAACAGTTTTGAGTTTAATGGGAACAGCCATAATATTTTATTACAACTATTCATGTCTTTTCTTATTTATATGAGCTATTAATTGTTAAACTGCTTCTTGTTAATTACGTTAGTGCGAATACATAAATTGTAAGCGCTACAAAAGACAGCGAGTAAGACAGATGGTCGAGATTGCGAGAATATATTAAAAGCTTTGTTCAAAGTCAAAACAGATACGAGATGTTGTAAATTATTGTCACGGTGTGTTGATACTCCGGCGACACTCGCATTAGTAACACACTGCTCTAGAGATATTGAGGCAATTATTTTTATTGAAAAATATGTTACTTCACTATATACAGAAACTTAGATAATTTATACAACTAGATAAAGCCTCTTGCTGCTAGACAACCCATAAAAACAGGCCATGAGTATTAGTTTAGTGTGCGTGACAAGCTACGTATTACACTCGCGATTTGTATGACACTTTGTGTTAGTGTACGTTAATTGCACAAAATAGAGGTTCGTTCTAAACTCAATTTTTTTCGTGTTACGTCTCATTTGCCCAGAAATTTCACTAGCTACGGTGCCCCTCAGACCGAAACACAGTAATGTTTACACATTACTGCTTCACGGCAGAAATAGGCGCCAGCCAGCATTTACTTTATACTAATGAATAAAATATTGTTTATCTCTACAGACCTCAAGAAGCAATTCACCGTGTCACCGACTTCATTGTCAGTGGAGGCTGGGTCAGCTGCATCCTTGCGATGTTCCCCCCCTCCCGCGGCGCCTCCCCCTCGGATATCGTGGCTCAAGAATGGAGTTCCACTTCAGCAGGATCACAATGTGCTCATATCGGCTGAAGGCAACATGCTTATATCGAGAGCAACCCTGCAGGTATATTTTATTTTGATTATATCTCTTGTTAATTTGTGTTTTTTTTATTTTTAAAGTGCTTCCGACAAAAATTATTGCATTCCAAAGTTTGATTCCACATGACATGTATTATGTTCAATTTAAATAACGTATTCATTTGGTGCAACAAATATTATTAAGTATATATTTTTCAATATATTACTTATTTATTTAGTTAAAAAAGTTCCAATTATTTACCTAAATTTAAAACTAAAAAAAATATTCAAATAAATTCTTTTTAAAGGATTAAAACGCGTCTAATTATAACTGTATTTTTACATTTGCGTAAAAGTTACATTTTTATTATTATTTTATTTATCCAGACGTTTCATGACTTTTACAGAGAACGTTTACTAAGAAAATTGTTAGACCGCGTCAAACTAGTTTCTACTAAGAATATTAATATGAATTCAACATACGCAACTTCAGCTTAAATAATGGTGAAAATTGGTACTTAGGAACAAAACAAGCTAAGCAATGTAAATGGATTTAATTGAACCGACTTTTATCGCGTGAACTTTGAACAAACAACGAATACCTAAATCAGACAAGAAAAAGGACATCGAGTCGACAGAGAGTCGTGTCTCGATTAATAAATGTCCAACTCTCCCGACTAATTAGTCGCAGTCCACAGATAAATAAACACTTGGGACAACATGCTAAGATTGCTTGCGCTGTCGCTGGGCATAAAGATGAATGCAACGAGGCGATTGTCGGTTTCCTTATCAATTCTCCATCTGAAGTGAAAGCGTCGTTTAATAGCAGTCTCTTAAGATAAGCTGATCATATGAACGGTGAATTATACGCGTCTCACTATCCTCATGCGCCATCTGTTTTAGATTTAAATTGTATATTATGAACACGTTCTGATAAAATATAGGTTATAACTACAAGTGACTTATAATAATGCGTGGCTCACAATGAAATAGCAAACTATTTTATCGGTACTTAATTGAGTATGGTTTGTTATAGAACTTTTATGGGTTGTATACCCGAAAGGTAATTAAATATGTAATACCTATTAAGGCTGGGGACCGAGCCAACGGTCTTGAGAAATCGAGCGGAGCTAGGTTACCTCTCTATTCAGAATTAGAAGCATCTTTAATTTTTTACAAACACAATACAATTTTCTTTACAAAACTATATTATGTTTTTATATTGGTGCATACTTAATTAATTGTCTTACAATTTTTATCTAGATTGAATGATAATGGCTCCAACTGAAAAAATTTGGGGAGGGGTATTTTGGTGAATTTTTTCGCAGTGTCTATAAAAAATACAAATGTAAAGAAAAAATGAATTTTCTTCTCATATTCTGTAGATATACTATTATTTTTTGTAAAAAGACAAGCCTTATAAAAACCATCAAGAAATGGTTTCAATTATGCGCTATTTTGGCGATTTATTGGGATAGCGGCCGCAACAGGCAGCTGAAATTTTGATAGAGTGTTTATTACTTAATCCTTTAAATAAACTAATATAAGCAAAAATAATTTAACTTTATTATTATACTTAGCTCATATTATGATGGTGTTAGAAAATGAGCTTTTAAACCGTATATTTAAAATCCCGAATTCCTCGCTTCGAAAACTCAGTCGCTTGACAGTCTGTTATTCTATATTCATAATTAACTTATTTTAACAACACCTACTTTCAAAATGGGTAAATTTTAATTACTATTTAGTATTTCATGAATAACATCACAATGTAATTAATTTACAGAGTTTGTTTGCAAGTACATTTATTTGCAACACTTATAAAGTAATTATAAATTGAACATAATAAAATGCGCCTAAATCCAAAATTTTAGTTTAAAACTGATTTAATTCGTGCATTTGCTGCTCAAGGTAGAAATGACAAATGCATACATTTTGTTAACTGTCAGAATCGGCTGTAAAAGAAAACGACGAAACAAGCGACACATCACAGTCAGCCGAACGGGCACGCCATCAAAAGTTACACGCACATTTGAATGAGCACGTGTGTCAGACCACTGACTCAACGATATGAGTAACCAATTAAATGAAGCTAATTCAGTATTCTCAGCTCTTTTACCCAAGTACGTAGTGATATATTCTCTTGCAGATAAAATCAAAGATGTGAACGAAAACAAGCACCCAATTCTAGCACATGTTAAACAGTTGAACATTAAAGTCACTGTTTAAATTTGCGGTCTCATTAATCTGATCATAATATCTTTTTATTGCATTATAAACCTCACAAATATTTAAGTCATTGTATATGATGTTTATAATTATCGAGGCATAAAGATGCAAATGAGAAGTCTTATGGAGATGTTGCGGTAGAAGAAGATACAATAGCATTCCCAAGCGTTGATATAACTTGGAATAAATTAGTTTATCGAAGGCACGATGTAATAAAAACGAATGAAATATTATCTCTAAGTTTATCCTGACATGAATAAAACAATAGTGCTGAAGAATGGACGAAGTTGAAAGTTTGCCACGGTATAATTAATCACTTTGGGGTATGAAAATTGTAGTGAGTTTGTAATTGAAAAGTTACGGAGCGTGAAAGATGTGGAACAGTTCACGGAAGTATGACTGAGGGAAAAGTTTGAAAAATATGACGAAAGTGAAAGTTCAATTTGAAAAGATATGAAAATTTGATCTTGGTACATAATCGAATTTATTAATAATATGAAGGTATGGTACACTGTTTATAAAAAAATACGTATTCGGCCACTAGGTCTGAGGAATACTTTTTCGAATGTTTGGTAGTTTTGGCTTTTAATAAGTGATTTGATATTCATTTGAATTAGTGTAATAACAACAATGTTCAAAATAAAAAAATAAAATTTTTAGAATTATTGTGTTATAATTGTAGACTTTTTGGTGAAAAATTTGTTAATGATATCATAATATTTAATTCTTGTTTCATATAGAGTACAACTAAAGACTTTATTAAAATGAAAATATTAAATTACCTGTAACCTTTCCCTTAGTTGGTTACCAACATCACATACGTACTTTATGTAGTACAGTTGCTTATAGTTAGAATAAATGCAAAGTAACAAATAAATTTTCCGAACGTGCATCGCAGTACCGTTGGTCATTTAAAAAGGCGTGAGTGTTTTTGAAATTCCGAAAGCAACATGTAAAACTGATCGGCACACTTTATTGGTACTATGCACAGTATGTTCGTCGGTCATCTCGATGACACGTCGGTTAGGACTTTAATGTTATTTATTTTAACGGATTATTGATCTCGAGTATTCCAGTTCCGAAATAAGAATATGAAAAAAGCAAAAACATAAAATAGAAGCGTCTCATCTTCAAACATGAACAGATTTTTATATATACAAAAAAACATAATTTTGTATAACCTTGGGCCATAATATTATAATGTCCTTGAAATGATTTAAAGTAGACCTTTAGTATGTAAAGAGCGGTAATTGCACCACATAGCCTACATACTCAACAATTACTCCATATTGACAGCCGTACAGTAATTATCCACTTAAACGTCAGTCCCAGGCTTGTAATCACAGCCGAGTGTCCCACATAATGAACTCCGGTTTCGCGGTAGAATTGCAAATAGCTCACACCATCTCCTGTTTCCTACAAAGCACTCTTCTAATTACCCTTTGTGGCGAGACATGTATTAATTGCAGCAGTGTCAACCTCGGTAACGTTATCTCGGACGGAACATAATTTTCTTAATTAAATATTATGTTTACAGCATAATTTAGTGTTTAATTTTGTTAGTTACGAGGTTTTTCTGCAATAGTTGTGCAAGTTGCCGTAAAAATGCTTTTCACAATTTAATTATGTAACAGATATTAGTCGTAGCATTATTAAATAAAAATGAACTAAGAAAATTATTGAATATTTTTAACATTGCGTTTTCTTGGTTGGTTTGTTTTCACTAAATTCTATATTTAGGCGTAAGTCGTCTAAGAATTTGTTAATGCTGTAGTAAAATGATTAAAATCATCCAGTGTTTAAAATGGATTCAGTGATGGAGTAAATAGTGAGTAGAACCACGAGTACATCTATCAAATAACTTCAGTTGTCACGTGACTGGAATGGATTGCTGCCGTTAGTTCTGTCCAATGGCAAACTGTGAATTGCCGGTCCATACATTTGTATTTACATCATTTTGTTAAATTTTTTTCCCATTTTTGTAGGTTGTGTAATTACGAGTACTTCTTTCAACGCTACAAACTTATCAACCATGTTTCTTGGCCTCTGACGTAACGTAACGTGATATAACAAAAACGTAAACACATTGAAAATTTATGTTCTCTGCACAAATCTTCAAAAAAAATGCTTCTGAGAATTTTGTGAACATGCCAGGAAGGTTCTGAACTTTAGAAAAGAGCTTGACTCGTCGGATTATCTGGTCAACGATGTACGTAAAATGTACAAACTCAGGAGTTTAATTGCGGAAACTGGAGCTCTCCATACTTTTTGCAGAACATAACATAAATTTGGAACATAGGTATAGGTTATATTATGCATATGATAGCTACTGGGACGTGAAAGTGTATTAAGCCTTTAAAATTATTTGAGTTATCAAATACCCTCCGTTATGCCATTTTTTATTTATATCATGTATTATTTGATGCTTCTTAGATGACATGAAGCTATCGCGGACCGGTTTATTCGGTTTCCGGTATTGCGTTCTTTGTCGCACTACCCGCACTAGGCCATTGCGGTTGTTTAAAATTAAATACTCAAAAAGGCTCTGGTGAATACCTGTATCAACCTATTCCCATAACGGGCCCTACAAAGGGTATACTGATGAAGCACCATCTTGTTTCTGTTAAAATTCTGAAAAAGCTGCTGAGGGTGCATGTCATGTGTAATGAGTTGACCAGGTCTGCAACATTTGATCAGTTTTTCTAATAAGTGCTCAGTTATGCAGCTGTGGTAAATATTTCTTAAAATATCTCTACAGTATCTAGAGATCATTTTAAAATTTATCTCATTTAAATATTTGTCGATACTCCGACGATGTTATATGAAATTTAAATAGTACGTGTGAATATTTGATATTCTCTTTCAATGCAAATGTGTTGATTCGTGTTTCGTTGTGTAGTACACGTCTCCCTTGCGTGCTCTTCGCTTGATATTGTCACTTTGCTAGCTTTAATAGGTTTGTTTTAAAATATAACATGATATTGTTTACTTTGTAAATCTATACTATCTATACTAATATTATAAAGCTGCAGTGTTTGTTTATTTGTTTGTTTGAACGCGCTAATCTCTGGTACTACTGGTCCGATTTGAATGATTCTTTCAGTGTTGGGTAGTCCATTTATCGAGGAAGGCTATAGGCTATGTTTTTTTTTCAAAATTAGGGATCCGTAATAAAATTGCTATTTTGTAACACAAGGTGTAAAATCGAAAACCTATTTTTGCGTGCGCTGCAAATACTATTGACAATAGAACAAAATGATGTACAGGCTATAATATGGGCAATATTTTATACTTATAAAACTATCGCGTGAATTATACTTTATATGGCAAAACAACGTTTGCCGGGTCAGCTAGTAAGGTGATATAACAATGTTAGAGTATCAGGCGATATGTTTTTTGAATTGTGGTGTAATTTACTTAAAAGTTCAATAATACACATAATATACTCCTTAGATTTGATATTATGTGTTGATGACAACTTTATTATTCCTTGGAAACCTTCACGAAAGTTATAATATATTTATGGTGACATTAACTTTTTAATACCACTTTGACATAAATTACAGATTTAAAGTATTATAACAGTTTGCACTAAGTTTCACTTCGACACGGATTTAGCCATTACATGAGGCATCTTCAGGAGCTGTTTACTCAAAAACCCAAACAGCAAAATTATTTTGCAAAATAAATCTCAATAACTAGTTGACCCAATTTTAATGTTTTCAATGTTACCTATATATTGTGGCAAGCTTCCAGTGACAGTTAAAGTTTTGTTTAAGTCCAATCCGATCAATCACAAATTAAAAAATAACAAACAGATTACTAGCTGACATGGCAAACGTTGTTTTGTCATATAAATTGTACTGATCTTGTGCTTGCTAGTTGATAAGAGATGGCGCTAGTTGTATTCATTAGTAACAATCACACTTCTTTTATATTTTGTATAATTCACACTATAGTTTTATAAATTATAGCCTAACCCTAATATTTTATTTGTTATTCTGGTGTGTAAGCTATATTATTGTAAAGTTTCATCAATATCTATTCAGTAGATTTTGCGTTAAAGAAGTTCAAACATACATCCAGACATACAAACTTTCACATTTATAATATTAGTAGGATGTTATAAGTGTCACTTAGCAAAATTCATATAATTATAAATTAAATACAATTCGATACTTGAATAACGTTGATAGCGACTTAAATGAAAACATCATTCACAAAACTAAATTTCGTCAGTAATTTTAGGCGTTCATAAAGGCTGCAAGTGTTTTTGAATTTATTTAACTGATCTAAAATTGGACTATGATGATAAGTGACCACTGACATCTATATACCACTGGACTGGCGGCTGTCATAGTGCTTGTGTGCCTGTTTGATATTCTCCATGTTGGCGCTGTTGGCCAAGTAGCGAGAGTCTGCCGTACTAAAACTAGTGATAACAACCTCAGCAAACATCGATAGATAGTGGGAAACTACAAAAACAATTGTGAACTTTATTAAGTTGATTCTTGAACTATAAATAACGCGGAAAACAAACGAAATTAATTCAAAATGCAAAAATACTCTCTGGACGCTTGGGAGTGGCGCTTCAAATAGGCACAAAAATTTTGCTGTCAAACATATGGAACAGCCTGTCCAGTGGTATTTATACTGGTCTGTGTAATTAACTGTTCCTCGGCTAACTACATACGACATAAATTAAGCGTACTGTCTGTCTGTAAGTCTAACATTTACCTATTTTCCAGGACATGGCAAACTACAGTTGCGTGGCGGAGAACATAGCGGGCAAACGTATATCAGAGTCCACCACATTGACTGTATACGGTAAGACATTATAATTTTAACGCTTAGCATACATTCGGTCACACAAATTATAGTTTAACTGCTCGGAGACCAGTGGTTTACAAATTACATTAAATTTCAAACACTAATGGTGGCTTAATGCAATATTACTGTGAATTATATATAGGTAATATCGAAAGCTTAAGATATGTGAAAATGTGAGTCGACTACAATATTGTTATGTTAATTGAAGTTGACTACGACAAGAGAATTTAGATCTAAATTCTTTATACTGCATATTCTTTATATTTAAGCTGACTTGCATTATCACATTTGTTTTTTTTTTAATGGAATAGGAGGACCAACGAGCGTACGGGTCACCTGGTGTTAAGTGATCACCGCCGCCCACACTCTCTTGCAACACCAGAGGAATCACAAGAGCGTTGCCGGCCTTTAAGGAAGGTGTACGCGCTTTTCTTGAAGGTACCCATGTCGTAACGTCCCGGAAACACCGCACAAGGAAGCTCATTCCATAGCTTCGTAGTACGAGGAAGAAAGCTCCTTAAAAACCGCACTGTGGAGGACCGCCACACATCCAGATGGTAGGGATGTTATCCTAACTTGTGGCGTGTCGTGCGAAGGTGAAATGGGTGCAAAATTCTGAATATACAACATCGCAAAATAAATTTAATACACCTTTTTCTTAATGTAAGTAAGTTTTCCATTCCATTAATAAAGGATGCTTCTTCAAAGATACGGTGATGATATAAGTATAGAAGCTAGACAGTGGTTTATGTTTAATTTTTTTTTACAATTTATTTCAATATTTTTAACCGACTTCAAAAAGGAGGAGGTTCACAATGCAGTCGGTATTTTTTATGTATATACACCGATTACGTTGCATAAGAGGTGTATTAAATAAAATATTTTTAAGTTATTTTATTTTTTGTTTGATTGCTTACTGTTATTTACCATCTCGGAACACGAACAGCTAGAGTTAAGGTGATTTTTATCTAGATGTTAAAAAATTTAAATATCGTCTTTATTTAGAAAGTATCCCAGTAATCGCTAACAAGCATCAAATGAGTATTATTACTTCGAACAACAATTGAATGCCATTTAGCGCTTCTACCCTCGGTCCTCTATAATAACCATACTTCAAGCAGATCAAAGGGCGCGCTGGCTTGCAATTATAGATGCGCAGGCGCATGGGAGAGTCATTAGGAATGCGCCCACGCCATCTTGAAAATATGGCGCCTAAGAGATTGCGATCATCTGACGCGGCACGTTCGAAATTCAATGTTTGCTTGTTAGTTGTAAGGCGTAATTGTAAGTTATCACATTACCATCAACACTATTTCCGCTATAATATTACGACTACCCGACAATATAGCTCAGTTATAAAAGATCACATTGTTTTTTTTTCTTATGAAAATAAGGGACGAGACGAGCAGGACGTTCAGCTGATGGTAATTGGTACGCCCTGCCCATTACAATGCAGTGCCACTCAGGATTCTTGAAAAACCCCAAAAATTCTGAGCGGCACTACAACTGGGCTCGTCACTTTGTGACGTAAGATTTTAAGTCCCATTTGCCCAGTCATTTCACTAGCTACGGCGCCCTTCAGACCGAAACATAATACTTAATGCTTACACATAACTGCGTCATGGCAGAAATAGGCGCCGTTGTGGTACCCATAATCTAGCCGGCATCCTGTGCAAAGGAGCCTCCCACTGGTAAAACACATTACGTCCTATCAAATTTTCTTGATAACAATTGCTTTGAGAATTCACAAGTTGGCCAGTTATTTTCTAGTAGCGCCAAATCGAAAATCAAAAAGTGTTCCAAGTAAAATATTCAATATTATGTTGTGTATGAAAGTCAATAAAAATTACAAATTAGTGCCATCTATTGGTGTTAAAAGTAACTAGTGCCAATTGTAACTTAGAACAACAATGATTTATGTAAACTGTAGATAGTGCAATAAGGCGTGATAAAATCCAATTTAAAAGGGTCAGAGTACAAATGTTTATTAAAAAGGCAATTGCACTTCCAACGTTTGCTGTCATTCAATTAAAATTGAATATGAAGCGCTAACACCACTCACAATTATCACACATATACAATACTTCCTGCACGCTAAGTTCGGACCCTCTAACAAAGTTAATTACTCCCGGCCACGGCGTAACCGGAACAACCTCTCCAATTAGAGTGTCCAAAACGGACTTTGGTAAATAAGTTTCAAACTGATTCTATTGTAGTTCTTATTTCCAGAAAATCTCCAATCGCTTATTAAGGGCTCTTAACCACAAAACAGGAAAAGATGCCTTGAATGATAACTTCCTAAATACAAACAAATAAACACATAATATATCTATCCCGGTTCGAATCCCGGTAGGTGCAAGCATTTATATGATGAATATGGATGTTTGTTTCCGAGTCATGGATGTTTAAATGTAATTATGTATGTTTATATGAATTTATGCATGTTTAAGTAAGTATGTTGTATTAAATATATCATTGTCTTGTAACCCATCACACAGGCTATATATGCTTAAAACTTGGGGCAAGATAATTTGTGTGAAGTGTGTCAATATTATAATTATTATATTATCTACCGTCCTTTTTAAACCCCTTTTTTGAAGTAGGTTTTAAGTTAAATACAATTTTAAGTTTAACTCTAGATTTTTGTGGTTTACGTCTTTCCGGTCTGGAAGTAATCTTAATATATATAAATTACGTGACACGTTGTTTGTCCGCGATGGAATCCTAAACTAATGAACGGATTTTTATAAGGATTACTTCATGTGCAGTTTCGTCCACCTTGAGAGATAGGATAGTTTTTATTTCGATTTGGGACCCCTAATTATTTTTATTTTCAATATTTGTTTTGTATGGACATATTTTCTATGAGAGAATTTAGTGACGCAGGGTTTGACAGTTCCGCTGTGAAACAATTTCATTATAACAACAGGGAGCATTTTTTACGAAATCATTCTTGATGTTTTGAAATATTATTGGCAAATTCCTATATAACAGTATTTTTTTTAAGATCTACAGAGCAACGTCTGTCGGGTCTGCTAGTATATAGTATATTATAATATGTGTATATTAATTGTGATTTAATTTTTTGTTTTTTAATATGGACCTAAGTGCGTATGGGATTAGGAAAACAATCACAACAACTACCCATTTTCTCTTGTAATATCAACATAAACTTCCTTCGAAGAAAAGAAATACCCATGTCGCCGAAATTGCTCACAAGGAAGCTCATTCTACAATAGTATATTCCATAATTAAATAAATAAAATACTTATTATTAGATTAATTTTACGCGCATTAAAATGACGTTGTAATGCTATGAAAATGTTTTATTTAAATAAATGCATTCTCGTTTGGTTAAATTTAGAAGAAAGTTCATTGAAGAGTTGATAATTATATTTAAGTTCGTGGATATGGCGTGTGGTTGATCCATATTTAAATTCGGCGGCATGTATTCTAAACGAAGAGTGTAATGGTTTAATTTAAAAATTGTAAAAGTGTAGATTAGTTAAATGTTTTAGATGTTAATGTTGGACAAATGTTTCTCACTCACATCAAAGCTTTGTAATTTTTATTTTAAAACATTTTCGTGAAATATTACAATTCATCAGATGTTTATTAAATTTTCCGTGTAACATTGCAACTTTGACGTGTTCTGTTGTCACGCAAAACCCCTTTGATGGATCACATATTTCATGAAATTAATTACCATCGTGAAATATTTAAAACACAAACAAGCGCATGGAAGTCACTAATTGGGGAGATATTTTAACTTTTTGAACACAGATATATGCATTTACTTGAATGAAAAATGAGTTGTATTTGGATGTTTCCTTTGATGTTCTGATGTTACGATTTTTCATTATCATGATGATTATATTGGTTTTTATTCTATACTTAGTCTGGCCATAAATACTGTTACATTTCTTCACTGCCAATCGTAAGGATTGTTTTAGGGACTCCAAATTATCAAGACGTTTAGAGCAAGAAGCACTCTCTAAAACTGACCATAAATTATTATCCAGCGGATTAAGATCGGGACTAGAAGCGGGCAGTCTTCACCTCTGATGAAGTCCGAAACGTGTCTTGACTTGACTTGATCTTGTAAACATATCTTGAATCAACCATTTTACTTTGTTCAACGTTTGACCACTTGAACTAACTAGCGACGTCGCTTCATTGTATTTCTACCACCGCATCTCTCATGGCTCCCTAAAATATATTTAACTCTACTCCTCTTGACGTATTTCAGATCCGCACTAAGCACCAAACAGTCAGATACCTTTTTCACAACTTGGGGGAGTCTTAAAAAAACGCCTTCGTGATCCGTATGGTGTATGTAACACGTAAGCGCTGGTAAAAAAGTACAACATTGTTAGATCTACGATAGTTAGTTTTGCTAACTTTTTGAAAATATGGATGCTAATAAAGAAACACATAGTATATACACGGACCTTAAAAAAGCATTTGAGTGGACCATAAAAAACTGTTAGAAAAACTTGCATTTAATGGAATCCGCGGTAATCTTTGGCGATGGTTCAAGTCTTACATTACTAATAGAACACAAAAGGAAGTTTTACATGGCTTCGAGTCCAATTCTATTAATGTTACATCTGGTGTACCCCAGGGCTCAATTCTAGGCCCGCTTTTGTTTATCCTGTTTATTAATGACATTCACACGTGTTTTAAGTTCAATAAATTTCTTTTGTACGCTGACGACCTCAGAATATACCAAATTATTGACAGTTTTGAAGATCACCAACGTTTACAAGAAGATCTTGTTGGTCTCACTATCTATTGGGAATTGAATAAACTTGAACTAAGTATAAACAAATGTCATCATATTGTCTTTACCAGGAAAATCAGTAAGTCAAACTATTGCTACAAACTTAATGCTTCTGTTCTGAAAAAAGTAGACATCGTGAGAGACCTGGGTGTACATCTGGACTGTAAATTGACCCTAAATACTCACATTAATATTTTTTGTAATAAAGCTTTTAAAATGTATGGCTTTGTTATAAGATCGAGTAAGCAGTTTAAAAAACCAAGTATACTATATAAAACGTTGATAAGATCTCAGCTAGAATACGCAGTCTCTATATGGAATCCTTTTTATGAAAAGTATATTCATAGTATAGAACGTATACAGAAAAAGTTTTTAAAATGCATGCAGTATAAATGCCATAACAGTCACATCTCTTATGATGAACTGTTAAAAAAGTATTGCATTTTGGATCTAAAATCTAGAAGAATTTATCTTGAAGTGATGCTATTATATGACATTTGTCACAATCGCTACGACTATATTGATCTTATTAATAAAATACGCTATTTAGTGCCGGTTAGGACACATGTGCGTGCTATAAAAAAGAAATACTTATTTGCAAATAATAGATGCTCCACAAACGCTGGTTTCCGTGCACCGTTATTTAGACTCCTTAAAAATTATAATGAGTACTTTACACACATAGATATTTTCAGTAATCGTGCTTCCTCTTTTACAGTAGAAGTTATTGATGTTTTAAAAAATAAATTAGGTAGTATGATTAAAAGATAACTACTAAGTAAAATTGAAAAGTTTAAATTAGTTATTCAACTTTATGTTATAGCATAATTTAATTTAAATAGATATAGTAAATGAAAGCTACTAACCGATACCTATGTTATAAACAATAACATTTATTATATTGATCTTTTTTTTTCTCTTTTCTATTTTAATTGTTACTAAGCACATAAATTTTATTTTTTGTTTATATAGATGTACGTGCTTATCTCTCTCTCATATAGTTTATCTTTGGCTAATGTAGTTGGTTTCACAATTAATTAAGGTTTTTATGTATTAGTTATAGTTAAATATTATTATTGTGTTACTGTTTATTGGTCCTAATAAAGTAAATAAATAAACACTATCTATCCATAGCCTCCGTAACAATTGGAAATCTCCATAAGCTAATAGACACACGGGAGTCACGGAACGGCTGCATTCCAATCAACTATATAAGTAGGCCAAATGACACGATCCCGTATCTCGTATATGATGTTATGATAATAATATTTTTCGCAGTCAAAGTAGTAATATTATTATTTGTAAACTGAAAACAATTAAGGTGTAAGATATTTGGCACATGGTGATCTTCGAATATTTTTAGTAGCGTTGGATTCAAGGAATTGAATATTTGCAGTGTTCGTTACTTCTGATGTATTGGGACTTTTTTGTTAGTGGGTAACAAGCATTTGACTTGAATGTTTCGATGGTTGATTAATTTGTGAATATAAACTCGGTACCCCAGTAACTTTTTATTATACTACCTCATCATGATGAATAAGAAGTATTACAGAGTGTATACCTAATTATGTACAATCATATCTATTGTAATTTTCAGAATTTTTTAATTTATGTTCTAATTTAAAAATTACAGCGCTTAAGTGGTTTAAATTGGGTGAATTTTTTTTATACTAATATTTAATTAAATTTATTTTCAATGGAATCCATCCATTAACAGTCTACGTAAAATTCCGCATTGAATCCATCATAGTCCCTTCCTGGTTTCATCAGTAGTGATAGTTGATAATCAATCTGGAATTGTAAAAATTTGTTTTCTCTATATTATATTTTAATTGCATTTTAAATGCAAAGAAAAGCATTGTAATAAACACTTTATCTATGATGTACATATTATGTTTCAAGTTAATTATTTATTAAACATTTGTGCTTTATTAAACATCCCACACAATCTTTAAAGATCGATTTAGTTAACTTAGATGTAATTGCACTGAATAAATAATAATTCTTGGTAATAGCTCAGGTTAATGGATGATACCAACTCTTTTAATACGTTAAGCACCAATCAATCATTCTACCGTGGATGATAATATTTTATTTTGGTCATCAATTTCGTACTTTAAGAGCTTTGAAAGCTAAATGTTTATATCGTTTGGAAAGCAGTTGTATCAATCAATACAAGCGTTTTGATTGATCGATCGCTATTCAAGTTATAGTGATCCTAGATCTAGATCAAACATTGAATAAATCATATTATATGGAAACGTCTATTACATATTAATGTTAAATATTTGTTAGTTTTACATTATTGTTCTTTTTTTATTGCAACTTCAGGCATAAAGGTTGGCTGTAAGTTTTTTGAACTTGTCCCTATAACCGGCAAGACGTTTTACCAGTGGGATGCTCCTTTGCACAGGATACCGGCTAGATTATGGGTACCACATCGGCGCCTAATTCAGCCGTGAAACAATATGTGTAAACATTACTGTGTTTCAGTCAGAAGAAGCTAGTGAAATTACTGGACAACTGAGACTTAACACCTTATGTCTCAAGGTGAGGAGCGCAATTGTAGTGCCGCTCAGAAGTTTTGAGTTTTTCAAGAATCCTGTGCGGCACTGCATTGTAATGGGCAGGGCGTTTCAATTAACATCAGCTGAACGTCCTGCTCGTCTCATTCCTTAATTTCATAAAAAAATATAATAATGACTATTAAATATTTATGTTAAATATTTATTATTTTTTTTCTTTTATTGCCACTTCTGTCAAAAAGGTTGACTGGAAGCTTTTTGAACTTGCCCCCTATAAACGGCAAGAAGGAACGTTTTTCCGTCGTAATCTCCGTCCAGTCCCGAATGTTTCACCAGGATTTTGTCTTCTTCCTGCGCGTCTCCTTATCTTCCCACCCACCATGACGAGCTGAAGCAGCTTATGTTTTATAATATATGTTATAATCGCCATATAAAAAATAACAGCTTAGTCTTAATACAAGATTTGCGGATGGAATGTAATATTTTGATTGGTACAGTTTCAGGTTGTGATCAGTTTCAGCAAATGAAACAGAAATACATCAGATTATTTACGCTTTGTTTCACGTCTGCTGTTCTAATTTATACTAAAATAACGACTTACTCGCTGGTGGTCTATAAGTCACCTGTGAGGCGATTTGTTTATTTATTTATTATAAAAGGCTTACCAACTAGTTAATATACAATTAATATTATGACTACTTATAATGTAAAATTTCTTATATTTAATGCTTGTATATCTAACTTATAGGTATGCACAGCGTTGCCTTCATTTCTTATTGTAAGTTAAGTAATACAACTATAATATGTTTTTTTACTATTACTAAAACTATAAGTTTATACAAGCAAATTATAAGGGGTCAAAAGCGTATTTTTTTAAAATTGCCAAATGTATTTAATTTATATCTATACTTCTATTACTATGGAATTTACTGTTATATAATTTTGAAATAAGTTGGGTAGGTGAATTTGAGTGAGTGATTTCATAATTGTTTCTGAAAAATCGTACATGTACTGACAGATGTGTACGACAATGATAAGGTACACATAATCCAATCTTCGGTAGAAGTAATGGAAGTAATTAAAATGTTTAACGGTAATTTGACTTCTAGAACATTCTTTATTAGATTTCTATGTTAAGAGTACTGTTAACTATCTTTTTAGAATATGAGTCCAATATTTCTTAACGTGTTATATTTCATTTAAGCATGGCCATTCGTTTCTAATGAGTAATAACACAGAATGAAAAACCATTATTTAAATATGTTAATATTTTAATAAAGCTATTTACCTGTAACCAACTGATCGTTTCAACTCTAAACCCATTACCGTATTAAGTTTTATAATCATTATAAATAACCTAAACTTTCTATTTACGGTGTAAATTATTAAACTCGTAAAAAGTACATTTTATGAGGTTTCCCGCTGCAGATCGCCCGCTAAGCCTCTTCCATTATCATTAAAACGAATACCTCACTTAATTGATTTTAAATAATCTATATTAGACAGCTGGTCGCCCGTTACTGCCCGGCGTACTTTTCAATTATAACTTAATAGATTTTGCCGCGTCGTTTATGGAAAGAAGTGGGGTCTTGCGGGACTTGAAATTGCGGCGAAATAAAACACATGTTCAAGTACAGATTTCCTGTTCAATCAAATAAGACTTTTATTATGAATAAGCTAATATCATACAAAGTCGTTTTGACCTATTGAAATAGATAAGTATTAAAAAAATTGGCCCTCTCTAATCTCTTCTATAGTAAATTTATTGAATTAGGCGTTACTTTGCGGAAATCCATTATTATACAATTGATTTAAGTTTTTTTTAGTGTTAATTCCGCCAATATTTGTTTTTAAAACAATTCGTCACGTGTTTCGCCTCTACCCGAGGCATTCTCAGGACGTGTTGTCTCGCCAAAATCTGACACGAGACTCATGACTTGAGTCTTATTAAAATTAAAATTTGGTTAGTGAATAGTGACCTATACGTATGCCCATTAATTTTGTTTGCCTATTAATCTAGTTAATTTTGAATTTTAAGTATAATATATCGATAACATTAGGCAGGATTTTTTGTAAAGTTTTATATATAATAATTCTTTTATTTTCCAGTGCAAAACATAAAGTGACTGGATATATACCATTTCTTAACCTTTCTACACAGTCCGAACTTTGTCGCTCATAAGTATTATAGGAGAGTTTCTTGCGCCGCTTCTTCTCTCTCAGAGCGCCATTTGTTTTCGAAGCGGAAGTGGTATCTAGTATATTAGAAATGACATCGTAAAGAATTCTAAAGGAATCAATTTTGGGAAAATAAATGCCTTTTATGCCTTTATTCAAAACTAGTAGTGTATAACAGTAAGTATAATAAAATAAGTGGAGTAACTTTCATATAGATTGCTATTACGTGGATAGTTTTATATTTAACCGAAACGATAATAGGCCCATGAATTTTTATAACAAAACACCGGTTACGGCTTCCATTCCGGTAATGCCCGTGGTTCGGTGAATTTGCGTTTGATTTTTATGTTTCTACGTTAACATATTCGACACAAATTTGTCGGTGCAATATGTTTAATGTTTATATCAGAATAATGGGAGGACTTTATTGTTACTAGAAATTGTAATAATCTGGGCCATATTTATCATTTTATATGCGGTTTATTATTATTTATAATTTAATTGTCAGTTAATACATTTTTCAATTGTTTAAGTGAAATCCACTTTGGACGCGTAGTGTACTTTACTTTGTGGGTATTGAATGAGATTAAAATACTGGGCAAATAAGAATTGACATCTTGTCTTAAGTGCCGCACAGAATTTTTGGGTTTTTCAATAATCTTGAGCATTTTAATGGGCAGGGCGTATCAATTACCATCAGCTGAACGTCCTGCTCGTCTGGTCTCTTATTTTCTTATAAAAATTTGATCCGTCACGAGTTTTGAAAAAAAAGAAAGTTATATTTAGTATTGCTAACCTCGCTTTATGAAGATTTTACTTCTTCTTTGTGTTTTTAAGAAGTAAGAAATACATAATGTGCGTATTATTTATTTGATAACGTATTACATGAATATTGTTACGGATTTTATGACGAACGTCGCATGTTCACGAAAGAATCTGGAAAATATATACAAAAAGTTTTCTCTAGAGTCTAGACTGTTCGAGAACATTCGAGAATAATCCTTACATGTATAGATATATGTCATTGATTGGGTTATTGAACATCTGAACGATACCTATAACAGGCGATACATGTAGTATGTACTAGTACTTTGTGGTGATCAGTAATAGTATGTACCGAGATAATAGTATCTTATAAGTAGTGTATTATTGTCTGCGGTATTTTTTGTGGAATTACACTGATTTTTTGCGTTTCGTGTAGTCCTGACTTATAACAATGTTTCCCTAAATGATATGGATGCTAATAATGTTCTCTATGTACCAGGCTTCTTTGCACAGGATGCCGGCTAGATTATGGGTACCACAACGGCGCTTATTTCTACCGTGAAGCAGTAATGTGTAAGCATTACTGTGTATCTGTCTGAAAGGCGCCGTAGCCAGTGAAATTACTGTGCAAATGAGACCTAACATCTTATATTTCAAGGTGACGAGCGCAATTGTGGTGCCACTCTGAATTTTTCAATTTTTCAATAATCCTGAGCGGCATTTCATTGTAACGGGCAGGGCGTATCAATTACCTCCAGATGAACGTCCTGCTCGTCTCGTCCCGTATTGTCATACAAAAAAATTTAAATTAAATAACGTTATTTCATCATTATTAAAATCATTCATAATGTAAGTGAAATTTTGTTTTATTTCAAAAAACACCTTCAATGATGAGATAATGTATAATTGTAATGAAATTCAAAATGTTACTCAAATCAGTGACTAGTATGAATTAATGTTTCTGAATAACATTTATAATGAAAGTGTACACACCAAGTTGTATTATGTAGAAAATCCTAATTGTTTGTCCCAATTTCACGGAGAATATCATAACATTTTATGTTAACTATCAGGGCTGCCACTTAAAAGTTAAAGTAGTAACAGAACTTGTCACAGCGAGCTGCTCTTTGAGGAAATATCGCGGCTTGTCGCTAGTTATTATGTTACATAATGCCGTACTTTGTAAACTATTTTAGTGAAAGCTCAGTTAACCCGCCGGGAAATCCCAGTGCCAACCCTTATATTCTGTGATGAAAATTTTCAACTCGCGTGTATTTTAAACTTAGTAAATTTTATATTTTGTTCTGAGGGGAATAGGAATAATATTTCAGAGGAGCTAATATTATGAGAGTATTTTTATGTAAAAGATGAGTTGTGATGATACTTGGAAATAAATAAAATTTATTTAAGAGTTTCGTAAATATACCAAGTAGCAATAGAATTAAGGCGAAGGGTAGACAGAAAACACGCAATCAAGGTGTTTTTAGACACGTTCAGTGGTGAAAATATAGCATTTTTAGCTATGCACACTACTTTATCCTGTTACACATACCCTTAAGTCTTACTTGTAGGTTTCTAATGCTTGCTGTTGGTTAAAGTTAACACTCCAGAACTATTATGAACTACCAGTTTTCTTTGAAGTTAAACAAGTTTTTTCTCGGCATGATGCATTTGCTTAGTATACTACTCTCATAAAAGTTATTTATATAGCTTTAACTTTTTTGTGGAGGTACATTTATTCTGATTAGTAATCAATAATGAGGATTGTAAGCAAATAAACTGTTTGCGCCTGTTAAAATGTTACATTTTTGACGCGAGAATTTTCAAAATATTGGCTTTGTTACATAACAGCCGTGAACTCATCGCTCAAGGTCGCCGGCATTTAGTGTCGCCTTAACTGTATGAGCAATATTCTTGTATGGCACGACTGTCATCACACTTTTACTTTTGCGTTCGATATTTACTTACTTATGTATCATCGGTGTTGGTACCGACTAGTTTTGGATCATTCGGAGGTCCTTTATCATGATGAGTGTAGTGAGTTTGCGGATTTGCGCGCTCGTAGCGCGCAGTTTGAAAGAGCGCTAGGTGAGGAGTTCGCCGGTGGTGATGACGCGCTCCATGCGTCATCACTAAAACTTTTATGTCACTATTATGTACAACACTTGTGTTAATTGTTGTTTCTTTCATGTACTTTTATCTTACCTATGTAGACAGCGACAGCAATACTGTTATATACATCGTCGATGACGTATTATGGCGCCTTTTTTATGAAAATTAGGGTCGAGACCAGCAGGACGTTCATCTGATGGTAATTGATACGCCCTGCCTATAACAATGCAGTGCCGCCAAGGATTATTGAAATATCCAAAAATTCTGAGCAGCACTACAACTGGGCTCTTCACCTTGAGATATAAGATGTCAAGTCTCATTTGCCCAGTAATTTCACTTGCTACGGCACCCTTCGGACCGAAAACACAGTAATGCGCTACCCATAATATAGCCGGCATCCTGTGCAAAGGAGCCTCCCACTGGTAGCCTCCTGGACTATGGAACTTCTTCCACGCTTGGAAGCCACTATGAAGAGCGTATGTTAATATATCATGGAGTGTGTTTGATTACTGATTTTGACTTACACTTACTTCAATTTAAGAAAACATCAACGTTTAGAATATAATCGTCTATAATAACACCATAACAATATGTTATGGGCACCATATGGCAAACTCTTTAGAAAATTGCTTACGCAAATTACCATATTTTTCCCCATTTGGTGAAGTATAACAAAACAGTTAAACCCGCTTGTGTTGCCAAATTATATGTAATGGCTATCGTTAATTTACCTCAATGGTTGTATTTGAAAACCAAAAGCCTGGCTGAATATTAAATTTAACAATGAATTTGTTATATAATCTAAATATCTCTCTCTCTATATGAATATAATCTTAATATAATGTATATTAAGATTATATTCGTAGATCAGAATGTATATTAAGATTATATAGTAGAACACAACACATCGAGGTCATTCCACCCTTGAAAGAACCGTTTTTATTTTTTATACGATTTATATTAGCTTCACCTGTATGTTTGTAACCGACTTCTTTGGGCGCGATTTTGACCCACTTTAAACGACTAGATTTCGTTCAAACTTTGTAGCTTTATCGAGGACCGATGACATTACACTAATTTGTTAAAATTATTCAATTTTTCAATTTGCAAAATATGATTTTTGTTAATTTATATAATTTTCATCTATAGTCGATAAGGCAGGAATTGATGTTAAAGTACTTAATAGTTTTAAAAATACGCTTATAGAAAATTTAACTAAAAAATGAAAAATAGATAATAGTTAAAAAAAACTAAAAACACTATTTTCAATTTTAATTTATTTTCTATTTTTTAGTTGAATTTTATATAAAGCGTGCTTTTTAGTTTTTTTTTAACTATTATTTTTTTATTCAAATCGTGATCAAATATGTCGACTTCATCGTGATGTCTTTTATATTCCCTGGTAATTCTATTCAAGGGAGAGAAATAGCCTTAATTAGATCCTGCATAGTTACAGAGAAAAGGGTTATTTCTAACACGCTCTCAGTTGAGTTTTTGGAACAGCCAGGTTTAGTTTCGATATAAGATGAGGATATAATAATATTAATATATAATAATCAGTAATCAGTTTGTGGTATTTTCATTCTTTATGAATTACGAATTATCCCGACGAATTCCGCCCACTACAATTTCTAGTACAACTCTATGCAAAACAGATATGAATCTGACCTAAGCTACAATACTAAGCTAGGTTCAAACAGGTCACTTAGGTTACACGCGAGTTAGCATGACCAAGATTGATTTAGAAAAAAGATAGCAGTCGGCTTAGTATGCGTGCAGTTGCGTGCTGTGACTTTTAATTAAAATTGTTTATTACTGTACTTGTTGACTTGTTAAATTTTAATCACCGTCAAATCGCAATTGTTTAATCAAATGTTAGGTATTCACAAAGTTATAATTTTCTATATATAAGTATTTATACGTTATATATATTCGTCCTTAGGCACAGTGAAAGTTTATATGGCGAAAAATATTATTCTTCTCAAAACCTCTTATGATATATAAAGACCAAAGACGAATTAGACTACATATCTGGTACCTGATTCCTGAGGCCAAATTCCATCTTCGCACGACACACCACAAGTTAGGATATCATCCCCACCATCTGGATGTGTAGCGGTCCTCTACAGTGCGGTTTTCAAGGAGCTTTCTTACACGAACTACAAAGCTGTGGAATGAGCTTCCTTGTGCAGTGTTTTCGGGACGATACGACATCGATATCAAAAAAAGCACTTTCGCGTTCCTTTAAGACCGGCGATGTTCCTGTGATTCATCTGGTGTTACGAAAGAATGTGGGTGGTGGTGATCAATTGGTGACCTTGTTTGTCCTCCTTTTCCATAAAACTGTACACTAAGCCATTAGTGTTAATAGGGTACTAAATGTACATACATGGTTTTAATAGACTCAGTATAAAAACAAATGTAGAATGATTTTTTCTATACTTGTGCCGTAAGAGCTCTCGGGTTGATGAATTACTTGTTCATTGGCAAATAGGAACTTGTACTTACCCTACCGGAAGTTGGTTTAAGTTTTGAACGTGATCAATTTATTCATTAATACACACATATCCACATTCAAATTCAGATATTTTTATTCAAAATAGGAAGTGACATCACTTATTGAAAGTCAAAAACTACCATCCATTCCAAAAAGAATGCCTCTGACCTGAGAAGAATGGTCGCAACAAACTCAACGGGCTTTTTTTTCATCAAAAAATATGTTCAATTAAACTTATTATTTAATAGCCTGAGAGCTGTCGCTCCATTTCCAATCTGTGGAATCATTAAGAAAGACATTTATGTTATAGTAACCTTTACCACACAAACGTTTTTTAACAATTATTTTGAATATCGTTATACTTTTGTTTTGACCATTTTGTGGGATCTTGTTGTAAAAGCATATACATCGCCCCACAAAAGACTTACTAACTCGACGAGTAGTAGGCATAAAAACTTAATATTTGTTCCTATCACCAGGAGTATTAAAAAAATGGCAGAATATTTTTTTTACTCAAGAAAACAATTTTTTCGATATCCCTTTCTGGCAGATTTTCTGTTTATAATAATTTGGATATTTCACATATACACCTCATTTTTCTATGTTCAACAAAAAATTCCCATCAAACTTGCATTTAATAAGTTCAAAGAATAGTTAATAGTTCCATATGACTGGTTATGTTATGTTCGTTGCGGGTGGTACCAACTTACTCAGTGCTCGAATCAACACGTGCTCCGCTTATGATATGAAACTTTACGAGTTCATTTAAGTGCGGTTCTGATGAGGGATCTTTTATTCGTTCACACGGCAAGAGAAAGTCTTATAATAATATTGTAATCATTTAAATTACTCCCATTATATTCACTACGTTATTGTCCAAAATTGGATAAATGTATCCTATTTATTTATTAATACGGCTTTACTCAAGTTTTATCGGTGTGCGTACCGCCTAGTTTCGGACCATTAGGAGATCCTTCATCAGGGTGAGTGTAGTGGGTTCGCGATAACGTCCTGCCTCTTACTGCGGACTTTTGCTCGTAGTGCGCCGCTGGACAGGGCGGGGAGACCGCATCTCCCGCCCTGTCCTGTCCTGTCCTGGTGATGACGAGCATGGTGTCATTGACACTATATCACTATTGGTGTCCACCCTGATGAAGTACCTCCGAATGATCCGAAACTAGTCGGTATCCACACCGATAAATCTTGAGTAAATCCGTATCAATAAATAAGTTTAAAATTTCTCACGAAAGCTGTAACAATTTAATGTAGGATACATTAAATGTTGGAATTCAGGTATAAAATGCCAAAAAAAATAATTCATAATTTGCCAAGGTTGGAATAGGATGTGAAAAACTAATGTTTATGAAAAAACTTATTAATTTATTTGCATAAAACAAGGGTTTATTTATTTTGATCCTGAAATATTTCCTGGCAGACAACACAAACATATGAACATACAAAAATTAATTGTCAAATATTTTCATAAAATAATCGCAAATTCTAGGAATAGAAAGTTATAAAAGGCATGAAATGCATTTATTTTCTCAAATTGATTCCTTTAGAATTCTTTTTGATGTCATTTCTAACACTACCACGCTTCGGAAACAAGCATTAATTAAGCATTAGTTTTGAGTTCTTTTAATTAAATATACAAAACCTATGTAATTCAACTAAACCGTTAGATATTGTGCGCAATATTTTTTAGTACTAAATTAAGTAATTTTGTGAAAATGTGATTTTCATATGTTATGATGAAGTGAACATGAGCTATAGTGGGAGTAACCCCACTAAACTTTCGAAATATTTCTTATTACTGCATCGTTTTAATACATTCTATTATATTTTTTTATTGTTAAAAGTGATATCCCTCATTTCTTGGACTAATTGTATAAATTCTACTTTGATTTCACTTTAACTTTATGCCTTTTAGCTTCAGAATCCAGATTTTTCCAGTGTACTTGCTTGTTTAAAGGTTTACTTGTTTCATCATGATCCCTGCAACTCATCCCGTTTCCCTTATGGTACATATATATGTTAAGTGGGCTTAAGTTGCAATTCGAACGTTACAGTTTCTTGCCACTTCTTTTCATAAAAGAAAACTTTTGACATTTATAAGTGTCATTTCCTTACAATAAAGTGATTTTGATTAGAGATGATTTTTCCCCAGTTAACGGAGGTTGGAGTGGCTGGGGCCCGTGGACCCAGTGCAGGTGCAACGGTCGGGTGTCAGGGCAGCGGCGCGTGCGCACCTGCACGGAGCCGCACCCACTGAACGGAGGTGCTCCGTGCCAGGGGCAGAGCGTTCACAAGACCTCCGACTGTATTGTGTGTCAAAGTGGTAAGCAACCTTACTGTATAAGTTCAGAAACACGTGTTGATCGTTTGCTTTTGACCGGATTTTAAGAGGGGACAATGGAAGCTCACTAACGGCCGTTCCCAATAAACTATCTACAGATAGAGATAAATTACTACCTGCTACTAGTCAATAATCAGAAGCTGTCCCAATATACCCGAAAAGTCATTCTTATCGCCTTATATTGGGACGCGTGAATTGCAATTTCCATACAAACTTCTATCGCTGGTAAGCTATACGTCCTCCCATTCAGAGATAGCGGGTACGGATAAGGTTACCGTCGATAAGTTTATTGGGACAGAAAAGTCAACTATAGTTACGATTTTTATCTCAAGCAGGCCACAACCGGAGATAGACTGAATATTGGGAACGGCCGTAAATGCCTCAGATGAGATATTAGAGCCTGAAGGTCCCAACTCGCAATAATTCAGAAATTTTATAACGGATCACTTAGTGACTGTACAGAGCAACGAGCCACCAACCTGTTGTGAATGACATCTCTAAATCTGGCTTTTCATACAAATACTGGCGCCGGTATAAGAACTTATTCTTACAGGGGCACCAGTTTAAAAGTCAAAGTCAAAGTTTTTATTTGCATAAACATGTTAGATTGATGTTACATACATATTATAAAGTACATGTTTGCCACATTTATGACGTGCAAATTTTATAAAATACATTTCTAAATCATTAGTTACAATAATATAAATTTAACAAAAGATTAGTAGCAGTATTATATAAAGTCAAGTTTTTAGTTGAAAATATTTGTCTAATGAATATAAGCAGTTTTGACTAATGTTTAGGTAAAAAAAGAATCATGCAACATTAATTATGTTCCGAGGTATTAAGAAAATATTCTCAAAATAACTGTAGGTCTACCATTCTAAATAAAATCTATGTGAGGCTCTGATATTTTTGTCAGAATATTAAACATAATATTATGATTTGTATTTGTAAGTAGCTATCATGGTTTTATCATAATGGCTGTAGTATTACATACTCTGTCAAAATTTTAGTAGTTACTATGGCGTCTTTTGAGATATAGCCTACAGACAGACGGTGCCTTAGTAAAGGAGTTTCCCATTTTTTACCCTTTGGGTTCGATACCCCGACTAGCAATGACAATATTATTATGTATATTTCATTAAAAAGAGCGCAAAAAAAAGATTGCTGGGAGAGTTCTTTGCGCAGCTTCTTCTTCTTCTGAGAGAGCCCAGAGCGCCATTTGTTTCCAAAGCTGTAGTAGTACTGTCTAGTTATTAGAAATGACATCAAAGAGAATTTTAAAGCAATCAATTTTGAGAAAATAAATGCCTTTTATGCCTGTTTAAGCATTCACATGTGGCAATTAATTATTCTTCTATATTATTGTTTCTATGATTTGAAAAATATAAATGGCACTCAACGCAAACATAAAATAATAAATATAGAAATTGCAATATCGTAGTGCAAACCAATTTATCAATATTTCTAAAGACTTCATATATTGCATTTAGTCTACCCATATTGCTCTAAAGCAAGTTCATTAGGCACGTATCTTTCACGATGGAATATTCATAATTACTGTTTCCGTATGATTTATTGAGTGTTTGTAATAACCAGTGAGTCAAAGGGAACTCATAAGTTGCAATATGCTTGTAGATTTGCTCTCATGTTTATTATGCATTAGTACAGGATACAAAAGTAAATTCGTATCATAATTTAGTTCTAAAATAGAATAGTTTATCGTTGGCGCTATATTTAACACTGAACACTTTAATATTTTAGTATTAGGATTAAATTCTCTGTTATATATTATTCTACAGGATTTCTAAGACAATTTAATATTATATGTGTTTTTTTATGGAAACGTGGACAAACGAGCGTATGGGTTACCTGTTGTTAAGTGATCACCGCCGCCCACAATCTCTTGCAACACCAGAGGAATCACAGGAGCGTTACCGGCCTTTAAGGAAGGTGTACGCGATTTTTTTGAAGGTACCCATGTCGTATCGTCCCGGAAACACCGCACAAGGAAGTTCATTCGACAGCTTTGTAGTGCGTGGAAGTAAGCTCAAGTGAATATATTTTCTGTTCTGTAGCTAGCCTTCTATGCTATGTTGTGAAAATAAAAACAGTTAAGGAATAATTAAGCTCATTTAGGTTTTTTTTTAAATTCCCACATTGTTAACATTTGCATTATTTTCTTTGCAATGCTTACTGAAGATGGATATAACATGGATCTACAAATATATGACAATAGTCAACAGTTGTTGGTCGGTAAGTAACTACCTAATAGAAAAGATACAAACAGATTTTTCCCTTTTCAAAAACTAGAAATGTCTTGAAGAGAACTTTGGGGTCCTTTTCAGATATGTCTTTTTATATCATTATGTTAGAAATACTCCACCAATCTAGCAAATAACTTTATGTTATAATTGTTATTATTGGTTATGATTTATGATGTGTATTACGATGTATGAGGTTTCTATAACGGTCGTTCAATATGTTCGTCAACGTATCTAGTTTAAGTTAATACTTTTATTTTACGAGTATTTGCAATATAATTGTTGTATGCCATATATTTTGGTTTTAATTTTTTGTTTTAATGACCATCGGAAATATCTCGCAAGAAATTATATTCGACATTTTTTTTTGTATGGAAAATATTTTTTTCTGCAAGATAATACTTAACTAATCCCGAATATATTCTGTTGATAGTGTATACCTAGCTACATTTGACTCGTATCAATTTATTTAATTTTTTCGTCTTTTTTCCTTTTATCTGTCATTTATACAGCCACTATTACTGATATAAGTACATGCTTTATTGAATCTTTGAAATATCAGGTACATAGTATATTACATACATAATATTTTCATGTTTAAATCATTAGGCAAAACATTTTATATCAACTTAAAAAAGTGTAAATTTTTCTTATTTCGTCGGCTGTATGGGTGTACATTTGCCTTTTCTTGAAGGAAAAATGAAACCACTCACCAGAGATAAGATACAATACATATCAAAATACCAGCCCATTTAAACGGAGACTCGAAAATTTGTGGTATTTGTGTTTAAAATTGTTTATTTAAATTTAAAATTACCTAGTCGTTGAAAAATTATTGTATGCGACACGTTGTATAACTACTATTCAATTACATTTATTGCTAAGACACTTTTTTTTACTAAAATAAGGCACGAGACAAGCCGAACGTTCAGCTGATTGTAATTGATACGCCCTGCCCATTATAATGCAGTGCGTTAAGGATACTTGAAATACCCAAAACTTTTGAACGGTACATTACTTCTTCGGTAGAAATAGGCGCCGTTGTGGTACCCATAATCTAGCCGGCATCCTGTGCAAACGAGGTAAAATTTCCCACTGGTAAAATTTCATTTCTCTAAAGACACTCAACATAATAACGAAAAATAAAAAAAAACTCAACTGCCAGTAATACTAGTGTATAATAACTGCAATAAGAAACAGGATGAATCTCAATAGAAAATGGATCTAAGTGCAGATTAAATACCGACATAATTGTTACAACTTTCTACGTCGAACTAACAAACTAACGTTTTTATACAGAAAAGATTACTACTTTCGACATTGTTCGTCGCTGTTCATGTACAAAAGAACCTGAGGTTTTCTAAAACCAGTTGTATTACCACGTGCGACACAAAGCTCACCTTATCGAGCATCGGGCAATAAAACGCTGGAATATAACTCAGTTAAGCAAGAGTCCAGTGCACAGGGCCGGATTCAAAAATAATCCATTACTTTTATTGGAAGTTCTCCTTCCATTTTTTTTTAAATCTCAAAGATTTAACTTCCAATAATAATATCCGTTTCGACGAATAACTGTGTACATCAATGTATTCTAACGGTTTTTTATATTAAGTGTTGAACAACTTGTACGTCTAAATAGAGTCCCTTGCTATTACACAACCGATACAAACAGGCCAGGGATAATACTTTAGTGTCCGTGAAATGCTCAAAATAGAGGTGATTTCTCAATAAAAGGGCGGCGTAGCTAGTGAAATTACTGTTCAAATGAGACTTAACATCTTATATCTCAAGGTGACAAGCGCAATTGTAGTGCCGCTCAGAATTTTTTCAAGAACCCTGAGCTGTTCATTGTAATGGGCAGGGCGTATCAATTACCATCAGCTGAACGCCCTGCACGTCTCCTCCCGTATTTTGATTTAAAAAAATCGTCATAGTCAACTAGACATATAAATGATCTAAGCTATTAATTATATTTCATGGAAGGGGAGTAATTTTGAAAGTATAATATATAAGTTGAAAATAAATAAGTTGAAAAATCATTGATTCTGTGAATTAATTGAATCAAAAATAATTATACCCCATGGTTTATCATCGTGTGTATGTATGTGTAGGAATCTAAAGTATAAATAATGATTGACCTCAATAACCGGGCTCTCTAGAATTTTCTATGAGTACTCACAATTGACATCAAAGAGTTTGGCGGCGATAGTAAAATATCGTGTGCCGGATGTCAGTCGAATCAAGTGTTTACTTAACGCTCAAAAGAATATTCAACATTTGCGCTTCCGGTTATGTGTTTGAAAAACTTGAATTATTCGATAGAGAAAATGAAGAATTTGTTTACGCCGTGCAATTGGACTTTAGGAAATGTCGAGTTTAGTGCAATTAATAATTACTAAGTAATGTCGCAGTGATGTCTTTAATTAATATTTTGTTTAACAGATATTCTGTGTTTGCGGTTTTCACATTTGGTTTTTGACTTTTTAATTGCGCCATGAAGTTGATGCCATGTAATTCCAAACGTGTTTTAAATATCCACCATATTTTTACATTTTACGTACACTCATTTGTCAAGTACATTATATTTAAGCTGTCCCAATACTTTTACCGTAATTTTTACTTCAGCTGTTTAGTTTAATTTTATTTTAGTTTCACCTTGAGCCTTGGCGCCTATTTCTGCCGTGAAGCAGTAATGTGTAAGCGTTATTGTGTTTCGGTCAGAAGGGTAAACATTAATATAATATTATACATCAATATATTGTCCTATTGCACGATCAGTCACTTATGCTTAAAAAGTTGTATACATTATTTTGTGTTTTTTCCCAGGGCTACGGTGCAAGGCTCTTAATCGAAAGCTAGCATTAGGAATTTTTTTACAAAAATTTAATTCTCATCAGATCTCGGCAAGGGTGCCGTATCTAGTGAAATTACTGGGCAAACGAGACTTAACATCTTATGTCTCCAGGAGACTAGCGCAAGCTCAAAATTTTTGGGCTATTCAAGAATCCCGAGCCGCATGTACTGTAATGGGCAGGGCGTACAAATTACAATGAGCTGAACGTCCTGCTCGTGTCATCCCTTATTGTCATAAAAAAAAACCTTGAG
Source organism: Leptidea sinapis (assembly GCF_905404315.1). NCBI lineage: Eukaryota > Metazoa > Arthropoda > Insecta > Lepidoptera > Pieridae > Leptidea > Leptidea sinapis. Next base: position 5,886,300 of record NC_066292.1, on the reverse strand, counting down.
CTTTTAGCTTGAGATACTGAAATCGTTCGAATTCTGAATTTGTAAAAAATGTTCAAGATAACATATAATCAAACCTGTTACAAGCGGAGAAGCTATTAGGTCATACACTCGATATGTGTGTCCGAATTAGATCAAGCACGTCGACAATAAAGTCTCATCAAGCCGTGCCGCTCGGAACGTGGCATCGGCTTTGTTTGAACTAATTGCTAGCAGCAGTGACACACGGCCGCAGACGATGTTCAATCAATCTGTTTACAGTTTGTTCAACTTGTGGCCCTCTGTTCACTAATAATTGGTTATGGTGCCTAATATTGTGACGGTGAGTTAGGCGATCGATTTGTTTATCTGTCTGGTTTAGAAAATAATAATGTAACTATAAACATATGTCTATTAAAAAAAAATGGAAAACAGTTCACCCTGAAGGCCATACCTGCAACTTCCCGCTAATTCTATACCTAGGCGGTTAAAATTGGACTTGTGATGTTTTTGAGCTCTCTGAGCTCAGAGAGATAGCTTTTCTCTGCTTTTGAGCTGAAAGAGCGCAAAAGTCTGTTGTAAGTATCAAATAACACTATTTTTTGAATTATACTTCTTTTGCCGCGATGGAGAAAAATGATGAGTGAATTTTTACGATGCGCCCGCACACCGACACCTGAGTTCTACATCGTGAAGTTAGTTCGAGGTGGCATGAAAATCGATAACTAAGTTCAAGTTTGTATATTCTAGTATTTTTATATTTGGTACACGTGTTTCGTAACAGTACAATTAAACAGTGTGAATAAATAAACATTATTTTGGTGTTTTTATTAAATCAATTTCATATACGACGGTGATAGTATTTACTAATAATTTATTAGTATATCTATGTATATTGGATATTAGTTATAAAACTGATTTGAATAAACTGTTTTGAGTGCATTTATAGATTTGAGGTTAATTGTCGGTATGTATAATTTATTTAGATCCTTAATTAAAAATTATTACATTATTATCTAAAAAAGATTTTTTTGTTTTGTTTTTTTTTCTGGTAAGTATATTAACAAATTTTATGTAGGTATAAATAAAAAAAATAATTAATTTTCTATACTTGTTTATATTAACCTTAAATGCTAAGTGCTTATACTATCTTTGATCTTAACTATTTGTTAAAATTTGATTTATTTTTCGATACGCGAAAGAAGTATAACTTCTAACGCGCATACATAAGTACACACACTCTTTTTTTTGTTATGATAAAGTTGGTCAGTATGGAACTAATCGGAAGTAATTCCAAAAAAAAAACACATTTAAAAAGAATTGTAGATTTTTTGAGATTTCTCAATATTTACCGGTCTGAATCGGTCCAAATTGTATTCAAAATCTAAGTTTGGCCAAGCCCTTCTGAATGGCGTCAACTGCGATGAAATCGTTAAAACCGTTCAAAAGTTATTAGGAGGTTTACATACTTACACACACACACAGACACACACACTCACACACACACACACACACACTTAAGTACAAACATAGTGACACCCTCGCGAAGAGTAGTAAAGCTTCCTAGGACCTCAGAACGTAGAGATCTGATAAGAATTAGATTTTTGCAAAACGGGGTAAAACCAATAACTTCCCGAAAATTTTCAATTTTCTTAGCGGGAAGTAAAAAAATTACATTTCAAGCGTTATTTGTTTTGATAGTATATATTGTCTTTATCTTGGTTGTTAGTACGATTGTTATTTTTTATGATTTTGAGATATGGATCTCAGATTGAACCTCCTCCATTTTCATTTTTTTTTGTGAGGAATCACAGGAGCGTTGCCGGCCTTTAAGGAAGGTATACGCGCTTTTTTTGAAGGTACCCATGTCTTATCGTCCCGGAAACACCACCCAAGGAAGTTCATTCCACAGCTTTGTAGTACGTGGAAGAAAGTTCCTTGTAAACGCACTGTGGAGGACCGCCACACATCCAGTTGGTGGGGATGATATCCCAACTTGTGGCGTGTCGTGCGAAGGTGGAATTCGGCGGCAGGAATCATTTCATCCACAAATTTCAGACTAGCTTTTCGTCCACTGTTCTGCTACTGATGGTGCTGTGCTTTTCAGAAGAAAAAAAAAACAGAGAGAAGGTGGGACCACACCAGATAAAATAACTATTTTCGTTAGTAAAATTGCGATGTATAATTTCTGGAAAATAAGAGAAAAAGTATATCTCGTAAGTGAACTGATAGTGCACAATCAGTTGATGAACAATATTAATACCGCAAATATTTAACTGTTAGAAACGTTGCAAGAAAAAGATAAACAAAATAAGATTAGATATTTATTTCATTTAAATTGCCCTATATAATTTATTCAATATTTTAAGTTCCTTCATGAGGAGGTAATCCTGGCCGTCAATCCTGGCCAGTCAACTGTCATCAAATTTAAACCAACATTCTAAACTTCAACTTAATCGGTTAAGCTAATAGTCATAATCATGGCACATGACATCAGGCAAACTTGAAGTACCTTGAGTAAACAGTTACTTTGGCGATAGAACTTTAAAGAAGAGATTGCTATATCTGCTTAATACTTTGCCAGAGGACATCCAACGGGAACCAAATAAAATAACTATTATTTATTGTTGAAGTAACAGTTGTAAAATTAGTTTTAGGATTTATTGTATGAGATTCGCTCGTTCCTGTTGACAAACTGTGTAAACAGTTTTACAGGACTTTGTATTAGTTAATAAAGATACTGTTTGTTTATAACAAATAAATTTAAAAAAAGAACACATTTTAAATTTCAGTTAGAGACAAATTAAATAAAAGCTTTCAAAATAACACAAGAATCCATTTGGTCATGAACGCTGCTTTGCAAATGTAATCTTATTTTATGTTTTTTATCTAAAAGTTAATAAAGTTTAGTCTGTGTCATTCTGTACATTTTGTTATCCAAAGAAGTAACCAATATAGTAATATATAAAAAGTTTCTTATTATTAGAAGTGAAAAAGCTAGAAAGATATTCAATACTTTAAGGTACATGATATGCCTTCGTCTTGTTTTTTGAAAAACCAACTGCTCTAGTCATCTAGCCAAACGAGTGTATCCTCATCTCAAATAATACTTGGCCCCAAAAAACTGTATAAGACCACCGAAAACCACAAACAATTGCATCCGCCCATACATTACCTGTATAGCCGAGTGGTTAGCGATCCTACCTACTAATCTAGAGGTCCCGGGTTCGAATCACGGTAGGTGCAAGCATATATGATGAATATGGATGTTTGTTTCCGAGTCATGGATGTTTAAATGTATTTATATATGTTTATATGAATTTATGTATATTTAAGTAAGTATATTGTATTAAATATATCATAGTCTTGTAACCCATAACATAGGCTATATATTCTTAACTTGGGGCAAGATAATTTGTGTAAAAAGTGTGTCAATATTATATTAAAAGTTAGAAATTATAACAATATATCTTGTTCAGACTTCCGTTTGCGCGTCTCCAAATATTCATGCCATCCGCGTCAGAACGCCGCTGTAATTACAATTTATTTACTTGAGGCAATAAAAAGTTGAATGTGACGGAGCTTTATGTTCTATCGAAGCTCGACTGATTTATGCGCGCGCATTAATTAATATGAGATGCGCTGTAGTTATGCGTCGCTACTCCTACATACGTGGGGTGCATTTGGTGCAAGCTGTAAGATACTTCAAATCACTTAATTACTTTGATCAAGTGCTAATTTATTATATGTAATTGGAATAACGCGAGTAACAAACATTATTAAAGGGAATAAAATGCATTTAGATATACTTGTATATATATAATATAATAAGCATATTTATTCAAGAGTTATTGATTACATATTTTAATGTGTTAGTAACTTAAAAATATACATTAAACTAATGTTATTACTTAAACTATAATGTTGATCCCATCCGGATTTATCCCTCCTCCATCTTCTTCCACAACTCTCTATTTTTTGCTTTCTCTAGCCAGTTTTTACCTGCATCTGTAAGAAGGTCATCACTCCACCTCATTTTGGGTGTGCCTCGGTATCTGTTACCTGAGGGATCACTCCATCTTGTCGCTTTTAGAGTCTGGGACCCTAGCCACATTATACTTGTACAGTGATAATTATTATTTCAAAAAATAACAATTATTCACGATTACAAAAAAAAAACACTTTTATATTTTGTTTCACAGAATCGTGCAATTTACATCTTAATTTGCGTCTGAAACTTGGAAAATGCAAAAAATACTTCCTTAGTATAGTATTATATAGTAGTGTATAAAAGATACTTCTATCCTTTTCTTTCCCCAGCCACTTCTCTTCTCGGTTGTCTGAGATGAAACTTTCTCAAAGCAAGAAGGACCCTAGATCAGATATTTATGTGACACACGGACGTATCGATGCACCTGATTTATAGTTATATGTACTCCACAACTATATTTTTTTATTGTTCAAAATAAAATAAAAGTGGGAGGCTCCTATGCATAGGAAGCCGGCTAAATTATGGGCACCACAACGGTGCCTATTTCTGCCGTGAAGCAGTTTCGGTCTGAAGGGCGTCATAGCTAGTGAACTTACTGGGCAAATGGGACTTAACATCTTATGTGTCAAGGTGACAGGCGCAATTGAAGGTCCAACTCGTCCCGTCTCTTTTTTTCATAAAAAATAATACAAAAAACAAATTACAAAACAATTTAAGCCATCCTCATGAAACTAGAGTATATCCGTAACCTAAATCATTAACACTATGCTGTTTCTTTGTCTCGTTGTTACTAAGTCGTATACGAAGTAAGTCGCCAATACCGCGCATCCTTTTCATGTTAAATGCATTACTTGTTACCTATATATCATCCTAATTTCTATTTGTTTGAAGGTAGGTGGAGTAAGCATATATTTTTTTGACTTTATGTCACAGTGTTTAATTAGTGTAACTGGTCTGCGGCCGTACTTTTCAAAGTAAAATAACTAAATTAACTAACACATACATTGCATCAGAATATACTTACACTATCCTTCAATTAAATTTCAATTTAAGGTTTAACTTTGTAAGTTTATTGTACCTGCGTTTTAGAAGGCGGTGTTAAAGTTAAAGTTAAGTTATAATTACTTTCGTTTTAATATTAATGGTTAATTTTGTACCAAAGTATTCCACATTAGTATACGCTGTGGTTAGATTAATATATTTTTAATTCCGATTCATTAAGTTTAACTAAAGTAGAAGTAGTGATTTAACCACATAAAAAAGTTACCATAACTTATTTTTTCAACCTTTTAAGTTTTAACTTCTTATTTAGAAGTAAAAACAGGGAAAGTGTTACAATAAAAACAAAACAAAAATCATTCAGACTGAGTAAGAGTTAAGCGAAAAGGATATATTTCAATAAAGCTTACTAACTAACACTGAGTACACTCAAGCAATGTATGAATAATCATCATAAATATTAACCGCTATCATCTTACAACATATCCCACACATAGCACTTAGGAACTCTTCACACTATTATTTCTTATAAAGAACTCTGTGATTTATCCTCGCTGGCCATGTAAAGCCAACGGTAGAACATTACTCTAGTTTCAATTTATACCACACTAACTTATGTTCACTTGTTGTTGCTTCTCCCCGATTATTCACAGTTTTCACCGTTTTGTTAAGAAATATAATGCTCCAGTGTTATTATAAGTTTATCTGTTAAGTATAACTATTTCTTATGCTAGAAAACATTCAAAGTTGACATGAATGCCTTCTCAGTCTGTTAGTCAAACAGTGTAATGTGGCTTTCAAGCTGCGGGTTCTGCATTTCACGTTGGCTGATAAATATTGTCTCTACGATTTCCTGTTTTATAAATAAGGAACCCTTAATAACCATAGATCTTAGAGAGACTCGGCCCGTAGGGCCCAGAGGCCCAGATAATCTTTAAGAGTAAAATTCAAAGAAATTAATATCTTGACTGTTGCTTCTCAATATATCCTTTATAATGTAATTTATGTTCATAAGTGAATTTGCTAGAAACTGTCATAACCATAATGTTAATACCAGGAATAGACATAAACTTATAAGTTATAATGCCTACTGTCGAGTTAGTAAGTCTTTTGTGAGGCAATTTATATGCTGCTAAACAAAAGTATTACGTTATTCAAAAGAATTGTTAAAAAACATTTGTGTGGTAAAGATTACTATAACATAAATGACTTTCTTAATAATACCACAGATTGGGAATGGAGCGAGCGCCCTCAGGCTATTAAATAATATGTTTAATTCTACAATATTACTTTGTTAACAAATTTTTTTGATGAAAAATAAAGCCCGCTTAGTTTGTTGCGCCCATTCTTTTCAGGTCTGAGGCATTCGTTTTGGAATGGGTGGTAGTTTTAGACTTTCTATAAGTGATGTCACATCCTATTTTGAATAAAAATATTTCAATTTGAATGTACAAAGTACTATTTACGCGTCTCAATAGTGCGAATGACGTGAATGTCCAGCGGTAGCATCCGTTGGTAAGTATTGTGTAAATAAGAATTGTTACACGATCTCACAGTAAAACTTATGGAAAAAGCTATTTATTTGTCATTGTATAATAAGTCCGCTAGATTTATCATAAAACAAACGCACTACAAGTAGTGTCAGTTTTAATTTCAAAAGTGTCTTACTGCGGTAGACATTGTCATTTCACTGTTTAATTAATTTTACAATAATTTACGTTATATTTAAGTTTTTGTTCTTATTAATTCATCTGTAAGGAACAGTAATTGCATCAATAAGACGCTTTATTACTGCTTTTTATATTTGACAAATTTTTCGACCTCTTTAGTGGTTAATTTGGTAGCATCAGAAGTATAAACACTTATTCCTATCTATTATACCCTTGTCACTACAGAATTACATGACAGGGAGAAGTAGTTTTAAACTTGGAGTAACTTTACACTGTGCTTATTAATATAACAGTATTAATAAATCAAAGTATTGTTAAAAGCAAATTGCAAATTTTTTTAATTAAAAAGAACACCCTACTTTCACAGTGATAATATACCATACTACTTACTATTAAACTCAATATTTAGAGAAAATATTTACAATTAAATTGAAAAATACAAATATTTTCTCTTTATTTTATGTGTAAATAAACGTTGAACTGTATTGAATATGAAAATATTGTTTTACTTACAACCAACCACATTCCAAATCTCTTCAACGCAAACGTGTGCTTTGTCCCAATAATCATAATAATATAACGATACATGTTGATATAAATAGCTCTCGACTTAATATTGCTGCAGTTATCGATATTCGCGGATCAAATTCGCAAATGGGCCGATCGCATGTTCCACATATTGAAAATACAATTTTATTGAGATGTTATGCTTTTAGTAAATTGGAATGATTTGTGTAATGGGTAACTTAATAGCCCTGCAGTGTTCAATATACGGAAGTTTATACTTTAATGCATCACGTAAAGAATAAATGTTTTTTTTAATGACGTTAACTAGAACTATAGATAATATTGATTGACGGGCTTATATCAACGTAAAAAGCTAGTTCGAAGCTCGTTGGATTATAAGACGTCTTTTAGCGTGTTTATATTTTTTTATTCAGAACAGGTGTCAATCCTTTAATTTCCACTCACTTTATTGTATATAGATTATAGGCGAAATTATTTAATGATTAATTTTATTTTTAATGACCAATAATTTTTCAACAGCATCTCCAGGATCTGGCCGGTGGGGAGCGTGGACGGAGTGGTCGGAATGTGGATCGGATTGCAGACAGTCTCGACGGAGATCATGCGTCGGAGACACCTGCTCAGGGGCACAGGTGCAGCACGCAGACTGCATTGGAGACTTCTGCGGAGTTCATGGAGGTAACGTTTCTTTATAAGCCACAAATACAAAGTCGTCATAAAATCACTCTCTACCCGCATTATCTGAAGTCAGAAGTGGGATTACGAAATAATGATGTTTTTAGTACTCATCCGTACAGTATAACTAGATAACGCAGGCATTCTCGCAAAGTGCGGCAACTACGTCAAGTGGGCGTACTCGACCAAGTATCGAACAATATGTGACGTTGACGTGCGAAACCTTCTGTTAAACTTTGCTAATAATTGAAACTAAAATCGCCGGGTTGCGTAGTTAAACTTTGTAAAAATAATATACATGAAATAAGGAAGACGCTGGGATCACATATCATCAGTAAATATTTTGTATTTTATTAATTTCAATGTAAAATAACATGAATCGTATATTATAAAATTTGAAAGATGCCAGAGTGTCAAGATGCTACGCGCAAAAGCATCTAATAGTTGCCGTAATAAAAAAGCTATTGTTCTTAGGTCGTGCGGTATCTAGTTCGTATATCGCAGCGGTGACCAATCCTTAAACTAAGGTTGATGGCAGTTTTAAACTATTCTGGCTAGTATGTTGATTTCAACCAATATACGTGGCGTCAGTTTATCCTATGCCACTTAAAATGTGTAGCGAATTAGAATGTATATATTTCTCATCCTAGATTTTTATTTTTGAACTTGGTATCCTAACTTAATAACTTGGTAAAGCATAATTAATAAAACATTGTTTCTGACTGGAAAATAAATACAATAAAAAATACCAAAAACCTCTCGTATTGCTTGAGTTGTTTTGTGTGGTGAGTAAATATTGTCAAGTTTACTGCAAGGTTATTAGTGTTCCGATTCCATTAAAACGAACAACTATTCTAGAATCGCTAGCTATTAAATTTAGAAACCTTACAGTAATAAATAATGGTACCGTTAATTACATTTTACCGAAACAATACTTCATAATCATTTCCACGAGCTACAAGTACGCAGTGCAGTGTAAATTGTGAAAGTGGGCCATGCTACACTGTAACCGCAGTAACCTTAAAATACTGCCTGAGATTTCATTAAAATTTAATGTGAATCTACAATTCAGTAAGAATAGTCTGCAATCCTTTCTAGCGAGAATTTACCTCAAAATATATATAAAACTAAAATATTTACTAACCTTTTTAAATCTTATCTTATCTTATCTGTGATATTTAGTTGAATTCAAATTCAAATATTTTTATTCAAAATGTGACTGAAATTACTTTAAAATGTTTGTATATAAAAATATGTCTTTAAAACTCGAAAATTTATGCCTAAGATCTGTGAAAAATGGCTGCAAGAAACTCAGCGGACTTCTCCTTTTTTTTAATTTCAGTAAATTCAAATTTATAATTAAAATAGCCTGAGGGCGGTCGATCCATTCCCAATCTTTGGTTACAACACATACCCAGATGAGGAAAATATGCAGTAACCCCAATAACCATTAGAAACGTAGGCTATATAACTAAACGAACGAGCTGGTCAAATTTTTAAGTAAATGTGCTTAAAATCACCACTTTTACTATTATAAAATTTTCATAGTAAAGGTTTTATGTCTTACTTTCATGGTAGAAATACTGTTACTTTGGTCATTTTACCAAAATTGACGTAGATATTTTTGAGGAATTCTAACGTTTATATCCAATGACGTATGTATAGAAGGTCATTGTTTCTATCGATTAAAAATACTGCCAAGAAATAATGGAAATCATAATTTGAAATATTTTATAAGCAAGCTTACTAGACAGTGGACAGCCTGGGACTAGAAAATGATTACCTTATAGCTATAACAATGGCAGTACAATATTGTGTATTTAATTAATAAGAGCACAAAAAAAGAATGCTGAGAGAGTTTCTTGCGCCAATTCTTCTCTCTCAGAGCGCCATTTGTTTCCGAAGCGATATTAGTATTAGAAATGACATCAAAAAGAATTCTGAAGAAGTGATTTTTGAAAAAATAATTGCCTTTATGGTTCCCGTAATAAATACATTATAAAACTGATAACTGGATGATGATAATGTGATAACAATCAAAAACCTTCAATCATCTTCTTGTAGCACTATCAAGAGTTAAACATTATGAAACATTCAGGGACATATCAATTTAGGTGGTTCTAAGAAATCCGTATCCTATTCAACCAGATGCCGTTCCAAAAATACACTTCCTTTTCCGCGCCCATAACTATGAAATGTTACACGAACTGAGCTCTCTTCATAACTGGCTATCGGTAACCCCGACCTACCAATATATCTCGAACCCTCGTACCTTGCGTCAGCAAACAAAATTTTATGGACTGAATTACAAGATAAGGAACACAAAAGCTCCACTGTAGTCGGTCACGTTAAAAAGATTCGAGAGATACTAAAATCGAGACCCGTGACCATCTGGGTCATATCATGCCGTCTAAATAAAGAAAGATCTAAGATTTTATGATATACTTACGTAACATTTACTTTAAATTTCATATTTTTATACCTCTGTTACTAAATTGGACAAACTATAAGAAATTCTATCTGATTGTTCGACTGAAACAGTTACTGTGTCTTTCTGTTGTTTAGCGTAATCTTTAGACACTGCTTATATTTAAACACGAGATGAAACTAGTCTAAGGTGTGGATAGATCATATTCATTCATCAAGATTTAGTTTATATGATGACAGATAGATGATAGCTGACAAAAATGTGGTTTCGTTTTTTTAATTTTTCCTGTACTTCATTCAGCTTATTATTGTTTTGTAATAGAAAAAGATAAACTCATGTCTGTCTTACAAAACATGTGTCTAGGTCATGTTTAAATATTTTTTTTTTTAATAACACCGTTTAAGTTTTAGCAGTGATTTCTCAATCGCGCTGATTTTCAACAATAACATAATATATTTTTCGTTTTGCTGTATGTAGCGATATAAGGTGTCATGGAAAGTAAGCATGGACATATAAACATATCGTTTACTAACTCGTTTGTTAAAAAAAAAATCATTAATCCATTTTAATAAATAACAAGCTTAAAAACCTTATAGCTAATACCAGTATATATTTCGCATTGAAATACTCATAATAATACAAAAAATGTTACTCCTGATGATTCAACAGTAAATATCCTTAAATAGGCTTAAAATCACGCTTAACTTAAATGCTATAAACAGCAGTGTTATAAAACAACATAAATATTTAAAAGCAGACTCAAATGGAATTCGAGCTCGCCAATGCTACCGACCTAATATAGCAAATGGAATGATCAATCTATATTTTGGTTATTAAGCCGATAAATCATTTCTGGCCCCCGTTGATTCAGCTTCAATTTCCTCTATCTGTTTGTTTTGACAAATAGCCTGCGGTTGTATTATATTTCGCTAGTCTTTGTTCGGTTTCTTGTGCAAGTGCAAACAAAAAAATATAAATATAAAGGAATGTCATTCGATTTGTATCGTTTAAGTTTATCGCTCCAAAAAATAACAAGCTCTTGTAAGTCTGTTGCGGTAATATTAAATTGTGACTCTTAAATATGTTGGTAATTAATAATTTAATATTTGATAAATTTACAGTTTTAATAATTACAATAACAGTAATATGATAACCGAATCTCAGATATATATGGCAGCTTTGAAATGTATTTAGTTTTAGTACGTTACATTAGAGCAAGAAATTTGTTCTGTTCAACACAATGAATATTTTGACAAAGATTATCGATCCATCTAATGTATTTTGAAGTGAAACTTAAAATTACTAGTTACTTAGAAATTTTTTGATAGTTCCATAAACTTCGTGCGTAAAGATGCTTTAATATTCCAAAAAATACATTACATTCAAATTATACTAGATTCATACACAAACGAATTTTCGTAGGTCACACTAAAAGTTTTGCGTAACTTAAAAAAACAACATGTTATAACCAAAATATTATGTTTATTGCTTTTCAAAATACTCTCCTTTACATTTTAATCATTTTTTTATGCGATCGAACCATTTTTATTTTTAGTAGTCGAACAGGAGGACCACAGATCTGAAGGCATGTTTTCTACGTGCTGATTGAACGCAATCACTGCCTCTTCGGAATTGGTAAAAGTGAAACCTCTCATCAAATCTTTGATTTTGGGGAAAATACAGAAATCACAGGTTGCTAGGTCGGGGCTATGGGTGACGAGTTGTACTTTTTCAGAAGCTAAAAATGACTTTTGATCTTCAAATGGAATTTTGCAGACGGGACCTGTAACTGAGAAAAAATATTCGATATTTTTTTTTCCAACGTTTCTCGCCTGCCTCCCTTTTGGTGGCCTGTTCTCATTTTCACACCCATTCACAAGATTGCTGTTATTTCGGGTCCGAAACAAAACAATAAATCCACGTTTCCTCTCCTGTGACAATGTCATCATTAGAATGTACGTGGTCGTACTTCATTAGCATCTGCGAGCTTCATTCCACGCGAGCCCGCTTCTGCTCCACTGTCAGTTCATGAGGAATTGTCTCATAGGTAATCCGCGGGTTTTATTCAATTTGCCACTTTTAGTGTGCCCCATGTACAATTCAAGTTGAAAGAAACTATCTAGTCTTAATGCAACAAATAATAGTACTCAATTAACATGAATGTACAAATAGTCATATTGTAACGTCTGTAACAACTCCACCTGTTATATTATTAATTTAACTCAACTGTAACTATTACAACAATACTATAAAAAGACCTTCCTTGTGCGGTATTTCCTGATTTCCAGAATGATACCAAATGGGAAACCTTGAAAACAAAGTGCGTTTACGTTACTAAAAACCCGGCAATGCTCCTGTGTTCCTTTTATCATCAGGTGACCCGAACGCAGTTTTGTCCTCATCCTGGCCATTAAAAAAAAGCTCAACCGAGTGAAAAATCTTCCTCAACTAAGAGATTATTTATTATCTTAACTTAATAGTTAGTTTATAGTATAATATCAAGATCGAATCAGAAATGATGAGATTCTTAGTAGAACTAAATTTACCGACATAGCCCAAATAATTGCAAAACTGAAGTGGCAGTGGGCAGGGCACATAGTTTCACGGACAGATGGTGGGGCAGAAAAGTTCTCGAATGGCGACAACGTACCGGAAGAAGTTGTGTTGGTAGGCCCGCCACTAGATGGACTAACGATATGATCAAGATTGCCGGAATACGTTGGATGGGGCAGCGCAGGACCGATCATCGTGGAGATTTTTAGGGGAGGCTTTTGTCCAGCACTGGACGTCTTCCAGCTGATGATGATAATGATGAATAACATGTAACAAAGGAAAATACTATAAATAGATCATTTCTCAAGGCACGCCCCGTTCGAGTTTCACACTCCGCTCATCTTACTGTTATGAATCTGAAACCTATGACACATTTACGTATAAATCGCTTTTGTTTATCTTCGCTGCCAGATTGATCGCTGTTTATCGCTTATCATATTTCAGCGAATCATAGACTGTGTAATATTTATTGATTTTCTCGTTTCATACAATCCATCAACCACTATGTTGATTTAGTATGCGTGTTTAGTTTTTTTTATGAAAACAAGGGACGAGACGAGCAGGACGTTTAGGAGATGTTAATTGATACGCCATGCAGTGCCACTTACGATTGCTTAAAAACCTGAAAATTCTGAACAGCACTACAACTGCGCTCGTCACCTTGAGACATAGGATGTTAAGTATCATTTGCCTAGTAATTTCACTGGCTACGGCGCCCTTTTACGGCGTTTTCACATTACTGCTTCACGGCAGAAATAGGCGCCGTTGTGGTTCCCATAATCTAGCCGTTATCCGGTGCAAGGGAGCGTCTCACTGGTAAAATGACTGGATAACTGACATTGATTTTAAAAATGAGAATGGTGAAAATTTTAAAACGAAAAACTACTTGGCTTAAGTCGAAAGCGTAGTTATAGTTTCTAGTCATTCACGATATTAGTCAGCTACGCATTAATGCATTCAAATTTAAATTAAATCGTTTTATTCAAAGTTGTATCTTGTATCGCTTGTTTAAAAGTCAGATTGCTTAGAGGAACTGGTGCAAGAGTGCAAACCATTTATGTTGTTACTATATCAAGGTTTTCAACAATACCTTTCAATTTAAAAACAGGTGTCTTACAGATGTATTACTTAATATACATCTAGGTCATATTAATTAAGTTATATAAAAAGTCATAGTTTCTGAGCTTATAGAAATATATGAAGAGTAAATGAAAATACGGTCAACGTTCATTGAATATGAGTGATTCATAGACACGAGCCTGCCGCTAACTAATTCAAGTAGAGCATAAGAACACAGGTTCACGAAACTAAGAAGGAAATAGACAGAACTTGGATTGTTTGTGGTAAAGCTGGAAATTTATGTATAATTTTGATCAGTACATTAAAGATTGACCACACAACAATTACTTTTGGATAGAAGTGTAGTTCTGTCTTACCATTAAAAGTTTTAATTAGATATCGCTACTTAAGAGTACCTTTTTTTATAACCATAAAAGATAACATAACGGAAACAATATTTAGTATTCAGTTACCAAATCGCGTTTTCACTTTTTTTATGAAAATAAGGGACGAGACGCGCAGGACGTTGCCCCTGCCCATTACCTAGCAGTGCCGCTCAGGATTCTTTAAAAACCCAAAAATTATGAGTGGCACTACAATAATTGCGCTCGTCACCTTGAGACATAAGATGTTAAGTCTCATTTGCCCAGTAATTTCACTTGCTATGGCGCCCTCAGACCGAAACACAGTAATGTTTACACATTACTGTTTCATAGCAGAAATAAGTGCTGTTGTGGTACTTATAATCTAGCCGGCATCTTGTGCAAAGAAGCCTCCCACTGGTGAACTTATACTTATATTACAAATGTACATGTTATAACTTCATTGTCGACAACTTCAATGTAGTAGACATTTACTCTCCATAGAATATCTGTTAATTGAAATTGTGTTATTTTCATAGTTTCAGTGCTCGAACTCCGTCTAAATATATAAAGTCAAACAGCGTACATCAGTAAATTACCCACATGAAAGGTGAACCGTTGAATGAGAAGAACGCTGGGTAAAGGACTATTCATTTGCACTGGAACTCGGCCCTCTTCATTAGCCTAATTGCTCACACAAAGGGGAATAGTGAAATTTTATAGCCACTTCCATCTCTTGTTGCCTAAACATCAAGCTTTAATGTACAGTTGTCTTGTGTTTGTGCTTTGTTGGCATTTATTAATGCTTCTGTAATTCACAGTTTTCAGAGACCATTTCATTAAGGAATATTTGACAGAAAATAAAAAAAAATATTGAATTAGGCTTCATTTTGCGGAAATGTTTTGAGTTTTTTTGAATGTTAATTCCGTCAATATTCGTCTTCAAACAATTCGACACGTGTTTCACCTCTGAGTATCGTGCCAGAGTATGGCGATTCAACATCTCCTGTGGATGCCTCGTGTAGAGGCGAAACACGTGTCGAATTCTTTGAAGATGAATATTGGTGGAATTAACACTCAAGAAAACACAAAACATTTGAATATTGACTTTATCATTTTTCACTCTTTAACATTTCTTCGTTTCACCTAAACCATAAATTGATAAATATGCTTTCCTCCCATAGACTTGCAAATTAAGCAGAACAATTTGCATAAACAACTCAATCAATTCTATGTACGCTCTATCTATTACCATATTTAAATCTTCAATAAACTGCGTGCCTAATGATTTTGTATCTGTTGAATTATTAAAGTATGTGCAGTTATTTAAAGCTTCGTTACGGGCAAGTAACGATGTGATAAAGTAAAGGGTGTAAATATGCGTACAGCATTCGACGGAAACTCAAATGGCTCGGGTGTACTAATAACCATAAAGAGTAGTGTGACAAACATGAACTTTGAAGTTTGATATTGAGTTAATATTGCGATTTAATGTCGTTTCCTTTGCATGGGATGGCTGAGTGTAGATTATTATGCATCTCATTACGATCGAAGAGGTTGAATCGAGTATATTACTTTGTTATCTTTTTGCAACTTATCGTTTCAAACCGACTTCAAAAAAGGGGAAGGTTATAATATCCTCCTAAAGATACTGAGGCTTCTGATATTTTATAATTGGAAATCAAAGTTACATATACATATTCTACAATTGTGACCGTTTCGTATTATTTCGTTGGAACGAAATTATAAAAAAATGGCTCTGTCGTAAATCCTATTACTCCACTACTGAATATATAAATGATCAGACAGCCTGGGACTAGATTGTGATTATTTTATAGCGATAGAAATGACTGTACAATATTGTATATTTTTATTGAAAAGAGCGCAGAAAAAGAATGCTGGGAGAGTTTCTTGCGCCGTTCTTTTCTCTCAGAGCGCCATTTGTTTCCGAAGCGGTAGTAGTATCTAGTAGTTACTAGAAATGACATCAAAAAGAATTCTAAAGGAATCAATCTTGAGAAAATAAATGCCTTTTATGCCTTTATGTTTACTTTGAACAAATTTAATTATTGGTACAACCGGTTTGAGGCACTTTAACGAAAATTTTCAAAAAAAGAGAATTAAATTCCCGGTTCTGCAAGAGGTGGAATTTGGAAGCTCAATGTTAATGATATCATCAAGGTGCAATCAGTCCACGTCCCGGTTTTTGTAACAATTAACCGCGTGGAAAGTTGAGAAATATTTTAGGAAATAATTTGCTTGGTTTATTTAAGTTGTAAGTAAACAGCCTACTTATTACTCATGCTTTTATGTTTCCAGAGAAACATACATTATAGTTATATTATATATTAGTAGTGTGTCTTTGTATTAATTTACATCCATTTTTTTTGACTTACTCTTGTAAGGCATGGACTATTTGACGTTTGAGTATGTTTGTTGCATCGCTTTACATATTATATTGTAAATGAAATGATTTGTAAATCGAAAAAAATGGTAAATCATGATATAAAAGAGTGACAATGAGTGTCTTGCTACTTCTTCTCATTAGCTCAACCCTTTACGAAGTAGCGGTAGATTCAATAATTCATAAGCGTCATTTCCGTGACCTTCATGAATAAAGTGATTTTGATTTTATTTATTAATTCTTCTTCTTCGTCGGATTACTCTTGACAGAGCAGTCGTGGTCACGTCGAACGACGAACGATTCTACGCCAGTTATCCCTGGCTATTGCTAAATTTATTAATTAAAACTAGCCAATTACATAACACATGGGTTCCATATCGGTAACTTATTCTGCCGTCAAGCAGAAGTGTGCATGCAAACATTATTGCGTTCGATTTGAAGGGAGCTTTAGGTTGTGATATTACTGTGAATTCGAAACGACAAGACCAACTGAGATGCCCGTCAGAATTTCGTGTTGTTCAGAAATCCTGAGTGGAGTTAAATCTCTCTCTCTTCTGGCGAGGATATAAGGCAGTGATAGGTGGCCGTTGAGATTCTTGTATGTTATTCTCACGTGCTCTACTTTTTCAAACATATGATAGATTCAGTAAATTTAAATGAAATATTTATAGTGACTATTCAAAAGCATTTATTTTAAGCCTAATTGAATAATGATTTTGACTTTGATTTTGATTTTGAAAAAAGTTACTTTTGTGTAGGGCCTTTCTTTTGCGGGATAAATTTTAAGTTAATGTTTGATGTATCAGAGGGTTATATATGTAATTTGGTATGTAGAGAACATTGAATGCACAATAAATAACCGTAATAACATTGTATGTTCAAGTCATACACAAGCACACGATGCAATTCTCGTTACTGTAGGTGGATCCCGTAAATGATTTGTTGTGATTTCAACGAGCGAACACAGCGGGCGATCGCAAACTGCATTCAAACCCAGCACAATAAAACATCAACTCTTATGATAAATGTCGGTAGTGCCAAAATCCTATGTAGAAAATGAGTTGGATTTAATTCGAGGCCTCCTACCACGTTATGGCCTAAGCGACAAGGGTTTGTAAACGATTGGATTCAGTATCTCCCAATCTCTGCAATGGATTTAGGTACGAGTGGCACTGACAAATGTTTACACAGTGTACAAATTTCAATATTAACCGTCAGATTGGTCAGCGGGGCGCAACAGGCCCTAGTTGCTTTTATTTTCCATTAACTTTTTATTGTGCTATCCGAGTTTGAAATTGAATTCTTATTTTGAGTTATACGATTATTGAGTGGTTGGTATACGTGATTTATAGGTTTTTTTTAAAAATAAAAGTAATTTATGCAGTGTAATTAAGAATGTATTAAATAAATCTTTATCGATGTGCGTAGATATAATCTTACATATTAAACTTATTTCGAATAATATTAAACAAATATTAATTGATTTATTATGATGAAGATTTGAACATAACACATTGCTATCTATTCCTATAATCTAAGGTATTATTATTACACTTATTTTGAATAACATTTTACTAATAACTGACTTTGCACAAAAAAATGATGTGAAATAATTTTTAAAAAAAATTTTTATGCAAAATTATAATAGATATTCTTAACCTAAATAAAAGGTTCAATCAAAATTGTGATGAATTAAAAAATGTCTTTTTGAATTCCGAACTCATTAGCAGTTCTTAAACACTCACTATAATCCGACCTAGCAGAGGTCAATCATTGGAGGGTTAATCGGATCAAATTAATTCCGTCAACGTGAAGGTTTTACTGCGTTTTAGTTAACGATCGCACCTGTAGTGAAGTGCGGATGTCTGATTTATATCTCGCACATAACTATAAAGTTCTCGGATGTTTATATTGAAGATTTATTGATGCCATAGTAATGTGACATGAGAACGTGAGGAGTGTTAATGAGGAGAATCTGACAGAGAGGATTTGTGGATTTCCTGATGTGTAAAAAAATAATCGAGACAGAAAAATGTTCGAATGGACTTACGTAGAGACAGATTTAGTGAAAGTATTTACCGTGTAGAAACGAAGCTTTCAGATTATTTGAATATGCTTTAAAGCAACATTTGCAGTGGGCTGGATATATCTGTAGAGTAAAAGACAAAAGATTGACGATGAAGGTAACAAAACGGAAGGGACCGATAGGAAAAAGACTAGTCGGAAGACCCAAGAGACGGTGGGCCGATGACATAAAAGAGATATGCGGCATAGGAATGGGTGAAAGCAGGACATACCCGAAAGGGTTCCATAGTAAACCAATAAGTATCAAATGTACTTAGTTTAGTTTAGATTTAACTGTTTTAATTTAAGTTTAAATTCTTATTTATACAGAAACAAAATGTAAAAAGTGATTCGAGATATATAAAGCTTTATTATTATATTTAGCGTGTAGGAGCTGGGTATGAATAACTTAATGAAATCTTATCAAAAGTTCTCATATTCGTTGGCCTGGAACGATGAAACGGTGCGAATAACATGGCACAAGAACTACAAATTAATCAAAAAAAATTGTTCGAGTGTCTTCATACTTCATTAAGCTGTTTCAATAATATTTTTAATTAACTTAATTTCTTACGTTTTATCAAATTGAATGTCAAATTGTAGATCATGGTTTGAAACCCGAAACGCTAACTGATTTTTCATGTTTACTTTACCTATGTATTGAATACTTTTTAACTCACCTTATAGCGGCATATAAAGAACCGCAAGCTCTCATGAATAGTTTACACAAAATTAATGTATTTTAAAAAATACGGGCGCATGAAACTATTAAAATATAATGTAGGTTAAGTCTGAATAATTAGAAAGTTATACGCATAGAGCCTACATTGTTGACAATTAAATGGGACGTGAATTAAAAACTCAACCTCATTTCTATTGAGCGAAAAAATGTACCCCAAAAGTTTTCATCGTGACCTCACGTGAGTTGCCATGTATTGAATTCGCAATCTCGCTGCAACCTAGATCTGGGTCAAACGTGGCTCGGGTGACAATGTTATCTATGTTCATGGACTGCAGTGTTGCCGCATTAAATAAATGCGTCCCCAGAGTGGGCTAAATGAATGGAGGTTGCTTTTAAATAATGAAGGATTTAATTTAATTGAACGTTTAATGTTGTGGGTCTTTATAAATAACTAAGGAAATTTGACAGAAATAGTGTTATAATGATTAGTGAATTTTATAAGCGCTACCAACGTCATGGAGCCATAAGATATCCAAATTAATAATTACATTTATTTAACTAATGTTATTCATTATTGTTTCAGTAATGTTATTTTATAAGATTGTCACTATGATTAGAAATATAAGTAATAGTATTAATAATTAGTAATAGTATTCAGATCTTAGTTAACTTGATTCGTGTAAGTTGGCACTACAGCAACTAACAGTTGGTAGTGATCACGCATTGATGGTTGTGCCATATAGCAATACTTATTTCCAATGGTGAATTTTCATTTACTGTTTTTGAAACATTAAATAAAGAGGTAAAGCTTTGAGTTTTAAGGGTTAATTTCTGTATCTACTGAACTGATTTTGAAAATTCTGTTACCAATAGAAAGATACCAGATTATTTGTTAGTGACATAGGCCGGTAAATTATTCGTAGTATCGGTATTCGCAAGGTAAGTCAGAGAAAAAATGGTGGAACGGAAACATTTCTTACGAACGCTACCTTCAGGATGAGAGACATATGATTGTATAGTATATTTGGCAGCATTGAAATACCAACTTATATCGAAATCGCGGATATCAGCTAGTAAAAGATAAAGTCATATAACCTAAAAGAAGACTCGGTACATATTATATTGTAGATAAAACGACAAAAACTTTTACCATGCGATATCGTGCGCGACGATTCCCCTGTTGTTTCTGAATAACATCAGTTTTATTATGATGTGTGGTCCCTCTGCGTCTTCTAATGCATATATCACCCGGGGAGTGTTTAGAGGAGTCTTTGAGGTTAATAACAGCAGCCAAATTTGACCGCAGACTACGCTAAATTGTCAAATTAGAGATGCAGGTGTTGTCTTGAGTTCCATAACCACCAGTTTACCAGTGGTAGGGTGCTTTGCACAGGATGCCGGCTAGATTATGGGTACCACAACTGCGCCTATTTCTGTAGTGAAGCAGTAATGTGTAAACATTACTGTGTTACGGTCTGAAGGGCGCCGTAGCTAGTGAAATTACTGGACAAATGAGACTTTACATCTTATGTCTCAAGGTGACAAGCGCAATTGTCATGCCGCTCAGAACTTTTGTGTTTTTCAAGAATCCTGAGTGGTACTGCATTGTAATGAGCAGCGCGTATCAATTGTATCATCGTCGTTGTCATAACAAAAATATCACGCGGTTTGTAAGAAGCTTATTTCAGCCATCTTGTGAATCAACTGCCGACTTCAGTATTCTTGAACTGATAGGAGCCTGACTCCTAAGTTTGATGGTTCCTGAACCATCAAACTTAGAGCATACTCAACCTATATATTGCCCTGCCTACCAAAATATTCAGGTATTGCGGATTTGGGCAGTTGGTTTTTTGGGTTGACTTCCTGTCATGTGAGCCTCTTGCCCATTTGCAACTTTCATATAAAAAAGGGTATGATTTTGAATTTAAATATGTTATAACAAAATACCAACCTTCACGTTACCCATTATAAGGAATGTACCTGAAGTAGGCGTACTTAATACCAGTTGAGTTAAAGCGAGAGTTTTCAAACGGGCCGTACTACAAAATAATAAATAAAAATATTTATTACTCTGTCGATAAGAACGACCACAAAATTAAAATTGATAACGAAATTTATGAACGATGTGGGACTCGAACTCACGACCTCTCGCATGCCGTACGACCGCTCTTACAACTGAGCCAACCGTTCGAGTGACGTATAGTTTATAAATCTTTTATGTCTTGTTCAACTCTCAGATTGTGGCTTCATCTACAGGATCTACTTCACAGTTAACCTGCTCAACCCCAATATTTGCTATCGTTATATTATATATTAGGAAATTGACTTGAGATGTTGATCTTTCAAATCTTAAAAATTTCTTATTTATTTAAAGTCATAACCCGCACTTCTGGGATTTATTACACAAATTCAATTTGAAAACAAAACGAATTTATGAACGATACGGGGCTCGAACCCACGACCTCTCGCATGCCGTGCGAGCGCTCTAACAACTGAGCCAACCTTTCGAGTGACGTATAGTTGATAAATCTTGTAGGTCTTGTTCAACTCTCAGGTTTTGGCGTCGATCATAAATTTTGTTGTCAAATGTAATTTGTGTAATTAATCCCAGAGGTGAGGGTTATCACTTAAAAATAAATAACAAATTGTCAACAACCACAAAACTTTATTTTCCAAAACAATAACAAAATAATGGTCGTTGTTATATTTCATCGTTAGAACCGGTAAATCACTGCGGAAGTGAAAAAGTAGGTCGTTTTTCATTTACGATACCATCGATGTCTCCGCTCTCGACAATCGATAATGATCATTCAATGAATTATACGCTTTTAACTCGATTTAATTATTCGATTATTCGATTATCGATGGCTCCATTCAACGACAAGTTTCAGATCTGTCTCACAGATTAATCTTATCTCATTATTTTTTCAATCTTGCGAGAGTTTTATCACGATTGCTCTCAGCCTTTCAATAAACTGATAATATAATAATGTACTCTGCTATATATATTCCATACTGCGAATGATAAATAATAGTCACTTTTTATAAGTTTCACAATCAAAAATAAATATTTCTCGCTAATAGTATACTGTCCCTTCCGCAGTAAGTGATCGCTCTGATTGCGGAATTTACTAGAAACAGGATCCAAGATTATGTACAAAATACATAAATATGTTGAGAAATTCAATAGAATTATTAAAACACCTATGATGATTATGATGTAATGGTTGATACAGTATTAATGGCTTTCTAAATTCTTATGTAACATTAATGAATTTAATTCATTTAAAGTTCTTACTTCAGACCCGCGTTCGTTCTCTTCTGGTGTGGGGTATATCAATTCGAATGAATATTCAAATTCAAATGTTTTTATTCAAAATAGGATGTGACATCACTTATTGAAAGTCACAAAGCCACCGATTCCAAAATGAATGCCTCAGACCTGACAAGAGCTGGCGCAACAAACTCAGCGGGCTTTTTTTTCATCGAAAAAATATGTTTACAAAGTAATATTGTATAATTAAACTAATTATTTAATAGCCTGAGGTCGTTCACTCCATTCCCCATCTGTGGTATCTTCAAGAAAGTCATTTATGTTATAGTAACCTTTACCACACAAACGTTTTTTAACAATTCTTTTGAATAACGTAATACTTTTGTTTTGGGATCTCGTTGTAAAAGCATATACATCGCCCCACAAAAGACTTACTAACTCGACTTAGCCGAGTAAGAGGCATTATAACTTTATGTCTGTTCCTGGTGTTAGCATTATGGTTATGACAGTTTCTAGATAATCGATTCTATAGATTTTATATTCAATAATTACTGATTTAATATTCCTATTTTGAATTAAAATATTTATATTAAGTTTACTCCTATGTTCCATCCACATCAGCTCTATAAATTAGTATTTGTAATATGCAATGTTTATTCAATCTACTTTCCTCAATCCTCTCCAGGACCAAACAACCTTTATAATCATAGACAAACATAAAATATATAAAAAACGAGCAAGCCGCATCCATTAAGTAAAAATAGCTGGAACCACTTGAAAACAAGCATAAAACTCAATATTTATCACCAGAGTTTCTTTCAATTCACGTCTGAAACTATCTTAGATGTCGTTAACTAAACCCTTAATTTGGTAAAAAGTTCTCATTAACATTCGCCCCGGGGCCAATCGTAAACATAGAACAGTGACATAAATAATTTTAATGCAGACTACAGGAGTGTGTTTGGAATTACATCTGTTGATATCAGGACCATTCTTTTTATGATCGTAACGCATATAATACTTATTTTTATTTATTTATGGAAAAAGATAACAAAAAATAGTATTGATCACCTGATGTTCAGCGATCTCCTGCAACACCAGAGGAATCACATAAGCTTACCAGTGGTTGGCACCTTTGCATAGGATGCCGCCTAGCTTATGGGTACCACCACGGCGCCTATTTCTACCGCGAAGCAGTAATGTATAAGCATTAATGTGTTTCAGTCTGAAGGGCGTCGTAGCTAGTGAAATTACTGGGCAAATGAGACTTAGCATCTTATGTGTCAAGGTGTCAGAATTTTTGGGCTCAGAATCCTGAGCGACGCTGCATTGGACAGGACATATCAATTACCATTAGCTGAACGTCTTGCTCGTCTCGCCCCTTATGATCACAAAAAAGAGCTCTGCCGTCCTTTTATGAAGGTGGTTTTTGAAGGTACCCATGTCGTATCGTCCTGAATACACCGCGCAAAGAAGTTCGTCCCATATTTAATGTAAGGTATTCCTTGAAAACCGAACAGCAGAGAAACGCCAAACATCGAGGTGACGAGAATTATATCTAAGTTTGTTTCGTGTCGTGGTATTCGGCAGCAGTAAACAGAACAAACAGGTCTCATACATATTCTGAAGAAAAGAGATTATTGACGACCCCTATAGCCCAGTGGTTAGTGACCCTGCCGGGTTCGAATCCCAGTGCAATCATTTATGTAATGAATATGAATGCTTGTTTCCGAATCATGTATGTTTATAATATGTATTTATGTCTGTTTAAGTAAGTATATTGTTTTAAATATATCGTTGCCTTGTACCATAATACAGGCAGGCTATGCCTAGTTTGGGGCAAGATAATTTGTGTAAGAGTGTGAAAAAAAAGGGATTTGACTTATTTACAAGCAATAGTCTGACTTTATTGTACTTTAACGTCTGTAAAATTTCGCTCAGGCTTTCAAATCATAGGCGTATTTTATAAATAAATCCCAATTAAGTAACCACCGATCTACCAAGGTTGTGAAAAGCCACACTACCAGAGTATGTTTCAGTCACTCCCTCTAGTAATCGAAGTTAAAATAAACTCAGCTGACGATGTTGATGGATTGGCATGGGAACTCACATCACCTGATAGCTGAGAAAAATAAAGTGTATCATATTGCATAGCGCATACTTCATATTGTATTTTGGCTTCAACACATAAGCAAATTAGTTAGAGATAGGGACGTCAAAGTAACATAATCTGTGGCGAATGTGAAATTTTATGGAATTTGTAGAAGAGTGCAAAGTGTTGAACAATTGCCATTTAATATGTGGATGTATAAATAAGGAAATGCAAAACAAATATTAATTTACTTTGTATATTATCACGTTTTCTAACTTTGAAACTATTAAAACTGTTTACCAAATAATCTAAAGACTCGTTAAATATTTTTTTATTTTTTATTAATAATATCTAAAAGAATATCTTTGTGTACCAAGTAGCAATGACAAAAATCCTGTATTATAGATTATTTATAAAATTGTATCTTTGAATGTTCATATTGAATGCGCAGTATTCGTGCATTTGATTGCGATGAAACTGATCAAAATTTTATTCAAAGTATGATTTTTTTATGGAAATAAGGGACAAGACTGGCCTCCTGCCAGCCTTTTGAAAAACCCAAAAATTCTGAGTTACAATTTCACTCGTCACCTTGAGACATGTGTTAAGTCTCATTTGCCTAGTAATTTCACAAGCTACGGTGATCTTAGACCGATACACGCTAATGTTTACACATTACTGCTTCACGGCACAATTAGGCGCTGTTGTGGTACCCATAATCTAGCCGACATCCTGTGAAAAGAGCCTCCTAGTTGTAAAAATGTTGTAAATTTTAAAAATCTTTTTTCTTTGAAGCTTTTCTCAAAAGCTTAAGTATTGGCGTTTTTTCACTAGTTATAGGATAAGACAACATATTACAAAAACTTAAAAAAAAGGTTAAATGAATTTATGATTCCTTTTAAATTTAAACCTATTCGGAAGAATAACTCAGTATTCCGATATCGCCGGCAATACAGTGTTTTTATTTGTACCAGCCGCATCTGAGAGCATTAAATGTAAGAAATGTTGATTACCGAGGAGCATTTAAACATTTCATCGCGGCCGGGTCTTAAAGCCATCGCTGCGGCTTCCCGTGCGATGAGACTCGTGATCATATTTCACGTTTTACGATCATCTCGTAAAATTTAAAAGCTTATGCTACAGGTGTTGTTTATCTGTTCAGTTTTTGTCAGCGATATAAATGTGGACTTGATAGAGTTTGAATTAGAAGCTCAGATTGTTTCTCGTAATTGAAAGGCATTGACACTGACAAAATTATCATTTGGAAATCTCACATAAGCTTATAATTTCTCTTTGATTATTACGCTTTTACGTCGGAGATACTGAACCGATTTTGATGAAATTTGGTACAGCGATACACTAAAGCTTGGGAAAGGAGGCTACATTTTACCTCGGAAAAATCCATGGTTCCCGCGGGATTTGGGAATTTACTTCAATGAGCTATAACTATGCCAATAGTAGATTTAGCTTGCCATAGTGATCTTGCGCAAAATAAGATTCATATAATATATTGGGAACGGGAGCGAAAACGGGAACTGGAACTGGAATAGGACATGAGATAATCTTCAATTCGAAACTTGC
This sequence comes from Leptidea sinapis, assembly GCF_905404315.1. NCBI lineage: Eukaryota > Metazoa > Arthropoda > Insecta > Lepidoptera > Pieridae > Leptidea > Leptidea sinapis. Next base: position 5,859,962 of record NC_066292.1, on the reverse strand, counting down.
TTATTATTTTTAAAAACCCCTTATCTACGCGGACGAAGTGGCGGGCATCAGCTAGTCATTTCTAAAAGTGTAAGTCATAGATGTATTAAGTTATTTTTCACCGTTGTTACATATTTCTATAGAAATACATTTTGATAAATGATTTTATTAATTTATTTTTTACTTCAATAACGTTTATCGAAGATATAGCGTCAATTATTTAATACTCAATACTTTTTATCTTAATAGAATTGCGTCATTATCATTAAAAGATTCATTATTTTTATATTTAAGTTCTTTTTTCTTACAGCAGCAACATTACTTTATTAGGTAAGGGTTGATTAGGTTTTGTAATACACATTTTTGTACATAAAAACCACAGCAGTATTCCGGTACAGGCACGACTTGGGGACCTTCAAGGATACTCCCACCTTAATAGCAGGTCGCTCATATCTTGACCTTCGTACAGTAGATTTCATGGAGGGATTGTTTGCACTTTCATTCGAGTCATATTCATGTTTAATATATCTTAATTACGTGACACGTTGTCCGCGATGGACTCCTAAACTAATGAACGGATTTAAATGGGGATTACTTCATGGAGTGCAGTTTGGTCCAACTTGAGAGATAGGATAGTTTTTATTTCGATTTGGGACCCATAATAAGTTAAAAAATGATGTGGTGTCGTGGCACACCAGGTAGAAACGAAGTTCCTTCGGCTAATGTAGAATCGACACAAATACATAATATACACTACTCGCTTGTGTATGCGACTGTCGCATCTGCGCACGTCTCATTTAACGGTTTTATTCCACGCACTTTTCCACGCACTTTTTTCCACGGATTTTTTCTTACGGTTTTACTATCACATTTTTTTCAGTTCGGTCGCGCAGCAAAATCCCTATCCCCTCCAAGCTTGCCGTAAGGAACTTCGTTCCAATAGTTTTATTTTTAATATTTGTTTTGTATGGAAATATTTTCTATGAGAGAATTTAGTGACGCACGGTTTGACAGTTCCGCTGTGAAACAATTTAATTATAACCACAGGGAGCATTTTTTACGAAATAATGTTTTGTTTAGAAATATTATTGGCAAATTCCTATAAAACAGTATTTTTTTTATCTACAGAACAACGTCTGTCGGGTTAGCTAGTAATATATAAAAAAACAATATTTTTGAGATATAAAAGTGTAGTTGACACATAAACCTATGTAAACAAAGGATGTTTATGTTACTTACTTAATGACTTACTAAAAGACAAATATTGGCGGAATTAACACTAAAGAAAACTCAAAACTTTTGGATTATTATGGATTTCCGCAAAGTAACGCCTACTTCAATAAATTTTCAATAAATTACTTTTACTAAATAACAATAATTTCAACAAAGATTTTCATATTTTTTTAAATAAAGTGTTATAATATAGCTCTTAAGTTTGTAAAGGCATTATTTAGTTTGAGACTTCCCGGGTGTGACGTGATAATATTTCCTGAGTAACTAACTTTCTTACAAAGTTGTGATTTATTCCCCTCTCTGTTTGGAGGACTTCTGCTATGAATCACTTTCAAATATTTAACAAAAATATAAAAGAACGTAATATTACAGCAAAGATGTTATTTATTTTTTTTAATTTTATGGATGATGTATTTTCTTTGCACGAAATAAACGTCTTTTAATTTTATGAAAAATACGACATTAATAATATAAGTAATAGATTTAAACTTATCAAGCTTTCTGTATCTGTATCTGAGTGACGAATCGTCATAAAATCTGGCACAACCTTAGAGTTGAACGAAGTATACAAGATTTTATGACGATACGTCACTCGAACGGTTAGCTCAGTTGGCAGAGCACTGGCACGGAATGCGAGAGGCCGTGGGTTCGAGTCCTGCATCGTTCATAAAATTTTGTTTTCAAATTTTATTTGTGTATTAATCCTAGAAGTGAGGGTTATGACTTTAAAAACATAACAAATTGTTTAGATTTACAAGAGCGACATCTGAAGTCAATTTCCTAATATGCAAATATTGGGGTTGAGCAGGTTATCAACTGTAAAGTCGATCCTGTAGATGAAGCCACAACCTGAGATCTTTGTTCAATACAAGATTTTATGACGATACGTCACTCGAACGGTTAGTTCAGTTGGCAGAGCATTCGCACGGAACGCGAAATATCGAGTCCCGCAAGGTTCAGAAAATTTTCTTTTCAAATTTTAGTTGAAGGATACTTATGGCTCCGCTAACCATGCCTCCGTCAGCCATACGTCTGACATTTGAAGTCAGGCTTGTTGTCAGGCTGAAATTTGAACAAATTTTAAAAACTGCTTGCACTTATATAAAAATATGGTGACTTTGGAATTGATAAATATTTCCATGATAATATAGTGCTCTACTGATAAAAACTAATTAATTTAATAAGTGATGCTTTCTAACAGTGGCGGCCCACAATGACGTGCCCCTGTATATCGGTATCGCTGTCGCCGTGGTGGTGTTCCTGGCAGGAGCTGCCGTCGTCTACAAGCTGTTGCAGAGGAAGACCAGGGACCACTCCTTATACACCATGACAAGAACAGGTGATTATTAACAACCCATCAACTACCTATAAATTACATACACACCACGCCTGTATACCAGAGAAACAGCTGTTAAATGTATATAATATAATAATAAAAAATTAGTAATAATTCATAAACACACATACCTACATACATACGTACACACACACATACGCACAAGACGTGGTATACGTCTTATTATAAATATTGTAAATCCATTATTAGACGTAAGTTCTACAATAGTATTATAGTAACCTAACTTAAATTTTGTGGATTTTGTGATGTATTAAATAAATAAAATAATTAATAAATAAAACGATACGGATGTCAAGTTAATACGGTCTCGAAATACTTACCTTCTCTCCATTGATATAGTGTTTGCACTGCAAAAGAGAGCTGTTCGTGCTATATATCAGCTTTGTTATAGACAGTCTCTCAAAGAAAAATTTAAAGAAATAAATATTATGACTGTTCATTCTCATTAAATTTATGAAAATTTAATATACATTCACAAAAATCGTCACCTTTTTGCTCTTAATAGTGAGTTTCATTATTATAACACTAGAAATAAGGGATTGCTTGTAACTAATTCTAGTAGGCTTCATAAAATACATAATAGCTTTAAGGGTAAATGTAAAAACTTCTATAATAAAGTCCCAGCCACTGTTCAGGTATTATCTGTAAATAAATTTAAATGTTTTATAAAAAAAATGGCTCTGTCGTAAATACTATTACTCCACTGCTGAATATCTAAATGATCGGACAGCCTGGGACTAGATTGTGATTATTTTAAAGCGATAGAAATGACTGTACAATATTGTATATTTTTAATGAAAAGAGCGCAAAAAAAAATGCCGGGAGAGTTTCTTGCGCTGCTTCTTCTCTCTCAGAGCGCCATTTGTTTCCGAAGCGGTAGTAGTATCTAGTAGTTATTAGAAATGACATCAAAAAGATTCTAAAGGAATCAATTTTGAGAAAATAAATGTCTTTTATGCCTTTTTATGCCTCTTTCTAGGAACTCTTGATTTGCCCCTGTTCAGAACATTTATAATATTCATACACCTAACCAGACCTGTCCAGACTTTTGTAGGTTGTTGTTCATAAAGAGGTTATTTTTTAAGATCAGTTTCGGGAGATACGATTGTGAATTACAAACTTAGCTTTAGCTTGTTTTATCTCTTCGTAGTTCCTGTGAGGCTCCAGAGGTCCCAATAGGAGGCTCCTTTGCACAGCCTATTTCAAGTGTAAACATTCCTATGTTTCGGTCTGAAGGGTGCCGTAGCTAGTGAAATTACTGGAGAAATGAGACTTAACATATTATGTCCGAAGGTGACGAGCATAATTTGTAGAGCCTCTCAGAATTTTTGGGTTTTTCAAGATTCCTTATCGTTACTGCATTATGGCACGGCGTATCGATTATCATCAGGTGAAAGTCCGGCTCGTCTCGTCTCATATTTTCATTAAAAAAACTAGCTCTGGACAGGCATAGAAAGGACAATTAATATTTCCTATTAGCTTCCTTAACTCACCAGTAATAATATGTACACACTTTCTGTATAACACACGTGTTTATAATTTAATATTGAACAAAAGAATATTATCTATAACAGGTAACATAATATATCGCGGAAGCTAAAGTAAGAATGATCTTTTTTCTAACGACATTGTCTGTACGCGATTATATCAAGTATCGGGTTACGTAGTATTTGAACGGAATAGATAATAATGTTCTGGCATGTGGCCCCCAGTCAGTCGGCTGGTAAACGAGGGTCACTGCATACCAACTGTCACTGTAATTTAAGGGCCCACGTACAAAAGGGTTGATGGAGCCTTATTATTAAGGCTGTCTATAACTTGGATACTTCGTGGATGCATAGGAAAATAAAAGAAAATAGGGAATTTTTGTGAAAACGTGGTACTTTCATCGATGGTGTGTTCAGGAGGTCTATTACCAAAATTGAAAGCCGAAGTTTCAGTCCGCAATGAAAGAATGACGAACTTCGAATTAAATACTATTACCAAAGTAATTCGGATCGGTTTTAGTTTTGGAATCATAGACATAACTATGGTATGAAGTTGTAGTTACAATCATAATAATGTCAAACAACGAAAAAGTTAATGTCAAGTGAATTTGGGAATAAGATAAATGAACGACAAAATGTCTAATCGCGAACTTCATATCGATCTTCGGATCCGAAACACTTTCGTTATAGGAAAATGTACAATCCGTCAACTATAACTTCTTATTTCGATTTTGGTAATAGGCCTCCTGGTTTATACGAAATGCTTACTCATTAAAAGCTAATTAAAATACATGCTCTTATATAACCAGATACAGAACCGAATAGAAGAATTTGGTAGAAATCTTTATCAAATTAGGACAAACAGACTCAGTTCACTAAGTGATGAAAGATCAAATAATTAACGTATAAAACCGTATCAGTATAACGACTCCAAAAATTACAATAATCGTAACTAGAATTAGATTAATTAATTAGATTGTATAAAAATACGCAATTATTTTTATACTTTTCGGTGCACATTATATCTATCGTTTTGGAATAGTGTTTTTGAAGGCCGTTGTTTTTTTATTTTTTTTTTATGATTTTTAGTGAATTTGAAGTACACTAATTAATAATTTGTCTAAATATACAAAAATTTTCAATGCAGCAATGGACGTTAGTACTTTGCAATTTGATAACAGACAGTGTTCCGTTACTTTGTACCTAACTATCTTTGACGTATATGCTTTCCAATAAAAAAAGAATCGTCGAAATCGGTTGGCGCGATATTGAGTTATTCGTAAATTTATCGTCCTTTGCTATACGTATGTATAGCAAAATTTAAGACTTTTATGGATTTCTCATGGATTCCATTGTCAGATCTGGACCAAATTACAATGGGACCACTCGGGAAGCACCAGCTTTCAAATAATGAAAGAATTATCAAAATCGGTTCATCCAGTCGAAAGTATTGAGGTAACAAACATAAAAAAAAACTACCGACGAATTGAGAACCTCCTCCTTTTTCGAAGTCGGTTAAAAAAAGAAATAAAATATTCTAGCATTTTGTGTATAACGATATGATCGAAATTGACCAAATAGATATACTATTTGGTCAATTTCGATGATCCGATTATACGTTTTTTACGATGGATGTTACCACCATTCTTTCGGCTACTCTGTGGCCATTGAATTTGGTGCTGACTGTACTTAATTAATGATTTAACGCCGAGCGAAACGTACAATCTGCACTTCACAACCTCTACATTAATCAACGTTGGTTCATTGACCCTAGTTTTTATCATAAACTAAAATTTAATTCCTGTTCTGTGTCAAACTAAAAGATGGGTAGTCCTGATCATTTGCCGTAAAGTGTCTCGTAGTACTTTTTATTTTAATGTATCTTATTCAGTATAATGTATACACTGAGTATAAAGTAACTGTTCCAATAATCTAATTTAATGGCAGATTTTCAACCTGAGATCTACCCAACAGTGGAGAAGCAGTCGCTCTCACTTGCCCCAGACCTGATGCAGCACCGACCTCCAAGATACGAGCATCCTCAACCAGATCCCAGAACTGAACATCACTATGATGTCCCACATTTAACCAACAGGTAAGTCAGTAACTAATCGCTCTTATAAATAACCTGTAGTTAGTGTAAAGTTCTTGCATTGAAGAAGTTTAGAAAATCAGTCGGAGTGTCCGAGTGAGAGTGTGAGAGAGGAGTCAAAAAAATGGATTTAAAATTTCAAAACTTTCAAGGTTAAATACGTATAAAGATACAATTATTTTGGTTCTATAAAATCTTGTAAATAGCTTTATCGTACTCGAATCTAAATCTTCAAAATTTTATATCATTTTCAACGTTGAGTGCATGTTTGGGCTATAATTTTACGTACTTTAGATGGCCGGTTGTGCGTGAAACGTTGCATGTGGCTCTAGCCAAACCAACACCGACGAAAAGTAATGAACCCTATTGGGGCTGTCTAAGGCGTCTCGGAGTGTATGGTTGCCTTCTATGTTTGCTCGGTGTATCGGCTCATGTATTTGTGGACTACGTGAGTGTTTGGTAATATGCTCAGCACACATAATATTGTATATGGTCAGAGCGCCCTTAGTTATTGTAGATACGATCAAGCATAACTCGGAGTATTATGAGTAGGAGTATAGTCGGCTTTTTTCGAACCTAACGATATTTGTAGCTCGTTTATTTCGGTTCTGGATGTGGAAGAGGCTCTTATACTTTTTAAAATGATCTCTAACAACTTGAAGAATTGTATTCGACTATGAGTGAATTATTTACTTTACATTTAAACTTTAAACAGCTATTCCTACTACTTTATATGCCAGCAATTATCAAATCAACTAATATGGAATATTCTTTCAGCTACGCGTCACCTGTGGACCACCAGGTGACACCCTCGGCCTCAACCAAGGGTCACAGCGATGAGTACGACACCAAGCCGTACGCTGAATCAGAACATTCCGCCTCTAGTTGCTTCACGAGCTGTAAGTTTGAATTCTGTGTTTATATTTTATTATTTCTCTTAAATCTATTTTTAGTGATCACCATATTATTATATTTTATTATTATTTGAAATCGCATCACGCCTCCAACGCTTAATTCACCCAACGCAAAAAAATATTATAATATTGCCACAAAAAGTGGATCCTGTAGATGAAGCCATAATATGAGAGTTGATCAAGACATACAAGATTTATCAACGATACCTCACTCGAACGTTTGGCACAGTGAAAGAGTGCTCGCACGTTGGTTCGTTCGAAACCCGCATCGTTCATAAATTTAATTTGTGTACATTATACTTATCTAAACAAAACATAAATACAAATAAACATCCATGACTTGGAAACAAACAGTCATATTTATCATAATATAAATGTTTGCACCAACCGAGATTCGAACCCGGGACCTCTAACTTATTAGGCAGGGTCACTATAAACTCGGCTATATAGATCGTCGGATATAACCGCTAAGTCTTACAACGCTCATAAATTTTGGTATGTTTGTTCAACTCCCCAGCTGTGGCTTTAAACAGAAGTGCTGGTTGGAATACCGCTATCCGTATATTTTAGTTACACAATGTTGCGGATATATAAACTTATTTATATTACAATTAAAAATAAAAGTTACCAAAGGTCAATTCTTATAAGTACCAGTTCTGTTAACAAAGTGGTCATATGTTCTGCTCAACCATGTGTTATATCAACTCTCCCAGTTTTAATATACATAAGTAATTGCTAAAGATACCTCATCATTATCTAAACCCTGGCTGTCCCAACTCTTGGATTATCTGCAGTTGAGTAACAAAAACAGCAGAGCCTTGTTGCAGTCAACTTTTAAATTTATTCAGTGAAAACTCTGAAAATAGGCTTCAAGGCCCACTAGAATTAGTAACCAGAAAATCCTACATCTAGTGTCGCTAACATTGTATCTATGTTGAGCAAGTGCTTTGTATAAAAATGATGTGACCCTCTCCACTAAGATTTTATTATAATAAGAAGAAGAATTACTGTGCAATCTTAGTATATTTATACGTCTTAGATTATGACAGTTGTGAAAAGGTCGAAAAAAATTGAGTTTAGAGTTAACCTCTATTTTGAGTAATTTACGCATAAAGTGATATATGATATATCTCGATCCATTTGACCGCGTGCAACGTAGAGCAGCTCGAATTGTCGGGGACTCAGTGCTCTGTGAACGGCTCACTTGGCGTTGCGTAGAGACGTCGCTTCATTGTGTGTCTTCTACCGCATTTATCACGGGGAGTGTTCCGAAGAGCTGTTTAACCTGATTCCTGCCGCCGAATTTCACCTTCGCACGACACGCCACAATTTAGGATATCATCCCCATCATCTGGATGTGTGGCGGTCCTCCACAGTGCGGTTTTCAAGAAGCTTTCTCCCTCGTACTACAAAGCTGTGGAATGAGCTTCCTTGTGCGGTGTTTCCGGGACGATACGACATGGGTACCTTCAAAAAAAGCGCGTACACCTTCCTTAAAGGCCGGCAACGCTCTTGTGATTCCTCTGGTGTTGCAAGAGAATGTGGGCGGCGGTGATCACTTAACACCAGGTGACCCGTACGCTCGTTTGTCCTCCTATTCCATAAAAAAAAAATAAAAAAAAAAATCATACAAATCGTGAGTGTGTAAGACGTCACGCACACAAAAGTATTAAACCTGGCCTGTTATTATCAGTTGTCTAATAGCGAGAGACTATCTAGACGGATAACTATCTAAGGTATTAGTCAACTTTTAAATTTATTTAGAGAAATCTCTGAAAACAGACCGGAATTTTATAACAATAATTGTGTGTTTTATCTAGCCTAATAAAATTAGTAACCAGCAATTCCTATGTCTAGTGTCGTAGCTATATTGGGCAAGGGCTATAACAATTATGTGATCCTCTCTACTGGGATTTTATTAGAATGAGAATATCTGTACAATATTATATCTGCAGCGGGGTCCATGTATGACGCAGCCAACGAGTCCGTGACTCTCCAACTGGCGGAGCTCGTGTCCAACTCTCCGACGTCACAGTCGCTGGCGGTGTCGAGCTCTGGTGCGAGATTAGCACTGCCAGCTGCTGGAGTGGCTCTGTCAATACCAGAGGGAGCTCTGGCCAGGGGTCGCAGGGAACAAGTGTACGTCGCTGTTGTTAAAGATGACAGATACAGAGCAAGACTTGGAAAAGGTAATTGTAACTATACTATTTATTACATATTCATTATGAATAACGCGATTTTGTAGAGTATTTACAGCTAGTGAAATTACTGGGCAAATGAGTCTTTACATCTTATATATATCGAGCGCAATTGCAGTGCCGCTCAGAATTTTTGGGTTTTTGAAGAATACTAAGCGGCACTGTATTATAATGGGCAGGGCGTATCAATTACCATCAGCTGAACGTCGCGCTCTTCTCGTCCCTTATTATCATAAAAAAATAGAAAGAATGAAATACAAACAACTTAAGTAACTTTCATTTACGCGCAAGAAAAAAGTCTTAAGATTAAGACCTATGCCTTAAAATAAATATTTATAAACAATTTATAGAAACTGTTCTGTTTTTACGTTATTTAAATAAAAATACAAAACACACTTGAGTTCTCTTGACCATATTATATATGATTTTTTTAAGCTATAGATAAAAGAATATACAGGACTTATACATAACAAAAATAAATTAAACAACCTTTGCTTAACAGATGATATTTTGATTATGTCGAACATTATTATTTTAAGGCCAATATCTAAAACAATAAATGGTCATTAACATGAAATTTAATTTAAAACATGATGCTCTAAACTACCTTCAATCACTATGATTATAAATATCTTACATCAAATATTTGTTCTAACAAACCATCACGATTATAATAAATCGAAATTTTATTAAAATTGCTTTTTATATCAAGTTTGCGAACCTATATAATTACGTTATGAAATCGAGCCGTAATTTATGCGAAGTAATCAAGTTAGCCCAAGGCAGATGGTTTTAAAATGTTTTTCCCCGCAGGTATCACGCAACTTAGTCCGGTGGTTAAGTGCGGCCCACCTCGTCTACAGTTCAACAAGTCAGTCATCCTTCAAATACCACACTGCGCTAGCCTCAAGCATGGCTTCTGGAACCTGGCGCTCTACGCCATAGACCACAACAAACCGGACTCTCAACCTAATTGGAAGAAAGTCGTCAACTTGGGACAAGAAACTATAAATACACCCGTTTTTACTCAGCTCGATACTGATAAAATCTTCCTTGTAACCGATATGTTATCCACTTTCGTGCTTGTCGGTGAAAGTTTTAATGGCAAAGCCGTTAAAGCGCTACAACTCGCTATTTATGCTTCTACAACAATTAATGAGTCTTGTACAGAGTATAGTATTAGACTTTATGTGTTCGAAGACACTCCCTGCGCGACGTATTATTGCCAGGAACAGGAGAAGAAAATGGGCGGCGTGCTTCTAGAACGGCCGAAAACATTGCTATTCCAAGATGGCGGATCTAATTTATGTTTAAATTTAGAACACGTAAGTCCCGGCTGGAAAACAAAACCCGGCACGGCGTATCAAGAGATTCCATTCAATCATATCTGGAGTGCCAACTATAACGCTGTTCATTGTAACTTTGTATTGGAGAGGACGTACGACTGCGACAATATTGATTTCACAGCTTCCGCCTGTCAAAGGACGAATCCATCTTACAAGCAAACATTCCGAATATCTATTGACGATCTGTGCAGTCGGTCGCCTAGAGGTCGCTCCCCGCGCGCAGAGTCGCAACGAAGCTTCAATATTACTGAGAATATGCTCGAGGCGAGAATGTGCCGGAGTGACATGAGCGGGGAAGGCAGCGACGGAAGCGTGAAAAGGAACGTTACGGTGACCGAGAACGGAGTTAACGAGTGTGGAGAAGGACCGTTTAAATTGAGCGTGCGAGTTAAGAGGCAGTTATGTGGTATATTGGATCCGCCGAACGCTCGCGGTAACGACTGGCGCGCGCTTGCGTCTCGGCTTGGAGTGGATCGTTATACGACGTGGTTTGCCACTAAGAGCTCGCCCACTGAAGCTATTTTAGAGTTATGGGAATGCAGAGAGCGCGGCCCCGGAGCCATATCATCGCTGGCCACCGCGCTACGACAGATGGACCGGCACGACGCCGCAGACCTACTGCAGGGACGACCTTCGTGGTTATGAAGTACGGACTTCCACAAGCGACGGGCGTATTTATTAATCACACGCTTAGATTAAATGTTTAGACGGCTTCGGCCTTGTAAAATCGTGGTAGTATATTGTATAGAGCTGTATCTACGCTGTTGGATGAATTATAGTAGCAATAATAGTGCCTGATATATTTTGAAGAATTCAACGTTTTGTTGTTTATGTTATTTTATGAGTGTTTGTTTTGCTTTTTTTTCTCTTAACGTGCCAAACTTGTAATTAATGGCGATTCGTTTGGCGTAGGTTCACATTGAGCTTAAATATTAAATGTTAGATGGCATATTACTTCTTGTAAGACTAAAGTGCATTTAATCTATTTCTATCTCACTGTCTAATTAAATTTTCTACCAATATATACTTAATGTAATTATTGTAAGTTTGGTTTTAAAATATTAAGTTTAGAACAAAGTCTAAAGGTATTGTAATGTTGATGGAATCGAAATATTTATAAATTAAAGTTTCGCATATTGTACTTGTTTTTGACAGTTTTTAATAATTTGACTGATTTTTATATTTCATATCTAGTAGTTTGTTCCTGATACCGGAGTTCAACCAATATGTATATATGGTATTATAAAAATATAGACGTACCAAAGGTGGTATAATTTATTTAGCTGGCAATGAGTTTGATGACAAAAGGTGATTGTTTTATATATGTCGAATTAGAATAAATTCTAATTATCTAATACCATTGTAAGTTATCTTCCTTGAAGATCACTATTGATTTCTAAATTGTTACATTCTACACATTAAGTAATACATCATAATCAGTGGCGTGCATATCATATAGGCAATTAGGCAGTGCCTACTTCGTTATAAACCTAAATAAATATAATGTTAAAGTTAATTTAGTTTAATGTGGTTTCGTTATTTTATAACTAAACTTCTATTGAACCCCCAGTCTTAAATTTCCTAAATACCTACGGTAAGCAATCTCAAGGCTCAACTACGACTACTTAGATCTACAGTGCCTACCTTGCTACCTAGAAAACCAATGCACGCCCCTGATCATAATTTTGCTAGAATTTGCTTGAAATTGTTTTAATCTTTATGTTCTGTTATTATGAGCCAGCCATGAGAGGCTTGCTACTTTTGGTAGACAGATAACTACATAATATATAGCATTAACTTTTGTAAATATTGTGTATCACGTAGAGAAATCCTTATAATGATTTTCACACAGACTTAGAATAAGATAGAATTAGCGTGGAATCGATCAGTACATCAAAAATATGTTCTTTATTACAATCTCTACCAAATTAACATTTAAACAATACTAATTTTCATTCCAAACTAAACTTTTGAATTTTTTTGAAGAAGGAATTCCTTCAAGTAAAACGGTTATTTAACTTTCTCTACAAATCACTCCTCTACTTATCAGATGCTGTTAAATATAGGAGTTGTGTACAATCAAATTATATAAACACTTAATTTTTAAAGAACGTAACTGGTTATTTTATGCGCTCTGTCTATCTTGTTTTAATACTCTGAAGATTTGTATAAGAAATCCTCACCGCTGTAGACTATATATTTTTGTTAACGTGATGACTATTAATATAAATGGATCTGTGATAATTAAATAATACGAAATAAATTATGTTTAAATGTGTACTTCCTCGTTTTTTTTTCTGTTTTTTTTTTTTATCCCATAAGTGAGGGATACCACCTTTCTTGTGGACAAGGAGGACAAACGAGCGTACGGGTGGTGTGTGTGGTGTTAAGTGGTCACCTCCGCTCACATTGTCTTGCAACACCAGAGCAATCACAGGAGCGTGTACGCGCTTTTTTTGAAGCGAAAAAAACTAACGGCACGAGACTGATTCAGTCTCGTGCCAGATTTTGGCGAGACAACACGTCCTGAGGATGCCTCGTGTAGAGGCGAAACACGTGTCGAATTGTTTAAAGACAAATATTGGCGGAATTAACACTAAAGAAAACTCAAATCATTTGTATAATTATGGATTTCCGCAAAGTAACGCCTACTTCAATAAATTTAACGTTAAAACTGTTTTAAAAATAATTATTACATGTAAGAAAACGCCTAATGTTTGACGACACGACAAAAGTGCAAAATGCATCAAGGTGGTAAATAATATAAAATAAATAAAATATACAATATATATAATTATTATTATTATTAATAATTGTGCATAAGTTACTCTGGTAATTTATGCCCTGACTTGTCACTAATTCTATAAGTTGGATTGAGACTGCTTTACACGAACGACGTTACATAGCCGTGTGTGACAGCTTCATCCATTCCAAGTCTTCATTCATTCAAAATATAAGTTGTTACCATTTACTTTATTGCATATATTGAACACATAAGGAATTTATGAAAAATAATTCACTAGATTTGAGAACGTCGGAATACCAAATAGATCTATAAATAAAGTGAATTAATAATTTGTAGGTCAAGTACAAATAATACCAAACAATAAAGTTTGTTCAACACAATTCTTCACACCACATAACCATTACTCAAATTTTACGCTGACACATTCCTAACAAAAGGATTTCTCAAAATTAAATTTGAGAAGTAAAAAGTTATGAACAAGACAGGCGTAAATAATTAAAAGCGATCAGGCGCAACTGTGTGTGAGACGTCGCTGGCAGGTGTGTGCTTACCTTTATCGTTGGAACTATGACTAATTGTTGTTCGTGTGGTGCGACTTTGAGCGGAAATATCACACGCTTTTTGTTGAGTGTAATATGGAAGATTTCCAGATATTGTAGTGTCTACAGATACTTATTTTATTAATCTTTTCAGCCATATCAAAACTAACTTAATACCTTTAATTTATCTTAAACAAATGACAAAGTTATATCGACAAAGCAATATCTACAATAGTCTACGATAAATGAAATACTCTATTCTATTTCACAAAAAAAAAAATGTATCAATACGCTGTTAGTACAGTTCAACGTCTTTTTAATTTTTGTAATACTTGCTCGTTCACCCGTATGACTAGTGCCTCGCTATACCCACTGACTAGTAAAAAAAAATAAGGACTCCGTGCCACCTTACATAACAGTGTAGCACCAAAACAAGCTGATTAACGTGTAAATACATAGCACGCACACACTTACACTACTACAGGCCAATAGGCGGCCATTATGAGAATTGTCATCATCTGTTTGCGTCTCAATAAAATATTTTAAAAATGCCGTCGTGATTTGTGAAAAAGTGTAAAAACGATACTATAAAAGTATTTGTGGCAATATATGATTAATTAATGGAGAAAACATTGGGTAATTAGTATCCCCCGTAACCGCACACACACTAGCATAACGGTGCTTCACTTGATAATATCATGGCGTGGAGTCCTTCTTTTTTTACTCGTCCGTGGCTATACCCAAAAACAAGTATCTCATTTTTATGTCAACATATATAAAATAATATATGTGTGTAATATGTTCACCTAAAGTTCGAAAACCGTTAGACCAGTTGAAATGAAAGTTTGCACCCAAAGGATGATACTATGATCAATAGCGTATAGTTAGTGCCAGATAGGTGGCGCTGGTGGAGGTGACTTTTATCTTTTAAACCATAGGTCGAATCGATATGAAATTTTGTACAAATATGCATTTTTTTAGGTCGTAGCAAGTGAAACTGGCACTAACTAGTACAATATGTACAATAATTGTAATAATATACACTGGCCTGCAAAAGTAATTATCACACTTTTCAAATTAATTTTTTTTCTTAACTATAGAAGGTAGAGATTTAAGATTAAAAACGTTTTGTTGCAGATTTTATAGGCTTTAATTCTTAGAAACTAAAATTATACATTAGTAACATTTTTAACTTAAAAAAGATAAAACAATGAAAATAGACATTTTTAGTTTAGTGAAAAAAAATTCAACTAAAATGTTATTTAATTTTTAATAACTGGTATTGCCTCCTCGAGCTCTGATTACAGCTTAGAGCCGGTTTGGCATACTGAACACTAGGTTTCGGAGCCGATGTTGGGGAATATTCTCCCATTCTTCTGCCAGGGCCTGCTTTAGTGCCCTGAGGGTAGTAGGTGGTGGTCTGCGATTTCTGACTAGCCTCCCAAGCTCATCCCAGGCGTGTTCAATCGGGTTGAGATCAGGACTTCTTGATGGCCAAGCCATCACGCTTATACCGACCTCCTGAATATACTCTTGTACGATATGAGCCGTGTGTGGCCGGGCATTATCATGCATCAGCATCGATCCCTAACCCATATTTGCTAAATACGGCCCTGCATACTCATTGAGCATATCTTTGCCCAGTGAGGGTGCCATTTTCTATGGCTACTAGCTCTGTGCGACTTTCTGAAGATGTGCCAGCCCATGCATGTACACTGCCTCCACCGTATTGGACTCTTTCTGAGATGTAGGCTTGAAGGTATCGCTCACCAGGTCGCCTGTAAACACTTCGCCTTCCATCAGAAGTGTAAAGGGAGAATCGAGACTCATCTGCAAACAAAATTCTTGACCATTCTTCTTCATCCCACTGCATGTTTTCACGGGCGTATCGCAGGCTCGCTACTCGATGCTGTCTCTCGAGTTTTGTGCCACTCGCTGGTCTTCGGGGCTTCAAATTTCCTTCAGCAAGTCTTCTTCTCACTGTACTCTCACTAATGTAGGCCCTCCGGGTCTGAAGTAGCTGTTGCTGGACTTCAACTGCATTTTGGTGGCGATTTCTTAATACAGTGGAAATAATGTAACGATCTTCTCGGGCACTGGTACACCTGGGTCTCCTCAGATGGTGTTCAGTCTCTTCGTACCTTCGCTTTACCTTCTGGACCGTTCGTACCGTCACACCCACCATTCTTGCAGTGCGACGCATACTGATGCCTAGTTCCAAAAAAGCCATGATCCTAGCACATTCTTCAACTGAAAGAGGCATGATAAATAAATGTTATGTGCTTTTTAGCATAAATTTTTAAAACAAGACCCATCGATCTTGAAAAAAAATTAAAACAGAAAGAAAAATGTGAATGGTAAAATTGTAATTCGAAAACGTCCACTTTGAAAAAGGAATGGTTTTGTTTTTGAAGTTTTTTTTCAGCCAATTCTTAAAAGAAGGTTACCGACTATAAAGTTTTTATGTACAAAATTAAATTCTCTTTGGAGTCCTTTTTATTTCGAAAGTATATATTGTGAACTTAAAACGTTATACCAATTTTAAAAGTGTGATACTTACGTTTGAAGGCCAGTGTAATTTAGTTCCTTGTATTTACACACAACATAAATAAGTACACGTGTGTGTTATATAAATATACAATACTGTGACAAGATATCTAATATTATATCTTCCTCGTTAGTGAAACACCCACACCATAGATACACGCCTTTTTTATGTTAACCTTATTTTTGTTTATGCCTGACATTCTGTAAATTATTAATTCATATGACTTACAAGCAGCTGCGGAAGCCCCGTTTTAGAATTTAAAATATAAAAGTCAATGGATACATTTTTAATAAAGTGAATAAATTTATATTTTTTAAATAATGTGATAAGAATATTAACTAAATTATTACGCTTATGTAATGGAAATATTTAAAAAAATATAAACAATTCTTTTATTTTAAATATCTTATCATGGCTTAGCAAATTCTATACTTTGCTAAAATTACCCTACGGGTTACCACAGCAACACTCGAAAAGCCACATATAAATATCTAGCCTTCTTCGCGTGCCTCTTCGACTAACGAAGGTTGGCGGTCAGCGTTGTAGTTTCAATTGTTTGTCCTTCCCGATGCCAGTCCACTCTCGGATGCAGTCCACTCTCGGATGTTGCGCAGCCAAGACTTTTTTCTGAGACCTACGCCTCTTCTTCCGGCAACATTTCCCATCATGATGAGTTGTAGGAGTTTGTACCTCTCGTGCCTAAGCACGTGCCCCAAATATGCGACTTTCCTCATCTTGATAGTTTGTATGTGTTCGCGTTTTTGATTGACGCGGCGCAAAACTTCCACATTTGTGACCTTGTGGGTCCAACTTATGGCCAACATACGTCTATATGCCCACATTTCAAAAGCTTCTATACGTTTTCTGAGGTCTTCATTTATAGTCCACGCCTCACATCCGTATAGAAGTATGGGCCAGATGTAACAGTGCAGTAAACGAGTGCGCAAGGAAATCTTAAGCCCACGGTTGCTATATATACATGTAATTATAGTCTTATTAAATTTATAAATAAATCTTTTATATCAGTTAGCACTATCTTGCTAACATTTATATTTTAAAAATGTACGGAAATTTCAAATTGATCTTAAATATAACATAGTAGATAGATAATCCGCTTTCAATCGGGCTCCAAGAGTGACACTTTGTCAATACTTTTAAATGTATTGTTTAACTATATACCATTTGCATACTAGAGTAATTTTATTTAAGGGCAGGTGCAGATAACACATTATGTTGGTGCAGATGTCGTATGTAATAGAAAATATAAGAACTCTTTTTAAAATAATTGTTTCAATATTATTTATAATTGAATGCGTTCACAGCATTTCGTAACAGATGTCAACAAAATTCGTAAACAAATACTTTTTAATAAAATTTAAAAATATATATTTAACAGCTCCTAATAGGTTAAAAATGAATCGTTCTGTATTTATTTACATCATGACTAGGCAAGTATTACAAAAACTAGAAAAAAAACTATTAGGTACAGTTGGTTATTTATTTTTAGTGAATCTGAAGTAGATACGGTACACTAATTAATAATTTGTCTAAATATTGTGTAGACCTACAAAATTTTGCAATGAAGCAATGAACGTAAACTCATCGCAATTTGATTACAGAAAGATTGCATCAATTCAGCCACAGATCGCACCAATACTGTAACGGCCGTTACCAATATACTATCTACAGATAGAGATAAATTACTATTGTCAATAATTAGCTGTCCCAATAAACCCGATAAGTCATTCTTTTCGCCTTATGTTGGGACGCAGAATTGAAATTTCCATACAATCTTCTATCGCTAGTAAGCTATACGTCGTCCCTTTGGCAGACAGCGTGAACGGATAAGGTGAGTTACCATCGATAAGTTTATTGGGACAGAAAAGTCAACGATTGTTACGATTTTTATCTCAAGTAAGAGATAGACTGAATATTGGGAACGGCTGTAAGTTATTACGGTGTTCCATTGATCATCATAATCGAAAATGACAATTACTTGACCATAACATAACGGGAGGTGACTCAAATATCCGGAAAACAAAAAATAAATAAATTCAGCCGAGCATCGTTAATTTGCTCCTAAGAATTGAAGAGTTCCGTTACATTGTCATGGATCCCATAATGAGAACCTAACTAAACTCTCACAAAACTACCTTTGAAGATCCTTTCCAAAAAATAAACAGTCATCGAAATCGGTTGGCGCGGTATTGAGTTAGTTATTCGTCCATTTGTCACACACATACTTATAGCAAATTTAAGAGTTTTATGGTTTTTACATGGATGCCATTGCCGGATCCGGTCCAAATTACACGCACACACCAACTTTTAAATAAAAAAAGAATTATCAAAATTGGTCCACTCAGTCGAAAGTTCTGAGGTAACATACTTAAAAAAATCAAAGAATTGAGTACCTCCTTTTTTTTGAAGGTGTTTAACAAGACGTTGAACTGTACAGCTAACAATGAATTGATTTATAAATTAACTAGCTGACCCAGCAAACGTTGTATTGCCGATATTAAAATCGCTATACAAAAGTAACTGTTGATCGTAGATGAGTGAAAATTTAAAGTTGTATGTATTTTTTAATGCTGACTCATAATCAAACATATTAAAAAAAAATGTCAAAAATTTAAAAAAAAATGCGAAGGACCACCCTTAACATTTAGGGGGGTGAAAAATAGATGTTGTCCGATTCTCAGACCTACCTCTCCTATCTCAGAATCGGGCAAGCCGTTTCGAAGGAGTTTAACTACAAACACCGCGACATGAGAATTTTATATATTAGATTTTTCTGCCATCTGACGGTAAAAATCCATACAGCAATCAATTTGATTCTTGTATATTATTATCACAGAGTAGGGATAATAATAAACAATATACGTATATACTATAAAGTATTATTGTATAACTTATAATAACTACAAAATATTTAATCAAAACAAATCTTATAACTATATTTACAATACTACGACTACATAAAATTAAAACTATCATTACGTGGAAGCGTACCAAGAATACTGGCAGCATTACCCCGTTGGATAGCAAGGCTGATCCGTTGACCGAAATAGCTGCCAGCACTTGGGTTTCCAGTAGCCTTATTGAGGCGCGAAGATAGTATTTTGAACATTCTCCGCGCCTCTGGGCCCCACAACTTGTACTGACTCTACTAATCTATTATTTTTATTATAATTAATAATTATTATAATAATAATATTGACACAATTTTTACACAAATTATCTTGCCCCAAGTTAAGCATATATAGCCTGTGTTATGGGCTACAAGACAATGATATATTTAATACAATTTACTTACTTAAACATACATAATTTCATATAAACATACATAAATACATTTAAACATCCATGACTCGGAAACAAACATCCATATTCATCATATAAATGTTTGCACCTACCGGTACCTCTAGCTTAGTAGACGTAGGATCGCTAACCACTCGGCTATACAGGTCGTCAATTATTGGTATTGGTTTTGAAAAAGTTTAGTACTATCGCTTATACCTACATTACTGCAAGTGCTAAATTAACTAACTTCTAATTACGAATTGCAGGGTTTTGTTTGGCGATATTTTATGCGTAGAGTAGTAGTATTTTTATATGTAGAGTTTTGATTACACTGCTCAATATGTGCCAAGCACTTTTTAATATAGGTGTCATGGACAGCCCTCTATGCAGAGCTTGCCTGGGGGCAGAGGAAACAGCCGCTCACGTTCTGCTGGAATGCAGTGAGGTGGCAAACTACAGGGCGAAGCATCTGGGGTCACCAGGCGCTCTTCGGGAAGTCTTCCGAGACGTTAAGAAGCGGGGTGATTTCTTGGAGGAGCTTGGCTGGTTGGAGTAGCCTCTACCCACCTCGCATGCAAAATAGGCGCGTATGACGTCGAGTTGCGGAAAGCGCCCGTGTGAAGAAGAAGATGTGCCAAGCACGTCAGCTGAGAAAGCATGTAGATAGAATAAGCGTCTCTACACATTCTGTTGGAGGATGTGTGAACAATGGTGGAACGAGGGTGGGCACAGATTTCCTGATCTCCAGTATCGCTCTCATACGCTCTGAAAATACTTATAGCTTTCTGTGACGGCCTGAAATGGTTGAACTAAGATTCGCACTATAATTCATTGCCCAATCACTTGAAATTACGTCATGTAAAACATCCAAGGAGTTCAATACTAAATGCAGGCACATATTACTCTTTTCGTGTGGCAAAAGTACAAAGACCGCAGAACAAGGTATTAATTAGAGTAAAAATTATTAATTTTTTTTTTTTTAAATTATTATGTAACACCAATGTACCCACTGAAGCTATGCAAATAAAACGAGTAATATATTTAAACATCATTTTAAAATTATAAGCGTATTATAAATACATAAAAATAAATATTGCACAACGTTTTCTCTCTGTAATATAGCATAAAATATACCCAAAAATTAAAATGTAAATTTATTGTGCAAACTTTTCTTTGACACTGGCAATATGATAGATGCTCTAAACATTTGGCACAAGAAAAACGTAAATAATGTTACAAAAAATCTGGGCTGCAGTGACTGGTATGACTGGTCACCATATTGTTTTATTCATTTGGTTTCTGACGTTTGTCGTGATAGAGTGTACTAAAATATGATAAAAGCTCAGTTAGAAATCGTAAAAAGAGAAAAATTAAATTTTTGCTGTGGACAAGTTGGCTGCAGAAAATACAATTAATAATAAGAGTAACCAATTCCGATTCACCATCATCTAGCACTTCAGACCCCAAATCAGCGAGCGAATATTAATATGGAAATTAATTATTTTATGTAACTATTACAAAATAAAGACATTTCTAAATAATTTATTTTTATATATTAATGTTATATGTATTATGAATCAAAATAAGTTTATAATTAGACTACCTAGAAAAGTGTTGATAATCTCTGAATTGTCATAATGACAGTGACATTTCTTTGTTTACATTTTTGATCTCGAATTACATTTCCGATTATAGTGTCATTTTAAGTTTCTCTTCCGATTGAAGAGCTAAGCAGTTTTCACTTCACACCTGACATTCTGTATACAGGAAAACATTAATTAACCTTTACTTATCCGTCAGCGCACACCGCAACCCTCAGGTCAGAACCAAACCCCTGCCTATGAGGCTTCTAAGACACCCTACAACTGAAGGGACTCAAATGTCGGCTAATCAATCGCAAATGGCATCCCTTATCGACAAAGGGCTGAGGGCAATTCATCAACTATAAGGTTGATGCTTCCGTAGGGTCTTTTGTTGGCAAATTAATTTCTGTGTCATTTTGTTACTGACATTTCCTACTAATATCCTGTTGCTATATACTGCCTTATATTATGCAGAGTCTATGTGTCAACTTTGTTTTCTTAAATATATTATGTGGATTAATCCTTGCCGGCACGATTGTATTCCTTTCTTATGATTAAACAACTCCATATAAGTTCATAAACGAATAAATAAATAAAATATTGCACGCGTACAAAGTACACATGTCAGATGTGAAACCTGCATTGTGCATAAAACTCTAACCTGCATATGAACTCCTGGTACATGTTGCTATAATGACACATAATTTCAACCGCTATTAAAGACATTATCGTATCACCTACTACCTATCTACCAGATTTATGTTCTCTTGATATCTATATCGTGCGCATGATGTCAGAATATATTAAGGTATACTCGCGTCATACATAAGACAATCTCTTCTCCAACTATGATCGCCATATACCAAAAGACTGTATAATGCTTCCAATATCATTTTCTCCCACGTAAAATCTTATGCATGTGTTTGTCTGATTTTACTATCACTTTTTCGTGTCTCAACTTTCAAATAACAACGACATTAATGAAACTTACACTTCAAAAATACACTCAAATTGAAAATCTTCTTGTTTCCTAAGTCGGTTGAAAACACCGACGTGGACATAAAGTTAGTATGATACAGATATTACTAGGTCGTGACTCTACATCCATGTTAGATTTTAATCGCGTATCCTCGGGAACTTTAAACCGTTTTATTGTCTTTACCCCTGACAGCTTCTGCGAGTTTCATGACGACCGGTTGAGTGTAGTACTCAAGGCGTTAAAGTGAAACAAACAAAGTTATGTTCGAATTTATAATATAAGTAAGGATTACAGAGAAGCTTTCTAATTCCAAAACAACCCGAAGTTGATCAAAAGTCTTTTCATCAATAATATATAATAATATTCAAAAGCGACCTTGCTATAAAATAAACATAAAATTTTTACTTGATCGCTACCATATTTCACAAAATCACTCGCTTGTCTTATCTGAAGAATAACTGAAAATGTAATCAACACTGTTTGATTTTAATATACTACATATAATAGCTCTAATTTTATAATTGAAATACCTTAACTTCGTTTATAATTCCTAATTGCTATTAATATTGGTAAGTTACAATCGTATTCGATGATTCCACTATGTATTATATTGTGTTATCAGAAAAATTCCAAAATGAACCATCGCTGTAAGAGCGTAGTCAACGTTCCTGTCTTCAGAGTCTATTAAAATCACACTGTATCAAATAAGAATTATCCTGAAATATTAAGCATATAATGTCGTTAAGCAACAGTTTCAACAAATATATTAGGAATATTTTGCAATTCTTATACGAACATAAAATTACTTTGAGAGCAATAGCAATAAAAGCTAAAAAGCATTTGAAATATCATTAGCGGCATCGTTGGTTTATGTCAACAGATCAGTCTAGCTATCCATTGCGGACATGCTGCCAGTATTCTTGGTACAATTCCTCTTAATGATAGTTTTAATTTTCTGTAATCATATTCATCATTTCAACTGGAAGACTTCCACTGCTGGAAACAGGCCTCCCCCTAACATCGTCATCACGATCAGGCCTGGGCTTTCCTCATTCAACCTATTCAGGCGATCATATAAGGCGTTAATCATATTATCAAGTTTTATAAATGTTTTGTTTTTAATAATGTGTTAAGTAAATAGTATAAACATTATCTTATGGAATTCCAAATTATATATTTTAACTGGTTGAAATCACAATTGGTGAAGCTAATAACAGTAAAGTAAATAAAATTAACTCAATTACAGATACAGAAACATTGTTAAATACACAGATAATCTACACAAAATCTAATCGGCAGTAATACTTATGGCCTAAGTAAATTTACCAACAACTTCAGCGTTGTGTATGAGGAAATATACATAGCTAACATTAAATGCACAGTAGCTGGGATGGAAGTGAAATTACTTCTTATAAGTCGTGGACAGACTCTACCCAAGATCTCAAAGGTCCGCGCTGCCTAGGGTCAAACGAAACGAGAGCGATTTTATCAAGCGTTTTGGCTCGGTGGTCCTCGTGACTTACCTTACGTGATGTCGCTTGCCTTAAACCATAAGATGTAGCATTTTTGAAAAGTTCAACAACTTCCAGTCCTGAGATTTTTTCATGCCATTGCATGATTTATTAGTCATTCAGTCTAGATGACTGGAAACTGCTTCGTTTTATAAAATGAAATATATTTTTAGCATTTGCAATGTGTCTAAGTAAGACGTCTCCTAAAATAACGATCCTATTCAAAGTTAAATTCAAATATTTTTAATTATTGATTAGTTTAACTTTACAATCCTACTAAACATTGGATTATGGATTGTAACGCGGCTTAATACAGTTCACTGTAGACCTATTTCACTGCGTCCCACAATAAAATTTATCATATGTTTTATTTATTTAATTATAGGTCATTGTTTTGATTGTTTTTTTTTAAATATGGATGTAAGTGGGATATTCTGCTATAGTTTTGGAGAACAATGGAATATATCTTTTCAAAATCATAAACTTCAGATTAAAAAACTTTTAATTTTATCTGGTTCAATCTGGATCTGGATCAACTTTAATGGAGGAATTAGCAATAAATTTGTCTCAAACTGTATCTGCTTTCATGTTATCTTTCAAGACTAACAAGGTCTATAGCTTGAGGTCTTTGTTCCCGTAAGCGCGGGATTTCAAAAATTCCTAAAGGAAGAAGTAAGGCGCTGTCTGATTACCAGACCTTTTGCGAGTAACAATTCAGAATGCCGAAATTGAGTACAAATTTGAAGAAACTCGTAAGGCGGTTATTTGACAGATATACTTTTATTAACTTGATAATATCATCAATTTCACATGCTAAAATAAACTATTGAACCTACTGCCTGAAAAACATTCGCGCGATTATGCACTTTCATAAATTGTCACACTATCTTATATATAATTATTCTGTACGTGTGTTGACAGGGAACTCCTCCTAAACGGCTGGACCGAATTGAATGAAATTTTCTGTGAGTGTTCAATTGGATTCGAGGATGGTATAGATTCACAATTGGACCGATTTGATGATTTTTATAGAGTGTTCCAGTGAATTTGAGATTGGTGTAGTTGACATAATATAATTCTCCTCGCTGATTTTTCAAATTTAACATGTGTGTACAGGATAACGTCTGTTGGGTCCGCTAGTATAAATATAATAATTATATTTAAACCGCTTTTTCTAATACCTTGGAGCACAAACGAATTAGCTTGGACAAAGGAGTGGGCGCAACAAGACTGATGCGAGCTAGTCTACGACTGTTAATTTAAGAATGGGTACAGTTTGTTTGAGTTTAATGAGAGCCCAGATATGGATCTCTATTGAGAATTCATTGCTATCCATTTCTGAAACATTCAGCTTTTAATTGAATTATATTATGTCTGTGACATGCACTTTTGGTTTATAGCTTATTAATGAGTCAGTTAATAGTTATTCGAAATCTTAACCCACCAAATTTTGACAATCACGAGCCTTTATTTCACGTCTGATAAAACCTGTGGGTAAAACATATATATTATGTAATCAAAAATACACCTATATCTCTATACACCGCCTGTATTATATGATGTCTTCTTAACATATCATGCTAAATATTAGATGGGAACCACTTAAAAAATTGTTAAACTATGAACAGCTACACTATTTATTCGTCACCCACGGGACTCTAGCAATAAAAACATTCAAAATAACCATGTTGACAGTTGTCAACATGGTTATTTTGAATATGAGATCTCGTTTAGAAGAATAACAAGAGCTAAGTTGATTTATAAGTGTTATTTTGTTTATTTTCATCATTATTATTATTTAAATATACGTATTCTAAAATTTGCAAATTCCACGGCATACTGTATTTTCTCAATGAGTTCAAATATCTATTTTAGTTAAAACAATTCAATTTAAGGTTTCCAAATTAAGCAAAGATGTCATTAATAATATCATAATGCAGAAATACAGTTTAGTAAAATATTTGGACTGTTCGAAAATAGATTAGTATCTAATGGAGTTTATACAATTCTTGAGTTTGTAATCAACTATTGTCCAGCTTGTGTCTCAAACTAAAATAAGACTGATAAAGTTAAGTATGTAGGTAATGTCAGTTGTTTTAATCAGGTTGAATTGAGAGATAATTGTAATATATCATAAAGATTTTGAGTATTGATAATCAAGCGACTTTAGCCATTTAACTAAAAAGGGTTATAATGCGAACAGAAGTTTCTATAATAGTATAATAGTTCACCATTGCAATATAGCTTCAAAATTTTGTTTAATTATTTCGTTAAATCAGACGAGATCATATGAATTTCGGAACTAATTCAATTATTAATGCAGTGCACGCGCGGTGTGTCTGCCAATAAGTTGTAGTGGAGAAATATATTTATGGGAAAGTTTGCTCCCGTAATATAAATAAGTAAAAAATAATCCCTTATTGAACTCAGATTATCAAAGTCCAATGCTAATATATCTTGGAACAATAATCCCGAACAATGGTGGGTTAATTTTTGAAATTAAGACTGCCTATAACAAGAGCTGCAGTGAACAAATTGAGTACGCTATAGAGAAACAGAAATATCACGAAACCCAACATACTTGTACGACCACTCATCGTAAATTTTTCTAATGCTAGAGGAGAACAAACAAGTGGATCGACTGATGGAATGATATCACCACCGGACTTTCTGCATCATTACGCATCCAACATATTCTTACTATTTCAACATCAGCACTGATATACAGAATATAACCAATAGCCTTCTCCAACTCCAGTGGATATGGGTCTTGGGCTCAAGCAGTTTCTATAGACAATGATCTGTATGCTGCGCCCAGTAGGGAGCTGGTGGTCCGCTTGCAAAATCTCTTCGGAAGCACAAATGATGGAAGTTTTGAAAGAACTGCCTTGTGCCATACATAATCGATTTCACTCTAACGGCAGACGATCGACCATGACGATAGCTGTACTGTCGGTCGTTGGTCAGCTGGTGACCCTTCTGGCATACTCTATATTTTATATCTAGGTATATATGATTAATTATGATTTTCAAGATATTTTAGAGTTAGAATATCTATAGGCCTGTAGTTGGCCGGATCCGAGCTGTCAACCTTTTTAGGGATACGATGGGCAAGGGCATCCATGAGTCTTGGACTACGCCTTTTAAGAATGAGTGCCAAATTGAACGCACCGCAGGAGGCTTGGAGGCAAACTTTCTGAGTACAATGGGAGAAATACCATACTGCGCGCTCGATTTATTAACGTTCAAAAAACTCACCTTACAGTTTCCAGGATAATTGGCTGTGTGTTTCAATTGTCTTTACGCTTGAAGCAAGAGTACTCAGAATCGGCCTTCTGAGTAACATTCCCCACGTGCAACGCTGGCAAAGATGACTGACTGGTAGATTTTTCAAGAGCAACAATTTTAATGTCGTATATAGAACGTTGCATTTTGAATCGGTCACCGCAATCGCAACTCAAATTGGAAACTCCCTTTGTTTGCATTTAGCAATTGCTTTAATAGACGCATAGAACCAGTACTGTTAACTGCTACCAATCCCTGGATTTATATATTCACATTTTTACTATTACACAAGAGTTACAGACGTCTTAGAAACTTGAATTTTGGCTTCGAGCGTTGTAATTGTACGCGTGTAAAGAAAAACTACATCTAATGTTATTTTTTGGCTTATCAACTTATTTTCTTTATGTTATACGCAAGCTATCAATATCATCATCTTCCAAAAATTTCAATTGTATGTGTTTGATGACTTATGATCTTAACACATACTTGACCATAGTAATTTGAACAATATTTTTGCTTCACAAAACAATCAACTCGCCCAAAATCCCTCAATATTGCGTCGCTAATTGTACACAAAGCACTCTCCCGGTGGCCCTCTTATCACTCCCATCAATGTTCTTGCTTCATTAAACCATGTCTGATTATGCGGCGTGTGGTCAAACTCAGTGTTATCTTAACCATCAGACAACAGGGGACCGTGTGGTGTTTTGACACGGATGTGAATCAATTTTATCTTCGTGATAAGGTTTTGAAGATTAAAGCTCAGTGGAACCTATCACCTCTGTACTTTATCGTTACAGAGTACAACGTTAGTAGGTACTATGTACTTTATTGTTTATTTATTTTTATTTTTATTGTAAGCTTGAACAGGGCAATACGACTAGTTTATGTGAAGTATTAGCTCTATATAAGTATGAATGAATTATTGAATGAAAACTTTATAAATAACAAACACAAACCACACAGAATACAACTAAATAAGACTAAGAGAGGTAAAAAAATAATTAAAAACTTATATCATAAAAAGCACAAATGATAAAAAAAAAACAAATGTATGTATAATATTATATTGAATATCTTAATTTAAAAGAACTGTGTAGCAGTTATTGTTATGAAAAGTAACTGACTCAGCGTCAGAATAAGAAAGTAGTAAGAAAATAAAACATTAATTATTCTTTGATATGTGCGAAAGACCAAAGCGGTCAGAAGACCAAAAGGTGAGCGTTTTGCCCCTTTTATATAAAATCCATGTTTGCAGAACATCAGGACCTACCAAGCTGTTATTTTTAAGGTAATAAAATAAGAAATATTCAGCAACTGAGATCTTCGACGGATAGGATTGATAGTAAATGAGCATATTCCTCAAATTTTATAGGCATATGTTTTATAGTTAGTTATTTTCACAAACAATCAAGCATTTTCATAAATAAATAACATTATATTTAAGCATAACAATAAATAACTTTTCGTGAATCCGAGCTTTAAGAGATTTTTTCTAATAATTTATTTAGTTATTTAGAAATACCAACATTTGCTTACATTGATGCATTATATATTTTTAATACAGACTATAATTAACTTAATGTAACAAACAATTACGTATATATAGACCACATACTTCAATAATTATCACAAAGTAAATATATAAATAATGAGAAAAAAAAAATATGCTAACAAGTAATAATGGTACATTGATTTGGTATTAAATTAAACTAAACTTACAAATAACTTACGAACTGTATGGACAATGTCAAAAAGAATTGCTTGTTGCGAAAACAATAAGGTTTTACAATAATATTTTTTCTTATTTTACACATAATATTATCTAGTATGTACAACAACGATTCATGGCTGAAGCCGCCATGTATGTCACATTATTAAAACATTTAAATAATTGAACAAAATTTACACTAATTATTGTATCATTCTTTCTGCAGATAATTTCTAAGTCTGTATTGGTCGGATTGCTCTATTATTATACGATTTGTAATTCTTCGTGTATCTTTATTAAGTCACTCATTTAATATGAAAATTAGTCGCCATTTCCGTCGTACAATTACTTGGATTGAATAAGGGCGGGAAAATTGGCGCCTGTAAGTCGTTGGTGACTTTATAAATATTGTTCCTTGAAAATTAAATGAACAGTTATCATATTTATATATATAGCAACTCTAATTCAGATGATCAGCGCTGTGGTAAATTACTCTGTGTTATGTATATCGTTGGTAAATTACTTTGTCCGCTTCAATTTGCCCATCAAATTTTGTTTTTTTTTTTATGTAAAAGGAGGACAGACGATCGTACGGGTCACCTGGTGTTAAGTTATCACCGCCACCCACATTCTCTTGCAAGTTGCAACACCAGAGGAATCATAGGAGTGTTGCCGGCCTTTAAGGAATTTCGCTTGTAGAATTATTATAAATAAATTATCAGAAAGTTGTTTCCCTTTATAATAAACAACAAATTAAAAAACAATTATAGGTATGAAAACAATTTTAAAACTTCGACGAGTATAGAAATAGCATGTATTTTAATATCGTACCTAATACGGCAGGCCTACTCCTAAAATCGTTATTCGATATATCGTGGCATTAGTCGTGTCTAATCCTACTCTTAGTATTAGTATTCAATGTCGAAACGATGATTTAACGCACGAAACATTTTTCGATATTATCGGTCCTAACCCTACTCTTAGTTGAAAATGTCAGAGACGAATATTCAAATTTAAAATAATCAAACGTCACTTTTACGATAATCTCAACGACACTTTCTAGGCTGTCGTTGCTACTATCGTTTCATGTTGTATAGACATATTTACCATACAATAAACATATTTAAAAAAAATTATTAAAATAATTATATGTGACTAGCTGACCCAGCAAACGTGTTGCCGTATAAAGTAATAAGAATAAAATCAATAATTAAAACTTTTTGGGTATAAAAAATAGATGACGAACGATTCTCAGACCTACGAAATATTAAATCGTACATAAAATGTATCGTACTACAATAATTATTATATTGCCATCTTGCAAGCCTATTTCTGAGGAAGGAACAGAATAATATAAAAATTACGATACATAAATAGGTGTTCTTTGTAGACAGATGAAAATTTGAAGTTGTGTGTTTTTTTTAATGCTGAATCATTTTTCAATTTGCGCTCAACTGGTGCAGCCACACATATCACAAATATTTAATTGAATTGAATTGAATTCAGAAATTTAATTTGTGTCAATCGATTATATATTATAAGATTTATCAATCTACATAAAAATTATCTGATAGATAGTAAACGACTGTAGTTAACCTACCAACCATAGTTAGCTAAAATTAAGTTTGTTTTTTAAGCTCCTGACAAAGTCAGAAAGATTCTAATTAGTTATTCATTTTAAACTAACCTTTCAATTTGATTTCTGAAAACGGGGGACATATTAAAGGAAAAATAATAATTCAAGACCAAAATTAGCCAAATCGGTCCAGTTGTTCTCATGTTTTAGCGAGACTAACGAACAGCAATTAATTTATATATATTTATATATTTATTTATATATATCAAAAAAGAAAGTTTAGAAAGTAATGCAAATGGCCGCCTGAAAATAGGAAGTTGATGAGAAGGGTTGAGTTCCTTTTTTGCATTTTATTATCTGCAAGTTTTGTATTATTTATTCAATTTTAAATGGTCATATTATATTCATTAAATTATATTTGAATATTTACATTTTGTGTTAATGATGCAAATTGGTGGTTCAGAGTCTGGCATGGTCCTTAGCGCCTAAACTATGTATCGTTGTCGATTTTGCGAGTAGAACTCCTGGTTTCTATTTGAGCGGTCAAAAATGTCAGTTGAGGGTATTTATTAAGCGTTTGGGTTGACTACAAGAACCTTCGTTAGTTATTACAAATTAAAATGGTAAGATAAAAAAGTTTAAAAGACATTTTGTCGGTCAGACTTTATCTTTGCGTCGTTATTGCTTCTGCAATAAAATAAGTTTTGAATGTTGTGCCATTTCAATGTCCCTTAACAATAGTCTGATTGACAAGACATCGCATTGAATAATTCACAAGGATACCGAAAGGTTTTGCAAATTATAACCTTTAATAAAGCTTGTTGAGCCCGTTGTAGCTTTAAAGAACATAATTTTCGTGCACCATCACGATGTTATACAATAAGGTTATAAGGACTGTGCTAATGCAAAGTAAACATTTCCCAAAAGAGTGAAGGCTTTAAAGATGTATTTATTTTTATTTTATCAAAATAAGGGACGAGTCGAACAGAACGTTCAGCTGATGGTAATTGATACGCTCTACCCATTACAATGCAGTGCCGCTCAGAATTCTTGAAAAGATGTTAAGTCTCATTTGGCCAGTAATTTCACTGGATACGGCGCCCTTCAGACCGAAACTTAGTAATGCTCACACATTACTGCTTCACGGCAGAAATTTGCTCCGATGTGGTACCCATATTCTAGCCGGCTTCCTGTGCAAAGGAGCCTCCACTGGTAAATAAGTTTGCTAGTCCTTTCTGACAGTTTATCAATTTGCGGTTTCTACTATTCTCGCTATTTATAACCTAGGTCCTAAAGAATCATTTAAAAAATTTTAGGTGTAAACATTTTAACAGTATCATCTAAGTATATTTTATTTTACGATATTACATTGTAGTATTTTAAAGAAAAAAAGAAGCTTGCTGTGTTTCTTGTGCCCGTAGGTCTCAGGTCTGAGGCATGTTATTTCAAATGGGTGATTTTAAAACGTTTTTTAAATAAAAATATATCAATTTGAAAATGATACCTCCATGAGTTTGTGGCAAAAAGTTTTTGATAGAAATCCGGAAAAATATATAACTAAATAAATAAAATAGCCACGGAATCTGAAGTGATTTTAAAAGAAATCTTAAATTTCAGTTACTATGGAAATATATAACCAACTGATTTGTCAATTTTAAGACATTCCCTGTGTCATTACAAAAATGTTAAACATGTGTTGAACACTTGTCTTAAAAAATTCTATTACAAATCTGTATGTTTCTGTTGAATGCTAAGTTAAACAGTTCTTCGGACATTCCTTATATTTAAACAAAATTCGAAGCTTGTCTAAGGTATGTCTAACGGATATATCATATTTTTATAGAAGATTTAGATTATTTGATGACAGCTGTAAAAAATTGCGTTCCGTCCCTTTAAGTGTTCCTGTATATTTCAGTTTCTGTTGTGCTTATCGACGCTTTAGTTCAAACCAAGCTAAACACTGTTTTGTAATAGAAAAAGTTTAAAAAGAAGGCATAAAAAAGGCATTTATTTTCTCAAAATTGATTCCTTTAGAATTCTTTTTGATGTCATTTGTAATAACTACTAGATACTACTACCGCTTCGAAAACAAATGGCGCTCTGAGATAGAAGAAGCGGCGCAAGAAACTCTCACATCATTCTTTTTTTGCGCTCTTTTCAATAAAAATATACAATATTGTACAGTCATTTCCATCGCTATAAAATAATCACAATCTAGTCCCGGGCTGTCCAATCATTTAGATATTCAGCAGTGGAGTAATAGGATTTACGACAGAGCCATTTTTTTATAAAACATTTAAATTTATTTATAGATAATGCCTG
The DNA here is from genome assembly GCF_905404315.1 of Leptidea sinapis. NCBI lineage: Eukaryota > Metazoa > Arthropoda > Insecta > Lepidoptera > Pieridae > Leptidea > Leptidea sinapis. The sequence goes on along the minus strand of NC_066292.1, from coordinate 5,827,256 downwards.
AACAGTGGCTGGGTCTTTATTATAAAAGTGTATACATTTACCCTTAAAGCTATTATGTATCTTATGAAGCCTACTACAATTAGTTACAAGCCATCCCTTATTTCTAGTGTTATAATAATAAAAATCACTATTAAGAGCAAAAAGGTGACGATTTTTGTAAACGTATATTAAATTTTCATAAATGTACTGACAATGAACAGTCATAATATTTATTTCTTTAAATTTTTCGTTGAGAGACTGTCTATAACCAAACTGATATATAGCACGAACAGCTCTCTTTTGCAGAGCAAACACTATATCAATGTCAGCAGCATGACCCCATACTAAAATACCGTACGTCATGATGCTGTGAAAATAACTGAAGTACACTAATCTAGCGGTTGCAACATTCGTGTACTCTCTAATCTTTCTAACTGCATATGCCACAGAGCTGAGTCTATCTGCTAGATGGGCAATATGTGGACCCCACTGAAGTTTCTTATCTAACGTGATACCCAAGAAGACCGTAGTGTCCACAAGTTCCAATCTCTGGTCATTTATAAAGAAGTAAGCTTAAACTCCAATTTAGACGCCGTTATTGATTGATAGGCCACTGACGTTGTTATAGTTAGGTCACTGTCTTACAAATCACTGTTTAAATATATTTTTTTGTAATAACCGTAAATATCTGCTCCGATTCGAAATACTCAGCATTCATTCAACATAAAATTTTAATTAAATATTAAACACGAAACCAAAACAAGTAATAACATAAAAAGAAAACAATTTATAACATTTAATTTACGGTATTAAGATATAAGACATGTTATTAAATACGAATTATCAGGCGATATTACACTCATAAATAAAATCGTAGAACATTTTAATTACACTTGTAGCTATCGATTTTTTATTTGTTCCAGTCGAGTTGGAATCAAGACACGGCATCGAATAACGGATATCGAGTTGAAGTAGTCATTATTTGTATTATGATATTATTGTGAGCTTTCTATTATGAGAAGATATTGTGAAGGGTTTTGTTTAGACTTTAATAATTGAAAACATCGTTTTCTTTATGTCGATGATACAGAAGCTTAGTTGATGAGGTAACTGATTGCTTTTTTTTGTAGAATCACCTCTGATTGTCCTCATAAACGAGGGAGACCTGATACTATGTGATCACCGCAGCCCATACTCTACACCGCCGGAATAACAGGAGCTTTGCCGGCTTTTTAAATACATGCTCTTCCTATTCGTTACCATGTCGCACCATCCTGAAATCACCATTGGAATACCAGTGGGAGGCTCCTTTGCACAGGAATCCGGCTAGATTATGGGTACCAAATCGGCGCCTATTTCTGCCGTGAAGCAGTAATATGTAAACACTACTGTGTTTCGGTCTGAAGAGCGCCGTAGCTAGTGAAATTACTGGGCTAATGAGACTTAACATCTTACGTCTCAAGGTGTTGAGCGCAATTGCAGTGCCGCTCAGAATTTTTGGGTTTTTCAAAAATCCTGAGCGGCACTGCATTGTAATGGGCAGGGCGTATCAATTACCATCAGATGACTGTCCTGCTCGTCTCGTCCCTTATTTTCATAAAAAAACATGCAGATAAATTCATGGCTTTTTCATAGAATATTCTCCAAATTTGAAGGTACTGCAGCATGTATGGGTTCGGGAATAAAGCACCCGGCAGGTGATTCCACAACGTGGTGTGGATATTGGCTTGAACGACTCTTTTGAGCACTTTTTATTCTATTAATCCGAATTCTATGATCTTGGATGGTTCCTAGGTCGTAGAATGAAATAAAATGCTGAAGTACAGTTATATCATACGATCGTATGTTGTATATCAAACTTTTCAAAGCAAATACGAGTATCGTAATACTGAACGAATATAAAAATGACACAATATTTATTTACAACGAAGCTGATTGAATATTTAACACGGGAGCTATCAGAACATGTTGGACGTGATATTAATCAGTTCAGATATTGTTCAGTGGGGATATTGTTAATTATTTTGATATTTTAACATGAGCGCGTTACATTAAATTTTATCTTTAAATTATTTTATTTTGAGTTGTCCTACTTCTTTTTAATGGCAAAAGAGGAAACGTGAGCATACAGGTCACTAGATATTAAGTGATCACCGCTATCCACATTCTCATGCAACACCAGAGGAATCACAGGTGCGTTGAGGGCCTATTAGAAAAGTGAAGTTCCTTTTTTAAATTACCCATGTCGTATCGTCCAACCCCCTCATTCATAATAGTCTGCTAACTTAAAGCATTGCTAATTTTCACTCTGTCTTCTTCTATTGACCTAAGTCAGAATGAGAAAAAACACTCCTTAGCGGCTGTTTTAAGTTAGCGGACCATTATGAATAAGGGGCAAATGTTTCCGGGACGACACGACACATACGACAAGCAATGAAGGTGATTCTATACTTTTGTTGTACTTGAATATAATGAAAATATATGAGTGTCTCCTAAACTAAATAGTCAATGTTTTATGTATGTTCATGTGTGGGCAACGGGTTGAATAATACTATATTTCATTAATTGAATAGGGAAAGACGCCACGCCGCGCTTTTAGGACTAACTCAAAGAAAATCATTTATTTCTTCTTCTTTCCTCATTACTATTTTAAACAATAGGAGAATTCGCAAGCCTGTCTGTCAACTGACAGTAAGTAATAACCACCGCCAGACATCTCTTTTTCCAGACGTCAGAGAAATGATGAATAAAGTTTTGTGGGGGTAATCTTTGGATCTACTAAACCGATTTTGAAAATTATGTTACCAATCTTTTTTTTTTATGAAAATAAGGGACGAGACGAGCAGGATGCTCAGCGGATGGCAACTGATACGCCCTGCCCATTCAATACAGTGCCGCTCAGGATTCTTGAACAACCCAAAAATTCTGAGCGGCAATACAGTTGCGCTCGTCACCTTGAGACATAAGATGTTGTATCATTTGCCCAGTAATTTCAATAGCTATGGCACCCTTCAAACCGACACACAATAATATTTACACATTGCTGCTTCACGGCAGAAATAGGCGCCGTTGTAGTACCCATAATCTAGCCGGCATCCTGTGCAAAGGAGCCTCCCACTGGAGTCCATCATAGGCTCTACAATAACGGTAATCGGATTTGCAAAGAACGTCGGAGGTAAAACAATCGAATGAAAACATTTCTTACGAACGCTGCCTTAACAATCAGAGATACATTATGATTGTTTTGCCCATTTGCATGTGACAGCATTGAAACACCAAGTAATATGGATACACTTGTAAATTCGGACGAGGTCGCGGGTAACAGCTAGTAATTCATAAAGATGGGAAGGCGTACAATAATGCAAATTTAAAGTCAACGGCGAAACTGAAACTTATAATCAATATTAGTATTGGACAATAACACCTATAACTTTTTGGATATCTCAATCGACCTCACGCAGGTTCTGAGAACGCGAACGCTCGTAGCGATCAATCCGTGTATCCCATAATTACTTGCCAGCGTTCATTAATAATGCATAACTCGATCAAACGTGGCCCCCGCAGCTTATTAGGATGTGTTCATGTGGACATGTCGCCTGATAGAGACTCTTTCATTATTACAAACATTGTATCTAGTAGCTAAGAACAATAACATAGAATTGTCGAAAATCAATTTAGTAACCGACTTCAAAAATGGAGGAGGTTCTCAATTCTACTTCTTTTTATTTGTATGTTTGTTAATCACTCATAGTTTCTCCACTATAGGTTCCATCATCAGATATATGATGGAACCGATGGATTGTTGAAGGAGCTCTTCACATTGTATATATATAGTTTTTTTTACAACAACAAATCAAGAATTAGGAAATACCACTTGATGAAGACGAACTGATGATAAAACCACATAGCTACCAAAAAATATATTTTCTTTTTATGAAAATAAGGGATGATACGAGCTAAACGTTCAGCAGCCCATTAAAATGCAGTGCCGGTAAGATTCTTGAAATACCCAAAAAATCTGAGCAGCACTAGAATTATGCTTGTCACCTTGAGACACAAGATGTCAAGTCTCGTTTGCCCAGTAATTTCACTAGCTACAGCGCATTCCAGACCGAAGCACAATAATTCTTACACATTGCTGCTTCAGGGTAGAAATAGGCGCCGTTGCGCTACTCTAATCTAGCCAGCATCCTGTGCAAAAAGGTTCCTTTTAAACTGGCTTTAACCCACTGGTTAAACATAGTATACTGGTTATATATATGGTTAAATATATAGGTAAAATAAAATAATCGTTTAATTAACGTTTCTTAGTTGTATTTAAATTTAATTAAATAATTAAATTGAAAGTGAAAAAAAAATCTATGCAACATTTTCAAGAAGTATTTTTCATTTCGTATGGATATCATAATTTTTAAGTTTTAATAGGTATTTTTTTATCATATTATTAAGCGAACTAATATAACTCACAATTAGTTATTACTGACACTGTCCTCCCCAAACCCCGTAAGTTTAGATGATATTATGATATTATGAACCTATATTCATTGAACAACAACATCGTTGATCATATAATGTTGATTGTAATAATATAATAATATTTGTGATTATAATAATATTGGGGCTAACAGAGTTTTTTTCATCGGTTTTATCATAATTTAGTTTAAGTAGCCACGTTATTATATGTTTTGCAAGAATAAGCTGTTTTATTTACTAAATTTTGTTGGTTTTTTCTGTCAAGCAGGAGTTCTAAAACGAGGTTTTCTACAAACTTCAAATTGCCGGTGTCTTCTTTTTTGGTTCCCTTTTTTCTATATTTAACTGTTAATACTGATGTGTTGTCTTAAAATTGCTTTATAAATAAGCAATGTTGTCTAACGTTAAGTATAATTAATTATTACTTATGTAAGTAACATATTTAATACGATAAGTGGCCTATTACTTCAGATGCAATTCTATAATATTTTTGAAATCTTTATTTTTTTTTAAATATTATATTATTATGGACATTATAACGAGACAATTAAAAGCGCTCCCGTTTCATCACTAGTGTGCATCCTCTTCCTCCTCGCGTCGTTTTCCTCATTACTGAGGGTTGTGACTCCCCCGCTGCATCAGTTTTTCTTATACGATCTGCTGCGATCCGATTAGCTTTATGAAGGGCATTGTGGAAGTTGATGTTCAGAGAAGTATTGTATCGTATTTGGTCCGATCATTTCGTGATACTGCGTCTTCTGGATCGATTGCCATCTACCTTGCCTGGCACCATCAGCTGTTCAAGATTGTGACACTCTTTACGAGCAATATGTCCGAAGAATACCAGCACCCTACGAAGGCATATGGTGTGCATATTATATCACTTTTTCTAGCAACAATAAAGATATAGCTGGTCACTTAGTATGGCTTCCGAATTATCTCACATTTAAGTAAAACACTACTTAAAGGATTAAAACGCTTGTAATTGTAACTGTGCTTTTACATTAGATTTTGGGTAAAAGTTACGTTTTTATAATTATTTTAGTAAGCCCGACGTTTCGTGACCTTTCCGCTTTGTGTAACACTCGCGTTAATCAAGGAAAATACAATTATCACACATTTAAATTAAATACTTTCTCAACAAAATGTACGCGTGAAAACCTGAAAATTTGAAAAGATTTAACTATATGGCATACTATAAATGATCATTTGTTTTTTGCGTAAAGTACCTAAAAGTTGTATTTTCAAATGAGAGTCTGCTATAGTAGATACATGGACGACATTCCAGTCACCGACGGCGCCATATTAGCGCTGTATGCCAGCTACGCAACGTTCGTTACCACCTCACTGACTGCCTTGAATGCAGCGCTTAAGATGCAGCGAGCATTGTACGCACGTCGCACCTGGCTGAAAGACTGGAGACTCAAGGTCAACGTGACGAAGACTCAGGTAATATCCATCGGGTGGGCGCGCCTACTGCCGCCCCCGGTGTCACTCATGGGCGAGACCGTCGAATGGTCCCCGAAGGCCAAAAACCTCAGCGTGACCATCGACAGGACCCTCTCGAAGCTGTGCGTCTACTACTAACCTACGTGGCCCCCGCCTGTTTCACGCTGACTAGCAAGACGAGCGCAGCAGTCGCTAACACTTCGCATCATCTTCGGAGCACCACGCTTCGTACGGAATCAGATCATCTCCAGGGACCTGCGCATGGAGAACCTGGATGACTTCGTTCACCACGCGAGCACCGATGGAGCGCGATCCCAGCATCTGCGTGGCATCGCGCTATACCATCGACGACCGCCGGACATAAGAGGACTATCACGTGACCTAATCTTCTAGGACATGACTGCTTCCTCGCTGCTGGCTGTTGTGCGCTCACCGGTACATTACCGGTGGGCTCGACGTCCGTGAGTGTACCGTCGGCTCAGAAATACTTAAAAGGCTCAGGTGCATTCAGGAAGTTCATCCATACAGCGGCTCAACAGTTATGGTACGGGCGGGTATTATTAAGAACAGGCGAACTGAGCTCGTTTTTGTAAATGGAAACATGAACGCTGAAAATTACGTTGAGGATATTCTCAGACTTTCAGTTTTGAATAGCAGAGGAGGCCATACTTTGTATCAAATTATCCTATTCTTTCACAATAAATTCATTTTCTTTAGAAATTTCATTTTGTTATCAAACCTTAGTTTCTGTAGTATATTCTAATATTATTAATTTCTGTTATTAAAAGAACTTATAAAGACAACAGCTGTTATTTTTACATCATAGGAACCTTAAAACATTATTTTAAAAATAAAATACGTTATAATGTGAAAAACCGTCCTAAAATTTAAATTAGTACATGTTGCTTAGACTTCTTTCATGTGTGTACTTTAGTTATAGTTAAGATATTTTAAGTCACGCAGAATTATTGTCTTGTGTATTATCTCTTAGGTAGGTCGTTTAAACACACCTTTACATTTCAATCCCTTATACGTCGTGCAATGGTGTTAATTTAACATAAAAAATGCTTTTATAGAATGAATAATTAATAACATTTATATAGTTTGTATTAAATAATGAGATAATTTCAAATACATAATGCATTATTTAACGCAAAAAAAAAGAAATGCAGTTTCGCGATTGACTACTAGTTTTACTCCTTCGTTATTTTCTATTTACTAGTTGATGCCCGCGACTTTGTCCGCGTAGATAAAGGGTTTTTAAAAATAATTTGCAAAGTAAGTTTGGAAATATTTCCACAAACCCCGCGGGATGCATGGATTTTCCGGGTAAAATGTATGACCTATGACCTTTTACAAGCTCTACTCTATCGCTGTACTAAATTTCATTAAAATCGGTTCAGTAGCTCCGGCGAAAAAGCGTAACAAACAGTCTTACATTCACATTTATAATATTAATAATAATAAGTGTTTTACATCTTTTTTTGATTCTTAGATTAATAATTACGTTATATTATAGAAATCCATGTGACTGAAGTAGTTCAGCAAATTAAACAGCGCTAAAAATATAAATGACTGGAAGTGACTTTATTAATTTTAAATATATTATTATTTTGTCTGTGTACTAAATTACATTTTCTGTGTTCAAAGTACTCGTAAACGTAGCAATATATTGTATATTTCTAGCCCCACACTGTTAGTATGTTAGTCTCTCTGTAAGTGTGTCGGTCTGTAGTTAGTTTCTACGTGTATTAATTTTGATAAATCTACAAGGTTTGAACGAAATCTGGCCCTTTTAGAGTGGGTCAAAATCGCGCCCAAATGAGTCGGTTACAAACAAACATACATACAGATGAAGCTAATAAATGAATAATACTTTATTGTCCGAACTCAGATTGACATTTGACAGAGTTTTCAACTTGTCAGTCAGAACTTTCTGCCATATATCGAAATTGACAAGGTAATACCTAAATTATCATTAGTTATTATTTCCATATTATCTTTAAGGCGACGACACCAATGGCCCAATGGAAGACTAGAGCTGGTTTTCAAACCAGCAAATATGCTGAGTTGGGACCACTTTGTGACGTATAGAAAATAATATTCCTCAATTTTTTTTATTGCTACATTGTCACACATAAAAAAAAAATTCTTCTTCTAATAAAAAGCGTGTAATAAAATGGCCTACCTGTTCTATTATTTTTTCTATCTGATAATTCAATTAGCGAGGGAATCTTCGAGATTAGAATTTATAAGTCTCTTGGCAGGTGCGCGTCGCGACCTGAATGGATTAGGCGATTAGGGAGCATCCGATGATGACCCAATTTGAGAGCCGGGTTCACGATCGTGGCTTTGTGGGGTTTCAGATACTGGCTCGCGGGAAATCTGTTCTAATTCATTTATTTATTTAAATTGAATACGTTTTTATACCAATGCAGGAAGTGATAAGAATTAAGAAAGTATTCATGAATATGCATATTTTATAGCATACTAGTGGACCCGACAGACGTTGTCCTGTACACACGTCTTAAATTTGAAAACTCGGTCTAGTCGTTAGGAGGAGTTCACTAGCATACACATGAGCAGGAGAATTATATTATATGGACGGAATTGAGAATCTAAACCAATCTCAAATTCACTGGAACACATTAAAAAATCATCAAAATCGGTACAGCCGTTTAGGAAGTAGTTCAATTGTGAATCTAAACCATTCTCGAATCCATCTGAAGACACATAGAAAGTTTCATTAAAATCGGTCCATCCGTTTAGGAGGAGTTCAGATATAACAGACACACAAAAGAAATATATATATATATTAAGATTTATTGTTCGTTCTCTGAATATCTGTGAAAATTTTATTTACTTACTAGCTGACCAGACCGACTTTGTTATGTTATGTACATAAAACACTGTTTGTTTTATGAATTTTTCAATACTAAATCATAGAATCAAGAAATATTTCATAAAATACGCTCCCTGTTGTTATATTGAAATTGTTTTACAGCAGAACCGTCAAACCGTGAGTCAATAAATTGGCTCATAGAAAATATGTACATACAAAACAAATATTAGAAATGAAAATAATTATGGGTCCTAAATCGAAATAATAACCATCCTATCTCTCAAGTTGGAGTAAACTGCACTACATGAATCCCCATTAAAATTCGTTCATTAGTTTAGGAGTTCACTAGACACAAACATCAAGACACTGGATTAATATAAATTAAAGACGTTAAAAAACTATTTAGTCTCAACATTCAAAAGATCGCAACCTTACTCAACATCACCGCAATAGAAATAGCTATTTTCATTGTTACAAGACATAATAAGGACTTACTTCTTTTTACTTCTAGGAGGCTACATAAAATATATAAAAGCTTATAAAATATTAGACGTTATCTGTAAATAAAAAGGTTTTATTGAAAAGACACTCTACTGTTATTTTTACTACCCTACAGAGTTTTTATAGCAGAAGAGGACAAACGAGCGTAAGGGTCACCTGATGGTAGGTGATCACCGCCGCCCATATCCATTTTGCAACAGCGAAATAATTACAAGAGCGTTATCAACCTTTAAGTTTTGTGTGTGATAATACTGGGAGATACTTGCATTGTTTCTTCTCTCTCGGAGCGCCATTAATTCTTTCTTAAGCGGTGGAAGTAGCTTTAACATCAAAAATATTTTCAAAACCGATTTTGAGAAAATAAATAAATAATAAAATTCAATCGTCTATTTTCAGATAACTACAATCCATTTTTGTAAACTTATAATCTGATTGTGTTAGTAATTTATATGTACAATGTGATATATTTATTTATATTATATGGCCAACATTTATGTACAGTCCCCGCTGTCGTCTATCGCCTTCAGATAACTGCTACTGCTGCCTCGTATTCGGTGGAGTAGAGACGAGGCTTCTCTACGTACAACGGCGCTTAAACTATTTACCTCTGCGTGTGCAAACATAGCTGAAGTGCTACAAAAACATAACAGCTCCAAAAATGCTCTGAAGGCGTTGTTATACGGGACTCTCAGGGCACTGTACGATTTATTAGTGTTTTTCGAAAAGAAAAACATCAAAACTCTACTAAAACAATAAAATCCAAGAAGTTCTCCGAAATCATAGCTAGCCAGTAAATCTAACGTAATTACCAATAGTAAATTCTTTTCTAATTCGGACTTCGTAGCAAATAAGACATTCCGCACTATAACGTTAGTGTCCCCTTCCCTCCCAAACAACCTTTTGTGATAAAACTAATTGCATTTTTCCCCAATGCACGGCTAGTTTCCGATTATAATGGACTGTAAAAACATTGCTCGAGATAAAACTTAATCCTTGAAATTGTTTCCCTTCTTACGTTTGTTTGATGAGATTACTTTTTATAATGGAGTGCTCTAAAGAGACTTATAATTTTCCTACAATTATATTCTACTATTTATTACCTTTCCGTTCCGGGAAACTCTGATCACGCGGTATGCCTTATATCGGCGTGATTTTAGCGCTCGCACAGCGTTCCCGTATTATTTTATGTATGTGATTGCTTATAATTAGGATAATTTGAGTGTAAGTATATGAAAGCTATTGAAACAAGCTATAAGACCATGCAAAATAAACCATATTCCAAGCAAATTAAGAGTCAGAACTTAGTGAGTGAATAGTGTGCCGTACGGCACTCTCGCTTTTGGTGTATCTGAAAAATCTAGTGCACTGCCGATTTCGGAAGGTTGTAGAAAGAAGGAAGACACTGGTAACTCTCTAAATTAACATTAAAATAAGCTGTAATTTCTGTACAATATAAATAAATGAAGAAACAGTACTATAACCCGTATCAATAAAGATTATAATAAAAAACGAAGACATGCACTGTTACGTATGGTGTCAGTATGGTAACCAAAAATGTGATACTAGCATTCGTTTGCGATTTTGCTCTTCGATTGAACCATAAATTTTATGTTATTTTCACTATTTATACTATTATAAAGGCTCATTTTTGGCTATTTAGATATACACTATTGGTTTACTGTAACAAGGCAATTTTTATAGGTGCAATAAAATATCGATCGCATCTAGGTACTTTTAAATAAAACTCTTTTAAAGGATTAAAACGCGTGTAATTGTTTTTACAGTAAAGTACTCGCGTTTATCAAACAAAATACTGCATTTAGGTACATAAAATAATTTTCAATAAACATAATAATATACTTATTTTGTGATCCTATTTATACGAATAAAATAATATTTATAGGGATTGAAAATACATGTAACATGGTAAACGTCGTAAAGCTACTACAGCAGTTCCGAAAGGGGCTTTGACATGGGGAGAAGAACTGATAAGAAACTCCCGGTCCATCTTTTCTGATGAAATAATAGATGAGATTTTAATTGGAAAGTTGATGTTGATAATTTTGTATAAGTTGTACCAATGGGAGGCTCCTTTGAACAGGAAGCCGGCTAGATTATGGATACTACAACGGTGCCTATTTCTGCCGTGAAGCAGTAATATGTAAACATTACTGTGTCTCTACTGTGGCGCCGTAGCTAGTAAAATTACTGGGCAAATGACACTTGACGTGTTATGTCTCAAGGTGACGAGCGCAATTGTCGTGCCGCTCAGAATTTTTGAGTTTTTCAAGAATCCTGAGCGGCACTGCATTGTAATGGGTAGGGCGTATCATTTACCATCAGCTGAACGTCCAACTAGTCTCGTTCCTTATTTTTATAAAAAAAAATATAAATACAATAAAAACGTAACAAGCTTAAAAACAGCCATCATTGGTTATAACTCACATGTAGAATCGCTTCTACGCTACGGGCTTATAATATTATGGGGAAACAGCACAGATATAAACATAGCACTTATTGCTCAAAAAAAAGTGTATAAGGGCACGGACTAGTAAAAAAATAAGGACTCCGTGTCACCTTACATAGCAGTGTAGCACCAAAACAAACCAATTAACGTGTAAATACATAGCCCCGCGCACACACTTACACTACTACAGGCCGATAGGCAGCCATTATGAGAATTGTCATCGTCTGTGACAGATCAGTTTGCGTCTCAATAACATATTTTAAAAATGCCGTCGTGCGTTGTGAAAAAGTGTAATAACGACACTAAGTATTCGTGGCCATATTTGATTATTTAAGGGAGAAAAAATTGTGTAAATAGTATCCCCCGTAACCGCACACACACTGCAACGGTGCTTCACTTGCTAATATTACGACACGGAGTCCTTCTTTTTTGACTAGTCCGTGTATAAGGGCAATGTACGGTATGCATCCAGAGTTTAAATGAAAAACATTTTTAAGAGCTGATGGTAAGTGATACGCCCTGGTCATTATAAAGCAGTGCTGCTCAGGTGTATTGAGTTAAACCAAAATTCTTACTGATCGGCATTTAATTGCGTTCGTCATTGAGACATAAAATACTGTATTATTGAAGTGAAAAATTTCTTTAGCGGCGTAGAGCACATTTTTTGGGATGGGTATAAAATGCTAAACTCGCGTCATGACACGTGTCCTGATCGAAAATTCGTAAGACAGTCATTGAATTTATGGATGAAAGTTGTTTTTCTGAGAGATAAACTTTTTTATGTAAAATAATTATAATAGTTCTGAAATGTAACATTTTTATGTTATTTTTTTTTAAATAGCGCAATAAATGAATATTTTATTTAACCACATAAATTCTACTACTTTTATACTGATAAATAAAGCAATTCGTGCGAAATTATTCTCTAACCATTCTAAAAAATGCACAAAGATAATGTTCTAGTTTTTACTTCTGTCGGCACTTCCGGAGTGCATATAAAAGACCTTTTAAAAGTAAGTGTAAGACAGCATTTTGCTAAGATCTTATAACAACTCTTTATTAATTATTATATCTTTTTGAATGAACAAAAGCGGACAGGGTCGTTAGTAATTTATTTTCTAATCAAAATCATCAAACCAATACTAACTTGGCACACTCAAATCATATTTTATTCTTTTACAAATTCTTTCACAATAAAAAATCAATTGTATATTAATAACTGCCGACCAGTAGCATGTGGTAAGCATATCCTTTTTTAACAATACCTTATGCGTGCACAACAGCTTTATAACCATTTCTATAAGGATCATATTCGTATGTTTAGAGTTTTGTTTCGCTTGCTGATATGCGATGTAACAGATGTTGTAATCGACCCCAAATATTTGAAGGGTACTCAAGAATTGATTATGGTACTGAATAGAGGACCTAAAGCGGATTTCTTTTTAATAGTATTTCCTTTGAACATCGTCTGCAGAAGGGAATCCTTGATAAGAAGGTATTGTGAAAATTGATTGACGTTATGTTACTGGTATTAATAATCCATGTCGCTTTCAAAGAGACATTACTATGATATTAAAAATGTATCGAACAGATTTCAGTTATTTTTCGTAACCTCAATGCCTTATAGGATAATAACGCAATTATAATTATTCTTGAAAATAATAATTTAACCTGAAATAATCAAATTGACTACATATTCATTAAGGTTGATGAAATGACACTTATAAATTTGAAGAGCTATAAAGTATAATGTTATTAAAAAATTAACAAAAAACAAATGACTCCAAAAAAACTATCTCAAAACAAAAGATAAAATATACACTAAAAAGCATAAAAATATTTGTATAACAATCTAATCAATCTAGTTAAAATTATTGTGATTTTTGGAATCGGAGTCCTCCCGCCACAGCCCCACCGTTGCGCGTGTGACACAAGCACATCTCACCTATAACTATATATATAGTTACAAACCTACCTTGACTTCTACCGACTCCAAAAATAGCATAATTATAATACAATAATTGTAACTAGAAATAGAATAATTAGATTGTATAAAATACGCAAGTTTATTTATACTTTTTAGTGCATATTATTACTATTGTTTTGGAATAGTTTCTTTTTAAGACGGATGTTTTTTTGTTAATTTTTGGTAAATATTAAGTACAATAACTAATCATTTGTCTAAATATGTGTAGACCTTCTAAATTATGTATTCCGTATGTTGCACGTAATGAACGTAAACGCATTGCAATCTATATAGTAGTCTATCATACAGCAGTAGTATCAGTATATTTTTCCAATAAAAAAAGATTCATTGAAATCGGTTGGCGCGAAATTGAGTTATTCGTCAATTTGTCGTTCACATAGTTATAGCAAATTTATGACTATTATGGTTTTCTCATGGATTTCATTGTCAGAACTGGAACACACGAGAAGCATCAGATTTCGAATAACAAAAGAATTATCAAGATCGGTTCACCCAGTCAAAAGTTCTGAGGTAACAAACAAAATATCGACGAATTAAGAATCTCCTCCTTGTTCTCTGAGCTCACCTTTTGATTTTTATTTCACTTAAAAGAAAAACAAGTTTCTATGTAAATTATCAGTAGTAACAAATTGCATTATATTATATTATAAACTAATGATATAGAGAGGAAAAAAAGATATGTACTTTTGTATTTAATTATGTGTTGTTCGTAAAGAAAAAACTCTACAACAATATCACCAATTGTAAATAAAATAGCATCGCACAATCGTTTATAATATTTATTAGTAACATGGATTGTCTTTTATTTAAAAGAAAAGAAATCCCTAAGTAAATTGCAAATATAACATTCTTCTTAAACGAAATCGTGCAGTGTGACTAATTATTTTTTTTTAGAAACTGTGAATTTGTTAGAAGTTGTCTCAACCATAATGTTAACAGTAGGAACAGACATAAACTTATAAAAGGCATAAAAGGCATATATTTTCTCAAAATTGATTCCTTAAGAATTCTTTTTGATGTCATTTCTAATAACTAATAGATACTACTACCGCTTCGGAAACAAAATGCGCTCTGAGAGAAAAGAAGCGGCGCAAGAAACTCTCCCAGCATTCTTTTTTTGCGCTCTTTTCAATAAAAATATACAATATTGTACAATCTTTTCTATCGCTATAAAATAATCACAATCTAGTCCCAGGTTGTCCGATCATTTAGATATATAAGGCCTACTACCCGGCTAAGTCGAGTAAGTAAGTCTTTTGTGGGGCGATGTATATGATTTTACAAAAAGATCCCAGAATATGTTCAAAACAATCAATCATTTTCAAATATTTTGAAAATTCAAAAGAATTGTTCAATAACGTTTGTGTGGTAAAGGTTACTATAACATAAATGACTTTCTTAATGATACATAATGGGAATGGAGCGAGCGCCCTCGGGCTATCAAATAATAGTTTAATTGTATGATATTACTTTGTATCCATATTTTTTATGAAAAAAAAGAAGCCCGCAGAGTTTATTGCGCCCATTCTTCTCAGGTGTGAGGCATACTTTTTGGAATGAGTGGTAGCTTTTAACTTTCAATAAGTGATATCACATCCTATTTTGAATAAAGATTTTAAAATTTGAATTTGATTTTACTTTTTTCAAAATCATCGCTTGCAATTAATCTATATATATAAAAATAAATTGTTGTTCGTTAGTCTCGCTAAAACTCGAGAACGGCTGGACCGATTTGGCTAATTTTGGTCTTTAATTATTTGTGGAAGTCCAGAGAAGCTTTAAAAGGTGAATAAATATGAAAATGTTCGGAAATAAAAAAAAACAACAATTTTGTTTTTCCTTTGATGTGTCCCCCGTCGTTAAGAAATCAAATTGAAAGAATAGTTTAAAATGAATAAATAAGTAACCGTCATGAGAAGCTATAAATTTTGTAAACAAGTGTTCAGGAGTTCACAACATTTGGACCATCAAAAAAAAATGAATTTGTTTAAGATTTAATAAATTATTAAGTAACAAATATTAATTAACAAAATATATTATTTAAGAATAATTATTCGTCAGATTCAGATGTTTCCATTTCTGTGTCAGAATCAGTGACATGTATCACGAAGCTGTCTACAGTTTTATCAATCATCTCATCGATTTTGGAATAAAAATTATCTTCTTCCTTGATAACATGCTCCACACAACGCTTCCAATTTTCCGAAGTAATCTGCTGCAGTCCCTCTTGTAATAATTGTTTTACCTTGTCAAATTTAAAATTTGTATTTTTGCGAGCAACATATCCTTTTACGTTGGCCCAAATTAGCTCAATTGGATTAAGCTCACAATGATATGGCGGGAGTCTCAATACATATGTATTAAAATTGTCTTTAACATTTTCTACTTTTAGCAGTAATTCAGTCTTAATTACATTGTCGTCGTAAGAAATATTCTTACTTACAAGCCAATTTTGTATATCATTTTTTTTACAGGCAGTAGAAGGAATTCTTTCAAGACGCCTTGAGTGGTATGGTGCATTGTCCATTACCACTACTGCATTTTCTCCAAGTTTTGGGAGAACGTTTTCAAACCATTGTTCAAAATGTGTTGCATCCATTGATTCATGGTAATCTCCCGTCTTCTTGCATTCAAATATATTTTCACCGCCCTCTACAAAACCGTTCTCATTGCCGATATGGGTAATTATTAATCGTTTACCTTTTGACGTTGGGTTACGTGCACCAATGCTAAGTCCTTCTAGGAAAGCCTGCTTCTTACTTTTAATTAGAATCTTTGTATCTGTCTAACTTTCTCAGGAGTTAAAAAACAAACTTAATTTTAGCTTTAGTTCATAGATTAACTACAGTTGATGATGATATTATGATGGCAATACAACGTTTGCTGGGTCAGCTAATAATTGATAAAAATGATAACAAATAGTGTTGAATATAAAAATTTACGTTGTAGTAAATGTTCGAATTTTGAACATTATTTGGGAATGAAAAATTTTAAGCTAAAATCAAACGATGAATTATCAAATAAAGTTTTCTGCAAGTGCTGTTAAAACATTACGATAAAATATGATTTATGAGATGAGTAAACAACGAAAACCAACATAGGAAAAGCTCACATAATTTTCCAAAAGAAGCTTAATATAGAATCGCATGAACTGAACCGGTAAAAACGAATATATTTTGACATTTAGACATTAATAGATCAGTTCAATCGATTACATCATAATCGAAAATATCGTCAATCTGATTAATAACAAAATTCGTTAAGTCTAAATGGAGTGTCAGACTTAACGTGGACTTAATTGACTTGGACTTTGAGCTCTTCATAAAATTATGAAAATTTTATTGGCGGTAATTATTGATGTCTTCAGGTGAAGCTTTGACCTAATTTCAAGCGAAAATTATTTCAAAGCCATCTTCATTATTATCATAAAAATGATTCACCATTTTTGTCTTGATACATACTCATACGAGTAGATATTTTTTTTAATGATAATAAGGGTCGAGACGAGCAGGACGTTCAGCTGATGGTAATTGATACGCCTTGCCCATTACAATGCAGTGCCGCTCAGGATTCTCAAAAAACCCAAAAATTCTGAGCGGCACTACAATTGCGCTCGTCACCTTGAGACATAAGATGTAAAGCCTCATTTGCCCAGTAATTTCACTAGTTACGGCGCCCTTCAGACCGAAACACAGTAATGCTTACATATTACTGCTTCACGGCAGAAATAGGCGCCGTTGTGGTACCCATAATCTAGCCGGCTTCCTGTGCAAAGGAGCCTCCCACTGGTATTCAAATGACCGTTAATATAAGAACTACTTCTATTGGCTTGCGGCTGGGTTGAAGAAGAAAATGAAGGTTTCTTTTAAATAAGCGGCCATGGCATGGTATCTCCGATCCCTTTTTCTTCGAAGATGTACAAGGAACCGAGATCACTGTTTTTTTTCTGAAAATAAGGGAACGACAGAACAGGAAGAAGACAAATACAGGATGTTAAGCTGATGGTAATTGATACGCCCTACCCATTATAATGCAGTGATTCTTGAAAATCCCCTAAAAATTCTGAGCGATACTACAACTGCACTCCTAACCTTGAGACATAAGATGTTAAGTCTCATTAGCCCAGAAATTTCAGTAGCTACGGTGCCCTTCAGACCGAAACACAGTAATGCTTTCACATTGCTGCTTCACGGCAGAAATAAGCGCCGTTGTGGTACCCATAATCTAGCCGGCATCCTGTGCAAGGAAGACTCCCACTAGCACAAATTATTTACTGTCTTTTTATTAAAATGTGACGTGAACCTTAACATGTTACACACAACAAAATGAACAAAAAACAAGGCAGTATCGTAACACTGACGTAACACGGGTATCACGCCGGCTTTCTGCCGTGAGTCATGACTAGAATTATTGCTCGAGGCACACTTATCAAACGAATGTCGTACTTCGGCTTCTTTACGATGCTGGTAGCTATATAATCAATTCAGATAGATATGAGCTCTGATATATACAAGATAATTTAAATATTTGTTAACGATAAAAATTGGTCCTGACAAGACGCAAACTCTACTTCGATCGCTTGTTGCATACAAGTTAGTGTTAGAATTCGCTTATTAGTTTTGATTCATAAGGTACTTTGGAATAGATCCTCACAAAGTGAGTACTAACTCTACATAATACTCAAATATACCTACATATGATACAACTTGGGTACCTATAATTGTTTTTGTAATATTTGTCATCCGGATATATCAAATATAAACCGTCCACTACTTGATAAAGGCCTCCCCCAAAGATCTTCACGACGATCGGTCCTGAGCTGCCCTCATCCAACGTATACCGGCAATCTTGACCAGATTGTCGATCCATCATTTTGGGGGGTACCAACACTGCGTCTTCCGGTACATGGTCACCATTCGAGGACTTACTACCCCAACGGCCATCTGTCCGTTGAACTATGTGCCCTGTTAACTGCCACTTCAGTTTCGCAATCATTTGCGCTATGTCGGTGACTTTGGTTCTTCTACGGATCTCCTCATTTCTGATTCAATCTCGCAGGGAAACTCCAAGCTATAATGAATTGAATAAAATATTAATTTAATTTATTGTTATTAATTTTTAATTTCAATATTTGTATAAGATTATCTAAAAAATACTAATGCTGTACCCAAGTACCATCTAGCCACCTATAGAAACGTGAACATTTTTAATATCTTTAAAGAGTACGTGAAACGAATATTTTTCTCAAAGGCTGAATGATGACAGTAACATGAGCTACATTGTGTTCAGGGCATTGTCGAAACATCCCGGCCGGAACACTTTGAGTATGACATGCATTGTTACGGTCCCACGTTAGTCAGTTCTTGCGCCGGAAACACACTACCTAACTTACATACGATAGACTCGGATGTGTGCGTAATCAAACTGGTACTATAGAGATACCTTAATGCTTAGTTTATTGGAGGAATCATGGCCTAAGACCACGTCACAATATAATATATGTCATACTGACAGCTCGCTGTTTCATCGCTATTGTCGTGTCGCTCACGTCATCCACAAAGTACACTAGAGTAATAGACAAACACTCTCCTCATTACGGCGAGACAAAGAATAAAATTTTCATGTGTGCTAGTTTTACAGATATGTTAGTGAAGTGTGTATGTATTATTTATTGTTTATTACATAATTATTGTATTTAATAATGGAAGCACTTCTGGCTGTAATCGCGACGGCCGCCTTATTGAAGGTAGCTACTGAAAATCAGTGTTGGGTGATACCCAACTAATATGCTGAGTAGCAAACCTTTTTGGAACAAAACACTGCAAACACCACCTTATTATGTTGATATAGAATAAGCCTTACTTTATATTTTAATGTATGTTAGCTTTAATTAGATTAGGCATATTATAGTAAATTTTTAGATAAGTATTTTCATATTTTTTGTTATTATATTTTGTAAATGTTCACGTTTATTTATAGTGTTTGTTCCAAATAAAGATATACTTACTTACTAGTATTGTGCTTTTGGTCTAATACAACAACGTTTCACAATAAACGGCGTCATATTCACGACTTACTTATATACAATACTTTATTATCTAACACATATTTTCATAAATGATTATAATTTCAAGAAAATAGAGTGTTTCCTGCGTATATAAAATGTAATATTTAGTATTTTAGTCCATATGTTCTATGAAAATAAACATCACGAAAGTAGAAGAGAAAATGTTTCTTTTATTGGATTGTTGCGATATGTAGCAACACAATCTTATACAGAACACCACACTATTATATATTTTTAATTAATATCCGTTTAAACACAGAACAGTAACGATAAAAATACTAAAATTACAAGGTGATCCTATTTGACAGGAGACTAATAGACACTAAATTGTTTCAAAACGGTTTTATGGTCTTCATCTATTCCGTCTCTTTCTCACACCTAGGTTTTTATATAAGGTTAGTTATCTCACTTTCTCACAAATCTCACAAATATTTCATATTCATTCAAAAAATTCATATTCATTATATAAAATATAAATAAAATGACTTTAATTTGTTTTGTTTTTGTAACCTAAGCGTATTGATTACAAAAAGGACTTAAAAGAAACTGTAGAAGAGTTGATAGGCCACAGATTTTTCCTGGAATGCGTAAAATATAAAGTTAAAATCAATAACAAGTATGTAAACCCTTGGTCTTGTAGTGGTATGTTAAGGGTATTATTTGTCCCTAAAACTTAAGTAGTGAAATGTATCTAAATATTGCACAAGTAATAGAGAGCATCGAAAATTGTACTTCAAAGCACAATTGTTGCAAAAAGTTGATTGAGCCAGTTCCCATATAAATAAATAATTAAATAAATGGAACACAAAAAGTCAACAATTTCGTGATTCTTTGGTGACATATAAATATCATATAGAGGCTGACTATTTTATTAGAAAATAACCTCCGTAACTCTAACCAAACTATTTTTATTTTCGCTATCTGTAAAATCATCACAAATATATTCATTTTAATGGTAAAATATTTGACACCAAAGTTTTTAATTATACAGATACCGCTTTGACTGTGTTCCATAAATGTACACAATATGTCAAACAAAATGAAAGTAGCTGTCAGCTGTAATGAAAACATGAAAAATTCGTATCGCTGCCTTTTAATCATTTTAATTAATATACAGCATCCAGCTGGTGTGGTGGAAAATTGATGTTAAATAGAAAAATAGCTTAAGAGATACCTACATAAAAATATAGCTATTATCCCATACGCTTTCATATTTATATATAACTAAATGTTTAGTAATAGTAATAGATGAATTTATATGTAAAAAAATATACAAATTAAAAAGAGCTTGATATGCTAAAAGCGTTGATAGAACGGGTGACCCTCACCACGTTGCTCCCGGTCCCATCTTCGCCAGCCAAGTACATACCAATATTATGTTATAACTAGCTAAACCAGCAAACGTTGTATTTCCACATAAAGTAGGTAAAAAACATTAAATAATTTACATTTATGGGGTATAAAAAAATATGATAACCGATTCTCAGACCTACCAAATATATCGTACATAAAATTTATTTTACTACAATAATCATTATATTCGATTGCCATCTTGCAACTCTATTGCGTATCTGTGGATGGAATAGAATAATATTAAAATCGCGATACAATAAAATAGGTGTTGATCGTAGATGGGTGAAAATTGAAATTGTGTGTATTTTTTAATACCGAATCATAATAAAATAAAAATAAAAAAAAATATTTAAGGGTGGGTGACCAATTCTCAGACCTACCCGATAAGCACAAATTTTCAAACAAATTAGTTTAGCCCTTTCGAAGGAGTTTGGTAACAAACACCGGGACATGAGAAATTTATATATAAGATAATAATATGTACTTTTACCCGACACTTTATAAGATCAACAATTCCTCCGGTGGACCAACAAATGTCATCATGATCGGTGATCACATACCATCCCGTATGGATGGGGAGGCACCCATCCTCCTCTAACATAACAAAATAATATAACTACAATAATAATAATAATAATAACAATAATAATAATAATAATAATAATAATAATAATAATAATAATAATAATAATAATAATAATAATAATAATAATAATAATAATAATAATAATAATAATAATAATAATAATAATAATAATAATAATAATAATAATAATAATAATAATAATAATAATAATAATAATAATAATAATAATAATAATAATAATAATAATAATAATAATAATAATAATAATAATAATAATAATAATAATAATAATAATAATAATAATAATAATAATAATAATAATAATAATAATAATAATAATAATAATAATAATAATAATAATAATAATAATAATAATAATAATAATAATAATAATAATAATAATAATAATAATAATAATAATAATAATAATAATAATAATAATAATAATAATAATAATAATAATAATAATAATAATAATAATAATAATAATAATAATAATAATAATAATAATAATAATAATAATAATAATAATAATAATAATAATAATAATAATAATAATAATAATAATAATAATAATAATAATAATAATAATAATAATAATAATAATAATAATAATAATAATAATAATAATAATAATAATAATAATAATAATAATAATAATAATAATAATAATAATAATAATAATAATAATAATAATAATAATAATAATAATAATAATAATAATAATAATAATAATAATAATAATAATAATAATAATAATAATAATAATAATAATAATAATAATAATAATAATAATAATAATAATAATAATAATAATAATAATAATAATAATAATAATAATAATAATAATAATAATAATAATAATAATAATAATAATAATAATAATAATAATAATAATAATAATAATAATAATAATAATAATAATAATAATAATAATAATAATAATAATAATAATAATAATAATAATAATAATAATAATAATAATAATAATAATAATAATAATAATAATAATAATAATAATAATATTGACACACTCTTACACAAATTATCTTGTCCCAAACTAGGCATAGCCTGTACTATGGGTACAAGACAACGATATATTTAATACAATATACTTACTTAAACATACATAAATACATATAAACATCCATGACTCGAAAACAAACATCCATATCCATAAATAAATAAATTTTCATTATTTCATCAACAAAATTTACGCCACGTATTTAAACAAACAGAATAAATAAATCTATATTACCAAACAACATTAAACAAAACTATCGTGTCCCATAATGTCACAAGCTCTTCGACTACTTGTTATAGTTACCACCACTTTGTTCCACGGACACGTAAATGCCTTCAAAGAGTCAAACGTCACGGACTCCATTACGTCTCTTCATTGCAGAATTTCATCTGTGATTTCTATTTAATTTGTACGATATTGAATTGAATTTTACTCTTCCAGCTGTTGCTTATATATCATTGAGTGCTCGTTTTAATTGCACTTATTTTTGTAAAATGAAAAATAAGACTAAACTTAATTAACTTTTTATTTAATATGTTCTTTTTTTATGACAATAAGGGACGAGACGAGCCGGACGTTCAGCTGATGGTAATTGATACGCCCTGCCCATTACAATTCAGTGCCGCTCAAAATTCTTGAAAGACCCAACAATTCTGAGCGGCCCTACAACTGCGCTCGACACCTTAAGACATAAGATGTTAAGTCTCATTTGCCCAGTAAACTGCTTCACGGCAGAAATGGGCGCCGTTGTCGTACCCATAATCAAGCCGGCATCCTGTTCAAAGGAGCCTCCCACTGGTAAAACTAGATAATGCTTCCTAAATAAAACTATAGATATTTCTACATTTGGGGTTTTAATTGTAAAATATGTTTAAAATATTATTATCCATACTTAGCAAAAAGGATGAAATAATAATGATATTATTTGAAAATATTTTTGATCTTGGCTTAAAAACCAAGGATTATACAGTCGGGAACGTCTGTATGGGTAAACTGCTGCGAATGTTTCTTCCACGCCTAATAATATTAGAATTAGAAATATTAATCAGAGCTTTGGTTACAAAAAGCTACTACAAAGTGTGCAATGAGCTTCCTTGTGCGGTGATTCCGGGACGATACGACATGGGTACCTTCAAAAAATGCGCGTACACCTTCCTTGATTCCTCTGGTGTTGCAAGAATGTGGGCGGCGGTGATCACTTAACACCAGGACCCGTACACTCGTTTGTCCTCCTTTTCTATAAAAATATAATAATAATATAAACCAGACTCACTCTATAAAACATATATATATCATGATTTGTTATCGTTTCTTCTCTATAGATTTTTTTTATTTCATTGGATACTTTTCTACAAGTTTTCTTTAGTGCAACCAAAACAAAAGAAAACCCTGAGTACAGTGTAAACACCGCACGAACAGATATCAGATTTTAAATAAAAACAAAACTATATATTTTCGACAACGCATACATAATTAAAATATTAGCTGACCCGACAGACGTTTTACTGTACATACTAAATAACATACAGTTTTGCAGGAATTTGCCAATAATATTTCAAAACATCAAGAATAATTTCCGAAAAATTCTCCCTGCTGTTATAATGAAATTGTCTTACAGCGTAACTGTCAAACCGTGTGTCACAAATTTCTCTCATAGAAAATATGTCCGAAATAAAAACTATCCTATCTCTCAAGTTGGATAAAAACTTGAAAATATCCCAACAGTAATAATCAATATTTCGTTTAAGTTTCCAATCAAAAACACTTCCAGAGTGTTTAACAAAATCTTCCCAACTTTTCTGTTAACTTATTTTTTAGCTTCACAACCCGTAACTGTGTTAACGATGTGTTAGCCAAACTCTATTAATTTTATCTGCGCAGCTATCGGTGTTCACGCTTGGCTGAAAACGTCACTTTGCCTCAATGTTTAGCTAGACAAAACTATTGGTTAAGCCAAAATATACCTTACACACTTAGGAAAAGGGATGTAAGATAGGCAATATCATATCGTGGTTGTGTTGAGATAAAGTTATTCAATACAGAATAAGAGATTGCAAATAGTCGGATTTTGATACTCAACTGCGTCGTACTGACATGGGACAGGTATTAAACAGTCAAAATAAACGTAGATTGTTTAAGTTGTCTGTAAATTGATAAAGAAATCTGTAAATGATGTGTTTAGTTTATACGCCCAGAGTTAGGTTTCTAGAAATATTAGAATATTCATTAATGCCTTGTCATCTTATAATTTATTGAATGATTTGTAAGTTAGAAGTTACTCCTGTCATTTATTTATACACTTTTTAGACTACAAATGCCAACATAATGCTATTTAATATGTTATATTAAATTCTATCGCTTCTACCGTAACAATTTTACGCATAAGTATATTATCATAGTAACCATGTTTAGAAGACGTATTTGACGGCAAATCAGGAAAGTACGTAGAAGCCTCTTTGAAGACCGGACAAGCTCCTGTGATTCCTCTGTTGTTACCAGAACGTGGGCGGCAGTGATCGCTTACTATCTGTATGCTGGCTGGCACTCCTCTTGCATAAAAATTGTTTAATATGTCAATAAGCATTGAAATATAAGATAAATGAAGTATATAAGATATTTACATTATATAGATAAATCGATTCCCGCTACTTAATGGTGGAAAATATTCAAAGCAAAATTGGATTTTATTAATGTTATCTAAAAGAAAACGTATTTTTTTGCAACTATTTTATATCTGTAGATCAAACAGAAAACTGCCTGTTTTTATTCGTCCAGTAATAAACAATAGTCAACTTAGTTAAACAGTAAATACCAAGTGATAAATTTCTCAAATGAAATCCACCCGAAATTATTCCATTAAATTATTTCCACTCAATAACGGATTCCACTAATTCTAGTTTCCATAAATTCCAAATTTCACGACGATCGGGAATCTATTCCCTCCGGGAAATGTGCCGCCGTAGTTTCGTTTATTTTGTCTTCAACAGCTTTGTTTATCGTTGCTGTGAGTAATTGTTTGTGATAGAATTTCGGCAAAAGTAATAAACTTACTGGAATTTTTCTGGCGTAAACAGAGCTAAAGCAAAGGAGCTATAGATAAGCACGTATTACTAAACTAAGCATTATGTTAGGCCGTTTTCAATTACGTATCTCTAGTTACGGATACATTGCTATCACCGTTTAATGAAAATATCTTATCTGTCCATAGTTATGTCATATTATTAGTTATAGTCCAATGCTACCTGTCAATAGGTTATTGAAACACAAACAAAATTTAAAAAAAAATTATGAACGATGCGGGACTTGAACCCACGACCTCTGGCGATCCGTGCCTGTGCTCTAACCAACTGAGCTAACCGTTTGAGTGAAGTATTTCATAAAATCTTGTATGCTGTGTTCAACTCTCAGGTTGTGGCATCATCTGCAAGATCTACTTTACAGTCGATAACCTACTCAACCCCAATATTTGCATATTAGAAAATTGACTAGAGATGTCGCTCTTGTAAATCTAAACAATTTGTTATGTTTTAAAAGTGATAATTCTCACTTCTAGGATTAATACAGAAATAAAATTTGAAAAACAAAATTTTTATGAACGATGTGGGACTTGAACCCACGACCTCTGGCGTTCCGTGCCAGTGCTCTAACCAACTGAGCTAACCGTTCGAGTGACGTATCGTCATAAAATCTTGTAAGCTTTGTTCAACTCTCAGGTTGTGGCTTAATTTTTATTTGTGTATTAATCCTAGAAGTGAGGGTTATCACTTTAAAAACATAACAAATTGTTTAGGTTATTGAAATGTAAGTAAGCATAAAAGGATAGATTTGTCTACCTCTAGTAAGTTAAACTAAGCATAGATAGGTTATTGAAAACGTAAAAACGGCTATTAATAAATCAAAAGTGCATGAATTAACCTCATTACATCATCATAGGCCAGAAGACGTCCACTACTGGATAAAGGCCTCCCCCAAATATCTCCACGACGATCGGTCCTGCGCTGCCCTCATCCAACGTATTCCGGCGATCTTTACCAGATCGTCGGTCTATCACAAGATAGTTGGTAGCCCCCCCACAAGGGGGCTACCAACACTGCATCTTTCGGTACATTCGAAGACTTTACTGATCCAACGGCCATGAACGGCCATCGAACTTTGTCCCCTGCCCACTTTATTTCTCCTACGGATCTCCTCATTTCTAATTCGATCTCACAGGGAAACTCTCTCTTGCCCTCTGAGCGGCCATGATCTTTCTGATCAGTCCCATAGTTAGCGACCACGTCTGCTAGTGAATAAGCACTAAAACTTTCAATATAGTTTCCAAGCTCAAGTTTCCCAAGAAAATCAATATTAGGTTCCAGCAATATTAAGTAATTATAGGGAAGTTAGTGGCTAAAACTAATGTTCTTAGTTGTATAATATTGACATTATGTTTTACAACTTCCGTGATTGTTCTTCGAATAGTTAAACCGCCGCACGTAAACTGCTCGCTGATGGATAATTGCTTTTGCATAAGTTACATGGGAGCGATCTTGGTGCTCTCAGCATACAGGATGTTGGTGCAACTCCGAAACTAGAAGGTTCATTTACATTAGGCTAAATTACTTGTTACACGGGTGCT
Organism: Leptidea sinapis; assembly: GCF_905404315.1. Taxonomy (NCBI): domain Eukaryota; kingdom Metazoa; phylum Arthropoda; class Insecta; order Lepidoptera; family Pieridae; genus Leptidea; species Leptidea sinapis. The sequence goes on along the minus strand of NC_066292.1, from coordinate 5,799,910 downwards.
GATACGATGTAGCATAATTTGTATTTTTTTTTAAATGATAACACTCGCTTCTAGGATTAATAAAACAAATTTAATTTAAAAACAAAATTTATGAACGATGCAGGACTCGAACCCGCGACCTCTCGCATGTACATATCAAGATTTTTTATACAAGATTTATAAAGTTTTTGTCACTCGAACAGTTGACTCAGTGGAAGAGCGCTCGCACGGAACGCGAGAAGTCGCGGGTTCGAGTCCCGTTCATAAAATTTGTTTTCAAATTTAATTTGTGCATAGTATAACTACGTATTAGTAGTTGTTGTAATTACATTGAAGATAATTCTCACGAATTTGTGTTATCTAAATAGTGTCAAAGTTTATGTCTATTTAAGCACAATATTTAGATATTTTTAACCGACTTAAAAAAAGGAGGAGGTTCTTAATTCGTAGGTATGTTTTTTTTTTTTTAATTTTATGTATGTTACTAATAATAAAACTTTCGACTGTAAGTCGTTAAGGAGTCCCATTGATCATCATATTCGACTACGACAATTATTGATCTTCCAGTTGTTACAAAAATACCTACATTTTAGAGAAACAAAAACTCACGGGTCACGGAATCGTAAAAAATCTTTGGTTCTAGACGGATGCAATACCAGGGTTTTCGTTTAGATATTCGGTTTTTGAGTTGAATACTCTCAACTCACGTAAGAAAGGCAATAGTATTCTAGCCAGTAGCTGATCCCAAAACTCCATCTTTATTTGTTATCTTTCATATATATTACTATCTCTATCATGTAAACAGAATTCTACTTGAGTCAATGACATTGTGTAATATAGTGTCAGTAAATGTTACCTCTTTTGACAATAAGTAATATGTACTAACGTTAAGGATTGGTCTCCGCTGCGCTCCAACTAGATAACGCACTACCTAAGAACAATAGCTTATTTATTACGGCACCTATTAGATGCTTGTGTGCGTGGCATCTTGACACTGAATTGCATCTTTTAAATTTTGTAACGGTTAGTGTTATTTAAATTTCAATTATTAGCAAAGTTTAACAAAACATGTGGCACAGGATCGAGTACACCCACTTGGGCTTAGTATTAGTTGCCGCACTTAGCTACTGCGCCTGCGGTATCTAGTTGGAGCGCAGCGGAGACCAATTCTTAATCTAAGGTAGGTACTAACATTGACTACATAAGCATAAATATTTGTCCATGAGTTGGCCCTTGAGGATCTTTTTGTGTGTCTTTCATAAAGTAAGCAACGTTGAATATAATATCATGCATAAAAAGAGGTTATATAGCAGGTGTTATGTCAAAACTGACAGCTGTCAACGATGGCACGGTCACGTAGGTAGCGCTAAGGTTTCCGTAAGCGATAGCCCGAGCATTGGTATCAAGTTCCACACGCGGCGCTGTGATGAAATTGTATTTAATAGTTAATAATTTATAATATTATGTTATAATGTAAATTATTTCGTCATAGTTTAAAAATAACACATATTAATCTCATAGTAAAGAACCAAATAATATAATATTTTGACGTCTAATAATTCGTTTAGCCGCTCGTCAAAACGTTAGTGAAAATATTTATACCGGATCCACTGTACAACAATAATTATGACAAATTCATCAGTGGGCTCCTTAACACAGGATGCCAGCTAGATTATGGATACCACAACGGCACCTACTTCTGCCGTTTAACAGCGAACTTAATTTTATTGCCGCTCAGAATTTTTGTGTTTTCAACAATCCTGAGTGCCGCTCAGGATTTTGGGCTCAGGATGGGCAGGGCGTATCAATTACAATCAACTGAATGTATTGCTCGTCTCGTCCCTTATTTTCATTTAAAAAAAACATATTTTTAACGTGGGGCCTCGACTTCATTGCTTCATGGCTGGTCTATTTCACGGATATACTTTATATATATACATTTATTTTACCAACAGTAATGGTCTATAACAATATATCATTTAAGCAATGTAGCTATCCAGAAATAAAACCTGTGAATCATCCTTTTTTAATCGTTCTTGTATTATTTCTTTAAATAACGCTATTTATTTCCGGGGAGTTCGTAAAAATACTTGTTCCTTTAAAACAACATTTCATATAAAATACATAACAATTATTAGTACGCATTGTTATAAAGAGAGTGAAGATATTAAGTATAAAACTATTTTCCAATACAATAAAAATAAAAATTAACAAATTTTAAAATAGAATATGAAAATTAAGAGTCTTAACTAACAGCTTTTCTTCAAAATAAGGCGAAAAATATTTAAGTTTCTGTTTGTTTTTCACCAGTGGGAGGCTCCTTTGCACACCTTTGCTCCGGCTAGATTATGGGTACCACAAGCATATTTCTGCCGTGAAACAATAATGTGTAAGCATTACTGTGGGTGTCGTAGCTAGAGAAATTACTGGGCAAATGAGACTCAACATCTAATGTCTCAAGGTGACAAGCGCGGATGTAGTGCCGCTCAGAATTTTCGGGTTTTTCAGTAATCCTGAGCGGCACTGCATTGTAATGGACAGAGCGTATCAATTACCATCAGCTGAACGTCCTGCTCGTATTTTCCCTTTATTTTCATAAAAAAGTCTATGACGCATTTAATCGGATTTTAAAATCATAATGTGACTAGTGTTGGAAATTTTTATTAGTTAAGTAGCATAACTACTTAATAATAAGAATGTGAAAATAAAATTGAATCAAGTGTAAATATTGCATAAAGTAGAGAAAAAACATAAGCAAAACTGCACGAGATCATCAGCAACATCACCAATTTAATAGTTATTTGAACCTTACCGCAAACCGTAGATTACATTCTATTGAAATTGCTGCAAGGGTTAAAAGATTAAAAGTGACTTTAAATTCAAAAGGGGACAACAATGCCCGTGACCACACTCACTTCCTACCTAGCCTTTATTGGAAAAGTTCTTGTTTAAGCGGCTGTCTCAATTTACAAGTGATAGCGGCTTTCATTTTTTTTATCTTAAATATAAAATTCTCATGTTGCGGTGTTTGTAGTTAAACTCCATCGAAACGGCTTGACCGATTCTCATGAAATTTTGAGTGCATATTGGGTAGGTCTGAGAATCGGACAACATCTATTTTTCATCCCCCTAAATGTTAAGGGCCACGCCAATTTTTTTTTTTAATTTTTTTTTTAAATTTGTTTTTATATGAGTCAGCATTAAAAAATACATACAAATTCAACAAAAAAAAATTCATATATTTTCACCAATCTACGATCAACAGTTACTTTTGTATTGCGATTTTAATATCTGCAATACAACGTTTGCTGGGTCAGCTAGTATTATATAAAACTAACATTTTGCCAATAATATTACAACTAGCCCTTGCTCTTATAGGGAAAAACATGAATTATATAATACAGTCATTCTAGTATCAGTTTTACTCAAGTATAAGTGTGTGGCCTCACATGAAGTTCTGTTCTCATATCTGAGCGGGGACCTTACATTACCAACTCCTTCCATTTGAATGTCGAGTCATCTCCGATCAACTTGGTTTTTTGGCGTTGAGTAGAGATGTGGGTCTCTGTGCATCTCCTACTGCATACTTCACGGATGCGCTGAGGAATTGGTCAGATGAATACCGTTTTTCACCAGCGAAACCTTGATGTCTGGCATTCCACGCGTCTCACAATAAACTTTTTACTATGAGCGAAATAATCTGCTTCCTGCAGTACTTTAGGACTGAATCACTCCAAAGGTTGCTCTTGACTTCTGTTAGTAGGGATATCTATTGGATGCTGTGTTTCACTTTCCACCAGATGAATTAGGCTTTAGGTGGCAATTGGCTGCTTGTTCGCTAGAATATAAACAAGCACTGATTACTTACTTATTTAAATCTAATTACGAGTTACGTCCATGTATAAGTCATGTACAATTCAATAATTTTCTTAATTAATAATAGAAAAGATGACAATACATTAATAACACTTAAAAAATGTAAAATTTTAAAATTAAATTAAATTTAAAAAATAAGCGTAGTCTTATGCAGTATCGGACCCTTGATCATTTTATTGATTGTAAATCCTAAAGGCATATTTACAAGATTACTAACTGGTTTACTTGTAATCAATTTGAATATACCACATAAAATGGCATAATAATGACTATATCAAAAATATAATATTTACTAACCGTTGGCCGCTTATAACGCGTACCATACAAGAAATATGCACGGAATTGTCTAAGCGCGGGAGTTGGGAGCCAGCGTGGATAAATCCCTGAAAATGTAAGAACAACAAGTCGCAACGAATGCTTTGATGACGTAACCTAACACATATTAAATTAAAATCCCATTAACTTTAAAACCCTCTTAAGTCGAAAAAAAACAAGCATACCATGTATCATGGTTATAACCTCTTAAAGCTACTTTAAATCTCATACAGTGTACATAAATTAAATTTACATGCCAATAAAATTTGAAAACAAAATTTTATGAACGATGCGGGAGTCGAACCCAAGACGTTTGGCATTCCGTGCCAATGCTCTGCCAATAGTTTAGATTTACAATAGCGACATCTCAAGTTAATTTCCTAACATGCAAATATTGGGGTTGAGCAGGTTATCAACTGTAAAGAAGATCCTCTAGATGAATCCGCAGCCTGAGGGTTGAACAAAGCATGCAAGATTTTATGACGATACGTCACTTGAACGGTTGGCTTAGTTAGCAGAGCACTGGCACGGAACGCCAGAGGTCGCGGTTGGAGTATTTCATCGTTGATAAAATTTTGTTTTTAAATTTTATTTAAGTAGTAGCTGACCCGGCAAACGTTGTTTTGCCATATAAAGTATAATTCAGGCGATAGTTTTATAAGTAATAAAATATTGCCTATATTATAGCCTGTACATCATTTTGTTCTATTGTCAATAGTTTTTGCAGCGCACGCAAAAATAGGTTTTCGATTTTACACCTTGTGTTACAAAATAGCAATTTTATTACGGATCCCTAATTTTGAAAAACATAGCATATAGCCTTCCTCGATAAATGGACTACCCAACACCGAAAGAATCATTCAAATTGGACCAGTAGTACCAGAGATTAGCGTGTTCAAACAAACAAACAAACACTGCAGCTTTATAATATTAGTATAGATTAATCATAGAAGTGAGGGTTACCACTTTAAAACATAACAAATTGTTTAAATTTACATGGTTCCTATACAGGAGGCTATACGGGTCTTACCCTGCTTATCCGCCTGTGTACCCGACTTTATTATAATAACATTGGATAGGACATAACGAGTTGAAGGTTAGACGGCATTTTTCATTGCATAACTATTCTAAGCCATAAAATTGATGTTTATTAAAGCCTAGATTAATAGTTTCTAGTGAAGGAGTTAAGTCATTTTTCTACTTTGTAGTTACGTTCCAGTTCATACCGAGAACGTCACTCTAACTTATTATATCTTTCATTCATTATAAAGATAAGGAATTATTTTAATAAATGAGTTGCAGTATTCGTGCGCATTGAATGATCATTAAAAATATTACAGCAATGTCCTAGTTGGAGAGACGCCAGCAGTACCTGGTTAACTATGTGTTGAAATATTGAATTAATAATTGCTTTCTTAACTAGTTATTGAGCGAATATTTTGGCAGTATTTGCTACTAAGTACATGTCACGTTTAAGTTTAAAAGTCGAACTTCAAGCATAAAAAAAAATTAAAAGAACATTATTGATTTTCTTGATAAAGCCTACATTCAATTTTTACCAGACATGGTAATAGACTACACCAGTAGCCGCTCGCGACTTTGTTCGCGTAAATTTAACTTTACTCATACTAAATGATAAGGGTATTAGTGGAAACTACATTCGGTTAATCTGCTTCTGTGATAAGCGTGCACAAATAAATAAATATTTATGCCCTGTGCTTCCTCAGGGCATAAATATAATAGGTCCAAGGGTGATGAAGAAGAAGCGATAAGGGCATTTAGAAGTGGGATGCTCCTTTGCACAGGATGCCGGCTAGATTATGGGTACCACAACAGCGCCTTATTCTGCCGTAAAGCAGTAATGTGTAAGGCTTATTGTGTTTCAGTCTTGAGGGTGCCGTAGCTAGTGTAATTACTGGGTAAATGAGAGATCTTAGGTCTCAAGTTGACGAGCGAAATTCTAGTGCGACTCAGAATTTATGGGTTTATTCAAAAATCCTGAATGACACTGCAATGTAATGGGTGTATCAATTACAATCATCTGAATGTGCTCGTCTCATAAAAAAAAAATCTATAAACTACTATTACTACTCGTTACGTTATATTCTTCGTATAAAATATTACAATGTCAAAACTCACACTATCCCGTAGTAGATGTATTTTGAAAACGCACTTTTGGTACAACATATTCTTGTATTAGAAATTAGTATGAAATGTCGCGTAAGTCATCTGAGCTCCTCCTTCATAATTTGTTTTATCTTCACATGTTTCTAATGGTCTGGAATCACGTGATCCTAATGAAGACCTTTCTTCATTAAGACTTAACAAAACAATTTTGAACAATACTCAATACATTAAGAGGTTCTGTGCTGTAATTCTGTTCGTATTATCTAATGTGTCGAGAGTGTAGCTGTTAAAAGTTGTTACTGAGTCTTTTTGCGTGAGTCATCTAAGAGCGATGTGATAATGAGTGAAGTGTTGCCAGAATACTAATTAGAAAGCATAACGAATTTTCACGTTTATTAATGGTTATTTATGCAACTTTTATGAAATAAGGGGTTCTAAAACACGAATGTGGGTTCATCTATATGATAATAGTATCACACGAGTGTTTTAATACCTAATTATCAACAGTTTCATATAAGACTTTATCTACACCCATAATATGAATCGTCTATAAAAGATTCTGAAACAGTTAGCTTACTGCTAACATTAAAAAAGTCAGTTCTAGTAAACATAATATCATCCAAATGAGTGTAATTATGAAAACGGATGATATAATGTTGTACTGAATTTCATTACAACACTCGTTTGGATGATGTAATGGTTATTAGGATATTGGGTGTTAAAATGTTGGCAATAAGCTAACTGTTTTAGATTCTTTAATAGAGGATTTTAAGCATTTGTGTAGATAAAACAAATTGCACAACATGTCGAACACTACATTTCATTCTTGGTAATTAAAGCTATAACTGATAATAATAAATTTGAACTACTGATATACTATAAGGCGTCATATTATTGAAAAATTGTCAACTGAAGACATGTATGAGCTCTCATTTTGGAGAAAATTCGATAAATTGTGGAAATTACCCAAATCAAATAGCAATTCAAAAGTGTAAGTATGTATATGTGAAATTAAACTATTTGAGTTTGTATCATATATATAAGTGTTGCCGGTAACTTAAATTAAATCTTATTGAATTTTTGGTGAAATCAATTTTTGTCATAATAAACTTGGAATATTTCTATTCTTCATCCTGTTCACCTTAAAATTTCATATGTCATTCACCTTGTAAATAGATAAAAGTCATTGGGTGTAGTGATTACGGAGGATGTTTAAAAAAAGCGACGGCGAATCTGTGAGCTGGGTATCACTTGATGGTACAAAACAATTTTTGCATGTTTTCCTCACTGTTTCTCACAAAATTCATTACGGTTCCATGGTCAAGATATTCAGTCACTAACACCATTTACTACCCCAGAAAAGGGAGTCCATGATCTTACTGATATAACGACTCGCCTTAAATTTTGTAGGGGTTGGAAATCCGCTGTGTAGCTCATAAGTGGTTTGCTTCCTTTCTCAGCAATGGTCCACAGTACGTCGAAATAGACCATCTAGATGAAAGCTCTAAAACTAAATCGCGCATCAGGTCGAGGCCCCAGCAGGTGCGGGACTCAATTCCTCAGGGCTCTGTACTCGGATGTGTCCTCTTTCTTATTTACATCACTCACCTTCCGAAAGTTATTGATATACATTTTGTTATGTTTGCAGACGATTTTTTCGTTTTGTTTCCATAAGGGAATAGTAACAAAGTTAATGAAATAATGGAGACAATTATAAATAAGGTAAAGGAGTGGCTAAGCGATCATAATTTAGAGATCAATTTCATTAAAACAAAACTAATGCAATTTAGACCGAGGCAAAAAAAATGAACTAGACATAAATTTTACATATAATAAAATAAAATTTGAATGTGTTCAAAACTTCTCTCTGCTGGGTATTAATATTGATTCTAATGTGAATTTTTAATCACATATTCAAAAAAATTAATTAAAATTATCACAATTTATATACGCTTTAAGAGAACTAAAGAAATCTACAAGTTTAAAAACGGCAGTGACAGTCTACCACGTCATAGGCGTGGCTAAACTACGGCGTCATACTGTGAGGCAATAGTGTAAATGCACACGAACTCTTTATTTTACAAAAAAAATGTATTTTCCAAAAACTAAATATCCTAACATTATCGTGCACTCGAAATATGTTTATGTTTGTAAGAAAACACCCAAATCTATACTCTAAACTCATAGACGTGCCCCGGCACAACACACCTCGCTATAAAAATAATCTTTTGCAAACTAAATCTAAATTAACATTACACAGGTGCGGCCATTGCCCAATGTCAGTTAAAATTTATAATAAGTTAACATATTCAAGTGTCAGGCTACCCGTATGCTTATCCATCTAATCCTTTAAAAAAATATTTGAACCAAACATTCCCTCATATAAACTGTTACTGTATACATTTTATGCAAAACATAACAGTAAGACGTCGGTTATAAGGCATTTTAGTAATTTTATTCAAAGGAGGCAAGACACAAATGTCTCCAGCGGTGTAACATTGTTTTGCTCTTACCTAATGTCCCTTATGGAAGTGGGATCTGTCTCGAGCCGCGTTGGAGACTTGTTTTGGCTCGAAGTCGCCGTGTTAGCCCGATAATGGGCTATTTATTTTTGTCTATGGTCTGTATTGCGTCCAGGAAGGCAGCTTTTATTTAAAATGTTTTATTCACGTTAACTGACATAGTAGTTTAGTTGCTGACGATTAGCACAATATAGTGTTATTAATATGATTTTTGTGACAGTAAGGAATGAGATCATCAGGACGTTCAGCTGATGGTAATTGATATGCCATGCCCATAACAATGCAGTGAAGCTCAGGATTCTTGAAAAGCCCAAAAACTCAGAGTGGCATTGCAATTACGCTCGTCACCTTGAGACAAGATGTGTTAAGTCTCATTGGCCCAGTATTTTCACTAGCTTCGGCGCCCTTCAGACCGAAACACAATACTGCTTACACATTACTACTTCACGGCAGAAATAGGCGCTGTTGTGGTACTCATAATCTAGCTGGCATCCTATGCAAATGAGCCTCCCACTGGTGGGAGGTTAATATGAATATAAATAAATAGGTAAATGTGCAATATTCCTTTTTTGAAGAAATGAAGAAACAAAGGAGGAGTCAAGTTATTATTATTTTTACTACGTTTTTGGTCAGTTTTCTTATATTTAAATGCAATAACAATACTAGCAGTGTTTAGCTTTACGCTATCCGACCACTACAAGTTTGCCGATGGACGGCAGGTACTATCCCTGTCCTCTCCGTTTTAATTTTTATACAAAATATATCTTAGACATAATATTTATAATTTTATTTATTTATTATTTACTGTCCACCCTACTGCCTGTAACTGAACGCCATAACGTGATGTCATAAGACTATCGACAACCTTGTAGCGGTCGGCTCTTAGTCTCAGGGTCGGCTAGTACAGATTTGACATGTTTAGCTTCATAATAATGACTTATTCACATTAATTACTATTTCGTAATCTCAACCAAATATAAACACAAATAAATAAGTGTGTACTTATCGTTTAGCTAATCCATTTGCTACAAATCGACAAGTAATATCACATCATCTTTAAAAAACCTGTAGAACTCAAACTAAAATTTACATTTAAATTTTATTAACCAGTACAGGAATTAAAGGAATTGGTGACGACGCAAACGTAGATTATTTTTAAAAATCACAGATCAAACGCCACTTATTCATATAAAAGTCATGCCAACTGTTCGATGATTAACTTTAAGTGTAATTCATTGCAAGAAACATTCTAGCAATAACAGCATAATAATAATAATAAATTCTTTATTGCCATACAAATCATAACATATGAACAATTAGGATACGCGATGAAACAAAAAGCAAAATTAAAAGGCTCAGCTTCACCTGACATGGAATCATGGATTTATGTTTCCATGCAGCGCTGTTTTTCAGCCATCCCCTCCTCCCTAAGGTGTTGAGCGGGAGTGGATGTATTGTGGCTTCTCGATTACCTACTTAAACTATATTTTTTAATAAAATGTCGTGTATATAAATAAATAATATGTCGTGTAGAATTCTGGATAATATCATCATAGAAAATCTGCTTCCTGAAAGTAACTGCTGGATAGCCATCGTCATAATTACCTCTGATGAACTCACAATAATGTAAAAGTTAACTTGTAAGCTAAGAGAACCAAAGTCACCGTTAGCCCAAATGATTGCAATACTGAAGTGGCAGTTTGCACTGAACATAGTTTAACGTACAGACGGCATACGTAGGCCCCCCACAAGGTGGTCAAGTTCGCCGGAATACGTTGGAAGAGGGTAGCATAGGACTGATCGTCGTGGAGATATTTGGGAAAGGCCTTTGTCCAGCAGTGGACCTTTTCCGGCTGATGATGATCATGATGAAACTTAAAATAGTTAAGTGCAAAGATTCCAAAGAGCAAAACTCGCTACTGGAGTTTGAATTTAAATAAAAGTCACAACAAAACATATTCACAGTATTAACAAAGCAAAATGGACTCTTAGCGACCTTTGTTTAAATTTTAGAAATAAGGATAAACAAGAAGTGCCGAAAACTAGGATTTGTCAAATTAGTAATTGAATTGTATTTATTTCTATATTTATAATATTAAGTAAAATGCTACAGTAAAACAATTATTTAGCCTGTTCGTTACAGTTCAAAAGACTTTATTGAATTTTATTGTTAATTATTGAAATGGAAATGCCTTTCGTCTTATTATATGTAATCACAAAAAAATCTACTTACCAAGTATCTTGTGGAGTCACAAAATGGTAAAAAGTTTAGGAATCATTTTAGCACATAATATAAAATATGGCAGACACATTTATACGATGAAGGTAAATTCTTTGAGTAAACAATAACAGGTGTTTTGTTTAAAAAAACAATATTTAAACAAATGAAGGAAACATTCATTCTTGAACACTTCATAAAAATCTTATTACCATCATTTTGATTGTAAAGGTAGAAGCAAAGTTGGAAAAATATACTATCAGATTTAAAAATCGGAAAAAGCAGAAAAACATAAAGTTATAATTCTTATTTATACTAATTAATTCATGATTTATTGAAGCTTTATAAAAATTTATATTTGGAATTTATATCCATCTTAATTAAAAAAAAAAATTAATCTATCTAGTTTAATTATAATAATAAAATATTTCATTATTTATTAAGATTTATTGAGATAAGAGATATTAACTATCCCAAATTGAAAATTATTTAAGCCACTTTACAGTTAAATGAATATGACCTCAATTGTATTCAAGTATTTGAAAACTAAGTTTAACTTAAATTTAACTCGAATTTACCAACAAAGAACTTGAAACTTTGCTAACTTAATGATTGATGGCGAGTTCATAAAGGTGGAATCGATAAAATTAATTATGAATTCTCTTGTTACTTTGTAAATATATTATTCAGCTTAAATTGTTTTAAAATGGTTTGTATTGTTATTTAAATTTATTCAAATCAAATATTTTGTGCTATCTGTAATACTTGTATACAGTTTAAGTTTCTTTAAATTATGCTACTAATATTTTTAATGTGATTTAATTCAAAACTTGAACACAAATGGTTGCAAAACTGAAGTGGCAGTGGACAGGTTCGTCGGATAGATGGCCGATGGGGCAAAAAGTCTTCAAATTGCGACTACGTACCGGAAGACGTAGTGTTGGTAGTCGAACCACAAGATGGACCTGGATGAGGGCAGCGTAGGACCGATCGTCGTGGAAATCTTTGGGGGAGGCCTTTGTCTAGGAGTTGACGTCTTCCAGCTGATGATGATGAAATCAAAACATTTTTATTCTAAATAGGAATTTCATCACTTACAGAACATTAATCTACCACGCATTCGAAAACATATCACTCTGATATGAGAAAATGCATGCAAAAGACTCTGCGGGCCTATTTCGTTACATTAAAATTTATATATTTTAAGCTGGGGCTTAAATTCCAATATCATAAATAGAGTTATTTATGTTACATTTAATTGTAATACACAAACATTTAAGAACATATTTTTTTTATTTTCGTATACTTGTTTTTGTTGTACAAATATAAATATTTGTTTTTGTACATTTCCCGGGATCATGTTTTAAACAAAACTCAACAAAAGATTTACTAACTTGATTTAACCGAATAATATCTATGCGTGTGTCTACAGGTCCCATAGTGGTAACGCAGAAACCGATCAACTCATGGGCTGCGTTCAAGCGGCAATTGACGGCGTGCTTGCACAGATCCCCTCCGCTGAAATCGTAGTCTTGGGTGATTTCAACGGGCACAATGCCGAATGGCTTGGATCACGTACCACAGACTACGCAGGGCGATCTGTGCATAATTTTGCATTGGCGTATGGTCTGTCCCAATTGGTTGAGTCGCCAACGCGGCTCCCGGATGTGGATAGCCACATGCCGTCCTTATTAGATCTTCTGCTGACTACACATCCCGATGGTTACCAGGTCTTTGTCGACGCCCCTCTCGGAACGTCCGACCATTGCCTGGTCAGGAGTGTAGTGCCTATCCGACACCAACGTCGCAGACCACCAGCGACCCGCCGCGTTTGGCACTACAAGTCAGCAGATTGGGATAGGATGCGTTCCTTTTTTGCATCCTACCCTTGGGGCAAGGTTTGTTTCCCTTCGGATGATCCTAGTGCCTGCGCCGTTGCAGTAGCCGATGTGATACTGCAGGGCATGGATATTTTTCTACCAAGCTCTGTAGTACCGATCGGTGGCAGATCACAGCCCTGGTTCGAAGCGTCAGTTAAAGCAGCATCTGACTGCAAAAAACAGGCGTATCGAACTTGGGTTGCGGCGCTGGGCACAAAGGATCCGAACTGCAAAGTTCTTAAGAGGAAATATAACCGTGCCTCCAGATTTTTTAAGCGGCAAATCGCCCGTGCGAAGTCTAAGCACGTCGTCAAAATCGGCGAGCAGGTTTCCAGTTACCCGACCGGAACATGCAAGTTCTGATCGTTGTCGAAAGCTGCTCTTCGTAACTTCAACCAGCCGTCCATGCCGCCGTTGCACATGAGGAATGACACCCTGGCCCATACGGCAAAAGAGAAAGCCGAGCTCCTTTTCGTCTCCAACTCGACTCTTGACGACAACGGAAATACACCGCCGACCATCACGCGGTGTCAGAGCTCTATGCCTGAAGTACAGTTCAGACAGAAAACTGTTAGGCGAGCTCTGTTTTCGTTGGACGTCAGGAAGTCGAGCGGGCCGGATGGCATTTCTCCAATCGTGCTTAGAACGTGTGCCCCTGAGTTGACGCCGGTGCTTACGCATTTATTCCGGCACTCTTATTCTAAAGGCGTAGTCCCGGACTCATGGAAGTCAGCCCTTGTCCATCCGATCCAAAAAAAAGGAGCAGTTCGAATCCGGCGAACTACAGGCCTATTGCTATCACCTCCCTGCTCTCTAAAATCATGGAGAGCATAATTAGCCGCCAGCTTTCAGTATACCTAGAGGGTCACCAGTTGATCAACGACCGACAGTACGGCTTTCGCCATGGACGGTTGGCAGGTGATCTTCTGGTATGCCTAACACATAGATGGGCGGCGGCTATTGAAAACAAGGGGGAAGGCCTGGCAGTTAGCCTGGATATAGCGAAGGCCTTTGATCGTGTATGGCACAAGGCGCTCCTCTCAAAACTTCCATCATTTGGGCTTCCCGAGAGCTTGTGCCAGTGGACCTCCAGCTTCCTCACTGGGCGTAGCATACAGGTCGTTGTCGACGGATATTGCTCGAACCCGAAGCCCGTGAATGCTGGAGTGCCCTGTTTCTTCTGCATATCAATGATATGTTGGACACCTCCAACATACATTGCTATGCGGACGACAGCACTGGTGATGCCGTATACACGGGCCATGCAGGTCTCTCTCGGGAAATCGTCGACCAGTGCCGGGAGAAACTTGTGTCTTCTATCGAGTCCTCTCTCGAGAAGGTCGCGGAATGGGGTAAATTGAACCTTGTCCAATTTAACCCCCAGAAGACTCAAGTTTGCGCGTTTACCACTATAAAAACCCCATTTGTCGTATCACCGCTCTTCGAGAACACTTCTCTTAAAGCCGCGCCTAGTATCGGATTACTGGGTCTCGAAATCTCGAGCGATTGCCAATTCCGTGGCCATCTGGAGGGCAAAGCCAAATTGGCTTCGAAGAAGCTGGGCGTCATCAATAGAGCACGGCAATACTTCAAGCCGGCCCACATTCTAGCGCTCTACAAAGCGCAGGTCCGGCCACACATGGAGTATTGCTGTCATCTCTGGTCTGGCGCACCCCAGTATCTGCTCGATCCATTTGACCGCGTGCAACGTAGAGCAGCTCGAATTGTCGGGGACTCAGTGCTCTGTGAACGGCTGGATCTCTTGGCGTTGCGTAGAGACGTCGCTTCATTGTGTGTCTTCTACCGCATTTATCACGGGGAGTGTTCCGAAGAGCTGTTTAACCTGATTCCTGCCGCCGAATTCCTTCTTCGCACGACACGCCACAAGTTAGGATTTCATCCCCACCATCTGGATGTGTGGCGGTCCTCTACAGTGCAGTTTTCAAGGAGCTTTCTCCCTCGTACTACAAAGCTATGGAATGAGCTTCCTTGTGCGGTGTTTCCGGGACAATACGACATGGGTACCTTCAAAAAAAACGCGTACACCTTCCTTAAAGGCCGGCAACGCTCTTGTGATTCCTCTGGTGTTGCAAGAGAATGTGGGCGGCGGTGATCACTTAACACCAGGTGACCCGTACGCTCGTTTGTCCTCCTATTCCATAAAAAAAAAAATAATAAGGATAACAAGTTTTTATTTGCTCCTGGTGTTAAAATTATGATTTTAGAAATTTATTTGAATCAAAAAATTCTCTTAAGTGCCTTTGTACACATTATATTATTAAATTACCTAGAATAGGTATTTTGAGAGTCAAAAGTTAATAAGTTAATTTCCTTTAATTGTTTTTTGTAGTGATCAGGATTGTATAATGGAACGGTACGCCATAGGCTATTTTTGGATGCAATATAACTCAGGTTGCATGTTGCTTTCACTGCTTAAGATGAGGTTGCTCATTCACTTATTCCACTAATCATTGCCATAGAAAAATATCTACTAGATAGCATAATATATTTTACAAAAATTACCCGACGAAGCATCGTTCACAATTTCGAAGTTTAGCCATTTTAAGACATTATAGATAGATATTTAGAGACCGAATTTTCTAAATATCCCCATTGATCAAGGTACAAAATATTGCAAGCGTTATCAAGTTTAAAAGCCAATCAAGAAGCTGATAGTATGATAACAATACCCCCGATAATATTAACATTAGCAAGAACATTCAGATAAAGAGTAACATTAATTTATTATTTACAAACCATTAACCCCGCCATAACTCGGTTGCAACTCGGAAGATTCATGGAGCTGCATAATAATACCTCCCGAGACATTTGTTTACACAACGGAAACTCGCAGAAATCGTTGCGAATATTGTAGAATATATTTGCCTTAACTCAGTACATTTCCAAACAGAAATTTTTAAAGGAGAACTACAAGGAATGGCGTAGCTCAAAGGATTTTCGAAATTTATATCGATGACTGAAATGCATCGTTCGGCTTTTGAAAATACTCTCTGAGGCGATAAGTTTCGCCTTTGCATTGGGGTCGATTATTGGTATTATACGTACATACACAAGGTTCAGTTAGCAATATAATACCAATTATAACTTCATTTTTCCAAGGACTTATTTTAGTTACCTCAAGGATAATCAACTTTTTAATTTTTATTCTTTTCGGAAAACCTACAGCTAGGTTATTACCATTAATAATTAAATACTGAATGCTAATTACAAATTTTCACTAATATTTAATACTAATAAGATTAAAAATTAAAACAAAAGAATTAAATTAAAGTTCCCAGGAAAGTGATACTTAAAATAAATTAGCTGATTAGATATTATAATAGTAATAAAATAGTAATTTATCATACATACATACATACATAAAATCACGCCTCTTTCCCGTAGGGGTAGGCAGAGACCACTTCTTTCCACTTGCTACGATCCTTACATATTTCTTTCGCTTCGTCCACTTTCATTATTCCTTTCATACATGCTCTCCGGTTAAGGGTACTCTTGACCTGGCCTTTTTTCAAGACGTCCCTGATTTGATCTTGAAACGTCCGTCTAGGTCTACCCCTTCCAACACTTTCATTCACACTGGCCTTATACACTTTCTTCGTCACTCATTCTTCATTCATTCTCTCGACATGTCCAAACCATCTCAGCATACCTTTCTCAATTTTTGTCACAACATCTTCTTTCAGACCACAACGTTTCCTTATCTCATTATTTCTTATCCTGTCACTCAGTTTAACTCCTATCATACTTCTCAACGCTCTCATCTCAACTGCATTTATTCTGCTTTCATGTTTCTTCTGCCATACCCAACTTTCACTTCCGTACATGAGTGTTGGAACCAACACCCCCTCATGCTCAGCCAAACGAGCCTTATTAGACACCTTCTGACTGTTCATAAAGGAGTGCAAAGCTCCATTCACCATGTTTCTTGCATTCACTCTTCTTTCAATATCACTCTCATACTTTCCATCTCTTGTAAATTTAGAACCCAGATACACAAACCCATTTACCTGTTCAATTTTTTCATCTCCAATCACGATATTGCAGTCTGTCACTATCTCATCTCCTTCAAGCACCATCACTTTCGTCTTCTTTACATTCATTTTCATTCCCTTTCTACCAAAATCTCCATTCAAAGCAGTTACCATCTCTTGCAACTCCTCGGCTGAAGATGCAAGTAATACTTGGTCATCAGCATAGAGAAAACATTTGACGAGTAACTCATTCATTCTCAACCCACTGTCATTCTCTTTTAAACCTGTCAAGCAATTGTTCATGAACAGATTAAACAGCCACGGTGACGCTACACATCCCTGTCTAACACCTTTTTCGATTTTAAACCATTCAGTGTATGCCCCGTTTATCCTTACACAAGCACTAGAATCTCTATAAAGAGATTGCAATGCTCGTATGAGGACACTGCTCACACCGCTCGCGGACAATGCTGACCACAATTCATTCCTCACCACTCTATCATAGGCATTTTCTAGATTTTCTAGATAGTAATTTATCACACGCCTGTAAATAAATAATTTATATAATGAAAATCCTAACCATTAGTCCGTTTGTCTGAAAGCAGGATGTCACTCATAAACTGCAATAGGTGAAATTTTGATAGAGTGTAATAGAATTTCCAATATAATAACACGCAAATGGTTTTTTTTTACAAAATATGTTCGGAGCCCTTCGAGTGCGGGCTTGACTCGGCCTTGACCGGTTTCAAATTCGACCTCACCTAAGATGGGGAGGGATCACAAATATTATAATCTGTTACAGACTTAAGCAGTATAACTAACTCAAGCCTCGAGTACAACTACAACATAGTTGACTACGTGACCTAATCTCGGTGTAAGTTATACGGGAAGTTGTCAAAGCGGACCCAAATAATATCGTTGAAATGGGCACAAACTTGAGATATTAGTTAATTTGATCTTTACTATATTATGGACTTTATCTACATTTATATAAAGAAGAATATTGATTAGCTTTTTTCGTGTGCCAATGAATTTTTGGTGCTTGTTCTGGAAAAAACTTACTTAATTTTTAGTTTGTGATGTTGGGTTTGCATTAAAAAGTTTATTCGTAAATATTAATGTGAAATTACGACTGTTATTGTTCAAATCTTAAAAATATTTATTGCTGCAAGAGATGGAAATGCTGCATAAATTAATCAATGAAGGCGTCGCGCGGATATTTAATGACGTGTAACTGAAGTGTAATTGATTTACACTAATACACTTGTATAGTTATCATACAAAACACAGCTTGACGTCACCATTTTCACATAATGTGAAAGACAAAGAGGATGTACGTAATAAGAGGTGGGATCGCCTTAGTAAAAATTGAAATTTAGTTTAATATGAAACGTGCAGTCATTTGACATAAATTTGAATGAGTTGTAATTACAGTATGGCGATTGGCCACGAAGTATAATATGACTAAGTTTGAAAGCTAGCAGTTGCCTAAAACGTAGTGGATTTCGGCTATCTCCGTTTTTTACAAGATTATTGCCACTATCTATCAATGAATACACGTTTCATACAATCGAGGGAATCGCTTTTTTTTTAGAGTTTCGCTAGGCTGGGGTTAGGTTACTTGTCAGGTGCGGTTGTTAGCTCGCAAACTGTATGAAGCAGACTACAGGAGTATACAGGAGTATATAGATGAGACGGAATAATTGATTGAAATCATTGGGATTGTTCAGGGAGTGAGATTAGTGGCCGCAAGCGTGATGGCATACATTTTTATTCTGTGACGGGATCAGACTTAGATAAGATCTTTTCCAGTGGGAGGCTCCTTTGCACAGGATGCCGGCTAGATTATGGGTACTACAACGGCGCATATTTCTGCCGTGAAGCAGTAATGTGTAAAAGCATTACTATGTTTCAGTCTGAAGGGCGCTGTAGTGAAATTACTGGACAAATGAGACTTAATAGCTTATGTCTTAAGGAGACGAGCGCAGTTGTAGTGCCGCTCAGTTTTTTTGGGGTTTTTAAAGAATCCTTTGGGGCACTGCATTGTAATGGGCAGAGCGTATCAATTACCATCAGCTGAATGTCCTGCTCGTCTCGTCCCTTATTTTCATTGAAAAAGATTTGAGAAGAATGGGGATCTATAAACACTCTAGAGAACTTAGTTCCGGGTAGTGTTCATATAGTATATCCCTATAGTCAAAAGTTATGGCTTGAACAGGAATTATAATCGACTCATTTGGGCGGGATTTTGGCCCACTTTAATCGGCCAGATTTCGTTCAAACATCGTAGATTTATCGAGGACCGATGAGAATACATTAACTTGATAAACTTATTCCATTTTTCAAATTGCGAAATAAGATTTTTGTTAAGTTAAATGATGTTCATCTATCGTTTCGGCAGGAAAGATGTTTATTTTAAGTTTCAAAAAAAAATTTCCATTTTTATGTTCGGTTTTCTACAAAAAGACTTCTATTTATTATAAATGAAATAGTTAATAAATTTTCATTCACCCTTTAAAATATATTATTTTATAGGAAACATGCAGACAATCACATAGATTAATTACAACTTTTTATCTTGACTATCATTGATCTTCCAGCCATTGGGAGCATGTCAACATAAAATCGGCTCGTAACAATCGAAAGAATCTCGAATGAACAATAAAAAAGCACTTGTCTGTAAATAATAACGAAATGGGTCAGCAAAATAAGCACAAACGTACCGATAGCGTCTATAATGACCACAGAGCTTTTACGGCTTATAAATTTCAAAGGCGATTCAATGAGTCCGGAAACAAAGTAAGCTATAAATTTGAAATAATACCACCTTTCATTGTACGCGGCTCTGGGCTTCCTCTTGTTTTACGTACAGTTTTTCGTATTTTACTTCGCTTGGTTTCCATTCAAACGAGATCTGTTGTTTCGTTTGTAGCTTTTATTTAATAAATCACGAATTTCCACTTAAACTGAATCTTTTTATTTCGAACTGTTTGAGTCTGTTTGCGGTTACAAAGCATTACTTGTAAAGTGACTTTTTTCATTCATTGCGAATGTTAATAATTGTTAGTTGTATGAAGATTTTTTTAGATTATTTCAAACCTTTTTCAAATATTTGTTATGTCAAGAGCGGATTAAATTTTACGATCATTCTTTTTGAGTTTCATCAAATCAAATGCTATCTATTTCGCAATATTAATGATTTTTTTAATATTTTTCATCAATAATCATCATTAGCTTACATCATCATGTAAGCTATTACTTTTGTACAAGGAACAACTGAATAGCTGGTGGTAATTGATATGACCTGCTCATTACAATACCGTGCCGCTCAGTATCATCATCATTTCATTAGCTACGGCACGTTTCAGACCGAAACACGAAACACATTACTGCTTCATGGCAGAAATAGGCGCCGTTGTGTGCTGTGCAACGGAGCTCCCACCGGTAAGTCACCTGGTGCTAAGTGCAGCGCCAGAAGAATACCAAGTTCGTTGCTAGCCTTTTAGGAAGGTGCACCCATTCAGTTTGTTAGATATTAAAATGGTTTGAGTTTGTATTTTATTGTTGGTACACATATTCATAACCTATTTGTATTCAATAGTATGCAATTTATGATGAAATTGAGCCATTTAATTTAAATTTATTATATTAACAGCAATGTAAATCAAAATAGAGGTTAATCATTAACATGATCATAGTTGGTTAACTCGATCTTATATTTTTTTATAAACGTAATAACTCGGTTATAAATTCACATCAGCATTATAAAAAAAAACGTATTACACTCCGTGGTACACTAACTTGTACCCGAATAAGTTAGAAGATAACTTGAACATTAACGTTGTGCATTTTTTGAATAATTTGGGTTAGGGAATAATTTCACACGAATTGCTTTATTTATCATTATAAAGATCTAGCATTTATATGGTTACATACAATATTTATTTATTGCGCTATCGTTCACAAAAATGCCAATTTATAAAACATAACAATTTTACATTTCAGAACTAATACAATTATTTTATATTCAAAAGTTTATCTCAGAAAAATCAACTTCTATAAGTTCAACGACTGTCTTGCGAAATTTTGATCAGGTCACGTGTCCTAACGCGAGTTTAACATTTAACCCATTCCAAGAGAAGTGCTCAAAGCCGCTAAAGAAGTTTCACCTAAGAAAAATTGAACAGCGTCGCTTTTATTTACATTTGTGTAAAAATTATTCAATATGAATAAAGTGAATAAAGCCAGATGACATTATTATAGTTATTCACTATCACGCAGTAAAATTTAATTAAATTTCTCTACATAAGCGTACTCTTCAAAATGTTACAGATTTTCTCTCCTAATCACTCCTCGCCTGTTTCTTATTACTACCTCCACAAAATCACCTTTCGAAATGAAGCAAAAAGGCTGCCCATCAAGCAGAGTTGCAGTTTTTGCTTACCACTACTATTATAAGTCGATAGTGAATATCTTTTTTTGAGAAACTCACTCTAACAGACATACTTAATTCACATTAAGTATTGGTAGCTCAAAATTCAATATTTTATAGAAATAGACGCAGTTGAAGTCGAGATAAAGTTTTATAATAAAGCAAAAGATTTACTCGAATCGTAACGCTTTTTGTACTCTTAGCCATCATCATCAAATTAACATTAGCAATTAAAATCAAATAAACGTAAACAATTTAAGCAAATTAATAAGTCAAAATCGAATTGCGGATAGATATGAACCTGATTCTTTTAAGTAACATTTCGCGTTTTTTTCTATTGTCATATTTCTAAATCAATGCCTCCTACCCGGCTAGGTCGATTTAGTAAGTCTTATGTGGGGCTATGTATATGCTTATACAATAAGAGCCCAGAAAATGTCCAAAACAAAAGTATTAAAATTGTTAAAAAAAAATTTGTGTGGTATAGGTTACTATAACAGACATGACTTTCCTAATGATACCACAGAATGGGAATGGAGCGACCGCCTATGGCTATTAAATAATAAGTTTAATTGTACAATATTACTTTGTAAAGATATTTTTGATGAAAAAAAAAGCCCGCTGAGTTTGTTGCGCCCATTCTTCTAAGGCCTGAGGCATTCATTTTGGAATGGGTGGTAGTTATTTTTTTGACTTTTAATAAGTGATGTCACATCCTATTTTGAATAAAAATATTTGAATTTGAATCCACGACATTTTAAGATATTAAATTTTGATTTAAAAAAATTGTAGTCAGAGAACACTTACGTTGAGTATTGGTTTGTTTTGGCACGATAACACACTTGACAGACAGCAGTGCTATGGTCAGAATAATTATTTTCTTTATTTATTGAAAATCTTAGCAAGTTAGTTTCAGCTACTCTTCAATAAGTTCGAATTCAAATAGTAGTGGAATTTAATCCGACATCGTGCGGTCGGTCCAGAAACTCATTAAGGGTTAAATAAAAGATTATATTATATTTGTTTGAGGTTAAAACTGATAGCTTCGAACTAGATAGGAAAAGAATATCTCATATCAATATCGAGGAGTGTAAATAGAACCATTTCTTCGAACTTGTAATTCGTATTGAACAAGGTTCATTGTGACAAACATCTATTTTTCAAGTTTGGTTGGTACAGTACGATGCTCGAGACACCTGATGGTAGCAAAAGTGGATCACCTTCACATCCACTTTTGCTTTTTTTTATGAAACTAAGAGACGAACAGGACGTTCAGATAAGCAGATAATCTACCATAAGGTAATTGATACGCCCAACCCATAACAAATGCAGTGCCGCTCAGGATTCTTGAAAAACCCAAAAATTCTGAGCGGCACAACAATTGCGCTCTTCACCTTGAGACATAGGATGTTAAGTTTCATTTGCCCAGCAATTTCACTAGCTACGGCGCCCTCCAGATCGAAACACAGTAATGCTTAGACATTACTGCTCCGCGGCAGAAATAGGCGCCGTTGTGGTACTCATAATCTAGCCGGCATCCTGTGCAATGGAGTCTCCTACTGGTACAACTACTACAACAGTAGAATCGAGGTAAAATTATTGCCAATAAGAAGAACAGTTTTCACCTCCGGGGAAACTTCAACTCTTTCTGTTTGACCAAATATTATATCGAACGAAGAGTTTATGAATCGAAAAACAAAACCCTCTCCAACCAAATCATTTTCATTCCACGAAGTTCGTTTTGCAACTTCTGTCGCAAGTATTGTGGAGAGTGCTCCAGTCTTCCTGTCTGGCGTTTCACAGTTGTGCAATATGGAGAAACCTTCATGCCTCACAGAACTATTTTCTGGAAACAGCTGGTTATATCTAAACAAATGTGTCTTATCGCCGCTTTCAGTATTTTATATTTAAAATTATTAAGAATCAAATTTTAATGTCATCCATCAATCGATTTTAAGCCTGCATCTAATGTCAATTTTAACTTATTTTAATTATTAATTAACATTCACTGCCATAGTCAGAGTGTTCCGAAACCTTCGCCACGAACTCATAATATCGACGACCTGTATAGCCGAGTGGTTAGCGTCCTACCTACTAAGCTAGAGGTCCCGGGTTCGAATCCCGGTAGGTGCAAGCATTTATATGATGAATATGGATGTTTGTTTCCGAGTCATGGATGTTCAAATGTATTTATGTATGTTTATATGAGTTTATGTATGTTTAAGTATGTATATTGTATTAAATATATCATTGTCTTGTAACCCATAACACAGGCTATATATGCTTAACTTGGGACAAGATAATTTGTGTAAAAAGTGTGTCAATATTATTATTATTATATATCATCCTCACCACCTGAATGTCAGCGTTCCTCAAAACCGCAACTAATTCTTTTACAAACTAACTGCCCACAATTATACTAATACTTCTAAATGACCGGCAACGCTCTGTGCTACCTCTGGTGCTGCAGGAGAATGTGGGCTTCGGTGATCACTTAACATCAGGTAACCTGTAGGTACTTTTGTTTGTCTCCTCCTCCTTTAAAAAAATACACCAATACTGTACTAAAAATTCCAACTCGTCATCCTATAGATGATAGAAAAAATTGATCACCAAAACGGATTCAAATATCAATTGACCAACAAAGGAATACTATTCAATATATGAATAGAAGCCTTTGTCCAGTGGTAGACGACTTCCGGCTGATGATGATGAAGATTATATGAATTGATGAAAGATAATAGCGATCGCTAGATTTTTTTTTTAAATGAAAATAAGGGATGAGACGAGCAGGACGTTCAGCTAATGGCGACTGATACACCCAACCCATAACAATGCAGTGCCGCTCAGGATTCTTGAAAAACCCAAAAATTCTGAGCGGCACTACAATTGCGCTCGTCACCTTGAGACATAAGATGGTAAGTCTCATTTGCCCAGTAAGTTCACTAGCTACGGCGCTCTTCAGACCGAAACACAGTACTTTACTATTACTGCTTCACGGCAGAAATAGGCGCTGTTGTGGTACCCATAATCTAGCCGGCTTCCTGTGCAAAAGAACCTCCCACTGGACCATTCCAAATGTATGGTATTGTTTGGATAGCTAAGTAAAATTTTTGCTTTCGCTATATTTGGATTATGATAAAAAGCTAAACATTTCCAATTATACTTTCATTACTATAAATCCACCCCATATAAATACAGTATTACTAGTCTTACTACTACAAACACGTACCAGCTTTATATTTACAAAATGTTAATCCATTTCCCGATCTTATTGATTACCTTTAAGCTCAACTCAAAGAATTCCAATAAACTGGAAGTAATTTTAGGGAAACGTGGTTCAGATAAAATGGGCAAGAGTTTCAATTTGTTTACTTCGAGTATATCTGTTTCAAATAAGCCTTAGGATGATAAATACAACTCCTCTAAGTATATACAATGCTTTATAGACTTTTTCCTTCCTGCAACAGAGTGATATCAAATGTGATTGTTTATTAAAATAGCTCGTATTTTGTGTAAAGCCATATTTTTTATTAATTAGGTGAACGAATATCTTAATTGATCTTAAGTTCAACAGATTTACAATTCCCTTCGTCTACATGCACAAGTATGCATAACTCGCCCGCCTACATGGCCTAAATTTTGGGGCTAAATATTACCTGTCAATATTGACTATACTAAAGCCTTTATTACATAAAGCTAGATCCAATAATAAATAAGTGATTGAGATTTTTGTTACCGATACGCTTTCTTTGCGGCTCAGCATAAACTGTTTATAAAAACTTTGGATAACTATTTATAAAAATAGATCAGGGAAAATGTATTTTTTCATGTTGTACTCTAATGTAATAATAATAATCCCTGAGTTGCCAAGTCACTCGTAAATCGCTCCTATTATTTTTAATTCAAATTAAGTGACTATACTCAAAGACTTTGCTTGAATTTTCCCAGTGGAAGGCTCCGTTGCACAGGATGCCGGCTAGATTATAGGTACCATAACGGCGCCTATTTCTGTCATGAAGCAGTAATGTGTAAACATTACTGTGTCTCGGTCTGAAGGGCGCCGTAGCTAGTGAAGTTACTGGGCCAATGAGACTTAACTTCTCATGGCTCTAGAAGACGAGCGCAAATTGTAGTGCCGATCAGAATTTTTGAGATTTTCAAGAATCCTGAGCGGCACTACATTGTTATGGGCAGGGCGTATCAATTACCAACAGCTGAACGTCCTACTAATCTTGTCCCTTATTATCATAAAATTTTTGTATCTGAGTTGAGTATAAAAAAATAGTGACAAAAGTGTATGATATTTAGCTAAATTCAGTTTTAGATTACAAGAGTTATTGAATACATTACCTACATGCATCAATCCGTAATCCTGTAAATAATGGTAATGCTCTATGTAATCCCACCGTATTGGAATAGTATTGTTCATAATGATATTTTGCCGTTGAGCAGAACAAATGATTCGGATCTCTACTACAACCAACTGGTGGTATTGAAGCACGAAGTTCAAAGAAAGCGGCTGGAAATAATCAGTACAAAGAGTGGGGTCTTTCATCATGAAAACGCTAGCCCAAACACATCTTAAGCTACTCAGCAATAAGTAACAGTTTGGCTAGAAGATGTTAATGCATCCACCATATATTATTATTACTTGCAGAGGGTGGCTATTTGGCTAGTCCTAATTGGGTCCTAGTAACACCGCGTCCAGAATTGAACTATTGTGTTAGCCACTCATACTTATACCTCGTCGTCAAGCCCTGCCGCATTTACGAACTGCAGTATCATCTTGACGCGAGTATTACAAACAGCATCTGGGAGCAGAGTATAGTCGCAAAGGATGGTCGCAATTGTAAAGGAGATGAAGAGGCGTTTCATCGACCTCAAGGAAAAATCTGCAAGTTCTTTCGTTTTTTATTCCGACCACACTGAGGTTCTTATTTAGACGACAGTGCCCAGTTTGCATCCTGGTGAGTATCCACCATATAGCCCTGACCATACAACTTCATAAAGCCCAAAGTTTTAATAAAAATGGAAGCATGTTACTACCGCCACACACCCTAGCCGTACACACTCCACCAAGACAGTGTGGGTAACCACTTCCCTTTCTTGAGGTTATGTCCTCGCCTTCCTTAAATTATTCTATTTCAGGCTGCAGTAGCCCTGTAATCGTCCGTATCGTTAACCATTTAATAACATACTAATAGTCAACCAATCTTCTATTCGTTAATTTTGTCATGTAATTCTTAACAATAGAAATACATACATCAACCGACACTTTCCATAAAGTAAAACCACAAAGAATAGACTGAAACTTACGTATAAAGAAATACATAGTCATATTCCAGACAGTACTAATATTTGTATTATCACTGACAGACAAGAAAAAATTCTCAGACGTCTGGAAATTTCTTTAAGTTTTGTAATATTTCCAGATGAAAGAAAACTCAATTGGAATACATTGAATGAAATATGAGATATTTTATAAGCATATGCTTTTATAATATTTTCGATAACGTTTATCATGTTTAATATAATATATCAAAATTTAAAAATACAAATAATGATAATAATTTAATTCAGAAAGAAATCCATAATATAAATAAATTGTTGCTAAAATGTCCTAAATTATATAAGTATAATTATAACTAAACAGACACATGAAGCCTCATAAATGCCTTTGTAATCGGTGCATCGTAATGACTAGCAATGGTTTGCAGAATGATGTTAGGGCTACCCCGCATGCTCTTCAGCAATGACGCGGTTCTTTTGCGTTGGTTGGCATGAAAGCCGTGCACCCTCGCATCCGTGAATATTGCCCAAGCTCTGCAAAAGCGGGGCAGCCCCAACATCAACCTGAAACCATTGTTGTACTGAACGCGAAAGGCACTAAGCGTTCTTTGAGCATATCTGACCGACAGGCTGCTGGTATAAAAGGTTTGTCAATATTCTTTGAAAAGCGTTATCTTAACCTCACTGCTACATCGAGCAAACCTGCGAGCCAGCATAATACTCCTCACCCCAGTGTCCTACGTTCCCTCTCAATATCCATTTGGTCTTCGAGGTCTTCGGTGACATAGAGTCCAAGGTACTTAAAATGGTGAACTTTCTTAAGCTCAACACCATTCAGCTTTATTGGCGGAATATTACATACATTTTTAGCGGGGACTCTAAAGACCGAATACTTGCTTTTTATGGCAATTATATTTGATCCCATGTTGCATCGCATACCTTTCACAGATAGCTAACAGACTTCTTATAGAGCCTACACTTGGACCCAGCAGCACCTTGTCATCCGCGTAGCTGATGTTGTTCATACAAACACCATCAACCGAGCAGCCGACACGCTCGCTGTTGAGCCAAAATAACTAATGATTATTGTATATTTCTCACTTAAAACTACCAACACCAAATGTAATTTCATAATGAACCCGGAAGAACATTTCGACCCAGTCTTGAAATGGACCAAGCAATTTGGGCTAACTTACAAGACTCACGTACACCTTTGTACATTTAAACTTAACTACTACAAGAATAGAGAATAGCCGTGTTAATTTTCTTGCACCTAAACAAAACGCGATAAGGTTCAAACTTGCAAATAAAATCAATTTCATACGACGAGCCACTGTTGTCGCTTTGTGTTCTGAGTTTCATATTTACAGCTTCTAGGGAGCTTAAATGTATAATAAATTAGAACTTTAGATTTGTGTTTATAACGGCGTATATAATAATATATTGTTATTTCTTTCTCCGCTTCTTTTTAATTCTGAAGGTTAATACTACTCTATGTATTATTATATCTATATAATAACAGTTAACAGGGCAGGACACCTAATACGAGGCAAACAAGAAAAATGGGCCAAAATAGTAACACAATGGTATCCTAGAGAAGGAAAAAGACTGAGAGAGAGAGGCCGAGTCGTAGATGGAGCGATGATTTAAAAGATGCCGCTGGTGTGACGTGGAGCAGATCATTTCATGACCGAGAACACTGGAAGAGCCTGGGGGAGGCCTATGCGAAAGCAAAACAATCTGTGCCGATGTCTACTGCAAACTAAATGTAAATCTAAAACTATGTAAAGATTTTTATTAAGGGCTATTATTATTATATTATATTATATAATAACAGTTACCACTGATTTATTTATTTAAATCGAGTTTACTTGACGTTTCACTACTGCAGTTGGTACCGACTAGTTTTGGATTATTCGGAGGTCATTCATCAGGGTGAGTGTAGTGAGTTTGCGGTCACGTCCCATCTCGCACTCAGTGTGATTTTTTAAGATATATAAACAAATAATAATAAAAGATTTAAATAATATGTTTCCTTTTTAAAATATATGATACATTACGCCTTGGCTTTTCTTTTAGATTCAAAACAATAAGCACTGGATTTGTTATCATTTTTACATTTGAATTTGGAATCTTTTATTTTTATATGATTGTTTATTCTTAACTGATAATATAAAAAAGAATAGGGTTGTATAATCGAAACAACTACTGAAGCGGTACGTAAAGGGAGGTCACAGAAAATTTTTGTTTACAGATGAGAAAAATTATGACCGTATTTATGCTCAAAATTCAAAGGAAGCTTCCCAATTAGGCGACAGTGTGCAACGTGGGTACTATCCGACTTCAGTGATGGTTTGGTGGGGTATTAGCTATGATGGAGGAACTGAGCCATACTTTTAGGTATCGAGGGTAGAGGGTATCAAAACATCAGCACAAGTGCATCATTACTTTTCTTGAGAAGGTAGTGAAGCCCCTTGAAAGAAAGAAAGAAAGAAAAACATTTAGTGCACAAAACACTCACAGGTTATACTTAATATAAAAATATTAATGTACGAGACAAACCAAATAGAACGTAATTAAATAGTAATTGATTTAATATTAGAGAGTTCCTGTGCAATGCAGGAAATGGGTCACCGACTCTGACACCGATTATCTGTGACACGGACGTAGCTATGAGACAGCACTGATTTTCGGCGGTGCCCGTTTAACTTTGGAGATACAGTAAGCTCGACATAAAATAAATAATTCACATGTATGAATAATACAATAATACATTAATAATAGTATATACATAAATCTCAATTCAAAAAAGTCGATAATAAATTATATATTTAAATGTTTTAAAATAAAAAGTAGCTATATACTACTAAAGTATATATATATATATATATATATATAGTATGTATAGTTAAGAGAAACAAATAGCAACAATCATATATCTATTATACTGGACTACGCCTATATTTTCACAACTAATGCGACCAAAGCTGGTCTTGATTTTGTCGTTCCAAGAATCGTGACTTATATTTTTGACGGTTCGTAATTCACGAAGAGGAGCATTGTAACGAAAACTTCCCCTAAATGCAGCACTATAGTGTTTTAGGACAGCCAGGCTGACAGGCATATTGCGAGGCTTTTGTTGAATAAGTGGCATTGAGATTTCCAACACAATTTAGTGTACAGGTAGTATGGTGTTTTGGCTTTTATTACACCGAAAAGCATAACTGCAGTTATGCTTTTCGGTGTAATAAAGTGGATTTTTCTGCGGCAACTCATGTTAAGAACTCCGGCATCGTACAAAAACGGAGTTATATGGAATCGGACAGGTATGTCCCAGCAGTAGCTTGCACACGCGTTTTGTACAAGTTGTATTGCCTTCCTAGAGCGAGCCTGTAGTCGATCCCCATGCACCACGTCTCCGGAATTCAGTTTCGACAAGATAAGTGAATCGCATAGTCTAAGACGTAACTGAGTACTAATGTAACTTCTTACACGATAAAGTGTTTTAAGTCGATGGTATTTTTTTTATGGAAAAGGAGGACAAACGAGCGTACGGGTCACCTGGTGTTAATTGATCACCACCGCTTGCAACACCAGAGGAATCACAGGAGCATTGCCGGAATTTAAGGAAGGTCTAGGCGCTTTTTTTTTGAAGGTACCCATGTCGTATCGTCCCGTAAACACCGCACAAGGAAGCTGATGTTCATTATTTCAAACTGTTTGAGTCTGTTTGCGGTTACAAAGCATTATTTGTAAAGTGACTTTTTTCATTCATTGCGAATGTTATAATTGTTAGTTGTTTGAAGATATTTTTTAGATATTTTCAATCCAAATATTTGTTATGAGAAGTGCGGATTGAATTTTCTTTGAAACGATCTTTCTTTTTGAGTTTCATCAAATCAAATGCTAGATCTGTGTCGCAATATTAATGATTTTTTATTAATCACGGGAGCGTTGCCGGCCTTTAAAGAAGGAGTTCGCGCTTTTTTTGAAGGTACCCATGTCGTATCGTCCCGGAAACTCTGCACAAGGAAGCTCATTCCACAACTTTGTAGTACGTGGAAGAAAGCTTCTTGAAAATCGCACTGTGGAGGACCGCCACACAGCCAGATGGTGAGGATGATATCCTAACTTGTGGCGTGTCGCGCGAAGGTGGAATTCGGCGGCAGGAATCAGGTGAAACAGCTCTTCGTAACACTCCCCATGATAAATGCGGTAGAGGACACACAATGAAGCGATGTCTCTACGCAACGCCAAGTGATCCAGCCGTTCACAGATCACTGGGTCCCCGAGAATTCGAGCTGCTCTCTCGTTGCACGCGGTCAAATGGATCGAGCTGATACTTGGGTGCACCAGACCAGAGATGACAGCAATACTCCATACAAGCGCTAGAATGTGGGCTTTTTTTTTTTTGAGAGGAGGAAATACTGTTACGTATTTACGCCCCGGAACGGGGCGTAATATGTCGGACTCGAGTGTCCGCGTAAGCGGACGCCCCATACCGACTAAAACCTCCTCTGTGCTGTTAGCAGCCCTGGCTTTCACAGCGAAGTAGGACGTGGGCCGTGGAGGCCGCAAAGACTACGCAACAACAGTCGCGGGGCGTCTCCTAAGGAGACTCGAACCTCAGACCGGCTGTGTGCTTCTGGGAAGGGGGAATGTGGGCCGGCTTGAAGTATTGCCGTGCTCTATTTATGACGCCCAGTTTCTTCGTAACCAATTTGGTTTTGGTCTCCAGATGGCCGCGGAATTAGCAATCGCTCGCTTGTAACAGTTAGTTATAGTATATTCACATATTTTTCGAATCTCAAACTGTCGTCAAAAATGATGCCAAGATTGCGAGCCTCAGAAACCCGTTCAATACTTTTATTGCCAATCTTAACATGATAATTTAGCCGCTCAGTCTTTTCTAATTGAGAAGGCGTCCCCAGTAGCATGTATTTCGTTTTTTCAGGGTTATGAACCAAATCATTTCCTTTTGACCATTCTGCTATACTATTGAGATCGTTGTTCAATTGCTCTATAGCCAAGTGTGAGTGATCTGGATATTAATATAAGTTGCGGTATTCGTCGCCGTATGACGTTCCCAAAAATTATCACCGAGAACATCACATCAACATCTGAACCAGTAATATACAAAGCTACGAGATGAAACTTCTATACCTAATGGCAGTTGAAGTCTCTGGCAATTTTCTTGTTGACTTAACCAAAGCGAAATCGAAACACAATTATGGCTCGAACATTTTCTCAAGTTAACATTCCAAAGAAATCAATTTTAAGAAAATAAACGCATCCTTTATGCTTTCTCACGAAGTGAACCCCAAGCTCTGGAAAAAGGAGAAGTCTGGGGTTCACTTGCTAGTGGTGATCACACCCGTTTATTACATTAATACTGTGTCGTCGAGCGAGTTCATTTATACTAGAAGTTAGAACCTATGGAAGTTTACAAACTTTGTTTAAATGCAATTTACAGCCCCAATATTCACACATTTCAACCATATGGATCTTCCAAATGCTTCATTAAAGTCAAACACGTGAACAAATTTGCAATGCTACCAATAGTCATCAAACTAATTAGAATGGTAGATATGTTCTAAGTATTTATATTACCTTAAACCTGTAGAGAAAAAGTTTTTATCCCAAAGTAAGATTTCATCCCCATCTATCTCTTACCAGAAAATGTTTCAATTAAACGCAAAACAGGAATGCAGACATGATTAAGGCGTATCCATTTATCCAGAAACGTGACGCGTGTCCCAGCTTCACGTCGTCACGTAAGACGTGACAGACGCGGTGACAGCGTGACGAATTATCTCGCAACTGTAGACTGACACTCAATGATATTATATTCAGTTATGTAAATATAACGTATTACATCTAATATATAAAATTCTCATGTCGTGGTGTTTGTAGTAGAACTCCTTCGAAACGGCTTGACCGATTCTCATGAAATTGTGAGTGCATATTGGGTAGGTCTAAGAATCGGACAACATCTATTTTTCATCCCCCTTAATGTTTAGCATAGTCCACGCCAATATTTTTTTTAATTTTTTTGACATTTTTTGACATACATACCCCAAAAATTGAAATAATTTTTCATGGTAGTTGGATTTTTAAGGTAAATCGGAGAAAAAACAGTCGAACACTAAAAATAATTTATATGGCAACACAACGTTTGCCGGATCAGCTAGTAATTTATAAAGATGATTTTTTCAGAAAATAATCAAATTTTGTACACTGTCCATAGTATCATAATTTTTCAAGTTAATTCAGCATGAAGTGCATTCAGACGCGACATGATAGTTTTTAAAATTATTTTCTGCTTTGCTTGTTACGTCACTATAGGGAATGCCTTACAATGTGGCGTGAATTAACTTAACCGTAAGGCTAAAGGTAACGACTTAGAATTTAAGTTGACTTTTTATTAGATCGCATTTTACGCATTTATGAGAAATATTGTGAAAATTCTCAAAGAGGTCAAACAGTTTGCCTGATTTAAGACCTGAAATATCATGGACATCTGGATATATGGCGTTCAACAACAGTGCAGTTTTGACCTGAGTCCTGTCGCTGGTTCTTATCTTCGCACGACACGCCATAAGATAAGATATCATCCCCACCATCTGGATCTCCACAGTGCGGTTTTCAAAGAATATTCTACAAAGCTGTAGAATGAGCTGAGTAAATAAGCATTTATCACTGGGAGTGTTCCGAAGAGCTGTTTACCGTGATCCCACCTTCGCACGACACAACACAAGTTAGGATATCATTCCACCCATCTGGATGTGTGGCGGTCACCCACAGTGCGGTTTTCAAGGAGCTTTCTTTCACATACTAAAAAGTTGTGGAATGAGCTTCCTTGTGCGGTGTTCCCGGGACGATACGAGTAGGGAACCTTCAAAAAAGCGCATACACCTTTCTTAAAGGTCGCGTGATTCTTATGGTGTTGCAAGAGAATGTGGGTGGCGGTGATCGCTTAACACCAGGTGAGCCGTACGCTCGTTTGTCCTAGTTTTCCATAAAAAAAGACTGCACATAATATTTAGGAGAAATTTTCAAACGGAGAGAAAAACAAAAATAGTTTAGGCACATTCCCTTAATTTTTTAGTAAAATAGACGGAGCAGGACTTCCTTTTTGTCATTTAGACACGGAAACGATAAAACATCGAGCACGCAGTTAGAGAACAAAGCAAAGAACATCAGACATCCTTTTAGCATTATATTTATACGTAATTAGGGAGCTCAGCCAACTGTTAATTTGCAAAAGCCTGTATATCACCGGGAACAAAGATAAAATCTCCAGGATTCAGGTGTAATGGTATATGAAGAAGTATCCTCTCCGCCCGCTCACAGAACTGTGACGTCTAATTATACATTCATTGTTCAATTTCGGCGCTGCATTTAATTTTGTTTGGACTGAAGTACATTTATGTTTTGGCGTAAGTCATAAGACACTTAAACATAAATATTAATATAAACTTTAATACACCATTTGACATGTTCATAATACAGAAAATAATATAGAAAAACACATCAGAAGTAAATTATAAGCGACTAATCTCTATGATAGTACCTTCTGAATAAATCTATACAAACAGTTATTTTGATATGAATATAATATTATGATTTTTGTAAAAATGTTCCCAAAAAAGCCATAATTTTGTAAACCTGCAAATAACACAATAATTTATGTATTTAAGCGTTAAGCTAGTGTAAGTCACAATATTTTTTATCCAAGTGGTCGAAAAGTAATTAACTATAATTTATACGGAAAATATTGAAATTATTCTAGAACACATCTTCGGTGGCGCAAAGGCTTGTTCCGTTGCTCTCCAGGCGCTGGTTCAATCCCCGCCCATTATAATGTATGTTAATTCGTCAACCGAAAAAAAAATAATTTATTGCAAGAACCCACACACCTGCAAAGAAATTTAAAAGTTGTCCAACTCACACTGGGCTTAGTAAAGGGCTTTTGAATCCGGGGCGCTTTCACGCAAGAAAGGGACGCAGTACACGTCGAGTTATTAAAAAAGCGAGTACCTTTACCAATCATACAATTCAAATCTGGTGCAATCTATTGTGATGATTGCACTGTGCCACGGCAAGGAACGCTGGTGTGGGACACGACTTGCGTCGACATTCGGGCTCCTTGTCATGTCTAATCTTCTTCAGTTGATGCTGGGGCTGCTTATACGACTGCCAAACACAGCAAACGTCATAGATATGTCAGTCTCAGTGACTCTTTTTGTATCAGTGTAGGAGCACTCAAAACATCTAACAATTCCTAACATTGGTTAGCAAGCAGGTGATGGGAGCACCATTACGTGCATAGATAGATAGGCGAAGCTAATGTAAACCGTATAGTAAGATCCCTTTACTATATCAATTGAATTATTGACGCTTGAATTAACTTTATCACAATTCTTTTTGAATTTGCATAACATTAATCTTGATCATAAATAACAATATATAAACAAAACAAAGTGAGAGATTATTTATTCCGTTTTGAGCCACGCGTCAAATGTCACTTAATTTACAGGAGAGCATTGAAGTGTACCCTGATAATTTATCCCTCCACCTGATAATTTCGTCGGTTTTGTGCCAGATATTAATTTAAAATCTTCATGTAATTGTCAGTTAATTAAGATGCCAACGTTTTGGCACCCAAGCGCTTTCACTTCAATATTATAACTTTCATTGTGGATTTTGTAATTATGAATTGTCTATGTATTAATTTTCAACGATTAGGGAGTTTTGAAAGATCCAAAGACATTGTCTTTTGGATTTGGATTTTAGAATAAAGACGCCTTATTTCGCTGGAATATTGAAACAAGAAAATGATAAGAATTATTTATATTTATTGAATCAATTTCAGTCTTTATTTGGCTTTGACTTTAACTTAGGATCTACTTTGAATTGAATTTCTTTATTCATTCATTTTAATTATGAAGGTCAGTTTTGATGCCATCGGTTCAAGAGTCTATCAGAAGGCTTTGTTCTGAGAAGATCCGACAAAAAACTCAGCTCTTCTTATACAGTTTCCACAGTATCCACACATTTTCCTCATCTTTATATTCTCCAACCTTATGATATGCCTTCTTCATTAAAATTCCCTTATATATGAAGCTCAAATTTACGTAACGGAAGTTTAGTTACATGGTGTCGGATTTTATTATAATGTAATGTATACTTTTCTCAATCAATGTTGATTTGATAATTTTTGTCCCCAAAAATCAGTAGAAATTGGAACATCAATTCTATTTCTACCACTTATATTTGTGGAACAGTTATGATTCCAAATTTAATTTATTTTGCTTAACTAAGTTCGGGTTCTTGAATTCTTGATCCCGAATTTTTTACTTTAAATTTTCCCGCAGCAGCTTCGAATGATAAGTTCAATTGCAATCTGCAAACTATAGTTTAGTAGACTTTAGGTGGTGAAAGGAATATTGATAGTAATAGTTACCTACGTATATTAATTTCAATTGGATTTTTAGATGGAATTTTGAATAAATATGAATGAATATGTATGTTGTGATAATCTATTCTTCAAAAATGTATATAATTTCTTATAAACATATAACATATAGCGTTCCAATAACAATAATAATAATATTAATAAATAATAATAAAGATGTTGTAAGGCTGTGCAACGAATTACGTTTTTGGTTACAGACTAGTATTAATCTAAGGAAACAGAAGGCATTAAGATTCAGTGTTGGGCAGCACCTACCAGTCGGAGGCTCCTTTGCACAGGATGTCGGCTAGATTCTGCCGTGAAGCAGTAATTTGTAAGCATTACTGTGTTTCGGTCTGAAGGGCGCCGTAGCTAGTAAAATTACTGGGCAAATGAGACTTAACATCTTATGTTTCAAGGTGACGAGTGTATTTGTAGTGCCGCTCAGAATTTAGGTTTTTCAAGAATCCTGAGCGGTACTGCATTGTATTGGGCGTATGAATGACCATCAGCTTAACATCCTGCTCGTTTAATCCCTTATAGTCATAAAAAAGCACTGTGTGCAGTGTCAATAAAAATTTGGTCAATCTCTTTTTAGGTTTAATATTTTTAACAACCAGCGGGTTGTAGTATGAGTAAAGGAGAATTAATTATAAGTTAAGGAGAGAACTATTCTATTAGAATGCTACAAACATTACTATTTAATTATTTACTTTATCATTTTCAATAAGTACATATCCATCCACCGGATTTGCGAAGATTTATGAATTCTTTCAAATTTAACAGTCGAAGTAAAGCAAGAAACTTAACAAAGAGCCATTCACCGGAACTCCGATGAATAGAAAAGGATCTAATCACCTCTTAAATAAATTAAACTGAAGGAAGTATCTAAGTGTGAAAGAGACGGAATACAGCACCTGCTGAAACTTGATAATGAAACTAATTTAGAACTGCTTGCACTTTGATGTGAATCCTCTACTTCATTGAACTTAATCTACTGTCTTCAACTGCTACAGTCAGACTATATATTTATTTTATTTATTATTCTAGTTAATAAAAAATATTTGAATTAGGCGTTACTTTGCGGAAATCAATAATTATACAAATGATTTAAGTTTTCTTTAGTGTTAATTCCGCCAATATTTGTTTTTAAAACAATTCGACAATTCGACCGACGGTCTCGTGTCAGATTTTGGCGAGGAAACACGTCCTGAGGATGCCTCGTGTAGAGGCGAAACACGTGTCGAATTGTCTTGGGGACTGGGGGGTTGTTTTGTTGTGAAATGTTTACATCTAAAGCTTTAGTAATTGTTTTCAGTTTTTTATAAAATCTAGAACACATTTAAAAGCATGCTGTGTTCACTTTTAAAAGGCGGCACTCGCCCCTACATGTTAAGGTATCTTTCTGTTGTATACAATATATTTTAGAGTGTATCCCGTTTAGTGAACCTAAAAAAAGTACATTTCTACATACATTCAATAGATGAAATACCTTACCATACCTGACCATCAGTGTTTATCATAAAATGAAAAGTTTTAAAAACCCAAAATGCACGTCTTACACGTTCGTTATATCACAAATATTATGTATTATTTATAAATACATATTCAAATTCAAACTAAAATATTTTTATTCTAAATAGAATTTAAAAAATCAGTTATAAAACGACAAAAACTGCTACACCCATTTGAATTCGAATTTAATACTGAGACCTGAGAAGAACAGACACAAAGAACTCATCGTGGTTCCATATTTGTTGATAGTATTTCGTCAGAACAATTTCATAAACGCGCAAACTTGGGTTATATTGAACTCTCGGGGTTATATTGAACAAGGTTAATTTCACCCCATTCCTCGACCTTCTCAAGAGAGGACTGAATAGAATGCAAAGGTTTCTCCTGGCACTGGTCGACGATTTCCCGAGAGAGATGGATGCATGGCCCGTGTATACGGCATCTCCTGTCATCTGCATAGCAATGATTGTTGGGATGCCCTTAATATCATTGATATACAGAAGAAATAGTGTAGGAGATAGCACATATCTTTGAGGAATTCCAGCGTTCACGGTCTTCGGGTTCGAGCAATAACCGTCAACAACGACCTGTATGCTGCACCCAGTGGGGAAGCTGGAGGTCCACCTGCATAAGCTCTCGGGAAGCCCAAATGATGGAAGTTTTGAGAGTAGTGCCTTGAGCCGTACATGATTACAGGCCTTTGCTATGTCCAGGCTGACTACCAGGCCTTTTGAATGTAGTCACCATTGTTAAAGCCTTCTTCAATACACACACATATTCGAAAACCGTATCAATTCAACAAAATCCAGTTATACAGCTCTATTTTCCAATTTAAAAAGCTGACTAATTACAATTCCAAACAAAACTTCAACTCTGAAATAACAGTACGGTCGAAATGTTGCGTTGGTCGCTTCGTAAAATTTTTGCCACAGATTAGTGTTTTTAGTTATGTAAATTATTCAAAAACTAAATGCCAGATAGGTTGGGATTTAGATAAAACCATTAAATCATAATAATTATGTAACATATTACTGTTACGTACTTTCGGAAGAATTACTTGCCTTTCTGCGAGATAGTATCATCCATAAATAAGTAGGCAATAGTTAGGCACTAAGACATCCTGCTACGGGATATAGAAAAGGAATGAAAAGTGTTATATAAACATGCTTAAATTATTTTATTCTGACGTACTATTCTTTATTTTAATAATTGTTATTATTAGAACACCTGGTGGAGGTCGCCCCACAGTATGTGACACCCCCAGACTATGAAATTAAAAAAAATCATCGATAAAGAACAAACTGACTGACAAAACCACTTAGCAACTACTACAAAAAAAAATTACAATTAATTAAAAAAAAATAACTTAAAAAGCAGTTGTGATCGCAGCGAAATATCGACGAAGCCAACATATCTAATAAACAACAAAAACAAACAAACAAATATTTATTTATTACAACAAAATACAATCAGTGTTGGGGTCTCCTTTTAAGCAAAGAGTTGTCTGTAGTAGGAGGCCCCGCTCTTCCATAGCAAAAACATAATAATGAGGTGTACTAATAGATAAGTTGACCTTAACATATACAAATCTAATGACTCTACCAATGTATTGGGAGAAGAGGAGTTGTCCTCTTTTTCATTCTCGTTCGTTGTCTTGTCGTCGCTTATTACTAATATTATTGTATCATACAATTTTTTTACGGTTATGAAATACATCACTTTTATTTAACTTTGCTATGTTGATAACGAATTTTTATCAAACAGTTTACGACTGAGTCCTTCTAGCTTCCATTTTGAAGAGCAATAGAAACTAATATTATTAAATGAATATGCTACTGTTAAAACTGCACTGTGTCATGAGGTTTGTGAAATTTTAACTAACCACGTTGCAGTTTTATTTGACGACTCACGCTCCGATAGTACCTACGTACACAACATCAGACAATTCAATATTACTCACTAGTATACGCGAAATAATTGGTGCATTCAGTGTCATGATTATTTAATTGTCATCCCAATGCAATAAAGCCGAAATGTCTGATGATGAAGTATTCATAATTGGCTTGTTTTGTTTTCATTGTATTAATTACGAGTTGTTTAATTTCCGATATAAATTCATTCGAGCGGACGGTGGTAGGTCAAAGGTTGATTATATTTATTGTTTTTAATGGAATAAGCAATAAATACAAAGGTATTCGATTAATGTTTACGAGCTAACAAGTAGCGCATTATTTTAATATTAATTTGTTAATAAACGTAGCGGCTAAAGATTTTTTATATGAAAATAAGGGACGAGACGAGGAGGACGTACAGCTGATGGTAATGGATATGCCCTGCCCATTACAATGCAGTGCCGCTCAGGATTCTTGAAAACCCAAAAATTCTGAGCGGCACTACAATTGCGCTCGTCACCTTGAGACATAAGATGTTAGGTCTCATTTGCCCAGTAATTTCACTAGCTGCAGCGCCCTTCAGATCGAAACACAGTAATGCTAACACATTACTGCTTCACGGCAGAAATTGACATTGAAGTATCTTTATGCTTGATTAATTTCGTTAAAAATCTTAAAATAAAAATGTTCTAGTACAATAAAAAATAAACGCGGTTAATGAGATAATGCAGGAGTTATTACCTTGAAAAATCTGAACTGGTGAAACCATTTAGAGATATGTTTCATTTTACCTT
The DNA here is from genome assembly GCF_905404315.1 of Leptidea sinapis. Taxonomy (NCBI): domain Eukaryota; kingdom Metazoa; phylum Arthropoda; class Insecta; order Lepidoptera; family Pieridae; genus Leptidea; species Leptidea sinapis. The sequence continues at coordinate 5,759,619 of NC_066292.1, read as the reverse complement.
CATCATCTCCACATCATCCTTACCAGTGGGAGGTTTGCACAGGATGCCGGCTAGATTATGGGTACTACAATGGCGCCTATTTCTTCCGTGAAATAGTGATGTGTACGCATTACTGTGTTTCGGTCTGAAGGGCGCCGTAGCTAGTGCAATTACTTGGCAAATGAGACTTAACATCGTATGTCTCAAGGTGACGAGCGCAAATGTATGTTAGAATTTTTGTGTTTTTCAAGAATCCTGAGCGGCACTGCATTGTAATAGGCAATGGGTATCAGTAGCGATCAGCTTAATATTTTGATTTCATAAAAACAATGTTTCATTCATCTTTACTTCATCTTAGACGAAGACATCATAGACGACAAACAAATTAAATTGTATTTAAAAGAACTACTTTAATATGTAACTGGTATGCTCCTATGAAGTTTTACTAAGCTATACATACTTTTTAGCATGACCGGAACAACCGGAAGACGTAGTGTTGGTAGGCCCCCACAAGATTGACCTACGATCTGGTCAAGATCACCGGGATACATTGGATGAGGGCAGCGCAGGACCGATCGTTGAGGTCTTTGGGGGTGGCCTTTGTCCAGCAGTGGACGTCTTCCGCCTGAAATGATGATGATAATGATGACCAACCCATGATGTGTAAGTTTCATCTGTTTGTGCTTGAAAGATGGATTGGAAGGATATTCTGCAGTCGATAGACGATATTTAAACATTTACAAACTAAGCCCTAAAGCTGAGACATACCTGACCCTATTACCATCACGCATTGTATCTGCAAAATCCAACAATTATTCCTCCATCTTTAATATTATATTTAGATGTTGAGTACAAGACTCTGGCAAGAATCATACTTATATCACTTTCTAGTAGATATTAATTATTTATTCATAAAATTATCAGTCGCCGAATTTCGAATGAAAATTACAAATAAACCGTTCAAAATTTGAGTCCAATAACACATTTTTATATAACAAAGCAAGTCGCAAGTCGCACATATAAAAGATTAAACCAGATAAAATAGAAATAGGCTACTTCTATGATCAAATCATTTTATACAAAATGAAAGTAACAGTTACTGTAAATCCAAGCCAGACAGGGCTGGAAGTAATTCAAGCCAGTTGAACCCCTTCGTCCCAGAGGCTTATGCTCCAGTGTTATTAATGCTAGCCGCAACTTCGCTGTTGTAAGCCTTCATGACAATCTTAAGCCCGCACTGTTTATAAGTTCACCTAACTTTTGTTATGAGTTTAATTAAATTATTTGCATAATGGACGGCACTTTTGAAAATTATGTGTTGTTTTTGTAGGATTTCTTTGATATGTTATACTCATCAATATTCGATTGATATATATTTTTTTATTAATTATGTAGTTTTAACATTTTCAACTATTACTCATATATCTCGAACGACGATACCTTGGCGGGTCAAGAAACACGACATAGTAGTCAAAAACATGAAGAATAATAACCAATCATCTATTTGTGTCGGATATAAGCGAATGGATCGAGCTAAATAACCCTGAAGTATTCTCAACTGAGTGACACAATATACCAATATTGGAACAGGAGGCCATTGATTACTAAACACAGGAATCTCAAATGAGAAAACAGATTTTAATAGTCTGGAACCTGGTATCCATTTTTGAAGAGGAGGGCAAATGAGCGTACTACTGTTAAGTGATCACCGCCACACACATTCTCTTGCAATACCTTCTAGTCTGCCCCATCTTCTTCTTGCATCATCTGATGTGCTGTGAATAATTTACGTTTGAAAATGAAACTGGTACTAGCAGTGACGAAAATCAAGATTCACTTTGTAAAATAGTGATAAAGAGAGAAGATCGATGACAACCAAATATTCGTTAATAGCTCCATCACATGAGAAGAAGCCGTTTGAAACAATGTTGAAATATCGAGAACATATTTTGAAAAGAAGTTAAATACTGTAAATAGTATACAACCCTAAAAACATATTTAATAAATCTGGGATTATTGGTCTTTAGAAATAAACGACGATACGACTGCACGGCAGGCCGTATCAGTCGTCATCCCAGCATTAAGGAAGTCAACCGCAGGGCATTTGGCAGCCATTTATACCAGCTGTTTTAGAGCCAAATCGTGTTAACCGCCGCGATGGCAAGCGTCCTGACGGAATGACTCTGGTTTCTTGGGTTCTGGTGAAGGGCGCTGGTCTGGGACGCGACTTGCGTCGACACTCTGGCTCCTTCCCATGTCCAAGTTACGTCGGTTGGTGCTGGGGCTGCTGCTTCGACTGCCGAAGACAGCAAGCGTCTCAAATATGTAGATCTCAATGAGTCTTATATCTTTGTGCCGTTTGGTGTTGAGACACTTGGTCCGTGGTAGGGCTTCCAATCCCGCAATACCGAGGTCTCGGTATTGCGGGATCCCGCACCATTTTCCAATCCCGCGAGATGCGGGATTACGGGCGCGGGATCCGCGGGATTTGCGGGACTAGTAATATGTACGTAAATAACTGTGGAGTTGATAAATTCATTGTTTTAAAATGTGCATATTTTCAATATGCGGGATCAAATACCGAGATCCCGCGGGATTGAAAATTCGTAGTCCCACAAATGCCGAGATTGAATACAGGCCGCGTGATTGGAAGCCCTAGTCCGTGGGGCCCAGAGGCGCTCTTGCCTCCTCACGTCGCACGTGCAACTCAAGCACATATTCTCTCCTATTTGTATCTCCTGTATTTAGTTACAAAATTACCTTGGCTGACACCGACTCCATAAATAACAATAATCGTAAATAGAATTAGGTTAATTAATTAGATTGTCTAAGAATACGCAATTATTTTTATACTTTTTAGTGCATATTATATATATATTGTTTTTGTAGTCGGTTATTTTTTTGTTAATTTTTTTTATTTTTAGTAAGTACACTAGAATACACTAAAAACTAGAAGTACACTAACTAATAATTTGCCTAAATATGTGTAGATCTATTAAATTTTACAATGCAGAAAGAATTGTTAGAAATTTTGCCACAGATTAGACCACCCTTACTGTAAGTCGTTAAGGAGTTCCATTAATCATAATATTAGACTACAACAATTACTTGACCATAACGACGTTACTGTAGGTGACTCAAATATCCGAATAGCATTAAAAGATTCGGAAGGGTATTGTTTATTTGCTCCCAAGAATAGAAGAGCTCCGTTACTTTGTCATGGATCCCATAATCAGAACCTAAGCAAACTCTCACCAAACTCATTGAAGTATATCCTTAACGTTATAAAAGAATCATCGAAATCGGTTTGCGCGATATTGAGTTATTCGTAAATTTGTCGCGCACATACTTACAGCAAATTTAGGAACTTTAATGGACCACACGGGAAGCACTAGCTTTCGAATAAAAAGAGAATGATCATAATTGGTTCACCCAGTCGAAAGTTCTGAGGTAGCAAACATAAAAAAAAGCACCGACGAATTGAGAACCTCCTCCTTCTTTGAAGTCGGTTAAAAACCAATTACATTTTCCTACATACTGAGAGATGAACAAGACATAGAAGATTTATCAACGATAAGTCACTCAACCGGTTGGCTCATTGGAACGAGCGCTCGCAAGGAACGCGAGAGGTCGCGAGTTCGAGTCCCGCATCGTGCATAATTTTTTTTTCAAATCTGATTTGTGTACTTATTTATCCCAGAAGTGGGGGTTATCATTTTAAAAAACAATAACAAATTATCTAATTAATGTTAATAATCATTTACAATTAATTTAATCAGTTTTAAAAGAATTATGTATCAAGAATTTTGGTATTAGAAAATTGTAAGCACAACATATCCTACTGTACGTTTGCAAGTTTCAATTGAGTTACGGTTACTAGAAATCGATACTGCGGATTTCCCAAAGGACTGGGTATTCTTGTCGAATTATATAAGGAATTCCCTGTAATTGGATATTAGAATCTTTCATGATTCATGCCTATTATAGATTCTAGTAGTGTTTTTGTTATGTTCGTAATATTTGATCGTTGGTATAAAATAATCTACGGTCGATTCTCAATTTGAATTACAAAGGTCACAATAGTGATACCACACTGATACTATGTTTTGATTTTACATGTCTAGGCCAAAAAGAAAAAATTAAAAAAAAAGGAAAAAATAAATTGCTGGTGATCTGAGGTCGGGAAGTGGAAGAGATGGGTAACTTTCCACCAATTTTCGTGGAAAAAATGTTTTTCTTGTAAAAGATAAAAATAAAAAACCAAAAACTAGCTTATTTGAAGTTTTCACCTAAATTTTGAGGTTATGTGAAAAAAGTGTAAATACAAAAGTTGTAGGTGATATTCAACTACATCTAAAACTTTGATATTCAAAATTTTTCCATAGGACTTGTAGTTTAGCCGGAAATTGAGATAAAGCGTTTTTTACCCTTGAACTCTTGCACATCCAGACCTCAGATCGACCGTCATTTGTTTTTCCTTTCATTCTCATATATTCTCTTCCTTTTCCAAAGGGTTTCATCCTTCTATATTTTTTTCACTTTTTACCATTTTCCATGGCTTCATTCATCACTGGTCTAGTCAGGCAGCAACTTACCGTACACATTTGCTTTAAATTTTATGCGGTAAATCTACCAAACCACAGATAAATAAAAAAAGTGTGTGTGTTAGCTCCGACGCACGACTGGAGTTTACTCCTCAAGACCGATTGTCTTACTTTACTTACTACAAAGAGACATTCAGCAGAAGCTAATAAAAGCGTATTAATAAAAAAAAATATACATATTAAAAAAATAAAATAATAGGTTAGGTTAAAAATTGTCTATTTGGCGTGAAATGCGCTATATATAATCTCCATATTAAATGAAACATTTAATTATGCGCATAGCTCATATAAATTTGTCTGAACTATATTGATGATTCAATCTATATATGTAAATAAAAGAGAATGTATGTTTTTATGTTCTCTAATAACTCTTAAACTATTCGACCGATCTCAATGAAATCTTTTGTAATAGACTTGTTGAAGCGGAAGGCTTACATATATTTGAAGTTTGTCGTGTCACGATCTCACCCACGCACTCACTCACGCATTTACTATATCTCTCGAACCGTTTATTGACAGAACAACGTCTGTCGGGTCAGCTAGTCTATATATATATAAATGAATTGCTGTTCGTTAGTCTCGCTAAAACTCGAGAACGGCTGGACCGATTTGGCTAATTTTGGTCTTGAATTATTTGTGGAAGTCCAGGGAAGGTTTAAAAGGTGAAAAAATAGGAAAATGCTGCTAAATGAAATAAAAACAACAGATTTGTTTTTCCTTTGATGTGGCCATACATCATTTCTATGAGAGAATTTATTGACGCACGGTTTGACAGTTCTGCTGTGAAACAATTTCATTACGACATCCGGGTGCATATTTTACGAAGTAATTTTTGATGTTATGATATTGACAAATTAATTTAAAAACATTATTTATTTATTATATACAGAACAAAGTCTGTCGGGTCAGCTAGTATTTAATAAATACAGAGCACACATGTTTATATATACAATGCATGTCATATTAATGTATGAATTGTAACTTAATACCCACGTGCTTATCAGATTTTCCGGCACTATTATTTACACCACTTTCTTCCATAATTTATAGAATTTCACATAACTTTATGAAAGTATAATAAGAAATCAATTTCAAAAATATAATAAAGCTTTAAAATACAAGAAATAAAAACTGATGTTTCCTATCCGTATCACTGCAATAGGGACGAACTAATTTAGGGACCGAGCATCTAGATTGTCACGCCAACCGAAAAGTGAAAGGTGCGCGAGAAATAATGTGCACCAAAAACGTTACAATCCCATTTGATGAGTAGGTTTTACTCTCCATATTTTTCTCATACAGGGCTCCTTATATGAAGATCGATTCTGAAGGAGTAAACTCGATATACAATAAATGATAAGAGTATTATCTAAATATATTTAGAATGAAAAAAGAATCATTAAAATTTCAGATAGGTCGAATAACACACATACAAAATAATTCCAATACCCTCTGCTTCAACGAACTGATTATAAAATATCTTTTATACTAGGTGATGCCCGCGACTTCATCCGTGTAGATAAAGTGTTTTTAAAAATAATAAGCAAGTTTGCAATTGAAGATGATACTCATGTCCTATTTCAGTTCCGGTTCCTGTTTTTGCTCCGGTTCCTAACATATTATATGAATCTTATGTCAAATTGCTATTTTTTTTTATGGAATAGGAGGACAAACGAGCGTACGGGTCACGTGGTGTTAAGTGATCACCGCCGCCCACATTCTCTTGCAACACCAGAGGATTCATAAGAGCGTTGCCGGTCTTTTAGGAAGGTGTACGCGCTTTTTTTGAAGGTACCCATGTCTATGACAAAATCCCGCAGGAACCAATGATTTTTCTGGGATAAAATGTAGTCTATGTCCTCTCCCAAGCACTAGTCGCTGTACCAAATTTCATCAAAATGGGTTCAGTAGCTCCAGCGTAAAAGCGTAACAAACAAACTTACATTCACATTTATAATATTAGTACGGATTTACAACTTAAACAACATGCACAGTCTGAATGTCATATAAAAGCGGTACAAGCGACAGATGTACGTTCCACTGGTTCGGAGATGCGTTATCGAAAATTTAATATCGAGTACGGACGGCCCCGGATTCGATTCCTGTGTAATCTTGTTACACGCGACTTGCATCTGGTATCCCGACTGAGTTTGCTCCGATGCATTTGCAACTGATTACATTCTAGTTAGATTACTTTCGATTTAAAGTGAATAGATAAGAAATGTTAACGGAAAATGGAGAGACAGAAGTTTAGTATAAATATAATTTGTATTTGGAACAATCTGCAAAATTGCAAAATATTTATTCAAGCCGTCATATTAATAGTATATATATTTTTTTTAATGAAAACAAGGGACGAGACGAGAAGGAGCGATCAGCTGATGGTAATTGATACGCCCTGCCCATTACAATACAGTGCCGCTCAGGATTCTTGAAAAATCCAAAATTTCTGAGCGGCACTACATCTACTCTCGTCACCTTGAGACATAAGATGTCAAGCCTCATTTGCCCAGTAATTTCACTAGCTACGGCGCCGTTCAGAACGAAACCCAATAATGCTTACACATTATTGCTTCCCGGCAGAAATAGGCGCCGTTGTGGTACCCATAATCCAGCCGGCATCCTGTGCCATGGAGCCTCTCACTGGTATAATATACAATAAGAGTGTTTATATTTAACAGATTGATTCCTGAAATATCTATACTAATATTATAAAGCTGCAGTGTTTGTTTGTTTGAACGCGCTAATCTCTGGTACTACTGGTCCGATTTGAATGATTCTTTCAGTGTTGGGTAGTCCATTTATCGAGGAAGGCTATAGGCTATGTTTTTTTTTTCAAAATTAGGGATCCGTAATAAAATTGCTATTTTGTAACACAAGGTGTAAAATCGAAAACCTATTTTTGCGTGCGCTGCAAAAACTATTCACAATAGAACAAAACGATGTACAGGCTGTAATATAGGCAATATTTTATTACTTATAAAACTATCGCGTGAATTATACTTTATATGGCAAAATAACGTTTGCCGGGTCAGCTAGTTTTGGAAAACTATGGATGAACAGACAAAAAAATAAATTGATTTTGTACAAGTCGTGCCAAAACAAGCCAATTACTCTTAAGTTTTTAATTACTGTAAGGTTTGTTACCAAGGTAGTAAAAATATCGAAAGCCAATTAAACGCTAAGGAAGTGTAAATTCTGTTTGATGATACCGATAGTATCAGTAGAAACATAATTCACATGTTGAAAAAAAAAGTTGCAGCAGTGCCTCGATTCTAAGGCTTTTATTGTAATAAAGTTTGTGATTATTATCATATTCACTATCTACCTACTGAAAATCTCCCACAAAAAATATTCTCTAACTTTATATTAACACTAGTTGACCCGGCAAATGTAATACCGCCATATTATTGAAAAAAAATAGATTACGGCCTATTCTCAGACCTACAAAATATACATTTAAAATTTCATAAAAATCGATCAAGCCGCTTCGGAGAAGTATGGCAACTAACATTGTGGCACGAGGATTTTATATTTATAGATTAAACATATAGCAAATAATTGGATCTTTATGAGTTACACAACCTTATTATGTTGATATAGAATAAGCCTTACTTTACTTTTAATGTATGTTAGTTTTAATTAGTTTAGGCATATTATAGTAATTTTTAAGATAAGTTTTTTCATATTTTTTGTTATTATATTTTGTAAATGTTCACGTGTATTTGTAGTGTTTGTTCCAAATAAAGATATACTTACTTACTTACTTACTAGTTATTGTTTGAATACAGTTTCGTCATGCTGACTAAAATGACATTGCTTACGATGGCGTCGTGAGGTCATCTCCTTCCCTCATATATGTGGAAACAGAACGATGGCTTGCCCATGTAACAGATCAAACTATTATAGATTTTTTTAAAGTGAAACTTTTATTAAATCGTCTCAAACTTTTTCGTCTGTGTGTTGCATGTCGCGTGACGGTCGGGCGGCGCCTATAGTTCGCAGCAGCTGATCGTGTAGTGTATAGACTATTGCTCATTTGTGCCAGTGCTCCGCGCTATTTTGTTTGTTTGTTTGTCAGTGTTTAATGTAAATATTATTCCAAAAATTTTTAGTTAAATGTCTATAATGTGAAAAAAAGTTTCATTCTTACCGTGGTTTCATAAAACCACACAATCCTTTTTATCTTTTGTGATTTTGAATGCAATTACTAATTATGACAGTAATCACGACCATCATGTTCACGAAGCATCCTTACACAAACAATGGATTCATGTTCTAAATGTAAAGGTTTCGTTCATATTAATAAAGTTTATTTTTTATTACTTTTTATGAAATATTTGATATTTAAAATTAATTTAACTTTGAACATGATACATAATTTGGATGCAGTTACCTTATAAACTTATTTGATTGTAAAAAATCTCTATTTGATAATTTAATAGAATAATTTATAGTGCCGATTCAAAAGCGCTTAATTCAAGCCAAATTGAGTTACGTTTATTTGATTTTGACTTTAAATCCATAAAAAATTAACTACACAAATTAAATTTGTAAACTTATCAATGATTCTGTAATCGAACCCGCGATCTATCGTTTTCAATGCGAGCACTCTTTCAATCAGCCAACCGTTCCCAATTCTTGTGAAGAATCGTTCATGAATCTTGTTATGTCTTGTTCAACTCTTAGGTTGTGGCTTCATCTACAGGATCTACTTTACAGATGATAACCTGCTCAACCCCAATATTTGCATATTAGGAAATTGACTTGACGTGTCACCCTATAATTTAACTGCAAATAGCAACTGATAATAATGTTTAAGATCCCATTGAATATCTGGTATTCAAAAATAATATTTAATCCCCGTTTTTAATGACTGGTCTTTTTGTGACGACAGTGGCAGCCTGGTAAAAGCCCAAAATCGTTCCGCACGACCCTTCTATCAGTGCAAATCCGATTTGTGTCATTTGTATTAGAAGGCTACAGGAGCTTTCAGATTAAAATACCGATAAAAATTCTGCAGTCCTAAATAAAGATTCGTCTATTAAGTTTAGAATTACAATACAGTAAAACACATTTTATTAAAAAACGGCTCTGTCGTAAATCCTGCTACTCGACAGCTGAAAATCTAAGTGATTGGAGAGATAAGAGCGCAAAATAGAATGCTGGGAGAGTTCTTGCACCGCTTCTTCTCTCTCAGAGCACTATTTGTTTCCGCAGCGGTAGTAGTATTTAGTATATAAGAAATGACATCAAAAAGAATTCTAAAGAAATCAATATTGAAAAAATAAAGGCCTTTTATGCACCTATTTTATATACCTAGCGGGATTCGAACACGGAAGTTCGCTCAGTGGACAGGTAACTAAAAAAAATGCAAGCATTTTGAAATGTTCAAACTGTCTCTTTAATACATAAATCTCGCCCGATTGTAAAGTACGGTCTTTAATGGAAGAAATAACATACATTATAAAAAAATTAAAACACCTCAATTAAAAAAAAATGTCTGTTTATGACCACACGATAGAACTCAAAACTTCATCATGACAAAGTTAATGGTACGAAATACCACAATGATGAAGGCACAGTTTCATTCAATACAATTGTCAGCTTGATGTGTTTACAAGCGCTACCAACGTCATGAACTGTCATAAGATATCCCAATTAATAATAACATTCATCTAACTACTGTTAATATTTAAATGCTATTTAATATAATTATCACTATAATTAGAAATAACTATAATAGCATATTATATTCAGATCTTTAGTTAATTTGATTCATGTAAGTTAGTTGACACTAACAGTTGGTAGCATCATTACGGTAGACGATCTTGCCCTATATAAGACAGAGCGCTCAGTTTGAGGACAAGACGTCCCCGGCACGTCACGGTAGACCCCGATGACGACATCACCATCGCGAACGCGAAACCCACACAAGCACCTACATACATACAAACATACATACATACATTCATAATCACATACATACTCACTTACATACATTACACAATACATCAGTGTTCTTCTCATTTTAAATTTTTCATCTTCATTTCATCTCCATTGTCATTCTCTCTCCTTCCCACAAGCAAACAGCCGGTCCGAGGTTCGAGTCTCCTTAGGAGACCCCCCCCGTTGTTGCGTAGTCTTTGCGGCATCCACGGCCCACGACCTAGGTCGCTGTAAAAGCCTTCAGGGCTCACAGCATAGAGGAGGTTTTTAGTCGGAAGAGGGACACTCGAGTCCGACATATTACGCCCCGTTTCGGGGCCTAAATACGTAAATTGTATTTTCCTACTCTCGAAAAAAAAATTCGAGGGCACATTACACATTGTGAATTGTTAGGTATAACGCTGCCCAAATTGTAATTAAATGTAATAGTATTTAGTTGAAAGTGTAAAATACAGATATTTCAATTTTAAGTGCGTTTTAATTACCAACCCCTTCTACACAATATACAAAATAATGTGCTCAACGAGGTAAAAATTATTCACTTAAAAAAATATGTTAAGAAAAAACTTGCAAATGATGCAAGCTTACTAAGCAATATGACAGCCCAATAATTATACTCGTTATAATTACAGTTACTAATAAAATAATAGTAACTATTGTTTACAACTTCTAACAGATGCCATTTATACATTGTACTTACTATGTTGCGAAGCCATGTGCTAGCCCGGCCTCATTCGACACACCAACAAAATGAATGATATTAATGACGCCCATTTATCGTGGACGCCATTATATTCAAAGATAATAGGAAACCACAATTCATTCGTATTCAATGATGAGAGTTATTGGCTTAATTATTATTTTGTTAATCATTTCTGATTAATAAGCCATAATTATAAGATTAATCTTTATCGTACTAGCTTTGGTAAAAAAAGCTTACATAAAACTATTGCTTTAGCTTTTATCAAATTATAAGCTATATATGCCGGATAATTTCCTCTCGGTTAAATTAAATATTTTTGTTGTTGTAGGAAATGCATGTATTGTATAAATGTATAGGAAAACTTTAACCAATGGCAGACAGATGATTTGATGACAATCGAATGAATTTCGAATCAAAGGGGGTAACTCAAAAGATTTGCTACAGTTCAATTTTTGCCACCGAATTCCACCTTTTTTCTAAGAGAATTCTAACAATGAAATTAGCTTCCTTGGGCGGTTTTTTCAAGCGGTGGTGATAATCTTCAAATCACACTTGTTATTTAAAAAAACATGTTTATGAATTTATTATTTATTTCTGTTTGCCTCGATCTACATCTAAAGCATCTTGCTAAATAACTATGTTCCTTAATACATAACCTCTTAATAAAAGTTATGTGTATTAATAAAGTTGTTTATATATATATATTGTATAGTGCGTGTGGTGTTGCACAAGATTAGTACCACCCCATCTCCTCCCGTGGGTGTTGTAAGAGGTGACTAAGCGATACAAAGAACAGAGAGTGGGCATCAGCGTCCTTCCGAGAAAGCACCAAAATCAACTGCGACTGCCAACCCGCTTGCCAAGCGTAGCGATTACGGCAATACCCAACCAAATTAAAACATGACAGACACTATCTTTGAGAGTGGCCTTAGTCCAGCAGTGGAAGTCTTCCAGCTGATGATGATGAAGATGTGTATTAATCTATTATTAAGAATCAAGTATAAAAAATGTCGACAGACAATTAAATTTTATAACGATGCTGAGAATCATCGCCTACCAAACGCGCTTATGTGTGTGAGTAACATAAATAAACCATAAATTAAGTAACTTTCAACAGTTCCTCCTGTCAACTACCTCTAAGAAGCAAAGTGCAAAAACAGGTAAACAAAAATACATTCTAACTTTACTACTCAGAGAAAGCATTGATGTCCCGATACACACCTGATTAACTTAGAAAATAGACGGAATTATTGTTATTTTATGCACCCCGAAGCTTTTATATCGTCTAAAGGAGAGTCGAATATTGCTTCCACTTCCGTTTTAACAAGTTCTTTGTACTTATTGAGCTTACGGAAGACATTTCTTGCAGTAAAAGCTAGAATTAGGAGTTTTTACTTGCCAGCGTTTTCATTCGTATGTATTATAAATAGTGCTTTAAAATCTGCATATCTTGATAAAATTATCTTGGATCAAAGAAAAGATATTATTAATGTAAAACCTTAGATTATTTATTCGTCTAGATAGTCTATGACAATTATTGTGAAAACGTCGAAAAAATAGAATTTAGAACTAGCCGATCAGCAATTTACGCACACTAACACAAAGTGACATGCAAATCGCGAGTGTAAGACGTAGCTTGTCACGCACACTAAACTAGTATACCTGGCCTGTTTTTATCGGTTGTCTTACAGCAAGAGTCTCTAGCTAGACGTATAAATTATCTTAGTGTCAAAATGGTGATAAGTATAGGTAATATCAGGGATTGAAAACAATTTGTCGAGAAAAGTAGGTGATACCGACTCAAACTACAATTAATCAGTCTACAAGTTTGTTAATAGTGGTTCGTTGACTGATCTAATTGTATTTATAAATAAAAAACTTAATTAATAACATCTTTATCGAATCGTCCGTGATCCAGTCCTCTGTGAACGGCTCGATACCGTATCACTAGTAAATAGCGGTCTGTCGGCTTCAAGTGAGGAGAGGTGACGTCACGTCTTGAAAATTTTCTTGTGTTTCTAAGAGTATAGACATCGCTTCGTTTTCTGCCGGATATAAATGCGATACAGGGACTGTTAGTGACCTCACTCCTGCCGCCGAATTCCAGAAACACATCGGGAGATGATGAACAAACTTAATTTATTTTACTTTTAGACAGGATTCCTTCGAATTATTTCCTTTATGGAGGGCTAGGTATTTTTATTTCATAAACATAGAAGGTACATAATACCTATTGATAGCCCGGTGCACAAAAATTCCACTAATACCAAGCGGATGATTTTTAAAAATTACATTTGGCTCGATCTACTTTGTGTAAGTCTACATCACAGCCATCGATAAATAAGATCATTAGATACATAATTCCATACAATTTATCTAAAACATAATAAATGCTATAATTGCAAATTATACCATACCACCTTTACCTATGGTTCAATTAAGATCTAAGCAATCTAAAAAGCAACCCGAAGTGAGTGAGACATACTGAAAGAACACGTAAACAATTAATAATAATTCTATTTGCCAAAATTACGGACTCGTACCGTCTTTGTTACCTAGAAATGTAATAATATTTAATATATTTTATATTTATAAGTAGTGCTAGAGTCCGCATGTTTGCAGTAGTTCGACCAATAACCATACTAAACGCAAAAAGTGACACAAGATGTGGCCAAATTTCTCTTATTTATTTAATTAACTTTAATATAGAACATTTGATCAAAGAGCACAGATAGACGAGAAAATCATTCATGTATATAAATGAAAGGTTCCAAATTCAAACGAAATATCATTTTTTTTTATTTGCAACAATATTTTGGCCAGTCTAAGTAGATACATTCAATGCTGCCTAAGTGTAATGGAAGCATATTCTTAATTTTCATCACACGCTACAGGAGCTCATTCCTAAGAAGCAGATTTTAAAAGCTTATAAATAATATTATGTAATTGAATCTATTAATCAAGATAGACTATTCATATAATTGACTCCGTTGGCGAACGCTACTCTAATGAAAATATCATTTATCCCAATAACTGTAACAAATCCTATTAGCCCGATAAATTGATAAAAATTGTTTGCCATCAACGAAGCGGGATTAACAGAGACGCAATGTTAGTTCAATGAAGTAATTATAATAGATTCGCTTAAATGGCGTTGCTTGTGGTGGCGTCGTGTGACGGCTCTTTTCCTTCTTGCCTCACACTGCCAGTTTGTAGGACCGACTGCAGTATTCCCGAACCGATACAACGACGTCACAGATCTATTATTTGCCATCAGTATTTTCGCCATCCCTGCTAGTTTTATATAACTGTAGGTAAAAAACAAAATCACGCAAGAAGTTATACTTCTTTGGCCTAACAAAGTAAAATCCTTAAAATTATTTATTCCTCAGGCTATTCTACGTTTGTAGAAATAACAATATTGTAAAAATCTTGTAACAATGGCTTTGACGATTAATTACTAAATATAGAAAATGGCTGTACGGACTTGAACCCTTTGCCTATCCTAATAATGGACAAAAAAACCAAAAAAAAAAAAAAGAAAGTCGCAAACGTCAGAAAATTTTAAGAACCAACCTTAACATCATTTTTTCATAACGCGCCTCAAGAAGTATAACTTCAAAAATTGAGACTTTAGAGTAAGTTAATGGTAAGGTTGTCAAACAAACGTGCGGTTCACCGGCTTGTTACTGATCACCACCGCTCCCACTCTCTACCAGAGGACTAACAAGAGAGTTGGCACTTAAAGAAAAGTTGTATATTTTTTAATGAAAATAAGGGATGAGACGAGCACGAGGTGTTCAGCTGATGGTAATTGATACGCCCTGTCCATGACAATGCAGTGCCGCTCAGGATTATTGAAAAACCCAAACATTTTGAGATGCACTACAATTATACTCGTCACCTTGAGACATAAGATGTGAAGTCTCATTTGCACAGTAATTTTAATTGCTACGGCGCCCTCCAGACCGAAATACAGTAATGCTTACACATAACTGGTTCACAGCAGAAATAGGCGCCATTAGGTACGCATAATGTAGCCGGCATCCGATGCAAAGGAGCCTACCACTAGTAAGACTAACAAGAGAGTTGGCATTTGAGGAAAAGTTGTATTGTAATATATTGAAATAATCCTGGAAATATCACGCAAAGAATACTTAACAGAAGCAATTTGGTTGTACGCTGAAAAAATTAAAAAAAGAAAATCGCACTGTGACATCATACATCTTTACCAGTGGGAGGCTCCTTTGTACAGGATGCCGGCTAGATTATAGGTACGACAACGGCGCCTATTTTTGCCATGAAGCAGTAAAGTGTAAACATTATTGTGTTTCGGTCTGAAGGACGCCGTAGCTAGTGAAATTACTGGGCAAATGAGACTTAACATCTTATGGCTCAAGGTGACGAGCGTGATCGTAGCGCCGCTCAGAATATTTGGGTTTTTCAAAAATCCTGAGCGGCACTGCATTGTAATGAGTAGGGTGTATCAATTACCATCAGCTGAACGTCCTGCTCGTCTTGTCCCTTATTTTCTCAAAAAAAAAAACCCAGGAGGTAATATGTTTAGTGCGACAGTTACACGTCGGCAGTATGGTAGTTAACAATAACTTGACTAATGATAGCATGTTCAACTTCAGCCTAAGTAGAAATCACTTAAAGCATATACGTTAGCGAAACAAACAATAAATCGTAAGCGATATATCGACGCAACTCGGCACAAAGCTCCGAGCACCATACATTACGGTGGCGGGTCGCTATACAATGCTACCGTTATTGGCATTCCTCTTCCATTGTGATCTGATGACTGATGCGCAATCTCTGTGCTCTTCAATGCTATTGCTTCTGTACATAAAGGATGGAAAAGTAATTCATGTTTGCGACTAATTTATCGTTTAGCTTGTTTCTGTATTTATGCTTCCAATCCGATTGTATTCGCGATTAGTTCGGATTAGATTTTCTAGATTTTTTTTTTGACAATAAGAGACGAGACGAACAGTACGTTTAGCTGATAGTAATTGATATGCTATATCCATTAAAATACAGTGCCGCTCAGGATTCTTGAAAACCCCAAAAATTCTGAGGGGCACTACAGTTGCGCTCGTCTCCTTGAGACATAAGATTTCTCTTTTGCCCAGTAAATTCACTAGCTACGGCGCCCTTTAGACCGAGACACAATAATGCTTACACTTATAAATTCACGGCAGAAATAGGCGCCGTTTAGGTACCCATAATCTAGTCGGCATCCTATGTTTCGGGGTCTTCAATACGTAAATGTATTTCCTATACTCCAAAAAAATATTTCAGACATTAAATAATTGAGCGATAACGATTTAACTATAAAAATAAAATAAAATAAATAAAATAAGCCTTTATTGCTGTTCACAAACATTAAAAATTATACTTAACTAAATATAAACTTAAATCTAAATTATGTTATGTTAAACAGCTTTCTATCGATAAAGGCCTCCTCTAAAGATTTCCACGCCTCTCTGTCTTTCGCTATTTAGATCCATTTAGGCCCAGCTACTCTTTTTACTTTATCTTCCTAGCGTTTACTTGGTCGCCCTTTTCTTCTACTACCATCTCTTGGATACCAGTCTGTTATTATTTTAGCCCATTTTTCTTGTTTTTCTCTTAACATATGTCCTATCCATTTCAGTGTTCTGCATATTGATTTTGCGTCTTTGAATTTAGTCATACTTTTTATATCTTCCAATTTAACTTTATCTCTTCTTTTAACTCCGATTACGCTTCTTTCTATGCTGTTTTGACAAACATTCATTTTATTTGCTTCCCTTTCTCTTTAATTGGCAATCCCTTATCCTTAATAACTTCACTGAGGGACCAGTATCCCTTCCAAGTATTTACTATCCTCCTATAAATTTCCTTACGCATAGTATTATTACTTAACTACTAGTGTATTGTTAAGGATCAGTAAAAGTGTAACAAGTGATGTGTACCAAGTAAGAAGAAAATTACTGACCGTCGTGACGTCTGGTAAATTATTTGCAGAATCCTACTGGTTTTTTAGAGCCATTTAATCCAGTTGCAAGGACTTTGTATTTTTATCGTAATATTAGTTAAAAAAATTACAATTTACATTACTCACAGCAAAAGTATATGTCACAAAAATAATCCCCGAGCCTCGCAATATAAAGTAAATTGAAAATCACCCAAACATCCTTACATTGAGAACATCAAAAAGACGTACCCTTTGTGGCACTTTGTATCTATTTATCGTGCGATCATATTTGTAATGTATTCCAAGCGTATTCATACATTATTTTGTCATTGAAAATAATATTATATTATTTTTACTGAAACCTTATACAATTTAATACGAAGCACATAAGTATACCATTCATACACATTTTTAACATTTCATGATAAATTTCAGCTGACTACCTAATTAGCTAACAATAAACTAGGACCAACAAAAACAATTAGCTTCGCTTTTTTTATGAAATAGGAGGACAAACGAGCGTACGGGTCACCAGGTGTTAAGTGATCACCGCCGCCCACATTCTCTTGCAACACCAGAGGTATCACATGAGCGTTGCCGGCCTTTAAGGAAGGTATACGCGCTTTTTTTGCAGGTACCCATGTCGTATCGTCCCGGAAACACCGCACAAGGAAGCTCATTCCACAGCTTTGTAGTACGTGGAAGAAAGCTCCATGAAAACCGCACTGTGGGGGACCGCCACACATCCAGATGGTGGGGATGATATCCTAACTTGTGCCGTGTTATGCGAAGGTGGAATTCGGCGGCAGAAATCAGGTTAAACAGCTCTTCGGAACACTCCCCGTGATAAATGCGGTAGAAGGCACCATAATGAAGCGACGTCTCTACGCAACGCCAAGTGATCCAGCCGTTCGCAGAGCACTGGGTCCCCGACAATTCGAGCTGCTCTGCGTTGCACGCGGTCAAATGGATCGAGCTGATACTGGGGTGCGCCAGACCAGAGATGACAGCAATACTCTATGTGTGGCCGGACCTGCAGAGCGCTAGAATGTGGGCCGTCTTGAAGTATTGCCGTGCTCTATTGATGACGCCCAGCTTCTTCGAAGCCAATTTCGCTTTGCCCTCCAGATAGCCACGGAATTGGCAATCGCTCGAGATTTAGAGACCCAGTATTCAGATACTAGGCGAGGCTTTAAGGGAAGTGTTATCGAAGACAAATGAGGTTTTTTTTGTGGTAAACGCGCAAACATGAGTTTTCTGGGGGTTGAATTGGACAAGGTTCAATTTATCCCATTCCGCGACCTTCTCGAGAGAGGACTCGATAGAAGACACAAGTTTCTCCCGGCACTGGTCGACGTTTTCCCGAGAAAGACCTGCATGGCCCGTGTATACGACCATAGCGAAAGCCGTATTGTCGGTCGTTGATCAACTGGTGACCCTCTAGATAAACTAAAAGCTGGCGCCTAATTATGCTCTCCATGATTTTGGAGAGCAGGGAGGTAATAGCAATAGGCCTGTAGTTTGCCGGATCCGAACTGTCTCCTTTTTTTTATCGGATGGACAAGGGCTGACTTCCATGAGTCAGGGACTACGCCTTTGGAATAAGAGTGCCGGAATAGACGCGTTAGCACCGGCGTCAACTAAGGAGCACACGTTCTAAGCACTTCCTGACGTCCAACGAAAACAGAGCTCGCCTAGCAGTTTTCTGTCTGAACTGTATTTCAGGCACAGAGCTCCGACACCGCGGAATGGTCGGCGGTGTTTTTCCGTTGTCGTCAAGAGTCGAGTTGGAGGCGAAAAGAGCGCACAAGAGATCGGCTTTCTCTTTTGCCGTATGGGCCAGGGTGTCATTCCTCATGTGCAACGGCGGCAAGGACGGCTGGCTGAAGTTACCAAGAGCAGCTTTCGACAACGACCAGAACTTGCGTGTTCCGGTTGGGTAACTGGAAAGCTGTTCACCGATTTTGACGACGTGCTTTGAATTCGCACGGGCGATTTGCCGCTTAAAAAATCTGGAGGCACGATTATATTTCACTTTAAGAACATTGCAGTTCGGATCCTTTGTGGCCAGCGCCGCAAACAAAGTTCGATACGCCTGTTTTTGCAGTCAGATGCTGCTTTAACTGACGCATCAAACCAGGGCTGTGATCTGCCACCGATCTGTACTACAGAGCTTGGTATAAAAATATACATGCCCTGCAGTATCACATCGGCTACTGTAACGGCGCAGGCACTAGGATCATCCGAAGGGAAACAAACCTTGCCCCAAGGGTAGGATGCAAAAAAGGAACGCATCCTATCCCAATCTGCTGACTTGTAGTGCCAAACGCGGCGGGTCGCTGGTGGTCTGCGACGTTGGCGTCGGATGGGCACTCCACTCCTGACCAGGCAATAGTCGGACGTTCCGAGAGGGGCGTCGACAGAGACCTGGTAACTATCGGGATGTGTAGTCAGCAGAAGATTTAATAAGGACGGCATGTGGCTATCCACATCCGGGAGCAGCGAAGGCGACTCAACCAATTGGGACAGACCATACGCCAATACAAAATTGTGCACAGATCGCCTTGCGTAGTCTGTGGTACGTGATCTAAGCCATTCGGCATTGTGCCCGTTGAAATCACCCAAGACTACGATTTTACCGGAGGGGATCTGTGCAAGCACGTCGTCAATTGCCGCTTGAACGCAGCCCATGAGATGATCGGTTTCTGCGTAACCACTATAGGTCCTGTAAACACACGCATAGATGCGGACGCGGACCTCTAAATCTACGCGGAGCACGAGAGTAGACAGGTCCCTACCCTCAAAATTGCCGAGACGGCGACAGCAGATACCCTGGTATGAGGCAAAAAATTAAAATTGTGCTCAATTTTATGCCCGGGGTACGTTAAATATGACGTTTAATGCCCTGTTTGTCCTGTGACATACGCGGTACTGTGCCCTCCCCAGAATACGAGGGGCAGCCCGAGCGCGAATGGTCGGGGAGGGATTCTCCGGCTCTACTAGAGCCGGTACCCTCCTGGGGTAATTTTTGTTTAAATACCGCTCTCATATTTTGTTGGGGTGAAGGGGGGGGGGGAAGGAATGGCCTCCGGTCCTCGACACTAACCTATGCGAAACATACCGGCACTAAACCGCTACTTCACGCCGGTATTCTGTGCGAGTGTGGTAAGTAACCCGGACGAGTCTGGCCCGATTGTGCTGACGTCCAAAGACGGTAGCGTGACTCTCCCACTTTCAATAAGCCCGTAGTCGCCTCTTACGACACCCTTGGGCCTGGGACTAACCTATTCTTTTTACGCCCCGGGGATGCACAGGGCATTCGCTTCTGTATTTATAGTTACTTATGAAAATAATGGATAAGAAAATTGAAAATCCCCAAAAATTCTGAATGGCACTACCACTGCGCTCGTCACCTTGAGACAAAAGATGTTAAGTCTCATTTGCCCAGTAATTTAATACTTCATGACAAATGTTAGCTGACTACCTAATTAGCTAACAAGAAACTAGGACCGGCAAAAACAATTAGCTTCGCTTCTGTATATTTTATAGTTACTTATGAAAATAAGGGACAAGAAAATTGAAAATCCCCAAAAATTCTGAATGGCTTGAGACAAAAGATTTAAGTCTCATTTGCCCAGTAATTTCACTAGCTACGGCGCCCTTCAGATTGAAACAGAGTAATGCTTACACATTACTGTTACGCCTTTGTGGTACCCATAATCTAGCCGGCATCCTGAGCAAATGGGCTTCCGACTGGTAAAATACCATCTCGGCCCCCGTGCTAATTTACAACAAAACTGTTCAAAGATGGTTGTTGCGGTGTTTTTAGGTTGATACGACAAGGGACAGTACATGGGCAATAGTGTACCAGAAAGTCTCAGTCAAGCAACACTCTTGTAAACCTTCTGGTGTTGAAGAACCATTTTGATTTGGTCAGGTAATCAGGTTCGCTGGTGTATCCTGTAATTCCATATAGTAAAATATACACTTTATTATCAATAGAACGACTAAGTACCTACACATACAAAAGTTCTATCCTATAGCTATTCATCAGGAAATTATCCAAATGTTTTGAGTTTTTCTTTAGTGTTAATTCCGCCAATATTTGTCTTTTAAACAATTCGACACGTTTTTCGCCTCTACACAAGGCATCCTCAGGACATGTTGACTCGCCAAAATCTGGCACGAGACATACATAGAATATATAATTGTTTAAAAGACAAATATTGGCGGAATTAACACTAAAGAAAAACTCAAGACATTTGGATAGTTATGGATTTCCGCAAAGTAACGCCTACTTCAATAAACTTTCTGGGGAAAATTATTTTCAGCAGACTAATAATAACTATTGGTGCAATCTAACTAACAATCTAACTATTATATTTGGTATTCACAAAACACATTGAACGAGTCCGACATGAAATGTATTTAAATAAGTCAAAAGCAATTTTAAAAAGTTGCCATTTTCCCACTGGTGTAAAAATTTCATTTTATTCAACTGAAAAAGTCATGATACGGTGCGAACAGGCCATTCCAAACTCAATTTTAAAGTAGAGCATAGGCTTTTTGCTACGGTTTTCATGAGTCCAGGCGCGGACTCAATACATTGATTATTTCAAAGTAAAATAGAAATAAACAATGGAACAACAGAAACTATAATAATATATTAAGCTTGTGATACATTTGATTTCAGATCTCAGGAATTTTGTAGGTATTTTTATTCATAAGAGGGGGCAATGGGGCAAAAGTGTCACGTGATGTAGGTGGTGAGGCAACTGCCCAAGGACATTGGTAACACCAGGGGTCAAGAGATGGGTCGCTATCCTTTAAGATGGGAGTAGTTCTAAGCTTGAGGCTAACACAGTCGTATCGGTTCAGAAAAGGTGCGGCCGGTATTTTTTAGTTTTTCTAGTAATCTTATCAAACGGAAGTTTTTAAATCATTGATTTACGAGATAAGCAAAGCTAATGGTGATTGATACTCAAGCAATGCAATGTATTATGCAAATAATTGACAATAGGTATTAGCTCACTATACCACAGTACTACCACTCTCACCTCACCGGCACCGGGACCATATCACGCTATCCTCTTTATGAGTTCGTCTTATCAACCGATTTTAAAAGGTGGAAGCTCTTAATTATAGATTAAAAGAAATTAGATTAATTTAATAATAAATTATTTATACTTTATTTAATTAATTAAACAATAATTATAGATTAAAGGATTACCTATTAAAAAAACTATAGCAACTAAGATAATATGAACTTGCTAAGTCATATTTATTCATTTTAAGTCGTACTACATTTTCACTGTTGTTAATTTAATTTATATGAAATGAAATGAAACGAAATGAAACGAAATGAAACGAAATGAAACGAAATGAAACGAAATTAAACGAAATTAAACGAAATGAAACGAAATGAAACGAAATGAAACGAAATGAAACGAAATGAAACGAAATGAAACGAAATGAAACGAAATGAAACGAAATGAAACGAAATGAAATGAAATGAAACGAAATGAAACGAAATGAAACGAAATGAAACGAAATGAAACGAAATGAAACGAATTGAAACGAAATGAAATGAAATGAAATTTTATTTGCAGGAAACATTGTACTTAATATGTTAACATAATATTATCGATAATCCAATATGTTTCGTCAATTGACATGCAAAATATGTTACAAAATTGTCTAAACACTACTGTTATACCGAAACATGTCGGATGCAGTCTTCTTTTAAAAACTATGAAAGGTAAATCTTTCAATTCATTGGGCAATTTATTATATATTTTCACAGACATGCTGTATGTATAGGCATGTCAGCGATAGAATTTTCAATTTTTTAAATAACGGTCGACAAGAATCTAGGGGGCCGGCTCCACAAACCACCCTGATACACTTCTTCTGTCCCAAAAAATAAATGCCCTATGCTCACCGAGTTGCCCCATATGACCAATCCATATCTTAAAGCTTAAACCACGAATGCATGATATGCCATTAGCGCTGTTTTTTCACCTATTGTTTTTGATACGCGTTTGAGGACAAATACATGTTGGTTAACTTTTTGGTAATTTTGTCAACATGTGACTTGAAGGACAAGTTGCTGTCTAAAGTAATACCAAGAAAATTGACAAGTTGTGCTTCTTTAATATTCTCATTATGATAACTAACATTAATATCTTTTCCTTTCCCATTCTGATTATAATACTGCATAAACATTGTTTTTTTTTTATATTTACAGTCAGGTTATTTTCAGTAAGCCATTCAATTGTGTCCTTTATTGTTTTATTAATTTCTATATCATATGTCAATTCATTGTTACATTTAATTACAATAGAGATGTCATCAGCAAAAAGTGTACAGTTATAAGTAGTAATGCTAGGTAAGTCTTTTATGTAGATTATGAATAGAAGTGGACCCAATATACTTCCTTGTGGTACACCTTTTGTTTCAAGTCTAAGTTCTGATCGATAAGGTATTACTTCTTGTTTATTATTTGATTAAGCAATTTCTGGATCTGGAAAAATTTTTGTAAATGACCACCTCACCACTAGAAACAAAATGCTGCTTACGAAAACTAAAGCACTCGCCTCGCAACATAATTTTCAGTTCGTGTGGGTCAAACATTCAAAAATTTTTGTTCGGCGCGACTCTACTTCAAAATCTTTTACCATACAAAGAGAACAGGATATTCAAAAGATACGATAATAATACTGCCAGAATTACTTATTTTACTTATAAGATTTTTTATTTTAATATTTTACATTACTTGTATTTCTTCTACCATACTTAAACATGTTATTATTTATGCTATTGGCATTACTATTGTATCTGCTTTTAGTATTATTTGTAGTATTTATAGAATATGTCATTACTACGCTAAAAAAGTTACTGCGTGTTTTTTCCATTTGCTGATAATTATGTTTATTGTTGTTCATGAGTATATTTGTATTTGTTATTTATCTATTTCGGGTAGCGCTGACTGGTATATGGAGTATATGGTTCGGTATACAAATGATTTATTCCAGTATATCATTGATCTATTTAGAAATTGTCTTGTCGGTAACAGTGTTTAATCTTAGTATTTATCACCAAAATGTACGGGGGTTACGAACTAAAACAGAGGTATTCTCAAGAAATATGTCTTTGAGCGATCATGATGTGATAACACTCACTGAAACATGGCTGACTGAATCAATCTCTGACAGTGAGCTATTTGATAGTAGGTATTTAGTCTTTCGGCGTGACCGTGATTACTTAGCACAAGGGCAATCACGTGGAGGTGGTGTCCTTGTAGCCATTAGACGTGATCTGTTGGCTACACCCAGAATTGAATGGCAGTCGTGTGCCGAGGATGTGTGGGTTACACTGTTGATAACTGCATCTAGTCCGAGAACAACATTTAAAATACACATATGTACTCTCTATCTTTGCGAACAGAACCATGGGAATAATTTTGCTGCTCAGCTTAACAATTTTCTATGTAAACTAACATCTTTGATTAATAACAATCCGCTTGATAAGTTTATTATTATGGGAGATTTTAACATGAGCTCCATATCGTGGGTTCCATGCGAAACTTACTTAAATCCAATTGCACCAACCACGTCCCACATTTTGCACTTCGTAGATACACTCAGTCTGTGTGGACTTAGACAATTTAATAGTAATTATAATGCATTTGGCAAATTATTGGATTTAGTTTTAAGTAACAATGAGCTCACTGTGTCAGCATGCACTGATCCGTTAGTAGCAGAAGATCCCTATCATAAGTCATTAATTGTGCACTTTAACTTTTCATATATACCACACTTGAAACCAGCTGAGCGGACAATTTTTAACTATAACAAAGGTAATTTTGAGGAGATGAGTGCGGAACTAAGTCAGATTGACTGGATTAATATTCTTACTCAAAACTCTGTGGATGATGCCGTTAATCATTTTTATTCAATAGTTTATGATATAAGAAACCGTCACGTGCCGAAGCGGATCATTAAAAATAATAAATATCCAATTTGGTATAACGCGGCCTTAATTAAAATCCTCAAAGAGAAAAATAAATATCTTGTGAAATATAAAATATATCATAATCTCAATGACTTACATACTTTCCACCTACTTAGAGACAGGGCTAAAGTTATTGAGCGTAGTTGTTTTGATCACTACATTAGTAAAATTGAAAATGATATATCTAATAATCCCAAGGCATTTTGGTCCTTTATGAAAAGTAAACGTAATTGTTCAAATATACCATCTAATATGATCTATGGAGACACTGAAGGCAATAAAGGACAGGACATTTGTGAGCTTTTCTCAAGATATTTTTATTCGACTTTCCAAGAATCCACTACCACATCCAAATCCTATAATTGTTCAGATGAATCTATTATTAGTAATATAAGTTCTATCGAAATTGATAATAAACAAATAGAAAAGCTCTTAAAATCACTTGATCTAAATAAATCACCTGGGCCAGATAGTTTACCAGCACTGTTCCTCGTCAAATGTTCTGAAGTATTGGCATTACCTGTCACCTTGCTTTTTAAGAGATCAATTAATGAAGGTATCATGCCGATCAGGTGGAAGGCGGCATTCATATCACCTATACATAAAAAAGGTCAGAAAGACAAAGTGAAAAACTATCGACCGATTTCAAAATTATGTCTTCTTGCCAAAGTGTTTGAGCGCATCATCTATAATCAACTTTACCCTAGCCTTAAAAATGTGTTAAACCAACAACAGCATGGTTTTATAAAAGGAAGATCAACGGTTACTAATTTACTTGTTTTCACTGACTTCTTAACTGATTGCATGGACGGTGGTCAACAAATTGACGTTGTGTATACAGATTACACCAAAGCTTTCGACCGCATAGATCATAGAATCCTTCTTCAGAAACTTGCTGGTCTTGGTATTAGGGGTAACTTATTTAGATGGTTAAGTTCGTACGTAAAAAACAGAACTCAGGCAGTTGTTTTAAATGGCTACACCTCCTCACGGATCACGATACCTTCTGGAGTTCCTCAAGGCTCACTCCTAGGTCCTTTATTATTTATCTGTTTCATAAATGACATCGATACATGCTTTCATCATTCCAATTATTTACTTTTCGCTGACGACATGAAGATATTTCGGCCTATCAACGATATCTATGACGTTGATCTCCTTCAGGAAGATCTCAATAGACTAGCAACATATTGTAGTAATAATAAGCTTTGGCTTAATATACCTAAATGTCTTTTTATAAGTTTTTCCCGTAAAAAGCTAATCATCAAATTTAATTATACTATAAATAATCAATTTCTATTGCGGGTCGATTGTGTCACAGATCTAGGTGTAGCTCTTGACTGCAAGCTAACTTACGAATGTCACATCGACAATATTGCAAATAAGGCATCACAAGCACTTGGGTTTATAATACGTTCAGCGAACTGCTTCAAGAGAATGAAAACATTAAAAATTATTTTTTGCGCTTATGTTCGTAGTCATTTAGAGTATGCTAGTCAAATCTGGAATCCGGTATATATGATACATAGTAAAAGAATTGAACAAATACAGAAAAAATTTACGAGATTTTTAAATTATAAGTTCAGAATTCCCAAAACAGATTACAAGACTCGGTGTACTCGATTTCATCTCCTACCATTAACACTCCGTAGATCCATGGCTGATATTACGACTATTATGAAAATTGCTCAGGGTAAGATTGACAGTCCAACCTTGTTATCTAAAATAAACCTCAATATACCGTACCAACATTCTAGAAAAAAGAATCTCCTCCATATTCCACTCATGCGCACAAACTATAGATCACACTCCTTTATACCACGTACTTCGTATAATTTTAACAAACTAAAATCATCCGAAATAGATCTTTTTTGTTCCAGTTTAGGTAGTGTTAAGAAACATATTATACAAGATTATTTGCAAGTCACAGAAAAGTAATACAATGACAACATAATATATGTATACTTTAAGTCAATTTAAATTGCAAAAAAGCGTAGTTAACTAGAACATAGTAATGCCTTTAATTAGTTTAAGCATTTGTAAAAACGTAAAAAAAAATACTATTTAATACCTATTTGTGGAGGCTTTTAATTGGCCTATATATAAACATGTAGATATATGTTTTTGTATTGACGGCTGTTAGCCACCCTATGAAAATAAAATAAAATAAAATTTCAACGTATTGAGTGCGGTATGAAAGATAACTTTTAAGCCAGTCATTTGCTAGACCTCGAATACCATATTGAGTTCCTCCAAAATGATATTATGTTTTGTTAAAAAAGATGTTAATAGCTTAAGTAGTGACGTATAATTAAGTAATTATTAGCAGTAATTGTAACCTTTGTGGTTTTCTAGATGCTAGGTTGACCAAGCTAGTATATCAGTAATATAATAGGATAAATAAATTAAAAAAAAAGAATTCGTCAGTGTGATTTTATTTGTTTTTTTTACCTGATTTATTAATCTAAATTAATGTACGTGGTAGATACAACGGAGCCAATTATTATAAAAACAAAGCCATGTTTTAGCTTATGCCAAAATAGAAGTCGGGTTAACTTAAGTAAATATGTAACTTTTACACAAAAATCTAATGTACAACGGTTACAATTATACGCGTTTTAATCCTTGAAAAGTGTTTTATTTAAATATTATTAATTATTTACTTTTTATTATTTCCCACTTAGATTCTCGTTACACTGTATTCACAAACATTTGGATTCGCTTCTGTGTCACAGTTTCGATCTCTCATTTTTTATTTGATTCAACTTTAAATTACTATTGCAAACACGTCCACTGCAAGTTTAATAGTTTCCAACATCGACTGTGTTACATTGTTTGGTTAGTCCGTTATAAATTGTGGGTTGCACATTCAATTCTATTGTAGCTGGCTAAAGTAACTTTTGCCGTACAAACTCACAAACTTAACAAGTTAATCGTGCTTGTATGATATATTTACAGTATTCATGAAAAACAATGTATAAAATTGTATGCTAAATTCTTAATTTTATATACCTAGTCTGGCCATACATTTTGTTAAAAATAAATAAATTTTTACCATATACCACCTATACATTATTTTCTTACACTAATTTATTTAAAAGATTAATATCATACAATAGAAAATTAAAACTTTTCAATAAAGAAACTAACACTGAAATAAATTTAACTATTATCTAACTATACAATAAAAATGAAACTGTGAAATTATAAATAATAAAAAATAATAATAAACATATTTCATTTTTCATGACGGATAGTAATATAAGTATAATTAAATTATGTATTTATTTACTGAAGCTCGAAAATAAACTAAAATATATATATAATATGTTTAAAACAGGCCCTAAATATTTCTGGCCACTATTGATATACACGCTGTGTCCATGTAAAATTTAGTCTGTTTGTACTAGAGATTTCTTAAGCACCTCTACGCCACCGTTTCATTTAGAGAAGGTCATGTCTTCTAAATCTGATCATTTCATGTTTGTTATGCAAGGGATTCAGATCTAGGGTAGACGAGGGCCTTCAGCTCTTATAAAGTCCGGTGCGTTGACTTCCAGCCAACTTGGTACTATGTGAAGAGGTGTAGAATCTATCGAGATAATCTAATAAAATCATAGTTTAAAATTAAATTATAAATGACGACCGATATAGCCGAATGGTTAGTGACCCTGACTACTAAGCTAGATAGAGGTCCCGTGTTCCAATCCCGGTAGGTGCAATCATTTATATGATGAATATGGATGTTTGTTTCCGAGTCATGGATGTTTATATGTATTTATGTATGTTTAAGTAAGTATATTGTATTAAATATATCATTGTCTTGTACACATAGTACAGGCTATGCCTAGTTTGGGGCAAGATAGTTTGTGTAAAAGTGTGTCAATATTATATTATATTATATTAATTTTTTATATTTAGTAGTAGTAAGTTTCGCGTAATATTCAATAGGACTGTCAGGCTTTGGTCAAAAGGGCAGTTTAATAAGGAAGTAAAAACCAGCAAAAAGTATAATCAAGCTTCCAAGTGCGTTAAAAGATTTGTTGCTTTCTAAGAAATCTAAGCTCATTGGCAGATTAAGTGATACACTGATCAGGACCTCGTTTTATGTCAGGCTGCCAAAGTAGCCTGTCAAATGTGAAACAGCACCGAGTATTATCAACAAAAAACAACGTACATACATAGAAGGCAAAAGTGGGATTATTGAAGTGCTAATAAGTTTATATTCTTTATAATTTGTTAAGTTTTCCCGACCATTGCTCCATTATTTAGAACACTACCAAGCAAGTAAATCCAACCACAAGTGATGTACGAGATACGAAACTAAATACGCGTGAAATTGTATCGTGACGCGGGTATCGTACATGATTGTATTGTGTATTTGATCAGGCGCTCCGCTGAATGTTGATCCGTTGATAAGTTACGTGTCACCCTCCTGTTTTATATTTATATGTCCCACTCCATTATTGAAGTGTTGACACCAGTCTGAAACGAAAGCAATTATTGCGGAATTAATTAATTCATAATTGTAGTTCGTAATATTAATAGCTGTGCCCGCTACTTCATCAGCCAGGACAAGCCCTAACCTCTGCTATTTTACCTCTATTATATCACTTCTTTACCAGTGGGAGGCTTCTTTGCACAGGAAGCCGGCTGGATTATGGGTACCACAACGGTGCCTATTCCTGCCGTGAAGCAGTAATGTGTAACCATTATTGGGTTTCGGTCTGAAGGGTGCCGTAGGTAGTGAAATTGCAGGGCAAATGAGACATAACATGCTATGTCTTAAGGCGACGAGCGCAATTGTAGTGCCGCTCAGAATTTTTGGGTTTTTCTAGTATCCTGAGTGCTGAACGTCCTGCTCGTCTCGTCAATTATTTTCATAAAAAAAACAACTGCTAGCGTAACTCTAAAATAACACTTATATATAATTCAAAGTAGAAGTTGAATTTCCAGGAATGCATACGCAACGATAGCAGAACAAAACAGAGCTCAAAATGTATAATAAAGTTTGTCTATTTGTTATGTATTCATACCTCAACTACACAGTTTAGACGTGATTTAGACACACCTTGGGTAGGAAAGTATATTCTTTTCTATTTTCTGAAAGATGCACGATTACAATTTTTAATGCGAGTGTATAGATTATCCACTAGCCATTCACATGATCTAATCCACACCAATTGTCATATAGATCATGCAAACCGTTCTCAACTTATAGAAGGCCATATAGACAAACATTTTATTTGTATATTTGGTGTCAGTCAGTCATGAAGCGTACATCACAATAAATCCCGAAAAATATTGGAATTAAAATGAATAGTATAGATTTATTTGGACTTTAAATAATCTTTTTTTCGTTGTTTAATGTATTTGAAACACAAAGGAAATATCATCTCATCTACACCTTCAAAAAACCCTGTATTTTTTCTAGTGATGGCGATGATTGGGGTAAAAATTATCTTATTCAGTTTAGTAGACTAGAGCTTCCTTAGAAGGAAGACTCAAGTTTTCCACTAAATACTAGGAAAATCTCATTCATCATAATATACTTTTCGAACAATACGAAAAGGTAAATTTACGTTCCCGAAAGTATTTAAACTAAATTATTTTAAGATTAGAACATGTACGTTAGCTCGATTTGAATGCTTGCAATCTATCAGTTGTACCAACATTGTAACATCGATAGAAATCGATTCGTCGGAAACGCAGTGAAACAACAATTACGCAGCTCCAGGATTTAGGTTTAATCCTAGATAGCCTAATTCCGATTCCCGAACGACAACGGACGTGACACGAATCGTAGTATTGCCTTTTATTGTGTTACAACCGCTCGGAAGCAGTTAGAGCCGGTTGTTACCGGTTTATGTGACGGAACGAATTGTGATATATTTAAAGTGGTTGGTAGGTTTTTGTGTATTTGCTTCTACTTTAAATCAGTAGTGAATTTTTTTTGGTAACTTTTTTTTCTTATTGAATTAGGCCCTATTTTGCGGAAATCCATATTTATCCAAAAGTTGTGATTTTAATTGAATGTAAATTCCGCTAGTTATTGTCTTTAATCAATTCAAAACGTGTTTAACTCTACACGAGGCATCCTCAGGAGATGTTGACTTGCCAAAATCTGGAATGAGACGAGGCGAAACACGTGTCCAATTGATTCAAGAGAAAAATTTGCGAAATTTACAATAATTAGAAATAATTTGAAGAAATCCTGTCCGAAAGCAATATATTTTATCTCGGGAGATGAAGATAGCACCTGGAACCATGTCGCGTATTTTAAAAGATGACTTAGGACTTGCAATCTATAAGAGACGTTTTTCTTAACTGATAATTTAAAAAAGAATAGGGTGGTAAAATCGAAACAACTACTGAAGCGTTACACAAAGGGAGGTCACAGAAAAAAATTGTTTACGAATGAGCATTTTTTTTACAACTAAGCAACATTTTAACAAACAAAGTGGCCGTATTTATGCTCAAAATGCTATCCGGCTTCAGTGATGGTTTGGTGGGGTATTAGCTAAGAAGGTGTGACTGAGCCATACTTTTGTCAAAAAGTTATCAAAACATCAGCACAAGTGTATCAAGATACCATTCTTGAGAAGGTAGTGGAACCCCTTAACAACACCATGTTCAATAACGAAGAATGGTACATCCAGCAAGACTCTGCGCCGGGTCATAAAGTTCGGTCTACGCAGTCTTGGTTGGAAACCAACGTTTCGGACTTCATGAGAGCTGAAGACTGGCCGTTGTTTAGTCCCGATCTTAATTCACTGGATTATGATTTATGGTCATTTGTAGAGAGTACGGCTTGTTCGAAACACCATGATAATTTAGTGTCCCTAAAACAATCGGTATAACTGGCAGTGAAGAATTTTCCCATGGAAAGAGTGCGTCCTTGTATTGATTGGACGTTTAAAGGACTGTATTGCAGCCAATGGCGACCACTTCGAATAAGCTTTTCATAGTTAATTTTTTTTTATATTTATGTATTAAACGAATACACTTTATTTTTTCAGTAATTATGGTAAGACTAGGTATAAAGAACATCGTATAACTATATCATTTAGAAATGGAACACGTTTTTATAGTAAATATAACAGCAATAATTTCGTACAGTGAGCACAAACAGCCTTATTAAGAAGCAGCTGTAACAAAGGGATTAAATTAAAAGAAAGCGGGTAAACGGAAAGGCTTTGTAATTTAAAGCCTAGACTAAATAACAATATAGACAGAGTATGTTAAAATAACTTGTTAAGCTTTCCACGGTAATCAGCACTGCAGCCGAATTCCAGTATAAATTGAATTTCCCACGAGCTAGATTTTGGGTTTATTTGAAGAAACATTTTGAAGGAAGGAATTTGTATTAATATAGTCGAGTATTACAATGGCTAACATGCAATGGAATATATATGACCATGAAATAAATATTTTTTTAAGGTTTATAAAAGTAAAATTGAGGTGCGAATTGTGGACACTATCTATGGCCCATGCGCAATGTCAGTGAAACTTTTTAAAAATTATTCATTGTAGTTCGGTTGACTCGTTTAGAATGATCATTATAAACGAAAGGTTTGAAGTTTTGTTTTGAGTAAATTACGAAATGGTACTAGAAAAAAGCTTTTACATATCCGAATTTTGATGTGAAATAGTAAAAACATAATTTAATTAAATCTCCACTCTCTGTTATTTTGCACACATTCACTAGCCAATCTTTCTACACGATTCAGTAGTTTGTTGATTTTTTTGAGTTACTGCATTTTTTTGAGTCCTTGTAACGATCTAAGCTTTCAGCAACATTTGTAAACGGTAATTACCGAAATTTAGTTGGACCTAGCAGATTCCCATGCTGTGTTTGAACCGTGAATCTGTTTTTTCCTACTGTTTTCAGAATAATAAAAAGAGGCGTCACTGAAATGTCTGCAGCTCAATAGCTTAATGTTTGATTTGAAGTCGCAGTTGATGAATCAAATGTGATGGCAAATACTTTTCAAGTATTGAGTTGTTTATATTTGCACGCTTTCCAAGTTAGTCTCGACGTATTGAGCGATCTAGTCTTACCTAAGTCTATGTCAAAGCTATTGCGATTCACATAGTAACATTTGTAACGGGGATGTTGTACGGTGACTGTGATTTTTGCTTCATTTGCTGTGCAATTAAATTGTTTTTCTGTGACGTCACATTTACAAATGCCATTTTCATTTTTATATTGTTGAGTTCCTAAAGATGTAATAGACGTAGGTTCACTAGTTAATATTGTGAACGAGTTGGCTCTTGTCTTTTAACTACTATTTTTTCTCAAACACCAAAAAGACAGGAATATTTACAAAATACAAGGATTTTTGAGAAAAAAAAACGAGACTTTGTTTTTTATTATGTATGCGAGAGAAAATCTAAGCCTATTAAACATGTTTTTTTTTCTGAAACAATAATATTTAAGTAGCTCAAGATGGTTTGCCCATTCTAAGTCGAAAGTAATTATAGGGCACTTGATGGTAGTTGACGACACTCGCTCAAAACGTTTTTTATAATGATTAGCCATGCAAAAATGAAAATGGGTTTCAATTTCCGTTCTTCATAGCCTATTTATTGAGCGGTGGTTCATTTACACAGAAAGGGGAAAAAATTATCAAAACGGATATCTAATCATAGAATCTTTTCTCGCATTCCTATAATTAATATAAAATAGCCAGGTTACTTCTGTGAATATGAAGTATCTTCAACTAAAAGTTTCTTCGCCTTAGGCACGGTCCAGCATTTTCGGAGAATGGCTGGAACAAACAGACATAGAAAGCATTTTTATAAAGTATTTTTATTCAGACATAAAAGTGAATGAACTGGTTTTTTGGTATGATTCATTGTTGTCACATGTTCGTTAATTATTAATTATTATTAAAAAGCTATTATTTCCGGCGACTTCAACGAACCTCTTCAAAACGACTGTTTTCTGTGTGTTTGTTTTCCTAACATCACCGCTGTTTATAGATCGGAATTGATAAGAATTTTTTTTTCGCTTGATGATCGATTGATTTCGTTGATGAAGATGATCTAATCATGAAACTATTTGTCAAGTTGAAGTGACGAAGACTTCTTAAAGGCAAGCATTTCACGTGGTTGCAAGATAGTTAAGTAACTGTAGCCAACTAAATATCTATTGATAAAGCAGGAAGGTGGGCTTCGAAACTTCTTAATAGAACCATGTGTTCTAGCTGTATTTGAGCTTTATGAAATTTTCATGACACTTATTCTTTCTTTATTAAAAATCCCTTTCATTACATTGTAATAGCTTTGTGCCTCGTTGCTATTATGATTACTTTATCTGGCTACTAGTAATATACTTGTATATTTAAATGTATATGTGTGACTTTGATTATCTTTGATGAATTGCCCTATTATGTAGCTTAAAAATATAAAGTATAAATTTAGAAGGTCATAGTAATTACTGCCTAAAACCGGTATATTGGTATTGACATTACATTAGGCATCTAATAAAAGTATTGAATGTCGTTAGTTACAACTTACCACAAACTTTATAATATAAATTTAATTTAAAATTTTCAGCTATCTAAGAATACAAAATCATAAATATTTATTATGTGTATTTATTAAGAAAGAAAAAAAGAAAAATTATTTATTCTGCAACTTACTTAAACTTAATAATTAAGGTTTCTAGTATAAAAGTAAAGTTATTTACAATTTTTATTAAATTGCAGAAGTGGAATTCACCTCAGCATTATACTGTTCATAGCCATAGGTGATATGATCAGCGCTGGTCATCCGGAGAACAATAATAATCATATAATAAAACAGAAATAAAAAAAAATTCGTTAACTTTCGTGACCTGATCTAATTCAACAAAAGTTAGTGATGTAAGTAAGTACATTAAAGTAGTAATAAAAGTTATAACATTTGCTAATTCTGCTGATATTAACAATATTTCTTATAAAAAACTTCATTTCATTCTAAACTATATATTTTGGTAAGTAATAAGGAACACTTTTATTTCTATTTATATAAATTATGAGTATTCCACTTCAAACTATAGCAACAGATTTCGTTGATGACATCTTTAAATTTTGAAGGAATCATTGAACTATGAAAACCAGCAGAGAACACACAGAAATATTTCATTTTAAACCAAAAGCAATTTCGCGATGCCAACTATAATATTGAGAGTAGATTGCAATTTCGCAACACAAAATACATTTCGTCAAACGATTCTATATTTACCGAAGGCAAAATCGAAACTTAATCCACTGCATATGGAACCGGAACCGGATGGCACAATATTGGAAACGCGAGTATCTCAATACGCACTGCTAAGGCTTTCCTTGAGGGAAATTTGAAAAGGTCGTATTACTTGGTTACCGGGAGACGTTTGTAAGAGCTAATCCTGCTACGGGGTAGGATTAACTTGGAAACTGATCTTCTTCCTGCACTTTTGAACTGCTTTATATAACTTTTCCTATTTAACTTCGTCTTTATGAAATAGATGATTATAAATACATCATATATAATAATTACATGGTGCAGTTGAATACTTTATCTACACCGATGCTTTAAATTCTCTATTAAAGATTTTGAAACAGTTAGCTTATTGCCAACATTAAAACACCCAATGTTCTAATAACCATTACATCATCCAAACGAGTGTTGTAATGTTGTACTGAATTTCATAACAACACTCCTATGTTTTATTTGATCCCTTCATGCGCAAAGAGTTTCAATTCAGCCACATTCTTATTACTCGATGCGTGGTATCTGTATGAATTTCAAAAAAAGAACATTTTCGTTTACGCGCGTTCCACACTACCAGAACGTCGCGCGCCGTAAAAAAAAGTAGGTTATTCGAATCCCCGCCATTTTTCTTCGATATTTCTATTGTTTTGTTTACAAAAAATGAGCGACTCATTTTAAACGCTAAATATTCGAGTGAATTTTAATTATTATTTATTTATTTATTCAATGAACAAAATTATCTTAATATATATAATAATAAAGACATACTCGCAAAACCTCTAAGGTTTATGTGTTGGTTTTTTTTTTATTGTAATATACAAAATGTAAATTACTACTAAAATAAATAATTGATTCATTAATACTTAGTTTATTTGTATATAATCAGTAATGAATGATATTAGGCTAACACTAGGACTGGTGTTTTAATGTTAGCAGTAAGCTAACTGTTCCAGAATCTTTTAGAGGATCCATATTCTGGGTGTAGATAAAATCTTGTATACAACTGTTGATAATTAGGTATTAAAACACTCATGTGATATTATTACCACACCCTTATTACACAACAGTTGCATAAATAACTATTAATCCTAAATTAAAAAATAGATTTCCTTACGCATTGATGTTCTTCGTTGTTTGCAGTGGACGGTAAAAAAAGGCAATTCTAAATTGATTGGTGATAAGCAGATAGACACCAAATAATATAGAAGCTCAATTTGACTGAAAGTTATTCTTTGTATGTTTGTTACATGCTGGCATCTCATTCCAGTCTTATAATGCCACGGTCAGCGGCTTCTTAAAAGGCGGGGCCATTGCAAGTGCATGATCAGCGTGGTACTCCGGGACAGGCAGTGATCCAAAGACCCTAAAGAGGGTCTAAGGAGGGTCAAAGAAAACCAGATAGCCGTCTAGATTTGAGGTCAACAGAAGGTCCAAGGCGTAGTAACCAGTTGTGTTACACCATAGTCTAAATCAAAGTCTCACCGCATAGATTTGCGGATGGTGCAGCCCGAGAACGAAGAAGAAGAGCTTTATGGATAGTTAAGGGTTAAGAACCGAAATATCCCCTGACGTAAACGCACACACCAGCCCGTGGCACAAAGGACTGCTACGGTTTTCCGTGTCCTATATGGGTTACGTACCGAAGCACTCCTTCAAAGAGCCAGAGAGGATATTATCTGTGTCTCGGTCAAAAAGAGCCAAGCCATCTTCAGATGGCGAAGGGGGCTTGGCTCAGTTTTAATTTTATTTAATATGAAGAAATGAGGATGATGTTTATTTGATAGTACGTTACCACCCCTGCCCATTTATTTATAACGCATTCAATATACAGAAACGTGCAGTCTAATTTTCATTCGTCCTTTGCTTTATGAACGATGGTAACACGTACCCACACGTTCATATATTTCTTTTAATAAAAATAAGAGACGAGATGATCAGGATGTTCAGCTGATGATAATTGATACGCCCTGCCTATTACAATGCAGTTCCGCTCAGGTTTCTTGAAAAGCCCAAAAATTCTGAGCGGTACTACAATTGCGCTGGTCACCTTGAGACATAAGATGTGCAGTCTCATTTGCTCAGTAATTTCACTAGCTACGATGCCATTCAGACCGAAACACAGTAACGTTTACAAACTACTGCTTCACGGCAGACATAGGCGCCGTTGTGGTACCCATAATCTAGCTGGCATCCTGTGCAAAAGAGCCTCCCACTGGTAAATAATAATGGGTATGTGTCTGTATGCTGTGTAATTTGCACCTCTGCTATAAAAATACAAGAGCATTCATTACCTGTTACAGTTTTCTCCAAAGAAATCAACGACAATTTGCTGCTTGACAATCAGACAGAAACTCATACCGCTCGACTATCATGGGACATTACGATGATGAAGAACTTATCAGCAAATAATCCACTCACTTTCACCCCTATTCAACCTATGGAACTAACTATCATCGAGTCTATACTCGCTCGTTGCTATCAACACAAATCCTTTACCCGGCCACACAAACTGCCTCAGCCAGATCGGCATTTACACCGCGTCACTCATACTTATTCCGGAAGACGTTCTAAGTGGATTAGAGAGAATTAACGTCGGATCAATCATGAGCTACGTTCGCCCCTTGCGTTCCGAGACACTGATTCTTTGCTTGGAAGCAATTTTGTAACGGTAACCTTTATATAAATTGCTTTTGTAGTATATAATTGAATATTCCACTTGTGGGCGTATTGAATGATACATGTTTCTTACTCTCAAAGGGTTTGTTATACAAATTTGTTTAAGTTAAGCAATAAATACATCTATACCTTAACCTTTTATCTACGTTGATAATAGGATGTAAGAATATTGATTTATAGATGTTAATACAGAACATAAATTAAATTTAAAAACATAATTATAGAACGATGCGGGACTCGAACCCTCTCGCGATCCGTTCGAGAGACGTAATGTTGATATGTCTTGTTGAATTCTCAGGTTGTAAGACGGATCAAGACTTATGAAGGTTACGCCGTTCGAACGGTTGTCTCAGTGGAAGAGCTCTCGGACAGAACCAGAGAGGTCGTGGGTTCGAATCCCGCTTCGTTCATAAATTTTGATAACATTTAAATTGTATAATAGATGATGTTTTTTCTGTATCGAGCATAATAAAATAATAATTATAATGTTGCCCCACTTATATTACAATCTAGCTTCAACTTAGGCTAACAAGTAGTTCTATATTAACTTAAACTGCTAGATAGATTAAACTAAGAATGTGTCCATTAACACTTTTCTTAATCTCTCTCTTACGGCCGTTCCCAATATACTATCTACAGATAGAGATAAATTACTACCTTCTACTGTCAGTAATTAACTGTTCAATGTTAATCTGAAGCTGTGCCAATATACCCGATAAGTCATTCTTATCGCCTTATATTGCGACGCGTGAATTGAAATTTCCATACAAAGTTCTATCGCTGGTAAGCTATACGTCGTCCCATTGATACGTGTACGGATAAGGTGAGTAAGTTTATTGGGACAGAAAAGTCAACGATCGTTACGATGTTATCTCAAGTAAGAGATAGACTGAATATTGGGAACGGCCGTAAGTCTCTATTAAGGGGAAGTCACTTTATTCATGTGTCTTTTAATAGATGAATAATGATGATATATCTCATAATATTTGATGCTTGCAGATGTTTTTCTCGAATTTTTAATCAACTCTTCTAAAGTATTTTTTATTTTATTGTCAAGTAGCCATTACAAGATTCATAATATGTACAATTTGCCAAACTCTCGTGGATCAATAACGTTACATACATTAAACTAAATGATACAGTACTCGTATTAAACCTAAAACTAGTATTAAACCTTATGTTACAGTATTAAACTTATATATTAACATTTGTGCGGCAATAATATATTAAGAAATGATATTTTATAAAATCACCGTGTAATATATGCGTTACTCACACAATATGTGAGAAAATTTATATAGTTTAAGCAACAAGATAAGGATAATTTAACTTTGTGCCAATCGTATTCTTTGGATTTGTTTGTCTGACTGAAAACAAATAAAAAGCAGCTGAATTGTTGACAGTTAAAAGCAAGATGGCATCTGTAGAGGTAATTTTTTTTTTATTTATTCAACAGGAACAAACGGTCATAATCAAATTCAATTACATTAATAGAAATTAAATATAGGCATATAGTTCCTCTTTTTTTATTTACAGCCAATATAAGAGGAACCTTCGATGATGCACCTATAGGGATCAGGTAAAATAATTGCGGTAGAGATAGAACAGTGAAAGAAGAAGAGAGGAGGATTAACGAACTAAAAGATCGTCAAGTGTAAAGTGATGACCACCGCCCACTTTCCCAGCAACACCAGAGAAACCACATTTTTTAAAGGTAAATTGCCATATTGTCCTAAAATCACCGCACATGACACCTCAATCCATAGTTTGGTTGTACGTGGAAGAAAGATGCTCGAAAACCGAACTGTAGAGAGACGTCTCTATGCAACGACAATCGATAGTGTAGTTCACAGAGTACTGAAGCCACAATAATTCGACCAGCTCTATGCCGCACGGAGTCAAATGTTTCGAACTGATACTGGTGTGCACCAGCCCAGAAATGAGGGTAACAAGTCATATTATGTGCATACCCTAAAGAGCGCTGGGATGTGATAAGTCTTTTTATTTATGGAACAGCAGGACACATGAGCGTACGGCTCATCAGATATGAAGTGATCACTTGAGCTATTGTCTCGCTCTATTGAAGACCTAGTCTCTTCGAAGCCAATTATCTTTACTATCCAGATAACCTCTGAATTTCCAATTGCTTGAGATTCTGATACAATATAGGCGAAGCATTAAGGGGAGTGTTTCGAAGAACGGTAATACGATAAGCAGTTGAAATATAAGCAATTTATTATGTTTTTCAAGTGATAACCCTCACTTCTAGGATTAATACAAAAATAAAATTTTGAAAACAAAATTTTATGAACGATGCGGGACTCGAACCCATGATCTCTCGCGATCAAAATTTTATTTGTATATTAATTCCACAAGTGAGGGTTATTACTTTAAAAACATAACAAATTGTTTAGATTTACAAAAGCGAGATCTCAAGTCAATTTCCTAATATGCAGATATTGCTGTTGAGCAGGTTATCAACTGTTAAGTAGATCCTATAGATGAAGCCACAACCTGAGAGTTGAACAAAGCATTCAAAATTTTGTGACGATACTTCACTCGAACGGTTAGCTCAGTTGGAAAAGAATGGAACGCGAGAGATCGTTGGGTTCGAGTCCCGAATCGTTCATAACTTTTTTTTTTAATTTTATTAGTTAAAATATAGATAAAACATTTGCAATGGAGTAGAAGATGTCGAAATTATCGCCACCATATAATATTATTTCTAGCCAACGTTTTCAATCAGCAAATGGATTTTCACAATTTCACAAAGCAACCTGATACCCGTACGTGATACTCGTGATTTCGGCAATGTAAACAAAAAGATTTGTTGATACGAGTTTCAATCATTGTTGTGCCGAGCGTTCCATTAATTACTAACGTTAATTATAAATTGTTTATCTTCAGTATTGTCTTGTTCATATACGATTAGTTTGTGACTGATTACACATTGAGTAATTTAGTAATGGATTGATTGGAGGTCTGTTATCTTATTAGCAATAAATTCATTGGCTTTATAATTAATTTTAATTGGTAACTAGTCGGACGCATAAATTTTCGAACGGGTGGTATTTTTTTAACTTTCAATACTATTTGGAATAAAAATATTTGAATTCACAATTTATTAATCGTTTAAATGTGAGGAAATCATTTTTCATAAATTATTTAAGCTTACTATATCGATGATTTACTCCGTATGGTGAAATTTGACGGTAAAAATCTTATATACACATAAGCCATACGCTACAAACTGGATATGTGGCGTTCTTTCACAGTGCTTTTTTTAGGAAATTTTTATGAACTTCTTTGCGCACTGTTTCCATCTGGTCGACATGGCTTCTTCAAAAAAAGGGTATACCAACTGCCATTAACATATTATTAGATGCGATTAAAATATTAATTATTAATCAATTTAGTATTTTACCTCTGACATCTTTTCTGATATAGATACAGTAAGTAACATAAATTAAATTTGATCAATATTTATGAACTTTACGTCACTCGAACGTCACGTTACCTCAGTAGAAGAGCGCTCGCACGGAACGCGAGTGGTCGCTGGTTCGAGTCCCGAATAGTTCAGTAATTTTGTATTTCAATTTAATTTGTGTAACAACATATTGAATCTGTATGCCATTCTTGAATGGGCAGAGACGTTCAGCAATGGATCAAAGGTCGTTGTGATATATCATCGCTTATTGGGACGAACGGGCGGTAAGGAAACAATAACCTTACTGACAGGTTTGTATCGTTAAGAACATCTTTTTACATTTTTTTGTCCTCAGTTGTAATAAATTTATTAACTCAGTGATCGAGCACGTGTCCCAAGCTGAGAACGATGCCCATTAGACTGAACACTACGCACTACTCACAACACTACTATTCATACACATTATACGGTTAACTATTTAATAATTATGTATCACAAGCACACATTATTCAGGACTTCTTCTTCTATTTTTATATAATTAACATAATAGTAACATTCTATAGAATAGTATCATAAGCCATATTATTTAATTATAACTAAAATCAAACATTGTAAAAGGCAATGTAGTTTATAGTATTAATTTGTATAACAGAAATGCTGTAAAGTTTGCTTACATAAATAAATGAAATACATAAATAAAAATATTTGTAATAAACATACAACTTTTAGTATCGTTATAAAAAACTTGTAATTTGTATCAATTTCTAATTGGTGAAGTAAACATAACGATATATTCTAAGAATCAAAGAAAGCGATGCTTGAAGAATAAAAATCGAATAAAACAGATTCCAAACAATGAGCACAAGTTTAATATTTCAAAGGTATGCAGTATTGAATTGTATGATACCCTTTTGCGTCAAGTTTCAGACATTATAACTACGAGTATGTATCCCTCCTATTCTTAGAAGCGTCACAAACACGCCATTTATTTATCGCGTAATATCCCGACGGCTCCCAGCATTGTGGGGGCCATCAATAATTCATGCGTCTGTGAGTTATAGCAGCCGACGATCTTCGCGGATTTCCTCTACGTTTCTGATGCCCTGGTATAACCGGAGTAATTTTATGTTGAAATTATCTGAAGGTCTTTTCTACGGTTCCGTCCGTAAATTTAAGGTTTCTATTTCTATTCTGTGACTGGTGAATATTATGTGAGGGTCTATTTTAAGAACGACAATACTCGGCAGGCATTTTATGCCTCATATATTATGTGTAATAAAATATATATTATCTACACCCCTGCTTTAAATCCTCTATTAAATATTCGGAAACAGTTAGCTTATTGCTAACATTAAAACACCCAATGTCCTAATAACCATTACGTCATTCAAAGGGATGATGTAATGTTGTACTGAATTTCAAAACAACACTCCTATGTTTTTTATTCGCTCGATGCGTGGTATCTGTATGAATTTAAAAAAAAAAACATTTTCGTTTACGCGCGTTCCACACTACCGAACGTCATTGCTACCAAAACGTCGCTTGAAGTAAAAAAAGTAGGTTTTTCGAATCCGCGCCATATTTCTTGGATATTTTTATTGTTTTGTTTGCAAAAAAATGAGCGATTCAAGTTTTGCCAGCTCACCGCCAGATATTTTAAACGCTACAATAGAGGATTTAAAGCATGGGTGTAGATAAAATAAATAATTATTTCATTAATACCTAGTT
The DNA here is from genome assembly GCF_905404315.1 of Leptidea sinapis. NCBI lineage: Eukaryota > Metazoa > Arthropoda > Insecta > Lepidoptera > Pieridae > Leptidea > Leptidea sinapis. Next base: position 5,716,339 of record NC_066292.1, on the reverse strand, counting down.
TATTTGTATATAATAAGTAATGAATGATATAAAGTTACTACTGGGACTGGCTGTTTTAATGTCAGCAGTAAGCCAACTGTTTCATAATCATTTAGAGGATTCATATAATGGGTGTAGATAAAGTATTGTTTGCAACTGATAATAATTAGCTATTAAAACACTCATGTGATACTATTATCAACCCACATTCGTGTTTTAATACCCCTTATTACACAACAGTTGCATAAATAAGTAATAGAAAACTAACACCTTATATAACAATAACCTTCACTTTCTGGTTTTCTTTTTTTACTATGAGCCGTTGAGTTTGTAATCTAATTTTGATATTCAAATTAAAAAACCGGACACGTGCGTGCGAGTCGGTCAAGCCCACCGGGGGTCCGTACAATTTTTATTATGGTTAAGTTACAAATACATAGTTTTCAGATTTTACAGGATAAGAAGGTATTACTTGCCCCATTTCATATTTCTTGGTCAACGGAAAATACCCTATAAATTTTGATTCCCGCGAGAGTGTCGAAATCTTATAAAAAAAAATGACATAATAAATTCTTTAGAACTTTATTCTTATATTTATTTATAAAACTTATTACACAATATACTAGCGAACACAATACACATTCACATACACACTTACACAAACGCACACATAGGTACACACACACCCACACCTTATTAGTGTTAAGTAGGTACCTACTTCGTGATAATAGATTTGGAAGAGCGGGATCTTCTGACACAGGTTTTTGTCACCTAAAAAAAGGTCCCAACCAATTACATCATGTAGATATATATACAGATTTCCACCTATATATTCCTACTTAGTGATTATAGATATAGAAGAGCGGGGCCTTCTGACACAGATTTTGTCACCTAAAAGAAGGTCCCAACCAATTGCATCATGTTTATATATATACAGATTTCCACCTATATATTGACTCATCTCGATAACTTTGGAACCATAAGGTGTAGAAAAGTAGTGTTATTTGGTAGCAATATTCCTTTCGCCGAGTAGAGATCACCGGAACACGTTGGATGAGGGCAGCGCAGGACCCATCGTCGGGGAGATCTTTGGGAGAGGCCTTTGTCCAGCAGTGGACGTCTTCCGGCTGATGATGATGATGATGGTAATGATAGTATTATTTTTATTTTCATATTGTATGTTTACCTTATATTAAATTGTTTCAAGGTCTTTTTACAACGATACTTTCTTTGCGAAAAAAATGATAACTTGTTTATAATTTAAAATATTAAAACTTTCGTGAGACATTGTTAACTTATTTATTAATACGCCTTTAATACCGTACTCACCCTGATGAAGGATCTCAGAATGGTCTGAAATTAGTCGGTACTAAGCCGTATTATAATATGTATGTAAATCTATATATATATATATATATATATATATATATATATATATTCAATATATATATATATATATATATATATATATATATTGAATTTTTCAATTTGAGACATGCAACCAAACAATATACTTTCTAATTCCATTTTGATGCAGAGGTTATTTTCAAGGTCTTAATAAAACTTTAAATTATAATTATTTCAGTAATTTTTTTTTTGTAGTAGCAACGTAGCAAACCAATTTTCCAATTATGTTCCAATAATATATATGTTCAAAAGGTTACTTCACTTAATTCTTTATAAAAACTTTTTAATTATAAACTTAAATAAAAATAATGTAAATTGAAAAGAAGCTTCAAATCAAATAAAGAAATATTTTAATTCTTGAAGTAAGGTCAGTCTTCTATTCTTGTCTTATCCATGTCATATACAGGATGGACCAAAATTCCGTTTATAATTGGAATGATGATTAAAAAAAACTAATTACAGTAGATCAAAATTGTTTAATGTTTTCGATAGTAAACAAAAGGGGAATTTATGTCTTAAAAATCACATCATCCATATGCAATCCTTCATTAATCGCATTGCTGCAATCTAGAGGGGAAATTTTCGATAACAGCTTTACATGTTTCTGTTGAGATGTTTTGGATTTCTGTGCGAATACGATCCTTTAATTCATCAAGAGTTACTGGTTTGGTGTCGTAAACTTTATCCTTAAGATATCTCCAAAGAAAAAAATCCATTGGTGATAGATCCGGGCTACGAGGCGGCCAGTTAATGTCCCCTCTTTTCGATATCACTTTTGGGCCAAAAATGTCTCGAGCTGCCATTAACGAGTCATTACATGTATGACAAGTGGTTCCATCTTGCTGACACCGTGAGCGTTGATTAAAACCAACAACATCCTGCAGCGCGGGAGCAAATGTTTTGTAACATAGTGATATACCGCTCGGAATTCACTGTAACCGTACGTCCTCTTGAGTCTTCAAAAAAGTATAGACCAATAATGCCTCTTGCTGATAAAGCAGCCCATACTGTGACTGGGTGAATGCAGGGGTTTTTGATGCTTTAATTTTGGATAAGTGTCACTTCAATAACGACAATTTTGTCTATTAACATGCCCATTTAGGTGTAAGTGTGCCTTGTCGTAAAACTGGTGAATCGCTCTACCATATCGTTCGCAAACTGCAACCTGAGGTTGCAGGTCCTGAGGCCTTAATTCCTGCACCATTTGGATTTTATAGGGATGTAGACTTAAATCTTTCTTGAGAATGCGGATTAATGATGTTCTTGGCACGTTAAGGACAGCAGACCGCTTTCGAGTTGAAAGTCCAGGTTGGTCACGAACAGACAGATTTTACTCGCTCCACATTTTCGGGGTCCCTCGACGTTCTAGGCCGGCCAGATCAAGGTAAATCCATTGTTGAACCCGTCTTCTCAAACTTGAACACCCATTTTTTAATTAACACACCTGATGGAGCTTGATTTTTGTGTCTTATCTTGTAATGATTGCAAAACTTTCGTTGAGCTATGGTCGCAGAATAGTTGTTTCAATAGTACTCGCGTACACAAAACGCACGTTGACTACCGCTGAACGACGCCATGGTACTAAATTCCCATTGGCCGCTCTTGCAATGCGTATCCGTTCCGTCTGTTTTTTCATGTTATTCAAAATTATTCTAAAAAATGAATTCAAAAATCAATATTTTGATGGGAGACAAAAGTTGTCAAACAAGATATAAATATAAATGTACAATAGTACCCACTATATTTCCAATGACTAATAATGAATTTTTATAAAAAATAAACAAAATATACACTTTATTAGCTCTAGCCGAATTAATATTTCATCTTAAAAATAAAGTTTCAAACAAACACGAAATAGAATTCGCCTCTCTGAAATTAACTATAAAATTTTATTATACATTTGCCGCAGTCACTGAAGGATGTTATTAAAAATTCAATGGCATTTCCTTCTGCTATCCACATTGCAAATTACGAGCGCCGAACATAAAATAATTGTAAAACTGGATCCCGAAGTTATAATAAAATCTCTTATATCTGAGTCATCGTTGAAGTATCTGCAAAAATTTGCCGATGTTTTTGCTGAAAAAGTTGCTCAAAGATTAATTGGTGGCGTAATGGATAAGGACCGGGAACACATGAATTATCAAGATAAAGAGAAGTGGGTATAGAAGTCATTATAATATAACTAGCTGAACCGGCAAACGTTGTTTTGCCATTTAAATTATTTTTAGAGTTAGACCGTTTCTTGGACATTGCTTTATTTTTCTAAAATAAACGTAGCCTAAGTTACTCCTTATTACATCAGCTCCTGCCAAAAAAAGTCGCCGGATTAGACGGAACAAACAGACAGGCAGACAGACAAAAATTGTAAAAAAATTTATTTTAGTGCATATACGGTAGGTACGTATATGTATTCATAATATACATTTAGTAAAAAACGGTTATTTCAATATTACAAACAGACACTCCAATTTTATTTCAATGTATAGATAATTCACACAATATTTTTATAAATTATAGCCTATATGTTGGTCCATCCATTTAGTAGTGTTAACATACATCCAGACATACAAATTTTCACATTTATAATATTAAAAGGATAATATGATAATCTTTGAAGTATCATTGTCTTCTTTTTTCAATACTAAATATTTTAAAAAAGGAACTGAAATATTGCATGAAGATTTATAGTTAACTTGATATATTTTTTTTATTGCCAAAACACTTTAGGGATCCTACATTGTTAGGTTTTCTAGAATAATAATTGACTGTTCCTACGTATTTAATTTAATGATTTGACTACTTAGTTTCCTTAGTACTAGTAGGTACTTCCATCAACTATCATCACATTCAGCTGAAAGACGTCAACTGCTGGATAAAGGCCTCGATCTCCACGACGATCGGTCCTGTACTGCCCTCTTCCAACCTTCTGGCGGTCTTAACCAAAATTAGTCCATCTTGTAGGCGTCTTCCAGAACGCGGTCGCCTTTTGAAGATTTTACTTCCCTAAAAGGGCATATGTCTTTCTAGCTTTGTGCCCTGCCTACTGCTACTTCAATTTCTTAATTATAGGTTTTTGGTCTCCTACTTCTCCTCCTACCTAATATTTTGTTCTACTAATATCCTATTCGATATCGCAGGGGAATTCCGACCAGGCCTAAGAAGAATAGAAATAGTCTGTAGTAGTCTAATCCCCAATGTGCGGCTTCATTCATGATGACATTTACGCTATAGCAAACTTTATCACACAAGCATACTACTAATATTATAAATGTGAAAGTTTGTATGTCTGGATGTATGTTTGAACTTCTTTAACGCAAAATCTACAGAATAGATTTTGATGAAACTTTACAGTAATATAGCTTACACACCAGAATAACAAATAGGCTATAATTTTTAAAACTTTAGTGTGAATTATACAAAATATAAAAGAAGTGTGATTGTTACTAATGAATACAACTAGCGCCATCTCTTATAAACTAGCAAGCAAAAGATCAATACAATTTAAATGGCAAAACAACGTTTGCCGGGTCAGCTATTTTTTTAATAATTTCGAATTTCGCAACACCCATGCTTAGTACATTTCATACAGCATACATCGACCAACAAAAGACTAACTAAAACGACTTAACTAAGTACTGAGGCATGACTAGTATATGTTTGTTCCATGTTTTGTTTAGTATGATTATCACTGTTTCTAGAAAATTCGCTAATATTTCTATGTACATTCATACATTACCAATAATATGTTGCGGAGTTTATATGTTACTTATTAACTTTTTTCACTTATTATTGTTCTTAATGGTATTGAAAATTTTTAGGCAATCTGCTAATCAAAGTAACGACAAGGCAATTCACAGAATCACACTAAACGAGGAAGAGGCTTTAACATTACTAGAGAAGCCATCACCTGATGGTGATAACTTGAATATTAATACATCCTTTGAAGTATCTAAAGAAGAGGGTAAATCTAAGAAGAATATTCCTGTATACAGTCTCATGAAAGTTAATGGAAAATATGTTAGAAGATTCTTGGGACTTATATAAATGTTAACCATAAACATGATATTCAGATATTTTTTATTATGAGAACTGCTATATTAGTACTTCTAGTGATGTTATTTGGAAATAATATAATTGTTAAGAAAAAAATCATAATATTCAGATATTTTGTTTTGGCGACAGCATGGTTTTCAATGCTTTAATCAAGAGAAAAAATTCATGAACGCAGTGAAATTAATGAAACAAATATTTTTTGGGAGAGTTTGGAAACAGTATGTTGCCATAGCTATAAATCAAATTTCTAATGATTGAGGAATGAAAGTATGTAAGTATATGAATTTATCGAGCAGTTATAAAATAATTAAACACAATCACGATAATTAAGTCCCTTTGGTTTCCAGTGTTGATGGAAATCTGAACGTAAGGGGGGATCTGTGTAGATAAATTAATAACCTTAATTGATATTATACATTCATTCTACAAAATGCCAGTAGAGTCTGTCAAATAAATTTAAACAAATTTTAGGTATGTGACCTCTTTCAGTGATTGTAAGCTACTAATAAAGACATTAAGCCTAAAGTTAACTGCTATAAATTAAGGCCCTACCTATGCAAATACAAAACAAAAGTGTTACGAAATTTAAATAAAATTGTTAAAAGCGTTTGTATGGTAAAAACCATTCATAAAGAACTATATAATTAGGAAACAAGATCTAAAAGGGGTTTTTAAGCTTCTAAGAATAAATTTCAAACAACACAAAGACTAATATTCGAATAGAAATCGGGCAGAGTAACGTCCTAATTAGTCAACGGTTGCAGCGAAAATGGGTCGACGCTAGGGAGACATCGCCTTATTATAGACGTCTTCACCCTGTCCACCTGTCACTGTCAACACAATTTAAATAATTACTCACTACAAACAATCAATACAAGAATGGACAGAGTTTCGGTGAGACGTCCGACGACGAACGAAGTAATGGTCAAAAAAAAATCAAATTTCATATTTGTTAATAAGATATATACAAAATTACTTATATTCTACTTATTAAAGCAATTTACAATTAAGCCTTATATATGTAGGTATCTGAAAACTTATTTCTACAACCCTATCACGTAGATAGTTGAGGGATAAAACTTTATTATGCTTAAAAAACTAATACATAAGGTTTGTGGGGGAAAATCCAGGATACTAGGAAAACCTGGCTATTTGCTATCTAATGGTCACCAACTGTTCTGCTACCGTTATATAGCGGTCTGTCGGCTGCTAGTGAGGAGAGGTGACGTCACGTCTTGAAAATTTTCTTGTGTTTCTAAGAATATAAACACTGTATCAAAACTATATAAATGAATTTCATAATGATAACATAACTATAGGAATGAGGCGATCGCCTCGAGGCTATTCAGTTAGTTAATTTTATTTTAACATAAAGTTTATAAGAAAATACATTAAATTGAGAACCTCCTCCTTTTTTGAAGTCGGTTAAAAAGAGGCCAACAGAGTTTTTTTGCGCCCGTTCTTCTCAGATCTGGACTGGAATAGAATTTGAATATGATATGAAGGAATTTACCAATAAATAATTTATTCAAGAGTATTCAGCAACAATTCAAACAAAATTCTCAAATATTGAATGAACGTTGTAAGTGGAATGCTTATAGTATTTAGAGAACAGACAATAGAATATTAACAACACAAACCACATTAGAATCCATGATTACGACTCAAGATAACCAATATTGTCTCGTAAGCACAAACTCAATTGTATTGAGCTTGGGTTTCAATATCGTCCGCATAACTGGATGCCTCCTCCTCAATTATTGACAGAGATAGCCATTCAATAGCTTGCCAAGTTGCTGCATGGTCCGGACTAGTATTCATTATGTAAGGGCCCTAAATTGTTTCAAGGTGTAATTATAGGATAATAGATAGTATTTTCTTTGGTTAACGCGAGTGTTACACATTTAAATATAACACTTTTAAAGCATTAAAACGTGTGTAATTGTAATGAAAGTGGACGAAGCGAAACAAGTATGTAGGGATCGTAGCAAGTGGAAAGAAGTGGTCTCTGCCTACCCCTACGGGAAAGAGGTGTGATTATATGTATGTATGTAATTGTAACCGTGTTTTACATTAGATTTTCACAAACAAAAATTTTAGAAAACGAGATCTGGAAAGATCTATTTTACCCGACGTGGGTTAACTAAAATGAAAATGTAACTTTTACGCAATAATCTAATGTAAAAACACAGTTACAATTACACGCGTTTTAATCCTTTAAAAGTGTTTTATTTAAATAGATAATAGGTATTAAATATTGGTATAGATAAAAGATTACGTTCAAATTATATTTCTAAATATACTTAGAATTTAAAAAAAATGTTTCTTTCATCATAAGAGTTCACACAGGACACAGAGTAGTATTAGGAATACAAACTATAAATTCATGAAAAAAGTCACGCTTATCGTAGCGGCATTTTGCATTATTTTTAAATAAAAACTTTCTTTTTCATTGTAACTTTTATACATTCTATTAAGATGCTTGCTATGGAGACGACAGGCATCTACTGTACTCGTCAGTCTTGAAGGTTTTGGCTTTTTTTTTAAACTCTGTGTATTTCTTTTTATTTTTTACCTCAGATCTCCATTGTTTATGGACTGATTTGGATGACTGCACCTTCACCGCTGGTGAACGCGCAATTGTGTAGAGTCTGCTCGTGCCGACCAAGCGAGACTTTAACCATTATTTAATACAAAAATATACCACCGATGTTATTCATTGAAGTGAATACTTCTTTAGATGTATTTACGATTTTTAGTAAGCCGACGCTAGTGACACTGGCTTGCATCATAAATATGCTATTGTTAATATTAACAATTATAGCCATGACCTTGAAGAAGTTATCTTTGGTTAGCATTGAAATCTAATTAACAAATTATGAAGGGTACATTTTAAGTACAACACATAATTCAAAATTCAAAAAACTTTAAATTATACAATTGCTATTTTATAAATTTAAATTTTGATTTCTATCAGCCATATTCCGTCTGACTTTTTGTTTATTTTCTTTTTTTATGATAATAAGGGACGAGACGAGCAGGGCGTTTAGCTGATAGTAACTGATATGCCCTGCCAATTACAATGCATTGCCGCTCAGGATTCTTGAAAAATTCAAAAATTCTGAGTGGTACTACAACTGCGCTCGTTACCTTGAGACTTAGACTTACAACTTTTAGTTGAACAACTGTGTTGTTGTGTATCTTATGTTTAAAAGAATATATTAAAGCGCACATACTGTCAACTCGATAGTTGCTCGACAAAAAAGTCAAAAAGCTTTATCGATTTGCATTTGATTTAAAAGTTGGACGACTATCGATAAGCGCTCAATTTGTATTGCATTGTATCGATGTGCACAGACCATCGACTAAACAGTTGATCCGCCGTTAATTGACATTGTTTTTAAACACTTTGACTCGAGGGGTTGCTGAATAAAGACTGGCCGATTTGAGGAGATAAAAAATCGATTGTATGCGCACTTCCATCAACTAAACTTGTGATTACATTTCCGTCTATAAAATTCTCATCATAATACCCAAATGACCCACATAAGATATACACATACCCACACATACCCCAAAGACACACACGTAAGTAAACTGAATGTTAAACGTACTCACTTTGTTTTACTTGTTTCAGTTTATCTTTAGGAAGCTATTTAAGAATTTTGTCTTGCCTAAATAATATTAAATCTCTGTTGGCCCATGTTTTGTTATACAATATATTGGCAAATAAGTGATGTTATGTGCTGTAGATTTTATGAAATAAATAAATAAAGAAATAAAATAAACTGTTTAGTCGAGTAGAAATCACGAAAAGTACAAAACTCTACGAAACAGTTTAGTCGATGCAAGAGTTTTATGTATGCTCTAGCCATTAAGATATTTAGTCTGATTTCATTTCATTCATTTCAAATACTGTATCGCAAGATCTATCTCAACATAAAAAACAGATCTTATTATAAAACTATGACTTATTTTTAAGTACGGCCCTGTACAGTTATATGAATTAATAATGTGTACAAAACCTCTAGTTACGTTATGTACAGGAATTTGCACTGCAGTCAGATTTTCTCGTTCATTCTAGTTTCCATCATGAACAATACAAATTAATTATATTTAGATTTTATCAGTTCCTTCTACAATCATAAAATATTAATTCTAATTTACTTATTGTCATACAACTATTGTTATCTACGGCGCTAATATCGCATCATTTAAATTATCAAACAGTAGATATATTATAGTAATATTCAACCCACTGCTAGAATCGTAGTAACGACCTAAAGCTTACCACAATATTACATCAACTGTTATAAGTATTTTCTTTGATAACGCGAGTGTTACACATTTAAATAAAACACTTTTAAAGGATTAAAACGCGTGTAATTTTAATGTAACTGTCATTTTTTATTAGATTTTTACGTAAAAGTTACATTTTTATTGTTAGTTTAGTTAACCCGACGTTTCAAGATCTTATTAGATCACGTTTTCAGGGTGACCCTTTCTGGATTTTCTGGTAAGGTCTTGAAACATCAGGTAAACTAAAAATGTAACTTACACACAGAAATCTAATGTAAAAACAATGTTACGATAACACGCGTTTTAATCCTTTGAAAGTGTTTTATTCAACTGTTATTGTTTTACTAAAATGTCGCGACATTCACAGCCATATATCAAAAAGTCCATATTTGCTCGTAAGATCCTGAGTGTATGCCTTAATAAGGCACAAGACCCATATAAAATGGTTTGTATCTTTGGATAATTAGAACATGGAACTGCTAAGATGGAGACGGAGCTGCTATCGGATACTCTGTGTGGCTTACTTCTTTATTGTTGTGTCATCATCATCATTATCATCAGCCGAAAGATGTCCACTGCTGGACAAAGGTTCTCCCCCAAAGATTTCCACGACGATCATTCCTGCGCTGCCCTCATCCAACGTATTCCAGCAATCTTGACCAGATCGTCGGTCCATCTTGTGACCTACCAACACTGTGTCTTCCGGTACGTGGTCGCCATTCGAGGACTTAACTGCCCCAACGGCTGTTGTGTATTGCAGCAATATAGGTCGCAACTATCATTATTCTGTAATCAAGGTGAATGACTATTCTGTATGTTTGGAGTTATTTCTAACATCGTTTGAAATAAACTTCCAACAATAATTACGTAAATATCTTGCTGTTCTCTGTGTTAATAGTGTTCTCTCTGTTTTTTTATGATAGTAAGGGACGAGACGAGCAGGACGTTCAGCTGATGGTCATTGAAATATCCTGTCCAATACAATGCAGTGCCCCTCAGGATTCTTGAAAAACCCAAAACCTTTGAGCGCCACTACAATTGTGCTTGTCACCTTGAGACAAAAGATGATAAGTTTTATTTGCCCAGTAATTTTACAAGCTACGGCGCCCTTCAGACCGAAACACAATAATGCTAACACATTACACACATTACTATTTCACGGTAGAAATAGGCGCCGTTGTCCTATATCCTAGCCGTCATCCTGTGCAAAGGAGCCTCCCACTGGTAAGTTTGAATATAGTGTTATTTAATGTTTTAAAACAAGTAAATACGATTATTCCGTGGCGTGATTGTGATTTTTTTTTTAAATATTGGCCCATTACGAATCATGTTAAAAACTGTAAGTATATCCATTCTAAAAGTCTCAAACATATCAGTGAAGGACAATAAATATACAATAAGGGTCTATTCAAATGGATCTCACGAACCAGTGTGAACTGGTTCAATAAAATGTAATGAAAACACGAAGTAATCTACTTATAAGTGTCATAAATAGAACGGGCAAGCTTTCATTCTAATATTATAACATGAAAAAAGTGTGGGCAGACCGTCACTATTATATAATAATAATTTTATTCAAAAGGCTGTGGGTATATTTACTTCAATCTGATGCCTTGACGACTATTATTATAATACTTCTGTATTTTAACGTGAATTATTATACAGAATACTGGTATACTTGAATAAGATATACGTCATGGCACGGACTGTAGATCGAAATGGAGAATAACTTATGTTAGATACCTAACACGCTAAGGCTAAGGCTTTGATGTTCAGAGACTTTCGTTTAATGCAACTAGAGGAACGTTCGTTTCGTTCTACCATTAAAAAGGTTATTAAAGTGAAACTTTTATTATATCGTTGCAAACTTTTTCGTCTGTGTGTTGCATGTCGCGTGACGGTCGGGCGGCGCCTATAGTTCGCAGCAGCTGACCGTGTAGTGTATAGACTATTACTCATTTGTGCCAGTGCTCCGCGCTATTTTGTTTGTTTTTGTCAGTGTTTAATGTAAATGTTGTTAATTATTAATATGTGTATATAATCTAAGTAATTGTTAAGTATTATGTGTGTCGTACTCTCCCCGATTTAAAAATATTGATTGAATAGTATTGGGAATCAGTCACCCCATGTAAACTGAATATCTTTATAATTATACATGAAAAAGAATTGACAATATTCAAATTTAATCATTTTTAATCCTTTTCAAACAATATTTTTAACCAGGGCTAAGACACAGAGTTCAATAAAAATATTAGTTGGAGACTTAGTCTACTTTTAGTATTTCCCATTATTATTCCAATTTTACAAGTATTAAAATAAGATTGATAAAGCTATTTTTATACCCTTAATGGAATATTATTCCTAAATTTTTTAGTTAAATGTGAATAAAGTTTTACTTTTACCGTGGTTTAATGAAACCACACTATCCTTTTTTTAAAACTCATATTTCACGAGATAAAAAAATTGTAATCCTACAGAATAGAATCTGTTGAAAGAATAAACTCAGATATCATTTTAAACATTTTGAATTTTATAACGTCATTTTCCAAATATAATACACTTCTTTAACAGTGTACTAAAAATACCTAGACTTGCTTTAAGATGACAAAGACAGCTGTTATACATTTTTTCTATTGCACAAAATATTTCTCGTCACAATCTATTTCAGTGGGCTCCCTTTGCATACCACTCTAGAAATTTTACTATTTTTTTTATTATGCAAATAAGGGACGAGACGAGCAGGACTTCAACTGATGGTAATTGATACGCCCTGCCCATTACAATGCAGCGCCGCTCAAGATTATTAAAAAACCCAAAAATTCTGAGTGGCACTACAACTGCGCTCGTCACCTTGAGGCATAAGATGTCAAGTCTCATTTGCCCAGTAATTTCACTAGCTACGGCGCCCTTCAAACCGAATCACAGTAATGCTTACACCTTACTGCTTCACGGCAGAAATAGGCGCCGTTGTGGTACCCATAATCTTGCCGGAATCCGGTGCAAAGGAGCCTCCCACTGATAAAAAACATAAAGACGTGAGGTAGTTCTTGGTGCACTACTAGGTAGGTCTAGGCGTGCATGAGTTGCTCTTGTACAAATGAGATTGGAAGTACGGCCTCTTTGGACTGACATATCTTTTCTGTCACAAGCAAGTCTATTCAACAAGTAATTGTCTAACTAACGGAAAAGTATGGATGAGATGTCATTCGATTCAGAATCACGTCTAGATAGATTTTGAGAAAATGAAGTTCTGCTTGAAGGAATTCGAGAAGAGAAGTCAGACATACTTTGGATAAGATGGCTTGTGATACGTTTTGTCTTTTACAAGTTAATGCCACTAATGATCACGAAAATCTAAAATTATGAGTAGCACCACGATTGCACTCGACGACTTGAAACAAATGCTAAGTCTTAGTAGCCCTGTAGTTTGATTAGCTAACATAACATAGTGCTTACATACAACACCCAAGGCAGAAAAGTGCTCCGGTACAGCATCCTATTAAATAATTAAAAAAAAATAAAGATTTCACATTTAATATGAGTTTTATTAACTATTGGTGCGTACAAAGCTTAATATATCGTAAAACGAAACGTGTCAGCAACATGGCCGCCGCAACTCGATACAGCGCTAAATACTCCTTGTCCAATGTCACTCGGTACACGAGGCTGCATTAGGACAGTAATTGAACACGCTCGTGGAATCTCGCCACTTCAACACGAAATGTGATTTATCTAATTATCGCTTATATGAGATACTGAAACTAGAAAAATATAAACCGGTTGAGTCCGAGTAAAACTCGCATTTGAAATCTCTTCATATCGGACAAGATCTAACAAAATCTAACACTACTTTTAAAATATACCAGTGGGAGGCTCCATTGCACAGGATGCCGGCTAGATTATGGATACCACAACGGCGCCTATATGTTATGTTTACACATTACTGCTTCACGGCAGTTACAGTTTCTTTTTCAGTGTGAAGGGCGCTGTAGCTAGTGAAATTACTGGGAAAATGAGACTTAACATCATATGTCTCAAGGTGAAGAGCGCAATTGTGGTGCCGCTCAGAATTTTTGGGTTATTCAAGAATCCTGAGCGGCACTGCATTGTAATCGGCAGGATGTATCAATTACCATCAACTGAACGTCCTGCTCGTCTTGTCCCTTATTATCATAAAAAAATACTTGACTAAAATAAAAATATATTTGTTGTTATAGCGATAAATACTAGAAAACTATCAACAGTCTAAATATTACTGCAGCTTATGAAAAGGCATAAAAGGCATTTATTTTCTCAAAATTGATTCCATTAGAATTCTTTTTGATGTCATTTCTAATATACTAGATACTACTACCGCTTCGGAAACAAATGGCGCTCTGAGAGAGAAGAAGAGGCGATGAGAAATACGATTAGCTCCCTGACAAACAGATGGACGGATAGTTGAGTCCTACTAATTACATTATGTTATGGAATCCTTAAGAATAATTTAACAACATGTTTCATTCACTTTGCCATATTTTATATTTATTTGGGATTCACGCCTAAGGTTTTTAATATTTAGTAGTAATATGACAAAACAAATACCGATTTACGGACTTTATTTGTGGTGTCAAATTTTTATGATTCTAGGTCAAACGCCTATAACTTTTAATTTACCTTTGTATTAAAATTAGGCTTAAATAATCATTTCTTTAGATTAGATAGCTTTAGAAACATGTTTTTTTATAGTTTCAAAGGACCACAGAATATTTAATATCTTGAAGCTTCTTTTCTGAATAAAAAGGGCTCCGTCAGATATACTGGCAAAGAAATGTTCCTTTAGTGGTAAAAATAAACAAACTGAAGTAATCCGTAAGAAATATGTCCTAGTACCTTCGTAGTACGTACCTCCTATCGTACCCTACTAAGTAAAATGTCCTTCAGGTTTCACGTTATAGTTATCATTTCCCATTTGGACGAATTGTAGTTACATTAATCTTTCCATTAATCGCATATTTGTTTAATTGACTTCGCCATCCTCAGAATTTCAAAGCTATCTTTGTCAATTTTGATATTTGAAAAGAAATAACGAAATATATTTTAATATTTATATTCCTAAATATTTTGTATCAAACGAAGCGGCAACATACGGTTCTGTTTGCATACATTTCGTTTATGTGTTTATGTGACTATCAAATTAGACTTTATGTTTCAAAAGATCTACTTTTTCCAAACCTTATTCATTTTCTGTCAGTGAAGGTTATTTTAAAATCAGTCTAGCCTTTTCGGAGATTAGTCGAAATAGACACTACATGACTAAATAGAAGAGAAAAACTTTTATATGCTGGGTAAGTACTCATTAACATTAAGAAGAAACCTATAATTTTCATACTACAAACACTTGTATATAATAGTAAAGATTCATAAATAATATGATAGCGAACAGCAATAGGGATGGCCGCAGAGTGACAAGCGCTGCACAGTCGGTGACGGTGACAACTGCAAGAGATCACGGATCTATGATATTATGGATCTGGCACTAATCATGATCATAAAATTTGTATATTGATATAAATATTTTTCATTCTTCACTCTTTCAAATTCCCAGTTCCACATTCCAAGACATCGTTAGTTTTATGTATTTAATTATTTGTATTTAATATGTAGTACAGGATTCATTTTTAAATAATTAAGATTCTTTACAGACAGACAAAGCAAGGATGCATCACGATTATATATTGATCATTTATCTTATATTATGTAATCTTTCTATTTACCAAAATGGCTAACCTATCAATTGACTACATTGAATATTCTATACCTTGCTTCAAGGCCTAAAGCCTTGTTTTATTCTATCTCAAAACTAATTTTGCTAAGGAGAATAAAAAAGCGTGTGGGTCACCTGTGTTTTACCAGTGGGAGGCTCCTTTGCACAGTGAAGCAGTAATGTGTAAGCAGTATTGTCCTTCGGTCTAAAGGTCCCTGTAGCTAGTGAAATTACTGGGCAAATAAGACTTAACATCTTGTCTCATGTCTGAAGGTGACGGACGTACTTATAGTGCCGCTCACAATTTTTGAGTTTTTCAATATCTTGGGCGGCACTGCATTGTAATTGGCAGGGCCTATCAATTAACATCAGTTGAATGTCTTGCCCGTCTCGTCTCTTATTTTAATAAAAAGAACCTGATGGTAAGTCATCACCTCTGCCACACTCTCTTGAACACCACACAGGAAGCATATTATGGGCGCTTCCACACTTTTTTATAGCTCTATAAATACCGCCTAAGAAAGATTAATCCAGTTTTAATAATCGCACTGCAGTTATATTGGCTATAAACTAAGTAATTCCAATATGGTTTCAATTTTGAACACCACATTGTTGCCTTTATTTCGCCTTAGTTCATAAAATAACTGCATGTACGGTACATAACGACGGGTAAAATGCCTGTATTTACAGCTAGCACGCGGGTTAGCTCCACTTGACTGGAATATGCAAATCATTTGTAAAATGCGGTTTACTTTCCAAAATAGGATTAAAAGCTTTATTCTCTCCTCTCAACTGATAACTTACCACAATGTTACACCTATTCTCCAAGCATTGGTAAGCAATAAACATTATTCTAACTAAGAGTGCTGAAGATTTGATTCTGAAGAACAAACGAGACGAACGCAGTGCTGTGTGCTATATGCTCTATTATATATCTCTTTGGACCATTTTATTACTCACATCATATTATAATGTCAATAATTACCATAAAAAAATAAATGAAAACCAGGTTCCAAACGGTAAAAAATTTACTTTCACACCATCTTATTCAATCAATTTTAAAATAATCAGCTATTTCATTCCAATCACCACCATGTTATAAAATAATTAAAATTACTAATTATGAATAATTCTACTTTTAAACTGAACAAATATCATGAAAATAGATATCACTTTACATTACACTACTTTATTTAAATCAAGTTTACGGGGTAGTATAAAAATACATCGCTATACGCTATACGAATTTTGGAAAAATCACTAGCATTGTTTTATCTGTAACGCAATAAGAAGTACGTATACTAAAAACTTCTCAATTTAATACCACATCCTCGCCCCCATCGTTAGTACCTCCATGACTCGCATACCTACGTCAGGGATGCTCCGTCGAGCCGCACGGCTCGTCGCCTCTCTGCCTCTCGTCGAATTAAACGGTTGACGTTCGAATCCGAATTGTTTTTAATTTACGACTCACAAGCGAGGGTGGTCTGGGATTTACCGAGACGTGCTTTATTTTGCTTATTTTAAAGCTAGCTAACTACAAACAATTAGAGTTGAGCTTGCATAGTAAAAGGACTAAATGCAGCCGAAACCAGCAGAAACAAGTAGTTACTTGATGTTATGGAATCAGCAGATTTGATAAAAGTGGCAATACGAGCTGATGCATACCATCCACCCTAAGATTTAAGATGGAATATTTCCTATGCCCATAATACAGCGGCAACTACACCCTTGCGAACAACAATATACACTATAATGATTTATTGACTAGAACCCTATTGAGGTTTTTATATTTATTTACTATCTTTTATAATTTACTCAAGTGAGTCGAATCCTTCGTTTGTTGCATATGATTGATTCCTACAAAGCCATAAGCCTCAGCAATGCCTTTGCATTCAGCACTTACTATGAATTTATTAAATTGATTTCGTATTGAAATCAGGATTCGAAGTCAGTATATTGGAAAATTAACTTTAGACGAATATTTTTCTTAATTCGTAGGTGATGAACAGTGGATCACGTATGACAAGTAAGTCTTAAAAAAGTTTGTGGTCAAAGGTTGGTCACGCTTTGGCAAAACCTAGGTTAACTCACAATAAGGTAATGCTGTGTGTATCCCCCATGCATGGTTGGAAGGGCATTGTTCATTTTAAGCTATTACCGCCGGTCACTACCATCGATTCGGAGAACTCAATTGGTCTATACTGATGAAATCAAACCAAGAAGAAAGAAGATTGAGTTGAGATTGAGATTCTCAAATCAAGTTGAGAGAAAGCGGTCGGAATTGATCAATAAAAAGGTTGTGGTCTTTCATTAGAATACTTTTAGCCACTTATCAAAAATTAAGAGGATTGGCTAGAAAGTGCATCCGCCATATAGCCCTGATCTTGAGATTCTCACCTGTTTCGGTTTCTTCAGAATTCTTTAGGCATTTTCAGGTTAACAATAAGAAACCACTACAAAAAGTGATCGAACAAGCCTGTTTATTAGTGTTAATAAGCTTTGAGAAACAACGTCTTGAGTGTTTCTATAAAATAAAAGAAATTCCTCTCTTGAGATTTTATTATGGTTAATTTCTTATTATATTGTTTAACTTAGTCAACTAAACGATTGAAAGATTTTTTTGCAATACTTTTCAAAGATTGTATTTATATAGGTTTCTTGCCTCTTCTTTATTTTTTTGATCTGATTCCTACCATCCAAATTCCATCTTCGCACGACAGGCCACAAATTTGAATATCATTTTCACCATCTGGATATTTAGCGTTTCTCAACAGTACAGTTTTCACAGGACATTCTTCCATATACAACCACGCTGTGGAATGAGCTTTGTTGCGAGGGGTTTAGAGGGCGACATGGCAATCCTCCTGTGGTTTCTCTAGTGTTGCTGGAAAATGTTATCGTACTCTTTAAAAATCAGCTATTGATAGTGTCGCGTGACGTCCCACAAAACAAACGCAATATACGTCCCTACTCTGTGGTAATATTCATGGAAATAAGAATAGGTGACGTCACCTATTCTAATTTCTACTGCTTGCTATATCGCCGACAGATGAGAAGCCTTTTAGTTCTTGCTTCACATTATAAAGGGTTACAATTAAAAAACAATAAAGTAGTGTATATGCATTATCTAACAATTAATTAATTTTAGTTAGAATTTTAGTAAAGATTTAAGTAAGAAGAAAAATATGGTTGCAAGAACCGCAACGGAAGGTGAAGGCCTCCTCCAGAGTACTCTATCGTTTGCAGTTCGTATCCAGTTGGTACCCGCTGTTTTTACAATGTTGTCTGCCCAGCGCGCGATTGGTCTAGCTCTTTTTCTCTATAGAAAAAGTCTATCAAATGGTCCTAGCCATGATGTTGTCTTTATGGTTCAGCGATTGTCAGTTAGTCTGGCTAGATGTACAGCCCATCTCCATTTTAGTTTCTGTGAGTAACTGAGCGCGTCGATGGCTTTGGTTTTTCTGTCTTATGGTAGGATGTCGGATTTTTTGTATCTTCTTGATTTTCAGAATGCTTCTCTCCATACTTCTTTGACTGATCTTATTGTTTAGCCGACATATGTATAAATATAATAAATGATATTCCTCTGATAATTTAAATACCTCCACAGATAACAAATAACGAATAAATTATATAAGTTAGGATTCTTGCTCAAAGTAACGAAAATGCTTTAATACAAACAAAATTGTTTCCATTATTTGTGCCGTTTTGTTATTCTAATGAGTTACAATTTCAGAATACCTAAACAACAGAGATTTGAAATATCGTTCTAAATTCCATTTTATTCAAATATTTTCGTCCAATGGGGGGTTCGATATTTAATTAGAAATGAACGCTTCGCTTTTAATAAGTTCGTGGAATTCTCGAAGTGACACCAAAAAACTGTTCCTTGCATTCAAATAACGAAATTAAATTCCAAATTTAATTTTATAATGCTTTCATTGAGCACTAAACGCAATGCTTCGTTTGAACTACTGGAACGCTGTATATTTATATATTATCTAATATTAAGACTTAGAACTTGTTTTATTCTGGATGATGCATAAACGAATTTGCTATCTTAATTTATTTTGTTTTCATTGTTTTTTATAACAATCGCGTACATGGATATCTTACACTAACAAGCAAAATTCAGTAACAACTAAGTAAAATGAAGAAGATAATCTTGAATCGATTGTACTAAAATTTGTTTTAAAAAATTAATTTCAATGATTGTTTCTAAGCGTCGACATAATAAACATTTATTGTAATTCTGAAAATATGATCATAGCATATGATAAAGATTTGCAATTGAATCACTCTCAATAATAACTTCGCACAGACGACTTAACGAATTCATATTTTGTCGGTTACAGCAGTATTCTAGTACTGATACGACTTCCTTCAACCTTAAAGCCCATCAAATAATCATCATCTAATCAAATAGTGAAATTACTGGGCAATTGAAACTTAGAATAACATAGAAAAAAGTTCAAATTCTTGAATTTTTAACATCAAATAAAAATGAAAAGTCTTACAATTTGTATAAAATGCACATAGAAATGGCCATTCGGATGACTTCAAACGTAAAACCCTGACTAGAAGCCGAATAAAGGCCTGCTAGTCTGTGCGAGTGTGTAAGCGCGCTCGGGCACATTGCAAGGAATGTTTCGGAGGCAAGTAACGCGTCGTATAATGGCTTCACAGCTAGTCACCGACCCTGATGTTTAAGTGTTAATGACATAACCTTATGACTTATTCTACCTACTGGGAAAATTTAATAAAATACACATTGATGAAAATAATATTAAAAAAGAGCAGAAAAAAAAGCTTTTCAATTCGTATACACTTGAATACAATTCATTTTAATGAAATAAGTTTTAGCGATATAATATCTTGATTCTAAGATAATCATTTTAACTCTACATGAGTTTACACACACATTGATGAAAATAATATTAAAAAAGAAAAGAAATAAAAAAGCCTTTAAATTTCGTGAACACTTAAATTCAATTCATTGTATTGAAATAAGTTTTCGCGATCTATTATAGAATTTATATCAACAGCACCGTTGAATTCATCAAAACATAAACATATGACTCGCAATTAATTTGATTAACAAACAAAAACTAATGTCGTACACAAATGAGAGTATTAGGTACTCAATATATAATCCAACTACCCCGTAAACAGCTTCTTCTCTCTCAGAGCACCATCTGTTTCCGAAGTGCTACTAGTGTATTAGAAATGACATCAAAAATAATTCAAAATAAATCAATTTTGAGAAAATAAATGCCTTTTATGCCTATTTATTGCAATAGTATGAAATATCCCTACTTTCCATGTAACAAATCGCCTTTTTAACGACATAGACTTAATGTCCAAACGTCAGTCAACCCATGAAAAGCAATAAGGAAATCTATTCAAAATTCTGTGCCATCAATGCATATAGATTTTGTGTATATCGACTCAAGCAATTTGCCAGTCGAACGCACAGCGGCAACCTCGGTACAGACAGGTAGCTGGTAGACGCAAGTTAATACCGAATGCGGAAGAGAAATTTAATACGTGCCGTAAAAGGCTTATGCTTATGAAACTGGAGTAAATAATAAATTTAATAATTGAGGATTGAAACTCCTGGAGTGAAAACTTTACTGAATACCAAAAATTTAAGGTCACAGAGGAATAAAATTAAAATTATGGTAGCTATATAATTTAATCTTGGATGGAGCTCGTGAGCTTATGAATGAAACTAATTAACAAATTAAATTTTAAAGGAAAAATTTAATGATAAAATATTTTGTTCAGTTGCAAATCAAATAACAATATTAACTTAATTAATTTAAGTATATTATGAGATTTATTTTTGACACGACACAAATTTGAAAAATGTAAAAATTTATTCTAGCAGATCAGATATTTCCATATGGTTTATTATAAGTTGGCTATCGATAGCTAACAAATCAAAATAATAAAGTAATATAATTGTTATAAGTATTAATTCCTTACATTACCTATGTACGCTTGCAACGATCCGGATATTGAGGGACTTGTGCGTCCTTTGCGATGGAAACTTTGAGAGGCTCATTGTGGTCGGCAAAATAGATTGGAAGAGGCCTCGTGGACGCAGTCCAACACGATGGTCCGACCAGATCCGCTCCACCCTCGACTCTAGGGTTCATAATGCCTTTCACACCGCCAGAGACAGGAATAGAAGGAGAGCGATCATACGTGAGAAAGTGATACAGAAGGGTGGTCACGACCCTCAGTACTGAGGATTACGACGCAGGGAGGAGGTGCGTCCTTTATGGTGTGCAAAATAATTGCGAGAAAAATTATCGCTATATCTTCACATCAAAAATATTTATTTATTTATTGTAGAGAATACTGCAACGGAACATATGGCTAGACTAGGTCATTTTATATGTCACGCTCATTATATTTTATATGGAAATAGAGGACAAACGAGCGCACCTATTGTTAAGTGATCACCACCAGACACACTCTCCTGCAACACCAATCACCAACAATGAAAAACAAGAGCGTTGCCGGTCGTGTGGTTATCCTCAACCACCACTTAACCTTAATGCCCCACAGCATATTGATGGCGATGCTCAGAACCATCAAATTATAACTTTAGGCGTCAACAGTGGGAGTCTCCTTTGCGCAGAAAGCCGGTATGGGTACCACAACGGCGCCTATTTCTGCCGTGAAGCAGTAATGTGTAAACATTACAGTGTTTCGGGCTGAAGGGCGCCTTAGCTAGTGAAATTACTGGGCAAATGAGACTTAACATCTTATGTCTCAATGTGACGAGCGCAATTGTGTTGCCGCTAAGAATTTTTGGTAGGGCGTATAAATTACCATCAGCTGAACATCCTACTCGTCTCGTCCCTTATTTACATAAAAAAAAAAAACATTTCAAATTAAGTACAGACTGTCACTGATGACAAATGAATTTTATTTTATGGTAAGCTGTGATGAACAAATGAAGCAGATAGATCATATTAATATTTAACACGAGAATACAATTTGCATAAATCGTAAATCTCACAACAACGTAATTCTGCGACATATACGCACGTGTAAACTTCACATGTTTTTACTTATTCGCACCCTAACACGTCGACTTCATACTTACGAATCATAGATTAAAAGCAACATATAGATAGAGCAAAGAAATCTTTTCGTCTTATATTTAGTGCCATGTGGCTGAAAGACTTAATTGAGATGTTCGGTAAGAGCAACAGCTTTTACTACACCTGATTTGGTCCATTCATCGGGATTTTTTTGAAGCTAGGCAGGAAGGAATCTGGCTTACTAGGCAGAATACTGTATACCTGGTATTTTCTATTTTTCTGTCGATTTCCAGAGCCAGTAGTTCAGGTCTTTGTCTGGAGGAAATGATTACTGGTCCTTATTTACTGCTTCATGTATAATTTCCTTGCAATTCTTATTTCAATCCAAATTAAAATATGTTTATTCAAAATAGGGTTCTAAATCACTTATTGAACGTCAAATACTACCACCCATTCAAAATAGACTGCCTCAGACCTGAGAAGAACGGGCGCAAGAAACTCAGCAGGCTTTTGGACAAATATTTTTTTATTCATAATAATATGCTAAAGCAGGCTTTGTTGCTTATAAATATAGGGTCACAGAGTAGGGATGGATTCTTACGTAATAGGGTTTAGCGTTTTACGTCATTCTTTTCTAAGTTTTTTCTCTGTTTCCTTAATATGTTAAGGATACTCCACTACTACTGTTACGGTGTGGGTTTAATAATCTGGAACCGTGATTGACAAACTGTATTCAACTGCACGGGCGTGCATATCACATAGGCAATTAGGCAGTGCCTACCTTGTTTTGAACCTAAATAAATATAACACTAGCGTTAAAGTTATTTAGCTTAGTTAGCTAGCTTTCTTCCACGTATTATGAACCTATGGAATGAACTTCCTTGTGCGGTGTTTCCGGGACGATGCGACAAAAAAAGCGCGTACACCTTCCTTAAAGGCCGGCAACGCTCCTGTGTTTCCTCTGGTGATGTAGGAGAATGTGGGTGGCGGTGATTATCTTGACACCATGTGACCCGTACGCTCGTTTGTCCTCCTTTTTCCATAAAAAAAAGTTAATTTACTACCTGCGGTACGCAGTCTACAGATTGCAGATTGCAAGCAGCGTTTCATACAACTTATGTCGTACTGTCGTCAGATCTACAGCCTACCTTCCTAGAAAACAAATGCACGCCCCTGTTCAACTGTACCGTGCAAGATTTTGGTGTCGGATTCAATTTCTGTTTCAATATTAGTCACATAGGTCTATATTTTTTTCAAGCATACTTTACAAAGTACATCAATAAATAAGAAGTGTGATATGTTCACAAGTCAATACATTTTGTTAGATGAAGGTGATATTCTGAATCATTTTTAATTTCAATATTTCAATTCAGAAGTCCAATATGTCATAAGTGTTTATTAATGAAGGTTCATATCAAGGGAGCCGAAGCGCGGTATTAACCGAAATAAAATCGCAGAGAAGAAAGTAATAAAATCGCGCATACTTGAAAGACTTGAAGGACAATCGATTTTGCATGAGAGTATGGGTAGCGGAAACTCTTATTTTCTTTTGCCCTCGCTATACCTTAAAAAAATCAACAGCAACGGCCTTACTCAATAGATCCTTCAATTTATTAAAACATCGCCGATCAAGTTTTAAATGAACTTTGAGAACGAGATACTAATTTAATTTTTTTGAGAGATTTAACTACATCTTATCTTATTAATATGACAGTTCTAATTAAAAGGGGGATTCGAAGCATAAGTTACTTTACATAGACATTAAAACTTACCATATTACACAATATGTTCTAAATAAATTCACATTAGTGTTATTACCAGTGGGAGGCTCCTTTGCACAGGATGTCGGTTAGATTATGGTTACCGCAACGGCGCCTATTTCTGCCGTGAAGCAGTAATGTGTAAAAATTACTGTGTTTCGGTCTGAAGGGCGCCGTAGCTAGTGAAATTACTGGGCACATGAGACTTAATATCTTATGTCTGAAGGTGACGAGCGCAACTGTAGTGACACTCAGTATTATTGGGTTTTTCAAGAATCGTGAGCGGCACTGCATTGTAATGGGCTGGGCGTATCAATTCATCAGCTGAAGGTCCTGGTCGTCTCATCCCTTATTTTCATGAAAAAAAATTGTTCATGTGATCCATCTATTTCATTATAGTCTCAGCAACAACATCAAAAGATTCCGAATCTCTTAAACTTTCCGTTAAGTAGAAAATAAAGGCGATTATCATATTAGGGAGTTTGTTTTAATGTTTCGCTGCATTGTGCAGTTGTGAACAGTTTAATGTTTAAGTATTTAAGTTTTGTTCCATAACTTATTTCGGGCTTAAGAGGAAACTGTGAAATAAATATATTACAACTTTTGGTAGGTAAAGTTGGCGTGGTATTGTATAGTTTTTGTAACAACTGTTAAATCAGACTAATTCTACCAAGTAATTACGTAAAAAACAATAAACGTATGTAATATTTAAGTACATTACAGACCGAGCCGTCATATCAGCCTGTTATTATGTCAGGATATAGGTTATATATATATAAAAGATTTTCCTTGTCTCGTTACTTCGACTCAAACAAACTCTTTTGGTAAATTATCTTACTGCGTCCTATATTTGATCATCGTCAAGGCATTATTTAATTAATAAGGTGTAAAAAGTCGATTTAACCTAATAGATAAGTAAGAATCATGTTAAAAAAAAAACAAATGTAACAGAAACGAATGTATGTAGGGTAAATTTAATTATAAAAAACCTATGTACAAAGTACATTAATCAAATAGGAAAATACTTATCTACCAAAAGATAACACAAAATAAAAATGCTTGGCTTAGTACCATCATTATACAACAAGTACAAGTAAGAATAATGCAGAAGACATTTGATTAAATTAAATTTTTGGTCTTAATGGCTAGCTGGCGGCAGCTCAAAATGATTACCAGGCTAAGCTAAGGCTAAGGATATGCTGTTATGGGTAAGTTGATGGCAGCAGGCGACACAGTACAGGTGCTGGTTGCATCACACGCCTCCGGAGTCTCGTGACCCACCGGGCCGCCATTTTTGTTATGATAACTCTTATGACATTCGTTTAAAATTGTGGCAAACACAACTTCAGTCAACTTCAACGTCAACTTCAGGCTTGACCCGATCGTCTGTCCATCTTGTGGGGGGCCTACCAACACTGCGCATTCCGGTACGTGGTCGCCATTCGAGGACTTTACTGCCCCAACGGCCATTTGTCCGTCGAAATATGTGCCCTGCCCACTGCCACTTGAGTTTCGCAATCATTTGGGCTATGTCGGTGGCTTTGGTTCTCCTACGGATCTCCTCATTTCTGATTCGATCTCGCAGGGAAACTCTGAGCATAGCCCTCTCTATTACCCTCTGAGCGACCATGAGCTTACTCATAATAATATTGACCAATAGTTAGCGACCACGTCTGCGTACCGTAAGTGGCTTATATTATGTATTTAATTGTATATGGCAGTACAGCTGACAACCCTAAACCTACCAAAGTTATATATACCAGTAGTATACTCGTGTTTTAGCTGAAGCAATTAGAACAAAGAGCTCTCCAATGAGTAAGGGGTTGGAAAGGGAATAAAAACATAAAATCTCGATTAAGAATTATAATTAGAAAGTGATGAGGATTCTTCAAGGGGTTTTAATTTTTGTGCGTCTAAATTTAACAAGAGTCTTAAACAAGTACAAAACAAAAACAAGCTTATTTGTATAGAATTACGGTTCTCATCCGTGTAACTGATGTTATTTATTTATATTTTGCTACGGGTTGCTACGAGACTGAAATTGGATCAGAGATCACTTGGTTTTAACAAAATGAACTATCATGACTTAAAAATAGGAGATTGATAAAACAAATAAATTTTTCTTTTTAACCTACAGAGTCGTGCAACTGAGGTTTTATATTTATCTGCATATATTTACCGTCGTACCAAAGGTGCCGCTTGTGAAATAGATCGCGCGCCTCACAAGCCGCGAATACCTGGCGTGACAACTACGACCCAAAACTCCAAGGCCCTTACTATCAGCCGTTCTTCAAATTCTATTAGGTTCAATTTACACTTTAATGTTTATTTAGGTAAGTAGTAATAGTAAATATATAGATTTAAAGGGGCTTCAGTTGTAATCCTATATCTGTGGATTCAACAATCTCTTCGGGTGTCGGATTTGTTTCAATTTCAATACGATCCATTAAGTTTTGTAACTTATCTATCTATAAAAATCTTCTGTATAGTTACACAAACATATAGTATAATTATACTATACTATACTAGGGTACTGTATACTACTAGATTGGAACCAAAAAAATATCTTAAGGCAAAATCTCTAGGAATATTAATGTTTGTTTCCTAGTCATGGTTGTCAATCTACGAGCATATTTACTACATTAAGAATGTCATATCGTTGTCTGGAACCTATAATACTACAGCCCTTATCCCTGATTTGGGGCTAAACAATATTTGAGAAGTGTGTCAATTGTTATTTATTTATTAAAATAGGAATTCCAAAAATGGCAAACTTGATTTTATTATAACTTTGGTGCTTTAAGGGTTCCAATGGGAAAAATATTACTATGGCTTGCCTGTTTGTCAGCACTACACTCGACTCTTATAAGTCAGTGGGTTTTATAAGCGCTGACGCACTTTGCGTTATTTCAATAAAACTGAGAACCAAGATATCGAATTCCAAAGTTTCTAACTTTTACATATTAATATAGAATCCTCTCTTGTAGCTTTACAGAAATATTCAAGAAATTTATAGAATATTAATAAAAACTAAAATTTTACAAAGAAATTAAATGTATAGAATTTCTTCATTAGATTCATTCATTTTGAGAATTACAAATTCAAATGAAAAATAATTTGTTATTTTTGAAAGTGATAACCCTCACTTCTAGGATTAATTACACAAATTAATATATATACACAAAATTTATAACTGATGCGGGACTCGAACCCGCGCCCTCACGATACGTTACTCGAGCGGTTGGCTCAGTGGAAGAGAACTCGCATGGAACGCCAGAGGTCGCGGGTTCGAGTCCCACATAGTTCATAAGTTTTGTTTATAAATTTAATTTTTGTAAATGAAAGATTGCTGGAAAAAAAATTAACAGATTTACACATTGAATGCCATTAAAACCAGACACTCAAAAAGTACAAAGTAATAATTTCCTAAAAAAAATTGTTTTAGCATGGATCACCAATTCAAAATTCAAAGCGAATGTGATAGGTCTAATACATCGCTCCTATGTAAAATCTCAATATATTTAACAGTTAAAAGTTTCAATATTTCATTGGACAGTATAAACAAGAACGCCTCATTAGAGACATCAAATATTATTTTTATATGTTTTGAAACTTTTATCATCACGGAACTTTAACGTTGTAATTATTAAGACGGGTACTCACGATCTACATTTTATTAATTGGATGGCGATATTTCGATCTAATTGCGTCAATCGTGGTCGCCGCGGAACTGCGGAGGCGGCGAGAATCTCTTGACACATTGACACTTGACACTAATAGTACACCAATGACACCACCACACGTCCACGTGGCGTCTTACCCCCTCATTCATAATGGTCCGCTAACTTTAAACAGCCGCTTAGGAGTGTTGTTTCTCATTCTGACTTAGGTCAATAAAAGAAGACAGAGTGAGAATTAGCAATGCTTTAAGTTAGCAGACTATTATGAATAAGGGGGTTATTCGTTTTGGTCTTTAATTCCCTGATTCACGACACACACTACTGACGACGTTTATACTTTCGGATCTTTTTGTTGCATTTGTACTGCAGAAACATTAAAATTGTTCTAACAAATTAAATATCTTCATCAAATTAATAAAATACTTATCGTGAGTACCCGTCATAATAATTACAAATATTATTTTTGTTTTTATAACTATTTAAACTCTATTATTCCCTTCTTAGTAAGCTACTTTAAGTTTATAATATTTTGTTCCGTATTTATTATTTGGTTTTCAATTTATGTAAGTGAAGCATTTATGATAAATATCTCTGTATTTGTTTGTGCCTTAACAATAAATAAAATGCAGCTATGAATATATTATTATGTTTAAAAATGTATTCAAACAAAACAAATCTTATAACTATATTTACAATACTATGACTACATAAAATTAAAAATATATTCTTCAAAAATTGTTAAAAATTATCAGAAATAAATCAAGTTTATAAAGTGGATTGTGTGAGAACAATTTGCGTGTTCCATAGCTCTACGCGACGCATATCCTCTAAAGCCTTCGCAAATTTAAAACTTTCATGCGAGATCACGCTCTATTTGCGATTCTACATGCATTTCACTGAGTCTATAAGAAATACATGGAGTGCTCTTTTTATTAAATATTAAAATAGAAATGAGAGTTATTTTCACAAAGTTTTAGTAGAAATATTAAACTACGTCACATAGGCATAATATTTATAATTAACACTTAAAACATCTCATTTTATTTTTTGAACTAAAATTTGAAACGCGTTTATTATGATAGAAAATTCGATCATTTTCCGCCAATGCACATACTTTTTTCAAGTTTAATATTTAATCACAATAACGAACTGGGGTGTTATAAATCAAATTAAAGAATTGCCTTGCACAAAGTGGGTATGGAGCCGTCAAAGGCAATAATTATTATTATTATTGAAGGCGTTAAACATTTTCAAGATACTGCAAAATCTTCCTCCTAAAAGAATTTGGCCATGATTCTGAATATATTGGCACTGAACTTTTCCAAAAAAAAATTTGTTGGCGAACTATTTTTATTTTTTTAGAATAAAACTGCAATACAATCCATTTTTTATTCATAATCATCGAATTATCTTTATTAATAGTTCCTAAAATTATAAAAAAACAAAAAGCAGAAATGTATTTGCTGCAACAGCTGGCATTGCAAGTGCCATTGATTGATTGACCCTTTTTACCCAGGTTTTTTTTTGCTACTACAGACGTTTCTTGCTAAAATGCCAATATCTATGATTCAGTTATAGGGAGGTCTACGAAACCCTTCTGTATTCGGATGTTGTCTGGTTACACCCGGTACTGTTTTCACTTTCAAAACCATTAATTGTACATTTAATAAGGAAACAAGAATTTTTATCGTGAGAAATGGAGATTCCCGCTAGGACTCTTCCGCGTTTCATCGCAGAAACTTGGCCCAAGTGAAAACTTCACCAAGGTGACATCAATAATACAAAATCCAATAATACTTTTGTTCTATTAATTAATATTTAATACATTTTAACTATCCAATTAAAAGTGTTTATCAATTACTCTCATAAATTGTGCAACAACTGATTGCGCTCCTTTCGGACCAGCCCCTTTCTACCAAACTCTACCAGCTCTACCAAATAAAGTGCTAAGCGCGGTCACAGAAGTTATCACCTCAAAAATATATGTATGTCTATGAACTAGAGAACTTTGAAAACACTGCTCCATATCTGAGCTGAGCTGCTTGTTGTTATCAACTTATAGAGTTTGAAATTTATTTATAAGTGAAAACCTACCGATTATCGATAAGTTTTATTTGAGTAAATAAATAGGTGAAATAATAAAATTATCGAAATGGAACAATTTTTAATTCATATGTTTATATGAGTTAAATGTAGAATTTTTTTTGGTAAAATTGTTCCTTGTATTCCTTTATTAGGTGTAAAAGTGCCTATTAGTGCGTGATAAAAAGATTTACGAAATTTTGTACTGCTAAACAGTTAAGTAGTTGTTTTTATTTTTAACAATTTGTAAAAGTGTCGAGTCATAATGTATTTACATTATTTTCTAATTCATTACAGCTTTTTCTTCCAGAAACCTTTTTTTTGTACTTTTGATTGTAATTTTAATATTCTGTATTCAATAATTATATTGGCCATGGAAACATTTCCTATTATGGAAAAGGGGGCAAGTTGGGAATATCTAGAGAAAGATAAAAAAAATTAACAAAAAACAACTGATATCAAAACAAACTATTCCAAAACATAAGGTATAATATACACTAAAAAGTTAAAAGAATAATTGCATATTTATTATTATTATTATTATTATTATAGAGTCTTATTAATAAATCTAATTCGAGTTACAAATATTATTGTTATTTTTTTTTATTACCAGTCGAAAATTCTCAGGTAACAACGTTAAAAAAATACCAATAAACATTGAGAACCTGCTCTTTTTTTGAAGTCGGTTAAAAAAAACTTGTATGAAATCATGATGCGAATGAAAGAAGGCAAGGAAGTGTATCAAAAAACCTAGAATTCAAATTCAAATTCAAATATTTTTATTCAAAATAGGATGTGAAATCACTTATTGAAAGTCAAAAAACTACCACCCATTCCAAAATTAATGCCTCAGGCCTGAGAAGAATGGGCGCAACAAACCCCGCGGGCTTTTTTTTTTCATCAAAAATATGTTTTACAATTAAAGTAACATTTACAAAGTATTATTGTACAATTAAACTTATTATTTAATAGCCTGAGGGCGGTCGCTCCATTCCCAATCTGTGGTATCATTAAGAAAGTCATTTGTTATAGTAACCTATACCACACAAACGTTTTTTAACAATTCTTTTAAATAACGTAATACTTTTGTTTTGAACATTTTCTGGGATCCTGTTGTAAAAGTAACATCGCCCCACAAAAGACTTACTAACTCGACTTAGTCGAGTAGTAGGCATTATAAGCTTATGACTATTCTTGGTGTTAACATTATGGTTATGACAGTTTCATGCAAATTCACTTATGTACCTATGAACATACATTACATTATCAAGAATATAATAAGAAGCAACAGTCAAGATGTTAATTTCTTTGAATTTTGCTCTCAATGATTCCTTAGGACCTAGGTTATAAATGGCGCAAATAGAGGAGTAGGAATTAAGAACAGTATGAACTGTTCTTGTGATTGTGACATAGAATAGCAACGAATAGGCACGAGTAGAATATAGATAGTGCTTCATAGTCATCTGGCGTCATATATCCTGCGGGTATTCATTTAAGCGAGCGATGCATCAAAATTGGCAGGGATATGAGACCGGGCCGTGTTACTGCTCAAATTGATGCTCTACCTCCTTTGAATTTCATCTACATTTTATATCAGGCTTTCATACGAAATTGCAACGTTTGCGGGTGAAAATATACTGAGCGTTAAAATCAATACAGCGTAAATATATTCCTATAGATTTTATAATAAATGTATAAAGAGCAGTGGTTATATAATTATTAGTAATTTTTGCTTACTTAAACTTACCTAAGTTTATATTATGAAAGCTGAAAGTTCCTATTTTATCCTTTATAGTTTATCAATAAGAAAAAGTAAATTGAAAACAATAATTATAATAATGCAGATATTCAATTTGATAATTTATTTAATCAACTTTAGGTACGGATATAGTTTAAATCAAAACAAAGTCTAATATATTGAATTATAATTTACATAAGATATAGACAAACTGTAGGCGCGTCTACAGATGTTCATGGCAGTATATTACGACTATAAAAGATAAAGCTATTTTCAAAAACTATAAAGTTTCAAACATGACTACAAAAGTATCAAAATAAAAATAAACTAGTTCTACAAATAAAATGCAAAAAGCCACTCTAAATGCACACAAAATCTCAAGAAAGTGAAAATATTATCCCTCATGAAACCAGCCAATTACATCAGCATAAATACATTTCACCGGCGCATATAATTCGCGTGAACGCCGAGCTCTAAAACCGTTGTAATATGAAAATAAAAAGTGTTTCCTTGTAGGAATAAAAATACTCAACTACGAGCAATTTCATTCTCTATAGCGGAATAAAAAATCTGGGTCAGGTAGAGCCTTGTACTTGTACATACAGACCGTTGTCGTAGAATTATATGTAATAGATGTGACACTAACATTATTATTATTTAAAAAATTGTAAATGATGATCTTTAGTGTTATTACCAGTGGGCGCATTTTGCGTATTGAATTAAATTACTTCATCGAAATTACATACCACATAATATAGTCCGTAGGGAACCCTTGAATTTCGTTAAATAATTTTTTTCACGATATTGACCATCTAATAAATGCAATTGTAGCATCTAGTATGAACGGTTTGTATCTGTGTAAATCCCGATGCGGTTGCAATGTGATCAGTGATACCCCCTCACGACTCAGCCCTATCCAGCCTGCGGATATCTACGTCATTAGCTGTACAGACAGACGTATGTATATCATTAAGATGCAAGCTCAGTCATCAAGGAAGTAAGTCTGAGTAATTGTAAAAGTTAATATAGACCATTTAAATTTTAAAAGAAATTCAATATATTATTATATACTGTGTAACTAGAACTTTAAAAGTCAGCTTCATTATGCAATAATTATTGTCAGTGTGAATAATTAAAAATACAAATTAAAACTTTGTCCCCAATTATCACAACTCGAACTAATTAACAAAATAGAGCTAAGAAAAGTTAAAAAGTGCAATTTTAATTATGTGCTCAGAAAGAAAGCATTGTTGATAGAACAATAGTTAGGTTGGTTTAAAGTGAAAAACAAAGGCTATTGTAGATGATCTGGCCATAGTTTTATACAGTCTTCAGTGTTTCAGAGGATTTAAGGGTTATATCATACTATAAACGTAATCAACCCACAAATTACCACAACGGCGCCTATTTCTGCCGTGAAGCAGTAATGTGTAAGCATTACTGTGTTTTGGTCTGAAGGACGCTGTAGCTAGTGAAATTAGTGGGCAAAGGAGGCTTAACATCTTATGTCTCAAGGTGACGAGCGCAATTGTAGTGCCGCTCAGAATTTTTGGGTTTTTTGAGAATCCTGAGCGGCACTGCGTTGTAATGGGCATGGCGTATCAATTACCATCAGCTGAACGTCCTGCTCGTCTCGTCCCTTATTATCATAAAAAAAACTCAAAACTAATTTGCAATGGTTTAGATCTGTCAATGTTCGGTTTCAATGTTCAATTGTTAATTTCATTTTGAAACCAGATTTTGTATTATGAATGAATGAATAAATAATCCTTTATTACAAACAATGTAAAGATTAGTACAATTTATATAATCAAAGTATTATTCTAATCTGAGTAATATTGTAATCTATGTGATATTATTAATCTTCTGCATCGTTCGCTTGGCCTCCTCCAGAATTATCAATTGTGATCTGTCCAGAGCAGATCCTCTCCACGTTGGTCCATTCACTCTTTTAAAATCATCTTCCCATCTAATGAGTTGTCTTCCTTGATTACTTTTCCCATATCTTGGATTTTTTGTCCATTCTTCTGTATTGCTTCTCAAAGTGGGTCCTGCCCATCGCCATTTTAATCCTTTTATAGTGTGGTCTATCCTTTCTAATTTCGTTTTCTTCTTGATTTGTGTTAGTCTTACCTTATTCTTTCCTTTTAATTTTTAACATACTTCTTTCAATGCTTTTGTATTAACCGTTAGTCAAACATAAATCTTCATTTTAATAATATGGCAATTCATATTTCTAATATGTTAGTCTTGTCTTCAAATATGTTACTTTCATTCAAAATGTAGAATCTATAAATAAAATTCCATTCTCAAAAGACGTATAGGTTATCAAAACGGTAAAAGCACTCTCATATAAAGAAAGCGGCTGTAAGTGCATTATATGATGCAATTGTATGTCGTTTAAGTGTATTTGTAAATTAGCTAATTACAAACACACTTATACGACAATACCTGCAATGAACTTGAGGTCTAACAACAAATATTACGCTTTCGTTGGTAATTAAAAGTTATAACTGTATATTTTAATAATACCTTAAAATTATTTCTCGTCATGTTTAGAATAGAATAGAAACACATTATTATCAATAAAAGATTCACACCTTCAATTTACAGTAATAATTACAATATTGAAATACTAAATTAAATGAAATAGGTAACAAAAATTATAAAAATATAAAATAAAAGATTGAAAAGTCTTGTGCGGTGCGTGATTGCCTGCTTAAAGGAGCTGACTCAGTACATTGTTGGTCAGTGCAGAACAACCAACCAACACAACACTGGTTTTCAGCAGCCTCTCATTTTTGCGAAGGTTATTAATAGTGTTATTATTATTATATGAGTCTTTTAACTTGCTCAAGTAAATCGTAACGTAACTTTGTGCTCTAACCAACTGAGCTAACCGATCGAGTACCGTATTTATCGCGTCGTCCATAAAATTTTGTTTTTCAAATTTTATTTGTGTATTAATCCTAGAAGTGAGGGTTATCACTTTCAAAACATAACAAATTGTTTAGATTTACAAGAGCGACATCTCAAGTCAATTTCCTAATATGCAAATATTGGGGTTGAGCAGGTTATCAACTGTAAAGTAGATCCTGTAGATGAAGCCACAACCTGAGAGATGCACAACTCGAACGCTCAGTTGGTTAGAGCACCGGCACGGAACGCCGGAGGTCGTGGGTTCGTTTCCCGCATCGTTCATAAAATTTTGTTCTTCAAATTTTATTTGTTTATTAAAATACGATTCAAAATAGTAGTTATATACTCGGCAATGTTTAGCTAAATAAGGGCATACAAAATGAAATAAAAATATATATTGACTCTTACATTGGCCAATTGAATTTAAAAAGTACAATTCAGTGATCGCCTGGCAGTCGTACCAGTTTTACCAATTACTCAACGCAATACGTTTCGATTCCACTTGCTAAATCCTATTAGCTAATTGAAAATGTTTTAACTCAAAAGTTGAAGTTAATCTTTTTTAAAGTTCTGGGTTTTACTGAACCTGGCGAATGAATAAAAAGCCGTGCTGAACCGTATATTTTCAGATTCTACAATATTAAAAGTTTAGCATTTCGCTAATCAGTGCTGATTTTGAAGTTTATCTTGCTAGATTTTGTTGATTAAGAGTTATAATCACATAGCGAATTATATATGAAATTTATATATTTTTAATTCCATGTTTATGGAACAGAATTCCTTGGCACCTTTTTGTGTATATAAAATACACAAACAAGGTCTTTCTGTATGTGCAGTCCGGGATAATATTACCACCACAACTCTTTTTTGTTATAATTTAATAAACATTATGTTGTTTACAAATATAATTTGTACCAAAAGTCATGGAAGATGCGGGACTCGAACCCGCGCCCCTCGGGTTTCGTCCGAGCGCTCTTACCAACTGAGCCGACCGTCCGAGTGACGCATCGACGGAAATTTTGGTTGTAAATTAAATCTGTATATTTATTGCCAGTAGTAATTACTGATTAAGTTGTTTGAATGATCTTTATATCAGTGTAAAGGCACATGAAGTATTAAATTTTAAATTCACATGGCGACGAGCGCAGTAAGACATTATTGAGGTCTAATTAAATCAAGCTTAGCTTTAAGTCGTTTAGATACATCCTGTTACTACTTGTTTAAGGCTTATCAGCTCGTTTCATGACAAATCCCATAAATAAAATAGCCTTTAAAACAAACAAGCAGTGGAGTAAATCTAAAATATAATAATTTAATAACAAAAACAGTGATAAGTAATTACGAAATCGATTTATAACATCCACATGTACTTACAAAAATTGCTTTGGTCAGACAGTAAAATTGCGTCTTCTAAGTACAGAAAGTCGTAAAGCCTTATGAGCTAGATTTCCAATCCTCTTTCGTTAATGACGCCGGTTTAGTGTCAATTCGTCCACCCCCGAGGGCTGACAGATATCTGGGCCCTTGTTCATTAAGAGCTAAGTGGACGAGAACTAACGGCTTTCTCAATTCATCCTTTAAAACGAACTTGCCTATCTGAATATTGCTTGAGCTTTAAATTTTCTAATAACTTTTAATAGATGTATGTTTATTTACGTTTTTACCATTGGGAGGCTCCTTTGCACAGGATGCCGGCACCATTATGGGTACCACAACGGCGCCTATTTCTGCCGTGAAGCAGTAACGTGTAAACATTATTGTGTTTCGGTCTGATGGGCGCCGTAGTGAAATTACTGGGCAAATGAGACGTAACATACAATGTCTCAAGATGACGAGCGCAATTGTAGTGCCGCTAAGAATTTTTGGGTTTTTCAAGAATCCTGAGCGGAACTGCATTGTAATGACCAGGGGGTATTAATCACCATCAGATGAACGTCATGCTCGTCTCGTGCCTTATCTTCATAAAAAAAAAAACACAATTATTATCTGGACTGGTGAGCACGTTATAGTGTAGAATAAAGCAAAATAGTCAATAACTTAATTTATTAAAACCACTTTTAATGTAAAAGTATATCAAGTATAATGATAAAGTTAGATTAGTTACTAATTACAAAATACAAATCGCACACATCAGCATTTTCTTTAACACAAATACATTTTATACTTTTAACATAAGGCGTTACCTGTCTAGTGGAGGAATTAATAGTTAAATTAACATTAAGTAAAAATAAACAAGCGGCTAGTGATAATTCACTGATGACTTACATAAATCCGTCCTAAAATGGGCAAATATTTCGATATAAATTCATGAAAACAATTAATCCATTTGAGGCTTAGATACTGCACTACCTACGATAAATAGATTTTTTATTATGGCAACTATTAGATGCTTGTGTGCGTGACATCTTGACACTCAATGGCATCTTTCAAATTTTGTAACATACACTTCGTGTTATTTTACAATGAAATTAATAAAACAAAGAATTCTTACTGCACATATGTGATACCAGTGTATTTCTTATTTCTTGAATTATTATTTACAAAGTTTTACTACACAACTCGGTAATTTAGTTTCAATTATTAGCAAAGTTTAACAGAACATGTGGCACGTCAACGTTACACATTGTTCAAGACTGGCTCGAGTACTTGGGCGTTGTATTATTTGCCGCACTTTGAAACTACTCCTGCGGTATCTAGTTGGAGCATAGCGGGGAATCCTTAATCTAAGATTTGAGGTAAGTCTTATATATGGTCAATAATCACTTCAGTTACCCTACTCATTAGAAAGAGTGATCACCAAAATCGGCTGAGAAATCAGTTAACTACACATACAATAAAGATAATTTTATATCTTATGCTGCTTGTATCTAACGGAAAAATTAAATCCGGACTTGAATTTCAAGAACGAAAAGACAAAGAGGACGTCAAATTAAAAGATGGGAGGACGATTTACAAACAGGATGGAGAAGGCTAGCTCGAGATAGAGATAATTTGAAAAAACTGGGGGAGACCTATGTCGAAAGACAACCCGACCAATAATATAATTTTATTTTGTTTTATAAGTAGTGTATAAGTTAAAATGTAGTATGGTCAGTGAATAAAGGCTTTTATTATTACTATTATTATTATCCTTACGTGTGTAACCAGGATAATAATTGAATAATATTGATGAACATAATATAAGCAGAAATTGAGCCTTTTTACTACGATTAGTGAAGTACTTTTAATGCTGTATTTGGTAAAAAAAAATTATAGCATTAAAAAATAAACTTAAAAACAATTTTTCATGTTAATGTTATTGTCTACTTTATAAAAGCGCCCTGTATTTAAAAAAAATCTTCATAAAGCTTAATATTTTGTAAACTTTAAACGGTTTTAACAAATTTGCTTCGTCTTGTATCATTCGTATATACCTCCATTTTACTAATACCAAGACTATGGAGAGTTTTAAAAATTACATTTGACTCCATACCTACTTTGTGTAATGCAATCACAGCGATTCGGTTCTCTTTATCACCCCACTCTATTTTGATATCGCAAAATATTGTACAATGTATTGGCGCCAAAATCAGAAAATACAATGAACAATCATATAAAATGACAGATTCGAAATTCAAATGTAATGTTTTGTTTAAATTTAATTGTAACAGTATTTATAGCCACACTAAGTAAGTTATTTATTGATATTCTCACACATATGCTTTGACAGCTAACAGCCCATTAAAATTTAAGCAGTTTTCAACCACAGCAGCTCAGAAGAACAAACTCGGAGCATCTAAAACGACAGCATTCTTGTCGTTCGTCATTTTGAAACAAAGGGAAATTTCCTTTCATGTGGGCCTCCCCGCAATGTGTCCCCTCGCATGATTTGAGTTTAATATCTTTGTAGAGTGCATTCTCTTACGGAAATGGCGTACGGGGACCTTTGTGGAGGGGACGTAAGCTAGGGGATGTTATGTATAACTACTGCTTATATCTATCACTGTGAATGACTGCGATGAAAAGTTCTTTATTGCTTTCAACAATAATTATCAGGAGTCTTTCTGGGTTCTCGGGGGGATCTTATATAGTATCGATTTTCTTAGCCTGATATCAACATTAAAACAAGTCACTTTGGAGTTAGACCTGTGCTATAAAGTTACCATTCTGTGATCATGAGATTATTAGCATGAATTCAAATATTTTAAATTATATCATTATTTAATTACATATTTTTAGTGGAACTCGATAGACATTATAAGTTATTCGAATGGAAAGACGAATTGACAAAGTTTATAACAAAATTAATCGTTTTGTCTACGTACTTAATAGGTTAAGAAGAATAGGGTTATACAACCTATCCCTTAGGGCCTATCATGGATACATTGCCTCAGTTCTATAAGTTAATGGTTTATATGTTCAGCGAGTTTTTGTTGCCAAAAAAATGCTTACGTGCAATAGTGGGTGTAGGGCCATGACACTCTTGCAAACCGCTATTTAAAAAACATAATCTGCTAAATCTACCATGTATGTACATTTTCGACGCTTGCAAATTTGTCCGTAACCACAGATATCTTTTCACGTCAGCTGTTGAGGTGAATGCTAGAGTAACAAGACGCATAGACTGGTTTTGAAAAATTGTCCTACAACAACACTTTTTCTTAAAAATAGCATGTGTATGTTAATAACATGTGTTTAAAATTATATAAAAAAATGTCTGAGGTCTTGAAAATACTGTCAAATAAAATGTTTATACCAAGACTCTTTAAATGGCTGCATGAAAATAGTTTTCATAGTATTAATGAATATTAATACTAATAATATGAAAAAAAGTGTTAAGTTTTTGCATGCTGTTAATTTACTCTGGATAGAGGACACATTGTAATATTTTAGATACAAACCCTATTCCAAAGCAAAATAAAAAATTTCATTTCATTTCAAAAAATAATGACAAAATAAAAGACAGAAGTATCTATACTTATTTTCACCAAAAGTGGTTCAGCAGAATTTAAAGCTTGTAAAACAGAACTATTTCCACCATAGAGTCATAGATCTAACATCTATCGTAAATTTAAGCAGAAGTAAGCTAACAGACATAACTAACCGATGTAACTATAATATATGATGTACGTTAAGCCAGTAAAAATCGAGATCCCTAAGTGAAAAGTTTTCCATCTCTAAGTTCCATCAATCAATTTTCGCATCACCGCTTGACTGCAGCCCAACATTCAGGGGATAGTTTTCACCCTTGTTTTTAAATCTCGACTCATCCCTAACATGAAATTTATGACGTCACGGGCTATTTGGGAAATGCACCCAGAGCGCTAATATGGTTATGATGCTTAGATAATACGAAATTAAGAATGGAAGGGTGTATTTAATTGTTTTGGAAATAAAATTAAATGGTGTGAGGGTTTAAGCTTAGATTGAATTTAAAAAGACTCTCCTAATGATATTTTGATTATTAATTTTATTTAATTGAATTTCTATTAAATAAAATAAATCCGCTGACTCACTTGCGACCGTTCTTCTTATATATTTTCCAACGGGTGGTAGTTTAAAAGGCATAAAAGGCATTTATGTTCTCAAAATTGATTCCTTTAGAATTCTTTTCAAATGTCATTTCTAATAACTACTAGATACTACTACCGCTTCGGAAACAAATGGCGCTCTGAGAGAGAAGAAGCGGGCAAGAAACTCTCCCAGCATTCTTTTTTTGCGCTCTTTTCAATAAAAATATACAATATTGTACAGTCATTTCTATCGCTATAAAATAATCACAATCTAGTCCCAGGCTGTCCGATGCCTGAACAGTGTCTGGGACTTTATTATGGAAGTGTATAAATTTACCTTTAAAGCTATTATGTATCTTATGAAGCCTACTAGAACTAGTTACAAGCAATCCCTTATGTATAATAATAATGTTCCTATAATAATTATTATAACAATCCCTTGTTATAATAATGAAAATCACTATACAGAGCAAAAAGGTGACGATTTTTGTGAACGTATATTAAATTTTCATAAATGTACTGACAATGAACAATCATAATATTTTTTTTAATTTTTCTTTGAGAGACTGTCTATAACCATGCTGATATAGCACGAACAGCTCTCTTTTGCAGAGCAAACACTATATCAATGTCAGCAGCATGACCCCATAGTAAAATACCGTACGTCATGATGCTGTGAAAATAACTGAAGTACCCTAATCTAGCGGTCGCAACATTCATGTACTCTCTAATCTTTCTAACGGCATATGCCGCAGAGCTGAGTCTATCTGCTAGATGGGCAATATGTGGACCCCACTGAAGCTTTTAATCAAACGTGATACCCAAGAAGACCGTAGTGTCCACAAGTCCAATCTCTGGTCATTTATAAGTACGTTGATTTGTACCTCCGCTGTGTTTGGTATAATTAACCGTAAACACTTTGTTTTTTTACTGTTTAAGTGCAGATTATTCGTCTCAAACCAACGCACTATCTTTGAGAGTGCATTATTTACCTCGTCATCAATATCTTCAGGTCGCTTCACTTCAATAATAAGTGAAGTATCATCAGCAAACAATACAATCTCGTGGCTATCATCTACCACAAACTGTAGATCGTTAATATATATAAGAAAAAAGAAAGGACCGAGAATAGAACCCTGTGGAACACCTATTC
Organism: Leptidea sinapis; assembly: GCF_905404315.1. NCBI lineage: Eukaryota > Metazoa > Arthropoda > Insecta > Lepidoptera > Pieridae > Leptidea > Leptidea sinapis. The sequence goes on along the minus strand of NC_066292.1, from coordinate 5,674,967 downwards.
CCACGGGTTTACCCGAAGACCGTTGGCCATTTACATCGACTATCTGAACTCTTTCGCTTAAATAAAATTTTAACAGAGGGCTCTATTTTTCACGTACGACGTTAAGACAATAGTTAGTACGTTAGTACAATAGGTGATTTAACTATTTTTAATAAAAATATAGGAATTAGAATTTGAATCAATCTCTTTTATTTTTAGGCAAATAGGCAAGAGAATCACGTGATGGAAATTGGTGAGGCTACCACCTAAGGACTACCATCCGCAAAACATGGGTTCAAAAGATGCGTTGCCGGCTTAAGGTAGGAGTAAACTATATTTGATGGTCCCTGAGTCGTATCGGTTTGGGAAGACAGCAGCCGGTAATTGATTCCACTACGCGACTGTCTGAGGTAAGAATTTCCTCATAAAACGGGTGGTTTTTTTTATGGAAAAGGTCGACAAACGAGCGTACCCATCACCTGGTCTTAAGTGATCACCGCCACCCACATTCTCTTGCAACACCAGAGGAATCACAGGATCGTTGCCGGCTATTAAGGAAGGTATACGCGCTTTTTTTGAAGGTATCCATGTCGTATCGTCTCGGAAACACCGCACAAGGAAGTTCATTCCACAGCTTTGTAGTACTTGGAGGTAAGCTTCTTGAAAACCGCACTGTGGAGGACCTCCACACATCCAGATGGTGGAGTAATTAATATCATATTATAATTTGATATTATATGATATATATATGATATGATTGTGAATGTTCGACGCTTCTCCATTGATGTTAAAACGGGGTCGAAACTATCATTAATTCTTTCTTGCTTAGTGATATACGAGCGTAAAAGTTGCATTAAAATCCATTTACAAAACACTCCAAACCTCTAGTTATGTTCGGACGATCATAAAAGGTCTTTTTAAAAATTATTATTTATTACACAAAACTAATTACAATGATATTAAAATATGACGTGTTACTTATAACAAGACTGGAGCGAAAGTGAATTATAAAAATATTAAATTATAGACAATCGAAGTTCAGCGTCAGCATCTATTCACTTGTTCAATCTGCCACTCAGCTCTTTCACACCGATGGGGCCCCGGTAACGCCTCCCCCTTCAAGATGGAAGCGTAACTTGCAGCTTCCTCCAGCGTCCTCGCTGGCTTCTTCACTGGCTCTTGGGTTAGGCTTCATCCGCTTGCTCTTAAGCCATTGATAGATCTTTTTGGATATTATCACGAAGCCTATGAAGTATAATATTACTGTAGTCCAACTCGGAGTCGCCATGATGAGGGGCAGATTAACTTCATCTGGATCTTCCACCTCTCGTGCCTGGTTAATAAGACCACGGATGTTGTCTAATGATATATCCTCGATATGCAAAGTGAAATCAGCTGGTGACTTATATGAATAGTCTTGTTGATGTGGCAATGGTATAATTTCATTCATATTTAAAAAATTTCTATGAGCTTGAAGTGTTCTATTCATTATTTGAATCACGCATCCTTCTGAAATAGTAATGATTTGGGGTCCCTTTATTTTTTCGTAATGAGTCCTTCCATCACACATTTTCCTCACTAGCTCTTCCGTTGTTGGAATAACAATCCAGCTGTTGTCGTTGATCTTCTGAATTTTCCCACTACGCAAAACCATTTTAGCTAGTGTGCAACTGGCAGGTTTGTGTTGCACCAGTGCGATGATGCAGTCTTCATTTTTCTTTATAGACAATTCATTTAGTTGGCTGCATAGAAGTGTAGTCTCGGAGATATGCCGGCATCCGTCATCAAGGTAAGCGTACCCCTCACTTCCAAGTGCAAGGTATTTGGATTTTGGGATTATCGTAAGGTTTTGTTTATCGGGGATGGAGTACAGGTGAATAAGGTCATAAATCTGGAGGTCAACCGAGGGGATTTCTAATATAAAATTTAGTGTGTGCATTGTTTTATAAGCTTTAACCACCACAGATTTCTCTATATCATCTATTGTACGTATACCTATTTCCGAGATTGGGTTGAGAAAATAGTTTTCCTTGATACTTAGTAATTCATTAATTAAATTATGAGGATTAATTATACTAGGATGCATGACTTCCATTCGGGCAAACGTAATTGCATTTTCTAATATAATTAGCTTATTTAAAATTAATTGTAAACTAAAACTTAATTGGACGTATATATCTAGAAAATGTAATTGATTATAAACTAAATTAGAACTATTAGAAACATTATTAACTATCGAGGCTAGTTTATTCTGATTCTTATTAATCTTTTCTAATTCTGAGGTAAATTCTTTATTAGTATTTTCAGCCAAAAAAAATGATTTTTGTTGCTTGTTTTTAATATTATTAACGGTATTCTGTATAGTACTAATTTCTTGTTCTATTTTTTCTGCGTCATTATTGTCCAAATTTCCAGTTATTGCTTTGACTATTGAGCCAAGCCCGTTTACTAATCCTCGCTTAACTCTATAATTATTAGAATAAGATCTAAATAAGCTAAGTTTCTTATCTACCAAAGTAAAAGTGTAATTTAACTGATCTTTGTATGTTTTATGCGAATCTCCGGATACTGTATTTACTTCTAAAGACTTTGTTATCATAAAAAGTGAAAGTAATTTCAGTGACGAAGATTGAAGTGCTGTAATATTGTATACACATACTAGGCTGAAGGAATCGATCTGCTTAAATACTTGCCCTTCTTTAATAAGTACAATGCCATTTGTACTATTTATTGAGTCTATAACTACGTCAGCTGATGCGTAGAGCACGAGGGCTCCTGCGTAGAGCATGAAGGCTCTTGAGATGAAGATCCTGTAACAAGATGAGGCCGTCTGAGCAGCTTGTAATGAACTCTTATCGATTTGGCATTCGGATGACTACCAATAATTTCGGCTATATTATTAGGATGCAAGTGAATTATTTTATACGGACCTTTATAAGTAGGCTTTGTTTTGTCGTCTCGCGCCGTTTTTGCCACCTGTTTGTAAACAATTTCACCTACCTTGAAAGCCGCTTCTTGTGCTGCCTGGTTCCTCTTGTTAATTATCTGCTCCTTATTTTTAGACATGTATGCTGTAACGCACTCTTGTACAGCTTCTGCGTTATTTTTATGTTTTAGAACATAATTTTGATAGAATTCCTTCGGGTAATACAGTTCAAGTGGATTCCTAGATGCTGTATGTCCAAACATTAATTCATGTGGTGTATACCCAGTACTGGAGTGAATTGAATTATTATAGGCGATAAGTGCATATTTCATTAATAAAGGCATAGGATCGTCTTTATTTGTCATTCTCTGAATTCTTATTATTTCAGCAATAGTGGAATGGAATCGTTCTATTGGAGAATTTGAGTTAGGGTTGTAAGGGGTTGTGAAATGTATGCTAATATCATGTAATGCAAAGATCTCTTTTATTAAATCATTTTCAAATTTCGAATCCGAATCTGTAGTGATTTTCATGGGTAAACCGAAAACAGAAAATATTTGTAATAGTGCATCTGCTACGTGAACGCTACTTGATGCAGTTAGGTTGATGGCTTGTGCAAATTTTGAGAAATTATCTATAACTGTTAAAAAAGTTGCCCCACCTGTGGAGTATAAGTCCATGAAGAGATGCTCCATAGGTTTTGTAGGCGTGTCCGTTAAAGCCAAAGGTGGTCTCAGAGGGTTTCTTTCATATTTAGCTCGCAAACAAACATCGCATTGATTGATGTATTTTTGAATGCTAAGTAACATATTTTGCCAATGATATTTTCTACGGAGTTGTTTATATGTCTCTTGTATTCCCCTATGAATTGTTTTTCCTATATGATGTTGTTTTATTAAATCCTCCTGTTCAGTTTTATTTTCCACTAAGGTTACCCGTGATGTGCACTTAAATAATTTTGGACCTCTGTCGTTAAATACTGTTGTATACACACGTGAAAATGCAAGGTATAACTCTTCATTATGAAAAAAACAGTGAAATACTCGATCTGCTACAGTATGTTCCTTTAAGAATTTAATTATTTCCTCTTCTGTATTGTTTACAGGGATAAACACATCTTTAATTACTTGTCTAGAGCTTGTTGACCTATTTTCTATGCGGTAAGTTGATCCTGGGGTCGACCTAATATGAAATTGTTTTTGTTGTCTATCTATAGCGTCAGATATTATAGGTATACCCCTGTTCTCATTATCTGGCTGTGTGTGATTAGTGGATACGAGTTGTTCAGGGTCATTTGCTACCGTTATATTATCTCCTTCTGTGACTATAATTGATGGTGTGACATTTTCGTTTACTTCAAGGTTGTCCGTTTGCAGTTCGCCTGCCTGTTCCCTACGTGCATGTTCAAATATTCTATTTATTATTTCATCATCATCATTATCATCGAAGTTGACTGCTAACGAATCTATACTATTATGAAAAATTTTTGCCCTTGACAATGCGTCTGCGTTAGTGTTTTGCCGACCCTTCTTGTAAACTACTTGATAATCATATTCTGCCAACTTTAAGCGCCAGCGTGTTAATTTTGAGTTTGGGTCTTTAAGTGACATTAACCAAGTTAACGGACGGTGGTCGGTGTATATGGTAAACTTCCTACCATACAAATACGGCCTAAAATATTTTACTGCCCATATGATCGCTAACAGCTCTTTCTCTATGGTAGAATATCTATTTTCCGTTTCAGATAGAGTTCTAGACGCGTACGCGACTGGTTTATCTGAACCCACACGTCCTTGGGACAGTACTGCACCAATTGCTACTTCTGATGCATCTGTCGTAAGGATAAATGGTTAAACCCATCGATGAACTCAGGTGAATGAATGACTGAATGATTTTTCTTGAGACATATGGTCATAGGTTTCGTGAGTTTTGCAAAGTCTTTTATAAATTTTCGATAGTATCCAACCAAACCTAGAAAACATTTGATTTCCTTCTGCGTTTTTGGAAGTGGAAAGTCTAGCACTGCTTTAATTTTGTCCCTATTTGGCTTTAAGCCTTGGTCTGTAAGTTCATGGCCTAAAAATGTCACTTGTTTTTGGAGAAACTCTGACTTATCTAGCTGTATCTTGAGATTATGCATTTTAAAACGTTCAAAAACCTGTGTTAGCTTATGTATGTGTTCTTGTAATGATGTAGAAATTATAATTACGTCATCGAGGTAAGTAAATACATTTTCTACACCTCGTAAAATATGGTCCATAAGACGCTGAAAAGTACTAGGCGCATTCTTTAAACCGAATGGCATCCTAAGGAACTCATAATGACCTCTTTCTGTTGAAAATGCTGTTTTTTCTACGTCACTCGGGTCCATTTCCACCTGATGGTATCCGCTAGCTAAATCAAGCGTTGTGAAATATTGTGCTCTACCTACCCTATCTAAAATATCATAGATATTTGGAAGTGGATATTTATCTTCAATTATACGGTCATTGAGTCTTCTATAATCTATTACAAGCCTCCATTTTATTTTTCCTGATGCATCTGGTTTTTTTGGTACAATATGCACAGGACATGACCATGGAGAAATGCTTTCTCTAATTATTCCTTGTTTAAGGAGATTATCTATTTGATTACGAATCTCTTGGCGTTGTTGCGGAGACTGCCTATAACTTCTAACATATACAGGTGTTTCATCCGTAAGCCTAAGTTTATGCTTCACTGAATGGTTAAATGTTAATGGAATATTTTCAGAGTGAAATAATTCCCTGTACTGATAACATAAACGTGATATTTCTCGCTTTTCCTCTTCGTTCATGTGATGTGTTCTAATTTTCTCTAAGTTTTTGCAAAGTTCTCTATCTATCTCTGATCTAGTAGTAATTGAATGAAGCTCACAAGAAGTTTCCGTACTATTATTATAATAAGGCTCTAACACGAACGGAGCTGTTGATTTTATAAACCCTTTTTCAGTATTGAAATTTAGTACAGACGTCCGAAAATAACCATTCTCTACTTTAATAATTGCAGCAGGAGAAATTACACCATTATTCCAAAAGTAATCTTCGTGCAAATATTGGCCGTCTACATAATTTGTTTTAACCTTTATTAATTTTTGACATCTTGGTTCAATACTAATATTTCTTTTTGGGTAATCGAAATTAATAGGTATAGTTGCGCTTGACGTACATAATACTTTATTTTTTATATCTATATTACTGCATAAGACCTTAAGCAAATCTAGCCCTATTAGACCTTTATATTTAGGATCAAAGTCAAAGATTAGAAATTTGTGGAATAATTCATTATTAAAAACCGGTGGTAATGGAAGGTGAGCTACTAAGTCATGTCTAGTAACACCATGCGCAGTTTTAACTTCAAAAGGTTCATGATCTATACAATGTTCAAAAATTGTACCGATTATAGCGTCGGGTGATATCATCGATCGCGAGGCTCCTGTATCTATTAAAAACTTACCTTTATATTCAGGTATCTCGATATAGGGCAAATGATCTTTATAGTGATGATTCAGTTTTACTAGCTCTGGTTGTCTGTTTTGTTGCCATCCCGAAAATCCAGTTCATCACATGAGGTAATTGCCTGATTTTCCCCAATAATTTGTTCATGAATTTCTTCAGAAGGTGGCTGCTCCTCAAAATACTTTTGGTGATCATAATCAATTGGGTTACTTACCTGATAGTAGTCGTTCGGGGTGTAGAACAACTCTTCGAAAGCAAATTGTGGCTTCTCTGGCTTATTGACGGACCTCATACTTACATCTGATACTTTTTGAGTCGGATTTATATTTTGTTGAGGCATATTGGGTTGATGTCCAAAATTATTACGTACATTACCTGAAGTCTTGTGACCTTGGTGAGAATTCTTCCAAGGCAGGCTGGACTGTATCCACTGCTGTCGTTGTTGTGAATTCATATTATTTTGTTGGGGTACAAAATTAGGATTGAATAATCGTGGAGGGTTATTATTAATAGAACGCAAATAATTATTTTGTGGGAATAATCTAGAATGATCTGTTTTCTGTCTTATTTGCGAAGTAGATGCAGTATTTGTACCAGGATTTGCTTGCCTATAATAAATTAGTTTAGCTTCCTCCTGCCTAGCCGCAACAATCGTAAGTTCTAACGACGTGGGTTTCATAATCCTAACACCTATTCCTACGTTAAATTCTAACTGACTTATATAATGTTCTATTACCATACTTTCATAATAACTTTTATCGGTATGTTTTCCGACTGTAAATAATGTATCTAGTATGTCCCTAAGTCGTTTTCCAAATGTTTCGGCGTCCTCCGATTTAAGGCGACGCATTCGAGTAAGTTCCTGCATTACTTGGATCTCGTTTCTCGTTTCTCCTAAACGTCTTAATAACGCATGTTTAACCTCCGGCCACGAGTCCAGTGAGTTTTCGTACGCTATAGCATCTATAGCTGCGCCACTAAGCCTACTCTTAATTAAACTTATTAATTCGGGGTGCGCTTGCCAGCCAGGCTCTATTAAACTAATAACGCTCTCTACTTCTCGTATATAATAATTTAATGTTTTGGGGTTACCGTTATATCTCGGAATTAAATCACCCATAGTCTTAATAACACTATCGCAATCTTTAAGAGACATTATAGCTTTCACTGTACCCTAGCCTTACTTAACAATGCAATAATTCTACGAAGTATCCTATAGGTATCCGTGTGAAATCCGTGGCGATTTTAGCCTAACGACAATACACAATAAAATATATGTTCATATAAAATTCAAATTATTTTCCAATTTGAAGTAATGATTAAAATAATATCTAAAAAAAAAATTACGACAGGAAATAGAGCAAAGGAACTTGGAAGTAAAAGAGTACTTACCGAAATCTCTGCATCTCCCGCCGGACTTTGCCCCAGAGCAGGATTTTCAATTTTCCGAAATTCCCGTAAATCGTCCTTTTAAGTTCTTATATCCCGATCGCGATTATTACGATTAGAACCGTTCACTTGATTTTGAAAGTGCCGCGATCCTACCGACTGCGCCAGTTATGTTCGGACGATCATAAAAGGTCTTTTTAAAAATTATTATTTATTACACAAAACTAATTACAATGATATTAAAATATGACGTGTTACTTATAACAAGACTGGAGCGAAAGTGAATTATAAAAATATTAAATTATAGACAATCGAAGTTCAGCGTCAGCATCTATTCACTTGTTCAATCTGCCACTCAGCTCTTTCACACCGATGGGGCCCCGGTAACGCTCTACATGTATTTTTTTTTAAATTGATATTTGCAGTTGTTTCGTATTTTTGTCCTCGTAGCTAGGTACAAAGAAAAGTTGGAAATGAAGGTTTCGGACTTCCTCAGAGCTGAAGACTGACCGTCGTCTAGTCCCGATCTCAATCCGCTGGATAATGATTTATGGTCAGTTTTAGAGATAACTTCTTGCTCTAAACGCCATAATAATTTTCCGTAAAATAATCCGTACAAATATAAGTGAAGAATTTTCCCATAGAAAGAGTACCTACTTGCTTCTATTGCTATACGTGCCTCAACGTTTAAAGGACTGTATTGCAGCCAATGGAGACCTCTTTGAATAAGCTTTTTTATATTTTAATTTTTTTTTATTTATGTATTAAAAAACATACTGTCAAAGTAATAAATGTTATTAGCAATATAAATTTTTTTTCTTTTTTCAGTATTTGTGGCAAGACTAGGTAATTACATTTTAAGGATTGGTGGATGCACAATTTTCTAATAATATACATATTATTACTAGCTGACCTAGCAAACGTTGTATTGCCGATATTAAAATCGCGATACAAAAGTAACTGTTCATCGTAGATGGGTGAAAATTTGAAGTTGTATGTATTTTTTACTGACTCATAATCAAACAAATTTAAAAAAAAATGTCAAAAAAATTAAAAAAAAAATCGTATGGACCACCCTTAACATTTGGGGGATGAAAAATAGATGTTGTCCGATTCACAGATGTAACCAATATGCACTCAAAATTTCATGAGGATCGGTCAAACCGTTTCGGAGGAGTTCAATGTTTAACACCATGCCACGAGAATTTTATATAGTGGATATTTTCTATCTACGTCTTAGAAGTTAACATTCACTATCCACGATAAATTGTATCAATATTCAATGGCTACGAAAATAGATACAAATATATTTGGCAGTAAATCCGCTTCGTCGCACTAATAGCCCGTGACGTCGTAAATTGTTGCTGAATGGGGGAACCGGTCGTGACGTCATGCACATGGGGAAATCTCCCGTACTAAACATTATCTGTCTCTGTCTCCAAGTATACTTACTTGAAATTTAGCGCCTTCCCGATGACTGAAGCGTTTGTAATAAAATAATAAGTACCCTGGTAAATGGGGCTGACAATACGTATTACTTTTTATATCATCATTAATTTATAACAACACTAACTGACTTGAAGGTGATCGACCAACCCATATATTTAAAATATACTTACGTATAGTTACAACAAACCGTGCCAAAAAGAAGATTAGCCCGAAACCAACACCGGACATTACATCAAAATGCAAAATACCACCCACATCACGTTGACGACAGCCATTCCACAACCGCGCGTTTTGCAAGAAAATTCGTGCCTCGCACAGTCACTTTGTGGCTTACCTTCTGCTGTTCTCCTGAACCGATACGACTTAGGGACCTTCAAGAAAAGAACATACTCCCACCTTAAAGGCCGACAACTTATCACTTGACACCTGTTGTTGCGGATGTCCATGACGGACGGACGGTTGCTTTACCACTCTCCGTTCCGTGAACCTCTTGCCCGTTCGCCCCCTCTTATATAAAAAAAAAAAAAAAAACAAAAAGGCTGTATTGTTCGACCTCACTAGTCTACACTTAAGAAATCTGTTAATGTGAAATATAAATAATTAGTAAAAATAACAACTCGTAATAAACTATCAGTTAACCCAAATACGAAAATATTTTTAAACAGATCACTGGCGGTTTCAGTGAGAAATCGCGCGAGCCAGTGTCAGTCTCTGCAGTTCATTTACAATAACATACCACAGAATATAAAAGTTATTTCATGTTAAAAAATTTGTAATATTTGATAATAAAGAGTGTGAAAGGGACATTCCATAAAGATAGCGCCAATAACTGAAAATCCATTATTTAAAAACATACGTGACGATAGTTCTCAGGTCATCTCACCTCGACCTTAACATATGAAATAATATATTAATTAATAAAACGATGCTTGACTACAAAATACTTATAGAAGGAAAGCCTGTTTTGAACGAGAGGTCTACTTGAAAATGATCACGTAGATTATCATAGCAATATATTCTAATAAGTGTGTGTACACCTTTAAATTAAGCATATTATGAATTGTAAAACTGTATGTTATTGTACCATAAAAATTCTTTTTTGGCATTTTGATCGTCTTATTATTTGTATGTTTAGAGTTTAAGATATATTTTGCAATCGATGCAGCATGAATTACTATCGTTTTTCTATGCAAAGTATGTAATTTATCGAATTCATTCAAATATAAGAATATATGATAGTAGGAAGCATATATATTTATAACAAAATGAAAGAAAAATCCTTCATACTTAATTCAACGCTTTTGAATAATTTATACTAATATTTACTGTTGCCATGATTTAACACCAACTCAATTTTATGCATTTTTTTTTATAAAATAAAAGCAATTTTTTTTTTTTTTCAATAAGCTTCATGTTAACCAGCATATTGATTTTATATCAAAGAGTGGATTCTATGTGATGAACGCACAAACTGACAATGAGACAAAAATCCAAAAAAATGCATTCTTACGTTTTTTCACTTAATTCCCGCTATTTCATGTTTTTATTCTACTAAAATCTATACAGATTCTGAAATTCTACGATTTAATTAAGGTATTTAAATGTAAGGAAACGTATAATACGATTTGTTTATTCAATGCAGCACCTTATTAACTTATTTGTAATAAATTCCATAAATTATATAAGGTTTCTAGGTTTAAAAGAATGACTAGTAAGTGTTATCGCTCGCGTTAGGTTAATTTAAATGAAATGTGTGGTAAAGTATCAAAAAAGCTTAGCTATTTAAATAAAAATAATTTAAGTTTGAGTTTGATTGAGCGATGATAATTTGTGTTCAAAAAATTTCCTTTAAATATACTTATTATGATCGTCACATTAGGTTTCCGTATATTTTAAAGGTATTAGCCTCAGGCTAAAATCCTTCTTTGACGTATTTAGAACGAACCCTTTGACATCTTCGTCACTATCCCATTTGAGGATGACCAATCGAATTTCATAAAGACCCGAACGCATTAACGTCTGGAAAAGAAAAGTCAATATAGGATAACGGGATAATTTGTTGATTTACATTGTTTTGCTTTCAGGCTTTGGATTAGGTTTTCAGTGTACATTACACGACTTGTATAAAGGTAAATCATTTTCTCAGGTAGATAAGACTATGGACAGTAGCAAAAACATCCAATAAAATAATAATCAATAAGGGAATATATTTTTTTCCTCAAAGAAGTCACAGAAAGTCCTGTGGGGTCAATTTTATCATCAATAACATTTTAAGACGATATTTTGACGACCATATAGAGTGGTTAGTTACTCTGCCAAATGAGCGGTACGGGCTTCCAATTGCGGTAGGTGCAAAAAACAAATGATGAATATTTTAATAACCTCTTTAGAATACATGATAGATTTCTGTGAGGATAAAGTTTACGTTATTTAGTTTAATTTCTCTCTTGGCAATCAACATTGCCAGCTTATGACCCTGTTCGTATATTTATCTTACGAAAAACTTACAAACTTTTTAAAGATACTTATTACTTATCGATCTAGAAATACGGTGAAAGTTATAGTTCGTCTCGCAGTTTGAACGTACGTGGACAAAATCTGTGAAACGTCACACATTAGCACAACCCGGAAATGAAATATATACGATAGAAGACTGCTACTCGGAGATTCGGAGATTTTTTTTATGGGATAGGAGGACAAACGAGCGTACGGGTCACCTGTTGTTAAGTGATCACCGTCGCCCACAATCTCTTGCAATACCAGAGGAATCACAGGAGCGTTGCCGGCCTTTAAGGAAGGTGTACGCGCTTTTTTTGAAGGTACCCATGTCGTATCGTCCCGGAAACACCGCACAAGGAAGCTCTTTCCACAGCTTTCTAGTACGTGGAAGAAAGCTCCTTGAAAACCGCACTGTGGAGGACCGCCACACATCCAGATTGTGGGGATGATATCCAAATTTGTGGCGTGTCGTGCGAAAGTCGAATTTGGCGGCAGGAATCAGTTGAAACAGCTCTTCGGAACACTCCCCGTGATAAATGCGGTAGAAGACACTGAAAGAAGCGAAATCTCTACGCAATGCCAAGTGATCCAGTCGTTCACTCTGCGTTGCACGCGATTAAATGCATCGAGCTGATGCTGGGGTGCACCAGAACAGAGATGACAGCAATACTCCATATATGGCCGGACCTACGCTTTGTAGAGCGGTAGAATGCCGGCTTGGAGTATTACCGTGCTCTATTTATGACACCCAGCTTCTTCGAAACCAATTTGCCCCCTTTGCCCTCCCGATGACCGCGGAATTGGCAATCACTCGAAATTTCGAGACCCAGTATACCGATACTAGGCGAAGCTTTAAGGGGAGCGGTGATTCTCTACGTAACGCCAAGTGGTCGAGCCGTTGTTTGCTGTGTTTTTGGAGCAAGTATCACATGAAACAAATTAAATATCAAAGCACGCAGGTAGTGCTCTACAATCAGCATTCAGTTGGAACAGTTCCCAACAAGTACACAAGTTGTTCATTAAACATTTCCCAAGTTTACGCAGTCGAGTGTGAAGTGTGGACGACGCTAACTTACATCAAGTTTAGCTTAGTTTACTGCTAATGAAACTTAGTTGACAACTCTGTGAATGCTTCGGAAAGTTCGTTACGAGAGATCTAGGATTTACCTTCGTGTAAATTCTGTGCGAACCATTTTGTGGAAGATTATCGTAGTGATTAAGTGTAGGAAGTTGTAATTAATATTGTAATATAATTGAATTTTATAATTGGCAAACAACAGAGAGAACATGAAACATATAAATTTTAAATTAAATTAAATATTTATTAAACTTACTCTATTCTATTTAAAAAAAAATTATGTCTTCGTAATATTATTTTATTATAATACTGAGGCAAGGGCTACAAAGCTGATAATTGAAGTGTGTGGGATCTTTTAACTTACATTACCTATGTCCTGAACCATTAATTATTGGTAGGTACTATTCCTTAACAATAAAAATATTTTTAGATAATAATGTAATAATTTTTAATTAACGATGTTTATAAATTATACATACCGACAATTAACCTCAAATCTATAAATGCACTCAAAACAGTTTATTTTAGAAATACTAATAAATTATTAGTAAATACTATCACCGTCGTATATTAAATTGATTTACGAAACACGTGTTCTAAATATAAAAATACTAGAATATACAACTTGAACATAGTTATCGATTTTCATGCCACCTAGAACTAACTTCACGATGTAGAATTCAGGTGTACGCGCGCATCGTTAAAATTCACTCTCATCATTTTTCTCCATCGCGCCAAAAGAAGTATAACTTCAAAAAACCTCTCCTCCTTTAAAAATTTTACCCGACATTCCTTGGGTGTATAAATTTTAATTTAAATACGAATATATTTTACTGAATTCTACTATATTTCACCTCGATATCGTATGATTTATCAGACCCCATGCATTTCATGAAAATTCTTGTTCTTTCCTTTCAATTCCCCACCTCAAATATGCCTAATAAAAGTTCCATGAAAATCGTAAGTGGTTTAATAAGTCAACGTTCAAACTAACCGTCTGATCTGGCGACCATTTTTAATCAATTTGTAAGCTTCCACCTTGCCATAAACAACCTTATCTTTCAACGAAACGAGAAAACAATTCACAAAGTAACGCTTCGAGTGCGAGAGTCACGTTCGTTTTTTATTTGCCCAAGAAAGCTTACAGAGAACCAACTGTTTAAATATGAACTGAGCTGAATACTTGATGTGAACGACAACTGAATATATCCGAATTATCTTGAAAGTACCCTGATAGTCCAGGCATGCCAGCGCACAGTTCCATAACGCAGAATTTCTAAGAGGCACATATACAAATAGTTATCAAATTGTTTCATTTGGTAAACTACCATCCGATATTTTTTAGTACTTTTTATCACGTTGAGTAGTATGTTAGAGGATGTGGTTTAATAAAAATTATTCACTTTCATAATATACTTAGTAGATAATGTCATGTGACTACGGTGCAAAATTTATCGAAGTTTGCTTCGCAGCCATCTCTTATTTATATATTCTTTATTTATCAAGACTGCTTCACTTATGGACAGTAGACATATTATGTAATATATCTACTGGGACTTATGTCTATCGATACAAGTCAAATTTATGTATTTCTAATCCCCGCATTCAATGACGTTCTATGTAGAATGACGACCGACTAACGGCCGTACCCAATATTCAGTCTATCTCTTACTTGAGATAAAAATCGTAACTATCGTTGACTTTTCTGTCCCAACTTATCGACGGTAACTCACCTTATCCGGACACGCTGTCTGTAAATGGGACGACGAATAGCTTACCAGCGATAAAATGGAAATTGCTATCTACGCGTCCCAATATAAGGCAATAAGAATGACTTATCGGGTATATTGGGACAGCTTCAGATTATTGACAGCTAATTACTGACAGTGGAAGGTAGTAATTTATCTCTATCTGTAGATAGTATATTGGGAACGGCCGTTAATGTGTCTTACAATTATCTATTGTACTGGCAAGCTTTATTCGCATCACTTATTTTACTGGTGATTAAAACAGTTTTTTCCTCGCAACAGGCACATTAACTGTATTTTTAACATTTGTTAATTACATAAATTAAATTTATTAACGATGCGGGACTCGGACTCGCGTTCCGTGCGAGCGCTTTTCCACTGATCCAACCGTTCGAGTGTCGTATCGTTGATAAATCTTGTATATGTCATGTTCAACTCTTAGGTTGATTTCATCTACAGGATCTACTTTACAGTTGATAACCTGCTCAACCCCAATATTTGCATATTAGGAAATTAATTTGAGATGTCGCTCTGGTAAATCTAAGCAATTTGTCTTCTGGGATTAATTACACAAAAGCGGAGGAGCGCTAGCACGGAACGCGAGATGTCGCGGGTTCGAGTCCCACATCGTTCATAATTTTTTTTTAATTTAATTTGAATAATTAATCACAGAAGTCAGGGTTATCGCATCGTTCATAAATTGTAGTCATAAATTTAATTTGTGTAACTGTATTCTATTTAAAATCAATATAGCTTAGAAAAGGTACAATTGTAATTGTTGTTTCGATAAAAAAAACACTATTCCAAAACAATACATATAATATGCACTAAAAAGTATTAAAATAATTGCGTATTTTTATACAATCTAATTAATTAATGTAATTCTAGTTACGATTATTGTGATTTTTGTAATCGGTAGTCCTTCCACCGCGACTCGCTCTCGCCTCTCGCCTCCTCACGACTCAAACACATCTCACCTATAACTATGTATGTTGTAACAAACCTATCTTGGATGACACCAACTTTCAATGGAAGCACACGGGAAGCACCAGCTTTCAAATAAAAAAAGAATTATCAAAATCGGTTCACCCAGTCGAAAGTTTTGAGTTAACAAACATAAAAAAAAAACATACGGGCGAATTGAGAACCTCCTTCTTTTTTGAAGTCGGTTAATGAAGGTAAGGATGTATTACGATAAAGTAAAATAAAAACAAATGAAGAACACCAAACCGTAAGAATTCAAGCGAATGAACGATAAAGTCAAAAACTTCGAAATGATATTACGAATCCAACCAATGCGGAGGGAGTTTAAAATCCAACATTTTCCTTGCAGCAGAGCAACTAGCTTTGTCCAACTACGAACAAGTAGGGACGTTAGATTTCTACTTTTAAATTGTTAAGAACTTCACGCTGTTGTAGTGGGAACTTGTGGCGACTCGGGATACGTTCTAAATCGTTTTATTTTGTTGGCTACAAAGCTCTGAACTCAACTTAACGTTATTTACAATGATTTATAATTACTCCGTTTGACGTTCCCCGTGGAACGTTAAACAGAGAAACTTATCAATCTGCATTTAAAGACAATAAATGTTTAAATATTTTTGTACGAATAATTAAATAAGGGTAATTAGATTTTATATTAAAGTTAATTAATAGCTTAAATTCTCATTTCGAAATGTTAATATTGTTATTATAATTTTATAAGTATAATTATTTGCAATGCAAATTAAACCTCTCCTTAGATCATTAATTAATCTAGATTGACAATGACATCTGTGAAAACGTCGAAAAAAATGAGTTATTAGTTTCTTGCGCCGCTTCTTCTCTCGTAGTATCTAGTATATTAGAAATGACATCAAAAAGAATTCTAAAGGACTCAATTTTAAGAAAATAAATGCCTTTTATGCCTTGTCACCTCTTTTTTGAGAAATGCACGCACACTGACACAAAATATCATACAAATCGCGAGTGTATAACGTAGCTTGTCACGCACACTAAAGTATTAAAATTGACCTCTTTTTATCGGTTGTCTAACAGCAAGAGACGTATAAATTATCTTAGCTTATCGTCTTAGCATAACTGACAATTCACAAAACTATTTAAAAAAAATACGAGCGGTTATGCTAATGGTACGTTTCATTTATAACATGTCTCATTGAAGTCGCAGTCTTCATTGCATTTGATAAAAAATATTTACGTCTGTATTTAATATTCACAATGAAAATTAAGAGAAAAAAAAATATTATAAACGAATCATCAAAATACTCTGGGAGGCTCCCTTGCACAGGAAGCCGGCTAGATTATGGGTACCACAATGGCGCCTATTTCTGCCGTGAAGTAGTAATGTGTAAACTTTACTGCGTTTCGGTCTGAAGGGCGCCGTAGCTAGTGAAATTACTGGGCAAATAAGACTTAAATTCTTATGTCTCAAGGTGACGAGCGCAATTGTACTACCGCTCAGAGTTATCTGTTTTTTTTTTTTCATTTTAATGGGTAGAGCGTGTCAATTACCATCAGCTAAACGTCTTGCTCGTCTCATCCCTTATTTTCATAAATAATACAAATCACGCATCAATAAACGACTAAATGAAAGACGTAAGACTAAGTATATAGTATAGATTATTTTGTCCAACAAAGCCAGTTCATATACAATGAGATTGCATCAAATTGTTGTTCAAATAGTCCCTTCTATATTATCAGGAACGTGTACGATACGGGAAGGGTTTGCGGTACATTCGTGATTACTCCTTACATTATTCAGCGGCCGGCCCTCGTCTGACCTTTTTATTATTTTATCTACATACAAATGTACACTTACAGAAAACCCTACATGTTTTAAGTGTTTCTTGGTGAAACTTGGTGGGAGGTATTTCATCTTTTAACGAGTTTGCTTATATCATTTATATGTTTAGATAGACTTTGACATCTAATAAAAACGTCGAAAAAAATGAGGTATGAGTTTCTTGCGCCGCTTATTCTCTCTCAGAGCGCCATATGTTTCCGAAGCGGTAGTAGTATCGAGTATATCAGAATTTGCATCAAAAAGAATTCTAAAGGAATCAATTTTGTGAAAATAAATAATGCCTTTTATGCCTTTTCATAAAGGTCATACAAATCGCGAGTCGTAGCTTGTCACGCACACTAAACTAATATTCCTGGCCTGTTTTTATCTGTTGTCTAACAGCAATAGACTCTATCTAGACGTATAAATTATCTACGCGAGTTTGTTATTTAAGGATAAATTAATTAATTTTAAATTTTATTTGAGTTGTCATGGTTACTGTCACTATGAGCAACATTAACTGTCGAGAAACTAAAATGACGAAATCCTATTGTAATGTTGATAGATGGAACTGATGAATTACAATTAATCCTCCTGATACTGTTCCTATCAAGTTAGGTTTCAGACAATAGAGGTGCCTTGCTTGAGTGAGAAATAGGGTAGGTCTATATATCTGGCAAATACTACTAAGATTTTTTTTATGAAAATATGGGACAAGACGAGCAGCACCTACAGCTGATGGTAATGGATACGCCCTGCCCATTACAATGCAGTGCCGCTCAGGATTCTTGAAAAACCCCAAAAATTCTGAGTGGCAATACAACTACGCTCGTCACCTTGAGACATAAGATGTTAGGTCTCATTTGCCCAGTAATTTCAATAGCTACGGCGCCCTTCAGACTGAAACACAGTAATGCTAACACATTACTGCTTCATGGCAGAAATAGGCGCCGTTGTGGTACCCATAATCTAGCAGGCATCCTGTGCAAAGGAGCCTCCCACTGGTAGCAAAGGATGCCGCAGTTGCTCGTCGTACCGCTTTGCTGCTAAGTATGTGTATAAAAACAAAACAAAAGTAATCCAAACAAAAACAATAAAAATAATCTTTTGGAAGTTGTCGCCATATTTAAACATGTCGAATTAGCCCCTTATTTGGCCACATGAGAAACTTGTGCTGATTTGCAAATTCAATAATTAAGAACCTGGCAGTCGAATCACTCTGGATTTTTGCCTGAACATACATCTGGCCATACTTTACATTATAAACAATATCAACATTATAAAAAAATAAGGCAAACGGGAGACATTTTGTAACTAACATTGCACATGAGAAAGTTATGCTAATTCATCATATTAATTAAATCAAATCTCAATTCAAAATTCTATCTCGACAATAACCTAGAAAATTTCGTAAGCTTTCTATGAGTTCAATTTTTTTTTAAATCGATCCAGAAATGGCCGCGAAACAATGTAACACAGAAATCAATTGGAGTCACCCGGCGGGAGCTCCGCTCAGCTTCCCTTAACTTATCACCCATAACCATGACGCTTAAAATCTAAAAAACTCAATAACTCCTCGAATCATAGGAAATATAATGGCTAATATATATTTTATTTGATCGGCGGTTGTTACTATAATGGGCTACATTACTTACATTTTTAATCAGTAGTTAGTTACTTAATTAGAATTTACTTGTCATTCTAGAATCTCTCAGAAAAGACTCTATATATTACGTACAGCTGTTTACTTTTGTTTCGTTGTAGGGTATCGAATACTAAATAGGTTTCAATCGTTAGACACAAAACCCGATAAAGCACAAAAAGTAATTCCTTTCAGCGATATAAAACCGTGTATCGGAAGTAGGCTTTGTATTCCGGCCCTCGTATACCTGCTACAAGTGCTTTTACCCTCACGTTAAGCTTACATCCACCGCTAGCTTTGAATTTGCTCGGCTGCTATACCAACTTTCAGGGTAGATTTTAATTATATTTATTATTGCAGTTAGAAATTAATATAACAATTAGCTTATATTCTTATTGCTTATTGAAGTGATAACTTCTTAAAAAACCGCTTCGTAACGTACGTAACGAGTTACGGCACCAGTCTGTCTTGCCTCTCTCTCTCTCACACATACGACAACGGTAGGCAGGCTACTCCTCTCTCACTCTAACCAACTGTTACATATATAGGACTAAATAATGGTACTAATAATGTACACATACGAAATTCTAATGAACCTATTCAATAATTATTGTAAATAAGTATAAAATATATTTTTAAATCAATAAATATTTCTTTTTTGTAGTCTTCTCAGCCATCACTTTCCTTTGATACCCATATCATAGCTGTTATTAAAAATGTCAGCGCGTTTAACCATTATAGAATTTACTTGTTTAGGCTCCGTGACAATGTCACGGTGTCAAATTAAAATGGTTTCTATAAAGTAAGCATAAAAAAAATCCTATTTTGTACTCTTGACCGAAGAGTTACCTTCTATGGAACTACCCTCAATTCAGGAAATGTTTTTGATATACATGTACATCATAACAACAACAATGACAACCTGTATAGCCGAGTGGTTAGCGATTCTACCTGCTAAGCTAGAGGTCCCGGGTTCGAATCCCGGTAGGTGCAAGCATTTATATGATGAATATAGATGTTTGTTTCCGAGTCATGAATGTTTAAATGTATTTATGTATGTTTATATGAATATATTTATTTTTAAGTAAACATATTGTATTAAATACTAGCTGACCCGACAGACGTTGTTCTGTATATAATAAATAAAATAATGTTTTTGTATGAATTTGTCAATAATATATCATAACGTCAAAAATTACTTCGTAAAATATGCACCCTGCTGTCGTAATGAAATTGTTTCACAGCAGAACTGTCAAACCGTGCGTCAATAAATTCTCTCATAGAAATTATGTATGGACACATCAAAGGAAAAACAAATTTGTTGTTTTTATTTAATTTAGCAGCATTTTCCTATTTATTCACCTTTTAAACCTTCTCTGAACTTCCACAAGTAATTCAAGACCAAAATTAGCCAAATCGGTCCAGCCGTTCTCGAGTTTTAGCGAGACTAACGAACAGCAATTCATTTTTATATATTTAGATATCATTGTCTTGTAACCCGCTTAACTTGGGGCAAGATAATTTGTGGAAAAAGTGTGTCAATATTATTGTTAATATTATTATTATCATAATTGAGCCAACAGGTTACATTTAAAATACTGCATTTATACGTCAAGGCCTGTTTTAAATTTGTACATGTACAGACACATACAAGTAGGTACTGTTCAGTATTTCTTTCAACATGAACCCCACACGTATCGTCCTCGAATACGAGCATACTGTCTGCAACGTGCACGTTTCTTTGTAGCCGGTCTCTGACAAGGCACACAATAGACCGCTTCAAGTGACAGCCCATTTCACCATACATGCCTCCGTTTATCTACAGATCACATGTTTGTTTTGTGAAACTTACGTGCGTTCGCCTTACAACTGCTTGGGAAATATAAATGTTTAGTTAGAGTTGCATCAACTCACAATTGTATCATAATTTGTTGTCTATTGTCAAATCAAATCAAATCAAATCAAAATCACTTTATTCGTGTAGGTCACGGAAATGACACTTATGAATGTCAAACACACTTTTTTCTTATTGAATCTGCCTCTACTTCGTAAAGGGTTGAGCTAATGAGAAGAAGTAGCAAGAAACTCATTGACACTCTTTTATATCAAGTTTTACATTTCCATCGATTTACAAATCATTTCAATTACAATATAATATGTAAAATGATGCAACAAACATACTCAAACGTCAAATAGTCAATGCCTTACGCGAGTAATTCAAAAAAGTAAATGTAAATTAATACAATGTTATTGAGAACAGTATCTGCATCATCCACACACACCGAATAAAATAAAATATAAATAAAAAAAAATCTAACTCAGTATCACGTGCCAAAAAGCAAGCTTTTTGCCAGTTCTAGCCTTTGCACAGGAAGCCGGCTAGATTATGTGTACCACAACGGTACCAATTTCTGCCGTGAAGCAATAATGTGTAAACATTTTTGTGTTTCGGTCTGAAGGGCGCCGTAGCTAGTGAAATTACTGGGCAAATGAGACTTAACATCTTATGTCTTAAGGAGACGAGCGCAATTGTAGTGCCACTCAGAATTTTTGGATCCAAATGAAAATGAAAAGTACATTGTAATGGGCGGGTAATTGATACTACCAACAGCTGAACGTCCCGCTCGTCTCGTCCCTTATGCTCATAAAAAAAATCATCACATTGTTTCTTTTTCGATGACTTATTTTGATTTAACGCGACTACACAACACACAAAAGATGTGTTGACATGTCTATATAAAAATACCTATTCATTTTAAGTTTAATTTTAACTCAAAATTTAATCAATGTTCAATATTTAAACGAAGTTTTTACTGGAGTAAGTAGATATTACTTTATTTAATTTTTAGTTAGATTTATTCTATTTGATAATGTATTTTTTGTGAAAAGATTGAACAGAAACACATCAGATAACTTACAATAGATAACTCACAATAGTATTATGTCCTATGGTATATTGTTATGGGGCAGTGCGGCCGATATTAATACCATCTTTGTGCTGCAGAAGAGGGCTATTCGCGCGATTTATAACCTAGGTCCTAAAGAATCATTAAGAGAAAAATTTAAAGAAGTAAACATTTTGACTGTTGCTTCTCAATACATTTTTGATAATGTTCTGTATGTTCATAAGCACATTGAGGAATTCTCTAGAAACTGTGACATTCATAATGTTAACACGAGGAACAAACATAAACTTGTTATGCCTACTACTCGGTTGGGTCGAGCTAGTAAGTCTTTTGTTGGGCGATGTATATGCTTCTACAATATGATCCCAGAAAGTGTACAAAACAAATGTGTTACGAAATTTAAAAGAATTGTTAAAAAACGTTTGTGTGGGAAAAGTTACTATAGCATTAACGATTTTCTTAATGACACCACGGACTGGGAATAAAGCGAACACCCTCAGGCTCTTTAATTATAAATGTTTATTTTACGATATTTTATATAAAAAAAAAGCCCGCTGAGTTTCTTGCGCCCATTCCTCTCAGGTATGAGGCAGTCTCTTTTGAATGGGTGGTAGTTTTTGACGTTCAATAAGTGATTTTAAATCCTATTGTGAATAAAAATATTTGGATTTGAATTTGAATTACTTACATCAGAACAACCGCATACTGGCTAAGTTTTACACACCAAATTTATTATTATTTAGTTCAATTGTACTTATATAACATCCAATCCCAATCGTCATTCACATTGAGAAGTCGCGTGCGGATATTAATGTTAATAAGATGATTCAACATGATTGTCTGACCAGTAGAGCTTGACGCTCATTTCTGAAAGTGTTCAGATAGTGATATATAATATTTTGAGAAAAAGTCATTCCATGGCCACATCAATCTCCAGTTATTTATCAACCACACCAAATTAGAACCTTTCTTAAAAATTACTCAACCGAAATTCTTACATCGCTAACTATCAGCAGATTGATATCCATTAGAAGAATTTAATACCTACGGTAAGGGAATACGGATGATTTTTGTAAAATTGCAGCGTAGAACGATTAGCGGATATATTTGCAAGCTTACCCCGCAGATGAGCAGAGATATATAGAGATGTGGAGGGATCCACAACCCTTATGTTTCATTAACTATGGCTTACTGAAGATACACTACATTTAGATAGGATAATAAGTTTATTATTCTACTCGAATCTTCTGTCACCCATACATACGTAAGTATCCATCTCTATTCTGTGCTCATACTATTAAATGAATAATTCTTGTACGTACACATGTACACAGTCGTGCCAAATTTATCTTACAAATTAAATGCACTTTTATGACGTAACATAATCTTAATTTAAATTAAATGTATTTATTGAAGTCTTAGCAATATATGAAAAAGAAACATTATTTATTTATTTATTAATACGGCTTTACTCATCTTTTATCGGTGTGGGTACCGCCTAGTTTCAGACCATTCGGAGGTCCTTCATCAGAGTGAGTGTAGTGGGTTCGCGATAACGTCCCATCTGCCCACACCGATAAAACGTGAGTATAGTTTATTAATAAATAAGTAAACTACCTTTGGCTTAAGTTCAAATACACACCGGTTTCATGGCAAATTTAGTTGCTGCTTGTTCGAGAGATTTCTTAAGCGAATTGGTGTCGTCTAGAGCAGGCCATGTCTTCTAAAACTGACCAGAATTTGTAGTCCAAGGGGTCCAAATTTAGTTTAGACCATAGCCAGTCTTCAGCTTTAAAAAAGTCCAGAACGTTAACTTCCACTCAAACTTGCGTAGTTTGTTCCTGTGACCAGATGCGGAGTCTTGCAGAACGAGATTTTAAAACATGATCTAAGATCTCTTGATATACTTTAACTAAAATCTTTTTCGCAATAATGACCCTTTGACCAACCGTTACAATATATACTGTTGTATACCGAGCTCCAGATTTTCTTTGATGATACGAAAAAGCGTTGTCTAATGTAATATTTTATTTATGACAAGAGATGATGAGACGAGCAACACAAACTGATAGTAAGTGTTGCTAAGGATTCTTGAAAAACCCGAAATTCTGAGCAGCAATGTGCTGTCACACGTTCGCTGCCTTGAGACACAAGAATTGGAGTTTGCATTTAGATAAATATCGAATATGTAGTGACAGCCATTGAGAAGGTAATATTCTAGCGGTTTGGTTCTGAAGAAAGCATTCATCGATGGAAGTATTTTTTTGATTGATCGAACAGCTAACCAATCATTTGATTGTGTTCACAACGCTGGTCAGGAGATATGCAACTATGAAGGATCTGCTCTGTATGTTCTGAATTTTTCATTTCAACCAAATCATCAATAATACAGGTGAAGGAGATTTCCCGGGACTCTGGGACTGAATGTGGAATTTCTGATGATGATGGAAATAATGATCTTAACTTATCTAATAGACTAATATTATATAATTTTATTTTATTTATTGAGTTAAACAAACGGTGAAACATTAGATCTTACTATCTAAAGTGCATTAAAAGATAATACTAAATACGCCACCAGTACCGTTAACCACATTTTAATTATAAAAATTGAGAAAGGAACATTACAAGGTTAAAATGTAATAAATACAAAAAAAGATAGTGAAGTTTAAATACGTATTACGTATATGTGTATATGTGTTATTAAAACATAAATATTTTTTTATTTATGAATTCAGAAGTTGTCCCCGACTAACTTTGAACCAAAACCTTCATTTTTATAGATAATAAATCTGTCGATTAATAAATTTGCAAATTACTCAAAACATACTCTAAAATATGTTCTCATAATAACCCGTCTTTTGTTGAAAATCCATAAAAAGTTATTCTTAATAATATATTAGTTAGTGATCCTGGCTACTAAGCTAGAGGTTCCAGGTTTGAATCCCGGTAGGTGCAACCATTTATATGATGAATATATATGTTTGTTTTCAAGTGGATGGATGTTTATATATATTTATCTATGTTTAAGTATATTCTATTAAATATATCGTTGTCTTGTACCCATAGTACAGGCTATGCCTAGTTTGATGCAAGATAATTTGTGTAAATGTGTGTCAATATTATTATTATTATTTTTATATACGTCTATAGTTACGTAGGTCTACATTAGACGCGAGAGAGACACAACGACCCCGCGTAAATCTCCTGAACCTCGCAACCTCGGAGCTTCGGTCCGACACCGGAATTCATAAATTATGATTCACTTGCTCACTGAAAACCTTTTTTATGGTAACACTTATTCGGTGAAAACAATGGGGATATCTTCTATTGTTTGACGCAGCTTAAATACCGTTTATGATTTAGTTACGTTTTGTTTTAGAAGTAAGCTTCGAATCGATCTCTGTGAAACTCGTTTGGGCGCCGGTGCTAGACACCGATGGCATATAGTATAAAAAGATTGAAAGCTTTCAGCTTTCGAGTGACTTAAAAGCCTTAAACATAATCAGCGGTGCATTTTTCAGTAAAAAAAATATTTCATACAGACGTTCCATATAATACCTCATATATATTTCCCCCATGATCCTAAGCAGTTAAACAATATCTTATTAATAATATCGAAAATAAATATCGCTGCTCGCACTTCAGGCCGATTTTAAAATTTGAATTTTAAAAAGTGTAACGCCATTCTCGTTTTCAAAAGCAAAATGTTGTTAATGAACATTGGCCACTAAATACTTTATTTGTTTATTCATTAAAGATTAATGTTTCATCGTAAAAACCCGTTTCATGGAAACTTCCATTATGAGGACAACGTAATATATAACTTTACATTTAATCATAACCAACGACTCCTCAAGTTATGTTTTGTCATAAAGTTTATATCTCGTACATATATTCATAGAACACTTGTAAATGTCATAAAATTTACGAACTGTAAGTACATTCACACCGACGTTTTTATGTTTAGTTTACGACAATTTGCCCTTTGTATCGACAACCCAAGTTAAAAGAAACAACATTGTGTATCAGTGCATATAAAACAAAAAAAAACTAAAATTATTCACAATAGGGCCAGTGCAACATAATTTAATGCCACTACTAAATGTGAAGTTTCCCTTACACCCCGTTGATGTCTGGCTTTCCGCTGGAACGCTTTAATCTACGCTTAAGAATTTGCCTTTAAAAAAAATACTAAAATAGCCACATTGTGGAATCATAATATGCCAACTGCAGTATCCCGAACCGATATGACTTATGGACTTTTATTTGAGGTGAGGTGAGTAGTCTCACTTCAAAAATCCTGCAATGCATCTTTTAAACTGGACTGTATCTCGTTTTGCACATAATCATGGAGAGCTGATTTCCAACAAGTAAAGTAACTTCTTCTTCTTCGCGTGCCTCTCCGACTAGCGAAGGTTGGCGGTCAGCTTTGTAGTTTCAATTGTTTGTCCTTCGCGAGGCGAAATAGTTCTGCTGCACTCGCGATGCCAGTCCACTCTCGGATGTTGGGCAGCCAAGACTTTTTTCTGCGACCTACGCGTCTTCTTCTGGCAACTTTTCCCGTCATGATGAGTTGTAGGAGTTTGTACCTCTTGTGCCTAAGCACGTGCCCCAAATATGCGAAGGTAAGGTAACTAGGCGGCAGAAATAAGATTAAAATCATTTCGGAACACGTCTTTGTCTGTATCTCTACGAAGCACTAAGTGGTCGAGTCATTCACAGAATACTGGATCTCTAACGATTGGCAAGCTTCATTGCAAGTAGTCGAATATTTCGAGCTAATACTTGGATGCACCAGACCAGACCATACCATGTATTGTCGTACTAATCAGGTCATCTAGCCCGTGCGTGATGTCGACATCTTCCGAGCGTGACTCTTCCATATACTTCCTTGAAGGCCTGGTCTGGTGTTGCAAGAGAATGTGGGCGTCAATAATTAAACTTAACACAAAGTAACCCGTATGCTCGTTTAGCCTCCTTTTCCATAAAAACATTATATATGTAGAATAAGAATCCCTAAGTCGCCTCTAACGACACTAATGGGCCTGGGTCGTATTTTTAATTTAGTACCAATTATGTGTTGTATTAAAAAAATCGTTAGTATTTTTTGATATAAAATGAAATTTCTAAAGTATTGAGACGCATGGTATACTTGACATTATTAGCTGTATAGTTAATTGAAAATCTAATAAAATTATCATAATAATATTATCCCAGAGTATCATAGTCATTTCAAGTCGAAATTATCAGTCAGTTTGTAATTAATTTAAAAAATAAGTTTTAATTATTACACGTGTTGTAATCCTTTAAAAAGTTTTTAAGGTGAACATATTTTACTATAATAAAACCTAACAGTCTGCAACTTGCACCATACGTCATATTTTGGCAACGAGCACTGTAGTTAGTACGGTTGACAGAATTATTATCATGTTTTGGAGAAGAATAATATGTTTAACGAAAACTCTTTATTTTGCTGCTGCATAGATTTATGTAGGTATTATTTGCTGACCGTACAGACGTTGTTCTGTACATAATATTTCATAACATCAAGAATTTTTCGTAACTTAGAATATAGCGTTAAAATTCAAAGTTTCGTAAAATATGATCCCTGTTGTTATATTGAAATTGTTTCACAGCAGAACTGTCAAACCATGCGATAAATTCTCTCATAGAAAATATACCATACAAAACAAATATTGGAAATATAAATAATTATTGGTCTCAAATCGAAATAAAAATTATCCTATCTCTCAAGTCGGACTAAATTTCACTTCATGAAGTAATCCCCATTAAAATCCGTTCATTAGTTTAGGAGTTCACCGGAAACAAACATCAGGACACTGGACCAATTATATATATAAAAAGATATTTTACGAATATAAGTTGCACAGAAATCTGCTATTGTAAGAATGAGATATTCATTTCACTGACTGTAGACTATGTACTGTGGATATGTAATCCGGAATCAATTATCCAATGCTATTTTCATCTTTTATAATAAATAGATTCTATTTAGTTTGAATTTATTACGCCATGAATCTCATACATAAGGTGAACATAACTTCGTTTATAAGTGGCAAAACCATACATTTTTACACAGTAGTACTTTGGTATTATTACTGTTCATATTTTCTTGTAATTTTAGAGACTTTTATCGATTTCTATAGGTTTATAAGTACCTTCGAAGTACTTTTTTATGAAAGAGTGACAAACTAGGCAACATATCGAATCACCTGATGTTATGTAATCACCGCGGCACATACTTGTCACCACCACCAGCACCAGAGCAATCACAAAAGCGTTTCCATCCATATATCTTAATAGTGGATTTCATTATTATAACAAAAGAGATTGCCTGTAACTAATACATAACAGCTTTATGGGTAAATGTATACACTTTTATAATAAAGTCCCAACCACTCATTATCTATAAATAAATTTAATGTTTTAATAAAAAATGGCTCTGCCGTAAATCCTACTCCACAGCTGAATATCTAAGCGATCCGACAGCTAAGTGAATTACAGTAAAATATTGTATATTTTATTTAAAAGGGCGTAAAAAAAAGAATGCTCGGATAGTTTCTTGCGCCGCTTCTTCTCTCTCAGAGCGCCATTTGTTTCCGAAGCGAATGAAAGAGTTAATAATTGTAAAAGAATCAATTTTGAGATAATAAATGCCTTTTATAAAGCATCGTTTAAAAACGTACATAATATGAAATCTGAAACCTGAAACACATTGGTAGTACGTGGCTGGCGAGTATCTTACGAGGGGAACCGCAGTAAGTGTCATCAGTTCTACTTATGGCGCCACTGACGCTTTTTAATGTTTGTTCAACCCTCAAAATATGGTGCTAAGAGTGGTGGGGCTGAGAGTGTTAGAAGCGTTATCCCCAAAGGTGCGAGTTGCAGCCGCATCGCCTTTAAATATTGGTATAAATTAATTGTAGATATACTTATAAAAATGGAGGAGGCCTTCACCCAAAGAGGGCCCCTAAATACTACCAATTAAACATTTATTATTAAGAAATTGAAAAAAAATACTAACATAAAACTATTCTCTTTTTAGGTTCTTATAATATTAGGCTTAAGTTAAGTTTACTAACAATAATTATAAGTTTGTTTTAATATTTAAATTTAGCTTAACATAATTATGTATGTATAGGAATAAAAGGCGTTTTTATTTTATTTTTATTTTATTATACTTATAAATAATCCTAGTAGTGAATGAAGAAAACACTCAATTACTTTGTAAACCACTTACAAATAAGTGATACATCCCACACATATTACAATGTATTCAACGTTTAAAGGACTGTATGGAGACCACTTCAAACAATCTTTTATGTTTAAAATTATTTAGATTTATGTTTTAAACTAGCACAATGTAAAAGTAATTTATGTTATTATTATTTTTTTATGGAATAGGAGGACAAACAAACGTACGGGTCACCTGTTGTTAAGTGATCACCGCCGCCCACAATCTCTTGCAACACCAGAGGAATCACAGGAGCGTTGCCGGCCTTTAAGGAAGGTGTACGCGCTTATTTCGAAGGTACCCATGTCGTATCGTCCCTGAAACACCGCACAAGGAAGCTCATTCCACAGCTTCGTAGTACGTTGAAGAAAGCTCCTTGAAAACCGCACTGTTGAGGACCGCCACACATCCAGATACAAAAAAAAAAATACAAAATCATTTATTTCGCACTTTTCATATACAAATTAACATTTTATACTGACCCCCACACTAGGCATTGCCTGTCTCGTGGGGGAAATAGTAGAATTAACAGAAAATAAAGATATACAAGCGGCTAGTGACAACAAGCTGATTACTAAAATTTTACTAATCATATAAAGAAATAGAGTAACAGTAATAACTATACAAGTATTAATTGTGTGTATATGTGTTGTGTGTATGAAAGTGTGTGTATTGTGTGTATTTTTTAGGATTGTACCTTAAGAAGATTTTCAGTTTCCATATAGGATAGTTGTATTAAATATTTTGATAGAAGCTCTTTAGCCTTGAAGATGGAGTGTTCTTTAAATTTACATAGCTGGACCAGTTTATTATAAATCCGGGGGTACAAAAAGGTTGGAAAGCGACATGCAAATGCAGTTTTGACATTAGTAACAGGCAATTTGTAAACTCGGTTTTTAAGCAATGTGTTGTATTCTTTTGAGTTCAGAGCTGTTTTGTGGACATGCATCGCCACTCTTATCAGGTACAGCTTTCGAACACTGAGTACCTGAGCGTCGCTGTACAAATCATTTGTTGGGTATCTAATCGGTTTCCTCAAAGGACTTTTAACACAGCTCTTTGCGCTCTTTCCAATTTTATGAGGTTGGTGGAATTTGTACCTCCCCAGGCTAGAATGCAGTAATTTATGATTGATTGTCCGAGGGCTAAATAGATGCTTTTTAATAATGAAAGCTCAGCGGACTCTCGAAGCAATTTAATGGTGTATACCAATTTTCGTAAACGACTTGAGACAGCAGCAATGTGATCTCTGAAACTTAATGTTTCGTCTACGACTATTCCAAGATATCTCATTGCGTTAACTCTTTTAATGTGGTCACAAGTGCACTTTTGAGCTGGACGTCTTGTACAGTTTGTGTTTGATGGTGAGGATGATATCCTAACTTGTGGCGTGTCGTGCGAAGGTGGAATTCGGCGGCAGGAATCAGGTTAAATAGCTCTTCGGAACACTCTCCGTGATAAATTGGAATAGAAACATTTTTTTTCTTTATTTCAGTATTTATGGCAAGACTAGGTATTTAACATATAAAGTAGTCAATGAATACACTCAAATAATAACTTTCTGGACCCCATAATTAAAATTACTTTGTAAGCCACTGATAATTAAGTGATACATCCCTCACATATTACAATTCTGTAATTTTGATAGCGACACTTAAGCTCAGAGCACCGATTATTGAACCAAAACAATTTAAAGAATTAAATTAACCATTAATTCCAATGCTTGTTTTCCTTGTCTCGTTTTTCAGCAATTAAATAAAGATCAGAAGTGCTTCGAGCTTTTATATTTCAGCGGCGGGAAGACCCGGCGATAAAGATAATTTATGCTTTTTAATTTCGCTGCGAGTGCAAGGTACCCCTCGTAATGACAGCGAGGAGGTTTTATTGAATTGTTATTGTTAATATTTATATAAAAAAAAAAAAAATATACTAAACGAAATAATGGGTAAAAATTAAAAAAATACTAGAAACCTTAGAGTGTCTTAAGTTACTGTTTATAGAGATTTTTATATAAAATATGGCTGTCAATTCAAATTTGACTAAAGTTTTAAGTTATTTGTTCGAAAGTATAAATGAAAGATTAAAAATTAAATTTGCAACCAAGATTTATGAACGATGCGGGACTCCAACACGCGACTTCTCAGGTTCCGTCCGAGCGCTCTTACCAACTGAGCCAACCGTTTGACTGACCCATTTTGTTATATTGTTATGTCTTGCGCAACTCTCAGGTTGTGGCTCCATCTACAGGATCTGCCTTATAGTTGATAACGTTCATAAATTTTGGTTGCAAGTTAAATTTGTATAAAATATAGTCCCAGAAGTGAGGGTTATCACTTTAAAAATAACAAACTGGTTAGATTTGAAAGATCTCAAGTAAATTTTCTGATATGCAATTATTGGGGTTGAGCAGGTTATCAAGTAGTAAAATGAACACATGATACACCAGTCGAAATCCATTCGAGAAAATATATCAATTTGAAATTTTTTTAAAGTTCCTATTTCTTTTTTTTTACAAAAAGGCGATAATTAATCGGAAGCTCTTTGAATTCAGAAAAAGAATTGCAATAAATATTTGTATAATATCATTTCCACCATGGGGTGGACGCGTTTCTCCCCAGTGCGGTTTTCAAGAAACTTTCTTCCACATACAACCAAGCTGTGTAAGGCGGTTCCTTGTGCGTTGTTTCCAGGACGATACAACATGGGTACTTCAAAAATAGCGCGTATACCTCTTTAAAAGGCCGGCAACGCTACTGTGATTCTTCTAGTTTTGCAAAAGCATGTGGGGTGCGGTGATCACTTAACATCAAGTGACCCGTACGCTCGTTTGTTCTCCTCTGTAATAAAAAAAAATATTGAATTTCAATCCACATTTACAGGCATCTCAGCATTTTCACAAATTTTCACTTATACAACATTAAACATACTTTAATTTTGAAAATTAAACGGTGTTCTCGTTCAATATTGCTGAAATGAAAATGTAAAAGACAGTGTTCCGTTCATATTTCATGGCATTTCATGAATTCGAGACGCGCGGGAGATACGAATTCCGCGTTGTATGTGTAACGTGGGCGATCAGGGTTGTCACTCGCAGAATTTTTTTTAGTATCCAACGAGTAGATAATGTGATATATTTATCTGGACCACGATTTGCATTTTAATAATAATAATAATTATCAAAATGATTTGAGTTTTCTTTAGTGTTAATTCCGCCAATATTTGTCTTTACGAGACTAGTGCAGTCTCGTGTCAGATTTTGGCGAATCAACACGTCCCGAGGATGCCTCGTCTATAGGCGAAACACGTGTCGAATTGTTAGAATATTGACGGAATTAACACTAAAGAAAACTCAAATCATTTTGATAATTATGGATTTCCGCAGAGTAACGCCTACTTCAATCAATAATAATAATAATAAAATTTATTGCCTTGAAGTAAATTTCAATATACAAAATCAACTAATTATAAAAACATAATTAATTGATTAATTAATAATTAATAATTAATTAAAGGGGACTTAATTCTGACAAAGGGGAGTAGGCTCGCTTAGGTACCAGTGGGAGGCTGTTTTGCACAGGATGCTGGCTGGATTATGGGTACCACAACGGCGCCTATTTCTGCCGCGAAGTAGTAATGCGTAAATATTACTTTGTTTCGCTCTGAAGGCCGCCGTATCTAGTGAAATTACTGGGCAAATGAGACCTAACATCTTATGTCTCAAGGTGACGAGCGTAGTTGTATTGCCACTCAGAATTTTTGGGGTTTTTCAAGAACCCTGAGCGGTACTGCATTGTAATGGGCATGGTGTATCAGTTATCATCAGCTAAACGTCCTGCTTGTCTTGTCCCTTATTTTCATAAAAAAAGCTTATGCTGCTTGAAATAATTATTTCATGCAGCGCTGGTTTTCAGCCATCCCATCTCCCTGACGTGTTAGGTGGGATACATAGTAAAGAGAGAGCAAACTATTAACTATTACAATGCAGATTAAGAAATCGAAACTTTTTTGAAGTTATACTTCTTTAGGCGCGTTATGAAAAAATGATGAGAGCGGAATTTTAAGATGCGCGCGCATCACAAATACAAAAGTTCCTGGTTGGTTGGTAAATTTTTTTGATGTTTGTGACATTCGTTATTTTTTTTATGGCTTCTTCGTCCATTATTAGGATAGGCAAGGGGTTCAAGCCCGTACAGCCGTATTCGTTATTTAATAATTAATTGTCAAAACCATCGTCGGAAGATTTTTACAATATTGTTCTTTCTACAAACAAATGAATAAATAATTTTAAGGATTTTTGGTTTGTTAGGCCAAAGAAGTATAACTTCTTGCATGCATACATAAGTATACACACACTTTTTTTTTAAATGTATTAACCTCTATGTTTATAAGTGACTACGTTGAATAATGTGTCGTTTAAATATGAGAGTGTGTATCAATGTGTCAGTTTAAATGTAATAGAAATCGAGTTGTAAATGTTATGGTTAAATAATGAAAAATATTTAAGTATTTAATCTTTCCATGAAAATAATTGAAATTTTTAGCTTCCTGTTATTTTTTTAATAAAGCCATTTTATTTTATTTTATTAAACAAAAGTGTGGTATTAAAAGTCATGTAAAAGTGCTGGCAACGTAAGCTTGACGTGAATTATTCAGACTAAAACTATTTCATATTTCATATTATGGATGACAAAATTTTAAAGAACATATTTCATACTCGTGAAATCATATTTATCAAAAAATAATTCTAGCAAAGGTATAGTCTTACGTCTAAAAAATTTACTATATAACATACATAAATTTTCATTCCAAACAATATGACAACTAGACAATTTTTTAAAAATACATAGTGGCAACCCTATTCATATATCGTTTCACAGTATATTTCACAATAAGTTTCAAACATATAGTTATATTCTGTTTGCATCATTTTTCATCGTCACTACATAGTGTACAAGAAAGTATTATTTTATCATTTAGAACGCAAAAAAGAGAAATAATTAAACATAATATTTTGCTACAGTATTTAATCAAAACTGAGAATATTATATTTGACGGAATAGTACTTGAGGGTAGGACAACAGTCCTACCCTCAAGTACTATTAGGATATCTTAATCGCCTATCCCCCTTATTCATAATAGTCTGCTAACTTAAGGCATTGCTAATTCGCACTCTGTCTTCTACTATTGACCTAAGTCAGAATGAGAAAAAACACTCCATAGCGGCTGTTTAAAGTTAGCGGACCATTATGAATAAGGGGGTATGTCCTAAACCGACTTCTAAAAGTAGGTATTTTTTTATGTATATACACGGATTACGCGGAGAATTATGATCCGATTCTTCTATAGTTTAGTGCGACATGTTTGCAATTTGGTACCATAAAAATTGATATAGTTTGGCCCAGTCGTTTTGATTTTATGAACATTTTTTATGAATATGTTTGTTTACGTGGATGATTTTAGTATAGTTTGTGTACTTCGATTTATTTTCTCAGCGCGTGTAAAGAAGTAATGATAACAAAAACTTGTGTAAAGGTCATTAAAATTTCTCTCTTTATCTGATGATATCTGTTTACCAATTTTCGTTTGTGTAAACATTGTCAGATATAGTTAGGTATTAACCACTAGTACCTAAGTACCCTCCACTAATTTTAAGTTCCACTCAATCTTCATCCTTCGTCTGTTATTAAAATGAGATATTTCTGTGTTAAAACTTTACACAAGTTTAATATTTGCTGAACTACTTGATGTCCCAAACACCGCCACGTTCGATGATTTACGAGCTCGATAAATCTAGCTAACTTACGACATTCGAACTTATGCAAATAGCCCACCACGCCACAATTAACATACATTCTACATATCTAATTGTCATGAATTAAGCTGCATGCCAGTCTATGTATGGCCGATCGTTTATTTGTGTACGAGGCTATTTAATACGTCTGCTCGATTACGTACAAATATATGACTCAATTGTTATAAGGATATCCGTACTAAAAAGAAAGATAATATGAACAATATTTTATATTTTTAAAGTGATAACCCTCACTTCTAGGATTAATACACAAATAATATTTGAAAAACAAAATTTTATGAACGATGCGGGATTCGAAGATGAACACCACAACCTGAGAGTTTAACAAATCAAACAGAATTTTATAACGAGGCGGTACTCGAACGGTTAGCTGAGTTGGTTAGAGCACCGGCACGGAACGCCGGAGGTCGTGGGTTCGAATCCCGCATCGTTAATAAAATTTTGATTTTCAAATTTTATTTGTGAAAAGATAATATGGTTATAATTTTGTACTTGGAAATAAAATATTCTGTCAAGTCCTAATTGGAATCGTACATGACTTCTAGGTAATTTTTTAAGTATTATAAAAGAATGAATTTTTTATTTTTATGTGCGTGTTTGGTCCATTTTTAATACGCTTTTATTAGCTTCATGTGTACGTATGTATAATGTATATGTATTTTAGTATGTAACTTTGAACATGATTTTGACCTCCTTCAAAACATCGGATTAACTCGAAATTTGGCATACTTATTAAGGACCGATGACAATTCAATATTACAAAAAAAACTAAAAAATTAAAAATAAATAATAGTTTAAAAAAACTAAAAAATACGCTTTTGTAGAAAATCTCACAAAAAAATAGAAAATAAATCTTAATAAATTCGAATTAAAAATAGTGTAACTTTTTTAGTTTTTTTTAAACTATTATTTATTTTTCATTTTTTAGTCTTTGTTTATCTGCGAAGTGTTACAATACACGTAAATAGCCGTATCTTTTCATTGCGATTTTTTTTATTTATGAGAGTAAGTCGCGAGACTTGCAAGACGTTCAGTGGTGGTAAGTATTACGCCCTGCCCATTATAATGCAGTGCTGCTCAGGTTTTTTTTAAAAGCCAAAATTGCGAGCGGCATAACAGTGCACTCAGCGTTTTGAGACATAAGACGTAAAGTCCTATTACCCTTGTAATATCACTAGCTTCGGCGGCCTTTAAACCGAAGTACAATAATGTTGGCAAACTACTGCGTGAAGAAAGAAAAAGACGCCGCTATGGTCACCATATTTTAGCAAGTATTCTGTACAAAACAGCGTCCCACTCGTTGATGATTGAAAAGACTGACTCACGGCTTCAAGGCACCACAGATGTCGGTGTTTGATGTTTATTTCCATTTGATATGACGTTATAAGGTTCGTAACGGGCAGGTGGACAAGAAACTGATACTATTTTTTTTCGAATACCACAGAGTAATAGGTATACGTCCTTATAAAACATTAAATAAATTACAATTCTCTGTCGTAATTATTTCCGTAACTTGTACAATGTTCATACACAGTTGCAGAAGGCTCAGTAATGTAGAAGGCGTCACAAGAAGCTGGCTATATTAATAAAATATAACAATAAAACCTCTATAAAGCATAAAGTAGTCAATAAGAGCCTTTACGTAGTTCAGCGTAATGTTGGACATAACACGAGTCGATTTATACTATCGGTAGGGTGACCATGATTTTACAGTTATAAACTTTCAACTTTTTTTTGTTATTGCTGGTTGAATCTACCTAACTGCTAATATTATTTACTACCCAACCAACCAACATTCTTGTGCTGTGCACTCAAGCTGTATAAAATACAAATATTAATTGACAAAAAAAAAATTTGTATGCATACATTATTTATACATATTGGAAATCAAATATCTCCTATTTTTGGTTATGCTATTGGTAGTAGAGTAACCTTAAAATTAAAGGCTTACTAACCAAATTGTAAATTCCCCAAATACAAACCTGCAATTTAGCACAATCTTAAAGTTGGAATAATGTTTTCCTTATATTTTATAAAAACTCACAGACTCGTTGATACTAATCTAAACTGAAACAATATTAGATACATATACTTCCAAAAAGGCCATCTACTCTCTTGAGATTCCTCTGGTTTTGCAGGAGAGAGTGGGCAGCGTACCTAATCCAAAAATGAACATAATTACATTTGAAAAATACATATTTTCAGTAAGTAACTTATTTAATCAAGCTGATTTATCGTCTCAGGTAAATAACCATATGAAAGCACAATATTTAGTCTTAAAATTTACAAAATTCAAGATTTTTCTATTAATTTTAACCAACTTATGACCAAAAGCATGGTCCTCATAGCAGTGACAATATTTAGGATTGAAGTTATCACAATCCATTCTTACTTTAGTGTTTACGCATAATAAAATAACATTTTACGATTCTTTGTGGCGTCCGTTAGTATTGTTAAAGTCGATCTATTTATTAACTGCGATGAATTTTACTGGGCATTGTCGTGTGTGACATGATTACGTTATGTTTACAACGACATCGTAAAATTTGTCGATAAGGAGCCAACAAACCATATTGACTATTTTATTCGTGCGATGATATAAGATTTTTTAAGAAACTTAAAAATAACGACAGTCTGTCTAGTATTAGTTTGCGGGTTTTGTTCTATTTGATGACGCACTTTTTACTTCTAAGAATTTGTAATGATATTATATTAGTTTATGAAATACTAGCTGCCCCGACAGACGTTGTTCTGTTTATAATAAAAAAAATCTCTTGCGGGTAGAATTTCGTAAATTCCGTTCTTAGCTGACCTCTACTCAGCGAAAGGAACATTCCTACCAAATTTCAAGTCTCTACGCCTTATGGTTCCAGAGATATCGTGATGAGTACTATGTACGTGGAAATCTCTTATCTCTTATATATATATATAGATTGTTTAGTCCGTATTTTTTTTACCTCCTTTGAGATCAGATATACTCTATTTCTTCATATAATAGTTGGCAACCCTTATTATATCCCATCTCAAAATGAACCTGTCTAAATCAGTGAAAGCATCTAAATAGATAAAAACATTATTGTATTCCTCAATATTTCCGCCTACTCAGTTATGAAGATAACAAAATTCGACAAAGCAATAAAAAAAGTGTTTCGAGAATATTCCCGAAATAACACCGATAACACTTCTAAAAACAAATCTGTAACAAATTATATTAGATTAAAACTTCGGGAATATCTTACCAAACAATTTATTTTTCAACGGAAAAATTGCCAATAAGCTAGGGCCAATTACGGCGAGGCTCAAAAATCATCCAACTTGGAAAGTTAATCTATGCCGATGGCGAGGATTCAATTTATAAACAAGTTAGCTTCTCGTTAAAATTCTTCCAATGTATTTAAGTACATAGACTAAGGAACCGATAGAAGAAACACGTGAAGTGGTATTTATATTTTCGGTATCATTCGGCTTGTGATGTCTGATATGTATATAAATTCACCAGTGAAAGGCTCCTTTGCACAGGATGCCGGGTAGATTATGGGTTCCACAACGGCGCCTATTTCCACCATGAAGCAGTTAAGTGTAAGTGTTACTGTGTTTCGGTCTAAAGAGCTAGTGAAATTAATGGGCAAATGATACTTATGTCTCAAAGCGACGAGCGCAATTGTACTGCCGCTCAGAATTTTTGGTAATTTTAATAATCCTGAGCGATACTGCATTGTAATAGGCAGGGCGTATCAATTACTATCAGCTGAACGTCCTGCTCGTCTTTTTCCTTATTGTCAAAAAAAAACAATATTTTTAAGTTTTTTCTCTATGCATTGACCATTTTGAGATGAAACTAAGAACGCCCGCAACAGTTGCTGGCCCAAATCTATAAATAAATCACTTTTTGCATACACAAACTATATAAAAAACATTTATAAATAGATTTGGAATTGAAACACATAACGTGTACAGCTAATCTAAATGAAAAAAAAACGTGATGATATTTAATCTTTGATTTCTTTTTAATTTTTTTTCTACTATGTTTAAAGTTTTTTCATTACGACTTGCTCCTCCTATGGTATATTGCTATGGGGCAACGCTGCTGATATTAATACAATATTTGTGCTGCAGAAGAGGGCTATTCGCGCTATTTATAACCTAGGTCCTAGAGAATCATTGAGAGCAAAATTCAAAGAAATTAACATCTTGACTTTTGCTTCTCAATATATTCTTGATAATGTAATGTATGTTCATAGGCACATAAGTGAATTTGCCAGAAACTGTCATAACCATAATGTTAACACCAGGAACAAACATAAACTGATGATGCCTACTACTCGGCTTAGTCGAGTTAGTAAGTCTTTTGTGGGGCGATGTATATGCTTTTACAACAAGATCCCAGAAAATGTTCAAAACAAAGGTGTTACGTTATTCAAAAGAATTGTTAAAAAACGTTTGTGTGGTAAAGGTTACTATAACATAAATGACTTTCTTAATGATACCACAGATTGGGAATGGAGTGACCGCCCTCAGGCTATTAAATAATAAGTTTAATTGTATAATGTTACTTTAATTGTAAAACATATTTTTGATGAAAAAAAAAGCCCGTGAGTTTGTTGCGCCCATTCTTCTCAGGCCTGAGGCATTCACTTTGGAATGGGTTTCACATCCTATTTTGAATAAAAATAATTGAATTTGAATTTGAACTAGTTCGCAGTTCATGAAAACTCCGTCTTTTTTCTGATTTAAGTCTATGGCGAGGGCTCCAGACTCCTTTTGGTATTTGTTGAATTTTAGATTTTCTCTGTTAACTCGGTATTAAAGTTTGTTCGAAGTTAAAGTGCTTATTTATAAACGCTGGGCAGTTCGCTAGGATGTCTTGCTTACTCGTATCATGTCCATCATAGATCTGTATTCGTTATTCACCAATTTAAAAAAAAAGCCATTTCTGTTGTGTTTTTTTATGTTCCCTGTCAGGCTATTTTTTATGGAATAGGAGGACAAACGAGCGTACGGGTCACCTGGTGCTAAGTGATCACCGCCGCCCACATTCTCTTGCAACACCAGAGAAATCACAAGAGCGTTGCCGGCCTTTAAGGAAGGTGTACGCGCTTTTTTTGAAGGTACCCATGTCGTATCGTCCCGGACACCGCACAAGGAAGCTCATTCCACAGCTTTGTAGTACGAGGAATAAAGCTCCTTGAAAACCGCACTGTGGAGGACCGCCACACATCCAAATGGTGGGGATGATATTCTAACTTGTGGCGTGTCGTGCGAAGGTGGAATTCGGCGGCAGGAATCAGGTTAAACAGCTCTTCGGAACGGCTGTTAGGGTTCCACACCTGAAGGATAAATAACCCACGGGAATCCTATTAGTAAAACTTCCCTGTCAGTCTGTCAGCGATCCGTATAATATAAACCGTAATAGGAATCACTCACCCCGAAGATACAGTTTTAACTAGTTTCGAGGTCAGAGGTCCACCCCTTTTGATTATATCACTGCAAAACCGGTTTTTAATTTTATAACAATTAACAATAATAGCATGTAAATAACTTACTAGTCTTAGATAAAGGAATGGTCTTCGCTGCGCTCCAACTAGATACTAGCCTAGTAACTAGTAGTCGTAAAATGCGGCAACTAATACTACGCCCAAATGGGGGTACCTACCGAGCCAGTCTCGAAGAATGTGTGACGTTGAGGTGCCGCATGTTCTGTTAAACTTTGCTAATAATTGAATCTAAAATGCCGGTTTGCGTAGTAAAACTTTGTAAAAATAATAATACAAGGAATAAGAAAGACACTGGGATCACATATCATCAGTAATTATTTTGTATTTTATTAATTTCAATTCAAAATAACACGAAGCGTATGTTACAAAATTTGAAAGATCCATTTGAGTGTCAAGACCCACGCACACAAACATCTAATAGTTACCGTAATGAAATAGCTATTATTCTTAGGTAGTCCGGTATCTAATTGGAGCGCAGCGGAATCCTCAATCTAATTAAGTAGTATTGTATAATAAACATATTAAAGTTTGTAATTAAAGTTATTTACAGTGAGTGTAAAGAAATGAGAATAAAGCAACGACGTTCTATACATATAGAACGTCATTGGAATAAAGTATTATTTATTTAATAGTTAGACAGCTAAGATTGTGTGTATTAGGTACTAGGTGACAGCTTCATAACTTAATTATTGTTACTCTGATAAAGTAACTAAAAATAAACTAAGTGAAGTAACACCCGTTGGGTTAAGAGCGTTGGAGACGTAATCTCCAGAAGTACGCGATTGTATTACGCGCCGTCTATAAATCTTGCAAATTTTTGAAAGATAATTTCTTTTTAAACTTGTAAATTCGGAAATATTAATAATAATTATTATTATTAAACCTTTCGTTTTTTATCATCTTTTCATCTCGATGTTCTCTTTATTTCCAGCGGGCTTGACCGGTATATTAAAATAAATTATATATTATGAATTATGTGTATGAAATATGAATTATGTATCTTTTATGGTGTGCCGCGAGTTGAATGTTTGTTAAACTATGATTTCAATAGGCACTTTTCACTGGATGCCGGCTAGATCACGGGTACCACAACGGCTCCTATTTGTACCGTAAAGCAGTAATGTGTAAACTTTACTGTGTTTGAAGGGCGCCGTAACTAGTGAAATTACTTGGCAAATGAGACTTAACATCTTATGTCTCATGGTGACGAGCGCAATTGTAGTGACACTCAGAATTTTTGGGGTCTTTCAAAAATCCTGAGCGGCACTGCATTGTAATGGGCAATACGTATCAATTACCATCAGCTGAAAGTCCTGCTCGTCTCATCCCTTATTGTCATAAACAAAAACTATGAATACTTTGAATGTACTGCTTCGTACTTCCAAAAGTACAGTCCAGTTAATATACACTTAAAACATTACGAAACGATACATTCCAATCGGCACATAAACTAAATTATAATACTTAAAGCAACTCTTCACCGTAATGCAATCACAGCCCAAATCAGAATCACAAACGTGTCTAAATTATACAGTATTAGTTCGGTCCGAATTATATTCGTCAATTGCATTGATAATTTCCTCTCAGGCATCTGTTATGGAACGAAATGTGAAAGTCGGTAGGCCATATATGGAGGGTAAATTTGGGATAATTCTACATAGAATATCTATGTTACAGATACACTTAAAATATTGACTTTATTGGTAACTGACCATAAAGCCTAGACCATTTTCCATGGCTTGTGTAGTATTGAATCTTCTGTTAAAAAATCTAATGGTACCTAAAGATTATTTTTATATTTTGGCTAGTGCAGTCTTTATTATTTATCATATCTATATGTTATATGTAAGTAAATTTATATTAAGGGATGTCACATCCAATTTTGAATAAATATATTTGAATTTGTTTATTTTTACAATTAAATAAATACCGTTAACGCATTTGTGGATTTGCACTGAGGACTCTAATATAAAAAAAAGAAACAATTAGCTATATTGGAATTGGCATTATTTTTACTAGAATTGTAACGAAAAAGTTTAAGATATATATTTTTAGTAGTGATATTGTTATTCTCTCAATATATTCCTGATAGTGCTATTGTATGTTCACGGCCACATCAACGAATTTGCTAGAAATTGTGATATTCATAAAGTTAACACCAGAAACAAACAGTCATTTGTTGGGCGCGGTATCGACTTTTTTAACATGATTCCAAAAAATGTATGTAATAAATAGAGATTTTTTTTTTATGAATAAGTTTATTTTATGACACACATACATTTTATATTAAAAGCTGTAAAGGCTTATAAATGTAACTAAA
This sequence comes from Leptidea sinapis, assembly GCF_905404315.1. NCBI lineage: Eukaryota > Metazoa > Arthropoda > Insecta > Lepidoptera > Pieridae > Leptidea > Leptidea sinapis. The sequence goes on along the minus strand of NC_066292.1, from coordinate 5,632,208 downwards.
TTTGGTCTGTGTCAACAGCGATATGTATTGAACCGGGTCTGCCCACTACTATTTCCATATGATGACCATGCAAGGATAATATCAAGGAAAAATTATTATTGAGAAGTATGTTATTACTTACGACCCTTAAACCGTTTTATCGCTGACCAACACCCTCGCGCCATGCGCAGAGCGTCAACAATTGTCGTATGATTAGTTGGTGATACGTTCTAGTGGTCATAGTCGTCCGTGTTATTCTGTCATAGCATGATTGTGGCAAAGCACTTGGGGAATGCAACCTTAAGTAAGTAGAACATCTTCTTGACTAGCATTGATTCACACAGATTTAGCGATAGAAGCATGTAGGAATCTCGACACGACTCTACGAACAAATCTTCGATCGATCGATCAAATCTACAAAACAGACGTAAACTTCTGTTAGTTTTTAATACATTTTTATGAAAAGTCACTAACTAACCTTTAATGCAACATAATACAAAACAATGACATTTAAGGATAGCTTTGACATTTGACTTTTGAAAATAATTTATTATTAATCACTCAAGCACTCACGCAGTAATTGCCGGTAAGCGTCGTCTATCCTCATCGCAAAGATGTTCTACTTATAGAGCGTTTACTTCCTTTGTTTTTTTTAATGAAAATAAGGGACGAGACGAGCAGCACATTCAGCTGATGGTAATTGATACGTCCTGCCCATTTCAATGCAGTGGCGCTCAGGATTCTAGAAAAACCCCAAAAATCCAAGCGGCACTACAAGTGCGCTCGTCACCTTGAGACATTAGATGTTAAGTATAATTCACCCAGTAATTTCACTAGCTACTGCGCCTTTCAGACACAGTACTTCTTACACATTACTGCTTCGCAGCTGAAATAGGCGCCGTTGTGGTACCTATAATATAGCCAGCATCCTGTGCAAAGGGCCTCCCACTGGTGACGTGGCCATGATATAGAACGATGTGGTATGATAGTGGATAGACTCCTTTCACGTTTGATCTATAAATTAAAAACAAAACACGCCTGTTTGTGCCTAAGATATAACAATATCTTAAAATGAATATTGAGCTATTATTTATAACATAGTGTTAACATCTATGAACTAGTTTCAATCTATTAATTGTACAGATAATAGAAAGAGTTCCTCTCTTCGGAAAATAGCACGAAAATACATGTAATATGTCACAAGATCCCTCCCACTCTCTGATATATCGTAATGTTATTGAAACTACAACCCCTCTTTTTGGGAGCTGGTGATTTATTGACGGGTAACATTTTAACCACGCCTAATAAACTGTTTAAAAATATATTTAAGTGAAAAAGGTATTCAAAGTTCGAATGTTAAGCATCTGGTGTCTGCTGATTGAGTGTTATGTGGGCTCAATCCAATATATGTAGGTATTGTTGAACTATCGCTTACATCAGCTATAGGGCTTAAGAGAGTGTGGATTACAAGTTTACTCCTTAAAAGGCCTCCTTATTATTTCAAACTTGTTTCCTTTGGATAATCTTTATAATCTTTTTGTTTCAACAAATGGCCCTTAAAGAGAAAGGGCTTCATAATTTCTTTCAGTATTCTTTGTGTTACTTAGGTTAAAGCTTTTGCTTTTAAATTATTGCTGTATATTAATGGCTATTTGATGGTGTAGATGTTCTGTAATTGAGTACTTACACTTATTGCATACACTTTGTTTAATTTGTAGTTTACTTTTATTTATTTATTTGTAGCCCATTTTAATCCTCAAATATCTAAACAAATAACCAGTAGAAAAATATTTTAAATAGGTAAGTAAGAGCGAAACCTTAAGTAATTGAAATATTTTTGTGTATTATATTTCAGAGGATTAGCATTATGGCCATATTTCAACTTTAACTACAGCACGGTGTATTATTCTTTAATCCTTATTTGGTGTCCAATTTCAACACAGATTCGTATCGTTTAAATTGAATAGACGAAACGGAAAATGTACAAGTAGCCTGTGTATTTTTTTTTATGGAAGAGAGGTCAAACGAGCGTACGGTTCACCTGGTGTTAAGTGATCACCACCGCCCACATTCTCTTACAACACCAGAAGAATCACAAGAACGTTGCCGGCCTTTTAAAACAGTGTCCGCGCGTTCTTTGAAGTTACCCATGTCGTATAGTCCTGTAAACACCGCACAAGGAAGCTCATTTCACAGCTTGGTCGTACGTGTGTCTTCCACCGCATTTATACACTAGTAGAAGGCTCATTTGCACAGGATGCCGGCTAGATTATGAGTACCACAACGGTACCAATTTCTGCCGTGAAGCAGTAATGTGTACACATTGTGGTTCGGCCTGAAGGGAATTACTGGCCAATTATAACATCTTACGTTTCAAGGTGACGAGCGCAATTGTAGTGCCGCTCAGAATTTTTGGGTTTTTCAATAATCCTGAGCGGTACTGCACTGTAATGGGCAGGGAGTATCAATTACCATCAGCTGAACGTCCTGTTTGTCTCTTCGCCTTATTTTCATTAAAAAAAACATCACGGGGAGTGTTCCGAAGAGCTGTTTGATCTTCCTGCCGCTGAATTCCACCTTCGCACGACACGCTACAGATTAGGATATCATCCCCACTATCTGGATATGTGGCGTTCCCCCACAGTGCGGTTTTCAAGGAATCTGTGTACGTACTTACTTTTTAGACTAAAGTACCTTTTGAGAGTTCTGTTAAAAAGATGCAAATGATGATGTCTTCAGGTATCTTAAGAACCAATTTAGTTCGATTATACTTAGTCTTTACATCACTACGTGGACCGCCAAATCTGTGTCTGTCACTAGCAGAGGAGGTCTCATTGTACCGTTTAATAGTAGGTTCACAAACATTTTACTAATACCATGGAGAGTATTAAAAATTGCATTTGGCTCCATACCTACTTCGTAATACAATCACAGCGATTCGGTTCTCTTTATAACCCCACTCCATTTTAATATCGCAAATTATTCTACAATGTATTCAACTTTCAAAAAAACTCAATAAACAATCGTATAAAAATGATAAATTCCAAATTCAAATGTAATATTTTGTTTATTTTTAATTGTAGCAGTATTTATGGCAAGACTAGATTAAGACATTCAGAGTATTTTGATATGTCTCCACTTTAATAATGAGTTTTTTTAAAATGCTCAACAAAATATGGTTGGTTTCTTATCTAAGTTAGACTACGACATAAAATCAGGTTGATCCTCTAATTATTAGTTAGTAACAATAAAACCCTATACAGTTTGATGGATAACACATACCATGGTAATATATATTTATTGGTTTACAGCCCTGTTTATTGCCTCAATAACTAGCGTACCTTTCTTGCCGTGGATTTATATGAAGCGACCCAACCTTTGCCGGATACAACATTGGTTCTCGAAACACCCCACGGGTAAGTAATTCTATGGTAACTAATTCTTTAGTGTTTAATACAAATATACAGACTGGACAGGAAGTCGTTCTTGTGTTATTCAGATATTTACAATTTTACATTTATTTATAAATAGCTGACCTGACAGACGTTCTTCCGTCATCTTACTCTTAGTATAAGCAGATGTAGGTGGCTTTCCATAAAATCCGTTCTTAGTTGACCTAATCGGTGAAAGGAATATTCCTAATAAACTTCAAGTCTCTCAATTTCCACATTATTATAATGAAAATAAGGGACGAGACGAGCAGGACGAAGCTGTATTCAGCTGGTGGTAATTGATACGCCCTGCCCATTATATAGTGTAGTAATACAGTGCAGTGCCGCTCAGGATTCTTGAATTACTCAAAAATTCTGAACGAGCGCAGTTGTAGGGCCTTTTACCTTGAAACATCAGATGTCAAGTCTCATGTGCCCTGTAATTTCACTAGCAACGACGCCCTTCGGACACAGTAATATTTACACATTTCTGCTTCACGGCAGAAATAGGCACCGTTGTGGTACCCATAATCTAGCCGGCATCCTGGGCAAAGGAGCCCCCCACTGGTGCGAACAGATAGGTGGAAATCTCTTATATAATTTATATAGATGGTAAATTCCGTTCAATTCAATCATTTTCATTTAAAAGGAAAAATTATCTATAGAAACTATATATCAAACCCACATTTCGCCGGCTAATGTTCAAGGCCTTCGTAATATAGAGGAAGTCATAAACGGGCACAATTCTAGATTCTGTACTGCTAAGAATTTCTTACGAGTAGAATCAATACAACATTGCGTAACCCAGACATCAAATCGTAAATCCTACTACACTGGTCTGCAAAAGTTAGTATCACACTTTTCAAATTATTTTTTTTTCTTACCAATAGAAGGTAGAGATTTAAGATTTAAAAGGGTTTGTTGCAAATTTTATAGGCTTTAATTCTTAGAAACTAAAATTATACATTAGTAACATTTTTAACTTAAAAAAGATAAAACAATGAAAATAGACATTTTTAGTTTAGTGTAAAAAAATTCAACTAAAATGTATTACATGTTATTTAATTTTTAATAAGAGGTATTGCCTCCTCGAGCTCTGATTACAGCTTCGAGCTGGTTTGGCATACTGAACACTAGGTTTCGGAGCCGATGTTGGGGAATATTCTCCCATTCTTCTACCAGGGCCTGCTTTAGTGCCCTGAGGGTAGTAGGTGGTGGTTTGCGATTTCTGACTAGCCTCCCAAGCTCATCCCAGGTGTGTTCAATCGGGTTGAGATCAGGACTTCTTGATGGCCAAGCCATCACGCTGATACCGACCTCCTGAATATACTCTTGTACGATATGAGCCGTGTGTGGCCGGGCATTATCATGCATCAGCATCGATCCATCACCCATATTTGATAAATACGGCCCTGCATACTCATTGAGAATCTCTCGAGTTTTGGGCCACTCGCTGGTCTCCGGGGTTTCAAATTTGCTTCAGCAAGTCTTCTTCTCACTGTACTGTCACTAATGTAGTCCCACCGGGTCTGAAGTAGCTGTTGCTGGACTTCAACTGCATTGTGGTGGCGATTTCTTAACACAGTGGAAATAATATAACGATCTTCTCGGGCACTGGTACACCTGGGTCTGCATTACAAGGTCTCCTCAGATGGTTTCCAGTCTCCTCGTACCTTCGCTTTACCTTCTGGACCGTTCGTACCGTCACACCCACCATTCTTGCAGTGCGACGCATACTGATGCCTAGTTCCAGAAAAGCCATGATCCTAGCACATTCTTCAACTGAAAGAGGCATGATAAATAAATGTTATGTGCTTTTTAGCATAAGTTTTTAAAACAAGACCCATCGATCTTGAAAAAAATTTAAAACAGAAAGAAAAATGTGAATGGTAAAATTGTAATTCGGAAACGTCCACTTTAAAAAAGGAATGGTTTTGTTTTTGAAGTGTTTTTCAGCCAATTCTTAAAAGAAGGTTACCGACTATAAAGTTTTTATGTACAAAATTAAATTCTCTTTGGAGTCCTTTTTATTTCGAAAGTATATCTTGTGAACTTAAAACGTTATCCCAATTTTAAAAGTGTGATACTTACTTTTGAAGGCAGTGTAGTTTACTTACACCTGCACTTTGATACCACTACGCCACTAAAGTATTCAAAGAAATATATTATAACACCAAGAAAAGGTTTTTATTCAATACTAATCTTTACAGTGAGAGTACATTATATTGTAACCTAATAGTACACTATTGGTACACCAACAGACACATCTCCTTCGTAGCTGGTGAGTCAGCTTTTCCATTGCCTTCGATTAGTGCCGAGGCATATACCTGTGTAAAAATGTTTTTTTATTCCTATGCTTATTTAAGGGCTTTTATATCTAAGTACATGTTAGTCCCATTATAATATACATTAACAGTCAATTAAAAAAACAACCAATTAAAATAAGGATTCAAACAGACTTATGCCATCCTTAGATGCAGGACGGGCAAGAATATTTACAAACATTCCCTTGTCAAATGTGTTCAAACCCATAAGTCCTACAATTTTGTTAAACAAAATTGAAGGATCAAATTATTCAGGCTACACTAACATTCCTTATATAAATCCCAATTTAACCTAAAGCTATTTTTAAGGTAAACTTATTGAAGAGATTCACATCAAAGACACTATTTTTCAACACTTTTAAAGTAAAGAACACATGCAACACTTAGAAGCAATAAAAAACCAATAATAACCCTACATTCAAACTCATTAATACATATAAAGTATCAAGTAACATTCCAAAGTACATTCGATCCTCAAAACAGCAATCCACAGTTTCTTTCAACCACAAAACTGCAAGTTACGCTCCTCAAAGCCCTATTCGTGCTACGTTTTACGCGGCAGATGTTGGAGGGCGCTCGAGTCGAGAGCTCTTAGCGGCGCTGACACTACGACACATGCCTCACGTCTGATTACCATTGTGCGTAATGCGAGTGTCGAGTGATTTCAGAATTGCAATAGTGTTTGCTTTTAACTATTGTTGGAATACTGTATAATATTATCTGAAGTCGGTTGTACCTTTTATTTTGCTTTGAGTATTGGAGTATGATAACAGATAATGGGTACTATTTGCAGTACCCTATATTAATCCCATACTTAACTTGCATGGCCTAACGACTTTATACAAAATACTCGATGGCACAATTTCTACTACCGTCGGATACTATACCGTCGTTACTTGTCGGATATTTATTTAAGAGTTCCCAATCGGTCTTCAAGACATGAACAGCCTTTTACCATTCCGTTCTGTAATAATAACGTTTCCTTCCATAACCCTATCTATAGAATTGGTCGTCAATATAATGCCCTACTACTCGAGTACATCAGTGAAGTACCTGACATCCACAGTTCATCTGTTTGTAAATGGAAATCTAGTTTATATAAATTCCTTAATTAGTTTAAATTATTTAAAAAAATCTTAATATTATATTACCTTAATTATTCACTTCTATATTTTGTCCAAATATATATTTTCTTTATCTTTTTCTTTTATAATATTACATTACCTAAAGTTTTAAAATCGCTATTATTATTGCATTTTAATAGTTATTATTTTATGCTAAACACGCTGTTTACACAGCCTCGTGGAGTTGCAGCCTATCTTGTATTTAGCTGATAGTTTTTTTTTGTTTATTATGTATTTCTTGTTATTATGTTGTGTGTACCTATTAAATAAATAATATTAATTCCAAAGTACCATATGACTGTATCTCGATCAACAGCTTTTTGTTGCTCCTACTTATGGAATGGAAAAAAATGAAACCTTAATTTTTAAATTATTTTGACTTCAGAAGTAGTGGTGGTGTGGAATTCAAGAATCAAAGATATATTTTCTGATATTCAAATTATAAGAAATGCTAATTTTTAAATAAATTTATGCTTAAAGCATAGACCATGACATTTTTGGGCATAGACTTAATAACCTGATAAGTATTTTTGAATTAAAAACCTTCAATTACCTACCTTACCTACAACACCTCATTTAGGTGTCTATTTAAAAATAATAAACTGCTTTTACATTTCGATAAAACATCAATCAAACCTTTTTAAAGTGTTTGAAAAAAGCATTTCACGAAACTTATTATTATATTTTAATGACCAATACCAACATTTATAATTAACCCAAAAACATCTTTTTTGGGGCACAAATAACAGCTCAATTATGACTTACTTATTGCGCCAGTAGAATTTCCAAGAGTAATTTATACTTTAAATGTAAAAAATAGAAATAGTTTCAAATCCATTTTACTGTTGTTACGGAATTCTTCCTCGCTTAATACTGATAATTATATCACGCTGGTTCATTAAACTTTTACTACAATCATTTGTTTTATGGAAAAGGAGGACAAACGCCGCTCACATTCTCTCGCAACATCAGAGGAATCTCAGGAGCGTTGCCGTCGTATTGTCCCGAAAATACCGCACAAGGAAACTCATTCCACAGCTTTGTAGTACGTGGATGAAAGCTCCTTGAAAACCGCACTGTGGAGGACCACCACACAACCAGATGGTGGGGATGATATCCTAATTTGTGGCGTGTAGTGCGAAGGTGGAATTCGGCGGCAGGAATCAGGTGAATGTATGACACCAGACCAACAGATCGATATAATCGAATCTAAAATCAACATTAACATAAATTTAATTTACACTGATCAACTTAATAAGATTAAGAAGTTTTGTTTAAAGAGTTTCATAATGTAGAAACCTTACATGGCGTACTTATAATAATGATTAATAACGTTCTAGTTTGGCTGACAGCCCGTATGGTTAGAGACAGTATATTCTGTATGGTCAGAGATGTCGTTCATATGTTTCTAATCAGGCTTAATGACAACTGCTGCCAATAGCAGACGTTGTGGTAATACTGCTTTGAGATTCGAGTTTATACTACTCTGTACCTACTGACAATATTATAATACTATAACTGAAAACAAAATTTATTTAAATTGAAATATTTTTATTCAAAACGGGATGTGACATCACTTACTGAAAGTCAAAAACTACGATTCCAAAATGAATGCCTCAGACCTGAGAAGAATGGGCGCAACAAACTCAGCGAGCCTTAGTTCATATTAAAATATGTTTACAAAGTAATATTGTACAATTAAACTTATTTTTTAATAGCCTGAGGGCGGTTGCTCCGTTCCTAATCTGTGGTATCATTTAGAAAGTCATTTATGTTATAGTAACATTTACCACACAAACGTTTTTTAACAATTCTTTTGAATAACGTAATACTTTTGTTTTGAACATTTTCTGGGATCTTGTTGTAAAAGTATATGACATCGCCCCACAAAAGACTTACTAAGTCGACTTAGCAGTAGGCAATATAATTTTATGTCTGTTCCTGGTGTTAACATTACAATAGATATTCCTGACTACTTAAAACTGAAAACCGAGAGATTTAAATTAATTTACATTTTTAATAAAGATGATCTAACTTATGCGAATTTCGTTATCCAAGGAAGAAAAACATATGCCTTTACCATTATAACCTGAAACCTGAAATTTTCATCGCTAGTGAATTTTCACTAGCGATGAAAATTTATTATTATGAATTAGCTGTATAGACTCGTACAGTTCTCATATCCCTCATATCTCCTACTTGAGGCATTTATTTTCCGAATGGGTGACAAAATTCTCGCTGGAAGTTCGATAGTTAGTGAAAGAATTGGTCTTTAACATCCATCACTCCTCAAATTTTGCCGCCTTTTTACGTATTTCTTGCATAGCTTACGATTATAAATATTAAATTTGTAAACAAAGTTTATATCGATGCGGGACTTGAACCCGCGACCCCTCCGTCCGACCAAGCGCTCTTCCACTGAACCAACCGTTGGAGTGACGCATCGTTCATAAATCTTGGTGTGCCTTGATCAACTCTCAGGCTTCATATACAGGATCTATTTTACCGTTGATAACCTGCTCAACCCCATGTAATTAATCACTGAAATGAAGGTTGACACTTAAAAAAAATAACAAAATGTTTAGTTTTTGGATTACCTAGCGTTTAATTAAAAAAATATTTTTTTTAATGATGTTCCTCATACCCTAAGAGATAATTATGAACTGTACAATACATATGCCTTGCATAGTTTATCCAGCTACATTGACATAATACTGATCACACGCACTCAAGTCAAATATAATGTTCAATTTCCGGACGACCGAGCCTTGCTCGGATTTTTAAGAATGTACAAAACTTGAACAAAAAAAAAACTAATAGGACATCTGGATTCGAACCGGGGTCTTCTGCTTTCCGGATCACCCAATGTCCCATCTGAGCCATAATAGTCTTGTATATGGTGGCGAAATTTACCTTTGTATTCTAATGTTATTGTAGCTGTTTCTCATTCAAACATGGATAAAACCATTTTTTTAAATTGAAACCTAGCTAGATCGAATTATCACCCCCGAAATCCCCTGCATACTTAATTTTATGAAAATCGTTGGAGCCGTTTCCGAGATTCAGATTATATATATATATATATATACAAGAATTGCTCGTTTAAAGATATAAGATTAAAATCAACGGTATATTCCAATGACACCACAAATTCTTATCAAATATCACACATTAGTTAAACAGAATAAATAACATTAGGTAATTTAAATTTCGAAGTCCCAAAACCCAAACCCACAACACACAATTTGTGATATAAACTTCGGTCAGAAATAATGTCTAAATTACAAAATTGACAAAATTATAATTAATACATCTGTGTTTTAATTAATGATTTAAATTTATTTATTGATAATTCAGGTACACTTTTGGGTAATTTATTTTAAAATTTAATACGATTGCATGCGAAAGAATTGTTTATTTTACAGAGGCTAGTAGGGGCACTATAAGCTTATAGTTATTTATAATTAATAACTATTATAGTAGTTATACAAATTATTTAAGTTTTCTTTAGTGTTAATTCCGCCAATATTTGTTTTTAAAACAATTCGACACGTTGAGGATGCCTCGTGTAGAGGCGAAACACGTGTCGAATTGTTTTAAAAACAAATATTAGCGGTATTTACACTAAAGAAAACATAAATCATTTTTATAATTATGGATTTCCGCAAAGTAACGCCTAATTCAATAAATTTTCTAAAATAGTAGTTATCGCTAATCTTAATATATATAAATCTCGTGTCACAATGTTTGTCCTCAATGGACTCCTAAACTAATGAACGGACTTCATGGAGTGCAGTTTAGTCCAACTTAAGAGATAGGATAGTTTTTATTTCGATTTGGGACCCATAATTATTTTTATTTCCAATTTTTGTTTTGTTTGGACATATTTTCTGTGAGAGTATTTTTGACGCGCGGTTTGACAGTTCTGCTGTGAAACAATTTCATTATAACAAGGAGCATATTATTATGTTACAATGAAAAATTATTGACAAATTCATCAAAAACGGTATTTTATTTATTATGTACAGCACAACGTCTGTCTGGCCAGCTAGTTTTACTGTATAAATTATAATGTTTATGCACGTGCAGGAGATTGTTATATTAGCCGTACATAGTAATAATTTCTTTGAGATTTTCCCTTAGAGATTCTCGTGGCCTCATTTGGTACGTACAGCTCTTTTTTGAAGTATGAAGATATTATTTACTTCCACTGTACTACTCCATAATATAATACCGTACGACATAACGCTATGAAAATATCAAAAATAGACAATTCTTGCTATTCCTATGTCAGTAAGTTCCCGTATCCTATTTACAGCAAAAGAAGCTGATCTTAATTTACTAGTAAAATAAATATGAGGTCCCCATTGAAGTTTTAAATGTAATATTACCCTTTAAATTCTGAATTATCATCAACTTTCAATACTGTTTCATTAATATTTACTTTTGTGTGTACTTGCTTTTCATTTGGCAAGGTAAATTTCAAACATTTTCTTTTAATTTTATTAATTAAAAATTGAGTTTTGAAATTGCTTTTAAATATACGCTCCAGTTCATTCCTATATGATACTTCATTCACTCGATTGAATGTCTTTTGAATCCCAAGTAAATTCTATTGAATTTCAAGAAGTCCAACATTTCGTGTATTTATAGCAATTACTTTAGTTTAAACAAAATAATTACATACACGTATTGAATGTTGTATTCACCATTAGATCCAAAGCTAAGAAAGTCCCCATGTCGAACATTTGTGTATCGTTAATTAAAAAGGTCAACTTCCTGTCAGCGGAACAATTCAGGCCTAGTGTCTAAGCAATTACTTGGTATCAGAACAATGCATCGGCTGTTAGTTCGTGTGAATTAGGCTCGTTTGCGCCGGCTCCTTCTATAGACACTGGAAAGTGTACTTGCCTTATTAAGTACCACAATGGTGTCTAATGTACACCTTTAAGTGTATGGTTTCAGTTAAAGGCGCAGGCGAGGCGTATAGCGGATTTTAATCAAATACCGTTTAAATTTTCTATTGTTCTAAACTGGATGGGGTTGCCTTCTGGTAAGAACATTGCATACTTATATATAATGTTCCGACCCTTAGGTCGGAAGGTAATATTTTATATGAATATATTCTTAATCCTTTTCTTAAACACAGAAAATGCATGAATAAAAGGGGAATAAAGGGATTGTGTGGGGCTTGCACCCACAAAATCTGTGTCTATTCCTCAATGGAACCATTAGTGAAAATACAGAGTGCAGTTGCGAATTCACCGCACTTTTACACGGTCTTGACCGCCACTTGACTTATTAAATTTTGTTTGATTGTATGATTGAAACAAAATTCAGATAATAAGCTGTGCGATATGGGTCAACGATATACATATATAACGGTAATAACATATACATGGCTAATATCTGACATTAATATCGATGAATCGGAAACAAACCTTTAAACCTATTCATTCTTCAACATACAAAAGCTGCACCTGTAGGGATTTGAAGTTTGAACCTTGAATAAACAGTTAGCGAGAACAAAACTAAGAGATTATAATGAACTTGCTACAAATAAAATTTATTCTGTATTCTGTCATTGTTTTCTTATTCTTTAGAATTTATTTATGTTTTTTTACTATATTCAAGTTTTCTGTTTATGAGTTATCACGCTAACCGCCCCGCTAATGCTCGTCTCTCAAGCCATACCGTGTATACCTCTAAAAGTAAACGGGTCCGCTGTCGCAATTGACGCTTGATTAGTTTGAACGAGGATTAGAATATCTAGAGGCTCTCAATGTGCACGTTTTTGGCAGCTTTGTTATGAGATGAGGTTGTGAAAGAAGTGTTTCATACATTTCCAAATAGTTTTAAGAGACTTCCCATAACGTTAGACAATAATGGAATACACATTTATGTATCAAACTGTACAACGATTTTCTGAATTCTAAGATTGAATACAGAATTAAATGTAAGCCAACTTCTAAATATAGTAATTGTACAAATCCTATTGGTTAAATATGTAGACAGCGATTGTCTTGTGTTTTTTTACACAGGCTCCACTTTTTTCGAATATTTTTCATGTGAAAATGTAAATGTAAAATGTTATGAAGATTCTAATAGTGAATCAAGCCTAAATTTTATTATTCAACCTTATGTTTCTATGTTGGTATTATATTTTTTTAACATTAAATTTATAATTGGCAATAAGTTGAAAAATCATTAGTCAAAATTCGTATTTCGTATGTCTAGGTGACGAGCGCAATTGTAGTGCCGCTCAGAATTTTTGGGTTTTTCAAGAATTCTGAGCGGCACTGCACTAACTCAATGACACAACACCTTAAAAGTAAAGATCACATACAACACTTAGAATTACCATCAGCTGAACGTCCTGCTCGTCTCGTCCCTTATTTTCAAAAAAAAAAACGTTATCTTACAAACTTCATATTCTTAAAGTTTCATCGCGTCGAGTTTCAATTCGACAAGTTCAACCGCAGTTGTAAGTTGTGTACCCGAGGGTTATAACTCGATTATCGCTCGTCTCATTTTCTACTGATTCGAGAATAATTCCGCAATCCGAGTGGTAGGGGATGTAAGTGAATTAAATAAGATGAATAGTGTTGGGGCGATTTTCGCCGTTTCAATTTCCTTAATCGTTTGAATGACGATTAATTACGCTATAAGATCTCAATGTCTGAAGGAATGCGTACATTAATTGTATTAAGTCTTGCGAGATCTGTATAAATTGTTAGTTGAGACTGTATTTGGAGATTCATAATTGAATTAACAAGGAACATATTGTATACACAAAAACATTATTAAACTGATTATAACAGGAATTAATAATATGAATTACTAGCATTTCTATCTTTAGTTCATATTGCCCAGCCTTTGGTTACTAGAATTGTAAATCATGTACCAGGTAACTCAGAGATTGCGTATTTGAACGAAGCTAACAATACTTGGCTAAATATTGCAAACATTCAAAATTTTCCAGACGAATTAAAGTGTCAAAAAGCATGGGACGCACTTCTTTGTAAGTCAGCCTTTGATGATCTTTTGATCTCATCTACTGACAGAACGGAGCGTGCTCTTCTTTTGGCCGTGACACAAAATGAGTCGGGCTTTTGGTTACAAGCCTTGCCTTCTGCGCCGATTGGAACGCTACTTGACAATATGACATTGTCAATATGCGTATCACTCCGGCTAGGTATAAAACTGAATAAACCACATCAGTAGATGTGGCGTTCAGATGATCTTGGACGTCACGGGTTATCCTGCCTAAAATCGGCAGACGTCACGCCAGCATTAATGAAGTCATCCGCAGGGAATTTGCCGCTCTTAATATACCAGCTGTTTGAGAGCCAAATGGCGAGCAATGGCGATGGCAAGCGTCCAGATGGAATGACGCTGGTGGCTTGGGCACTCTGGCTCCTTCTCATGTCCAAGTTACGTCATTTGGTGCTGGGGCTGCTGCTTCGACTGCCGAAGACAGCAAGCGTTGCAAATATGTTGGTCTCAGTGAGTCATACATCTGTGTGCTGTTTGGTGTTGAGACACTTGGCCCGTTGGGCCCAGAGGCGCGTAGAATGTTCAAAATACTATCTTCGTGCCTCAATAAGGCTACTGGAAACCCAAGCGCTGGCAGCTATTTCGGTCAACGGATCAGCCTTGCTATCCAACGCGGTAATGCTGCCAGTATTCTTGGTACGCTTCCACGTAATGATAGTTTTAATTTTATGTAGTCATAGTATTGTAAATACAGTTATAAGATTTGTTTTGTTTAAATATTTTTCTCAATTCATTCAAATATATAATAAATTGTTAATAATATGAATGTTAAATAAAAACTTGCAACAGAAAACCTTAAACTCCTTTTATATTTGTTCCAGCCTTATTCCAAAACGTCCGAAGTTGTTTTCACGGGACTGTCACAGGCATGTATCATAGTTTATGTGTTAAGAACTACTTTATCCATAATTTATTACTTATAGGCTACTTTGAAATATCTTTTTCATACGCGTAGGATCATTCCTCTTTTCCATTGCGCATTTTTTTATTTTTTTTTACGTCTGCTTCGGATGTTCTCCTAAATTTTGGGGTTAAAAATTTACTTAAGTTAATTGCAAATGGTTTTCGTGTACAATAATAATCAGGCAGTGTGATGTGGCTGACTGGCAGACTAGGAATGAATTTCAGAATGGGGAAGTCTGATGTAGTAATATGATACTAACCAGTGGTTAGGTTTTAAGACTACCACGGTATTTACCAGTGGCTCCTTTGCACAGGAAGCCGGCTAGATTATGAGTACCACAACGACGCCTACTTCTAACGTGAAGCAGTTATGTGTAAACATTACGGTGTATCGGTCTGAATGGCGCCGTAGCGAGTGAAATTACTGGTCAAATGAGACTTAACATCTTATGTCACAAGGTGACGAGCGCAATTGTAGTTCCGTCAGAATTTTGGGCTTTTCAAGAATTCTGAGCGGCACTGTAAACTGTGTGTTGTAATGGGTAGGGCGTATTAATTACCATCAGCTGAACGTCCTGCACGTCTCGTCCCTTATTTTCATAAAAAAAATTACTAAGCCAAAAAATCAGTGTTGAATAATTCGTAATAAATTTCGTAAATTCGTCTAACAGTAAAATAATATTCAAACTCATCACATTCCTAATTGTATGCAGAACTCACGTGGCCAAGGACCCCAGGATTCAGACAATATTTAGCTAATATAAAAAGATTTTTTCCTAAAATTGGTATATTATTTAGGTATATAAGTAATAAGAAAATAATTGTTGGAAATACTCACATCCAAGGATGTTTCTTGTACTTCTATCTGAAAGAGCAGAAATCAGGATAATTACTGTATGAATTAATTTCGGATACGAGATTTCATTAATATACCTATTTACATTAATTTTTGATTACTACGTTTACTTACATAGGTACTCTCTATGCATTATGATCTTTTAAACTTTATGCTATAGTAAATGTAAGTTTTCGCTTTTAAATAGAGCTAGATTTTGTATTTTTGTACTTCTTATTCAATAATCTCATTGGGTACAATCGGTTTTGCACAGAAAGTAAAAGCGAATGAATTTTCTCAAGTAACAATAAGAAAATAAAACAAACTGATTCAATTTTATGGTCCCGCAACGAATTTTTATTGCGCTAATGCGCTCCACAATAGCTCCGAGTATTAATATTCCACGTATAATATTGAAAAGCGCTAAAATATAAGACGTCACATACGACGGTGGTTTATAGCGTCGTAAAGCGCGACGTCGCGTCAGACCTAGCGCTTACCATGACAAATGCGTTCAATAGGGTGTGGTGTGACTGTGAGCGACCTTCACATGGCTCATTTTTCCATATTTAGAAATTTTTGACCCGACCCTGGATCAAAAGATAATATAACATAAGCGGTTGTAATTAGACAATTTTTTTATATTAAACTTCATCGAGGATTGTGCTCGTAAAGTTTAATCTTGAATTTATTCATCTGATCAGGTAAAATTATTTGAATGAATGAATGATAATTGAATTTATTACAAAAACAAACTATATACAATTATAAATATTACAGAGCTTATAAAAAACACACAAAATAACAACAATAAAATTGTGAGTATATAAATACTAGATACAAGAACATAAGTTCTTAATATCCTTCTCTTTTTATATAGATATAGTTAGTAATTAAAATATTTTGATTCATTATAAGTTTTAAGTATACAACAATGAAAATCTGATTCTACGATGCATATTTTTGGTCAAGCAAACATCGAATATTTGTAGTAGTACAGTACTTAGCTTAGTACAGACGCATAGGGTATAGCCATAGCGAAAGGAGATAGAGTCCATTGTGCATCTCAGTTCTCTAGGTTTTCCACACAGCTTATGCTTCGTTAATGGTTAACGAAAAGTGAAACAAACGATTCTTTTGGGGTATCAATCCATTGCTTAGCTTGGATTACTGTACTTGATTGATAGCTTGTTATATTATATATATATCTGGAATCTCTTTAAGAAAAGTATGTGTCATAATATCCAGCTATGTTCTTACTCAGGGGGTCGAGTTGCCATACATATTCTAATGTTGCATCATGAGCATTTATAGCAAATAGACTATTTGCCGTTTTTATTTGCATAAAAGTGAAAGAATGTAGGACCCTTATGCAAAATATTGTAATAAAAGTAGACTTTATTTACGCTAACAGTCCGGCACTACTATTTGCAACGTAACACAAGTCAGAATTTAATTCCAACTATTTTCGATATGGAACGTGCTTCAGTTTACATTCAAAATAGTTTAAACTTAAAGTTTTATGACTTAGAAACTATTTCGCAGAGAGCGTTTGTAATAATAAAAAAATAGTGTTCACTTACTGCCGTCTTTCTTTAAAATTATTAAGATACAGTTTCTATGTCAACCGTCAATCAATCCTGAATCTACATTTCAGTATTACATTTAATTTACAGATCCATGTCAGCTATCCATCGCGTTTATACAAATCGGCCTCTAAATTCAAAACTAGCCCGAAAGAGATCACCAATACTCTCCACTCAATGTCGTTAGTCCGATATTCAAGTCAAAACCTTGATAATAACTATGAATTTACGTGTATCTAGTTCATAATTATTTTTTTATCTTCTTATGACTAATGTTTATAACTATAACATTCTTATATATCCTATTTGTTCGCAAAACGTATTTACATTATGATGATGTATTATCATCATCTCTGCTGCATCATTGCTGGACAAAGGCCTCCCCCAATGATCGCCATGACGGTCGGTCCTGCGCTGCCCTCATCGAACGTGTTCCGGCGATGTTGACCAAGAAAATTTATTGAATAAGGCGTTACTTTGCGGAAATCCATAATTATACAAATTATTTAAGTTTTCTTTAGTGTTAATTCCGCCAATACTATATTATATATACAATATTATATATACAATATTATATATACAATATACAATATTGGCGGAATTAACACTAAAGAAAACTTAAATAATTTGTATGATGTTGACCAAATTGTCGGTCCATCTTGTGCCCTGCCCACTACCAGATGATGAATTACTAATACCTAATTTACACTGGCTCTGTACATTATATTATTTTACATTAATATTATGATTATAAATATATTTTAAGAATCAAAAAAATATATAATAAGTAGATATTAACCGGCCGTTAGACCGCTAAGTCTGAAGACTTATTTTAGAACAAGAAAAATTTATTCCATGCTACACACATAAAATTTCATCCAAGAAATTAATAAATTCCTTAACCTTACTTAAACTAAACATGCTGTGTCGCAAAAGAAAAGCTTGTGCTGTAAGGCAGTACTGACTACAGAGCTGCTTTTCAGCATGTGCCAGAAATTGTAGATGAATTGAAAACGAAAATATTAGTTTGAGTTGTAACAAATCATTAAATAACCTAAAGCCTATTGTAAACCTTTAACAAAAAAAAAGGATTTTGGGAGAGTTTCTTGCGTCGCTTCTACCTGTTTTCCCTGTACTTCCCCGAGACCTAGGCTTAGTGCCGCTATTTTTGCGTTGTTGTCGAGGACTAAAGTTTTGAAAGAAGCGCCTTGTGGCATACATGATCAAAGCCCTTCGCTGTATCCAGACGTTAGACAGACCGTCTCCCTTGCATCAGGTTTGTGTTAGGTATACCAGAAGTCAATGAACTACTGGTGACCTTCTAGGTATAATGCCCAGGCGTGTTCTAGTCGAGTAAATACAAAGCTGCTCGCTGATTTTGACGACATTTCGATCGCACGGGCGATTTATCGCCTGAAGAATCTGGAGTCACCAGATGACCCGTACGCTCGTTTGTCCTCCTCTCCTATAAAAAAAAAACAATTTGTAGTAACAAATAAAGCAGTTACGTCATCCTATTGACATCTCCTTAAATGACATCGTTTGACACTGACGCGTAACGTGGAGCTCAGAACACTGAGATCATAAATCACCGAAGAGAAACAATGCCGTGGTGACAATTACACTTCGTGAGTTTGTTCGCGACGCGTCGTTGCGGCTTTCGTCTGTACACTACGTTCGATGTGAATGAGTGCAACACCTACGGAAGAGAAAGTATTCGTTTTCGAAGCAGTCATAATAAAACGATAATAATATACTCTCTTACTGAAACTGCATTATATATATATAGAATGGTAATAATTATTATAATAAATTTACCAATCTCAATGACACCTAATTTGAATTTAATGGCAAATAAGTCAACTATATTTAATTATTATATTATGATTATATTACTATTGCGCGCACGAGTTATTGAAGGCGGAAGGTTTTGAAAAAAATCACAAATGCTCTACTGAAATAAATGCACTACATTTTGTTGAATGAGCAATAGTGAAAAATGATAAACGACTTCCATGAGTCTCGCCTTTTGGGTTATTTTGAAGAAACCCAATACTATTGATTGAGTTGCAGTTCAAAAGAGACAAAGAGAATCAGAATCGACTCGCGGCCGAATGTACTTTGAGTGTCACGTTTCATTCTCTTTTCATCAATATTCTTGGACTATTGTGGACTTTTCTTCCGAATGCTAGATATAATATGCAAATACAATTTTCAGTTTTAACAAGACCTTTGGGGTCCTATAATTTATTTATTTATTTTTTTATTTAATAGGTACACACAACAGAATAACAACAAATACATAATTTAAAAGAAACTATCAGCTAAATACAAGATAGGCTGCAACTCCACGAGGGTGTACACAGCATGTTTAGCATAAAATAATAACTATTAAAATACAATAATAATAGTAATTTTAAAACTACCTTTAGGTAATGTTAATATAGAGAAAATATATATTTGGACAAATAGACTTGAATAATTACGGTAAGGGTATATTAAGATTTTTTAAAATAATTTAAAGTAATTAAGGAATTTATCTAATCTAGATTTCCATTTACAAACAGGTAAACTGTGGATGTCAGGTACTTCACTATTTTCGAGTAGTAGGGCATTGTATAGACGATTGACGACAAATTATATAGATAGGGTTATGGAAGGACACGTTATTATTACAGAACGGCTAATATAATAAAATATAATAGGGTCAAATAAAGAATGAATGAATAAAAATTATGGGCATGACAATATAATATAAAATAGACAATATAATATTGCATTCTTTTCAGTACATGAACACGACTTGTTATTTTAAGATAAATAAAAACAGTTCCGAATGTCATTTATATCGTAGAACGATTTTACATCAAGTTACAAACAAGTATTACAATAATAAATATGATATTCTGATATTGTGCAGTATTCTCGTAAGGAGCATCAAATAAAATACATTTAAATAATTATTGTTCTAATTGATATAAAGAACGTTAAATTGATTTAATGAATTACTGTCGTGGTTGAAAAAACCAATAAAAATTGATTTAATAATCACTAGAGGTTTCCTCAACTATAACCCGACCTCTTCTTGAATCATACAATGGATTCCTAAAAGCAGCTCTTCTTTGAGTACCAGTTGAAACAATAGAATCTCTCCGCGTTAATGAGACGACACTATCGCTTCGACGTTGATACCTTGATAGACCTATTCCACCAATTAGGGGATATCTCAAGGCTGGTAATTTGTAATAATAAAGATAAATACCTGTGAAAACTAAAACTACACAGAGTATTGATAAATAAATAATTTTTCCACTCTGTCCATAACTATCTCTTGGACTACCGCTTATGAGAGTTTGCCTCAATCCATTCCCCCAGTGTTTTGGTAACCACCGGTCAATAAAATATGCAACTTCAGCACTCATTCCAGTATAATCTCCTTTTTCGACTACAACAAGTTGTATTTTGTTTTTCAATCTACCCACATGTACAATTAGTTTATCTTTATCATAACTCTGTACTATTTTATCGACAAATTCATGAAATTCCATCAAATCGAAACTTTGGTCTACATCAAAAACCGTAACACCACCACATATTTTACAGCAATGTCCGATAGGCTGTATGGGATCCATACACGTAGGCACTGAACAAAACTTTGCAGAACAGTCAATTTTGAGGAAATTATCCTGACAGGGACATCCACTACGAGACTGACATTGTACATTATTAATAATTTTTACAGTATTAAAATTAAAATAATAATTAGTCAATGGTAAAACAAATTGTTGTGATGGATCGTGAGTCGCCTTTAAAAATCCTAATCCATTATAATTATAGGTTACACCACGTATTTTAACACTTTTTACAACTTGCTCTCTTTCGGGTAGTACAACAGTGAAAACTGAATTCTCAGGAAACTCAACAACATCATCAAAACAAGGCACTCGTTCTGCATCAGGCGTCGCTTCATTAAATTTCGGAGAGCTCCACACGCCTGCTTGAGCCCAAGAAGAAACAGACTTCTCTAAGAAGTAAGCATTTCCGGTCTCCGTGCAATTATCATTTCCCGGTCCAAGCATTATGACGCCGTCTGATATAAGCAATTCTCCATCCATGGGCAGAATAAAACTGTTGACAGATATATCAGATTCCAAATTTATAATGCCATTAAGAGTATCTGGAAAGATCACATTTTGTTTTGAGCAAGGGATCTTGCCATCCTTAAAATTCAATGGTGAATTAAAATTTGTATTTGGTAACCACGTAACCTTCTCAGTTAATGAGATGTTAATTAAGTAAAATAACGTTACATAAACAGTTGAAAACATATTTCGTATGTTGAACCTCTGTGTTTACTGAACTAACTATTATCGACTGAACAATTGTAGGAGACAATTTAATGTGATACTAAATGATGTCTGGTTATTTATCAGAGCTTTGTTTTGAATTTGCCAGGCATTATTAATGATGTGGGTGGATATCTAATCAGTTATGACTGTCCAGAATCGACAGTTACAGCAATGTAAATGATTGATATAGTAATTTATTGAATTTGGCGTTAATTTGCGGAAATCCGTATAAAATCCAAATTTGAAAATTATCATTATTATTTTTAGTGAGTTGCATTTATATTCATAAAAAAGATTCAAATTAAAGGATAAAATCGGTTTCACATAAAATTAACGCTTGAGCTTTAATGAGAAGAAGTCTCAAGGAACTCTAAAATAATTGTAATAGTTCTGAAGTGTTTGATTTTTTATGTAATACTCGTATAAATTGTCACTTTTGTGTATAACAGCGCAATAAATGAATATTGTATTTAACCACATAAATGCTAGTACTTTTATACTGATTAATAAAGCAATTCGTGGGAAATTATTCCCTAAACATTCCAAAATATTCAAAATATGTATGTAGTTATGTATAATGATCAAGCTTCATATTTCACTTCCAGCACTCCCGGAGAGCAACCTGTTATTTTTTTGTCATTCAATTATAAATGGTTTACAAGAAAGCAATAGACAGCTTTAGAAAGAGCACGGCTCATATCATTAATAAATGCTTGTCTACGTTTTACTTTAAAGATCAAGGATGTGTCATCTGAAAACAGTACTATATAATGATTTTTTGCTAAAAAGGTAAGGTTGATCTTTAATTTAGATAAGAAAACATAAATGGTCCTAATATTAAGCCCTGGGACATCCCCGTTGTTACAAGATGAAAATTTACCATTGATATTAGAGTTGGAACGTACTCGGCAAAATGCAATACTAGGTATGACAGTGACTGCGACTCAAAAAGTAACAGTGACAAATTCCTGTAACAAAATACTAGTTGTAACTTTAATGCTGAGTTAATAATATACTAGCTACTGTACTGGAGCGTATATTTTTGTTGTTTGACTTTGGTGTAACTTGTAAGCGCCATCTTAAATCTTTACGTAATACTTTCTCTTGAAGTAACTTCGAATTTTAAGAGTTCTGTTTTTTGTGTTAAAACAGAACTTAAGTACAATTTTTTATGAAAATAAGGGACGAGACGAGCAGGACGTTCAGTTGCTGATAATTGATACGCCTTGCCCATTACAATGCAATACATTATATTCTTAATTGTTTTACTTAATAATTATGATGTCATAATAATTATTATTATACTTTCGTATGTTGAGTAGATGCATAAACAGTGATTCTAACCTGGTACCTGCATTATTAAAATTTGCCCTTAATATACAAATGAATTACTACCAAATTATCAATATAGGTTTTTCTTACGAAGCGATACGCTCGCGCCGCATTATGCTACTCGTAGGCACAAAATCGCTGTGACTAATAAACAAATACGAAAAAGATCAAAAATAAAATAATAAGTAGATACTTAGTGGAAATAAAAACGGTTTTAATTGAAATGTACTTAAATATTATGTTATCGTATAGTATGTTAAATAAATGCAAGTAAGTTATGCATTTATTATTGCCGTAAAAATAAAAATATTCTGGAGCGTATATTTTTCGTTTTTTGACTTTAGTGTAACTTGTAAGCGCCATCTTAAATCTTTACGTAATCCTTTCTCTTGTAGTAACTTCGAATTACGAACCACCGACCTGGGCCTACAGGGTGTAAACAGGGTTTACGTGAACGATCACCTTACGTATACAAATAAGATGCTCTTAAATAAAGCAAAGAGGCTAGGTAAGGAGCGGGATTTTTCCTACATCTGGGTCAAGGGGTGCAAAATATTTGCTCGAAAAAACCCTACTTCTCATATTATATCAATTGCATCAGAATCAGATCTCAAAAAGATTTCATAATCAAATTAGTTGTGAGCTATAGTCTTATAAAGTTGCAGCTTGTGATTTTTTCTACTAATAATCCCTTTAATCGTATTTTTTTGGTCGGCCAGCCTTACATCTCTGCTTTTCTCCCATTGTGCCTATAGTAGACATTAATGATTTAATTAAATTAGTTTCTTTATTTTATTACTTATATTTTTGTGGTTTTATGGACTGTTTCTTGCGCTTTATTCTGTCATTTAATTTTCTAACTATTCTGTACCTATGCAATATTTGTTATAATGATGGTCAAAATCTACTATCAAAACGTACGTGGTTTACGTACTAAAACATCGGCTTTCTATCGAAACATTTGCTTAAATACTTATGATATTGTGTGTTTGACAGAAACTTAATTGATGGAGTGCATGACAGTGAACTCTTTGATGATCGCTACGTTGTTTATAGACGTGACCGTAACTATTGTAAGACCAAGCAAACCAAAGTCAGGTCAACTCATTACCTGTACAATTAATATCCTTTTCGGAACACCTTACCGATCTTGTTTTAAATAACCCATACAATAAGTTTATATTACTAGGAGATTTCAATATGCCGAACCTAAGGTGGAATCAATGTAATCAAAATTCATCCTATACTGTTTTTAATGTACAAGGCCCACACCAAGTAGAATTTTTTGATAATATTAATTTAAGTAACTTATCGCAATATAACCACATACCTAACGTAAATGACAGAATATTAGATTTAATTTTTTGTAATAGTGAAGTATTTGTCTCGTCCTGTCCTAACCCCCTAGTACCTGAAGACCAGCATCACCGAGCTCTCTGCATTTTTAAGAGTTCTGTTTTTTGTGTTAAAAAAGAACTTAAGTACAATTTTTTATGAAAATAAGGGACGAGACGAGCAGGACGTTCAGTTGCTGATAATTGATACGCCTTGCCCATTACAATGCAATACATTATATTCTTAATTGTTTTACTTAATAATTATAATGTCATAATAATTATTATTATACTTTCGTATGTTGAGTAGATGCATAAACAGTGATTCTAACCTTATTTATTATACAAATAAATTACTATCAAATTATCAATATAGGTTTTTCTTACGAAGCGATACGCCCGCGCCGTATTATGCTGCTCGTAGGCACAAAATCGCTGTGACTTATAAACAAATACGAAAAAGTTCAAAAATAAAATAATAAGTAGATACTTAGTGGAAATAAAAACAGTTTTAATTGAAATGTATTTTAATATTTTACTTAACTACATATATTATGTAATTAAATAGTATGTTAAATAAATGCAAGTAAGTTATGCATTTATTATTGCCGTAAAAATAAAAATATTCAGTAGTTAATAATGTAAGTAAACAATATTTTCTTATCCTACATTTAAAAGAAGAGGTGAGCCATAAGTATTTTATTAGTAAATCAAAATAATATAAGAGATACAAACCACATACTTAATAATAGCTGTGACAAAATACTAGTTGTTACTAAATACTCTTATCAGTAACCAGTAACAGTTGTTACTCAAATAACAGTCGATACTAATTAATACTCTATCTCGCTTGTCACTGTGATTTTTGATATTTTGTCACAGTGACGACCCGTGATATTTTGTTATACCTGTTACATATACCTGTGACGATGGATACGTTTCACCCCTAATTGATATCAACTCTCTGAATTCTATCAGAGGGGTAAGATGTTATAAAACTCAGAGCGATACCACGAATTCCGTAATGGTCTAGTTTTCTGAGTAACGTCTGATGTGCAAAAACTGCCTATTTATCAAAAGTATCACAAAAAATATAATAACACACAGAGACTACAGATTTATAAAGGAGTATAGATATTAAAAGTAGACTTAATAACCATTCTACGGATACGAATACTAGTCCTAAATCATGACTTAATTGTATCGTGTTATTATAAATCGTCTTGCTAAGACTTAGCTTATATATCTATATTTATAAAAATGAATTGCTGTTCGTTAGTCTCGCTAAAACTCGTATATATATAAAAATGAATTGCTGTTCGTTAGTCTCGCTAAAACTCGTATATATATAAAAATGAATTGCTGTTCGTTAGTCTCGCTAAAACTCGTACATATATAAAAATGAATTGCTGTTCGTTAGTCTCGTTAAAAATCGAGAACGGCTGGACCGATTTGCCTAATTTTGGTCTTGAATTATTTGTGGAAGTCCATAGAAGGTTTAAAAGGTAAATAAATAGGAAAATGCTGCTAAATTAAATAAAAACAACAAATTTGTTTTTCCTTTGATGTGTCCATACATAATTTCTATGAGAGAATTTATTGACGCACGGTTTGACAGTTCTGTTGTGAAACAATTTCATAACAACAACTGGGAGCATATTTTACGAAATAATTCTTGATGTTATGTTATTGACAAATTAATAAAAAACATAATTTTATTTATTATATACAGAACAACGTCTGTCGGGTCAACTAGTATAATATAATAGTCTGGTAAACATTTCGATTTGGCTCACAGGTATAAATTAATTACATATGATGAATAAACGTATTGTAGCTAAAAGTACTTTTGAACCAGTATTGAATTGATTTACTGAAATCTCAGGCTAGAACCGCCCATGGAATAAAATATCACTGAAATAAAACCGTCTCACGCGGCGAATCGCCGTTACTTCACCAATAATGGAACCCTTCCCGAAACGTCCCCCCAACTTCATAGCACAGTAAACGCTGAACACTTACTCTTATCTACCATATTGTGCGTTTCAGCGAGTTTGTTACGATTACACGACCAAGAACAACGTGTACACACGGGTGTGTGGTTCGAATTTAACCGCTAAGCTGTTTATAAACGTCCTAAGTACGTTATGGTATTTACATGTAAAACGAAATCACCATATTATCATTTGGTAAAATGCGAGTCGAAGATTTTGTCACTACTACCATTCAAATTGTAGCACCTACTAGTAACAATAGTATTATTTTTGCATTTTCATGAACAATGGTATTCTTCATAATTTCTGCATGATTTTCCGCAATATTTAATATAATTTATATAAAATATTAGTTTGATTGCATTTGATCGGTTTGAATCATAATTACATTACGTTTTAATAAAACTTAAGATTTGATTTAATTTGTCTAATAAGATATAATAAGTCAAATCAAATATGCAAAATTTGTTTTGTTGTTTTCACTAACCTCTAAATTGTATAATTTGGATCGTGATGGCTATCTTTTGTCTATAACTAGGAAATTTGTTGCATTCGCAACCTTTTTTGTAACATTATAGTGTTAATAAGATCATCATTATATAAGTTTTGTTTGCTTTGCGTAAACAAAACTGTGCGGGTCTGCTATCCATATCATCTTCCCATATGTTCTAATATTAATGTTAAAAATAGTTATGATTGAAAGAGATAGCTAAGAACTTTACTAGCGAATTATCGATTCTAATGAGACGGGTTATACAAATAACAACTTCACTATGAATTCTCTCTAGTCATCTAATCAAGCAAATACAAAACAAAAATGCGAACTTGAAATTAATTTAAATAAAACAGAAATATCAAGAAAGAAGCATTTACTTAACCTTTAACATGTACCCACGTCTTATTAGTTCAGGTGTTTAACGTTATTATAATCCGGATTTCAAGATGTTAGTTATTGATAGAAATAATTTGCCATTTATTGTTATGGAGCTAATAAATAAAATTAAAAATACAGAAAAAATTTTCACTCAAGAAATGTTCTCATTCCACATAACATATGTATAAAATTAAGAATATGGTTAAGTTACGAAATACTTTCCCGTATATTTTGAAAGGCTCTTCTCAATAAAATTTGCATAACTACGCTCCTTGGCACGGGTGCAGTCTTATTAAATTTCCTCCCCAGTCATTAATGGTTTGTTCTTAACCTAGCGGTTATATATAAATCATAAGGCATCAAGAGTATGCGTTTAGTTGACTTTTATTACGCTCTCAAGACGCAAGTAATCCTGGGGATTTGCGTTGAATCCATGTTTATAGATAATCTTTTGTTTATATCCGGCTTGCGGATATAAATGCTTAGCAACGGTAATTTATATATCATATTACAGCTTACTTTAGAATTTATTGGTATTAAACAAGAATTTGTATACTAATGCTTTCAATTGTCTGAACTTCTTCAATCTTTATTTACTAAGTATTTTACTAAAACTTTCTTTATATTTACATGATGCACATTGCTTCTATAATGTATTTTATTATATTATAAGTTTTGTCGTGCGTTTTCAGAATCATTCATATTCTTTACTATTAAAACATAGTAATATTATTATTATTATTAAAAAATAGTAATATTGTAAACAAAATTTATGAACGACGTGGGACTCGAACCCGTGACCAAGCACTCTTCCAACTGAAGCAACCGTTCGAATGACATATCGTCGAAAAATATAAAATTGATTGTTTAGTTTTGCAAGAGCGACATCCCAAGTCAATTTCCTAATATACAAATATTGGGGTTGAGAAGGTTATCAACTGTAAAGTAGATCCTGTAGATGAAGCCACAACCTGAGAGTTGAACAAAGCATACAAAATTTATCCAATGCGTCACTCGAACCGTTGGCGCAGTTGGAAGAGCACGCGCACGGAACGAAAGAGGTCGCGGCTTAGATATAACCTGTATTTTGAGCAATATACGCACACTGACACAAAGTGTCATACAAATCGCGAGTGTAAGACGTAGCTTGTCACGCACACACGCGTCAAGTATTACACCTGGCCTATTTTTATAGGTTGTGTATGTGTAATAGCAAGAGACTATCTAGACGTATAAATTATCTTAGTGGCTAATAATGAAGAATATTGTTATCACCAACATGTATGATGATGATAGCGATCAACTTTCGCTATTGTACATGTGGCGGATGTATTCATATTAATATCTTTAACACTTTTATTTGTTCGTGTATTTTAAGGATTCCACTAAAATATGAACACCTAAAGCATGACTTATCTGTAAAGATGATTTTTCTGTTATCAAATTGTAACGTGCAGTTGTTATTTATTTAGGGATAAATTGTTCAATATTATTAAAACATTCTGAGGTTTTTAATATCACAGAGCACCGATACTTAGTTTTTAAATTAAGTACTTAAAATATTCCAATTTAATAATCCCAATGTTAATTTGATTCAATTTTATCTATTATTGATTTTATTTTTATAAATTAAATTATTAATTATAGATGGTTTTATTCTTACCAATATTTTATGTTGTTGATCGTTTTTTAACTTTGTCGTTTTATTATAATGGTTTACGTGTATATATATATATATATATATATATATATATATATTTTTTTTTTTTTTTTCTTTTATACAGTCGTAAGTAAATATAACAATAAATATATGAAAACTGGTAGATGTAGAGTGCCACATTTTATAACAAAAATTAAAAAAAAGCGTGTAATTCTCGAATAATCTAATATATAAAATTCTCGTGTCATGGTGTTAAACTTTGAAATCCTCCGAAACGGCTTGACCGATTCTCATGAAATTTTGAGGGCATATTGGGTAGGTCTGAGAATCGGACATCTGTTTTTCATCCCCCTAAATGTTAAGGGTGGTCCACATGATTTTTTTTTAATTTTTTTGACATTTTTTTTTAATTTGTTTGATTATGAGTCAGCATTAAAAAATACATACAACTTCAAATTTTCACCCATCTACGATCAAAGTTTCTTTTATATCGCGATTTTAATATCGGCAA
The DNA here is from genome assembly GCF_905404315.1 of Leptidea sinapis. NCBI lineage: Eukaryota > Metazoa > Arthropoda > Insecta > Lepidoptera > Pieridae > Leptidea > Leptidea sinapis. The sequence goes on along the minus strand of NC_066292.1, from coordinate 5,602,916 downwards.
TACAACGTTTGCTGGGTCAGCTAGTATATATATAATATAAGACAAACTTACAGTTCTGAAGCATAATTCAAGAGAAAAATGAAAACAAAAAGTTTACATAATTTGTAAATTAACTAGTGAAGATTACAAGAAAATATATCAATTGTTTTATATACAAAAAAGTTAGCAAATAAGAAAATAAGAACGAAAAAACGAAGAAAATATGTTAAGTAACTTACATTTGGCGACTAACATTTGGTTTTCAAGCCAAGGTTACTAACACAATATATGAAAAATATGTATAATAATAATAATAATATTGACACACTTTTTACACAAATTATCTTGCCCCAAATTAAGCATATATAGCCTGTGTTATGGGTTACAAGACAACGATATATTTAATACAATATACTTACTTAAACATACATACATTCATATAAACATACATAAATACATTTAAACATCCATGACTCGGAAACAAACATCCATATTTATCATATAAATGCTTGCACCTACCGGGTTTCGAACCCGGGACCTCTAGCTTAGTAGGTAGGATCGCTAACCACTCGGCTATACAAGTATGTATATTAGTTATCTGTCAGTCAATGAATATTATTATTATTATCTTACCGATAAAAACAGGCCAGCAACATTAGTTTGGTGTGCGTGACAAGCTACGTCTTACACTCGCGATTTGTATGACACTGTGTTAGAGTGCGTGCATTGCTCAAAATAGAGGTTAGTTCTAAAGTCATAGTTTATCTAGACGTATGAATGATCTAAGATTATTATACCTCTTCTTTAAGTTTGTCAATTTCAAGATCCACGACTCTGCTTCATCCGAGATCCGAAATATTAGTTTATTATGGCATTTCATTTTACAAAAAGATATAGCATTGAGTTTGCGTTGAAATCGTAGCGTATTTAGAGCATGATCATACAAAAAACGGGTAATTGTATAAGTTGGACCGTAGTGCAGATGTAGGCTTTTCCTGGCGCGCTGCCAACTGTGCCAGGAATTATATCAATGTTACCAACTGCACTACGACAAACTGAATCCAATGGACTGCTTGCTTCAAATGGGACACGTTTTGTTCGCTTTGTGAGGAAAATGAGGACTTATTGGATAGAGTTGTTTGGGTAATCTAATATATTTTGCAAATATTGAAAGAGTTTTTGATCAGTGGATTAAGCTTAGAACTATGTCGTTATTTCCTTACGAATCTTAATAAATATAGTAGTTACCCACCCTAGGTGTATTTTAATATAACATAATACTTAAATTCTTGCAAAACAGTTACACAATATTTGGAAATGAGTAGACTCTACATTGATCAATGTAATATACATCCTGGGTAAGATATTTGCACATATAGCCTTGTCCCAGGACAATGTATGTATGTTTTTTTTATGAAAATAAGGAACGAGATGAGCAGGACGTTCAGCTGATTATAATTGATACGCCCTGCCCATTACAATGCAGTGCCACTCGAGATTATTGAAAACCAAAACCAAAATTTTTGAGCGGCACTACAACTGCGCTCGTCACCTTGAGACATAAGATGTTAAGTCTCATTTACCCAGTAATTTCACTAGCTACGGCGCCCTTCAGACCGAAACACATTAATGCCTACAAATTACTGCTTCACGACAGAAATAGTCGCCGTTGTGGTACCCATAATCTAGCTGTGCAAAGGAGCTGTTAGTCGTGTAAATTGTAATAAGTATTTAATTAAATTGGTGCAAAATCACTCATTTTGCGAAAAAATATGTCTGGTCACATTTCTGAATGTTGTACATTCAGTGGATTGCATATTGCACAATATGAAACATAGGAACTCTTAGAAAATCAAACTTGAGCCATAATTTAATTGTTGTTTTGTGTACTTTTTTTTCGTATCGTGCCTATTTTAATATAATTGTTGTAATGCGGATTTTTTACATTGAGCACTAGTCAAATCAAATCAAAATCAGTTTATTCACGTAGGTCACGGAATGACACTTATGAATGTCAAAAAAAAAATCTTATTGAATCTACCGCTACTTCGTAAAGGGTTGAGCTAATGAGAAGAAGTAGCAAGAAACTCATTGCCACTCTTTTATATCAAGATTTACATTTAAGTTCATCGATTTACAAATCATTTCAAATTACAATATAATATGTAAAATGATGCAACAGACACACTCAAACGTCAAATAGTCAATGTCTTACACGAGTAAGTCAAAATAGTAAATGTAAATTAATACAAAAGTTATTGAATACAGTAGCGGCATACACCATAAATAAATAAATAAAGGTATTATGTGAGCATTTTATAAGCGATTATAAATAAATAAACATGTATATATCCATACATATATATATATACACAATAACTTTAAAGAATCTGAAACCGAGTCCCCGGCAACAGGATCTGAGCGTTGTAATATCGAAATCCAGACATGCTTATGTAATATTGAAGGTTGGTAAGCTTATTTCCATTCACGACTCGTGGTCACACCAGTTTCTCACACCAGTGTGACTACGAGTAATTTTTATTCCTCGTGGTCACACCAAAGGTTTAAATACACCCTGTTGGTAATTGATATTATAAGTGATGTGTCGATTTCTATTCTCATGATATCGACATTCTCGATAGTTTAGATAACGAATGATTAAGGATATAAATTGTTTTTTCCTCGTCTTCACACCACGGGTTTAACTACAATATTTTATTAAGATATAAAAATAGTTAAAACGTTGAGAATGTCGATATTATGAGAATAGAAATAGACAAATCACTTTTAATATCAATTATCAACAGGGTGTAGTAAAACCCTTGGTGTGACCACGAGGAATAAAAATTACTCGTAGTCACACTGGTGTGACAAACTGGTGTGACCACGAGTCGTGAATGCTTATTTCTTGTTTTTGCATTTTAATCTGAGTCCTAATACATACCACAGACTTCTGTCCTAACTATAGAGCCGCAATAGAAGCTATATAACTTTATGTTCCTGCTAAAAGCCTCAGCATTTGTATTAGGTGCGAAATAATATTGAATAGACATAGCCTTACCCACTGTACAATTTGTTATTGATAAAATTATTATTAAACTGATATATCTATAACATCGCCTCAAATTATTTCGCTCATCTGTAGCATATCGCATTACAGCCGGCCGCGGAATAGGGGTGCAGTTGACTCTTAAAATTGAACTTCAAGTCCGGTTGGCCGAGTAGTCTAAGGCGCCAGATTTAAGCTTGATGCGGCACTTGGACGGTTGACTCAGTTGGTATGAGCGCTCGGACGGAACCCGAGAGGCGGGGGTCCGAGTCCCCCATTGCCTTAGAATTTTGATACAAATTAAATTTCTTTATTTAACTACGTTATATCAATGGAATTGTTTTACTATTTTCCTTTCGGGCTGGGCGTCAGGTCTTCCGAAGAGAAAATAATGGGAACCCTATTACTTTTTTAATCTGTGCCTATTACTAAGACATCTTTCATTTTAATAGCACATGCTTTTCTACTGCCGCTTTAACACAAATAACAAAAACCAAGATGGCGTATTTCAAAACGGCTGGCATGTGTTGCATTAATCTATACTATAATATTATAAAGCTGCAGTGTTTGTTTGTTTGTTTGAACGCGCTAATCTCTGGTATTACTGGTCCGATTTGAATGATTCCTTCAGTGTTGGGTAGTCCATTTATCGAGGAAGGCTATAGGCTATGTTTTTTTTTTTCAAAATTAGGGATCCGTAATAAAATTGCTATTTTGTAACACAAGGTGTAAAATCGAAAACCTATTTTTGCGTGCGCTGCAAAAACTATTGACAATAGAACAAAATGATGTACAATATATATATCGGCAATAATTTATTACTTATAAAACTATCGCGTGAATTATACTTTATATGGCAAAACAACGTTTGCCGGGTCAGCTAGTTAATTCAAAAAAAGGTTCACTAAAAAAAATGGTTTTATAACAATTTTTTATTTTTTTTAAAGTGATAATCCTCACTTCTGGGATTAATTACACAAATTTAATTTGAAAACAAGTAAATTTTCTAATATGCAAATAGTTGAGCAGGTTATCAACTGTAAAGTAGAACCTTTAGCTGAAGCCACAACTTGAGAGTCGAACAAGGCATATCAAGATTTATGAACGTGACAGTCACTCAAATGGTAGGCTCAGTGGAAGAGCTCGCGCACGGAACACAAGAGGTCGCAGGTTCGAGTCCCGCATCGTTCATAAATTTTGCTTTCAAATTTAATGATTTTATAACTTATAAGATTGCGATGGTTCAAAATGCTTCTTGTGCTAGTACGACTCGCTCGTCGGTTTTTTATGAGTATCCGGTTATTTATTATAGGCTTGGTGATATCGTCTTGCGTAGTGAGTAAACCTGAATATTTCTAGTATCGTAATGTGGTTAAAACCTAAATCGTTAGCACTGCAATTGGCCATCACCTGAGAATTACTTTATTGCTTCCATTCGTGCATTTAACTTTAATGCCTCTATTAAAGGCTCTATAAGGGAGACTGTTCTACGTTCATTTTACTGTTACTATCTAATACTATGCCCTTATCTATTATATAAAATTCTCGTGTCATGGTGTTAAACTTTGAACTCCTCCGAAACGGCTTGACCGATTGTCATGAAATTTTGACTGCATATTGGGTAGGTCTGAGAATCGTACAACATCTATTTTTCATCCCCCTAAATGTTAAGGGTGGTCCACAAGAATTTATTTTTTTAATTTTTTGACATTTTTTTTTTAAATTTGTTTGATTATGAGTCAGCAATAAAAAATACATTTCACTTCAAATTTTCACCCATCTACGATCAACAGTTACTTTTGTATCGCGATTTTTATATCGGCAATACAACGTTTGCTGGGTCAGCTAGTATCATAATATAAATGAACACAATCGTTAAAGTATGAATAATTGAAGCATAATCTTTTGAATGTAGCAAGACGAGTTGCATTTGTTTTTCACCTAATAAGCATTGGTAAATTCCCCGACATGGTCCACACACTTGTACGTCCATATATAGAATAGAGTGCAAATCAGCTTGACCTGCCGATGGAAACAAGATTCAGCTTCAAAGACTCAGAATATACTAGCGTATAAACGATCTGACAGTCAGAAAATGAGTGACCAATAGTAACTTGTAAATGTGTGCATTAGCTAGAGATTTTTTATTCAAAATAAGGGGCTAATATGAAGCGAGGCTGATTTGTCAATCAAAATCGATTACAATCACTATAGATTTGCTTACCTGTTCTATTTTTTTTTATGGAATAGGAGGACAAACGAGCGTACGGGTCACCTGGTGTTAAGTGATCACCGCCTCCCACATTCTCTTGCAACACCAGAGGAATCTCAAGAGCGTTACCGGCCTTTAAGGAAGGTGTACGCGCTTTTTTTGAAGGTACCCATGTCGTATCGTCCCGGAAACACCGCACAAGGAAGCTCATTCCACAGCTTTGTAGTACGTGGAAGAAAGCTCCTTGTAAACCGCACTGTGGAGGACCGCCACACATCCAGATGGTGGGGATGATATCCTAACTTGTGGCGTGTCGTGCGAAGGTGGAACTCTAACTTGCTGTATCTCTGTCTGTTCTTCTTTCTTGCACGCTTAGCGATCTTGCCTTTCAAGATATTTTTATCATTCGTACAGTTTTGAAATTCGGATAGAAACACCAAGACAATTACAAAAAATTCAATCAAGTGGTGGGAGGATTCTTTACACCAGTGGGAGAATTCCTCACCAGGAAGTAGGTTATATATTTTATTACTTATTATTACTTATTTTCACTTTTATTTAACTTTCTTTTTTTTCTTGTTACAGTTCATCTTTAGGTATTTAAGAATTTTGTCTTGCCTAAATAATATAAGATCTCTGATGGTCCATGTTTTCTTATACAATACTTTAGCAAATAACGTATGTGCTGTAGATTTTATGAAATAAAAAAATAAAAAAATAAAAAATATTGGCCTGAAGTGTTACGAAAGCATTTAATCTAATTATTTGTATAGCTTCTATTTGGAACTGTCATATTACAAGAGCTAAAAGCTATTGAATTAGGACTAAATATAACTCCCTTCCTGGCAGCCCTAAAGGAAAAATTTAATTTCCGCGCCTCACAATACTCAATGGCACTCGAAAGAGTAAACCGTTTGAGTTCCGTATGAAAAAGCAATTAGAATAATGAACTTGGAGTAGGTTTAAGAAGGTAGCCAATATTACCAGAGCTCTGCGTAGGTTTTATTTGTGTTGAGTCAGGGGTGTCTACGATTGGTTTTGTCAAGTGCCAGCATCCCCTACTGAAAGGTGCCAAGATTCGCGTGCCCAATCTCTAATACGTTGAAGTGCTGTTTATTATCTTGTGCACGTTTTTTCGACAGGTGTTTCTTTTCAATGTTATCGGCTGGAGCCCGAAGGCGAGTCTGGTCGATAACTCGCTTACGAAGTCCTTTTGTGATGCGATGAGCTGATAAAGATTTATTAAATTTGTGGCTTTGTTTTAAGAAGGAGTTCCTTGTTTTTATTATTGGATAAGACTCTTGCTGAAGATATTGCAAAATATTCCACTATTCGTGTAATTTATAATTCAATCAGTGAATTCTGTAGGAGTAAAGAACCATCTTCACACAGTGACATATTAGTTAATGAAATTAAGAGAATTAGATTGCAAAAAAAAATTAAACATTTTTATCCCTTGTATTTAATTTGTCCCATCTACATGCACAAACACACACACACACACACACACAAACATACAGTTTCTTACACTTCATGTTTTTACTTTAGGTTAACTTTCTTTTAATTTTAGTATTAATAAATTTTCGCTTATGTAATGATATTGTTATTTTAAGTGTTTTCAAGTTTTGCCACAGAATTTCCAAATGATGACTGCCAAGTTAATTTTCAATCACAGCTTTATTTTATCCCGCGATATAGTCGTACCAACATATAAACTCATAAAAAGATATAATAAATTAAATCTTATTCTATTTCTTAACTATTGATTGATTGATGCCCTTATCAAACCACGTCCTCATATCCACTAGTAAACTAGTATCGGTATTTAAAAAATAACGTTTTCATTACTGCGAGTTAGATCCTTACGTACCATGGAATACCTAGCAAAGAAAAAGATACGTTAATTAAGTATTACAATAAAAACTCAAGTAAATTTATTCACGTGTGTTTTCAAAAGGCAATCTGTGTTGCATGTTTCGATGCTCTTTACGGTGCTCCCCAAAACATGATGAAGTAGTTGCTTAATTTGTTTATGGGCATAGGCCCGGAACTACTTCACGAATATTATTAATCGTGGATTTAGTTTCTCCTGGTGAATCTTCCCTGTGTTCAAAATTAAGACTCGGCATGACTATAAAGACTTTCTTCGGGCATGTATCGCGACGTGGAAGCGACTCCATAGAACGCTTAATAGTGCAGGGTAAAGTCGAGGGCACTAGACCACGAGGCAGGTCCGTGATGAGGTGGACGGACCAAGTGAGGCAAGCTGTCGACGGTACACTGCATGAATGCACGAGAAGAGCGGCAGTTCGTGACGAGTGGCGTCACATTGTGAAACAGGCCACTAACCTCGACGTGACGACCACGACCACTCTGACAAGAGTAACGCCGGAGAAGAAGATGTCAGAGAATTCTTGTTGAATTGGCGAGGATGATCATACATCATCAAGTGAGTAATAAACCTGTTTATTAATGGATGATAAATAAACAAATTGATGCTTATTTTCTACAACATCTAATAACACTAATTCCATACCTATCTGCTGCAAATTATACTTATGTCGATTACTACCTCAAAGAGTTAGTCGTTCTATGTTTTTGTGCTCGAGGAGCTCAAAAGTCTGGTAAAAGATAAAACCCTATTTTGTAAATGTTTAAAACGCAATAACTTTTGAATGAATGAAACGATTTTCAAGCAGTTTCCAGTCGATCGGTAAAGCCGTATAACAACTATTCCAAAAAACACAATTAGTAATTTTTTTTCGTAGTGTCAAAATCTACAGGTCCAAATCAGGTCAAGCCCTTTCGAATGTCAACACACACACACACAAACACGCGCGCGCGCGCTGTCAGACATACAGACACCATCTTAAAAATTGTCAGGAACGTTTTTGAAAATACTCAATTTTCTTAGCGGGCAGTTAAAAAAGTATACAAAAATATAATAAACTCCTGATTTGTTAAACCATGAAAATGTAAATCATGATTTAAAAGAGTGGCAATGAGTTTCTTGCTACTTCTTCTCATTAGCTCAACCCTTTACGAAGTAGCAGTAGATTCAATAAGAAAAATTACAATCACATTCATAAGTGTCATTTCCGTGACCTACATGGATAAAGTGATTTTGATTTGATTTTATAGTAGGATATATATCCTATATATTAGGATAGATAGATATGATAGGGCATTGCTCAAGAACAGTATTAGGGCATGCATATAAACATAAAAACAACCAGCGTCAAACAGAAGATGAAGTCATAGATATATACAAATGGCTAACTTGAAATATGTGCGAAAATCTTATTTAAGACCGTAGTATTGAGTTGCTCATGTGGCAATTCAAATTCAAATATTTTTATTCAAAATAGGATGTGATATCACTTATTGAAAGTTACAAACTACCACCCTATGATGACTGATTTGTTTACCTACAGTAGGTACATATCGCTCGACATGCCTCATACTTAATATGTGCGATGGGTGCGATGACTGGTCATAAATCCTGTTCGAGACCAGGCACTGCTTGGTATGTCTTTTCGATTGTGTCAATTCTGCTTTTACTGGAAATAGAAAGTTAAACTTTATCTATTTCTTAATCATTGTGCAAATATTCGTAACAATTTTTTGATAATATCATTATGTAAGTTGATGTGTCTACTGCACCCAATATTAAATTTTTATAAATTTACTCGAGTAAGTCGAAGTTTCGAGTATTTGTTATGCCTCACCAGATCATTTAGAATTTCTTTAAATTAAATATTATATTTATTAAGAGATTATACTATTTATTAAAGATACATACATTTCGTAAATTGCTGTAACTACAACCAATTATTTTAAAGAGTGGCAAACAGTTTATTGCTAAGCAGCAATAAGCCTTCTCATTAAAGTTCAACTTTTCAGTAGTGTGATTTAAAGTGAAGAAATTATGTGTCTTTGCATTCATAACCTTAACTTTCATCATTGATTTACATACGACTAACTTGAACAAACCACTTTAGTAATAACAGAACTATTTAATTTACATACATAGATAATGTAGCATTTAGACACTTGACTATGTGATCAAAGCACTTGAGCGTAGCGATTCACACAGAGCGGCACAGATTCGAATCCCACATCGCACATAAATTTTGTACCTATATTGAATAACCAGAAGTGAGAGAAAAGTAAGAAATTGTACAAGTCTTTTGTAATGCCATCTCCAGTTGGTTAAATACTTGAAGGATAGTAGATTATGTAACGAAACAATTAGTTAAGGAAACTGAGCACTAGATAAAAGTAGTGAACGGAGCCAATCTCTCGACTCTCAGATCGTTGTTTGCATGCGTCAAGCGTTCTTCAGTTAATTGAGCTTGCTCTGCGAACTTCCGATTCGATTCATCTTTTATATTACAGATATTCTATCTCTTGTTCAATATCATAGGATTACTCTTATCTTTCTGTTTACTAATAATGTTTACTATTTACTGAATCTTTCTTGATGCGGGGTCTGTATTTGTTAAGGTCAGATAATTTTCAGGTCAATTAGGTGGAGAGATATGTTGAGTTAATCATGTTGATGCGATTTAGTAATCACGGATATATATATATATCAGGATCGTAGCAATCGAAGATCCGCAACTTCTGCCAACCCTCCTGTAGAGTGACATTTTTATTTAGGGTAGGTTAGTCATTGTTACGATTCTCTGGCTACACAACCATTAACAATTATCATCATTTCAGCCGGAAGACGTTTACTGCTGGAGAAAGGCCTCCCTCAAATATGACAACGACCATCGGTGTCATCCAACCTAAATCGGTGATGTCGACCAGATCATCGTTCCATTTTGTGGGGGCCCTAACAACACTGCATCTTCCAGTACGTTGTCGCCATTTGAGGACTTTACTGACCTCAACGGCCATCAGTCCTTCGAAGTATGTATCCTGCCCATTCCAGTTTTGTAATCATCTTGGCTATGCCGGTGAATTTGGTTCCCCTACGGATCTTATCATTTCTGATTCGATCTCGCAGGTAAACTTGCAGCATAGCTCCATTTTTAATAGTAGAATATTATTTTAATTGTACAATATCACTTTGTAAACATATTTTATGATGAATAAAAAAGCCCGCTGAGATTGTTGCGCCCATTATTTTCAGGTCTGAGGCATTCTTTAAGGAATAGGGTGGTAGTTTGTAACTTTCAATAAGTGATGTCACATCCTATTTTGAATAAAAATATTTGAATTTGAATTGCCACATTAGAAACTCAATACTACGGTCTTAAATAAGATTTTCGCACAGTTTTATAAACATTTCAAGATTTCGTTGCTATGACGCGTCCAACTTTCATGGCATCTCCAATGAGGTCATAAATAAACTGCTAATACAAAAATTAGTAATATATAACAAATACTTTTTATTATAAGCACTGTATAGCTCTAACACTTTTTGAATACAACAATCAAATCACAAAAGAGACTATTTTTCGTGTGCCAAAGAAGTAGGAACAAACAAATAAAATGAATGAAGGAAACAGCTTCCAAGACGGGACACATATTTTAGGAATGCAAGAAGAATACTCTTATTGACATATTCAATGTTCTTGAAAATCATAAATCCTATTTGGTACAAAAGAAACAAACGTGTTTGTAAAGTAATTCGATATTACAGTGAATACTATTGTAAGGGTTATTTTAATCCAGTTATTTCATTTAATATTACTTAAACAAGTATTACATTAAAAAGGTAGACAGATTAGAGGGTGCGAGGACGATTTTAAAAGGATAGCAGGACTGGACTGGACGGAACTCCTTAGAGGAGGCCTTTGTCGAAAGACAAATTACTAGTTAAGTAAATTTAAGTTTTATTTATAAAAAAATATGTTACAAAGTCAATTTTAGTAAGTAGTATCCAGGAGTCGGTGTCAGCCAAGGTAGGTTTGCATACATACATAGTTATAGGTGAGATGTGCTTGTGTCGCACGCGCGACGTGAGGAGGCGAGAGGCGAGAGCGGGGCCGCAACGGGAGGACACCGATCTACAAAATAACAATAGTCGTAACTAGAATTAGATTAATTTATTAGATTGTATAAAAAAAAACAATTATTTGTATACTTTTTAGTGCACATTATATTATTTTTTGTTTTGGAATAGTGTTTTTGAAGTCGGTTGTTTCTTTGTTAATATTTTATTTTATTGCAAGCTTTTTTGTGACATAATGTCACAGTTATTATTTGAAACATTAGGATATCAAATAATGACTACCAATGTACTTACTTGTATCCTCAAGGAGTAAAGCACAATTTAAACTTAACAATCACGAAAGCTGCGATGTAAATGCACACATACGTACGCGATGTGCGTATATTAAAACTGCACCTGGAGCATAAAACTCGATTATTTTTGTTCTTGCAAGTTCACTTAAGAATCAGAAATATTTAAACTAAGTACCTACTATTACTACCAAACACCAGTAGTACAAAAAATCAGCATATGTGCACACTGTGATTTTATCACTGTATAATGATAAACTTAATTAGGTATTCTAATTATCACAAACAGGCTTTAATGTCACCTGCTCGAGATGTTCAAAATCTAATTAAAACCAACCAAATAAAAGGGGAACTACATCCAGGGACTCTAGCGATGTACCGAGTTGTCGATAAAATGGAGTTAGATATTTTCATTGCCAGGAGTCAAATTTATATATATTATTATGGATTAGTAACAGAATATGAAAAAAATGAGAATTAAAACAGACTGCATTGAACAGCTGTATAACCATTTTATATAAATTATCGTATCAGAATCAAGTCTTAAGTTCAACTTGCCGTGGAAATTTCAATATAATTTACCCATATAGTCTAACCCCGAGTTTGATGTGCCAAATTTGCAGACTTTTTCATACAATGCAATATCAAACTCCAAATAGTAAATTAAATTATTAAGAATTCAGTTGTTATTTGCTATATATCGTTAATTTTAATAAATTATATTTTATTGTGTAATAAATGTGATTTTGTTTATACCTAAACCAAAACATCGATATCAACAACGTTTTATCGTAGCATCACTATCGTAAAAGGCCTACCGCCTAATCACAACAAACCCTTCAAGAGTCAGGTCATAAATTGACGGAATGAGATCGGAAGGTGTGTCCTAATTAGCATAAACATCCGCTTAGTAAGACAACAACAAACTCTTTAGAAAGCGACTCCAAAACGTAACAACGTATTAGATGCAGCTTTGTACGTGACTTGACTTCACTTATAAGATCGTTGAGTTTGACGTTGGTCTTGCAAGAGAGCATGGCCGGCAGTGATCACCTACCATCAGGTGACCACCTACCAATAGGTGAACACCTATTTGTATTCTTGCTGTAAAATATATAAGTATATTAACAAAATTTAGCTTTCACTAGGCACAGAAATAAGTTCAAAAAGCAAAAATTACTTTGCGGGGATTGTATTAGATTCTTACTTTGAACCGTCTGAAGTACCGATTTCTTGTCAAATTTATTCTGAAGATAGTTGTCGAATAGTTTGGGTATCATCACCTGAGCATTACACATAAAATCATTTGAATATTTTGGAGGTTAGCTCACACCCCGGTAATATTTTATTTTCATACTGGCTGACTCGACAGACGCTGTTCTGTCAATATAAAAAAACTGTAAGTATTCGGAAATAAAGTGGTCTGTAGTCATAGGAAATGTGTAATCAAACTTAATGTTATAAAAATAAAACAAGAACTTGAAGAGAAGAAGAAAGAATGATTAGGATTAATATCGTATTTGTGCAAACAGCTGTCACATTACCGCTTTAAAATTGCCAATTTTTTAATGTATTAAAATGGATATTGTATGTTACCCTAAAAGATAGACATATGCCATCGTAGACTTTTCTGTAGATCTATATAAGATACACAATTCCACCATAATTATTTTATTATATCTCAAAGGCTTTAGAGTTACAAGTACCACGCTAGGTTCCATTCATGAAAATAGTATTGATAATTGAATTAGTGTATATTTTAAATTTCTTGACTTAAAATTACAGCCAAAAATGTAATAATTTCATTTAATTATATATCCGTTATTGATTTAACAGCAAGCCAAGTAATTTTACCTTAACATGCCAACATATTATCAGATACAGGACGTGTCAAAAAAACATATATATATTTCTTGTGTGCGTGTGTATGTCACTCAACTCCTCCTAGACGGCTGGACCGATTCTAATGAAACTTTCTGTGTGTATTCAAAAGGATTCGAGAATGGTTTAGTCTCACAATTGAACTACCTCCTAAACGGCTGGACCGATTTTGATGATTTTTTTGTGTGTTGCAGTGTATTTGAGATTGGTGTGTGTCTTCAGGTGGATTTGATAATGGTTTTGATTCACAATTAAACTACCTCCTAAACGGCTGGACCGATTTTGATGATTTTTTTGTGTGTTCCAGTGAATTTGAGATTGCTTTAGATTCTCAATTCCGTCGATATAATATAATTATCCTGCTCATGTGTATTTAAGTGGACTCCTCCCAACGGACGGACTGATTTTTCAAATTTAAGACGTGTGTCCGAAATTTCCGACAGGACAACGTCTGTTGGGTCCACTAGTAAAAACATAAATCCTTTATTTTGCCAGAAAACATGTAACAATGGGTGTAAACAATTTTAAAGTATCAATGTTATCGGCCATTTCTGGCATGCAAAATCATTATTAAATATTAATTCATTATTAAATATATAGTATAAAATTCTAGTTATTATTATACCTTATACTTATTTCTTGCCTCGAACAGCTACTTTGTGGAATCAATTACCGGCTGCGGTTTTCCCGAACAGATAGGACTGGGACCGGCAACGCATCTCTTGACACACCTATTGTTGTTGCGGATGTCCATGGGCGATTGCATCACCTCTCCCCATCCCGTGAACCTCTTGCCCGTTTGCCCCTTCTTATATAAAAAAAAACCTGTACCAGGGCTGCATACTTTGACATGGGACTTTTAGTCGACCTGATGTTTCTGTAGGGTTCGTAATCATAAACTAATAAAAAAGGACAAATCATCAAAGGGTTGTTTTACTATGACGTTCCATAAGCATCGCGAATATCAAACAAGGAGCCTTGTGTAGAGCCTTATACTTCACCTTCATCATCCGCCTCATTTGCCAGAATATTTACACGCGACACCCATATTTTCATACTCAAAAGATGTACTTAATCATCTCAAGATGGACTTTAAACGTTCTTGCTAGAGTTGAATTTAGATTGTAGGGTAGTTTGAGAATTTTGGGCACGTGTGTTACAAATGGGAGGTAGTAAAGAACGTCGGGAAATAACCGCTTTCCTCGGGCAGTTTTTCATGGAGCTTAGTCGTAAACACTAAGCGTACGGTGTTCGGGAGAGCCGCTTATAGCGTTGTATTTTGACGACTAGGTAAACTAAAAACATGTTCGTTTTAACAAGTATGTCTGTAGGTAGGGTAAATAATATTACTTAAGGATTTGGTGGAACACGTCAGATAGGTGACGAACGAATATGAGTTTAATTTAATGACAAGTTACAGCAAGTTTTTTTTTTAAACAGAAATTATTAATGTTCATTCAATTCAATGATTATTTTATATTGGCAGCTAATTAAAACTTAACATAGCGGTTTTCTATACCCCCGTTACATTGTTTTAGTTAAAATTAGCTTAATTAAATTTTTTTATGAGAATAAGGGACGAGACGAGCAGGACGTTCAGCTGATGGTAATTGATACGCCCTACCTATTACAATGCAGTGCCGCTCAGGATTCTAGGAAAACCCAAAAATTATGAGCGGCACTACTATTGCGCTCGTCACCTTGAGACATAAGATGTTACTTATTTGGCCAGTAACTTAGGCCACTAGCTACGGCGCCCTTCAGACCGAAACACAACACTTCAAACTGAAAACAAAATTTTATGAACGATGTGGGACTCGAACCCGCGAAGTCTCGCGTTCCGTGCGAGCGCTCTTTCCAACTGAGCCAACAGTTCGAGTGACGTATCGTTTATAAAACCATGTATGTTCAACTCAGAATTATGGCTTCAATCTGTAAATATCTCACAGTATTTGCACAACTTACTAAGTATGCAAGCCGTGTATACCGCCTTTAAGTTGATCACCGCCCACCAGTCCGCACCATCTGCATATTATGATACGATGCTTGGCTATATCAACATGTACAGCAATTCGTTCAAATAAATGTTCTACGAGATAGGGCTGTGAGTAGACTCCTATAGTCATCCGATATGGTTATTACACTGCAATATTCCAGTGGTCAGCCGTCATGCTTAAATTTTAACAAGATCACAGGCCACCATTCGTAGTCATTTATATTTATATTTTTTTTATGAAAATAAGAGACGAGACGAGCAGGACTTTCAGCTGATGGTAATTGATACGCCCTACCTATTACAATGCAGTGCCGGCACTACAATTGCGCTCTTCACCTTGAGACATAAGATGTTAAGTCTCATTTTCCTAGTAATTTCATTAGCTACGGCGCCCTTCAGACCGAAACACAGTAATCTTTACACATTACTGCTTCATGGCAGAAATAGGCGCCGTTGAGGTACCCATAATCTTTACGGCTGCCTGTGCAAAGGAGCCTCCCACTGGTATATATATGTAAATATGTTCAGGAATAATTCAGTAATATTCTGTGAATATACTTACCGAATGATTCCTCCACTATGTTAGGTACCGAAAGCAGAAGACATCCAAAAGGATCCATACTGGCCAATGACCATCACACCTTGGGATCAGTTAACGGTCGCTGTAAGAAGATCGTACCTCATAGCTTCTATAGTGCAACATCCCGTTTTAAGCAATCTGTAATAATTATTTTCCTTATTCTGAAATGGTTTAAATTTTCCGTCACAGCGTGCAAACTTAATAGCGCAAATTACAAGACTGCATACGAAACTAGCTCTCTTCAGATGTGCTCAACATGATCTGAAAGTATTTTCATGCAAAAATCAAACTTTTAAAGAAACTGTATTAAGTAATAACATCATACAATTTATATAGTTATATGTTTACATATAAAGAGTCATAAAATTATCTAGTACTGTGGATGTGACTTAAATCATAGACAATAGTTTATGTTTTTTTAAAGTGATAACCCTCACTTCTAGGATTAATACACAAATAAAATTTGAAAAACAAAATTTTATGAACGATGCGGGATTCGAATCCACTTCCTCCGGCGTTCCGTGCCGATGCTCTAACCAACTGAGCTAACCGTTCGAGTACCGCCTCGTTATAAAATTATGTTTGCTTTGTTCAACTCTCAGGTTGTGGCTTCATCTACAGGATCTACTTTACAGTTGATAACATGCTCAACCCCAATATGTTTAGATTAACAAGAGCGACATCTCAAGTCAACTTCCTAATATGCAAATATTGGCACGGAAAGGCACCGGCACGGAACGCCGGAGGTCGTGGGTTCGAATCCCGCATCGTTCATAAAATTTTGTTTTTCAAATTTTATTTGTGTTTTAATCATAGACTTATTATTTTTTAAAAGTTTTCTCCGCACATGGATCCCTGCGCCGGTTACGTAATCTTCTCCCAGTACCTAGTAAAATATGTCTTGCGCAGACTTGCCTGCTCTCCATTCTTGATTATGCAGACATTTGCTATCCCGACCTTACCGAGGCTCAGCTGGATAAACTCGAACGCCTACAAAATTTATGTATTCGCTTCATTTTTAACCTACGTAAATACGATCATGTCTCCTCCTACCGAAAAAAACTCAACTGGCTTCCTATACGTCTACGTCGCAATTCCCACATTCTACACCTTCTTTACTCCATAATTTTTCACCAAAACACGCCTCTTTACCTTAAAGACAGATTTGAGCTACTAGGGTCTCAGCATGAGCTTTCGTTGCGCTCTGCTGCGAAACAAATACTAAATGTTCCTTTCCATAAATCTGACTGACTCTTCTTTCCCCATTAATGCCATCACTCTTTGGAATCAACTGCCGCTTACTATCCGTCAAGCACAATCATTAGCATCCTTTAAAAATCAACTAAAAAAACATTATCTGTCCTCTATTTGATAGAATCTATCTGTATGTATCCACCAACATAATTCAACAATTCTGAAATGTTAATTATTGTTCCTACTTTTTACATATTTTACTTTCTTATAAATTTATCTATATTTTAGTATAGTATATATTATGTGTGTATCACTTCTTACCCTTTTAATGTACTGCCTTTCTCTTTTATTGTACTACAAATGGTTGCCTGGAAGAGATCACTATATAGTGATAATGCCGCCATTTGCACCATATCATGTAATTATGTATGTTAGTAATTAAGTTATATTTTGTTAATGTGGTGTCAAAATAATAAAAAATAATAATGTGATAAATAAAATAAATAAATAAAAATATTACTACAAAAGGTTCATAATTTTTCATTTCAGCCGGAAGACCTCCACTGCTGGATAAAGGCTTCCCCCAAATGGAGGGTGGGTTTGCCATAATCGCCACACTTGGTTGGTGGGTTGGCGATCGCAGTTAATGGTGGTTCTCTTTTGGAAAGATGCTGCTGCCAAACCTCCGTTCTTTGTATCCTTTAATCACCTCTTTAGACACCCACAGGAGGAGATGGGATGGTGCTATTCTGATGCAACACTACAAAAGGTTAAGTTAAGAAGATTCAGAAGTTCTATAACTTCGATAGTATCCATTTTGAAAATGTTTGAAAATTTTAAGCGTATGAAATGTTAAATATCAGGATAATTATTGATTTTAATTTGGTGTACCCTGACATTACATTGGATGCATTATAGCTTTAAGGGTAAATGTATACACTTTTATAATAAAGTCCCAGCCACTGTTCAGGCATTATCTATAAATAAATTTAAATGTTTTATAAAAAAATGGCTCTGTTGGAAATCCTATTACTCCACAGCTGAATAACTTAGTGATCAGACAGCCTGGGACTATAATGATTGTTTTATAGCAAAAGCAATGAGAGTATAATATTGTATATTTTTGTTAAAAAGAGCACAAAAAAAGAAAGCTGGGAGAGTTTCTTGCGCCTCTACTGCTCTCTCAGAGCGCCATTTGTTTCCGAAGCGGTAGTTGTATCTAGTATATTAGAAATGACATCAAAAAGAATTCTAAAGGAAACAATTTTGAGAAAATAAATGCCTTTTATGCCTTTTATTACGTGTAAATTTACATTATGTTATGGTGATAGTACCAAAAGCGTGAAGATATAGAGGCGCCTAGCGTTCAAGGCCTAATGTAACCTATATAATATTTTTAAATCAAAAAAGTTGTTAACATCTGCTCCAAGCTAGTACAGCAAGGAAGAGAATTTGCCTCCGACGTAGACGTAGCACAAGCATTACTCTAACGCTTGGCACTTTATAGCGAAAATAGCGTGTCAACTCACTCAGTTAACGCGACCGCTTTGTATGCTCCCTGGTAATATATCGACGGACGATTATGATCCTTATGGAGTTTATTTTACAATTATATTTTCTGTAAGTTGTGTATTAAATTTAATCAAGCAAAAATGCGAATAATAAATAAAAAACAATGTGCTGTTTATTCTTTACATATCCGTCATGGCTCTTTGCCGGAAAAATCTTTTCCTCTGACAAAGATGCAAAATAAACGAATGGAATTTTAGGCATGGGAGTTTTTAGGTTATCTCATACCATTAGAAGTCACTACTGCGATGGTTCCCAAAGTAACCGTGTCATATACAGACTCACTGACGGATAGAAAATAGATACAGTCTTGAAACAGATGGATTACACTGATAAGAACAGTCATAAATTCTTTTTAATAGGGAAAACACCTTTTGGTATCCCTAAATAGCATTTTTATTTCTTCCATAATCATCCCAGGGGTTGCTAGTACATTACATAGCGCGCCTGCTAGAGAAGCAATGCTCCCGGTCATTGTCGTGCACATTGAGACGGGTGAAGGACCAGCCGCGTCACAGATACGTCACGTACTATGACGTCATTAGTGTCTGCCGCCGCCCACTCGTCCGCTATCACTCAGGCCGCGCGCCGAGCATCCCTGCTCCTTACAGATCACTCTACTTTTTCAATTCAGCCTGTCTGTCAACTAATACAAAAACATTTAATATGTGGATAGAGTATTGCTTAGAAAAATAAAATTACAGTTGTAAGCTCCATGTTAAGCGGAGGAAGAAAATGCCTTAGGTATGTACTAGAATGGACTGTAGACTATTCGTTAATAACTGGAAATTTAAAACTGTGTATTTTTGAACAGTGAATAATATGAAAAGTACCAATTAAATACATTAGTTTTATTTATAATTTTTCACACCACTACGGCGCCTATTTCTGCGCGTGAAGCAATAGTGTGTAAACATTACTGTGTTTCGGTCTGAAGGGCGCTAGTGAAATTACTGGGCAAATGAGACTAACTCTTTTGTCTCAACGTGACGAGGGCAATTATAGTGCCGCTCGGAATTTTTGGGTTTTTCAAGAATACTGAGCGTATCAATTGCCATCAGCTGAAGGTTCTACTCGTCTCGTCCCTTATTTTCATTAAAAAAAAAGGTAGCAGTCTTTTACCACGACTTTTTTTCGTATTGGCTCAATAGGCCGACTCAATAGGCGACCCGCAGGCCGCAGCAGTACACGTACAAAAATATATTTATTTATTTATTAGTTTTAGATACGTAAGTGTTCATCCCTACTCTGTGGTTTTAGGTATTCTTTACTTATTTCTCATTAAAGCCACAGAATAATCAAAACATAGATGTAAAACGGTCTTATACAACTAAAATTAAAACACAAAGAATTGTGTGTTTTATTTTTGTCGCCGTACGGAGGTGCAATCGAAGGAAAATCGAAGTATTATTTATACTGTTCAAACACCTCAGCTTACTCCAAAAAGAGACTACCCGAGATCGGATGATGTAAAAGAAGTCAGGAAACTTCCCCTTGGAGAACATGCTCGACTCACTCGATAACCTCATGAAAGTCCAGTAAGCATCATTGTACTGGAACACTTATGGTGTTGCTGTTCTTCCGGGTGAAGGTCGATCAGAGGTGACATATGTACATGCCAAAGCAACGTGTATGATACAGGATGTTTTTCATATCTGAATTGGATTTAACGAAGCGGCGCAACATGTTATTCCGCTACAGCAAGCGTTTTCCGTTCCCGCTTAATGTCATAACAGTTAGAGTAATAAGTAGATAATGGCAGATTTTTCGATCTACCCACAGTTTAACTATTTACCTGCGAAGCAATGATTATCGCCACATCTACTGTTTGTCGTTTCAAACACAGGTCGTTTAAGTCACATTATTTTTAAAGACAAACGAGAGGACACCTGATGTTATGTAATCACCGCTACTCACATTCTCTTGTAACACCAGCGGAATCACATGAGCGTTGTAAGGATGGCACATGTACAGGGCACTACAAATATTATATATTGATAGCTGACACTGTAAATTGTCGGTTCCTACACATTCTCAAAATAACACTCCAAGTTCTAGACGGTTGAAAATTGTCTTCTCGATAGAAACTGTTGAGTTATCTCTCAGGTTGCCTGCTGTACTAATAATCTTGATATGTAGAATCACTAATGAAATTCAAAAAACTCTCGAGTCAATGTAAATTTTGTGTAAAGTACTGTTAATATTAAGACATTATTAATATAATCTTTTTTCAACTGAGCTATCTTCTGATATTTCTTGTTGTATTTTACGTAAATTGATTTAACTCCTCAGCCCCCAGTGTATGCCCACAGCCTACAGACAGGAACATTCAACAGAAACAGTGTAAGGATACGAATTTCCTGAATGTAAGGCGCCTGAGGCAATAAGGGTTCTCGATGTATTGTTGATTGTTGATCAAGTCTACAAAGTTTCTTATTTGTCTGCAATTCAATTTTCTTTTCAAATATTTTGTGCCTCCCCAAACGGAAATTAGTGCATTTTTTTTCTATAACGACTTGTTTTTCTTTTCATAGAACCACATCATCACGCCTCTGATTGGTTTGTGTCTTTTGCGTTGTAGATCATCTATCGGCTTCAGTATTTCGATATAACTTGATTAACCATCAGCCAAACTCTATCATAAACAATTCAAAGGCTGGAAATGCTTTCTTTTGACTTCTGGTATTGGAGATGTTCATATACGTCTTTCACTTCTAATCTCATGAGCCAGTTTGCCTGCTGGCCCCTCTTGTTAAAAAATATAACTATATTATAAATTAGAATGAGTAAAACCTAGCGAACCTCCTAACCTCCTAACCAAAGCCTTTTGTGCCTATTTATGAGCCCTAAAAGCGATGGTAAAGTTAATTAATTTAATTATAAAGTATCGTCATCATTTCAGCCGGAAGACGTCCAATGTTCAAAGAGAAAGGCCTTCCCAAAAGATCTCCACAACGATCTTGACCATCTGGTCAGAGGCGGGAAGGGTCGACTTTTATTTTGTTTTTTCTTGAAAACTGTGTATTACGTTGTAATATGAGTGATAGCACTATAATCGTGGACCAAAGCTCTATCAACTACAATTCATTAAAATTGGTTAGGTTAGGTTATGTTACAACAGTTAAAACAACGCACGAGCCGAGCGTAGCGTGCCGCGGCAGCGGCGATAGATGTTTGGGGATTGATGAACATGAATAACAAACCCTTTTATAAATGTTTTCCTTTTATCTCAAAATAATTCCCACGCTATCTTAATGTAAAGTTAGCGTTATTGCCGATTTTTTGCGATCGGTTAGAGCAAAAAAATTATTTTTTTAGAAACTAATTATCAACAAAAAAGCAACAAATTTCGGTGTTTTTTGTTTTTTTTTTTTTCAATTTCACTAAATTTACGTCGCCATTTTTTTCGACCTGTAATTATAAAGTATAAAATACATTAATTATAACTTTTCTTACTTTATAGTTTTATAACACTGGTAGTCCGAACGTAATCGAAAACATACACAACTTATTAAAGTTAGTTAGATACGTGAGTCGACATGTGTTTGTTTTTGTGGTAAGCAATCACTTTTAGCGAGTTACGAGCTAGTGTTGATGTTATAGCCAAACTTTACCCTCAACAAGTTAAGGCTGATTATACATAAGGCGGTTGGAACGCTTCTTTAAATCACATGTAGGACTCTATAACACCTACTTGAACACAGGTGTAGCAGGCAACTCTTTTATTATGCGACTATTTTTTGCTAGAAAATGATCCTGAGTTGAAATCCATTTTAGTGTGTAGTATTTAGAGCTTAGACCAGCACGCTGGCACAAAGTGAGTTGATAACACACGACCTTTGAATTTCTTCGTAGATGTGTGTGTTAGTTTCCGTCCAAATGAATTTTGAAAATTAAATACGCTACGCTCTATTAAATCATTCTAACAGCGTAATATTTTTCAAATACTTTGATGTTACACGGTCATAAAAGTTATTATTGTTTTCCTTTTTTTCATATAACTGGCATATCATCGCTATCTCCCTTATGAATTTTATAAAGCGTTCAGAATGCGAATCATCATACTGCATTATTTCAATTGTTTAAGCTCATGGTAACCAAAATCGTCTGGTCATTACAACAGTAATCTTAATCGAACGAACTAAACAAACACATAAAACACTGCTTTCATCACTCTGATACATAAAGAATACACGACTTTCTATTGCGATTTACATAAGCCAAATTAGCTGGCAACGCTCTTGTGGTTCCTCTGGTGTTACAAAAGAATATGGGCGGCGGTGATCCCTTAACATCAGAGAGTTAAGAGTATGGGTATACGTATGGATATACGCTCAATTGTCCTCCTCTTAAAATAATTCGCACAAATGCTCTGTGATAGTATTGAGTCAAAATTTCATTGTTTGATTATTTAAGATAGAATATGTACAGAATTTTTGAAAAATTAGTTTAACAGAGCTGGTGGAAATGTTTAGTACGTGACGACATTTTCGGTAGATTACTTCATAAATATATTTATTTTATTTAAATAAATTTAAATTTGTTAACATCTTCGAATTTTATTATAAAATATCTGTCATAGCATTGATTGATTACCTTACCTAGCTTAGACGAAAGCGTTTATTTAGATTCTTCTGCACACCGCCTAAATCAATCTCTAACAACATAATTCCATGATTACACGTCGCACTAAGGAAATACGGGCGAATTGTTCAAATTAATTAGCTGTTAGGTGTATTGTGTCATGTGACATTGCTTATCAACGGATTATTGTTTTGTCGGTTGGGTTAGTTATGTTTGATTATTTTAATCGAAAGCTGGATATTTCTAGAAAATTTTATGGCTGTTAAGATTTAAAGGTAAAATTATTTTAATTATTTCTGCTTGAATTGAACTCAGTTGTTTTATGAGCATTATTTTAAGAACCGGTTTAGTAGTTTGCACCTGTTTATTTGCACCCCTCTCATTTTCAATTAGCAAAAATATCATAACAACCACAACATCATATAGGTATATAAGTTTTTTTTATGACAATAAGGGACAAGACGAGGAGGACGTTCAGCTGATGGTAATTGATACGCCCTGCCCATTGTGATGAATTGCCGAGCAGGATTCTTGAAAAGCTTGAAAATATCTGAACGGCGCCGAAATTGCGCTCGTCACCTTGAGACTTAAGATGTTAAGTCTCATCGCCCTGTAATTTTACTAGCTACGGCGCCCTTCAGACCGAAACACAATAATGTTTACACGTTACTGTTTGAAGGCAGAAATAGACGGCGGTATATAAGGTATATAAGTACAATGTATTCATTATAAGGTACCTCATTTTAGAATCAGTTACAGTTTATGAATAAAATAAATAAAACATACCAGATAAGAAACTTTAAAAGACAAATTACGCGTGGTTCCTAACTGCATTCAACATGTAATAGGTAGCTACTGTAGCTACGGTGTTCGTAAAACTAACATTAAATCAGTCGGTCCGTTTGTCCGGGACATTAATATTCCAATTACAAGGAGAGCTATTATATTTTATCTTTATTTATACGAATCCCGGCGGGAGCTGAACCATTACTCGCAAATCATTTAAGCGCATATATAGTACAGGTGCTGGAGGTGAAGCTGAAGATTAATACTTATGCATACATTTATTCATTATTACATTACATTACTATATTCTTTATTACATAACATGGTTATAATTCGTGAATGATTTAGATAAATTCAAAGTTCCTGGGGGTTTTTATCAACGAAGATACACTCCTTGAATTCTTAGAGAATTTAAATTATTGAAAATTGCTATATTAGTTGGTCTGTATTCCTCTTCCATAAATTTTAAGGCCTAATTTTTAGACTGGTGAATATAATAAATAAGATATTATATTTTTTCGAATTTCCTCAAGTACTATTTATTATTTTGAATCTAATTTGGACGAAAATTATATTTACAAAAACAATAAATTAAAAACAAAGTCTTTGTTTTTAATTTTGACTGTAATTCCTACAATTATTGAAAATATTTTGGATCTAATTAAAATTCACCATAATATATGAAAGTGGTACATACATTATTTAGTAATTATCTACAGAAAACAGATAATATTTCAGTCGGTATGTATCGCACTCCTGGCCTATGTGTCGGAGACAAAAATAATAAAATCGGCTATGGACGAAGTACTGTCACGGGGCACATTTGTGTTTTTGTTTGGCCATGTTTTTACTGATTTATACATTTTAAACGATATTTTAATTTAATGGCGATGCATCCTTGCTCTATTTTTACCATGGTTGTATTTCAGAAGTAACGAAGTGTTTTAATATGGTTTACGATATAAAAGAAAGCAAATATGGCGGCACTTTTATGTATAAATTGAAACTTCATAATTTATTTACGATCACCGTAAATGTTTTAAGTGTCTTATTACTTACTTTAGAGAAATATAACTCGCTTATCATATGAAAATTGTATTCAAAAGTTCATAAGCAGATTATGTGATTGTGAATAACCCAAAAGCTACCAAACAGACTAGCAGCAACATGGAGAAATTCACGAGGCTGGTTTCAGTTAAAATATACAAAAAAAACTACATGAAACACCTGAAATATCAAAGAAAATTGGTACTTTTGTAAGGGCATTCGAGCGTTTGACATTCTAACTGGTTGTTCTGCTGTCACATGTTTCCAGTAAAACAAGACAAATAGTGAAATGTAACTTTTTGTTGCTTTGTTTTCTGAAATATTTTTATTGATATGGATAACGCATTTTTATCTCTGGCTGCACTGAATGGTCATTTAAAATGGACAATCGGACTTCTCATATAAATAGAGATAGCAAAGCCTTTGTAACATTAATATTTCTTGTGCGATATTAAGACGTGATATGTAAATTTTATCCATACGTAATAAAACCATCGAATGGTTTTCCTTTGCCAGTGTTTTCAGATAGAATATTCTTTTCTAATTTTGCTACAAAATTTATAAAAAATGATGGAGATTCTTTCTATCACGATTATAGTACATAGTTTACATATTTTGTAAGTATTAAAGCATTCATTATAAAAAGCCCGAATTTCAAAAGGCGTCACAATTTGTTATTTCATTGAGTGTATTTTGTCTCTTTAATGCCTAATTATGAAGACAGTGACAAAACACAATTAAGTATTATTAAGTTATCACGTATTACGTAAGTATTCCGTGCTAAGATAAAAAAAACAAAGAATGACACAGTGTTGGTAAATCCCCCACAAGATGGACCGACGATGTGGTCAAGATCGCCGGAGTACTTTGGATGTGGGCAGCGCAGGAATGATCATCGTGGAGATCTTTGGGGAGGCCTTTGTCCAGCAGTGGACGCCTTCCGGCTGATGATGATGTACTAAAATGCCTTAAAAATATGGACCTAAGAGTGAAGGACAAAGACCGATTACAGTTGCTGCTAAAGAGGGCGTTTTGTGATGCGTTAAGAAACTAATAATTTTATCAATGGGCAGATGTTCCCACATATTACCTATTCCATCATAAATTATCTTAAAATACATTGCAAATTTTCCTATATCTACCTGTGTCCAACCCAGTTCTATTTAGACCAACTTGACACTCAATGTAAATATCGAGATAAGCTAAAAGGAGACTAAAACAATCCACATATACTACCAAAATTATAAAGACAACAATTCAATTCAAATAAAAAGAATAATTCAGTTTGTTAATATCATTACCGAGACCATTGTCATTCGCTAACGGGGCGGCTTATTTGATTTACCCTTGATCTAATTGTGAGCCACAAAGACAGAAAAATTACAAGATTCAAACAGATTTATTTGAAAACTTCATTTAGTCTCTGCTTTTTAAAACATTTAACATAATTAACTCAAGTCGCGTCTCGGAACTCGCTTTTACTCTTGTGGTAAATCACAGCAATTTTACGTCTCATTGAAGGTGATATTAAGATATGAAACAATACGACTAAATCCAAAGTATAATTCAACCTTTATTCCGGGCTTCATGTACGAATAACTTTCCAAATGTATGAAAATTAATTAAATTGAAGTATTTAGTCCGGTCATCTAGTAAAAGATGTTTTCGTCATATTATGCACACGTTTCCACGCTACCTCAAAAGAAAAAAGGCGCTAACACACTATCTCATGGTAGTTAGCACACTAACTAAACGCGCCTTTTTACAACTTTTTGAATAGCTATATCTCAGAAATGGTGGCTCGTAGGAAAAAAAAGTACTGATAGTATACTAACTAAGATAGTAGTCTGTCATCTTACGGAGATTATATATGAATGACCTTGTAAGTTGATTTACGCGTTGGTTCCAAGGAAAAGGAGTGCATAAATCAAATCAAATCAAACTCACTTTATTCATATAAGTCACGGAAATGACACTTATGAATGTCAAAAAAAATCTACCGCTACTTCGTAAAGGGTTGAGCTAATGAGAAGAAGTAGCAAGAATTTCATTGCCACTCTTTTAAATCAAGATTTACATTTTCATCGTTTTACAAATCATTTCAATTACTCTATACCCTATGCTATACACTCACAAGATGGATCCTAAGCGGTCAATGGCTGCAATACTTCAATATATTTCTTTATATCTAAATAATTCTTAAGATAATTAATAAATATTTACGTGATAGATAAAAAAAAATCACCCACCCCATGCAAAATAGTAAGTTAAAAAGTTAATTAGCTAATTGACTTTACGTTCTGAATAAAACAAATAACGATATTTATTTATCAGGCTGAAATTAATCCCCACAAAAAATTAATAAAACAAACGTAATGGTTTTAATAAAAGCTTTTAATGCGATGTCTCAGCGACAGGAAAAACGTACAAAAGACAAAACGGGGTCGCGACAAGAAATATTATGGGACCAACACAATAGATGGATATTTTGTTAAAAAGTGGCAACTTTCTATTATACTATTTATTTTTCAGTGTCTTATTACGTGCGAGAGACGAGTTATAACGTCTTGCTGTTTCGTACCACTAAAACATCTAAAACTAACGTGACAGTTTCGTATCGAATAGGAATGAATAAAGGTCCCAAAAAAGACAATTTTTTCATTAATTAACTCCTTGGCGGCAACGAAGCTTTAAAGTGAAAATTAGAATTAATTATGAATGAAATAGCTATAAATTTAATAATTACTAAAGAATATATAATAGTACAAGTATATAGTGACGCAACAAAAATGCACAAACCTCAAAAGAGAGCACGGCAGGTGCATTATTTACCCATCATCATCATCGGCTGGAAGACGTGCACTGCTGGACAATGGCCTCCACCATCGTTCCTGCGCTTCCCTCATCCAAAGAATTCCGGCGATCTTGACCAGATCGTCGGTCCATCTTGTGGGGGGCCTACACACGGTCTTCCGGTACGTGGTCGCCATTCGAGGACTTTTCCGTCCCACCTACCATCTGTCCGATGAATAAGATATAATTATTATTGACCCATACTAAAAACAAATAAAGGTATTATGGAAACGTATCAACATGTAAACTACTTTTTAAGAAACATACATATTTTAAACTTTAAAACGAAATCAGAGATCTCGATAACAGAATAGTCCAGCCTCCACAAGCCAGAGAGACCAGTCATCGCTGCCCCCGCCATATTGAGAGTGCGCTCTCCCATGATGCCGATATAAGCAATGACATATTAGCCAACATTATGAGGCCAGCCACGAGATAAATATAAACGTGATCCGTGGTGAAACCTTAATCTACCACCAACTTCAAATGTTAGTCTTTTGAAGACTGATTATAAAAATACGTTGTCACTGACCTACTACTACCTGCCTATAGGCCTTATGAGAAAGCTCATGGTCGTTCAGAGAGGAATGGAGAGGGATGATTGCGAAACTGTAGTGGCAAATAGCTCGAAGGATAGATGGCCGTTGGGGCAGCAAAGAACTCGAATCGCGACCACGTACCGGACACAGTGTTGGTAGCCAACAAAATGGACCGATGATCAATGGTCAAGGTTATATAATAGGAAGAATGAAGGCAGGACCGATCGTCGTGGAGATATTTGGGGGAGGCCTTTGTCCAGCAGTGGACGTCTTCCGGCTGAAGTGAAAATGATGATTAAAATACATCTGAAACACCATAATCAAGACTGTAGCAACTTCAAAAGCTTTAGCTAAATGTTGTTTTTCAAGAGCTATCTTGAACATGAACACTTTATAGCCCAGTGGTTATTGACCATGACTACTACAGCAAAGGGTCTCAGGTTCAAATCCCGGTTGGCTTTGTGTTATTTTTATTAATATTTTTCCCGGATTAATTTTATGTTTCAGTATGAACAGCAGTAGAATACCTTATAGTAATAACTCGTTCGACAGCACCTTACTTTTTGCATTTCATGGTAAAATGGAGTGATCACCAAACATCAAGCGAAGAGAGGGCTCTATCATAGAAAAAATATTAGCTGGATATAATAAAAAACAGACAGTTATTAAGTATAAGATGCTTATAAAAGTAAATCAGTACACCGAATTCGATGTCATTTAATTATATTTAAACAAAAGGCGCACATCAATTATCTGCCGCGAGTAGATTGCACATTCCTTTCAGAGGCTTCATACGGACACAAAGAGACCCTGCGAAGCCTTTTACACGGTCGTACGGGACATCATCAAATATACATTTCGCTGTATTAAGGTTGCGGTAGGAACGGATAGCTGCGGAGAAAATACGCTCCCTTGAATATGTATGGAACTTGGATGTGAGAAGAACGGTGGAGGTAATTTATTATTGTTGAAAATTGAAACAAACATTCATAAGTTATGCAGAGTAAGGAGTCCGTAGCATTGTTTGCCGGTCTTGTTAAAAAGTACAATTGGTCTACACGGTTACTGTTAGATTGGTTGAAATCACATGTTATATTGTAATAAAATTGTAAGGTCTGTTCGGCATAAAAATAGAAGTAAAACAAATATTGGGGTCGACTGACAGTACGGCTTTCGCCATGGACGGTCGGCAGGTGATCTTCTGGTATTCCTAACACATACATGGGCGGCGGCTATTGAAAGCAAGGGGGAAGGCCTGGCAATTAGCCTGGATATAGCGAAGGCCTTTGATCGTGTATGGCACAAGGCGCTCCTCTCAAAACTTCCATCATTTGGGCTTCCCGAGAGCTTGTGCAAGTGGACCTCCAGCTTCCTCACTGGGCGTAGCATACAGGTCGTTGTCGACGGATATTGCTCGAACCCGAAGCCCGTGAATGCTGGAGTGCCCCAAGGCTGTGTGCTATCTCCTACGCTGTTTCTTCTGCATATCAATGATATGTTGGACACCTCCAACATACATTGCTATGCGGACGACAGC
Source organism: Leptidea sinapis (assembly GCF_905404315.1). Taxonomy (NCBI): domain Eukaryota; kingdom Metazoa; phylum Arthropoda; class Insecta; order Lepidoptera; family Pieridae; genus Leptidea; species Leptidea sinapis. The sequence continues at coordinate 5,572,855 of NC_066292.1, read as the reverse complement.
ACTGGTGATGCCGTATACACGGGCCATGCAGGTCTCTCTCGGGAAATCGTCGACCAGTGCCGGGAGAAACTTGTGATTTCTATCGAGTCCTCTCTCGAGAATGTCGCGGAATGGGGTAAATTGAACCTTGTCCAATTTAACCCCCAGAAGACTCAAGTTTGCGCGTTTACCACTAAAAAAACCCCATTTGTCATATCACCGCTCTTCGAGAACACTTCTCTTAAAGCCGCGCCTAGTATCAGAATACTGGGTCTCGAAATCTCGAGCGATTGCCAATTCCGTGGCCATCTGGAGGACAAAGCCAAATTGGCTTCGAAGAAGCTGGGTGTCATCAATAGAGCACGGCAATACTTCAAGCCGGCCCACATTCTAGCGCTCTACAAAGCGCAGGTCCGGCCACACATGGAGTATTGCTGTCATCTCTGGTCTGGCGCACCCCAGTATCTGCTCGATCCATTTGACCGCGTGCAACGTAGAGCAGCTCGAATTGTCGGGGACTCAGTGCTCTGTGAACGGCTGGATCTCTTGGCGTTGCGTAGAGACGTCGCATCATTGTGTGTCTTCTACCGCATTTATCAAGGGGAGTGTTCCGAAGAGCTGTTTAACCTGATTCCTGCCGCCGAATTCCACCTTCGCATGACACGCCACAAGTTAGGATTTCATCCCCACCATCTGGATGTGTGGCGGTCCTCCACAGTACGGTGTTTCTGGGACAATACGACATGGGTACCTTCAAAAAAAGCGCGTACACCTTCCTTAAAGGCCGGCAACGCCCTTGTGATTCCTCTGGTGTTGCAAGAGAATGTGGGCGGCGGTGATCACTTAACACCAGGTGACCCGTACGCTCGTTTGTCCTCCTATTCCATAAAAAAAAAACAAATATTGGGGTCTGATAACAGCGCCAATATGTAAAACAATGAATAAACATATTTGTCTGTATGTTTGCACTCGTATCCCGCCAAAACCACTGCATGGAGTTGAATGCGGTGTGTTACTAGAGAAACACCGAAATAAATACATTTAATTAACACACAGAACAGAAAACTCAATGCTTAACTCTCGGGGCTACGAGCGGATATTATGAATAGCGTGGTTGATTCGCATTGCGCTACTCCTTAGGTTTTATGGAAGAGGAGAACAAATGAACATACATGAGGGTCACTCGATGGTATGTCATGATCGCGCCCGTACTCTTTTGTAACACCAGAGGAAAGAAAGAGCGTTGTCATACTTATAAAGCATCGAAAAAACAAACATTTGAATTCAAAAACCGAAAATACATTGTTACATGGGGGGTGAGGGTCGAACCGAAGTCAACGGTTTTGCCTTTTGCGTCACCTACCCTTTGCAATTGTCATCATCATCATAATCAATTCAGCCGAAAGACTGTCCATTACTGGAAGAAGGCCTCCCCCAAAGATCTCCGCGACGGTCGGTCCTGTGCTGCGCTCACCCAACCTATTCTGGCGATCTTGACCAGATCATGGGTCCATCTTAATAATTGTATCTCGACTCAACTGCTACTATAATAGGGAGGACGCACCATTTACCATATTACCTCTGCTTGCGCGAAATGTGTGTTCATGACGCACTATCTATTTATTTATTTAGGCAATCCAAACAGATTATAATAATTTCTAATCTAGTCTTAATTAAATTACATTTAAATCAATTTAAAAATTTCCTAATCTACTTAATTATTTCACCTAGTTTATTAAAAAATAACGAATATCTGGAATCGAAAACATCTGTGTCTAATTTTGCTATTTCATTATATAAGCGACACATTCTTATGAATGGGTTATAGTACGAGGTGTTATTTGAACAAATGCGTATGTTGTATCTTCGTACATCGAGTACCGACTCGCTTATCCCTAATATTGTGGGTCGACATTAATGATGCAAATGAGTGAGTCGTCTTTACAGGCCGTAATCGAATGTACCCTCGCGAGATGAAAAGATTTCCACGCAGCATTTATAACTCCTTGATTAAAAGCAAACTTGCAAATTGTATGTTGTTTGTTCTACATCCTACCCACGCCTTTCTTCTTTCAGTGAGGTTATTTCACTGAAACATGTAAAGGTTGACATTATTCAATTAATTGTTATATATGATGAAGATGCTATCTTTATTATATTTTTATCTTAAGCTAGTTAAACCAACGACTTTGACCTACCAGAATTACACAAAAAAATGCAAAAAAAAAGATAAACAGACGATATGATAACAGATCAAATAAAATCAAATCATCTTTATTTGCAAGGTAAGGTGTTGTTGGCTTATATTTAACAGGTGCTCTTATTCTAACCCATAAGAGTTGTTATTTTAGCGATATAATATGCAAGTCTAACAGATAAAAACATTAATTCATTCGAGTGCCACCAGAGCCTAGTAAGTCTAAAGAATCTAGAAGCCCTCTTTATACTTAAATATACTCACAATTACTCATAAATTTATTATTATTGCATTTTCACATAGATTATTGATTGTTAAAATTATAAATACTTATTTGTCCCGGTTTAAGGCGTGCTTATTAGCTTAAGACTTTCGCATTAATCAAATAAATATATTACGTCATCAAACCGGACCTCAGTGACAAACACAAGTACAGAACAATTATCTTTTCTTTATACCTCGGTACGTATCTTCTGCATCAATTTGAGAGTCGAAAATCTGTGATTTGTTCATTGGTGCAACTAAGCGCCCGTCATTTGTTACAGCGGGAGCAAACATTTTATGAAGTTCTTTCACAGTTCTTCAATACGATTCGATTTGAGTTTGGCCTGATTCCTGCAGCCCAATTCCAACCTAGCAACATATACTACTAACTTCGCCAGCATCTGGATGTGTAGTGTTCCTCCACAGTGCGGTTTTCAAGGAACTTTTCTGCCACGTACGACCAAAGTGTGGGAAGACTCGATTTCCAGGATGACTCGACAAGGTTACTTTCTAAAACAAGCGTATACATACATCATCAAAACGGTCGGCAAAACTCTTGTGATTTCTCTGGTGTTGCAAGAGATTGTGAGCGGCACTGATCACTTAACAAAAGTTAGCCCGTATGCCACACTCCTCCTGCTCTATACAAAAAATTAGATTAATCAATATAAAATAATTTCTTTTCGCTATAAATATTTAAGATGGCAACGAAAGAACTTTTTAAAGCACCCTTTACTTATCGAAGTGACTGTCGAGCTACCATATTTTAATATACTATCAGACATATTTTAAAGCAAATAAAATGAGGATTATACAAAAGTTGAACCACACATTGATAGTTTTATAAAATCAAGTTATTTAGGACATAAAACATTTAAAGCACTAAAATTATGGAAATCGCCTTGTGGAGTTCCACTAAGTGTCACATTTACTAAACTATATACATAAATGTATATATTAAATATGCAGAACCTGGAAGTGTCTGAATATTTACTATCCAGCAGAGATCAAGCCCGTTGTTGGATAGTATTTTATTTTTTTAATAATTTATAATGTGAAAAACTATGATATTACATTTTTTTTACTTTTTATGAAAATAAGGGAAGTTCAGCTGATGGTTATTGATACGCCCTGCCCATTTGCAATCTAGTGCCACTCAGGATTCTTGAAAAACCCAAAAATCCTGAGAGGCACTACAATTGCGCGTCACCTTGAGACGTCAGATATTAAGTCTCATTTGCCCAGTAATTTCACTAGCTACGGCACCCTTCAGACCGAAACACAGTAATGCTTACACATTACTGCTTCACGGCAGAAATAGACGCCGTTGTAGTATGCATAATCTAGCCGGGATCGTGTGCAAAGGAGCCTCCCACTGATAATTTTTAAACATTTTCCTTAAACGTTATTATTCGAGATAAAATGGTAAGCCCAGCTTTGAACATATTTATCAAACTGAACACTCATCAATGAAAGAAACTGATGGAGCTAACAAAATTGTGTTTGCAATTCCAGATCAATGAACCGGAATAATAAGACAGCTATAAAGAAGGTCAATGGGAACAAACAATCCATATCACAATATTCCGCGAGGATAATATTCACAACAGAAACTCAGAACTTTCAAATCGTCAATGAGTTTTATGAAACTCTAGCAACAGTTAAATAAAAACTCGCCCGAACTCAAACAGAACTGGGCCACGCGGGCGATATTTTACACTCGAAACTTGGAGGGAAAAGAAATGAAAATTTGTGATAAAACTTTTCAAGTTTTATTTGTTCATACTCGTATAAAAATGTTGGGTATTTTATAACCAAGTCCTTACTGTTATGACGCATTATCGTACATTATAAAACGAATATAAAGAAAAGCAGATTATTAATGCTCAAACCAAGACTTGAGACTACATCAAGCCACTTCGATTTTGCTTTAACACCACTCATGCATTAGTTGCAATAATTTCATGCATTTTTGTGCCGTTTGGTGTCGAGACACTTGCCCTGTGGTGCCCAGAGGCGCGGAGAATGTTCAAAATACTATCTTCGCGCCTCAATAAGGCTACTGGAAACCCAAGCGCTGGCAGCTATTTCGGTCAACGGATCAGCCTAGATATATATTATATAACACCGAAATGCTGCCAGTATTCTTGATACACTTCCACCTAATGATAGTTTTAATTTTATGTAGTCTTAGTATTGTAAATATAGTTATGAGATTTTTTTGTTTAAATAATACATATTGTAATTGAGTATTTGAAAGATGATAGAAATGTTGGGTGGTAAGAGGAAGAACGATAACTATTTCAGCCCATATCATCATCATCACAAGCTGGGACGGTAGCTATATCTATCAAGAGGACCACGGTAGCCCTGAAGGAAAGAGCTCTGGCGACCGGAATGTGGTATAACCATATACCTAAAAGGCTACAGCAACCTTGGGGCTAAAATATCCCCGGAAGAGTCTAGTTCAATTCAGAGAAACCACTGCAACTAACTTTCCCAAGAGAATATCATGCAAGTTATCACAGAGGAACAAAACTTCCAAATTATACAGTGCAAATGAGTTCCTATCATTTATACGTAAAAAAACTTCTTAGTAGATCTCATTCAAACCAATTTACAGGGGAAGTTTGCATGGTAATGTACATTATATATATTTTTTAGTTTTATCATTCTCTTATCTTAGAAGTTACAGGGGTTACTTTTACCACTTTAGAAGTGTCTCTCGCGCAAACTATTCAGTTTAGAAAAAAATGATATTAGAAATCTCAATATCATTTGTGAAGATCTATCCATACCTTGATATATGATAGATACCTTGACGTATTGGTTTGATGAAAAAAATTTTTTGAGTTTCAGTTCTAAGTATAAGGGGGCCCCCAAAATTTATAGTTGTTTTTCTGTTTTTGTGTGAAAATGTTAATGCGGTTCACAGAATACATACAATACTACTTACCACGGTTCAGTGTAGTTCTTATAGTTTTGAAAAAAGTGGCTGTGACACGGACAGACAGACAGACAGACATGAAGAATATATAAGGGTACCGCTTTTTGCCATTGGGCTACGGAAACTTAAAAACCAAAGTCGTAGAGTGTATTGCAGTTTGCGCCATCAGTCATAAAACTTAAGTAGTGAGCGGAAGTATTCACATACCATTCGGTGATCCTGAAATTATTACATCCATACATATGTCGTTTCATGGATCATGTCCATTTTATGGAACCAACCCTGGCATTTGAAAAATACTAGATTTGTTTAGAGAAATGATAAAATCGTGTTGTTCTTTAAACATACTCCGTGATTTGATCAAATCACTCAGGGAATTGACCAAATCTCTGTTGTTAAAATTTCCCTGTGACATATACATGCCTGACATAAAACATATTAGTTGAGAACGTCATCATAATAGATGCACACACGAGCACTCTAAGCGTCGTTTAAGCAGTTACAATGAATTCAATTAGCAGAGCAAACAAGGGGGCTTTTTGTTCGTCCCTTTATTGTCCTCAAATTTTGTTTACTCTCGGCTACTGGTTTTAAACGTGGATTATGTCGTATATTCATAGACTATAGAGTACTTACAATTGTAGACAGTGTTAAGACAGTATAAGCGAATAAATTCGTAGATATTGCAGAAATATCTTTATCAAGTATAAGAAAGACCACGTCATACAACCAAGGGTAAACCAGTTGGATCGATAGAGTGCCTGAAATAACATATAGACATTGGGGAGGTTCTTGGATTATGGAACCTGACTATTGATGAAGAATTTTGGTGCATCTTCGATCCTCTCATACGCAGCTGTTCGATACATGTAAATATAGTATTATATTTTAGATTTAGTGTTTCTATATTTTTATATAAGATGCTGCATCTTCACAAAACCGGGTGTCAAGAGATGCTTTTTGGTCTTTAAGTTGGAAGTATGTCACTTAGACGTGTCAGTTCGGGAAAGCTTCAGCCGGTAATTAATTCCACAAAATGGCTGTGCGAGGCAAGAAGTTCCAACTGACTTAATGAAAAAATCACTGGATAACTCCCCTGACCACTCCCTTGATAAATGCTAGATCCGGAGAGAATCCACATCTCTACGCTACGCCAAAGGATCAAACCGATCGGAAGTGACTTGATCGTGGATGTTATGAGCGAGGAGTTCATAACATCGATTCATTCGTTGTATGCGGTCAAATGGAAGAAGCTGGTTCTGGGGAGAATTCGTTCACTCATTAATAGTTTACTATATTCTAAATACACTTGAATTATTCGACAACAGTTCATTTATTTTAAGTTCTTCCTTTAAATTCAATTAAGTTTTTGGACTCTCACTTGTTCGCGTGTCGAATGGTGTTTCGTCTTGTATCGCATCAATTTTTTATTTGAGTAATGTGAAATTAAGATCATCTTCGTCCGAAAAATAAATAAATGACCTTTATACGCTGCAAATTAGTATTTTCTTTTCGTCCGCTTTTTATTTTTGCTCTTTACGATAAGATACTAAAAATTTTCACTTTTAGCTCACTCTCGAGGAGGAAATAAACTTATTGAGCAATGATCCGTCTCCGCATTCCTAATCATTCGGAATACGTACATAACGAACCCATATTTTTTGCGTCTTTTGATGTGCATAAAAGATCGTAAATTGAGGTGATATTTAAATATTCATCCGGCTGCCAAATCTTTCAGTTTTGGTTGTTCAAAGTTAAATTACCAAATGAAATGAATGACAGAAATTTCGTATGTGAACCATTATGGCCCGTGGGGCCCGGAGGCGTGCAGAATGTGTAAAGTACTATCTTCTCGCCTCAATAGGTCTACTGGAATCCCAAGCGCTGGCAGCTATTTCGGTCAACGGATCAGCCTAGCTATCCAACGTGGAAATGCTGCCAGTATTCATGGTACGCTGCCCCGTAGTGATAGTTTTAATTTAATGTACGAGACTGACTCTTGCCAGTGTCGAACACACACACACACATCAACGCGTGTCGAATTGTTTAAAAGACAAATATTGGCGGAATTAACACTAAAGAAAACTCAAAACATTTGGATAATTATGGATTTCCGCAAAATTACTTCAATAAATTTTGTCATGTTTGTTTTTGTTGGAAATCCTGAGAAGTGTGTGACCTTTCTGTTTGTGCGGCATCTAGCATGATTTGCAGCATTTGAACTGTGGTCACTAGCTCATTGCGGAAGGTGCCTGGAAGTTTTATAAGGCCAGTAATTTCTCGTCTCAGTAAGACATCATGAAGACTGGTTCACGAAGACATGGAGTTGATGTCTTGATGGTATATGTATGTACTTGGTAACCTTCCTCTACAGGTGACAGTCTAGAGTATAACCAGTGGGGGCTCTCTTACACAGGATGCCGGCTAGATTATGGGTACCACAACGGTGCAACGGTGTAAGCATTACTGTGTTTCGGTCCGAAGGGCGCCGTAGCTATTGACATTATTAGGCAAATGAGACTTGACATGTTTCAAGAAGCCTGAGCGGCACTGCATTGTAATGGGCAAGGCGTATCAGTTACCATCAACTGTACGTACTGCTCGTCTCGAACATTATTTTCATTTTAAAAAAATACAGCAAAAGGCGTGCAAATATTTCTCTTATATTAGCAAATATATTAAATATAATAACTCTCTATTTGTTATACGAAATGGCTGGTGTGAAAAGAGACCCTAATAATATAACTATATTTCAAAATATCTCCCCTTCATCCAAAAGAAAACATAAATATTGTAATCGTCCTTCAATCAATAACATCTCGAAGAAATATGACTTGCAAATCATCAACGTTATGGGAAATTCTGGCACACTTGTCCCGGAGCTAAGAAAACTTCTCGAAGGGTCTTTGACGTAGACTTATATAGACAGATGGGCGTCAAAAATTAAAACTGAATTACATTTCAAGCTCCATACAGTCTTAGCACATCTGCTACTAAAATATCCAGTTACTTGATATCTAAGCTCAATAGTGGTGATTAATTAACTTCAAGCAATTGATTCATAAACTGAGACCAACACGTACAAACCTTCCTTCCTAGTTGGTGTTTATTTAAATAATTTAACGAACTCATTGATAGAATGGTTCATGATTTGATTCGTACACAAATAAAATTTGAAAAACAAAACTTTATGAACGATGCGGGATTCGAACCCACGACCTGCGGCTAACCGTTCGAGTACCGCCTCGTTATAAAATTCTGTTTGATTTGTTCAACTCTCAGGTTGTGGCTTCAGTTGGTTAGGGCACCGGCACGGAACGCCGGAGGTCGTGGGTTCGAATCCCGCATCGTTTATAAAGTTTTGTGTTTCAAATTTTATTTGTGTATTAATCCTAGAAGTGAGGGTTATCACTTTACAAACATAACGTATTGTTTAGATTTGATTAGTATTGTAATAACATGTTGAAATGATAAGACACGTCTTAATATAATGTAAATAACATTTTCCAAATAATATGTACAAAAAAACAAGATGATAGCTAGTAAATAGAATTGAAACCTTTTGAAAAAAGCGAAATCTATTAAATTTAACGATCAAGTATATATCATAATTTCCCGTCTGTTTAATTCTATAATCTATGGTACGTCAGCGATAAATCAGTAAAGTTGAAAATGTGAAGCTTGTCGAACATTCCGGAATGTTCGAAGTTTACAAATGAAGAATCTTGTCTAAGAGTTTGGGATACATTCACAAATATTTGAAACGCTATCAAAATTTAACACACATTTCGAAACACGACTGAATTCTGACTTTTCATTCAAACACGATAACAACTCGTTCAGGAATTTTCATTTAATTTTACTTCCAATTTACTTCACTTAATTATTTGTACATATTTTAATAACACTGTATAAAAGTCATACAGTGCTAAGTAACAAAGTGTTTTAATGAATGGTTGGTGTGAAAAGATCAGAAATATTCTTTTAGCATGAATAAAAAATCAGAATGGAAGAGCGCTACAACAAGATAAATGACATGATGTACACTCATAGCTCCAAGAAAGCTTCGCAAGTGGATGGTAATTAAAAGTGATCATCAGCGTGCGTCAGTTATGGTTTGGTGGAGAGTCTTTTCAAGGAGTCACAAAGCTCTAGTTTAGTAGAAAAGGAGTGGAGATTTCAGACAAAGAGTATCAAGAGACTGTCTTAGATCGTGTTGTGAAACCTTTTAGCAATAATTCTTTTTAAAAATTGGCCGTGAAATTATATTATTTAATAAATAAAATTATGTGCTTCTAATAGAATAGGCAAGACTAGGTAAATAGAAAGTTATGAAAAAATAATTTAAACATTAAATGAAATAATAAAAATATTTAGCCATTTTGTATAATTTAACCTCTTCGGATTTCAGGTTACACCATTGAATCTATTTTTTAATGAATATCACTTTAACAATTAAATTGAAATAAATAAAATAACCTAGTCAAATAAAGTAATCGAGATATTTTTGGTCTAAGATGAGGATATGACTTAAAAGGCAAAATATTGTTAATATATACACAAGTAAAGAAATATTGTTCATAAAAGTTTACGAAACTCGTATATTGAGTGTTGAGTGAGCAAACATAGAGACGTTCAGCATTTGAAATGTTTACAGATTTATGAAACTCGAACTCCTTCAAAGAAGATTGGAAACTTCTGCAAGACAAACAACTCATAACTTTCGCAAAGACGTTATAAATTTGTACGTTATAAGTCGATTAGTTATGTATTTTTATGTTATTTAAATATTTTGTGAATAACCAATTGTTTATTCCCGATAAAACTTCAACCTGAAAAATCTGTTCCCAGATATCAGAATACGACTCTATGTTATAAAACTATAGAAAACTCGTATTCATTTGACAATCCAGCACAACTACGAGGCGTCAAGCTGTCAATTTTTTTTTAATGAAATTAAGGGATGAGACGAGCAGCACGTTCGGTTGATGGTATTTGATACGCCCTACTCATTACAATGCAGTGCCGCTCAGGATTCTTGAAAAACACAAAAAAATTTAGCGGCAATACAATAGCGCTGGTCACCTCGAGACATAAGATGTTAAGCCTCATTTGCCCAGTAATTTCACTAGCTACGGAGCCCTTCAGACCGAAACACAATATGCAGAAATAGGCACCGTTGCGGTACCCATAATCTCGCCGGTATCCTGTGCAAAGAAGCCTCCCACTGGTCAATATGTTGGTATAGATGAGCTGCATATTGCATAACAAATGTTGCTATGAAATTATTATTCAAGTAACTGATTAGCAGATGGCACATGCTATTATGTAACATTCGTTTAGCTTCTTTGATAAAAATAAAACCATTGAAATTATGAATAAAATCATCGGCTACGTCATGCATGTTTGTCGGGACGAAATATATACGAATTCACTTATTTTTGGAAATAAAATTAATCATAATGTGTAATGTCCGGACTATAGGAGCATGCGACATCAGTAAGGCCTTCAGAAACTCATTCGTTACTGCGAATACGTTTGCGTAATCTTCATAACAATCTGCAGTATCCGTAAATAATGGACAAAAATTTTAACAAAATGACAACCACGGATGGAAAAAGAAACAGGGCAACAAATGAGATGGGAAGATGATATAAAGAAAATTAGTCCTATTTGGACTTAAACAGTAAACGACAGGAAAATATGAAAAGAACTGGGGAGGCCTGTGTGTCACAAGAAAGGCTGTTAAATTAAAATATAGGATTTTTTTGTAAATAGCAGCAATAAAGGCTTAATTATAAAATATGCCAAGCTCAAACTTTTTTTAACTTTAGTAGGCAAATCTTCAAACGGAAAGACCCATTCCGCCGATTGGGTTTTTCTTTTAAAAATCAGGTTTATATACAATATAATAATCAGCAATAACCGACCTCCTCTCTCTCTCTCTCTTTCTCGTGTGAATGTTTCTTGCAAATATTACCGGCTTTATAACCGACCTGTCAAGGTCACGCGATTTCCACTCTTTAAACTGCATATTTTTTTTTTCTATTACTCTTACACATTATAAAAAGCACGTCAATATAAAGCTGAGACAGTAATTAATAACCCTGATACTTTTTTAAGTTGTCGAATACGTATTAATATAAAAAAAAGTTCATAAAAAAATTATCTTGGACGTCCATTAATTAGTCTGTGGTTCAAAAAAACGGCGTGGTACGGATATCTCGAGAACGACTTGACGAAACGACTTAATTTTTCTTTTCAAAATTTTCAGAATTAAGCAGAGTAGGTTCCTTTCGAAAATCACTACTTTAGGCCTTCTCGATTTTTTTTAAAACGCATGAGCGTTCGAGGCGTGTACTTTTGGGTTTTCCAATTTTATTAATTTGAGGTACAAAGATTTTCAATGAGAGATTCAATATCCCTCAGCCTATCTTTTATATTTCATACTTCTTACTTTACTTTAAGACAAGGACTGGAAACAACTAGTTATGTTAATGAAGTGTTTATTGAGGCTGGTGATAGTGGAGTGAGCCGCGGGCTCGCGTGTCACTCCTTTCCGAAAATATATCACGAAGACAGAGCCCTAGGGCTCGCGTGACGCTCATAACGTATTGCTTCTGTTATTGAGTCGCCTATATCGCGCTTATTATACCTTGCCCTCGATAAACAAGGATTGCTCGTTATTATTAGTGTTTCAAGATCTTGTATAAAATTCTATTTGCGAAAAGGTTGTTGAGCTAAAAGTTCAGTTTATATAGTCAAAGTCAAAGTCAAAAAATTTTTATTCACTGTAAAACTTTATAAGTTATTTAGTGCAAGTCAGGATGAAGTACAAAAGTTACAATAGCATTCAAATGAGTATAACAATATTCATTAACAAAATTTAGAATTCCAACTATCTTTATCATTCAAATAATCTTTCACGCCTTAGGCCTTAGATGTTAATTTATTTTTTACGATACATTTAAATTTTTTAATAGGTAACATTTTAATTTCATTTGGGAGTTAATTATAAAATACAACACAATCCACTTTAAAAGATGTAGCAATTTTACGGAGCCTAGTAGATGGAATTGCGAGTTTATGTTTGTTTCGAGTATTGACACTGTGTACATCACTATTCTTTTTAAATTGCCTAATATTTTTATGGGCGTATAGGAGGTTCTCGTATATGTACTGGCAGTGTACTGTCATAATATTTATTTCACTAAACTTTTCTCTCAATGAATCCCTTGAACGCATTTTATAGACTGCTCGAATTGCTCTTTTCTGCAGCACAAATATGTTTTCAATATCTGCAGCCCTACCCCACAATATAATTCCGTGAGACATGACACTATGAAAGTAGCTGAAATATACAAGTCTAGCCGTTTCAACATCTGTCAGCTGCCTAATTTTTTTCATCGCAAATACTGCAGAGCTAAGTCGATTACATAAGTTTTTTATGTGGGTACCCCATTGTAGCTTAAAGTCTAATGTAATGCCTAGGAATGTTGTCGTTTCTACTACATCAAGTTTTTCATTATTAATTTTTATAGGTGTTGGTGCTTTATATTTGGAAGTGTAAACCTTACACATTTTGTTTTCGTTTCGTTTAAAAGTAAGTTATTAACATTAAACCAATTTACTACTTCAGCAATGTCATCGTCAACTTGACAGAAAGTTTTTTGCTGGCGTTTTATTTTAAATAACAAAGATGTATCGTCAGCAAACAGTATAATATCATGTTTATTTTGAATAAGGTATGGTAAATCATTGACGTAAACTAGGACCAAAAAAGGACCCAAGATTGAGCCCTGCGGTACACCCATCGATATGATAGAGCCAGTTGATCTTTTTCCATTAACGTCTACTCTTTGAATCCTATTACACAAGTATGATTTTATTAAATCTAGTGAAACATCCCTAACACCATAGTGGTGAAATTTTTGAAGTAAGCTTTCATGATAAACGCAGTCGAATGCCTTGGATAAATCACAAAACACTCCTAACGCATCAAATGAATCCTCCCAAGCATCCAAAATATTTCTTATTAACTCGATACTAGCATCTGTGGTTGAAAGACCTTGAGTAAAACCATATTGTTTATTATGCACGAGATTATTATTGTAAAAATGGTTAATTAATTGCGTTAACATAATTTTTTCGAAAATCTTGCTAAAGGTTGGTAGTACTGATATGGGTCTAAAATTGGTGGGGTCAGCTTTATCTTCCGACTTAAATAGAGGAGTGATCTTGCTCTGTTTCATTTGGTTTGGAAATATACCGCAATCTACACACTTCTTGAAAATAAAATATGTTGTATTGTGTAAAATGAAATATGTATAATAATATGTTGTAGTCAAGAACGTGGAGCGACGAGCGAGTACAAGATGTTTCGGTATTCGTCTTGGCTCTGGTATAATCGGTGGTGATGTGCGGTGCGAGTGCGAACGCCAAGCAGCAGTCAGGGAAACTATCGAGCGAGATGGTTGTGTCGCACGCGCATTTGTAACACTGTATTTTACTTGCTGTCATTTTCAAACATTCACAACGATGGAAAACCACGAAGATCCTGACCATCTGACCGACCGTGGCGCGTCATATATATATTTATATGTCGTAACACGGAACGCCAGCGCCATCTGTCGGTGTCGTATCACGGAACGATTCTACATTATAATTTGATAGTGTGAATAAGTTTGTTTCGTTGCACTGATATTACCCATCGACGCCCACTGCTAGAAGTCTAAGACTATGGACCCTGCTAATGACGGTGACCCTCTTCCGCCGTTATATATATTATATATATATATATATATATAGTTTATATCTTATAGTTCTCTAACCTATTTTAAAACGGGCATATATTTTTCACTAAAGATTTGGATACTTGCTTTTTTTAGGCCTCTTTCGGAAGTAATACGGGCAGGCTTAGCCAAATTTACCTACTGTCAATAATCATTACCAGTTTAGAAAAAAAGTGAAATTGGGCAATTAAATTCAATCATAATATGAGAACTACGTTACATCACGTGGTGAGAACGTTCGTATTATGAAAACGTGGTAAGAACAAGCTACTCCTAAAAATGCTACGAGCAGTGTTTAATCAACTCGTGTTACCTAGATTGAAATCGTGTCTTTGATTACAAATTAACACCAAATAAGTATGACACCATAACTTCTAGACTAAATATTCACAATGATAATGTATTTTTAAGAAATGCCATTCTTTTATGCCCTATAAGTGTGATTTTTAACATATTTAGGTAAATGAGTGCTAGCGTATCTACACGTTTACCGTATTCCACAATACTAAACACAACGAGAGCCATAAGTTTAATAGTCCTTATCTTTCCGTTTCGATGCCATTTCTTTAATCTTGTCAATATTGGATCAAAATAATTGTGCTATGGTGTAATGTTGGTGATACTTTTTTATTTGGGACAGATCATAAAGCAACGACTTACAAATTAAGTTATCCACTTCACCAACTGCTGCCTCTTGCGATATTGCATTTAAAATCTAGTAGGCGTCGGAAATTAAACTGGTGCATGGAAAAATACATAATTTCGCTGTTATTCCTTGTTTTCTGATTCTTTCCCTTTGTGTATGCTAAATAATCCGAAAAGGCGTTTAGTGATCATAAAATTAACTATAACATTTTGGATCGGTTGCAAATTGGGAGGAACCAGTGGAAGGCTCCTTTGCATAGGATGCCGGCTAGATTATGGGTACCACAACATTAATGTGTAAACATTACCGTGTTTGGGGGTCTGTAGGGCACCGTAGCTAGTGAAATTACTGGGCAAATGAGACTTAACATCTCATGTCTCAAGGTGACGAACGCAATTATAGTGCCGCTCAGAATTTTTGGGTTTTTCTAGAATCCTGAGCGGGACTGCATTGTAATGGGCAGGGTGTATCAATTACCATCAGTTGAACGTCCTGCTCGCCTCGCCCCTTATTATCATAAAAAAGAAAAGTAACTCAAAATGGTTTGCATAATATAACACATGATAATAATATTACTGCCAGTCCGTTTTTTTTCACAGACGACTGTTACTCTTCTTACCAAAGAGAGAAGGGAAAGTAGATACAAGACTACTAGACTACAAGATCAGAAAGAAAGACTAAAAGATCTACTGAAAATAAATCTCTGTAATAGTATCACAAGAATATCTTCAAACCCCAAAAACAAAACGATAGCAGTATCGTTTTATAAATCTAAATTTTCCAAAGCGAAGATTTCGATTTGTAGCTTCAACTCATCGCTTTATATAACCTTATTACCAGGAAATAGGGTTGAGAGTGGCTTCAACAAACTGCAAGTAGGAGTGTGCGCTGGTGATTTAGCGTGACGTGAACAAGTGCCAAACACGTAGCCACGGTCCCGCGGCTTGTGCGGTCACGTACAACAGTATCAGAATTTATTTCGGTGAAAATCGCTACGATATTGGTACAATCGATATAAATATTCCCTATATTTCGGTTTAAAGACATTTATTCTCATAAGATTTAATATAAAATCACTTACATCAGAATTTTACATTAATATACAATATAATATTACTTTAGGTAACTATGACTAAGCATGCAAAACAAACAAAGTGCACAATTACAAAACAGAACAATTACAAAAATAAATTACATAAAATTGCTCAACTTAACAACATCACTATAATATTTTATATTCATACGGAATAAGGACTGGATGTGGCTAACGACTTATATAACAGTTGAAGTAAACTAAAATTGTACCTACAATTTGAACGATAGCACAAATAAGAAAATTAAAATATTTTCTTCTTATTTCATCTTCAACATGACTTCCAAATGCGGTTGATACCTTCCGATCAACTAAGTACTAAACCATTTGATGGATTGAATGGAGTAAACCGTGATTGATTTCGACTACTCCATAATATCTATCTAGAATATCTCGATATTGACAGATAAAGCTGCTTACAGATTGCGTTGCACGCGGTGAAATATTTTGAACTGATTATACAGTACACCAAGCTAGAGAGGAGAATAATATTACATGTATCGCCAAACCAGTACAGAGAGACACAGGAGTAATTTCGAATGCAGTGATAATTTTTTTATTTGGAAAAGAAGGGCAACCGACCGTTAAGTGATCACCGCCACTCGGTGTACGCGCTTTTTTGAAGGTGCCCATTTCGTATCGTCCTGGAAACACCGCACAAGGAAGCTCATTCCACAACTTTGTTTCGCCAAAATGTTTCGCCGTTTTGGGCCTAATACGAAAACCTGGGTCTTCTAAGAAAGAACAAGATATATCCAATATTCTTCGACAATTCTTAAGAAGGCTTTGGATTGCCTGTCTATACAGCATCTCTAGTGATCCTCTTCCAAAAAGGAGCTCGTAGAAATTTTAGAGAGAAGCACCTTGTTCATTACGCTCTCAAAACATTGACGCCGATGGAATGAGACGAGCAGGACGTACGGCTGATGGTAATTGATACGCCCTGCCCATTTCAATGCAGTGCCGCTCAAGATTTTAGAAATTTCCCAAAAATTCTGAGCGGCACTACAATTACGCTCGTCACCTTGAGACATAAGATGTGAAGTCTCATTTGCCCAGCTACAGCGCCTTTTAAACCGAAACACAGTAATGTTAACACATTACTGCTTCGCCGCCGAAATAGGCGCCGTTTTAGTTCCCATGATCTAGCCGGCATCCTGTGCAAAGGACCCTCCGGACATGAGATGTTATGATACTTATTACAAATTACGAGTATATAAATATTTTTTTATTATAAAAATTTATATAAATCAGTATTAATATTAGTAGATATCCCTACTAGCGAGCTTGTCAGGTGTATAACAAGAACTGCAAAGACCAGCCTCCACCAAACTATTCGTAAATACAAATGTACCTAACATACATACATACATTATATAGTGGACCGCTCAAGTTCTCACATAAATTAGACGCTAGTTACGACCGTTGATAAGAAGTTGCGGAAACGACTAACTAACTTCAAACTTAACTTATCTGCAGTTCCATTTAACTGCATTTTACAATCAAGACCTTACTTGAATTTATAGACTGAGCATCTCTCGCCGATTCTGTTTGTTTTCGTTTTTTTCTCTCTGACCAAATTTTAAATAACTTTAACTACTTTATGTTAATTATTCTACTAGAAATAAAGTGTTTATTTCAACACAGTGTTCATAAATATTTTAATAATCCAATCTTTATAAGTCTTAAAATATATGAACGTGTTAAGAACTATTTTAGAGCTATAATTGGTGCCAAATATTTAAATGTCATAGATTATAATAATTATCTCGTACAAAATGTAATATGTAACAATTTAACCCCCAGAAGACTCAAGTTTGCGCGTTTACCACTAAAAAAACCCCATTTGTCGTATCACCACTCTTCGACAACACTTCCCTTAAAGCCTCGCCTAGTATCGGAATACTGGGTCTCGACATCTCGAGCGATTGCCAATTCCGTGGCCAGCTGGAGGGCAAAGTTAAATTGGCTTCGAAGAAACTAGGCGTCATTAGTAGAGCACGGCAATACTTCAAGCCGGCCCCACATTCTAGCGCTCTACAAAGCGCAGGTCCGGCCACACATGGAGTATTGCTGTCATCTCTGGTCTGGCGCACCCCAGTATCAGCTCGATTCATTTGACCACGTGCAACGCAGAGCAGCTCTAATTGTCGGGGACGCCGCTTCATTGTGTGTCTCTTACCGCATTTATCATGGGGAGTGTTCCGAATAGCTATTTCAACTGATTCCTGCCGCCGAATTCTGAATGTATGGCGGTCCTCCACAGTGCGGTTTTCAAGGAGCTTTCTTCTACGTACTACAAAGCTATGGAATGAACTTACTTAAGCGGTGTTTCCGGGACGATACAACATGGGTAGCTTCAAAAAAAGCGCGCACACCTTCACGTTGTAAGAGAATGTGGGCGGAGTTGATTACTTAACGCCAGGTGACCCGTACGCTCGTTCGTCCTCCTTTTCCATAAAAAATATATAGTTAACTGTTAAATTTATTTCCAAAACATCCAATCAATACATAGTTCATAAATTAAATAATTCATATTAAAATGTTCGATACTGGTTCAATATAATCATCCGAAACTGCATACGATAAATTTAGACAAAATTATAAAAATAACATTTGGAAAGCAGTTTTCCAAAATTCTAGCAATTTTCAAGGAATTTCTCAATTATAAGTGACTTATATCCTGGAATCGGCAATATTTTGAAAGTGGTCGGTCCGATAGAAATGCGTTTAGCGCAACGTGTTCATAAAGAGAAGGCTAACAGCGAGGCGATCTCGTAAATTGTCGGACAACTAGCGCTCCTGGAGTACTGCAACTCAAATTGAAAACATAACATTTTATGCTACCTTTGTTAAAAGATCTTTTTCACATAAAAAGTTTAACTGAACAAAATTTCTCAATTCTAACCCATTTTTATGGTATCTATATACATAATGCTTTTACAGATTCGAAATGAGTGAAGATTTAAAAATTATTGTTAAAAGAATCAAAGTTATTAAAATAAAACACTTTTAAAGGATCAAAACGCGTATAATTGTAAGTTTTCTTGCGTTCGATTTTTGCGTTAAAGTTACATTTTTATTTTAGTTAACCCGACGTATCAAGACCTTTCCAGATCTCGTTTTCAGTCCCCCTGCAAAGAAATCTAATGTAAAAACAGTTACAATTACACGCGTTTTAATCCTTTAAAAGTGTTTTATTTAGATATGTAACACTCGTGTTTATTAAAGAAAATATAATTAAGGTAATTGTCAATTAAAATCATTAGTAAATGCACTTTATCAATGTATTATGCGTAGTATATTTGCCCCCCTGTTCTGTCGCACTCATGTATAGATGCCATAGACGATGGCCAGGCGTCATTTTGAATGCGAATGACGACTTAAGGCGAAGGGTAAACAGAAAACATGCAAACAAGGTGTTTTTAGACAAGTTTGGTGGTGAAAATATAGCATTTGGAGCTATGAACACTACTTTATCCTGTTACACATGCCCTTAAGTCTTACTTGTAGGTTGCTAATGCTTGCTGTTGGTTAAAGTTAATACTCCAAAGCTATTATGAAATACCAGTTTTCTTTGTAGTTAAACAAGTTTTTTCTCGAAATGATGCATTTGTTTAGTATACTACTGTCATAAAAGTAGTTCTTATAACTTTTACTTTTTTTATGTAGGTACATTTATTCAGATTAGTAATCAATAATGAGGATTGTAACTTGTAAGCAATTAAGCTGTTTGCGCCTGTTAAAATGTTACATTTTAGACGCAAGAATTTTTAAAATATTGGCTTTGTTACATAGGAGCCGTGAACTCATATCGCTCAAGGTCGCCGGCATTCAGTATCGCCTTAATACCTCTGTGAGTCCCTAGACCAAAGTCCGTGTCTCATGTGATGCTAACTCAACACAGTGACGACGCCTCGCACTGCCAGTAGTTCAAAATCCGAAAAAAATTACTTTGGGTTTTTTGACCAAGCTTTTCAACACATATCAGCCATGAATCCTATTTGGGTCTTGTGCCATAAAAATGATATTTCAATAAATTCTTTTTTGCCTATTTAATATTTGGTACCATTTCAAAAAGATCCTCTTTCAGGATGAGATATTGCTTAAAATTCTATTTCTATTTATTTCCACAATAAAGTTGTGTGGATTATGCTAGGTCAGTATTTTATAATTTCAGTAATTTTATGCATGGCTGTTCTTTTGGTGAATTTCTTGCGTTTAATTAACGTCTTCGAAATCTAGATGACCAATTCACTATCTACACTGAATTTTAGTCCTGTCAAGAAAAATTTTTAGAAAATAAATTATAGTTCCGCTCTAGAAAAACATGTAGGTACTTAGCTACTAGCACTTAACAACCGATTCGTACCGACAGATACGTGAAGCCACAGAACAAGTTAAAGACATCTGTTCTGTTTGTGAAGCGGACAGGTAAAATATGTTAATGTTTCCGATAAAAATTATATTAGATTATGTAATACATATATATGTCTCCGACCGAGATACATAATATTTTTGCGGGACAATAAATCATAAGCGAGTTAACGGGTTTATTAATTAGGTTATTTTAACTAAATCTGTTGTAATTTGGTAAAAATAAAAAGAAATGGTTGTTGGTAAGAATTTTTATACTGAAACTATTATGTAGGTACTCAAATACGATACATAAAAAAATCGTTTTATAATAATATATTAAAAATTATCTACAATTATTATTAACAATAAAATTAAAGTTATTACTTTCTTTAATTGAATATTCCTGTAAACTGTCGCTAGCGGAGGGTGGTCGCGGCCTACGATATATAAAAAAAGTATTTTTTAATTTCAAAAATACAGTTATGAAGCTTATAAAGTTAAGTATACTTTCCACGGTTTTGTTTATTTGTATATATATTATAACACTTGGTACTTGGGTTCGAAGAAGCGTATACTTGTAAGTTGGTCATAATTTCAGAACCTATTAACTCGCTAACTATTTATATTATCTACCACTATCTAAACATATTGTGTACCTAGGTCGGGGGCATATATATGTATTACATAATTGAATATACCTAAAATCGGAAACATCAACATTCCTTACCTGTCCGCTTCATGTGGCATGTTCCTTATACCAAACCGGCTGCGCCAACCCAATGGCTGCTATTTTATTAATATAATTCTTATAGAACAAAGGAAAAGAACGATGAAAGATTATACTGAGATGATTTATCGATAATAATAATAATAAATACGTCTCGTGTCCGTCGGGTCCGCTATCAACGTCCATCACGCGAACTGATTGGACGCAATCTGTTATGTACGAAAATGTTTCCCGAATAAATAGCGGAACTAAGAACAGAGAACCATTTGAATTGCTACCATCTCTTAATTGAGGGGTCATCAATAATATTATTTTCATGCATTATAACTTTTGTAATTAGGCCTTTAGGATTTTTAACCGACTTCAAAAAAAAAAGAACCGACTTCAATAATAGCAATAATTGTAACTAGAATAAGAATGATTAATTAGATTGTATAAAAATATGCAATTATTTTAATACTTTTAAGTGCATATTATATCTATTGTTTTGGAATAGTAATATTTTGAAGTCGGTCGTTTTTCTGTTAAATTTTTTATTATTACTCAAACAACTTCAACACTTTTTGATTATTTTTGGGAAAAACGATCGAATAATTATATACATTTGTTATACATTTTTCAAGCGAGCAATTGGAATGAATCACAGAACCGCTGGCTATGGAAATATGCTACTCAAAAGACTTTAGGTATATGTGACCGGCCTTTAATGTGGGACTATACTCTAAGCTTGAAGGTTCCTAAGTCATATCGTTTCGAGAATACTGTAGCCGAAAGATGATTCCACAAACTTGGATTTTTTCATCAGGCTTTTTGTAAAAGGTGCCAACTAGGTAGATACTTCAGCGGCTCCTCGTCTTACCCTCACGCAGTAGTGGCGCATAGATAGTGTAATTACTGAACTAAAGAAACTTACAACAACAAGCGCAATTGTGATGTGAGACTAAGAATTTAAAGAAAAAGAATGGTGACCAGCACTTCATTGTAGTGAGCAGGGTGTATCATTTTTCATGACGTGTACTTTTTATTGAATGAATTAGGGATAAACCCCCTTATTCATAATAGTCTGCTAACTTAAAGCATTGCTAATTCTCACTCTGTCTTCTTCTATTGACCTAAGTTAGAATGAGAAAAAACACTCCTTAGCGGCTGTTTAAAGTAAGCGGACTATTATGAATAAGGGGGAAAGAGTTCATATTATTAAGAGCAGTTCGTCAATTTTGAACCGAAAAATCATAGCAAAGTGTGGTTAGGTAGTAAATATCTTTTACTTTTTTTCTAGGTAATCTCTAGAAAATAACTATTTTATAGATAGGACACATTCATATCAGAGGTTGATAAAATTGTTGAAATTTCTATCGAATGTCTCGCATTACTTTCAAAATTGTTGAAGAAGTAGTCCCTATTCTAGCGTATCAATCTATTTGTAACAAAGAATCTGAGATTAATGGTGACGTCACTCAAGTGCAAATACAGGGTTCTGCAGCGGATATCCGGCGTGTGGTGCTCGTAGAGGGAGACTATTGTACTCTCCTCCCGGTTCCGCCCGCTTGACCTCCGAGGATGAAGATAATCATTATAAATTAATCGTAAGTCTACAAAGTAAGCAAGCTTTCCTTTCCAAGCTAAATTTCATCTGACATTTAAGTAATAACAGTGTATGTTACTCGTTGTTGGTGTAGAAACGTTATAAATCTATCCCCTTAAAAAGCGATACTGCTTAGGGTAACGAGGGTGCCATACTGAAGAAAGAAATAGCCTTTAATTGAATAATTTATAACAGAAAAAGAAATTAAACAGTGCGATGTATTGACGACAGTACCTACTATAGCAGGCGCCTAAATTAGTGTTCACACGGGAACAAACATCTAATAAGACAATAAATATTAATTGACCTCTTCATATCTAGGTTTACTAGACAAATTTCTTGATTCCAGAACAATGGATTTTGGTAAATGTAGTTTTAAAATATGGAACTTTAGAGCCGTTTTTAAAGGGTGATCTAGAAGCTTCTATTTCGCAAGTTCAAGGATACGCTGACGTTAAATATTTTCTGTCTTCACTGACCGAAACACAGATTACTCAGTGATTTTTAATTAAAGGCAAATCGTTAAATTCGGATATGTTATTATAATATGTTATTCTCGTGTGGTCTGAAGCAGAAACAGTTTTTTTGCTAAGAGGTGCAAATCCATACATCATCAGCTGGAAGACGATCACTGCTGGTCAAAGGCCTTCCCCAAAGATCTCCACGATGCTCGGTCCTGTGATGCCCTCATCTAACGTATTTTTTTTTATTTCTTTTTATGGAATAGGAGGACAAACGAGCGTACGGGTCACCTGGTGTTAAGTGATCACCGCCGCCCACATTCTCTTGCAACACCAGAGGAATCACAAGAGCGTTGCCGGCCTTTAAGGAAGGTGTACGCGCTTTTTTTGAAGGTACCAATGTCGTAGTGTCCCGGAAACACCGCACACGGAAGCTCATTCCATAGCTTTGTAGTACGAGGTAGAAAGCTCCTTGAAAACCGCACTGTGGAGGTCTGCCACACATCCAGATGGTGGGGACGAAGTCCTAACTTGTGGCGTGTCGTGCGAAGGTGGAATTCGGCGGCAGGAATCAGGTTAAACAGCACTTCGAAGCACTCCCCGTGATAAATGAGGTAGAAGACACACAATGAAGCGACGTCTCTAAGCAACGCCAAGAGATCAAGCCGTTCACAGAGCACTGAGTCCCCGACAATTCGAGCTGCTCTACGATGCACGCGGTCAAATGGATCGAGCAGATACTGGGTGCGCCAGACCAGAGATGATAGCAATACTCCATGTGTGGCCGGATCTGCGGTTTGTAGAGCGCTAGAATGTGGGCCGGCTTGAAGTATTGCCGTGCTCTATTGATGACGCCCAGCTTCTTCGAAGCCAATTTGGCTTTGCCCTCCAGATGGCCACGGAATTGGCAATCGCTCGAGATTTCGAGACCCAGTATGCCGATACTAGGCGCGGCTTTAAGAGAAGTGTTCTCGAAGAGCGGTGATACGACAAATGGGGTTTTTTTAGTGGTAATCGCGCAAACTTGAGTCTTCTGGGGGTTAAATTAGACAAGGTTCAATTTACCCCATTCCGCGACCTTCTCGAGAGAGGACTCGATAGAAGACACAAATTTCTCCCGGCACTGGTCGACGATTTCCCGAGAGAGACCTGCATGGCCCGTGTATACGGCATCACCACTGCTGTCGTCCGCATAGCAATGTATGTTGGAGGTGTCCAACATATCATTGATATGCAGAAGAAACAGCGTAGGAGATAGCACACAGCCTTGGGGCACTCCAGCATTCACGGGCTTCGGGTTCGAGCAATATCCGTCGACAACGACCTGTATGCTACGCCCAGTGAGGAAGCTGGAGGTCCACTTGCACAAGCTCTCGGGAAGCCCAAATGATGGAAGTTTAGAGAGGAGCGCCTTGTGCCATACACGATCAAAGGCCTTCGCTATATCCAGGCTAACTGCCAGGCCTTCCCCCTTGCTTTCAATACCGCCGCCCATCTATGTGTTAGGTATACCAGAAGATCACCTGCTGACCGTCCATGGCGAAAGCCGTACTGTCGCTCGTTGATCAACTGGTGACCCTCTAGGTATACTAAAAGCTGGCGGCTAATTATGCTCTCCATAATTTTAGAGAGCAGGGAGGTGATAGCAATAGGCCTGTAGTTCGCCGGATCCGAACTGTCTCCTTTTTTTTGGATCGGATGGACAAGGGCTGACTTCCATGAGTCAAGGACTACGCCTTTGGAATAAGAGTGCCGGAATAAACGCGTTAGCACCGGCGTCAACTCAGGGGCACACGTTCTAAGCACGATTGGAGAAATGCCATCCGGCCCGCTCGACTTCCTGACGTCCAACGAAAACAGAGCTCGCCTAACAGTTTTCTGTCAGAACTGTACTTCAGGCATAGAGCTCTGACACCGCGGGATGGTCAGCGGTGTATTTCCGTTGTCGTCAAGAGTCGAGTTGGAGGCGAAAAGAGCGCACAGGAGCTCGGCTTTCTCTTTTGCCGTATGGGCCAGGGTGTCATTCCTCATGTGCAACGGCGGCATGGACGGCTGGTTGAAGTTACCAAGAGCAGCTTTCGACAACGACCAGAACTTGCGTGTTCCAGTCGGGTAACTGGAAAGCTGCTCGCCATGGTGACGTTTCCACTTCAATGCTTCGATATATCGAGAATCGATGTGATACCTCTGGAGAGACTGAAACCGTTCATATCTCGATCAAATCAAAGGCTTTCTCACAGTCCACAAACGCCAAGAATAGTGGCTGGTTATACTCCTCCGTCTTCTGTATAACCTGCCCAGCTTATGTATGTAGTCTATGGTGCTAAAGCCTTTTTGGAATCAGGCTGGTTCGGAAGTAAGGTGGAAGTCGTCCAACCTGTGCACAAGACGATTCGTGGTAACCCTAGAAAAAGTCCAAACCCGCTAAGCATATATATATACAAAAAAAAAGAAAAATGAAAAAAGGGCATCACCCCACTGCACGTAATTCCTCTGGTGATGCATGAGGGCAAAAGTTATAAATATTCAGCTACCTGAATTTTCGTCTTACACTACAATAACATTTTTAAACCACTCAAAGAAGTACGGTCCACTGTGGCACAAAACAGTAAAAAACATAAATGAACGATACAATTAGATCATTGCAACGCGTAATTAACTCGTACCGCAGACAAAAGCTAACAAAACTCACAAAAGTTATACTTATATTATAACTTGAAAATTAGAAACAGTCGGCAAGTTTTGCAACCGATACATTACGTATGTACAGTCTACTCGGACGTATAGACACTGGATACGTACGTTATCCGTCAATACTTTTCGTATGAGACGGTAAAAACATAACGTTCAAAAAACAAGTCGAACAATGTTTTAATCTCGATAAATGGAGTTGCTAACGCTCTCAGTATTAAATTCATTGTAGCTTACTTATAAAGCTTATAAATTTTTTAATGGCCTACAGAAGTTTATAATATAACCACATATTCTGAATGCTCTGATAAATCGTCTAAGATCTAACAATAATTACTCTATAAAGTCACAACATTAATAAATAAAATAATAATAAACAGTGTACAGTTTACACATTATGTTTTACTGGCCATATCTGAAGTTAGGACTGGTTTGTTCTACAATAAATTTCTCAAAAATTGTCCTAAAAAAATTGTTACGTTAGTTAAGCAAATGGAAGTTAATTATGTAAAGGTTAGATGAGTAATTAAAATATATCTAATATTTAGAATAGAATATAATAGAAAACACTTTATCAGCAAGAAAAGAACACACAACACTACAATTTAAAATATTAACCTAAATCTTAAAATACTAACTCAACATTACATTGTTGTGTTAGTGCAGAAGACACCAACACAACACTGGTTTTCAGCAGACCCTCGTGACATTTAGAGTTGACGGTTGCTATAGTCTTACCACTGCAATTATATATCGATTAATAAGCAATATATCACGTGATATCCAGCACTTTTATATCCGAGATAATTTAGGAACCCGTATGAGTTACCGCGCAATGAAAGATGAACTTGTATGAACAGTGGAAAGTACTCCTTTATGATACGTCTTCTGTTAGCGAGACTACACAATGCTCTTACTGAGATTGTGAAGTAAGAAAGTACGGAGTCTTGAAACTGCACTTGCAAGAAACGAGACGTCGTTCCTTATTTACTAGAGCTCTCTAGCTTTATCTAGTTATTGAGACTGTCTTTTTTCTTTCTTGGTGGGTTACAGAAATATTGATTGCTTTATTATTTTATTCATGGATATATTTATAGAAATTGTTTAATTCTGAGACATTCACTCTATTCGTGGTAAACTTGCATTAAAATACACAAATCATTATTTAATTATCAATATTATTACCACATCTAAGTTCGTTCGTGCTAGCATTTAACCGTTTTACCGCCAGTTGCAGAAAACATAATATTTATTGTTTCGTTATATCACATGCTATCCTTGACTGTCAAAATGAAAAAGAAAATGACGGTATTATATTTAACGAAACATTAACTTTAAGGATGCTGTGTGCAACTGGCGGTTAATCTAGTCGAAACATTTGAAAAGCGCAAATAAGGCGACATATTTCGATGATAGATTGCTTTGTAGTTAGTAAATTCAATGGATTCAATCAAATTCGTGGAATAAGAATTTCATTTGAAACTTGAGAATGCTAATTATATTTTTATAATTTAGTAAAATGTCTGTTTTTAAGATCAAGAATAACAGACACCAAACTATGAATAAAGATTCCATAGCTATTCGGTAAATATATACCATATATCAGTGGGAGCCTACTTTGCTCAGGATGCCGGCTAGATTATGGGTACCACAACGGCGCTTTTTGCCGAGAAGCAGTAATGTGTAGGAATTATTGTGTTTCGGTCTGAAGGGCGTCGTAGCTTGTGAAATTACTGTGCAAATGAGACTTAACATCTTATATCTCCAGGTAACTGATGAATCCTGAGCGGCACTGCATTGAAATGGGCAGGGCGTCTCAATTATCATCAGCTGAACGTCCTGCTCGTCTCGTCCCTTATTATCATAAAAAACATAACAATGGTACCTTCAAAAGAGCGTATAGACACATAAAAGGCCAGCAATGCTCTTGTGATTACTCTGGCATTGCTGCTGTGCAAGAGAGTACGGTTGGAGGTGATCACTTACTGTTAGGTGACCTGAACGCTTGTTTGTATTCATCTGACATAAACCTATAACTATGGCTATAAACACATAAACCTAGGTACTATGGCAGATACCTTATGTACTACAATAAAACAAAGAATTAGTCATAGTTTCGCGCCAAAATAAAAAAACCTAGCTATCCAACGCGGAAATGCTGCTGATATTCTTGGTGCACTTCCCCGTAATGATAGTTTTAATTGAATATAATCATAGTATTATAAATATATTATAGAAGCATTTTTATACCTATGAAGCAATGAAACGAGTCCTTAGAGACGATGGCTATTCCATGCGTCATGAACGGGCGGTACTTGTGGTGACTGGCTATTTACTCGTATAGTTAAATCTGACAGACGTTGTTCTGTCCATAATTAAAACCAATGAAAGGATTATGAAGTGAAACAAAAAAATATTTTTGAATGATTTATCAACAATGCGAATATATATTTCTTTTTACTTTATCGTAATTTGAAAAAGAAAAATCTGTGTAAGATTATTTAAGTTTAGTTACTGCAAAGTGTCAAATTGATAGTCTATGTGTTTTTTAAATGTTGAGCATGTCCCAACAAGTTTATTCATAGAAAGTTCCCTGGATTGATCCATATCTCGCCTCACAGGGAAAAGGCACCCAGACGTAGAGTTAAAAAAATAAAAAGCTCAAAAGTTACTGGACCTCAAGTTAATAGCCAAAGAGTTATCTTGTTGGACGAGCCAAGCAACACAATTGTAGTATTTTCAATTTCCTAGCATTCAAACAGGGCGTGGCAAATTGAAAAACATTATATAAAAACAGGAGAGGGCCATTATCATTTATATGGAGTAAGTTGGTCCGACGATCCCGTACACAAACTTGTAATGCATAGATTGTTGTGGGGCTAGGAACACAGCGATTTGATCATCAAGTATTAAGTAATTTTGAAGTATACAAGTGACATTTAAAATACCAGATTAACATACATTACAATCTGTACTATTTCAGACGTTTAGAATTATGGTTAACCCAAGTCGCACGAATTTTAAACATCTTGCAATAATAATAGCAATATAAGCATAAATTATGACTTATAATTTTAAGAGTTTTCATTAAAATTAAAATTTTAATTTTTAATGAGTGAACATACCTCCACTTAGGTCGAAAGAAGTGAACAAACTTTTAGTTTCAACACACTGTATAATACCTACCACTCAATCAATCAATTAGAAGCTTCCAACACAAATACTTAGTTGACTAGAGAAAATAAATGGCTCTTTGCCACCAGAACTCACAAACACCTTCCATTTTACACACATTTTCAAAACATTAGATCAACGATAATCAGCTTACTAATCTGTATTTTAATCACCTCTGTTGTTTTCTGTGAACATAAAAACCAAATACATACAATTTCGGGTTTTTTTAGGCCTTTGGCCAGCAGTGGATGTCTTCCGGCTAAATTGATTCGCATATTTCGGGGCCCTTTATACAGAATTAAAAAGTTTACAATTGTTCACTTGGCTACTATAACGAGTTTCTGAGAGAAATTGTGTTATAATGTTGTTCAAATTCTTTAATAAAATACGAACAGGTAAAGCCTGTTGCTTTTTCTATTAAAAGGAAATTCAAACTAGCTATAACATAAAATATTGCCGTCCTTCCTAAAAAAAAAAGTCTTTTCTAAACGAAACAATAAATTGTACATAGATTAAGAAATATTAATTACTAGCTTCTACACGCGACTTCGTCTGCGTGGAATACTTACTTTGGGCAGCATTTATTAATATTTTTAGGATACTTTTCAAATAATACATTTATACAAACTGTTCTTTTTTTCGCTGCTGGCGTTGCTTTTCTATGATAAAGCGGATATCAAAAATCGAACAAATGCTTATAAATTACTGCTTATCGAGTGCTTAAATACAAAGTTTCATGGTTTTATCTCCGAAAATGAAGAATTCCCATGCAAATTTTCATCCCTTATATTTTCAACCCGTTCATGCCCAAAGTATAAATGGTAGCTTAGGTCTAGTCTATTTTTGTACCCAATATAATCAAAAACGAATTTGGAGTTAGGCATGAAAGCGTGCCGTTGTTTGGACTTCATTCAAAATTTCATTCATCATCAAAAATTCAATTCAATCCTACACAGGTCAAAATTTTAAAAAACGTTGAAATAAATATCTATTTATTTCTTATCAAGTGCCTAACAGTCTATGATGAATTCTACATACGAACTTTCATACAATCTTACATACCCTCTTTCAACCCTTCCATTTTTTTTTTTTTCACAATTAAAGGAAATCATATGTCCTTTTCCAAGCTCTAGTCTATCTCTGTACTAAATTTCATCAGAATCAGTTCGGTGGTTTAGGCTTGAAAGCGTTCCAAAGAAATTTACATTCACATTAGGGATGCAAAATCGCTGATAGACCCAATAAATAAATAAACATAGCGACCGGCAAAGACGTAGGTAGTTATAGTTCGTTAGACAAATGTTCAATTACTAGAATCTTTCTGTATCTTATCGCTAGAATAAGAAAGATAATATTTCGGTAATATGAAAATCATCAAATTAAGAACTATGATATCCAATGATTTTTCCACAATACCTGATTTTTTCATAGGCTTTTCATTTAATATAAAAAATTCAATCATTTTCTTTGTGTGAGGATTTATTTGCTCATTTCAGCTACTGTAGATATTAACTGCAAAGTCAATTTATGTGAGGTTTTTACTTATCAGATTTTGTAGTAGGGTACTTAAGTATTTTCCGCGCACTATTTAAGTGTCTGCATAAAAATCTAAATAAGAAGGTGAATTATTTACCAACACCGAGCAAATAGTGATAAAGAATTACGTAGGTATATACGTAAACTCGTAAAGTACGTATTGGTATATTTCCGTCCTAACTGCGGATACTATTCCACAACCTGCAACTATACCAACTAAAATATGACTTAGCTAATTTACTTAAATTGTATGTAGTTAGTTTTAAGTGATTTCCTTTTTCTTTTATAATTAATTAACTACGACACTTCAAATTTAAATAATGTTATGTATTCCGACAACCTTTTGTACACGGTAAAACTCAAATGAGTTTATGTATTTAAGTACAAGAATTTTGATATCTATAATATGTAATATGTTTATAATAAATAAATAAAAAACTCTTCTTTTTTGATAAGATAAATGACGATTAATAATTTATGTTAATCGTTATACATACGCAAGCATCCATCCCTACTCTCTCGATAGATTAGTCTATGCTACCGTTTACTCTGTGCTAACCGTCATTTTGGACACCATTGCTGCAGAGGTCCGTCAATAACTGATGCTTTGAAAGCGTAGGTACGTAGCAAGTAAAAAATGTAAGTATATATAATTATCATATAATAAGCGAAAGTCGTTCCACAAGAAATTATCACTAATATCATTCCTATAACTTTCTTATTGAAATGAAATTTAATGGGGAAATGACCTACTCTTGGTAGTTGCAAGCAAAACGGACAATTATAATGACTAATAAAACCGACGTACCTACATATTCTAACACAAGTCTATCAAAGAATGACGCTTACAATGACCAAACCGATAAAATACCTACAATTCACTATAAACAGCATCCGTACTTCGGTAGAACAAAACATTTATCATAAGCTTTTGAAATAGGCATTCTTAGCTTCTGCACTATATCAGTTGTTGTAGAACGTTGCGTGTTGCACGCCATCTAGCGTGCGGCGGTGTTACTATCTGTGATAGAACAACAAAAACAAAACAACCCTATTCCTATGATACAATGCCTTTGTCACATTCTTTGGATTAATTAGTTCAAGTGTTGACTGGTTACTTGTCATTCCAGGACGTAATAATCACAATATTTTGGTAGGCATAGCCATTATGATTCATTTCGTTTTATGACAGGATAACTAAGTACATGATCTTAACATTAACACATTTATTGCTGTTGTCATTGAGGTCTTCGGATCTAAACTTGAACTTGAACTCTATTGTGCCCTAACTGTGTGTCCAATGCACGTCCTTTGATTTCGTCTTTTTTAAAGTGTGGAAATCGAAAGCTTCTCTCAACTCTCAGTATTTCGAGATCTCGCGTCAATTTCAAGTCCAGCGTAATGCGCTATTACGAGTGCGGGACTTGCTCGCATTTCGCACATTGGTAATGTCTGTGTGCGAGCTCTGCAATAACTGCACTGTTCATCTATCTTCAAAATTCCTGCAGTTACCAAGCGTCATGTGATGGTGAAACATTTTTTACCGGCAAAGTGTGGTCCGTAAAGAAATCAAACATTTTGTCATGAGAATGCAGTACAGTATTTCAAGACAAGATGACATAGATACGACGACGCAAGAGGTAGTCTTGCTGTTATTGCTGGAGAAGATGCTGGAATTGGAAGAGGCAAGGTAGTGAAGTCGTTTTGATATCAGATCTTACATTGCAGCAGGAGTTGGAGTTAACTATATCGTCAGCATCTAACATACTCGTAGTTTGCCCATCTCCATCGAAAGCGAATTCACTTGATCCATTGATAAAAAAAGAACAGACCCTTTATGATTTTGGGGTTCAATGGGGAAAATATCTTATATTTGCATGTAATGCTTTACTAGGTATACCACCAGTAATGTGGCGTCCAACAGGACTAGAGTAGTTTGCCGGATGACACCATGGACGTATTATCTTTTCTACGTAAACATTGTCACATGTTGGTGATGAAACTATGTTTATTAATATAACTCTTTTGTTATCTTACTTTAAGTTCATTTGATCTCTAACGGCCGTTCCCAATATACTATCTACGGATAGAGATAAATTACTACCTTCTACTGTCAGTAATTAGCTGTCAATAATCTGAAGCTGTCCCAATATACCCAATAAGTCATTCTTATCGCCTTATATTGGGAGACGTGAATTGCAATTTCCATACAAACTCTATCGCTGGTAAGCCGTCGTCCCATTGACAGACAGCGTGTAAGGATTAGGTGAGTTACCGTCGATAAGTTTATTGGGACAGAAGAGTCAACGATAGTTACGATTTTTATCTGAAGTAAGAGATAGACTGAATATTGGGGACGGCCGTAAGTAACTTGATTTCATAATAACTTTACAATAAAAATAAAAGTATTTTATTACTTAATTATTTTTGGTTTTATTTACGTTCGTATACGTACATAATCATTACGTGGTAGGGGTTAGGCAGAGACCTCTTCGTTCACCTAAAAATGTCTTAGATTATATTGATTTCTTAGTATGGGATCCCGAGAATTCCGAGATCCCGCGGGATCGACCATTTTCACTCCCGCAAATACCGAGATTGGAGATTGGAAGCCCTAGAGCAGGGGCTCTCAATAAAGGTAGCATTTACCACTCAAGCAGGATGTGCTTAGGGTAGATGTTCTCTAAGTAGAATTTGCACAGAACGGATTCACTCAGTCTTAACAAGGCTTAGGACCCGTGGAGATTCCCAGATATCTTCTGCTCATGTTTAAAGATAATATGGCTCCAAGGAACAGTAAATTTTGTGGTTAACGAAGTCTGACATCTAACGATCATAAGGTTCTTTTGATTTCCAGCTTTCTAGATTACTTCTAGTGGCTCTAGTGGTCGGATCAAATTTCCAAAAATCTGATGATCCCAATAAGCGCCGCACTCCACCAGGCGAAGGAATGATACCGATGGAGACAGCTCGATGATCAATTGAATGCGAGTCATGATCCTCAGCAGTGTGGAATCGACTCATAAGAAAAAGAAAAAGATTCCTTCTATAACTATGTGCCCGGCGCCTACGTACGTGGTACTTTTTATTACCTAGATAGATTATCTAGTTTCATCCTACACCCTGGACACTGAACATGAGGATATTGTGTAATATCCATGCATTTAAAAAAGACCTTCCTAGAAAGGCAAAAGAAAATAGATGGCGGTGATCACTTACATTCAGGTGACACCTTCGCTCATTTGACCGGATATTCTATGAAAAAGACTTTTGAGAGTCATGAAAACGTGGCAATTGGCACTTAGATTCATAGCATTGCTACGCTAATACGGAGTTCAATAAAGTGAACATTCATAAAACAATTTTCAACATAGTGTAGTATTGGTCCTAGTAAACAGTATATTACGGACTACTCACTCCCACACTTGTCATTAACTTTTAGTCCTGTAGTCCTCACACGTAAAAGTATGTTGCTTAAAGGTCAAATACTGCATCACCGGTCACACCTACATTCCTGGAATCGACTTATTAGACTTTCTTGTCTCATGTTAAATTTTAATTTAAAAAATAATATTTTTAAATGAAAACATAACAATACAGCCTTTTATTTCCGAGACGAGGACTAGTTAATATTAAATATAAATAAAAGTTAACTAAATTAGAAAGAAATTATCAAAAGTTACTTCTCCTTTTGTTAAATGTCCCTCAGCTCGTTGTGCCCTTTTGCATAGGCTTCCCCAACTGCCTCCATTGGGCTTTCGGAACCCTTGGCCAATATAGCCAAGTTAAAACAATTTGAAATAGTTTAATATGGAAGCAGTTGCCTACTGAAAAAGGTAAGAACTAACTTAAATATATATATCAATACACTACACACCAGTTATATGTTTATATGTTATACCTAACACTCACTCGTATAAGACGCCGGACGCCATTTATGGTCTGCCGAGCACAACTCGAAAACTTCAACTAATTCAATGTGTCACATCGATTTTCACTTAATTTCCTGATTCATTCTAAGACAGCTTTTCAACTCGAAATAGTGCTTTTACTATGATTCGAAATAGTAAGTGTCTACTAGTGACACGAGCCTCAATGTGACCTGTTTTTTCTTTCTACGAACAGGAGCATGGACTTTATTAACATATTTAGGTCATATTTTTTGCTTGTTACCTCAGTTGTAACACCAGAGGAAACACATGAGCACTGCTAGGGCATCAGGTACGTGCTAGTTTTGATAGTACCCACAGCATATCCATCTGGAAACAATAAGAATGGATTTTGATTACACAAATTTTGGCGTGGTGAAAGTTTATGGATGACCGCCACACACATAGGTGCTGGACGTTGCAATTAAGCTAGTGTTTCAATAAAAGCAGATGCAGGAAATCATGATTTGTATATTTATAATATCAAGAAGGGAAACAGCATCGAAACTGAAATGATCAAGACTGAACACCGAAGACGTCAGTCGTAACTAAACTATTTACAATTGCTTCGTCCGACTTCATAGTTCATACCAACAGCAATAATGGAATGGGGAAGTTTGACGGCTGGCATCCCCAATCACTTAGAAATGTACAGAGACGTACTGTGTGTGACCTTTGCTGCACTTTTCAATTACTAAGTTATACTACTTAAACTATTATTAAATAATACCAATTTCAAAATACAAATACATCATCCCATAATAATATATTGATTGAAGAAAGAGAACACCAAGACATTTCATAGATTGGTTATTGAAATTCCAAAAGCAGGAAACGGATTCAAATGCGATTCCTAAATCGCCAATTTATAATTGCGCCCAATAACTTTGATGAATTATAAATTTATTGCAATTGATGTTAGCTACATGGTTTACGTAGTAAAGAGCAGGTTAGTGAATAAACATATTTCAATACAACAGAATAAAATACGATATTAAGATTAACTCTCGTCTTTATTCTCTGGGCACATGCTTCCGTAGCACAATAGACAAACGGAGCGAGAGAGAGACGATTTAGTATCCTATAAATGGCACCAGAAGACAGGCACCACCAAAAATGAAATGGGCGGACGACACGCTTGACTATAGGGCTGTATTTGACAAGGTTTGCTAAGAACAGAACTCAATGGAGGCAGTTGGAGGAGGTCTATAGGCGTACAAACGGCACACCAAGCTGAGGGTCATAATATGATAACATTTTATATAAATAAGGGACGAGAGGAGCAGGACGTTCAGCTCATGGAAATTGATACGCCTTGCCCATTACAATTCAGTGCCACTCAGGATTCTTAAAAAACCCAAAAATTCTAAGCGGCACTACAATTGCGCTCGTCACCTTGAGACATAAGATGTTAAGTCTCATTTATCTAGCAGTAATGTTAACACATTACTGTTTCACGGTAGAAATAGGCGCAGTTGTGGTACTAATAAACTAGCCGGCATCCTGTGCAAAGGATGCCGGCTAGTAACTGATCCGTGATCCCACTGATCAGTTATTTTTAAAAAGTTTTATTTTTGATTGATTTCCTTTTTTCTCAGAGCGTCATTTCTTTTCGAAGTAGTGGTAGTATAGTATAGTAAAATGCATGTATGAGTGAATCCGTCTCTGGACTCGGGAGTTGGGAAACATTCCTACATGAAGGCTAGAATTTTAGAGGAACTTACGTCTGGCGGACCCGACTGTCCGTTCCGCTGAGCACATTGGAATCTTCCATTGTACTTCCCCCCTTTTTATACTTCGTTGAGAATTAGTTTCAAATATTTAATGCATTTTACTTAATATAAACAGACATGACATGGACTTTCTGAAATTTTTGTTTATCTTTTTACTAGCAAGTCCCGGGGCTTTCAATTTTCTTTAATTTTAACGTATTAGCTTTACATGAAAACCATGCATTAACGCCATTAGTGATGCTACATAACCTTGTGAAGTACTATACTTCACGGCCACATTATCCCTGAAGTCCCCTCTGGAACGTGAAGTCCCCTCCCGTACCCCTTTGACCACTCACGCTTGTCCTGTTGCGTCAGTACGGCTTGCAAGTTCATCAGCGTTTCATGTCGTAATATTTTCGTGCTATAACCGCTTTGTTTTTGATGTTTTCATTGTTACGTTTTGACTTTTGTTGATAATACTTCTGTAGTTTCTGTTGTTCTATGCCGTTATGAAAATTTAATTATTTTTTTTTTATTTCATTAATTATTTAATTAAAAAAAATGTAGGTACATAACCCAGATTCTTGCATTGAATTTTCATCATTAAAAAAAATAATTATCAGTATCACAACACAACACTTTTACATCTATCAACAATACAGAAAAAATCGGTTGTTATTTTGTCAATTTTTTTTGACAAGAAACATTTTGGTACAAATAATTACTAATATGTCCCTTATACACATGGACCAGAGCTCAAAAGTTAGCAAACTTGTACATAAATCTCTTAGAATGTTTAGCTGAGCTGCACTGGGCGTAGTTCGTGACATAAATCCCAACAAATTGACACTCCGACATTGTAATGTGGGCCCCCACACTCCACGCATGCACTTAACGAAATGGTAACAAGAAAATACTTCCATCAATGATATTAATAAAATTGAATTTGGTACTGAATAGGACACAATATTATGAACACAGTGCAAACATTTTATACGATGAATATGAATGTTTGTTTCCGAGCCATGGATGTATATAAGTATTTATGTATGTCTAAGTAATTATATTGTATTGAATCGTTATCTTGTACCCATAGTACAGGCTATGCCTAGTTTGGGGCAAGATAATTTGTGTAAAAGTGTGTGAATATTTATTATAATTATTTTTTTTTCCCTTGCTCAATATATATTTTTTTATTATCTTCTTCTTTAATTTATAACGAAAATGACTGAATTTCAACATGATTTCTGAAATGTTACCGAAACTTCGGAATCAGATATTTATAACATTTGAAAATTAAGAGAGAGTCGATTACAACATAACGCAATGAAAATATTCCGACGTATAAAATACAGTGCACAAAGAAAGACTTAAAGAAAATTTTGAACCGAATAGAATATTTATGTATAATTTGAAATATCCAATAAAAAATTTGGAAGTTGCTTCCCAAAAAAAAAATTGAGTCAAAAATTTCCGAATTTTCAGCTATAATAATATTCTTTTTTGAAGAATTTAATAGAATTAGTAATTTTCTAACACTTAAACCCACAATTTTTCAATTTAATACGTAAATTTTTAATAAAAAAAAGACAATCAGTAAAATAAATGCCCTTTTGCAGCTCAGCCACATGATCAACACAAATATTGTAGGGTTGGGTGTAGCGTTTACAATCCTAGTCAGTCCGCGCCTTAATCATAGGTTTGACATAAAAAGAAACATAAGAAATAAATTCGGAAAAATACTCTATTAAATAGCCCCATCTATATTTTATCTACTAAACTTATAAGCATACTTCTTAACCATAGTTTCTAGTTATTTACGGCTTTCACATAAATTGTAGAGCTTCTAGTAGATGGCGCTGATAAGTACAATTTTATGCAATGACAATTATTAATTTATTTATTTTAACTTCATCCCGAGACATATTTGGTACAATATTATGTGATCCTCTTAAAACTTATTTATCTATTGTACATTACATTGAAAAATAAATGATGTATTTATTTTTATTTAATCTAGTTATATATTAACAATTAATACGTACATACATCTAAGTAAGCATCTAAGTACCTATCGAACCCTACTCTGTGATATTATGATTGCGTCTTTATTAGTTGATCGTAATGTTATAAATGAACTGCATTTAAAGTTACATAATAATTATGTTTTAACATACTCTTTAATAATTAGATGGTATACATAAATAATATGTGATCCTTTTCTTATTTAGTTAAGTGCCGCGGCAGCAGGTGAGTGCCAGAACTGAATCGGTAATTCTCAGTGACGGATTAACCCTTAATCAAATTAAGCAATTGCCTAGGGCATCACGTCTGTGGGGGCACCAGAAGACGCACATAAAAAATTCGTCCTAGGGCATCACTTCTCATTCTCTCGTCACCAAAATGTGTTTCTAGGACTAGTTTGAAAATTCGCGCGTTGTAAGTTGACATATAGTTAAAATGGGGGTTCCACAGGGCTCAATTTTAGGACCTTTTCTATTCCTTATTTATATAAATGATCTCCCTTATATTGCAAAGGATAAATATCAAATTGTGTTGTTTGCTGATGATACATCACTCATGTTTAAAATATACCGTTGTTTACCAAATTTTGATGTTGTTAACAATGCTTAAACTAAAGTTGTACATTGGTTTGAAGCTAATAACTTAAAAACGAAATGCATTAAATTTACTTTACCTAATGTTAAGCAAGTGCCTATCGATATACAGCTTAAAAACGAGAAATTAAATATAGTTGATACCGCTGTTTTTCTTGGACGCTAGATGCCAAACTCCAAACTCATATAGAAAATTTATCAAGTAGACTAAGTTCTGCTGCATACGCAGTAAAAAAGGTTCGTTCCTTAACAGACATTGAAACTGCAAGATTGGTTTATTTTTGTTACTTTCACAGCATTATGTCATATGGTATATTATTATGGGTTAATACTAATAATGTTGATAATGATTCTATTTTCGTGCTGCAGAAAAGAGCTGTTCGGGCAATTTATGGTATGAGAGTCGCTTAGATCTAAATTTAAAGAGTTTAAAATTATGACTGTTTCTAACCAATACATATATGAAAATTTAGTGTATGTTCATAAAAATGGCAATAAATTTCAAAAGGTATATGAAAACCACAATAGTAATACTAGAAACAAAAATAAACTGTTAATGCCCACTTCTAGGCCTAGTAAACTCGACAAGTCATTCATCGGTAATTGCGTTAGATTTTATAATAAGCTTCCTGAGAACATAATGGAAATGTCCCTCAACAAGTGCAAAGCCTTTATTAAACATAAACTTATGGAAAAATCGTATTATAATTTAAAGGATTATTTAGGTGATAAGAAAGCATGGGTATGAATTGCTCTAAAAGATTTGAGCTTTTATTACCCTTAATTAAATATTAAAGTATTTATAATTATGAATAATTTTTGAAAAATGAATAATTTATACTAAAGCAAAATGGTCAAATTATAAGTAGAGGTGTTTAGTGAGTGTTGTTGAATATATTTTAGATGAACATTCTTTTTTTTGTTATTTGGTTGAGTTCTTGTGGCAGTTTTCATCATGCTCGCTTAAATGTCACTGCTTGTGGCGGCGACGTGGGACGGGTCGTTCCTTCCCTAAAATATGCTTGAGGGAGGCGGAGCTCTTGAACGGGCGTTACTTGCGGTGGCAGGATGATCCTGTTGCCGGGGACTCGGTTTCAGATTCTTAAAAGTTATTGTGTGTATATATATGTATAGATATATACATATTTATTTATTTATAATCGCTTATAAAATGCTCACAGAATACCTTTACTTATTTATGGTGTATCTGGATGATGCAGCTACTGTAATAACTTTTGTATTAATTTACATTTACTTTTTTGACTTACCTACTCGTGTAAGACATTGACTATTTGACGTTTGAGTGTGTTTGTTGCATCATTTTACATTTTACATATTATATTGTAATTGAAATGATTTGTAAATCGATGTAAATGTAAATCTTGATATAAAAGAGTGGCAACGAGTTTCTTG
Source organism: Leptidea sinapis (assembly GCF_905404315.1). Lineage (NCBI taxonomy): Eukaryota > Metazoa > Arthropoda > Insecta > Lepidoptera > Pieridae > Leptidea > Leptidea sinapis. The sequence continues at coordinate 5,532,729 of NC_066292.1, read as the reverse complement.
CTACTTCTTCTCAGAAGCTCAACCCTTTACGAAGTAGCGGTAGATTCAATAAGATTTCTTTTTTAATTTTGATATTCATAAGTGTCATTTCCGTGACCTACGTGAATAAACTGATTTTGATTTGATTTGATTTTGACCTAAAGTCATCATTCATTTCTAAATAATACCTAACACCTAAAATCATCACTTTACAAAAAACTAATGTTTTTAGGCGGTAAAGGTTTAAAGACCAATTCTAGTTGACATACGGATAGGGGGACCCTACAGGCATGGATTGCTTAGGGCATCAAGTTTTCTTAATCCGTAACTGGAAATTGTTCACAGTAGTAGGTCCCAAAAAAAAATTCGATTTTTTTATTCATCAGGTTTTTTCTTTCATATTACAAGCCAATGTAGCAATTACTAAAAAAAGGGGATCAAATATTATTATTGTATAAGTAGGTACCAAACATTAAAAGTGTATGTTTAAGAACAGATAAATATATCGATCGATTAAATTTATTTTATATTTCAAAGAAAGAGGATCAATCATTTAAACAGATGACCATATAGATTTTTTTCTTTCCCGATTTTGCAAAATTAAAACGATCAATAAATAGATGCCACTATGGATAGTTTTAATCAACTTTGTCAAATAACTGTTAAATAAAAAAAAATGCTGATTTAGCGGATTTACAGCGAAGAAGTCAGGAACCCTCTCAACGAGCATGCCTGCAGATGCACTACCATATGCACTGCATTACTGCGGTTGTCTTATAAGACGTACGTATTCTGGAATCAAATCCTGCTTTGAGAAGTGTGGTCTTTACATGTCGACTACACTTAGCAAATTGGCGCGCAATTATGTGTCCTCTGAGACGGCGAGAGCCCTTCTTTCAGCTTGCAGTCGATTACGGAGGTAAGCACGTGCCCTAAGTATTTTTTTTATGGAAAAGGAGGACAAACGAGCGTTCTAGTCCCCTTGTGTTAAGTGATCACCGCCGCCCACATTCTCTTGCAACACCAGAGGAATCACATGAGCGTTGCCAGCCTTTAAGGAAGGTGTACGCGCTTTTTTTGAAGGTACCGATGTCACATCATCCCGGAAACACCGCACAAGGAAGTTCATTCCACAGCTTTGAAGTACGTGGAACAAAGCTCCTTGAAAACCACACTGTGGAGTACCGCCACACATTCAGATGGTGGGGATGATATCCTAAGTTGTAGCGGGTCGTGCGTAGGTGCAATTCGGCGGCAGGAATCAGGTGAAACGGCGCTTCGGAACACTCCACCTATCTCCACGCAACTCCGTAGTTGTAACACATCAGTTTAGATATTATACCTTAGGTGCCTTTTCCGGACCTCTACCCAATGCGAGAACCATCATTTCGGTTTTGGAAACGTTATTTTTAAGTGATGTTATGAGTATTAGCCTAATGCTAACAGACACCAGCTTCCTCAACCACTTGATGGATGGGCTGAGAAACACGATATTATCAGCATAACTAATATATAAATTACCTGTCCTCAGTACTAACTGACTCACTGAACTTATCAATGACAAATTCATAAAATCATAAATAACTACGAGTATATTATACCTATTAACGCAGACCAGCTCGAATTGTCGGGGACCCAGTGCTCTGTGAACGGCTGGATCACTTGGCGTTGCGTAGAGACGGCGCTTCATTGTGTGTCTTCTACCGTATTTATCACGGGTAGTGTTCCGAAGAGCTGTTTCACCTTCACACAACACCCCCCAAATTAGGATAATGTGGGTGGCGGTGATCACTTAACACTAGGTGACCCGTACGCTCCGTTATGCATAAAAATAAAAAAAAACTTATGTGTAATGAACAAACTGTCGGGTCTACTAGGGGTAAAATAAATAATGAATGCGTAGCAAATCACATCCTTAAAATGAATTAGTAAAGCCACTAATTGTAAATTAGGGGCCATATCCCGCATTGTTACAATTAAGCTCTTAATTAATATATAAAATTTATTATCTATCATAACTTTACGTATTTAAGTTGTATTATTTTAGAAGACAACACGACGCTAGCATATCTACCAATAATTGATAGAAGACTTATCATGAGTGTTGTTGTCTATGAAAGTGTATCCATGCAGCAATTGTGATCTTCACTGCATCCTGTTCTTTACTATAGTTACTCTATCTTATATTAGATACACTAATATTTTCGGTTGGTAATGTTTGTTCATCATTACTTTTATATTTACATAATTTTAATTAGTAATAATAATCCATTTTTATAATCTTTACATTATCTTGTACCCGCGATACGAACCTGCTTGAAAAGATTCCGAAAGTTTTGTCGCTGTAAGGTAAATTGTGTAAATAAAGTATACAAATTAAATTTGTTACCTATACCCAAATTTTTGGACGAAGCGGGTCTTTTGGCTTACGTCCCCTCACTCTACCTTGTATAATTATCCTAGAAGTGAAGGATATCTTATCACGATTAGATGAATACGAAGATTAATATGAAATTGAAAGATACAAAAATACAACACAAAATAGCTTCAACGCAGTGCAACTCGGTGATTTATTTTTAGCCCACTATTCTTTTTCTTTCCTGTGTCATATGAACAATATCATCAAATTCAAATAAGGCAAAGTTATACATTTTTACACGTATGTCTACTTCCTAACCCAAACTTTCTTGATTGATAATGATGATTGTCTTTGTGATGTACGATGTACTTACCAGTCTATGTAGATGTAAATTATCCGGAGACAACGATAATTACTTGGTACTAGGTGTTAGTGATAAATTGATGGCGTGCTATTCTAAGGTGGATCTGATAACACTGTTGTTATGTTCTCACACTGTACATAACCCGCAAAAAATATCATAAAAGGGTATAAAATGTACACCTGTTTGTACTTTTTGGTACTATTACATGTTCGTTGAGATTAATAAATTTCGTTATCTTTTGAGAGAAGTTTATTTCACTCGGTGGCAATAATTGAAAAGGTCATATTTTCACCTGCTCGGCTGTTAGGCTAATAATCAGTTTGTCCAAATCGTCTAAGCAAAAATAAATGCCAAAATGCTAAATTTGCGCTCAACTAACGATAGTGATCCTTGGAGAATTTGCAAATTTCATTAGCAAATTCTCCAGAGCCGCATCCAGGCGTGAAGACTTGTATAGAAACGTTAAAACATTGGCAGATATGACGATGCATTATTCAATTAAGCTGATAACACTTAAGATGATTACCACTAATAAAATTGTAATGTCTTGCTTCCGAGACGCGTGGGCTCCGCTACCGACCGCTACGGACCCCAACCTTTGGGTGGCTACTGCCTGTGATCTCTCATTCATTTTAGAAATGGAAACTAAAAAGATGAATTTAAAGATTGATCGACTGTCAACCAAGCTTTTTAGATATTTGCATTAAGTATATAGGTCGATATCTATCTCACAGCATTAATTAAGACATTAACGGCGATTCCCAATATTCAGTCTCCGGTTGTGGCCTACTTGAGATAAAAAAACGTAACTATCGTTGACTTTTTTGTCCCAATAAACTTATCGACGCTAACTCATCTTATCCATACAAGCTGTCTGTCAATGGGACGACGTATAGCTTACCAGGGATATAAGTTTGTATGGATATTGCAACAGTGAACTGGCGATAAGAATGACTTATCGTGTATATTGGGACAGATTCATATTATTGACAGCTAATTACTGACAGTAGAAGGAAGTAATTGATCTCTATCTGTAGATAGTATATTGGGAGTGGCCGTAAGACTCTGTGCCATACGAATATAAGAATTTAAAAAGCATCCCTGCACCAATTTGTGCGCCGATGTTGTTCATTTAATGATTATTAACTAGCTTTCCAAGGGTTGTTTGAACCTAGTTATCATCACACAACCCGCCAGAAACTCAAATATTATTCCTCAACATCTAGTGATTTTGTGAGTGACGCCTCCACGCACAACGAAACTTACAAAACGAAACTGGAATTAACTTGCACGCTTCCAGATAGGTACTCTTAGTTTTAAAAAAAGCGGATGCGATTCCTCTGTTGTTGCGAGAAAGTATGGGAGGCTGTTATAACTTATCGTCACACCAACATGACCCATAACAACGTCCATCCAAACCATAAAATAATGCACCCAAAGTGTCATATTAACTTAATAATCTTATAAATCTCAATAAAAGGTGTCCCACAGAAAATCCCACAAGATGCATAGCGCTGTCGATGTGACTCTATCCATAATTGCTAAACGCAGCGTCTATGGGTACCACAACGGCGCCTATTTCTACCGTGAAGCACTAATGTGTAAACATTACTGTGTTTCGGTCTGAAGGATGCCGTAGCTAGTGAAATTACTGGGCAAATGAGACTTAAGGCGCTATAGTCCTAAAAAGTAACATTTTTGAAAATCTACTTAAAATACTTCTACAAATACTACGCTTCCAATTTTTTGACATGTTTATCTTCATTTCTTTATCTAAATTATCGCTGTTTCGAAAACACGATTACGAAAAAAAATCTCGATACTTTTATTTTTTGAAAAATAGTCTTTTTTATTTGAATTGTTTATATTATCATAAAACTATGATAGCTATAAACACAAAACTTATTTTATTCGATAGTTTATAAGTTTTCACTGTGGGTTTTATCAATACGCTTTGTGAATTATTTTATATAAATTTTTATGCCCAAATGAGACTTAAAATCTTATGTCTCAAGGTGACGTGCGCAATTGTAGTGCCGCTCAGAATTTTAGGGTTTTTCTAGAATCCTAAGCGGCACTGCATTGTAATGGGTAGGGCGTATCAATTACCATCAGCCGAACGCTCATCCTGCTCGTCTCATCCCTTTATTTCATAAAAAAAAAATTGCAAAGTGTGACGTAATTTTCGACTTTTGCCTTTGACTCTTGTACGAAGCGATGTAACCAACTAGTCAATATCCATTTAACACTTTTTAGTTTACTACAGCGCAGTATACAATGTGATACTTCCCATCCATATTGTCCGCAGTAGTGTTGTTCATTGGCACAGATTATTTCAACATAATTTTGTACATAATCATTGGTTTGACCCTGCGTAGCGAAGCTTTCAGAATCCGACTTATTTTGTCTATGTATTCGTATCGAAGCGGAGTAGGTTTGAAACTATCTGTTGTCAACCTATTTACCTATCAGTTGACTCGGCCCTCTTACTATTCGCTCGTTTCGTATAAACATGTACCTCTGTCCGTAAACTCTCACCCCCTTATTCATAATAGTCTGCTAACTTAAAGCATTGCTAATTCTCACTCTGTCTTCTTCTATTGACCTAAGTCAGAATGAGAAAAAACACTCCTTAGCGGCTGTTTAAAGTTAGCGGACCAATATGAATAAGGGGGTCAAACTCGTCCTTGTATATAATTATTTATCTAAGTATTTCAACAAAGAGACACATACTATTGACTTAATAACTCTATAATCTTGCCCAGATACTGTGTAAATTAATTCCACGCACTGCTGAGTCTAAACCTATCTGAACCGATCACCTTTGTTCCAAATCTCAGGGCGGATATCTTCTTCAATGTCTCAATAGTAAGTAGCTCCTAAACTTGCAAAATTGATGACACATATTAACGTAATTCGGGCAATGAGTCTCTACCTCTAACCCTTTCACTGTAGGCCATGCCCGTCTTGTCCCAGACGCTTATGTTATAAATATATGTTATATTCAGCGATAATAATATACCCAAAACCAGCCATAAATAAAATATTTGATGTTTTTCAGTGAAGAATAAATTGATTAAAAATTTATTGTAAGATAAACATGTAGACAAGGTCTAAAAAAATTAACAAACTCTTCCGTATGAGTTTGTTATTTTTTTTAAATAATGTGTTGCACAAAAAGTAGTATCATATAAAGTTTTTAATTATTCAATTAATTAATTTGAAATATTAGATAATTAGTTAAATAATAAATAAAGACTTGTGTTTTTCACAAAAAATATTTAAGCGGAATAATTAGTATCAACAACTATATATTTATCAATAATGCCAATATTTAGAAGATCAATTAGATTGACAAATATTTTTGTTTGGACTAGTTTCTTCTGTTTTTCAAGCTGAACCAAAAATATTTTTTTTTTAAATATTTAAAAAATGCTTGTACCAATGTGCTTTATTTAAAGATAACATCGTTTTTATTTGAGATGATTATCTACGGTCACACTATGCGTTACTAATCAATGGTGGTTGGGGAAGCCAAATTAACAGCCACCCTTGTAACAATGCAATTATACATTTTTCTATCAATTACTCTCCACAAAAAATCCACCGGGATCCGTTGAACGGTTAAGTGTTTGAGTTTAATAAACTGTTTAATTAAGACGGCGTCGGATCGGGAGTGAGTAGTGTCGTGCGCCTGCGCATTCCGACACCATGCTCGTCGGGATACTGTTAATGGCGGGCTTGGTTTCTGCGCGACAATTTAACATAACAGACTTTATCATACCTCAAGTGGTTCCGCCCGGTCAAGAAGAAATTGAGATTGAATGCCGCTACGATGCCAACTTCACGCTCTTGAGCTGGTTCAAAGGACCTATCGAGTTCTTTAGGTACAAGCCTGGAGCGGCCCCGAGCACCAGATCTTTTCCGATACTCGGTGTTGGCAGGATTGAGCTCATCGCGTGTGGACCGACAGCCTGCAGACTAAAGCTTGGTGCTCTGACAGAAGAAGCAACAGGATTGTATAGGTGTGATATAGAAAGGGATGTGCCCCCTTATCAGTTTGAATCGCGGACAGGATTACTAGAAGTTCATGGACACAAACATAGGCGACCGTCACTTGAAGGATTAGCTGATGTTTTTGGTGAAGAAGACGATATGAAAGCGTATTGCCGGGGTGCTCAAGATGCGGAAATACGTTGGTACATAAATGGTCGAGAGGTTGATGATGCAAGAGGTTCTCCGACTCTCAAGAGAAAGAGTTCGAGGCTTATATTCGTTGGGATACCGCCGACTGTTACAGTTCAGTGTGCTGAGTACAGGTACGGGAAGTTGTCAGGCTCTAACCAGGAGAAGGCTCGTTGGAAGGAAATGACAAATGATGTCCAGCAACCTGAAGAACAAAGAAATACAGCACATGGCATTACATTAAGTTACGGAACATATTTAGTGTATCTAGTGTTGTGTGTATATGTTGCAATGTAATAGTGTTTAAAATTGAGTTTTTCTTGAAGATGTAGGCCGTATCAGTTTCGTGTTCCTTTTCTACGTTTCACAATGGATATAAATATTATTTATGTTTTATGTTGATATTTTATGATTTTTAATTGATAATAGTACACAAAATAAAATATTTACTGAAGTTTTTGGTGATTAGATGAAAAACTCTTAAAAACTGTATGTAAATCGTTCAAATTTAAAAAAAATGGTAGAACACCACATACCACATCCAGTTGGACAAGCCAAATTAGGCTCTTTTATTAATTTAATTTAGAAAAATCTGTAAATTTTCAATTAATGATAGTATAAAAAGAACCGGCCAGGAACGAGTCAACCCTCGCATGAGGGGTTCCGTACCATCATCAAGATTAAAATTTCACACTCTAATTGTGTACTATACAACATTAACTATATTCGGATTTTTTTCCTTTGCTTGATACTCACATGATCTAATGGTTTTTTTAAGAAAATATGGGACGAGACGAGCAGGACGTTGAGTTCATGTTAATTGATACGCCCTGCCCATTACAATGCACTACAATTGCGCTCGTCACCTTGAGACATAAGATGTTAAGTCTCATTTGCCCAGTAATTTCACTAGCTACGGTGCCCTTCAAACCGAAACACAATAATGCTTACACATTACTGCTTCACGGCAGAAATATCCGCCGTTGTAGTACCCATAATCTAGCCGACATACTGTGCAAAGGAGCCTCCTAGTGGTAGAATCTAATGGTTCTAAGTCAATTGGTGATAATAATTGCTTTTAGTTCACTTGTTCGTTAGAGGAAAAAGTGTTTTTTTTAATCAATAGGATTTAATTTAATTTTTGGAGTCGTTTGGTAATTTAACATGAGAAAATGACAACATAATTCAAAAATACTAAACTTAAAACATGATAAATTTATTACAGCTGCGGAAATCTGCTGTATAGTCCCAATTAGTTGTTGTTGGAGATGACTACCACCCTGTATAAATATATACATCTATATAAATAATATGATAGAGTATAAATCATTATTGCAATATCTTCATTTTAAATACAGTAAAGTTTTAAGAAACAACGATTTTTATAAGCACTACGTGCTTAGTCATGTATGTACTCGGACGAAGTCGCGGGTATCAGCTAGTCATTAATAAATAATACGGCGTCGATAGAATTGTGATTTAACATAGCATATTTATAAATTCAAATTCAAATATTTTTATTCAAAATAGGATTTATAATCACTTATTGAACGTCAAAATCTAGCACCCATTCAAAAGAGACTGCCTCAGACCTGAGAAGAATGGGCGCAAGAAACTCAGCGGGCTTTTTTTTTATATATAAAATATGGATTACAATGTAATATCGTACAATAAACATTATTAATTAAAGAGCCTGAGGGTGTTCGCTTTTATCCCAGTCCGTGGTGTCATTAAGAAAATCGTTTATGCTATAATAACCTTTCCCACACAAACGTTTTTTAACAATTCTTTTAAATTTCATAACACATTTGTTTTATACATTTTCTGGGATCATATTGTAGAAGCATATACATCGCCCAACAAAAGACTTACTAACTCGACCCAACCGAGTAGTAGGCATAACAAGTTTATGTTTGTTCCTCGTGTTAACATTATGAATGTCACAGTTTCTACAAAATTCCTCAATGTGCTTATAAACATACAAAACATTATCAAAAATGTATTGAGAAGCAACAGTCAAAATGTTTATTTCTTTAAATTTTTCTCTTAATGATTCTTTAGGACCTAGGTTATAAATCGCGCGAATAGCCCTCTTCTGCAGCACAAAGATAGTATTAATATCGGCTGCACTGCCCCATAACAATATACCATAGGACATAATACTATGAAAATAACTAAAGTATACTAATCTCGCCGTATCTATATCAGTTAAGCTTCTGATTTTCTTAACCGCATATGCTGCAGAACTAAGCCTATTCGCCAATCCTTCAATATGGGGGCCCCACTGCAATTTGGAATCAAGAGTAATGCCAAGAAATATAGCAGATTCCACTGGTTTTACCACCTCTCCATTCAATAAAATATTCGCATCTACATTTTTGACATTTGGCGCGGTGAATTTAATATATTTGGTTTTATGATAATTTAACAATAAGTTATTGGCGCTAAACCAGTACACGATGTCAGATAGAGCATTGTTTACTTCGTCATATAAAACTTGGCTTCGTTTCACTTTGATTATAAGTGAAGTGTCATCCGCAAACAATACCACCTTGCGTTTTTTTTCTAAGATATATATATAATAAGGTGAGATATATAGAACGTAGAGGACCACAGAGTAAATTATAATTATATTAGATACTATTCATAAAATTAAAGGTATCCATAACACTACCAAGTTAAATGGTTTATTGGTAAACAAAGTTTTATCTTATCCCACGGTACAATTCTCCGACAGTGTGAGACAGGTGTATAAATCTATCCATAGCACTGCCAATTTAAATAGTTTATTTGAAATCAAAGCTTCATCTAATTTCACATTACAATTCTCCGACTGGTGTGGCAGTTCACCTTCAAACCAAAGTACATAATATAGGTAATTTGGTATGTAAAAACAAACTTTAGGTAATCAAATGACATTAATAGTATTTGCAGATAGTAATAATGGATTTAAATAAATTTATTTTGTTTTTGTTATATATTATGGAAAACGCGATGGAACAACATGAAGATCGAATAACAAATAAGTTATGGTATGGTAATCAATTCAAATCAAAAATATTTTATTTCGTAGGTAAATTGCATTAGACTTGAAATATTTCATTTTTTCATACAGCTCGTTTCGGAAGGCAGATTTCCTTAGAGAACAACGTGCAAGATACTCTAAGGTTGCTCTTTTCAAAACAGAATGGTATTACAGGCTTTTATTATCAATTAAATTTACAAATCATTTTAATTACAATATTATATGCAAAGTGATGCAACAAAATACACAAACGTCAATAACTAAAATCTAAATGCCTTACAGTGTAGAGTAAGCCAAATAAATATAAAAATTAATAAGTAAAAACTTAGTTATAGTCATTGAGTACATTCAAATTCAAAAACACTTTATTCATGTAGGTCACGGAAATGACACTTATGAATGTGAAAAAAAATATAAAAATATTTTTTCTTATTGAATTTACCGCTACTTCATAATGAGAGAGCTAATGAGAAGTAGCAAGAAACTCATTGCGAATCTTTTAAGTCAAGATTTACATTTTTTAATTGTTTTACAAATCATTTCAATTACAATATATGCAAAGTGACGCAACAAAAATACTCAAATGTCAAAAACTGAAAGGCTTACGAGTAAGTCAAAAAAGAATAATAGTAAATTAATGCTTATAAACACAAGAGTTATTCAGTACAGTAGATGCATCAATCCACACATACCGAAAATAAAATAATAAAATAAAGGCATTATGCGAGCATTTTATTGGCAATCATATTAAAAAATATCTAATAACTTTAATTTAAGAAAATAAAATTTCTTTTATAAAGAAACATAAATCAGATTTCTCATTGCGAGGATCATCCAGCCACCACAAGCAGTGCCCGTTAACGAGCATGACGCATGGACCAGCCACCGCCTCCCTCGACCATATTTTAGGGAAGGGAACGACCCGCCCCACGCGCCACCACAAGCAGTGGCATTAAGCAAGCATGAGTAAGTCACGAAAACTCTACCAAATAATAAAAGATAATGTTCATCTACATTTTATAGCGCTAAAATGTAGTAGTGTGTAAAGTAAGGGTACTTACAATTTGATCATTTTGTTTAAATTAAAGTTAAAAGCTCAAACCCTTTAGGCTTTCTAATAACATATTTGAATTATTTAACTACAATTACATTCATCAATCTTAGACAGACCTATGAATGAATTTGTGGCATTATAATAATAATAATAATATTGACACACTTTTTACACAACTTATATTGCCCCAAATTAGGTATATATAGCCTGTGTTATGGGTTGCAAGACAACGATATATTTAATACAATATACTTACTTAAACATACATAAATACATATAAAGATACATTTAAACATACATAAATACGTATAAACATCCATGACTCGGAAACAAACAAACAATTATGAAGTCGACTTACGTGACCAGCAAGCTTATCCCTATTTCTAGTATTTACATTATGAGTGTCCCTATTTTTCTTAATCAAATTTATATTTTTTTTTACATAAACAAGGTTATTATATTATATTATGTATTGCGATGTCATAGTCAAACAATTTATTTCCTTAAATTTATTTCTTAATGACACTCTTGGTCCTAATTTATAGATGGCACGAATAGCTTGTTTCTGCAGTGTGAAAACAGTGTTAACATGAGCAGCATGTCCCCAAAGTAAAATGCCATATTATGTCATCAGACTATGGAAATAGCTGAAGTAGACTAGCCTCGCGGTATTTTGCCGAATTTGTTTAACAGCGTATGCTGCAGAACTGAGCTTTTTCGCCAAATTAAGAATATGGGGACCCAATTGAAGTTTTCTATGTAAGGTAATGCCCAAAAATACGGTTGTGTCCACAGGTTTCATCTCATCATCTTTTACTACAATATTTGTGTCAATCTGTCTAATATTAGGCAAGGAAAATTTAATACATTTGGTTTTTTTTTTCATTAAGAAGTAGATTATTCGTTGTGAACCATTCCACTACCTTAGAGATAGCATTGCTCACGTCATCAAAAGTAGTATGCTGTCTATGTATTTTCAAAAGTAAAGAAGTATCAGCTGCAAACAATACTATCTCATGCTTATTTTGTTCTAAGTTTGGTAAATTATTTACGTATACAAGCAATAGGAAAGGCCCAAGAATAGAACCTATTAGAACGCCCATGGTAACGGGAGACACAGACGACCTCTTACTGTTTATTTTATTGAAGTAGGCGTTACTTTGCGGAAATCCATAACTATTCAAATGCTTTGAGTTTTCTTTAGTGTTAATTCCGCCAATAGTCAATAAATAAGTTAATTTGTCTTTAAACAATTCGTGACAATTCGTCAACACGTGTTTCACCTCTACACGAGGCATCCTCAGGAGATTTTGACTAAATGACTATATATGTATGTCATTTTGTTTTTTAAAATATTGCTCAATCGTAAAAAATTCTCATCCGAAACCGCTTCAGTACTTGTATCGATTTTACCACTCTATTCTTTATAAAAGAATCAGTTAAGACAAGACAGGATTTCTTCGAATAATTTCCCTTACTGCCTTGACCACCTTTTTCGTACGAACACTACGTGGACGGCCAGATCTTTTTCTGTCACAAACAGAGGAGGTCTCATTGTACCTATTAATAGCCCGTTACAAAAACATTTTACTTTACCAAGCGTATGGAGAGGTTTAAGAATTGCGTTTGGCACCATACCTACTTTGTGTAATGCAATCACAGCAATTCGGTTCTCTTTATCACCCCACTCGATTTTAATATCGCAAAATATTGTGCAATGAAGTGACGCCAAAATGAAAAAACTCAATGAACAATCATATATTTTATCCAAATTCAAATGTACTTAATATTTTGTTTATTTTTAATTATAACAGTATTTATGGCCAGACTAAGTATATAAATAATAAATATATATTTAAGTAATAAAATAATATATTTACAGTGTGCACAAATAGTTTAAGGCCTTAATATTGAATTCAACATCTTCAATTTCTTATAGATGTTGCAATATAATATTATAGGTACAGTGTCCGACGCAGAATATGAGGTCAAAATTTATAGAAGTTTGGGTTACTTTAAATAGCCGAAGCACCGCTAAAGTAGGTGTAGAGTAAATAGCTGCAATAATAATTTTATGAAAACAATGAAAGGGTATTAATATTGTGTAATATTATTACAAATGTTTCGCAGCATCAAACATGTATGATTCATCGGGCGTTCCTTGACGCACCGCATATTTCGTTCAATATGTAGGTAAATGTTGTGAAAGCACTTGAAATATTGAGTAATATGCCTCACCGGGGAAAGCCTTAAGTTTTTTGAAATACTTGTTGAATACAAAGAGATTTGGTATAGGACAATAGGTAGGTACATTATAATTATGTAGTGTTATAAAAATAGAATAATGTCTAATTGATGTGCGGTTAGCTATGGATGACAGCTGAACGCAAAGAGGATGTAAATACTACATGATAAGGGGCGGAACTGCGTAAAAATTGAAATTTAGTTTAATATGAAACGTGCAGTCATTTGTCATAATAAGTTTGAATGGTAGGTAATTCCACTTTCTATTATTCCGATTGGGACGAAATACAATCCAGCTAAGTTTGTAAGCGAACAGTTGCATGAAACGCAGTGGCTATCTCCATTTTTTACAAGATTAAAGCCACCATCTGTCAATCTTTTAATGACTGCACATTTCATACATTCGAGCGAATCGCTTTTTTCTAAGAGAGTTTCACTAGGGTGGCTGAAGGCCTTTTCGGTAATATTTTAATTTTAAATAAACCCCTTCAATCATTTATACGTCTAGATAGACAATGACACTCTATTGGCTAATTAAAATTATTGGTCATGCATTATGGGACTGTCAGATCGTACTAGCGTGTATATATATATATGTTGTAAGTCTACTGTTATAGTTTAATAACTTCATGTGGATAAAACTATAACTATAAGTACCTAACAACTATTACGTACTAACAATTTATCAAGTCATAGTTACTTAAAGCCTAAACACATGGTCAGATTTGGTACGGCCGGACCATCGGACGATCCGGTGGGCACCTCGCACCAATTGTTCCAGCGTCGTGCTCGTTACCGTCCGGATGGTAATAATAATAATTTTGTGGGAAGGACAATGTAAGATACCATTGAATATGCTCCGCTACCAGACCACGTCCAACGGTTTGACCGTAAGACCAAAGTCCAATGATGTGCTTAGGTTATTAGAGTAATAGCTACACACATGGTCGGTTTTGTACCGACTGAAGTCTGAACCATCGGACGCGTTCCGTACCGGATCATATTCGCTGGTATTTCACATTTGCCATCGCACAAAATCTGTTAATTATTATTATTTTGTGCGATAGACGATGCGACATACTACGGGACGCGGTCCCCCACCGTACCGCATCCGATGGCTTGGCCTTGATTTGACCATACGAAATCCGATCATATATTTGTAGCTTATATATACTCTTTGTGACAGTCTCATTTTGACAACGTCAGGTACGGGCTGACGGCGTAACACCATTTTAATTTTATAAATAAAATAATTTCAATTTGCTTGCGCAAATCGGCGGAGTCGCGTGTGAATGATACACGGTTAAACATGTTAAAGAGTTTTTCTGAAATTTTTGTTTTATGTTATATTCGTTATCTAAATTGCTCTATAAGAACTGATATATTGAACTGTTCTCCGTCTTGATTAAAAGTGAGAAATTTAGATAAATACTAGTGAATATTTAGTTTTATTGTTAGTCAGCACTATCCCAGGATTCATCATCATGCCTAAAGGAAAGAAAAAAGGAAAATACGGTGAGTTTTTCTATTGTTCTGGTGTTAATGAGTTTTGCTACATCGAGACAGTGCAGTGGACTGGAATTCGCCAAATCTGTGATCACGCGTCGTCGTCGACCTTGTGATCGAGAATTCTCTCGTACATAATGAACGTACTTACAAAGAAATGCAATATGCAATAGGAAGTCTGCAACATATGCTTACAAAAGGTCATAAAGATCTAACAGTTCCGTGTTTCGCAAGTTTCTCGTAATGCTACAATCTCTTTGATGTCATAACATAGGCCACATGCACGTAACCTTACTAGAATGACAATTCGTAGTTGTTATTTTTCGTATGGTATTTTGACCTTGATGTTCTTAGATAACAAACAAATTTATGTAATAATCTTTTTGCTGACATATGGTCATATCCACTCAAATAGCTGATTTATTTTTTCATATTTAATAATGACCTTTTTCTGATTAATGTTCGAAATAATCAACACTTCAATATCATTTAGAGTAATATTTGAATGTAAAGACAAGTTATATTAGTATGCAGTATTTATAAAGATATTATTACTGCTTCAAGAGTATAGTAAGGTTATATATTATGTTAAAGAAATATTACAATTTTGAGAATTTTTTCTACAATAAATCCTAGTGTTATATTGTGAATTTTCAGCTAATGAGATGATTATTCCAATTCAACATTCTGAATATTTTTCTGGAATAACTCATTAAGTGTTTGTAAAACTAGCACTATTATGAATGTCTTCTCAGAAAATTTAAGACCACATGAGCTTCCTTATTGAGCCATTGTACAGCATTTCTAGACTTCTAAAAAGTATCGAATAATCACATAATTATGTAAAAATAATTTTATAATACACTCCAGTAAAACCTGAAATATATACTTTCGTCAATACATCCAGATTGTAGTATAGTATTAACATAGTATTTATTATATGTTTTGTCTTTTATATATATGTTTGCAATTATTAATTTTGATTTTAATGAATCACCAATAGACATGTGATATTCAAAAATGGCTGAAATACTTCCTTTTTTTATAAAAAGGGATGAGACTAGTAGGAGGTTCAGCTGATGGTTATAAGCCCTGCCGATTACAATACAATGCCACTCAGTATACTTGAAAAACCCAAAAATTCTGAGTGACACTAGAATTACACTTGTCACCTTCAGACATAAGATGTTAAGTCTCATTTGCTCAATAATTTCACTAGCTACGGGGCCTTTCATACCGAAACACAATAGATATATTACTGCTTCACTGCAGAAATAGGTGCCGTTGTGATAGCCTCAATATAGATGGCACCCTGTGCAAAATAGCCTCCCACTGGTTTCTGTTTAACATGATCAACATTCTGGCATACCAAAGTTTAAAGTTAGAATGCTGTGATCTTAGCTCTAATTAATCCTATCTATAAAATAGTATATTTTGTGAATATACATGAGTTTTACTAAAATGTTTGCTCTAACTTTAGTATAATACTAGCTGACCCGGAAGACATTGTTTTGCCATATAAAGTATAATTCACGCGATAGTTTTATAAATAATAGCCTATGTGTTATTGTGTGAGCTATATTATTGTAGTTTCATCACAATCCATTCAGTAGTTTTTGCGTTAAAGAAGTACAAACATACATCCAGACATACAAACTTTCACATTTATAATATTAATAGGATTTATTTTATATTTGTTCAGAATTGCCATTTAATCATCCATAATTTTTATTGAAGTTGTAGCATGTCCACAGAGTGACTTGTACAGATCACAGTCTATAAACTTCATAATTATGTCAATTATTGTATGTGTTCCTTTTTCAAGATAAGACAATTTACTTTATGTACATTTTAGTAACTAGTATAGACAAGAGTTAGAGGACAAATGAGTTTTGTTGGTCATCTGAATGCTAGTGAGTCTTACACTTACTATATAATATACTTATTTCACTTACATTTCTTTGAAATATTTAGTGATTAATTGTTCTCAGCTTAGTGAGAATTTGGCTTCATTTAGTGTACATTATGTATGTCCTGTAAACAAGGATTTGTATCACTTGCAGAGCACAGAAGAACGGAGCTGCCTTATTCTTCAGATGAAGATGCAGGAATAGATTTGACAAATGACAATTTTTCGGAGACATCATGCCAGTCGGATCTCAAGAGTAATAATGATGATACAGGTATTGATACAGATTTAAATATAAAACAACATTTTGATTAAGAATAAGTGGTGATATATGCAAGATATTCACCTGATGATTAGTAATAATAATAGCATTAGAATGCAGTGCTGCTCACAATTATTGATTGAACCCAATAATCTTTCTCCTTTACATAAATGTTGCATCGCTATTGCACTCATCACTGAAATGTTAAGTCTCATTAGCCCGGCAGTAGCAGTAGTAATTTCACTAGCTACGGCACTCTTCAAACCAAAACACACTTATGCTTGCTTGTGGTACCTAGCACTCATCCTGTTCAAAGAATCATCCAAGTGGTAAATATCAACTGCTTTAATGTCCTATATTCTCTGACAACAATATAATGAATATTTGAACCTACTCTAGTTTTTGACTACATAAATTAATTAATGTATTAAGTTATATTGTTATTTACCTCAAAGACTATATTTCTGGTCTATGGAATAAAATTAAAAAAAAATACGCATGTGTACAAAGTACACATGTCAGAAGTGAAACTTGCCAAACTAGTTTTAGTATGTAGGATACAACGCTAGTAGGGAAGATGTTCTACTTACTAGTGGTCGCGCGCACCTACACGATACAACGCTAGTAGAGAAGATGTTCTACTTACTCGTGGCGCTATGTGCTTCATGCTATGTTTGCCCTTTCTCACTCTGTGTTAATCGGTTTCAATCTCCCTCTTCTTGGACAAGAACGTGCCACATTTTCGTGACGCTTTATTGCGTTGCATCCGTAAAATTTTTTTTTTTAAGAAAGTATAACTTTAAAATATTATTTATAATATGATAAATTAATGCTAATTCATTCGGAAAACAAATATATTCGCTTTCAGAGAGCGAACTTCAAGAGAAATTCGAAGAAAAAGTATTGGAGACCATAGATGCATTGAGTGCTAGATCGAATGCAGCGCGCGCGGCAGCCCTGGTGGCGCTTCGCAGTGCGTTCCAGCGGCGGTACCTCACGCCCATGCTCACGGGGCAGCGGCTGACCCTGGCCGACCACGTGACCCGGGCTCTGCGCCGCGGCAAGGATGGCGAGAGGAGAGCAGCCGCGTCTCTCGCGCCCATACTCGCACTACAGGTATCTGTCAATTGGTCAATTAAATCGGTGTTCCTTCTGTTAAAGACAAAACTGTATTTATATATCAAATCAAAGTCACTTTATTGATGTAGGTCACGGCAATGACACTTATGAATGTCAAAAAAATATTATTTCTTATTGAATCTACCGCTACCTCAATAAAGGTTTGAACTAATTAAAAGAAGTAGCAAGAAACTCATTGCCACTCTTTTATATCATGACTAGCTGACCCAGCAAACATTGTATTGCCTATATTAAAATCGCGATACAAAAGTAACTGTTGATCGTAGGTGGGTGAAAATTTGAAGTTGTATGTATTTTTTAATGCTGACTCATACATAATCAAACAAAATATAATAAAAATAAAAAAAAATTCGTGGAAACCCTTAACATTTAGGGGGATGAAAAATAGATGTTGTCCGATTTTCAGACCTACCCAATATGCAATCAAAATTTCATGAGAATCGTTCAAGCCGTTTCGGAGGAGTTCGGTCCCGCACACCGTGACACGAGAATTTTATATATTAGATTTACATTTTCTTCGATTTAAAAATCATTTCAGTTACAACATAATATGTCAAGTAATGCATCAAACATACTCAAACGTCAAATAGTTAATGCCTTACATGAGTAAGTCAAAAAAGTAATTGTAAATTAATACAAAAGTTATTGAGTACAGTAGCTGCATCATATAGATATTATTACTTCTAATATTAATTTCTTCAAGGGCTTTTGGGCCCATGGTATATATTTTGTAAAATAAATATTACAATATTGAGAATTTCTCTACAGAATTTCTTTAAAAATTTTCAGCTAATGAGATGATTATTGGAATTCAACATTCTGAATAATCTGGAATAACTCATTAATTGCTTTCCTTATTTTTGTAAAACTTAAGCACTGCTATGAATATCTTCTTAGAATATAATAAAGGTGGTCAGTATTAAGCAAAATAAAATAAAACTTATTAAAAAAATAAATGAAGTAAATTGATGACCTGCATTGTGTTAGGTGAGGCTGGCTCATTTGCATTGAAACTCAATATTTTTCCTATAGCTTGCAAGATTACAAAATGTATGTTCTTAGCCGAATTTTCTTTGAAGCTACATTAAAATCAAGTTTCTATTGTAATTGTAATAGCACATTACCAGTTTATGTATACGCTATAATCATCCAAAAATCATGTTGGTAATTCTGCTGGCAAATTTTTTGTAATTCTGTTGAGAGCATATTAGCAATGTTTACTTAATGTGCCTTAGCTGACTTAGTCTTATCTTCACTTTTATTTTATCTGTGAACTGTTGTCAGTTGTTCACAACTCAGAATTTTATTTTACAACTTAATAATTATGATAGTTAGCTCGCTTCTCATTTAACACCAATAATTCTATACTTTTTTTTTTTTATGGAATAGGAGGACAAACGAGCGTACGGGTCACCTGTTGTTAAGTGATCGCCGCCGCCCACACTCTCTTGCAACACCAGAGGAATCACAGGAGCGTTGCCGGCCTTTAAGGAAGGTGTACGCGCTTTTTTTGAAGGTACCCATGTCGTATCGTCCCGGAAACACCGCACAAGGAAGTTCATTCCACAGCTTTGTAGTACGTGGAAGAAAGCTCCTTGTAAACCGCACTGTGGAGGACCGCCACACATCCAGATGGTGAGGATGATATCCTAACTTGTGGCGATATTGAAAATTTATTTTGAGGGGATATTGAATATTTTTTCTGTATTGTCAGATTGGTGAGGAGGGCACCGAGGAGTTTATGAGCGTGGTGAGGCCCGCACTGCTTGCAGCTGCCATGGATAAGACAGCCTCCCTTGAGTCCCGGACTGAGGTATGCCAACCAAGCTTCATCGCTACCCCAACTTGCTAACTACGAATTTTCATCTCTAATCAAACCAATCGTTCATTGATTCTTTTATAATTGATTAATACAAAATAAATATGGCATATTATAAATAATTTTCAATAAAGAACTTTTGGAAACAATTTCTATTCAAAATTCGTTTGATATTCCATTACTCATTGTTGGGACGAAGTAGTTAAACCATTGCCATATATAAATATGGAGGGTATCACTGATTTATTTTTATAATTATACTCCAAAGTAATATATTAATCCAAGCTATTGTTTTTAGTGTTGCTCAGCGCTCGCCATATTGTGCTACCTGCTGGAAGAAGATCTGACAGAAGTAATAGAAGTTATGAAGACATTTGAGTCCATCTTCAGTGGCAGCTATCTCAAGGTTAGTAACGTTATATTTGACCTGTCGTCAGATTTCTTAATATTGTATTATATTATATTTGGTACAAAGATAAAACACATAAAATTTACAGGAATACTTTAAGAAAAAATGTTTTTCCCATAAGAAACTATATTATTATCACGAATATCAAACCCGCAAAATTATTATGTTTTGATAAAGTGTGGGAAAACGAAATAAAGTAGTTTATAAATATGTTTAAAATAATAAATTTATAGGTAGGTAACCGAGTTTGTATGTGTAGTATTTGCAAGATATTCTAAAAAATAAAAAAAATGCTGCCCAAAGTAACTATTCCACGCGGACGTTGTCGCGGGTAAAAGCTAGTATTATAATAAAATAATAATGCATTTAAAACATTGTAAGTCGCGTATATCATATTTATTTCAATCAGCTTAGTTCATGTTTCATCGGTGTATGTAATAATTGTTACGTGTTTGGATAATTTTCCATTGGCCTGCATATGGCATGTGTAAATTCGGAGGTGAAGATCAAAGCCAAGGTCAACGACGTGATAGTGCGTCGATCTGCCGTGTGTCATGACTGCTGTGAGTCATCGCTGTGTGTGACGGACTGTACACTCATGGACATAGGAGAATGACCAAAAGTGGTCTAGCAATGTTTCATGGTGCAAAATGAGAATAATAAAGTTATTATTTTCTTCTTTTTTAAAATCTTTTCACTGACCAAAAGTGGTCTAGCAATGTTTCATGTTGCAAAATGAGAATAATAAAGTTATTATTTTCTTCTTTTTTAAAATCTTTTCACTCCAGGAATTTCATTTTCGTATTCGTATAAGAGTAAAGTAATAATCGCTTCGTATTATTTCCGTATAAAGTCAAAAATATACGCACGTTACAGTTTCTTTATATGTATTACTAGGTGACCCAGCAAACGTTGTATTGCCGATATTAAAATCGCGATACAAAACTAACTGTTGATCGTAGATGGGTGAAAATTTGAAGTTGTATGTATTTTTTAATGCTGACTCATAATCAAACAAATTTAAAAAAAAATGTCAAAAAAAATAAAAAAAAAAATGTCGTGTGGACCACCCTTAACATTTAGGTGGATGAAAAATAGATATTGGCCGATTCTCAGACCTACTCAATATGCTCACAAAATTTCATGAGATTCGTTCAAGCCGTTTCGGTGGTGTACGGGAACGAACATTGTGACACGAGAATTTTATATATAAGATGTAACTACGTAAAGCCAACCAAATTTTTTTCCTATTTTTCATTGGTTCATTCTTAGACAAAAAAAAGGTACTTAAAACGAACGATCCTATAGATGATATATAGTTTATTTCTTTTTAGGCTTCAAAAATCTGAATTTTCGATTGCGTTCTGTTCAGGGTTTCCAGTCTACACATTGGTGTAGTGCTAGCTATTTTTTATATATAGCCGTGAAATAAGTGTCTTGTTCATCTCGTCACATCGTAAGAACTCGTGTAGCGTTATGTAACAGATTTTTTTTAAAATGAAAATAAGGGACGAGACGAGCAGGACGTTCAGCTGATGGTAATTGATACGACCTATCCATTACAATGCAGTGCCGCGCAGGATTATTGAAAAACCCAAAAATTTTGAGCGGCACAAAAATTACGCTCGTCACCTTGAGACATAAGATGTTAAGTCTCATTTGCCCAGTAATGTCAGTAGCTACGTCGCCCTTCAGACCGAAACAGGTTTCCAGTCTACACATTGATACCATCTACTTTTTATAAATAGCCGTGCTCAAATGAGTGTCTTGTTCATCTCGTCACATCTTAAGAAGTCTTGTACTGTTATGTAACAGAATTGTGTGTCTTCTGCAGGGGGACGGCAGCGTGAAGGTGTCTGGAGCCGCAGTGGAGGAGGGCGCCTTCCACGCGGCCGCCGTGGACGGCTGGGCGCTGCTGCTAGCCGCCTGTACTCCGGAGAGGGCCCGCCAGCTGCTGCAGCAGCAGGAGCCCTCGCTGGCTCGCCTGGCCGACCTGCTGCACGCGCACGCGATAGAGGTGCGTGTCAACACATCATCACGTCCACTGTTGGACAAAGGCCTCCCCCAAAGATTTCCTCGACGCTGCCCTCATCCAACGTATTCCGTTGATATTGACGTCCATCTTGTGGAGGGCCTACCAACACTGCTTCAGCATGACGTCATCTCATCAAAACAATATCGCATGGACGTCTCCCACTGTGGCTCTTGTGGAACTCTGCTCTGTCTTGCTTAGCTCAGTAAAGTGGAGTAACAGTTGAGCTTGGACCTAGCTGATGGGCAAATATTGATCAATTCAATTTCATAAAATCTGTACTACATAGATTTATAGAAAAGGTTAAAGGCTCATACATTTGAAACATCAAGCAAGAAAATATACTTTATAATATCTGCAACTTATATATAGTTTCTCTTTAATTAGTCATAGCATATTCTGAGTCTAGCTCCGCTCACTGTAACCGTGTTAGTATACAAACGCAGTATTTTATATTGTTCCAAATAACTTATCACTCAGTCCTCTGTTTCAAAAGACACTCAATATATAAATCACAATATATTTTGTTATGGTTTTTTTCCTAGTCTCTCTAGCTTGTCAAGTAGAAAACATATCTCTATATAATATATATAGCTCTTATTTGCCTCGGATACGGCATGACGGAGTCGTCACTTGGTATCTGAACTGCTAATTTTATCATTATACAGTTGATTAATTCAAATTTTTTTTTGAATGAGGTGTTATTTTGCGGAAATCAATAATTATTAAAATATTGTGACCCTTCTTGAGTGTAAACTCCGCTAAAGATTTGTATTCAATCAGTTCGACACGTGTTTCGTCTCTACACGAGGCATCCTCCGGAGATGTTGACTCGCCAAATTCTGACACGAGACTAAAATAATCCTACTAATACTAATATTCTATATTTTATTTATTTTATTTTATTTGGAAAACTTACAGTGTTACAATAACTTAATTACTAAATAATAGTGTGAACATTTTACACCATTTAATAGTTTTCGCATTTTGTTTCTAATAACACATAGTGTAATATAGGTACATCTTTTTTATTTATTTTTTCTTATACAAGTATTATATATAATATGTTAATAATTTACATAGGTATTACATTTATTATGTTCAGAGAGAATTTAAACACTACGTTCAATTATGTTTATAGTAACAGTTAGGGAAACACATTAAACCAGTTTTTAGTAATTTTTGATCTGATAGAATTTGTGGATGAATTAAACAGGTCAAAATCAGGAAAGCCTTTAAGATTATTTATGCAGTGAGATGCTCTTGAGAAGAATGAGTTTTGTTTGTAATTTGACGCACAGTGGGGTATATGTAAATATTTAGGATGTCTTGCAGAGATTCTGGGAATATTCAAATTTATATTCGAGAGAAGATGGGAAGCGTCAATGTGACATTGTGCTATTTTTGTTAAGAATAGAATATCAGCTATTTTGCGTCTCTCGTGGAGTGGTAATATATGATATCTCCTGCATCTTGAATCATAATCATTGTCGTTTGTCTTGCACTTATATTCAAGGTATTTAACAAATCTGCGTTGGATTGATTCTAATCTGTTAATATATATATCATACTGAGGGTTCCAAATTTGTGTGCAATACTCGAGTATGCTACGAACATATGTACAATACAACGTTTTTATAACCTTGATACTTGAGAATTGGGAACAGGATCTCTTGATAAATCCTATACACTGGTTGGCCCTATTAGCGATGTTTTCAATGTGTTTATCATATGAAAGCTTAGAGTCGTGAATTACGCCTAAATCACGTATCTCATTTACAATTTTGAGTGGATGACCATTAAGTGAATATTGAAATTTAATAAAATTAGGCTTACGGGTAAATGTTATAGCGTAACATTTCGGAACGTTCAGGTCTAGTTTGTTGATGCTACAGTATTTTTCAAACCTGTGCATGTCTTGTTGTAATAAAAGACAGTCATCTACGTCACGAATTTGTTTAAATATTTTCATATCATCTGCGTATAGTAGGAATTTGGAATGTTGAAAACAAGCAGCGATATCGTTAATGAAGATATTAAACAACAATGGAGCCAACAAGGATCCTTGAGGGACCCCAGAGGGCACGAAGTTCCATTCTGATGAGTATCCGTTGAGAACCACAGCCTGTGATCTGTTCTCAATGTACGAGGTAAACCACCTATATAAATTACCATGAATTCCTGCCGAAAGAATTTTCTGGAGTAGTATTTTATGGTCAATTCGATCGAATGCCTTGCGAAAATCTGTGAATATAGAGTCTACTTGACCCCCAGAATCCATGTTAAATGTTGTGTAATTTAGGAATGATAGTAGATTAGACGTAGTTGAGCGATTTCTAATAAATCCATGCTGTTCGGGGATAAATAAGGTTGATACACTATTATAGACTTGGGTGTAGACTAATTTTTCAAAAACTTTTGCGAAAATGCATAACTTTGAAATTGGCCTGTAATTTTTAATGTCATTTCTGCTGCCATTTTTGTGTATGGGGGTGATAAATGCAGACTTCCAGATTTTCGGAACTACTCCTTCCCGTAATGAACGTTTGAATAATATAGTAAGAGGTTCCGTTAGTACATCTGCGCATTTTTGTATAAATAATGGGGGAATTCGATCAGGTCCTGCTCCCTTAGTAAGGTCTACAGATTTGAGTTGTTTATTAAGCTCATCTGGTATTATTTCTATTTCACTTATTGAGAAACTAGAGTCTGGCTGAGTCCTGTTCTGATCGCTTTGGTTAGTAGTGGGTGAAAGAAACGTCGATTGAAAATAATCTGAGAAGAGACGACAAACTTCTTCTCCTGTGTCTGCCGATTGATATTCATAAAAGAGACGGGAGGGAGGAATGTTAGAATTGTTTTTTATAGATTTTGTGAATGACCAGAATAATTTGGGATTTTTTGTTATTGATTCCTCGCATCTTTCTATATAGGTTTTATAGCATTGGTCCTCTAGAACCTTCGCTCTTTTGCGCAGTATAGAAAATGTATTGTAATCAGATGTATTGCCGTAAGTATTGTATTTCTGAAGAAATTTGAATTTTTCTTTGAGGACCTTTTTTAGTGGTGCGGTGTACCATGGTGGAAAGTTATTGGGCGAGTAAAATTTGTGAGGAATATATTTGTTTATAGTATCATATAGATTTTTGTAGAATACTTCTATTGCTTCTTCTATGGAATTGATTAGTAGATAGTCGTCCCAAGCCATTTTACCTAATATTAATTTGATATTATCGTAATCACCTTGTTCATACATGTATTTCTGTCTTTTGTTTGTCTTTAGGTGATTACGATTTTCTAAATTTAAGATTATTCTTAAAGATTTATGGTGGGAGTCCTCTGGTATTAAGGGGTCATCACAAGAAGAAACTGCAAGGTAAGCATTACTTAGTACTAAATCTAGGACTCTGTTATTAATATTATGGCATAAGTTATATTGTGTGAGGTTACATTCAGACATGGTATCAACAAATAATATCTGTGCTTCACCTGAGGCACCTGAGTGTTCCGGATGATCATGAGAGCCAGGTGACCATTGTATGTTACTCAAATTAAAGTCTCCCATTATAATAAATATATCATTTGGACAAGAATTGATTATGAGAGATAGGTTTGTTGTAAAATTATTTAATTGTGAGTTAAAGGAATGACCAAGTCTTTCACTACATAAATAAATACAACAAAAATGTATTTTAGGCGTTGTTCTATTATTTTTGTAGCTGACCGTAACCCATATATCCTCGGCAGAGGTGCGCCACTCCAAGCGTTCTTCTGCGATAAGTTCGCGTTTTATGGCCAAAAGTACTCCCCCGCCATACCTTTCACGTGTAGCTAAATAATTTCTGTCCCTTCGCCAAATAATGTATCGGTCATCGAATAATTCAGAATCATTAATACTGCTAAGCAACCAGGTTTCCGTCAATGAGATAACATCATATGAATTTAGTTGTATGTTTCTTTTAAATAAGTGTGTTTTTGTTCGTAGCCCTCGAGTATTTTGATAGTAGATATTAAGATTATTAGGCGCCATTATTATCAGATGATAACAAAAGTCTCAAGCAAATCTTTATATAAAAATAGTATTTTAAATTACAACAATTTGTGTAGTTAGCATCTCGTAAGGAACGATAAAATATTGACCCATTTAAATTAATTGTGATTGTAGGTGAATTAATACAACATCTTAGTCTGTTTTTGTTTACCAGTAATAGTTGGGAGAATAAATGTATTTTAATTTTGTAATTTATATGATAAGAGCTAGTTTTAGTAATGTTTCCCAAACTGTCAAGTTTAAATTTATACAGTTGAAAAGGTATTTTAGTTTTAATTGGCCTAATAACTATGTTATTTTTGTTAGATCGCTTTCGCATTTTATAAAAAATATTGGCGAGGTGTCCGATCGTCTAGCCATTATTTTGCAATGCTTGACCCATATATACTGGAAATTCTTCTCCCTAGCTAGAGCTCTCGCTTTACTCAAAAGATTTTTATTGCGCTGCGTCAAATGGTCGTTAATATAGAAGCTGCCTGCAGTACTGAAGCCGAGGCTGGTAAGATTTAGTTTCTTGTTCTTACGAGAAGCTGCTACAAGTTCTTCCTTAGAGTAACGGCAGTTGAATGCGATTACTATAGGTTTTTCTGTGTTAGGTGCTCGTGTTGGTATGCGTGCAATATAATTTATTTCTTCCTTTTTTATATAAACATCACAAATTTGACCTATTTTCTCTGCAATCTCATATAGGTTCTCGTTTTTCTTCTGGGGAATCCCTCTTATCTCCACATTATTTGCTCTTGCCCATTGGTCTCGATCTTGTAGCTCTCGATTGATTCGGGCGATTTCCGATTTAAGAGCAGGTACCTCCAGCGTTATTTTTTCTGCCGTTATCAGTCGAGATTCTAGGTCTTTGACCTTTTCTGATTGAACGCCAATGAGGTGGAAGGCCATCTCCAGCGATTCCTTCATACTAGTTACCTCGTTCTTTATTGTTTTTATGTCTTCCGCTAGGGAAGTCAGCGGAGTCAATTGGAACATAACTTTATTAAGTTGTTCATGAATTTTTTCTAGCTGAAGGGGTTGCGGTGATGTGGTGGCTGGGGTTGCCGATTGGCTGGTTTTGCATTTGGGACACTTCCAGGAGTTCTTCCTGTCACCCAGTTTGCGGTAGCCCACCTCGGAAACACCTGAGCATTGGTAGTCATATCGCTGCTTACAGACGCTGCATACCGTTCCGTCAGAGTGTTGTGCTCCACAGCTAGCACATGCAAACATATTGATGACAGTCTTTGAACAACTATATGTGTAGCAAATTTACGTGAGATGCTCAATAGGGCTGAAATACGCCAATGTGTTACAAATCTCTATTATAAGAAAAACGATAGAAAAAAAAAAATATCTTAGATTACTGGGATGCGAACTCAGTCCGTCGCGTTTGAGTAGAACCTCAAATATACCTACAACGCCACTTATGCTTTTCTATCCAAATTGAAAATAGTAAATGATAGTAGTGATGGATGTCTCTGTTATACCTATTTTTCTGTCTCTTGGCTGGACCGGTTTGTACACTGTGACGCCGACACTGCTAATCACTTGGATTCTTTTTGCACATTGAACCTTACAAATTACGTTTAATTAATCACAGCACTTCACTTTTCGTTATAGATTTGCTTTTTAGGTGTTGGTGTATTTCTTAACTGACAAACTGTGTAGTATTTCTGAGAAAGAATACGCTTAATCCCACTTTTTGCGAATTTAATTCGAAAAGATTACGAGTATGTGTCTTAACTGTTCCGCGGTGTGCGGGGATATGTGATATATACTAATAATCTCAATACAAGCTCTTATATTAAGAGTGTTTTGTGTTCAGGTGCGCATGGCGGCGGGAGGTGCTATAGCTATCGCCCACGAGCTCATCACCGAGCCCGATGAAGAAGTAAGCAGCTGGAGTGTCACGGCTGAGGAGTTGGTGGTGCCCAGGCTCGAGGAGCTAGCCAGAGACTCTCACAAGTACCATGCTAAACGGGACAGGAAAGTGCAGCGGGCAACGTTCAGAGATATCATTAAATACTTTGAGGTGATTACTATTTGAAATTGAAATTAGATTGTATAACCGGTGTCACTCTGACGGAACCTCGTCATATTCAAGTCTCTTTCACTTTAGCTGCTATTACTATGCAAACAGTATTTTTGATCGGTGATTATAATATATGATATGATAAAAGTCAACTAATATAATTTCCTATCTATTACTGTCCCCCAAGTTATAATGAGTACATGAATACAACATTGAAATGTTAAAAAACTATTTTAAATTTAATTCAACCTTATTGCTGTCTGTTAAGATTCAGTCTCGCCTAGTATGTAGTAAATATACATAATATAGATGATTTTTAAGTACTTTAAAACAATAACTAACGTTAACAAAGACATTTCTGAAATATTCCTGTTACCATGGTTATATTTGCAGTCATTATACTGGACCAAATTTAAATTGGAGCACACATTTTATTTTGGTTCTTAAACATGGTGAAAACGTCATTTGAAAAAGAGAGGTTGACAGTAAATTTTATTTTGAACAATGCAGGCACACAAACACAAAGTGTCAAATCATGAGTGTGAGACATAGCTTCTCAAGCACACTAAAGTATTTAACCTGGCCTGTTTTTATCGGTTGTCTAATATGCAAGAGAATATTTAGACGTATAAATTATCTGATGCTTTAATGTAGTAAATATATTTTTATCTAGACTCATGCTTTAAATACTCTATTAAGACTCAGCTTATTGCCAACATTGAAACACCCAATGTCCTAATAACCATTACATCATCCAAACGAGTGTTGTAATGAAATTCAGTACAACATTACAACACTCGTTTGGATGATGTTATGGTTATTAGGACATTGGGTGTTTTAATGTTGGCAATAAGCTGTTTCATAATCTTTTATACATGATTCATATTATGGGTGCAGATAAAGTCATGTATGCAACTGTTGATAATTAGGTATTAAAACACTAATCTATATATATATATATATTTCGGGAATCAAGGAAGTGACACAACATTACTATTTAAAAATGTATTTATTGCTTTTCGAAGTATTCTCCGCGATTTTTGACACATTTTTCCATACGATGGAACCAATCATTCCATTCGGAAGTTGGGGTCTCCAAAATGGCCGTTTTGTATAAGTCCACAGCTTCTTCAGGTGATGAAAATGTCTGACCACGCAATTCTTATAATATTCTTTATTTTAGGGAAAGTATAGAAATCATTAGAGCTTAGGTCGGGGCTGTACGGCGATGGTCTAATAATTCTATGGTTTCTTGCTCTAAAAACTATTTTCTTCTGTGCGTGGTGTGAGAACTCGCATCGAACTCGTGATGGAGGATGATGCAGCGGTGGCAGTTCTCTTTACGTTGTTCAGATACTACCTGTGGCAAACAAATGCTAGCATACCATTCTGCATTAACCGTTCTTTGTCCCTCAAGAGGAATAGTCGCAACATGGTCGGTTTTGGTGACAAACGGGGCCACCATTTTTTTTGCAACATTCCGTGAACGAACAATTTTTGTTGGCTTTAATTCATTTTCGAACACCCAAACTCGTGACTGGTTTTTTGTTTCGGGTTCGTACGCGTATATCCAGGATTCGTCACCTGATACGATGTTGTATACAGCATTTGAGGATCCTGCGTGGAATCTTTCGAGAGTTCTGACGCACCAAGTAACGCGAGCCGCTTTTTACTCTTCATAGAGCAAATGCGGTATCCATCGGGAAAACAACTTTTTACACCTAATTGTTCATGCAAGATTATTTGTATTTGACTCATGCCAATGTCTAAAGTTGCCTGAATTTCGCGGTCAATTGTCGATCTTCCTCAATCAGCTTACGCACAGCATCAACGTTTTCTTTTCGACGACCTTGACGGGAATCATCACTGAGCTTGATACGTCCACGCTGAGATTCAGCAAACCAGCGATAAATTGGGGTTTTGGATGGGGCTTCATCACCAAATGCAGAAATCATCCGGCAAACACACTGTTTTTGTGTTAAACCACTTCGAAAGCCATAATAAATCATCGCTCTAGAATTTTCTTGAGCCAATTCCATTTTCTCAACGACTAAATAAGTTTGAAAACACTTTGTGCCAAGACCGAGTTTTTTTTTAAATATATAAATGGTATTCGATTTTTAAAACCAAGAAGTTTTTAATTAAAAAGATTTTAATATGACAGGAACAGTGGTAATATTCCATTCCCGATACTTTTAGTGCAGCCCTCGGATATATATGGATATATAAATGAAAATCTTTGTTTGAGGTTTAATTGCGCCCAAACCACTGATCGTATCGACATTGAGTTACCACCATACGATGCGAAATTTATCCTAGATGGTTTATGGCTACTTATTTTTCGAATTCCAATGCTCCTTCATTAAATTATTTTCTTTTAAAATTCGCCTTGCGAAGCGGGCGGGAACGGCTTGTGTGATACTATTATCAACTTAATGTCCAATCAACTGTCAAAATCGATCAGTGTCATTTGGTAGGAGATCTTTCATATACATTAAAATCGGAAGTGCCGTTTGGCACAGTGACTGTGAAGTATTATCTACGGGCGTGTTGCATAACGTGCGTGTGTCAGGAGGGGGAGGTGCCCGGGCTGCGTGT
Organism: Leptidea sinapis; assembly: GCF_905404315.1. Classification (NCBI taxonomy): domain Eukaryota; kingdom Metazoa; phylum Arthropoda; class Insecta; order Lepidoptera; family Pieridae; genus Leptidea; species Leptidea sinapis. The sequence goes on along the minus strand of NC_066292.1, from coordinate 5,501,773 downwards.
CCGCGTGGGCGGCGAGAGCGTGTCGTGCGGCTCGTGGTCGTCGCGCGCGCTGTATGGAGCGCTGGCCGCCAGCCTGGGCGCCGGCCTGACGGCGCTGTTGCCGCACGTGGCGCTGCTGAGAGCCGCGCTGTCGCTGCCGCCCGCGGCCACGCGCCTCGTGCCGCAGCAACACCTCACCAAGACGCAGCGGGTACGAGCATTATTATAAGAGGATGTACGACGTAATAAGAGGCGGAACTGCCGAAGTAAAAAACGAATTTTGTTTACTATGAAACGTGCAGTGAGATTTATTTATTTTATTTATATAATATGAACTCGATACGCCCGATGACTTTTGCCATAATGCACATAGTCCTGACTGTTGTAGAACTCTTGTTAACACTTAATTTGATATTAAAATGCTGACCTTTAATATCAGAAGTATCCAACGTAATTTCGACAGCTTTTAAGTGACCCTATATAGATTTAGAATGCTTTTTGACGTTATAGTATTGACCGAATGCTGGATACTTGAGGACTCTGCCATACCCCACATAGAGGGATAAATTTTTTTTAGAACTAATAAATACATAAATAGAGCTAGAGGCGTAGTTGCTTATGTACATGAACATTAGTCAGCGCAAGTTGATGAGCCTGTTTTTGAAGATGTAAAATGCTTAAAAATTACTTTAAAAAATCAACTTGTCGTACTAGCCCTATATGAATCGCCGTCATATATAAATATATCGCCTTTTCTAGATTCTCTAGCTACAGTAATCCAAAATATTAAAGATGCTCGTTGTGTAATTATGGCTGGAGATATTAATAGTCAAATGGCTGGCGAAATATGTTTGTTTGTTAGCAGAGCTAAACCTTCAGCCTATCGTAAATAAGCCTACAAGAATTAATTCGCGCCTAGATCATATTCACGTGACTTCTAAGTACCACTCGGAGTCAGTCATTTACAAATCAGATATTAAAGATCATGATATTGTAATTGCGGGAATAGTAACTAAAGATATCAAACAAACTCATACTTTTCGTTTTACTACGATCTTTTGCGACAACTAAAACACCAAATTGAGTCATTTGAATTGGAAAAAAACAAACACGACCCTAAAAAGCTCTGGAAGAGTATAGGAACAATTTCCCACACCAAGAAAATAAATCAAGTACCACTCGAACTCACCAATATTAAAGATACTGTAACGGAATCTCTGGACCATTGCTTTGAATATTATGCAGGCATAGGTAAAACTCTTGCAAACAAGATACTCACAGCATGCAATGAAACAGAAGATTCACTCGCTAATAATACTCGAAAATATTCCAGAGCAATAATTTTTCTTAGGACCCACTGATGATTGAGAAATTGAATCCTTGATAAGTAACTCTAATCTTGACAGTGCCCCTGGACTGGATGGAATATCAAACCGCCTTTTGAATATTAGCAAAAAATATATTACTCCCCCCCTGACGAGCATATTATGTAATCTAAATTTATCTCAAGGCATTTTTCCTACTGCCTGGAAAACGGCTGCAATGGTTTCTATTCATTAGTCGGGTAACAAATCGAATCCTACGAAATATAGACCGATTTCTTTATTTGGATCATTCTCAAACATTTTGGAAAATCTAGTACACAAGCGATTGACAAGTTTTCTTGATGCACAAAAAATAAAATCTGACATACAATTCGGATTCCGCACTAAAAAATCAACAGAAATAGCTGTAGACTTAGTAACTAAAATTGTTTCTTCCAAACTAGATAAGCAGCAAGCATGTATCGGTGTATTTTTAGACTTCGCGAAGGCTTTTGATGCAGTCTCTATTCCTATACTTTTATGAAAACCTGAGCTTCTAGGTATTCGACGTAATTGCCTGAACTGGTTCAAAAGCTATTTAATGTGCCGAACTCAGTGTGTTATAGTTGATCATAAGTAAAGCAATCCAAATACAATGTATTTGGCGTCCCCCAAGGAAGTATATTGGACCCCACGTTAATCCTTTTGTATATAAATGACATCAAAACTAAATTATCTAGCTCTGACGTCATTTGTTATGCTTATGATACAGCTCTTTTATTTTACGGGAAAAACTACTGCACTTCACACAGTGGAGCAAGGAATGAGGATTTTTGCAATCGGTCAATCTGTGTTTTCTTACTGTATCACCTTATGGGGAGGGGCGGCTACTTCACACATGATACTCTTAAAAGAGCACACAGAACTGTCCTTAAAGTGATTTTTAAAAAACCTATTAGATACTCAACACATAAACTATATATACACTTAGAACTTCTTTCTGGTCGAGGTATATTTATTTATCTTGCGTGTTATGACAAGCATGCATAAAGAGGTCTTGAATTTGCCTAATTATAAAAACCTACTAGATAGCCGTCCGTACAAGATTCCAATACCAACAATAAATACAACAGTAGATTCAGCCCATTCTTACATACTAATATATTTTTTTGTAAAATTTTTGAAAAACTGCTTCAGCAACTACAAATGCATTTTTGGAAATTATTGAACAAAAATCAATTTGGTTTCATTAGGGGCTTATCAACAATTAATGCGGGTACTAGACTCATTGATCGCGGCTACAAGCACATCTTTGACGCCTGGGAAGAGTCACAGGATGCATTGGGCATTTTTTGTGATTTGTCCAAAGCATTTGACTGCGTCCACCATGAAACTTTACTCCTAAAACTAAAGCATTATGGACTACATAATAGAGCCCTTAATCTGTTAAAATCCTATTTAAGCGAAAGAGTTCAGATGGTCGATAAAGCTGTGGGAATGGTGTTCCGCAGGGTTCTATTCTCGGTCCTTTCTTGTTTCTTATATATATTAACGATCTACTTTTTGTGGTAGATGATAACCATGAGATTGTATTATTTGCTGATGATACTTCACTTATTTTTAAAGTGAAACGAAGTGCAGATATTGATGACGAGGTAAACAATGCCCTCTCAAAGATAGTGCGTTGGTTTGAGACGAATAATCTGCACTTAAAAAAACCAAGTGTTTACGGTTCATTACACCAAACACAGCGGAGGTACAAACCAACGTACTTATAAATGACGAGAAATTGTAACTTGTGGACACTACGGTCTTTTTGGGTATCACGTTAGATAAAAAGCTTCAGTGGGGTCCACATATTGCCCAACTAGCAGATAGACTTAGTTCTGCGGCATATGCTGTTAGAAAGATTAGAGAGTACACTAATGTTGCGACCGCTAGATTGGTGTACTTCAGTTATTTTCACAGCATCATGACGTACGGTATTTTACTATGGGGTCATGCTGCTGACAATTGACATAGTGTTTGCTCTGCAAAAGAGAGCTGTTCGTGCTTATATATCAGCTTGGTTATAGACAGTCTCTCAAAGAAAAATTTAAATAAATAAATATTATGACTGTTCATTGTCAGTACATTTATGAAAACTTAATATACGTTCACAAAAATCGTCACCTTTTTGCTCTTAATAGTGATTTTCATTATTATAACACTAGAAATAAGGGATTGCTTGTCACTAATTCTAGTAGACTTCATAAGATACATAATAGCTTCAAGGGTAAATGTATACACTTTTATAATAAAATCCCAGCCACTGCTCAGGCATTATCTATAAATAAATTTAAATATTTTATAAAAAAAATGCCTCTGTCGTAAATCCTATTACTTCACAGCTGAATATCTAAGTGATCGGAGAGCCTGGGACTAGATTATGACTATTTTATAGCAATAGCAATGAAAGAACAATATTGTATATTTTTATTAAAAAGAGCGAAAAAAAAAAGAATGCTGGGAGAGTTTCTTGCGGTGCTTCTTCTCTCTCAGAGCGCCATTTGTTTCCGAAGCGGTAGTAGTATCTAGTATATTAGAAATGACATCAAAAAGAATTCTAAAGGAATCAATTTTGAGAAATAAAATTCCTTTTATACAACAAGGTAAATTTAAAATGATATATTAAAATTGCTCGGTCCATCATGTCCAATTTAAAATACAGAGATAATACAAAGCTATTCTTAAACTGATAGCTTAGGATTAATATAATGTTAATACTTCGTAACATGATTAATCAGATCCTCACACTCTCTCACATGCACCCACCCAAAAAAACGCACACACACACACATATACAGAGTGGGAATTTTTTACCTATCGGATCATATTGCTAACCATAGATTGTAAATTAGTTGCCTACAGCACAGGCTACGTCTAGTGTAGGGACCAAATATGATGTAATATTATGTGATAAAGTGTCTGTATATAATAAATAAATAATAAATATTTAATTAAGACTACTAAAAGTTTATTACATACAAAAGAATAATACTTAAATCTATACAAACACACATTATTAGATGTACACTTATTACAGGAGTACATTTTCCAAAAAATAATAAAAAAGAAGTAAAAATTGTACAGTATTCAAAACGAAAACTAAATAATTAGATTAAAACTTAGATTTGACATAAGTTTGAAATAGTTATTACAATGTGGCGACGAAGTAATAATCCGGCTAAATTTATAAGCGAACAGATGCTTAAAACGTAGTGGATTTCGGTTATCTCCGTTTTTTACTAGATTATAGCCGTCATCTATCAATCACTGCACGTTTCATACAATGGCTTTTTTCTTAGAGAATTTCGCTAATGGGTGTTTATAATCCGTGTCTATCGACACCTCTTTCGGATGAACCCGACAAAACTTCCGGAACCTTATTACTTATACTTCCCTTACCGTCTATCCGCATTTTTTTAAATTAGACTCTTGAATTTTTAACAGTCTGTATTACTTTTACCACATTTTTTTACCAAATTAATGTAATTTATATTATATAGAAGAATAAACGACGATACAGGGTATGTAATGCTAAATAATCACCGTAGCATATTAGTGCGTACTCGTACACACACACACGTAGCGTACTCGTACACACACACACGTAGCGTACTCGTACACACACACACGTAGCGTACTCTCCGGCAACAGAGAACACAAGAGGATTCATAGCAGAGTTGATTATTACCCGCTTGTTCGACTATCGAACAAATATTTATTTTAATATTGTAATTTAGGTCGATTAGCTCTTCGCCCGATCAGCAATCTTAACTACGCAAGGTATATAAGGTATAACATATTCGTATTGTCGTATTTTTCCTTGAAAACCCCACTGTCAAAGACAGCCTGGTGAATGTGGTGTAAAACCCACAATGAAGTGACATATCGATGCAGCGTTGATGTATGCTTCGTTAGCAATGCTCTAAATAAATAAAATAATTTTTTATTGTAATAATATTAAGTGACAGTAATACTTATGAAAATCATTATTTTTCAGCACCTGCAAAACAATGCTGCGTGCAAGGCACGCACCGTCGCTCGGAACAAGAACAGAGATAAACGCTCGGCCGCTCTGGCGCTCTAACACGCACACAAACGCATCCACACGCACTCACACGCACCCACACCGCTATCACTAACCACGACACACCTCTCCACGTTTCACTGAGGTGTAGAAACGAATCCGGCTAGTGCAAACCCACAATAACCCACTTTTAATTAATATAATCCGCGTATCTTCTTTGGTAAAATCATTTTGTTGTAAACTTTTTCGTGGAGGAATATATCATTCCGATAGCACGGATTGCAGTCATATATTTAATTGGTACTGGAGAAGAGAAAATGTATTCATTATTCACATTTGAAACACCTTTCCCGGCTTATTACAATGAACCTGAACCATTACACTGTTTACTATCGTTTTGATTTAACGCTTCATCAATAGGGATCGATATTCACCCAAACCCCCAACTGGCTCTGATATTTGTTTTAAAACTTATTTTCCAAGGCAAGTTTCCTGGTGACTACAGTGCACAAAGTACACAAACATACAAATATGATGTGGTTATCAGGAACTGAAATTAGTATTCTTGATGCTTTGAAAGCTTTATGCCAAATAAATAAATAAATAGCCACATTGTGAAGGTATAATAATATTATTAAAGGTTTTTGTATACTTCTCAGAAAATAAATGACAGCCTGAATTTAAAAGGTTTACTTCAGATTAGCGTACACACGCTGTATTGCACAGTCCGCCATTTTTTCTCATTGCACCAATCACAAATTGCAGTCATACATACCTACAATAAACAAACATATTGGTCACGTGGTTGTACGACTACAAGTTATCAAATTTATAATAGATTGTATGATTTTTTTTTCTACATTTCCAATACAAAATGTTCTGATGATATTGTTGTCAATGTTTCAAACAAATTGATTTGAAGTAATGAAGTAGATATTAAAATTAAAATTGCTTACGTTTAAATTACTTATATTTTTTTTTGTAAATCACGAAAAATAAAAAATAAATACCAAAAATATTTTAATTAGAGTGAACTTTCGATATTCTTGGTTTAATACAGATTTAAGATATTTGTTTGAAAATATTGAATCAATTTTATAAATTGAGTGACTGTATTTAGTAAATATTGGAAAGTTAGTATCAACTTATACTTGCGAGACATAAAGGGATAGTGAGTTGTGGCAGTTAGTTGTTGTATAAAAAATTATTGTAAGTAGATTTAGGTTTTGTATTGAAATGCACCGCCGGTAAGAGCTAGTTAGAAAAATATATTTTGTTGTATTTTATTTAGTTCAATCGTTTGACACGTCTTATTGTATAATTCACGCCACAACAAAAAGTTAATAAATGCTTGAAATACATAATTCTAGCTTTTTAATTGTAATTAAAACAAGTCATTTGTCGATTAGTATTTTTTGCATGTTTATTCCTTGTAGAGAACTGATTCGCTATGACATTCGCCATCTTGGCGATGTAAGCAGTTGTGACATGTACTTAGAAGGAATATTGTATAATATTATCATACCAGAATAGGTTAACTGTAAGCTAATGGTGGCTATTTATTTCATCAGGAAAAGTAGCTATCATTCGGAAAGCCTGGCCACCCAAAATTTGTGAAAATGTAATGTTGCCTTTGAATAAGAGGTGTAGGTAACTTGATAGTTCAAGTTGTTTGGGCTCTTTTGAACTGATCGCGGCCACTTCTAACAAGACATCGCACCCGCTGTAGGCATGTGTGATGTTTATTATCTTACTATACTTTAGAACAGTTCTCTTAGTTGTTACTTTTAAATAATGTTGGTTGTTAATTATTCTGAGCGTGCTGGAACAGGATATTGTGTTAATTTATAATCGTTATATCAATGTGTACTGTTAGACATCCTCAATTACTATTGTTACAATTAAAATATCCATGATTCTGGTAACATTTTAATATCTTTGAGTTTAATCACATCCAACCTAAATAATAATAAAGGAATTTTTGTTATTCTCCTGTTAAACATAGTAAAAGTCCATCTGCAGTACATCGGTATCAGAATTCAACACAAAGCTACTGTGTATCATAAATGCAGATGGGTTTCGCTTGTTAATTTGCTAAAAACCTCGGATAAGCAACATGTTTATTTTGTTATCTGCGTGGGCAGTAGAATACCTACATTACTGAAAGTAAAACCAATTCAGTATTCGCTTTTGAAAACAATCACATCAATGTATATTTAAAACAAGAGCCAAAATGTATGTGTATTATTCTGAGCTAGTGCTACATACAAATGTTTTCTCAAATTTGTTATTTTGATTTAAATGTTTTGTGTATTGTATCTGATTTTTCCTGTAATAGTTATACTTATTTTAGTTACTATGTTTATAGACAATCTGTAACTGCTAATACTGCTGTAGTAAATTAAATATTAGTTTGTTATTGACGCACTCTTATTGTTCATAGAATCGCTAGTTGATTTGGTTCTATTCGTGATTTTATTTCATATAAAATAAAGTTCGGATTTTATTCCGTTGCGCTGCGTTTACGAAATGCCCTTAATAACCTTATTCATTTCTTTTATGGTATAAAACTGACTTCTCTAAAAAATATTTTTTAAGGTAACATTTTTTACCATTAAAAAACTGGCTATATTATGTATATATGTCATCTCGATAAATTTCGTAAATGCAGCTCAAACTGTAGATAAGTTCTCTGTAAATATTATTTGAATTAATTAAGGCGCTACACAATGTAGCCTTGCACGAGGTTTTGAAATAATATTTATAGCGGGAATATGTTGTTTTATTTCACACTTGCTGAGAAGGATATTATTACATAGTTATTATCATGTGCAATGAATATTATATAATAACTAGCTGACCCAGCAAACGTTGTAATGCCATAAAAAGTAATAAAAAAATTTTTCGGGTGTAAAAAGTAGATGCAACCGATTCTCAGACCTACCAAATTTATCATACAACAATTATTATTGTAAGTGTTGATCCATTGCCATCTTGCAAATCTATTGCGGATATGTGGATGGAACAGAATAATATAAAAATCGGGATACAAAAATAGGGGTTGATCGTAGAGGGTTGAAAATTTAGGGTTGTATGTATTTTATAATTTTTGTCATAAAAAAAAAACAAAAATTATAATAAAAAAAATAGGGGTGGAACACCCTTAACATTTAGGGTGATGAAAAATAGATACCTAGTAGCCGATTCTCAGACTTACTGAATATGCATATAAAATTTGGTAGAAATCAGTAAAGCCGTTTCAGAGTAAGGTAACTAACATTGTGACACGAGAATTTTATATATAAGATTATTGTGTTACTACTTTTATAAACAGTGACGAGATGAGCAGTATGTTCATCTGATGGTAAATTATATGACTTGCACTCTACATTTGAGATATGTGTCATTTAGCCCAGTAATTTCACAATGGCCGGCATCCCGTACAAAGAAGCCTGATAAAACAACAGGAGCCTCACCACAGGTTCCTTTACCAGTTTAGGTCTTCAATCAAATAAAACAACAATTAACACATGACTAGGTTTATTTCCGACAGTTACGGTACATCACAAACAGTAATTAACAATACATTTCGCTTTTGTGTTGACGGCTCATTGTCCCGATCCTCTACTAAACAAACAACGCGTTCCTTCACATTTAATAAAATATGTGCAATGTTACACAAACGGTAAAACATATATTTTAATTAATTTAAAATATCCGCGACGATTCTATTTAAAAAACATGCTGCATGTGAAACCTATCAATAAAAAATAACCATATGTATTCTGATCAGGTTAAATTATAAATAAAATAACATGTGAACATATACACTAATACAATTTTGTCCATCGATAAAATGAAAAAATCTACTCGGTAATAAGCAGACAAGATTCTGTGTTAACATGGCTAAAAATAATTCGTGCTTTTATAAAATGGCGCCATACCATGGAGTATTATATATGAAGTAACACTTTACAGAGTTATCAATCATAAAGAAAAACTTTAGTACTACTTACTGGTTTGTGTCTATTTGAAAATTATGTATTTTTTTGTTAAAGCGGGGTTTTAACTATTCGAAAACTTTCGGATTAAGTGATTTCGTAAACGAGGGTGATGGACGTGATTCTAGATAGTTCGAAAGTACACCCGGATTTTGGTTAACACTCATTAGATGTCAGTCGCATTCGCCTCATTCCCTGTGCGTGCGTAATCAAAATGACTGCGAATGATGATGAAGTATGCATCCATGAAAAGATCAAAAAGGAAGAAAAAATAATTGACCCGCCAATAGATTAAGAGACCTATCACAAATAAGTGATGAAATAAATTAAAATATTGTTGAGAGAGAGTTACATGGCGGATAATTTAAGCATCAGATCGACAAAGTACCACCAAAAATACAGAAAGCAGATATAGACCCATCTAATGAAAGCAATATTCAAACTCCTTATTAGTTATTTCCCCTTGGATGACGCCATTTTGTTATTATAAAATATATGATCCGTATGTGTTGGTAATACTGAATAAGACAGCAACACCGTCACAATGTGTACTAGACGAGCTGTAAACGATCACATAAACAAACGTGAAGGAACGCCATAATATTAATTATTATACAACGACTATTGAATATCGTCGATCGCTGGCTTCGTATAAAATATAAGCTCGTTGTCGCACGACGTTGTAGCTTCAAGACAATTGACCGCAAAAACTCAATATAGTGTGAAATGTAACGCGACTTGTCACACATTGAAACGAGACAATCACATTTTGAAACTTGAAATGGTGCAAGCAGTTTCCAGAGGTGCGACATTGTACTCACTATCTCGCACACGGACTTCCCGAGCCGTTTAGGTAAAGCGCAGCTGTCAGCCATCGCTAAGACCGGCGCTGTGTCTGTCTCTCGCTCGAGATGTAGAGAATGACTGCTGCAGTGTCATTTGGTAGTGGAGATGTCGAAGTGGTTTTTGAAAAGGTCGACCTAGGCGTAGATGCCACGATCTGATGTACGACAGTAGTGAAAACTTCATGAGTACGAGGTTAGTAATACGACACAACTATGCTCTCCTTCTGCCTAAAGAAGTGATCACTTCAATAGTGTACTCATTAAGTTCACGGCCGTTGTAAACATTCCAAGTAAAACCCAGTCTAGAAGCTTGAAGCTACAGGTCGCGCGGTGGTTCAACACACTCCGTACTCATACCCTACTTACTGTTAATTACACACAACCCATATAATATGTGTAACATTTAGTCTGTGAACTTTACTTGATCTTTATAAATCATTATACTTTGTATGATTTTGTAGGAAACTAATGTAATAGGAATTTCGTTTTTTTTTAACGTTAGGTTAGGTTAAGGTTTTGATTAAAAAAAAGTATTTATATATAATAATTCCCTTTTCTTTCGTAAAGTATAGGTTTAATACAAACACACGCCTGTTTCCCGCCGGGGTAGGCAGAGACATCAGAACGCCATATGCGTCTATCCTTACAAACCTCACGCGCTTCCTCTACATTCATTACTCTGTTCATACATGCTCGCCGGTTGCGGGTACTTCGGACCTCTCCTTTTTTCAAGACGTTCCCAATTTGCTCGACGAATGTTCTACGAGGTGTCCCGCGATAGACTTGCCCACATACTTGCCTCAAATATTTGATTCATCATTCTTTCTTCACTCATTCGCTCCAAGTGTCCAAACCATTTCAGCATTCCTTTCTATCCTTGTCCCAACATCTTCTTTCAGACCACAGCGCGCTCGTATTAACGCATTCATAATTCTATCAATCAGTCTCACCCCACACACACCACGCAGTGATCGCATCTCAACTGCATTAGGTCTGCTTTTATGCTTCTTCTGCCATACGCAACTCTCACTTCCGTTCATCAACGTGTTCACACAGTTTCCCGCAGTCACTCTAAGACTTTATATAATACGTGAAATAAAAATATCTTTCCCTAGATATAAAGATAAGGGAATTCAATTAATTTGATAAAATGAATACAAGGATATTAGATGATGTTTTTTTTTTTAAATAAAGTAAAGTTCACGTCGATACAACATCCACTTAAATCTAGTGCAATTAAAACATAGATGCAAAAATATTGAATAAACATTCTGATAAATCGATAAAAATAATATCCGAATAAGGCTTATATTATTGAATAATAAATTTATTTCCTCTATGTAGGCACGGGTGTAGTGTGGTCGGTAACCTTCCAATATTGTCCTCGATAATAGACTCAAGTGTCGTTACAAATAAAGCTGATTCCACGTGAAGCAATCAATAAACAGACATATATATCTAGCTCCTACACGTCGACATATCTACATTAATAATAACTAAATGGCAACCTCACATGTTAATACTTATTTGCTTCGAAACACAACCATTGACTGATAAATTATCATTACATTTGAGGTAAACCGTAGTGATCGTAAGGCAATACTGTGACGTACAAAAATATAGGTAATAATTAAGTAACGCTAGAAATTATAGTAAAGCGACCGATAGCTCACTTTACAATAACGGCTTTACAAATAAACTTGCCATAAACTTATACCTGAGAATAAACTAAGAATATGCAAAATGTGGACTGTATTTCCGACAACACTGTTAGCACAATAATAATTCTGAAGTTTTCCGAATATCAATACGCGTAATGCAAATAAACGCGGGAAACGTTATACGTCCTAATTAATGTCTATAAGCAAAATGTCTATTTGTATTTTTTTAATGAAAATACGGGACGAGACGAGCAGGACGCTCAGCTGATGGTAATTGATTCGCACTGCCCCATTTCAATGCAGTGCCGTTCAGGATTCTCGAAAAGCCCAAAAATTCCGAGCGACACTACAATTGCGCTCTTCAACTTGAGACATAAGATGTTAAGTCTCATTTGCGCATAATTTCACTAGCTACGACGCCCTTCAGACCGAAACACAGTAAAGTTTACACATTACTGCTTCACGGCAGAAATAGGCGCCATTGTGGTACCCTTAATCTAGCTGGCATCCTGTACAAAGGAGCTCCCATTGGTAGACGGACATTTTGCTTATTCTTGGCCTATTCGCAGGTATAACTGTATACCAATTTTATTTGTAGGGCCGTAAATATTTTGTTATAATACAGCAACTGCACATGAAACACGAAGCAACAAGTAACCATCACAACATACAACTACTGTGTACAGTAACAAGCGCTACTCTTATGCAACATATTACCGATTCTGCCCTAATAATTATGTAAATAGATTTTTTATGACATTTTTAACTGGGACAGTGTGGGGAGACCTGAAACCATTATATAAAAGTACAATGTATTAAGTATTTTTTGTGAAAACTCTAATTTTAAACCTTGATGTCCTTTAAAAAAAATTAATGACAGACATTGATTATTCGGATATTTTGAATAATTGTATATATTGAAAGAAATTGTCGAGTTCAGTGAAATGATTTTTACTGTTTCCATGCACTTATAGTATCCTATAGTTTTGTATTCCCATACTGTTCCTGATAAAAAACACTAATTATTTCTCATGTTATAATAATGTTAGTAATGAGGCTATTATTTTTGAAATTTCTTAATTACGCAAGGGGAAGCCAAAATATAGATAAATTGTTCACAGTAAATTGAACTAAAACCGAGAAATTATACAAATAACAAAATATTACCAACTCTATCATAAAAATATTAGAATAGCCTGTTTTATTTTAAATGTAAACTTTCTCGATAGAACCAAATACGCTTTGACTACAAATAAACACCAAGTTGATTTTCTAATTTGTTCAACTGACAACATTTATCTTAGCTACACAATATAAAATATAATACTCCAATAGATATAGTTACTCTCTGAATAAATTATTGTTATATTTTATGTTATCGTCGTCTGAAAACTTAATTAATTACAGACAATTATTGAGATCACATTAAACATTCTTCGAATCGAAAAGGCTCGATTATCATAATATTACTTAGGTTTTATTAAAACATATTCTCTGAACATCATTGAAGATATACCAGGACGGTAAGTTATGAAACCGATTTTGGATAGATTAGAGTATATAAGTAGATATTCCAATCATATTTTGGCCAGAGATAAGTTAAGAGTTAGAACTATGACGCAGTAAAAAGTAAGTTTATCTTTCTTTAATTATTTATTATTATATTGATTTTAAAGAAAAAAGTTAGATTAATGATGATGGTGATAAAAAAAAATGTACTTTTACTCAACTTACTAGTTTCATTATGAGAAATAAAGTCGTAATAATATTATGACTGTCTGAATAAAGATAAATTTAGTCAATTTATTATCTAAGCAATTCCTCACTTCTCTTTGGTAAATAAATAGAAACTTTAATTCCCCGTTCTAAAAATACTCTCTCATAGATCTATCTCAACACACTAGGTATGTACAATAATTAATATTTCTTTACATTTACTTAGTATACATCTACAGGGCCATGTTCCACATAGTTTAAATTATTAATGAACAGAACCATTTCTATGTTTGGAACAGGCCCTCAATACGGTAAAGTGACTGACATACTATTTTAAGATTTATATGCTGTAAAGCAAGGATAAAGATTTTGAAGTACGAGATACATAAAGCATGGATGCCGGTCTTACAAATAAATGTCTCTTATTAGAGGAGGCCGGCCCTCGAAAGCGCAACGGTCCATTTGGAAACTTCTAAAGAAATCCGTTTTATGGTTTCTTATCATAATAGGCTGTGCCACGGACAATAAACTAGCGAAGGATACCGAATGTCAGTCACTGTTGAAATATGTACAGACAAGATGGATGCCACGTGATAAGGGCAAACTAAGCTATTCACAACAGGCGCCACGCGCCCTATTTGTTAATATTAAGGCTGAGTTTAAATGGTCACCGGCTGTTATCGAAGAGCGTCCGATCACTTTAAGGAGTCCGCCCATTAGACCTAGGCCGCACTACGGTTAAACCGCAGCGGTTTTTTACTGTTTATGAAACAGAAAACGAATACAAGCTGCCGTACTTACGGTTTTTACCCTCGAATAATTTTAAAACCGTGAAATGTTACAAAATTTTCGCGAAAAAAAACCCGCCGCTTAATTCGTTATTCATAGAACGTCTGTGGTCGCGCTATTGAAATTATGTCGTCAATCGAGTTGGAGTCTGTTTCAAACGCAAAGTTCGAAAGTTTATCCCAGAATCCCAATTTTGTATGCAATGAAGGTCGCAAATTTGTGCAAAACTTAATGGAAGTTGGCTACTGACATCCGATAGTATGTAATTGAAAAATTTATCCGGGTGTTCTCTTAAAATTTTATATTTCTTATAAAAGAAACCTCTTATCTACATTGACGTCTTTTTTTCTGATTATTAGGATCAAAGCAACAATACCTTACTTTTTAGAAATCCATCTGCTAACTGTGAAAATCGCGGATGGTTTCGCTGTTTAAAATCGTCGTATGTGCGTCTCGAGCGGTTTCGCGGTTAGAGCCGTCAACCGCTCCCGTGAAAAAAACAGTAGTGCGGCCTAAGCCTTACTCGGCACCACCTTCGTGTATGACATAGGACCTTGCCAACTAGGCATACCTACATGGTACGCAGTGATATTGGACGGTGACAATTTTTAAGCTGACATGTTTCTGGAACCTTCATGTATACGTAGTGAGCAGACTCCTTTATAATGTCTAAAACGATAACCATAGTAACCACGCCAACCTTAAGCAATATATTTTCTCTTGACATTAAATAAAAAAAAATACATCGATATACATAACTGTAAAAACTATATGTCATTTATTGACAATGAATGACGCAAGCCCAACATATTATTATACATAAAGATGCATTATTCAAATCAAATATTTTAGTACACTAACTAGATATTACTAATGCTGCTGTCGTAAACTAATATCCGCCATTTTGAATTTAAAAGTGATGGACGTTACAAGCCATCAGTACTTAATAAGCTCACACACATCTTAATACTAATAAATACAACGTCTGTTACATACAATATAGAACTTTAAACAATACAAATGACTGTGTTCATACGCTGGTAGCTTGTCTTTATTGACTAGAATAGTATTGAGCTAGCTACTTCATATATTGCACTTTATATACATCACTATAAAGTGTATGTATATACTTTTAATTAGTCCTGATTCCGGGTATATCAAATTGAAAGCATTTTATGGGTACACTTGTTTAAGTTAAGCGGGATAATATATTCCGATTGACAAAAGGACCTAATGCGTAGCATACCGCGGTGTGACCGAGATCACACCGAACCCGACCCGTCACTTCGACACGTAGAATAGAACGCCACATGTGTCGCTTGCTTTATTCACGTTCCGGGCCTAGCATTACAGAAAGTATGTTACTCTTATCCGCCATTTTCTTATACATCCTACACATTGACACACAAATGACAACGATGACAAATATGACACATCGTGTCAACAATGACCTTAAAATAACATTGAATTATGTCAATTATCACACAAACACGACATGTGTGGGTCACTCTATTTTGCAAATTACATTAGTCATTATATGTTCCTTTACACTCGTCTCATTCAGTTTGATGTGTCTAGTCTACAAGCTTTAATTGTTAAAGGGTACATGAAAATATTTTTCTTTGGTTCGGCATAATATTAAGACTTAGGGCGGTTTTCCTGTCACTGTGCGGAGCTAGTCACACGCAAGACAATGTCCCATCTGCAATCGATCACACGTTCCGCGTGCGCGTAGCACGTGTGATAGAAAACACATATATAAAATAATAGAATGCGGTAAACATTTTTGGCCTTACAAATAAAGTTATAACTGAGAATAAACAAAGACTATGCAAACTGTTAACTATATCCCTGGCAACACTGTCAGTACAATAATAATTCTTAAGTTCTCCGAATGTCAAGCAGCCTTGCAAATAAACGCGGGAAATGTTATACGTTCAAATAAACCAATCGTAAGCAAAATGTCTATTTGTAAACATTTTACATACATTTGTTTTGTTTGAGCTTTATATCAATTTTATTTGTTAGGCCTTTAAAGTAAGACTTAATTGTATACTGAGAAAAAATCACAAACTTGTCTCCGTTCATTAATTTTTTGACTGAATTTTGAATGCTAACAGTAAGATTGATTAATTTTTAGGGTTCCGTAATAAGGATACGTGATCGTGGCCAAGAGATTCTGTTACACTCCGCTATCGCAGCCAAGACATCGAATTCAAAATGGCCGCCATATACATAAAAATAATTATTTACAAAATGTATTTAACATTTACGTAGTGTTATATTTTAGTACGGAACCCTTCGTGTGAGAGGCCGTTTTTTTATAAAAAAAAAACTGTCATTATGGTGGTTATGCTGCGGCCGTCTATAATGTGACATATGCTTAGCTGGTAACTCCTTGACTTCGAGAATCCAAATTGAAAATTCTGTAATATAAAGTTTGGAAATGGTTAATATAATAATATTGCAAACAAGAAAATGAGATGAATTCAAGTTATTCCAAATATAATATAACAATATAGTTTGATTGTACATGAAAGTTCATAGAAAACCGCAGTATAGGTACTATTGCAGAGGAATGCCGGACATCCATATGATATTCTAATTTGTACAGTGTGTGAAAGTGGAATTCCTCCGTCCGAGCGCTCTTCCACTGCGCCAACCGTTCGAGTGACGTATGTTTCGTAAATCTTGGTGCGTCATGTTCAACTCTCAGGATGTGCCTGATAACCTGCTCAACCCCAATATTCACATATATAGGAAATTGACTTAAGATATCCCTCTTTCAAATCTGAACAATTATATTATATCACATTAAAAATAACAAATTGTGTGAACAACACGTCACTCGAACGGTTGGCTCAGGGGAAGAGGCAAAGTTTAAAAACGGCTTTGAATGTCATGCCAGTGGGAGGCTCCTTTGCACAGGATGCCGGCTAGATTATGGGTACCACTATTTCTGCTGTGAAGCTGTAACGTGTATGCATTACTGTGTTTCGGTCCGAAGGGCGCCGTAGCTAGTGTAATTACTGGGCAAATGAGACTTAACATCTTATGTCTCAAGGTGACGAGCGCAATTGTGGGGTTTTTCAAGAATCCAGAACAGCACTGCATTGTAATGGGCAGGGCGTATCTTATTTTCATAAAAAAAAGAGCGCTCAGACAGAAACCGAGAGGCCGAGAGTTCGAGTCCCCGCATCGTTCGTAAGTTGTAGTTACAAATATAACTGAACGTTACTCAGTAGTGTTCGTTGTCCGCTCACTCGGCCATCCTCGGCTTCTTGCCGTCTTCGTCGTCGTCGTCGTCGTCGTCCTCGGCCCACTCCCACTCGTCTCCGTCGTCGTCGGCCGCGCTCTCTCTCTCTCCCTCTCTCGCCCGCGCCTCCTCCATGTTGCTCCGCTCTGGTATCTCATCGTCGTCGTCCTGAACGAGTATCACATCGTGACTAACATTACATAATGACTTTCTTAATGATACCACAGATTGTTAGTTAGTAAGTCTTTTGTCGAGCGATGTATATGCTTCTACAATATGATACCAGAAAATGTACAAAACAAATGTGTTACGAAATTTAAAAGAATTGTTAAAAAACGTTTGTGTGGGAAAGGTTATTATAGCATAAATGATTTTCTTAATGACACCACGGACTGGGAATAAAGCGAACACCCTCAAGCTCTTTAATTATAAATTATAAAAAAAATTATTGTACGATATCACATTGTAATCCATATTTTATATAAAAAAAAGCCCGCTGAGCTTATGGCGCCCATTCTTCCCAGGTCTGAGGCAGTCTCTTTTTAAAGGGTGGTAGTTTTTGACGTTCAATAAGTGATTTTAAATCCTATTTTGAATAAAAATATTTGAATTTGAAATGGAGCGACCGCCCTCAGGCTATTAATTATTAAATAATAATTTTAATTGTACGATATTACTTTGTAAACATATTTTTTTGGTGAAAAAATGTTGCGCCCATTCTTCTCAGGTCTGAGACATTCGTTTCGGAATGGGTGGTAGTTCAATAAGTACGAAAGTCTTTACTTTAGAATACTTTATATAAGTTATGTCACATCCTATTGCGAATAAAAAATTTTGAATTTGAATTATATGATATAAAATCGTCTGTAAAGCTAGAAAGTCAAGCCGGCAGAATCACTCGTTTTTAGATCAAAATTTAGTGCTCATTTAGTGCTGTGATGGAGAATCAAAAACTTTTAATTAAGCTAGCAGTGTACCGTTCACGACCGCGTTATGATACAGTTGTAGCGGAATTCACATGAGCTAATAATGTAGTGCTGCCATTGTAGCACAGGATTTTTGAACAATTATTTGTTTTTTACTAACTGACCCAGCAAACGTTGTATTGCCATATAAAGAAATAAGAAAAAAATATTAAAATTTTTGAGGGTATAAAAAATAGATGACGACCGATTCTCAGATCTACCAAATATTAAATCGTACATAATATCTGCCAACTATAGGTAGCTAAAATTAAGTTTTTTGTTTACCTCCGGAGAAAGTTCGAAAGATATAAAGATTCTAATTGGTTATTCGTTTGAACCATTCTTTCGATTTGATTTCTGAACGACGGGGGAAACATCAAAGGAAAAACAAAATTGTTGTTTTTATTTAATTCCGAACATTTTCATATTTATTCACCTTTTAAACCTTCTCTAGACTTCCACAAATAATTCAAAACCAAAATTAGACAAATCAGTCCAGCCGTTCTCGAGTTTTAGCGAGACTAACATTTTTATATATATAGCAATTCATTTTTATATATATAGCAATTCATTTTTATATATATAGCAATTCATTTTTATATATATAGATTTTTTCTAATCAACTACTGCTAGTATAACACCGCCAACAGTCTTACGATCTAGAAGAAGACTACATATTTGTAACTATACTACGTGATATAAAACAAATTCGTTTCCCGCTGTCTAAATCTTTCTATTAGATCTTTTAAACTACTGAATGTATTTTGATGCGATTTTTTTCATAGATAGTGTGATTAAAGAGGGAGTTTTGTATGTATAATACATACATAATGTAGTAGAGAAACACTGACACTTTTACAGGTTTCAAATGTGATGTCGTCAACTAACAATTTTTTTTTGCGCTTACATTGCAAATGCTGACTGAAACCTGCGAGATAGATCAAAATAATGTACTACAGTATTGTGCACCTTAAAAAGGTCTACAAAAAATTCCACAGTGGTGTATGTCTATCTTTTAGACATAACCCACAATAACACGTGCGGTGTTTACCCGCTCTCCTGCCTCGTATCTTTTTCTAAAACACCTCGCGTGTAATCACGTTTCGTTGTACTGACCGTCAAATCTAGAAGTATAAGAAGGTGCTTGTTCTATTCTATTCTATTCTTTTTAGTGGCTTCTGTGGAAGCGGCACCACAACTCGCCAATGTCACGTTTCAGTAGACCAACAAGCTTAGAGTGTGTCATTTGATCGGTGTAAACGATTTTATAAGTGATTATAGTAATGACCGGTGCCCAGAATCAAAACAGATTTATTTTCTTATTATACCTGAAACAAATATACATGCTGTTAGATTATAATGGACAAACACTGATAATATTACTTATATAAAACATTTATTGTGTTAGTTATAACTTAATATTATTCTGTTTAATATATTTACATAAAGTATTTACAAAAGGAGTGAAAACAAAGGTGAGGAGGCATTTCATGGAGGTGGGGCGGGGGATTTCAGGAGGTATAAAGTTGTACAAGGAAGACTTCATTAAAGGGCAATTAAAGAATAAATGGTCTACATTTCCCTCATCAAGTCCACATTCACATAGAGAATGGTCTCTAATTCTTAATTTGGCTAGGAATACTGGAGTGCAAGAGTGGTTTAAGCGTAACCGGCAAACTGTTGATATTATTGATTTATTGGGGAATCTAAATTTCGAGAACCACGGTTTTAATGGGATTACAGGTTGAATATCACCATAAAAGACGCCTTTAGCAGTTTTGGAAACCTGCCAGATGTATGACCACCTCTCAAACATATTTATTTTCAAAGTGGAGCACAAGTCATGAGAGAAGATTTGAGAATGTTGTTGGGAACCTGTATGAGCAGCTGACCTGGCACAAGCATCAGCATTTTCATTGCCGATTATACCTGCATGGCCTGGTATCCATGCTAGAACTATGTTGATGTTGAGATCATAGCACTCTTTCAAGTTTTCACTTATCTTAAGTATAATTGGAAACCTACTTTTTGAGCGAAATGGATTTGAGAGGATGGATTGAAGGCAGCTTTTGGAGTCTGATAATATAATAGAATTGTTTAGGCCATGGGACTTAATAAATAAAATAGCTTCAAGTATAGCAATTGCTTCCCCTGTGAATACCGAAGTGACAGTTGGGCAGCTATAACTTAATACAATTCTTGTGGAGGGGATCCATACTGCAACACCAACTGGGCTCATGTGTATTTTAGAAGCATCAGTGAAAATCTTATGCCAATTTTGGAAATCTGAATGCATAACATGAGAAAAAGTTTTGTTAGCTTCTATGGTGAACTTATTAATGCCCAGATCTAAAATTATTAAGGGTTGGAAGGTGAGTGCATTAAAAGGCATTGAGAATAGCGGTAATTTCGAAAGTTGAAAAAAGGGGTTAGGGAGTTGAGAGTACAATAGGTAACTATGGGCAAGACATGATCTCTTATCTTGAGAAATTTGGTTATTGTTGTATAGGCCAACTAATTGTTCTAATTTATGCAGCAAAGGGTGATCCCGGAATTCCGCAAATTTAAAAAACAGTTTATTAGCGAGGAACTGTCGACGAAGCGAGAGGGGAGGTTCTACACACTCGACCTGCATAGCATTAATAGGACTAGATTTCATAGCTCCTAATATAATGCGCAAACATTTTGCCTGTAATTTGTCTAACTTATCTAAACCTGCCTTATTGCCTGGAATCAAAAGTAACGTGCCATAATCCATGTGGCTACGAATTATGGCATTGTATAGCAATCTTTGGGTGAAGGGGTGAGCCCCCCACCAAACGCCAGATAATGAGCGAAGGATATTAATATTTTTTTCACACTTTTGGGAGATGTAGTTAAAGTGCTTTACACCTGTCAATTTTTGATCCAACCATACATCCAAGAACTTAACATTATCGACAAAAGGAACTTCAATATTGTAAATTTTGACTTTGATTACAGGGAGACGTCTTTTGTTGGTGAATAAAACTACCCTACTTTTGGAAGGTGATAGTGTTAACCCATGTTTCAAGAGGTATGATGAGAGATATTCTAGAGCATTACTCAAACGATTAGAAGAAGCCTGTATAGACTTATCAGAAGTATATAGAACAATATCATCTGCATATTGCAAGATTTGGCAAAAGGGGGTAACTGTGCTAGAAATATCAGAGGTATACAGGTTGTATAGTAAAGGACTGAGAACAGAACCTTGAGGTAAACCTTTCCAAACTGTTTTAGGAGGTAGGTATGAGGATGGGCCTTTAATGGTAATTGTTCGCTCCATTAGCATATTGCATATGAATCGAGTTAACTTCGCTGGAATACTCAGCTGAATGAGTTTGCTCCTGAGCAGAGGAAGAGACACGTTATCATATGCGGATTCTATATCTAGAAAAACTCCCAAAGAGGTTCTTTTTGGAAAAGGGCTAATCTTATATCAGTGGTAAGGATACCCAAGCTATCTAATGAGCTCTTCCCCTTTCTGAATCCAAACTGGGAATCGGAAATGAGGTTATTGTATTCAACAAACCACTCAAGTCGATGTTTGATCATATGTTCACATATTTTTGCAAGAGCAGATGATAGGGCAATAGGTCTATAACTGGTGGCTTTAGATGGACTCTGACCTGGTTTGAGTATAGGAATGATCACTTGATTTTTCCAAGATGGAGGTATGGCACCAACATCAAATAAGTTATTGATAATTTTGAGATAATATTCTTGGGATCTGATTGAAGATTGTTTAAGGAAAGAATAGGGGATGCCATCGGCCCCGGGAGAAGTGTCAACTAAGCCATCCAATGCCAGAAGGAGTTCTGAAAAAGAGAAAGGGGAGTCTAAACTATGAGTTGATGAGAGAGGGATTGGAGGTGAAGGGAGATAGTCTTCATTAGGAACTGAAGGGGGTGACAACCTATCTGCAAAGGATTCAAGCCATACAGATGGATCTACACTTGAGTCATGCTCCGAAGGATTGTAAGAACCCCTAAATTTTTTAACTTGTTTCCATACAATTGTAGATGGAGTACAGGGAGATAAGCTCTGGCAAAAATTGATCCAACCTTGTTTTTTCTTTTTGGCAAATAAATTAGTGGCCTTTGCAGCAGCTTTTTTATAATTAATGAAGTTGGTCAGAGTCATGCTCCTATTATATGTTTTTTCGGCTAATTTTCTTTCCTTAGCAGCCTTGGTGCAATCTGAATCCCACCAAGGAGTTGAAATTTTAGTATTGGATGGTTTTTTAATGGGAAAATTTTGGTCAGCACTAAATATCATGGCCTCTGCTAATTTATTATAATTTTCAACAGCATTTGAATGGTTAGGATTGGGAAAGCTTAAAATTTTTTCATCAAGGCAAATGGAAAATTGCTGCCAATTAGCATTTGTTAATCTGTATTTGAGAGAAGGGGAAAAATTTTGAGCAGGGATTACTTTATCAGGTAATGAAATGATAATAGGATAGTGATCACTGCCATTGGAATTTTGAAGGATGTTCCAAGAAATAAGAGAAGCAAGACAAGGAGAACATAGGGTCAGGTCAACTGCACTTTTTGGATTTTGAGAAGGAGCAACCCTGCGGGTTGGAGAGCCATCATTTATTATGCAGAGATTACATTCATCAAAAATATCAAGAAGGGAAAGAGAAAAATAATCAGTAGTGCTAGAGCCCCAAGACATGTGATGTGCATTAAAATCTCCCATTAGAATCATAGGAGAGGGAATAGACGAGATTAAATGGAGGATGTCTGCAATCATAGTTGAATGAGGTTGAGGGATGTATATAGACCATGGAGATGTTCAAAACTTTTGCAGCAACAATATTTATACCAGGATGTTGGTTTGGAAGGATTATTGGGGAAAAGGGAAGGGTGCGTCTTATAAATAAGGCACAGCCTGCACCAATACCATCTGCTCGATCATCCCTGAGGCATGCATAGCCCGGGACCCTGAAGTGTGATCCAGGGGCCAGCCATGTCTCAGATATGGCGATGGCAGAGGGAAGGTATTTATTTATAAGATGAATAAGGCTTGGTTTCCTAGGACGTAGGGCTTCTGGTGTTCCATTGAAGGATGGTCACTGGGGCCATGATTGTTACAAAAGGATAAGATGTGAGATAGTTTATGGGCAACGTTGGACGGTATGTTAAGAGTGTTACTTGATATGAGACTTAGAATGAGTGAAAGGAGAACCTCCAGGAGGTTTTCATTCTGTACTGTAGAGGAGGGAATAGACTGATGCATTAATGCTGAGCCATTGGGGAACACTGAAGGTACCTCAGCAATAATGGCCTGATGAGCAGCTTTATCATAGGACTTGCCTAATGGGGCTCTAGAGTGTGGAAGAGAAGTAACAGTTTTCCTATATGAGGTAGTTGGAGCAGAAGGAATACTAGTCTGGCTCGTGTGGGTTGTAGGGGCATTATGGGATGAGGAAGGATTACTTAGAATTTCTGTGAATGGCCTTGTAGATTTTGGGCAACGCTTTGCTGCCTCTACATAAGAGATGTTCTCTTGTGACATTATTATTTTAATTGTTCTTTGCCTACCATGTTCAGGACAACCTTTATTGGTGGAAAAATGTTGTCCAGAACAATTAATACAATTTGCATCTTTTTCTAGTATATTACATGAGTCACCAGAGTGGGATTGGGCACATTTATAACACCTTGAGTTGGATCTGCATGTAGTTTTAATGTGTCCAAATCTGCTGCAGTTCTGACATTGAATGGTGGGGAAAAGGTAAGTTTCTACTGGAAGGGAGTTATGAAATAGGAATATTCTGGTAGGGAGTGATTGTCCTTGGAAAG
Source organism: Leptidea sinapis (assembly GCF_905404315.1). Taxonomy (NCBI): domain Eukaryota; kingdom Metazoa; phylum Arthropoda; class Insecta; order Lepidoptera; family Pieridae; genus Leptidea; species Leptidea sinapis. The sequence continues at coordinate 5,477,354 of NC_066292.1, read as the reverse complement.
TAATAACTATAGTTTGGGTTGGGATCCAAGAAACTTTATTATCCTCAATAACTTTTCTATTGAGTCTGCGAGCTTTTAAAATCTTTCCACAACCTGTGGGAAGATCCACTGACTCGACAAACTCATTCATGGATAAGTCCACCGGAACCTGGCGGACAATACCCATCTTTGTAATATTATAATTAGGTATTTTTGCTTCATATTTGTTTGCAGTTAAAAGTGGGTTATCTAAAAATTTGTTGGCATCTGAAGCTGATTTGAAGATTACTGCTATTTTATTCCTACCAACTTTTTGAATACCATCCGGGCATATATTGGCAACTTTATGTCTGTGTAAAAGTTGGCCAAATTTTATAGGTCTTATTGTTAAACCCGAAGAGGGATCTTCTTCAGTGCGGGAAACATGAATAATAAATGGACCTTTATCTAATGAGGTGTATTCTTTAATCCCCACAACTAAAGTTGGGTGATTATATATATTCTGTATGGATGCAGAAGCCATATCGGTATCAATAATTGTCTTTTTAGAGACTGCATTTGCGTTATGTGTTGCGCTGTCCTGTAAACGACGTTTCGATCCAGGTAATGGAATATCCGGAGGATCCGGAGGTTCTGGGGGGGTTATGTCCATAATGGATAAGTTGGTAGTAAGTCTAAGTTAGTATGCACGCAATTAGATATCTATGTTAAATTGTTAATAAATACTTACTAGTAAAAATACTCCACCACCAATAAGATAATAAAAACTGCTATCACAAGTTATTAATAGGCACTGTGAGAAAATGTAATTATAAACTGTAATAACACTCGACTCACGCGTGTTAGCTACCAAAAACCGCCAAGGTGCTTGTTATTGTGTAATATACGTAGTTTGACAGCTATCACTGTCAACTTTGACATAGAAAAATAAGAATAGAGTCTTTAAATGTCAGAAAAAATGTATAAGAACTATATTTCATTTAAGCCCTACTGATTCCTGTAAACCATATTTTGATAAATTTAAAATGCTTACTTTCCCGTGCCTATATATATATGAAGTGCTAGTATTCATTAGAACAAATAGATAGTAAACGCAGAAAAAATTAAATATGTTTCACGCAGCATACAACGGCACTTTCTGGTAATAGTATATTTAATATGGCTCCTCAGCTATATAATAAACTACCAGCAGCATATATAACTCTTTTAAAAATAAAATTAAGGAATTTTTAATGGCGAAGAAATATTATTCAATTAAAGAGAATTTAACAGACATGAATCTATAGTCATTAGAATAAGTTAATTCAGATATTTCAAATTAACATTTTTAGTAAGCAATTTTAATTTTTCACATTTTTATTATATTATGGTGGATAGACTTTTATGAATAATTTGGTTTTTATGTTGTATGTTTTTCACGGTAAACTTAGAGTAAGTAACTTATTTTTGCATGCCTACCCGGCAGATTGTTAGCACCTTTGATTATAATGTAATCAATCAATCTATGCAATTAAATGACTTGATTTGATTTGATTTGAGAAAAGAAGCATACGGTACGAAGACGAGAGTATTGTGAATTAACAGTAGATTAAGTTACTATAGACTTTGAATTTTATCTTAACAAAACAATGCTCACGTGTGCTCGCTGCATGACGGCGACAGGCGGCTCCCGGCGATGGTCTGCGATGCGTCGCTCCACCAAGTAGGCCACGTACTCGTCGTACAGCAGGCGGATGAGGTGGAACGAGCCGAACGACGCAGCTGACCTACAAGTACCCCACAGTACAAACATGTTACAAACAATATATCGCGTTTAAGGAGCATAAAAATACTGGCAAATTAAATGTAAACTATACTTGGTACTATACGATAAATAGTGATAAGTACATAATGTCAATACATACTCATATGTCTCATGTCATGCATAAATAAATGATAATTGGTACTGGCGCGGTTATAAGTAATACGAAGCGCCTTGCATTACGCGAGCGATAACAATATTATAAAATTAAATGTTAAAATAACAATGAATGCTATTGCATGATCTATTTGATGCATTGACTGGTCGGAGGTACCTGAGCGTGAGCTCGCGGATGACGAGCGAGGAGTAGAAGGAGCAGTCGAGCAGCAAGCGGCGCGCGCGCGGCGTGTAGTCGGAGCGGCCGCTGTGCGGCGCCAGTGCGGCTCGCACACCGCGCTCGAGCCAACCCGCCCACTGCTCCAGCGACATGCCGCGCCCCAGGGTCGCCTGGAACGAGGTCTGCGGGACAACGAACGATCATTCAAAATAAATATCAATATCTACGAATTAACAACACGGCTAAGAAACAATAAAACAATTTTGGGTTTTGAATAATTTAATGCATGGTCTTATAGCTTTCAAATACATTCACTGAAATTATCCTAATTATAACCATTATATTGCTTCACGTAAAATAATACGCATAGATACACTTGCGCGCGCCAAAATCGCTTGGTGATCAACGCAATTGAATCTTAGAGGGATCAATCAGTTTGCGAAGGGTTAAATAATATGTAAATGAGTTGAAGAAAATTCCTTGAAAAGTCCTTATGTTTATGTTTACGTTTATAGGTCGATATTTTATATTTAATTAATTATCTACACAACACATATGATATTAAATAAAAACAATCTTTTACAACGTCTTGCTCGACAATGTCCAAACGAACGTCACGTCAATATGTCAAAGTAAAGCAAGTTATAGTAAATAAGATGTGTAATAAAATGTGAAATAAAGTGCTCTTTATTGTTTACCGAATCGGAGGTCCGTAAAGTATTAGACTCCAGAATGTAGATGAAAAAAAGGGTGCAGGTAGTGATGGCATTCCAGCAGTATTTATTAAAAGATGCAGTAATGTCTTAGCTTCACCTCTTAGACTTATATTTAATAAATCTCTAAGTACAGGCGAATTCCCGAAAAAATGGAAAAACGCTTTAATTGTACCTGTGTATAAATCCGGAGATAAATGCCAAATCTCTAACTATCGGCCTATATCAATCTTAGTTAACTTTGGTACGGTCCTTGAAAAACTTATAACTTCTAAATTAACATGGTATCTAAAACAAATCATAACTAATGAACAACATGGGTTTGTAAAGTCGCGTTACACTGTCTCTAATTTAGTATCATTCTCAAATATTTTAGTTGAATCACTAGACAATCGGATTCCCGTGGACGTGATCTACACAGATATCAGCAAAGCGTTTGATCACGTTAATCATATAATACTGATTGAAAAATTGAAGAAAGTAGGACTTTCCTGTTCTATTTTGAAATGGTTTTCCTATTATCTTCAAGATAGACACTCTACAGTTGTAATCAATGGTTTCGTATCTAATTCTTACAAAAATATATCAGGCGTCCCTCAAGGGTCTCATCTAGGTCCAATATTATTTAATATATTTATAAATGACATACCATGCTGTTTTAAATTTTCTAAATATTTTCTACATACTGATGATCTTAAAATATTAAGGCCAATAATATCTTTTGAAGATACCAAATTACTTCAACAAGATCTACACAGATTGACTGATTGATGCAAATTGAACGATATTTCTTTAAATACATCCAAATGCTTTACAATGCAATGTAATCGTAATAAAGATACAACAGTTAATACGTATGCTCTAAATGCTCAAGGCCTATCGAATGTTACTGAATTTAAGGACATCGGAATTTGTTTTGATAAAGAATTAAAATTTCACAAACATATAGAGAACATAGCCAATACAGCATTCAGAATACTCGGTTTTATAATTAGGAATACCAAAGAATTTAAATCTCATTCAACCAAAATAACTCTTTTGTACGGTCCATCTTAGAATACTGCAGCGTAGTTTGGAGTCCATAGTATGATATATTTATTAAGCGTATTGAGAGTGTGCAAAGACGCTTTATGTATCATAACATATCTTATAATGACTTCTTAGCGAAAAAGCACTCAAGCTACCAAAAAAGGCTAAAACATTACAGTGTGATCCCACTGGCGGATAGAAGGATAGTATAGATCTTTTGTTTTTACACAATATTTTTAGCTGTAAAATAGATTCTCCATACTTGCTATCCAAATTCAAAATAAACGTTCCACCAAAATTAATAAGAAAAAATGTCTATTCGTTGTTTGTAGTACCACAATCTAGGACTAATCTGGGTCAAAACGCAACTACTTCTAGGCTCTGTAGGTCAACTCACTGGCCAAATCGCAGAACATTGATTTATTCATTCCGCTTGCTCAATATAAAAAGATAATACTTAATTTACACATGTGACTTAGAAACCTTGTTTTCATATTTTCATTTTTATTTTAAATTATATATTACAATATTTTTAGATTTTAGTTTATAAATTGTTAAAATTACTGTCCTATTAGCGTAGTCAAAATTATGAATGCTGTGGTAGCTTACAAGTGAATTAACTCTTATCCATTTTATTATTATATTTTAAGTTTAAGCATGTTAAGAGTGTAATTTGTTAGTTGCCCAAATATATAAATAAATAATATATATTGCAGAGATGTTAGAATTTGGAATTAACTTGCTAAGGGTTATTTGTAATGAAATTTTATTCCAAAAATGAACTTTTTTATCGACCTAGCGTTAAACAACGATTTGACCGCAAAAACACAAAAAAAAATGTTGCTATTCCATAAAAGATTGTTATTTTAACACTTTAAAAATATTGTCACGTTGATCACACTGATACAAAATTGGTTATTAATAATTTACTGAATATCAAAAGATAATTACTTACAAGCTCCATTAGTGTTTATATTCTGACAACTTAAAAAATAGCATTCACGTCCCACACTTCTTGAATATCATTCACGAATGTTACAAGATAATAATTTAGCTTAAAATGATATGTAGTCGTTATAATTATAGGTATTATATTCAGCTCTCAATCAGCTTGTAAATATAACCTTGTAGTGTACTTTGTAGTAAATTCAGTATGGATACTACAATCAATATTAAATTATTGTATACTTTATTCTAAATCACCCTGTGTTCATTGTTTGTTAACCCAAATAGATAAATAAATGATTCTAAAGTCATTATCTGTGCTCAGAATCCAACATGACGTAATCTATTCGATATCTACCCATTTAGCCCAGTAGTAACCCTGCCTACTGAGCTAGAGGTCCCGGGTTTGAATCCCCGGTAGGTGCAAACATTTAAATGATGAATATGGATGTTTGTTTCCGAGTCATGGATGTTTATAATATGTATTTATGTATGTTTAAGTAAGTATATTGTATTAAATATATCGTTGTCTTATACCCATACAACAAGCTATGCCTAGTTTGGGCCAAGATAATTTGTGTAAAAGTGTATCAATAATAATATTCTGTAGCAAAAATTATACTCTCACTAGTAAGTATTCATCATGATTTGAAGACTTTAGCCATCCGTTGATTATGACATTTTAAGAAACGTAGACATAATCGTGAAAAACAAAAATAAAATGATTTTATTTATAGTAGATATCCCTTTTTATTTGTAATAATAGAGTATGTACACCCACTAATAGCTAATATTTAATTATGTTACTCATCCTAAAAATATGATAATCTCATCTCTAATTCCTTGTCAATATTTACTGTCTTATTCATAATGACTTAGCGGAGATTTAAAACATCGCTAATATACGCTTGTTAAAAAATTGTATTCATAATCGCATATTAGAGCTAAAACGCTCATAATCTATTCGATAAAGCTGACGTGACTCATAGTACCTAAGATCCTTCTATAAACCTATTTTCAGCATTCGAACGCAAAAAAACATGGCCGACATCGATCAGCTGTTGTGTTATATACCTAGCTTCCCGCTCAAAGTTGTTGGATATCCGTCATAGATTGAAAACCGACAGACTTCAAAACTATGATTTTTGAAGTTCGACTTATTTTGATATCGACTTTTGACAACTGACAAACCATTGACATTTCCTCATTAAATTAGTTAAAATCAAGTTTTTTTTGGTCGATATGGCAACATTGCGTACTATAGAGACGTATTAGTTTTGGGAGATTTATCTACAGATATGAATAAGGAATTTTATCGAACGTTCGTCGGCTTAAAACACGTTTTAACTAATATAGCTTTATACCTTCGAAAAGAGTTTTATTATGAATAAGGCAGTGAAGCTTTAATATTGCAGTGTGTCAAAAATAATATTATATCCGTATCACGTTGATAAGGAATTCAACGTTAATAAAGTACCTTAAAATCAGCATCGAAGTCATGTGCGCTGCGGTGTGTCTCTCCTGGCGCCGCACACGCCCAGCCTGCTTGCTCGCGAACAACGCGGAAATCAACGCGGCTCAAATCTGACACCATCTGCAAGTGACACTAAAACTGTATCGTGAACAGAAAAAATAACTGTCGCAACATCATAATTAGAGGTTAAAGTAAGGAATCGCCGAAAAAATTAGGCAAACGTTTGACCCTGAAGGCTATCCGCTACTGCAACTTCCCGCTAATTCCATACTTAGGCGCTTAGAATTGCATTTATGATGTTTTAGAGGTCTTCGTAATTCACGGTAACATTGGCGGCATACGACGCAGTTTTTTAAGCCTCATACAGAATCTTTGAGTTTGAATTAATCGAGCTAAGAATTTCGGAGTAATTCCGAAAAAACACTTCGGTTTTCTTTTGTTAAAAATCTCTCGAACCGATCAACTGATATTGACCGGCTTGGTGGCGATCGACGTGGTTTTTTTTATGTTAAAAGCTGATTAGTTTTTTATCGTTACAGCCGTTTAAAATTTATTCCAAAAAAACACATTTACATTGTGTAGGTTTTTGAGATTTCTCAAAATCTAACGGTCCGAATCGGTCCAAATTGTATTAAAAATGAAAGTTTGGCCAAGCCCTTTCGCAATCGCGCCAACAGCGATGAAATCGGTCACACCGTTCAAGTTATAGGATGATGACAGACTTACAGACACACACACATACAAAGCTACTTAGGACCTCAAACCGTCGAGATCTGATGAGAATTCGATTTTTGCAAAACGGGGTACATAACTTCACGATTTTTGAAAACTTTCAATTTTCTTAGCGGGAGGTTAAAAATTGTAAGGTAAAATACATTTTTTATTTCATCGTTAACACTAAAACATGGCGCTATTTCCTTAGTAGTTTGATACTCGGCTTCTACCATCGCATTCAATTCATCATTATTTACCTTAAACATCTCTTCTTCCAAGACAGCATTGATCCAGCAATCTGTTTCTGTTGTGTTAGTTCCACGCCCGGAGTCGTATTAAAAAATAACTCTATTTTCCGTGTTTACTTCACTTTTCAATACAATTTTGTACATTTTTTAAATCTAGAATGATCTAGCTGTCATCTGAAAAATGTTATAATCTGGAATCACGCACCAAGGAAGTTCTTTTAGTCGAAAACGGCGTTTCAGACGGCCTAATTTCATAGGAATTGTTTTATAAATATCATGAAGATCAGATGTAGGTAGAGATAATGCAAAAAAAAACCGCTTTTCGAAACATAACTCCAAACATTGTACATATTACAAATTTTGATTGCATTGTCTTAGTCATCTTTAGTCTGTGACTGTAAGGTTCAGAAGCTCCAACAATTAATTATTAGTGCACTGGTCCTTCGAGCCGCACATGTAACTGATGCGGTTGTTAGTCACACGCACCTGGTGTATCTGGTGGTGGTTAGCGAGCACGGCTCGGGCGGCCTGCGCCAGGTGGTTGAGCGAAGTGTAGCGCCGCAGTGCGGCCGACAGACAGGCCGCGGCTACATTCTGAGCACGAGCAGAAATAGTGGGAGCACCGGCCGACCCCGCTGACAGTGCAGACTCCAGAGTTTTCGCGAAATTGCGTATGGCCTGCAAACATATTATGTAATAATGCTTACTATAATAATATATCAATTGACCTTGAAATTACCTTGACGTGAAGAACCTTAACTCTCCCTAAAATTTAAAACAAAATTTATATAGATAAAAGGGTTATAATTCCGCAACTCGATGATTATTGTACATATGCCAATTGAGGGTGATGTGTGAAGTTCACAAAACCTTTGATTTTCTTCGTAGGTGAGGGCAGGTTTTGTGTGGATGTTTTCCTTCGTCGGAAAGCTCTCAATAGACGTCAGATAAAATGCAACCGACCTAAGTAGGGATCCCGCAATACCGACATCTCGGTATTGCGGGATCCCGCACCATTTTCCTATACCGCGGGATTACGGGCGCGAGATTCGCGGGATTTGCGGGACTGAAAAAAGCGTGCATGCGATGCAAAATAGGATAATCTGTGTGAATTATTATTCTTAATAAGTCAAGTTATTAACTGTTTCGTATTTTCGTGATGTTTATTGATACGTCCTTTTAGAATAGAATAAAAATTTAAGGGTGTGTACGTGAATGAAAGATTCATTCACGTACAAGCCCTTTTTGTGAAAAAAACAGTATAATTTGATTGATCACATTTTAATAGTAATAAGTACGTAAATAACTGTGGAGTTGATAAATTCATTGTTCTAAATGTGCATATTTTCATTATGCGGGAACCCGCAAATATAGAGATCCCGCGAGATTGAAAATTCGTAGTCCCGCAAATGCCGAGATTGAATACAGGCCGCGGGATTGGAAGCCCTAGACCTAGCCACGGTTACCTGCGTGAGGTGAGAGGGGATAGGGCTGAGCACGTCGGGCAGCAGCAGGTCCGCGGCGCGCTGGTACAGGCGCAGGTCGGCGCGCCGCAGCCACAGCGCCAGGTGGCGGCGCGCGGCCAGTCGCGCCAGGGTCCGCCGACACAGGGCTGTGGACTCGCACTTCCAGAAGTTGCGACGCGCTCGCTCCACGCCGCACGTATCTAGCGCGGCCACCGCCTCCAGGAACTCGACTCCGTTTTGCCTGATTACCGGTCCAAACAATTAACTTTATAATATGCTAAAAGCTGGCAATACATCCCTAGAGGATCATCTCCTAAGAGGATTTCATTAGTGGCAATTAGATAAGATTACTATACCTGTGATGCTCCACTAAGGTTCGTATCGCGTCGGGCGGCACGTCGTCTGGTATGTCTTCCATGAACAGTTCGGGCGGGTCGGGAGCCATCACGCCGCCGAGATACTGCCGATGATTGGCTCCCAGACTACCCTCTGCTTCAATCTGATTACGGTCCGGCGACCGATCTCGGCCATCCTACTCGTTAAACAATAAAAATGTGTTATTATATGGCCTATTCCTAAAGAAATACCTTTTCAACGCGACATTTTCCTGTCTGTCCTGCCCATTGATCGAACGTTAAATTACAATACCAGTAAAAGGGGTATTCACCTAAGTACGTATTATTTTAAGGCACGTTCCGTTGTATATCAACGTGCATATTTATTAAGATTTTCAACTCTTTCTAAACATATTCCATTCATCATGATGATGCCACGCTTACGCACATCGTTTTCCACGGCAATGGTACTGGGCAATGAGCACGCCTTACTTCATATTCATCACAGCGAGTCTTAGGCATGCTGAGGGCTTTATTTTGTGAGTATTGAATTATGATTGACACTGAGCCGTCAAGTTCGGATAAAGTCAGTTCGAGACCACACCCCCACATTGTAGTGAAAAATTTTCTTTAGTATTTCTAATTATTCGTAGACCTACCGCGTTACCGAATCGGCTTGCATCATAAACATACTAACGTTAGTGGTATAATCTATAGATTATGATCATGAACCGTAAATTTTCATTACCAGCCAAGTTTAATCTTAAGCGGGTAATGAAAATATATCTATATTCTGCATGTTTTTTATAGAACAGGAAGCCAAACGAGCGCACGGGTCATTATGATATAAATACCTTTTTTTATGAAAATAAGGGACGAGACGAGCAGGACGTTCAGCTGATGGTAATTGATACGCCATGCCCATTACAATGCAGTGCCGATCAAGATTTTTGAAAAACCCAAAAATTCTGAGAGGCACTACAGTTATAGCGCTACCTTGAGACATAAAATGTTAGTCTCATTTGCCCATTTGCTCTCTTACACATTACTGCTTTACGGCAAAAATAGGCCCCGTTGTTGTACCCATAATCTAGCCGGCATCCTGTGCAAAGGAGCTTCCCATTGGTAAAATACCTGATTATCATCCAAATCCAGCTTGTGATGAGCAGAGTCCTTATGAGCGCTGGGCTTGGCCCGTATACCGTAGTAGTGGTACTTGGAGTTGCCTCGCGTGCCGAGGCGGCGTGTGCGCAGGCCCACGAACACGGAGCGGATGAGCTTGCCGAACGACGCCGCGTTCACGGGGTCCAGGCGGTGGGACGTGCAGTGACGTAGGTAGTGGGCGTACAGAGTGGACCGCGGTAGAGACACGCCTACGAGCATTGGTTATGTAACACAAGCGATATGTAATATCAACAAATAATAATTAAAATTGTTCGCATTAACATAACAAACAACTTCTTTTAATGCATAGGAACGCGAATTAAATGAGACATATTCACGGAAGACGTTTAAGCGTCATTACAAATTTATACAAAAAATGTTTTACGATAATAATCAGGAAGTAAAACCTTTTTGTATACTAGAAGAGATTTATTTTTCATATTAAAAGAAGCGCTAACGACCGCGTTGGGTGTAGTTAAGCCATACTAAAACTACCACCTAATTTTATTATTTATATATTATTATTATTCACGGAAATAAAAAATAAAGACGACGACGGCTGTTGTGACGTCAGCCACACACAATTTGCAGTCAACACACATACTCGTAATACGTACGTACATTGTGTTCTGAATCAGAAACAACTTGAAGAAGAGATGCTCTTCGCAATATAATGAATGATTTTTTAACAATAAATGCTCATCTTCTTTAATAATAATAACTATTTCATAATACCTTCCTAACTACAGACCGAAATAAACGTAATGGTAGTGACAATATACGTATAGCCTATACCTAGCCTTCCACAAATACTGATACAAAGAAAAAAAAATATATATTGCAAATAACATTAATTACTTTTACAGTGTGTTAGTTTTATAGCTAAATATAAAACAATTTAAGATATAAAAAGCTATATCGAAGTGGTCTCCATTGGCTCCAAAACAGTCCTTTAAGCGTCGAGGGCATTAATAGGTATTAATAGAAGCACACACTCTATCCGTGGGAAAATTCTTCACTGCCCATCGTACGGATTGTTTAGGGACTCCAAATTATCATGGCGTTTAGAGCAAGCCGTACTCTCTAAAACTGATCGTAAATCATAATCCAGCGGATTAAGATCGGGACTAGACGACGGCAAGTCTTCAGCTCTGATGAAGTCCAAAACGTTCGTTTTCAACCACGACTGCGTGTAGACCAAGCTTTATGACCCAGCGCCGAGTCTTGCTGGATGGACCATTCTTGGTTACTGAACATGGTGTTGTTGAGGGGCTTAACTACCTTCTCAAGAATGGTATCTTCATACACTTGTGCCGATGTTTTGATACCTTTTTCACAAAACTATGGTTCAGTCACTCCTTCATAGCTACCTAATACCCCACCAAACCATCACTGAAGTCGGATAGTGCCCACGTTGCACACTGTCGACTAATTGGGAAGCTTTCTAAGAAATTTGAGCATAAATACGGTCATTTGTTTAGTAAAATGTGGCTCCATTCTAAAATTTTCTCATTCGTAAACAAAAATTTTCTATGACCTCCCTTTGCGTACCGCTTTAGTAGTTGTTTAGATTTTACCACCCTATTATTTTTTAAATTATCAGTTAAGAAATGACCAGTACGTCTCTTATAGGCTGCAAGTTCTAAGTCCTCTTTTAAAATACGCGACATAGTTCTAGGTGTTATCTTCATCACCCGAGATAAAATCTTTTGTTTTCGGGCAGGATTTCTTCGAATTCTTTTCCTGAAGCTTTGACCACCTTTTTCATATGTACACTACGTGGACGGCCAGATCTTTTTCTGTCACAAACAGAGGAAGTCTCATGTACGTTTTAATAGCCCGGTACGCAAACATTTTACTTATACTAAGCGTATAGAGAGTTTTAAAAATTGCATTTGGCTCCATATCTAATTTGTGTAATACAATACCAACGATTCGGTTCTCTTTATCACCCCACTCCATTTTAATATGGCAAATTAGCGCCAAAATGAGAAAACTCAATGAACAATCAAATAAAAATCACAGATTCCAAATTCAAATGTAATATAATTTTATTATTAATTGTGATAGTATTAATGGCAGACTAAGTATATACATTTCATCACTTGCTAGTGAACCAACGCAAGGAAATAAAATCGACAACTTATTACGTGTTTACGTAAAGTAAACCATCGTATGATTTAATGCGTAAACGATGAATTTCAGGAAAAACAAAAACAAATAACAGAACTCAACAATGGAAATGTACGAATGAAAGCCTACAACATTTTCAAGATGTAAGTGAACTTAAACTTTGGTACCCTTACCTTTTCAATACAAAGGCCGACTCCGAGGCCGAATACAATCGACGATAGAATCGAGATCACGGCAGCGAAACCAAGCGAAGCCAAGAAAGAAGCATGTTTAATAATAATATAGAATAATGAAATTTGAGCAGATTTGTCTCGACTAATGAACAGATGGTAGTAGTGGCAGGTCTACAAAAACATCAGTCATTGCAATTTGAGGAAATATAACAAAATTTTCAACCTAGATCACATCAGTTTAACAAATCATTTGACACATTAAATAACACGGAGCTGAAGTTAGGTATATAAAAATAAATTAGATGTCCAAATCATGTATACAGAGAATATTGCTCTTAGGAACTCGGAACCTACAGCGGAAAAAAAATCTTATAAAGGAGGTGAGGGAATTCCAACCCAAGACAATATTTAAAGTAATATTTAGATAATCTGGAACATGAGAACAGAACTAAAATATATAATAAAGCAAAAACCACAAACGACTTGATGTTCATTATTTTCTGGCCAGGTCACTGGATCGTTCTTCTCAACTTTATAGCATCTAAAATGAGTGGAGATTGGATTGAAATCCAATTTTGAGTAAAAATAATAGGACGGGGGAAAAAGTCTTTTCGCATAGAACATGTTTAAAATTGTAATAAAATCATCTTGGTTTAGATGACATTTGAAAAAGAAAGAAATAAGTAAAATGTTGTTTGCAGCAATTTTTAATTTGTTTTCCTTTCTGTCAAAACGAGTCAATCTAATGAAGAAATTCGGAGAAATGGAACGCAAGCCGCGAGTATATTTGTGACGTTTATGCAGTTTCAGCAAGAGTAGCAATCCTGGAAGTTGTAGTCAAAGATGCATCTCGCCTGGTCACCCTATCAAGAAAAATATGGATATCATTTTTTAAAGGTGGAGCTGAATAACTGACCACAAAACAGTTTTGTCCCATTTGAAACACACACTTGTACACATAAAATCTTTTATCAATATTTGGGTGCCACACGAGCTGATTAAAAGAAACATAATGAAACCGAACTGTTTTGAAGAGATTCATAGCTGGCAATGAAAATTGGTTCACGTACGACAAGAATGTCAGAAAGAGATGGTGGTCAAAGGTCGGTCAGGCTTCACAGAACGAGACATTGCCCGGGTTAACTCGGAATAAGGTGATGGTGTACGTATGGTGGGATTGGAAGGGTATTATGAGCTCTTACCGCCAGGCAGAACGTAAGCATCTCTACTGCCAATAAATGTACAGATAAAAGCCTTTTTGGCTTGAGAGAAAGAAGCCGGAATTGATCAAAAGAAAGGGCATGTGTTTTTATATTATGATAACGCCAAACCACACATTTCTTTTTTTTAGTAACTCAGCAAAAATGAAGAGACTTTGGTAGCAGTAACAGAAGACTTCCAAAACTTTTTGTTGCGTTTTTTTTATCAGAAGTACCAAAATTTCTATAGGAGCGGGACATGTCACTACTTAAAAAATCGCAAAAAGTCATTTAACAAATAGGTACAGGTATAAACTGTAAATAAATGTAAAAAATAATGTCAGGAGTCTTGTGCTGATAGTCTTACCAAGTATAGTTTTGAAAAATGTTAGGTTTGTGTTAAGGTATACCAGATTATTTGGGAATGTTAAAACAAAAAATACTCTTTAAGACAGTTCAGTAAGAACTAACCTTGAGTATTGTCCACACATAAATATGCCATTACACAGCCTCGAACGCATAAAAATAACAAAAGGATATTTTTGTGTATGTTCTTCTCATGCCTGAGGCATATAATTTCGACTAGATTTTGAATATAATACAATAAGTGATTTAAAATCCTACTATGATTTTTTTTTTTCGTACGAATATAAAAGCTAATTCAAATGACATCAACGATAGCAATTTTTAACATAAAGTAGAAAACTCGGAGACAGAATACTGATAGACAGTCGTAACTCTTACGACTAAGGGCTTTTTAGAAGTGGAAGAGTCACGCTGCCGTCTTTTGACGTCAGCACAATCGGGCCAGACTCGTCCGGGTTAATTACCACACTCGCACAGAATACCGGCGTGAAGTAGCGGCCTAGTGCCGCTATGTTTAGTATAGGTTAGTGTCGAGGACCGGAGGCCTGGTCAGGAGTGTAGTGCCTATCCGACGCCCACGTCGCAGACCACCAGCGACCCGCCGCGTTTGGCACTACAAGTCAGCAGATTGGGATAGGATGCGTTCCTTTTTTGCATCATACTCTTGGAGCAGGGTTTGTTTCCCTTCGGATGATCCTAGTGCCTGCGCCGTTGCAGTAGCCGATTGGATACTACAGGGCATGGATATTTTTATACCAAGCTCTGTAGTACCGATCGGTGGCAGATCACAGCCCTGGTTCGATGCGTCAGTTAAAGCAGCATCTGACTGCAAAAAATAGGCGTATCGAACTTGGGTTGCGGCGCTGGGCATAAAGGACCCGCCGCGTTTGGCACTACAAGTCAACAGATCGGGATAGGATGCGTTCCTTTTTTGCATCCTACCCTTGGAGCAGGGTTTGTTTCCCTTCGGATGATCCTAGTGCCTGCGCCGTTGCAGTAGCCGATGTGATACTACAGGGCATGGATAGTTTTATACCAAGCTCTGTAGTACCGATCGGTGGCAGATCACAGCCCTGGTTCGATGCGTCAGTTAAAGCAGCATCTGACTGCAAAAAACAGGCGTATCGAACTTGGGTTGCGGCGCTGGGCACAAAGGATCCGAACTGCATAGTTCTTAAGAGGAAATACAACCGTGCTTCCAGATTTTTTAAGCGGCAAATCGCCCGTGCAAAGTCAAAACACGTCGTCAATATCGGCGAGCAGCTTTCCAGTTACCAGACCGGAACACGCAAGTTCTGGTCGTTGTCGAAAGCTGCTCTTGGTAACTACAGCCAGCCGTCCATGCCGTCGTTGCACATGAGGAATGACACCCTGGCCCATACGGCAAAAGAGAAAGCCGATCTCCTGTGCGCTCTTTTCGCCTCCGACTCGACTCTTGACGACAACGGAAAAACACCGCCGACCATCCCGCGGTGTCAGAGCTCTATGCCTGAAGTACAGTTCACACAGAAAACTGTTAGGCGAGCTCTGTTTTCGTGGGACGTGAGGAAGTCGAGCGGTCCGGATGGCATTTCTCCAATCGTGCTTAGAACGTGTGCCCCTGAGTTGACGCCGGTGCTAACGCGTTTATTCCGGCACTCTTATTCCAAAGGCGTAGTCCCTGACTCATGGAAGTCAGCCATTGTCCATCCGATCCAAAAAAAAGGAGACAGTTCGGATCCTGCAAACTACAGGCCTATTGCTATTACCTCCCGGCTCTCCAAAATCATGGAGAGCATAATTAGCCGTCAGCTCTTGGTATACCTAGAGGGTCACCAGTTGATCAACGACCGACAATATGGCTTTCGCCATAGTCTGTCGGCAGGTAATCTTCTGGTATACCTAACACATAGATGGGCTGCGGCTATTGAAAGCAAGGGGGAAGGCCTGGCAGTTAGCCTGGATATAGCGAAGGCCTTTGATCGAGTATGGCACAAGGCGCTCCTTTCTAAACTTCCATCATTTGGGCTTCCCGAGAGCTTGTGCAAGTGGACCTCCAGCTTCCTCACTGGGCGCAACATACAGGTCGTTGTCGACGGACATTGCTCGAACCCGAAGCCCGTGAATGCTGGAGTGCCCCAAGGCTGTGTGCTATCTCCTACGCTGTTTCTTCTGCATATCAATGATATGTTGGACACCTCCAAAATTCATTGCTATGGTGATATGGTGATGCCGTATACACGGGCCATGCAGGTCTCTCTCGGGAAATCGTCGACCAGTGCCGGGAGAAACTTGTGTCTTCTATCGAGTCCTCTCTTGAGAAGGTCGCGGAATGGGGTAAATTGAACCTTGTCCAATTTAACCCCCAGAAGACTTAAGTTTGCGCGTTTACCACTAAAAAAAAACCATTTGTCGTATCACCGCTCTTCGACAACACTTCCCTAAAAGCCTCGCCTAGTATCGGAATACTGGATCTCGAAATCTCGAGTACTCTGTGAACGGCTGGATCACTTGGCGTTGCGTAGAGACGTCGCTTCATTGTGTGTCTTCTACCGCATTTATCACGGGGAGTGTTCCGAAGAGTTGTTTAACCTAATTCCTGCCGCCAAATTCCACCTTCGCACGACACGCCACAAGTTAGGATATTATCCTCACCATCTGGATGTGTGGCGGTTCTATACAGTGCGGTTTACAAGGAGCTTTCTTCCACGTACTACAAAGCTGTGGAATGAACTTCCTTGTGCGGTGTTTCCGGGACGATACGACATGGGTACCTTCAAAAAAAGCGCGTACACCTTCCTTAAAGGCCGGCAACGCTCCTGTGATTCCTCTGGTGTTGCAAGAGAGTGTGGGCGGCGGTGATCACTTAACAACAGGTGACCCGTACGCTCGTTTGTCCTCCTATTCCATAAAAAAAAATTACAGCTATATACATTACTAGCTAACCCAACAGACGTGGTTCTGTAGATAATAAAAAAAATACTGTTTTATAGGAATTTGCCAATAATATTTTAAAACATCAAGAATTATTTCGTAAATAATGCTCCCTGTTGTTATAATGAAATTGTTTCACAGTGGAACTGTCAAGCCGCGCATCATTAAATTCTCTCAAACAAAATATGTCCGTACAAAACAAATAAGTATTGAAAATAAAAATAATCATGGGTCCCAAATCGAAATGAAAACTATCCTATCTCTCAAGTTAGACTAAACTGCACTCCCTGAAGTAATCCCCATTAAAATTCGTTTATTAGTTTAGGGAGTCCATCGCGGACAAACAACGTGACACGTAATTTATATATTATATTAAAATGTAAAAAGTGTGCTTATTAAATTTCAAAATTTTCAAAGAGCCCTCATGTATCGTTGGATAGTCAATTGGCTCAAACTGTTTACAGTCTAGAAATTTTTGTTGACATAATCTATCCCACACTAAATAATCTTACATAAAGAAATTTGAATTGCTCTGTCCGACGGCGAAAGTGTCACCGAGAAGCGACTTAGTAGGTACGTGAGATAACAAAAGGATTGTGGAATGGGTATCTGGTTATTCAAAATGTTACAAATCATTTGATTCCGTGTGCAACATTGCCCCGAGAATTTTTAAGGCCCCTAAATTCTGCCGGCTTGCACAAACTGAAATTAAAAGAAGTGACTGCTATTGAACTTAGAAACAATTTTTTTATTGTTTAAGTGATATCCCTCCCTCCCTTCTGGGATTAATTACATTAAATTTCTTACCAAAATTTATGTACGCGGCGGGACTCAAACCCGCGACCTCTCGGGTTTTAACTGAAACAAAAACCACCAGACCCGCAGCCGGATAGCTCGCTCATACTCCGCGGGATTTGTCTAAGTACATCTTTTAAAAGGCTACAGTTTCACGTAAAGAAATCGCTTGTCCTTTCAATAAATATATTCCAGGAGCAAACTTTCTCGATGGTTGGAATTGACCATACATCTGTATCTGTTACTACCTCCTGTACCCATACAGACTACGAGAGGGAAGGACAAGATCAGAAAGTAGCAGATCAATTTCAGGACTCGCATATAGAGACAGTTGTCGGGGGCTTGTCCTAGCATTCGATAATCAACCGTTTGCCGACATTTATTTACATGCACAGTTATATTTTTTATAACAGAAAAATAATATTTTTATTATGTAAATTTAATACAGCAATAAAAGTTTATTTTCTTATTTTATTTGTTTATTCCTATGTGAAGTTACATATAGACTACCTAATTATTTAAACGTAACAATATCGGCACTATCAACAAATTGTCATTACATTTTTTACGGGAATAACTTCCGAGCAGATAGCCGTGCTGGTGACGTTAATTTGATTCGTGTCGAAACGCAAAACAAAACAATTAACACACACACGTAGGTACCGCCATACGACTCCGACACATCCCTCATTGCATCCCTCATCTCCAGACTTCAGATGGAATGTATCAAACACCGGTAATTACACCGGCACCCATAGTCTAAGAGCCCGTGAACCACAGACCTACGTTATTTTATAAAAGCTGAAAGTTTGTCAGCGCATGCTCCCACCACAGGTAATAAGTAATAAGAATTAAAAATCACGTTATTCATTACCAGACACTTAACATCGTGGCAACCCCTTGCCAGACACCCTTAATGTTCATGAAATTATAATTTTACTTACGTCATAGTATAAAAGCTAATTTTATTTATATTCTGAAGGTAATACCGAAACATCGCACTTTATTATTATCAAATAATAATAATAATAATAATAACTTTTATCTCTCACCAACAACCAAAGTTAAAATATAGCGAAAACTTAAAAATACAGGGGATACATAAG
The DNA here is from genome assembly GCF_905404315.1 of Leptidea sinapis. Taxonomy (NCBI): domain Eukaryota; kingdom Metazoa; phylum Arthropoda; class Insecta; order Lepidoptera; family Pieridae; genus Leptidea; species Leptidea sinapis. Next base: position 5,458,524 of record NC_066292.1, on the reverse strand, counting down.
TTTTGGTCGTGGATCGCTGGTGCCTGTGGTAGGTAATAAAATACCTGTATTACTGGTCACCAGGATTCCACTTTTACACAGTGACTAAAAATCTTGAAATTCCAAAGAATAGAGGTAAATGTGTGTGTGTGTGTGTTTGTGTGAGTATGTGTGTGTGTGTGTGTGTGTGTGTGTGTGTGTGAGAGAGAGAGAGAGAGAGAGAGAGAGAGGGTGTATGTGCAAACATGCGTACGATAGGGTGTTCTCGGTTTATAGGTGTGCTAACTATCCAAGACCTCCAGAAGTCTCTCTGTGTGACAGTAGTCTTGCAAAAGGAGCCATTCGTGTGCAGTTGACCGACATTTGTACATGTTTAGACTATACAAACATAATACCTTGTGTAGCTTATTATAAAGGTACGGTCCCAGAAACAGAAAGAATCTGCAGCTAAATGATGTCCTTACCTTCGTAGATACTGCCACAAGATGATTGCGGCGAGTAGACTCTGGCCTAAACTCTGTTAAAGGGTGCTGTTTGATAACAATCGCCAATATGAAGAGTTGCCTGACTGTCAGAACTTGGCAGTATTCATGATGTATTTAGATCGGTATTTTACACACTTTTAGTACCGTTTTCATGCGAAAGCCACTGTAACCCAAACTCCATAATGGTCCATCGTTCTTACCTGTGTTGGGAGCGTGCGCTGACAAACTTTCAGCTTTTATAAAATAACGTAGGTGTGAGGTTCACGGGCTCTTGGTCTACCACGCTCGGAGCTGGAACACAAAGGACGCGCTTACCTTCAGCGGTCTCGTAGTGTTCGAGCAGCCACTGCACGGTGGCGGGCGGCATGCGCGCGGGGCCGCTGGGGGACGTGGGCCCGGCCCCCGCCGCCCCGGCCCCCGCCGCCCCCGCCGCCCCCGCCCCCGCGCCCCCCTCCACCGGCGCGCTCTCCGCGAAGGCGTACTGTCCGCCCCACGCTTCGTCGGCGCCCTCGGTGCTCACCGTCTCCACGCTGGTCACCTCGAACATCGGGTAGGCGCGGAGCGTTTCCCTGTTACCAACATCACACAATCAAACATTTATTGAATTGGGCGTTATTTTGTGGAAATCAATAATAATCCATTTTTAAGTTATCTTGAGTGTAAACTCCGCTAATATTTGTCTTCAATCTATTCGACACGTGTCTCACCATGCGATCGAACCATTTAATAACAAAAGGACCACAGATCTTAGGGCATGTTTTCTACGTGCTGATTGAACGCTATCACTGCCTCTTCGGAATTGGTTAAAGTGAAACCTCTCATCAAATCTTTAGGGATCCAACGATAACAAATTTCCGAAGTTTCAATTCTTCGTGTATAATTTTCTGAATTTGGCTCATACCAATCCCCAATAGTCCTCGAATTGTCTCATAGGTAATCCGCGGGTTTTCTTTAATAGCCGCTTAATAGTAGCCCCATTATTTTCGTTGATGGAAATTATGGAAAGTATTTCGTTGAAAGCCGCCCTTCACGAATTTCGTCATGTAAAGAAACCCGACCTCTCTCAAATTCAGCAAACCATCGCCTCACGGTTCTCAAGCAAGGTGCTTCGCTCCCAAAAGCATTTTGAAGACGAGCGCCACAGTCTTGCGGAGAACTTTGATGTGTGATAAAAAAAATTGACAAATGATTTCCCGCCAATTGTTTTTTTTTATTACTAAGAAGTTTGCAACGTTTCAAAAAATATAACATTCGAAATTCAAATAGTTCCGATTAGCTAGAAGTGCTTAGTGTGCCCCATATAGTAAACGAAACTCGGGCAAGAGTTTGGCGAGTCAATATCTCCTGAAGATGCCTCGTGTAGGGGCGAAACACGTGTCGAATACAATGAAGACAAATATAAGCGGAATTTATACTCAAGACTCAAAAAAATTGGATCCACATAATCATAAGTTCTTTAGTTATACTCGTAAAGAATTAATAATTGTTCTTTACATAGTATGTTAGAGGTAATAAGAGAAAAAGGTTAGTGACTTGGATAAGCCGGTACTTTTTTTTTATATTACACGAGGACAAACCAACGAGTGAAGTATGTGAGGTCATCTGATGTTAGGTTTATTTGACGCAAGGAAGTTGTATCTACCTACCTGGTTTATTTAGATGATTTTGTTAGTTACAAGCCGTAAATAAACTAAAACAGTTTTTTTATATATCTTTTTTTAATTTAATCCTTTATCAAGGCACACGGACACACAAGGAAGCTTCTATGCAATGCCAATTGCTCTGCGCTGCTGTGACCTTTCACTTTAATCTAGACTAATCTTAAAGACTTCTCCCTTTTTTTCCACAACCTATCTGTGACTAACTGCAGGGGCGTAGCTACTGCCGTATCTGCCGTATCAATTATACGACGCGCGTAAGCAAAAAGTATTACTTACGTCTTCGTCCGAGGAGTTGCAGGAGATGGTAACTACTATGAAAGGAGCTTTTGTTAGAAAGGGAATGAAGATGAATGTAAAGAAGACGAAAGTGATGGTGTTTGAAAGAGATGAGGTAGTGACAGACTGCAATATCGTGATTGGAGATGAAAAAATTGAGCAGGTGAATGAGTTTTTGTATCTAGTTCTAAATTTACATGAGATGGAAAGTATGAGAGTGATATTGAAAGAAGAGTGAATGCAGGAAACATGGTGGATGGAGCTTTGCACTCCTTTATGAATAGGCAGAAGGTGTCTAATAACGCTCGTTTGTCTGTGCATGAGGGGGTGTTGGTTCCAACACTCATGAATGGAAGTGAAAGTTGGGTATGGCAGAAGAAACATGAAAGCAGAATAAATGCAGTTGAGATGAGAGCGTTGAGAAGTATGATAGGAGTTAAACTGAGTGACAGGATAAGAAATAGTGAGATAAGGAAACGTTGTGGTCTGAAAGAAGATGTGACAAAAGTTGAGAAAGGTATGCTTAGATGGTTTGGCATTGTCGAGAGAATGAATGAAGAACGATTGACGAAGAAAGTCTATAAGGTCAGTGTGAATGAAAGTGTTGGAAGGGGAAGGACCTAGGCGGACTTTTCGAGATCAAATCAGGGACGTCTTGAAAAAAGGCCAGGTCAAGAGTACCCTAAACCGAAGAGCATCTACGAAAGGAATAATGAAAGTGCGAACGAAACGAAGCGAAACAACGTACCTATGTAAGGATCGTAGCAAGTGGAAAGAAGTGGTCTCTGCCTACCCCTACGCGGGAAAGAGGCGTCATTATATGTATGTATGTAAGTAAAAATGAATAAAAACTTTTGCTGCTTGCGGAAAAAAAGGCAAGGAGAATGTCTATTTAATTTGAATTGTGTGTAAAAATTTTGGAAAAAGTGACAGATAATTATGATGAAGAAATATTTCTTTCAGTTTCATGCAAATATTTTTTTTTTTGTGTGAGAATTTCTTACCCTTCATAAGGTCAAACAAATTTTTATACGGGACGCCAAGGCACGCTACGCCACTGTGACTAATTTCCACACCCAATATTCAGTCTATCTCCGGTTGTGGCCTACTTGAGATAAAAAATTGTATGTATAGTTACTATTATATAATAAACTTATCGATGGTAACTCATCTTATCCGTACACACTGTCTGTCAATGGGACGACGTATAGCTTACGAGGGATAGAAGTTTGTATGGAAACTGCAACAGTGAACTGGCGATAAGAATGACTTATCGGGTATATTGGGACATCTTCAGATTATTGACAGCTAATTACTGGCAGTAGAAGGTATCTCTCATAATCATCACTAACTATTGTTCTTTATAACTGTGTATAAAAGTGACAAAATACGCTTCGATCTTGCTCTAAATAACACTAGAAATAAGGGATTGCTTGTAACTAATTCTAGTTTAGTTTTGTAGGCTTCATAAAATACATAATAGCTTTAAGGGTAAATGTATACTTTTTTAATAAAGTCCTAGCTACTGTTCAGGTATTATCTATAGATAAATTTAAAATTTTATTAAAAAATGGCTCTGTCGGAAATCCTACTACTCCACAGCTGAATATCTAAGTGATCGGACAGCCTGGCACTAGATTATTATTATTTTATAGCAATAACAATGACAGTACACTATAGTATATTTTATTAAAAAGTGCGCAAAAAAAGAATGCTGGAAGAGTTTCTTACGCCGCTTCTTCTCTATCAGAGCGCCATTTGTTTCCGAAACGGTAGTATTGTTAGAAATTTCATAAAACATAATTCTAAAGGAATCAATTTTGAGAAAATAAATGCCTTTATCACGCACTACGTATTTTAAAAAGCTTAGTTAAAAAAAAAACAACATCCTTACATAGTCGTTTGCGGCGCCTGGGTGTACATCTCCTGGGGCTCCACATACTGAACGTGGTAGTTAACACCGTTGCCTCCCTCGCCTGCATAAAAAAAAATATCATTTCTCCATATATTATATCGGAAAATACTATCAATATATTATGTATTAGTGTTTTTAGTATCTTGTATTCAAACAGTTATATTTAAAAAAAAAGATTAACGTGCTTGAAACATTAACTTGTTAGTCACTTCGCTGTTGATAAGACAAAAGAACTTTATTAAAGCAATTAAAATATTTTATATAAAGGTTTTTATATCCATCGTTCCATATTTGCTTAGCTAGTTTGCATATTTATTTATATAGGTTAGTACCTGCTTAGTAGCATTATTAATAATAAAAAAGCATAAGTTGAAATACTTCATTCACAGGACTTAAGCGCATTTAATTTTCACATTAATTATTTAGTAAAATTAACAGAATTTATTGGCCATCAGTCACGTGTAAGTTGGACAGATATGGTCACACGTCATTCACACTAACGGCAAATAATTGACTGACGATTGGTTAAATATGTGATACCCACTCTCGTTATATATTAAGTATCAGTTTATTTCTATAACAAATATTTAAAGTAACTAATATTCACATTTTCAAAAATATTTTATAGTGAGAATATTAAGATTCTATGTAATTTCAAAAGTAGTCAACAAAATGTTCAAAACATCAAATTTTTAATACATTAAAAACTTAATAAAAATCGATATTCATATTTTTCACACCGAAACAGATTCGCTGCTCTATGTATTTTAACCGACACTTAATATTTTAAATAAGGAACAATTAAAATGGCGGGAACGGTTGAGTGATGAACGGTAACCAGAGTCCCTAACAACGACACTCACAGGGATAGAAAGCGCGGTAACGAGGCACCTCCATACTGCCAGAGGTCTCCCAGGCAACTTAGATTCGGCCGCAGCGCCGCTACTCCCGACGAGAGGGAAACCTCCCTGCTCTATGTACGTACAATATGTACGACTCAGGTAGCGTATCTCTACATCCTATGTACCCTCCCGGATTTACACGTGTCTGCGTAATTTGTCCAACTCTATCTCAAATATAAATCGAGTAGGTATTATTCGATACGGCCATTTTTAGGCTGCGTTTGTTTCAGTCGATTATTGATCTATTCAGTGGCAGTTTTGTAATAAGTAAAAACATCTCATTTGATGCTGCAACAATATGTAACCCCATTTGATTATTTATATTACCGCACCTAAAATTATATCCATGTAAAGTTTCGAATGGTAGAAAATATACAATACGATATTTAGACCCAACAAACTCTCAAGCAATCATATTGGAATAAATACGAAGAGGTTTGATAGATTCAATTGAATTTGAAGTTAATTATAACAAAGATCATTGTTAAATAAAGTAACAGCCTTTTGAATACTAATTTTATGCTACAAACGCGAAGCATAATATATTAATATGTTACAAAATTATAACTTGTCTCTTATAATTCGAGCGCGATTTCTTTATTATTTTATAGTTATACTAGCTGCTAGCTACTCGACAGACGTTGTTCTGTACATAATAGATAAATAACTATTTTATATGAATTGTCAATAATATTTGAAAACATCAAGAATTATTTCGTAACATATGCTCCGTGTTGTTTTAGTGAAATTGTTTCACGGGAGAACTGCCAAACCGTGCGTAAATTAAATTATCTCAAAGAAAATATGTCATTAGAAAACAAATATTGAAAATAAAAATAATTATGAGTCCCAAATCGAAATAAAAACTGTCCTATCTCTCAAGTTGGATTAAACTGTACTCCATGAAATAATCCCCATTTAAATCCGTTCATTACTTTAGGATAGGAGTCCATCGCGGACAAACAACGTGTCACGTAATTTATACATATTAAGACTAGCTGACCCGACAGACGTTGTTCTATGCATAATAAATAAAATACTATATTTTATGAATTTGTCAATAATATTTCATATCACCAAGAATTATTTTGTAAAATATGCTCCCTGTCAATAACGTTCTATATTATGTATAGACGTCATTGCTCCCTGTTGTTAACTGTATTGAAATTGTTTCACAGCAGAACTGTCAAACCGTGCGTCAAGAAATTCTCTCACAGAAAATATGTCCATACAAAACAAATATTGGAAATAAAAATAATTATGGGTCCCAAATCGAAATAAAAACTATCCTATTACTAACGACAACACGTCCTGAGGATGCCTCGTGTAGAGGCGAAACACGTGTCGAATTGTTTTAAAAAACAAATATTGGCGGAATTAACACTAAAGAAAACTTAAATTATTTGTATAATTATGGATTTCCGCAAAGTAACGCCTAATTCAATAAATTTTCTTATATAATATATATCTATATATATATAACTTTCACTGAGATTTTTTTTATTGAAAGTAATAAGGCATATTAATAATATTTAAAAATAACTTAAGCATAGTAAAGAGTAGGCACTGACTCGATTTTATGGATCTCGAGGATTAGTGATATTGATTTATGAAAATATTATTTAGATTTCTGCCCTTGATACGTTTGCAAATTAAGTAAAGCGTATACAAGCATTTTCCACTACATATATTATAGAAACATTTTATTGAGTAATGCTTGTATAAGTAATTTTACACAGATTTAATAGTTGCAGATGATATTTTGCAAGTGAACATTTGTAATAACTTAACTTAATAGATTGCTAATAAAGAAAAATACGAACGACCATGAAATATTATGTGAGCTCTTGAAACTTTGCAGAAATTGAAACTTTAGTATTGACCGAGAACAAATATACCTGTTAATTAGTAAGTGAATCAAGTCTACCTCTCTCTCTCTCGCACACCCGCCACGGATCACCCCTCACGTAAGCTCCACCCCATCTCCCTATCCTCATTCCGCAAGGAACCCCTCTGTGACAATATATTGCTGTATATTGAAACGCCTACCCGATATCTTCGTATTATCATTTTCTTTGTTGAACTTAAGTAATTTCTGCGATTCATATAAATAAATGTTCTTGATTTTCTTTTGGAAAAACAGACACATTTATTATCTCACTCTTTATATACCATATTGTAATAGTTTTGATACGTCAATTTTGTATGGATTATAGCTACACAAAAATAATATTATCTTAATATATATAAATTACGTGAAACGTTGTTTGTCCGGGATGGACTCCTAAACTAATGAACGGATTTTAGTGGGGATTACTTCATGGAGTGCAGTTTGGTCCAACTTGAGAGATAGGATAGTTTTTATTTCGATTTGGGACCCATAATTATTTTTATTTTCAATATTTGTTTTGTATGGACATATTTTCTATGAGAGAATTTAGTGACGCACGGTTTGACAGTTCCGCTGTGAAACAATTTCATTATAACAACAGGGTGCATTTTTTACGAAATAATTCTTGATGTTTTGATATATTATTATTGGCAAATTCCTATAACACAGTATTTTTTTTATTATTTACAGAACAACGTCTGTCGGGGCAGCTAGTCTAAGTATAATATATAGTATAAGGAAATAATAAAATGTCGGCTAAAATCATCATTATTAAAAAAAAGTAATGTTTCAATTCAAAAGAAGACAGTTTTTGCTGTGATAATGCGATTAAGTATGTTGGGTGGAGGGGAAAGTTTCCTCGCAGTTTGTACGGAAACTCAAAACATTTTTTTTTTCAATGTGCCATTTTATTCGATAACTTTTTGCCATCTTGTAGTTACTAACACAATTCCGTTGCTGCAGAAATCACAGGATTTCTGATCAAAAAACCGAGACAAGTATTTCTGGCAGACGAGAGAAAAAATAGGACCTCTCGAGGTTAACTTGTGATACCCAAGCCTAAATAATAACGAAGAGATAACAAATGAAAATCTGAAGGTGCAAATTCAGGGCTTTATTATATCGTATGCATTAATATCCCCAGACCAAACACTTTTAATTTTTGCTAAGTGGCTAAAGATGTGGGTGGTCTAGCGTTACCGTGATGAAAGACCACACCTTTCTATTTATCAATTTCGGCCGCTTTCTCTAAATTCTTGCTTTAATCCATTAATTTGAGCAAAAACGTCAAAAATTGGAGTAAAGATCCGAATCGATTGTTCTGCCCGGCTGTATGAGCTCATAATGGACCACGCCCTTCCAATCCAACCATACACACCGCATCACTTGATTGCGAGTTAAACCGGGTCTTCTTACAAGCTGTGGAGCCTTGGACGTTCTTGTCGTACGTGATCCAGTTTTCAACAATCGAATTCAAATATTTTTATTCAAAATAGAATGTGACATCACTTATTGAAATCCAAAATGAATGCCTCAGACCTGGGAACTTCAAAAACAGTTTGGTTTCATTACATCTCAATAAAAATCGCAAATGAGCTTCACGGTTCGTAAGATTTCTTTTAGTGGACACATACGATAGGTCCTACTCAAATCAAATGGGTCCACAGTTTTTCAGCTATGTTGTAAATATTGATTATGCATCACTTCTTCAAAAATGGCGTACATTGTATTCATAATAGGGTGCCCAGAGAGAAAGGCATCTATGACCGTAGATAATTTATATGTCTAGATAGAGTCTTCTTGCTCTTAGACAACGGAAAAAACTGGCCAGGAATATTAGTTTAGTATGCGTGACAAGCTACGTCTTACACTCGCGATTTGTATGACATGTGCGTGCATTACTCAAAATAGACAATTTTTTTCGACGTTTTCACAGCTGTCAAAGTTTGTCTAGTTGTATCTAAGTCTTTGACATCTAAATTCCTGGATTGATAACGAATTTACCAACACATACTGCATTAGAAACTAGTGAAATTACTGGCCTAAGGAGACTAAGCATGTTTTGTCTCAAAGTCAAGCGCAATTGCGATGTCTCTCAAATTTTGGGTTCAATCAAGAATACTGAGCGAGACTGCAATGTAATGAGCACGTTATATCACTTATCGATTATCAGATAAACGTCACGTCATAGATCACCAAGCGAAAGGACAGCCACGGGACTAGAATGTTTTCGGTAAAATACAAACATTATATGAATAAACTTATTTTTAAATATCGGAAAACAGAACACTGAGAGACTATTTGTTTCCCAAGCGATAGCAGTTGAATTAATTGATATGTAAAAGATTTTTAAGGATAAGAATTTTAGAAAAATAAATATTATTTCGAGACTTTTCATAGTGTTTGTGCAATACAAAGCAAAGAGGGACTGTTCTGAAGGGCTATTCGATTTCTACTGCCACCAAATTCCGGCATAGCACTACATATTCCAATACCCACCAACCACCTAAATGTGTCGCGTCGGAGACATGCCCTGAATGTAGTTTATAAGGAACTTCCTTCCATACTTTTCTCTGTTTACATATCGATATAAAATGAACAGGTTTCTTAAAAAAACGACGGCTTAGCTAATGTGATTCTTCTAGCGTTATCAAGAGATAGCTTACTATTAGGTGATCCGCATGCTCATGTTAAGTCACTACCGTCGGCCATCATTAAATATTTTGACCAATTATATTTTTTATCAACCAACATACTTTACGAAAATTATCCTCATATACTTGTTTAAAACCTCCAAGATTTTAAAAGTTCTATCAATGGGATTATAAGTCATACAATCATATTAGAGCTTCCCTCTGATGTGAAGAAAAAAAATACTTACACAAATAATATAATATTAAATCTTGATAAAAGGAAAATATCGCAATAAATATCCGAATTATCCACATGCCGTTTCCCTTCGCAATATCCCGCTATAAGGTTACGGCGCGTGGACAGCTTCATATCAAAGTAGATCAAGCAGGTGCACAAATTAACAATACCCAATATTCCTGATGCGCCATTCATAATGATCGTTCAGGTAGATAATCCTCAGGGGCACACAATTATCCACTATTATTAAATCTTCAAACAACCCTAATTGTGACGAAAGTACATTTGGTACTCTATGCACAAGCTCGAGAGTGTGTTTTGGTGCTCTATGGTAAAACTAATTGTTGACTACCCTACTTTTAATACGGTATCAGTTTTGCAGGTACATCTGATATTAAATGTCAGGGGGTAAGGTTTGTTTGGAGTTGATGTAAGTCTTCGATCTTTTGTGCCGGCGTCGCTTTGATGTTGTTTTCAATTTTAGTTTTCTCATCGATCCATAATACTATAAGTACCTACCAGTGGAAACTACACAAGCTCTCATCTGGCAATTTATAATCTACTTATGAGTGAGCGCATTGTCCGAACGAGTCCTCATGTTCGTGAAAATAGCGGTAAATACTTATGATACTATATATACGAACTTAGGATAATTAATTTAATCTGTTTTAAGTGATGCGGATAGCAGTCTAGCAAAGTTGCTATACATAGAATTGTTTAATATATAATATACACAAAACGCGTGCGAGTAACGTGGAAGCTACAACTCAATATTTTGCCTTTAGAATGAATTCTATTTACCCTTGCATTATTGGAAAGACAGTATTGGATAACTTTGTAATTTTTTTATAAAGTACTACAATTTAAAAGAATGTCAACAGCGCGAAGGCTAGGGCCATTTTATCAAGATCGGTCCCTATCACGTACAAATATATTTATGATTTTCGAATTAATGATATTGTTCGGGGACAAGCACCATGTGGAGCATGTGTTCAGGGCTGAACTAAAAGATCCGATACAGAAGTAATGAAGCAACCTGCAAGTAGGAGAACCCTAGCACCGTAGCCCACAACGGTTCGCACTTCTAGTACGCCGTGCATGCGTGTCATGCTCAGCACAAACCTGATTATCCAGATATGCTGGGTCCAGTAGTAGAGTCATCTTCTGGTAGATGGCGTGTAGTTTAGGAAAAGGTACACGGAAAGGAACAAAAATAAAATCTACAAAAACAAGGCAGCCTCGTTGCTAAAACTGGTGCACGACGTTGCTAACGAAAAAAATAAAAAGAAGACAAATTGTAAAGATGCGAACCGTTAGCTGGGTGGACTGTGGAAGAAGGTATTGGGGAACAGTGTAGTAAATGTAAAACGTGCGCTTCAGTGAAAGAACCTCGAAATTGATCTTGGGGAAAACTTCAACTGTACAATCTAGGCACTACCTGTGAAAGAAGACCTGTCACAAATGCCTAATCAGTCAAATATGACAAAAAGATCCGTTCGTGGCTGTATTTCGGAGGATAAGAAACGGACTCCGAATATCATATTATTATGATAGCTAATTACAAATACCGTAAGTAAGTAAAGTACTTACTTAATAAAATTTCGTAAATGACGTGAGTGTGACACATCGCAACTTTCCACATTTACTAAAGCGAGTATAAAATGGTTTCCGTATATCATATTATGAATAATTACAAATATCTACTATACTCTGTCCATTCGTTTGATAGAAAGTTTGCTATAAGGTTCGAAATTAGTGACGCCCTCACACGTTACCAATAATTCGATTTGAAATAATAATCGATTTTATTTAGGAAGAACTTTCAAAATAAATAATATGCCAACGCAATCTAATACCAAACACGAAACTATTAACTGGCTTCGTGAAAATGATGAGAATGTGAACAATTCATTCTTTAAAGCAGAATTAGAATTTTAAATTCAAAACGTCGACCTAAAAGATACGAAGTCGAGGATATCGGAATACGGACATACTGTCATTAGAATCCCACCTCATAACTGTCAATACAACAATGTCATCAAATTGATATGGACAAAAATGAAAGGGAAGGTAGCAAAAAACAACATGATGACGTCGCTTACAGCTAAATAATGTCTGATTGCGATCGGAACGTTACGATGACAATATACTTAAATGAACAAGAATTAATAATTCATGTAACCGAGGACTCAACTCACCAGTCTAGTTATATCAAATGAACGATTTGTCGTATTTCAAGAACTGTTTTATGGGGTTGTTTGTTATGCACAGGGCACTGCACTAAGCTGCACTTACCCGTCAATAAAGTACGGCATTACTCATTACTGTAGTTACTTTATTCAGGAAAAGAAACGGTAATTTATAGGCGTGGGCTGTCAAAAAGAAAATATACTTTTGCACAAACAAGTGTGATCCATGTCATTCATATTATGTCGGCTATCGTCAAAAACCTGAAGTTTCGCCTAAAGCCACCATAATAAATGACGGTGTTGGATTGTATTGGCACACTATCGCTCTGATGTTGCTAAGTCGTATTCAAATCAATGGATTTGGCCAACTCACATGAACATACATGATACATCAATGATGTCCATTCACTTAGTCGAAGCAGACGGTAGTGTGACACGCCGCGCCTCTGTTTCTAATTATATTGCACCAATAACATTTAAATTTGACAAAGTGGAGTAACTATACTCTTGTTTTCGTTTTGAGAATTCAAGGCATCGTCAACTTAAGGGTCAAATAGCATTAGCTACACGATAGTTGGTTAAAATAATCAGCGTCTTGAAATTAAAACCAGTGGATCAATGAAGCAGAAAATAAGTGTTTAAAATGACGTCAAGTTGTAAACATGCTTAGAAAAAATAAAATATTTTGCTTTTATAAGGTATAACGCAAAAGCACCGAAAACTTTAATGTAGGGTACATCATGTTAGGTTTACGGTCAATGAGGATAGAATCCAACGCATATTGTTATATTTAAAGTTATCTTAATTATTATAGTTTTGTATATCTTCGCAATGTTGACACAGAGCTCGCATTATACCTTTATTTTTTACCAACTCTTAACTAAAGCTGTATATTTTGATTTGAACGAGTAGAAATGAGTTTTTTGCCTCTTCTTCTTATTACCAAATTTTTTTTTTTGTGTGGTTAATCTGTTTTGATCAATAATTATGTTTTATACTTTTGGACGACAGTGTGGAGTCGGTATTATATGATAATCTATATAGATTAATATAGTCATATGACTATCTATATTCAATCTGAAGGGCACGGTTACTGTAGGGGTAACGAAATTACTAGGCTACTGACAGCTAAGATCTTGTGCATATCCTAAGATGACGATTTTCTTTTTATGGAAAAATTGCAATCACGGTGGCTTTCAGAATTGGGGTTTCAATTGAACAGGATGTATCACTATCAGGTGGACGTCTCGCTCGGCTTATTAACTTCTAGTCATAAAAAAATCAATAAAACTTTTAGTAGAGTAAGTTTATAAATTAAGTTTTTCGGAAGAGTAGTTGTTGGAAGAGCACTCGCACGGAACAAGAGAAGTCGCGGGCTCGATTCATAGAGAGAAATTTTGTTTTCAAATTTTATTTGTGTAATTAATCCCACAAGTGTGTGAAGTGAGGGTTATTTATTACTTTTAAAACATAACAAATTGTTTAGATCAGCAAGAGTGTAAGCCTTGCAAAGCCAATTTTAAGACAGCATTTGGAATATGAACGTAAGAAGCTTGTTATCTTCCACCAACTAATAATAATATCTATATATTGCGTTCATACGATTTTCTGTTAGTGGTTGGTTGTAAAGTTCAATAAGTCCATTAACCAAAGCGAAAGCTACGTACACAAGGCGTTTGCAATAAAATAAAAAAGAACTTGCATTCTTCATCAGTGCTGCCCTCGCTCTTGAGCTGAAACTCCTCGTCGCCGTCGTTCCTCAATCCTTCACACGACATAATAAGTGCAAATAAATAACATCGGTGCGAAAAGCAAGAAAAACATGCTCCTGTGGATGTTCCACTATGAGACACACAATCTGGAGGGGTGCAAACATTTACGACATTAAGCAATGTTGGGCAATCTGTGTGTAATATGAAAAGGCAGGAAACTATTTCTAAACAATCCTGACAAACCAAATTGTAAGTCTCTTCAATCTGCTAATAAAATTAAAATACTCCAAACCTGGGAGTGAATGCGTTGATTTGAATATTAATATCAATTATTGATACCTCGTTATAAACGTTATGTTTTGAGTATGCTAAGTATAGATGGTTTTGTCAGTTCATCATCAAATTCAGGGCCAAAGGAGCCAAGGATACTAATGTCAATGGTTGTTACTAATGTTTATCGTAAGGTTCGCCATTTTAAATTGAAACACACTATTCTGATTAAAATAATTAATAAAGGCGCAATGTTCACTTTTGAAATAGACTAAGTTTTTTTTAAATATTTTCTTATAAGAAAAGACATGATTTCTCTGATTAATTTACATGATTGGATATCACACTGGTCCAGTGGGTAAAATCGTTACTTCTGATAACTTATCCAGCTTGGCAATTGCGAATTAAGTCATTTTAAATAATAATTGGTGTGGTTACGTTTCTCTAATCCTGAGATATTCTGGCAAAAATATAAAACACAACATGCTGCAGACGTATAACTACTTACTGGCGACTATATAGGTGTGCTGAGTGTCAGGAGTAGGGCTGGAATGTCCCGAGCTGTCGCCGTTCACTCCCACCACGGATGTTGTCACCTGAATAACATATTTTATTCAATTTCCAACCACTGTTCCTAAAAGCTATGCCTCACAGCTCAGAATAACAGGCGCGAGAAAGTCAGCATTCTTATAAATTGATTAATAATTGCATTATTATTCAATTTATTCATTGCCTGGTGGCGATCGCCAAATCCCCAAAGTGTCTTTTTACTAGCTAAGCTCGGCCTCACTTCACTGTGGCTTATTCCTTCCAACGAACTTCTCAAATGAAATTTTAACGTCTTACTTTTGATCTTAGGGGCAAAATTTTGTAAAACACCTCTATACATGTAGGAGTTTTAATTTTCAAGAGAGTATGTCATATTATATGCATCATTTATACATCTAGATAGACTACGACAGCTGTGAAAACGTCGAAAAAATAGACTTTTTTATCGGTTGTCTAACAGCAAGAGACTCTATCTAGACATATTAATTATTTAAGCATCTTACTTTGAAAATGACTTCTATATGACCGTAAATCCCGCATTTTATGCCATAGAGATGGTAATAAAGTGTTAGAGGTGCAATAGGTAGAAGCATTGACTCTCTTACAATGGTGCCCGGGTTCGATCACCCGCCGCGTACCAACGTACTTTCGGTTTTTCGATTTCATATGTACGTTTATTTGAAGCTCTATAAGGTCGGCAACGCTCTTGTGATTTGTGATTAGTATGGGCCGCGGTGATCACACACTATCAGGTGAATCGTATGTATGATCAAAGGTGATCACCGCCGCCCAGAAAAATCACAAGAACGTTAGCGGCCTTTTAGTGTGGTGTACGTGGTGTAATTAGCTTCATGGTGGTTTAATATTCAAAATACTAACGAGCTACTTCCAATTGTGGCTTACTGTTTATGACTTGCCAATCAAAATCGGTTACAGTAACAATAGATTCGCTTTGCTTATCTATGTTGATTTATCTCCGTTAGAGACGTTGTAAGCCTTGTATGTCGTATCGTCCAGGAAAAACGGCGCAAGGAACCTCTTCCCACAATTTGGTTGTACGTTGTAGTAAAATTCCTTGATTATCGCACCGTGGAGGAACGCGACCCTTCCAGATGTTGGCTGAAGTTTGGGGACCGTGGTGTCATGTTGGACTAATGATATTTTAGTCATTGCAATATTACCCACCTGTATAGCATGTTGCAGGTGCAAAGTACTGGTAATCTCAGGTATAACAATGAGATCCCGACCACTGGGAGACCCACTGCCAGCGCCGGCTCCCTGCAATGGTGTAACCTCGTCATACTCGTGGGGAAACGAAGAAAGGGACTAAATAGCCCATTTAGATAATAATACAATTATTACTTATTAAACTTTTCAAAAACACTACGTAAAATTATGGACAAAACACTTATTAAAGATAGTGTATTAATGAAGTGTTACGGTTCATTTCTTCATTAGCCTTGTCCACAAACCAGCCTAGCGAAACTCTCTAAGAAAAAAGCGATAACTTGATTGTATGAAATGTGCAGTCATTGATAGACAGATGACGGCTATAATCTAGTAGAAATCGGAGATAGCCGCAATGTACTACGTTTCAAGCAACTCAAATATAATATTTTGTTTATTTTTAATTGTAACAGTATTTATGGCCAGAATAAGTATTTATAACAATCTCCTGCACGTGCATAAACATTATAATTTATACAGTAAGATAAGCGACAACCATAATTTAAACACTAGAAATAACTACAAGCTTATTGTGCCCCCTACTAAGCTCAGTATAATAAACAATTCTTTTGCATGCAATGGTATTAAATTTTACAATAAATTACCCAAAAGTGTAACCAAATTATCAATAAATAGATGTAAACCATATATTAAACGCAAACTCATGTCGAAGGCTTATCACAATATTAATGATTACGTAAACGATTATATCGTTTTATCGTTATGGAATTATATTTAATTCTTGTCTAATAGACTAGAGACAATCTAGTCTTGTTTTTACTTTTCATAAATTTTATGGTCTAACCGTGTGTTATTTTACTAGATTGCATATTTTTTTAAATACATTTTATATATACTTTTGTGAAATTACCATGTATTTGGACTGTACTTCTGGTGATTGATGTTCACCAGCAATCTGTTGATTTTATATCAATAAAGTTTTTTTGACTTTGACTTTGAGCACCGGGTTCACTTGGTAGATGAGAGCGCCCGCTACATGATTCTTAATGCGCCGCCAATCGAGTCTAGACAATCATTCTATATAATAAACTAGCCGTTGCCCGCATCGCTGTGCGAATTTTAAAAGGAAATAAATTAATAAAGGAACGTTGGAATTCGAAAAAAAAAGTAGTCATAATACCATCTAGGATAAATTTCGCATCGAATGAAGGTAGTCTCAAGTCGATACGATCAGTGATTTAGGCGTGATTGAGCCGCAAACACAGACCATTTTCATTATATATGGATATAGATAGATATGGTACTTCACCTCTTTGAAAGTTATCTATAAATTTAATAAAACCAGGCATCAATGAAATGAAATACAAAATTAGAACCTGCGCCGGAGCAGCGAGCTGGGCCGCCATGTTGGGCGAGGCGGGCGGCGAACACTCCACAAGAACTTCGTCGCCCGCGCACTCAAAGTCTGCAAACAAATAAGTTGAGTATATAATATAATAATAAATAATCTTCTACTTTGCTGTTTCCACATTTATCCAATAACGGCGAAAGGAAACTACGGACGAATGTCTCTTACTAACTAAAGAACCAAAAGATCTTTTAATGGAATGAGATCTGTAAATTATTGCACCCGGTGGGGGAAGCATTTTGTGATAATTTCACTGCAATACATAATTTCCGATTAGAATATTTATTGAATTCAAGAAGCTGCGAAGCTCGTTAAAATGTTTCAATCGTCAGCCCTTGTGTCAAATAGCTAAATAAAAAAATACAGGTTGAATACAGAAAGAGCTTCTCAAAAGTAATATAGTGAAACCCATATAACAAACACCACATGATTGGGTGAAGCAGTGATGGGATCATACCGCACTTGAACGATGGTGGTACATCTACGAAGGTTTGAGAATTTTTCGTTGGGAATTTGTGTATATATAAAGGTATTCTGTTCCTTTTTATGGACTTAATTACTAAGGGAAAAATCTCTTCCTGAATAAAACTAATATCTACTACCATAAAACTAAATGCACTCAAATATAGGTAAAAAGATGACTGTGTTGACACAGATTTATGCAGATTTCTTTATGTAAAATCGAAATTAAAATTAAATAAAACTATGTTTTGGATATAAGCAGGACAAAATAGACAGACATAGAGTTGTAACAAAATATTCAGAATTGGTTTTCTAGATCCATGTAAGTATTTATTTCAATTTTGTTGAGATAGCAAGAAAATTATAACATGTAGCAAAAGCAACAACCAACCTACTACTAACCAGCAACAAATCCTATGCCCAAGTGGTTGTACTTGAGCCAGTCTCGAACAATGTGTGACATTAATGTGCCACATGTTAAAACTAAAAAACTAAAATGCTGGGTTGCATAGTAATACATTCTAAAAATAATACTACAAGAAATAAGAAAGACACTGGTATCACATGTTATCATCAGTAAGTATTTTGTATTTTATTAATGTCAATGTAAAATAACACAAAGCATATGTTACAAAATTTGAAAGATGCCATTGAGTGTCAAGGTGCCACACACACAAGTATCTAATAGTTGCCGTAATAAAAAAGCCATTGTTTTTAGGTTGTGTGGTATCTAGTTGGAGCACAGCGTAATCCTTAATCTAAGTTAACAATTATATATACATATTTATAAAAAACACTAAAATATTAGTTTACATAAATATATATATTGTGTTAATAATTTGCACTATAACACGGTGATGATAATAACATAGTTCATCCTGTAGGTACTATCATCAAGCTCTATAAAATTGTAAATCAGGAATTAATTAATTAATATTATATGAACTGTCAGCAAAAATATTTAAAAAAATATATTTCAATTAAAATTGTTAAGTACTATCATCAAGCTCTATAAAATTGTAAATCAGGAATTAATTAATTAATATTATATGAACTGTCAGCAAAAATATTTAAAAAAATATATTTCAATTAAAATTGTTAAATCTTCAATCTGTTAATAATTATATTCTTGAATATCAAATAATTAAAGCTACAACTACAAACTGCTTTATAAAAGAACAGGAAGATTTCAATTAGTAAATTGCATGAGTTTACAACCCCCCCCCCTAAAATCCTACTACTGCAATTAGTAATTATAAACTAATTTTATATTATGTAAATGATTCCCTTCTTAATTATTATTAATACAATTCTTTTACTGACTAAAATTCTTATTATCTCATTTATAAAATAAGTTAAAAAAGGTATAGTTGTTTTATAACTTAACATAAATTTTAAACAGCCCAAATTTAAAACATTCCAAATAATCAAATATTTGCAATGAATAATATCAGTGGCATAACATCATCCAAACAGGTGGAGATGTTATTGATCTGTCTCAGCTCGGAGTATCCGAGGAGTGTTTCCAGGCAACACCATCCCTCACCACCTCCTTCCTACCTCCACACAAATATAAAACACTCACTTTCAAGGTAAAACACATTTTCAAACCCCATCTCAGACATTTTGCACTTGTTTGTCACACAAAATTATTTCACTAATTTTAACCCAACAGGTCCATATTGTGACATGGAGATATTATAATGCATACTATTGATCTAACAACTGTTTCTATGCTAGTGCAGATTGAGCGTGCCTTGTCTCAGTGGTTGTGTGGTGTAACAGCAGGGGAGGGCAGGTGTAGGTGTGTTACGCTCTGTTGACACCACCTGCCCTTGTGTTTCATGCACCGTTAGCTTAATAACAGTCACAAATATGTATTAGTGTCTCTTTTTACAATATAAACATAAGTTCTATGTTTGTGTGAAATGAAAAGAAAAATGTTATAGAAGCTATGTCATTCTGTGAAAAAATTGTAGTCGGACTGTTAAGAGGTATAATCACTGTTATTTAAAAAATTTACTTGTGTGCGTGATAAGCAAGGGCCGTACCAGGCGCTACCTAGGTGTATCAATCGACCCCTCTACCAATACTTATGATAAAATTGATACGTAATCGTTGTCACTCATAATGAAAACAGCTATCGGTGTAGTCGGTGAACGATAAACAAGTGAACTTGTGAAGTGTTTGTTGCTAGAAAATAGAAACATTTACGAATTCTATTTTTAAATATTAAAATAAAAACCAACCTGCCAGTCATACCAATAATTAGTCAATAATTTCGCCACTGCCAACGAATGAAATGTGATGTTGAATTTAAAACTTCACAGAACTCTTAACGCCAATATAATAATGACTAACGGATATTAAGTAAGATAGATAATATTATAATAATAAACTTTATGTAACTAGGTAATCTTCTGTTGTTGTAGCTACACCCGTTTCCTAGGCTACGGCTGTGGCCTGGTGGACAGTCTGAATTCTGACGGAAACTGAAGTTGACATAAGACACTGCTCTGTGTCTGTGGTCTGCCGTCAAGAAAATTATCGAACAACGTCCTAGGTTCTTGATAAAAGATGGTGTTGAAGGACCAGCCATCCAATATAGGTACTTAATTTTTTGCAAACTTCTACAATAATAATTGTATTTTATGAAACTGAATTTTGCAAATAAACATGGACCGCATTTTTCACTGCTGTGACCCCTCCAAAAGTGTACGCTCCATTTACCGGACAGCTATAAGTTTTCACTTTAAGGCTGGATCGCATTACAGCGCTGTGCAGCACTGCACAGCAACAACACAAACCGTCGAAATTTCATTAAAATTATTTCATAATACGTATGTGCATGAGAGAATATTATGAAGTGCAGCGCCGCGACCCAAAGTGCAGCGACGGTCAGTGCGACACAGCAAGCGGTGCGTTGCTGGTAGTAATAGTCTCGTGCCAGATTTTGGCGAGACAACACGTCCTGAGGATGCCTCATGTAGAGGCGAAACACGTGTCGAATTGTTTTAAAAACAAATATTGGCGGAATTAACACTAAATAAAACTTAAATCATTTGTATACTTAATTTCTAAATATTTTTTTATATTTAAACCTATCATAATTATATCTAGGTATTCTATAATAGTATTTAGTTTCTGTTTATTTTAATTAGTTTAATTTATAGTTATTACTTTAATTATTACTTAAATTTATATTTTAGTAAATTGTGTCTTGATACAATATACTTTTTCTTGATACCTACATAAAGATGATTATTTTTCTTCGTTGCTTTTTGTGTGGTATGATGATGTCCTTTGTGGGTTTTGGTCATAATTTTCCGCCGTGATCAACCTGGAAGATATGTTTCTTGTGTTTTTATACGTTTTTCTTCTATTGTTTATTATGGTTGTTTGGAAGGGCCTGGAGTGCTCGTTGCTTGTTGCCTTCCTGTTGTTTTCTTGGGTGTTTGTATTGTTGTTACTGTTTTTGCTTGTTAGGAAATTTAAAATCTATTCCATAATTCGCTCTTTTCTGCACACAATAAGAAATAATGACCATATTCTCGTCACTATCGCTCATCTTGTAAGGTTGTTCGCACGCGAACTGGTATAGAAAGGTCGCCAGCTGCCACTTACTGCAGTTGAAATTCGATAGGTACCGTCGAGCTATGTGGAGCGACGCGCAGCGCAGCGCTGCTCTAATGCGGTCCGACCTTTACGCTCTCCTCAAAAACGGCAATGTACGAAAACTAGATAAAGATCTCCCTTCTCTGTCATTTGCTTCGTTACGCATAAACTTTCTCTTTCATTTCTTTGATTGCATTCGCCATCGTTCAAAATAATAATGTGGATTGTGGACCCGAGCAAGAACGATACATAACTACAAACAGTCCACTCAATAGAGTTGCAATCTAATCAATATCTACTTAATAAGCATTTTCTGAGAAATTATGTCACATAAAATAGAAGATGAGTATTATTATCAATACCTGACGCGGCGTATTAATTATAACAAATTTTAATGTTGGTGAGAATGTTTTTCTATTACGTGTATAAATTAAATCATTAGGTTTGTCCCTAATTGCATGTCCCTACTGATTAAAAGCAATACTATCCAAGTTTAGGTAATCAATCAACACTTTTACATACTATTACATAAATACTATGATAAGTATTGATTATTAGTATTTACCTTCAAGGGCATCAATTTCGACACAATACAGAGATTCAGAATCGCTACCATTACTTTTTTGTGATTCAGTTTTTACTTCGCTTATATGATTTGTAGACGTAGGAAAAGATAACTGTTCCATATTAAGATGGAAGGAATTTTAAATATCTCCTAGGTAATTAATTTTATTTATGCAAAACAAGTTATCACATCATTCAGACATACGACTGTATTCTGTCATTTTTGCAATGACATTTTCATTAAAAATCGTATAAAATCTATTTGGCCAATCAATTTGTGTATCGAGTGCAGATATTGAAAGAAACAAGTTTTCTTCACAATAATAGTGTTATTATAGCTAATAAGCTGTGGTTTAATAAAACCACAGGTCAAATTTATACGCTGGCCCTTGGTAAAAACCCGTCCGTGGTTAAAATCTGCGGTCGAATAATTTCAAAATAAAAGGGTCACATTTTTACGTTTACGTAAAGGTTTACGTTTAATTATTAGCATTATCGAACCACACTCACGCGCAATAAGCGAATGCGCTAGCGCTCCTTTAAATATGGTTTTACACTTAGGATATTATAAAGAAAGATCAGAATTTCTATTTTGCGAAATAAGTACCTAATAGTAATCATTTTTCTATCACAGTGGAGTCACAGTTTTTGATCGCGGCGACCCCAAGAACTACATTGTAAAAAGTGGCTAAAATATCCATGAAGTTATCGCACAATATTTTTAGTTTTATTTCGTAATGAAGTAATAATGTGAAAAGCGAATTCAATTAGACGGGTTATAACACGTTGTCGTTGATAGGTGTGGTGGGTTCGTTGTTGTGCGTTGATTATTAATTAATACTAACGTTTTTTTCGGTGTCGGTACCGACTAGTTTCGGACCATTCTGAGATCCTTCATCAGGGGTGAGTGTGGTGGGTTCGCGATAACGTCCCACCTCTTAAAGAGGTGGACGTTATCATCGTGTCATTAATATGTTTTTTTAAGTGCGTCTTCTAGCTTCTCGTCTACTTCTTTAGCGGCGTTGAGCACTTTTCTTAGGATGGGTATAAAATATTAAACTCGCGTCAGGACAAGTGGGCTGATCGAAAATTCATAAGGTAGTCGCTGAAATTATGGATGAGAGATTTATGGATAGATATTGATTTATATTATTATTACAGTTTAATATTATGGATGAAGGTTAATTTTTCTGAGAGATAAACTTTTTAGTGTAATATAATTGTAATAATTCTGAAGTGCCAATTTTTATATAATATATAATAATATTAAGTATATATTATTATTATTGGTTAAATACAAGATTCATTTATTGCGTTACCGTATACAAAAATAACAATAATATTGTTATTTTAATATTATTATGTTATTTATATAATATATAATATTATTATGTTATTTTTGTATACGATAACGCAATAAATGAATCTTGTATTTAACCACATAAATGCAAGTAGTACTTTTATGCCGATAAATAAAACAAATCGTGCGAAATTAATAACAAACCATTCCAAAAGTTTAAAAAATGCACAACGTTAATGTTCAAGTTTTCACTTGTAGCGGCACTCCCGGAGTGCAACTCATATTATTTTTTAATTAACATGCAATATTAGACTGAAAAGACGTTCTAAGTAGGTAGGTAGGTAAATAGTATATTATATTGTTATGAGTTGATAGTAGAAAGTTTAATATAAATGAAATCTAGTATGTGTAATACACCTGTAATGTCACACCTTCCTGTTACACATTGTATTTAAATTTCCGTAACCAGACGAAGTAGGTACCTATGCAGTGAAGAAGATACTGAAGTTTACTAATGTTTCGTGTTCGTCTTCGTTAGCCACAGTTTCCTGATTTCAACTATTTTAGTTCCTTGTGGCACAACAATTTCCGAAATATGCCATTATTGTTGTTTGGCATTAGGGTTATCATTATGACCAGCATGTATACATACCAACAGCCCCAAAAATAATATTGCGCGGCGGCCATCTTGAAGTTTTCAAACTAATCCCAAATTCGGTCTCTGCACCCTCGAGAACCTCGGATACGATATCCATAACTATTGTTGTGATCATAATTTCCAAATTCAAATCAAATCTGCTTTCACGAAATTAAATCTGAGCTCGATCTTTAACGGCCGTTTTTAATAACCTATCTATCCTTAGTTTAACTTACTAGAGGTAGACAAATATATCCTTTTCCGCTTACTTACATTTCAATAACCTATCGACATAAAGCATTAGACTATAACTATATTCGACATAACTGTGGATAGATAAGATATTGTCATTAAACGGTCACCGTTTCAGCAATTTACAGCAATGTATCCGTAACTAAAGATACGTTACTGAAACGGCCGTAAATCAGCTTTGTTAAATAACACAAAGTTGACAATCATACCCTACTATATTCTTAAAATCATACAAATGATTAAGTTTTCTTTAGTGTTAATTCCGCCAATATTTGTTTTTAAAACAATTCGACACGTGTTTCGCCTCCACACGAGGCATCCTCAGGACGTGTTGTCTCGCCAAAGTCTGGCACGAGACTAAAACTTAAATCATTTGTATAATTATGGATTTCCGCAAAGTAACGCCTAATTCAATAAATTTTCTTAAAATCAGTTTAATTAAAATTTGCACATATAAATGTGATTTGAATACTCTACTTACCAACCTCATATTAAATATGTTTGGTTAGGGAATATTGAGTTTATAAAGTAGAAACTGCAACCTTACACAAAATAGTTTGAAATAAAATAAAGAAAATATTCAAAACTACAATTTAATTGTATACAAGTGGGAGGCTACTTTGCACAAAAAGCCGGCTAGATTATGGGTATCTCAACATTTCTGCCGTGAAGCAGTAATGTGTAAACTTTACTGTCTTTCAGTCTGAAGGGCGTCGTAGCTTGTGAAATTACTGGGCAAATGAGACTTAACATCTTATGTCTCAAGGTGTCGAGTGCAATTGTAGTGCCGCTCAGAATTTTTGGATTTTTCATGAATCCTGAGCAGCATTATATTGTAATGGGTAGGGCGTAACAATTACCATCAGCTGAACGTACTGCTTGTCTCGGCCCCTATTTTCATTAAAAAAATACATCAATGGGTTAATAATAAATATTACATTCAGCCTAAATCAAAATAAAAATGTTAGTGATAAAATCCATATATTTTATTACAAATCTTTGTGAATTATGAATAATTTTATAGTACATGTAATAAATAAGATAATAATAAATGTTTATCGTCTTATTTAGCAGTTAGGTACCATCTTAACTTTGTAGTGACAATTAAAAGGCAAAAGTAATCAAAGGCATTTAATTTCTCAAAATTTTTTCTCTTTGCATTTTTGATGTCATTTCTATCACTACCAAACAAATGGCGCTCTGAGAAGTAAGAGTCAGCGCAAGAAACTCTCTTAGCATTAATTATTTGCACTACTTTTAAATAAAATATACACTACTGTACTGTCGTTGTTATTGCTATAAAATAATTATAATCTAGTCCCAGTCTGTCCGATCACTTAGATATTCAGATGTTGAGTAGTAGGATTTACGACATAGCCATTTTTTGATAAAACATTTAAATATATTTATAGATAATGCGTGAAAAAAGTGTATAGATTCACCCCTAAAGTTATTATGTATCTTATGAAGCCTACTAAGTTACAAGCAATCCCTTATTTCTAGTGTTATAATAAGGCAGAGCGCCCTCACGGAACGCGAAAGGTGCGGGTTCGGGTCCCGCATCGATCATAAATTTTGTTTTCAAATTTAATTTGTGTAATTTATCCCAGAAGTGAGGGTTATTACTTAAAAAAAATAACTGTTTAGTGTTAAAATAATGAAAGTCTCTATTTAGAGCAAAAAGGTGGCGATTTTTGTGAACGTATATTAAATTTACATGAATGTACTGACAATAAACAGTCATAATATTTATTTCTTTTAATTTTTTTTTTTGAGTGCCTGTCAGCCATTACAGCATCTGCTACAAATCCATTTGCAGTGCCCGCGTGGCAAAATATAAAGCGTCAGCCCTTGCCTATAGGCACAGGCGAAGTGGATACTGCAGTGTCGTCAATCCACAATTTTGATATAGTATGATTAGCATTCAGCCAAGTCTCGCATTTGAACATTCGTCGATTAGTTTAGATTTCCTTAGTCACATCAACCCAGTGCTATGTCGTGTCATTCCAATAAAATTTTGCTCCTATCAGACTTTTTGAAATAAAATCCAATTGGTCGTAACACGTTACCTAGCGACATTTATGGCCACGGAACAAACCAGTATTCCTCAGTGAAACTACCATAGAGATCTAGTGTGTCTAACTTTAGTTTAGATTAGGTATCTGTGGAAATTACCATTCTTCTTAATGTCGGAATTTCCGTTGTTAGTACTCGTATATAATATGACGCCGAATTGCATCGGTTCAAAATCGTCAATGCATGAAACTTTAACCCTTTTGGTGTAGACACCTTTATTTACTCCATGCCACTGTTATGTAGGCTTTTTTGGCAATTTTTGTAACTATTGGAACGTTGATTCCTAACAGCAACGCGGTTTCCAACCTGCGAAATTAGTAGTAGCGGTGCACCATTACGAAATTCCTCTATCACAGAAAACAGTGTACTCAACTGAATAATTGACGTATCGGTACGAATAAATATAAATACTCAACCCAACGTATGATATCCTAAAAGGATACTCAACAAAAACGCACAAACCGAAAATCAGTGGATGTCACACGAGTGTCGCGTGATAAGAAAAGGGAGCAAGTGACATTAGAATGGCGCTAATATTTCCTGCTGTTTCTACTATGTCATCACTCCATCTATTACTAAATCGAGATAGGCCTGTCCTGCAAAAAAATATCAACTTTTTCATCACGCGTGTCTTTTCATGGTTATTGAGGGTGCTGAAATAGATAGTGCTGTCAGAATGTAAATCCAAGATGCTGGCTGCATGAAATTATCAACTTTTTTATACTGGGTATTGTTTTCATGATTCTCCAGGGTGTTGAAGCCGATAATGCTCGACTTTTGAAATAAAATTGTGTGTTCACCGATACTCCCGAAAATCTCAAAAATTATACCCAAATTGATTTTATTGAAAATATCACATCCACCATCGCGGATCTTGAAATGGGTATCATATTTGTAATTGATACTCCCGAAAATCTCGAAAATGATACCCAATTGTTTTTATTGTAAAAGTCACATCTGTCATCTTGGATCTCAAAGTAGATGTCATATTCGTTATTGACACTCCCGAAATGCTCGAAAATGATTCCTATATTGATTGTATTAAAAAAGTCATATCCATCCACCATCTTGTATCTCGAAATAGATGTTAGTTGTACTTTATTGACACTCACGAAAACAATGATTCTAGTCAAGTTCGTGGGATGACTGCAGGGAAGAGTTTCTTAAGACTGTGGTAGAAGAGAAACTTCAACGGACAAAGTTCAAAAAGACATATTTCAAAGTTACCGTCAATATTTCAAATAAAATATTTCAACGATAATAAAAAAAAATCCAAAAAATATTTCCAAGAAAAACATTCAATAAAATGTTGTTTAAAAATATTACATAACAGTCATCATGTTGATTATAATATTATACACTATATAGCTATCATACATACCTACACTATACATAAAAATCTTACGCTTTTTCCCTTTTTTACTCTCCGCAACGCCCTAAACGAACTTCGTTCCAAAACTCTCCTTTTTTAAAGTCGGTTACAAAAATAACCTGACAACCCTATTGCTTCAATGGAGTGTACGCACATGTAGGTAAGTATTTTATCAACTAGGCTTAGTTTCCATACTGATACATATGTTTACTGTACCAAGGGTGTCGTAACTAGTAAGAGACGACTAACGGCTTTTTAGAAGTGGGAGAGTCACGCAGCCATACTATGACGTCAGCACAATCGGGCCAGACTCGTCCGGGTTAATTACCACACTCGCACAGAATACCGGCGTGAAGTAGCGGCCTAGTGCCGCTATGTTTCTCATATATTAGTGTTGAGGATCGGGAATAGAATAAAAAACATCAACCAATTAAAATCACATAAAAACAAGTCACACTAAGTAGAGCAATTCAATTCAATTCGAGGCTGCTTTATCATTTAAATAATCTTGGATATTGTAATAGCCTTTGCTGCTTAATTTACTTATTATGAAGGCTTTTGTTTAGATGTAATTTTTGTTTAAATAATTTGTTTATAGACATATTTGGTACTGTTCTGGGAGTTTATTATAGAAACGAATACACTGACACTTAAAAGAATTAATGACTTTATGGATTCTTGTTACAGGTATAGCAAGTTTACCCTTATTTCTAGTATTAATACTATGTAATTCACTTTTTCAATGATATGTTGGACTCCAACATACACTGCTATGCAGACAACAGCACTGGTGATGCCGTGTACATGGCACGTAAGTTTGGGATACCTACACGAGGAGTGACACAGGCCTGATATAAGTAAGAAACTCAATAGAATATTTTAAAACTTTTAACCAGTAGGTACCTCCAACACCAGTCTTACCTTCTCCGACCTACATCCAAAAATTCTTCAATATCATAGTATAAATCAAAAATATGTTGTCACTGAGAGTTTTTCCGTTTTCTCTCTCTAAATCTAAATAAAACAAGATACATATGTTTAGTTTTTTATTACAATTTATATTCTATTTATACAGTTCAATGGCAAGACGACTACATACTAGTAATGACTTAAATGTTAATATTAAATGCAAATATTCCTTGAAATGAGTTTTATTTCGAGTAAATTTCGTGTGCAACAATATCAACCAATTTTTATTTATGGAATAGAAATTAACATGCGGATCACCTAATGGTAATGGTATAACTGTTTTGGTCTGCAGGGCGTCGAGGCTAGTGAAATTACTGGGCAAATGAGAATTAACATCTTATGTCTCAAGGTGACGAGCACAATTGTTGTGCCGCTCAGAATTTTTGGGTTTTTCAAGAATCCTGAGCGGCACTGCATTGTAATGGGTAGGGCGTATCAATTACCAGTAGCTGAACGTCCTGCTCGTCTCGTCCCTTATTTTCATTAAAAAAAAAAGTTTATGACACAATATGGTTGTGAAGTATGATTAAAATCCAAACAATTAAACCCTGCATTTTAGGTATAATTAATCTCAACATAGTATGCATCAAGCATTAGGTAGGTATGTAAATACAACTAGAACCACTAGTAGAATACGGCCTCTAGCATATTTTTTTTATTAGGATTCAATAGCAATGTTATGATTGTATCAGCTCGGGTGATTGTTAAGGTGCTTCTTCCACTGCGTGCAATGAACGAGAAGT
The DNA here is from genome assembly GCF_905404315.1 of Leptidea sinapis. Classification (NCBI taxonomy): domain Eukaryota; kingdom Metazoa; phylum Arthropoda; class Insecta; order Lepidoptera; family Pieridae; genus Leptidea; species Leptidea sinapis. The sequence continues at coordinate 5,429,238 of NC_066292.1, read as the reverse complement.
TAGCCGCTTTCTCGCTGGCGGTGGGTCAACAACACAACGCTTTTATTTTTTAGTGCTACACACAATTGAAAATATGAAATATACCAAATATTTTCATTTTACACTGTTAAGTTGTAAAAAATATGCGCTTAATAAAACGCAGATGATTTGAATGCCAGCTTTAAAGCGTAATTTGACTCTAACCATTATTCAAAACAGTTCAATTCAATGAGCTGTTAAAAGAACGAAGTAGTTACTACATTAATTATACATATTCTTCAAACTATACAATATTATCAAAAGTCGCACAACCATTTTTGTCTCAGTCATGGTTTTTATAAAAAAAAATATTGCGAAACCCCGTAATTAAGAATTTCTAGTAAATATATATAGTTAGGTATGTTACACGTGATGAACACTTAGTTTGATGTGGAAAAGACGGAGTACCCTAGAAGTGCGGAGTACCTAGATCACAGCGCACCATTTATAGTTGGCACCTATGAGTACATTAACAATATGGCATTGGCTCGAGATAGCGCAGGCCGCTGAACTGGAGGACGTCAAAACTTATTTCGCATGTAGATTACTGCTGTACTTGATGAGGTATGAGGTAATTTCTTAAACATTTATTGAAAAAAAAAAGCCCTCAATGAGTTGGATTAATCGAGAGTAACGCCTGTCCCTCTCACCTACAAGAAGGGGTGTAGAAGAATTATTATTTTAATAATATCTTAAAAAGCACCCCACGCTTTTTTTTACAATAAAATATATTTTTTTTACACTATTTTAAATTTAAATTTATTTTCAATTTTTTTGTTGAATTTTATATAAAGCGTGCTTTTTAGTTTTTTTTTAACTATTATTTATTTTTCATTTTTTAGTCAAATTAGTGTAATGTCATCGGTCCTCGATAAAGCTACAAAGTTTGAACGAAATCTAACCGTATAAAATGGGTCAAAATCGCGCCCAAAGAAGTCGGTTACAATCATACAGGTGAAGCTAATATGAAGCGTATAAAAAGGGCCTCAATGTGTTGGATTAATCGAGAGTAACGCCTGTCCCTCTCACCTACAAGAAAATCTCAGAATGAAAAGATCTTTATTGTTCATTGATCTCCCCACGACTGCCGTTGTGTTTCATCACAAATGTTGTATCGGAAAATTTAAGTCAAGGGTTAAGGGGCTGTTTCACAATGTCTAACTAAAGTTCCTGATAGGCTACTTGCTACTTCTATCGAATAAAGACATCATTTGCGTTAGTTGTTAAGATTGTTAGGTTGTTGCGTTTTACAATGTAAATATAGCAGGTAAGTGCCATTTAAATTAAAGGATGGGTGTAGTACCACATATATTAGTTATCTGATGGATCGCCTGACAGTGTGACAAGTATTTGACAAAATAATGTCAATTTATATAATGGTAGGGGAGCCCAAGAGACTAAATAGGGATTTACGTCGAGGCACCTTTTGGATTGTGTAGGTTAGATGATATAAAGGGTGGAGCGTGTCCAACAATGTAAAAAAGGAGTCACAAATAAATACTCAAGCGCTTCAGATATTAATAGGGTATGCGCCCCACTAATAACGGGAAAATATTAATCTGCTGAACGAAGGGGTAGAAAATAGGAAAAAAAAAAACATTTTCATTTCGCATACCTACTCGGAAAGTAATGTTGTTTTGATCTGGCTATTGGGTGGAAAATGCTGCTTCCCTCCATATAGAGGGAAAAACTTATACAAATTACTTCCCACCTAAGGGTCAGAATGAACTTTACAAATAGAACTGTCTGTCAGCTGTGAAGAGTTTTATGTAAAAAAAAACTAATTAAAAAATGCTGCGGCCATGTGACTTTCTAAACAGCCAGTGTGAACTTAGCGCAAACTTCTTTGAGCGGAATAAGCCGCAACAATTACGCGGTGAGTTCCATATTTAAAATTCGACATAAATTGTCCTAATTTGACAATCATTTTAAATAGGTACTACTAATAATATTATATATTATCAATAAATAGTTTAGATAAACAACTACTTTTATTTTCCTCATACTCGAAATGAAATAACACGGGTAAAAGAATCAATTCCTACTCGGACTACAACCGCCCTTGCTGCGCTCGGGCGTCTAAATACCTCGGGGATTGATTCTTCCGACCCTCGGTTAACAATCTACTTTTACACCGCTCCTGGCTAAAAGGCTGACGGTTTGGACGTGACCAATTTATGAAAATGCGAAAAAAATCGTGACCATGAAAATATACTCAAGCGCGTCAGATTATTCATACAGACGGTTCATCATGTCATCAGTGTCATCAGTAATTGTCATTCTGACACATAATATGACAATTGTGTGGACCTTAACTTGATGGTTTGCAACTTTTTGACTTACTGATTTGCTTATGTAACACTCAAATTGTTAGGTTATTGAAATACACACTTTACTGCATATAATTAACTTACCTTACCTCAATTTGACGCGCTCAAGTTGTTCCAAGGATCGATTTTTTTACTAGATCAGCTGCTCTAGATGTTCGACCCTATATACAGGACTCCGGTATGTTGGGAGTACTTCACAAGGTGCTGGTTTGTCCCTCTTATGTTATACGCACTCGAATAAATCCCAAAATCCCCGCTCGGGCTCCTCTACTATAATGTTTGGCACATGGTTTGTTTATGTTAAACTTATTGACAATTAAGAAAGGCTAATGATAATTGATTACTTGACGTTCGCAAATTTCGTTACGTTAACGGAATACAATTATGTGATGATTCATTTTATTGTGAAAATAATAGTAGAAGTGCTATTTAAAAATATATAAAAATAGAAAAATGTAAAAAATATCAAATAAAATTTTCACTAAAAACCATCACTTTTTAATATTTTCATTTCGTCAAACAGAACTGTCAGTTAAATCTGGAACTTTTATGTAGCCATTAATTTATTATTAGCCTATGACAATCTACTACTTTTCTTGGACACTGTGAAACAGCCCCTTATAGTAATAATGTCACATTCAAATAATTTTCTGTCATTGGGTCGAATTAGCTTCAATTAATCAACGCTACTCATTGATCTATTCAAACTCAATACAGTACAAATATTATTAGATAAGTACCTACTTACTTGCTACTTTAATACCGCACACAAAATATTGCTTTACTCACAACTTGGATCATAACTCTACCTAACACTAATCTAATGAATCGCTAGTGCCAAAAAGCCCACAAAAAATAATTCAATAGTATGATATGATTTTATCAGTGGGAGGCTCCTTTGCACAGGATGCCGGCTTGTTTACGGGTACCACAACGGCGCCTATTTTTTCCGTGAAGCAGTAATGTGTAAGCATTACTGTGTTTCGGTCTGAAGGGCGCCATAGCTAGTGAAATTAGTAGGCATTTAAATGAGACTTAACAATATCTTATTTCTCAAGGTGACGAGCGCAATTGTAGTTCAGCTCAGAATTTTTGAGTTTTTCAAGAATCCTGAGCAGCACTGAATTTTAATGGGCAGGGCGTATCAATAACCATCAACTGAAAGTCCCGCTCGTCGCGTCCCCTATCGTCATATAAAAAATTATTCAAGATGGCGCCTCTCTCGGTCGAACGTAACGCACGGAGATAAAAAGAGAACATTTACAATAGTGACTAGAGTTGCTGCCATTTTGTTTCATTGTACAGCGGCCTGCGCCACGTGGCACTAGCTAGTAACAAATATAATATCACAAGAACATATTGATTAACGTATCACACATAGTCACAATATCTGGTACTAATATTTTAACATACAGATAATACTTTATTCGTCATACATTTATAAAATAATGTTGTCATTTGAATTAAATCATTGGATTACAAAATAATTTAAAATAAAATTTAAATTTAAACAAATTCGTGTTTTCTATACAAGATTACGAATTTTATTTTGAAATGTGAAAACTTCTATAGCTGAGCACTTTATTGATTGGGTCACGCTCGCTATGGTAAAGTCGACTCGAGTCCAGTTTACACACCCTGTATACTTATACAGGGTGTCCCAAAGTTATGGGACATGAAGGGAAAGTACCTTAAATATCGAAGATAGGCTATTTTACTGAAAGAAGACTTTGTTATTTTTAAAAGTTAGTAATTCTGCATTCAAAGATTTTCCAAAAATTACTTGCCTAGTCTGGGAATGGAACCGACTGAAATGTAAAAAAAACACCCCTACGTTTATAATGCCAATCGAAAGAATGGCCAAAAACTAATTACTCTTCTTAAGTAACATAGTATTTTAAAAGAAAGGAACAACGTAAAATGAATGTTTTTATACTTGGATTGGTACGAATGGACCGATTAGATGGCCGGCCAGATCCCCGGACCTTACACCACACCAATAGATTTCTTCTTTTGGAAATACGTGAAAGATATGCTATACAAAAAACGATACGAGTGGGCGAGTTACAAACAGAATTGTGTCATATCATATCGAGTATTCACCATAAAATGATAAGAAAATCAACAGGCAGCGGACTCATTAAAAACTTGGCGATTTGCGTAAGACAAGAGGGATCACATTTTGAGCATATAATTAATTAATTTACAAAAAAATACCCACTTAATTGACTACTTTCTTTTAAAATACTATGTTACTTAAGAAGAGTTATTAGTTTTTGGCCATTCTTTCGATTGGCATCATAAGAGCAGGGGTGATTGTTTTTTACATTTAAGTCGGTTCGATTCCCAGACGAGGCAAGTAATTTTTAGAAAATCTTTGAATGCAGAATTACTAACTTTTAAAAATAACATAAAGTCTTCTTTAATTCTTAAATATTTTTTCTTAAATATTTTATTAAATTTATGTATTAAAAACCCATATAACATGGTACTCCTGTACCACGTTATATTATCTACATTTAATGGTTTTTGCATGTACCCATTTCACATGACTGACTCAAGCACTTGAGAGTTCCCCGCGCTTTGGCTTGGGAACAGGCCGCCATATTGGTGATTGACGTCACCAATATGGCGGACACAGACTTTAACAAGACAAGATCATATTAACAAGATACATTTATAATTTCGCTGTCGGTTCGATGCAATATTTCAACTGAATTTAAATAATATTAGCGTCATTACAATATGTGCCCTACTCCTTGATACCCGCAAGATGTACACTCAGTATCGACACAGAACTGAGAGCACCTCCAACATTTACAAAGTGAGATACAAACAGGAATTACAACACATACAATCAGTCGTAATCGGTGTCGTCGTCGGTGGTTGACTCAGACTCGGAGCTGTCGGGGCGATGTTTCGTGATCTCGATGCAGTTGTCGAGGTCCACCAGTCTTTTTAATGATTTTCCAGAGCCTGCTAATAATAACTGTGTTATTAAATACTGTGTACTTACTCAAAATTTATATAACTTTATATATTTAATTATGAATATTTATTTATAACTTTGCTTTATCTATTATTATTTAATTTTATACAGTTCTTATTATAAGATAGGTATGCTTTAAAGTTAGATAAATATTGTTTAAGTGTCAGTCTTAGTTCTATTTCATTAATTATTAACATTAAATGAAATTACATAGCAGAAGGTAACCACTGGTTGGCTCTGCACAGGGTTTCCTAGTCCAGAGGAATTTAATTTAAAGGTACCTCTTTGTTTCTGTTTTTGAGACTGAGACTGTAAATTTATAATAGGCATAAAGAACAATGTATTTAATTATAATTAATAATAAATGAAATGAAATTCATTAATTTATTATTGTGTATTATGAACGACTACAAAACTTCCAAGCTTAGATTATTTATACGTCTGGATAAACTATGACAGCTGTGAAAACGTCGAAAAAAATAGACTTTAGAACTAATCTCTATTTTAATTAACGCACACTAACACAAAGTGTCATACAAATCGCGAGTGTACGATGTAGCTTGTCACGCATACTAAACTAATATTCCTGGCCTGTTTTTATCGGTTTCCTAACAGCAAGAAACTCTATCTAGACATATAAATGATTTAAGCTTCCAAGTTAACGTTCAATGGCAATTTTACATTAGTCTTTACACATACTTACCTAATAATGAATATATTTTATTACATTAAAATTAAAGATACTAGTATAGAAATAGCACCAAGGTATTTGCCGCATCCAACAAAACAAAAATACATGGGTTACCGAGTATTTATTATTTTTTTAACTTAGGTACCCTAAGACATTGAGTTTGACGTTTGTGTATTTTTGGTGCATCACTTTAAATTTTTTTATGGAAAACGAACGCAAACGAGCCTACGAGTCATCAGGGGGCCTACTCCTAAAATCGATATTCGATATATCGTGGCATTAGTCGTGTCGAATCCTACTCTTAGTAACATCGTATTCGATGATTGAACGAACGAAACATTTTCGATATTATCGGTCTAGCTCTACTCTTAGTTGAAAATGTTAGAGACGAATATTCGAATTCGACAAACAATCAAACGTCACTTTTACGATAATCTCAACGACACCTTCTAGGCTGTCGTTGATATCATCGTTTTAAGTTGTATAGATATATTTGCTATATAATATACATACTTAATAAATAAAATTAAAATAATTATATGTGATTTACTATTCAACAGGATTTATTTACTACCAAGTAATTTAAGTCATTTTGTTGATCGTTTATGCGTAGAAAGTAATTCAAATGGCTGCCTGATAAATAGGAAGTCGACCAGAAGGGTTAAGTTACTTTTTTTTTTATTTTATTATCCGCAAGTTTTGTAATATTTTTCAATTTTAAATGGTCATATTATATTCATTACATAATTTTTGAATATTTACATTTTGTGTAAATGATGCAAATAGGTGGTGCAGAGTCTGGCATGGTTCTGAGAGCCTAAGCTATGTTTTGACTTTTGACACTTAACAGCGACTAGTCTAATATTAGTCTATGGTTACGATGTTGTTACGATAAACGATATGGAATACGAACATTTGTTAGAGTAGGGTAGGTGCGATATATTCGTGTTATTATCGTATCGTTCCGAATATATCGTTGTCGATTTTGCGAGTAGACCTACTGGTGTTAAATGATTACCGCCGCCCACATTCTCTTGCACCACCAGAGGAATCACAGCAGCGTTGCCGGCGTTTAATAAAGGTGTACATGCTTTTTGCATAACTCGGACTAACTGTAAATAAGGACTTCGACTCAACTTCCTCTCACCCTTAGTGGTTAAAGCGCTGGGCCGTATCGCTAACAAATTATGGTATACTTATAAATAAAATTAGTATAAGAGATGGTGGCGGTAGGTGTCAGTTATCTTACCGAGTGTTGTGAGCAGCCTGTTCTCTGTGCCGCGCGGCATGTCACCGGCGCCGAGCTTCTTCGCCAACTCTCTAGCTCGCTGCACCCCTGGCACTGTCAAATTAAATAAATCATAAATAAAACTGAAAACAACATTTTATGAACGATGCGGGATTTGAACCAGCGACCTCTCGCGTTCCGTGCGAGCGCTCTTTCCAACTGAGCCAAACGTTCGAGTGACGTATCGTTTATAAAATCTTGTATGCTTTGTGCAACTAATCCTTAGACCCAGAAGTGAGGGTTATCACTTTAAAATTGTGCTCAACCGCATACACCGGATACACCGCACGAGGAAGTCCACTACACGTTTTATTGTACGGGGAAGGAAGATTCTTGAATTGCTCACTGTGGACGTATTGTCCAGATAATAAAAATACCAGATTCTTCCCGCACTCGTCGACGATATTCATCCTATGTTGGTAGTAAAGCCGCATGAACCTCCCACAGTAAAATCCTCTATTCTCCTCTTAGGCCACCCTTGGGCTTGCTTACTCTCAGGTTGCGTCTTCTTCACTTCACTTCAATTCACTTATTGTAGAAATAAGAATCATATAATATAAAATTATTATATTACCCTTAAAGATACATTAACATAAGTCCACAGTAATTAGTGGACTTAAATATATCCCATTTTTAATTAATAAACTTACTTACAAGACATAGGAACATACCTCTAGTACCCTCTGGAGATTGATCTTCTCTCATCGTGACTTTCTCTGTTCTGTACACGCCGCTTACCAGGTCCCAAACAAACAGGCACTAACGAATTGTAAAATTATTTACTTGATTAGCATTAGTTTTTATTTATAGGTAATTTCTCTAATTTCTGAGAATATATACACATTTAATTTGTGCTTAACTTAAAAAGTAGATTTGGACCAATAAGCTAAAATTTACGTTTGATACGACATGAAGATCAAGTGCTCCGTGGTGGGAATCAACAGTTTGCCCCTATCGCGGCACAGACGATATTGTCACGTCACCGCACCTGCTGTCTGTCCGTCACCAGTCACACACACATCACTCACCTCGGCCGCGTACTGTTGCCTGTGCTGCTGACACTTCGCGGGCACATCCTCACATTCGCTGCACTCGGCAGACACACTCTCGTCGCAAGCCCACAACCACATAGCACACAACTGAAACAGAAACGGGCTAATTATTAAAAAGAGCCATCAAGAGTAATAATAGATAGCATAATTTACGTTTCAGGCAAAGCATCTATACTAATTATTATTAATATTATAAAGCTGCAGTGTTTGTTTGTTTGTTTGAACGCGCTAATCTCTGGTACTACTGGTCCGATTTGAATGATTCTTTCAGTGTTGGGTAGTCCATTTATCGAGGAAGGCTATAAGCTATGTTTTTTTTTCAAAATTAGGGATCCGTAATAAAATTGCTATTTTGTAACACAAGGTGCAAAATCGAAAACCTATTATTGCGTGCGCTGCAAAAACTATTGACAATAGAACAAAATGATGTACAATATATATAGGCAATATTTTATTACTTATAAAACTATCGCGTGAATTATACTTTATATGGCAAAACAACGTTTGCCGGGTCAGCTAGTATAAAATAATAGTACAAGTACAGAAGGATTAATGCTCAAAATCAAATTAAAAATGGTTGTAGTACCAGGTCGACCTTAAAGTTAATAAATCATTGTATTTGTTGGATGCAATTACTAATAATTATGACAGTAATCACGACCATCATGTTCACGAAGCATCCTTACACAGACAATGAATTCAAGCAAATATTATTTCGATGCATCCAATATACGATAATTTATATTCAGTTTATTCTTTATTAGATTTTATGAAATAATTTATATTATTCATACACGATTCATGTAGGGTAAAGTTGGCAACCATTGAACCGACGCTTTGATTGGACCAACGAAGTTTCTCGAAAATAACAGCGTTTAGAAGGGAACGAAATAGAAAAAACATTGCCCCGTGAAGCAACTCGCATACTTGGTAACCAGCGCTCGAGTGGCTGCCGTTAAGAGTGTCCGTATTCAAGTGTGTTTTGGCGAACTCAAAAATTATTTCGTCGCGTTACAAAATTGGCAGTATTTTATTTATTTATCGCTATGGTTTTGGTATTATATTCATTAATATTAACTAACATAATATTCATTCATAGTTGTTTTAAATTTTAATTTGAATAATAGATATAACGTCTATAATTTGTAAAATTTTGTGGATTTACTTGGTACACAGTTGCTGTCATTGGACTACCTTTGTTCTCTTCAATTGGACTAGTCGTATGATGGTCTAAAAATAAGCAAAATCATAATAGCTTTTTCTTCAACAGGATGGTATACTACAAAACTAATGATCCCAATCGAAGAATAGAGGAAAATATTACGAGAAATGAGACCAGAGTGAGATGCATAAGTATTGGCATTAATGTCACTGCACGGACCTACGGGAACCCCGTAAGGCGACTTACATTATAGGATATTAGATATTAACCGAAAAGCCAAAGGTAGTGTACAAATAAGAGGTTCGGACGGACCTTCGCCTAGAAGTTGAAGCTGAAATGTCACCATAAGAAATGGCGACAATTTTGTTTTGTTTCGCTTTTTATTATGAAAGAAATAAACTAAAAGAAGTTTTGTTTTATGTTCGATAGTGATTTAGTTTGTAATTTGATTTGATCTCATTTTAACTCAATCTAATAAAAAGTCTAGATCTCAATGATTAAGATCTATCATTTTGTTCATCGTAATGGTAATTACCGGTCATAATTTTTTTCCCAAATCTTCTTTAAATTAATTACTTCGGACCATAAGTGTTATATGACTATGTTACAATGATGGAGACACTAGTGTTCTAATCAAGATTCAAGTGGTCCATTCAAAGAAACATTATAATTATTAAGTAAATATATTTCTGATGGTATTTAAATGGTCATATCCAAAATTTGGTGGGGATAAGTAGCCCAGTAGCATTCGCATCAGCATAAAAATATTAGCAATGAATGTCGTAATATTTTATTTCAATTTGTAGCACCAGGTAATAGTGAAGAAAAGTGCGTATTGCTTCTGTAATTTATTTAATAGGTACTAACCCCAGACAAACATCCACTAGACTGGCACACTTCGATGACATGGCAGCCCCAATCGAAGCAATATATGAACTTCATATTATTAATCTTGCACAGTCGCCCGCAGACCTCGTTGCACAGCAGCTCCGTGTCCAGAGATCTCTGCTGAGACCGGATGGTGAGAGGCGGGAGGGCAGACGCCGAGCTACATCTCAGGCGTTCCCACGCGCAGGAGCCGACCGCTTGCAGAGGCGCGTAGCCAGCCCCGTGACCCGTCAACGACAGTGCCACGTGATACCCCGATATGCAGTCATCTAAAACACAGTACAAATATTAGTATGTTGATCAATCTTATGTCTACCTCAGCTCATTTGGCTCCCAGGGACGGACGTAGAGAGAGATTAGAAACCTCCATTTACCTTGTTCCAGACTTCCTCAAAATTGTTCATTTCACAAAAACACTATCACACACATACAACTCGCACGTTTCGGCTTCATTTAATGAGTCCGCATTGGAGATCGAATTCAAATCAACGGCGCAACATCATTGCACTCGTGTATAATCAACCTAACATATACCACATATCATAGGCCGCCTAAGACTTATAATAATTAAAATTTGCCGTGAATTATGACTCTAAAACTTTATATGTGTAATATTGAAGCTATCTAGTTATGTCTTATTATTCTTTCTTTGTCTTCAGTTTATTTTAAGATTATCATGCAAGCAACCATGCCATGCAAAATATTTTATTGTTAAAAACCAAATTTATACAAACAAAACAAATATAATAGCTATATTTACAATACTATTACAGATTCGGGGAAGTGTACCAAGAATACTGGCAGCATTTTCGTGTTAGATAGCTACACTGATCCGTCGACCGAAATAGCTGCCAGCGCTTGGGTTTCCAGTACCCCTATTGAGGTGCGTATATAGTAATTATACATTCTCCGCGCCACTGGGCTCCACGGGCCAAGTGTCTCGACCCCAAACGACGCAAATAAAAAATTATTATAAATAAGAATAGATTTATATGAAGGATTAAGATAATTAAATTTAAAATATATAATTGAGTGACTTTACCTTCAGAATCAGTAATTATTGATGTTATTTCGTCATCACTTTCAACAAAATATCGAGTGAAGAATTTGGTACATTTCGAATTTCCAGAATGGACTAAGTATGGGTCCTGTGGGCTAACAGGACAATCTGATAATGTCTTTGAGGTGTTGTCGTGGACCGAGACAGTCTTCAGAGAGCCGTCGTCCAACATTTCCATGACTCTGTACTCAGATTCACTACAGCAGTCTGATTCCAGGGCAAGTCCGGGACTCTTTGAGCCACTACTGCTCGTCGGGGATGTGGGCCTTATTTGATTGTGAGCCCGAAGAACAACACTCTCAACGGACGGAGATTTAGCTCTTCTACTCTGAGTTTTACTCGTTGTCCCTGTAAAATATTTTCTATTGCTTCTTAAAACTCTAAAAGGTATAATATTTTCGTTGTTGTCCTCTGAGAACTCGTATTTCTTATCAGCCAGTCTTCGCTTTCGGAACATACTCAATTTTTCGCATTTTGTGTCCGTTTCCTCTACAAATTCGTATGCCTTTTCTGCCATAACTCTGTGAGACTCGTTGAAACCCGACATGCTCTCTGCGGGCCGCCGCCTCGGCGACCGTAGTGGAGGGCTGATAAGTGTTCTGATGGAAGGTGATGGACCTTCCCACTCTTCAATGAGGTTGTGAGATATTGATGAAGCTTGAATACATAACTCCTGCCCCATCATATCGGGCAAGTGTACTGGACGGTATATTTGATTTAAATCCACTTCTAAGTCAGAAAAATCTGCTAGAATATTCTGGATCACATTATTTTGATATTTTGGAGCGGAAAAATCTGAGGCAGGTGTACTTGGACTTATATCTATAGAACCAGTTTCTTCTCTATCTATTGCGTACTTACTATCTTCTATTATTTCATTTTTGTTATCATCTGGTTTTACTAAATCTATTTCGAGTATATGTATGAAGTCACCATATATTATAATTTGATTTGAATATGCTAACTGTACAACAGGCTCAGACATTTTACTGTCAAATGTGCAGAAAAACTTTGTATGTATTGCAAAGTTGTGCTCTAAGCAGCGTTTACCCCAATCTAAACTATCTGTAAAAGAGATATAAAACAATTAAAGCCTGCACATATTTTTATAAACAGGTTCATCATTATCCATTTTTTATTTCCATTAAAAGGCATTTATTTTCTCAAAATCTTTTTGTTCACATTTAGAATTATTTTTGATGTGATTTCTAATATACTTGATACTACTACCGCTTCGGAAACAAATGGCGGTCTGAGAGAGAAGACGCGGCGCAAGAAACTCTCCCAGCATTCTTTTTTTGGGCTGTTTTGAATAAAAATATACAATATTGTACAGTCATTTCTATCGCTAAAAAATAATCATTATCTAGTCCCAGGGTTGTCCGATCACTTAGATATTCAGCTGTGGAGTAATAGGATTTACGACAGAGCCATTTTTTTATAAAACATTTTAATTTATTTATAGATAATGCCTGAACAGTGGCTGGGACTTTATTATAAAAGTGTATACATTTACCCTTAAAGCTACTATGTATCCTATGAAGCCTAGAAATAGTTCCAAGAAACCTATTACTTTTAAATTGAACCTATTACTTTTGAAACTCAATGAAACGAAAAAGCGAGACGATAAAAGCGCCGTTGCCAGCTATTATTTTGGCCGCCACGCGAAATTATGATAACAACAATATGGATATCGTATCCGAAGTTCTCGAGGGTGCAGAGAACGAATTTGGGATCATTTTTGAAATCCAAGAAGGCCGTCGTGCAAAATTATGATTACAACAATATGGATATCGTATCCGAGGCTCTCCAAGGTGCAGAGAACGAATTTGGCCGCCGCGCAAAATTATTATTCGGGCTATAGCTATGCGAGGTGGTTGAAATTGGTTGAAATCAGGAAACTGTGTGCTAACGAAAATGAACAGAAAACACTAGAAAGCGTCAATATTTTGATGTGTTCTTCTTCAATGCATAATATTAATACAACTGATACATGGGGATCTACACCGACTGATGATGCATATGATGATATGAGAATGAGTGACGGTTATTATTATAGATAATGTAGAAGAAAATGTAGGCATAATATCTCGTGAAATAGATCATAACCAAGCTTGTGAATATATCAAATAGTTTGATATATAGCTGGTTTCGTGGTGCCATCTCTATGCCACCATTTAAAATGCATGGGTTGCATCGACTTGTTAATTGTGAATAGTAAGTTTGAGTACCACAAATAAGTAAACTCACGAGATAGAGGTAGAATAATATATGCCTCAAGCGACGTATATGAGGTTTGGAAAGCTGCAGAATTGTAATTAAATGTAATATGATAGTTTACATTAAAATATTAAATATTTTTTAAGCTTGGTGAAAAATAGTAAGGTTACATTTATCCTGTTACTCTATATCCATCTCAATCTCTCATAGCCTACCCCTGATTAAAAATACTCATTGAAAACTATTGAAAATGATGAAATTTAAATTGTTTTCAAAAATCCTAACTTTTTTTTTTATTAATAAATATAGTTAACATGAAGCCACTGTTTATTTATTCAATACTTTTCAATGAGTATTTTTAATCAGGAACTTTTCAGAAGTTTCACTTCTACCACGTGGGTTGCACACATATACATATTATTTATAAGAGGGGGCAAACGGATAAGATATTTACATCAACAAAACCAGGTGTCAAGAGATGCGTTGCCGGCCTTTAAGATGGGGCTATGCTCTTTTCTTGAAAAGCCCTAATTTGTATCATAGTTTGCTAACTATTGACAAGGCATTAAGAGGAATATTTTCGAAGAGCGGTAATGTGACGAACTGCAATTACAAATAAGTGAAATGTTCCATATTATAACTCGCATATCGTACCTATATGCTACGCCTTATTTCGTATTGGGATGTGAGGCAGATTATACCACCATATTGGTAATTTGCGTGAAATCATAGCTCTATTATGTTTTATGGCATGTGTGTAACGAATTATGAAGAGTTACAAAGAGTATTATGAACACACATTACCTCCACCAATTCTGATAATAGTACACTAAAAGCTGATGAAATATCTGAATATACTACTACTTATTCATTGTAACAAACATCCTATACTCTTACTTCATATGTTCAAACTATGCTTTGTTAAATTCTTTGATGAATCACACATCAAATAAAATACATTTTCTTTTTTTTTCATTAAACATAAATAAACATTAGAGTTAACCTTCTTCTTTTGACATTGCAGCACATTTTTTGCATCCTAATTGCGGAACACCAACAACACTGAGGTGGGATGATTTGTCCAATGTACAGTCACTGAAACAAATGTTTAATTAAAGCAGTGGAATAAAAATTTGAAGCCCAATTAAATATAGAAAATTTTAGTAAATAATATGTATAATAATAATGTTTAATCCAGAGTGATCATGGCTCATATCATTAATTTGCCCTGTGCTTCCCTTGGGCATAAAATATAATAAGTCCTAGAGCCCCAAGGGTGTCGTAAGAGGCAACTAAGCGCATTTACCAATGGGAGGCTCCTTTGCACAGGATGCCGGCTAGATTATGGGTACCACATCGGCGCCTTTTTCTGCCATGAATCAGTAAAGTGTAAGCATTATTGTGTTTCGGTCCGAAGGGCGCCGTAGTTAATGAAAATACGGGGGACATGAGACTTAACATCTTATGTTACAACTTGACGAGCGCAACTTTGTAATGTTGCTCAGAATTTTTGGGTTTTTCAAGAATCCTAAGCAGCTCTGCATATCCTACCATCAGCTGAACGTCCTGCTCGCCTCTTCCCTTACTGTCATAAAAAATATTTTTATTATCTTTATTAATTAATAGACTTAAAAAAAATCTTGATGTTTATTTTTTTCTCTCTTCTTGCACTTGTCGCGATCTGTTGGTAATTTCCAACAATGAGCAACACTTCTGTCTGCTTGCGCTGGGATTTTCTTTTTTAGTTGAGAGTGACCCATTGGCCACGTGCCTCAATTATTGGTTGTTCTATTCAAAACGTGTTATCAAGCTAGTCACACTATGTCTCCTTAGTAGGGTGAACTGTTGATCAGAGCCGAGGCCAATATGTTGGGATGATTCGAAATCCTTTCGATATATCTTTGGAGATGATTTTTTATTTCTTCTTTTACTGTAGGGAATCCTAGATCTAGATACATATGTCTATTCCTGATATACCAAGGTATCTTATATATCATTCTGATAACTTTGGATTCAAAACGCTCCATTATATTTATGTTTGTTTCAGCCGCTGTGCCCCAGATCTGTACTCCATACGTCCAGACCGGTTTGACTATACTTTTATAAACACAGAATTTGCTGGACTTGGAAAGTCTTGACTGTTTGCCCAGGAGCCAGTTCATCTGTCTGACTTGAGAGTCAAGCTGCATTCTCTTCGTCCAAATATGCTTCCGCCACGTCAATCTGCGGTCTAAGTGTAGGCCCAGGTATTTCGCTTCTTCTGACTGTGGGACGATCTTGCCGTTCAGGGTTACAGGCGGACAGTTTGAACTTCTAAGTGTGAAGGTAACCTGTATTGATTTTTCTGCATTAGCTTTAACTCTCCATTTTTTGTACCATTTTGACAAATGGTCAAGACTTTCTTGTAGATGACGACTGGCAATGACTTCGTTGCTAATGTAGCTGTGTCGTCCGCAAATTACTGTGTTTTCAGTTGTTGATAAGTCGGCCGTGAATATGAGGTATAGCACAGGGCCAAGCACTGATCCTTGTAGTATTCCGGATTGTATCTTGCACAGTGCAGAAACAGCATCATGGACTTTTACTTCAAAGAATCTGTCTGTTAGGTAGGATTTCAATAATGCATAAAAATTGTGAGGCAGGTATTTTTTGAGCTTAAACAGGAGTCCATCGTGCCAAACCTTGTCGAACGCCTGACTGATATCCAGAAACGCCGCTGTGCAATAACATTTATTTTCTAATACTCGAAAAATTGTATTTACAGTTCTATGAGCTTGTTCGATTGAGGCATGGTCCTCTCGGAATCCAAACTGGTGATTAGGGATTATTTGTGTAAGGTTGGGTTTTAGCCTTGCCATTAGCACTTTTTCGAATAGCTCGACAGAATTGGCATTACACTAATAAGTCAAGGCCAATAGGCCTGTAAGATGTTGGCTCATTTAGGGGTTTTCCTGGCTCAGCTATCATAATATTTTGGGCGATTTTCCATTAGCCCGGTAATCAACACAATAGGTCTGCGGGGCAGCTCTTACAAGAGTCTACAAGTCATAAAGTCGTATCCAGGCGATTTGTTTGGCTTTAGACAATCTATGAAGTATCTAATTTCCCCCGGCGAGACACTTTTGATGGGTGGCGACAGTTGGTAACAGAAGTCCAAGAAAGCCTGAATGTCCTCATTACTGAATTTTCAGTTCTGGGATTTGGCTGAAAAACTTTATTACCGACGCGGACGTTATTTTTCAGAGATGTTTGCCGTTGCGGTTTTTTAAATTTTCGAGTGGCTTTCCACAATGAGTAATCTGTTTTGCAGTCTGGTGAAAGGCCTTCTAAATACTGCTGGAAAGTCTCGTTGTCTCTTTCTTTTATCATACCGGTAAACTGTATTGAGCAACGATTAAAGTTGAGTTTATCTGCCGGATCCCGTGAGATTTGCCATTTCTTTCTTAGATGCCTTCTTGTTTTTATTTTTCTATTATTTCCATGGGGTATTGTTTATCACAGTGCTTTGTCATCTTTCCCTTTCACACCGATGAGGTGTTGAATTCCAAGCTGCTTGCTGGATGATGTTATTAATACTTTCCACAGTTATTAATATTTTCAGATTCGTTGTGTTATCCGCGTGTTCCCTGTACTTTTCCCAATCGGTGTTTTGATTTGACAAAGTTAGGGGAATTCTATGAGAATGCGGTCGCTGTTAATATGACAGGGAATGGTCAGATGATAGATCGGCGTCATTCTCTCTGAGGATGTAGTTTTCACTTATGCCCTTTGAGAAGAATAAGTCCAATATATCAGGGAATTTTCTGCGTGTCGGTTGGCCAGTATGTCGGGTGTGGTGGCGCATGGCATTGTAAGGCATTGTCCATCATTGAGCGATGTTGTTGCCTGCCCCTTGGATTTATTAGACGCGATCCCCAAATTGTGTGCTTAGCGTTCCAATCACCTCTCGTCAGGAATCTCTCACCACGAGTTCTAAAATAAGCCATGTAGTCCTCATGTTTTACGTTGTGTCTTGGAGGACAGTATACAGCAGATATCGTTAATGGGTCGTTATCTATGTTTATTACAACGGTTGTAGCTTGGAGGAAGTCCTTTACATGTTTTTCCACTTCACAGTGCTTAATATAATTTTTGAGAATTAATGCAGTTCCCCCATGAGTTCTTCCTGATGGATGATTTGTTAGATAAACTTGATAGTTGGGTATATGTAAGTAATTTCTATTAGAATATCTTGTTTCAGAAATCAACATTACATCTATGTGGTTAGAGTTTAGGTATGTTTTTAGTTCTTGTCTTCTTTCAGACAAGCCGTTGGCATTCCATGTGCAGATTCTAATGCACTGCACTGTCTGGCTGTCAGTTATGCCCAAATTAAAAAGATGATCATTATAGAGACCCGTACCCGGTTAGGGCCGCCATTATCTGTTTAAGTTGGATTATATAGAGCTAAATAAGGCGATTAGCCATACTGGCATCAATGTTGGGGAGTGTCTCCCTTGTTTTTTGTGTGTGTTCCCGATCGTTTATATTTGGTAACACATTTATTTTGTGCATTTTCTAGGATCATGTTGTAAAAGTATATAAATTGACCAAAATTAGACTCACTAACTTGACTTAACCAAGCAGTAAGCAAAACAAGTTTATTTGTTTCTCAAGTTAACATTATGGTTGTCACAGTTTCTAGCAAATTTGTTAGTGCTTATGAACATTATCAAGAATATATTTAGAAGCAACAGTTAATGAATGATTCTTAAGGACCTAGGTTATAAATAGTGTGAATAGTAATCTTCTGCAGCACAATGATGGTATGACTTAATACTGTGAAAATAACTATAGTAAATTAATCGCTCTGTACTTATGTCAGTAAATTTTTTAACTGCATATAATGCAGAATTAAGTCTATTAGTAAATCCATCAATATTACCTAAGATTGGGAAAATGTAAGTGCAACACCAATCAAGTAAGGATCAAATAAAAAGAAGGGGAAAATTATACTTACGCAATACCATACACAACCAAGACATGTGGATTGTGTCTCCATTGAGCTATTGATATTGACATTTTACTATCTACATATTCATCTCCAAACAGGGGAACATTGTGCACAGGGGTCACCTTTCGGCCAGGCACCCATGACATAAAATGTAGCCTATAACAAAAATAAATATTATACCCAAACTCAAATAAAAATACACTTTTCTGAAACTACTGTGTCTATATTTTATTAATTACAGAAGAATAACAAGTGACTAAAGTCTGGGAATTGTAACCCCTATGGTATCCAGGTCTATTAACCTGACATGTCACATACTTTAACATTGCAATTATTATGACAGGTACTCACAATATATATCACATACTTGTTGTTTAAAGGAGAAATAAAAATCCCAAAAACAACATGTTATGTTACATCCTTTTCGTTAACAAATGTTCAAATTTTATGATCATTGAAGTGAGAACCCCACTCTCTGCGGCAGCAGAGGAATAAAATCAGAATTAATACAGTTGAGATGCAATCACTGCATATTATGTGAGAAGTGGGGTGAGAATGATTGATAGAATTCCAAATGTGGTAATGAGAACTTGATGTAGTCTGAAATAAGATGTCATGACAAGGACTGAAAAACGGTTACTGAAATGGTTTAGACGCATTGAGCATATGAGTGAAGAAAGAATGACAAATCAACTATATAAGTCAAGTATGTGTGGGCAAGACCTTCGCCGGAGACCTCATAGGACATTGATCAACCAAATTGGGGACATCTTGAAAAAAGGTACAGGCTGAAACTGGCAGGCATGTAAGAGTAAGGAATGTAGATGAAGCACATGAGGTCTGTAAGGATAGAAGCAAGTAGCATTCTGTTGTTTCTGCATACCCGGACAGGAAACAAGTGAGATGTGTGTATAAATTTTACATAACAAATATTTGTTCTACCTCATTTCATTTAATCTTTTATGGTACATGTTTAACTATTTAATGATTGAAATAAAAAATACATGTTATTTTTCTACTTACATATATTTAGAATGCTCCCGAAAGTATATTTGTGAATAAATCCTGGATGTGAAACTTAAAAGGAACTGACCACACTGGGAAAAACCCATGAAAACATGATTCCCAAAATACTGCATAGGAACTATATCCATGAGACAAAACCGCAATCTCGGTGGAATTTTGTCAAACACTTTTTGGGTATTTTCATTAAATCTTCTTGACGTATTGCCATAAATCTAGAATTTGAGAAGTCAATATAATTGTCGATTATTTTAAAAACATGAACACGGATAATAATTTGAGAGCTGCACACTAAATGTAACTTAGGCTTTGTATCGTCATAATACGTATAATCATAATAAATAGAAAAATAAGTTTAATATCAGTCACATATCTTCAACGTTTAAATTAGTAAAAATATTAAACTGATTTTTTCATCAATCACTTACTTCTCTATTAAATAACCTAAGAATTATATTATTATTTGTGATGCTTGTTGGAGTATTCGAATTCATTTTTCTGATTTCATTATCACTATAAGATTGACGATCCTCAGAATCAGATTCTTCAGATAAATCCATTTCGCTAGCTTTATTTTTGTTAAAACTTTAAAAGCTCTTCTTTATTTTTTTCTGGCTATAGCACAGATTACAGAACTGAGAACAATATTTAAATTCTCTAACAATAATACTCCTTGACCCTTGTAGAAGCATACACAGAGAATATAAAATATTCAAAATAAAAATAACTACCTACCTAGTCTAAATAATAGAACTATCATGTAGGTCAAGGAAATGACACTTATAAACGTCAATTTTTTTTTTAATTGAATCTACCGCTACTTCGTAAAGGGTTGAGCTATTGAGAAGAAGTAGCAAGAAACTCACTTTTAAATCAATATTTACATTTTCATCGCTTTACAATTGATTTCAATTATAATATAATATGTAAAGTAATGCAACACACATACTCAAACGTCAAAATAATTAATGCCTTACACGAGTAAGAAATGAAATGAAATGAAATGAAATTTATTTGCAGGAAACATTGTACTTAAGGTGTTAACAATATAATGGATAATCCAATATGTTTCGTCAATTGACATGCAAAATATGTTACAAAATTGTCTATACACTAATCGTACTGTTATATTAAAACATGTCGGATTTCACAATGATATCAATAATATTTATAAAATGAAATTTTAATACTTATATAATATTATAATATGAGACGTAAATAACTTAATAATTCATTTTGTACCTATGTATAATATTAACAAATTCAATGTCATAAAAGTATATTAATTTACATATATTATTATCAAATAGACTAATTCATTTTGTATTGAAAAATTCATTTAAACTATAGAAGCACTTATTTGTTAACCACTGATGCAGTCTTCTTTTAAAAACTTTGAACGGTAAATCTTTCAATTCATTGGGCAATTTATTATATATTTTCACAGACATGCTGAAACAATTTCTACTAAAAGATGCAGTTCTACAGAAGGGCATTATGAGTTTATTTGGATACCTTGTATTTAAAACCTTCTGGCTTTTTTTTGTATAGAAATCACACATATGTTTTTGAACAAATAGGCTTATTTCATAAATGTATAGGCATGGCAGCGATAGAATTTTCAATTTTTTAAATAGCGGTCGACAAGAATCTAGGGGGCCGGCTCCACAAACCGCCCTGATACACTTCTTCTGTCCAATAAATAAATGCCCTATGCTCACCGAGTTGCCCCATATGACCAATCCATATCTTAAAGCTGAAACCACGAATGCATGATATGCCATTAGCGCTGTTTTTTCACCTATTGTTTTTGATACGCGTTTGAGGACAAATACATGTTGGTTAATTTTTTTGCTAATTTTGTCAACATGTGACTTGAAGGACAAGTTGCTGTCTAAAGAAATACCAAGAAAATTGACAATTCATTGTTACATTTAATTACAATAGAGATGTCATCAGCAAAAAGAGTACAGTTATTAGTAGTAATGCTAGGTAAGTCGTTTATGTAGATTATGAATAGAAGTGGACCCAATATACTTCCTTGTGGTACACCTTTTGTTTTAAGTCTAAGTTCTGATCGATAAGGTATTACTTCTTGTTTATTATTTAATTTAGCAATTTCAACGTATTGAGTATGGTTTGAAAGATAACTTTTAAGCCAGTCATTTGCTAGACCTCGAATACCATATTGAGCGCATTTATCTAATAGTTTTTCATGACAAACATTGTCAAAAGCTTTGCTCATATCAAAAAATACTGATGTTACTGGAATTTTTGTATCCATGCATTCCGATATTTCTTTTATTAGCGAAAAACACGCTAAAGTTGTTGATTTTCCTTTTTGGAAACCATTTTGTTCCTCCAAAATGATATTATGTTTAGTTAAAAAAGATGTTAATCGCTTGTGCAAAGTCAAAAGAATAAATGTAAATTAATACAAATCAAAAGTTATTAGAGTACAGTAGCTGCATCAACCACACACACCGTAAATGAATAAAGGTGAGCATTTTATAAGGTATTATATATATATTATAAAACTTTATATTATAAAACTTATATTATATTATACTTATATTATATTATATATATAATATAAGTTTTGAGTTTTTGAGAAAGGCGTTTAGATAATTTAAATTTAGCTTTATTCAAGTTATTCTCAATAATGTAATATTATAGTGGTGTAGCTGATTTGAAACGCAAAAACTTATCATGTTGTAGATATGTGTTGCTGTAACAAGTTTTATTTTAAACTCATCAGCGATTTCTACTAAAACATTATTACCATTTTGGAGACTGAGCGTTTGGCGATTAAATAAAACAACTGCTTGACTGTGAGGAATATGTGGAAGATATGATTTATTAAAAAGTTACACGATATATATACAAAATCCTTAAAACTAGTTACCCAATTACAATCGTTACTTAAAAAATATTTACAAGTTCAGAAAATACACACCAATACTAGAGCTTACATTTTAACCAATAGTAAAACGTTTCATTCAATAAGATTTGAGAATAATGTTATGTGTTCTATCACGCTCTAAAACTAATGCTATCGCAGTTTGTGTAAACTCGCGTCGAACCTCGATCATACGATGTCAATGAGCATTCCGCACCTACGCTATTGCTCATTGATTAAAATTGCATGAATAGCGATCGACGCCCGAGTCCCGACGCGTCATTCGAGGACGCTCGGCCTTGCTGTGCGGTTGTGTAACGCGGAGCATATGACTGATCACGTGAGTATGTCTGCGATCGTCGAGAGAAAGTACGATGCTTGAAACTTCACTGAGATGACTACTGGTGATCTGTATGATTCTATGAGATGTTGTACAGCATTATGAAATGGTTCTTATCAGAGCTAATATTACGTTATATAAAATAAAATGTTCTTGTCAGAACGAATCTTTCTGCATACGCTTATAACAGTTATTATGCACGATTACTATTTCTACGATCTATAATGCTACGTTACAAGTTAGGTATTAGACATTTTTGATATTATTGGTTCTAGGTAGAGCTGCAGGAGTCCCCTTCAAGTGAAACGCACCGGCAACTTGATGAGTCGGCCTGACCTTGACATTTTGATAGGCTGGGACGTCAAGTTGTTCGTAGAGTCTGCTAACGTGGTATTTTGGGTATTGGTGGTATGTTTGTTAGGTATGGTATCGGTAAGGTTTTGGGTAACTTGTACAGGTAAAGGTAATGAATATAATGTATTGTTTTCTTCAGTTTCATTTAATAAATATGCAGGTTTTAAACGGTCGATCGATATGTTTGTTTGTCGACCTGGTAAATGAATGGTATAAACTTTACCGCTTCGTTTGATAACACGGTACGGTCCTTCATATGGTGTTTGTAATGGTGGTTTTACTGAATCTATTCTAATAAACACATGACTGCATGTATGTAAGTCTTGATGAACAAATATGTGTTTGTTATTAAACGTAGGTATGATCCAATGAGGTAGATGATGTTTGTGTGTTTATACCGAAAAAATCACTTGGTAGACGAAGGTTATAGCCGTATGTTAGTTCGGCGGCGCTAACGCCACTGTCCGATCGTAGAACTGCGCGCAGGCCTGACAATACGGTTGGTAGTTCATTGACCCATGCACAGGTGTTCGTTAACCTTGAACGAAGGACTGTCTTCAAGCAACGATGAAAGCGTTCTACCTTTCCGATTAACTCCCATAGTTTTCATGAGGTTGGTAAACAGAGAGCTTTCGAAGTGTCGACCTTGATCGCTTGTTAGTGTAGCTGGGCATCCAAATCTTGAGATCCAGCGATTGTATATGATATCTGCAATTGTCTCGGCTGTAATATTGTTGCTAGGGATTGCCTCAGGCCAACCAGTATGTCTGTCGATCATTGTTATCAGATAACGATGTCCTTGAGCAGAGGTAGGTAGAGGTCCAACAATATCTATGTGTATATGCTGAAAACGATCGCTTGCGTCAAAACATTGAATTTTGCTGACTGTGTGGCGTTGTATTTTACTTTTCTGACAATTTATACAAGTTTTACTCCACTTCCCGATGTCGATATTCATTGATGGCCAAAAGAATTTTTGAGATATTAATTTACGTGATGTTCGTATTCCTGGGTGAGTAATATTATGTACACTATTAAAAATTTGTTTGCGGAATTCTGTAGGTATGTAAGGACGTATATGACTTGTTGATGTTTCGCAATATAATTCTAGGTTCGTGTTAGGTAGGTACATTTATTTTCTTGAAGGTTAAGTTTGGTTGTTGAATGAGTTGTGTTATGCTGCTGTCTCTCTCTTGTGCGATTGATAATTCGCTGTAGTCGATCGTAGGTGACACTGTTATTGTTTCTATTCGACTTAATGCGTCGGCAATAATATTGTTTTTTCCACTGATGTGTCGAATATCGGTTGTGAATTCAGTGATGAATAATAATTGGCGCGTTCGTCGTGGCGTTTCGTTTGCAGTATGTGTTTTATTCATAGCGAATGTGAGGGGTTTGTGGTCTGTGAATATAATTAATTCACGTCCTTCAAATATCTAACGGAAATGTTTCACTGACTTATAGACGGCTGAGAGTTCTCTGTCATACGCTGAGTATTTCTTCTCCGCCTCTGAGAATTGCTTTGAGAAGTAACCGAGGTTACCAATTATTTTCGATGTATTGTTGTAGGACTGCACCTACTGCATTGTCAGACGCATCGCAGAATATTGCGATAGGGTGATATATATATATATATATATATATCACCCATCATGTGATGGGTGAGCGAGTAAGGTAGCTTTGGATATACTATTCTTGCACTCTTCGAATGATTGTGATGCTTCGTCGGTCCATTCAATTATTGTTTTATCACGTTTCTTGACTTGGTGTAGGTAAGCGTTTAGCCGAGCTTGTATTGATGCAGCATTCGGTATGTGGTCACGATAGAAATTTAACATGCCAAGAAATCGTCTTATACCTTCTATAGTTTTCGGTTTTGAATATTCGGTAATGGCTTTAATCTTCTCTTCTGGTGGCTGTATACCGTTTTGTGATACTATGTATCCAAGAAATTTGACTTCCGTTTTGCCTAAGTTACACTTCGCGGGGTTGATAGTGATACCGTTTTCTTCCAATCTTCTAAGAACTGTTCTTAGGTGATCACGATGCTCTGTCTCGTTTGCTGAGGCTATGAGCAAATCGTCGATGAATGGGAAAACGTAGTCTAATCCACGGAGCACTTCGTGAATAAATCGCTGAAATGTTTGTCCCGCCTTCTTCAGACCAGGACACATGCGAGGAAATTCGAATAAACCCATTGGTGTGATGATAGCTGTCTTCTCTAAGTCCTGTTCCCTGGTCTTCAATTGTTGGTAAGCGCGGTTGAGGTCGATTGTGGAGAATATTGTTTTGCCAGACAGATGATGGGTGAAGTCCTTGACTCTCGGCACTGGATAACGATCGGGTTTGGTTATGCTGTTCAATCGTCTATAATCACCGCATACCCGTATATCTCCATTCTTCTTAGGTACTATATGGAGTGGTGAAGACCATGGACTTTTACTCGGTCTGCAGAGTCCTTGTTGCATCATGTTTTCGAATTCTTTCTTCACTATTTCATAACGATGAGGTGGAATGGGACGAGCACGGCAATGTAATGGAGTTCCTTGTGTTTCAATATAATGTTCCACGTTAATTTTTGGCGATAATTGCATCGATGTTAATCTCGTGGTACCGGGGAATTCGGAGAGTATCGCGTGGTACGGGGCCTGTATATCGATACTTCGTATTGTGGGTGAGGTCGTTGACATTATTGGCGCGTTGATTTTAAGACTTGTGACGGCATCAAGTAATCTTCGATTTTTTAAGTCTACGATAAGTTGATGGTGTTTGAGAAAATCGGCACCTAATATTGGTTTCGTGACGTCAGCTACAATAAACTTCCACTTGTATGGTCGACGGAGGTTGAGATAGAGTTCTAATGTTTTTTCACCATAAGTTGAAATTGTTTGTGTTGTTTGCAGCGTACAATTTAAATGGTAGGGGCGTTGCTTTCAGGCCTAGTTTCCTTGGTAGGACGGATATATTAGCACCGGTATCTACTAAGAATGACATCTTTGTTTTCTTGTCTGTGACAAAAAGGCGGTATGAAGTGTGAAGGACGCCGGGTTCTGCCGCAGCTAACGTCCGTTCTAGTTTCCCGATGGCTCTTTCTTGAAGCTGCAGGGCGTAGTACAACGTCGTGCTTCACTACCAAATCGGCGATGGTAATAACAGTAAAGTGTTGGTGAGCTATTGAGTGTGCAGGAACGGTGTTGTGACGAAGTTCTATTTCGAGATGACGAGTGAAATCGGTGGCGATGATAGTGTTGAGATGGCCTTGACTTGAGTTCAGCGACTTCTAGTGATAGTTTTCGTATCTCGTTAATAAGGAATTGTGTGTGGTCTACCTGATTTGACCTCGATGATTCTGGACCTGATGCTGGTGGCTGGCTGGAGACGGCTGCTACCTCTTGGATTTGCTTCATCATCGTGTCAGCAAGTAACGCTAGTTCTTCCAGCGTGGACTTCGCGCTGAATGACTCGCTGACGGCGAGCACGGAGCGGACGTGGGCTGGCAGCAGCTTACTTCACATCATGCGGAGGGTGGAGTCGGTAACCTTGTCCCTTGCAAGGTTACGTACGTAGCTTCTGGAACTTGCGGCTGTCGGATTCTTCATATACCGATATGAGACGTTCCTTGATTGCTGAATATTGTTTATCTCTCGGTATGTAAATAGGATGTCGGAGATTTGTTCGATGTCAGCCTATTCTAATTGGACAAGCACCATCTGTGTCAGCTGGGCTTGACTGCTCTTGAGATCACCGGTGGCGGCTTCAAAGTTGTGATACCACAATCGCGGATTTTCCCGCCAAAATGGTGGTATGCGCATCGACAGTGAAATGCTGGAGATTTCGGTCGCGGTTGGCGCTGGGAGTCGCTGAGCCTGGTTTGTGTCTTCCATTTCTTCGTCGGGTTGATATTCCTCGAGCAGAGATTTGTCGAACAGGAATTCGTCGTTTCGGCGAGCTGGTGAAGCTGTTCTTCGATGTGTAGCCGGGCAGAGGTTCGGTGTATTCTGTTCTGGCTTCCTTCCGTCGGCGTTCTTGTTCGGGTTCCTTCCGTCGGTGTTCTTGTTCGGGCTTCCTTCCGTCGGGGTCACCACTTTAGCGACTGAGCTTTTGACTTTTGAGACTGAGCGTTTGGTGATTAAATAAAACAACTGCTTGGCTGTGAGGAATATGTGGAAGATTTGATTTATTTATTTTTTTTTTTTTTTTGAGAGGAGGAAATACTGTTACGTATTTACGCCCCGGAACGGGGCGTAATATGTCGGACTCGAGTGTCCGCGTAAGCGGACACCCCATACCGACTAAAACCTCCTCTGTGCTGTTAGCAGCCCTGGCTTTCACAGCGAAGTAGGACGTGGGCCGTGGAGGCCGCAAAGACTACGCAACAACAGTCGCGGGGCGTCTCCTAAGGAGACTCGAACCTCAGACCGGCTGTGTGCTTGTGGGAAGGAGAGAGAATGAAAATGAAGATGAAATGAAGATGAAAGATGAAAAGGTGATAAGAGCACACTCGCTAGGCGAGTGTGGTGATGTTTTGTGTAATGTATGTAAGTGTGTATGTATGTGTTTATGATTGCATGTATGTGTGTTTGTATGTATGTACGTAGTGTAAATGTTTGTGTGCATGTATGTTTGTGTTTGTGTCTGTTTGTGGAGTGTGTTTGTGATTGTGTAAGTGGTGTATGTCAGTCCGTCAGTCAGTCCGTGTGTGAGTGTGTGTAGTGAAGCGATTACAGGACGAGGACTAACGTCTCGTCGGGTATCAAAAGAATGTGTGGTGTATCTAGGGTGCGGGCCGCTGGCCATCGTCAGAGTGACGAGTGCCAGTGGTTTGCGGTGGTTGACCGCGCCTACGCCTGCGAAGGCGGTGTGTGCGTGTCTGTGTCGGTGTTTGTGTGGGTGTCGCGTTCGCGATGGTGATGTCGTCATCCGGGTCTACCGTTACGTGTCTGGGACGTCTTATTGGGTTGAGACTATGGTGAAGGGGGGTGTACCCGCATGCCTTCCTAACCAAGATGTTGGGGTGGTTAGGCGCCTTGTCAAAGAAGCGTCGCGAGATCTCTTTAAAGTGTTGAGCTATTGTCGGAAGCTCTAGGTCGCGGTGAAGGTCAACGTTTCGGATGAACCACGGGGCTCCGGTTGCCATGCGCGTGAATTTATTTTGAACTACTTGCAAACGACGTAAGTAGCTCGGTCGGGTGTGCGCGAAAACGACGCTTGCGTATGACAGTATGGGCCGTACGATGGTTTTGTACAGTGTCACTTTGTGTTTGAGCGGAAGTTTGCTTCGCCCACACACAAGTGGATAAAGGCGACTGAGGACAAATCGGGCTCTATTGCATACCGTATCAATATGTTTCTTGAAGTTCATATTGCTGTTGAACGTGACTCCTAAGTATTTGTAATCCTTCACCCACGGTATGGGTGTTTCATACAGTTTAATAACGTCAGTCGGTTGTTTTTTAGCGCGGATGCTATTCGCGTTACCGAAGAGTACCGCTGCACTCTTGGTGGGGTTCACTTCAATCCGCCATTTTCTGAACCAGTTGCCTAGTTCATCGACGGCAGCTTGAAGCACTTTAATGTTCTTGCTCAAGGTTGAGCGGTTGGAGCCGAAGTAGAGTGCCGTGTCGTCAGCGTACTGAGCGAGCTGGACACTCGGAAACTTGGGAATGTCGCTCGTGAAGAGCGAGAAAAGAGTGGGAGAGAGGACCGAACCCTGTGGCACGCCAGACCTGATGGGTCTGGGTGAGGATAGGGTGCCCTCTACTCGATATCGGAAGGAGCGATCGGTAAGGTAGGCTCGAATGATGCGCACGAGCCTGTCTGGCACTCCCAGTTGATACAGCTTGAATACTAAGCCGTTGTGCCATACCTTGTCGAAGGCCTTCGCGACATCGAAAAACACGGCTGCCGTGGTAGCGTGAAATTGACGCCGTATGAGAATGTACTCGGTGAGTCGGTGAGCCTGCTGGGGACACGAGTGAGCGGTTCTGAATCCAAACTGTATGTCGGGTATCAGGTTAAGCTCCGCGATGTAATGATTAAGACGCGCGAGAATTAATCTTTCGTAAAGTTTCCCGATCGAGTTAATTAAACTAATAGGCCTATAGCTACTCGGATTAGCTTTAGGTTTATTGGGTTTTGGGATACCGATAACAATGGAATCCTTCCATTGTTCGGGGAACGCGCTATTAGACAATAGAATATTAAAAATGGTAACCAATAAAGTAATAAGGGTCGAGGGTAGGATTTTAAGAACCCTATTGTTTATAGTGTCGGGCCCCGGGGCCTTCTTGGAGTGAAGCTCCTTAATGATTAGTTTCACCTCTTCGTAAGAGGTGGGTTTTATTACGTCGCCTGAAGGGCTCAGAGCGGAGCGACGTTCAACTTCACGATCAACTTCGTCAACGTGTGTCGGGTCGGCTGCTGCATTTGGAGAGCACTGACTCTCGAGACTATCGGCGAGGCATTCAGCCTTCTCATCGTCATCGAGCGCCGGCTGCAGTCCCGGTCTGTCCAAAGGAGGCATGACAGTGGGCGGCTCCTGTTTGAACGCGCGAGGCAGCTTCCAGAAAGCCACATGTGATGGCTTAAGGTTGCCGAGCAAGCGGTCCCAACGTTCGCCGCGGAGTTCCGCGATACGTTCCCGTACCACCCGCTGTAGGTAGCGGAGGTGGCGCCTATTCTCGACCGACGGATACCTGTCGTAAAGTCTAGTGGCTCTGTGCTTCTGTGTGAGTAAGTTCCTGACCTCTGGAGGCAGGTTTAGGCGATGCGGTTGCATCGTCGGAACCTGCCTGGAGCAGGCCTTGATCCTACTCTGTATGTGTGACGTCACATGAGAGATAGCACTGTGAGCCGTGTCGACCGAGTCGATGACGTCCGGTATACGGTCAAGGTCGTCGGACTTGATAGACTCGAGATCCTTTTCCAGCCGTTGCCAGTCGATCACTGTTTTCGTCGGTGGTTGAAAGTTAACCGGTGGGCCTAGATTTAGGACGACGGGCCGGTGGTCTGACTCTAATTCGTGAAAAACCTCGATTGAATTTACATTGAGCGTTACGTTTTTAAGTAACGCAACGTCTAGAATGTTGGGTCGGTGCGCGACGTTATCCGGATAACGTGTTGGTTCGTCGGGTGCTATTACTGAAAAGTTCCGCGTGTCTGTGAGAGAGTCTAATAAAATTCCGTTTCTATTTGTGGCTCTACTGTTCCAGCTGGAGTGTTTGGCGTTAAGATCGCCGCCCACTATGACTGCGGCCCCGTGGCCGAGTAATGCTTCTATATCTGTGTCTAATATTTGTTTATTCGGCGGAAGATAAGCTGAAATAACAGTGATCGGCTGGTGATTCGCCATACTGACCCGGATGGCAGAGGCCTCGATGTTAGTGAGGACCGGAGGATCTATAGGTATACAGTGTAGAGACCTTTTAAAATAAATGAGGGTGCCGCCCATACGGGTGGTGCGATCATTCCTTACTAAGTTATAATTAGCGATACGCGGATCGCGTATACGTGGTTTTAGAAATGTCTCTTGCACTAAGAATAGGTCTAATTGATGTTCGTGAGCGAACTCCTTCACCAAGTCTAGTTGAGGCTTAAGGCCTTGAGCGTTAAAATACGCTATACGGAGCGTATGTGGTTTAACCCGTCCGCTTACGTAATTAGGCATCGCGAATGTTCTTTTTATACTTTAGCCCTATATCGGTGAGGGCACGGAATATTTTGCCGTTGTCTGCCATAACTTGCAGGAGCGACGGCGGGTCTTCACGGACAGCATCGAGCCTGCTGGCCAGGGCTGTTATTTCATCAATGTCGAACATCTCTGACAGTTCGAACATGAACGCAAAGGTGCTGCCGCCTTTGCTACCTGTTGCCGCGGACGCGGGCGCCGGTGGCCTCGGTCGCGGGACCGACGCCGCCGGGCGGGACGCTAGCGGAGGCCGGAGGGGCGCGGGGGCCGCGAGAGTGGCCTCTGTGGCAGCCGGAGGAGACCTCGCCCAGGCGTTTACCTTCGGAGGCGGCGCAGGTTTGAAGGTTGGAGTGAACTCCACCTTCTCTGCTCTGCCTTGCGGCTGGCGGCGCCCTGGGTGACGCTTGTGTTTGGGTGCCTTGGGACACCCGCGATAGCTCGCGGGGTGCCCCTTCTCCCCGCACAAGACGCAGGCCGGGGGCTCCGCGCATTGCGCTGGTCGAGGGCACTCTGGCGTGCCGTGTTTCCCGAGGCACTTCACACACCTCGGGGTGTGTTCGCAATTTCGTGCTGAGTGCCCGTATAATTGGCATCTGTGGCACTGACCGGGCCCCCCGCGGTTGCGACGAGCTTCGGTACGGATGCCCTGAAGGGAACAAACCGATTTTATATTGAAGATTTCCTTTCCCTCTTGCGTGAGGTCGAGAACCATGTTAAATGGTTGTTTATTGTTGGTTCCGCGCATACGGTACACCTCGTGTGCAGGGTAACCCTGCTCTTTGAGGTCCGACAGAATGTCGGCCTCGTCTAACTCTTTGGGGACGTTACTAATAACGACCCTCAGACGCTTCTCCTCAGGCAGGGCGTACGTGTGGAAACCCACACTCAGCTCTCTAAGAAGAGATGTCAGGGCGCGGTGGTCCGCTACCTCTCTGGTCTCTAGTTTGATTAGAGATTGATACGCCCTCGCCTGGAAGGAGAGCGTCTTCGGGATCCTGTTTTTGATGGCTAACCATCGGCCTCGGTCCCCTATAAAAATAGGAGGCGGGCGCTTGGTGGGAGGCGGTACGCGGGCTTTAGCGGGCGCGGGCGCGGACGCGGGAGCGGAGCCAGTCGTGGCCGCGGCTTTCTTCGTGGGTGTGCTATCCAGAGAAGGCGATTCACGACCGCGCTTCTTCTTGCGACTGACGGTGATGAAGCCGTCAGCATCCGACGCGACACTCTCCGCTCTCGACGGTAGAGCGGATACCGGCCGGGCCGGTGAAGCCTGAGGGGCTACCGTGCGGTCAGGACTGACCGCGGGGACCTTAGGGGTCGCCTGCGCGTCAAAGTACGCCTGAAGGACAGGCGGACGGGCTGATCGGGTGATCACTTTCCTCGGTTTGACCGAGGCCACGGAACTTGCGTCGGACGCATTACCTATATCCATATCGGATTCCCCGTCGGAACTCGAAACATCGGATGATGATTTATATTTTTTGGATTTCGCTTTAATAGCGGCATCCACTGACTCATCTATAGATTCCTTGATTAACGGAGCGATCTTCTCCGTAAATAATTTATCTAGCAGGGCGCTTAGAAGGCCCTCGTCGGCAACCATTGGTGAAGCCATGGTTGTTATTAATAAGTTAATCGGGTGACAACCCCCGCTGCCCGAGTCAGGCAGAGGGGGAATGTAATAATAAAGTGGACAACTATAGTTTAGTTGTGCACTTGGACATTAATAAAATACTATTAATATTAATAAAGTATGCAAAATTAAAAGAAATTAATAATAATAATTAAGCCTAAGACTTAGCTTTGCTGGATGTAGACTGGCTGGGCCGGAACCCCGATGTACGCTGTGCAGGCCCCCACGGAGAAGACACACACGGCACGATCTGCAACACTCACAACACACACGATTAGCGTGCAGAATCGCGAAACACAGCTCAGGTGCTAACTAACACGATCGTAAAACCGGGTAATTAACACTTATAATCACTAAGCTACGTTCCGCGAAGGAACGTAACAGGTGCGAGACTCAAAGAGTCCCGAACAATAGCGCGCGATAACAATAGCTAGCCCAGGTGGCCTGAGCAGATAGTGCGATAACGCAGGTAATAAAAATATTCGAAGGAGGACAGATAACGCGGCACGTGTGCTCGCGTTGCCTGCCTGAATCGAACTGTATGATTTATTAAAAAGTTACACGATATATATACAAAATCCTTAAAACTAGTTACCCAATTACAATCGTTACTTAAAAAATATTTACAAGTTCAGAAAATACACACCAATACTAGAGCTTACATTTTAACCAATAGTAAAACGTTTCATTCAATAAGATTTGAGAATAATATTATGTGTTCTATCACGCTCTAAAACTAGTGCTATCGCAGTTTGTGTAAACTCGCGTCGAACCTCGATCATACGATGTCAATGAGCATTCCGCACCTACCCTATTGCTCATTGATTAAAATTGCATGAATAGCGATCGACGCCCGAGTCCCGACGCGTCATTCGAGGACGATCGGCCTTGCTGTGCGGTTGTGTAACGCGGAGCATATGACTGATCACTTGAGTATGTCTGCGATCGTCGAGAGAAAGTACGATGCTTGAAACTTCACTGAGATGACTACTGGTGATCTGTATGATTCTATGAGTTGTTGTACAGCATTATGAAATGGTTCTTATCAGAGCTAATATTACGTTATATAAAATAAAATGTTCTTGTCAGAACGAATCTTTCGGCATACGCTTATTATAGTTATTATGCACGATTACAATTTCTACGATCTATAATGCTACGTTACAAGTTAGGTATTAGACATTTGTATTAATTGATATTATTGGTTGTAGGTACAGCTACACCATTTTCTACTAACATAAGCTTAGGTTGAAATATGTGGTGTAGTGTAGGTAGGGAATCTGCAAATCTAGTTACTTTTTAGTAATTAGTCATGGCCCATCACCCATTACTTTCCTAGATAGGAGGACGGTACAGACGGAGGTATACAGTTGGCTTATTAAGATTTTTAGAAGATTTCCACAGAGAATAATCTGTTGAACGATCGTTCGTTAGCAGGGTTAAATAAGTGTTTAAAGTTTCGTTGTGAAGTGCTTAAATAGGCGTTGAAATTCTTTTACATTTGTTTTAGCATCATCATAATTTGTCGTGTGGAAATCCAGTTTGTCATCTTTGCCTGATTTTCTTTTCGTATCGTTCGTATTTTTGTTATAACTTTGGTGAAAGTTTTTAGTGAAACTTGTAGGTCAATAATACCATTAAGATCTATCTTGAAGCTCAGCATATCTATTTTCAACTTGGACCTGTTTTATTTGTCTAGTATGGTACAATTAAAAATCAACACTATTGGCAAGTGACCTGAGCTCAGATCGCAGCCTTCTTTTATGTTAAAAAAAACAGAAGATAATTTTTTATATAGAATGTCCCAAAATTCAACGTCAAGACGAAACGGGACGATAAGAGAGATGGTAAAATTTGTTATTTTATAGAAAGAATAAAATTTTAGCATAATTATATAATCTTTTCCTTAATGAAATGTTTTTTGTCAATATTAGAAATTATTAGATGTTCTACTTACTCGCGGCCACGCCCTAAACTTGCACGATACAACGCTAGTAGGGAAGATGTTCTACTTTTTCGCGGCCTCGTGCTTAACCTGCACAATACAACGCTAGGAGGGAAGATGTTTTACATACTCGCAGCCGTGCGCTACACCTGCACGATTCAACGCTAGTAGGAAAAATGTTCACGTTTTTCGCATCCGCGCGCTATACCTGCACGATACAAAGGTAGTGGGGAAGATGTTCTACGTTTTCGCGGCCGCGCGTTGAACTTTGTACGATATAGCTCTAGTAAGGACGATGTTCTACTTACTTGCGGCCGCGCGCTAAGCCTGCATGATACAACGCTTGAAGCGAAGTGTTTCTACTTACTAGCGGTGCCATGTACTTCATTCTACGTTCGGCCTTTCTCACTCTATCTCAATCTCCCACTTCTTGGATAAAAACATCCATCATTTCCGTGACACTTTATTGGCAGATATTACACACTCTATAGACACTGGATTTCAAAAATTATCCTAAATTCGTTCTTTGCAACCTCGAGAACCTCGGATACGATATCTATAATGTTGAAATTATAATTTTGCGCGGCGGCCATCTTGGATTAAAAAAAAACAAACCGGCAAGATACAAGGCTAGCAGAGAAGATGTTCTATTTACTAGCAGCCGCGTGCTAAACTTGCACGATACAAGGCTAGTAGGGAGGCCCGTGAATTAGAAATACTCTTCCTCAATCACTCTCTCCCTTGAAAAAAAAAACCTCCTCCTCTTCTTGAACAAAAACGTCTCAAATTTTCGTGACGCTCTATTGAGTTTCATTCGTAAAAAATTACCCTCATGCGCCTAAGGATGTTTCACTTCGAAAACTGTTGTTTCTCAAAAAGCATATAGGTCGTTGTCGACGGTTTATGCTCGAACCCGAAGCCCGTGAACGCTGAAGTAGCCCAAGGCTGTGTAACTGTTTGTTGTCAATGGTCAACAGGTTGAAAAAACTGTTAAATCGTCAACGGGTTTTGAAAAATCGGTTAATGCATTTATTAATAATTTAGGTTTTTATTAGGTTCATACTTCATATTATATTAATAACATTGCTAAATTTAATTTATACGTAGTACCTATTTCGTCAATATAATATCAAGTCAACGTTTTCGTTGGCAAATTCGTCAACTGTTTTGAATTGGGCTGTTTTAGTGAGGCATTCAATTTCTTCTTTTATTGCGACGGGCGAAGACGTTGGTTGAATTTATTAGCTTATTATGTTCAACAGGTTTTTTCGTTGAAGATAAACAGTTAATTCGTTAACGAATATAAAACTGTTAATAAAAACAGTTTATTGATTTAACGACCACCTCTATTGCTATGCAGACGACAGCACTAGTAATGCCGTGTACACGGACCATGCAGGTCTCTCTCAGGAAATCGTCGACCAGTGCCGGGAGAAACTTGTGTTCTATCGAGTCCTCTCTTGAGAAGGTCGTGGAATGGGGTCAATTGAACCTTGTCCAATTTGACACCCAGAAGACTCGAGTTTGCGCGTTTACCACTAATAAAAACCCTACTGATACTTTGTATTTTTCAATTTAATAATTGATTGTAATATTTAAAAAACTTTCTTTCTACTTAGTAATAGGTGACCACTTGCCCTTCCATTGCTCCTTCTATTCAATAAATAATTCAAACTGACATCATAAAATAAATAAAACTCAATTTATTGGTGTTTAGCTAATTTATTTCTCAGTTCTTAAACGCCAATACCTACAAATAATGAGCTGATAATACAATTTAAAAAAGACCTATCCTAATATTTTTATTGAATATGCTTGGTAACAAATTAAATCCTGTTGTATTCAATAAAACATTTGCTAACTAAAACAATGTATAAAAAGAAAACCCAATAATGTTTTGCAGCGCGTTTCAAATCAGCAACACCATTATAATATTACATTATTGAGAATAACTTAAATAAAGCTAAATTTAAATAATCTAAACGCCTTTCTCAAAAAGACAAAACTTTAAACCATTGGGCAGTAAGCCAGGCAACAACTCGAGCCTACAATTACAAGCTTGATTAAGAGAAAAACAAATATAATTTATAAAAGTACAGCTATATTTCGACAACACTAAAAATTAAACTAAAAATAATTATACAAAAATCATGGCTAACTAATGAATTTTGAGGGAACAATGATGAATCATATTAGGCACTCTGTGATTTTGTGTTATCTAATATTTAATATATCAATTATCCTTTTGTCATAGGAAATAATATTATTATACCCCTGTGTCAAGCAAAATATCCACACATTGCATAACAGTCCAAACCATAACTTTGTCAGAGTCAGTCTATGAACACAATCATGCTGCGAACCTTACCTAAAGCATTACAATCTAATTTATGTTAAGTGGCATGAAATGAGCTGCGGGACTTAGCTGTGTTCTGTACAATACTGCAGCAGTTTTGGCATTCCACTAAGATGTGGCCCCAAAGCTTACAACTATTTTTATGCACTTTGACAATTTAGTGGCTAGTTTCACACACATGTTTACAATTGAGTTGGCTCATCATTCACATAAGTAAAATTAGCACACCAATGTCTTATATTACATATTTGATGTTGTTATAATTATAGTTGAAATCAAAGACCTTATTTATTAGCATTCAATAATGTGTTGTTCATATTAGCACACACACTTATAAATAAAATCCTTTGAATCTAATAGTGGGTCTTTGTGGAATGCCACAAAGCATCATTTTTTTTATTAAATAGAAAGTACCATTAAATATATGATTAGTACAACTGTAATACTGCCTTGCATTGTAGGTTTGAGAACAGTTAAGTTCCGCGAGCAATCACAATACTTTCTGCATAGTATATTCACATATTACAAAATATGTATGTCTCGATACATCTCCCCCAAGTCTGCTACGAATTACTATTCTTATTAGGACAGATCTGAAAACAAATATTTCATATTAAGTTACCAATTCCAATTTCTTATTTCAATTACAGTAATTGTTATTACAGTACAGTCAATTATTGTTATTTCAGTAACAGAAGATAAAAAAATGCAAGTGGCAGGAGTAAAGCCACTGTCCCACCGCTGCGATTGCCGGACGCGAGCACGCAGCGCATTTTAGCTGCGTGGATTCATTTATTGGACAACGTAGGCCTACGTTTACACTGCAGCACACATTATACAGGAATATGAACCCACGACTATGTACAACTATAGCATAGCTCACCACCGCAGCGCACGAATAGGCTACACACATGCCAATTGCCACAGCAATCCACAAACAGGTCATGCATGAATTTATTGAAGTCATGCAATTTCGAAATATTCCTTTGTTATTAATAGTTAATATTCGTGTCTGTGGGCTGCAATGGACACTATCACATACATTTTCTTGTAAAGTGAATGTTTAACACACGTGCGTAACTCTCCGTGCGCTGCAGTGTGGCAGCGGCTCTATGTGGAATCACAGAATACCAAAAAAAGTCCCTAAAACTTCCTTTGTATGGAAAATCCAATGTCGCCATAACTCGCACATTTGCAAATTAAATTAATTTATATGCAATATACACACGAAACAATTATATTATAATTGGCTACAAATTGAGTGCGATTTTGGCCAAAAACTTTTTAGTCTTGTTCAAATTAAGTCTTACTCATGAATGTAGGCTATTATTTTATATGACAAAGTCAATAAATATTTATTTCATCTAACAATCCAATTCGAGCACCAAGCAACTAGTTAAGGCCGGTTTACACTTTGCGAAGTGTGAAGTGATAAGTGTTAAGCGTTAAGGACGCGTTCTCAAAACAGAGAGGTATCGAATCGCACTACTACACTGACACCGCTCAAACACATACACGTACTTAAAGTTAATTGCGGGAATCAAATGAATTTGATACTTTAGCAAGTTTGGATTTTATTTTTTTAATACCTATGTATTTTTGATAATTGGTTGATGTATTCGTTTAGTAGTTAAATATTAGAATTTTAGATGGCAATTCTGTCGCATAACGTCGTGTGTAGTAAACGCAGTTTTTTTAAATCCAAGATGGCCGCCGCGAAAAATTATGATTTCAACAATATGGGTATCGTATCCGAGGTTATCGAGGGTGCAGAGAACAATTAAATAGGTCTTTCAAAATCAAATTTTGAGATTTTTTAATTAGATTGGTAACGGAATGTGTTTTGTACATATTGTGAGTGAAAAGTCGAAACGTAAATATTTATATATTTAGGGAATGAAGAATTAATTTAGCATGTGGGATATTGTTAGACAGGCCTTTTATAAGATAATTTAATTTTATGAATGAATTCTAATTTTGACGATGTAAATGACACCCATGAAGAAAATTTTGTAAATTTCATAGGCGCCATCATGGATTTCGATTTAGGCCCGCTATACGTTATTGTTGACCCCAAAATCCATGAAAATGACACCCATGATAAGAAGTTGGTAAATTTCATAGCCGCACTCTTGAATTTCGATTTTGACCCGATATTCGATATTGTTGACCCCAAAAACAATGAAAATGACACCCATGTAAAGAATTTGGTAAGTTTCATAGGCTTTTATGTAAAAGGCATTAATTATTTTCTCAAAATTGATTCATTTAGAATTCTTTTTGATGTCATTTCTAATAACTACTAGATACTACTACCGCTTCGGAAACAAATGGCGCTCTGAAAGAGAAGAAGCGGCGCAAGAAACTCTCCCAGCATTCTTTTTTTGCGCTCTTTTCAATAAAAATATAGAATATTGTACAGTCATTTCTATCACTATAAAATAATCACAATCTAGTCCCAGGCTGTCCGATCATTTAGATATTCAGCAGTGGAGTAATAGGATTTACGACAGAGCCATTTTTTTTATAAAACATTTAAATTTATTTATTTATATGTGTATAGAACATCATTGGGTTTTATAGCTGATTTATTGATGTCTTATGGATATATTTTATTTTGTTTAAAAGGTCAAAGTTATGACTTATCTAGTATTTATTCAAACCTATTGTTTACTTATAAGAAAAAAATTTCCGATTACTTACCAATGTTATGATATTATGATTTAATGTTATGCTATTAATATTTTCCTTAAATTGAGAAGTGTATTTGTTACTAACAGATTTAATTTTATTTTTTGTATATATATATTTATATACTTATATAAATTTATTGCCAATGTTTATGGTCGCAGTAGACTTGGGGGATTATAAATATATAAATATTTAATTCTCAAAGTCTGTGTCTCGGTGTCTAGAGAATACCAGCGTTGAGAAGTAAAATTCCCAACATAATGCTGACTAGACACCATTTTGCTTCTGTGATGTCCATAATATTGTTATTAGTAATAAGATTTCTGTAATTTTGAACCAAATAAAGTATTTAATTACTAATTAATATTATTAAAAAAACATGAAAATGACACCCATGAAGAGAAGTTGGTAAATTTCACAGGCGCCATCTTGGATTTCGATTTTGACCCGATATTCGTTATTGTTGACCCCGAAAACCATGAAAATGACACCCATGAAGAGATGTTGGTAAATTTCATCGGCGCCATCTTGGATTTCTATTTTGACCCGATATTCGTTATTGTTGACCCCGAAAACCATGAAAATAACACCCATGAAGAGAAGTTAGTAATTTGCATAGGCGCCATCTTGCATTTCGATTTAGACCCGATATTCGTTATTGTTAACCCCGATAATCATGAAAATAACACCCATGAAGAGAAGTTGGTAAAAAAAAGGCGCCATCTTGGATTTCGATTATGACCCGATATTCGTTAAGGCCTACGCAGACCGGGACGGCAAGGCAAGGGATTTTGCCGTGAGTCAGCGCACACTGGCCGCTTAGATACCGCGGCATTCCAGCACTTTGCCACGGCATGCCACGGCGTGCCGCGGCACGACAAAGCACGCCTCAGCGACTCCTGCTGCCTGATACACTTTTAGTCTTCAGTTGCGTTTGATCGAGTGTTGGTGTGCCTCAGTTTTAAAATGGTAGATTGGGATTTGGTGTTGATATCGATTATTGCAGATGAAGAAGAAGGTGCACAGGCTAATAATAGGGATAGAAGAAGATTTTGGGTTGATAATTTATGGAAAGAAAGGGAATCAAAGGGTGAATTCAATA
This sequence comes from Leptidea sinapis, assembly GCF_905404315.1. Classification (NCBI taxonomy): domain Eukaryota; kingdom Metazoa; phylum Arthropoda; class Insecta; order Lepidoptera; family Pieridae; genus Leptidea; species Leptidea sinapis. The sequence goes on along the minus strand of NC_066292.1, from coordinate 5,388,520 downwards.
ATTTATTTAATGATTTAAAATACGACGTGCAAAAATTTTATGACTATCATAGAATGGATTATGAGAAATTTCAAGCACTGTTGAATATATGTCGACCATATATCGAAAAACAGAGGACCAATTTTCGCAACCCCATTGAAGCCGATCAGAGATTATCCTTGTGTTTGAGGTGGGTAGTTAAATGATTGTATAAGTTTTATTTTTTCTTCTTTTATTAAATTAAAAAAAAAAAACAATATTTTTTGCCAAGTACAATCATGTATTGTAGACACATAATAACGATTTTCAAGTTTTTGCACTGATAAACCTTCTCACTGATAATCCCTGGATCTTTATTTGTTTTTACTTAATTTAGAGTACCTACTAGTTTAGATTAGTTTCGTATTCACAAACTGCAGTTTTGTAGCCAGACCCTGAAGCAGCTTCATAGCCAGGGCCAGAGGCGGTACCATAAACAGACCGTGAAACAGCTTCATAACCAGAGCCTGAGGCAGTTCCATAGCCAGACCCCGAAGCAGCTTCATAACCAGAGCCTGAGGCGGTTCCATAGCCAGACCCCGAAGCAGCTTCATAACCAGAGCCTGAGGTGGTTTCATAGCTAGAGACATCTTCAGATGTTGGAGCTGGAGTTCCCTCTATGTATTTTAATTCGGCGTCAGTTACCACATTAAATATTTGTCTCTTTATTTGGACCTGCACTCTTTCTGGTAGTTTTTTTACTGTGGCAGCCATTGTTTGAAAGAACGAATCAATGGGGTCCACCTCCTTTTTCGATTCAATGTATTTATTTAGTATTTCAGCAGTTGTTGTAGGTTCTGGTCTTATTAAGGAATGGTGTGAATCATTGGTCATTCGCGAAACTGAACGTTCATCATTATCATTGACAGCGGATTCTGCGAAAGAAGTCTGCGTATCCTCTGAAGAGGAGTCCAGATTCGAGGTTTGTTTTCTGTGCTGAATGAATTTTTTCAAAAACTCCAGCTCTTTTTCAAACTTGATAGGGCGTCGCTTTGTGTACGGGTCACCACTCTTTGTTTTTCTGTTATTCAGAGCTTTCCTAAAATTATTACGTATATTACCCCATATTTTCTGGCATTCTTCACCTAAAACAAAACATAAGCAGGTAAAATGGTATAGAAACAGAATAAGTAGGTAATGGGAAAAGGCCTTAGATAGTGACTAGGTTAGCACCAGCTGTGTTTATGGGATTATATTGAGCTAATCTTTTTCTAAGTAGAAATTACCACTGGCATTACGGTGACGGAAAAATATCATGAGGAATTCATAATTATATATAAATACGTAAACTGTATTATTTAATTGACTTTGTTTAACTGTGCCCTGTCTTTCACTCTGCCTCACTTACCCCTAATTATATTATCTTTCAGATTTTTGATCACGGGAAGTAGCTTCAAGTCTCTAGGTTACAGCTATCGCATGGGGTTTAGTACAGTGCGCTCTATCGTACATGAAACTTGCCGAGTCATTTGGAATGCCCTAAGACCTAGTGTTATGCCAAAACCAACAAGGGAAAAATGGACGCGAATCGCGATGGAATTTGATGAAAAATGGAATTTCCCGAACTGCATCGGTGCAATAGATGGTAAACATTTCAAGATAAAAGCACCTCGCAATAGTGGAAGTCTCTACATAAACTATAAAAAGTTTTTCAGTATCGTACTACTAGCGGTTGTGGATGCAAATTATAAATTTGTGATTGCAGATGTAGGATCATATGGACGAAATAGTGATGGAGGTATAATGCAAAACTCAATATTTGGAAAAAAATTGACTTCTAATGCCCTCGATATTCCCCCAAAAAAACGTTTACCGAGGACAGATCTTGAGTTGCCGTATGTTTTTGTAGCAGACGAGGCTTTTCCGTTAACCACAAACATTATGAGACCATTTAGTGGCGATCGATTGACAGATGAAGCAATGAAAATATACAATTATCGTTTGAGTAGAGCCAGGCGTATCGTCGAAAATGCATTTGGTATACTTCAAGAACGTTTCGAATTATGTCAAAAAGGAATTCAGGTTCAACCAAAATATGTTGATAATATCATTTTAGCATGTACTTGCTTACACAATTTCATCATAGGTGGTACAAGCACAGAAAGCCAAAATATAGCAAGTGTAAGCATTAATTTAGAAAACGATAATAATATGAACAATGCATTAGATGGTATGACAGTACGGGAGATGTTTAAAGATTACTTTAGGTCTGATGAGGGCTCTATTCCATGGCAAAACGATATTGTAAATAGACATTAATACTGTGTTAAATCTTAAAATATAATTATAGTGCAAAAATATTTACTTACCTGTTTTATTCATTTCTATTCCAATTCTTTTCCACGCATTGTTCTTCATTTGAGTGTTCATATAATGTTTTGATGACATATTATATAAATAATCATAGTCTTGAACTAAAGTTATTAATTTTTCCTCCATGTTGGAATAAAAAACGTAAAAAACTGGTCTCCGAAAAAATCACGTAGCACAGTCGTCAAAGACGCGGGCGCAAATGGATGGTCAATATTGGTGTGCATTCCCCGCTTCTCTACTCCCGCCGCCGCACCCCGCAGTATATCACTACGAGCGCCGGAGTCCGTGGCATGCCGTTGCCTACCGCAGTATGCCACGGCATCCCGCCACGGGAGCCTGTGGCGCGTGTTGCGATAAAATCCCTTTCAATGCCACGGCATCATTTTAAAGCATAGCAATTTATGTCGTATTTCTGTACCAGTACGGTTGAATGTCCATTAGTAAAAATTAAAATCCCTTGCCTTGCCGTCCCGGTCTGCGTAGGCCCTTATTGTTGACCCCGAAAACCATGAAAATGACACCCATGAAGAGAAGTTGGTAAATTTCATAGGCTCCATCTTGGATTTCGACTTAGACCCGATATTCGTTATTGTTAACCCCGATAATCATGAAAATAACACCCATGAAGAGAAGTTGGTAAAATTCATAGGCGCCATCTTGGATTTCGATTAGACCTTATATTTAGAGATGAACTTATAAATCACTAATTCTTCAAAAAAATACACAAACATAATTTATTGAAAATCTGACTGCGTACAAAATATGTAAAGTATCAAAGACAGTATTGTATAGCTTATAAAAAATATTTGTGTTCGTACAGCGATCTTTCCGAGTACGAGCTGCTGCTTACAACCGACACAGGGTCTACCCACGACGGCGGCCGAGCGCGGACTGAGGTTATTTCGATAGATCTTTCTGTGCAATGCGTACGGAGTGACAAAATAAAATAACCCTCAATACCACACTTTAAAGCTCATGCTTATCAGAAATATATATGAATTTTAGACGATTCATTTTTATTTTTTTCTGAGATTATTTATTAGATATTCATTAATTCATTTCCCGTGTTTTTGAAAATATTATATCTGCTTTCCTTACATAATTTTTAAGAGCCAAAATTGTGTAAGTGGTATCAGAAAACTGATCCTGAATGAAGCCCCATTTCGTCAATTTTGTGTGAAGAGGTAACGGATAATCGTTTTTACGACATAAAATATCAAAATTTCAAAGCAAACATTTCCCGCTAATTGGAGATAAAGAAGTAATCTATTTGTGGCATTTTTTAGTTTTGTTAGACTTAGTTTAATTTCATCACAAACTCTACCGAAAAATATCATATTTCTGTCGGATTCGTAAACGCGTCCTTAACTTTACGCGATAAGTCTCAAGTGTTAAGTAGTCTTTTCCATCTCCGTTAACACAGTGTTTAGGAAGAAGCTCAAAGTAGTGGTACTGTCCGTTGTGCATAGTTTCTCTAGAAATGGAAGATGAACAGCGCTTAATATTGAGACAAATAATTAAGGAGATTGTATCTGTTGTGGTATCTGATATAGAAAATGAACTCAATTTTGAAAGTCGGAATTTCCATCGCTTCACTCAGTTTCAATAGGGCCGCATCTCTCAACTGTTTGTTTTTAAATTCTGCGCACTTAACATTGTATAGACATTCATACTTTATGAATTCTTGTACGAATTTTAAAGTATGTTGTTCCGTCCACTTCATTTTCAGCAGCACCTGCCACCATTTTACCTGCAGTGTTAACTTAACAAAGTGTAAACCGGGCATTAGAGCACGATATTACATTCGGTGCGAAATGTTTGTGAGATGCAATAACATCGCGCGCTGCTCAGAGGCGAGCGGTCCCATAAAAGACATTGTAGTGACATCATAATGGCTAAAGCTACTTAAATATTTCGGAAACTATACAGGATGGTATGAGAAGGGCGGTAATGGCCAAGTTGGAAATTACGAGACTTAGAGAAAAGTCGTGAAAGCAGTCATGCCATCAATTTATAAAAAAAAAAACAATGACTGCATATTTAGTTATTTAAAATTTCTTAAACTTTTAACGGAAATCGACCCGAATGATTTAAAAAAAATACACCTGTATTATTGGACCAATGGACTCTGTTGCTGATAAGGATCAATATTTGCAATGAAATGTATTACTAAAATGAAAAGAAGTACGAAATATTTTTGTTTTATTATTTTTACACGGAAGAAAACTCACCTCCTATTCAAACTAAGTTCATTAGAGAGACGTATAAACTTGCATTGCATGCATTGGAGAATCAAAGGAAACCATTTTGAGCAACTTATTAGTTAGGTAAAAGTGAGATATGAAAAAAACATTGTAAAATTTTTCTATTTCCTTTCAATTTAATATAACATATCTTTGCAAAGATTGATCCTTATCAACAACAGAGTTATTGGTTTTTTATAAATCGAGGGCATGACTCCTTTCACGACTTTTCTCTAAGTCTCGTAATTTCCGACTAGCCCATCACCGCCCTTCTCAAAAATCTCACCCTGTATATTTACTTTATTTATACTGCAACAAAAAGTGATGTACAATTAATAATATAGAGATGTTGTTCATTTATGAGTGTGTTCTCATTTTACCACGTTATTTATTAAAGTAAAAATGAAATATTAAATAATTAAGAAATAAATGCACATCACTTACAGCTCGGCACGAGATCTTGATGCATGTGGTGTTCAGAGTCCATTCCTAGAGGCATGCAAGTCGCTGCAGGAGGTCGGCGCTGCACCTGAAGAGAAAATATAACAAAAACTTAACAATGGACAAAAGCTACAACTACACATTACAATAAGAAGTTGCGTTGATACCGTTCTGTTGCTATAAAGAGACATTAACCATTGAAAAAACATTTACAACTTACATTTACATACTTCAACAAGAAGTATTTGATCGAAAACGAAACTCTGCCTAATACTTGCGTAGGCAGACTTTTGCTTCAGACGACAATTTTTGAGCGTGATTGTGGGCCCAGTTGTTTTTATACGTTAATGTGTAAAAGTAATTAAGAATCATACCAAACCATTCAGTTATATTAATCGTAAAAACCACTTCTATTTTACATTAAATCTAGATATTATATGTACATTTACCAGTGGGAGGCTCCTTTGAACAGGATGCCGGCTAGATTATGGGTATTAAAACGGCAGCAATGTCTGCCGTGAAGCACTAATGTGTAAGCATTACTGAGTTTCGGTCTGAAGGGCGCTGTAGTGAAATTACTGGGCAAGTGAGACTTAAAATCTTATGTCCCAAAGCGGCGAGCGCAATTGTAGTGCCACTCAGAATTTTTGGGTCTTTCAAGAATCCTGAGTGGCACTGCATTATAATGGGCAGGCCGTATCGATTACCATCAGCTGATTGTCCAGCTCGTCTCGTCCCTATTTTCATTAAAAAAAAACAATAACTTTTTACGCGTGCCGTGTACAATTTGTCTTATTACACATTTTCTGAGAATTACATAAGACCCCAAAAGATCAGCATTATGTTTACAGATCGTAAATGATCACGAGTTTTTGAGCATCCTAGAACGAAAAGGTTTCAGCATCACCTTCTTCATGTAAAAGTTACTGATTGCAGATACACCAGACCATTATGCTAAAATTATTTAAAAATCCAAGGTTCAATTTATGAGTCAGTTGCTAAAATAACGAGGTATCGAAAACACTGCAGACAGGAAACTGCTTTAATTTGATATCACGTGTCTATGTTGTCTCACACATACGCTACATAAAAAAAAGAAAAAAAATAATATGACACTAAGATTCTCTATTGGACAAATAATATACGTATTTTTATTTAAATCCTTTAAATACAAGACTTAAATAACCCTATAAATGTAAGAATTATCTACAACAAGGTTTCCAATTTACCGGGCCATCAAAATAAAATACGGGGTCGCAACATTCCCGCCTTGTTTTAAAAAAAAGTCCATAGGATTAAACTTTGATTAGATTCATAAGTAAAAATAAGCAGCAGCTACGTACTTCGCACTAAAATTTTCTTAATAAAGGCTACTAGGCGATAAAAAAGTACTACATATTTATAAATGTATTTTATTTTGGCTTGGGTTTTAAAGTAAGGTAGGTCACGAAGGGGCAGTGTGAAAATTACCAGGCCTTGGGAAACACTGACCTACGCTTTATTATTATAAGCATTATAATGCCATAACTCTTATAAAAAATAACAAATAAATCGGCTTCCCAGTTGGGTGTGCTTTACAATGCTTGGCGTACTTAATGAAAAACACTTGACATTTTCAGCTCGTGATCAACTGTTAGTGTTAATGAATCATAATATGACATTGCGATGGGACTGCAATGAAATAAATTAAAATTGCAGCTTAGAATTCCACATTCATACAATACACTGTGGTTCACCTGGTCGGTATTGAAGCGAACAAAGGCCTCGTACTGCTCTGCCAGTTTGTTGCTCAAGGCTGTCTCATATTCAGCACGCAGTGCGGCTTCTTGCTCCCGCAGCATGCGTTCGCAAATCATTCGCACCTGAATAAAAAACAATAAAGGTATATTTTTTTTTTGGTACATGCTAATCTCAGGCTTATTTCACTGATGTAATATGGCAAACTGCCTATATATTAAGTGTAAGTTTTATTTCGATCCGTTAACAAACTAAAAATTTAATTTAACCTGGACAAAGTAGATGGATAAAATTATATTATCATTAGTATTTTTCCTAATTCAATATTTTTTTAAATAATTTAACAGAAAGATAATATGAAATATATCCTAATAAACTTGTAATTTTAATTTCTGCATTTCAAAATTAAAATACAATTATGATTCAAACAATCTTTAAAGGTATGATTCCTTTAAGTATATTGCTTTTTCCAAACTTTTTTGTTTCAGAAGCTAGCACTTGATTCCTGATGTAAAAATGAATTAAAATGATTTTTCACCTGTTTGAATGTGAAGAGGGCCTTGTTGTGGACTTTCTGTGTGTGTAAGGTGTGCGAGTGGTGGGGAGGGGATGCGTCTCCCTCGCTGCCGCTGGATGAGGAGCTCGAAGCGACGCCGGACGCGAGCCGCAGCTGCCGGCGTCGATGCAGCCTCCTCATCTCATCGAATATCTCTAGTAAATTATTGAAAACTTAAGCAATTATCCATGATATCATTTCTGAACAATTCGTAAACAATCTAGTAGCCGCGCGTAGGCACCGACACCTACTTGTCCCATATTGTGGCATAGCCGTTCAGGACTCGTAGGTGAGTAGTGCCAACATAAAAGGTAAAATATTGTTTTTTTTTTAAATATATAATGTTTGTTTGAAAATTTCTATTTTTAACCTTATTTTTTCTGACTGTGGTTAAGTTGTTGTGAACACATGGGTTCATTTAATGTAATCATTGTTATGCCAGACTGTATATCAGAACAAACACTAGATCCTGTGATTTATATCAGTGATATTTATTTTTTATTTACTTACTACAGCTTATATGTGTAATAAGTAAGAATAGCATGAGTAAACTGTCAGTATCCACTGTGCAAGAGAATTAATAGTAAAAAGTTTTGCAAGAAAAATTACTCCATAGTCATATGCTAAATTAATATTTTTTTAAATACTTTTAAATAGGATTTTAAAATCATTTCATTTCAATTTCATAGTTAATAATGCACTGCTGATCTAGTTTTTGTTTTAAATTCTAGTCTATACTGAAAAATTTTAAAAATGCAATTCCCAAATGAGGTATTTATGTTGTGTCATAAAACTTACCAATAGACAATACCAAAATAACATACTTATTAACAGCATTTCACTATTTCCTAAGAATGTGTTCACTACAACATAAAAACCAATTTTCAATGATATTAATCTAAGTAATATAATAATATTATCTTCATCTCAAAACAATCTAAGTTTAAAATAAGCTAGATAGGCATAGCATACCAAGTGACCTCTTTGTGCCAAATTGAGTAATGGTGTGCCACTACTGTAAGGGTTACATGACATTACAAATTTTGAGTAGATATTGAATAATTAATAATACACAAGTCAACTACCAACTAGGGCAAAAGTTTTGAATATTAGAAGTCAGTAAATTGACTGCCTTTATAGTCTAAGTATTAGTATGTGTAGCGTGACAAGACTATGACATCTTACTTGTAAGATTCGGCTGAAAGTGTAGGCAAAAAAAGAAATGCCACATTTCATAACTGAGACTAACTATTGATATCATAATTATTATTATTATGGACTCCAAAGCACCCTGTTTACCAATATTATGACTATGATAGGGATCCATAATTTTATCGATTTTTGTTCCATAATGATTTGATGACAAATGTATCATTTGAGATTCATATTATTTTAGATTTCCCTATACTTGCACTATAAGTATATCGTATATAAGTGTATCGTAAAAAATAAATTAACATCTAAGGCCTATTATAGCATGAAAGATTATTTGAATGATAAAGATAGTTGGAATTAATGTTCTAAATTTTGTTAATGAATATTGTTATACTCATTTGAATGCTATTGTAACTTTTGTACTTCATCCTGACTTGCACTATTGCAATAGCTTATAAAGTTTTACAGTGAATAAAGATTTTTTGACTTTGACTATATGTTGATATTATCTGCCATAAGTTATAGGTTAACAGATAATAACTCTAACTTTCGATTTTAACTTTTGATTTGCTTTAGAGTGTAGAAATAGACATTGTAGCAACATAAACAGCCATATATTAGTTATTTCAACTTTAAAGTTTGATTTTTTCAAAGCTTCAAACACATGCAGACTTGAGAAAAGAATATTGTTTTAATTTCAACTTGATAACTCCATGTGTTCCCAAGATTAAGGGTCTTGACAGATAGATAGAAAACATAGTGATCCTATAAGGGTTCTGTTATTCGCAGATCCCAATAAATCAATATTAGATTACCAATATTAACAATTTGTGGTACAGGAATATTGTGTTGCTGTTAGAAAAAAACCATAAATCCGCATCAAAAATGGGTTTTACTTTGTGTTATTCTATCATACCTGCCTAAAATGCATGATTTACAATGAAACTTAAAATTTGTTTTCCAACTTTCTAGAATCCAGCTCAGTAACAGAGCTTTGGTGCTATGTTTATTTCATAATCTATGTTTAGATATCCTATGAATATATATAACCTGTTTCATTATGTTAAATGTTTTTGTATAAAAATAGAAAACAATTTCTTAATTCAATTCAAACTAATATAATCTTAATCTTAGCAAAAGCTTGTGTTTACAAGAAATGCCTCAATAAATTTTCAAATACAAGTACTTTTTGAAAATTTTAAACACAATAATATAGTTAAATAGTCTCAAGTCTCTGTACAACAATAAATAAAACTAGGATTATACTATGTCTGAAGACCAATACATTTTTATATAAAAAAAAAAAATTAATGAAGATGGACAATTCCCACTTGGAAAATGCAAACTCCTACCTGTAGATACATGCAAAAAAATAAGTATATGGACTGTGTTAAAAAAAACTTCTGACTGAACCTACATTTGAGCCATTGTGTGTTGTTTTTGCTTAATCATCATAAATCAAGAATTTGCATAGTTTTGTAACACTAAATAATTAGTGAGCAATCATATACACAACAATAAAACAATAACTAAACAATGGGATTGGCAACAATTTGTAAACTCAATTGAAAACTATCAATAATATTATAAATTTTTAATCACATCAAATATCTAGAATAACGCAATGCATTACGTATACGAAATGCATAAATTCTGAATAGCCAATGTTATTCAGAAATTTATTTTTAATAAGCTCGAAACAAAACTCGGAGCTTAAAATATTCCAACTCTTCAACTCCAACGGTTAAATTTGGATTCTCACTCTATCGCAATACAATACAATTAGTATTATTAGATACTGCATTATTTCCTTTGTTTTTCTTTAACAGCTGATACTGAATGACGTAAGGATTATTTTTTAAACCATTAGACATTATTAATATGAGCTTTAATCGAGAAAAATAAAACATAAACAAACCTGGAGTCAGTTTTATGGGTGTACTGACGATATCGGCGAATACGGAATTTTTGGGTTCAGTAACTTTTAAACCAGGACTGGTACTTGGACTTGTCGCAAAAGAAGCACATCTACGCTTCTTAGCGGGCATCTGAGACATGGTCTCCCAATCTAAGTTTCTTTTGAGAGTAGCACACGCCATTTTCTTTAGAGGCCCAGGGACAGGCTTATGAGATCCGATAAAACTACCGAACTATTTGTTTGATAGGTTTTATGAATCAGCAGCAAAATATGAACACACAAAGATAAACCAAAACACAAAAGTATTAAAAACTAAAACTTCGTTAAATAATATCGAACGATTTAAATAATTATTATAGATATAAAATAAAGGATCTCCCAAATCTGTAACAACTTCTCTGTCTTTTCTTTCTTTAACTATTGCATATCCAAAGCGGATTGGCCACTGCCCACTGGTGATTTTGACATTTTTTTGTTGTGTACCACTACCAACCGAAATACCAACATAATAACGTTGGAACGAAATCTATGTTGCCATATTTTAAAATAATAATTTGCGGTGCGATCACAGGAATATTTGTGTTGCGTTATTTCGTACTTGTCCAATTACGTAGCTGTTATTTCACACCAACTTATCTTCAATCCACTGCTTCATGCACTGGTAACCTATTATTTTTTGTAAGCGTATAATAATAAAAATTTAAAATCAATTTCATTAGTTGCAATCTCTACTATAGACTATATTTATAATCATTAATATATAAACCTATTATAATTTACTTAATGAATGTAAATTAATATCATATTACACTTTGGTTTTGACGTAAAGGTATTTGCACTATTTCCATCTTTTTAAACTCCTTGCATAGAGGCCTTACAAATTTAGTTAATCTCCGATCCCAAGACAATTTTGTCGCAGGGCTAGGTAGGACACTCGCACACGCACACACATGCACGCACTAGACACAACTTTCTTTTAATACTATAAGTCAAGTTTCAAACATAAAATTTGCCTTCGTGCTTCTAAAAAAAGTCAACAATATCTGTATTATCAAAATTAATAATTTCATAATAACTTATGTGTACGTGATCTTTGTACTTTCGAGGGGTGAGACCCTGATAACTTGTATTACAGGCACCAGTATCCCACATCAAATAGATTGTAACTCTCATTAGACAGCTGGTATTAACTTTAGAATAATTTTGTGTTTCTTTACAGAATAAATAATAATAATTATTATTATAATATTATTACTGCCAGAAAATGAAAAGTGATACCTCGATATAAAATTATGAATTATTATGGTATGATGTACTTTCTTTATAAAGTTTACAATCACTTGGTTCCAAAGTTAGAAGTAGCTGAACAAATAATGTTTTTAAAAATATAGTCAAAGATACAACAAACAAGCGATTGCAGTGCTAAACCAGATAGCAGGGCCAAATTTTTTTGATTAATCTGTACATACCTATTCGCATTTCCGCATGCAAACAGGTTTCAGCTTCAAGGAAAAAACAAGTCGAACTAATTGTAAACTACTTTATAAACTGAGCGTTTGCTGGTTAAATAAAACAACTGCTGACAATTCTTGACTAATATGAGTTTAGAGACTGAGCGTTTGGCGATTAAATAAAACAACTGCTTGACTGTGAGGAATATGTGGAAGATATGATTTATTAAAAAGTTACATGATATATATACAAAATCCTTAAAACTAGTTACCCAATAACAGTTGTTACTTAAAAAAATATTTACAAGTTCAGAAAATACACACCAATACTAAAGCTTACATTTTAACCAATAGTAAAACGTTTCATTCAATAAGAATTGAGAATAATATTATGTGTTCTATCTCGCTCTAAAACTAAGGCTGTCGCAGTATGACTAAACTCGCCTTGAACCTCGTTCATACGATGTCAATGAGCATTCAGCACCTACGCTGTTGCTCATTGATTAGAATTGCATGAATAGCGATCGAGTCCCGACGCTTCACTCGTCAGTCGAGTCCGCTCGGCCTTGCTGTGCGGTTGTGTAACGCGGAGCATATGACTGATCACGTGAGTATATCTGCGATCGTCGAGAGAACGTGACGATGCTCGTACATTGATGAGATTATTACTGGTGATCTGTATGATTTTATGAGTTGATGTACAGCATTATGAAATGGTTCTTATCAGAGCTAATATTACGTTATACAAAACAAAATGTTCTTTTCAGAACGCATCTTTCGGCATACGCTTATTACAGTTATTATGCACGATTACTATTTCTACGATCTCAAATGATACGTTACAAGTTAGATATTAGACATTTGTATTAATTGATAATAATGGTTGTAGGTACAGCTACAGGAGGAATATATATTTATATACACTATATTTATGCAATATTCCTAAAACTAATTAGCCAATTCAATCCTTATTATAAAAAATATTGACAAACAAAGAAATTATACACCAATACCAAAGCTTAGATTTTGTCCAAAAGTTAAATATTTCATTTAATTAATTAGAATTAAGACTAATACAATGTACGCTATCTCATTCTTACAATGTAGCTATCGCAATGAATCGTTCATGCCGCAATGCACAACCTCGAGTATCGACTTACGGCGCGAATCAATGGCTTGCCTCATTTATTAAAACTAAATTACAGAAGCAGGGCTTAGAAGACGCGCGCAGGCATTCATTCTGTGAGGTCGTTAAAAGCGGAAACATACGACTGATCACGTGAGTATAACCGATAGAACGAGACGATGCTTGTGGTTGTGCAGGGCGATCCGTGCATAATTTTGGAATGGTGCACGATCTTTCTATTTATCAAATAACCACTCCTCGACAACAATCCCAATAATATTGTTGGTTTCTTAATCTGAAGCTTTTACCAATTCTGCAGTCATCTGGAAGACAAAGCCAAATAGGCCACAATGAAACTGGAGGTCATAAATAGCGCACAGTAAAACTTCAAGCAGGCCTTCAATTTGGAAAGCCTAGTGCTCTACAAATTGCAGGTCTGGAAACAAATCTGTACTCATGCGGTGTTTCCAGGACAATACGACCTAAAGGCTAAAAGCTTACCTTTCTAAAAAGCAGTGAGCACCAAAGAGTAATTTAATACCTACTTAGGGAAAGGCCACTATCTATCATTATGTGAGTCCTCTTGTTACTTGTTTCAGGATTGCGCGGGCCATGATATGTTCGGTTGTACTACTCTTTTTATCTTGAGCGCCACTGCATTGGAATGGACAGGGCGTATCAGTTACCATCAACAGAACGTCTGGTCCCTTATTTTCATACAAAATAGTTTGGTTATTGGTCTACAATAGAGTAATATAGTGTGCTAAGTCTACAATAAGAGTAACTGATACCCCCTTATTCATAATAGTTTGCTAACTTAAAGCAATGCTACTTCTCACTCTGTCTTCTTCTATTGACCTAAGTCAGAATGAGAAAAAACACTCCTAAGCGGCTGTTTAAAGTTAGCGGACCATTATGAATAAGGGGTTAAGTGTTCTGTGTTCTACAATGACGAATTGACGAACTCGACTCGTAAGTCGTAACTCTAACTCACTCAGGGTCTCAGAGTAAAAGTGTTCTGTGATGACGAATGTCAGAAGTAACTGTCAAGTATTTAAAAATTTTAAAAATGTGCCCCTATTCTCATTTTTCTTAATATTAAATATATTTATTACTTTATTCTTCTAATTTTGTGCTTGTGTTAATAATACAGTAGGAATACAATAATAAATATACAAGAATACGAATTTAATCCTAAATCCTGATAGTTTTATTCAGTTGGCATTTGTCAGTTACATTATTGAGTTCCTAGTTTTAGCCAAATTAAGATTTTAAAGTTGTGCAAATTCGGATTTTTTTAAAGACGACTGTAAAGTGTAAGCAACGATTTTCTATAGAAATGGAGCCGATGACTCTAGGCAGTCCAACGCAGTCTCCTCCAGGAAGTCCTAATGTAGGATATTTGCCGCCTTTTCTTTTGGGAGAAATAAATCCTCCTACGACACCACGCACCAATAGCTTGTCACCCACTAAAGGACGAAGTTTAGCATTTGGTATGTAGAATCTAAATCCAATTCAATCATAAGATTGCGTTTTATGGGTTCTAAAATAAATGAATTAATTAACTATTGTTTTAATTTTTTCCAGGATCACCGACAAGCCCTGGTCAAACTTCTACACCTGAACAGAAACAGTACCGACAGAGCATATCCTTACACCAACATGCTGTTTATAATCAACAAAATGTTTTTAATGGTATACCTACATCACCAAATGCTTCCTATTCATCAAAACCTAGTGGTCCTCCTATTGAAGACTTATTTGATACTATTAAAAGCAATGAGCCATCTTTTAATAAATCTTTATTCAATGATAATAGTTTTCTGGGTTATGGGAACAATAACTCAATGATGCAAAACTCTTATATGAACAATGTTTCCGGCAATAATCATTCAATGGTAAATCATTGGCAAGATGGTTGTCAAGAACAAGATGAGTATTGGCTGACTGTGTTTGGATTTCCTACAAATGCAGCTAATACAGTGCTTACAAGATTCAGCAATTGTGGAGCAATTCTGGGTATGTAAAAGTTGAAGATTTTTATAAGTATATTAGTTATATTATTACTACCCACTTGTCTTTTGTGTGTCTCTTGCCCATGTATGCATGCCTTGTTAAGCATATAAAATGGTTGTTAAAACTCAAAGAAATACACAAATCAGTTCAAAATGGCCATTTTTGTCAATTTCTAGTTAACAAATGTCAATTTCAATGTATCTCTGGGAAATGTTTGAACCTGAATAGATTTTGATTGCGACCTCCAGGAAACCCAAATCCACACACACTCATTTTTCTCACACTTTCTTTTCAGTTCCATATATTATAGGGGGTCTGTACCTATTGTGGTATAAAATTTCAGATGCTTAAACTGCTTCATGATCTTTATAGAAAATTCTGAAGTATTTATTGGCTAACAGGTCGATTGGGCACAGGGATTTTCAATAGAATAGAAATATATTTATTTTCCACTGGTAGTGATAATAACATAACATGTTGTAACAACACTTGGAAATGTCATGAAGCTACCATATCAGAATGTAAAGGGTGTATCATATCAGGGCTTCGTCATGGGTTAGAAGAACTGATTAGAAACTCCTAGTCCATTTTTTAATCTTATATTAATATATATATATATATATATATATATATATATATATATAATGTTGTACATCTAATACACTAATATCTGTGCTTATTTATTCATACTTTTTTTAAGCTATTGCATAGCTTCTATCGCGGGCCTTGAGCGTGGGGACCGAATCCAGAAATTCCGTAACGAAAATAACCTAACACTCCCCACTAGATGTATATAAATATTTCGCCACGGTCGTTACAGTTGCCATGGAACAGCAGTTATCACGTATGCTTTTTGTGCAGAAGGTCCCAGGTTCGAGCCTTCTTTTAATTTCTTTATTTTTTTTTATCACGTTTTTTTAATTTTTATTAGTATGACAAGCATTTTTATTTAGTTTCACCTGTCCTGTTGTCTGTCTGTAATCAAATCTTGCAAGTTAAATTTTACTCACTACCCGCTTGCTTTTTTTAAAATTAATTTTATCAAAAATAACCTCAATATTATTACTTTTTTATTTTCATTATTGTTTTTGAAATATTAATAATATGAAAATGTGTCATTCGATAGTTGTGGTCCATTAAATGGGAAACAAGTGCCATATTGTGTTAAAATATAAAACTACGATAAATAAATTCGCATTTAAAATCAGTTTCTTTTCACTTTTTTGGATCACTTAGTGTATCCAAAAAATAATCCGAGCAACTAAAGTACACTGAAGAAGGGTCGAAAATACTTGGTACAAATGGTAATAAGTTTCCACTTATTTTGGCTGATAAAAAATCAGAGTGGTTGACAACTTTTCTTTCGAAAATATTGAAAATGAATAATGATCCACAAGAATCATCAAGTCTGAAACTTCTGTTTCTTATTTCAGTTACCATAAACCTATAGTTTCAATCCTATTAATATTATAAATGTGAAAGTTTGTATGTCTGGATGTATGTTTGAACTTCTTTAACGCAAAAACTACTGAATGGATTTTGATGAAACTTTACAATAATATAGCTTACACACCAGAATAACACATTATTATTAGGCTATTATTTAAAAAACTATCGCGTGAATTATACTTTACATGGCAAAACAACGTTTGCCAGGTCAGCTAGTGATAAATATTCCTGAAGAACCTACATGTATTGTAAGATATTAAAAATATTTTGAACAGTATTAACTTCTCATTTATTTAATAACAGAAAACAGTTTTCTTATCGGTCACCATGCTCAAAAAGTGTAACTTGAATTAATATCAAAGAAAAAAACAAAGGAAAAAAAATACTGCATACATAAAATAAATAAATTATTATAATTGCATATAATTGATAAAAAATGCTATGCAATAGCTTTACCGCGGCAGTCCTCGAGTGCCACCACAATTTTTTTTTGCATATTTAATCAAACATACTCACAATAAATTTACACTGCACATTGAGTTAACCCACACCATCAGATAAAATCAAAGTACAAGATGTAAACTCTATACGCTTATAATGTTATTCTGAATATTTTATATGTATTACAAAATTGAAACAGAAAGCTATATTTTATTTTTTTTGTTTCTTTTAAAAAACCTGTATAAGTTGAGCTGTGTAGGCACTTAGCAGCTTATATACAGCTTCTAGTATAAGAGTGAACCTTAATTAAGCTTGCAATACTACTTGGAAGTCAGTAAATATGTGTCACATCATATCTATAAAAATAAAATATACCAAAACAATTTAACTTCATAGATAAGCAATATCCAACCCAAGGAAACTGGGCCCATATAAGATATGCAACAAGAGCTGAAAAAGAAAGAGCACTAGCTTTAAATGGAAGACAAGTGTTGCCAGGTGTGATGGTGGGTGTTGTTGAGTGCAAAGACCCTCCACGGATAGCTAACACTAGCCTTCGGACATTGCCTGAAAGGTAAATTTTTTAAGTTTGTGGAATTTGGTTAAACAAGTCTTTAAAAAGTTCAGTAGACATACAATCAACAGAAATGAAGTGATGGCTCTATCTCTATGCAACACAGAGTGATCCATAAGTTCACTTTGAACTGGATCATCGACTATTGAGCTGTTCTGCATCACACACTACGCCTTGTTCAGTGAGTACCCAATACTCAACAGCTCTGGAGGCACATGCACTGCAAAGTGAAAGCAGTCAATAAGATTATATGTCTTATTATTTTGTTTTTGTTTATTTACCAATAAACATTACCTTAGGTACTTGTAGAGACGATCCTAAGAGCATGTGGACGTAGTACTCACGATCTATGTTCTGACTGCTTTTCAGCTTTCATTTCTGCAGTGGTGCATTTTTTATAGTACAGGGGGACAAATTAGCATACTGGTCATCTCATGTTAAGTGATTATCCTACTGCAATAGCAGAGATATTGAAAAGAACAGTAGTGTTGCCGACCTAGATAGGTTAGATTCATTCCACAGTATGTGCAGATCTCTGTTGCATATTATGATCAAATGGTTACTGTGTGTGTAAATGCTGCATTGGACCCGAGATGAATACAAGCCTAGTATGTCCCTTTTTTTTTACAGGTTACACATCTGCTATTTTTTTTATGGAATAGGACAAACAAGTGTACGGGTCACCTGTTGTTAAGTGATCACCGCCACCCACAATTTCTTGCAACACCAGAGGAATCACAGGAGAATTGCCGGCCTTTGCCTGCTAATCTCTGGATCTACCAGTCTGTTTTGAATAATTTTTATATGTACCTTTATGATAGCCAAATTCATCTAGCATGAGTGTAACTTCTCTGCTATCCTTAAATATTTATTTTTATGAAGTTGATTGCGAACAATCATACTCCTTATCTGCAGGATATTGCACTGGCTTTAAAGTGGTACATAACTAAATACAATATTTAAATGCAGGTGAATCTGACGAGCACAGGTTTATTTGCAATACACATTCAATGCTAAATAACAACATGAAGGTTTTTATACTTTGCTAAGCAATCAATTCTTGTAAAACTTTTAATTAAAAGTTTATTTTATTCACTGTTCACAGGCAAGGTACAGCAAGATCACTTTGTCCAACTCCAGTACCCCAGGCACCATTACCACAAAAATCAAATGGACTCATTTCAAAAGCATTAGACTATGTGTTAAGCTGGTGACATACACTACATTTTATAATAATAATGAAATCTGTATATAATTATGTTCTTTATTGCAATTATGATTTAATTTGTACAATGGTGTATTAGAATAAGAATTCAACAAATGTTTAACATTTCAATCAGTGATTGCATATAAAACATGGAAGCATATTATCTAACGTTGATTATTAGCGCAAAAAAATCATAATACAGTAAACTCATTGCATAAAAAAAGTGTCATTTATTATTTATTCTAGGTCTATAATAACATTTTCTTTGTCATGTGCCGAACATGATTGGTTCTCAGCATGACATGATTATGGTAATTGGGTCAGTTAAAAATAGAGCATATTATACTTTTTCTAAAAGCCGGCAACGCTTTCGCGATTCCTCTGGTGCCAAGGAAATGTGGGCGGCGGTAATCACATCATCAGGTCACTGTGTCAAGCATGTTTATCGTTCTCTTCCGTTAAAAAATAATGCACCTAAATCATTTTAGATATAGTATTTCCTTGATTAACATTTACAAACGACTACAAACCGCTCCTTTACAGACTGTCATTGAATCTCCATCACTTGTCTTATTTCTTATACTAGTGCTTGTTAGTAAAATGTGTAAAGAAAAAGTAGATCAGTTTTATTATATTAAGTTTTATTATTAATGAATTGTCTCCAGGATATTTATTAAAAATCATATGAAAAAATGCATTAAATAGAAAAATGTAGAGAACCTTATTGTTACCACACTGAAAATAACTTGAGCCAAAAAAATACTGGATAAGTGAACACATACTAGACATATCAAATCATTTTGCTGTCTCTAATTTAACAGCTTTTATCCATAAATATTTACAACTCCTGTTTTTATTTAGTATTTTAAATCCTTGTTACATCTGTTTTTAAAATCCCATCTCACTAGAATCCAATCATACTAATTCGCCTAACTGAACTGATCCGCATGATGGTACAGTTTTTAAGCCCTACACACTACAGGATAGTTTTAGTTGCGCTATTTTGTCAGGAATGCTTCCATGTTTTATATGCGTTCACTAATGTTAATTTCTATAATTGAATACATTGTCAGCTTTTAAAACCAAGCCATGTATTATTCACATTATTTACTATAATTAATTGACACCAGGACAGGTGTATAAGGGTGTAGCTTTTGTCTAAAATGGGATAATACATGATTGATCCTCTAAATTATAGAGTATGACTTGTTCATATTAAAATAGACATGATTGAGTTTCTGTATCATCATAGTAGTAAAAATAGAAAACATTTTTTTTGTTGGTAGTAGACATAAAAAAAAAACTAATAATTTTGTTTTAGGCACAGTGTTCATGATTACTACATTAACAGTGTTAGTATAGTTAGGTTAGATAAACAAGTGGATGCTAGGATAAAATTTTCAGAATTTTTTAATGTCTTTGTTTTTCAAATTATCACACTGACCATTGAGTTTTCTCTTGCTGCAATATGAGAAAATTTATGAAATAATCAGACACAATTATAAAATGGTGACTATACTCACTTTTGAGTGGGAACGCAGGGACATTGTATGTTTAATCTATTTTTAATTTTCATTAACTTTATGTAAACTGCACTTATTTAATAAAATTCACATTCTTACTTTTGAAAGGTGTTTATTACTTACTTTGTTACCTCTATAATTAATATAAATTAAACTCATATCTGTTACCAACATAGGGTTTTGAAATTGGATTTAATTGTGTTCAGATTTGGAAAATCTCTGTATATTCCCCACATTAATTTCTTATGCTATCTCATAAAATTATGCACATGTCATTCATTTTGGCTGTTCTATAGTGGCATTTGCTAAGTCTGTCATCTTAGGATATTTTACATTATGCTTGTCCAATTCACTCTGTGACCATAGAATCATTCTTAATAGACTGCACAGTTTAGGATTTGTGTATTCTTGGTTTTCCATTTTCAGTATAGCTGCATTTAATTCACTAGCAATCTAAAAAAGCATCCAATATTAGTAACTTCATATCAGTCATACATAGTTAAATGAAACTTATGTTTTTATGTCCAAATTGTGTTTTTAAAGCTAAAAAAACGAACTGTGCATTATCCTACACAGCTGTATTATCTCTCTTCAGATCAAGAGTGTAAAATTTAGTAAAGAGGTATACAAAAATAGTGCTATTTAAAGATCATATTTCGATAATAAAAATATTTATTGTTGGTATACATTCTACTTACTTTCTGGCTATGTGAAGGTAACAACAGGTCAGCAAAAGGGGATGCATGGGGATCAGGAAATGCCAACAGAGCAAGTGACCTCTCTAGCTCTGTCAGAGCATTGCGGTCATTTGCTCCAGCTTCTGCAAGTGTTGCACTAGCAAATGCCAATGCTTCTTCTGCTCTGCCAGCTCGAATTAGTTCCAGCAGTTGAAGTTGCTATACAAAACAGATAAGTAATGTGGGTTAGCAAACAAGATACCCAAACATGTATATTCTTATGTTAATATCTTAACACAATGTTAGAAGAATATTGATGGCTCTGAGACTAAGGTTGCTGACTCTCAATGTGGAGGTGCTGATTCATTTCAATGTATTTTTGACTTTCAAGTTAATATGCACATTTATTAACAAAAGATATTAAAAGGCATTTCTGGAAAAAAAGAGGTTTACTGTATGTAGTTGACAATATCTTGGATGCTCAGGAGGAAGGTAAGGCCACAATTCTAGTACTCCTTGATTATTCCCGGGCATATGATACTGTTGATACATCATTATTAATTTCAAAATTTGGGTACTATGGGTTGAGCCCCAAGGCTGTACAATCGTTCAGTAGCTTTTTAAATAATTAAACCCAAACAGTTGCAGTCAAAGATGACGTTGGCAGTTATAAATTATCTAGTTGTGCTCTTATTAACAGAGGAATTCCCCAGGGATCAATTTTAGGACCTCTGCTCCTTAATTTATATAAATTAATAATAATTAATTATAATTGTATAGTGCAGATATAATCTACAATATAAAAATACAAACTATCATATGTATGCTGATGATATTCAATTGTATGTCTCTTTTAATCCCAAGGATACATTACATGCAACTAATCTGTTAAATACTAATCTAAATGAGATTTAGAGTTGGTCAGATCATAACTCTTTAATTTTAAATCCCTCAAAAACA
Organism: Leptidea sinapis; assembly: GCF_905404315.1. Lineage (NCBI taxonomy): Eukaryota > Metazoa > Arthropoda > Insecta > Lepidoptera > Pieridae > Leptidea > Leptidea sinapis. The sequence continues at coordinate 5,366,715 of NC_066292.1, read as the reverse complement.
AAATTTATAATTCTTGGCACCCCTATGTCTGTGAAAACGACTGAGCAGTACAATTCGAAGGTGATAATCAACAACACGGACATTGAGCGGGTCCACGAGGCGCAAAACTTAGGTTTAATAATTGATGAAAACATGTGTTTCGAAAAATATATAAGCCGAGTAATATCAAATTGTTTTTATAGACTCAAAGTTATTTTCAATATTCGAAAATATCTAAGTACAGAACTTCGAGTCAAATTATGTGAAACACTTGTACTATCAAAGCTCAATTACTGTGACATGGTGTATGGGCCAAGATAACTAAACAAAATGTTCCATCCAACGAGTGCAAAATGTGTGCCTCAATTCTGTTGGAATATTCCGCAGGCAGCACATTACTCCATATTTGAAAGAAGCTAATATACTCAATATGGAAGGTCGGAGGCATCTTCATTTAGCAACATTAGTTTTCGGTATCATCCATAATAATACACCTGATTAATAAACTTGAATGGTTAGGGCAATGCAGTGCAAGTAATATAAAAACTAGATCTGCCTCGCAGATATTAGCAGTGCCTCGACATCATTCAACAGCATTCAGGGGTAGTTTTCGATACAGTGCTACTAAGTTTGGAATAATTTACTGCCACCAATTAGACAATTGAAAAATATTCCAAATTTTAGATTGAAATATAAAAAAACTATTTTACATTGCAATGTATCTTATAGACTAACACAATTCTGTATCTTTATTATGTATATTTAATGTTTACCAATATATTATCTATATCTTATTTTTTATACTAATGTACTTGTGCCATCTATAATATAAGTATTATGTATACTTGTAATTTTATTTTATAACTCTATACATTTTCAACATGTTCATGAAAAAAAAATACAATGGGAAGACTACAACAGCTGTTTACTCCAAATGTCACGAGGGGCTGCTGAAAACCAGTGTTGTGTTGGTGTCTTCTGCACTGATCAACAATATACTGAGTCAGCTCCTTTTAGCAGGGAATCATGGGGAACATGCCACACAGTTCATTAAATTTTTTGTTTGTATTTTAATAATTTTTGTTACATTTAATTTATTACTTTAAGATTTATACTGTAAATTGAAGGTTCAATTGAATTGTGCGTTTTTATTGTTAATAAAGTGGTTAAAAAAAGCACTTTAAAGAAACCTAAACAAATCTGTGTACATATAATATGAAATCTTTGTGTTGCTGTCTAACTTGAACTGTCCTAATGAGCAATAATACCCAGGGTGTTCTCACCCAAACTAGTTAGTCCCAACTGTAGGAGGATTGCTAAAGGCACAGTGAACTAAGAAATATTATGTTAACAAAACTAAAGTGATTAAGAAACATAAGTGTCCATTAAAAAAAATTCTGTTTGATAATTTAAATGAAAAGTTTATATAAAAATGCAAATGAACATGGGTGCCGGGTGGGCAGTAATCACTCACAACCAAGCTTGGATGTGTTTAATGAAAATAAAATTGCCTATTTCTATTTTAAAATACCATGAAAAGAAAATAATAATATATAGCAAACCTGTAAATGGAAATAAAGATATCTGTCATTATCAAGCAACTCTGGGTGTAATGCATTAACCATAGCAATTGCTTCCGAGATTCGTCCTCCTTGCACAGCTTCTCTGATCATTATTCTTTCGTCAAGTGAACTACATAGTGCAGGTTCTTGCAAACCAGCTTCTTGTTGGAATTTTAATGCTGCTTCTTTAAATCCCTCTAGATATAAAGAAAAACAATTAAAATTTGTCCTTTGATTACTTGTGAGTTAGGAGCTAACAATAGGTAGTACTTCATACCTGTAACTAAATAATTCATTATTAACATGTTCATGTCTGTCCTCGATATTTGTAAATCATCAGATTTTGTACGGTCATAGTATTTTCGTTCGGGTTTGTCACTTCCATTACTAACGCTGGAATCAAAACTCATATTGCAACTATAAATGTTCAAAGGTAGACCGCTTTAAATTTTCATCTAGATAATACCAATAGCTTCAAAAATTAACAACAACACTATTGTAAATCTATTTCCTTCTATTCCAATTTTCAACAAAGGTGAATGTTTAAAATTTCAAATGACGTCTGAAATTGACACTACTTGTGACAACTGACAACTTGTCACAGTTATTATCACTGTCACTTGGTAGATTTTTTCCCTTCTAGCACTGCAACCCTTTGCCTGTTCTAATATTGGTCGAATAAACCAAAAAAAAAAAACTAGCATTACACATTTAGCCAATTTAGATGCCAAATATATGTAAGTTATCCGACTTCTTCATATTAAAACACTATAACTCAGAAACTGTAACAAACATTTTCGTGTTATCCTTACGTAAGGCTTAACGTCTAGCGTTCATTAATTGAATTAACGCGCTTAACCACAGCTGGATCACAATCCCGCAAATTAACATAAAAAAATTATAAATAGGCATGTGAAAGTTAATCAAAATTCAATGATACTTTTAATTTTAGGCAAGAGGTTTTTTGTGAGGCACAGAGAACTTTTAGTAGTTCAAAAGACTAAGCGGATAGCCTGCGTATAATGGGAAAAAAATACGACTGACGTATCGAGAACTCCAACACCAGCGAAAGTCTATAGGAAACATGTTTTAAGCAGCTACCAATCGCGATACTATAATTACTACTATTTCAAACTAAAATTACTGCACGTTTCATACTGAACTAAATTTCAATTTGTACTTATGCAGTCCCGCTCACAGAACACTATTACTCTAACGAACCCTCCTTAACCTTTCCGCATCAGCCGTGCCCGCGGGCACTGGTAATTCAAAAAACAATGAGAGCGGCTGTGCCGCGGGGCACTCTTTTACCTCATCCAGTTTTCACCCTTATTAGGTGTACAAGATGGTTTATTTGCCTACGCAGTTATGAACGAGTGAATTCCCAAACACATTTCGATCCGTTACGATTCAAGGCCACCAATATTCGACGTCATAGCTTTACGGACAAAGCACTTATGTGTCCACTTGTTCCCGGCCGGCGCAGCGAGCGGTCGTTATCAAGACTTTACACGAAGATCGTTCTTTGTGGAGATTTAAGCTTAATTTTATAATTAACATATACTATTCATTACAAAAACATAAAAGGAAATAAATAAAACAAGTAATTAACAATAATTACAATATTTATTTTAAAATATACCTATTTTTACACTTTTTTTCGAATGAAAAGTCTTTGTGAAATAAAAAAGAAAGACAATATGAATAATTTATACATGGTCTTATAGCTTGTTTCAATAGCTTTCAGTGACAGTCACTCAAATCACCCTAGTTATAAGCATTTTATAACTACACGTAAAATAATACACACGGGGAAAATGCCGCGAAAATGCCGGAAGCTTGCCGATCTACAGTGTACAGCGAGATCCGGAGCGCGCCGATGCGGAAAGGTTAAATCCTTACTTCTACGTAGTATTTACATCCTCTTTGGACCACTTTGAAGTTTGTAAATTGTGAATTGTCATAAATTCTAAAAAAAAAAAAAATTGTAATTTGTTTGTGAATTGCGTTAGTTTTGATTTATCTTTTGAACTTCTGACTCACCCATAATTAAGATCCACAATTCTATAATATCATATAAAGTTATATACCTTTCAGTTAATTAATCTTATTTTCAGTGTTTCCAGGAACACCTGGTTTACATTTATTTTCTTAAAGTTTTGTTGAAACCGTCAAACTGGGGAACGAAATGTCGTCATCTGCTATGGAGAGTATCCTTTTCATATAATATAATTTAATCTTTATACCTAAGTTATTAGAATAATATGAATCATGGTACCTTTGCAGTAAATATTTTTGCTTGAACATTTACAGTAGTGTTTCAAATTTACAATAAAATATTTTCAATTATGTACTTATATCCTTAGCTGTATTCAGAGCATCTTTTTAATTTAAAATTTGCTGTAAAAGAGCTAGAGCGAAATTCAAAAAAATGCGAGAAAGAAGAAAAATTAGAAAAAGAAAAAGCCAAGAAAGCAATACAAAAAGGTAACATGGAAGGTGCTAGAATTCATGCTGAAAATGCAATAAGACAAAAAAATCAGGCCTTAAATTATTTGCGAATGTCTGCAAGAGTTGATGCTGTATCAAGTAGAGTGCAAACTGCTCTCACTACTAGAAAGGTACGAATGATCTTTGTACTTTGAGTAAATATAAACTGAGGAAATATTAGTATTGTATATATAACTTCAATGTTATACATATATTATACATAGTATACTTTTGTTGGGATAATTTTAATTCACTGCATCCTATAGGGATGTTATTGTATTACACAAATACATAAGTTATTCACATAATAAGAGTTTCATCACTACTCACTATTTACTTATTTAGCAGTGTGATTATGATAAACATTAGAGACACAATTATCAACAACAATCAAGTAACTTAGTAGTATAAAGCATTGTGAATGGTTTTCACATAATATCAGTTACCGAAACTGTTGCAGATAGTTTGCATACAAACTAACCGTAGGAAATATAAGAAGAATAGGTAGATGCAGAAAATTATACAGGATGATGTCATGTGGAAGCTTTTCAGCTCATTGGCAATGCTTGAACAAACACCCTGAGAGGAGCATTACAAGTTTACTGTTGTTGTTACAACAGCACGATGGCTGTTGCCATGTCATGTCAAGCAAATCTAACTTTTTTGACAAGATGAGCAGCATATTCCCCTGATGGTAAGGGATCCCTCCACCATATTACAATGCTGTGTCCTTTTCTATTCTTTATTGTAACACACCACATTTGCGCTGGGTACTGATAGATAAGATGTTAAGTCTAATTAGTTCAGTAATTACTACACAATAATGGTTGTACATTTCTGCTTCATGATAGAAAAATGTGCTGCTATGGTACCTCTACCTAGCCAACATCCTGTGCCTCCCATTGGTAAAACTCCAACAAAAATGAGGTACTTGGGATAAGAATTGCAGGTGCCTGCCTTAGCCTGGTCCCAAATAAGATATAGTTTTATTAAAATCTTATCTAAATAGGTCACTAACTCCATGGCTGGTGTTGTAAAAGCAATGGATGCTGCAATGAAGTCAATGAACTTAGAGAAGATTTCTACTTTAATGGATAAGTTTGAGAGCCAATTTGAGGACTTGGATGTCCAGTCATCATACATGGAGAATGCTATGTCCCAGACGACCACTACCACTGTGCCCCAGGGTGATGTTGATCAGTTGTTGCAACAAGTAGCTGATGAAGCAGGGTATGTACTATTCCTGTATATTAAGTGCCAGATTTATTTTCAATTTAAAATATTAATTTATCATAAAAACAGAAATGAAATCATTAACTAAATTAATCAGTTTACTATAAAGAAATGTAATTACTTAATAACAATATTTATTACAGAAATGTTTTACTTTTCTATTTAAAATAATAATATACTGATTTTGCAAGTATACAGGCTACAAGTTCTACTTCTATTTAAATGTTTTACTCATTATTATTATTATTGTTTGGCTTGATGGCATATCCTTTTAGATTTCGCTAATCAGTGTATCTTGATCAACTCTGCTATATATGGCTTAGTGAATAAACAAGATTATCAGAAACTAAGAAATTTGTTACTGTTCTGATATTACTCATGAGCTTTATATTTTGTACGACAATAAGGGATGAGACAAGCAAGACATTCAGCTGATGGTAATTGATACTTCCTGCCCATTACAATGCAGTGCAGCACTACAATTGCACTCATCACCTTGAGACATAAGATTTTACATCTCATTAGTGAAATAATGGCACCCTTTAGACCGAAACACAATAATGCTTACACATTATCTTCACGGCAGAAATAGGCGCCATTGTGGTGCCCATAATCTAGCCGGCATCCTGTCCAAAGGAGCCTCCCACTGGTCTGATACCAGTTTTTATATACATATATATATTAATAATAATAATGAGTAATTAGTTGTATAGAAATATGTTCTGAAATTAATATTTGTCTATGAAATATTATGAAAAATATATTTAAGTTATACTTAGTGCCAATTATTTAATTTCAGATTGGAATTGAATATGGAACTTCCTTCAGGAGTACCAAGCACTTCAATTGGTACAGCCACAGTAGTGTCTCAAGAACAAGATGAACTCACACAAAGGCTGGCCAGATTACGACAAGCTGAATAACCTAACAGATGGATAGGTCTTAGGTTAGGATTATTTAAGTGTATAACACACATTACAGTATTATTTTGCAATGGATTGAGTAATATAACCTAATACTTGTTATTGAATCAATGAATCATTTATTTTCAGATGATGGATCAGAACCGGTATAATTAAAAAATGATTTAATATTACTTGCAAAAGCAGTAAAATTACTTCTTATCAAATATAATATAAAATTCTTGTAACACGATGTTTGTTACCAAACTGCTCCGAAACAGCTGAACCGATTTGTATGCATATCGGGTAGGTCTGAGAATTGGCCAACAACTATTTTTTATAGCCCAAAAACTTTTTTTGTTAATTTGTATGGCAATACAACATTTGCTGGGTCAGCTAGTATTCCAAAATAAAAGTGTGGTATATATATTTAAAATAATTATTTTAATTTCCATCTTAAAGTCCAGTTGTTAATATAATATTTTGAGTGTACTCAATCCATTGCATTCTAAGCTCTGTAACAATGTGATAATTTTTTATATTTATTAAGGAATCAGTTTACAATTGTGTGTATATGAACTGTATATAGCTAAGAGTGCAGAACATCATATTTTACTTTTTAACATTGGCTAATATAAAGGTAGAAAGAAAGAAATATTATTTATTCACTAAGGTCAAAATGACAGTTATGAATGTCAAATATTTTACTATTTATATTTTAATAACATGTTTTAAATATAACAAATATACAATACATTTGCTATATAGTTTAAAGTGCTGGTCCTCCTTTGAATATATTCGTTATTATGTTATTTTCCGTCTTACCCTATTATGGTTAAATAAAATTACAGATTGGTCTTCATAAATCCAAAACTTCACAGATATTTAATATATAATAATGTATACTATATTAAGCTTATGAAAAGTTTGTGGTTCAGCATGGCGGTATCCAATATGCATAAAATTAATTTAATTGAAGCATATTTTCTTATAGCATGAATAAACATTTTATTAAATCTGACTAACTTCTTCCATCCCATTTTTTTCTTACTATACAATGAAATGCTCTTTTACCGCATTTATCACGGAGAGTACTGAGAGAAGCTGTTTGGGTTGATTCCAGATTCAGATCCAGGCCAAGTTCCACCACCAGACATTCCATCAAAATGCTAAACACCACCCGCATCATGTTGCGTCTGGCATTCCACAACTCAGGTTTTGCAAGCAATTTCTTGCACAGCTACATATGTTGTGGAATCAATGGCTCGGTTGCTATTTTCCCTAACCAATACGGCTTAGGCACCTTCAAGAAAGGAAGCACCCTCCCACCTTAAAGGCCGGCAACACATCTCTTGACACCTATTGTTGCGGATGTCCATGGATGGCTGCCTCACCACTCAGTCAACGTCAGGACGTTCAGCTGATGGTAATTGATACGCCCTACCCATAATAATGCAGTGCTGCTCAGGATTGTTGAAAAACACAAAAATTCTGAGCGGCACTACAATTGCACTCGTCCCTTTGTGACATAAGATGTTAAGTCTCATTTGCCCAGTAATTTCACTAGCTACGGCGCCCTACAGACGGATTCGCAGTAATGTTTACATATTACTGCTTCACGGCAGAAATAGGCGCCGTTGTGATACTCATAATCTAGCCGTCTTCCTGTGCAATAGAGCCTCCCACTGGTAAGGATTACCAACTACTATCCTACTAAAAAAAAAACCATTGAAGTACAATAAATTGGTGTAACTGTCATAAAACTAATTGCATGCATACACCTATATATCTTATGCTATTTTTGTTAGAAAGTTGTAAAATACTATAAATATGTACCTATTTCAAATCGGTAATTTAAATGTTCATTATAATGTGTATAATATAATGTCATAAGTAACACACTTGTGTTTTGTATATTAATTATATTATATGTTATCAAAGTGACTTTTTGTTTCACATTTTCATGTGATTTGCTTCATCAAGAGTTTCTTTTTACTGTTGTGTTAACCCTAGAAAAAATGTTAGATCCTTTCCACTAACACGCGTGGATGTCTCAAGGTGATACATCAAACACTAATGTCCAGTGTCCTTGAAGGTGTTACAAAAATCAAGCTTCTAAAGCAAACCATTTAAGCCTAATACTTTTAACATACAGGTAAGTTACCTACAAACCTATTGGGCAGTTCCCACTTTCCATAGAAGTAAATAAAGCTTGGAAGGCAAAGTTGGTGTCAAATGACTGCGATATATAGCTTGTTTTTTTAAATTCTTTAATTACCCAACACGACTGGCGTACAAACTTTCTCGACGTACAGAAAAAGCATCTTGTGTTTGGCTGGGATCCAAGATAACATATTACCTATAACAAATGAACATGTAGTGAGGCGAGTGAAACAGGTCTGCGCAACTCCTGTCACAGTCGCCAGTTATTGGTCATCAATGTTAGTACCTATGCGGTCTAAGCCTGGATGCATGTAATACCTAGTTTAACGAGAATCTGCAGTAATCATGCTCATTTCGGAAATATTTATTTTATTTTCACTAAAAATTATTGGAATGAAGTTCTCTAAGCTAGCAGCCTAGTAAAGCAGGTCAGTCTAGTAAAGTGAATTGGCAGATATCGTCACGTAAGACGCTCCACCTCCACCACTGTTGAGTAAGATATACATTATTATCGAAAATTTAATTATTGTCTTATGTATATAACTTTAATATATTATATACTTTAACACATAGCCATTTAATAAATACTTATATTAAGTACTTAAATAACAATAATTTTAATTGTTCCGTGAACGCAACTAATGAAGCTGCTTTTATGACCGTATGAAAGTCGCCCGTACCTATACGCGTCAGTGAACATCTAAGATATATTGCACCACCGAAGGGCAATATTTTCTTAAACGAAATCATGGGTATGTCAGAACCGCTGGAGCTGTATACGAAATGACGCGAAGCTTAAATGAACTATTTGAATTAGTCGTGAAATCTTTAAAAAAATGACCGAGTCAGACTCAAAATTTAAATATATTCTTGATAATGTCATGCAGGTATGTTCGTTAATTTGATAGAAATTGTGAAAGCCCAAACGAGCGTCAGTCGTTTGCTCGCGCGTAGTTTGGACGGTTGTAGTTTTAATTAATTGGCTCGCGCGACGAATACGTTAAATTTTGTTGTATCTGTACTTAGATAACGGGTTCATATCTAATGTCTTCTAGTAGTGTCACGCCACATTGTAATTTCTTAATCCACCAAAGTTTTTCGTCTATTTTTTTTACAAACGAGATGATGGATCACAATGAAAGCAGCAGCCTATCGCACTTTATCCGAATGAACTGGTCTGAACTAGCCATCAGGAGCTGTGTCAAACTGGATCGGAAATATAAATTTATATCAACATATTAACTCGCGCGGCAAATGAACGTCAACTCGAGTCGAGCATAGGATCGTGCCGCTGCCACGTATAATTTGTACGCACCCTAAGTCTTTTGCTTTTACATGATCCCAGAAAACGTACAAAACAAATGTGTTACGAAATTCTAAAGAATTGTAAAAAAGCGTTTGTGTGGTAAAGTTTACTGTAACGTAAGGGCGACTACAGACAGACTCTTAAATAATACATTAATTTATTGTTTGATATTATTATACTATTCTACTCACGTCTGAGGCATACTTTTTCGAATGTTTGGTAGATTTTTACGTTTAATAATGGTTTAAAATACTATCTTGAATTTTAATTTACCCACCAAGCTAGAACTCGGTGCAAAAGAAGCAACTAACAAGTGTTAGCCTGTTTTTAATATTTGAATTTTACATCATTTTAACTATGTCTACTAATATTAGGTATGTTTTTGACTATAACATAGTTGGTACGTTGCACATCAATGCTCAGTGATAGAATATGAATTGTCTTTTATTCACACCACCAAATACTATAAGGGGCGAAGTAAAGAAATCATCAGCTGAGATGTCAACGAGATACTCGGTTGTTGGATTAGATTGATTAAAAATGGAACTAAATTCAAATTCAAATATTTTTATTCAAAATAGGATGTGAAATCACTTATTGAAAGTCAAAAAACTACCACTCATTCCAAAATGAATGCCTCAGGAAGATTGGGCGCAACAAACTCAGCGGGCTTTTTTTTTCATCAGAAATATGTTTTACAATAAAAGTAACATTGTACAATTAAACTTATTATTTAATAGCCTGAGGGCGGTCGCTCCATTCCCAATGTGTGGTATCATTAAGAAAGTCATTTATGTTATAGTAACCTTTACCACACAAACGTTTTTTAACAATTATTTTGAATAACGTAATACTTTTGTTTTGAACATTTTCTGGGATCTTGTTGTAAAAGCATATACATCGCCCCACAAAAGACTTACTAACTCGACTTAGCCGAGTAGTAGGCTTCATCAGTTTATGTCTGTTCCTGGTGTTAACATTATGGTTATGACAGATTCTGGCAAATTCACTTAAACATTTCATAGTAAGAGTAATACAAAAGAATATATAATAGTCCAAATAGGTAGGTACTAGAGATATTAGCTATTAATTTACTATTTTTACAAATTATTTGATATACCTAAGTACACACATGAATTTCATGAACTTAAGTACTATCGACGGACAGATGGCCGTTGGGGCAGTAAAGTCCTCGAATGGCGACCACGTACCGGAAGACGCAGTGTTGGTAGGCCCCCACTGGATGGACCGACGATCTGGTCAAGATCGCCGGAATACGTTGGATGAGGGCAGCGCAGGACGGATCGTTGTGGAAATCTTTGGGGGAGGCCTTTATCCAACAGTGGACGTCTTCCGGCTGATGATGATGAAGTACTATCTGAAAAATAAGCCTCCACTAAAATTATACTTATAGGATACATAATATAGAATTAACCTTAAAAATCTTTGGATAAGTCTTAGATAAAGTCTATGATAGACGGTACCCAATAAATAAATAATGCGTTTTCAAATATTTTAATTAATAAACAAAAACAGACACAACTTATCAACATACATCTTAAAAATCACTAAACCTTTAATATATTGCTAGTTCTGGTTAGACGCAAACACGAAGTAGGTAACATTTTAATAATACTGGACTGTTTAATATAGTTAATACTAAAAACTCCGATTATCGAAGTATTATTCGCACAATATGTTCTGACTTACCCCCTTATTCATAATAGTCTGCTAACTTAAAGCATTGCTAATTCGCACTCTGTCTTCTTCTATTGACCTAAGTCAGAATGAGAGAAAACACTCCTTAGCGGCTGTTGAAAGTTAGCGGACCATTATGAATAAGGGGGTTAGTGTTTTTTATTTCTTCACCCCTCTCTCTTATCTTTTGACCCGTGTAAATATAATTTACAAATATTTTATTTCACAAATTATGTTTTTGCTTATATATGAAATAAGCATGAATATAAATGTAAATAAAATACGCGCGAGTGCACAATGTTTTAATAATAAGCTGGTATACCGCAATATGTATTAAAATCAGTGTAGAAGTTAAAGTTTTTATGGTACATAATGTAAGGTAAATTTTTAATATGGTTTTTGTAATTTTTCATATTGATTAATATTTTAATAAAAATCGAATTAACAATAACGAAATAATACTCCTGAATACTATAAACAAAAATAAATTTTAAAATCACACGCAAGCCGAACATTTTTCTATCTCTGGTTATATGGACACACCAAAGATCGAGCACAATTTATTTTTAAAATTATTATCTTGAAACCAAGTGAAATATTATGTAGGGAAACGTTATATTTTGACTGGGTGTAGCTAAGTCTCTTATTGGTCTATTAGAAATACATCAATGGAATAATTTGTCTCAACAAGAAATTGCTTAGGTTATTATACACTCATGGACAAATTTTGCGAAACGCAAGAAAAAGGCTTGATTTTTCTCGTTGTTGTCATTGTGGGTACTGGCCACGTATTTTTTAATTTAACATTAGCACAACATTTTAATATAGTACACTGACACTCGAGGGGAGAAAGTTAGAGATTCCTAACGCGGGTACAATTTATAGGCAAGAGACGAAGTGAAGGATCTCGATACACGCGAGAAGTAAAATCGCACTTCCCCAACATACATACATATAATAAAATCATTTTAGCAAATAAATTGTAAAAATCAAATCAAAAAATCTAAAATATTCTAAACGCCAATGTCAATCTCGGTCAAATATTCAATAGCCAATCGAAAAAAAACAGACTCTCATGCAACTTTTCTGTTTGCATATGTATACAAAATAAATGACACACTTTCGGCCCAGAAGCCCTATTACGAAAATCAAAATAGGAAGTTTCGGTTGACGGATCGTATATTTTCCAATTACGAAAGTGTTTCGGATCCGAAGATCGAAACGAAGTTCGTGATTAAACATTTTGTCTTTCGTTTACCTTATTCCCAAATTCACTTATGTCTATGGTTTCGAAACTATATCCGTGCGCACGATTCGGATCCGAGGTACTTTCGTAATAGGATTTAATTTGGAGTTCTTCGTTCTTTCGTTTTGGACCGAAACTTCGGTTGACGATTTTGGTAATAGACCTCCCAGTTGTCACGTCGAAACGAAGGCACTTCCCGAGGTGGAGTATCAAACCTTACTGATCTTATATGAGTAAGTCCGTTACTACGCATGCGTATGAAAGAACTATTTAAAATATTTCGGGTATCTGTCAATATTGTGACAAGTAGAGGTGAAACAGATAGTGGTTTGGCCGGATATCGGCCCTTTATCGCGTTACACAACGCGATCAGAAACTACTTCAACAAGCGACTGAAGGAAGATAAAACTAAATCCAACTTCTAAAGTGAAGCTCATGAAACTTTTAGGGACTGTTTCAATGAAGTGGCAAAGTATAAAAGTAGTAGGGATCTTCACGATCAAGAAAAACAAAATACAATTGATAAGGAGATTGACTTTTTCTTTAATAGATATACAATCGATCGCAATCACGACCCATTTACGGCCGTTCCCAATATACTATCTACAGATAAATTACTACCTTATACTGTCAGTAATTAGCTGTCAACAATCTGAAGCTGGCCCAATGTACCCGATAAGTCATTCTTATCGCCTTATATTAGGACGCGTGAATTGCAATTTCCATACAAACGTCTATCGGTAAGCTATACGTCGTCACAATGACGGACAGCGTGTACGGATAAGGTGAGTAACCGTCGATAAGTTTATTGGGACAGAAAAGTCAACCATAGTTATGATTTTTATCTCAAGTAAGAGATAGACTGAATATTGGGAACGGCCGTTAGTTGTCAGTTAATTTGAGTCAGTATCCGCAGTCAGGGGCGGACCTACTTAAAGGCTTTTTGGGCTGCAGCCCAGGGCCTCGTGGATACAGAGGGCCCCCAACCGAACTGAAAGCAATAGACTAATTTATATAACATAACCATTCATAACCTGTCAATTTATTTTGCAATAAATAATGTTTTAATAAATAAATGAAATATTTGGTTTTCCTATTTTCTTCCTGTACTTAACATCATATAATATACGACAAAATGGCAATTGGTTAAGTAATTAGGTAGGGCCCCTAAGCAGTATTAGCCCAGGGCCCCACAAATTCAAGATCCGCCCCTGTCCGCAGTTGTCAAATTTTGCTAGAATTTATCTTTCAGAACATGGCAGTAGCTTTTTCAATTAGAGATATTAGTAGTTTTTTAAATTTTACCATCCGGTATCCGGCCGGATGGTAAGGCCGATGAGAGTAAATTGATATGATAACAAAAACATACTTGTAAATTAAAGGCTGTTAATTAAATGTTTTACAAGATAGTCCAACTTACAATAATCAAAAATAAATGTAACCGCTGAAATCATGCAATAGAAAAGTCATGTTTTTCATCAGTGGTTTTAAATTAATTTATTTATAAAGTTATATGTAACTATTGTTACAGATCAGAATGGAAAAGAAAATATATGTTCTATTTCAAAACAGCGTCGAAGGCAATCGAAAGCTTCATGCAAGATTGCGTCAGGGAGAAAAAAGAGTAAGTTACTGTTCCATGTAATGTTTTTTTCAACTATCATTCATGCACAATTTCTTCTTTAAGAAAATTTACTTTGCGTTGGTAATGTTTCAAGTAGTTGCATGGATTTCAAAGTTATTGATGAATACTGACGATAGTAGATAGTTATACTTACATCTAATGAACGTAGCAAAGGGAAAACACTTAAAATAATAAACAATTGGTACATCTAACACTAGACACTGTTCACTATGGTACAAGCACCTGACTGCTTCAAGTTTTTTAACATAAAATAGTATAAATGCTATCCCAAGGTTTCGTAGCAGAGATAATTTCGGGCATTGAACTTTTTGAATTCGAGCGACGCAATTTCGTATAGCATCGAAGGATTAAAAAAAAAATTAATTGGAATTGCACTAAAACTAATTGCTTCGCAAATTTACGCTTTTTTTACAATGGTGCTACATATAATTATGAATGGCATAGGTACATAACTAGCTGCATAAAAAGAAATGTTTACAGTTTAAATATTTCATTACTTAAATTGAGTTCAATAGTTGGACAGTGAAAGTGACAAACTCAAACAGATTTTATTAATATCTACATTTTTTATGAACTTCTTTAACACATCAAAAATGGCTCCTTAGGCCTATTTATTTGCCTTAGATTTTTCTGAGGAAATTCTCATATGAAACAATTTTTACACATCACTTCAACATAGTTAAGTATTTTATATTGCCTAATATATCCATTATAGCCCAGAACTTTGTCCTGTACCTAGTATATTATTGAATAATACTTTTTTTTTAATGAAAATAAGGGACGAGACGATCCGGACGTTCAGCTGATGGCAATTGACATGCCCTGCCCATTGTACTGCAGTAGGTACCGCTCAGGATTTTTGAAAAACCTAAAAAAATCTGAGCGGCACTACAATTGCGCTCGTCACCTAGAGGCATAAGATGTTAAGTGTCATTTTCCCAAGCTACGGCGCCCTTCAGACCGAAACACAATAATGTTTACACATATTGCTTCACGGCAGAAAATGACGCCTTTGTTGTACCCATAATCTAGCCGGCATCCTGTTGAAGGGAGCCTCCCATTGGTGAATACTGATATACTTGATAATCTTGCCGAAATAAATGTACTTTTAATGGAGACGTAGAAAACTTGAAGCAGACATTTTGCTTACGACACTATATATGACTTAGCACTAGTTACTGCAGGAACTTTATTCTTGGTGCTTGAACGCGATCTGATAGAAGATCCACTCCTCGAAAAACGAGGGCACGAACGCCTTGGTCTTGCTGAACGTGACCGCGGGTTTCATCTTCATCAGCACCTGTTCGTACATCTCGAGTGAGTCTGCCGATGTTGCGCCGTTACCCTGCAGATAATAAATTGTCTATCACGTTTCATGGCATTGATTTCTTGGTCGGCTATAGCGAAACCACTGACGCGTATAAGTCCCAAATACACCATGTTAAACAATTAACCGAAGTAGCAATGCATATAGACGCCGTAATCCACCATCGCACCACACGCCACAAACGAAAATATCATTTGGATGTATTGAGTTCCAGCACAGAGTGATTTTCAACAAACGTTACCACGTACTATCAGACTATGAAATGAGCTTCCTTTTGAAGTGTTTCCAGGACGATACGATAAAGGCACCTTAAATAAATAATTTGTTTTTATTTTTTAGTCAAATTAGTGTAATGTCATCGGTCCTCGATAAATCTACAAAGTTTGAACGAAATCTAGCCGTTTAAAGTGGGTCAAAATCGCGCCCAAAAAAGTCGGTTACAAACATACAGGTGAAGCTAATATAAAGCGTATAAAATATGAGCGTTATTGATCCACAGATATTACTTAGATAGTTGTCCAGTGGCATAACTATAATCCCGTGGCAAATTAAACAGATTAAGTCGATTTAGTAATAGGTACCTAACTTCCATTTAATAAGGGTCCAGGACTAAAATCATACAGGCATTATTGTCACCTACCTACCAAGTATATAAGAAATGTTTAGGACTTTCTGCATTGCAAAATAGTTAACTGTCAAACTAAAAATTTTGGGCCTTGGAATGGATTAAAATTAAACTGGCATTCATCGCTAATTTACAACAAGGTATAAACTTAAATGATATACGAGTAATTGAAGCTATATATCTACCCCCTTACTATCATATAATACCCTTATTCATAATGGTCCGCTAACTTTAAACAGCCGCTAAGGAGTCTTTTTTCTCATTCTGACTTAGGTCAATAGAAGATGACAGAGTGAGAATTAGCAATGCTTAAGTTAGCAGACTATTATGAATAAGGGGGCTATTCTATTCTAACTTTTTGGACAGCAGCATGTGTTAAAAGCTACATGGTACTTTATGGTACGTACATGCGTCATAAACTTGCCGCTCGGTTTCAGTATCTTGAAGGCCGAGTTGAGGATATTGATCATGAACTCCCAGAGCTCTCCGCAGGGCTCGTCCGATATCGGGATGTCGGTGAGGTCGCCGAATATGTAGTCCAACTTCTTGTTCTCCTTTATGAACTTCTTGACTGTCAACATGCAGTCTTCCACGATTATCTGAAATTTATCACAATTGTTCAGGTACCGGAGACTACAGACACTAGTCTTTCCCATTAGTCTGCATGGCGTAGAGTCGTGAACCTTGAAGAGACAGAGACAGATCGAATAATATAAATATTGAGCTAGGATGGTTGCTGTATGTCTGAAGACAGTATTCCAGTACTTCGGACATATCGCACAGAAACTAGGGGACTACCCAGAGAAGCTCGTTGTCACCAGAAAAATGGCAGGAACATCCATAAAGATGGACCGATCATGTGGCAGAGCTTGGCTTAAAAGCCATATGTTATATAGAAGCCACTAATCCGCATAAGTGGAGTTGTCCACAAGAAAAGTAGCGGGGAAAATCGTGCATGCTGGGTTTGTTTTCGATACCTGCACGGGGAGTGAGATAGGTCTGTCGTTCTACTTTTATCATTTAGGTATCTATATTGGGTACACAAATAGATGTTTAGAGTTCGGTTGGCTCCAAATTGGCGAACTAGACTCTGGCCAAGCTGATTATTGGTTCAGGCAGCTCAGCAATTTAACCTGTCAAAATACTAACGACAACTTTGAGTAGTGGCGATCAGAGATCAAAATCAGCTCAAGATTATTATGCCCGGTTTTTTTACTTTTCTGAAGTGGGAAATATTTATGATACAACACGGATGTGTAAAAGAAGGAGGACTCCGCGCCGTGATATTAACAAGTGAAGCACATTTAAGCTAGTGTGTGTACAGTTACGGGGGATACCAGCTAACACAAATTATGTCCCGTTATTAGTCATACTATTATAGGTATAGAGTGAGTAAATAAATAAATTACATAAAAAAAACAGGTACACCTTGAAAGTAAGGATTGCGGGTTTTATTTCTGTCTCCATGTCTACATTTTTTTATCAGTTACAACAAAGATACTGCAAACATGCAGATATCTTTGTTCTAACTGATATAATATAAATGACGTACTAACATTTCTTATTTTTAAGAATACCTACACAAAATTCATTCATTCAGTGTGGTATCAAATAATTACATTTTTAGAGACTAAATAACTATGTGCTTTATAGTGATTTGGTTGCTAGGTAAATACACAAGTGATGGAAATTTTGACAGAGAACTGGATCCCCGACAATTCGGGTAGCTCTGCGTTGCACGCGATTTAATGTTTAGAACTGATAATGGGACGCACCAGATCAAAGATGAGAACGATACTCGTATTGAAATAGTGTTCCACACTACTTAAAAAAAATATTGGTTAAGACATACCTGTTATCATAAATCACTGCATCTTAAAACAGAAAATTATTTATCTACTTAGAACACCATTACATGGATTACCCAATTTATCGGATTCTATTCTATTCTTTCTAGTGGCTTCTGTGGAAGGGGCACCACAACTCGCCAATGTCACGTTTCAGTAGACCAACAAGCTAAGAGTGTGTCATTTGATCGGTGTAAACGATTTTACAAGTGATTATAGTAATGACCGGTATAGTATTCACCGGCCACACTAGATGTCATTGTCCGTCACAGACGATGGCAGATGTCATATTGGCGGCTGATCGGCTTATATTAGTGTGGGGCTATATGTTTACACGTTAATTGGCTTGTTTTGTTGCTTCACTGTAATGTAGGTGACTCGGAGTCCATATTTTTCCACTTGTCCGTGTGATACAAAAGGAAATAAACATCTACCTGACCGTACTGAAAATTTAAAACTCTTTCACCATACTTAGCCCTTAAGATAAAGCGTATTTTCTGGTTTGCTTTTTCATGGTGCTTGTTCTGCATGGTGGTGATCGCTTTTCATCAGGTATGTCACTTGCTAGTCCACCCCATCTTTTATATAAAAAAAAAAAACCAGCTGACCTGACAGACGTTCTGTACATAATAAATAAAATACTGTTTTTTTGTGAATTTGTCAATAATATTTCATCAAGAATGATTTCAAACCGTACGTCAATAAATTCTCTCACAGAAAATATGTCCTGTAAGACAAAACAAATATTGGAAATAAAAATAAGTATGGGTCCGAAATAGAAATTAAAACTATCCTATCCCTGTAGGACTAAACTGCACTCTATGAAGTAATCTGACACATTCTTCTCGTTATAATTATTTTTGTATACGAAAGCTTGTTCATTTTTGAATCCAAAATCTTATCATTAAGGTGAATTAACTATGATGACTATTGATCACGAAATTTTTATGAATCAAATTTTTAAGTTGGCTAGAGAAAATAAATTTGTCTTACTCGCAAAAACTCAACAGCTACGGGATAGTCAGCTAGTGTACTTGGCGGGGCTCACCTCGTAGTTGGGTCCGGTCCGTCTCTCCAGCACGTCCCCGCAGATGGCGGTGAGGTGTTTGTTACACGCCTTCATCACCAGGTCGTCAATCTCCAACATCCACACGTACTTCGGCTTCTCCTTCAATAGTTCGTAGAGCAATGCGCCGTCACCACCACCTTTGACGAATTCCGTTCCAAATCAAATTCGTATATATTTTTTTCAGGATAGGAATTTTTTCAGACATATTAGTATTTTAAATCAGTTATTGAACATAAAAAAACTACCACCCATTCGATTATTTATCAGACGATAAGAACCGGAACAAGAAACAAAGCAGGCTTTTTAAATTAAATCTCTCTATAATGTAATTCATTAATTAGAAATAGCCTGACGGTCGGTCTTTCCATTCCTCTATTAAGTCATTTATGTAATTTTTAATTACCATAGTAGTTGCCCGTTGCATTCGCAACTAAAGGTTTTATCTCAATAAAATGTTTTTATATGAGAATAATCATGTCATTTACAGAGGCGTCTGCTAATTCAATTATCATCGAGTTGTAATACTGGAACATGCAGGGCAAGCCTGTCAGCCATTAAGTTGGCATAGCGACATCCCATTCTGCACGGACGCACGCGAAGAAAGGGAAGATATTAGTAGGATGAACATTTTATAACAACGTTTAAATGAAAAGCAATGAAAAATACGTAATTTTTATTATTTGGTTATGTTAAAGATACTAATACTCAATAACAAAACGATAAGCATTTCATTTCTTATTAATTACTAGCTGACCCGGCAAACGTTGTTTTGCCATATAAAGTATAATTCACGCGATAGTTTTATATGTAATAAAATATTGCCTATATTATAGCCTGTACATCATTTTGTTCTATTGTCAATAGATTTTGCAGCGCACGCAAAAATAGGTTTTCGATTTTACACCTTGTGTTACAAAATAGCAATTTTATTACGGATCCCTAATTTTGAAAAACAAAAACATAGCCTATAAGCCTTCCTCGATAAATGGACTACCCAACACTGAAAGAATCATTCAAATCGGACCAGTAGTACCAGAGATTAGCGCGTTCAAACAAACAAACAAACAAACACTGCAGCTTTATATATTAGTATAGATTTAAAATAATTTCAAAACACAATTTTGTTAAAGATACTGTTTACATACTGATTATTGTGATCTCAATAACATCCTCGGGACGATAATAGGTGCCCAAATATATATATTTCTAGAATTTCTCCTTTCTTTTAAAAGCTCTTTTATAGAAAAAATAATAGAGTTAAGAAATTTTAGACTGCTCAAAATTTAAATTTATATCTGATGTTTGATTTATTACAAAAAAGGGGACGTTTTTGGAGAAATTCGATTGTCTCCTTCCTTCGTGTGCATCAGTGTATAAAAGTTAATTTTCGTTTTATATGTAGGTATATTTATAATTTTGTACTCACCAAGAATGACAATTTCTTTTCCTTCGTAACTCTCTCGGCCTCTCTGCATCAGGGTCTCTGTGTAAATTAGATCAGCTTCGGATATATCTGTAATGAATTTATAAGGAATATATAGGTTTTGGTGAAATGGAAAAAATATCATTACGCTATTCAAACTTCTAATACTAAACGAACAATTCATGTTTACATAAATTTGTTTTGAAGTATCTCGCTAAAGGATTTTATTATTTGTATCACAAACCAAAGGTAAAAATAAAAGTTTATTTAACGACACCGCATGTTTACATACATACATCTTGCTGTTATTGAATGTTAAACTCAGCTTTTATTTGAAATATACGTGGTGGATTACAATCCTATTTAAGGGATGATATTATCCTACTAATATTATAAATGTGAAAGTTTGTATGTCTGGATGTATGTTTGAACTTCTTTAACGCAAAAACTACTGAATAGATTTTGATGAAACTTTACAATAATATAGCTTACACACCAGAATAACAAATAGGCTATAATTTATAAAACTATAGTGTGAATTAAACAAAATATAAAAGAAATGTGATTGTTACTAATGGATACAACT
The DNA here is from genome assembly GCF_905404315.1 of Leptidea sinapis. Classification (NCBI taxonomy): domain Eukaryota; kingdom Metazoa; phylum Arthropoda; class Insecta; order Lepidoptera; family Pieridae; genus Leptidea; species Leptidea sinapis. The sequence goes on along the minus strand of NC_066292.1, from coordinate 5,345,614 downwards.
AGCGCCATCTCTTATCGAGCATAGCAATTATAGCAAGCAAAAGATTATTAGACAAATGAAAACTTAACTTATCTGAACATATTGTGTTGAATAGTTATTACTTCGTTTTTATTTTTATTACATAGGTTAGTATTTGATTTTCTTTTGATTTTTATATAATAAATTTCTTTGTGGTGAATAGTTCAATGAGAATGCGAAAGTTTGTGAGTGTGTGTATGTTTGTTACGTCTTCACGCACAAACTACTGAATGGATTTTAATGAAATATTACAATAATATAGCTTAATAAAATAAGATTAATAATTTTACTCTAAACTCCTACTAATATAATAAATCCTACTAATAAAAGTTATGAAGATGATGATAATATTATGTTGTAGTTTATGTCTATTCTAATGGCACGGGCACGCAGGCGGTCGGACGACTGCGGGAAGGGGTCGCTCATAGCTGCATCAACGCATGATGCTAGAGCATGTAAATATTGTCGAACACTGCCCGCGTTGAAGGTTGTGTCCCGAATGCGAATTAATTAATTACTTAGGTTGGTATTTGATTTCCAGGTCAAAATTCAACGGATAGACATGACTTAACTGCCAGAGTATTTAAAATAATAGTTCAAAAATTAGTTGCTCTACTTGCAAAAAGCAAAATATTAAGTGATATGAAGTGCTTCATGTATTCGATTGAGTGGCAGGAAAGAGGCTTGCCTTATGTGCACTTACTCCTATGGTTGATGGTAAAATTACGCCCTCACCAAATCGATGAAGTCATAAATGCAGAGATACCAAACCCAGAAACTGATTCAAACCTCTATGATACTGTGACCAAAATTTTTATTAACGGTCCCTGTGGGGCACTAAATCCATCATCACCATGCATGAAGGAAGGCAAATGTACCAAAAAGTATCCAAGAGTGCTTTTAAAAGATACTCAAACCAACGACAAATGCTATCCTCTGTACAGGCGTAGATCACCAGAAGATGGCCGCACGATAACTCAAAAAATCCGAGGTGAAAGTATTGCTTGACAATAGCTGTGTTGTCCCATATTCTCCTCTTCTCATCAAAATTTTAAATTGCCATATAAATGTGGAGTTCTGCAATACGGTACAGGTGATAAAATACATTTGTAAATATATTAATAAAGGTAGAGATTAGGCTATTTTTAACATCCGACAGCAAGGGAATGTTCATATTGACCCGAGAGATGAGGTGCAAACATTTAGAGCCGGTCGATATGTTAGTAGTAACGAAGCAGCGTGGCGGATTTTGGGTCTGCCTCTGCATGAGAGACAACCAACAGTCACTCATCTGGCGGTACATCTGCACAATGGTCAGCGGATTTATTTCACTAAAACCAATTTTAGAGAGAGAATGGCCATACCACCTAAGACGACACTAACTGCATTCTTCCTGCTTTGCAAAATGACGCATTTGCAAAAACATTACTCTATGTTGACATTCCCCGGTACTATACGTGTCGTTGAAGGAATGGAAACGTCGTTTACAAGGAACACCTGTAGACGGCTGGCCAGGCGTGAAGGCAGGAGATGCTCTTGGGCGCATTTACACAGTGCACGTTAGTAACTTCTGTTCGAATGTTAGTGTTTGCGAATGCTGCTCAATGTAATACAGGGCCCCACTAACTTCTCGGATCTAAAAACATTTGACGGCCAAAAACTTGAAACTTTGCGACAAGTTTCAAATTCAAATATTTTTATTCAAAATAGGATGTGAAATCACTTATTGAAAGTCAAAAAAAAACTACCACCCATTCCAAATTGAATGCCTCAGGCCTGAGAAGAATGGGCGCAACAAACTCAGCGATTTTTTTTTTTCATCAACTGTATGTTTTACAATTAAAGTAACATTTACAAAGTAACATTGTACAATTAAACTTATTATTTAATAGCCTGAGGGCGGTCGCTCCATTCCCAATCTGTGGTATCATTAAGAAAGTCATTTATGTTTTAGTAACCTTTACCACACAAGCGTTTTTTAACAATTCTTTTGAATAACGTAACACCTTTGTTTTGAACATTTTCTGGGATCTTGTTGTAAAAGCATATACATCGCCCCACAAAAGACTTACTAACTCGACTAAGCCGAGTAGTAGGCATCATCAGTTTATGTCTGTTCCTGGTGTTAACATTATGGTTATGACAGTTTCTGGCAAATTCACTTATGTGCCTATGAACATACATTACATTATCAAGAATATATTGAGAAGCAACAGTCAAGATGTTAATTTCTTTGAAATTGCTCTCAATTATTCTCTAGGACCTAGGTTATAAATAGCGCGAATAGCCCTCTTCTGCAGCACAAATATTGTATTAATATCAGCAGCGTTGCCCCATAGCAATATACCATAGGACATAATACTATGGAAATAACTAAAGTATACTAGTCGCGCCGTATCTATGTCAGTTAATTGTCTAATTTTTTTAACCGCGTATGCTGCAGAACTAAGTCTGTTCGCCAATCCTTCAAGCGTGTGAGAAGTTGGGATTGTTGGAAGATGACAACCACTGGGATGCCACAATGGAAGAGGCCGTACTGTGTCGCTCTCCTTCGCAAATAAGGGAGCTATTTGCAATATTGATATGCACTAGCGGCTTATCCAATCCTTTTCAACTATGGAATAAGTATAAAAGTGCATTATCAGAAGATATTTTACACAGATTTGAAAGGATAGATCAAGTCTTGAAGTCAAGATTGAAAATTCTGTTACCAATAGAAAACTACAATTTTTTGAGTATCATAGTAGGTAGTCTTTGACATTCAATAAATGATATTAAATCCTATTTTGAATAACAATATTTGAATTTGTATTTATATAAATATATTAACCCGAAGAATGAATAGACTTTTTCATAGTAGTCGGATTTGTTAAGTAAGTCGGAGAAAAAACGGTTGACCACTTAAAATAATTTACATGGCAAAACAACGTTTGCCGGGTCAGCTAGTATAATATAAGTTATTATTAAATCTCTTCATCGCTTGCCACGGGAGAATCGATACCGAAAAAACCTCGGTCTTTCAGATATTTATTTAAACGAGGTTGTTTAAAGGTTGCGCCACGCATCTTGAGTTGTGTCATTGAATGTGCAGATTTCCAAAATATGATGTCTCACTATTGCAGAACTTTTTATTAAATATGAATTATTTATTACTTAAAAGCGTCCGAGAGAGAGACGAACATCTATAATGGAGATATAGTTACGAAAGGAAAGCGAATGTATTGTAACTGTAAACGATTTTGATTGACAAATCGTAAACAGTCAGCCACTCTTGACATTGGCTCCATATTATGAATATTAAACCACTAACCTAACCCATACAAATCAAAATTGATCACGTAAAATCTTTCAGGTCATGTTCATTCTATGATTTCAGCAAATAAATTGATTTACAAGGACCCCGGTTTAATCTCGGCAGTGTGTTTGCGGTATTACCATAAATGCACCTATATTCCATAGTATATAAGATCGATAACGCTTTTATGATTCCCCTGGTGTTAATAATAGTATGTCCCACGATGATCTCATACCATCAGGTGACTTTTATGTACTTACCTATGTTCGTTTGTAAGTAAGTATATCTTTATTTGGAACAAACACTACAAATACAGGTTTACAAAATATAATAAGAAAAACTTATCGAAATAATTACGAATATAATGTACATACCTTATCTACTTAAAACTAACATACATTAAAACCAAAGAGAAAACTAAAGTAAGGCTTATTCTATATCAACATAATAAGGTCGTGTTTGCAGTGTTTTGTCCCAAAAAGGTTTGCTACTTAGCTTATTAGTTGGGTATCACCCAACACAGATTTTCAGTACCTTCAGGAAGGCGGCCGTCGCGTATACAGACAGATACAAGTGCCTCGATTATTAAATAAAAAAAAAAAAAAAATGCCTTCCTCTTCCATAAAAAAAATTGTATAAAATTTCTATTTCATTGATTTACACGTGTTGAACCCATTATCTTACTTTGTAGTTCATCAAGCACCAACATGTTCCCGAGGGTCTTAGAGTGCACAATCTGCACCCTCTGGAAGTCACTCTGCTCGTCGAATAGCACTCCGTCAATGTCATACTCGAGTAGCCTTCCATCTACAACATTCGAGGATACATTTGCAAGTTCTGCCGGAAGTTTTGTAATTAGGTATATTATTATGCTGGAAAAACACAGTGCACGATGCATTTAAAGGCCTATGGCTTCAATTCAGCAAAAAGGTAACCTAATAATTAAGATTATAATACCTAAAGCAAAAAACAGACAGAAAATGTCAAAACATACATGATATGATATCAGAGAAAGCAACCCTCTTTTGATAAATGTACCATTATTGATGAACAAAATAAAACTAGAATTCTTTTAAAGAATTCTCTCCAAAAATCACTGATAAGCTAGAACCAGATTGTAAATAGTGATGACCCTCTTTTCTATGAAAATAGGGGATGAGTCGAGCAGGATGTTCAGCTGATGGTAATAGATACATACCTGCCCGTTACAATCCAGTCCCCATAAATTCTGAGTGGCACTACAATTGCGCTCGTCACCTTGAGACATAAGATGTTAAGTCTCATTTGACCAGTAATTTCACTAGCTATGGTGCCCTTCAGACCCAAACACTGTAATGTTTACACATTGCCATTGTGGTACCAATAATCTAGCAGGCATCCTGTGCAAAGATGCTGGTTGTTGAAAAAATAATACCCTGGATTCAGCTTTTAATTGAATGTAGGGATACCATTTGAAATCTATAATTTTTACGTAGTAATTATATTAAAAATTGTAACATATATATATTCTATTTTATTTATAACAAAATATATTCATATTATGACTTCTGTTTAATCGCCCGGCAAGGACACTTCAAAGGTAAAAAAAAACTATTTGTTTTAGACTACATTAAAAACATACTAACTCATTTATTATTAATGGTTCCAAAATTAACAAACAAGCTATCAAAAAGTCATTTCAATTAATGTAACAAAAAAATAAATTGATAAATGATGAAAAACATACCTGAAGATGGAAAGTATCGACTAAAGAGGCACCTTTTTAATGGAGGCAAAGCTTGTGACCTTGTAGCTGTCACATGTTTACTCATTTGGCATCCCAATTCTTTTGCTGACTACAGGATATGAACAAAAAAGAAAAATGATATTATGAAATGTTGAATGCATGCATTGTGACCAATATTATTAAATAAGTTTGAGCGACATTATTAAATGAAACTGGAATGTCTGTAAATAATCATGAAAGCTTAATAAAAATTGGGAATGGAGTAACCACCCTCAGTCTATTTATAAATTTTAATAAAAAGAAAGCCAGCTGAGTTTCTTGCACCCGTTCTTCTCAGGTCTGAGGCATACAATTTCGAATGGGTGGTAGTTATAGACATTCAATAGGTGATTTTAAATCCTATTTCGAATAAAAATATTTGAATTTACTAATATTGCATGATTGTCTTATAACATAATATATGAACAAAACCCTGTCTAGACATAAGTTCGCATAAGGTAGCATTAAAAATTTATTTCTGTCAAAATTAAGCAATCTGCAGAAGATATTCAATGCATTTATAATTTTATTACAAAAAAGGATAATTTTAAACCCTATGTACGCGCGTTTTTTGAAGGTACCTATGTTGTATCATCCCGGAAACACTGAACAAGGACGCTCATTCCACAGCTTTGAAAACCGCTCTGTGGAGGACCGCCACACATCCAGATGCAGGGGATGGTATCCTAATTTGTGGCGTGTCGTGCGAAGGTGGAATTCGTTGGCAGGAATCAGGTCAGACAGCTCTTTGGAACACTCCCCGTGATAAATGTGGTGGAGGACACACGATGAAGCGTCAAGTGATCCAGCCCTTCACAGAGCACTGGGAGCACAATTCGAGCTATTCTGCGTTTAAGGCGGTCAAATGGATCGAGCTGATACTATGAAAATAAAAAAAGCAAGTTCGGCATTTCAGTAGTTACAATATAGCCGAAGATCGGAGAATGTGTTTTATACCATTTTGTTTTATATAAGAGGGGGAAACCGCCCGTGGAGAGATGCATGGTGTTCCGAGTCGTATCGATTAGGGTAAAGAGCAGCCGAATTGATGCCACAATGGGGCTGTGGGATACAAAAAGTTTCTCGCAAAACACGCAGTTTTAGAATACCAGACGTCATCATAAAGCGGGTGGAATTCCACTGCTGGTATCAACCCGAACAATTCCTGTGAGCATGGGGTAGAAGGCGCTGAGCAAAACCACAAGTCTACGTATCGCCAAAAGTCAAATCGATCGGAGATGACTTGATCCTCGAAAACTCTAGCCGTTCTTCATTGTCTGCGGTTAAATAGAAGAAGCTGGTGCTGCGGGCCGAGGTGAGAACAGTTCTCCATGAGAGACCCAATATAGACCTTATATAGTTGCAGGCGATGGCTTGTAGTGAAGTACTGTTTCGCCTTACTGAGTACACCAATACAAGCTTTTTGCACAACTTCTCGGAAAGCCCATAGGATGGCATTTATGCTATGATCGCTTTTCCACACCTTTGTGAGATTGAGCTCAGATCATTATGATATAAAGTTTTGTTTAGAATACTAAATGAGCATGATGTAAATAGAAAATCTGAGCAAACTTGACGGAAAGAGTACTGGCATAGTCCTGATCAGTTAGTGCTCCTCTAGGTATCTCAAAGTATCAAAAATGGAAGTAATGGCGATTGAGCGGTAGTTGGATGGATTCGAGTATACCTTTTTTTAGGGATCGGGTTCTCTCGGGACCAGTACCCAATCACGGAGAACATCTCCGCAGCACTATTGGGGGAATATGCTATCGGTCCTACTCGATTTATGACAGTCCAAGGTGAAAACCTCCTTAATTACGATGACATGACGGAATAAACGGTGGTAGTGTAGCACCATCGTCAACCAGATTCGAGTTACATGTGAAAAGAGAGCCGAGGAGATCAGCTTTCTCTTTCGTATCATGGACCAGCCGCGTAATGGCAGAAGTTTCCTTGAACAACCATGGCGAATGTCCAAAATGCACGAGTTCACAAGAGGTACAATTCTGTATAATATATGCTCCGACTTCACCTCGGCAACCTTACTCTTTTCCGGGACCTGAAGGCATGATTGTAATGTATTTTAAGATGCCTGATAAGATAAGACCAATAGGTACCGAGGAGACCAGTATGAAGAACACAAAACCTGGCTATTCCATATCAGCAACAGTGTCAGCAGCGGCATCTGGATTGTACAGTGAATACTAAATCTGCCTCTATGTGTAGGATGCACAAAATACCACACTTCAGCCTAGTCTGCCCACCTATAGAGCAACTGGTGGGGGCAACAAAGTAAGCCTTTTTCGGCGCGTGATCGGCATTATGCTCCACATCAGGTAGTGTTCTGACAATCCCGAAAGAAGGACAATGAAAATAAAATAGCCATTGGGATCTGAGGTCAACAGAAGAGTTAAAAGTCTGTGATTGGCATCAGCATAATTAGCAGTTGTGTCAGACCATATTATGGTAAAGCCTAGCCATGAACAGATTTCAGAGTGGGGATCTGCTACAACAAGGAATCTGTAGTCATTAGGATGTGCTCTAAGAGCCGGTTAGACTCTGTGAGTCCTATAAAAGAGACATGCGTAAATTTGTTGCAGTTCACATGCAGCCAGAGAACAGATAGGACCACTCCTTTAGGGATTATCAGCCATCAGGAACAGTGTTTCAGTTCCTTCTTTTGATTTAAAAAAAAATATATGGAAATTAAAAGCTATGGATACTTTAATTACTTATTAAATGTTTAATAGTATTGGAATGAATACATCTATTGAAATAAATCTGAACTCACTTACTGTATTAAACTTTCTTATTGGGCTTTTTTTCTGGATATGAAGGTGACTTATACTGAGCACCTATTCTTTTACTAAGATAACTTACTGAGGAACTAAAGTAAATATCACACATATAGCCACATTGATATATGGAAATATTTTATATCTGTGGTATTTACATTTATATTCGAAATGAAAAATATATATTAATATTATTACCGAAGAGCTCGCAGCTACCTCAAAGAATTAGTCTTGCTATTCAAAATACACTGTCAGTATCTACAGTACCTTGCCTAGAGGGACACCTTTTAATAATAAATTTTACTTATTATATTATTTTTTTTAAGGTTTTTAGTCTTAGGTTTATTGTTCTAGTAGATATTTATTTTTTTTCTGTATAAATAAATGCATTTTTTATCATTGAAATCTGTGTTCATGTCAGTTTTTGTGGTTTCCTAATTTTTGAAAACTGTTTCATTACTTTTCAACTTTATTAATAAATACAGTTGTGATATAAGAATAAAATAAACATTCTGTATATTTAAATGTGATCAAATATCACTAATTTGGATTGTAATCCATGGGATGGAAAAATGGCTTCACATTATTTACTCACTCAAATTTCATAAGACATATATTTCTGTAACAGCATCAATCAATTGAATGATGGTGAGAAAATTAAAATTGAATTGAACTAACCTTGTATGTGATTATTGGGTCCTCATTGTCCTCTTTATAATATTCTACATTAACAGTGACGAGACCCCGATCAAATAGTCTAACAGATACAGTCAAACCGTTTTTTCCAGTAAGAATTTTAAGAGAACCGTCTCCTACTTTGATGTCGGCGGCGATTATGAGAGTAGAAAAATTCTCTTTAAGAACTGTTTCTAATTGGTCAAAAACAGTTTTCTGCCCATTTTCATCAGCCAATCTTGCCGGATCTATGGAGAAATCCACTAAAACTGTCTGAACGGACATTTTTTGGAATTTCTATTAATAAATTGAATTATTTTTAAATGGACGGAAAACACCGGCAATTGGAGACTGTGACATAAACACTAAACAGTCGACTTCGAACTTCCAAGTTCCAGTAGACAGTTGCATAAAAAGTACCTAGTTAAATGTTAAATTCTAGTTAGAACTTAGAACACAGCTATCACAATTATTGAGATTTTGACATTTGTGATAAATGATAACTGCATAAATGAGTAGGTAAATCTAATGAATAATGAGAAGGTAAATGACAAATACCGTCAAGTGTCAAATAACAAGATAGGTATATTTACACACACACGACATTTTTTTGAAAAAGTAAAAAAAAAAAATTACAGATGAAAAAAGGACTTTAGCATACCCATCGTCATTTAATCGTCAGGTAAAAATATTCTTTCTTATTACATCTACGTTCTGTTTAAGAGTAAAATTAGTTAATTTATGGTAAAAGGAAATCGAATATAGCATGGCGTACCATTCAAACATTTACAAAACTATTATTTTTGAAACTACTATACCATCATTTTAATGGTATAAATGGTCAGTCAAGATTTGCTGGACGAAAATATTATCAACCTTATTCATACTCGAAAATATAAACCTATATAATAACATAATACTGTGAGATTAAATACAATTAGACTTTAGAGCGTGCTTTTAATTTTTGCCGTATTTCTCTTGCCGTTTTTTCATGTAATTTAGTACATATTTGATCAAAGTTATATTTATTTATATTTTTAGACCACCTTTTGCTTTCATAATTATTTTACTTTTTATATGTTTTTATAAGATCGTTATAATGCGTTATTAGGCGTACCATGAAAACTTTTTATTCTAAATATTGAGATTTTGGAGATGCCATAACAAAAAATAATAATGTCATTTGTCTTTTAGCTCGATCTGTGATCTGTCTTTATTGGAAAATTCGAGGTGGAGAAGTAAATAATATATATATTCTATAATGGCCGGAAATATTACAGAAGAAGTTGAGGTACATACATGAAAATAACTAACATTTTCGGAATACCCCCATATAAGAAAATATCTAATGAATTTATTTTTGCTATTCAGTTCACAATCCGGGTGATGTGGCTGCGGCACTTTCACTGCTGCATATATTTCTTTTAACTTTAATTAAAAGGAATATTGTTTTATAATTAAGTTTCATATTAAATAAATTATATTACAGCATTACCTCTTTGCTAAATATAATAACAGTACACAACTGCGAAAGAGGTTATAATATTGGTAAATATGACCTGTATTTTTAAGGGTTCAACGGGCACCGAGACCAAGACCACAACGGATGCCGATATTCCGCCAGAGTTCTTGATTAAGCACCCATTGCAAAACACGTGGAGCCTTTGGTTTTACGATAATGATAAAAGCAAGACATGGGAAGAAAATTTGATTGAACTTACAACTTTTGATACAGTTGAAGATTTCTGGAGGTATATTTAAATAATCTATGTTATATTTAAAAATAATTCATATTTCAAGAGCCCTTATATATTATCTGTTAATATATGTTATACAAAAGATTTTTAAAGAAACATAAATATTGTTGTAACACATCCAAAAGTATATTTTAATAAACCCTAAATTAGGTGGATTTAAACAATTTGATTCATTCATATTTAATTAACATGGGTAACATTATTAATCTGATTTAATATTATATTTATATGTAAAATAATGTTAGTATTGTGGTAAGTTGAATATGCCATCAGTATATTCCTAAATGTAGCCCACTATACTTATCATTAATAAATTATTTATGGTACACATAATGGTTTCCGAGTAATTATTCATAACAGTGAAACTTTGAGCATATTTAAAAAACTTCTTACCTTTTTTGCTTATAAATCTGTTATAACTTTATATTGATAATTGTTAAATCATTAGTACAAATCTGCTTAATTTTTTACAGTACTTAACTTTTAAAAGACTAATTAATTTTCAGTAAAATTTTTAGGTTTTCATCTGCCCCATACCAGAACATTTCATGTTCATGTTCATGTTCATTTTAATTTTATATTAAATGGTAAACAGTCTCATATGCCACTCTTTAAGATTCTAGGAACTCTTCTAGAACATGTCTTGTGAATGAGTATAACATCCACTCTGTCAAAACAAGTTTATAACTTGATGGGGGATGTTGGCATGTATTATTGTTCAATAATATTGCTACTAGGTGATTTATGGCATCTTTGATTGTTTTTAGAAAGATAATATTTCTTACAAGTAATTAAATAATATAATTTTTTTACTAGGCCATTGGTTCTCAGAGGTTGGCAATGCTTTACTTCATTTATTGTGGTCCTGTGCCAGTTCCGACCAGGTCTTATTATAGCCATCCAGATTGTCACACCATCATTTTCAGGGCCTGCCTCAATGTCTTTGCCTGTCCTGAGGCAACCAATGCATGACAACCTGTGCTCATCATTCAGCAATGCCAGATATCATAATACCTTTCATTATTTCTCATTTGAACTAAAAGTCAATAAATATCTTTACTACATTTTACAGACTTTACCATCATATAAAATTACCCTCTGAGTTACGGCAAGGTCATGACTATGCTGTTTTCAAGAAAGGAATTCGTCCCATGTGGGAGGATGATGCCAACAAGATGGGTGGACGTTGGTTAATCAATCTTGAGAGGAAACAAAGGAACTCTGATTTAGATAGATTTTGGCTGGATGTTGTAAGTTACCATTTGACTGTAAATTTATTAAATAATTTTCACACTTTATTTACGATTTGTAAAATGGTTGGTAAACATCATACCAAGTGTTGATGCAATATTTTATTTTATTGTCACTCCCCATATGGACCAAAGTATGAGCATACTCCAACCTAAAAGGTCGGCAACACATCTCTTGACACCTGATGTTGCGGATGTCCATGGGCGGTTGCTTCATCTCTCCCCATCCCGTGAGCCTCTTGCCCGTTTGCCCCCTCTTATATAAAAAAAAATCTTTTAGAGTCATCTAATGATGCATTTGAGAAACTTGTTACATACTTGCTACAACACAAAATAAGTATGCCGGGGTTCTATAATTACTGGATAAAATGATAGCACAAATTTTTTTGGTTATAAATATATGTATTTTCAAACAATTTTTTAGGTTCTGCTACTGATTGGTGAGAATTTCGAGAACACAGACGAGATTTGTGGAGCTGTTGTTAATGTGAGGGGGAAAGTTGACAAAATCGGTGAGCAAATATAGTTATGATTTATTATAACTTTCTTCACATTTTGTATGAAAACTCAACACATTTTTTACATTACAGTATAAATATGCAATTTTGTTTGATGGCTTTTTGCCATTTTGTAGGTAGTGACATAATCCCGATGCTGTAGAAATTCTGGGACTTCTGATCATAAAAATGCTTGATGTTAACCTGACACTGCCTAAAGAATTCTGAGGGGGACCGAGACAGGTGGAAATCTGAAGGTTGAAGGTCAGGGTACATGTTGGAAACACTATCACATCCCAGCCAAAATGTTAATTTTTGCTGAGTGGCTTAAGTGCCACTAATATTAATAAAAAAAAATAATAAAAAAATTAACACATCTTTATGTGTGTTGTCTAGCAATATCGTGATGAAGGGAAAGGGTGTGGTCTTAGTATTGATCAATTCCGGCTGCTTTCTCTCAACTTCTTAGGATCCAACTTGTAGCTTCTGCTCGGTGGTAAAAGTATATAACGAACAATCCCCTTCCAGTATCTTCAGTTTCTTTCTTTCAGTATACATTTAAGCCTGACCGACCTTTCTCGGGCTACTCAAATCTCTTCAAAAACTGCTTGCTTACATTACATTATGTTCACTAATCATTTCAAATATTGAGTTCTTTTTGTGTATCAAGCTTTTTTCCAATGGGTCAACACTGTTTGGCGGTCCTGTGAGGAATTCCCAGTTCTTCAGCTATAAATATGCCGAGTTCCAATTTTTCAAAAATGGCGTACATTTTTTTCGTGACGGGGCGACCAGATTGGGTCAGTAGGTAATTACGGGCTACTTTCCGCAACTCAACGACTACAATGCGCCTATTTTGCATGGTGGGGTTGACGGCTAATCTTGCCACCCGTAATCCTCAAGGTAGATTACCAAACGTCTAAAACAATTGTCGATTCTTTCTTCTCACGATTAGACCTCTCTTCCTTTAGTAGGCATTGCCAACTATCCACTGAGCAGACCGTCTTTTGGTTTCGGGATCATTATTGTAAATTTTTGTCACACATATCTAAGTATGTCGAACATAGCATTTGAGTCTACTCCGTTAAATATTTCAATCATCGCACGGCATCTAACACTGGCTTTTTTGGGCCTCAGTCATATTATTATCATCCATCATGTCCATTCCTGTCCGTTAAATATTTAAGGAAGATTTTGTGTACCGAAGCCTAAGATTGTACGAATTTGCTGTCACTTTGATCAGTCTCTATTATTCGCCGCATAAGACCGGTGTTATCTTCAGTTGCCGCCGTAGAAGGCGACATTCACGCTGATCATCGGTAAAATTAGTGCGACCACGGTTCAACTCTTTTTGACGGCCGTCAAGGACCATAGAAACGCTTGCTAGTTGTAAACTGTGGTACAAGATGGGATTCATCGTTAAAGGCCAATCGTTGTCTATCATAACATTCTTGTTGGTTTAAATCAACTAAATAGAAAGTCATAAAAATCATTGCACATTGTTTCTTGCGTAAATTCATGCTGACGTGACACAGACAATTTTCCATTTGCATACAAAACAAGTGAATAAAATACATACCTACTCAATAATATTCGCAGAGTTCCATTTTCAAAATTTAAGCTTATTTTTTATAACATTTTTTTTAAGTGGCCAATTTTAATAACTTTCAGAGTCACCCTGATATTACTTCAATAGAATATTTTAATGTTTGAACATTCAGCAAGAATAAAACACTGTATTGAATATTGTAATAAACTTACTGGTATTTCTATTTAATATTTCATTGTAATAAATTCCTGTGATTCCTTTGGTGTTGCAAGAGATTGTGGGTGGCGGTGATCACTTAACAACAGGTGACCCGTACGCACGTTTGTCCTCTTATTCCATAAAAAAAATATATGATTTATTTTTTACTTATAAAATTACCTCCAATACTGCTCAGTAAATCATTCATAAAGGTATAAAAATTAGTATAAATTATGTCTGCTGAATCTAATATTATCATCTATGGGACAGAGAGAGCGTGGTAAATTTAAATCTCAGATTTAAACATCAATTTAATATGTAAGTACATATATAATTATTATGTTCAAAATTTAAGTAATTATAATATGCAGGTATTTGGACCGGAGACACTTCGAAGCAACATGCAGTCATTGAAATTGGAAGGAAGCTAAAGGAACAGCTGGGCATTCATGGAAAATTGGGATTCCAGGTGCACAGAGATACTATGGCTAAGCATAGCTCAGTTACTAAATATCTGTATACTGTCTAGCTCCTGAAGTAATTTCCAGCATAATATGCCTTTGTTGGATCACTTGTGTTTACAATAATAATTACAGCGATGTGGCCTTTTTATAAAAGAATAGAGTGACAATACAAACGCTATGTTGCAAGATAATTATGTTTTATTTTAAAGAAGTGGTGTTGTGTTTTTGTTTCTCATTAATACTATATTGTTACTATGGCTATTCTAGGATTGTTTGGAACACAACATCTAGTGTGATCATGTCACATTTAGGTATAAGTTTGTATACATGTAATTGTGAATGCAAAATTGTATGTTGATTCTGAAACATATTTTAACATAACCTTCATGAGCTTGTCACTAATACACCAATAAGTAATATTTACAACTAAGTAAGAACTATAGTATATAGCTTTACCTTTGTAATGGTAAAGTGTGGTTTTTTAATAAAAATATAGTAAAACTGAAAAGTGTATTTATTGTATATTTAAAAATATTGAATTAGGTGTTCGCTGAAATCCATATTTGTGTCATCTTAATTTGTTTGTTCATTCAAAAGTATGTTCTTTAGTGACTTATTATTTCCAATTGTTCCAATACACCTAGCGGAATTAATCAAAAGAACAGAACATTCCATTAAGGGTATAAAAATCGCTTTATCAATCTCAATTTTATACTTGGAAAATTGGAATGATAATTGGAAATAATAAAAGTAGACTAAGTCTCCAACTAATATTTTTATTGAACTCTGTGTCTTAGCCCTGGTTAAAAACATTGATTGAAAAGGATTAGGAGACCGGGAGAGTTTAGCAGTTTTTTTTTTAATTTACCTGTTGTTAAGTGATCACCGCCGCCCACACGCTCTTGCATTTGCGGCCGGCCCTTAAGGAAGGTGTACGCGCTTTTTTGAAGGTACCCATGTCGTATCGTCCCGGAAACACCGCACAAGGAAGTTCATTCCACAGCTTTGTAGTACGTGGAAGAAAGCTCCTTGTAAACCGCACTGTGTAGGACCGCTATCCATCCAGATAATGGGGATGATATCCTAACTAGTGGCGTGTCGTGTGAAGGTGGAATTCGGCGGCAGGAATTAGGTAAAACAGCTCTTCGGAACACTCCCCGTGATAAATGCGGTAGAAGACACACAATGAAGCGACGTCTCTACGCAACGCCAAGTGATCCAGCCGTTCACAGAGTACTGGGTCCCCGACAATTTGAGCTGCTCTGCGTTGCACGCGGTCAAATGGATCGAGCTGATACTGGGGTGCGCCAGACCAGAGATGACAGCAATACTCCATGTGTGGCCGAACCTGCGCTTTGTACAGCGCTAGAATGTGGGCCGGCTTGAAATATTGCCGTGCTCTATTAATGACGCCCAGTTTCTTTGAAGCCAATTTGGCTTTGCCCTCCAGATGGACATGGAATTGGCAATCGCTCGAGATTTCGAGACCCAGTATTCCGTTACTAGGCGAGGCTTTTAGGGAAATGTTGTCGAAGAGCGGTGATACGACAAGTTGGGTTTTTTTAGTGGTAAACGCACAAACTTGAGTCTTCTGGGGGTTAAATTGGACAAGGTTCAATTTACCCCATTCCGCAAACTTCTCAAGAGAGGACTCGATAGAAGACCCAAGTTTCTCCCGGCACTGGTCGACGATTTCCCGAGAGAGACCTGCATGGCCTGTGTATACGGCATCACCAGTGCTGTCGTCCGCATAGCAATGAATGTTGGAGGTGTCCAACATATCATTGATATGCAGAAGAAACAGCGTAGGAGATAGCGCACAGCCTTGGGGCACTCCAGCATTCACGGGCTTCGGTTTCGAGCAATGTCCGTCGACAACGACCTGTATGCTGCGCCCAGTGAGGAAGCTGGAGGTCCACTTGCACAAGCTCTCGGAAAGCCCAAATGATGGAAGTTTAGAGAGGAGCGCCTTGTGCCATACACGATCAAAGGCATTCGCTATATCCAGGCTAACTGCCAGGCCTTCCCCCTTGCTTTCAATAGCCGCAGCTCATCTATGTGATAGGTATACCAGAAGATCACCTGCCGACCGACCATGGCGAAAGCCGTATTGTCGGTCGTTGATCAACTGGTGACCCTCTAGGTATACCAAGAGCTGACGGCTAATTATGCTCTCCATGATTTTGGAGAGCAGGGAGGTAATAGCAATAGGCCTGTAGTTTGCCGGATCCGAACTGTCTCCTTTTTTTGGATCGGATGGACAAGGGCTGACTTCCATGAGTCAGGGACTACGCCCTTGGAATAAGAGTGCCGGAATAAACGCGTTAGCACCGGCGTCAACTCAGGGGCACACGTTCTAAGCACGATTGGAGAAATGCCATCCGGCCCGCTCGACTTCCTGACGTCCAACGAAAACAGAGCTCGCCTAACAGTTTTCTGTCTGAACTGTACTTCAGGCATAGAGGTCTGACACCGCGGGATCGTCGGCGGTGTTTTTCCGTTGTCGTCAAGAGTTGAGTTGGAGGCGAAAAGAGCGCACAGGAGATCGGCTTTCTCTTTTGCCGTATGGGCCAGGGTATCATTCCTCATGTGCAACGGCGGCATGGACGGTTGGCTGAAGTTACCAAGAGCAGCTTTCGACAACGACCAGAACTTGCGTGTTCCGGTCGGGTAACTGGAAAGCTGCTCGCCGATTTTGACGACGTGTTTTGACTTTGCACGGGCGATTTTCCGCTTAAAAAATCTAGAAGCACGGTTGTATTTCCTCTTAAGAACTATGCACTGCATACAGTTCGGATCCTTTGTGCCCAGCGCCGCAACCCAAGTTCGATACGCCTGTTTTTTTGCAGTCAGATGCTGCTTTAACTGACGCATCGAACCAGGGCTGTGATCTACTACAGAGCTTGGTATAAAAATAACCATGCTCTGTAGTATAAGGACGGCATGTGGCTATCCACATCCGGGAGCCGCGTTGGCGACTCAACCAATTGGGACAGACCATACGCCAATGCAAAATTATGCAGAAATGGCCTCCGGTCCTCGACACTAATCTATACGAAACATAGCGGCACTATGCCGCTACTTCACGCCGGTATTCTGTGCGAGTGTGGTATTAACCCGGACGAGCCTGGCCCGATTGTGCTGACGTCAAAAGACGGCAGCGTGACTCTCCCACTTCTAAAAAGCCCTTAGTCGCCTCTTACGACACCCATGGGCCTGGGACTCCCCTATTCTTTTTATGCCCCGGGGAAAGTATAGGGCAAAAGGTGGGAGACAATAGCCACTGCTCATAGAATCTTTGTGGAACTGGATATTGCGACATTA
Organism: Leptidea sinapis; assembly: GCF_905404315.1. NCBI lineage: Eukaryota > Metazoa > Arthropoda > Insecta > Lepidoptera > Pieridae > Leptidea > Leptidea sinapis. The sequence goes on along the minus strand of NC_066292.1, from coordinate 5,328,027 downwards.
CCACACTTCTTAAACGCCTCCCATCTCTCTAACGCGACCCCGTTGTTATCGGCAGTTTGATTTAGGAGTGAGTAGTAATGACACAATTTCGTGCTCGGTTTGTAATTTTTTTCAATTTTCGATGTTAGATTTCTGCTGCTTACTGTGAATAGACTCCAGCATGTCATTTATATACACCGTAAGTGTAGTTATCCTAGTAACATTTACGGCAGACAGCTTTTACTTAAGTGTGATAGTTTTTTATAAAAATGTACTAAAGGACAGCTTGGCATGGGATGGGAGACCATACCCTGCCGTCGCGAGGAGACTTTATCCAGGGTACTCTCTCCCGTTCTCCCGCAATATTTTTTTTCAATTATTCTTGGACTTTCCATAACTGCTCACGGAATGATTAGTTCAGAGGATTTAAGACAAGAAACTCTGAAATAAGTTTAAAAACCCCAGAAGCAACCAACTTATCTAGATCAACCAGGTTTCATAGAAAAAAAAATAGTCTATTTCAAATAGAGTCTTCAACATCAGCATCAGTATTTATAAATGAAACTGAGGTGCCTAGAGCCAATTTACCATCAGTTTTGACTGAGGAGCAAGCAATTGCAACATTCAGGCAGTCAGCAGAGGTAGCTTCTACAATCTCAAGATCTGGATGTCCAGAATAGTCAAATGACAAAGGTAGATTCCTAGGCACGACAAATGTTAGTAGTTTTACTACAAATGATTCGTCCTTTTCCAAAAGCTGCAACTAGAAAAAATCTTCGTCCTGGTAGACATTCCGAAAAAAACTATAACTAAAAAACAGAAGGGTAAACAAAGAAAAAGATAAGCTTTGCAGTCAAGTGACAGACCCAAGTATGATATCAGAGCTTTAAGCTTTGATACTGAATTGGATGAAGTGCCAGATGTGATTGATGATTGGATTTGATTCAAGTGTTTGGAGAAGAGAAAGTTATGGACATGAGAATTAGTGCTTTTTGTGGCAAATATGTCTATGGAGACTCCAAGTCTCCAAAGATGATAAAGAACAGTTTATTTGTCCTAATTGCTCCAATGTGATGTAGATTTAATTATATTGTTTTGAATTTAATTTTTTTCATTAAACACTGACAAAAAGAAACAAAATAGCGTGGAGCACTGGCACAAATAATTAATAGTCTATACACTACACGGTCAGCTGCTGCGAACACATATATATATATAGGCGCCGCCCGACCGTCACGCGACATGCAACACACAGACGAAAAAGTTTGAGATGATGTAATAAAAGTTTCACTTTAAAAGTGACACATTTTTTCGTACCTACAGACCAAACAATCGAAGCACAACGATAGCGAGGAAACGACAAGGTATCCGGGATTCGGCATTCCAGCGAAAGAGCGTGTTGCCGAAGTATATATCTAAAAAATATCGATATATTATGGAAAAAAATTCATTAGATACATACTGAATATGAAGCGTTTAGATCAGTGGTTCCTAACCAGTGGTCCGCAGGACTCAGAATATGGTGCGTGGATCGCGAACCGATTAACAATTTTGCGAGCGATACCATCGTGCACGCTGCATGCACGGACTAGTAAAAAAAGAAGGACTCCGCGCCGTGATATTTGCAAGTGAAGCACCTTTATGCTAGTGTGTGTGGTTACGGGGTATACCAGATACACAATTTTTTCTCCCTTAAATCAAAATCAAAACGTTTATTGAACTCATAACATTGATTTACAATGGCTTAAGTTCAGTCATACACTTAATTCCAAACAAATCAAATACGTAATATAAATAACATCAAACAATTAAAATCACACAAAACAAATCAGACTTAAGTAGAGCAATTCAATTCCAGGCTGCTTTATCATTTAAATAATCTTGGATATTGTAATAGCCTTTGCTGCTTAATTTACTTTTTGTGAAGGCTTTGAATTTGTTTATAGACATATTTGCTATATGTTCGGGGAGTTTATTATAGAAGCGAACGGACTGACACCTAAAAGAATTGCTGACTTTATGGAGTCTTGTGGCAGGCATGTCAAGTCTATCCTTATTTCTAGTATTAATATTATGTAAGTCACTTAGTTTTGTGAACTTATTTTTATTCTTTTGTACAAACATCAAATTCTCGTAAATGTATAATACCATCATAATACCTATTTCACCGACGAATCGTCATAATACCTATTTCCTTAAACTTATTCTTTAACGAAATTCTAGATCCCATGTTATAAATGGCTCTAACGGCTCTCTTCTGCAGCACAAATATCGTATTGATCTCAGCAGCAATATACCCCATAAAAGGATACCATAGCTCATAATGCTGTGGAAGTAACTAAAATATACTATTCTGGCCCTATCTATGTCAGTCAGTTCTGTTATCTTCTTAACGGCATATGCTGCAGAGCTTAATCTGTTTGCTAAGGCAGATATATGGTCACCCCACTGAAGCTTCTCATCTAGAGTTAAACCCAAGAACACTGTCTTATTTACAAGATCCAACATTTCTCCATTTAATTTAATATGTGTGTTAATCTTTTTTACATTTGGTAATATGAATTTTAAGCATTTCGTTTTCTTACCATTCAAAATAAGATTGTTTACTTTGTACCATTGTTCTACCTTAGAAATAGCATTATTTACATCTTCAATAGTAGTTGCATGTCGATTAATTTTAAATAATAGTGATGTATCATCCGCAAACAATACTATATCATGTGTGTTCTTTATACGATAGGGTAGGTCATTAATAATAATAATAAATCTTTATTTCGAGTATCATGACTCATATTAATTGTTAGTAATACAGCAAACTTATTTTCTATGTTAGTACTTATCCTAAACCTATTACTTATTAAGTTACAGATGTGTGTCACCGCTGCACCTTTCCGTTAGAAATACTGCAGCAATGACCCACATATCTGCAATCCAACCTGCTCGCAATCATCTTTAGAATGCTGTTGGTACTGCCCCGCACTCTGCTCACCAGGGATCCGCATCTTTTGCGTACAGTCGCATAAAAACAGTCGACCCGTGCTTCCGCGAACATCCCTTATGCGCTACAAAATCGGGGCAGCCCCATCAGCACACTGAAAGCATTGTTATATTGAACACGAAGCGCGTTGTAGGATTTTTGAGTGTACATGGCCCACAGGTTGCACGTGTAGAAAGTTGTACAAAATGCTCTGAACAGCGTAATCTTGACGCTGTTTGAGCAACGCACGAATCTGCGAGCCAGCATATTCGCTCTCACCGACAACGCCCTCCGTTCTCTCTCGATTTCCGTGTCGTCCCTGAGGTCGGAAGTCAACAAAGTCGGAAATGTATACACTTCTACAATAAAGTCCCAGCCACTGTTCAGGCATTGTCTATAAATAAATTTAAATGTTTTATAAAAAAATAGCTCTGTCGTAAATCCTATTACTCCACTGATGAATATCTAAATGATCGGACAGCCTGGGACTAGATTGTGATTATTTTATAGCAACTGTACAATATTGTATACTTTTATTGAAAAGAGCGCAAAAAAAAAGAATGCTGGAGAGTTTCTTGCGCCGCTTCTTCTCTCTCAGAGCGCCATTTGTTTCCGAAGCGGTAGTAGTATCTAGTAGTATAAGAAATGACATCAAAAAGAATTCTAAAGGAATCAATTTTGAGAAAATAAATGCCTTTTTATGCCTTTTTTTTTTTAACATATGACCAAGATATTTCAACGTAGATACTCTCTCCAACGCTGTACCATTGAGCATTACAGGTGGTACTTTATTTGGTGTTTTACCACCGGCCTCAAAGACCATCACTTTACTTTTTCTAGCGTTATAGGCAAGACCATGTCCTCCCACATAAGCCTCACATATGGCCATCAGTTGTCTGAGACCACAAATAGACGCACTGAGCAGCACCATGTCGTCTGCGTAGATTATATTGTTGACACAAGTTCCGTCTATGAAGCAGCCGACCCTGGTGCCACTGAGCTCGTCAATCAAATCATTTACATATAGGTTGAAGAGCGTTGGTGAGCTCAATCGTCCCTGCCTCACCCCGCACTCCAACCCACATGGACGTGACAAGACTCCCGCCCATCTGACATTGCTGACCTGGTTTTCATACCAAAATTTGAAAATATTGATGATCTCAGAAGGTATTCCAACCTCTCCCATTTTTTGCCATAAGATATCGTATGGAACCAGATCAAACGCCTTCGACAAGTCAAGAAAACAGGCATAAACTGGAGTCTTGCGCTTAGTATAGTATGTGACAGCACTCTTAACACACAGTATAGCACTCTCTGTAGACAATCCAGGTCGAAATCCAAACTGGTTGTCATGAGGCTTTATAAACTTATTTAACTGCATATTAAGCATGCTGTCAAACACCTTTGAGATGACCGTAGCCAATGAAATTGGTCTATAGTTGTTTTTATCAGCCAGGTCGCTGGTTTTGTTTTTTACAATAGGCACAACTATTGTACGTATCATCTCGTCCGGCATAAAACTATGACTCACACAAAAGCTGTACAGCATTGACAAAACCCTGGGAAGATGTGGCCTAGCGTATTGAAGATGCTCAATGCTCAGTCCGTCATGGCCTGGAGATTTACCTCTGGTCATATGTTTGATGGTATGTGCTATTTCTTTACACTTGAAATTGATACCAATTTCCATGTTGGACTGAACATTGAGCACCGATTCAGAAGTCCCCCGTAGCGGCTTAACACGAAAGTGGTCCATAAACATATTAGATATAGTTTCAGGCTCACACATGCCACCAACGCTCACAGGGAGGGACGGCTTACTGTTCATTCTATTGGTATTCTTCCAAAACCCGCGAAAATCATTTTTCGAATGGTGCGAAGCTAGAATATCCATTTTAATTTGATCCTGACGGTTTTGACACCATTTTAAACGAGATTTGAAAATTCTTCTAGCCTCGCACATTTCCCTATAAACATATCCTGAGGTTGGCTTCCCATACCACAGCCACCACCGAAACTTTTGCCTTGCCTCCCCGTGCGTTTCGGCTACATGCTTATTCCAGCCTATCACTCTCTTTTTGGCTACACGGTACATACTCTTTCGACCCGCCCCGGAAGCCTCAACTAAAGCTTTAACGATGTCACTGTACAACTTAGTTATGGCATTTCTATGCTCAGAGTCGTTACAAGTATGGTCACAGCAATACTGAAGCCCATGTGGGAAGTCAATTAGTCTTAGCCTTTAATGACATTCCCTCTGGAATGTATTTATTTGCACTTGGCTTCTCTCTCCCCAATAAACCTCATTTAGAGAGGTATTTTTACAAACTTTCTTTGGTAATAACATGTTTAAATTACATTCTACGACCAGAGGAAAGTGGTCAGACCATAATACATCATATAATACATAAACGTTACTCACAGAGTCAAGAGCGGCTTTAGTAGTTAAACAATGATCGAGCCACCGCTTGGATCCGTGAGCTTCACTTATAAATGTATATGTCTCGGACCGTAAACCTAATATCTCAGTATCAACACAAGTCCACTCTTGTTCTAAGCAGAACTGAGTAAGTTCATGGTAAAACCGCTCAAAAGGGTGTGCATTATAGTCCCCAAGTATGTATACGTAGTTTTCCCCATAACTGTCAATAATAGCACTTACCGAACTTAGTACGTCCGTAAAATCCATTAGGTTTGCAAGTGAATCCGTAGGCATATATACACTCATCACTACGAACGATTTCTCTTGTAACACTACTTTGATAGCGCAAATACGCGGGTTATTACACTGAATAATGGACACATTTTGAAAAACACTACGCTTCCACAACAGCGCAATGCCTCCGTATGGTCTCCCACGTAGAATACCAGTAGACGTGTCTATCGCAGATACTCCTGTGGAGCTGAAGTCCTCGTTTATTGTGTCAAGGAAACAAAGCTCCTCCTTGAGCAACCAGCATTCTTGTAAAGCGATTAAATGTGAGGATTTACATAGCTCACGAATACATTGTGTAGAACGCTTTACATTCTTACAATTAAATGAAACAAATTTACATTTATGTTTTTATCCATTAACAATAGGCAAGTTTCTCAGCACCACCTGTGTGATAGGTGTTTCATTTGATTTTAATTTGGGTTTAAGCTTAAAGTGCACAAATCGTCGAAAAATAATTCCCTGTGGCCATAGATTCTCATCAAAGTACAAAGGTAGCTTGCTTTGTGAAACAAAAATCTTATAAGCGTCGTGTTCACATTGCCGTTTAATTGAAATTTTCTCTAGACTCACAATACTTTCCTGAGTTTTAATCTCAATATATTTAATTATATCCGATTCTGCTGTGTCTTTATGTACGTTTGTTATAAATAAGGGTATCTTTCTATCGGCCGCCCTGAATTTTTCGTCTGATTCTACCACAAAATTTCCCATTTTGCCAATAAGGCGATTTTTGGATTTTTGTGACTTCTTTTGCACCACTGTCCAGCCTTCATTTGGATTATGTACCTTAGCGACCCCTGCATATGATCGAATTTGCGCTGTCGCACCCAGCTGACCATTCGGTTCGCTTGACGTGCCTGATGACTCAGTGCCAACTCGCATAATGCCGCGGTCGGCGCGTGTGACGCAATCGTCGGTCGAATGTTTAGATACAGTGCTTTGAAACTGCACTGACTAACTACCCTCCGCTTTACTCAAATCAATACTTCTATAATTTGAATTATATTCCCTCGGAGATGTCTCATAGTTAGATTGTTCCAACGGCGTTGTAACGATAGTGTCGTCTAATTGGGACAAACCTATCGGTCCGCTATCAAAGTAACCTCCTCTTTTCATATTTACTTTCATAATCGAAAGTGGCGGCGAAGGTAATTTTCCACTCAAGCATTCCTTTTTGAAATTTTCTAGCTGCTCAACAGTTGCATATGAGGATTTAATGCTTTTGATCTCCGCCTGTACTAGCATCAAATCCTTGAGCAGTTTGGAGACGTCCAGATGGTCGAAAGTTATAGGTGGTAATTTTTCCAAATCCCTGGCCACAAACACAGGTAGTACATCAGGATCAGTTACCTTAAATACACTTATGATGTCGTGCAAAAGGCGGTTTTCCTTGCCTTTTCCTTTGCGTAAAGTTTTTGTGCGTAGATCCCCTGGTAATGCTTCCAGAAGTAAGTGAGAAAGCAGACGCACATATTTGCACCAAACTCACTTCATCGGCTATTGAAACTTTATTTTGGATGTAAGCTAAAAGCTCATCCACAACGAGATGACAATTATTACACTTTAACGTACTCATTCTATCCGAAATCGCATACGTCTCACGCTCAATCGGAAACGTCCGACGCGACCCGAATCGCGCGCGCAACTGGCGAATAAATGGCTTAATATAAACTAAAAATAGAAATGGTCCGAGAATTGAACCCTGCGGGACACCCATTACACCCTAACACGGAGCCTGAAGAACTTACACTATTCAACATACTGTATCCTGTTATTCAAATATGAGGTTAATAAATTTAAAGCGCTTCCTCTTATGCCATAGTGTTGTAATTTCCTGATTAGAATTTCATGTTGGACGCAATCAAATGCTTTGGAAAGGTCGCAAAAGATTCCTAAAGAATCTTGTGAATCCTCCCAAGCACTAAAAATATGTTCCATTAATGCGACACCTGCGTCAATAGTTGAACGTCCCCGAGTGAATCCAAATTGTTTATCATGTATAATTTTATTTATGTTAAAATGAGCGCGTAGTTGACACAGTATTAGTTTTTCAAATATTTTACTCAGGGTAGGCAAAATTTTAATAGGCCTATAATTAGAGGGATCTAATGAGCAACCCGACTTAAATAAAGGTATTATTTTGCTATGCTTCATGAGGTCTGGAGATGTGCCACAGTCTATACATTTGTTAAATATTAGGGCTAGATCAGGCGCTATTATATCAATCAGAGAGCCTATTACTTTAACAGATATACCCCAGAGATCAGCTGTCTTTTTAACATTAATCTCTATAAATGACTTTATAAAATCCGAGATATTAACATACTCAAATTGGAAATTATTTGAACATTTAGTAACATTTGCAGAAACTAATGATATTGCCCTGATTGGACATAAGTTTAAATATTTAGTGGTAGATATGGGAACATTAGTAAAGAAATTTTCAAAAGCTCTAGCAACATCTGAGTTTGATTTTACAATTACATTATTAATATTTAGATTAAACTCAGAGTTTAGATCTTTTGTTTTACCAGTTTCATTATTAATAATTTTCCAAGTAGTTTTGATTTTATCGTTAGAATTTCTTATTTTATTTCTTAAGTATAAAGATTTTGCTGCTTGACAAACATGTTAAATTATTTTTGAATATTTTCTTACATATTCCAGAAATTATTATTATTATTATCGGATTATGGTTGAAAGTTTTTTCATCAGAGGCTATAGAGCCTCATTCTACTCTTATGAATTCCAGTTGTAGCCTTTCACTTTTCACTAAATTTGGTATTAGTATTAATTGTAATGGTCTTCGATGTAAATATTTTTTAAATTCTGTATTAAATAAATTAAAAAAATTATTATTAAAACATTGGGGTTATTTTCCTCTAAAGGCATTACTTGTAATTTATTAAATAGGTGAGATTTAAACAAATTCAGACGGCCCTGTGTAATTGGTACAACAGTGATGTCTTTAGTTATAGTTTTCTTTGTCTGCCAATCAAAACTAATTAGTTGTCCACAGTGATCTGATTCTAGTTGATTTATTATACTTTTGCTGTTAGGCTTTATATTTGTAAAAATGTTATCTAGACAAGTAGCTGTGGTCAGTGTTATTCTAGTTGGCTCCATAAACATTTTTTTTTTGGTTCTGTTCGTCCATCTGGACAGGCAAAGGGGTCAAAAGCCCATAAAGCCAAGTCTTCATTTTTATTTTTCTATTCTTCACGTTACACAGCTTGTTCAAAGTCAAGCTAAGTATTTATATAATCTTCATCTTCAAACATAAATAGTACAATTTCCCATAAAAGTAGTATTTCGTGTTCTTCATGTTTCATTTTCTTCATATACATATAGGTTCGCATGAAAGACCGAAGCCAAGTCTTTTATTGATAATATTCTTGTTTCAATGAAGATCAAGCTTAGCCCCTTATTTTTAATAATAAACTTTTATGATATAATACTAAAATATAAATCTCATATACGTTATAAGAAATATATACTTAACACGAATTATAAGTAATAATGATGAATATTAGTTGAATATAATTATAAGATAATATGAAACTAATTTAAGGTATAACTACAAATATAATATTTACATTTATACATTAAAATTTACATTATAAACACAAGTCCAATAATAATTTATGGACGAATATGTTTTAAGTATGTGTAAGGGATTGTGTCAAAAGGCAAGCCGTATATTCAAATTTCGCCTACCGTTGAAACTATAAATTTGTAAAGCGGCACGAAGCAGTCATAAGTTTTCAATAACTGCTGAAGTGAGCGCGGGATGTCTTCAGCATTCTTATAAATATCCAAGAGGCAGTCTATCAATGTAAATCTTTGAAGATTATATTGGGGACAGTCAAAGAAAATGTGATCAAGATTTTGGATGGATAAATTATAGAATTGACAAGTTGGAGAATCTAAAACACCGATCCTAAATAAATGAGTACCACTACGAGAATGTCCCAGACGTAACCGACAAATTGTGGTGTAAAATTTTCTGTGTAAGTATTTTTTCTTTTTAACAAACCAGGGAGAAGAGATTTCGTTTTAGATGTCGGCTAACCATTTGCCCTGTGTTTGAACGACTTGTTGCCAATAATTCTGAAAGTCTTGCAAGAATGTACCTTTAAAATGAGACAGTGCATCTGTGTGTGGTATGGGAATGTTCAAAGCTGTATGTATCTGATTACTATTCACAATAGATTTAGCAAGATAATCAGCTTGTTCATTTCCTTCCACGCCTATGTGTGAATGAGTCCAGAATAAAACAATATCTTTTGTTAGGGATAAGCATTGATATTTGTCTCTAATATTGTAAATGATGAAATTAGTTGTAACATTTCATTTAGGATATTGTAAAGCTTTTAAAACACTCATGCTATCTGTTATAACGATCCAATTATTATATGACTGTTCTCCAATATATTCTAGAGCAGCATATATGGCAGCACATTCTGCTGTGTATATACTAGCCAAGGTATTTAACCTATGACCAAACCCACTCCGCAGTTGTATGTCATAGACTGCCATAGAGACTTACTTACTTTTAGATCCATCAGTATAAAGTTGGTTATAATTTTGCCACTCTGACAGCATACTATATACATCTTCCTTATATTTTAATGATTCATTAATAATTATTTTAATAGGTATATATTTTGAATTATAAGAATTTAAATAACATGGCCAAAGAATACTAGAAAATAGATTATGATCACAAGAAAAATGTAACAAATCAGAGATGCCTTCTACTTGATAGTAGGAATTATTGTCAGTTCGGTTAATATAGTCCTGTATCTTTGTGGTCTAAGTGGATGATTATTAATGGAAGTTAATTTGAGAAAGAATTTTGTTTGTAGATATTTGAATCTAAGAGCTAGTGGGGGAATATTACATTCTACATGTAATGATATAATAGGAGTAGACCTAAAAGCGCCTGTTATGATCCTTAAGCATTTATTTTGTATTTTTTCTAATTTATTCACTAATGTATTTAGTCCACCATAACAAAAGAAGGCATACTCAAAATGGCTACGGACTAATGACTTATATAGTGTTAGCAAGATGCGTGGATTTGCACCCCAATATGTACCAGCTAATGATTTCAGAATATTGCAGGCCTTTAATGCTCGATTTTCTAATATTTCGACATATTTGTGCCATCTAAAATTACTTAAAAAGGTAACTCATAAAAACTTTATTGAATTATCTATTGAAATTTCCTGAGTACTATAATATATTTTTGCATCTCTTATTCTTATAGAATGCTTTGAAAATATTACTACTTTGCTTTTGTCAATACTGACCTCAAGACTAAGATATTGAAAATAAAGCTCCAATATTTTGAGCGCTACATTAAGATCTAACACAACATTTAATAAATTAAGTGCTGAACTATACACTACTAGATCATCAGCAAATTGGAGGTTAGAAAGTCTATTACCCAAGACAATATTTGATTTATGTAGATTATCAAGAGCAATGGACTCAAAATTCCGCCCTGCGATACGCCTCTATATGAATATCGAGGACCTATTAATTGGTTATTGACTCTAACATAAAGTTTACGACCATGCAAGAAATTGAATATCCAACTAACTATTTTTTCAGGGACATTTAAAGATAGAAGAATGGATGATAATTGTTCTAAATCAACATTATTAAATGCTCCAAGAACATCCAAAAAAACACCAGCCAATATCTTATTGTCAATCTGGGCACTAAGGATGTCAAGACATAAATGCCGTAGACTCTCACAAGCAGAACGACCGCATCGAAATCCAAATTGATTATTAGGTAAGAGGTTGTTACTTTCAATATAAAATATTAATCTCTGTTTTATTAATTGTTCAAAAATTTTACCAACACACGAGGTTAGTGTGATAGGACGATATGAATCAGCTGAACTAGAATCTTTCCCATGCTTTAAAATTGGAATTAGACAGTCTGTTTTCCATTCTTCTGGAATAGTGGAGTTGTTCCATAGGAGATTTAATATTTTTAGAAACTTATTTAAGTTAGACGAGTTTAGAAGTTTAAACATTTTAAAGGAGAGCCAATCCAAACCGCACACAGAGTCCTTTTTTGATGATATAGACCAGCTTTTAATTCTTCAATAGTAAAAGGCGCAATCATAAAAGAGTTGGTGCTATTTAAAGGATGATTATTGTGAATATTTGTCAAATTTGGTACTGTATCTGGAGTATATTTGTGTAAAAAGTTGGATATCCAATTATTGCTAGAGAAACAATTATTATTAGAATATAAGTTCTTAAATTTCCTCATTTTTGTCCAAATCTGTTTCATTGGCGTTATCCTATTTATGGTGGAGCAAAAATCTGTCCAGGATTTACGACGTTCAAGTCTTAATATACATTTTTTCTTTGCTTGAGCTTGCTTAAAATGAATGTAGTTTTGGATATTGCAATTTGATTTGAATAACAGATAAGCCTGCTTGCAATCTTCTACCACTTTAGTACATTGCCCATTCCACCAGGGAAGTTGTCGCTTTCTTTTAGGTAGATGAGTAATATTGTTACAGTGATAGTTGGTTTTAGGTACTGAATTTTCTTCCGCTCTAGGAATTATGGAACAGAAGTTATTGTAAGACTTCTGTAGATTACAATTATTTATATCAAATTGTTTTAACAAGTCATTTACTAAGTTCTCATATTGGTCCCAATTTACTATTTTCAGATTACTGTGTGGAGGAATGTTGGATGGAATTGAAGAAGATTCAGTTTCCGACACTACCATGGAAAATTTTGTGATTGTAGGCAAGTGATAGCTGCCCAAAGGATCCTGATGAACTTGCCACTCACAGCACAGGAATAATGAAGATGATACTATTGTTAGATCTAGTCCATTTGGTCTCCAAGAATTAGTACCCACTGTAGTTGGTTGATCATTATTTAAGAGCATTAAGTCATTATCGTCCATTACATCCATGATGTCTCTACCTCTAGAATTGGTTCTATTACAACCCCAAATGGTATGGTGAGCATTAAAATCACCAGCAATTATTAGTGGTTTTGGAATACTATGCAACAGTCTATTAAATTTAGATTTGTCAAAGTTAGGTACACTGTTGCCAGGACTATAAAAGCTAACAATTGAGATGTCTTTTTGTTTGTATTTAATTTTGATTGCTACATTTTATATGTCTCTAAGTTTTGAAAATAAATGCCATTTCTAACAAAAACTGAAAAATTTCTTATTATTGTATAACCTCTGATAGAAAACTGTATATTTGGTTTAAGCCAAGTTTCTGATATAAGTGCTATGTGTATGTCCTGCTCATAAAGTAGGTTTTGAAGCTCAAGTCTGTTACTTAACAGACTTTGAGCATTCCTCTGTACTATGTTAAGTTTGTGACAGTTGAATGTGACGTTTTATTTTTAATTTGTATGGTATCTTTGATAGCTGAACTAATTGCGTGTGAGCTAATACTTTGATTCTGTGTTTTATTTATTGTAATGACTTTGATTATTGCTGCTGGATTGGACAAAATTAAATTAATGATGTCTTGTGTGTTCTCTGTCTTAGTGAGTGTTGGAAAGTTTGTTGGATGTTTAAATAAATCTGATAATAGTGTTTTAATTTTATTTTTACTGTCCAATATCTTTTTTTGTTTTATAGGGCATTGACCTGATCTTGCAAGATGGTTACCTTTACAGTGTACACATACTGCTTTGTCAATAGGTATAGTACATTCTTTATATGAATGATTTTCAGTGCAGATTGAGCAACGCTGAGCATTCTTATAGAATTTAGCCAAGTGGTCAAACCTAAGGCATCGGAAACACTGCTTAACTGGCGGCACATAAGGTCGCACTGGTAGACGCCACATCTTTAAGTGAACGTAATCTGGGAGTGAAGTAGATGACGCAAAGGTAATAATGACTGCCTGTGTAAGTTGTAATATAAAACCACTATCGGATTTGTTTTTTTTTCATTATACGCCGAACAGAAATATTTTTTTTTGTACTTGACAAAGATTTGAAATTTTTTTTGTTGGACATATCAATTGGTACGGAGGAAATCACTCCAGACAATTCAGTGGCACCAGCTGGGATGGACGCCTTAATATTTTGTTCCCTTAAAAATGTCGTATTGTCTAGGAATGTATTAGCCAAATTGGGGTCGTTCAAACACTACTCCTATCTTCTATTTGTTCAGTTTCTTAAGATATTTAATGCCTTTAATGAAGCGCGATAAGTAGCTACTAAGAGTTAGCATGTCACGACTACCAAGTGGCTGTTCAGTGACACTCTCTATGAAGACTTATAAATTCATGACAGGCACCTGCGTCTTCCGGATATCGGCGACAATAGTCGGCCACCCTATATGGCAAATAAAAGTCCTCGTGGTCTTCCAATACTGTACGCGAATCTGAGTATTCGCTACTTTCAGAGGTGGAATCTAGAATTGACTCACCTTTATCTCGTTCCGGCTTGGTTTTTTTCCGCCTTTTCGACATCTCTTAGCACAAACCTAAATCACTAAATATATAGACTTTTACTTATACTAAATAAATTAAATGATAAACATATACAAACACTTAGATACTTATCAAAAATATGAGGATAATATACAATATAATAGAAATATTTAATTTTATATTTAAAAAGACCGCCCTAAGCGTTCAAGAGTTCCCGCGCTTTTTTTTCGCTCCATAAACAAGTTACTGAGATTATATGACATGAACAGACTTTTAAACTTAGTACGTCATGGAGGAATGCTCTAATAGATCACAAATCAGAATCCTTTTGTTGCCCTTACAAACTCTAGACAAGACTGCATCCTTCACATTTTCAAAATCCTCATATGGTGCTGATGGAGGTCTATTGGTAGATTTTATACAAGCTAAGCTGTATAATATTAATGAGCCACCATGTATTGAGTTAACTCGGCTAAATGAACTACCAACTTGGTGATTAGTGAAGTTAAACATGATGTGATGTGATTTAAGCCAGTGTTCAGTAATACAGAGTATATGTATGTTATTGCAATTCATGTATATTTCAATTTCAAGTTCCTTATTTAACATACCCTGAATATTTTGGTGTACCAGATTAACAACATTATGACAACAATTAAATTTTGATTTGTTTGATACTATACTATAACATGGTTCATTGCAAGAGGTATTCTCTATTGTCTTATAAATTAATTGGAATAATTTCCAAGGTCTTATTTTTATTATCAATGTCAAATTTAGACTGCTCAATAGAAGCAGTGTGATACACCAAGTTTTTGGCTGATTGTATAAAATAATATGATAGCAATATAGCTAATCCTTATTTTAAATATATTGGAATAATATTTCTCATAGAGAAATTAGATTTAATATAATTATTTATATCAATCAAATGAAATTTATTTCTATTATTGCATATTAACATGTCAAGTTATAAATTCAATTTATATCTGATATCATTTTCAGATTGTGGCAATCTGTGACCGTAGGGGAAAGTAAACAAAACAACATTCTTTATGTTTAGAGAATCTAAACACTCAAACTGCTTGATTAGCTGTGTTCTGTTTGTATTTCCTCTGTCTCCAATTAATAACATTAAGGTAGTGTCAGGGGTGAAGAAGTCCTGGTAAACAATAATTTGTTACTGTCTGTCCCAGCTCACTTGAAATAAGCCGGCCTATACCTTTACCTAAGTTATCACTAAACATTACAATTGCTATTCACATTATTTGTTTTAAAGGAACTGATAGACTTAGTATTAGATGAGCTTGTGTTTTGTATATATTTGTGTGAAGGTAATTGCTGATTAAAAAGAGGCTCACAAATGGGCTCAGATTTCTTCTCTAAGTTATAGGAAACACATTTGTGGTGTTTTGTCAAGGACTCCTTGTTTAAAAGAAGTTCATCTAAAGCCAGTACTTGATCCTTCACTTGTTTGTTTGTAACATTGTATCTGTTATTCATTGTTTGCAATGATTTCTGTAGATTTAGAATTTCATTATTTAATTTATTTATATCTGATTCATATTTTAATTGGTTGTTATGAATTGTTAATGAGTTTAATCATAATCCACAAATACTTTTATAGTATTGTGTTTACACAATGGCATTTTTAAAATATTTTATTGCGACGCAAACAGATCTATCACAGACGATGGCTAATCTCATAATGGGGGCCGATCGTCTTATATTAGTGTAGGTGTATGCGTGGGGCTTTGAATTTACACATTTACCGGCTTGTTTTGGTGCCTCACTGTTATGTAAGGCGACACGGAGTCCTTATTATTTTACTTGTCCGTGACTGCATGTTGTGAATGGCGGGAGTGCGGGTGGCGCTAGCTTCGAAGGTTTTTCCTGGATGCCTTAAGAATACAATGCAAATCGCCATAAATGTGGCAAATGTTATCAAAAGCAACCCCTTCAATGAATGAGTTGCTAAACCAGTTTTCTGATTGAACATTTCAGATGAATTTGGCTTATCTTGTTGATATTTTCACACTTGAATAAATTAAACTTACAAATACAAGGTTCCGGAAACAAACAGTCAGATGTTGCAAATGTATTTTTATTTGAAGTTTAATTGCCTTTATTTGCAAACTTCTGTTATGGTTGGGCAAAATTGGGGACAACAATTATTGAAGAGTCATTAAGAATTCAATCGTTAGGTACTTCCACATTCCAATACAGAATCTAAAGTTGATCGAAAACTGATTCGCAACCCATTTAGTATGGATGCTGGTGAAGTAACAGAAGTAATCCAAGAAAAACTCAGCATATAACGATAGGAACTGTAAGGATGCATTGAATGCAATTCACTTGAGAAGTTTTGGTGGAAAAAAAAAAAGAAATTTCTTACACCAAAATTCGTGAATTCGCCCTGCGCTATCTAATGTTTTTTTCTACTACCTATTTCTGAGAGCAAGGGTTTTCTACTTTGTTGGCAATTAAAACAAAGCAAGGAATCGAATCGAAAAAAGTAGGCTATGATTTGTGCGTGGCTTTGAGACAATAAAGAATTCGAAGTGGTCCCTGGCTTAGAAAAGGTTAGGGAACCACTGGTTTAGATGGTTTATTTTTATGGAAGTGGACAAACGAGCGTACGGTTCACCTCATGTTAAGTGATCACCATTGCCAAATTCACTTGCAGCACTAGAGGAATCACAGGAGCGTTGCCGGCCTTTTAGAAACGTACACGTTTCTAAAAGGCAAAAAACGTATGCGTTTTTTTTGGAGGTACCCATTTCACCCGTATCGTCCCGGACACACCACATAAGGAAGGTCATTTCACAGCCTAGTTGTATACTTACGTGCGACAAAGTTCCTTAAAAACCGCACTGGAGGAACGCCACACATGCAGATGGTGGGGATGATGTAAGAGGATATAGAGGTTCCAAGCTGTGACTGGCTGTGACCCAATGAAGTTCACTATTATCTGGATAAACAAAAACTAAAACAAAAAATAAAAACCAATAGTGTTGTGTGTATTACCAATGTTTCACACTAATCAAACTGCAAATATCAAAATAAATAACAACTTGGAGTAGGTGGGTACCTGATTATAGGCAGAGTGACAGGCAGTGGCGTAGCGTGCCTTGGCGGGGCCCAATATAAAAATTTGCTTGAAGGCCCTTATGAAGGGTGAAGGTTTCTCACAAAAGAAAAAATATGTTTGCTTAAAATTAAAAGAAATATTTACACTTTTTCCAAACAATTTAAACTAAATGTAGGGGAACCTGTTGTATTTAGGACAGTTTTTTAGATATCCTTTTTTTATTATTTTACGAACTGTAGGTACTCAAACCATTTTTGCATATTTTGAAAGGTCAATTATTTGAGTATCCACCACCAAAATACAAGAAATTCTTCTATTTTAGCCGACATTAAGTGATAGTTTAGTTCTAATAATTAAATTTTAACCTAGGTGAATGTCATGCAGATTTATTTTTATTTCGATGTTCTAAATAAATATCAGAATTGATAATAGTTGTAATAATAAAATTAAAATAAGTTATACTTTTTGTTCCAAAATGTTCACAAAGCAGCTGTCTAAATTATGATTACATCGTCCTTTTTTGGTATATTTTGTCTCTCGGCATGTGGCGCCATCTATAAGATTTATGTTACATTTGTTATTAGGAAATTTACTTGAGATGTCGCTTTTTTAATGGGTTAAATATACAAAATTAATGTATACCCAAATTTACTTCCCCATGAATCATGATGCATAAGTTATAAATGTTCGTATGTTCGTAAAACTCCTATCTCACCTTATTCACTGCCGTTCAACATTAATACTTTTTAATTATTATTTTTTTATTTAGTCACTTTGAATCGGCTTAGATGCTTTATTACTTGGCTTCAACATCGTTACTCAACTGAGAAGAAACTGAAAGAAACACGGCGAAATTTTTTTTGATAACATAATATAATAGATTCAGAGACTCAATATAAATGATTAACAGTAGGTAAGAATCAATATAATTAAATAAGAGCAATCTATTTACCTGTCAAACAGCCTTACCATCATTGAAGGCTTTTAAACTGTGATTGGACTTATAACTCAATTTCCTTTAATATACCTAATGTTAAAACTGACTTATGCCTGACTAATTTTGAATATCATTTGGCAGAGTATTGTAAAATCGTATAAGTAGGTAGGTACTTACAGTTTCCTACAATAATTAATGAACATTTAGTGAACAGTACACACACTATTTAGCTTTCGTTTGTTAGGTTTCTTCCGCCGTTGTGCGCTATACGTGTACAAGGAATTAGGGGTCTGCACCTGAAATTCGCATCCTTATTTTGATGGAAGGGGAAGAAGCACACAAGAGATATACAGCCTCCCTTCAACCCCCAAAGCGTGAAATGGAGTTTATTTTTATATATCTTCGTCTATTTTACGTCGCCTACGCAGCTTCCATCCACCCTCCGCGCTTCCGGCTTTAATAAAACATCTAGGGGTAGGGCAGACAAATACCGGTTGGAAGTCGTAGGACATAGCGTAGGTATTGAGTAAAAAATGATAATTGTAATAACTTATAAATAAAACAAATATTTATTGTATAAATATTTTGTTCTACCCTACTTTTATCTCTCGAACAACCACGATCACTATTATGTACATACTTTAATGCACAGAGCACACTTTATTAAATCTTTGAAAAAGTTTATACTCGATGGCCTAAAAAAGGATATTGTGTGTCCTTACGTACGCACGCAAGAAGTTTTTCTTCTTTGGCTTAATAAACCAAAATCTAAAATGTATCTATGTATTTTAAGTTTGTAGAAAAAACAATATTGTATAGTATAATTTGCCAAGATACTGCAAGGTATTCTGTAATTTTCACATTTTCCGCGTTGGCTGTACTGGTGTGTCACCTTTGCCATTCCTTGAAGTAGAAATAAAACTACTCACCAGAGATATATTTTTTTTTGGTTCTGTTCGTCCATCTAACTCACCAGAGATAAGAACACACAAGGAGGGTAGAGACAGTACCTACCTATGTACAATACATTTCCCGCCCATTTAGCCGCAATTAGAGAACTTGTGGTATTTGTTGTTTATAAATAAATAAAATTACAAAGTGGTAGAAAAATTATTGTATGCGACATGTTGTATTAGTAAGTACCCACGACATTCGCTTTTTTGACACTTCTTATACAACTGGTGCATAAAATATTATAATAGTCTGAATGACAAAATGTTGAAAAACGTTCCGTTTCACCATCACACAATGTTAATTTTTTCTATAAACTATAATCATAATTATTTTTTGAACGTGACTGTGAACTGAACCTATGCGCATACGTACACCATAAAGTCCTCTTTTTTGTGACGCTTTCTATCTTCATCAATAATACTAGCTGTTTATCTTAAAAGTATATAATATAGGTTATAAATTTTTTAAAATACCCTCGTAATAAAATACCTGCACTTTGTGCTCTTTGATATTCATTCGAATTCGTGTTACGTTGCAATAACTTTCAATGCTCCTGCTTGTTATTACTCAAAAATAAAGTATTTATTTAAGAAAATATTTCCTTTGAATATTATAACTATACTACTACTTAATTGTTATATAAAATTTATAGGTTAAGACTGAGCTTTAGATAATAATGGCTTGTTGCTTAGAGCCTGCAAAGATTGAGGAGAAGATAAAAAACAACACGCAAAGTAAAGTCAAAATTCTGCCAGAGCCTGTAAGTGTGATAAAACATCCGCTACAATATTCCTGGAGTCTTTGGATTTACGTAAATGATAAATCCAAAACATGGGAAGAAAATTTGATTGAACTTACAACATTCGACACAGTTGAAGACTTCTGGTGGTAAGTGAAAAAATATTATTACTTTGACAAGATTTGATTTTAACTCCGTTCTGCTCTCTGGACACAGAGACATGACACACAGTTTTTAGGTTATAATTTAAAGGCTTTCAAACATCGAGGTAATAAGTAAGGTAAGTTACATTCTATTATCTAGGTACCTATCTCCATACCTATCGCTATGTTAACCTATAGATAAGTGTAATAATAGTAGCTATATATGACTAGGTATATAACGTGTCTACGTACCTATACCTATAATATACTTCTTATAGTTGGAAACTTCACTGGTGAAAGTGTAAGTTTTAAGATTTGTTAATATTTAAGTATCATAATTCTGTTTGTTTCCTATACATGAATAAATAAATAAATATATATCTCTATTTTTACAAATAATATACTGTAGGTAGGTACATTACATTTTATTATTAGAAAATATTTTTTTCTTAATTATGTATTTGAAAAACTTTTTCTTAAATCGTTTATACGTCAAGATAGAAGAATACAGCTGTGAAAACGTCGAAAAAAAATTGAGTTTAGAACTAACTTTTTAATTCACGCACACTAACACAAAATGTCATACAATCGCAAAACATAAAGTGTAAGACGTAGCTTGTCACGCACACTAAACTAATAATCCTGGCATGTTTGTTTTTATCGGTCTAACAGCAAGAGATTTTAACTAGACGTATAAATTATCTAAGGTATATAGATGTAAAATACCTAACTAATTACGCAATAATAAGTAATAAGACAATTAATTCTAAGGTCATAAATCCCAGAAGGCGTCTCAACTCTCAGTGCGTACCCAATCCATGATCTATTGTTGTCGCTATCTTCATAATATCTACAATTGATTGTGGACTACCAGCTACAGATTGAGACGTTTAGAACTATTGTAAGGTTCCATATTAAAAGCTCGTGGTAATCTTAAAATACGTGTGCTGGAGTGAGGAGGACTCGGGACAACACGATGGTGATTACTTACCATCAGGTGACATGTTAGGAACTACCTACGATCCATAAATAGTCTATATGTTCTTATACTTATTTAACAAATTGCAGTCTTTACCACCATATAAAACTACCGACCGAGCTGCGGCAGGGTAACGACTATGCGGTCTTCAAGAAGGGCGTGCGGCCCATGTGGGAAGACGATGCCAACAAGATGGGTGGACGCTGGTTGATCAATATTGACAGAAAACAACGGAGTGCCAATCTGAATAAATATTGGTTGGATATTGTAAGTTTTTTTTTGTTACCACACTACCTAAGAACAATAGGTTTTTTATTACGGCAAGTATTAGATGCTTGTGTGCGTGAAATATTGAAACTCAATGGCATCTTTAAAATTTATTAAAATATAAAATTAATAAAATATTTGAAATGATGAGATAAGTGATCCCAGTGTCTTTCTTATTTTTTGTAATATTATTTTTACAAAGTTTTACTACGCAACCCGGCATTTTAGTTTCAATTATTAGCAAAGTTTAACAGAACATGTGGAACGTCAAAGTCACACATTGTTCGAGACTGGCTCGAGTATGCCTAGTTGGGCGTTGTATTAGTTGCCACACTTTGCGACTACGCCTGCGGTATCTAGTTGGAGCGCACTCCTTAATCTAAGTACCTACATATACACATGGATAGGTGCCTGCAATAATAATTAAAGTGTCAATTATTGACTATCAATGTAAGCTAAACTCAAATCGATATGGTTGAACATAATGGTTGATAAACCTTGGTTAGAATTACATACACGCGCTAAATAGCGGCCATAGATATACCACACTATATACCAGAGCGAGATTTATTTATTAAGAAAACTTACAGATATTTATGACTATGTTGACATCTATTTGTATAAGTACAAGCAAAAAGCCATAAACTAGTTTTCACATATATGATTCTAAATACTTTAAAAAAAATTATTAGAGAGTTACACTATCTTATAATCTATTACATTATTTCTAAGTGTAGAATTGGTACCTACTATATTATAATAACTACATTTTACAGATACCAGCAAGAAGTTTACATTTATAAAACATAATTACACTTAATAATAATATAATTAAAGTTTATCAGATGCCGAATTGCTCCAGGTTTATGCCGAATTGAAGGATTGGCGAATAGGCCTAGTTCTGCAGCATATGCGGTTAAGAAAATTAGACGGTTAACTGACATAACTAGATACGGCGAGATTAGTATACTTTAGTTATTTTCATAGTATTTTGTCCTATGGTATATTGTTATAGGACAGTTCGGCCGATATTAATACCATCTTTGTGCTGCAGAAGAGGGCTATTCGCGCGATATAACCTAGGTCCTAAAGAATCATTAAGAGAAAAATTTAAAGAAATAAACATTTTGTCTGTTGCTTCTGAATACATTTTTGATAATGTTCTGTATGTTCATAAGCACATTGAGGAATTTTCTAGAAACTGTGACATTCACAATGTAAACGAGGAACAAACATAAACTTGTTATGCCTACTACTCGGTTGGTTCGAGTTAGTAAGTCTTTTGTTGGGCAATGTATATGCTTCTACAATATGATCCCAGAAAATGTACAAAACAAATGTGTTACGAAATTTAAAAGAATTGTTAAAAAACGTTTGTGTGGGAAAGGTTATTATAGCATAAACGATTTTCTTAATGACACCACGGACTAGGAATAAAGCGAACACCCTCAGGCTCTTTAATTATAAATGTTAATTGTACGATATCACATTGTAATCCATATTTTATATAAAAAAAAGCCTGCTGAGTTTCTTGCGCCCATTCTTCTCAGGTCTGAGGCAGTCTGTTTTGAATGGGTGGTAGTTTTTGACGTACAATAAGTGATTTTAAATCCTCTTTTGAATAAAAATATTTGAATTTGAATTTAGTTATAAATGTGTCAATTTTGGGGTAAGCATTTAAATAAGTTCGTTAAATTTGGTACTTGTACGGAATAAGGAGTAATTACGGCGATAGAAAGTTTTATAAATTGGGATATGAAAGGGGATGGGATAACGAAGTTGTTTTAGGAACACATAACTTAATTTGTTGTATTGTAATGTACGAGGGGAGGCTCATAAGTAATCTACCTAACTATGAAAGAAAAGACTTTGATGGCTAGTTTTTTTTTATTTTTCTATATAGTCTCCTGCAAGTGAAATACACTTATGACATTTGCAAATAAGTGACATCATGCCGTTATAATAGTAATTTTTATTTTGCTCGTCAAAATGGTCAGTCACAGCCTCCTTCATTTCTTCGTCCGTCGAAAATCTGCGACCCCTCAATTTTTTCTTTAAATCTTTGAATAAGAAATAGTCACAGGGAGCCAGATCTGGACTATAAGGTGGATGGTTAATTTCTGTGAAGCCGTTTTTGCTCAGGGCTGACCTCGCCGTTAAGGCTGTGTGTACAGGAGCATTGTCTTGTAAAATCAGAACACCTTTGCTGAGTTTGCCTCTCCGCTTTTCTTTGATTTGTTCACGAAGCTGGTCAAGCAAGTTTGCATAATATTCAGCATTCATTGTTGTATTTTTAGGCAAATAATCTTTCATCAAAATCCCTTCGACATCCCAAAATACGGTGGCCATTAGTTTTCCAGCCGACGGCCGAACCTTGAACTTCCTTGGCGGCTTTTCTCCTTTAAATTTCCATTGCATTGACTCTTGTTTGCTTTCCGGATCCCACTGGCGAATCCAAGTTTCATCACAGGTCACAATTCGAGAGATAGTCTCTTCTTCTTTACCTTTGACCAGGTCTAGAAATGCCTGACAACATTCTACTCGCCTTTGTTTGTCAAAGGGGGTCAACATTCTAGGGACCCAACGCGCGCTCACCTTGGACATGCCCAAATGTTCGTGAATAATTTCATGAACTCGTTCCTTGCTAATGCCCACATCTCTGGCTATCTCCCACTGCTTGATTCGCCGATCTGCAAGAATCAGGTTCTTCACCTTTTCAACATTATCTGCGGTAACAGCAGAAATTGGCCTTCCACTACGTGGGTCGTCTTCCAGGCTCTCACGGCCATGTTTAAATTGCTTCGACCAAAACTTTATGACGAATTCAGAAGGACTTGAATCACCAAACACCTTTAACATGCGCTCTCTGATCTGCGTAGGCGTATTTCCTTCTTTACTTAGTAATTTAATCACTGCTCGATGCTCAAATTTCATCATTTTACAATTTTCTTTCGACATGGTGAAATCAAAGCCGCGCCAAAAAAACAAAAGCAAGCGAAAAAAATAAGCGTCATAATTTTGAAAAAGGAATAAATATAGAATATGATTTTGCAGTGGCCAGTTCGATTTTCAAAACTTTCTTTAACAAAGTAGATTTTATATCAGCCACCCCTCGTATATGCTGTGAGAATGACTCCGTACGGAGACACAAACATACACCAACTACGAGAGCGTCTTTTTAGTTGCGACACGATTATTTTTGCGTTATAATCACTAGTTTTTACAACTGAACCATCTATAAAATAATGGGATCTATAAAATATGAAATAATGGGACTATTATTATTGAAAGTTTCATCTGAAAAAAAATATATAAGTAATAAATTATCGACTATAATTCAAAAATAATCTAGGCCAATTGTGTCTTATTTTGAGTTAGAAAGTTAAAAATCGCGTCCTTGATTTTATTTGAATGGTGTTTGTTTAGTTTAAGAGTTAGCAGTTAGATATGTTTAAAATAATGATGATTTTAGATTCTTCTCATGATTGGTGAAAACTTCGAAAACTCTGAAGCAATATGTGGCGCTGTTGTTAATATCAGAGGGAAATTTGATAAAATTGGTGAGAAAATGTTCATTTTTATATATATTTTTTAGAAAAACTGATGAGACGAGATAGATGCCAATCTGATGGTAAGTGATGCGCCCTGCTTTATCACAAAGCAGTGTCTCTCAGGATTCCACAAAATTCTGAGCCGTACTGCCATTGGGCTCGTCACTCTGTGACATACGATTTTAAGTGTCACTACCCCAGTAATTTTACTGTGTGCAAGCTCTATTTGTTTCGATTCGAAGCTTGCCGAAGATTGGCCACTTGGCGGTAGAATAAGGCTGCTGTGTGGTACCCATATAGTACGCATGTGCAAAGAAGCCACTCATTGGTATTAAACATATATATTCAACTTTTAAAAATCCTGATAAAATTTTATTATAGATGTCGTGATACAAATATTAAATAGTTTGTAATTTAAAAAGGCTTCAACCGATTACAAGAACGTATACTTCTACTAAGTCCGACTCGCGTTATGCCAGTTTTCGCGCCACCGTTTTCACCACTGTACCCGAAAGCCTGATATAATCTGTATTGGCTAAAGTTTCTGGCGGGTTTTTATGGAATTAATTATCGTAGTAATAAAGTAATCTACCATATAGTATATTAGATGCAAGTGTTTTGTTAAACGGAGAGGTGATAAAACTGGCGGAATTTAGTTATTTCCATAGTATTATGTCCTATGATATATTGCTGTGGGGCAACGCTGCCGATATTAATACAATATTTAAGGTAACTTATTAAAGAAGAGGGCTATTCGCCCCATTTATAACCTAGGTCTTAAAGAATCATTGAGAGCCAAATTTAAAGAAATTAACATCTTGACTGTTGATTCTCAATATATTCTTGATAATGTAATGTATGTTCATAGGCACATAAGTGAATTTGCTAGACACTGTCATAACCATAACGCCAACACCAGGGACAGACATAAACTTATAATGCCTACTGCTCGGCTAAGTCGAGTTAGTAAGTCTTTTGTGGGGCGATGTATATGCTTTTATAACATGATCCCAGAAAATATTTAAAACAAAAGTATTACGATATTCAAAAGAATTGTTAAAAAACGTTTGTGTGGTAAAGGTTACTATAACATAAATAACCTTCACTTAACACAAATTGGGAATGTAATGACCGCCCCCAGGCTATTAAATAATAAGTTTAATGGTACGATATTACTTTGTAAACATATTTTTAATGGCAAAAAAGCCCGCATTCTTTTTGGAAGTGGTGGGCAGTTTTTGACTATCAATAAGTGATAGTTGACTATAAATAAACGTTATGTGACACGTTTAAATAAAAACATTTGAGTTTGAATTTATTAACAACATTCTGTTGATTTTGATCTCACATAATTAATGTACTGAAAAAATTGTATCATTAATGTTCGTTAAAATTTTCTAGGTGTTTGGACAGGACATACATACACGAAACCCGTCGTTGAAATAGGAAAGACATTGAAAGAGGTGCTCGGCATTCAGACAAAGTTTGGATTCGAGGTCCACCGAGATACGATGTCTAAGCAAGGTTCAACAAGCAAATTCCTGTACATTGTTTAATACTTAAGAATAACTACCAGCGACTACCATTACCACGTTACAAATATCTGATCGAAGAGTATGTTGTAATAAATAATAAAACTACAATTATTGAATAATTGTTTTTTTCCGAATACTGTTTTGTTTCTACTTTAAATGTATTGGCTTAGACACGGAATACTTATTAAAAGTTAAGAATTACTAAAGTCTTAAGTCGTGCTTAACTTTTATGAGAGTAATGTGTCTTTCATAAATAAAAAATATTTAAACTTGAGTGTTTTATTTCCATGTGTAATTTTACAGTTAGCTTTTATATATTACTCAAAATAGTATCATGTTTCACGTATTGAACGTTATATACTGTAGTATTACACCTCTAGCTCAGAAATAAAGCAAAGATATTCTTGATTCTTGTTAATTTATTTTAAAGAAAAAAAAACACGTCGTTCAATTCGTCGTAACAAGACCAACTGGACCAACTGCTCCTTACTTCGTTAGAGTAATACTGTTTTGTGACCAACTGTGTGAACCTCGAATCAATCCAATATAGGCAATGAGGTTCTATATACATAGACAATGTACCTCTATAATGCACGCAATGAAATATGGCACATGCCACAAATGACACCATAATAACCTTCGACAGCTATGTCTATATATTTCTGCGTGTACTCCAGTTTTAAAATTTTTATTAGTCAATAGGCAGCAATGTAAACACTATTTCAGTTTCAGCTGCGTATTTTGAATTTTGAACCCGATTTGGACAGTGACATCAGTGGAGTAGCAGTTAGGTATTTTTTTAAACCCAGACGAAAAAGAGGGTCCTTGTCGCCACAGAATGTAAGTATATGTAGAGACTAAATGACCATAAGTATATTTTATCTACAATAACCTGTAGTTTTGTGTTTTGCCCTGTATTTTCCCCGGGGCATAAAAAGAATAGGGGAGTCCCAGGCCCATGGGTGTCGTAAGAGGCGATTAAGGGCTTTTTAGAAGTGGGAGAGTCACGCAGCCGTCTTTTGACGTCAGCACAATCGGGCCAGACTCGTCCGGGTTAATTACCACACTCGCACAGAATATCGGCGTGAAGTAGCGGCCTAGTGCCGCTATGTTTCGCACAGGTTAGTGTCGAGGACCGGAGGCCATTTCTCATGGGCTGCGTTCAAGCGGCAATTGACGTCGTGCTTGCACAGATCCCCTCCGCTGAAATCGTAGTCTTGGGTGATTTCAACGGGCACAATGCCGAATGGCTTGGATCACGTACCACAGACTACTCAGGGCGATCTGTGCATGATTTTGCATTGGCGTACGATCTGTCCCAATTGGTTGAGTCGCCAACGCGGCTCCCGGATGTGGATAGCCACATGCCGTCCTTATTATATCTTCTGCTGACTACACATCCCGATGGTTACCAGGTCATTGTCGACGCCCCTCTCGGAACGTCCGACCATTGCCTGGTCAGGAGTGTAGTGCCTATCCGACGCCCACGTCGCAGACCACCAGCGACCCGCCGCGTTTGGCACTACAAGTCAGCAGATTGGGATAGGATGCGTTCCTTTTTTGCATCCTACCCTTGGAGCAGGGTTTGTTTCCCTTCGGATGATCCTAGTGCCTGCGCCGTTGCAGTAGCCGATGTGATACTACAGGGCATGGATATTTTTATACCAAGCTCTGAAGTACCGATCGGTGGCAGATCACAGCCCTGGTTCGATGCGTCAGTTAAAGCAGCATCTGCCTGCAAAAAACAGGCGTATTGAACTTGGGTTGCGGCGCTGGGCACAAAGGATCCGAACTGCATAGTTTTTTAAGCGGCAAATCGCCCGTGCAAAGTCAAAACACGTCGTCAAAATCGGCGAGCAGCTTTCCAGTTACCCGACCGAAACACGCAAGTTCTGGTCGTTGTCGAAAGCTGCTCTTGGTAACTTCAGCCAGCCGTCCATGCCGCCGTTGCACATGAGGAATGACATCCTGGCCCATACGGCAAAAGAGAAAGCCGATCTCCTGTGCGCTCTTTTCGCCTCCAACTCGACTCTTGACGACAACGGAAAAACACCGCCGACCATCCCGCGGTGTCAGAGCTCTATGCCTGAAGTACAGTTCAGACAGAAAACTGTTCGGCGAGCTCTGTTTTCGTTGGACGTCAGGAAGTCGAGCGGGCCGGATGGCATTTCTCCAATAGTGCTTAGAACGTGTGCCCCTGAGTTGACGCCGGTGCTAACGCGTTTATTCCGGCACTCTTATTCCAAAGGCGTAGTCCCTGACTCATGGAAGTCAGCCCTTGTCCATCCGATCCAAAAAAAAGTCTCCTTTTTTTTTGGATCGGATGGAAATCAGTTCAGATCCGGCAAACTATAGGCCTATTGTTATTACCTCCCTACTCTCCAAAATCATGGAGAGCATAATTAGCCGTCAGCTCTTGGTATACCTAGAGGGTCACCAGTTGATCAACGACCGACAATACGGGTTTAGCCATGGTCGGTCGGCAGGTGATCTTCTGGTATACCTAACATATAGATGAGCTGCGGCTATGGAAAGCAAGGGGGAAGGCCTGGCAGTTAGCCTGGATATAGCGAAGGCCTTTGATCGTGTATGGCACAAGGCGCTCCTCTCTAAACTTCCATCATTTGGGCTTCTCGAGAGCTTGTGCAAGTGGACCTCCAGCTTCCTCACTGGGCGCAGCATACAGGTCGTTGTCGACGGACATTGCTCGAACCCGAAGCCCGTGAATGCTGGAGTGCCCCTAGGCTGTGTGCTATCTGCTACGCTGTTTCTTCTGGACACCTCAAACATTCATTGCTATGCATATGTTGGACACCTCAGATGACAGCACTGGTGATGCCGTATACACGGGCCATGCACGTCTCTCTCGGGAAATCGTCGACCAGTGCCGAGAGAAACTTGTGTCTTCTATCGAGTCCTCTCTTGAGATGGTCGCGGAATCGGGTAAATTGAAGCTTGTCCAATTTAACCCCCAGAAGACTCAAGTTTGCGCGCTTACCACTAAAAAACCCCATTTGTCGCATCACCGCTCTTCGACAACACTTCCGTAAAAGCCTCGCCTAATATCGGAATACTGGGTCTCGAAATCTCGAGCGATTGCCAATTCCGTGGCTACCTGGAGGGCAAAGCCAAATTGGCTTCAAAGAAACTGGGCGTCATTAATAGAGCACGGCAATATTTCAAGCCGGCCCACATTCTAGCGCTGCACAAAGCGCAGGTCCGGCCACACATGGAGTATTGCTGTCATCTCTGGTCTGGCGCATCCCAGTATCAGCTCGATCCATTTGACCGCGTGCAACGCAGAGCAGCTTGAATTGTCGGGGACCCAGTATTCTGTGAACGGCTGGATCACTTGGCGTTGCGTGGAGACGTCGCTTCATTGTGTGTCTTCTACCGCATTTATCACGGGGAGTGTTCCGAAGAGCTGTTTTACCGTATTCCTGCCGCCGAATTCCACCTTCGCACGACACGTCACAAGTTAGGATATCATCCTCACCATCTGGATGTGTGGCGGTCCTCCACAGTGCGGTTTACAAGGAGCTTTCTTCCACGTGCTACAAAGCTGTGGAATGAACTTCCTTGTGCGGTGTTTCCGGGACGATACGACATGGGTACCTTCAAAAAAAGCGCGTTCACCTTCCTTAAAGGCCGGCAACGCTCCTGTGACTCCTCTGGTGTTGCAAGAGAGTGTGGGCGGCGGTGATCACTTAACAACAGGTGACCTGTACGCTCGTTTGTCCTCCTATTCTATAAAAAAAATAACAATATAAACAGCCATTGCAATTTTACAATACTACCTCCATTTCGAAATGGAGGTAGGAACGGACACAAGAAGGTTAGCGGTCTACTTAAAATTTCGTTACATTACTTCCTCTGGTTATCATGAAATAGTATGAAAATAAGATACAACGAAAAACGATAAAATTTATTATAATTAAAAACTTTTAAAGGGCAAATGAAATTAATCACAAAATGTTGCAGGTTCTTGAGTTGGTTTGGTTCCTGATTTCTGTTTGAACGGTCTCCTCTATTTTGTGAATGGTTTTCTCCGCGCTGTCCATTCCGCTGTTCACGTTCTCTGTTGACAATATGTTTAAGGTATTTTCTAAAATTGAAATTGCAATTTATTTACATTTTTTTCTTAGATCTTGACATGATGACCTGCCGGTTACCAAAAGTTTGTTGAGTACCTACGACTACTGTGTGACCTAAAATCATCTCTATATTCTTAGTGTAAGAATGACTTGACGCTTTTAGTTTGGAATGTTATATTAAACTTTCACCAATAAAAAGATCACGAAAACCACATATTTACGATGACACATTTCAAAATAGAACTAAGTTTAATTCAAGCTAGGAAGGTAGGTATAGTAACCTACCTACTTCATAATATTTAACTTGCTGATAACGGCTTTTTAATTTTATATACATACTATAAAGTAGACAAAATATTAGAAGCTTATTATAAGTATACATATTCAATTTATGGCCTATTCTAGAACTGATATAAAAACACCTGCAAAATTGCATGCTCTTCTATAAGATACCAAAACTATACTAATCAACGTAAGTAAATATAAAAAATCTCACCTACAACAGATTCCTCGATAACTTTTCCTTTGCTCATACAAGAATTTTCTTTGTCTCTAATTGACTGAAACATTCGAGCAAAACGTCCTTTCTCATCATTCTTATTGACCACAACATCTGCGTCTGGATTGGCGGTGCCTTCGTGAGAATCAATGCTATCTTCATTTCTTAAAATTGGCATCACGGCTTGGGTCTTCGTTTTAGCTTGAGGACTGGATTTGTCTGAACCACAAGGGATAGTTTCGTTCTCAGATTGTCCCGCCTCACTCTTTTGACCATCGTCGCTATGTCTACTTATATTTGGACTCATATGAGATATATCAGGAAGTTGTAAAAGATCTTGAATTAATGGTGATTTGGGTGGAGGTGAATGAGATATTTCTGCACTTTTATTTGGAACTTCCAAAACCTTTCTTTTATCACAGCAAGTACCAGGACTTACATTTGCGACTGTTTTCTGTACAAGTGCCTCTATGGCTTCAACTTTTGTAGTTACGGTTTCATTGACGCTTTTAGAAGTTTCCTCTATTTTGTCACTAGTTTTTGCTGTGAATTCTTCAATGTTTTCAATTGCTTCTTCTTTAGCAGTATTTTTTAGGTGTTCTATTGTTTCAATTGCGCTGTCAGCCATTTTATCCGTTTTTTCAGCTATGTCTAACATACCTTTCTCTATCGATGATGATATTTTTAATAAATTGGAATTATTGGCGTTGGCATTATCCGTTACGTCGTGGGGGCTTGTGTTCTCAGGTTCAAGATCGTTTATATTAACGATGTGCGAGCCGCTCACATTAGCTTCTAGTGAATTAATCGAACTTTCATCTTCATTAACATTTTTATTGGTATCTTCAGTTTCGTGACTTCTTGAACCATTTACACTTTTAGGGCTATCATCGGTTTTCATATTTGGTATCTTCTGAAGAGGAGGAAGTTCTGTGATGGAAATTTGTCTATTTTCTTGATTTATTATACTGAAATCGTTGTTGGTGAAGTCTGCGTTGGAGCCTTTAGTTGCTGTGAGCAGAGTGTGGCAGCCGCCGCAAGCCACGTTGTCGACAACAAAGCCATTCATAGCAGTGACCCGCTTTGGCGAGTATTGATTAGGGTCACCCTCACTCGCATTGGCGTCGTCTATTTCCTCCAAACAAAGTTTATTATTCCTCGACTCGCCGCATGTGTAAAGTAATCCATTATCTGAAATTATAAAATACCTGTTAGTATGTATAATGTGGGCCACCGAGGTGAATGATTAATTATCTTTGATTGCATGAAGGGTATAAATACGATTTATAACTGAGCGGCTTTTCATAAGTTTATTTTCAATCAACCATTTATTTGATATGGTTATTCTAGTAACGCGTCGATTTTCGTATTTTTATGATATCACCTGATCAAGGTCAAGTTACAATATTAATCACAAGCTCTATAATAATATATCTCGTGCATCTTTGATAAAATCTTTGGAATCAAAAACCTACTACAAAATTACCTGTTACAAATGCGGTATGCATTGCCCCACAAGCAACCAGTTTTAGTTGGAAGCCATCGAACATCTTATCCATATTGATTTCAGTCGGTTCAGTGACCTTTTCAATATTTTTCGGCATGCCAAGTTGTCCTTGTTCATTGGATCCAAAAGCTAGAATTTTGGTCTCGTCCAGTGACAGCAAGAAGGTGTGATTGGCGCCGCAGCAGGCGCTCTTGATCGGCACATCGAGTGGAAGGACTTGCGGGACGTAAATTATGTTGTTTGTGTTGATGATACCAAGCTTCTGATTTTCGTTCTCACCGGTGACAAAGACTGCTCCTTTTGCTGAAAAAAAAGGAAAAATCCAAATAAACCATCACCTTAATTTTTTTATGTCTAGGGCCAATCGCTATGTTTCAAACCTACGCAGTCTCAGGTCTAAATCTCCATTACAGATACCGATCTATCTCCATACCGATCGATCGATGACATGAAATTTTCATAATTTGTATTCAAAGTATAATAAGAAACTTGCATATTTCTAATATCTATCTTTGAAAAGTCTTCTACTTGTAGTACTGGAAATATGTCTGCGTGGTTTCATTACCTCATCCTTGAAGTTTGTTATCAATGGTTCAGAATAGCTGCCAGAATCCGTTTACTGCATTTTCTCCGTGACAGACCCGAGACTCCTTGCTCGCTCGACTCCTGCCGCTTTACCAACGGGCTTTCGATTTTACAGCTTTTATAAACATACCAAAAGCAGTGAGTACCTGTGATGAAGACCGTGTGATAGTATCCACACTCAACGAAGGCAATCTTCTCCATGAACTTGAGCTCGACGAAGCGCAGTGACGAGCGTGTGTCCTCGCCCAACCCCAGTTGCCCCTCGCTGTTGGAGCCACACACGAAAACGCGGCCCTCGTCTGTCACCGATATAAATTTATTGAATCTATACTTATAATATAAAACTGAATATATTTGTTTTTGACGTTCAATAAGTGATTTTGAATCCTATTTTTAACCGACTTCAAAAAGGAGGAGGTTATCAGTTCGATCGGTATTTTTTTTATGTATGTACACCGATTACTCTGAGATTTCTGTCCCTCACGGGGATCATCATTGAGATTGCTACGTCGACGCTTAAACTCTTTAAACCAATAATTGTAAATAGTGGTACGAGATGGGGCTTCATTAAGAAATGCTAATCGCAGCCTATCATAGCAGCTTTGTTGTTGAGTAAGCCCACAACGAAAGTCATAATAAATCATTGATCGAAATTTTTCTCGCGTTAGGTTCATTTTCACGTGTAACAAGGCTTTTAGATATACCGCCAATTCACAAAAACAAATGACAAATGAATGCAATATACTACATTAGGTTACCAAAGAGTTCTAAAATTGAAATTCAAAAAAGTTTTCATAAGCAATGTTTCTAACTGGCCAGTTCTAAATATTTTCAGTGTTACCCACGTATGGTAAGTGCTTTAGTACAGCTTTTTACGGAAGAGGGGGGCAAACGAGTTAGGGTCACTAGATGACATGTGATCTCTAGTGACTCCAGAGGAGCAAACTTATAAAGCGTCGAACAAACGTACATAATATCAATTCGAGAAATGAAAACACATTGGTACGTGGAGGGCGAGAATCGAACCGGTTCCGTGTTGAGAGGAAGGTGCTACCTATTGCGCTACCAACACAGAGGAGGTGTATCTATGAAGGCTGCCTTTTTTTAGATTGAGATGGCGACAGGAATTTTGTTCCACAGTTTGGTTACAAGTTTTTTTTACCCGTCTACGGCGAAGCAAAAAGGAGGATTATGTCTTTGACCCGTATGTGTATGTTATCATCGGTTTCCTATTAATTTCTAGACTGTTTGCCATAATTTCTCGGGTACTTCCATATACACTTCTAATGACAAAAAATCATTAGAATTTCAATGCAGTCCGCTCCGGGTTCTTGTAAAGCAAAAATTCGAGGCGGCACTGGTATTGCGCTTACCTGCGGGCCTACCATGAACTCTTATTGCGATTCAATTGACAATCTAAAACGAACTGCTATTTCGTATCACGACGTGATTAGAGCTATCTAATTTAGGTTGACGTCAAATCAACTGATTAAATCGCAATGATGTCAATTGAATGTCAAAAATGATATCAACCGAATCGCAAACTGATTTAGTTCGTTCATTCATTCGTACCATGAGGTGTTATTTCAACCCAAACTGCATAGCTTATTTGTCAAAGTGACCGATTCAAAAAAAGTTGCTACTTCCTTAGAGGAAAGTGAATCGTGTTGTTAATAACTTTAAAAAAATAGTGAAAACAAAGAAAAGAAATATTTTATTGATTCAAGATGAGATGAGAATACTTTATTGGACCGTTTTTTGTAAAACAAAATACTGAAAATAAATACCAAAAATGAAAATACTAAAGACGAGGCAGTAAGGGCCGGGGCTATAGCCTGTTCGCAGGAACGAATTAAAAAACATGTACTCTGTGGTCCTGTCAAATCAAACATCAATGGAGGTGCGTTCATAACTTGTTATTTTTACGAAAACGCATAAGCAAACATTTAATTTCAAAGAACTATATTAATTTATATTACTATTATTTAATAAGTATAAAAAAGGGCTTAATGGTTTATGTTTTGACGCAATTGCGCTATTTTAAAATGTATTTTTAGTATTTTCTACACAAAAAAACCGCTAAAATCATATCACTTTATGTTTCGAAACGCAATTTTATTTCGTTCATTCTTCATCGATCCAAACGCTATTCAGTAAAAGGCACACATGGTACGAATTTTAGTGATTCAGTTTAGGTACCTAAACTGAACTGTATCGGATTCGTATCGCTTATTAAAAGTTGATGGTAGGTCCTCTGGGAACATTAAATGAGATGTCTCATAAGCCCAGCAATACTACCAGCTACAGCGTCCTACACATACAAACACACACACACACACACTACTCCTTGGCGGCATAAAAAGACCCTGCTGTGGCTTTTTAGCTGACAACCCGTATTAATATGAGGCAACCCGCATGGGGAGCGGACGAGAAGAAATTCCTTTAGAAGAAAGTTCAATATAAATTATATTTATATTTAGTATATTTTAAATATAAATGTAAATTAAAAATTTATTGTCGTATTGACCGACAGGTATCAACTCAAACAGCTCTTCGTGACACTACCCGGCTGATGCGGCTTCATCACGCCTTTATCTTTCTAACTTAGGTTGTGACTGCCATGATCTAAACTAACCAGTAAGAATGGCCGTGTGGTTACTGCCGGCCGCCACCTGTCGTATTGGCTGGTCTACGTCCAGCTCGACGTACTGTGGCACCGTCTGCTGCTCTGTGTCTCCCGTTCCAAGCTGCCCTTCGTCGTTGCATCCTACGGCGTAGATCGCGTTTGTGTCTGTTGATAATAAGCATTTATTGTTAAAATTGCATATCTGTAGTCAAATTCACACTAGCTGTTTGTTAAATTAACTCTGTTAAATAGGCTTAGAATTAATTAATGAATACAATGTAAGACTAGTCATCAATGATAAGCATATCGAACGAGTACACGAAGCTCGTAATCTTGGGTTGATAATGGATGAATCCCTGACATTTGAGAAGCATGTAAATAAAGTGATTTCCAACAGTTTTTATAGATGAAAAGTTTTGTACCAAATTAGACCATTTATAGAACTACGCATACGTCTTTGTGAGGCTCTTGTTTTATCCAAATTTAACTATACCGATACAGTGTATGGTCCGAGGTTGCTTGGTAGAACAAGAAATTCAATACAAAGAGTACAAAATGCATGTGCTCGCTTTTGCTGGGATATACCGGCCCGACAACACATTTCTCCATACCTCAAAGAAGCAAATATTTTAAATATGGATGCTCGTAGACGACTTCAATTTGTTTAATTAATAACGTATATGCTCATAAATTGTGTGCATAAGTCTGACATTATTAGATATGTCTATTAATAATACATAATGGGATCGAACATTTAGTTTGTATTGTTGCCAATATTTCTAAAACTGCAATTATTTTAATATTTATGTACCTAATTTCTGAACAGTAGTACCAAATTTCATCTTTTAAAAATAAATAAGTTAATGGAACCTTTAATAAAACAAAAAATATTTAAGAATAGTAGTTACTCAATGGGTCACCAAGGGGCTGCTGAAAATCAGCGCTGTGTTGGTATTATACCAACGTAGCATGACGCTGAGTCAGCTCCTTTTAATAACAATAACTGCTACACAGTACTTTTAAATTAAGATAATTCCTATAATATTATACATATACTTGTTTTTTTTTGTCATTTGTATTATTTTTATGTTATTAGAAGTTTGAGTCTCCTTAGGAGACGCCCCGCGACTGTTGTTGCGTAGTCTTTGCGGCCTCCACGGCCCACGTACTATGTCGCTGTAAAAGCCTTCAGGGCCAACAGCAAACAGGAGGTTTTTAGTCGGTACGGGGTGTCCGCTTACGCGGACACTCGAGTCCGACATATTACGCGGGCGTTAATACGTAAATGAATTTTCCTCTTCTCGAAAAAAAAGGGTATTACTTCGTGAATCTATAGGACAAAACATTTGTTGTATTTCATACCTATTATTAACATCGTCTTGCACACCATTATTTTCAATAACAATTATCTCATTGATGATTGCGAAACTCAAGTGTGTATGCATGTAGCAATTGATAGTAAATTTTCAGTTATTTGACCATAAACAATGATGTGTTGACAGCAAAGGTGTGAACGTTTATTAAACTTTAATAAATTTTTAAAATTCCCCCGCTTTCGAACGGGGATGGAACATTGTCATATTTGCCATCCGCGTGATTGAATGCAGTTGTAATTTTACAGATGGTTCTTGTGATGGTGATTTTGAAGTGTCTGTCTGGATCTGACGACACTAAGATGACAGCCTGTCCCATTTCAACTCTCGAGGGTTACAACCTTAGAGTTACAATCATGATTAAAAATTTAATTTGTGTTAACAGTGAGCATAGCGCACACCAAATTATGCGATTGTGCATACCATTTGCATGCGACATATTTCGCAGGCAGATTGGCATAAAAGGCATTTATTTTCTCAAAATTTATTCCTTTAGAATTCTTTTTGATGTCATTTCTAATAACTACTAGATACTACTACCGCTTCGGAAACAAATGGCGCTCTGAGAGAGAAGAAGCGGCGCAAGAAACTCTCCCAGCATTTTGCGCTCTTTTCAATAAAAATATACAATATTGTACAGTCATTTCTATCGCTATAAAATAATCTAGACCCAGGCTGTCCGATCATTTAGATATTCAGCAGTGGAGTAATAAGATTTACGACAGAGCTATTTTTTTATAAAACATTTAAATTTATTTATAGGTAGATAATGCCTAAACAGATTGTATGATTCCGCTGTTTACAAACGGCGTCGTCCGTTTATAAACGCTCGCAGTTATAAAATATGTCGAAGGAAAATGTAAATGGTCCTGTCACTTTATAAAAAGCCACAACGCAACGATGCCACAGCAAATTGAAGTTTACACTCCGTTTCCCGGTAGTCGATAACTGCCGCCCTCTACATACAATGTTGTTCCGACTATTCAATACTGAATGAGTCACCACTCACCGCCGAATAATTGATGTATCCTTTGCCTTCAACTCATCTCCTCTTAAGCTTATCTTCGATGTATTCGTCTAGAGATAGTTACCTGTTACGAACACAGTGTGTGCGCGTCCACAGGCGACGAACAATGTGCGATGAGGCTTCAGCCATTTCACACAACTCGGTCGAATTACTTCATCTTTGTGGCCCAGCCCGAGTTGACCCCACGCGTTTGCTCCAAACACAAACACTCGACCGTTCTCTGAAATAATAAAAACAGTTCCAGACACTTCTGTAATTATAGTCTGTGTTACCATATTACTAAAGTTGCCATAAACGTTGTTTTTGCCTTTCTACAAAACATAATGTATTTGGTATGAGCCACGTAAATGTACCTCTTGCACGCTATATATTCTGCGTGATATAATGACCGCCTAGTCGTGCCGTAAATGGAAAAAAAATATATTTAACAGAGAAAAATCATTCATGCTTTAAAAAAAATTGTCATCAGTGACAAACCCTGAGTATATTGTTTTGAATATGAAAGAAAAAACCAATCGGTGGAATGTAAACTCTTTCCCTGTGAATATTTTCCTACGAAAGCGAAAAAAATTCAAAGAATTGATACAAAAATGGTTGCATCTTTTGCATCAAACTGGAATATTACGAACAATAACGTTTGCAAACCAAAGCTCGAAAAAGTCCTCAAACGAATGAGTTTTTGAAGGCCCTTAATATAGAACGAAGTGTCTAGTTGTCGTAGAAGTAGACGAATAAAATTAATTAGTTGTGCGATTATCGCATCACGTGCGCGTGTTTGTGTGTGTGAGTAAGTATGGATGTATATGTATGTATGTAAACCTCCTATAAGTTTTGAACGGCTCGACCGATTTCGTTGCCAATGGCGCCATTCGAAAGGGCTTGACCAAACTTGGATTTTGACTACAATTTGAACCGGTAGACTTTAAGAAATCTCCATAAAAACTAAGGTTTTCGTAAACCAAGTTTATTTATGGGTGTTTTTTTTTGTAATAACTTTTAAACTGATTTACCGATCAATTCCAAAAACTAATCAGCTCTAAACGTCAAAATACCACGTCGATCTGTGACCAATCCGGTCAAAATCGCTTGATTCGTTCGAGAGTTATCGTTGACGAAAGAAAACCGAAAGTTTTTTTTGTTCGTTTGATCAATTGTAACTCAAAGATTCTTCAAAAATTGAGTCGAATGCCACCAATCAAGAAAAAAAAATTCATTCAAAAGTTATTGCCGTTTGAAAATTCAAAGTGTTTTATTAAACTTTTACCAGACTTATGAGCTCAAAAACATAGAACAACTCTGTGAGCTCGAAGAACCCAAAATCTTCTTAAGCACAACTTAAAGGAATTAGCTAGAAGTTGCAGGGATGACCTTTAGGGTCAACTGTTTTCCTATTTTTTTATGTTAGATTAATACTAATAATAGTTTACGGCATATGACAGCGCTGTGCTCATCTCCGCACGAGATGGCGACGATGGGATCGTTCTTGATGAAGAAGTGGCTCGGCTCGTTGTCAGCAAAGTGTGACTTGCCGAAAGTAAACACCGCGCCGGTCTCTGAAAACAAAAATACTTGTCATTAACATTTAGCTTTCACAGGCATCTGTGAACACGATAAGAACTTAAAAATTCATTAACACTTCATATTTCCTAGATTATAGATTCATGCGGCTAACTTTTGGTTCCTTCTTCACAAAACAAAAAAGTAGAATACGATATGCACGATATTTAGATCGCAACGCATATGCATGCCAACATTAACAAAAGATTAAGTGATACTAAGATGGTTTGCAGTCATCCAGTCAAGCCGGCTCCACATACTATTACTCCACAAACGAGGGCGAACGAAAGAGTGTGTATGTAAGATAGTCTTACCATATACTAGAGTATAGATAAAAAAAGCGTGCGAGAGAAGAACATTTCTAAGTCTCTAGAAAAGCGAATCTATTGTTATGTAACCGATTTGGTTTGACAAGTCGTACACTGTCAGCTACACTTGGCACTAGTTAATGCACACATTGACAATCCGTCTGTCAGGTCGTCTAAACGCTAGTATATTCAGTCTAGTATCTATGGTATGTACGATTAAACAAGAATTATTATTAAACAAGAATATCTACGAGATGTACGATTGAAAGATACTAGAGACTTATCGCTTGCTGCTGTTGTTTGTTATCTGGGCAGCACGGGGATCTTATAAACAGAAACTGGTACGTAGGTATTGGGGCTCCTAACATACTTTGTACTGTGACTTTGTGTGTGTTATTTTTATTCATTGTGGTATATATTTGAATTAATGTATAAAAACAAAAAAAATACGAGTAAGTTCTTGAATAATTTTACTAAACTGGAAATTTGTCCTTAAATTTGCCGTTTTAAATATTGTAACATTGTCTGTATATTCTTTATTAAATAGTAATCTTTATA
The DNA here is from genome assembly GCF_905404315.1 of Leptidea sinapis. NCBI lineage: Eukaryota > Metazoa > Arthropoda > Insecta > Lepidoptera > Pieridae > Leptidea > Leptidea sinapis. The sequence continues at coordinate 5,287,576 of NC_066292.1, read as the reverse complement.
ACATCAATTAAGTAGCATTTTAAACCGTGTACAATATTCGGCAGCACAATTATTCTGTTTCGAACCCTCAATGACGTCATAGCACTTAAAGCGTTTCCTCTCTACGTAAGCCACCGAAAATCTTGATAATACAACGGCTAATATTATTTTTACAAAGGCTACCAAGAAAATTTATGGTAATAACCTTCTGGAAAATGTGATGACGAGAGTGTTTTATTAGTTTGACGTAAATTCGGTTTTAAGAACTCTTAAGAAAACATGAGCAATTCCAGAGTAATCAAGTGAACGTTACTGGCCCTTAGATGAGAGTTAACGCCATTTTTTGAGGTATATATTTAAGGCCATATTGTAATCACGTGTGAAAGGCCCACGTTAGGTTTTCAATACACTGGCCTTCAAAAGTAAGTATCACACTTTTAAAATTGGGATAACGTTTTAAGTTCACAAGATATACTTTCGAAATAAAAAGGACTCCCAAGAGAATTTAATTTTGTACATAAAAACTTTATAGTCGGTAACCTTCTTTTAAGAATTGGCTGAAAAAAAACTTCAAAAACAAAACCATTCCTTTTTCAAAGTGGACGTTTCCGATTATTTTATTTTATTAATTCCGATTATTAGTTTCCGTATTACAATTTTACCATTCACATCTTTCTTTCTGTTTTAAATTTTTTTCAAGATCGATGGGTCTTGTTTTAAAAATTTATGCTAAAAAGCACATAACATTTATTTATCATACCTCTTTCAGTTGAAGAATGTGCTAGGATCATGGCTTTTCTGGAACTAGGCATCAGTATGCGTCACACTGCAAGAATGGTAGGTGTGACGGTACGAACGGTCCAGAAGGTAAAGCGAAGGTACGAAGAGACTGGACACCATCTGAGGAGACCTTGTAATGGCAGACCCAGGTGTACCAGTGTACCGAGAAGATCGTTATATTATTTCCACTGTGTTAAGAAATCGCCACCAAAATGCAGTTGAAGTCCAGCATCAGCTACTTCAGACCCGGAGGGACTACACTATAAACCTCGCTTCTAGGATTAATACACAAATAAAATTTGAAAAACAAAATTATATGAACGATGCGGGATTCGAACCCACGACCCCCGGCGTTTCGTGCCGGTGCTCTAACCAACTGAGCTAACCGTTCGAGTACCGCCTCGTTATAAAATTCTGTTTGATTTGTTCAACTCTCAGGTTGTGGCTTCATCTACACTTCCAATTTGCTAGTCACTTTGTGTTAGTGTGCGTGCATTGTTCAAAATAGACGTAAACTGTCATTCTTTTTCGTAGACGTTTTCACAGGTATCTATCGAGTATAACGGCCGTTCCCAATATACTATCTACAGATAGAGATAAATTACTACCTTCTACTGTCAGTAATTAGCTGGCAATAATCTGAAGTTGTCCCAATATACCCGATAAGTTATTCTTTTCGCCTTATATTGGAACGCGTGAATTGCAATTTCCATACAAACTTCTATCGCTGGTAAGCTATCCCATTGGTACAGATAATGTGAGTTATCGTCGATTTATTGGGATTGTTTGGATTGATTTATTGTTTATTGGGACAGAAAAGTCAACGATAGTTACGATTTTTACTGAATAATGCATAAACATTTCTGGTTCACGACGGAAAAGCTGTGATCCTGTGCAAAGAAGCCTCCAACTGGGAGACATAGCAGGAACACAATGAACCCGGTACATAAGTACCAAGGCACTATGAACATAGCACACGTAACTTCCGACTGACCTTGCCTTTCACCCTTTTAGATGTCTGGAGATTAGCGACGGTGTAGCCTTTGTTTACTAGCAATTAAAAGCCTTAGCTTCAATCAAGGTTTACAGCTATTAATTGCCTACATGCCGTAGAGAAAGTTGAAAATGTTGAATTTTCTTAAGCTTTCAACATCACAACAATAATTAGCCGCCTGTATGATCAAGCGACCATCATCATCATCAGCCGGAAAACGTCCACTGCTGGACAAAGGCCTCCCCCAAAGATTTCCACGACGATCGGTCCTGCGCTGCCCTCATCCAACGTATTTCGGCGATCTTGACCAGATCATCGGTCCATCTTCTGGGGGGCCCACCAACACTGCGTCTTCCGGTACGTGGTCGCCATTCGAAGACTTTACTGTCCCAACGGCTATCTGTCCGTTGAACTATGTGCCCTGCCCACTGCCACTATGAAGCGACCCCATTTGTATAAAACAACTGTAACCTTCATTTTTCAGAATGAACACTCAGCCCTCCATTATACAATTGATAACTTATCAACCTGAAAACGCCACTAATTCTTACAAGAAATGTCCTGTTCGAATATTTTTTGTTCAGCAAAATCGCGTAGAATTCGACAGTTTTCGTAAGAAGTTTATTCATTAAGTTGAACTCAAATCGTGTATTATTTTAAAGCTAGGTAGGTATAATAATAAATTACCAGTCCCAAGAATAATAAATACTCACAAACTTATAAAAAACCCTTTTTGTTTTCATGTACAATAAACTGCAGGTATTTCATTTAACTAATGCTGTTAATTTTTTACTTAAGTCTACATTTTTTGTCTCTGTTCTGTGATTATCTATAAGCAATTATTAGGTTTTGTTAATATCGATTATTCATTACATACTTATTGTAATATAATATGTACGTACATACAATATTGTTTTAATGGATATCAAACGTTATTAGCGTGGATTCTACGAATCAAATCCTAATAAACAGAAAAAGTCAATTTCAAAAATAGAATGTACCTGGAATGTCGTCAATCATGGCGTTAATGTTTTACTTATAATGTTGGCATCACGGATCGACTGGCTCGGTGCGGCCGCGGGTCGAACACTGACTACTGACCGCTGGCTACTTCCACCCTCAACATTCACCACTAACCACCACGCTAAAACCTACCCATACAGAAAATGGAACGGCCATATGAAAAGAACAAATTGTTAATTAATACTTAAGTAAAATATGATCTATGAACGAAAAACTGTCACTGTAACTGTAACATACAGTAAGTTTTATAATGAAGTTTATTTGGTACGCAGCATTTGCAACTCTATGGCCATGCTGTACTTGAAATGGAGAAAAATTAATTTTAAACCATTTTTAGTCCAAAACAAATTAGAACCCTTTTCTATCATGGGAGTGTAGTGTTTTTTTTATAGCGTGTTCACTGTCCTATTATATTATGTTATTTAGATCGTATTTTGGTTACCTAATGATAATTGATAAGCCCAACCTAGTTCAATGTAGTACTTCCATATGTGTAATAAACATTAATAGGGGGTCAACTGGGTCACAAGACGGACCAAAAATGGGGCGTTCTTTGAAGGAGATCCTTTCTGCTCGCGATATCTGCGGTAATTTTGTACTTAGGCATGTCACGTTCACGCGTTTGGTCTATTTCAAAAACACGATTTTAGGTAACTTAGTATTTTTTATTCCATTCGTTCTTTTTTGCTTTATATATGCCTCCCACCACTGCTGTAAATGGCTGTGTGTCCATTTCTTAAAAATGTTTTAATGAAAACTCTCGCATATTATTACCAACTAGAGTTGAGACAGCATTGTAGATATCAGCGGCAAAACAAATGAGTTGATCCCACTATTAGTCAATTTTACACATACAGAAGATACCGCTCAGGATTCTTGAAAGTTCTCGAGTTCAGAATTTATCGGCACTGCAGATTGATAAGCTGCGACGTCTTTCAGAACAATTATATATAGTGCTGGCCCACAACTACTTGACGGTACTTATCTAGCTGACAACCTGAGAAAGAGAGCCTTCGGCCATTCTAAGCGTTTGGACGAAAAAAAGTTTTCCCCTTTGATGTGATTTATTTTAAAAAAATTGCTACACTTTTCTTGCAGCGAGGAAATCTTGGAAATCATCCGGTGTTCTAGCAGCTTATGACCAGTGCTAGTCATGAATACCTTCTTGAATTATTATTCTTTGATTCTCAAAACACATTCCCTTAATATCGCACTCAAGCCAACCAGTGACACGTGACCTGCCCCTTGAAATTAATATTCAGTTTAGTTCTCGTATTACGATATTATTTATGACTTTCGAGGATCTAATTACATTGGTTACAGACTGCCATAACACAGTCCATTAAATCGTGAAATATTCTTTTATTGCTTGTTGCTGTCTTTATAGTTCAAATTATGATGCGTTGTGAAAGATGGCGAAAATCATTTTTACGACGACGATGCAGGTAGGTTAATTAGTAACTTGCACGAATGCAAAAATTCTTGCGATGAATGCTGAAAAAAAGTTAATAAATGTTTTTTTTAAATATGAGATGGCAAACGGTCAAGGGTCAACATCTTCATAATCAATATTAGTCGGAAGATGTTCACTGCTGGACAAACGCCTCCCACTATACTTACCTGTCGTAGGGTATCAAGCAGCCGGTTCCCCAGAGCAAGATCCTTCCATTGCATAGCGGTGGGGTTGACCTCTGTGATTATCGCCAATGCGGATAATTTGGACGCGTAATTTTTGGTAGTGGGGACTGCGTACGATGGAATAGAGCAGAATGGTTATGGAGTACAGTAAATGTGCCCTCACCTAAGGGGAAGTAAAAAAAGTATGTTCTAGATTTGAAGGTTCGGGAATTTAGCACCTGGATGTTGATTCCACAAAGTGGCTGTGCGAGACAATCACTTCTTAGTGAAACGAAATGAACGCAAACGAAAATATTTTATTTATTTTGTTTTTTGATGTCGTTTTCTAACTTGAATTCGAATTTTTAACATTTATTCACCTATCTTTGACAACACTCCCTTATCTTTAATGGTATTAATGTTAAAAGAATATTTATTCTCATTTGAACAAATGATTGAATGAGTGGATTATAAATTGCACATGAGAACTTTTTGTCAACAAACAACCATCCCTTTGACTTGATAAATATAAGTACCTGAGAAAAGATGTCATCATGTCATCTGCTATACATTTGATTAAGCGAAACTTAAATAATTTAAATGTGCTTGCGTTTTTGTTATCCGATAGTCGGTTGTGTAGATTAGTTAGTAGTTTCAATAAGGGACGAGACGAGCGGGACGTTCAGTTCATTGTAATTTATACGCTCTGCCCAATTCAATACAGTGACAGAATTCAGAATATTATTAAAAATCACGTTATTCATTGCCAGACACTTACCATCGTGGTAACCCCTTACCAGACACCCTTAAAGTTCACGAAATTATAATGTTACTTGCGTCATAGTATAAAAGCCGATCTTTATATATAACACTGAGGGAATATGTAGATGATGTTTCCCCATTAGCCAGACACTTTTGATAGTTCCAACCCCTTGCCAGACGTGGCTTTGTGTATGTAAATTACCGATCTAAATACATGAAAGAATAAAGTGCGATTTTTCGGTATTACCTTCAGAATACTATTACAAATCACGTTATTCATTGACAGACAATATCGTGGCAATCCCTTGCCAGACACCCTTAATGCTTATTAAATTATACGTACCGTTTACCTGCCAAAGCCACATGTGGCAAGGGGTTGCCACGATGGTAAGTGTCTGCCAATGAATAACGTGATTTTTAATAATATTGTGAAGGTAATACCGGAAAATTGCACTATATTCTTTGATGTATTTAGATCGGTATTTTACACACCTTTAGTACCATTTACCTGCCAAAGCCACTGCAACCCAAACTCCATAACGGACCATCGTTGGGAGCATGCGCTGACAAACTTTCAGCTTTTATAAAATGACGTAGGTCTGGGGTCGACGGGCTCTTGCTCTATTAGAGTTTGACATCTAAAGTTATTCCAAACAAACAGCGGTGACAACTATCTAGATTGTCGTTATCAAGCTATACATTGTTTGTCACTTTCTTAACATTAGTAGTTAAGTGAATTTAATAAACTTAATTTTTTTTCAATTTAAGTTAAAAGTTATGATCTTGAAACCAATGTGCTACTTTTTAATTATCTCCAACTGCCTTGTAATATATTGTATTGTTCAAAAGATTCAGAGGATTTTTCTTTCGAAATCACATCTGCGAAAAGTCATCTTTTTGGTTTGCACCCTGATTTCTGAACTGTACACGTTCATGTACACCTTCTACAGAAAGAATCTCGAACAGGCCATGTATTGATAAAATATCTAAAATAGGGTCCAATGGCTGTCTTAAATATTCCATTTATTTTATTGTTAGTGTCGCACACATAGTATTTAAATCCTCTATGGGATTTTTACAGTATTTGACGGATGCGCGACCACAATAATATTCAAATCAAATCAAATCAAAATCACTTTATTCATGTAGGTCACGGAAATGATACTTATGAATGTCAAGAAATATTTTTTCTTATTGAATCTACCGCTACTTTGTAAAGGGTTGAGCTAATGAGAAGAAGTAGCAAGAAACTCATTGCCACTCTATTTACTTGGTGGTACTTCAAACATGCAAATTCCAAGATTGACGCCGTGTTTTTCCAAATTACGGTAGATGTCGATTGACCCTTATTTATTTATTTACTTGTACACATGTACAAATGAGACAATATCAACGAGAAAAAGGAGAGGCAAAAGAGTTCTTAAACTAAGTCGAAAAAAATAAGCAAGCCTATAAACTGAAACTAACCCCCTTATTCATAATAGTCTGCTAACTTAAAGCATTGCTAATTCTCACTGTCTTCTTCTATTGACCTAAGTCAGAATGAGAAAAAACACTCCTAAGCGGCTGTTTAAAGTTAGCGGACCATTATGAATAAGGCGGTAAGTCATTAAAAGCGCATTAATATTCTTAACGATTTTTATTTAGCGAATCTAGTAACATGACATATGACGTCATGAAAACTGGCCTTGTCACAATATGCCTGATTTGCAAGCGCTTCAACGGCTTATGTGTTTCTTGAAAAACTTATTCATAACAAAAATGTTTTGATTTTATTTTTCATCTCATATTTCTACGTCTGTCGAGGGTAAAGAACGAAGTTATAATAAAAGACGGGTGATTTATTAATAGACATTTATTATGTCTAATTTTGCATAATACATAGTTGTGGTTATGGCAGTGATCAATGCGTAGGTTTTTATAATGTTTTTAAGTCAAAATATTTTTGAGCTGAGAATGATAATTTATCCTCTAAAGAACAATTTTCATACTTTTTAAAAAACACTGGTTGTATTAACAAAAAAAAATTTATACCTTTCTTCTCTGCGAAAGAGAAAAGGGTCACACTTGTATCTCAGAAAATCCTCTCCTCCTCCGATACTCGACAGAAATTAATATTTTTATAATGATGTATGATAAGTAGCCAGAAAGCGAAATATATAAAATTTATCGTACCAAATCTCAAAAATGTAGATGCAAGCGTTTTGTTAAACGGAGAGGAGATAAAACCGGTGGAATCCGATATATTTCTTGGCATTACTCTAGATTCCAAATTACAATGGGGCCCCCATATTCAAGGATTGGCGAACAGACTTAGTTCTGCAGCATACGCGGTTAAAAAGATTAGACAATTAACTGACATAGATACGGCGCGACTATCGCGATAATCTATAGTATTATGTTCTATGGTATATTGCTATGGGGCAAAGCTGCCGATACTAATACAATATTTGTGCTGCAGAAGACGGCTATTCGCGCTATATATAACCTAGGTCCTAGAGAATCATTGAGAGCAAGATTCAAAGAAATTTACATCTTGACTGTTGCTTCTCAATATATTCTTGATAATGCAATGTATGTTCATAGGCACATAAGTGAATATGCTAGATACTGTCATAACCATAATGTTAACACCAGGAACAGACTTAAATTTATAATGCCTACTACTCGGCTAAGTCGAGTTAGTGTTTCTTTTGTGGGCGATGTATATGCTTTTACAACAAGATCCCAGAAAATGTTAAAAACAAAATTATTACGATATTCAAAAGAATTGCTAAAAAACGTTTGTGTGGTAAATATTGCTATAACATAAATGACTTTCTTAATTATACCACAGATTGGGAATGGAGCGACCGCCCTCACGCTATAATAAGTTTAATTGTACAATATTACTTTGAAAACATATTTTTCGATGAAAAAAAAAAGCCCGCTGAGTTTGTTGCGTTGAAATAGCTTTTGCTTCATAGTACCAGGTATGTTTTGAGCAGTCCCGTTTAGAAGATCCAGTCAAAATATCGATGACAAAGCGAAGCCATAGAAACGACATAGATATAAGTCTTGGGAGATGAGAATCTTTAAAATAACCTTACTAATTAATTACCCTTATCAATGCAATGAGTTTACCCACTTTGTTTTTTAAAAGCTTGACTTTTCCAACTTTGCCATTCATTAGTAACATCTTATGACCTAATATTCTTAACGAAATTTATTAATGATTACCCGGCAAACGTTGTTTTGCCATATAAATTATTTTTAGAGTTTAAACGTTTGTTGGACATTGCAACATTACTTTATTTTTCTAAAATAAAAGAGTTTTCCTAAAACAAGCGTAGCCTAAGTTACTCCTTATTACATCAGCTACCTGCCAATAAAACTCCCGTCAAAATCGGTCCAGCCATTTCAGAGATTAGCCGGAACAAAAGGACAGACAGACAGACATAAATTTTAAATATGTTATTTTGGTGTATGTGCCGTATACATTATACATATTTAAATACATGTAGTAAAAAACGGTTATTTCAATATTACAAACAGAGACTCCAATTTTATTTAAATAGTAGGTATATAATATGTTATGTTTTTAAAGTGATAACCCTCACTTTTAGGATTAATACACAAATAAAATTTGAAAAACAAAATTGTATGAACGATGCGGGATTCTGCGGTATTCGAACCCACGATCTCCGGCGTTCCGTGCAACCTAACAGTTGAACAAAGCAAACAGAATTTTATAACGAGGCGGTACTCGAACGGTTAGCTCAGTTGGTTAGAGCACCGGCACGGAACGCCGGAGATCGTGGGTTCGAATCCCGCATCGTTCATAAAATTTTGTTTTTCAAATTTTATTTGTGTAGTAGGTATATGTATAAATTTGATTTGAAAAATACTAAAGCAATAATATAGACCTCTTAGAAGAGAATTTCAGACATTATCAGCAGTATTTAATATTATATTCAGTGCTATGAACTGAACACCTACTACTCGCACGATTTTCCATTTAACCTTCGACAAAGCTCGCGGTGACCTCTAAACATTTCTTAATGCTTTCGTGATTCGTAATGGCAATGAACCTTTATCCATCCAATATACTCGTAGATCTATAAAAAAGTATTTAATCCGCGTTAACGTTATAACATAAGAAAAGTAAAACATTATTTACGCAAAAAAAGTACAGGCTAGGTAGTCACTATGAACAGGATTTGATCTTGAAACAAATGAAATTCTAACTCGATTGAGAGTCAAATTGTGAAAGTGAATAACTTAAATCTTTATCAATAAATATAAGGATAAGATATTAATAATTAGAAGTGTAATTATTAATATTTATGTTATTTTTATTTAATCTTTATTCTGTTATTTATGTAGGTCCAAAAATTAAAATAATCATAAACATTCTTACTAGAGTAAGATCTCTCATTATTTAATCTGAACATTTTTTTTATGGAATAGGAGGACAAACGAGCGTACGGGTCACCTGTTGTTAAGTGATCACCGCCGCCCACAATCTCTTGCAACACCAGAGGAATCACAGGAGCGTTGCCGGCCTTTAAGGAAGGTGTACGCGCTTTTTTTGAAGGTACCCATGTCGTATCGTCCCGGAAACACCGCACAAGGCATAAAAGGCATAAAAGGCATTTATTTTCTCAAAATTGATTCCTTTAGAATTCTTTTTGATGTCATTTCTTATACTACTAGATACTACTACCGCTTCGGAAACAAATGGCGCTCTGAGAGAGAAGAAGCGGCGCAAGAAACTCTCCAGCATTCTTTTTTTTTGCGCTCTTTTCAATAAAAGTATACAATATTGTACAGTTGCTATAAAATAATCACAATCTAGTCCCAGGCTGTCCGATCATTTAGATATTCAGCAGTGGAGTAATAGGATTTACGACAGAGCCATTTTAGGAAAGCTCATTCCACAGCTTTGTAGTACGTGGAAGAAAGCTCCTTGAAAACCGCACTGTGAACATAACTGATTTTGATCATGTCATGTGATCATGAGAGTCATGGTCGAGGGGTCGTGTTTGGATGGAAATATTGATAATGGTGACTGTAATAAATGCCCGTGGATCGATAAGTTCATACAAAAAGTGTTTTCTATTGCGTTACAATCACTAGTTAGCTATCTGCACGCGAGATTATAACTGATATCTAAACCGAATGTACTGAATTTGATCTGTTTATGCATGACACTATCGCGTGGATTATAATTTGTTTTAAAATTAAACGTTATTATTATTAATTTTGCAAATAAAACGGTCGTAAAATACCTTTATTTATTTATTTACGGTGTGTGTGGATTGATGCATCTACTTTACTCAATAGCTCTTGTTTTTAAGTATTAATTTACATTTATTTATTTTTTTGACTAACTCGTGTAAGGCGTTGAATATATGACGTTTGAGTATTTTTGTTGCTTCACTTTACATATATTGTAACTGAAATGATTTATAAAAAGATGAAGCTGTAAATGTTGATTTAAAAGAGTGGCAATGAGTTTCTTGCCACTTCTTCTTCTTATTAAAGCTCAACCCTCAAAGGCGGTGGATATAAAAAGAAAAGAAAACTTTTAACGTTCACAAGTGTCATATCCGTGACCGACATGAATAAAGTGATTTTGATTTTATATATTTATTATAATATCACTATAGTGTACCCGTGACATTAAAATGTCACTAAAACCAATAAAGTAAGTAAGAAAAGTAAGTACACTAAGAAAAAAAGGGGTTGTAATGGCTGGTGTTAACTGTTCTCAATATTTATGTGTATTAGGTATTTTTTTATGTTTTTTTATTTAACAGTATACCTTCTTATGCATAAAAATAAAATATTGATATAAATACTTCTTAAGTACAGTAGTTGTGAGCGAAGTGATGCACCACGCATAAACCTACACAGGTTTCTGTGGTGCATCTTAGGCTTTAGTTTTTATTGTACTCTTTTTAAAAAAAAAATATATCACCAGTGAAATTGTAATATATATTGACACACTTTGACACACTTTTTACACAAATTATCTTGCCCCAAGTTAAGCATATATAGCCTGTGTTATGGGTTACAAGACAATGATATATTTAATACAATATACTTACTTAAACATACATAAATTCTTATAAACATACATAAATACATTTAAACATCCATGACTCGGAAACAAACATCCATATTCATCATAGAAACGCTTGCACCTACCGGGATTCGAACCCGGAACCTCTAGCTTAGTAGGTAGGATCGCTAACCTCTCGGCTATACAGGTCGTCAGGCTATAATATCGCACGGCTATGTTAATATACCTGCGACATATACAAGAAAGCACAAAAGGAGTTACGCCATCATCCACGTGCACTATCTAAGATAGGATGGACCTGGGTATAATAAAATGGGCAACAATATATAAATAAAACTGCTCTTTAAATAAATGTAGCACGTCATAGAATGCACTCCATGTAGCTGAAGTGTTCACCTTGCTACAGTTTGTCAGACTAATTACCAGTAATTGCCTTGTTTGTGTAGACTATATTACTCTAGCGTATTTGTTATTTAACACACTGGATTAATGGAGCATCGCGCTATATAATATTTTATTTTAATTATTATTAACTTTCATTGGTGTCACTAGCTGTATTCCGTGGTATCATCCGGTCTTTAATAAACTTCATCCATAAAATACCTATTGTGTGTAATATATCAGAAATAATAGGGGCTTCAGTTTATAGTTGCTATTATTAAAATAAACCGCTGTGATGCGGGATTTTAGTCTGAAAGTTTTTGAAAATTAGTCTGAAACAATCGAGATTTCAAATGCAGAAAATTGGATTGTTTGACTTTCAATTGTTTTTTGATGCGGTAAATATGGATAAATAAAAATAGAAGTAATATTTGAAAACAAATTTTGACGTGGAACTAATATCAATACCGTGTTTGGAGAAGATGCAGCTAATGAATACACCGTGGGTTTTGGTTTAACTGATTCCGAAGAGGAAAAAGGAACTTGAAGAATGAACCCTGACAATGAACAGTAACACGGCAGAAAGTGACGAATTGAATGCGATGGTGGATGCCTTTCAATTGTTCGTATCGAACAACCAACGAATAAATGGTAAGGTTTGATCTTAGTATAGTCACACAGGCTATCACATAATGTGTACAAAAAGAAATAAACATTACTCGATTGGTACTTTATACAGTGCCTTTGATGAAAATGATAAAAAGTGAAAAAAATAATAGTAGGATGAAGCCCATAGGAAAAGGAAGAGAAATGTGAAAGGAAAAATAAATAAAGTAAGAAGTGGAAAAGGGAGGGCTGTTTTAAGATAAAAAACGGTCTACCTCGATTTCCGACAAAACTGCAAGTTCTATGGAAAAAAGTCAAAATTATGTTTTTTTACATTCTTCATTTTAAGCCTCATTATTTATGTGAAACCTCTAACTTTATGTGAAAAATTTCAAAATCCAAGTAGCTTTTGGCTTTTAATTTTAATCTTTTAAAAAAAAATATTTTCACGAAATCTAGTGAAAAGTTTCCTTTTTATGTCCCAAATACACTGCAATTTGTTTGAATTGAAATATTTATTTTTCCACCTTATTTTGACTCAAATATTGAAAAATAACCCTTATCTTCAATCGAGAATTCACCCGTCAAAAAATCAGTTTTTTTCAAGCAGAAATCGAGATGGACCGTTTTGTTCCCTTTAACACCCTCCCTTTTCCACTTCCTGACCTCAGATCGACGCCTGTAATTTATTTTTACTTTCATTTTTTAAAAATTTTTGACACTGGTCTATTAGTAGCTTGTTCAAACAAAATTGCTAATTGCTCATTTAAGTTGCATGGCGTTAGTTTTATTCTATGGCGATCACCAATCATCAAGTGAGCTTTGTGTTCGATCACCCGTCACCGTATAATGTAAGGTAAGTGGGTTCTGTTTACACGCCGTTACCATGGCAACGGTATCGAAGAATCTTATTTTGCGTGTTCGCTCTTGATCGCGGTTCAACGAACTCCTACCATAAACCAGGCTCTATTGAAATTTGCAGATAACATTATTATATTTCTGATTTTATATTTAATGTAATCTCTTGTGGTACTTAATACTCTTGTGGTATTTAATGTGGGAGGCTCGTTTGCACAGAATGCCGGTTAGATTATGGGTACCACAACGGCGCCTATTTCTGCCGTGAAACAGTAATGTATAAACATTACTGTGTTTCGGTCTGAAGTGCGCCGTAGCTAGTGAAATTACTGGGCAAATGAGACTTAACATCTTATGTCTCAAGGTGACGAGCGCAATTGTAGTGCCACTCAGAATTTTTGGGTTTTTCAAGAATCCTGAGCGGCACTGCATTGTAATGGCTAGGGCGTATCAATTACCATCAGCTGAACGTCCTGCTCGTCTCGTACCTTATTTTCATAAAAAATGTAATCACAATATTACAATACAAACTAGATGAGACGGTCTATGCTATTTTCACATAACTCTAGCCACAAACAAATTCGCGACGCATACTCTTCAATGCTTTCAACGTCCTTACATTTTACATTTAATAGTTGTTACATTACTTTATTATTTCTTTACAGAAAGCTCCAGTCAGTCAGCTCCCTCGATGTCCATGGTTTACAGAATCCAAAGTTAAAAGGACGGATATCGTAACAATGTTAAGACTTCGTTCCGGGCACATTCCATCAAATAAATTTAAATTTTTAATGAAAAGATCGCTAACACAAAATTGAACAGACTGTAGCGATGATGGAATGTGAACGGAACGTTTCAGAGCGGCCCGGGCTCCTTAAAAATAATTACAATGTGGGTATGTGTTATAGCTTATTAGCCACTCCACTATCAAGGACCGCGTGATCGCTCGTTAAGATGTGTTAATAATGTGTTTGTAATTTTTTGGTTATATGTGGCTCTCTGTTTTTTTATATATTGTGTGAGGTAATTAAGGGTGACATAGTCATTATTGACTAAGCCCCCAAAAAAAATAAAGAATAAAAAAACCAAATTATGAATCATTGATCGAACTAAGTCATATCAACTTTCAAATATAGAAACTGCATTACAATCGGTCCAATACTTTGGATATAAGATGCCACATGCAAATGCACACTAAAGTCGTTAATTTATTGATATTGATTTACAAAAGTGGCAATGTGTGTCTTGCCTCTTCTTCTCATTAAATCTCAAGCTGTTCCGAATATCAAACAATTTTTTTATCATAATTTATAAATAAAAAGTACTAATTAAAGTTATGTTAAGTAGGTAACGAAATCTTCTGAAATATAATATATGGATTGTTATGAAATAGTTTTTTACTTGGTTCTATAGGTCAACACTAGTTCTAATTTAAGTAGTGCAGTTATAGAACAAAATGCCAGCGTGAGTGTAGTAGTGTATTTCGTATAAGGTAACCTAAGCTCTTTTGAAGCTGAATAATGTCATAAGATTAACACTACATGCTAATAATTGATACAAATATATAACAACTAAACGAGTGTATAAACTTAATTGTAAAAACGCTAGAAAAAATATTTAAAAGTGTCATTATCTTCGAAAATGCCAAAATTCCACCACCTATTTCAACCCCACCAAGCCTTTGATTCGGGATAAAAGGTAGCATATTACCTTTCCCAAGCTATTTTCTATGTCTGTAATAAATTTCATCAAAATCGCTTCAGTGGTTTAGGCGTGAAAGCATACCAAACAAACTTATATTCACATTAATATTATTAGTAGGGAACATTTAAAATGAATGAATCGCCTGTTAACTCTATTTCTGCTACTCGACGCTAGGTGGCGTTATACGGAAAAGCAATCATAATACTCATACATTTGCTGACGATGTTATAATATTATCCTATTTATCTTCTTAAAAACATAAAAGGATTGCATTGTATCCCAGCAGATACTCCATAGGGAGTGCTGCTTGTGCCTCCCTCTCCCCAAGAGAAGGTCGCCTTCGATGAAGGCTTAGAGGGCACTTGCCCAAAGCCATCCTCACGTGGTGTTTAGTGGGTAGGCACTCAGGTTTTACGTGAGTCCCACATAACCAACGCAGACTTAGGCTGCGTTGAAATGCATGAGCATTCACAACCTCCCTCTCGTCGTTATTGAGATTTAGATTAGGATTGCATTTCATTCATTTCATCAAAGATTAATAGAAGTTGCCGTTTTGATTTTTTTTTGAGAGGTTGGCTATTTATTAAGTACTAATGAGTCCTGATAACACCGCGTCCAGATTTGAACTATTGTGTTCGCCATTCATACTTATAGCTTTTCGTCAAACCCAGCCGCATTTATGAACCACAGCATCTTTTTAACGCGAGTATTACAAACAGCACCTTAGAGCAGGGTGTAGTTACCAAGGATGGTGTTATGCATTATGCATTAGTGAGCGATCACAGAGTATATGGAGATTCTTCTTGTATTGGTTCCTCAGGTTGTGACGAATGGCGTTCTTGAGCAGTCCATAAATAGGTTCCGGACTGTATTGGAAAGCTTTTGCTCCAGCTGTCGCGAGCTCATCGGCCATTTCAATGCCTATGATTCCGGCATGCCCTAGGATCCATATGAGAATCATTCAATTCTTCCGTCGTAGATAAACACACGCCGTGGTTAATATAAAGAGATATTTTTTTTTATTTATTTATCTATTTATCCATTTGACCTTGGGGTTTATTTAAGGTATGTTTGTAGGTAAGGAAGTCTTTGACTTGCAATTTTTGACGCCGTCAAGTCTTCGTCTAAAGCCAACAATGCTGCCTGATTGTCAGTGTAAGTTATTTTCTTGGTTGAAGTAGCCTTTTTGGATATTAAATTCCTCGCATTCAAGAATTATTTCTGCCTGAAATACGGAGTCAAAACTCCCCAGGTTTGTGCTAGCACAAACCTGGGGAGTTTTATTCTAGATCTAGATTTAAGCTAGATTTAATCTAGATTAAAACCTGGGGTCGCCTTTTTGATTAATATATTATGTTAAGAAACTCACACACCAACTTAGACCAAAAGATCAATGAAAATAAAAATTAAGAAGAATACATTTATTCAATAGAAATAAACTATAATTATGAAATATTGTAATACAAATCAAATCATAGTTCACACTCTGTTAAGTGTCACACGTTCGTCACATAATCATGTAGATACTGAAAATAAATTAGAGGGTTATATTATTATAAATAATAACGATGGGAATATTATTTAATAATACTCTGAAACTGAAGACTAGGCTCATCATTCAGAAAATAATTCTCGAACAAATTCTATCAAACATATATTTTATGTTCAAGGCACATTCTTCATATTTAGTTTATTTTTAGTTTAATTTACAAAACGTTAATGAGAGTATCTTACAGCACAAACAGCATTTTTATATTTAACTTAAAAATTATGAAAGAATTACACGAAGAATAAAATATGTTAATTCAGATCAGAACCATGAAATTCTTATAAGCCAGTGTAAAGGTACACTTATTATTAGAATATTGTGATAGATGCCACGTGAAAACAACCAGTAAAGCCATTATATATAAATAACCACTGGCCTCTACTATATACCACTGGACTGGCGGCTGTCAAAGTGCTTTTGTGCCTGTGTGATATTCGCCATTTTGGCGCAGTTGGCCATGTAGTGAGAGTCTGCAGTACTAAAACTAGTGATGACAACCTCAGCAAACATCGATATTACATGGTGGGAAAGTATTTACGAAAAAAAATGTATACTTTAAAACGTTGATTCTTGAAGTATACATAACATGGAAAACGAACGAAATTAATTCAAAATGCAAAAATACTTCAGAGTATTGTACGTAAGGAACGTCGCACGAACGCAGCCATTTCTATTATACGTCAAAATTAGTTCTCTGGACGCTCGCGAGTGGCGCTTCAAATAGGCGCATGGAATTGGCTGTTAAACATATGTAACAGCCTGCCCAGTGGTATTTATAGAGGTCAGTGTGAAAAACTATTAAACCTGAAGAATTCAATTGTGGCAAATGTATGAGGGAAAAAAAAATAAACTACGAGTCAGATTTAACAATTATAAATTAATATTTATGTCGCGCTAATGCTATAAGGACAACTGCGGCTCCAACTAAAAATTAAAAGTAAAAATCTCAATAATCAGGGTTTCATTCTCGACTATTTCCTGCTCTTTGTTTTGACTCAACCAATCAAATTAAATTTATAACCAAAATTTACGAACGATGCGGGACTCGAACCCACGACCTTTCGGGTTCCCTCCGAGCGTTCTTTCACTGAGCCAACAATGAAGTATCTTTCGTAAATCTTGGTATATAGGCTACATCAACGTAACCAATCGTAAAAAAATTTGGAAACTGTGGTCATAGCAGTAAGTAATAAGTTATCACGGGCTACTATCCGCAACTCGACAACTTCAGAGCGCCTATTTTGCGTGGTAAAGCAGTAACAAAAATAAAAATATAGAAAACAGTAAACTGAGATTTATATCTTAATTAACAAAGTATTGATCTACGGTTAAAAACCAAGAAGGAAGAATCTTGCGGGTGAATGTTTTGACATATTGCTGATTTTAATGTGTTCTATTGGTCATTCATAATAATGATATCAATCACTTTAACATTATTGATAAACTGAGAGAATTCTACAAATCATTCTCGTTCAAAAAATTCTTAAAATGGCTTCACTCAATTGTTTCGCGTGCTCCGTACATTTAAGCCTAAAGTGCATTAGGTAATCGAATATTCGTAATGATAAATATAAATGCAAGAACTATATTGGCACTATATTACAATTATTTATAAGTAGATAAATTGGAACGTTTAGTATTAAGGATACAATGCTAAGTAATAACTATATTTTAGAAATGCCAATATAATGTACGACTCAATTTCATGCTAAAACTAAAAAAAAAAGCCTTATACTAAGCTAAGGGAAAGTTAGTTCAAAAATAATATTTTAACGTCATACTTTACATAATATAGGGTCGTATCTCGTTGAGAATCCTGATCTTCGTATTCAGACTAAATACAATCATAAAAACCTTTCGTTTTCCCGTTAATTTACAATGCCTTCAATTAATGACAAAAATTATTCAAAGTTTCCTTGTACCTTCTGTAACAACAGGGTTTCAATAAACTTCCATCTCTTTATTTGTGTAGTTGGAATAAACTAACAATTATTGAATAATATTAGACAACGAAGAATATTACAAAGAGTATTTTAGTCTTTCGAAAATCGACCCTATAAAGTTATATCAAGGAGTATTGCCCGCAATATCTATATTATGCAACCATTGTCTTTCATAAGTTAATCAAACCGAAATCAATTGCATGGAAATATACAAATAAAAATAGTAATGCAGTGCAATGCTCCTTTTAGCTTAACTGCAATACTTATTATTGTTAGTAAGCAGCGATGTATTACTTTTCATTAGCAGTTATCTTATTGACTAGGTTGTTACACTACATAGTGTTGCCAACGAAGAAATGCGCAACAGGATATATTATACTTAACACAAATATGGATACATTAACTAGGTGGCAAATATTTATTACGTTACAATAAACTATCGTCATTCCATCCTAAGACTTAGTTCACACAATTTAATTATTTTATAATTAGAATACGTTGATTAAGGATTGGTCTATGCTGCGCTAAATCTAGATACCACACTACCTAAGAACACATAGCTTTTTATTACGGCAACTATTAGATGCTTGTGTGCGTGGCATCTTGACACTCAATGGCATCTTTCAAATTTTGTAACGTACGTTTCGTGTTATTTTAAATTGAAATTAATAAAATACAAGATACTTACTGATGATGTGTGATTCTAGTGTCTTTCTTATTTCTTTTTAAAAAGTTTTACTACGCAACCTGGCATTTTAGTATCAATTATTAGCAAAGTCTAACAGAACATGTGGCACGTCAACGGGATACATTGTTCGAGACTGGCTCGAGTACGCCCACTTAGGCGAAGTATTAGTTGCCGCACTTTGCGACTACGCCTGTGGTTTCTAGTTGGAGCGCAGTGGAGACCAATCTTTAATCTAAGTTGAATACAATGTCGGAGAACGTCGAGAAGAGTCGTTTTAAACAATAATCGATGTACTTATAATAAACTTGCAAGTAATATTTATACGAGTAGTATTAGCACACATTCAACAGTCGTTGTTCTATCTACTCTAGCATAGAGAGAGAAGAAGAACTAAGGAACCCACAATACTTCGTTTTAATACCATCACAATATTATCCATTAAGCAATGTTGACACAACGGTAACTGTAATATTATAGTGTATTTCAGGTACTTACACTTACTTAAATATTGGAAGTAATTAAGCATAAAGAAGTCTTGTGAGACTTAGCAAAAGACTTAAAACTAATATTATAAGTTAGAAAGTTTGAATGGAATCATTCACATGGACTGCACTGCTTTGAATTGGCTATTAAACATTTAAGACTTTAATTATTGACTAAAATATATGTATGGTACGTGTTTGTCAAATATCCCGTACTTGAATTTAAAATATTTAATTCTTTGTATTTATCTTCAATAAGTTCTCTGGGCCATCTAATTTATAATATTCAAAATCCTACGACTAACAAATTACAAGAAGAAATTAGCGAGTATATAAAACACTGGAGCCGCGAAGTGAGTGCGGAACGATCAGGAAGCTTCTAGAAAAGATCTGTCGCTACCAGATATTTCGCGCCGGTCTCGGCAATACCATAGGAGCCGGCGGTGCCATCATATCGAACTCTTCGACTATCGTCTTTGGATGGAGGGCACTGATGTTATTGTCTACAGTGTAGGTCCTGACGTGGGTCTGGACAATAGCCGGTGGGTCGTTCACCAGCCAGTCCTCGTTCTCCCGGAGCCGGCGACGTCTCGCCAACTGTTTGTTACGAATACGCTTCACTCGGGAGAGATGGTATTTGACCTGTTGAGGGCTCAGACCTGTCCGGCCCGAGTTGAGTAATTCAACGTTGTATCTGTAGGAGCCTTCAGGATCGCGCCTATTCCAACGATACCTAGAAATGATAAAGTGAACATTTTAAACATTGAAAGCCCAAGCAAATATAAATAATAAGTGCGCTGGCGTTGACACTCTGGCTCCTTCTCATATCCTACCAGTGGTAGGCTCCTTTGCACAGGATGCCGGCTAGGTTATGGATACCAATACGGCACCTATTTCTGCCGTGAAGCAGATCACTGCTGCTGCTAACACATCAGTGTTGGCATTACTGTGTTTCGGTCTGAAGGGCGCCGTAGATATTGAAATTACTTGGCAAATGAGACTTAACATCTAAAGTCTCAAGGTGACGAGTGCAATTGTAGTGCCACTCAGAATTTTTTCAAAGGGTTTCTCAAAAATCCTGAGCGGCACTGCATTGAAATGGACAGGGCGTATCAGCTGAACGTCCTGCTCGTCTCATCCCTTACTGTTATAAAAAAATGCAGGTCTTCAGTGGGTGTTGGGCCCGTTGCTTCGACTGCCTAAGACAGCAGACGTTTCAAATATGTCGGTCTCAGTGACTCTTACACCTGTGTAACTTTTGGTGTTCAGACACTTGGCCTGTGAGACCGAGAGGCGCGGAGTACGTAAAAAGTACTGTATATGGGGAAACCCAAGCGCTGGCAGCTATTTCTGTCAACGGATCAGCCTATCTATCCAACGCGAAAATGCGTATATTTATTAAAATATTGTTATAAGCATTGTTGTGTTATCAAGTCAAAACGTTATATTTTACATTAGGAAAGAAAAAACGTAGACTAAAAGTTTTTTACCAACTCAAAAACCACTCGCACTGCATGGCCTCTGGCGTTGATTTACAGGCGAGCAAGTGATCAGTTATCATCATGCTAACTTCAGCATTCAAATTGAAAAGTATCACAATTTTACTGGAGTTTCCAGTCCAAATACAAGCCTTGAAAAATGCTAGTGGCATTTGACTTGTATTTTAGGGCTATTTTCCACAATTCGACGTAGAACTATGTGTCCATTTTGTGTGACAAAACCCTAGTACAAGCAGTTCGTCAACTTCATACATTATGAATTTCTTCGCAGGTGTGTAAGGTTATCTCACGAAGTTTTCCTTCACTGTAAGATTGGCAGGTAGAGGCGGATGAATGAACTCGCACTTCACGGATGAAAGGCAACGGAACTATCCTGTGTATTACCGACGGTATTTATTATATTTTGGTCTTAAATATAGACAACCTGCTAGGGAACGGACAATATAAAATTATTTGATTAAGAACACAAGCATACAAACCCTGGGAATGGCTTCTTCAATCTTCTTTCTACGGTTGGACGCGATCTTCTCCTCAACTCGCTAGGTTTCACGCCATAGGATCTTGTCTCATTGCGATGAGGACGCTTGACTCTACGCAGAGGGCTGGGACGGAGGTCGTACGACTTCGGATTGGCTACCGGGTTGCTGGTCACTTCGTTATTCCTCGGGTCGTCTACTTCTGTGCTCACAGATGGCGCTGTTATCTCGTTAATTTTGCCCATTGTCTGATATCGAAGACGGACTTCTTTCAACTTGGACTTTGGAACTTTCTCTAATTTCGTTTGACATATATATTGGCGTGGTTCGAAACAACTCCGAGGCGTCCATCTGCAACAAATAATTCAATGGGATATCGTAAAAGAAATGTTAGAAATTAAAATTCCTTTAGTAATTATAACTACTTATAACACTTAAGACAGCCACCTAGTAGTGTAATCACAACGGCCAAAGTGGAAGAATAGGTGTGGTGTGGTATGTATGGTAGGTATGGTAAATTTAAGTATATCTAACTAAAGCGAAAACTTTTCCATATTCTGCAAGCATAACAATAAAAATTATAGTAATTTTTTTGACAAACTTGCCTTTTTTAACTAAAATATATGGCAATTATTTTACACAATGCTATTCTTAATTTATTCGTATTGCCATAATTTTGCGCACCATTGCTACACAAGTCCCTCAATATCTTGGAAGTTGCAAGACTACGCAGCAATGTTATGTATGTAATTATATAGTCACGTAGGCGACAGTCGTCCCGCAAGTAATTTTAATTTATAACATGTCTATTACCTATACAAATAAAACTTCAACTCTTAGGTTGTGGCACCATCTATAAGTTAAACAATGTATACCGAAATTTGCAATTAGGTAAGAACGCTCGGATTAAACCCGAGAGGTTCGAGCCCCGCATCATAGTTCACAGATTTTGGTTACAAATTTAATTTGCATAATAATTAATTCCAGAAATTGTTTATATTTCTATTACCTTCTTATTTTGATTGTTTTTAGAGTTCATGCGACAATTAATATCTACCATTGATTGGTCTATAAATTCCAGGGCTCGACAGTCAAGTCCCCTTATCCATATCACTAAATCATAAAAAATCTGGAGACATCCATGATGGAATGTGTCGGCATGTCTCCAATTAATTGCGAGAAATACATTATCAATTAATTGTGATGTCTGTCACGTCTACTGAACGGTCATTAGAAAGGTACGCGTCACATTGCAAGGACCACACGAGTGGCACTCAAAGTACCGACTCCATTAACATTACACAGAGGTATTGAGTATGCTAATTTAACACGACTGCGAAATTTGGACATGTAGAGATTTAATGATGTGGGACAGATCCACTAGATTATTTGATGAATAGTTTATTTATATGGTGAATTTAATATGCAAGATTACTTTGACGTCATTTATTTTGACTTAAATTGAAAACAAGTCGGAAAACAAATTTCCATTTCAGTGTCATCACTTTTGTAAAAATCTTTACAAGTAATAAATAATAATCCAGTCCAGCATTACGCTGGACTGTTTACGACTTCTCAATCAAAATCGGTTACAGTAACAATATATTAGCTAAACTTTTCTCACTTGTTCTCTCTCTCGTACGCTATGTTTGCCTATACGCATAAGTCTGGTCATAATATTCGCAATAAGAGTATGTCATTCATAATTGAAGCTGTATGACAATAGCAAGCACATCTGTTATACATTAACACAATTGAGGGCTGACACGAAAGCCTGACATTTGATTGACCCGACACTTCCACGTACATTCATCAAATATCGTCCTAGATTGAACATTGTTCGTATGACTCACAACTGCAAGCCCAACCGAACATTTATCTCACTTGCTTCTAGCCCTACTAGGATGTTTACCAAATAATTCAATAGTACTAGCTGACCCGACAGACGTTATTCTGTTCATAATAAAAAAAAACTTGGAATTTCGTAAAATCGCTTAGCTGACCTCTACTCGGTGAAAAGAATATTCCTACCAAATTTCAAGTCTTTAGCTCTAATGGTTGCAGAGATATCGTGATGAGTGACTTATATATAAGAATATATAAGTGGAAATCTCTTATATATAAGAGATAATGTCTGCTTTTGGATAATAGACACGTGAATATTAAAAATCTTTTGTTTGTCATTCATTCATCTTAATATATAAATGCAGTGTCTTGATGTTTGTTTTTAGTGAACTCCTAAACTAATGAACGGATTGTAATGGGGCAGTTTAGTCCAACTTGAGAGACAAGACAAGTTTTTATATCGATTTGGGACCCATTATTATTATTTCAAATATTTGTTTTTTATGGACATATTTTCTATAAGAGAATTTATTGACGCACGGTTTGATAGTTCTACTGTTAAACAATTGCATTAAAACAACAGGGAGCATATTTTACGAAATAATTCTTGATATTATGCAATATTAGTTACAAATTCAGAAAAGACAATATTTTATTTATTATGAACAGAACGACGTCTGTCAGGTCAGCTAGTATTATATATTTTTTTTAAAATAATTTAGAAAATAAAAATTATCTAATTTAGTACGATCTTCGAAGAAATCGCAGATTGATAACCAGAAATGCATTGAACATGGAAAAGATGTCGTGGTATTAGCGACTTAGTTCGCAAAACAAGAGAACTATATTTGGTTCATAATTGTCAGCAATATTATTACATTGATTATAGTTGACGACTTATGCTACAAGCGCTACCAACGTCATGAACTGCCATAAGCTGATATCCTCATTAATAATTAAATTTATTTAACTACTGTTACTCATTACTGTGTTATTAATGTTATATTATATAATTATCACTATGATTAGAACTATAAAAGCATATAATATTCAGATCTTTAGTTAACTTGATACGTCTAAGTTAGTTGGCACTACAGCAGTTGGTAGCATCATCACGGTAGAAGGTCGTGCTCTATATAAGCTAGATCACTAAGTTCGATTTTGCATTACTTATTGTGAATTGTAAGGAGAAACTCTGCTCTAATTGTGATTGTCTGAGATTATTGTAATTCTAAGTGGAAACTTTAAAATACAGATATAACAATTTTTATTTAAATTACCAACCCCTTCTACATGACTACAATTGCAGAGATACTTGTCAACCGTAACAGTTTGCTGAAGATCAGGCGAATCAAGCGTTCATGTCAAATTTGACAATTTGTAGGTAGGTACCTATTTGATCCAGAGCCTGTCTTGTTTCGTTAAAGCGTGATACTACAATAATACAAGTACTAAAACTTTCAAAAACCGTATATTTTATGCACGAAATTTAATTCCTATGATCTATTTGATTCGGTGAACTGGTCTACCTGTACTTTGATTTCAGTTCGGTAGTAAATATAAAATTCTATTGGGTATTTATATCCGGTGATATCAAATAATATTAAAATATGTGTATCACTATTGTACGTAATGTTTTAATTGAAAACATTCCAGTACCGTGATCGTTTGGCCGCACTCCAACAACCTTCATCAAACTCTCATTACGACAACTATTAATTTTTTAACGACATTATTTCCGGTAATATTGGTCATCCAATGGTTTGTTTAATCTGTATTTAAATCAGATTTTTAAATGTAAAAATTTTAAAGGTTGCAAAGAGGAGGCAATGAGATATTATATATATTTATAAATACGGCATGTAAAAACATTGGACCCTTTTTTAAGAATACTGCGAATTATAAATTAGCAAATTAAATTAAATCATTTTTTATGTTCATTTTATCCATGTAAGTAAACAAGAATCAGATAAGTGGCATATCACGAAATCCAGTAATACATAATGATATTTATAATAATATTGAGACACTTTTATACAAATTATCTTGCCCCAAACTAGGCATAGCCTGTACTATGGGTACAATACAACGATATATTTAATACAATATACTTACTTAAACATACATATAAACATCCATGACTCGAAAACAAACATCCATATTCATCATATAAATGATTGCACCTACCGGTATTCGAACCCGGGACCTCTAGCTTAGTAGTCAGGGTCACTAACCATTCTGCTATATGGGTCGTCAAAATCAATGGGTAGTCAGTATTAAGGATTACAGAAGTTAGCTAGGGTAAATGGCTCCTTCAATAAATATAATAAAATACCAGACACTGTACTAGGACTAACTAAGCACAAATTAAAGAAATATATTAAGTTTCTTTGACAAAGAAGGTTTACTTTAGCATAGTAGATTATAATAGAGGATAATGATGCATGGTTCTTGTCTGGTTCTGCGCAGGCCAACTAAAATTATATAGTATTACTGGCTGACCCGACAGACGTTGTTCTGTACATAATCAATAAAATACAGATTTTTATGAATTTCTCATATATTTTCATTTAAAATCAATAGAACGTTTTTGAACATCAAGAGTTGTTTCGTGAAATATGCTCCCTGTTGTTATGATGAAATTGTTTCACAGCGGATCTGTCAAACCGTGCGTCAATAAATTTTCTCATACAAAATATGTCTATACAAAGCAAATATTGAAAATAAAAGTAATTATGGGCCACAAATCGAAACAAAAACTATCCTATCTCTCAAGTTGGACTAAATTGAACTCCATGAAGTAATCCACATTAAAATCCGTTCATTAGTTTAGGAGTTCATCGCGGACAAACAACGTGTCACGTAATTTATATATATGAAGATGTTAAGGCTGGGGACCGAACCAATGGCCTTGAGGAAATGAGCGGAGCTAGGTTACCATTCGCACAAGATCACCACAGTTTTAATTCAGAATTAGAAGCACTTTTAATTTATTAGTATTGAAGTGAATTGAAATTGAAGCACTCACAATTTTCTTTACAAAACTAACAAAACTAGGTCACGTTAAATAGTATTGGTGTACAATTAATGAATTTTCGTACAATTTTAATCTGGATTGAATGATTAGCATGGCTCCAACTGTAAATGTTAGGGGTATGATGGTGATTTTTTCGCAATGTCTATAATAAATTTAAATGTTAAAAAAAAATGAATTTCCTTTTCAGTTTCTGTAGATATATAATTATTTTTTGTAAAAATATAAGCTTTATAAAATGCATCAAGAAAAGGTTTCGATTATGCGCTATTTTGGCGATTTCTTGGGATAGCAGCCTTAAGTAGGCTGAGCAAATTTAAAACATTTTAAAATTTACAACAACAACTTAAGCATCTGTATCTCTATGGCACATAAATATATTTTTATTCTATTCTTCCCAATTGGGTTATTTTTCTCTACTTTTAAATATAAACATAGACATATGTTACAAATTTAATGTATAAATAGACCAAAGGTTATTGTTCACTATAAAGAAATATGAGTTCAGTCTCTGCCAGGAAAGCGAGATCATTTTATATAAGTTATATATGGCTTTGACAATTAATTAATATATAATGAATACGGCTGTATGAGTTTGAACCCTTTGCCTGTCCTAATAATGGACGAATAAACCTTAACATGCTACTTTTGTGTTACAGTGATGCGCGCGAATGTTAAAATTTCACTCTCATCATTTTTTCATAACGCGCCTAAAGAAGTATAACTTCAAAAATACTTTTAACTTGAGAGAAAGTGTATCGGTTTACCTGTACAGAAGTTCGGGAGACATGGCTATACAGTGCCACTGCAGCTCCTCTGGCGTGAGTTTCTTCATCTTGGAGAAGGACTGGTACCGCATCAGGCGAAGCTCACCTCCCCATTTCCACGACTTAGCTCCGTAGTCATATATACCGCCAATCCATCGACTCGCTTTCTCTGGAAAATTGAACAACTCAATTATAATAAAACATGCGACAATGTAGACGAAACAATAAATTATTATTTAAAAGGCATAAAATGCATTTATTTTCTAATATGTGATTCCTCAAGAATTCTTTTTGATGTCATTTCTAATATACTAGATACTACTACGCTTACGAAACTCTCCCAGCATTATTTTTTTGCGCTCTGTTTAATAAAATATACAATATTCTACTCTCATTGTTATTGCTATAAAATAATCATAATTTATCAAGGAGAACTGTGTATATGTATATTAAAATAATATATTTGTAATATGCAGCTCAGGTTTGAAGTGATGCTTGTGAGGTTTTATTGCCTTTTATTACTAGCATTATAAACATGTTCAATATTACGATCCCACTTCTGATTTTTGTTATTTATATTATGAAATAAGAGATTATTTGATTACTATACTACTGTTTCTCTGTTTTTTTTTATGAAAATAAGGGACGAGACGAGCAGGACGTTCAGCTGATGGTAATTGATACGCTCTGCCTGTTACAATGCTGTGCCGCTCAGGATTAATGAGAAACTCAAAAATTCTAAGCGGCTCTACAATTGCGCTCGTCACCTTGAGACATAAGATGTTAAGTCTCAATTGCCCAGTAATTTCACTAGCTATGGCGCCCTTCAGACCGAAACACAGTAATGTTTACACATTACTACTTCACGGCAGAAATAGGAGCCGTTATGGTACCCATAAACTAGCCGGCATCCTGTGCAAAGGAGCCTCCCACTGGTTCGGCTTACATTCAAATTTTTGGTCTTCTTGACTAAATTTAAATGAAACCAAGCAGCACGCAAAATTAATAAAAATATTTTAATCTACTGTTATTGTCAGCTAGTATGATACCGAATTATTTGAAAGATTAGTCCTTTGCTTGTCTGAAGTCTGAGAAGGTACTATGACTTACCAACTTTGGGACTGTTGAGATAGTTCCTCAGATTCCTGTCCTCCCATCGTGCTGGTACGGAGAGATTGCTGGAACGATCCTGGAAATAAAGTTATCATGTTCATTATATATTTTCAATACTTGAGATAAGATTGTCCGTACTATATAAACACTATGAAATAAAAAAGACATAATACACATATTTATGACAAGTTTTTTTAAAATTAAATAAGACATTTTCTAAAACATGTGTTCTTATGTACACCAAATTTTTCAATATATTTGCTGATGCCTCTTATTCCCCGTTCTAATACAGTTATTTTGGCATGTATGTAATATTATGTTTAATGTTCCAATGATTAAAACTGAATATGACTTCGTGTCCCACGCTATCGGTCTCCAATCAACTTCGCACCATAAAATCTCTTTATTGAGTAGCCGGCACTTTGACGGCAATGAATGCCCGACAAATGATAATCCCGGACCGAATGTATGTCTCGGGCGTACCGGCAAAACACATATTAACAGCCAGCAAGATGTAGGAATAGAATTTTTGCAGCTTTATAGCTTCAATTCCGACGACGTCCGCGTGGCGGGCACATAGATGAAAGTATTTTATAGATATATCGGTGCAAACACAAAAATCAAGTGAATTTAGGATGCAGTAGAATAGTGAACGCACGCCGTATCGCAACATCTCAATTCCCAGTCATTAATGAATAAAATAAAATTCATAGACACATGACTTCACTATCTCTATTTAAAAAGTGTATAATTTTTCATTGAATATGAGACATCGTCGCCTTGAGATGTCGCGGTGTTTGATCACAGTGAATGATGTTGGGCCGCGGCCTAGATGTGTTTGTATCGTAATTTAAAAAAAAATGAAAAGCGACGTGAATATGATGAGTCGAATATTATGAACATGTTGCTTTAAAGTAGCTTCGCCGGTGAAATGAAATATCAAAAACTAACAAAAATGGCAACAGAATTTTCTACTTCAGTAACATCTTCCGGTATTTCATCAATCGTGTTTTTTTTGGGATGACAAATAATTAGTTGTAACTTTAATTATTCATGATAGTTTTGCAGGAAACACAATCCACAAAATAATCCAGTTTTATTCTGATTGTGACACTTTCTTTTTATTGTTTAATTAGTGAAATCTATACATATAATAAATCGTACCAGAGTCAAAACTGTACGTTGAACATTTTTAAAGAATACTTGCTATGTCTTCTACAAACAATACAAAATCTAGAAAAGATCTTTATAGAATTATTGTATGTTTTCCGTTTGTCTGTATATATGTCCGGACAAAACGCAAAAGTGCTTAAATATAGATTTAAATCAAATATTAACAAGAGGACAGGGCAACAAAATAGACTATTCAAAGTATTGAATTACACGAACAAGTTAAAAGTAAAAAAAATATGGTTATATTTAAGAAAACCACAACAGATGATGAGTATAGGAATGATGACGAAGCCTGTCACAATAACATAACCAAGTAACGTTAGTGAGTTACAAAGCTGAACGCGTAAACCTTCCTTAAAGGCCGGCAACGCTCCTGTTATTCCTCTGGTGTTGCAAGAGAATGTGGGCGGCGGTGATCACTTAACACCAGGTGACCCGTACGCTCGTTTGTCCTCCTTTTCCATAAAACTCCACTAGTGGTGTATTTATAAACACCATATAATTGCTTAATTAATATTATTGGATTGCTACTTCGACCTACATTCCAAATTTTTATTTACAATGTAGTTTTGAAGGCGTGTATTAAAATGGATCGGGGCCGGCCACAATAATAATACAACTGAAAACCTGTTAAGAAAATCTGCCAATGATTGGACAACCTGTCTGTGACAAAGCTAATCGTCGTTGTAAAATCTGTCTCATCGGAAGAAAAGTGGACCATTCTTCATAATAGGAAAACAGAAAATAATATAATATAGAAACTATATCTAAATAATATCTGAAACATCCTTAAAATATGTCCAACCAATAAATTTAATAATTTTTGTATAATTTGTATTTTTGTGTACTTTTTTCGCCTTATATATCAAATCGTATATTTTGTATTATATTCACTCCTAGTTACACACTTCAGTTAGAAAAAAACTCATTTATTAAATTAAGTCAAACTTACACTTATGAATGTCAGAAATTTTCAAACTCATTGCCGCTGTTTTAATAAATAAATTAGCTGACCCAGCCAACGTTGTATTGCTGATATTAAAATCGCGATACAAAAGTAACTGTTGATCGTAGATGGGTGAAAATTTGAAGTTGTATGTATTTTTTAATGCTGACTCAAAATCAAACAAATCAAAAAAAATGTCAAAAAAATTACAAAAAAAAATCGTGTGGACCCCTTAACATTTAGGGGGATGAAAAATAGATGTTGTCCGATTCTCTGACCTACCCAATATGCACTCAAAATTTCATGAGAATCGGTCTAGCCGTTTCGGAGGAGTTCAATGTTTAACACGACACGAGAATTTTATATATTTCAGCATTTTACATTATATTGTCTAAAATGAGAACGCAAATGCAAACAGATGAACAAAAATTACTCAAACGTTTTGAGTTACTCGTGTAAGTTAAAAAAAAAGATGTGCTTAATCATAAAATAAAAAAAAAATAACTAGTTCAGTAGTTATATCACGTTGGACTATAAATAAGTAAAGGAATTATAAACGTTTATCACTACATATTATAAAACAAAGTTCTCAACCACGTCTGTCTGTCTGTTCGCGATAAACTTTAAAACTGCTGCACCGATTTTCATGCTGTTTTCATCAATGGATAGCGTGATTCTTGAGAAAGCTTTTAATATTTAATTTTTTTTTTTACATATTTTTGTATACATTTACAGTATTTGTTGGAGGTGTTGGAAAAAAATAAGCCGTCTTAGAGTAAATAATGTATCGTCAGTTATGTATTTTATATAGTTCTTCAGAAAAGTCCGCGATGTCATATGTCTACTCTTAATGATAACATACTATTTCCATTTTAATACTTTAAAAATTAACAATTATAAAAAAGCATAATGCAAAAGCAGTTTACACAAACACTATATTAATCCTTATTATTTTAATACTACAAATTATAAAATTATTAATTTCCAATGGGTTTAGACTACCTCGTTCCCGAATACTTACTTAAGCACATGATTTTTTCTATTGAGAGAACAGCGTCTGTAGGGTCAGTTAGTTATCAATATAAAAATAAAAAAATACCGGAAGACAGGACCGACCAACCACAATGTGTGTGTGTGTGTGTGTGTGTGTGTGTAATAATGTTCGTGAACGAATGGTGAACGATTGAAATGAATGTTATTTGTATCCGACTAATTTGAAGAGTACTATTTAATACCAACGATGGTTAGTAACTAATGACAACCAAAAATATCTGTATTATAAATGCAATGTAAACATGCCAAATTAGTACTGCAGATTTTTTCTTTGAATTGTTTAAAAAGTTTTCTAAATACAAATCTCAGAGTCTGTTCGGACAATTAGTTATCAATATAAAAACAAAAATACCGGAACACATACCGACCCAGCAAAATGTGTGTTTTATGTGTAATACTCGCTTGATTCAAGAAATCACAAATTTTTAAAGCAGGTCTTACAAAAAAACTAGAGAGCTTCTTAGACTTCGTTCACGGCCTTGTGCACATACAAACAACGACGATGAGTGAATCACTCATGAATAGCCCACAAACACATATTATTTCATAATCGCTACATGTAGATCTGATCTAAGAACGGGATCTTAAAAACGGGATACAATGTACCCTATAGTTATATCCCCTTTTGTATCCCTGATAACGTGTGTGGAAAAAATCATGATGATCTATTTACGGCTGTTTTCAATAACGTATCTCTCTCTAGTTAAGGATATATTGCCATCACCGTTTAATGATAAGATCTTATCTATCCATAGTCCAATATAGCTATAGTATTAGTTATAGTCCAATGCTATTTGTAGATAGGTTATTGAAATATAAAAGCGTAAAAGGATAGATATGTCTACCTCTAGTAAGTTAAACTAAGGATAGATACGTTATTGAAAACGGCCGTTAGTAGTTATGGCGTGAAAGCGTAACTGAAGACTTCGAACAAATCATGACAAGAAAAAATAATATAAATGCTTATGAACTGACACTAGTTTATATGCGAATAGTTAATAATTTATTGGATACAGCACCATATTACCCTTACATCATAAACTTTAACGAACTCATCTTGTTCAATAAGAGTTCTTTATATTTTACAGCGTCATTCACAATCTTTTAAAGAAGGGTAATAAATCGTTCTTTAATAAAATAACCAATGGAAAGTCCTTTACGTTGCTATAAATATTCAGTCAGCTCGTAAAGATGTTTCTGAGAATATCCCTTATCATGTTATGCGAAGTTTTACGATATTTGATAACGTGCAGTACAAGGCTGTCTTCGTCACCGTCTTAGATTTATACTTTTATCTCGTGATCTAAATTTTTTATGGGAGAGTAAGGAGTATTTACCAGTGGGAGGATCCTTTGCACAGGTTGCCGGCTAGATTATGGGTACCACAACGGCGCCTATTTCTGCCGTGAAGCAGTAATGTGTAAGCATTATTATGTTTCGGTCTGAAGGGCGCCGTAGCTAGTGAAATTACTGGGCAAACGAGACTTAACATCTTATCTCTCAGGGTGACGAGCGTAATTGTGGTGCCGATCAGAACTTTTGGAATTTTCAAGAATCCCGATCGGCACTACATTGTAATGGGCAGGGCGTATCAATTGCAATCAGATGAACGTTCTGCTCATCTCGTCCCTTATTGACAAAAAAAGAATTTTGGTACTTGTGGAGGAAGAAATATAAGGTAGGGGTTTTAGCTATGGTGAACGGCTGATATAACCCCATATTATAAAAAGTGCATAATATTGGAGGTACTTTATAAGATACGAGAATAATATATAACATTTTGGGTTATATATCATTAATTGGATAAAATTTTTAGAGCTGGAGATAATCCTATATTTGGAAATTATATATGACAAATTTTAATTGGTTCAATTAAATATACCACAGGTTTTTGAGGATGAACGATATAGAACGAGGCATTGCAGGAGTGGACTGCAGACAAGTGCAAAAGTAAAACAATTATGTGCTAAAAAAATAGTTTTGAATCCTTAATTTTTTATGAGGTACCAATCCTCTTTTTTTTGTGCAGTCACTCCAATTCCATTATTTTTAATGACACTTACTAATTCCATATATTTTGACATATATGAGACACTTCAATGTGTATATTATTGTCCGTTCATTGGACACACCTCAAGAATTCCTTACTTAAGGCGACACTAAATGCCAGCGACTTTGAGCGATATGAGTTCACGGCTGCCGGCCCGCCATATATGTAACAATGCCAATATTTTCAATATTCTTGGGTGGAAAACTTAAGTTCGTCTTAAGAGAAAACCCAAATAAAAAAATTAAGGTTAAAAAAGCTAGATAAAAAATGTTCTTTATGTGTTTTATTAAGGTTGACGTTAATAGAAAAATGAATGGTAAGCCTTGTTTAGGTTTTTTTTTAATTCTGTATTTTCATAAGCCGTGCATCTTTTTGATGAAGTCGGCTCCAGTTCAGTACGTTTAAAGAATGAAATAACAATGTGCTATAAATATATCCACACAAAATTAATTGTAACGAAAGTGCAAGAGTGTACTTTTTATTCGTACAGCAACATGTTATTTCACAGGCTGCGCAAAGAAATCATCTTCAAAGTCAAGTATAATAGCTCGAGATGCGATAACCACTTATTACATTCCTTAGGCAGCGCGTGCCATAGCAACGCATAGAGCAATAATAACATAACAGATACGGCGGAATGAATCCATGAATCGATATAATAAAATCGTTGTATAATCAATCGTCTATTAGTAGTGAAAGCATCGAACATTTGAAAGATAGTTCTTTAACGATTAATCCGTATGAAATTAAATATTAACTATCATAAATTAAATTTATCTCGACAATTCGCGAGCGTCGAGCCTAGCGAAAAAGAGAAACAGAATCTATCTATATATATAAAACAAACTCGTGTTAGTTACACCATTTATAACTCAAGAACGGCTAGACCAATTTTTCTGTTGTTTGTTTTTTTGGATTTCTCTTATTCCGGTATAGGGAATAGGATAATAAGTAATAAAATATCGAAAAAATCACGAAAAAATATTATTATAAAAAA
This sequence comes from Leptidea sinapis, assembly GCF_905404315.1. Classification (NCBI taxonomy): domain Eukaryota; kingdom Metazoa; phylum Arthropoda; class Insecta; order Lepidoptera; family Pieridae; genus Leptidea; species Leptidea sinapis. The sequence goes on along the minus strand of NC_066292.1, from coordinate 5,253,190 downwards.
GAATTATTTTCTGATACATTTTGTATGAATGATATCTCGAGAATAGAAAGAATTCAATGAAGTTTTTTGTTAGTTTCACGCTACATGAGTAATAAAATACATCTGACAGTGCACGTCATGTTATTCAAGTTGACTGGTTGGTGTGTTTGCTTCGAGTGTGCGAGTGACTATTAGCTTAGTCTCAGTCTTAGTCTTAGCTTCAGATAGTCGATGTAAATGGCAAACGGGCTTCGGGTAAACCTGTGGGAATAGGTGTTCCACAGGGTTCTATTCTCGATCCTTTCTTGTTTTTATATATATTAACGATCTACCGTTTGTGGTAGATGATAGCCATGAGATTGTATTGTTTGCTGATGATACTTCACTTATTTTTAAAGTGAAGCGACGTGCGGATATTGATGACGAGGTAAGCAATGCACTCTCAAAGATAGTACGTTGGTTTGAGACGAATAATCTGCACTTAAACAGTAAAAAAACAAAGTGTTTACGGTTCATTACACCAAACACAGCGGAGGTACAAACCAACGTACTTATAAATGACCAGAGATTGGAACTTGTGGACACTACGGTCTTCTTGGGTATCACGTTAGATAAAAAGCTTCAGTGGGGTCCACATATTACCCATCTAGCAGATAGACTCAGCTCTGCGGCATATGCAGTTAGAAAGATTAGAGAGTACACGAATGTTGCGACCGCTAGATTAGTGTACTTTAGTTATTTTCACAGCATCATGACGTACGGTATATTACTATGGGGTCATGCTGCTGACATTGATATAGTGTTTGCACTGCAAAAGAGAGCTGTTCGTGCTATATATCAGCTTGGTTATAGACAGTCTCTCAAAGAAAAATTTAAAGAAATAAATATTATGACTGTTTATTGTCAGTACATTTATGAAAATTTAATATATGTTCACAAAAATCGTCACCTTTTTGCTCTTAATAGTGATTTTCATTATTATAACACTAGAAATAAGGGATTGCTTGAAACTAATTCTAGTAGGCTTCATAAGATACATAATAGCTTTAAGGGTAAATGTATACACTTCTACAATAAAGTCCCAGCCACTGTTCAGGCATTATCTATAAATAAATTTAAATGTTTTATAAAGAAATGGCTCTGTCGTAAATCCTATTACTCCACTGCTGAATATCTAAATGATCGGACAGCCTGGGACTAGATTGTGATTATTTTATAGCGACTGTACAATATTGTATATTTTTATTGAAAAGAGCGCAGAAAAAAGAATGCTGGGAGAGTTTCTTGCGCCGCTTCTTCTCTCTCAGAGCGCCATTTGTTTCCGAAGCGGTAGTAGTATCTAGTAGTATAAGAAATGACATCAAAAAGAATTCTAAAGGAATCAATTTTGAGAAAATAAATGCCTTTATGCCTTTATGCCTTATTGTACCGATATTATCATTAACAATGTCACGACTAAGACGATCAAATTATTCCTGACAAAGACGTAATGCAACTAGGATTCGAAACATTGCGAATGGAAGGACTGAAGAAAAGAACCGCGTTAGTATGGATCGACGTCGTGCTATGAATCACAAGAGCAAAGCGTAAAACGGATCGGCTGGCAATACGAAATCGTCCAGTAAAACCTCAGAGATCAACAACTTATAGATAATTTTCGACGCACAAGAAGAAATTTATGAAGTACTGATTTGAATCGAGCAGCGTTTCGATACGATTGCAGTACTTATACTGTACTGTAGTACTGCTTGCATACTAGCTTTCGCATTGGGCCGATGGACGTTGTTTGCGAGTATTCTGCGGAGAAACGCAAGAATTGTGCTGCCATGTTCTAGAAAACACTGAAAAATACAATGTTTGTTTCCAAATGACCACATTTGGGGCAGACATCTAAGAACGAGGATTTAATCCGACATTCAAGGTATTTATTTATTTACATACTTACACACAATACAGTAGAAGAATAACATACGTACTATACTTATTCCTAGCGTTTTTTTTATTATGAACAGAACAACGTCTGTCGGGTCAGCTACTGATCCTACTGATGAATAAAAATCATAATAATGTTTTGTAATTAAACAACTGCTAGTCGTCTAAAAATCAATCAGCCAAGGACAAAACTTAGCAGTAATTAATATTTATTATGTTGTGTGTTTACATTTCGAACTATTATTTTTTAATGACTTGAACTTTAACTGAACTGTCAGTGATATTACAGAACTTTGCAGACCTTGCCCATCTCCATTTTGGAGTATTATTTCAATAAAAATAACTTTTTTGTTTATGAACCAATTGACATGGCACAAAAAATTTTATGTAACGAGAGTTATATGTATACACCGGTAAAAAACACAATCAAATAAATTAGACTTACTGAAAACTATTTCCTTACCTTGTTAAATGACAGTAAAAAAAGTTAAAAAAAAGATTCTATTTAAATATTTAATGTCCAGAAAGAGCACGGTCAACATTTTATTACTTACTGTAAAAATTAATAAGGCTATTTGATAAGATTGTTACACGTTGTAGTCTCATATCTCAAAGAGTATCTGCCAATTTACTGTTGATCTATGCGCCAGTGTTGGCTGTAAGTAACCAATGTAGAAATAGAAACAGTATGATGAGATCCACCTGCCTCTTTGTTCAGATATTTTAGAACATTCCTTACATTGATTGTATTTAGACATTGCTTTGTAGTCTTAGTGTCCTCCTCAATTGATTTCGTACAAGGGATCGAGAATCCTAGTTTAGGTATAATATTCTCACACTGTCCGACCGTACGTCTGTCAACGGGCTGCTTCTCATAAACTACAATAATTAGTCGGCTGAAACTTTGTCACAGCGTTACATTTATACTATAAATACAACAAATTATAAGTAAAATAGTGAATTCCATTATAGCGGCATTTGGTTTACAAATGTAGTTACTTTACGAAGCGTGAGAACCACTCGTTTACAAAGCCGACCCCCACTTGACCGGTTTAAAAATATCAACGGATTTTAAAGTAACCGATTATAACCAAACGTTATGTTTTGATTAACGTCAGTGAATGCGTTGCGTGGGAATTCGTAAATTAGACGATCATATTTTTTCACAGAAACAATTCAGTTGCCAAGTAGGTTAGATGGGCGAGATGTCTCTGTCACAGTCATGACGTGTGCTACTAATAGTCTCATTGAGATTCTGAATACAGCGCTCAAATGAATTCATAAATCGGTTTTTGATAAATGAAGAACCTCTTTTTAAAAACAATATTATGATGATATTAATCTATATGCTTAGTCTGGCCATAAATACTGTTACAATAAAAAATAAATTAAATGTTACATTTGAATTTGGAACCTGTCATTTTTATATGATTGTTCATTGAGTTTTCTCATTTTGGCGCCAATAGATTGTACAATATTTCAATCAAGTGACAAAAAACATGACCTTGAGTCTCGTATACAATACGTTGTAACAAATGACGTTCTATATATATAGACAAATCACGTCATATAAAAACAAAGCCGAAATATGAAACATGTCACCAATGACACCATAATAAGCTTCGACTGTTATATCTATACATTGCAGTATTTGCTTCAGTTGTTTAAAATATTCTTGGTCGATAAGCAGCAATGTAAAACATTTCTTTAGTTCCAGTTTGATTCGGACAGTGTCAGTTGACACTCTAGTAAGGAGAAAAATGTACTTACATTAACTTTAAGTACACTCGCTGATCCGCTATCAGATTGCGAATAATATGTCCTTATATATTTAATTAAATTTTATAATGACACAGACGATAAGCTTAATAATGTCGGACAAAAAACTTCCCGCTAAATTAAGTCCTAGTCCCTTATAGCTAACGGTCCCCATTTTAAACCCCAGTCTGTAGATGCAAACGTTAATAGGTATGATAAATATGAATATGGTATCCGAGTTATAAATGTTTATATTATGTACGTTTGAGATTATAATTATTATGTAAATATAATATAGTTGTCTAGCACCCATCATAGTACAGGCTCGTTTCAGTATCCTCCCCAGAATTCAAATTCAATTAAAAAAATAACTGGCGTATTATTAACATACATAATGTGATGATGTGAGCTTTTTGATAATGAGTTAGAGAATAGAAATTAGTTAAGAAGTCTGGGAAGTGTATGTTTAAGTGTAAATTATATAGGTGTACTCGTAGATACATACAACAATAGACATACAATAAGTTGCTTAGAGACGTCGCTTCATTGTGTGTCTTCTACCGCATTTATCGGCGAGTGTTCCGAAGAGCTGTTTAACCTGATTCCTGCCGCCGAATTCCACCTTCGCACGACACGCCACAAGTTAGGATATCATCCCCACCATCTGGATGTGTGCGGTCCTCAACAGATCGGTTTCCAAGGAGCTTTCTTCCTCGTACTACAAAGCTATGGAATGAGCTTCCTCGTGCGGTGTTTCCGGGACGATACGAGATGGGTACTTTCAAAATAAGCGCGTAGACGTACGCTCTTGTGATTCCTCTGGAGTTGCAAGAGAATGTGGACGGTGGTGATCACTTAACACCAGGTGGACCCATATGCTCGTTTGTCATCCTATTTCATAAAAAACAATATACTACGGTATAGACAAACTAATGGTGCAAGAGAAAAGAATATCTCTAACGGAGATTAGACTAGCAACATAGAAAAAAGTAAGCCAACGTGTAACAGATTTTGATTGAAAAGTCGTAAGCAACTCTATGGACAAAACCATGATAATATCTATGTCAATCCTAACTAATAACAAATTATGATATTATAAACTATATTGGTTAAAGCAATACCATCATTAGAATTTTGTTCGGCTAATGGTAATTGGTACGTCCTATCCATTTTAATGCAGTATCGCTCAGGATACTTGAAAAACCCAAAAATTCTCAACTGCTCTAAAATTGTACTCGTCACCTTGAGATATAAGATGTTAAGTCTCATTTGCACAGGCACTAGCTATGGCACCCTTCAGACCGAAACACAAAAATGCTTACACATTACTGCGGCACGGTAGAAATAGGCGCCGTTGCGGTACCCATAATGTAGCCGGCATCATGTGCAAAGGAGCATACCACTGGTGAGAATACTTATGGCTACATTAACTGCAGTAATCGAACTATCGAATTACTAATGATCCCAATTTCCATTAAGTCAGTGAACCCTAAAGTAATTAAGAACATAATTATTGTTCTGTTTAAAGACCGGTTCATTAGATTTGCATTGTGGCTCGGCTAGTTAGAGTCAGTTTATTTTAGAACATCAATAATTAAAATATCACAGAGATTATAAAAACAGCGTTTAATTAAGAATGCTGTTACATTTTGATTTGATTGTCGACTAGAACTAGATTGATGCTTGATATAATTTTTTTATACAGATACCGCACAACCACGCCAGTATCATGCAGTCAAATTCAAATCAAAAATAGGATGTGACATCACTTATTGAAAGTCAAAAACTACCACCCATTCCAAAATGAATGCCTCAGACCTGAGAAGAACGGGCGCAACAAACTCAGCGGGCTTTTTTTTTCATCGAAAAAATATGTTTATAAAGTAATATACTACAATTAAACTTATTATTTAACAGCTTGAGGGCGATCACTCCATTGCAAATCTGTGGTATCATTAAGAAAGTCATTTATATTATAGTAACCTTTACCACACAAACATTTTTTAACAATTATTTTGAATAACGTAATACTTTTGTTTTGAACATTTTCTGGGATCTTGTTGTAAAAGCATATATATCGCCCCACAAAAGACTTACTAACTCGACTTAGCCGAGTAGTAAGTGGCTGGCCCAGGGCCAGTCCTGCCGCTACCCTTCAGCCAAATGCGGTCATGATTACGCTCTCTCACCAACAACCTACATGGAACCCGATGGACAAATGTCTCAGGCTGCAGACAGTCGAAAGAGGCGATTCCTGCACTATCGCCCAAACTGACACGTCGACTTATTAGCCTAAACAGACATGACATCCGAATTATGGTCGGCACCCTAACGGGTCACACATCACTGAACAAACACCTATTTACAATCGGCGTTACGGACAGTCCTAAGTGCAGGGACTGTCTAACCGAAGATGAAACGGTCACTCACGTAATCCTGGAATGTGCTGGGGTGGCCAACCAACGGGCACAAACCTTAGTAAATACAAGGTCGCTCCAGGAAGTCTGCGAACACCCCAGGAGTGTTCTGAACTTCTGGAAGGGCTGGACCCAATTAAGCGGTCTAATTGCGGAAACAGGAGCCCTTTACCAATACCAATACCAATAGCCGAGTAGTAGGCACTATAGTCAAAAAGACAATAGTTTTACAACAGTAGCGGCCTGGACCTGGGCTGTCCCAATCCATTTCTAAATCAAGTAGCAGTAGAAAACAAGAATATTAATAAAATCATTTATTTAAATAATATCATTCGTTTTTGTTTTTGATAATAGTTGCTGTAATTTCATAATTTCTTTAGTTTTATGTTGTGGTTATTCGACATTGTAATTAATACCAACTTTCACTTATGACATTATAAATAGAATAATTAGCAGCCGTTTAATATTATATTATATTTGTTATTTTATTTAGTATATTTTTAGTAATTCTCTTACCATGTAATCATGTGTGGAAGTGTGTCGCCACCTTTTTATGAATTTGTGTCATTAAGTTGGTAGTATAAGATTTTACTGGTAAGTATAGTAAGTTGGTAGTAGATGGTGAGTGAGGAGTTCTCTGGGAGCAGTCAAAGGTGGTGGTCGCCTGACTGCCTTAGTGAAATATATCATTAATGTATTAGTGTGCACTTAGTTGTGATTAGAATAAAAGTATTAAATATATATTCTTCTGAATTTATCAAGAAGTTTCATAATATTTATAAGTATTTATATTTTTGTTAAGGTACTTTATAAAGTAATTTAGATAGTAAGTAAACAAGGAAATTGTCATAATTTAATATTGTTATTAAGTACTTGTAATTTAATTAATTGCATGTCGAGTTAGTCTGTAGCCCTACATGGGGCATACGATGTTAGATAATATAAGTTATTAATTTAAATTTATCATAAGGCAACATGCAAGTGGGCTTCATTTTAAATAAATAAATAAAAATAAAATAAAGAAATAGTTCAGGAGTTCATCGCGGACATACAACGTGACACGAAATTTTATTTTGTAACATATTAAGATTATAGAAGTATTCAAATGTCGTGAGCCTTTTTGAGTGTGAATTCCGCCAAGATTCATCTTCAATCAACTCGACACGTGTTGTGAGGCTCATGCCAGAGTTTGGCGAGTCAACATCTCCTGAGGATGCCACGTGTAGTGTCAAAAGTGATTGAAGAAGGCTCACGACATTTGATTAATTATGGATTTCCGCAAAATAACGCCTAATTCAATAAATTATTATAGAAGTAGTTGCAGAGTTACAGAAGATGACAGATTTTAGAAGTTTTTGCCTGTTTAGCTGATATCTATAAAACGTACTTAGACTTTACTCAGAGTTTACGCATTACGCATTACGCATACGCAAAACTTAACTGAGTGTGACAAAACGCCAACTTGACTTTTGCTTTGGGCTGTCTTAGCTTAAGCTCAGCAAAATTTCAGCTGTCAAATAACTATAAAAACCGAAATCAAAGATAATATAAGATAATAATAAAAGCTTACATTCGGATAAGTTTAACGTAAGTAAACGCTGACCAAAGTCTACTTCTCAGACTAAGACGAGCAAGATTATAGCTGAATGATAAATGATATGTACGTAAGTACGTTAGATGAGGGCAGCGCAGGAGCGATTGTCGTGGAAATCTTTGGGGGAGGCCTTCGTCCAGCATTGGACGTCTTCCGGCTGATGATGATGAAATGATATGTACTGCCAACCACAATGTTCTTATTGCTGCTCAGGATACTTGAAGGCACAAATTCTGAGCGACATCACGAGAATTGCTACTGTCACCGCTTCTACTGCAGTGTGTGCAAGAAGCATCGTGGTATCCGTCTGCCCAGCATTGTATTTTTTTTTATGAAAATAAGGGCCGAGACGAGCACGTTCAGTTGATTGTAATTGATACGCCCTAGCCATTACAATGCAGTGCCGTTCAGGATTCTTTAGAAACCCCAAAAATTCTCGTTATCGCTCGTTACCTTGAGACATAAGTTATGTTGATGTTATAGTTTATGGCGTGAAGCAATATTGGTTCATGGCAAAAACAGGTGCCATTGTGGTACCCATAATCTAGCCGGGATACTGTGCAAGGGAGCCTCCCACTGGTTCTGAGCAAAAGAGTCTAATAAATTATTTCAGTGTTAAACGTAGAAAGCGATGCTCACTTATCATCAGAAGGAGCAGTTGGATATTTCTTTGTTTTCATTCACAAATTCTATATTTACTTGGCGTTTTAAGGGCTCTTGTGTTTCCTCTGTTTGTCTTTGTGTTGCAAGCGATGACGGACGAATTTGATCTTGTTCGCAAACTATAAACGGAAACAGTTCAATAAACATACTTTTAACCGTGGAAAAGACCAAAATAAGCGAACAAACTAGTAATATAACAAAAAATACGGGTTTCCTGTTTCCCTTTACTTGTTGTGATCCTATGGGAATGATAATTAATTTTTATCGAAATGTAGAAACATTTTTGATTTAAAAGCTTCATCTCCAGCTTCAATGAGGGGGAACTACCCTTGAGGCATATATGTAAGTATATGTACATAGGTAATAACACATACGTCCTATTATAGTTATTTATGCAACTGTTGTGTAATAAGCGGTATTAAAACACGAATGTGGATTTATCTCACGAGGTGAAGCCGAGTGTGATAATAGTATCACATGAGTGTTTTAATACCTAATTATCAACAGTTGCATACAAGACTTTATCTACACCCAATATATGAATCCTCTAAAATATTCTGAAACAGCTTACTGCTAACATTAAAACAGCCTGTCCTAGTATTAACCTTATATCATCCATTGCTGATGGATATACAAATAAACTAAGTGTTAATGAAATAATTATTTATTTTACTAGTAATTTACATTTTGTATAGTGCAATAATTAAAATTCACTTGAATATTATGTTCTTTTGGAAATTAATCGCTCATTTTTTGTAAACAAAACAATAAAAATATAGAAGAAAAATGGCGGGGATTCGAATAACCTACTTTTCTTTACGGCGCGCGACGTTCTGGTAGTGTGGAACGCGCGTAAACAAAAATGTTCTTTTTTTGAAATTCATACAGATGTCACGCATCGAGCAATAAGAATGTGGCTGTCTGTTAAAACTCTTTGAGCATGAAGGGGATGAAAAAAAAAATAGGAGTGTTGTTATGAAAATCAGTACAACATTACAACTCTCTTTTGGATGATGTAATGGTTATTAGAACATTGGGTGTTTTAATGTTGGCAATAAGCTAACTGTTTCAGAATCTTTAATAGAGGATTTAAAGTATGTGTGTAGATAAAAGGTTTTAACAGATAGAAAAGGACAAATTTTCAATTAACGTATCCTATTCGTTTTTTATTCAGTTAGGAACCGTATAAAGAAAAAACCTACAATACAATGATGCTAAGTATCATAATTGCTGAACAATGTCAATTGGCACCCAATTGGCTAACACGATCTCTAATTGCTTAGTTTGTCGTAGCCACTGCCACATCGAATTAAGGCTGGAGTCTCCACGCATTCAATTGGGTCACCGATTAACCTTGCCCTTCTGAATATGCAAATAGGCACCTCACAAGACGGGCCCTATTTTGGCGTCAACTTTGGCGCCCGCCCGTCGCTTTATATTAACGTTGTGTGGTCCAAGTGTCAAGCGTGTCACGTTTTTTATAACACTATTTCACTCGTCGTTTTTAGTAGCAGAAGAAGGTATTAGGGTAGTAAGGCTTAGTATCCGATACCACAATACAAAATCAATATACCTGTACTGTTGAATTCTGGTTTAAAGGTCATGGGGACCGGTGAAATGACTTAATAAAAGTTTTCAGGGCCACATCATGGTAGACCTTTTTACATCCAAAGAACATTGACAAAAGGCAACCAGCACAAAAAAATAAATCTCTTTATCACTCTCTTTCAAGGAACCGAACAGACACTCTCTCATTTTAGCTTTTTACGATATTTTTCATTAATTTATTTATTCATACATTTCGTTTTATGCGACTTAGTAACTAAACAAATCATTTAAGTACTAAATTTATTTAAGTACTAATCACATGTACCTCGTAGGAAATAGCAATGAATAGCAGAGGGGCAGACATACAAAAAAAACTTCTCATTCATTTTAAGCATACACAGCATTGTGCTACATAAAATGTATATATGTAATAGCGCTTAGCATCATACGGGCAATCTATTCGCTCGATCACGTTTGGCCTCAAAAATTTTTGTGTCTATATTGAATCTATTGAATCCGCTGATTTTAATGAAACGTCTAGGAAATCTCTAATAAAATTAAATCTATGATCTAGAAATATACAGCAATACCGAATAATTCCATGTTATTAACCACTATGAGGCATTAAAATTATATTGTTACATAACTCGCGCTCACTCATACCTTACACCAGCCCCTTGACATTGCTCTTACCGAGAATACATGGAATGGTTGTAGCATGTAGCGTGAGTTGTTACTCAATAACCAGCAATTGTGTACGCGAAGTGTACAAGTAACGTGAGATCTGACGTCATTCTACCTTAAAACGACTTAAATTATTAGAGAAAAATAAATCACCAATTTAGTTTTTCCTTACATTTGATTTTATGCACCATACTTAAGTTACATTTATTCTCTAATTGAACTTTAAGGTTCACAATTTTAAGATGTAACGCGTTTTAAAATACGGCCTCTTCAGTAATTCATTTGTGTCTGCTTCTTCATGGGAGTGCCTGAAGGGATTGTTCAACCCAATACCAGCAGCTGAATTTCACCACTGGACGTCGCTCCTGTATACGAAATTTTACCCTCATCGCAGTTTACGCAAATTGTATAACTCGACATAGACTAGATAACGAGGGAAATCAAGGCTAGGTTTCCACGGTTTTGTCAATTCTATTACGGTAATAAAAATTAGAAACATATTTGCACAACTTTTTCCGCTCTTCGTTTGCATAGAATTTTTAAGTCAAAAAATCTTGTTCGGCTTGCTCTGTGGAAACTAATCTGAAAAAATCTATCCTTCATGAACTGCATTTTTACCGGATAAAAAGCTGATGTTCTATTGCAAACTATAATCTATCTCTATGCCTAATTTGAGCTAGCTTCTTTGAGCCGTTCATATGTAATTGAATAACAAAAACCCATCCAAATACTCGCATTTATAATATTAGAATTGATTACCTTTGCGTTAAATTAAAAAATAAAGAATTATTCGCCGAACCCGATGCCATGTTTCTAAAAAAAAATTGCTTGTTTTTTAAATTTCACAGTATTCATTATTTCTTTTCCTGTCAGGTCCTAAATGAAAATTATCATTTATAAACGTTATCACAGACGTTACGCTTTCTATTAAGTAACATTATAAATTCTCACGGCCGTGAAACATGATTAACCGCACGTATCAATGAGGTTTCCACGTTAACCTTAAACGGTTGTGAGTGTTTCGATTTATTGAACGTTTTATTAAATATTTATGTGATTTTTGCTCCTGTCAGTATTATTTGGCTAATTAACATATCGCCCTTGAGTTAATGCAGTTATTTAAAGTCATGTCATCATGAGTGAAACTTTTATTACATCGTCTTAAACTTTTCGTCTGTGTGTTGTATGTCGCGTGACGGTCGAGCGGGGCCTATAGTTCGCAGCAGCTGACCGTGTAGTGTATAGACTATTATTACTCATTTGTGCCAGTGCTCCACGCTATTTTGTTTGTTTTTGTCAGTGTTTAATGTAAATGTTGTTATTTATTAAAGTGAAGCTTATTTGCTTAGTCTACTTTAATTATTTCCCATTATCATTCCAATTTTTCAAGTATAAAATCATGATTGATAAAGCGATTTTTATACCCTTAATGGAATATTATTCCAAAAAATTTTAGTTAAATGTCTATAATGTGAAAAAAAGTTTCACTTATACCGTGGTTTCATAAAACCACACAATCCTTTTTTTTCTTTCAAGCTTTTACCGACTTCTGCTTCGAATTTCAGTTACCAAAACATAGATACCCGAACTGTAGGGATGCAGTGCTCTATTTACGGTTTATATCTGTAGTAACACAGATGTTACATGATGGTGTGTCTTCTAATATGTATATTAAGGGGCATAGATGAGTGATAAGTTTTGATACTATTTTGACTGTTTATTTTATTCATTGCAATAAAGGCCACATAATTATAAATTGTTGGTTACTCAAAATTTAACAATAACAAATACATCCTTATTATATAATTTTAAATGTCAGTTTTGTGCGTACTCTATTCGATTTGTTTCATGAGTATACAATATTATAAATCCCTACTAATAATATAAATCTGAATGTAAGTTTGATTATTACGCTTTTACGCGGGAACCGATTTTGATGAAATTTGGTGCAGTAATAGACTAGAGTTTGGGAAAGGACATAGGCTACATTTTATCCCGCTAATATTCATGATTTCCACGGGATTTGTAAAAAAACTAAAATTCACGCGACGATCTATAACTATACCAGTAATAGGTTTAGTTTACCATAGCAATCTTCCTCTAAATAAGATTCATATAATAAGGAACTGGAATATACTTATTTCTAAAAACCTTTATCTACGCGGACGAAGTCGCGGGCATCAGCTAGTATTATATATAAATTATAATGAGGCTTGACTATGTGTAACGATCAGTTTTCATGCGAGTTTTTCTATTATGTAATGAGTACGTACTCTTCTACAACTGCTGTGATGGCCTATTGACTATCTATTGCTGATTTCTCTTAGATTAAGGATTGGTCTTCGCTGCGCTCCAACTAGTTGCCGTACTATCTAAGAACAATAGCTTTTTTATTACGGCAACTTTATATTGTGCTGAGTATTGGCTATTTGTAAAGATGCTTATGTGCGTGGCATCTTGACACTCAATCTTTCAAATTTTGTAACTTATATACGTTTCGTGTTATTTTACATTGAAATTAATAAAATACAATATAGGTACTGATGATGTGTGATCCCAGTGCCATTCTTATTTCTTGGAGTATTTATATTTACAAAGTTTTAGTACGCAACTGGCATATTAGTTTCAATTATTAGCAAAGTTTAACAGGACATGTGGAACGTCAACGTCACACATTGTTTGAGACTGGCTGACTGAGAGTACGCCCGCTTGGGCGTATTTATTGCCGCACTTTTCGATTACGCCTGCGGTATCTAGTTGGAGCGTAGCGGAGACCAATGTTTAATCTAAGTGATTTCTGTTAAATTTGAATACTTATATTTTATTCATGAGACTACATTATTAACATAAAAATCATCCACGGTACTTGAATTTCATAACATGTGTTTTTCACAGAATTTGAGGTCATTTCAGACTTAATGTCGTTTAAATTACAATTTTTTCAAATTTTCATGTTTATTAATGCCGGTTTTTTACAGTCAAATGTAACCCTGAAAGTGATTGACCGAAAACAATGGCACTGTTTCTGAATTACTAAATGTATATTTTTTAAATTCTCGAAAAGGTTTTTATCTCAAATTCTTATTTTTTTTGCTGACATTGGCATTAGGATGTGACAACTGGGCTGTAGCTGTGTCATTTATTTGATATCTATGTAATATGCGATAAGAAAAATTGTATGAAAATCCATTACTAACGGGTTAAGCGGATCGAAAATGTATGAAAATCTACATTACATTTGACATTACAATGACTAAAAAAAATAATGGTCCCACAAAACCATCTTCATGGTTTGTCTGTGGGAAAACTGTCTGTACTGTTGGGTGGATTTTTTTTTAAGAAATTACATCCTGAACTTGTATTTTTGGAATACGAGACTATATCTGATTAATCTTTACGTATAGATTAATATTTATCAAGATTCTTTCAATACGTGTTTTGCTTTGAAATATTTTTTCAAGTTTATATACCTACGAAATTTTATCCGACATTTCCTTCCATTTTAACAAAATGTTATGGAAATGGTTTAAGGAGTAATTATAATTGAAACTGAGCTATTATTAATGTTAAGTTGCTTTTTACATTATATTTATATTTCTTTTGTAAATTTCTATACAGTTTTTCACTTGTTAAACATTTTCGGCCTTACAATTAAACTTGGTATAAAGTTATAACTGATGATAAACAAAGAAAATGCAAAATGTTTACAATATCTTTGACAACACTGTCAATACAATGATAATTCTGAAGTTTACCTAATGACAAAATGCCTTGCAAATAAACGCGGGAAACGTTATACGTCCGAAAAAGTCGTAAGCAAAATGTCTATTTGTAAACATTTTACATATTCTTGGTTTATGCTTAGTTATAACTTTATGCCAATTTTATTTGTAAGGCCGCTTAATTTTAACAATATCTTGAACAGTTATTGAAAAATAGTTTTAATATTGCTAATAAAAATCAATTAGAGTCTCGTTACCACCGATACAAGGGAAGCTCTCAACTCGCAAGCTTGTTATCAATTAACACTTCAAGCCGGCGCGTCTCTCGGCAACAATCAACATGTTCGTTAAAAAATGACAGCCGACTGACAGATAAGAAATGCTTCCAATTATGAAACACGAATGCGAGACCAATTTACACTTTTATTAATTTATGACGGTTGTCATATCCAGTAATTTTTATGGCGCTTGAATTATTAGCGAGCGTTTAGTCGATGTACCAATATTAAATCATACAATGGTAATATAATATAGATAATTGTCATTTTATAAACAAATTAGTTTACAGTTCAAGCCATTAACCCCCTTATTCATAATGGTCCGCTAACTTTAAACAGCCGCTAAGGAGTGTTTTTCTCATTCTGACTTAGGTCAATAGAAGAAGACAGAGTGAGAATTAGCAATGCTTTAAGTTAGTAGACTATTATGAATAAGGGGGTTAATGTTTACGTTTATATCGTCATTATCAACTGGAAGACGTCCACTGCTGGACAAAGGGAGGCCAAAGATCTTTGTCATTGGGCTATGTCGGTGGTATTGTTCTCCTACGGATCTCGCAGAGAAACTCCGAGCAAGCCCTCTCCATTGCCCTCTGATCGACCATGAGCTTTCTCACCATTACGTTTATAATTTGATATTTACGTTTAAATTATTTATTTATTTTGTTTTCTAATGTACGAAACCGTTAGCATGGGTACAAAGTGATTTTTTCTTTGCGAGATTATTTTGTTTGAATTTTTCTTCCGCTGTATCAGCTCAGTAAATTTAATATATCAAGGATAATGTGCAGCAGACGTATTTTATTTAATTAAGTATTAATTTGTATTTCAGGTATTGAGGAGATACGGTCTATATATTCTGAAAGCTATTTCTTCTATTTATTAATTCTTTTATAGCTTCTGTGGATGGGTAACCACAAATTAGCCAACATCATATAGTAATCTTCGACGGTGTTGTTAAACACAATAGTACATTATTCACCAATAAAATAGAGATTCCTAAAGAGGCTACAATTTGTAGGTACAGGGTAAAATCGAGGGCCTCTCATTGAGTATTGGAATCCCACATTTCCCCGAGTTCCTCTGTATAGGCCAATCAAGTCATCCAGGATGGCACAAAGATTTATCAAGCCTTCTAAAATAAAGTTTATTTGTCGTATATTTGTGGTCATTCTCTAGGAACTCTAATAATATATTCAAGATTGTAACGTATGATGCAACGCTAAAAATGCACAAGTACACTTGACCTAAAGTATTAAATTTTAAGACATGTCACGAGTGCCAAGCGCTGAAGAATGTTACTGTGAACCACTCACTGTACAAATTACAGATTTAGCTAGGCGAGATCGATGAAAACACTGCACAGATCGAACAGTGGGTATGTCGTTCAGTTACGAGACGATTCACGATTACTAGGAATTCTAATATCTCGTGTAGCGCGTGCCAAAGCTATAATTCAAACTCGCGTTCGTTGGCACTTGTCCTATAATTATTTGAAGATGAATTGTTGACGAGATTATGATACTATTCAATGGTTTTATCAAATAATTCCCACACACTTTTGATACCTAGCTAATGAAACTTAACATCGTAGGTCAGAAAGTGACGAGTAACAGTCAAAGACTATGCGAAGATGGAAATTATGGCTACGAGCAACTATTCTGATAGGCGCGAATTAAAAATTTGACAGATTACCTATATCACTGATGAGATACTGGAGGGAGAAGAAGGAAAGGCGGAGAACGAAGATAGATCGATATCTTTCTAAAACTAACAACTTCACAATTTTTTTTCAGAAGTCCCGATTGATCCTGTTACAAGTGTTCAACACAAAGAAGTATAAAAAGTTATTCTTACAATTGGAAAGTACTTGAACAAACAAACATGTTATGCCGGCTTTACACTTGCCCGTGAATCGCGGGGTACGATTTTCGTGAGCGATTCACACGTAAACTAAACGCGTAAAGTATATCACTTACCATTCATCACTCACATCCATCAATCACAAATCCTTCGGCGTGGACAAAACACTGACATTAATAGGGAAACGCTGTGAAGCGCGAACGTGAAGCCGTAAAACGATTTAAACTCACAGCTTGTTTTGCGCGGCGAATATAGCGCCGGCTTATAGGGCTATGCGAACATCAGAAAGACAAAAATTTATACCGTCGAAGGGCAATCCAATGATGTTCAATCAATTATCAAACACAAGTCAACAGATATTGGGACACTTGACCTCGCGCACGAGAATAATCACCAATAAATTATGCGAGTTATGAAATTGACAATTGGTTTCATTTGGAAATACCTGGATATTGTTAACCATTTTTAAAAGGTTATCGTTTGAAAATACGAGTAGATCTGCATAGTTTTTGAAGCACCCAAAGTGCCTGAGTTATTTAATTTAAGTCAATTGAAAAGAAATCATCAGGTTGATTTAATCGTGTTTCCTTCGGTAGCCTTTATTAATAATTTATCCTACTTGAAACGCTGAACTGAATTGTTAAAAACGATCTAGAAGATTCTCAGAACAAAAGACATTTTTTTCCCACCTCGATGAAAAGCTCACTTTTAGTCCCTGGTACGAGGGAGAAGAGTGGCCGATTCTCTCCCGGCAAGATGACTTTTGTCCCTCGTACCAGGGTCTAAAGGCCAGTCTGCATCCAGGTGGGAAAAAAATCGTATACGTATCTACAGCTAATTATAATTAATTGACAAGATATTTGAGTGTCTAAATTATGAGTGCCTCGATTTCAAAAAAAATAAGGTTTTCTGCCTACATGTTCTGTTTTCTTTTCTTAAGTACATGTTACTTGATTTATCCGGAAATATATTTAAATGATTTTTTTATTGTAATTAACTGATAAATTTTTTGTAAGCATACAAAGCACTTGGGGGATAATCGGGAAAGAAATTTCATATGATTCTCAATACCTTCGCGATTTGTTAAGGGATTTTAATTAGGTACCTTGTTTTGAATAAAAATTTGATGTTGAATTTAAATAAATTATGATGACTCATAATTGGCTCTGTGGTTATCGACCCTGTCTTAATGAGTTTTGGGTCCCGGGTGCTATTTAAGTAGGTGGGACCATTTGTATGATGAATATGATTGTTTGTTTCTGTATGTATTAAACATTTCCAATTTTTTCATACAGGAGGATGACAAACGATTTTTTTTATTTTATTTATTTATTTCTTATTAACAAATTACATATTATAGGTAACACAATTATTGTACATACATAAACCCATTTGAGTTTTACCGTGTACAATAAGGTCGTCGGAAGGCATATAATATTATTTAAAATTAAAATTAACTACTTAAATTAAATTACTTATGTTTAAAGAAAAATGAAACAACTTAAAACTACACCCAAATATTAATTATACAGAAAAAACAAAACAAAGGCATAAACATTTAGGTGGTAAGAAATTTTATGAACAACATTACAAACTAAATAACTTACAAATACCCTCAATATTAACACTACAAGTATTTTTGCTTTATCTACAGAGTGATTATTTTATTTACAAACAATAGAACACTGCTTAGTTGAGTTTTGAGAGAAAATATTGATTTAATTTATATTTCCGGTTTTTTACTGTCAGGTCCTGCTTTACGACTTTGGGCAGTTCATTTATAAGTTTAGGAACCAAATACTTGAGCCTGTGCTTACCATAAATATTTGAAAATCTTGGTAAGAGTAATTTAGAGTCTGCCGTACTACGAGTACATAATATACTGCTTTCGTCTTTCTTTTTAAATACTTTGAGAATACATACATAACTACAGGTCACATGATGGTATGTCATCACAACGGCCTCAACATACTCTTTTTTCGGACCTTATAAAGCTTTGAATAGATATACATTTCTTTGCGAAAACTGAAAAACACATTGATACGTGGTGGGCGCGGATCGCATTGGATAGCACTCTTAGAACAGGATATTTCTATTATAATTATCATACAGGCTGGATAATTTTGGGTAAAAATGTATCAATTATTAAAAACAAATCACCAACATAATAATACAATTTAAATCTGAAACCAGAAATTATGAACGATGCGGGATTCGAACCCGCGCCTCTTGGGTTCCGTCCGAGCGCTCTAACCAACTGAGCAAACAATTCGTTTCGAACGATGTTTGAACGAACAAATTTAATTTGTATAATTGGACGTAATTCCAGAAAAACGTTCCAAGCCACAATCATGTCAAAATTGAGTTAAGAACACAAAACTGGTCATGTGAATCATATTAACAGACAGAAAAAAATAGCAGCCTTACTGTTAGTCTTTAAATGACATCATGACTTAGTAGCCCAACCCACATGTAAGGAATACACTGATATTTATTAAACTTTAAACACAAATTCCTTGAAATCCATCATTATTTTTTTTTAATGAAAATAAGGGACCAGTCGAGCAGGACGTTCAGCTGATGGTAATTGATACGCCCTACCCATTAAAATGCAGTGCCGCTCAGGATTCTTGAAAAACACAAAAATTCTGAGCGGCACTACAATTGCGCTCGTCACCTTGATACACAAGATGTTAAGTCTCATTTGCCCAGTAATTTCACTAGCTACGGCGCCCTTCAGACCGAAACACAGTAATGTTTACACATTACGGCTTCATGGCAGAAATAGGCGCCGTTGTGGTACCCTATAATCTAGCCGGCTTCCTGTGCAAAGGAGCCTCCCACTGGTAATGGATGTTTGTGGCTTGGAACGTTTTTCAGCAACTACGTCCAATTAAGCCCGGAATAATTGAGAGATATCACTTTAAAATAACAAATTGTCGACACAATAATACTATCATAGACGTACTTCAAATCCGCAATAAAATCATTACAATTCTAAATTGTTCTCAATGATTCTGACCTATCCCAGAACATGACGCACCTATTAACATATTATTCTTAAAGTAATAAAATATTCATCACCGCATGACATCATTACAAGAAAACAGTTTTAATTGGAGGTGGCACAAGGGCCTGATGACATCACCCTTCATCACTTGAACCCAATCTAGTTGACACAAAGGGTGTGTAAATATTCTCGTGGCCTGTATAACTACAGTGAACGACATGTGTTTGATGGTTAATTACGGGTCTCATGCATTGTTTATTTGAATATTGAGGGCGGACTCGACGAAACTGGAGTAAGTTTTCATTCGCGTGGTAACTACTGCTATTCTAGGATAAAAAGCTAATTTTGGATTTTACCAAACACTAAACCTAAGAATAATATAACGAACCGCGAGTAAATATTTACACGGATGATTTTGGCGGTTTAAAAGTTTAAAATGAGAATAATATTTGTCAGAGCAGAGATGTCACTTATTATTATTGTTCGGTTTGATGGCGCATCCTTTTAGAATTCGCCAATGACGAGTGATGTCAGTTATCTCCTAGAAGACAATTAAAAATAAACAAGCTGTCAATATTTGACATTTCACTCTACTTTCCTACAAAATCGAACTGTTATTGCATTTCAAGTCACGTTAGAAGAAACAAAAGAACATGGATTTTCGTCGGTTTATACATTCGTTCACTCTTCGTTCATCACTCACTTTTAAACAATATTAACAAGTATGTTGGAAAAACGGAAACGAAAATAATCAAGGGATAAATTCAAGGAGTAACATTTTACCCGAATAGTTATCCCCTCATGTAACATCGTGTTTGGTCGATTCTGCCCTAAATCTATTATACATGCTAATAATATATATGTAGTGTAAATGCTCGGCGGAATTGTTAGGTACTCGTTTGTAAACAATAAATAAAGTATTTTAATTGTTATAATTGGAAATCGTAATGTAGTAAGCCCCAGTGGCGTTGAGAATGGTATTGTCTTGGAATGTAATCTATCTTCTATCTATATATATAAAAATGAATTGCTGTTCGTTAGTCTCGCTAAAACTCGAGAACGGCTGGACCGATTTGCCTAATTTTGGTCTTGAATTATTTGAGGAAGTTCAGGGAAGGTATAAAAGTGAATAAATATGAAAATGCTCAAAATTAAATAAAAACATTGATTTTGATTTTCTTTTGATGTGTCCCCCGTTGTTCAGAAATCAAATTATAATAATAGTTTCAAATGAATAACTAATAAGACTTTTTATATCTTTCTAACTTTCTCAGGAGGTAAAAAATAAAATTAATTTTAGCTAACTATAATTGGTAGATTAACAACAGTTGTTTACTATCTATCAGATTATTTTTATGTAGACTGATAAGTCATAAGTTTGAGAGTGACAATGAAGTACATAGGCTTAGAATGCAACGAGTTCGTGCAAATCAAACAGCCATATTCTTGCAAATATCCGAAATAGCTTAACTAATTTGTATGTGGTTTTTACTCATCTGTTATCAAGCTTGAGGTAATATTTAGTGTTTGTTTTATTTTGATCGATTCTTCATAACTTTCTTAATAATTTTGTAAAAATAACACCTCAAGAAATAAGAAAGACACTGGGATCACATATCATCAGTAAGTATTATCGATGTGATGCCATTGAGTGTCAATATGCCACGCACACAAGCATCTAATAGTTGACGTAATAAAAAAGCTATTGCTCTTAGGTAGTGCGGTATCTAGTTGAAGCGCAGCGGAGACCAATCTTAAATCTATGAATATTTATTGATGTAGGCGTTACTTTGCGGAAATCCATGATTATACAAATGATTTGAGTTTTCTTTAGTGTTAATTCCGCCAATATTTGTCTCGAGTCTCGTGCCAGATTTTGGCGAGACAACACGTCCTGAGGATGCCTCGTGTAGAGGCGAAACACGTGTCGAATTGTTTAAAGACAAATATTGGCGGAATTAACACAAAAGATAAAACAAATCATTTGTATATCTATGAATATGTCAAATAAATGAAGGAAGTAAAATTTTATAGTTTTACAGCCATCATCCATTACTTATAAAACAAACCGTAATGCCAAATTTTAATCATAATAATAGATTTATAGATAGAATTCGGAGGTACAACAGCTTGTTCAGAATGGATAACACAAATGAGATGAAAATAGTATAACAACGTGCGAATATATTCGACAATACATCACCTACAAACGTATTTATTAATATTGGTCTGTACTCATAACAAATTGAATTAGTTACACTTGGTAGCGGTTACTATTTCAAGAATATAATTTGTTCAAGGCCCAGTGTATGAGTAACTGAGTTTTACTGGTTCAAATATTTCATATGAAATACCTGCAGAAACCTCAGCTTCGCACTGGAGTTAGAAAAAATGGAGTTGAAAAATGTTTTTTGTTGTTGAATCCATCCTTAGACTGAATGAGGGATTGGGGGGGGGGGGGGGGGGGGGTTACCATCTATCTAATATTCACGGTAAAAGCAATCGACGCAGAACTTCACAACGTTGAAAGTCCAGCTTGTTTTAATATTTAATAGCATGAAAAGTATTTGTAATTGTCAGTGATAATTGTTGTAATCTACATTTAAATACAAGAGTATAATTTATTTGGATAAGCATCAATACAGGATTGTAGTATAAACAGCATATATGCAATTTTTTTATTAAAAGTTCAAAGCTTTGATTATTTTTAAGTCTGAGTGTGACAGCTGTGAAAACAACGAAGAATAATTGAGGTTGACTGTTAGCTTCTATTTTGAGCAATGCACGCACACTAATACAGCAAGACGCTCTATCTGGATGTATAAATTATCGAAGGTTTAATTAAATGGTTACTGTGTGTCAACAATAACAGATAGATATATGCCTTTTTAAAAGAATTACAATTCTATAGCATATTATTTTGATATATCTCTTAATGTTAAGCCTACGAGAGCCATTTTTTTTTCAGGACTTGGTTGTTTAATATTGAGTTTTCTACTAACATACAAAGTTAATTAAGTTATGTACTTACATAACAATTTTATTAGATTTACACATAACAACCTTTCGTGAAATTTATCTAATTAAAAGTGAAAACCGCTTCAAAATCCATTGCGTGGTTTAGGAGGAGTTAGCAAATATACAGAGAGACAGCCGAGATCGACTTCATTTACACTATGTTATAAAGTTGAATATACGAGTACACAGGGAGGTGTTTTTTCTTACTCAAATAAAATTTGAAAACAAAATTTTATGAACAATGCGAGACTCGAACCCACGACCTCTCGCGTTCCATGCGAGTGCTCTGCCAACTGAGCTAACCGTTTTTTCTTACTGTTTGTTATCATAAAAGTCAATGGATCTTTTAGTAAACAATTTGATATTTTTAGATTATTTCCCTTTCATCATGAAACACACATCAGGAGACACCACTGGAAAATTTAACAAGAAAACGAAGTTTTATTAATACTACTATTATACCATAATATACCAGTGGGAGGCTCTTTTGAACAGGTTGCCGGCTAGATTATGGGTAATACAACGGTTGAGGTAGAATAGTTGAAGTAGTAATGTGTAAGCATTACTGTGTTTCGGTCTGAAGGGCGCCGTAGCTAGTATAATTACTGGGCAAATGAGACTTAACATCTTATGTCTCAGGGTAACGAGCGCAATTGTAGTGCTGCTCAGAGTTTTAGGGTTTTTCAAGAATCCTGAAAGGCACTGTGTTGTAATGGTCAGGGCGTATCAATTACCACCAAAAAAAAAAAAGATATATACTACATCATGGGATGGTTAAGTTTGCGGTCACGGTCGCTTAGACCGCGTACGGTTAATACATCATTGCAACAATGTTGTAAAACATACAGGTATCAACTAAGTGTTAATATGTTTGAAAACGTCGTAGAAAGTGATTTGTCAGTTCGAGGAAGAGAAACTTAATCACCGTTCACAAACTGATTTATACGAGTTCGTCTGTGGCGAGATCAAATAAGTTGGTGACAAGTTAATCCCCGAAGTGGACATGTCGGTTCAGCTGTTTATAATTGCACTTTCGTTCCTCATTGTTCCTGTTGTGGTCTGAAATACTCGGCTTAGTAAGAACTTAATATAGAAGATTTAAGTGTATTATAGTGATCACATTTTCATTCTTATTAACACAAGCGGCCGCCATCTTAATCTTGTTTACCAAGAGGATCATTAATAGTACTATTCACAACTTAATACATTTGAATTTTCGCACGTATTTCTAATTCAATTTCTTTTTATGGAACAGGAGGACTAGCGAGCGTACGGGTTACCTGATGTTAAGTGATTACCGCATTCTCTTGCAACACCAGAGTCTGTCTGTGATTGTCAGTTCAGTCATTTTGGAGACAAGTCTCAATTAACAGAGAGACAGACAGATAAAAAATTATATAATATTCTTTCTGGAATATTCATTTAGAGGCTATAAATAAAAACTGTTATTTTGACATTACGTACAGACATTTAAATTATATTTCAATATAGCTATTAAAATTGTATTTCAACAAATCGAATGATTATATTTTGAAATAAATATGTAAGGAGTCATGGTGTATTTATTTGAAGCTATACTGAGACGTGGATGTATGCGAATGTTTAATATAAATTTTTGGCTTACTTCTCGTTCGATTTTTAAAAAGTTATGATTGAATTTTACTGATTAGGTAACGTACTTTCAATATCAGTTTAAATGTTTTTAATATCTGTAAAAGTGACGGAATAATCACCTGGTCACACTTAACGGTTATATTATGTATAATATATAAAGAAAGGGCTAACGTAAACATAATGTAACGAATGCGTTTTGGAAGGCCTCAAAATATAAAGAAGTAATAAAGCATCCATCATATATATATAGACCAAACCTTGCACTTTGTGATTTCCTTTATTTCCGAAAGTTAAAGATAAGGTAAGACGGTATACGATCTACGGCCGTTCCCAATATACTGTCAACAGATAGAGATAAATTACTACCTTCTACTGTCAGTAATTAGCTGTCAATAATCTGAAGCTATCCCAATATACCAGATAAGTCATTCTTATCGCGTTATATTGGGACGCGTGTATTGCAATTTCCATACAAACTTCTATCGCTGGTAAGCTATAGGTACGTCCTACCATTGACAGACAATGTGTACGGATAACGGTACGGTCAGTTACCGTCGATAAGTTTATTGGGAAAGTAAAGTCAATGATTTTTATCTCAAGTATGCCACAACCGGAGATAGACTGAATATTGGGAATGGCCGTTACAAGCCATGAAGAGGCGGTGAACGCGATCCACGCGCGATCAAGTCGCTATGAATTTGACTTACAAAGCTAACAACAATGATGAGCTCAAAGTTGGAGGTTCTAATAGTTTATTTTTACTTGCCTACGTCATATGTGACAGTAAGTCTCAAAATAAAGATCCTTGGCCCAGAAACATGAAGCAGATGACTAATGGCCAAATAATTATAATCCTCTATTAACAATATTGTTGACTCGCCGCGTAGATCGGATCACAAACAGAAATAGTGTTGATGTCAGGGTTTGACGTCGTATCGAGCCCTGAATAACTTTATGTGGATGCCCACGTTCATTTAATTACGCGAAGGTCTTTTGGGATTTCTTTGATGATGATAAATCATTACTTCAGAGCGGTTGTATGATTTTTCGTTGCCGCCTACGTATATTATGAAATGTGATTCTCCCAATATTAGAAAAATGTAGAGATCAGAAAGTGTGATTGAGACAAATAAGAAATAAAGGCGCAAATCAAGAATTACAGTGATATAACTTCTGATATATCCTCTTCTATAATTTAGCAATTCTTGTTTATTATAAAATTGTGTTAAAAGTGGATTCAACGATTTGTAATAAATACATTGTTAGTTGTCTGAAAACTCGTTGTTACGTGGCGGGCGAGGATCGAACCGGGGGCTCTGTGGTGAGAGTCAATTTACGTTTCGTTATTGAGTCAGTGGGGGGCATCCATTAATTACGTAAGGTGTTCTTTCAAGGTGAATCATCCTAAATCCCACTTACGGGATCTTGGCAAATATAACGTAATTATTTTTCTAGCAGAACAAGGAGTAAAATTAAATTAACATTTTTCTTAACTTTTATTTCATATTCATTATTTAATTTTATATCACGGAAATATTCACAAATACTAGTATTTTCTTCTCTTCAATAAAAGTAACACAACAAGGTTTTGTTTTTTTTCTTTCTCAATAATCCACACACATTTACAGCCCAGAGATAAAGTTTGAAGGATCTCGCGTTAGATTAGGGGAAAGGGGAGGGAGTTAAGGACAATCTTACGGTATCTCACCAAGGGGGGAAGGGAAGTCGAAAAATTCTCAAAATACCCTCACGTCATTAAAAAAATGCGTGATATTTATATTGCACGGATGGTAAATTATTTATCACCTCCATGAGAAAACAAAAACGATTTTTCACCAAACCGCGGCAAAATTTGGAATGGCTAAATATTCGTTTACGATTCAGTTATTACAATTCCAGAGCTTTCTCATGTTTTAGCAACCAGCTATACATTCGGCACTATTTTGAAAATGGCAATATAGATTTACGACGCTTCCTGTCCAGCGAAACAGTATGCTAGTTGGTGTACTGAATAATTAGAACAGGGTCGTAAAAAGGGTTTTATTGAGGTCGGAATAGTTCGTTGAATTAATGCTTCACGATGTCGTTACATTTTGCATTTAATCTTTCCTTTAATTGACTGAATATTAAATAGTATTCGAAGTATGATAACATAAATAAAGGTGATATTATAAATAATTCAGTTAAGTAACTCTTGCCATTAATGTTCGCAGTATCTTCTATTATAAATACATATTTTATTCATAGCTGTGTCAGATTACTGGATTTTTTGTCTTATTTAAAGACAATTTGTTATTTTTTAAAGTGATAACTTCACTCCTGGGATTAATTACACAAATTAAATTTGAAAACAAAATTTATGAACGATGCGGGACTCGAACCCGCGGCCTCTCGCGTTCCTTGCGAGCGCTCTTACAACTAAGACAACCTAAGAGTTGAACAAGATTTATCAACCATACGTGACTCTAACGTTTGGCTCAGTTGGAAGAGCGCTCGCACGTAACGCGATAGGTCGCGGGTTCAAAACTTATTCATATAGCACTACATCATCGCTTACATATATACATACTTCTTCCTTCCTTCTTCTTCCTTCATCGTTCCATTTTATTGAAGTCAAATAAACTTATATTTTACTCGTTGACCCTACAGACGTTGTTCTGTATATAATAAATAAAATAATGTTTTTTATAAATTTGTCAATCATAACATCAAAAATTATTTCGTAAAATATGCTCCCTGTTGTTGTAATGAGATTGTTTCACAGCAGAACTGTCAAACCGTGCATCAATAAATTCTCTCATAGAAAATATGTCCATACAAAACAAATGTCGGACGACGGGGGACACATCAAACGAAAAACAAAATTGTTGTTTTTATTTAATTCTGAACACTTTCATATTTATTCACCTTCTAAACCTTCCCTGGACTTCCATAAATAATTCAAGACCAAAATTAGCCAAATCGGTCCAGTCGTTCTCGAGTTTTAGCGAGACTAACGAACAGCAATTCATTTTTATATATATAGATTACTTTATTATAATATCAAACATTAGTGGTGCAGAACGGTGTGATCATTACAAGGCGTTACACTACGGCCTTCGGTATTTTGTACTCTATGAAAAGTAACATCATTTATAAACCTAATGTTGTACATAAGTAATTTTAAGGCAATCTAGTTTCATATTTTCACTGTAATTCCCTGTAACATGGACACAAAAATATTTCAAAATTCATTATGTATTCATGAATTTATGATTATTTAGTAGATTTATGTAAAAACAGATTTTAACCAATTAAATATTCTATATTCAACAGATTAGAAGCGACAAGGGTCTGATAAATGGACTCCTGGAATCTTAAACTGGTTCAAGCGAGAGGTAAGATGTCTGGTTTAATATTCGCAATTTGGTTAACGATCCGCATGTCGAATTTTAATTACACTGCACCATGGAAATCAAAATAAAGGTTATAAAAATGTTACAATTACTTATTCCATGCGGTATGACTGTAGCCTGGCATGTACATCGATATTAATACAATATTTGTGCTGCAGAAGAGGGCTATTCGCGCTATTTATAAACTAGGTCCTAGAGAATAATTGAGAGCAATTTCAAAGAAATTAACATCTTGACTGTTGCTTCTCAATATATTCTTGATAATGTAATGTATGTTCATAGGCACATAAGTGAATTTGCGAGAAACTGTCATAACCATAATGTTAGCACCAGGAACAGACATAAGCTTATAATGCCTACTACTCGGATAAGTCGAGTTAGCAAGTCTTTTGTGGGCCGATGTATATGCTTTTACAACAGGATCCCAGAAAATGTTCATAACAAAAGTATCACGTTATTCAAAAGAATTGTTAAGAAAGTGTTTATGTGGTAAAGGTTACTATAACATAAATGACTTTCGGGAACGGAGCGACCGCCCTCAGGCTATTAAATAATAAGTTTAATTGTTCAAAGTTACTTTGTTACTTTGTAAATGTTACTTTAATTGTAAAAAATATTTTTGATGAAAAAAAAGCCCGCTGAGTTTGTTGCGCCCATTATTCTCAGGCCTGAGGCATTCATTTTGGAATGAGTGGTAGTTTTTTTTGACTTTCAATAAGTGATGTCACATCCTATTTTGAATAAAAATATTTGAATTTGAAAGAAAGAAAGAAAAATCATTCATACAAATTGTTCATAATGATACTTATGAATAATGTTAAAAGTTTTACTGCTCATAATGAGAACAAGCGGTAATAAACTGATTGCTACTCTTTTTAATCTATATTTACAGATTCAGCATTTTACATTATATATTCAATGTAGGTAAAATTACAAACAAGTTTTGACTTACTTCTGTAAGTTATTGAATAGTAGTAAAAAAAACCTAAAAAACACTCTTTTTCTAGTTAACCGAACTAAAAAAGAGAAAATTTATTTTGAAATTTAAAATTAACATCAATTCCTGCCTTATAGACGATAGATGAAAATGATATAAATTAACAAAAATCTTATTTTGGAAATTGAAAAATGGATATAATTTTATCAAATTAATGTATTTTCATCGGTCCTCGATAAATTTACGAAGTTCGGACAAAACCTGGCCGTTAAAAGTGGGTCCAAATCGCACCTAAATGAGACGGTTACAAACAAACATACATAAGGGTGGAGCTAACAAAAAAGTGTGAAAAAGAAAGAAAAAGAAGTGATTAATCTAAAAAAAAACTCAAAATAGTGAAGAGTGCACTAGTTATATCAATTCGCATACACTGTAAATAAGTAATGGTATATTCGTGCAGT
Organism: Leptidea sinapis; assembly: GCF_905404315.1. Classification (NCBI taxonomy): domain Eukaryota; kingdom Metazoa; phylum Arthropoda; class Insecta; order Lepidoptera; family Pieridae; genus Leptidea; species Leptidea sinapis. The sequence continues at coordinate 5,224,317 of NC_066292.1, read as the reverse complement.
TATATATTTAAACTTAATTTAATTTAAAATGGTATATTTAATGAATTTAAAATTAAGAAGAAGTAAAAAAATAACTGTTCATTACAGTGCTATGTGCCGTTAAGTTGTTGGTTTTTGATTGAAGACTTATAACTAACTAGCTGACCCGGCAAACGTTGTTTTGCCATATAAAGTATAATTATCGACACGCGATAGTTTTATAAATAATAAATAAAATAATAATGCCTATGTGTTATTCTGGTGTGTAAGCTATATTATTGTAAAGTTTCATCAAAATCCATTCAGTAGTTTTTGCGTTAAAGAAGTTCAAACATACATGCAGACATACAAACTTTCACATTTATAATATTTTAATATATTATAATTTATGTCCCCTATTGCTTTATATTTACGATTTGATTGAACATTCGTAAAAATTTTTTTTTTTTATGGAATAGGAGGACAAACGAGCGTACGGGTCACCTGGTGTTAAGTGATCGCCGCCGCCCACATTCTCTTGCAACACCAGAGGAATCACAAGAGCGTTGCCGGCCTTTAAGGAAGGTGTACGCGCTTTTTTTGAAGGTACCCATGTCGTATCGTCCCGGAAACACCGCACAAGGAACCTCATTCCACAGCTTTGTAGTACGAGGGAGAAAGCTTGACTGAATGACAGACGACCCATATAGCAGAATGGTCAGTGACCCTGACTAAACTAGAGGTTCCGGGTTCGAATCCCGGTAGGTGCAATCATCTATATGATGAATATGAATGTTTGTTTCCGAGTCATGGATGTTTATAAGTATTTATGTATGTTTAAGTAAGTATATTGTATTAAATATATCGTTGTCTTGTACCCATAGTACAGGCTATGCCTAGTTTGGGGCAAGATAATTGTGTAAAAGTGTGTCATGTGTTATTATGGTTATTACTGAACTGATCTCTAAAAGTGGCATCAAATTATATAGGCATGCATTGATAATTATGTGAGAAATAGTGAGAAGACGAAGAAGTGAGCCTCTTGCCCCCTCTTAAATAAATTAATAATAGCTTAAAAAAACTAAAAAGCACGCTTTGTATAAAATTCAACTAAAAAATAGAAAATAAATTTTAATAAGTTTAAATTGAAAACAGTGTAAAAAAAGTGTGGGGTGTAGAAGAATTATTATTTTAATAATATCATAAGAAACACCCCACGATTTTTTCTACCATTAAATATATACAATGTTTTCAATTTAAATTTATTTTCTATTGTTTAGTTGAATTTTATATAAAGCGTGCTTTGTAGTATTTATAACTATTATTTATTTTTCATTTTTTAGTTAAATTTTCTATAAAAGCGTATTTTTAAAACTATTAAGTACTTTAACCTAAATTCCTGCCTTATCGACTATAGATAAAAATGATTTAAATTGACAAAAATCTTAGTTTGCAAATTGAATGTTGGAATAAGCTTATCAAATTAGTATATTATCACCGGTCCTCGATAAATCTACAAAGTTTGAATGAAATCTGGCCGTTTAAAGTGGGTCAAAATTGCGTCTAAAGGAATCAGTTACAAACATACATACAAACATACAAGTGAAGCTAATATAAAGCGTATAAAAAATGTTGACACCTGATAAATGATACACTCGACCCATTACAAGGTAGTGCCGCTTAAATTTTTACTATCAACCCAAAATTCTGTCGGCATCACAATTATTGCTCGCTCACTTTGAGACATAAGATATTAAGTCTCATTAGCCCACTTAATAATAGGCATAAAAGGAATTTATTTTCTCAAAATTGATTCCTTTAGAATTCTTTTTGATACTTTTTCTAATATACTAGATACTACTACCGCTTCGGAAACAAATGGCGCTCTGAGAGAAAAGAAGTGGCGCAAGAAGCTCTACCAGCATTCATTTTTGCGCTCTTTTTAATAAAAATATACAATATTGAACTGTCATTGCTATTGCTATAAAATAATCATAATCTAGTCCCAGGCTCTCCGATCACTTAGATATTCAGCTGTGGAGTAGTAGGATTTACGACAGAGCCATTTTTTAATAAGACATTTAAATTTATTTATAGAGAATGCCTGAACAGTGGCTAGGATGACAATTCCACTAGCTACGGCGTACATCAAATAGAAATGTATTCTACATTCTGTATTACAATAACACATTACGAGAATGATACTTATTTTCCCGTTAATTAAATCAATTGGTATTTATCTGATGAGAAATAGAAATACAAATCCTATAATATCTTTATTGTAAGCGCATTAAATAAAATGTAGGTCAAAATTTACATCTCTATAATAGCGAACACATGGTCCATTGTATCTGCCAGACTGATCGATATGAATTTCTCTCAGCCATGTGTATAATAGCAATAACAACTTAGGAACGTCTAACGTAAACAGTCTATTATGTCTGTCATTGTTACAGTTGAGATGTAACAGTAAGATGTTTAGCTATACTTTAATATGATTATTATAAACATTTTTGATGAGATATTTCAAACTCTTTCGCAAATAATAAGTACTATTCCTGTCAAGTGCGACCAATTTGTGTTTACAAAGTGGTAGGGCTATTAAATCTTATATAATCCATTTCGAAACCGTTGTTTTTGGCAGCCACGTGTGGCGGGTCGTTCCTTACTTAAGGTACGCTGAAGGGTAGAATACTATGAATCATACTTGTCAACAGATGCTGCTATAGTAACTGATGGATTCTTTTTTATGACAATAAGGGACGAGACGAGCAGGCCGTTCAGCTGATGGTTATTGAGACACCCTGCCCGTTACAATGAAGTGCCGCTCAGGATTCTTGAAAAACCCAAAAATTCTTAGCAGCACTAAAATTGCGCTCGTCACCTTGAACATAATAAACATAACATAAACATAACATAAGATGTTAAGTCTCGTTTGCCCAGTAATTTAACTAGCTACGACGCCCATCAGACGGTAACACAATAATGCTTACACATTACTGCGTCACGGCAGAAATAGACACTTCTATGGTACCCATAAACTAGCATAACTTGCATCCTGTTCAAAGGAGCCTCCCACTGGTAAAGTGATGGATACTGTTATAGCCGTCTCCTCATTATTGTATCGTAAGTTTTTCAGAATATTCCTGTTATTTATAACCAATCAGATCTCGAGAAAATTTAATAAGGTTTAATTAATTAATTAATTTTTATTTTAAAGTAGCCTTTGAGTTACCTCTTACAGCAAGAGCCATTGAAAGTCCTGTAACAATAGGTACGTCCATTTAAAAGGTTATCAGAAAAATTGGTTTTCTAGTATATAAGTTGTTATTTTGACATTAAAAAGAATCACTTCAATTTAACTTATATTAATTAATGTCTGGTTTATGCTTAGTATTCTCCTAATTAGAACTTTTTTTTTATTACTTCCCAAAGTAATAAAAGAAAGCCTTTAACGTGTGTTGGTTGCGTCCCTTGAATATTTTTTTTAGGTATAGCTAGTTTAGTTTAGCTGTTTTGTGTTAATCAGCACCTAAATATATGTACATATAATTTGAAAGAGTGACAGTAAATTTTTTCATTTCTCAATTTAGGCACAATTTTACAGAAGTATTGGAAACTTTTGAACATTGATTGAAATAAGTGAGAATTTTGGAACTAGGTGAATAAATTATTTTTGACTTCGACATTGAATAATACTGTAGCATCAGGACATCTTACTTATGTTTATTTTAACATAGTAAATAAGATCTTTGATTGCCTAAAACGGAAAGAGAAGGTAAGGTACTTATTTCGTTGAATTATATATTGTTTGGTCTTTCACTCACTTATAACCCTGATGACCGTAATAGATAGCCGAACAACAGTTTTTTTAATCCAATAATCTTCATTGTGGGTTTTCTAGTTGAAACGATTCATTTAACGATTACAATTCAACAAACGGGCGCATGCATTTGCTCAAAGTAAGCAAAATTAAAATAAATTAATATAATGATAGACTAATATCTCTGCACTGTGTCTTTATAAGCGCTCGACCGCGGTGGTCGAATATTTAGTTATGTGTTTTAAAATATATATATTATGGCACGACCAGCTCACGGCTATTAAAGCTTTAATTAGGATTAATATCCGCACAGATCTAATATATCTTCTTCGAAACAAATGCTGTATATTTTATTTTATCATTTAAGAAGTATTTGTTGTAAATTTAACAGATTTTTTAATATTTTCTTTTAATCAATAATCACTGCAGTTACTCTAATTCACTTCAATATACTAGTTGCCTTCCTTGAGTTCGATTTATCGGAATCTGATATTATAGTTTTATTACGAAAATGTGTGATTTTTAATTTATATGCATTTTTTTTTATCTCAGCAACAGCAATATATATATCCTTAAGGGTACAACTATACTACAAAAAATAATTTAGGTTAAATAATTAAAAATGGGTACTGGTCCTGCGATAAAGAACTGTACAAATCCGTTTAGTCGTTAAAGAGCTTATAGGTCATTGAATTGCCGCCGTTGTCGGTCCCAAGCCCGAATGAGAAAGGAGGAGGGTTGGTGTGGAGGAGACCTACCCATCCTGTAAAACAGTCACACCGAGTATCGGGCGGTGGTAACTAACCCGACATCCCTGTGTGGACATTGAGCCCATGGGGCGGTAACCAGTGACCGTGTGGTTATAAATACCCGCTAAAAGACTGACGTGGAAGGATGTGAGAGCCCACCGCGCTTATTTTCCCATGAAAACCCCCCTTATGGAATCAGAAACAGAAAAAGTGAGTATGTTTGGCGACCCGACTAACCATCGGCGCCACCCAGTACCCGGGCTGGATGGTGTGAAATTGACGACCGAAGCTTCCCCTGGGGTGAGTCGACAGGCTTCAGAGGAGGGAAATGCTACTGTCGGTGTCAAAACATATAATATCGAGAAGACCTCAATTCGAACCCATCGTCGCATTGGCACTTGGAACGTCCGAGGTCTGCTAATGGCGGGCAAACTGGCCATCGTGGAAAAGGAAATGGAATCACTTAACATCTCCATACTGGGCGTTGCTGAAACTCACATGCGTGGTAATGGCCACTACAACACTACGGCGGGGAACGCCATGTACTTCTCGGGCTGTGAAGATTCGAGTAGGAACGGGGTCGGAATCATATTGCCGCCACACATGAATAAGTATGTCCTCGTTTATAACCCGGGGTCGGATAGAATCCTGACAATGAAGCTGAACACCAAACCGTGTGTTCTGAATATTATACAAATATACGCGCCGACGGCACAACCTCAAGATGAGGTAATTGACGACTTTTATGGGACTGGAGGAAACGCTGAATTCAATTCACTAAGTCGTAGGATATTAAAAAATCTTTAAGTTTACTCTCAGTATTCTATGTGGAAAAAAAAACAACTTCCACTTGACCATTCGTTAAGATATAGCAAGATAAAACTATAAACAGGTATTACACTCATTGAAACACACATAAATAATTAATAAGGAAGCGAACGGATATTTCTTTGTTTTTCATCTTAGCGATATAAAGCATTAATAAATAAAATAAAAATAAATAAGCCAACAAGTAATTGATTTTTATAATAATAACTACATTATAAAAATGGTCGTAATAATGATATATGATTCCTATAAAGTAATCCTCGCAATAAAAGATGATAATGTATCAATTTTATATAATAACTAGTTGACTCAACAGACGTTGTTCTGCACATAATAAATAAAATACTGTACTTTATGGATTTGTCAATAATTCTTCATAACATCAGGAATTATTTCGTAAATATGGAGTATACTGTTGACATAATGAAATTGTTTCACAGCAGAACTGTCAAACCGGGCGTCAATAAATTCTCTCACAGAAAATAATATGGCCATACAAAACAAATATTGGAAATAAAAATAATTATGGGTCCCAAATCGAAATAAAAAGTATCCTATCTCTCAAGTTGGACTAAACTGCATGCACTCCATGAAGTAATCCCCATTTAAATCCGTTCATTATTTTAGGAGTCCATCGCGGACAAACAACGTGTATTTTATAGCAGTAAAACTAATGATGTGTTCGCCTGCAGTACCTAGTAGTAGTAGATTTAGTTAATATTTTGATCTGATGAAAAAATAGCCTAAGGAACTTTTGACTGCTGATTATCCACCTCTTCGGAGACAACTCAGAAAGCGTTGGACAGAAAATAATAACACTTTAATTATATATCAATAGTACAAAATAAAGGTGTTTATAAAATTGATTTATTATTATTTAACACTTTATAACATTCGTTCAAAATGAGTGTGAAAACGGCTTTGTATCTTTGGTTATCTATTACCTTGCTATAAGTCTGTTAAACGGTGCTGATTGAAAACATATTTAAAATAAACTTATATTATATATATATATATATATAATATACTTATATTAATGTGGGTTCAGCTCAAATCAATGGTACCGAACATAGGTACTAATTAGGGTTAAGCTAAAGAACATTAGACACACGAGTCGCACCCTGGTTACAGCTGGGACCTTGACATGGGTACTTTGAAAAAAAGCGCGTATACCTTGGACTTCGTCGCTTTAATGATCATATGGGTTCGTCCACTTCTAGCAAACCTTTAATAAATGCTCTCTTCTACTTGGTCTTCTTGACGTGGCTCCTTCTTATACAACCCCGACCTGATCCAGGATTGTACACCTCAGTCGACCTTACCCAACACTTACCTTACAAACTTGTGCTATGATTTTTTTTTTTATAAAATAAGGGATGAGACGAGCCGGACGTTCAGCTGATGGTAATTGATACGCCATGCCCATTACATACTGCATTGTAAAACCCAAAAATTCTGAGCGGCACTATAGTTGCGGTCGTCACCTTGAGACATTTAATTAAGTTATTTCACTAGCTACAACGCCCTTTACACCAAAATACAGTAATGTTTACACATTACTGCTACATTCACGGCAGAAATAGACGCCATAGTGGCACCCATTTACATTTACTTATAAATAGCATTCAATACCTCTTATTTTACTCCTCATCGCTCTGTTATGTCACAGTTTCTTAATCTATCTCTCAAATCAACACATAATACGTTTGATGATAAATCATTGTTCATATGTTACACAACAGCCGGCACATCTGAGAAAGATATCCACATATCAAGTACTGATCTCGCATTCATGCAATGTTGCTCGACCATCTAATTATGTCAAAAGTCATTTACATTGATTGAATTGATTATTGGGCTTGTGTATCCTATACGATCGATATGCGCACGTAATGTTACATTGCAATGAAAATAAAGTTTGCGGAGTTTTTATCCGAAGCGTTCACATACAGCGGATAATCGAGGAAATTTGCAAATACCTTCTACAGTCGATATAGCTTTGGTACCTTCAGAAAAATGGGAAAAAATGCTACCAATTCCGAATGTCGCGATTTATATTAGAAGCTTTGGTATGTGTTCATTTTTACCTAATCGAACTCGGAATGTTCTTTTATTTCCCTTTTCATCTAGATACCCGCGAATGTGTGAAGATAAATATTACCTGAAAGTAGAGTAAAATACTACAGATTTTGAATTAAGCGACCGCCCTCATGGTATTAAATAATAAATTTTATTGTACGATGTTAAATTGTAACGATGTTTTCGAGGTCTCCTGAGTTTGCTGCGCACGTTCTTCTCAGGTCTGAGAATTTGGAATGGTTGGTAGTTTCAATAAGTGATTTCATATATTATTGTGAAAAAAAAAATTTAATTTGAACTATTCAATAGCTTCTTATAGATAAAAAAAAACTCTTTTTGCTGCAATAGGTTAAACCGTTGACTCTCACCACGGAACCCCCGATCGATTCTCGCTCGCAACGTATCATTGTATTTTCTGTTTTTGAATTCATACGTACGGTTTTTATAAACTGCCGACCTTATAAGGTCGACATCGCTCTTGTAATCCCTCTGGTGTTACAAGAGTGGGGCTGCGGTGATTACAAACCACCAGATGACCCTAAAGCTCGTTTGTAGGAAGACAACATTCCATAATAAAGACCAGAAACCCACCCATGTGTCGTTATCCAAATGATGGAACTAATTGAAAGCAGAAGCCATGTGTTAGATTAAGTTGAACCATATTCAAATATCATTCTAAAATCTCCTAAAAGCGTAATTCTTATAATGTAAACATAATTAAAAGACAAGTTCCTATAATATAAAAGTGTGTCAATATTATTATTATGTTTCTTTTTCTTAAAATCTTGGTCTCATGTAGGTAATTGGCTGTTTCTTGCCTCTATGAAAATAAATTTCTTTAAATCTAAAAATGTCGCCTAGTTTTCCACATGCGCAGCGTCTTAACATATCTACTTATCTTTTGTAAGTAGAAACACGTTAATTATTTTCGTCCCAGCACCGTACTTCTATTTGCATAACAATGCCACATATAGACTTGGTTTGTTGGCCATTCACTAATGCAATGCAAATCTGTCGCTTCACGCTCATAAGCTGCCTTCTGTGGTTGGGAATGTAGAGTTTATTTTAGACGAATGTTTTGGGTAACTGGATCAAATGTTCAAATGATTCTGACTGCGATGCTGGTCCCAACATAAATTATCAACAACTTCGATTCACAGAAAAAACTTGTGATAACTTAAAATGGCGGTTTATTGTTATAGGTACGAGTACAGTTAAAAAATGAATCGAAGCTTAGTAAATAATTGAATTGTAATAGGTGCTAATAGACAGTGCTTATAGCCTGTCCAAATATTAGGGGTCTTGCAAGTTAGTACGTACTCCTGAGGATAGTAGTTGTCAATACACTCGCTGGTAATAAAAAAATAATCGAATCAGCTGTAGAGAATTCTATTGAAATACATATTTATTACAAAACACTGTATTCCACTTATTGCTCTGCCTTAAATTACGTAAAAGTTGGCACCTAATATTTGAGTAATTGCGCTAAATTATTTATTGTGTTTTGTTCTCAATATGCGTTGTTTTGTGTTTCGGCACGTCGCTGTGAGTATGTTAATTTCAAATATGTTTCAACGGCGTCATGAAACTATTGCAATAAAATATTTAAAGCATTTGTGCCTCTAAAAATTAATAGAACTAGTGAAACGCCCCGACTTCACAAAAGAAAATCAAAAGTGCGCCATGCAGTGGGAGGCTCCTTCGCACTGGATGCCAGCTAGTTTATGGATACCACAACGGCGCCTATTTCTGCTGTGAAGCAGGAATGTGTAAACATTACTGTTTTTCGGTCTGAAGGGCGCCGTAGCTAGTGAAATTACTAGGCAAATGAGACTTAAACATCTTATGTTTTAGGGTGACGAGCGCAACTGTAGTGCCACTCAGAATTTTTGAATTTTTGGGTTTTTCAAGAATCCTGAGCGGCACTGCATTGTAATGGGAAAGGCGTATCAATTACCATTAGCTGAACGTCCTTCTCTTCTCGTACATTATTTTCATAAAAAAATGCAATAAATTAATTTTGATCCCAGGAAGAAATCTACTTGGTATATCACCAGCTTTCAATGCAACTACTGTGTATTCCTGGATTTCAATAAATCAAGAATGTGCGAGGTTCTTCTAGTTAAAGAAAATGGACGAAAACATCTCATGTAATTGAGATGTTTTTCAGCTGACATTAATAAATAACTAGCTGACCCGTAGACGTTGTACTGTATATAATAAATAAAATACTGTTTTTTATGTATTTGTCAATAATTTTTCATAATATCAAGAAATATTTTGTAACATATGCTCGTTGTTGTTTATAATGAAATTGTTTCACAGCAGAACTGTCAAACCTTGCGTCAATAAATTCTCTCATAGAAAATATGTCCAAACAAAACAAATATTGGAAAAATATAATTATTGGTCCCAAATCGAAATAAAAAGTATCCTATCTCTCAAGTTGGACTAAACTGCACTCCATGAAGTAATCCCCATTTAAATGCGTTCATTAGTTTATGAATCAATCGCGGACAAACAACGTGTCACGGAATTTATATATATTAAGATAAGCAAAATGTTAACGAAAATAATAAATGTAGTTCTAACAAACTCCTAAATATTAATTGTCGTAAAGTACGAACACAATATTACAAAAAAAACTATATTAAATGGAATGAAATACTCAAAAATTATGGGACCTTTGGGCAGCGCTAGCTTAATTGCTCAAGGGTGGTGGGGTTTTAATTTATTTATTTGAATAAATATCTTATTGCGGTTAAATTGAATATATGGAAAATTCAGTAACCTGTCGCACTCTATGCAACTTTAATAAACAATTTAACACTACTGAACTTTTTAATAACAGTAAATACTGCTTTATAAGGACTGTTAATAAAATCTAAAGGAAGATATAAATTAAAAGTAATTCACACACACACACACAAATACTACGTCTTCTCATAATTATTGTAAATCCGTTATTAGAAGTAATTTCTACAATAGTATTATTATAACCTAACTCAAGTTCTGTGGGTTTTGTGATGTATTAAATAAAAAAATTGATTAAACGAAATATATCGAACCAATAAGCCTAAATTCTGCCAAGCAAACGGTTCAAAAAGACGAAGAAACTTATATCGGAATCGGAAGATCCAGCAACATGAGTACGTTAGTTTTATGAAAAAATGCAAAAACAAAAGTTGGCCGAAATGGAAAACTTAGTTGATAAACGAAACAAAGAAGATGATATAAGCCTTACCTTACAAGCGAAGAGCGCAGTCTGCCACGTGGCCTTGTTGTCACTGAAGAAGTAGCAGCTGTGCCCCAGCCTGATGAAGTCTGGGGGACATACGTAAGACATCCTCGTGTAGTTCTTGTGTCCATCGACACCTTTGCCTGTAAACAAAACAAGGAGAATTTGCTTTAATTGAACGAATTTTGCCGACTGGTAATGTTTTATACTTCATTTAAGTGTTTTCTTTTTGTTTTTTTTTTAACATTGGGCTGGCAAATCCCCTTTATGATCTCTGGTAATTGAAAGTAAAACAATAAGACTAATAGATTATCCATTTATGCGTTTATAATTAATCCATGTCCTTTTCTATGGCATAGGACGACAAACGAGCGTTCGGGTCACCTCGTGTTAAGTGATAACCGTCGACCGCCCTCTTTCTCCTATCACATTCATCAAACCGTCCTAAAAATTTCCTTGTAAAGTGTTTATTGAAGTGAAAATAAAGTGCTTAAGAAATGTTTATATATTATGGTAGTAGTATATAGGCGATGCTGCTATGCAAGTTTTCATTTTTATTTAGGCCAAACTTACATTATTGATAGTCCATTGACAAATGGACATGGCAGATGTGATAGCGTACAGGTTCATTGGGTGTTGAAAGAAAGAAAAAACATTTATTCTGCAGCTTAAACCTAGTATAAAAGTAGAATTATATATTAGTTCATATTAAAATGCAGAATTGGAGTTCACCTCAGGAGAATACTGATCAAACCCATAGTGATATGATCTGCAGAAGAGCGCAAGGTCAAAGTCATCACAGTTCTCCAATCGCCCGTTTACTATATATCTAATAAAATTTTAGCAAGAATTAAATTGGCTGCTACTGCAATATATTATAAATTAATAAGATAATCACTGCATAGCATTATCAAAATATATATTATATATCTTGAAATATTCATTTTATATTCGCCCACAGTAAGAGAACTGTCGCCAATTATGAGTCACAGTAGCTTAGTAACTAGTATATTTTTGGAGGAATCTTTAATAACTTGAACGTAATTAATGTGTCTTTATTTATTTTATTAGCTATTCTTTCTTCATCATCAATGCGAATATTAGTAAAATTTTATCTAATTTTAGCATAATTGTTCGTCATAAGGCTAGACGCTATATAACCGTTATTAATGTACTATTGTTTGAATTTATTTTGTATATTTTTTGTTCTGTGTCATTAATCTCATGATATAATTATAAAAAGAATTTAACTGTGGAAATATAATAGTAAGAAGAGTTAGGTTTCAATGCTTAAAATTTTGAAATATTTATTTTGAAAAGTTATTTTCCATATGCTGACGAAGTGTTTACCTACTCGTATATATTATATAATATAATATAAACTGTATAAACTACCTTTCTTCTAAAATTTGTATATAATAAAACTCGAACTTTTGAGGGAAGACACCAAGAGCCAAACTATCAAGACAATATACGAAAGATATCCCAGACGCCAGCATAGTTCGGCCCTAAAAGAGCTTAAAAACAACAAGGCGCGGGGATGCTACTGATGGAATTACAGCCGAGCTTCTGAGAACTGGTGGTACTCCTGTGCTTAAGATCCTCCAGAAGCTACTCAATTCCGTCATCCTCGAGAGCAAATCGCCGCAAGCATGGCACAGAAGTATAGTGGTGCGGTTCTTCAAAAAGGGCGATAAAATGCGTTTAAGAACTTTAGACCTATATCACTTCTGAGCCATATATATAAGCTGTTTTGAGGGTTATCACAAAACGTCTTGTGCGCAGGTTTGACGACTTCCAGCCTCCCGAACAAGCCGCATTCCAAAAAGGCTTTAGCACCATGGACCAAATATGTACGCTGCTGCAGGTTATACAGAAAACGGAGGAGTATAACCAGCAACTATGCTTGGCGTGCGTTGGCGTGGACTATGAGAAAGCCTTCGATTCGATAGAGATCTGGGCGGTGCTTCAGTCTCTTCAGAGGTGCCACATTGATTATCGATATATCGAAGCGTTAAAGTGTGTGTATGGAAACGCCACCAAGTCAGTCCGTCTCCAGGATCAGTTCTCGAAGCCTATCCGACTGCAGTGGGGAGTTAGACAAGGCGATGTCATATCGCCAAAGCTGTTCACCGCTGCATTAGAAGATGTCTTTAAGCTTCTGGACTTGAACGGGCTGGGCATCAATATAAACAGCGAATACACATTCGATGCGCAGATGATATCATTATCATTGCAGAGACCATGGAAGACTTCGACTTCGCTCGATGGTCTCAATCTTCCCAAGGAGTAGATCTCAAAATAAATATGGAAAAAACGAAGATCATGTCTGATGCCCATGTTGCACCTACTCCCGTAATAGTTGCGAACTGTACCCTCGAAACTGTTGACGACGAGTACGTCTACCTTCAACAAATAATCCAGTTGGGCAGGTCCAAGTCACTCGTCAGTCCACAAATCGAACTCGGATGAGGCAGCGTTCGAGAACCTCCGTAAAATCTTCTCGTCCAAAATACCGCAGTGTCTGAATAAGAAGGCTTTTTAACAAGTGTTTGGTGCCAGTGTTGACTTAAGGAGCGCAGACGTAGTCGGTAACTCGTTGTCGCTCAGAGGGCAATGGAGAGGTCTATGTTCGGAGCTTTCCTGCGACATCGAATCAGAAATGAGGAGATCCCTAGGACATCCGATATCACCCATATGGTTGCGAAACTGAAGTGGTGGCGGGCAGGGCACATAGCTCGATGGACAGATGGCCTTTAGGGCAGTAAAGTCCTCAAATAGCGACCACGTACAGGAAGACGTAGTGTTGGTAGGCCTCCCACAAGATGGATCGACGATCTGGTCAAGATCGCCGGAATAGGTTGGACTATGGCAGGACCGATCGTCAAATAGATCTTTTAGAGGCCTTTGTCCAGCATTGGGCGTTTTCCGGCTGAAATGATGATGATGATGAAATATTTATTTACAACAAAACGCAGGATTATGCTACTTTTGACTCTCGGTACAAAACAAGTAAGTACAAATAAGAAAAATAAAAGCAGTTGGATAAAATCAAATACAGCGTATTTCCTCGTCGGTTATTTAAAACATGCATACATCAATTCTGCATGGAATCAATAAAGTGTTTTATGACCTCCTGAGGCAATCAATCCCAGTTAAATCTGAGCAGGGTTTTCAGCTGCTGTTCCATTCAAACGAATATAAATAGTAAACGAAAATCTTGTATATATATAACTTTTTCTATTTTTTTTTCATATTGGACTAGAAAAGAAGGAGAGGGAGAAGAGGAAAGATTAAAATATTACAATATTAAAAGGTAAACTATAGGTACACGTGTGGTCTCGTGTTGAGAATAATGACATGATGTCGTGTGAAAGTACTATTATTCTATATTATAACGTGCAACGGTCTCTTATCTTTCTTTGGCACAAATTCGTTTAAAAATATTAATGCTCTGTAACTTATGTACAGATTTATTTTATATTAAATTATTAAAAAATAATTTAAACCGACGAAATAAGAAATATGTCTTAATAAGTGTTTTAACAGTATTTTATAACGATATAATATGGGTCTAATATTTTATTTGAAGAATTAGCAACATTACATACTTAAATTTTCAAGCGTTGAAGAACGAAGTAATTAATACCAAAGAATACATAATAGTGGTAATACTTAGAGAGTAAGTTTACGTAAGTGTGGGTTATTAAAACATGTGGATATAGATTTGACATTACATTAATTAATTATAATCATTAAAAACAACCGACTTCAAAACCACTATTTCAAAACAATAGATATAATATGCACTAAAAAGTATAAAAATAATAGCAATTACAAAAATGACAATAATCGTAACTAGAATTAGATTAATTAATTATATTGTATAAAAAAAATTATTAAAATTATTTTTTAATTTTTTTTCATTTTTGGAATTGCTATTATTTTTATACTTTTTAGTGCATATTATATCTATTGTTTTGAAATAGTGGTTTTGAAGTCGGTTGTTTTTTTGTTATTTTTTTTTATTTTATGATTTTTAGTGAATTTGAAGTTCACTAACTAATAATTTGGCTTAATATGTGTAGATATACTAAATTTAGCAATGCAGCAATGAACATAAGCGCTTCGCAATTTGATTACAGACAGTAAGAAATTCTGCCACAGATCGCACCCTAACTGTAAATTGTTAAGGAGTCCTTTGATTGAATTGATCATCATATTCGACTACGACAATAACTTGACCATAACTATGTTATGGTAGATGACTTAAATATCCGAATACCATAAAAAAGATTCGTCCGAGTATCGTTAATTTACTCCTAAGAATTGAAGAGTCCGTTACTTTGTAATGGATTCCGTAATTAGAACCGAACCAAACTCTCACCAAACTATCTATGAAGTATATCCTTTCCAATAAAAAAGATTTTCGAAATCGGTTGGCGCGATATTGGGTTATTCGTAAATTTATCATCCACTTTGCTATACGTATGTATAGCAAATTTAAGACTTTTATGGCTTTCTCATGGATGCCATTATCAGATCTGGACCAATTACAATGGGACTACCCAGGAAGCAAAGCTACCAGCTTTCAAATAAAATAAGAATTATCAAATTTGGTTTACCCAGTCGAACGTTTTGAGGTAACAAACATAGAAAAAAAAAACATAACGACGAATTAAGATACTCATCCTTTTTTGAAGTCGGTTAAAAATATTTTAAAGTATTAAAATGAGTGTAATATTAACTGTATTTCACATTAGAACCCAAAACCATGAAGTTACTAAAATAAGCCTTCGGAAGCCGAAAAGAAGCTCTTATAAGTACGCATCTAAGATGATCTCCGATAGTAAATCATTGAAAAGAGAACTAAATTTGATTTACCAATACTTTTGCAAATTCATAAAACAAAAATAGTTATATAGTTAGGTGTAGACACCTTAATCATTCGATCAAATTTACACATTGACAAAAAATCATTAAGATAGAATAATCATAATATACTCGTATTACGAGTACAACTTTAAACGACATGTTTGGAAACATGCTATTTTGTAAATTTTGCAATAATTTGTGAATGTTCTAGATTCCATAAAGTAGAATTTCGCCCACGTGCGAATAAGCAAAGATTACAGGACTTGCCATTCGCCACTAGCAAACCATAAACAATAATTTATCACTCTATTATTATCTGCTAAATGGTACAAAAACTTAAGCGTTCAGGAGTTAATGGACTGTCAATTGTATTGAATATAAATTGTAGCTTTATCTGAGACAGTAAATATTCCTTACACAGCTTTGTTTTATTATGTTTTAGGGTAAACATCCACATATGATTTGGCTATGGATATTAAAGCATGCAGAGTATCAGAAAAATGAGCTTTAAAATTTCGAGTAATTGCGAATACCTCAGTGATCATTAAGTCAAAGCCTATATATATGACCATAAGGAATCTAGGCGTCATTACAAGAAGGAAACAATACTTCGACAAGAGGCAGGTCCAGCCACATACGAAGTAAGTAATGCACTCACCTCTGGAAAGGTGTCCTTCAGTTGAAACCATTTGACCACATGCAAAGGAAAACTGATTGGATTATAAGGGATGCAGTATATATTACTCAGTAAAGGTTGCTCGGTGTTGCTGAGTTTTTTTTTTAAATAAGGGATGAGACGAGCAGGACATTTATCTGATGGTAATTGATACGCCCTGCCCATTACAATGCGGTGCCTCTCAGGATTCTTGAAAACTCCAAAAATTCTAAATGGCACTACAATAGCGCTCGTCGCGGGCGTAGTAGACAATGTTGGGTACGTCGCTGCAGTGTGTGATTTTTACCGCTAACATCACGGCGAGTTCAGTTTCTGAAAATTTGTTGACCCGATTTCTACCAATCGCCATATATTATCCTACAGTGTGGCTATGGTGCTTTTTTCTATGTACAACCAAACCTTCAAATGAATTTCCATGCTCGGTTTCACCATATTGATACGACATGGAGACCTTCGAAACAACTCGTGGACACCAACGTTAAAAATGACTATTTTTATGTTAAATAACATAAATTGTAAAGATGAATTTGAAGTATGTCTGTATATTCTAACAGTTGCTATAAGAATAATAAGAAGAACATTGAAGTTGACTATAGTTGGTATAGCTTACCAACTAAATCCAAGTTATTTTGCTTATAAAGCGTCATATCATGGAAAAATGGTAGTCCTGTGGAAAAGAAAAGCTTTATTTTGACTTTCCCGTTCTTCAAGTCTATTTAATAGCTCATTTTGTGTACACGATTTTCTTCTCACGCTTCTACAGCTACATAGCAAAACTAAGAATAAAACTATCTCATCTAAGAAAAACAAGACATTAAATCTTTATTTATAGCACGCAGCCCGCTGGACGACATTCCTTAGTAACCGCTGACATAATGTTGCCAGTTCTAAGTAGGCAAATGTCAAGCGCGAACCTAATTTAAAAATGGCCTTGACTTCGCTCGATAATTGAATCATCTAACCGGTTACCGGCGCCACAAAAACAAGAAAATTTTATATGCTACGAGAAATGCCGGCAGTTCTTATCAAGAGCTTCCTTCCTGATTTATAGAGTTCTTGTGTTTGTAAATTTAAATTTAATTTAATTTAAATAGGGTAAATTTAGAAAGAAATGTAGGGAACGAATGAAAGTACTCGTAACACAGCAACACTCCTAAAAAATAATTAGCGAATATGTGTGGTAGTGACGGAAAATTATTTAAAAAAGCTTTGACATTTATTTAAATGCGACCAGCTCCTCACAAAATACTATGTGTTAAAAAATGTAACACTACTGTACTGTTTTAGCTTTAAGATTTTTGTGAGGACAAAATAAATAGATATTTATTATTATTATTAAAATTAATAAAATATAAAATACTTTACAGATGATATGTGATCCCAGTGTCTTTCTTATTTCTTGTAGTATTATTTTTACAGTTTTACTTCCCAACCTGACATTAAGTTTTAATTTATTAGCAAAGCTTAACAGAACATGTGGCACGTCAACGACACATATTCTTTGAGTTCGAGTACGCCCACTTGGGCGTAGAATTAGTTGCCGTGCTTTGCGACTACGTCTGCGGTATCCAGTTGGAGCGCAGCGGAGACCAATCCATAATCTTAGTATTTATATATACTAAATGTCATTCTTTCGACTCAATAAATACTAAAGTCACAAAGTCAAGGTGAGTGTGTGAGTGAGGTTTTACAATGATCTTCCAAATCGAATTGTGGAAATTTGACTCATTTAAAAATAATAAATTGAGTTGAAAATAGATTACTGCCTGTTAATTGCATAATTATAAACTCTTTTTCCATAAATATTTACAAATTGTTAATTTGAATAATTAATTAGTTTTTAATTGTTTACCATCCCTTTATATAAATAATATAATCTTAGTTGATAGAACTTACAATAATTGGTAATATTAATGATTACTTGTATGGTATAAATATGATTTTTAAAAGAACAATTTTTAGTGGATACATAATATGTGGATTCCTCTCAACACAAGGTGGCTTAATAAGAAGTTACGAATCGGTGTTACTGTTGAAATGTCATTTAGGATTTAAATGTTTTTTTCTTAATTATATTTTTTATTTAAATAGCTCAACTTAATAGCAGTGGGAGGCTCCCTTGCACAGGATGCCGGCTAGATTATGGGTACCACGACGGCGCCTATTTCTGCCGTGGAGCAGTAATGTGTAAACAATGCTGTGTTTCGCTCTGAAGGGCGCCGCAGCTAGTGAAATTAGTGGGCGAATGAGACTTAACATCTTATGTCTCAAGGTGACGAGCGCAATTTTAGTGCCGCTCAGAAGTTTTGGGTTTTCAAGAATCCTGAGCGGCACTGCTTTGTAATGGGCAGGGCGTATCAATAATTATCAGCTGAACGCCCGTCCCTTATTTTCATTAGAACAAAAATTTGAATAAAAAAATTGGATTTGAATAATTTTGAACTCCGTACTGGTTCGCTGTGTTGTGTTACTCCTATTTAGGCTTACCACGTACGTAAGTTGCAGATTTTTTATCTTTTCATGTAATTTACAAACCTAGTACTTCTTTTCTTATATATGCTCACCGCCTGTTCTCCCCGTCGCTCTAAGGTAAATTATATAGATGAAGATTATCACTATCAGTGTACGATAGTATATATATATATTGTACGTACAAGCAATGGGTACATTTTTTTTAAAATACCCAACCAATCAAGTAGATACCTTAAGGTTACTAAAAATTAAGAAACAAAATATATTTTCTACAACCATTTTTTAATATCGCTGCGAACTTATGTTAGTTTCATAAATTACGAAATTGATTTCTATTTTTTACATAATGCCAATATGGAATATATCGAGCATTTGTTGTAATTACCAACTTCAAAGATTAAAGAGAATGCATATTTTTTGTTACTTTGCTTGATAGTATAAATGTCGCAGGGTTATAAAAAAAACAGGGATTTGGTCAAATCTCGGAAGATGTTAAAGTAACAACACGGTTTTATCATTTCTCGAAACAAATCTAGTGATTTGAGCAAATGCCAGAGATGGTTGCGTGAAATGATAAAAGTATTTTCTTTGGTATTTATAAGGTTTATTTGGTAAGAATTTAGTATCGTGTCAGATGGAGGGGGGGGGGGGTGAGAGATTCTGTAACCTAACCTCAAAACAGATAAAAGTTTCTCTAAAGGCCAAATAGAAGCCCCGCTTCGTGGGTCCCATATTATTTGAAAGAAAAAAAACATTCCACCTTACCTATCCGCATCCGGGTATGACACAAGTCTGATGCTCGCTTCGCTCGCTTTTAACTACATCCTAAGTTCTTCTAGTCGCGTCATTCATTGTCATTTCACGGAACCAACCCTGGCATTTGATCAAATCACTAGATTGGTTTAGAGAAATTATGAAATCGTGTTATTCCGTGATTTGATCAAATCGCTTAGGGAATTTACCAATACTCTGTTATTATCATTTCCCTGCGACATAAATATATTTTGTCGTACGTCAGTATTTCTTTTTTTCAGTTGCCAATATGGTTATAAATAAGATCTAAGTTACGATGATAAGTGAGAGGAAAATAATATTAAAATATACTTACATTGTGACCAAAAGATGATGAATACAATTGCTGCAACAGCTACCAACTTCCCTCTCCTTTCTAAGGCTTCCATTATTTTCTCTTTTTATCTCACTCAGCACTTAATGGTTATGTTTGACACGCACTATTGGTGATGTATTATTGTCATGACGTCATACTTGAAGAATGGTTTCGGAAACCTGAAACAAAAATAAAATTTAAATCAATTATAATATATTTTTACCATCTTATTACTGGGCAAATGTTTCATTGTACAATATTACTTTGGAAACATATTTTTTCGATAAAAATAAAAGACCGCTGAGTTTGTTGCGGCCGTTCTTCTCAGGTCTGAGGCATTCATTTTGGAATGGTTGACTTTCAATAAGTGATGTCACATCCTTTTTTGAATAAAAACATTTGAATTTGAATGAGGCTTAACATTTAAGTCTCAAGGTGACGAGCGCAACTGTAGTGCCGCTCAGAATTTTTGGGTTTTTCAAGAATCCTGAGCGGCACTGCATTGTAATGGGCAGGGCGTATCAATTGACATCAGCTGAAGGCCCAGCTCGTCTCGTCCCTTAATTTCATAAAAAAAATACAAATCTACATATCTAGGTCTAACGATTTTACGTATATTTGAAAAGCTTTGTCAATTTTAAACCAACCATAAGTTTATGTTTATTTGTTACTCTAGCCCTCTTTAACTTTATGGTATTTTTTATCTAATATATAAAATTCTCGTGTCACGGTGTGCGGGACCGAACTTCTCCGAAACGGCTTGACCGATTCTCATGAAATTTTGAGTGCATATTGGGTAGGTATGAGAATCGGACAACATCTATTTTTCATCCCCCTAAATTTTAAGGGTGGTCCACACAAATTTTATTTTTTATTTTTTTGACATTTTTTTTAAATTTGTTTAATTATGAGTCAGCATTAAAAAATTAACACAACTTCAAACTACGATCTTACGACCATCTACGATCAACAGTTACCCGATTTTAATATCGGCAATACAACGTTTGCTGGGTCAGCTAGTTTTTATATAAATAAAAGAATCAAACTCAAATTCAGAATCCAATATTTTTATTTAAAATAGGATATGATATCACTTATTGAAATTCAAAACTACTCATTTCAAAAAGTATGCCTTAGACCTGAGAAGAACGGGCGCAACAAACTCAGGGGGCTTCTTTATTTCATAAAAAATATGGTTACAAAGTAACATCGTACAATTAAACTTGCTAGCGGTCGCTCACTTCCAAATCTGTGGTATCATCAAGAGTCATTATGTTATTACCATAAAAATGTTTAATAACAATTCTTTTGAATTTCGTTATACATTTGCTTTGAACATTTTCTGGGATCTTGTTGTAAATGCATATACAGCCCCCTGCAAAAGACTTACTAACTCGACTTAGCCGAGTAGTAGGCATGAGTTTATGTCTGTTCCTGGTGTTAGCATTATGGTTATGACAGTTTCTACCAAATTCACTTATGTGCCTATGTACATACTACATACATTAGCAATAATAAATTGAAAAGCAATATGTCAATTTCTTAAAATTTTGCTCTCAATGATTCTTTAGGCCCAGAAATATTAATGAGTTTCTTCATTTTCTAAAAGATTTCACCTTCAGATTATTCTTACAATGGAACTTATGTCTTGAAAAATTCAAATCAGGAACCAATTCTGGAACCAGTTCAAATTCAAATCAGACCATAAACGCGGAGATACGAGATATGGATAACATGCAAAAAATATACACAGTGGAATTAAGAACTTCCTGTTTTTGTAGTCGGTTGAAAATAAAATTAATAAGCACACAATGAACGCTAAGTATTCATTGTAGAAGTAGTTGCAGTATGTCGTTCATTGCGTAGAACCAGTCTGACATCTGCCAGAAGTTGTTATCCTTACGATAGTCATCACAGTATAGTAATAAATAGTAACAAATTCCCGAATTCGAATCCCAATTGGTGCAAACATTTATATGATGAATATGGATGTTTGTTTCCGAGTCCTTTACGTTTATATGTATTTAAGTATGTTAAAGAATATTGTATGAAATATATCGTTATCTTGTTCCCATAGTGTACTGTAGCCTGTAGGCTATCCCGATCCTACCATACCCTACCCTAGTACCCTAGTTTAGGGCAAGATAATTTGTGTTAAAGTGTGTCAATGTATATGTTTCGTAACACTTTTTTATAAAAATACCTTTTAATTATTTTTTTTGTTTTCGAGAGTCTACAAGCATATATATACGACAGTTTGAAGTTCGATCTCCGCTAGAAACATATAATTTTCCACTAACTACTAGACAAGGAACAATCGTTGGAACAAATGCATGTCTTTGAAGTATGGAGTCTCTGTAAAACTCCCTCGAAGTCTAATAAACTTGATTGCCTCTCCCATAATTATCTATAGAGGATATGATGGAGGTTATCACCACGAGATTTACTACCAGATGGCAGGTAATTCCACAAAAAACATTGTAGAATATACACAAAATATATATTATATTTGTTTAGAATAGAAATCGAAGAGGCTGGCGATAATAATTTCTTTTGCTTATCGCGAAAAAGGAAACATTTATTGTACTTACAGAAATAAATGTGCTTAAATCTAGATTTCTCTTTAAAGCGAGACTTTCTAAGCTAACCTAAATACACGCTGTATATATTGTTGTAACTTATAAGAACTTTCAAATTGTAAATTGTCGTATATATCATGTGACAACATGGCAACAAGTGGGTACTTTGAAATAGTATGAGTATATCTGTAAAAGATTTAAATGGCAAAATAATCCTGACCTTAGCCAGTAATGTTTTATTTAGAATTTTACCGATTAGTTAACAAACACCCGGATTCCTGGAGTGAGAAGCTATGAAGGACAGATTGAAAAACGAGAGAGTTCCTTAGAGAGAGTGAGAGATAAATGGTTAAGGCAAGATGTGTGCACGACAGAAAGACAGTCTGTAGTTTAAGTTATAAATAAATAATTATTCTTAGTGTGGTGATAGTTATAAGTAGTGTTAATTAGGTTTTATAAAATCAGTAGCTGTTTTCGTGTGTTTTAGCTAAAGTGTTCTATAATGTTTATTAATTAAATTAAATAAAATTAAAATAATACCAGTGGCAGGCTCTTTTGCACCGGATGCCGGCTAGATTATGGGTACCACAACGGCGTCTATTTCTGCCGTGAAGCAGTAATGTGTAAGCATTACTGCGTTTCGGTCTGAAGGGCGCCGTAGCTAGTGAAATTACTGGGCAAATGAGACTTGACAACTTATGTCTCAAGGTGACGAGCGCAGTTGTAGTACCGCTCAGAATTTTTGCGTTTTTCAATAATCCTGATCGGCACATTGTTATGGGCAGGGCGTATCAATTACCATCAGCTGAACGTCCTACTTGTCTCATACCTTATTTTCATATTAAAAAAATATAAATTATAATAATAATAATTTGAATTATGTACGATGATGTAATAAAGGATACGATTTTTGATATTTTTATTTTAACCTATGTAGTTGGGAAATGTCGATCTAGAGTCTAGACGTATTCTCCGCGATATGTTTGAGAATATAATGAAAAGGGCCACGCTGAGTACCAAATATATATCAATTTTAATTGAAAGACTTGGAATACGAGTGGATGAAGACCAGATCAGGATATGAAGGTACCAGAAAGCCAGTAGCTCTGGGAGACCGGCATAATATTAAGCAAGTTTTTTGAAGTGAACATTTTTTATATAGAAAATATTTTGTTATAGAAAAAAAATCAGTAAATAGCCTCGGGGCTGTCGCTCCATTTCCAAGATATATTAAGATTATATTTAGAAAGTCATATATTACCATGTGGCTATTTCTGATATCGCGGGTCACAGCTAATATTATGAATATGTCGCAGGGATATGATAAAAACAGTTAATTTGGTAATTTCTCAGAGGATATTAAAATAACAACACAATTCTATCATTTCTCGAAACAAATCTAATGATTTGACCAAATGCCAGCGTTGCTTCCGTAAATTGACAAAAAGTGTTTTCTTTTTTATTTAAAAGGTTTATTTGTTTAGAAATATACATAATTTGGTAAGAATTTAGTATCGTGTCGCAGGTGGAGGGGGGATAAGAGGGGAGGTAGATGTCCCCTGGCTCACTCCCCCACACTCCCATGAAAAGGTTACGCATCATTCTCTTGAAAATCAAATTAATATATTGTAACCTCAAAACAGATAAAACTTTCTTTAAAGGCCAAGTAGAAGCAATTTGTGGATGCCTCTATATTATAGAGACTCCTTAGCCTATAGAGTTTTATATCGTGGAATGCTAACCACAGACAACGAGGCGTGCAAGTACGTAAGTTCGATGCCTCAAAGGCGATACTTTTTACAGTCATCATCGTATGTTATCACGTACGACAAGTTCTTATATAATATTGTTGACAGGACACGTTCACTTGTTTAGTGATGTGGTGTGTTGTGGTCACTTGAACTATCCTTGCGGTTGGAGCTGTGATTATCGATACATTATACATAGTACTATGACCGCATGATATAAATATTTTTAATTTAGGTTCTTATGTGTTGTATTTATTCAATCATGTGCATATACAATTTTTTATATAATTTACTATAATAAATACAAAAATATTGAAGTAAATGTAGTGAAACGATAATAAACTAATAAATCGTTTTGTTGAAATATTCAAATTCAAATATTTTTATTCAAACTAGGATGTGACATCACTTATTGAAAGTCAAAAAACTACCACCCATTCCAAAATGAATGCCTCAGAGCTGAGAAGAATGGTCGCAACAAACTCAGCGTGATTTTTTTTTCATCGAATAAATATGTTTACAAAGTAATATTGTACAATTAAACTTATTCTTTAATAGCCTGAATGCGGTCACTCCATTCCCAATCTGTGGCATCATTAAGAAAGTCATTTATGTTATAGTAACCTTTACCACACAAACGTTTTTTAACAATTCTTTTGAATAACGTAATACTTTTGTTTTGAACGTTTTCTGGGATCTTGTTGTAAATGCATATACATCGCCCCAGAAAAGACTTACTAACTCGACTTAGCCGAGTAGTAGGCATCATAAGTTTATGTCTGTTCCTGGTGTTAACATTATGGTTATGACAGTTTCTCGCAAATTCACTTATGTGCCTATGAACATACATTACATTATCAAGAATATATTGAGATGCAACAGTCAAAATGTTAATTTCTTTGAATTTTGCTCTCAATGATTCTTTAGGTCCTAGGTTATAAATAGCGCGAATAGCCCTCTTCTGCAGCGCAAATATTGTATTAATATCGGCACAAATATTGTATTAATATCGGCACAAATATTGTATTAATATCGGCACAAATATTGTATTAATATCGGCACAAATATTGTATTAATATCGGCACAAATATTGTATTAATATCGGCACAAATATTGTATTAATATCGGCACAAATATTGTATTAATATCGGCACAAATATTGTATTAATATCGGCACAAATATTGTATTAATATCGGCACAAATATTGTATTAATATCGGCACAAATATTGTATTAATATCGGCACAAATATTGTATTAATATCGGCACAAATATTGTATTAATATCGGCACAAATATTGTATTAATATCGGCACAAATATTGTATTAATATCGGCACAAATATTGTATTAATATCGGCACAAATATTGTATTAATATCGGCACAAATATTGTATTAATATCGGCACAAATATTGTATTAATATCGGCACAAATATTGTATTAATATCGGCACAAATATTGTATTAATATCGGCACAAATATTGTATTAATATCGGCACAAATATTGTATTAATATCGGCACAAATATTGTATTAATATCGGCACAAATATTGTATTAATATCGGCACAAATATTGTATTAATATCGGCACAAATATTGTATTAATATCGGCAGCGTGTACGTGTACAATCCCTTTAATATTTTTGACCAGTACAGCGGAGGCTGGTGCTGTGAGGTAGTAATGTGCTAGCATTAGTGTGATTCTGTTTGAAGGACGCCGTAGCTAGTAAAATAGCTGGGCTAAAGAGAACATCTTATGTCTCAAGATGACGAGCGCAATTGTGATGCACAGAATTTCTGTACTCCTTTGTAATAATAGACTGGGCGTATCATTATCCATCAGGTGAATGTTTTACTGGTCTCGAGACAGTTTCTCATGTAATAATTGTTTGGAATGTCGATTGTATAACTATGCACTACTATACTACGTTCTAAATACTGATTTATTAATAATATATGCGAATATTTAGCAGTTCCAACTGTACCTTCAGTCATATTCTATAGCCCTAACTGTTTCTATGTGGATTGCAGGTATCCTTTTCAGAAATGCGCCAATAGTCAGGGTGACAGACTAAAGAAAACCGAAGTTGGTTTCACGTTGGTATCAAAATTGGTTTTTACGAGTTTCAGATGTAACAGAAATTTGATAAAACACTTATATAGTTTTTCAATTGCATCTAACAATATGTTATTTACATCTTTATATATATATATATATATACATATATATATATATATATATATATATATATATATATATATATATATATATTTCTTGTGTGCGTGTGTATGTCACTGAACTCCTCCTACGAACTGACGGCTGGACCGATTTTGATTAAATTTTTTGTGTGAAGTCAAGGGGATTCGAGGATGGTTCAGATTCGTAGACGAGAGTGTACGTCTGTTGGGTCCACTAGTTTTAGTATAAATATTTTGTCCTTTGTCTGTGGAATTAAATTTACGGACTGACAACTACTTGTAATATTAATATTAATAAAAGACTCGTTCAAACGATATTTGCCTGTGTTATTTGTAGACAACACTGTTTTGAGCGAAAACAACATCTTAGGATAAAAAAACGCAATCAAGATGCACAATGCTGTAAAAACAGACCTGCTCACAGATAAGCTTGATATTTCACAAATTTCGCTCTTATGGTCTTCGAAATTACCTTTATAGTTCTGTACAAACGTACGCAATTTAAATCTTTTTATTATTACAGCAAAATATGTTTTATTTGTATAATGAACTAAAGAACATTTTTCTGTAAATATTTCAAAGATACGATGCACTTGAATTACATCTCAAAGAACTTTCAAGATAGCGAACACTTGAACGATCACGGTTCTTGTCTCGTCCTTGCAACGAGTTTAGACCAAGAGATGATGATAATATAATTAATTATTTAATATATAAAATTATTACCTACTATCTCATAAGCTACTCCTTTACATGATACATTTATTAAATATTTGCACCAAATAGCAAAGAAATAAAAATATAATTCTGTTCTACTTTAATAATGGTTTACTTTGAGGATTATAATATTATATAACTTGAGCCTCTTATGTAATATAAATGTCCCTTAGTAAAAAAGACTCTGTTACAATAAAAAGATTTAAACGAGTAGCCATTTTTATTTTGAAGTGTTATACAGCATGATTGTTAAGACGCTAGCTAAGGATACTGGAGAATGTTATTTTTGCCAATAATATATACGCTTATTGCAGGGCTCGGAAGCATGAGGCCGAACATAAGGACCTGTCGGTGCTTGCGCTCAATAAACGACACAGTGATGGATTGCGGTGCTGTATCCAAACTTTATTTATTGGGAAATTTGTTCAAAAATTAAGCACCAAATCTTATTACATATTTAAAGAGAATCGCGTAATGAGTACTTTCCTTGAGTTACGTTATTGTCACCAGTCATACTGTTTGTTCCATAGTGGCTTTGCTATATTTTAGTTTAGAAATTTGAAGCAATAAATAATGAACGATTTTGAGAAATCATTTTGTTATTGCTCCAAAGAGTACACAGTTTTATATTATACTGGAGACCCTACAAACATTGTCCTGTACACACGTTTTAAATTCTAAAAATCAGCCAAGCCGTTAGTACGTGTTCACTAACATACACATGAGCAGGAGAATTATATATGGTTTAGAATCATAATCAATCTGAAATTCACTGAAACACACAAAAAATTCATTCAAATCGGTCCAGCCGTTTAGGAGGAGTTCAGTGTCAACACACGTACAGAACAATTATATATATAAAGATATCCTTAATAATATGTTCTTGTAAAGGTGTACAAGTGTGCCAAAAGCATAACTTCAAATATTGTTTAGTAGTAAAACGGTAAAAATGTGTTTTATTAGATCGAGAAATTTATTTTAGTCATGTTTTTTCTTGTAACATTAATATATAGAAAAATGATATATATCTAACCAGACCTGTCAGTACACTCAC
This sequence comes from Leptidea sinapis, assembly GCF_905404315.1. Lineage (NCBI taxonomy): Eukaryota > Metazoa > Arthropoda > Insecta > Lepidoptera > Pieridae > Leptidea > Leptidea sinapis. The sequence continues at coordinate 5,196,214 of NC_066292.1, read as the reverse complement.
TACGTAACGAGAAGAAATGAACGGTATTATTTTGAAGATATGCCCTAAAATAAGTTAATCATCTCTTCGACTATAATCAATAGCAGGAGGTTATGTTGTATTACATAAGATGTAGAATTATTCTTAGATGATCGACGAGTAGTATTGATTTCATGAGTTCATGCACCTCAGGTTATTCTTGACTTTCATGACTACGAGTGATTTGTTCGAGCGACGGCGGGTGTCTTTGTAAATCATAATGATTCTATTCAAACATACTTCGGCGAAACATGTTTCAAAAGGATTCAAGTCCCTCTCGTAGAAGGGCTTTACGACGCCGTGTTTATCTAATTTTCTGACGAGCGGTTTAGCACAGAAACCTTTTGAAGCTGATCTCGAGCGTCGTTGCTCAAATCACAATATAAAGTGTTGTTATGTAGTCAAAGTAGGAGCTATTGAAAACCATTCATGTTACATCATTAGGAGAAAAACTTAAAGAAATGAACAAATTAGCTATTGCATGTCAATATTTTCTTATGTTATGCTTGTCGTCATAGGCGAATTTGCTAGACACTGTAATAAGCATAATGTTAACACCACCACAAACATAAACTTGTTATGTTTACAACTCGGTTGGTTCGAGTTTGTAAGTATTTTATTGGGCGATGTATGCTTTTACAATATTATCCTAGAAAATTTACAAAACAAATGTTATACGAAATTCAAAAGAATTCTTAAAAACCGTTTGTGTGGTAACGGTAACTATAACATAAATGGCTTTCTTAATAATACCACAGATTGGGAATGGAGCGACCGCCCTCAGATTATTAAATTATAAATTTTACTGTTGTTACGAAATTTTATAAAGAAGCACGCTGAGTTTCTTGCACCCGTTCTTCTCAGGTGTGAGGCATACATTTTAAAATGGGCGGTTTTTAATGTTCAATTAGTGATTTTAAATCATTTTTTGAATCAAACATATTTTAATTTGAAATTGAATGCTATGGCTACTAACAAATAAATGTTCTTTTTCGTCATAACACAGAAATCTTCCTTTCGTGACGTTTGTTGCCATGCGATACTTATAACGTGATACATTGAAATATTTTTTGTATTTTTCTGAGGTGTTGTGAGGAGTTATTTAATATTACTGGAAAATTTGAAATATAAACGGTTCATATTAACTGGTTCCTCGTCTTTTGGAGTCTGCTATAGTGTAATTAAAATGACATTATTAAGATTTTTTTTCCGTTAGGAGTAATAATGTTTGTGAATCACATTTGTGAATCAAAATTTTAAGTCAATCAGTAGAGGAAAACTGCTGGAAGGTTCTGTTTGACCGTTAATTGGATGCAATTCTGACGTTCTGACGTATTGAAGTATTATTTTCCCGGGTTCGAATCCCGGTAGGTGCAAGCATTTATATGATGAATATGGATGTTTGTTTCCGAGTCGTGGATGTTTAAATGTATTTATGTATGTTTATATGAATTTATGTATGTTTAAGTAAGTATATTGTATTAAATATATCATTGTCTTGTAACCCATAACACAGGCTATATATGCTTAACTTGGGGTTATCTTGCCCCAAAAAATGTCTTGTGTAAAGAGTTGTCAATAAGTATTTATTAAATCATCACTAAATCATTAGTTTGGATTTCGGCGTCTCGCCAACATAACAAACAAGACAAAACAAATAAAAGCTCGTAAATATATTCATGGTTGGAGATACTTTTCAAACAAGCGAAAATTCTTCCGGAGTTTTTAATTTAAGTTATTTTTTATAATTTCAATAGTATTTTTGTTAAAACCTGAACAACCGGATATGCCCGCATGCTTCTGATACATATCAAACACTTAGTACACGTGCTTGTTGGATTGTACAAGCGATAAATTCGTCGGTTCATTTGTCCGTACAGTTTACATTTTGTAATGTCCTAAAGTTGCAAGAGATTTCATGAGTGGGTTCTCTCGTAAATATATTTAAATTTAGTTATTTTACGAATTGTGAATGAAATTCTCCGGAATATGATTTTCATAGTTTACTTAATTTTTTTTTTAATGAAAATAAGGGACGAGTTGATTGATTGAATTGATACGCACTACCCATCACAATGCAGTGCTGCTAATTAATTTGTAGGTTTCATAAAACTATTCCTAGAAGACATGATTTGATTGTTATAATTTAAATTTGATTAATTGTCTTGTACACATAGTACAGGCTATGCCTAGTTTGGGGCAAGATAATTTGTGTAAAAGTGTGTCAATATTATATTATTATTATGTGTCCCTGAGCATTACCTCGATACATTTATATTGTTTTCGTTTTTCTTTAATTTTTTTCTCCTTGACATCGCAAGCATTATGTAGTGTATGTGTAGAAAAAACTCTGTCAGGACAGCGGATCACGACATACAAATTAAAATGCTGTAAAGTGCACATCGTAAGTGTACGTTACTAAGAAAATAAGAAACTACTATGCAAATAAGAAAAAGTCACCCCAATGACGAACACCACACAATGACAGCATGATTTTTTGTTTTATCGCATAATTATATAGTTGTTATTATTATTATCGCCACGTTAATGTATGGAAGTGAGAGTTAGGTATGGCAGAAGAAGCATATTGAGATGCGATCACTGCGAAGTATGTGTGGGGTAATACTGACTGATAGAATTCCGAATGCGGTAATACTAGCGCGCTGTGGTTTGAAAGAGGATGTGGTGACGAGGACTGAAAAAGGAATGCTGAAATGTTTGGACACGTGGAGCGAATGAGTGAAGAAAGAATGACGTATCAAATATATATATAAGGCAAGTGTGTGTGGGCAAGTCGGTCGCGAGAGACCTCGTAGAACATTCGTCGACGTTTTGAGAAAAGGAGAGGTCCGAAGCACGCGCAACCGGCGAGCATGTATGAAAAGAGAAATGAATGTAGAGGAAGCGCGTGAGGTTTGTAAGGATAGAAGCAAATGGCATTCTATTGTCTCTGCCTACCCCGACGGGAACAAGGCGTGAGTGTGTGTATATGGCTAGTCTTGATTGGGTGCTAGTAACACCGCGTCCAGAATTGAACTACTGTATTGGCCACTCATACTTATAGCTCGTCGTCAAGCCCTGCCGCGTTTATGTCCCGCAGTATTTTCTTGACGCGAGTATTACAAAAGCATCTGGGAGTGGGGCATAGTCGCCAAGGATGGTGTTACGTTTATGCATTAGTGGGCAGCAATTGCAGAGGAGATGAAGAGGCGTTTCATCGGCCTCAAGGCAAAATCTGCAAGTTCTTTCGTTTTTTATTCCGACCTCACTGAGGTGCTTAATTATAATAGGTTCGTTATTTATATTTGAATTTTAAATTAAGAACGGAACCCCAAGCGCGTTTCTCTTTAATTAAACGTCAGGCGAAATGCGATAAGACTTTTTGGTTTGTTTAACTTCATTCGGAAATGCAATTGGCATTTGGTTGGAAAAGAAATTTGTAGCCGATTCGTGACTAATTTAGCATGGTCTATGGCTCAACACTTTGCATTGTAGAGTTTGTTAGAGTGTGAACTTTTATTGAATAAAAAATTATCTTGTGATTCAGTTGCCGAGCTGAATGTTTGAATAATATAACAATTATAGATGTAATACTCTTTGCCTGTGCAATTTATTGATTAGAAATAGACAGGTTATTATTCAATTAGAGGATGAAATATTAGTCTTATTGTGAAGGTCTTTTCAATATATATAGATAATACTAGCTGACCCAGCAAACGTTGTATTCCCGATATTAAAATCGCGATACAAAAGTAACTGTTGATCGTAGATGGGTGAAAATTTGAAGTTGTATGTATTTTTTAATGCTGACTCATAATCAAACAAATTATAAAAAAATAAACAAAAAAATTAAAAAAATCATTTGGCGTGGACCACCCTTAACATTTAGGGGGATGAAAAATAGATGTTGTCCGATTCTCAGACCTATCCAATATGCACTCAAAATTTCATTAGAATCAGTCAAGCCGTTTCGAAGGAGTTTAACTACAAACACCGCGATATGAGAATTTTATATATTAGATGAATATTAAAATGTATTAAATATGTCGAAAATAAGTCTCAAAACTTGCACGTACGTACGAAATGAAAGTACGAAAATAGACATTCGTTTTTTTTTTACAGTTTATAATGTGGGTACTAATTGATACTAACTTAGTACTTACTTGACTTAATCTTAATGTTTAAGTCAAGAGAAAAAATTACCAGATACATACGTAAAAATATGCATATCATTTATGTTTGTATAACCAAAAACTGTTTTTGAAGGTACCCATAAATAAATATAAATACTTTGTTTTTACGTTCCAAAATGTAACTAACGGGTACCGTTAATTTATTTATTTATTTAAAACTTCAAAATTAGGATGATAATTTGAAGAAAAAAAACCGCCACGCTTATTTTATAAAATGTTTCATTTACACAGGTATATCAAAGTACCTACATAGTGTTATAATAAATAGTATGATGGTCCGGACCCCTCCGTGTGCGACAAGGCCTTGCACTTGACCAATTTTCATTAATATTTTAAACAACTAAAAATAGGGAGATTATTAAGTAGGTGATATTTATTTAGTACGTTGGTCAATATGCAATGAAGTGGCATCATACACAAGCGCTTAGCATTTTAGATCAGCTGGAAGTAAATTAGGTATCGTATATCGTGAAAATTGTTAAAGTATTATTTTAGGACTGACGTACCTTTTGATTGCGTCAATTTTAAGCTTCTAGGATATAAGATGATAGAATTTTTAGCGACAACACCATGCGTTCCTCAGTAAAAGAGTTTCGACGGACAGCAAAACACCAAGTGACCTTCATCTGGTTGTTTGGCTTTAAAAAATGATTTGATTTGATTAATTAACATCCTTACATCATTTATACGTCTAGAGAGTTACAATGAGTTTACAGTTAGCCTCTATTTTTAGCAATGTACGCATACTGACACAAAGTGTCATACAAATCGCGAGTGTAAGACGTAGCTTGTCACGCACACTAAAGTTACTAACATGGCCTGTTTTTATCGGTTGTCAAACAGCAAGAGAGTCTATCTAGACGTATTAAGTATCTAAGTTAACATCCATCAATTACAAATTCTATTAGCCTCGAACTAAAATTCACGAAATAAAGCAAAATCAATAAGAAAATATTTGAATTAACGACACCAGTTCGTTGCCCACGACAATCATTTAAATTCTACACACAATTAAATAGAACTGATGAACAACAAATAGATCCATATTATGTTAATCAGGCGTTCAATTAATTGAATTAATTATGTAAATAAACATTCTCGTTCCAGCTTTTGGCGAGAATACGGCCTGTGAAGGCGCAACTCGTGTCGAAGTGATTTTGTGAAACTAAGCGAAATTAACATTTAACATTAACTAAAGATCAACATATAAAAAAAATGGCTGCATATTTTGTTGAATTAACAGTAGAAGCGACCCTGATGGTGTCATAAGTAAATACTTGGTTTTGAGATGTTCTAGAAACACAACTTGGCTAGTATTGACATAAAATAAACAAAAAACAATAATGAAATATATGAACTATCTAGAATAATGTATCGTTGAAACGGTTAAAGTATTTCCGGGAAGGGTACAATGTTTTTGCGTTTCAAAATAGACTAAAACTATGTAACAAGCAAATTAGAATATAGAGAGCCCATATACAAATGAATAAGACTTTCTTGGAAACAAATTGTTCGTTCGTATCAGAACTCAGATAAATTGCATTTCAAAAGCTATCCCTGAATAAAGCGGTCATTGTCCCAACGATAAGTTAAAGCAACGGGAAGCCTGCGCCAACTAGACAGGTACTAGGCAAACAGCATGCACCAAGAGACCTAATGAACTTTGAATTATAGTAACGGTTGTCTTGTAGCGTGAATATTCTAGTCAGATGCATCGAGCCATATACGGGATTAGTTAAGAAACCCGACACGATATTTCGTAGATAAATTTTGCATTTAAATAAATGCTATTTGAATTCACGGACGATAAATTTAATCTAACGAAAATTATAATATGATCTTCTAAGGATTTTTATAGTAGATAAGTAATAATAAGCAATTAATTAAATTCACGATAAACGACAAACCGTTTATCATTGAGAATCTTGTGGAGTTGGAATAAACAAAATTTGACGAATACGAGATTTAACGCCTTAGACCTAGGCCGCACTACGGTTAAATCGCAGCGGTTTTTAACCGTTTAGTGAGTTTATGAAAAAGAAAACGAATACAAGTAGCCGCACCTGCGGTTTTTTCCGGAAACTTATTTTAAAACATTGAAATGTTGCAAAATTGTCGCGAAAAAACCCGCCACGAAAAAAAATAATTAATTGACCGACCGTCACGAAAAATTGTCGTGTTGTCACGCCATTGAAATTATGTCGTCAACCAAATCGGAGTCTGTTTCAAACGCAGAATAGTAAAGTTCAGAATCCCAATTTTGTATTCATGAAGGCGATGGATTTAAGGTCGCACTCTATGCAGAATTTTATCAAAGCTGGCTACTGACATTCGGATAGTAATAGAATAATTTATGTGGGCGTTCTCTTAAAATTTTATTTTTCTTCTGAAAGAAACTTCTAATAAACACCTACCTAGTTAGTGAATGGACCCAATATTTGCAAAAATACGCTGACGTCTTTTTTCTGATTCTTAGTATTAAAGCAACAATACATTGCTCTTTTGAAATCCATCTTCAAACTGTGAAAATCATGGGTTATTTCGCGGTTTATAATAGTGGTGTGTGCGTCTCGAGCGGTTTCGCGTCTATAGCTGTTAACCGCTCTCGCGAAAAAACTGTAGTGCGCCCTAAGCCTTATTAAAATTTTTCTATAGAATATATATTAAATACGAAACAGCTGATCGCCGTCAGCCATTTTTTTTGCTATTGAGGGCCAAAAATTGGTTTATAGAAACTGGCTTTTAAAGTCACATCTACTATATCGGAGGGTATATGGAGTGTTTTATCACTAATATGAGATTATGAATACGATTTTTGACAGGCGTTTATTAACGACGTTTTAAGTCTCCTATAAGTTATCCATAGTGGATCTCATAGTTACTACTCACTCAAACATTGCAGATCGAAATTGCCGTACGGCACACTACGTACTGACCAAGTTCTGACCCTCATTTTGTTAATAGGATAGTTTATTTTGCATGGTCTTATAGTTTGTTTCAATAGCTTTCTTATAAATTTTCTGTTATCATCCTAATTTTGAGCTGTCTATTAATACACGTAAACTAATACGCATTGACAGGTCGCTGCGCGCGCGTCGATCTATGGAATACCGCGGCGCGGGGGCACTTGCCGATTACGGAAGGTTAATAAATCATCATTATTTACTCAAAATTAATTACTTACCAAGAGAAAGATACTTAGAAAAAAAATTATGTGGTGTCGTGGGACACCAGGTGGGAACGAAGTTCCTTCGGCTAATGTAGAATCGACACAAATTGCAAAAAAAATCGTTCTAATATTGCTATAATCGTTATCATATATTAATATAATAATATTGATAATATATACACAACTCGCTTGTGTATGTGACTGTCGCGCCTGCGCACGTCTCATTTAACGGTTTTATTCCACGCACTTTTTTCCACGGATTTCTTCTTACGGTTTTACTATCACATTTTTTTCAGTTCGGTCGCGCAGCAAAATCCCTATCACCTCCAAGCCTGCCGTAAGGAACTTCGTTCCAATAAAACTTATTTGTCTATGTTAAATATTTTAATGGTTTAATGTCACACACAAAATTTTTTCCCGTTTGTGACAATACTCTAGAGTCTAGATTCTAGCGTCTAGTACATATACTCATTTAGCTTGGCACCAGTATTATTTCTAAATCTCAACAGTGCTTAACGTGCCTAAAGAAGTTTCCACTTCAAAAGCAATAAAGCTGATAACAAACGGATAGGAGACATTAACAATTTGTTAATTACGCAATTAATCCAAAGATGAAAGATTCATACTACAACAGGAACTTAACCCGTCTGAACCAGACACAGTTAAGTTAACAACGTTAAGTCACATATTCACAGCCCGGTAACATGATTGGATCCCCACTAAATAAAGAGCAGATGAAATCAATACCTTGAATTTGCATTCTTGCATAACCCTGTTACAGTAAAGTTTCTTATAAAATTAAAAAGACATGCAACAATGTACCTTATTTATATTACAATACGTAAACGTTTCAGCATTTCGCCTGCAGTTTAATATGGTAAAGTGTGGGTGTGCATTCATTAATACTACTCTGATTTATGCGCACGCAATATTTTTTTTAACCGAATAAATTTTTCTTTTTCTTCGCGATTTTATGTTGAAAATGAGGCATGTTGGACATTTAAATATAAAATTGATATTCTAGTGAATTTAATGTAAATCCTTAGAAGTGTGTCGGAAATACGCAATTATATCTTTTTTTTACGAAAATAAGGGACGAGACGAGCAGGGCGTTCAGCTGATGGTAATTTATCAATTAGCATTATCCCTATCCATTGCAGTGCGGATTCTTGAAAAACCCAAAAATTCTGAGCGGCACTACAATTGCGCTTGTCACCTTGAGACATAAGATGTTAAGCCTCATTTGCCCAGTAATTTCACTAGGTGCGGCGCCCTTCAGACCGAAACACAGCAATGTTTACACATTACTGCTTCGCGGCAGAAATAGATGCCGTTGTGGTACCTGTAATCTAGGCTTCCTGTGCAAAGGAGCCTCCTTTTGGTATTTGTGATGTTTTCGTTTCGTACCGAAAGATTGAATCTTTTTTGTAAATAAAAAAAATACGTTGGCTATACATTTACACGGCAAGATCATTTATGCCTTTGCGGTGGAATTCTGGGGATCCGGACTCAATAAAGTCTGTCAAGGTATTTTGTATTGCAGAAGCAGATATTGGACGGTTTCTAAATGTAGGTCCTATAGAATTAAAATTATTTCTCGAGCCGTGTTAAGTCTTACAAGTCCGGTCAGTCGTATCGCTTATTTGAAGTTCAGTGCAATAGACATCTGTTATTGCTGGAATCTGAAGAAACTGTAGTGACCACCAAATAGTCACCATCATTTTTCAATGAGTAAGCTTCGCATGCTGGCATTATTGCGGTGTTTGACCTGGAGTCAGTCACTGCAATAATCCTTTCGTTACACGTCACTATTTGCCCCAAAATTGCTTTATTTCTGTATATTCAAGTGCAATTTTATGTACATACATGACATGTACTCCATTTTAAACGGTAATCCAGAAATGTATAGAGATGATATAGATAATGATATGAAGAAAAAAGTTGCAAAAGGTATCATTTTCATACATTTCCGAACTCTATTCAATAAAACATAAAAATATACAAGACGATATTTTACCTTTACTACATTACGTGTTTAAATATGGCGAAATTCACTGACCTATCTCTCTCACGCCAGACCTATTATCGATTCCGAGGTAATGGTATTTGCGGTTCCTCGTTAAGTTTGTAAACCCATACTCGAAGCGATCGTAAAATCGATACATCGATTAACAATTTTATTCGATCAACAGAGCAGACCACCTACCACAAATCTATTAACGGCGTAACTTTATATGTGGATGTTAGGTGTTTATGAACTAAATATTATTTCTCTATTCAATCGGAATTTTAGAACATTGTTTGAGGTAGAGTTTATTAATAGGAAAACGATCACGCAATAATCGTTAAAGTTCTGTTTGTACATAGTTATTAGTCCTGTTTCTGAAATAAAAAAATGCTTAAATTTAATTTGATGTGATCTAAGAGCAATCCGTAGTAAGAGTAGAGATCAGTAGTACTCGTAGTTAAAGTAAAATAACTCACCCGACCTTACGCAGATTGCGAACTACGTGGTCGTGCAATCTTATGGATATCTTGGTGCTTCAATCTCAAACAGTCGTGGTTGCGTAGATGAAGTGAAGCGCCGTATGGCGATGGCAAGAACTGCGATGGACAGATTGAAGAAAATATGGATGAACAGAAACATAACAAAAGCTACGAAAATCCGGCTCGTCCAAACAATTGCTTTTCCCATTTTTTTGTATGCTGCAGAGACGTGGACTTTGGGAGAAGTCGAGAAAAAGAAAATAGATGCTTTAGAGAGGAGAAAGCTGGGAGTTTCGTGCACCGAGTTTCGCACCAACGTCTCCATTCTCCAAGAACTGGGCATAAAACAACGCCTTTCGGTGTTAGTACAGAGTCGCATACTGAAGTTATTCGGACACATTCCTGCCGCAAGAGTGAGTCCATTGAGCGCCTTGTCGTGCAGGGCAAAGTGGAGGGCAGAGGGTGAGGAAGGCCCATCGATGGACCGACCAAATTAAGTCTGCTGTGGGCGGTCGATTGAAAGAGTATACGAGGCTGTCGGCCAGCAGGGAAAAGTGGCAAATTCTCGTGAGGTGAATCACATCTTCCCCAAAAGATGTCACTTCGATATGACCACGATAACTCTGCCAAGAGTATCACGAAGAAGAAGAAGAAGATCTAAGAGTAACTTTTGTTAAACTATGTCTAGTGATAGAAAATAGGTCGACCTTTTCATCGAAATCTTTACAAAAAATATTTGTAAGAACTATAGACAGAAATCGAAACCGTTGTGAGTTGTGACATAATTTCGAACGTAGCGTAATGACTAATGACGTAAGAAACACAAATAAGAATCGAGCGTGATGCTACAATAGAAGTAAATTGATAAAGCGTACTGGCGCCGGCAACCGCTACAACACAGTGACGTCTATAGTAATTCAGTAGGGTTACCATAATTTCTCGATTTAATAGATTTTTTTAAATAAATATTTTAATATAACATAACCGTTATTTTTACGGGCAGTGTAGTCAAAATTGAACGTATTAAACGGTTTCAGCTCAAGAATGGTTGCGTGCAATGCGTAGCAACGGCATTTTCAATATTTCGGTTTAGATTTAATAGAATCACGTAATAATCATATTTTAGAAATCAATTTATTGTGATTAAAAGTACAGAGGCATATTGTTAGATGTTTATAATAATAGGGATGTTGAAATAAAAGAATAAGTTTAGTTTTCTCAACATATTTGGGTTTTTGAAGTGAAACCTTCTTTAGACGCTGAATACGTTATTTTGTAATTTGTCCGGGTATTGGAGACTGAACTAACAACTAATTCTGGTTCGAGTAAAGTCAGATTGAGTCGACTAAGCAGCGCGATCAGTCAGAGCAAAATTTAACACAGTATTTTATACACAAATACTATAATAAAATCCATAGAAAATGTTATTATTTAAGAATATACAACAAAGACAGTCTTTCCTATTATTAGCGTGATTCTATTTATGATCTTCAGTACACACCATTTTTTTATGAGTTATCATCTTAAGAGCAATAGGGCTTAGGTGACATTAATGATGTCAATGATTAAATTAATAATTCGCAACCAATGGGTATTTTTCATTTAACTATTGGTGTTACAGATATTGACAAAGAAAGGTCACAGTGAGCTTCGAACTCGTTACCCCCAACTCGATAGGCATATACGTGTAGTTACCACTTCAACAACGAGCTCGTCAAAACATTTTTCTTTCGTTGGATGTAAATCACGCACTTAGATCATTTATACGTCTAGATAGACTATAACAGCTGTGAAAACGTCGAAAATAACGTGAGTATATATGTAACCTCTATTTTGAGTAATTCACGCACACTAACATAAAGTGTTAAATACAAATCGCGAGTGTAAGACGTAGCTAGTCCCGCACATTAAGCTTATATCCTGGCCTGTTTCTATCGGTTATCTAACATCAAGAGACTCTATCTAGACGTATAAATTATCTTAGGTTTAGTATTCCAAAAGGCACCTTAATATGTTATCCGGGACCAAAGTGTCTGTTGTCACATTCTTCATAACTGTGCGTAAAAGAGACAACAATATGTATTAGCATAAATAACGTATTACGTAACCTAAGTGCCTAATCTGAAAAATATTCTGATAATGTTTAATACGCATCGTTATACACTTTAATCCAGTAAAAACTCAACACCTGGTCACCACAAAGCAACGTGGAAGCACTCGTCCATTTCTTTCAATTAGAACACAAATAAGCGACCTTCAAATTGTTGCTCGATAGCTCTAATAATTTAGTTCTCAGCAAACAGCACGCGCACGTGTTTTTTTTAATAATTTGACACAAACCAGTCTGAGCTTGGACCTTGACATTCCAGTAAATACTAAGATATTTATGAGCTTTCGTGTGAATTGCAATTTTTAAGCCGAACAACACACTCTATGCGAACTAAGGAAGAAAACTGGATTAAAGTTCCTACTATCTGATTTATCGTCCTAGAAACACCCCATAAGAAAAATCATTTCGTTGTTCATAGTAGAGGAACGCCAGACATCTAGATGGTAGGGGTGATAACTTTTTGAGGCGTATTATGCGAAGGTGTAATTAGGAGGTGCAGAAGAAACAATCTTGTATGTGGGTAGACAAAATAAAGCCGGCCGGGAAGTTACGTGCGATGAGTAACAAGGGAGAGGCCCAAATGAAAGTTGTTAGAAAATTTATTGAATAAGGCGTTACTTTGCGGAAATCCATAATTATACAAATTATTTAAGTTTTCTTTAGTGTTAATTCCGCCAATATCTGTCTCTAAAACAATTCGACACGTGTTTCGCCTCTACACGAGGCATCCTCAGGACGTGTTGTCTCGCCAAAATCTGGCACGAGACTCTTGAGTCTCGTGCCAGATTATAAACTAAAGAAAACTTAAATAATTTGTATAAAGTTGTTAGAGGCTTTTGTCATGAGGAAAACTGAGGTTAGAAATAAACTTGGATTAATGGCTATAAAGGTCGTCTAAATAAACTGATTTGACGACCTGTATAGCCGAGTGGTTAGCGATCCTACCTACTAAGCTAGAGGTCCCGGGTTTGAATCCCGGTAGGTGCAAGCATTTATATGATGAATATGGATGTTTGTTTCCGAGTCATGGATGTTTATATGTATTTATGCATGTTTAAGTAAGTATATTGTATTAAATATATCGTTGGATTGCATCCCATAACACAGGCTATATATGCCTAACTTGGGGCAAGATAATTTCTGTAAAAAGTGAGTCAATATTAAAAAGAACACTATTTATACATGGCCTCATGTACGTAAATGCTCATCGAAAAACAATTATAATATTATCTAACGCGTTTCGCGACAGAACATAACCTTGTAGCTAGAACATAAAACCTACTAACCTCGTCCGGATGCTCGCTCGTAAATTCATTTAAGCCCCGCCGACAGATCTTTTAGCGAAATTCACAACAGAGTACAATAAAAGTAATTAACGCAATGTAAGGCCGAAGTTTATATTTCATGGAACTCTAATTTATTGCACATACGTAGAAACTTTACGTGTTCGGCGAAAGTGTGAGTGGTTTAAAGCATTTATATCACCATTACAGTCTATTCAGAAAGTGTCCTTCTTACATAAATGTTGTTAACATTTCTGGGAATTTTAATTAATCTTGTAGTCGATAAAAGCTGTTCACTACAGCATTGGAAGATGTTTTTAAGCTTCTGGACTGGAACGGGCTGGGCATTAAATCAACGGGGAATATATAACTCACCTTCGATTCGCAGACAATATCGTAATCATGGCTGAGACCATGGAAGACATAAGCCATATGCTCGATGGCCTTAATATAGCTTCCCAAGGAGTAGTTCACAAGTGAACATGGACACTACGAAGATCATGTCTAATGTCCATTTTGCATCTAATCCCGTAACAGTTGGGAACTGTACTCTCGAAATTGTTGACTAGTAAGTTAATATTCGACAAATAATCCAATTAGGCAGGTCCAATATCGCGAAAGAGGTCATTCATCGAACACAATTTGGATGGGCAGCGTCCGGGAAGCTCCGTAATATCTTCTCGCAGTCTCACTCCACTCACTCTCCAAATAACAGTGTCTGAAGACAATGTTTTTTTTAACAATGAGTTGAGATGTGTTGCTAGTGATGACTTACAGCACGATGATGTGGCCGCTAACTATGGGCTTGACGAGAAAGTTCCTGGTCGCGTAGAGAGCAATAGAGATGGCTATGCTTAGAGTTTCCCTGCAAGATCGAATTAGAAATGAGTAGATGCGTAGGAGAACCAAAGCCATTGGCGTTAATAGTTGAGGCTGTTTTGATGTATTGGCCAGGGTTTCATTCCCCATGTGTAGCGACGGCAGAGATGGCTGGTTGATGATACCAAGAGCAGCATTCAACAGTGCCCAAGACTTGCGTGTTTCAGTCGTATAACTTGAAAGCAGTCCACCGATTTTGATGACGTGGAGGCACGGTTGAATTTTCTCTTTAGACCTTACAATTTGAATATTTTGTACCCAGAGCCGTAACCCAGGTTCAGTACGCCTGTTTTTTGCAGTGCTACTTTAACTGATGCATGTCTGTGGCTGTGTTCTGCCACGGATCGATACTACAGAGCTTGGTATGAAAATATCCATGCCTTGTAGCATCATATCGGACACTGCAATGGCATAGGCACAGGGACCATCCAAAGGGAAACAAACTCCAAGGATATGACGTAAAAATATCGCATCCTATCCCAATCTGCTGACTTGTAGTGTGTTCCATCGCGGCGGGTCGCTGGTGTCCTGTCACATGGGCGTCGGATAGGCACTACACTCTTGATCAGTTTATCCTGGTGTGGCTTTCTATATCTTAAATGTTATTGCAAAGATTATACCTATTTTTGCCGACAAAATTATATTTTCAAGTACTTTGGAGATATATTTCAAGAGCACAATCATTTAAATAACAACACTATTAGCACAGCTATAAAACTATTTAAAGAGCCGATACTTTAAAATAAATTACACTCGCGAAAATATATTTGTGTACAACCTTGAAAGAAACGTAATAAGTCTTAAAATTGTGCACCGATTCTCTTTAGGCTCTGCCAAAACTTTACGTTATTGAAATTTTATATCTGAACCAATTTAAATCCGTCTTGTTTGTACCAGTTTCTTAGAAAGCCGGTGTCATGTTAAAATATTTTGCGGTAATTATTTTCGTATTATACAGCTACCCTGAACATATATTGCCCAATTTAAAAGAATTAAGTAATAATTCATGACTTCTTATATTAAGCTTGCATTGCCAATACATCTGACAGACACCAGTACCAGATAATTCGAATTACTGCATTTGAAATTGGAACACTTCGAGGATAGGTTATATTTTCGTTTGTGTGATTGTCATTTCATATGTTTTAGAAGGCTGCATGCTTTTTCTTCCTTTGTTTTTTGATTTACTTAGATTAGTTGGGTATCTATACCTGTGTATAATATAAAGTATTTATAATGTGTCCCAAAATTCAACGATTCTTTGCACAGTGGCTTAGACATGATGATATTGATCTAGAGAAAACTGTGTGAAAATTGGATTGATTAACCACTTAAAAAGAGATAGAACGTTCGCAAAACTATCCAAAAGCTATTCACATAAGCACAATATTGTAAGGTTTATTAATTATTTTTCTTCTAATAATCAACTTTAAAGAGCTTTCTTCCTCGTACTACAACGCTGTGGCTTCCTTGTGCGGTGTTTCCGGGACGATACGACATGGGTACCTTCAAAAAAAGCGCGTACACCTTCCTTAAAGGCCGGCAACGCTCTTGTGATTCCTCTGGTGTTGCAAGAGAATGTGGGCGGCGGTGATCACTTAACACCAGGTGACCCGTACGTTCGTGTCCTCCTATTCCATAAAAAAAATGTAAAAATATTTTAGTAAGGGTTTAGTAAAAGCCTAAACAAACTTAATTTTAATATCAATATGTATTGCGCTATTTTCTAGTAAAACGGTAAAAAAATAAGTTTGAAATTAATTAATTTTAAACGTGTTACGGCTTACGGCTCCATACGTATTGTCAATAATATTCTACAAAAATATTAATCAAGAACTATCTGTCTACTGTCTATCTGTCTACTGACAATAAATAATTAAGAAATTGGGAAAAATACCAGAATTTTTAGACGGTGATTTAACTTTCAGGAATATAAACATTTTTTTATCGCAACAACATGTTTTTACCGATCGCATGTCAAGCGAATCGTATGCCATCCGCTAAAAGCTATTATTTTGATAAAAAGTACTATAGTTTCGATTATTTTAATCGAGGACGTAACTCGATCGCAAATCGATTATATTGCGTTAATTGATTATCCGGATGTTATTCGTTGTAATATCTATTCCATGTGTTTCTTCTGTGTTTATTATCACTGTTGAAATCGTGCCAGATATTTTTACTAATATCTATGGCGGTTCCTGAAATAACCTTTATTAAATAATTTGTGGAAATTTATTTATACTTCTTTGAACTGTAAATTATTGGAATTTACAACAATAACGTTTTCAAAGTTCTAAACGGTAATCGCACTGCAATAATTTATAATACTGTAATAACGGGCATAGTGTGAAGTTTCTTGCCCTGACACACCATGGACACCATGGACCCGGCACCCCATAGAATTCTAAATAAAAAGGTATTAGAAGTGGCATTGCCGCAAATAATATGTAATATAATTTACCAGTGGGAGGCTCCTTTGCGCAGGAAGCCGGCTAGATTATGGGTACCACTAACATGTAAAAATTTGTTTCGGTTTGAAGTGCGCTGTAGCTAGTGAAATTACTGGGAAAGTGAGACTTAACATCTTATGTCTCAAGGTGACGAGCGCATTTGAGTGCCGCTAAGAATTTTTGGGTTTTTCAAGTATCCTGAGCGACATTGCAGTGTAATGGGGTAGGGCGTATCAATTACCATCAGCTGAACGTCCTGCTCGTCTCGTCCTTTATTGTCACAAAAAAAATGGGAAGAGAATTTTCTTCCTTCAATCACAAGCATCATTGTGCTTAAAAGGAGACTCTAAATATAGTTAAAACGTGGAATGTTGATAATAATAAAAATTATTAAAATAAAAAACAAAATCTTGCTGATTTTTCTCAATACAAGAAGCTTTTACGAATTAGTGGTAATAATAGAAAAAATGTATTAGTATTTGAGTTTGACATCAACTTCAGAACGTCCTGCTCATCTCGTTTCTTATTTTCATAAAAAAATAAACATGTCACCCCACAAGATACAGACCAGCATCAGCGAATAAGTAGTGATTTAGTATAAATCGTAAATATGGCCCTTTTCTTTACCTCGTGAGCTGACTGATAAGTAAACATTAGATAAATTAAATGTACAAAGATTATGTTCATGTATAAAAAATTTAGAGAAACACCATACACCGAACCCGACACTATATATGCCTATTTTTTATGATTATACCATAAATAGTAAATACCTTACATAATTGAGAAAAGTTGTTTTCTTTAAAGATTAAATATATCAATTGACTTATTATTAGTATACGCGGGTAAATCCACGAAAATGTCTCATATATCTTAATATATATAATAACTAGCTGTCCCAGCAAACGTTGTATTGTCGATGGATAGATGGGTGAAATTTTGACGTTATATGTATTTTTTAAATGCTGACTCAAACAAATTTAAAAAAAATTAAAAAAAAAATTTGGCGTGACCACCCTTAACATTTAGGGGGATGAAAAATAGATGTTGTCCGATTCTCAGACCTACCCAATATGCACTCAAAATTTCATGAGAATCGGTCAAGCCGTTTCGAAGGAGTTTATCTACAAACACCGCGACATGAGAACTTTATATATTAGATTTTGTGCGTCTATTGTAACTGAACTCCTCCTAAATGGCTGGACCGATTTTAATGAAACTTTCAGTGTGTCTTCAGGTGGATTCGAGAATGGTTTAGATTCACAATTGAAATATCTCCTAAACGATTGGACCAATTTTGATGATTTTTTTGTGTGCTCCAGTGAATTTGAGATTGGTGTGTGTCTTTAGGTGGATTCGAAAATGGATTAGATTAGATTCACAATTGAACTATCTCCTAAACAGCTGGACCGATTCTGATGATTTTTTGTGTGTTCCAGTGAATTTGAGATTGTTTTAGATTCTCAATTCCGTCCATATAATATAATTCTCTTGCTCATGTGTATGTTAGTGAACTCTTCCTAACAGCTGGACCGATTTTTCAAATTTAAGACGTGTGTACAGGACAACGTCTGTCGGGTCCACTAGTAAAATTATATAACTCTCACAGGAATAAACAGACCGACAATGTTGAGAGAAAGTAGGATGCAATAATTAAATATTATCTTATTTATTACGTTGTTCATCAGCTGGCAGAGCATTTTACAAAATCTCTCTTCCACTGAACCAGTTTGCTTAACTTAATGTATTATTGACCTTTAAGTGACATTAAAGAAATATTTGAGGGTGTAACGGTACGATTAATTACTCGCCACGACTTGTAAATATACTATTAATCCATATGAATGACTCGTTCTTGAATAACAATCTCCAATGACCTAGTTATTTTTATTAAATTTTGCAAAATCATACAAGTTTATAGTCGAAATAAATTTATAAGTGAACGATCCTAGAAGAAAAGAAAAGACTGGAAATGTCTTAAATGGTTGATGCCTATGTATTTATGAAAAGTTTTAAGAAATTAAAGTTAATATTTTACTACTTGTAGCTGTAATGTAGTTGGCACCTACCATCACGAAAATAATATTTTAAATGTCTTAATCTAGTAGCTCGGTATGTTGAAATGATAAATTCAATTAAATTTTTCAAAATAGTATATGAAATCACTTATGAAATTTAAAAACTACCAATCATTCGACAATTTGCCGCTGTCCTGAGAAGAACGGGGGTAAGAAACTAAATCGGCCTCTGCTTTTTTTTTATAAAATTCGTTACAGTCAAATTTATACAGTCTGCCAGCGGTCGCTCCCTTCCCAATCTGTGGAAAACATTTATGTTTTAGTAATCCTTACCACATATACCACAGTTATTTTGAATTTTTTAATATATTTTCTGGGATCGTGTTGTAAAAGCATAAACATTTATTCCACAAAAGACTTACTAACCCGCCGTAGCTGAGTAGTAGTACACTTTAATTATCACAGTTTCTAGAATGTTCGCTTATGTGCCAATGTACATATATAATATTATCAAGAATATATTGAGAGGCAACAGTTAAATAGTTTCTTATTTAAATTTTCCACTTAATGATTCGTTAAGACCTAGGTTATAAGTAAAGCGAAAGGCGTTTTCTGCAGCACAGATATGGTATTAATATCAGCTGCATATCTCCATAGCAATATAACATAGGACATCATTATCGACGAAGGCCTTCCCCAAAATTTTTTATAATAAAAATAAAGGACGAGACGAGCAGGACGTTCAGCTGATGATAATTGATATGTCCTACCCATTACAATGCAGTACCTCTCAAGATTATTGAAAAACCCAAACTTCTGAGTGGCACTACAACTGCGCTCGACACCTTGAGACATAAGATGTCAAGTCTCCATTTCCATTATTTCCATGACGATCGGTCCTGAGCTGCCCTCATCCAACGTATTCCGGCGATCTTGTCCAGATCGTTGGTCCATCTTTTGAGGGGTCTACCAACATTGCGTCTTCCGGTACGTGGTCGCCATTCGAGGACTTTACTGCCCCAACGGCCATCTGTCCGTCGAACTATGACATAATACTATGAAAATAACTATAGTAGTCAGTTAATTGTCTAATCATTTTAACCGCTACAGAACGAAGTCTGTGCCAATCCTTCAGAATCTTGACGGAAGAGTCCACCTTATACTCTTGATAATTATTTTAAATTTCGATCCTTGCTAATAGTATTCATTATTTGTCTCAAGTACAGTGACAGTCCCGTTACGTTATATGTAACACAAGAAAGTGGGTAACCTGCTACAGAACAAAAGCTCCGTTGTATTATCTCAACAATCTGCTTCACTTACAACATAAATCGGTCGCCCTTTCACTGCAAGTGCAATCCTGAACGGTGCATTCATTGCGCGGTATATACACCCCATTTATATCAGCATATGGTCAACGTGCAGAACTATGGATCGTAATCTATTCCAGATATTTCTCAATAACCACTAGTTATGAATATCGTGGTAATGGTGTCTTGGGATAAGTGACGCTGTTTTGTTTTATTAATTGAACCAACACTGCTTAAGATTTTTTTTATGACAATAAGAGATGAGACGAGCAGGACGTTCAGCTGATGGTAATTGCTCATTACAATGCAGTGCCGCTCAGGATTCTTGAAATACCCAAAAATTCTGAGCAGCACTACAACTGTGCTCGTCACCTTGAGACATAAGATGTTAAGTCTCATTTGCCCAGTAATTTCACTAGCTATGGCGCCTTCAGACCAAAACACAATAATGCTTACACAATACTGCTTCACGGCAGAAATAGGCGCCGTTGTGGTAATCTAGCCGGTGCCATCCTGTGCAAAGGAGCCTCCCACTGATAAAATAATAAGCTAATATAATAAATATTATACATTATATCTAACTTTAAATTTCAGGTGCATTCTTGTGCGTCTAGCACAATGACGTTCTATACATATAGACAATGCACCTCATACAAAATCAAAGCCGAAATATGGCACATGCTACATATGACACCATAATAAGCATCAACTGCTATGTCTATACATTTCTGCGTTTACTCGAGTTTTAAAAACTTTATTGGTCAATAGGCAGCAATGTAAACACTATTTCAGTTTCAGCTGCGTATTTTGAATTTAGAATCCGATTTGGACAGTGACATCAGTGGAGTAGCAAGCAGTTTTTAAGCCCAGACGAAAAAGAGGGTTGCTAACTGTTACGATCGTCAGTCTGTCCCTATTTTCCGATCAAGATCTGTTTAGTCGGAGGTTTTTTACGTTTATAATCAATCACTCATACTATAAAGGGTTTCCCCTTTTCCCGTTTGTATGTTTATTTATTGGTTCGTGTTTATATTTGATACTTCTTTATGTTCTAAAGGGATTTGGATTTAATAAGTTAAGGTAACCTTTAATGAGAGAAAGTGATACTCAAATATAATATTTTTATTTACATAAAATAATTAGTTAAACTGGTTATTTAAATGTTTAGTTCCTTGAATTAAATTAAATTTGTCTTTTCGACTTAGATATCTTTTCCTGGGTATCTTTTTGGTATATTATGTAGTGTAAGCGGACATTAACATATATTTGTATGACAGCTTTTGTCAAATTATAAATGTGAAATATAAATATGCTTATTTGGTTTGTAAATTTCTTCACATCTCTCTCTTGCTACCAACTGGCGCCAATTCTCTTTCATTATCTTGTGTACGGAAAAGCTGAAAAATAGCAGCTTTTACATATTTGCGATGTAAATAAGTACCTATTGTACGGTCAACAGCATGTCGACTGTACATCACGTTTCGCGTATCAGCGTTTACGTCGCCTCGCGTTATTTCCTAAGTAATATTGTAACCAGTTCGCGACAAGCCGCCGATCGATTCGCGTGCTCATTACCATACCAACATTTTACCATTTTACCATATAGCATAAGTTAAGGTTTCAATATACCATTTGAGCCTAACTTGTGTTTTACTCTGTACGGAACCAAACCACCGTACATTGTGGTCCTTCGAGCCGGATTTTACCATTTTACCATATAGCATAAGTTAAGGTTTCAATATACCATTTGAGCCTAACTTGTGTTTTACTCTGTACGGAACCAAACCACCGTACATTGTGGTCCTTCGGCCTTTTGTTAACCAGTGACAAATTTTTTTTTTTTTTAACCATTCCAAGGACATTGTGGTCCTTCGGCCTTTTGTTAACCAGTGACAAATTTTTTTTTTTAACCATTCCAAGGACATTGTGGTCCTTCGGCCTTTTGTTAACCAGTGACAAATTTTTTTTTTTAACCATTCCAAGGACATTGTGGTCCTTCGGCCTTTTGTTAACCAGTGACCAGAATTTTTTTTAACCATTCCAAGGACATTGTGGTCCTTCGGCCTTTTGTTAACCAGTGACCAGAATTTTTTTAACCATTTCGAGGACACAAAAACATTGTGATCCATCGTTCTATTAACCAGTACCATTAGTTAACCATTTTAACCAAAATTCGTCGCGTGTGTAGTGAACCAAATTAGTGTTGACCAAAGTGCTTGTGTGTGGAGTGTAACCAGTTCACCAGATCGGCGATACTACCAGCGACTACCAACGGGGAGACTGCTGAGGACACACCAGGTCACCACGTACCAGTCTTCAAGTAAGATCTTTCCTTTTTATCACTCACCACTCTTTACCACTCTCTTTTGACCCGTAACCATGGAGGCTCTATTAACCACCCAAAACCAGATTATGTCCGCGATTAACACGCAGTGTGTTAATTTCAAGAAGGACGGGCCAGAACGAAAGACACCCGCCTATATTGAAAAACGTCTCAACGCTTTAGACTCGTACTGGAGTGAATTCCAGACCAACCATACTAGGCTTTGTGCTGAGTTTGAAGACCCTAACCATCGCTACTTCGCGGAAAACCATTACCAGCGGACGAAAGATTTTTACCAGGAAGTTAGGAATATGATTTCTAATTACGTAACCAGCGATCCCAGCAAACCATTACTGAGACCTGCTACACCATTATCGCAGGGCTCAGATAGGCGCGATATTTTCTCTCCCGCTCAGGAGGGTCCCTCTTTTAGCTTCCCTGCACCAAAGCTATCGAACCAGGGCAACTCCAGTAGGGTCGAAGAAATGCTGCGAAAGCAGAAGAGCAACTTCAAGGCGCTATCCCGTACCATAGAGGCTGTCGACCTTGAAAGCTGCTCCGACCGCTGGGAGTTCGAAGATATTTTACGAACTATCCAATCAAGATGGTCGGTCATCGATTCTCTTCACTGGGACATCGACAGCGAAGGGCTGCTCGACAACGAAGAGTATGAGACAGCATTCGCTGAGATGGAGAAGAAATACAACACCATGAAGAAGGCAGTGAACAGACAGATGTGGTCGTCATCTTACAGGGAACGTTCAACCCCACAAATGGACATTCCCACCTTCAGCGGAAACTACCAAGATTGGATATGTTTTAAAGATTTATTCTCCGAAACAATTCACCATAATAAATCTTTACCAAATGCGCAGAAAATGCAATTCTTGAAAAGTAAGCTCCGTGGCGAGGCTGAAAAATTAGTTCACCATTTACGCATCAATTCTGAAAACTACGAAGTATGCTGGGACATATTAAACCAACGTTACCATAATACTAGGTTAATATTTAATTCTCACATACAATTGTTACTAACCATGCCTACGATTCAACATCAATCTGCAGCGGTCATCAAAAGGTTACATGACACCACCAACGAGTGTCTTAACTCTATAAAAGCAATGGGCATCGACATTTCCAACTGGGACCCATTGATCGTCTATATTTTGTGCCAAAAGTTAGATACTGAAACCCATAATGATTACATTGTGTCGCTTAAGAATCCAAAAGAATTGCCTACTTTGTTAGATTTTTTGAAATTTTTAGAAATTAAATTTACTTCGTTAGAAAGCTCTCGTCGTAAGCAGGACTTCAACAAATCAAATTCATCCCAGGTACACCAAAACCAATACCAAAAACCATGGGCTGAAAAGCATACCAATAACCATTTACATAATTTTATGAACAGAAATTTTAAACCAAGACCAGCTGTAATAAACCACGTCAATACGAAACCAGTACATATTGCGCCACAACGGAAATGCATACTCTGTAAAACGTGTTGCCATGAATTGTTTAAATGCAAACAATTTCTAGAATCCGCACCGCTGAATCGACTTAAGGTCATTGAATCCAACAAATTATGTAAAAACTGTTTAATTAACCATTATGACAAGGAATGTTCTTCGGAAAAAACTTGCCGTTTTTGTAACCAGCAGCATAATACTCTTCTGCATAATGCTCTTGTCACTTTTGCACCATCTACTTCTAGAAATACCGAGATCGAAAATTCTCCTAGAAGATCCAATATATGCGTTACCAATGCCCCACAAGAAACCATGCCCAAATTATTAGCAACAGCTAAAGTTAATATTATGTCTATGGATGGCTGTCACCATACCATGCGAGCCCTCATAGACCCGTGCGCGGAGTCATCTCTCATTACAGAGAATGCCGCTCAACTTTTAGGCCTACCCAGGATTAAGCGCCACTGTGTGGTGGTCGGAGTAGGCGCAAAAGCCAACAATAGTAAGGGAGTCGCACAGCTTTCAGTGTCATCTCTTCATAATAATTTCACATTTAAAACGGAAGCCTATGTGATGAAGCATGTCGTCGGGAATTTACCACACGAAACATTAGAAAAACCAGCTTGGCCGTATTTACAAAAGTTACCACTCGCAGATCCAGAGTTTTATAAAAGTAGACCAATAGATTTAATTTTAAGCGTTGAAGTTTACGAATTAATTATTTTACCAGGTTTAATTCGTAATGGCACATCACTACCAATCGCGCAAAATACCAAGCTCGGTTGGATTCTTAGTGGTACCATAAAACCAAACCAAACATATTGCAACGTCGTCATGGTCGACTTGCAGGATATACAGCGGTTCTGGGAGATTGAAGATATCTCAGACAACTCTGTAAATATTACGGATGAAGATAACCATTGCCTTCATCATTATCAACAGCATACTACGCGCAAACCAGACGGACGTTATGTTGTACGGTTACCATTAAAACCAGAGATTACCGAAAAATTGGGTGAGTCTAAAACCAAAGCCGTAGCCCAATTTCGGCAATTAGAACGCAGATTTTGTAAAAATAAAATTATCGAACAGAACTACAAACAATTTATCCATGAATATATTAATTTAAACCATATGAAGAAATGTAATAGTAATCCGATACTTCAGTGCTATTTACCTCACCATTGTGTAATCAGAACGGATTCCACGACGACTGCCACGCGAGTTGTTTTTAATGCCTCAGCGAAAACTTCGACTGGACTTTCGTTGAATGACCTTATGTACTCTGGACCAAATTTACAAGAGGATTTGTTTACTCTCATATTAAAGTGGAGGCAGTACCAAATAGCCTTCACAGCCGATATAGAGAAGATGTTCAGATTTATAGATGTCCATGATGATGACCAGCCGCTCCAGAAGATCGTGTGGAGGGACTCTGAAAAGCAACCATTAGAAGAATACCAACTTACCACTGTCACATACGGCACCAAGGCCGCACCATTCCTAGCCATGATGACATTGAAACGTCTGGCTAAGGATGAAGGTCACCGTTACCCAGAAGCAGCAGAAGTTCTGGCTACCAGGCTCTACATGGATGACCTCCTCCATGGACATCATGACCTCCAGTCTGCAAGGAGGCTGATTTCCGACCTCATAAATCTCCTTAAGTTAGGTGGATTCAATCTAAGGAAGTGGTCGTCAAATCAACCAGATGTACTACCAGATAACCAGTTACCATGCGAAGACCAAGCATATGTTTTTAAATACCAGGAATCAACCAAGGCATTAGGACTTAAGTGGCATCCCGACGAAGATTATTTCACTTTTCAATTGAATTCCGAACCAGTCAGTAAACTCACCAAAAGAAGTTTACTCTCGAATATATCGAAGATATTTGATCCGCTTGGATGGCTTTCACCAGTTACCACCAAGTTGAAACTACTCTTCCAGGAAGTATGGCTCTTAAATCTTCTGTGGGACGACGAATTACCAGCTGACATCAACACAAAATGGAAAACCATAGAGGCTGACATCACGAAAATTAGCCATATTACCATACCAAGGTGGTTGCAGTCTTCTAAGAACGACACCATTGAATTACATGGGTTTTGTGATTCATCACAAAATGCCTACGCTTGTGTTGTATACTGCAGAGTCAACAATATTACCAGCAACCAGTCTTCTGTAGTATTAGTAGCTTCGAAGTCTCGTCTCGTACCTGTAAAGAAAAATGTATCGTTACCTAGATTAGAGTTATGTGCAGCGGTTCTACTTACCAAGGTCATGAAGATCACCTGTAAATGCCTATCAGATTACAACATCAAAATCTACGGTTGGTCTGATTCGACAGCTGTGTTAGGCTGGCTCAACGGCGACCCATGTAAATGGAAACCATTCGTCGCGAATAGGGTGAAGCAGGTCATTGACATTATACCATCGAGTAGCTGGCATTATGTGTCAACAAAGGACAACCCAGCTGACTGCGCAAGTAGAGGCATTACCACAGAACAGCTGATTAACCATTCCATGTGGTGGATAGGTCCCCACTGGCTAAGATCGTTTGAAGAGTCCAAATTAACCAATAAATTATATACAACCTGCGAAGAGCTTAAAAAACCATTATTAAATATAAATGTAAACACAATTAAATATCAAAACAAGGTTATAGATAGTATAATTAGCAGATACAGCGATTTTACGCGAGCTTCAAGAGTGCTTGCGTGGGTGTTACGTTTTACACCTAAGTCATTTAATACTAATAAAACAAACTACTTAACTATATTAGAAATAAGAAAAGCTAAAAACTTAATTATAAGGCATATACAACAAGTAGAATTTTTAGAAGATATACAATATATTAAAAACCATAACCAACCTAACCCTAAGAGTAAATTATTAAAATTGAAACCATTTATTGATAACCAGGGGCTCTTGAGGGTTGGGGGGCGATTGACCAACGCCAAAATAGAAGATAGTATGAAACATCCGTGTATTTTACCACATAACCATTTGCTTACTGACATGATTATTGACCACGCGCATAAGATGACCTTTCATGGGGGTCCCCGGTTAACCCTTGCTTGGCTGCGTCAAGAATATTGGATCCTGGGAGGAAACAATGCTGTAAAGAAGAGGCTACGGAGATGTGTGCTATGTAGAAGGCACGACCCCCTGAAACACGACCAGTTGATGGGAGACTTACCACCTGCAAGAATCAACAGGACCCGCCCCTTTTACCATTTGGGGGTTGATTTTACTGGTTTTGTTGACGTCAAGTCTGCGAAGGGTAGATCAGTGAGATGTACCAAAGGATATGTCGCCGTCTTCGTGTGTATGGCGACCAAGGCTGTACATTTGGAGTTGGTCTCTGATCTCACCGCCTCAGCATTTTTGGCAGCCCTCAGAAGACTTGCGGCCAGGAGAGGATCGCCCGGTCACATTTACAGTGACAACGGGACGAACTTTATAAAAGCAAATAGAGTTTTGCAAGAGGAGATTGTTAACTTGAAAACCATATTGAATGCCCAGTTTTATGCAGAAATAGCTGAAATGTCGATAGAATGGCACTTCAACGCACCATCTTGGCCAAGCGCAGGCGGTCTCTGGGAGGCTGCAGTGAAGAGCTTGAAATACCACCTGAAGCGAGTAATAGGAGAACAAAAACTCACCTACGAGGAGTTCTCTACTCTTCTAGCTCAGCTAGAAGGATGCCTTAACTCCAGACCTCTGTGCCCGCTGAGTGAAGACGTCGAAGACTTAGATTGTTTGACCCCTTCTCATTTTCTGTCCAGTGGACCAACATTGACCATTGTTGAGTCAGAACACGACTTACGAACCAGATGGCAGTTAGTGCAGAAGATTTACCAAGATGTGTGGAAGAGATGGAGAGCGGAGTACCTCACACAGTTGAACGCTAGGTCCAAGTGGCGACGTTCACAACCAAATTTAAATGTTGGCGGCATTGTAATTATACACGATGCTAACCTGCCACCGGGTAAATGGGCTCTCGGTCGAATCGTGCAGCTACATCCGGGGCAAGATGGGCTAGTTCGAGTAGTCTCTGTTAAAACCAAAAATGGCATTATGAAGCGACCAGTAGTCAAACTATCTCTTTTACCTATTAACCACTCCAACGACGAAGACAGTAACCAAATTCATGAAACCACTGACCATAACCAGCCGAAACACCAGTCGAACGACGATTTACCAAAACCAAAGCGACGAGCTAGAAGAGGAATTGTTAATTTATTTACCATGGCACTTATGTTGTTTACCTTTTTATTTTCACCAGCCACGTGTGCATACAACGCTATAAACTTCAACGACAGTCAAAGTTTATATTTAGATAAAATATCAACCATGCGACTAGTTCAGGACGAATGGAAACTAGTTGTATACTACGATTTAAAACCATATTGGCAAGGCAGTAAATTGTTATCCAAATATATTGATCATATGGAATATATTTGCAAGGAATCGTCAGTCAGAATCCATTGTGAATCTATTTTAATACAATTACAGCACAGTTATACAGAGTTATCGCATTACAATAACATTCTGTCGACGCAGCAGTTCCCACGCGGGCACGCGCGGCGCAGGCGCGGCCTTATCAACGCTGTGGGTAATGTTGCACACGCGCTGTTCGGTGTACTCGATGACCAATTCGCTAAGCAGTATATTCAGGACATCGATTTAATTAGGGAAAACCAAAACCATCTTGCTGCTCTATGGAAAAACCAGACTTCCGTAATAGAAGCAGAATATAATGTATTGAAGAGGATGCAAGGCTCAATTGACAAACAATATAAAATATTTACTCATTACCTTAACCAGTTAAAGAACGCTACCAATGATGTCAAGAGTCAATTGAAAGACGTGGAAAACAATAATGAATTTTTATTATGCGCTATGGCAGCTAACAGCTTGGAGTCGAATTTGAAGAATGTGCAGGATGTTCTTTTAGATACTGTTTCGGAGGTGTACTTTGGGAAGTTCAACATACATCTTTTGAAACCCGACCAGCTTCTAGAAGAATTAAATATTATTTCCGGAAGATTGTCCAACGATTTAAGTTTACCAATAGAGAACACGCATACAGAATTAACCAAAATGTACCATTTACTCAAGGTCAGAGCGAAAATGCTAAATGACTATTTTATTTTTGAAATTAGAATACCATTAGTGAGTAGAGACCATTACCAAGTATATAAAATTTATCCTGTACCAAGACGGAACGGCAAAACCATGGTCACCCTAGTTCCAGTTTCGGATTACATTGCGATCAACTTACGAAGAGACTCATTTATGACCATATCACACTTAGAATTAAATAATTGTCTTCATTTAGATACTGAGACACAACTTTGTCCTTTGGAAAAACCAATTTCTCATATGAGTCATGATGACGTCATGTGCTCCAAAGACCAGGAGACGAAGCAGTGCAGAACCAAAACTGCCAAATGTCTAGATTGGTGGTCTCAGCTAAGCGAGGTCAATACATACTTTTTCTTTTGCTGCGACTCGTATCCAGTACGTATCATCTGTGGAGAGCAAATGTTTTCCAATCATCTTAATAATAGCGGCATTATTAGGTTGGGTCCAGATTGTGTTCTGAAAGGACAAGACATTACCATTTATGCTCGGAGGCTTCAGAACAATACATTAACCATACAGACGGATATACCAGCTATAGACATTCACCCCATCAACCACATCTTTAACCAGAATAAGACGTTCGTGTCGCTGATTTCGGAGCCAGCATCAGTGATGGGTGGTTACGATCAGGAGCTAGATGATATAGGCGCAAAAATAAAACAAATGAATTCAGAGAGTGGTCTAAAGGGTGGTATATCTTATCACGACGTTCACCACTACGTCGCGATATACGTGGTGGCGGGTGTGCTGGTGGCCGGGGCCGCCGCGTACGCCGTGCGGCGGTGGTGCCCGCGCCGCAGCCGACGCCAGGACTCCAGCGCGCCGCCCGCGCCGGCAGCCGCTGGCGCAGGGCCAGCCGCGTCGCACCCGCCGCGCCCTGAGCCGCGGGGTCTGACGAACGCAGCGTTTGTGTATAGTGTTAGTGACCAGTGTGTAAGTGTAGTTAACCACGGGCAATCTAGTGCTAGTAAAAATAGTGATAAGTGTAGTGATGAAGTGAAAGACCAATCCACTTCTCCTGTAGTGCATAGGCATAATTTTAGTGATTACTGTGGCTAGAGACATTAAGGTTACCATTAGATAATGCAAATTTGTTTATCACCTTGTCTCACGTCACTCGCTAACCATAACCATTTCTTTTTTGTACCATCTTCACCACCACTCTTTCTTCTCTCGCGGTGGCAGCATGTACGGTCAACAGCATGTCGACTGTACATCACGTTTCGCGTATCAGCGTTTACGTCGCCTCGCGTTATTTCCTAAGTAATATTGTAACCAGTTCGCGACAAGCCGCCGATCGATTCGCGTGCTCATTACCATACCAACATTTTACCATTTTACCATATAGCATAAGTTAAGGTTTCAATATACCATTTGAGCCTAACTTGTGTTTTACTCTGTACGGAACCAAACCACCGTACATTGTGGTCCTTCGAGCCGGATTTTACCATTTTACCATATAGCATAAGTTAAGGTTTCAATATACCATTTGAGCCTAACTTGTGTTTTACTCTGTACGGAACCAAACCACCGTACACCTATCAATTATCACTAGGTAACAATACATCCATTATAACGTGTGAATAGCACTAGTATGTAATTGTTCACGTATTGTAAGCCGTTCACATTACACAAAATACAATATCGCTAATCATTGTTCACTAGGCCTTTAAAAAAATTTAACAAAAAAACAACCAAATCCAAAAATAACAATAATCTTTACTAGAATTCGATTAATTAATTAGATTGTATAAAAATACGTAATTATTTTTATAATTTTTAGTGCATATTATATCTATTGCTCTGGAATAGTATTTTTGAAGTCGGTTGTTTTTTATTAATTTTTAGATATTTAGTGAGTCTGTAGTACACTAACTAATAATTTGTCTAAATTTGTGTAGATCTACTAAATTTTGCAATGCATCAATGAAATCTGCCACAGATCGCACCCTTACTGTAAGTCGTTAAGGAGTTCCATTGATCATCGTCATATTCAACTATGTCAATTACTATTTAAATACTTTTATTATTTATAAAAAATTATAAAACTATCATCGAACTGTATTTTAAGTATATCATTTCCCATAAAAAAAGAATTATCGATATTGGCAGGCGCGATATTTAGTTATACGTAAATTTGTTGAGCACATACTTATAGCAAATTTAAGACTTTTGATTGGTGGTTTTCTCGTGGTTGCCAGTATCAGATCTGGACCAGATTGCTATGGGACCACACGGGAAGCACCAACTTTCAAATAAAATTTTCAAAGAATTATCAAAATCGGTTCACCCAGTCGAAAGTACTGAGGTAACGAATTGAGAACCTCCTCGTTTTTTGAAGTCGGTTAAAAAGAGCGACTCTATTGTTTTCATTTCTGACTGTGTCCTTTCATCTGTCCCATTCTGACAAGCGGGTCTTGTCTCGGAGTTGTCAATAATATTGTACCATATTTAATGAAAAAATATTCGTTTTATTAAATTATTTCCGCTTTTTGCATATCAATGTTATATAAATAAAATAACCTTACCGTCGATAAGTCACACCACCTTTTTTTTTGAGTCGTTAATGTGTTATAGAAGCACTTTTTATAGACATTTAGGCTTGTTGATTGACACACAGTTGACACACGACTGAGGAGAAAAGTGTGCTTATATTGTCTTTAAGCACACTTTTGCCGTTCCGTTATCAGACTGCGAATGATATGTCCATATGTATAGAACGTCCTTGGTCTAGCACAAATATAAAACATATGACGTAAACATCAAACTTCTAGCTCAAATGCCAACTTTAAAACTCAATCTAGTACAAAATTGTGTCAAAGTAATTTTTCCCAAGGAACCAGAACTTTGCCTTCCGGATTTAATAACGGTTCCCAAAAATAGAGTTGTCATATTTAAAACTTATATAATTTATACGTCTAGATAAAGTCACTTGCATTTACACAACTGATAGAAACAGGCGAGGAATATTAGTTTAGTGTGCGTAACTACGTCTTACACTCACGATTGATACTTTGTGTTAGTGTGCGTGAATTGCTCAAAATAGAGTTTAGTTTTAAACTTAATTTTTTTCGACGTTTTCACAGTTGTCATAGTCTATCTAGACGTATGAACGATCTACGATTTAAAATTACTTCACCCTTCAACTTCGTTTGCTATGACGTACGTTATTTTATGAATATTAAACAATTTGTACAGATGTCTTGCTTATGAGTTAAGACATCCTTGAATTTAATGGGTCATCTAGATGAGAATAAATTATTGCATGCAATAAAGCGGTGGACGAATAAATTTGCTGTCAAATAATAATTATTATTGTTTTATAGTCCTGAGTTTAACGCCTGTAAATTCTGGATGATACGGCTAATTGTTGATGTGAGTGATGTCTAAACAATTTCGTTCTAACCGTTGGAGTGACGTATCGTCCTAAAATCTTGTATGCATTGTTCAACTCTCAAAACGGTTATTTCAGTTGGCAGAGCACTGGCACGGAACGCCAGAAGTCGCGTGGGTTCGAGTTTATAAAATTTTGTTTTCAAATTTTATTTGTGTATTAATCCTAGAAGTGAGGGTTATCACTTTAAAAACATAACAAAATGTTGAGATTTACAAGAGCGACATCTCAAGTCAATTTCCTAATATGCAAATATTGGGGTTGAGCAGGCTATCAACTGTAAAGTAGATCCTGTAGATGAAGCCACAACCGAGAGTTGAACAATGCATACAAGATTTTATGACTCGAACGGTTAGCTCAGTTGGCTGAGCACTGGCACGGCACTGATGTCATTTCATTTTATTAAAAAACCATATAAATTAACTGACTAAATAAACTGACATTAAAAGCAAAAATATCTTGTTTCACGATTGAAAGCATCCTCTATTTTTTAAAGTCGGTTAATTATAAATTATGTTTCATTATAAAATAATAAAAATAAAGTAAACTTCACAAGATCGAAAGACATCATTTGTATTCACGATGATTTTTTGATTTCATTAGTATTCCTCGAGCTATGTCTATCTTACTAAGAATTTGACTTTATGTTAATTAAATAAGTTTGTCCAAACGTAATGCTGGTTTTCATGACGTCCGTCATCATTTCAAGTAGTTTTCATTTTATTATATAGAAGAAAAACAACTTAAATTTTATTTTGAGGGGTTATATCGATTTTTAACGGCCTTTCGCCTTTTGTTGGGAATTCATTCGTTTCTCAAAATGCAAGCTCCAGTGCTATAGTGTCTCAATTTTTTTTTATTTATGAAAAAAAGTGACGAGACGAGCAGGACGTTCAGCAGATGGTAATTGATACACCCTGCCCATTACAAAGAAGTGCCGCTCAGGATTCTTGAAAAACCCAAAAATTCTGAGTGACACTACAATTACGTCGTCACCTTGAGACATAAGATGTTAAGTCTCATTTGCCCAGTAATTTCATTAGCTATGGCGCACTATAGACCGATACACAATAATATTTACACATTACTGCTTCACGGCAGAAATAGGCGCCGTTGTGGTACCCATAATCTAGCCGGCATCCTGTGCAAAGGAGCCTCCCAATATTTAATACTTAAAAAAAGTATTTTTATAATATTGCAAACAACTCCATGGATTGCAAACTGTTACAATTCAAGTCAGTAGCGTACTCTAACTGTAACCCGTCAATGTTCTGTTGACATTTGAATGGACACGTCTTTTAAAGGTTTGCATATATTATCAAGATGGATTTCCCTCCATGAGATGCAGTTGCCTCGCTTCAGTGTTACTACGTCTTGTACTGAATACTAACTTGTTGAGTTAATTAATAATATTTATCGTCAAAAATATGATTTTTAAAATATTTTGTATGCTGTCCGTACAAAACATGTTGTAAAACACATATATTACTACCCGGGGCGAATAAGGAACAAAAAGTGGGGCGAAACAAGAATAAAATAATAAATTATTCATTTTTCTAATTTTCGGGACGAAACAGGAATAAAATCTGGGACGAAACAAGAATTTTTTGTGTGAAGCGAAACTTTGCGGGACGAAACAGGAACAAATCTCAATGATTTGCTTTTTCAATGAATCATCAACAGTAAATCTTATTCAGTTAGACTTAAATATCTTGATGTAAGCAGTTATCAGAAATTTTATTACCTGAACTGTGATCTACTAATGTCTAATAACATCTAACATACATCGAGTTACCAAGAATTTCTCAATAAATGAAAATTAAGTGTTCATGAGGTAAAAATAAGTGTAATCATTCATTGAGATAAGAATCTGTCACACAAGAACTCCTAATTCTGTGCCTAAGTTGAGTCATGTTCCAGGATTAAATATTGTGAATATCTCGATATTGTGAATACATCGAGATATTCACAAAATTTAACAGAATCATTGTCCAACTAATATGTGGAGGGTTTTACCAGTGGAAGGCTCCTTTGCACAGAATGCCGGCTTGATTATGGGTACCACAACGGCGCCTATTTCTGCCGTGAATCAGTAATGCGTAAGTATTACTGTGTTTCTGAAGGGCGCCGAGAAGTGAAATTACTGGGCAAATGAGACTTAACATCTAATGTCTCAAGGTGACGAGCGTAGTTGTAGCGCCGCTCAGAATATTTGGGGTCTTCCTTAGCGGCACTGCATTGTAATGGGCAGGGCATATCAATTACCATCAGCAGAACGTCCTGCTCGTCTCGTCCCTTATTTTCATAAAAAAAAATGTGTCAATATCTAGTATAATCTAATAATAATCAGGATACTGAATTCTATTAATTTTGAGTACACAAGTGTTTCTCAATAAATGTAAATTAGGTTTCAATAGGTAAGAGGGAATCATTCATTTCTTATCTGTCTCACAAGAACGCCTGGGTTGAGTCATGTTCCAGATTTAAATATTGTGAATATCTCGATTAAAACATTAACCATAATCATTTTCCAATTATAATAATCTAATAATAATCAGAAAAAATAAAAGCACCGTTTAAAAAAACCGACTTTAAAAAACTGAAAAGTATCAAATAACAAAAAATTTAATCTATTACACCTTTACCTTTAATATTAATAAAATGCTATTATTTATATGTGCTACCAATTGATAGGTTTTAAGACGGTGCCAAGCCCTAAACAAAATAAAACTTAATGTTATAAACAGCATACTTACTGTGATTATTAAAGTTGTCTGGCCACGCGTGTCTGTCCGCTTGGGTTGTTTTGTTCTAGACGAAGCTATCTCGCTCAAAGTCTCACGTGGCGAGTGTAGGTACTTACTTATTACGTTTAGCTTGGCACCGAATTCAAATATATCAATATGTATACTACTTTACTTTGTACTTTTTTTACTTTGATACTTTTCAGTTTTTGAAGTCGGTTTTTTTAACGTAGTTTTTATTTATATTTTTTACTTTGAAGTGTCAGTAAATAATAATAATATGTAATCAACTTGAATGAAAACTAATAAAAAAGCCGTACAAAAAATAACAATTATATCATCGAGTTAAACAATTTTTTTTATAAAATATGTTCATAAAACGAAAACTGCTGGTCCAAACTATATAAAATTTTTATGGGACCAAATGGCATTCTATTCAAATGCTATTCTGCATCGATCTAAAGTATAACTACGTAAATCGGATCATAAATCGCAGAGTAATCGGTGTGCATATATAAAAAAATACCGATCGTATTGATAACCTCCTCCTTTTGGAAGTCGGTTAAAAATGAGTTGTGTTAGTTTCGATTTAGCGTCAATTTCTCAATAATTGTAAATTAAGTTTTCGAGAGGTAAAACGGAATCTCAAGAGGTAAATTCATTTCTTATCTCTCACGCAGAATGATATTATAATACGTATAATATCATTGGTCACGCATGAACGACTGCATTGAGTCATGTTCCAGATTTAAATATTGCGCCAACCAGGTCAATAATTAATATTGTAAAATGTGTTATACCCGCCAAAATTTAAAATAAAAAGGCTTTTTGTGTTACTATTGTGAACCATGTAAATAAATCCAAGATAACTATTAGTTATTCTCCCGTTTAGATTATTAGACAGTACGGATGGTATACATTATTTTAATTGGCTGATTTGTTGACTCGTATTGGCTGATTTATTGATGTCAAAGTGATTACAGCTTCTGTAATTGGTTGAAACAGATTAATTTTAGGGTAGAAGCAGAGACAGTACGGGTAAGTTGTTTTATCAGATCCATTAGTTTGTATGGTAGATTAAAAAAAGTATTGTGTGGTTTTATGAAACCAGGGTAACAGTGAAACAACAAAAACAAACAAAATAGCGTGGAGCACTGGCACAAATGAGTAATAGTCTATACACTACACGGTCAGCTGCTGCGAACTATAGGCGCCGCCCGACCGTCACGTGACATACAACACACAGACGAAAAAGTTTGAGACGATGTAATAAAAGTTTCACTTCAATAACAGACATCGTATATCCTGTTAGTTGAACGTTTTTTGTTGCTGCCAGTTCGAATAGGGATAGAGCCTAGATATTTTGACAACTCTGTTTCGAAAGCCACGTTGATTGCTTCTTCTAATAATTCACATAATATTTACTCAATCACTGAATGTAGAAGTGAAGAAACACGTCATAAATCTTATCAAAATCAATCTAATATATAAAATTCTCATGTCACGGTGCTCCTTCGAAACGGCTTGACCGATTCTCATGAAATTTTGAGTGCATATTGGGTAGGTCTGAGAATCGGACAACATCTATTTTTCATCCCCCTAAATGTTAAGGGTGGTCCACACCAATTTTTTTTTTAATTTTCTTGACATTTTTTTTTAATTTGTTTGATTATGAGTCAGCATTAAAAATACACACAACTTAAATTGTCACCCATCTACGATCAACAGCTACTTTCGTATCGCGATTTTAATATCGGCAATACAACGTTTGCTGGGTCAGCTAGTAATTAATAAAAGATAGCTAATACTACTAGTGACCACGCTTCGCACGCATAATGTGTATATACATATAAACCTTCGTCTTGAATCACTCTATGTATTACTGAAAATAGTAAAGATCTAATCTACAGACAGTAGAAGTGACTTCATTTTATACTATGTAAAGATATTTAACTGTACATTTCTTAACAGCCAAGGTACTCCTAATGTTTAAGGTAACCTATAAATTTTTATTACTAAGTGGAATAACTTTTATTCGCGAATCTATAGTATTTATTCCATGCAATGCAGTATCTTTCTTTATTTTGATAGAACGAAATTCCAGAAGTTCAGATATTTATAAATTATAAATTAAAAATTATAAATAGCTCAAAAATATATAACCCCTAGCTGACCCAGCAAACGTTTTATTGCCGATATAAAAATCGCGATACAAAAGTAACTGTTGATCGTAGATGGGTGAAAATTTGAAGTTGTATGTATTTTTTAATACCGACTCATAATCAAACAAATTTAAAAACAATTGTCAAAAAAATTAAAAAAAAATCGTGTGGACCACCCTTAACGTTTAGGGGGATGAAAAAAAGATGTTGTCCGATTCTCAGACCTACCCAATATGCACTCGAAATTTCATGAGAATCGGTCAAGCCGTTTCGGAGGAGTTCAAAGTTTAACACCATGACTCGAGACTTTTATATATTAGATATGAATAATTGGGAAGTAGAAACAGAAAGTTTGTTTACATATATTAGCTAACACGCGTTAATTGTGTAAGAGAGGTACTGTTATCTTTTATCAGGCTGATAACGTATCGCATGTAGCCCTAGTTACCGCTGAGCTTGTTGTTAGGAAAACAACACCACTGACATATATTAAAGTGACTTTGAAACTGGTTACCCAGTTGCAACTTTCAGACTTCAGCGAAGCAACATGACTTACCTGTTGGAGTAATGTTTAAGCATTATTGTGTTTCGGTCCGAAGGGCGCCGTAGCTAGTGAAATTACTGGGCAAATGAGACTTAACTAAATCTTATGTCTCAAGGTGACGGGCGCAATTGTAGTGCCACTCAGAATTTTTGGGTTTTTCAAGAATCCTGAGCGGTACTGCATTGGAATGGGTAGGGCGCATCAATTACTATCAGCTGAACGTCCTGCTCGTCTCGTACCTCATTTTCATTAAAACTCACTCATGTTTCACTCATGTTCTATCACAACATTTCTGTTTTAAATTAGCTCATTGTACGACAGTTGTATAAACTACTAGCACCATATATCACCTTCAAGTGACGCGCTCAGCAGGTTGACTCACAAACCACAGTTACGTTCACAAAATAGTATTTAAATTCACAACACGTACGCTAAATCCGGGTGTGTAATCTCTGTGTCTTAGGTCTAGACTGTAGATTGATAACCTAGTAATCAGCTGTTATCTATTAGTACTGAAGATGGTCTGAAAATTTTATCAAAATCAGTCCGGAAGACAAATACACATATTCATTTGTTACAAAATATATATTGATTATGCGCTATTGATGATATGTTAAATTATTTTCAGAATATCTTAATCTAATAAAAATATCTTAGATATCTTAATTCAATAAAAATATCTTAGATATAATATCTTGGAAGAATTATTATGCTAGAAGCTAAAGATAGTTTTTCGGCCTGAAAATTTTATGTAACCGTGTTTATATTTGCGTATTAACAGTAATCTGTTTGAAATTTCCAATCGACGTTCGAACGTAGTCCTGTTATTGTCAGAGTGACAGCTGTATGTCAAAAACAGTCCACTTGAGACTGACTTTGAAGTGCGGATTAAAATGATCGATTTATAATTATTTTGTTCTTGAGATCAGAAAATAATCATTTCCTTAATTCCTTAATAATTATCGATAACTTCAAATAATGGTTAGAATAATAAGTTGTAGCTCTACTAGTAACTTCTATATTTTGTTATAGAGTGATTAGCAAACGCGTATTACATCCCTATTCAAAACATTTAACTGGTTTTAACTTTCTTATCTTCTAAATATATAAAAATTAAGTATCCTGATGTTTGTTTCCAGTGAACTCCCTTAGCTAATGAACGGATTTTAATGCAAATTTCTTCATGGGGTGCAGTTTAGTCCAATTTGAAAGATAGGATAGTTTTTATTTCGATTTGGGACCCATAATTATTTTTAGTTCCAGTATTTGTTTTGTATGGACATATTTTCTATGAGAGAATTTATTGACGCACGGTTTTACAGTTCTGCTGTAAAACAATTTCATTAAAACAACAGGAAGCATATTTTACGAAATAATTCTTGATGTTATGAAATATTATTGACAAATTCATAAAAAACAGAACTTTATTTATTATGGACAGAATAACGATAAATATATAAATACTAGTGGACCCAACAGGCGTTGTCCTGTACACATGTTTTAAATTTGAAAAATCGGTCCAGCCGTTAGGAGCAGTTCACTAAAATACACATGAGCAGGAGAATTATATTATATGGGCGGAATTGAGAATCTAAACCAATCTCAAATTCACTGAAACAAACAAAAAAGTCATCAAAATCAGTCCAGCCGTTTAGGAGGTACTTTAATTGTGAATCTTAACCATTTTCGAATCCACCTAAAGACACAAACCAATCTCAAATTCACTGGAACACACAAAAATATCATCAAAATCGGTCCAGCCGTTTAGGAGGTAGTTCAATTGTGAATCTAAACCATTCTCGAATCCACCTGAATACACACAGAAAGTTTCATTAGAATCGGTCCAGCCGTCTAGGAGGAGTTCAGTGACATACACACGCACACAAGAATTATATATATAAAGATTATTGATGATCTTTCAAAATAAAAAGGTTGCATTTTAATGAAAATAGTCTGAACGCTTAATTTTTGTATTATGCAGCTTTTGTATGTTTTTGTGCGGGCACAGCGACATGATAGCGACCGTGAAGTTAGTCTATAAATCTCAATCTAGTATAGTGTGAAGTGATATTAAATAATGATCTATCCAATGTTACTTTTAATATATTATATGTAACAGCAGATATCTATTGTAACCACAACATGCAAGAGTACTACAGAGGTTTGTATTTAAATTTATAAAATCAACTTCTTACGCTGCGGTCACATTTTGGCGATAAGGTAACGTCTACACTTACGTTTACAAGTAATTTAAATTTTTGCAGTTACTTTTGTATTGCTTTGCCAAAGAAATATAACTTCTGATGTACGCACAAAAATAATAACTCATTTATGTATGGGACAGAACGACAAATAAACGTACAGGGTGTTGTGTAGTCGGTGTTGTCTTGCAATCAACACCTACAGGTCACAAACCACCACCCATGCAAAAATGAATGCCTTCAGACCTGAGAAGAACTGGTTCAAGAAATTCAGCGGGCTTTATTCTTTTAATAAAAAATCGTTAGAATATAATATTGTAGAATAAAATTTATTTAGTTATACTTCTTTAGGCACGTTATGAAAAAATTATGAGAGTGAAATTTTAAGATGCGCGCGCATCATTGTAACACAAAAGTAACAGGTTGAAGTTAGTTCCTAAAATTTTCTGACGTTTGCGACATTCGGTATTTCTTTTTTGGTTTCTTCGTCCATTATTAGAACAGGCAAAGTGTTCAAGCACATACAGCCCTATTCGTTATTTAATAATTAATTGTCAAAGCCATCTTTGCAAGGTTGTTACAATGTTGTTCTTTCTACAAACGTAGAATAGTAGGAGCAATAAATATTTTTTGATAAATAATAAAGATTTTTGCTTTGTTAGAAGTAACTTCTTGCCTACATACATAAGTACACATACACAAGTTTCTCTTACCCCCTTATTCATAATAGTCTGCTTACTTAAACTTAGTCTTCTTCTACGAGGGCGGCACTAAAAATTTCGGGAATCAAGGAAGTGACACAACATTACTATTTAAAAATGAATTTATTGCTTTTCGAAGTATTCTCCGCGAAATTTGACACATTTTTCGATACGATGGAACCAATGATTGAAGCAACCATTCCATTCGGAAGTCGATCTTCCTCAATCAGTTTACGCACAACGTTTTCTTTAGTGACTGCAGTTTTTGGACGACCTTGACGGGGATCATCACTGACCTTGACACGTCCACGTTGAAATTCAGCAACCAGCGATAAATTGTGGTATTGGATGGGGCTTCATCACCAAATGCAGAAATCATCCGGTCAACACACTGTTTTTGTGTTAAACCACTTCGAAAGTCAAAATAAATCATCGCTCTAGAATTTTCTCAACGACTAAGCAAGTTTGACAAGACCTTGTGACAAGACCGAGAATTGTTATTTAAATAAATAAATGGTATTCGATTCTTAAAACCAAGGAGTTTTCAATTAAAGATATTTTAATATGACAGGAACAGTAGAAATATTCCATTCCCGATACTTTTAGTGCAGCCTATGTATTGAAATGAGAAAAAACACTCCTTAGCAGCTGTTTTTAGTTAGCGGACCATTATGAATAAGGGGGTTAATGTTTATTTAGGACTTACGTTGTAAATAGCGCAAATAGCTCTATTCTACAGCACAGATATGGTATTAATATCTGCAGCAATGTCCTATAACAATATACCATAGGATATAATACTATGAATCATAATGATATAATGATATGTCGCACAACAAAACATAAACAATTTTGGCATTTTATATCTGTGCTTAATCTTTCCGCATGACATAATTCTTGAGAAAATTAATTATCTTTACAATATCAACTTATCGTTCTTTAATATCGTGTTATCAAAAGATCAAAATAATTAGGTCGAAACAGTGTTCACGTTACTGTAAGTGAATTATCGGTGTTGGATGGTAGGTATCTTGAAAATTTATCGATATAAGCACATATTATCAACTAAATGTTGATGAGGCATATTTTTTGTTGTCTACTTAATCTTGCGATAAAATTAATTAATTACATTGATTGCCATCTTTTAGACGAAACAAACTACCGTTTACTGATTTCTGGATTTATAATAGCACCATAAAAAATTACATTTCAATAAGTTATCGACTGATAGCACTGGACTATAACTAACTATATTGGACATGGACATAAATAACTATGGATAGAAAAGATCTTGTCATTAAAGGGTGATAGCAATACATCCGTAACTAGTGATACTTTATTGAAAACGGCCATATATGACAGGATCTGATCTATCCATAGTTATGTCATGTTATATAGTTATGTCATATTATAGTTATATCGATAGGTTATTGAAATGTAAGTAAGCGTAAAAGGATAGATTTGTCTACCTCTAGTAAGTTAAACTAAGGTTTTTGAAAACGGCCGCTAGTCATCTAGGTCTTAGGTAAATACAAATATTTGGTAATAGTTTTGAAGATAACGAGTATTAGAGATTATTCTATATAATAATAGGGTTACAAAAACTGTTTTTGATTGATTAGAGTCTCAACGAAAATTTATTTTATTTTAGGCATCGTCATGCTCGGTTAATGTCACTACTTGTGGCGGCGACGTGAGGCGGGTCGTTCGTTTCTTTAGAGTTCCAGGTCTTGGTTTGTAATTTAATATATATAATGGATTTACACTAGGTTTCGGAGCCGATGTTGGGGAATATTCTCCCATTCTTCTACTAGGGCCTGCTTTAGTGCCCTGAGGGTAGTAGGTGGTGGTCTGCGATTTCTGACTAGCCTCTTAAGCTCATCCCAGGCGTGTTCAATCGGGTTGAGATTTATTTATTTATTTAT
The DNA here is from genome assembly GCF_905404315.1 of Leptidea sinapis. Classification (NCBI taxonomy): domain Eukaryota; kingdom Metazoa; phylum Arthropoda; class Insecta; order Lepidoptera; family Pieridae; genus Leptidea; species Leptidea sinapis. The sequence goes on along the minus strand of NC_066292.1, from coordinate 5,153,680 downwards.
TTAAAACATCACAAAATCGCGATCAGGACTTCTTGATGGCCAAGCCATCACGCTGATACCGACCTCCTGAATATACTCTTGTACGATATGAGCCGTGTGTGGCCGGGCATTATCATGCATCAGCATCGATCCATCACCCATATTTGCTAAATACGGCCATGCATACTCATTGAGAATCTCTTGAGCATATCTTTGCCCAGTGAGGGCGCCATTTTCTATGGCTACTAGCTCTGTGCGATCTTCTGAAGATATGCCAGCCCATACATGTACACTGCCTCCACCGTATTGGACTCTTTCTGAGATGCAGGCTTGAAGGTATCGCTCACCAGGTCGCCTGTAAACACTTCACCTTCCATCAGAAGTGTAAAGGGAGAATCGAGACTCATCTGCAAACAAAATTCTTGACCATTCTTCTTCATCCCACTGCATGTGTTCAAGGGCGTATCGCAGTCTCGCTATTCGATGCTGTCTCTCGTGTTTTGGGCCACTCGCTGGTCTTCGGGGTTTCAAATTTGCTTCAGCAAGTCTTCTTCTCACTGTACTGTCACCTTCGTACCTTCGCTTTACCTTCTGGACCGTTCGTACCGCCACACCCACCATTATTGCAATGCGACGCATACTGATGCCTAGTTCCAGATAAGCCATTATCCTAGCACATTCTTCAACTGAAAGAGGCATGATAAATAAATGTTATGTGCTTTTTAGCATAAATTTTTAAAACAAGACCCATCGATCTTGAAAAAAAATTTTAAACAGAAACAAAAATGTGAATGGTAAAATTGTAATTCGGAAACGTCCACTTTGAAAAAGGAATGGTTTTGTTTTTGAAGTTTTTTTTCAGCCAATTCTTAAAAGAAGGTTACCGACTATAAAGTTTTTATGTACAAAATTAAATTCTCTTTGGAGTCCTTTTTATTTCGAAAGTATATCTTGTGAACTTAAAAAGTTATCCCAATTTTAAAAGTGTGATACTTACTTTTGAACGCCAGAGTAGTTGAATTTATAATACATATTGTAATCATTTTAAATGTTTTATACTTAGATTAGGGGTTAGATTTCGCTGCGTTCCAACAAGATACCGCACTATAATAGGTACCTAACAGCAATAGCTTTTTTATTACGGCAACTATTAGATGCTTGTGTGCGTGGCATCTTGACACTCAGTGGCATCTTTCAAATTTTGTAACACGCTTCGTGTTATTTTACATTGAAATTAATAAAATACAAAATACTTATTGATGATATGTGATCCCAGTGTCTTTCTTAATACTTGTTGTATTATTTTTACAAAGTTTTAGTTTGGAACCCGGCATTTCGCTTCAATTATTAGCAAAGTGTAACAGAACATGTGGCACGTTACATTGTTCGAGAATGGCTGGAGTACGCCCACTTAGCGTAGTATTAGTTGCCGCACTTTGCCACTACGCCTGCGGTATCTAGTTGCAGCGCAGCGATGACCAATCCTTAATCTTAGGTTTTATATATTTTTTTATGTTTTATGTTTAAGCTATTTTTTATGGATTAGGAGGACAAACGAGCGTACGGGTCACCTGGTGTTAAGAGATCACCGCCGCCCACATTCTCTTGCAACACCAGAGGATTCACAAGAGCGTTGCCGGCCTTCAAGGAAGGTGTGCGCGCTTTTGAAGGTACCCGTGTCGTATCGTCCCGGAAACACGGCACAAGGAAGCTCATTCCACAGCTTTGTAGTACGATGAAGAAAGTTCCTTGAAAACCATGGAAGTTTTGAGAGGAGCGCCTAGTGCCATACACGATCAAAGGCCTTCGCTATATCCAGGCCACAGCCAGGCCTTCCCCCTTGGTTTCAACAGCCGCCGCTCATCTATGTGTTAGGTATACCAGAAGATCGCCTGACGACCGACCATGGCGAACGCCGTACTGCGGGTCGATGATCAACAGGTGACCCCCAAGACCTGGCGGTTAATTATGCTCTCCATGATTTTGGAGAGTAGGGAGGTAATAGCAATAGGCCTGTAGTTTGCTGGATCCGAACTGTCTCCTTTTTTTTGGATCGGATGGACAAGAGCTGACTTCCATGAGTCAGGGACTACGCCTTTTGAATAAGAGTGCCGGAATAAACGTGTTAGCACTAGCGTCAACTCAGAGGCACACGTTCTAAGTACGATTGGAAAAATGCCATCCGGCCCTCTCGACTTCCTGACGTCCAACGAAAACAGAGCTCACCGAACTGTTTTCTGTCTGAACTGTACTTCAGGCATGGACCTCTGTCACCGCATGGGATGGTCGGCGGTGTTTTTCCGTTGTCGTCAAGAGTCCAGTTGGAGGCAAAAAAAATGCACAGGAGATCGGCTTTCTCTTTTGCCATATGGGCCAGGGTGTCATTCCTCATATGCAGCGCCATGGACGGCTGGTTGAAGTTACCATGAGCAGCTTTCGACAACGACCATAACTTGCATGTTCCGGTCGGGTAACTGGAAAGCTGCTGGCCGTTTTGACGACGTGATTCGATTTCGCACGGGCGATTTGCAACTTAAAAAATCTGGAGGCACGGTTATATTTCCTCTTTAGAACTTGGCTGTTCGGATCTTTTGATTATTAGATTAATTCGGATGTTAAAATTTTGTTACCTATGTAAAAAAAGCATGCTGTGGACGATATTAGTTATTATATATATTGTAAAGTATATAATTTGAAGCATAATTTATTGTAAATTGTTTGTGTGCTTAAATCAATATATCTGAAGCTCTTTACGCCGTTCACATTAGCGCTAAATAGCTTACACAGATTTAATTTCTAAAACAAGATCAAACCATTTATATTACTTTAATTTTCCACATCAAGATAGCTATCGAATTTCTTTTCCGTAATACTGAAATAAAACGCACCATTGCCAAGCAATAATAGAGCTTAAGTTAAAAGGGAAACGCTTTTTAAAAATAGCCGTTTGATAAAAGAAGCCGCACCTGATTAGATTTATAGCGACATGATCACATGTGCCAAATGGTGGGAGATAAGATACTGAGTTATGCAGTTAGTGTGATTTCAAGCTGATGGCTCGACCACATAGCCGGATAAAACGGTGCGGTTTTAACGTACTCAATTTTGCGGGAATACACACTAATTTGCAGTATTTTGATAGTACTCTTTTAGGAAATAAACCAATAATTTAACCCATGCTGTGATATCATTAGTGATATTCATTCTACCATGTAGTTTTTTATAGAATTCGAGGATAAAAGATCTTAAAATACTATGTTACAAAATTACCACCAAACAAATAGAAAAAAAAATATACATAAAATATATACATGATATTTCAATTTTAAGTCAAGAAGCAGTTAGATACAACCTTGTTTAACAAACACATCGATTGCATCAATCTTTCAAGAACTTGTCTGAGCTATTAGACCTGGATTTGTTCACCATCCCAATTAGTTAAAACAGCTCATTACCGAGAACTTTTTCAATCAAGTTTAATTGTAAATATTTGGTCATTTGTTATTTTTTCTTTATCATTTTATTTAATTGTCGTTTTTATTGTCCACTTAACTCTTATATCATATATCCATTCCTATTTGCGAAAACTTTTAATTGTCCTTCTATAACTATGTATGTAACTTAATTTTTTAAGCTAGCTGTAAGTTTTACGAAATATGTAAAATAAAATATGTGTATCTAAATCAGAAATATTTTTCAATATAAGATATTATTAATATACTGTGTATTGGTAACGACTCACCAGTCGTTACCAATACGCACTATACTTAAAGCACCCTTTAAGACTAAAAATTGTTACGTTTTCCGATTTCCCGTCATAGTGTATAAATAGCTTAAATTACTGACAAGCGGAGACGAGCGATCATAATCGGTCACAGGTTTATGACCGACCACGGACGATTTCGGCGTTTAAAATCGGCAGAGGTTTATAAAAAAATAGCCGTAGTGGTGATTGCTATACGAGAATCACATTAAAATTTCCTAGATTTCGCCAGTATTTGGAGGTGGTGAAAGTAAGTTTAGTAAATCATTATCATTCGTTGATGATTGTACTTAGATAGTAGAGATCACAATGTACTGATGCCTTGTATCGTACCTATAACTTATCCTCTAAAAATCAATTAATTGTTATTTTTACATAAAAAAAAGGCGTGGATTTATAGAGGCCGCATGGCGGGTAAACACGGTTACTTCTGAAAATATGATTTTTTTACTCACTCTACTTTTTAATCTCTTGGGAAGCCCACATAATTAATGAATGTAGATGACAGTATAGTTTGGGGTTTGTTTAGTTTAAATTTTTATTTTCGACTAGGACATGCCGAAATTTACGCAGTTCAATGTTATATTTTATTTCTAAATAGAGCTAGACTAGAGAATGCTGGGAGAGTTTCTTGCGCCTCTTCTTCTCTCTCAGAGCGCCATTTGTTTCCGAAGCGGTAGTATTATCGAAGTTATTAGAAATGTCATCAAAAAGAATTCTAAAGGAATCAATTTTGAGAAAATAAATGCCTTATATGCCTGCTATATGCTGTCTATGATACTATACAAATTTATTTCATTTTGTTTACATTTACTTTATTGATGTTTGACGTAAAATTTTCAGAAAATTTGAAGTAAAGTAATAAGATTATTTATGAGTGCTTTTTAAACTACTATAAAAAATATGTGTTATATGAGCGCTTAAGAAATGCACATTGGGATTAACTAAACTTTTTTATTTTTCGAATGCGTGCTAGATTTGACGTACAATAAATGATCTAAAAATATTTCAATATGAAATACTTACTCGGGAGTTTTACAAATTGATGCTGAACCAGTCGTTGCGTACTCATAACCTCTTAAATATGCAGGCGTTGGTTGTTTACCTCCTCCATATTATTATGCACCTTAAGCTTCCAGCGTCTAATTTGCTGGAGTTATTATGCCTAAGACGGAGACCAGAACTAAGTTCATTTAAAGATTGACTGTATTATTTCAAAAAAGTTAGACATGTGTTGAACACTTGTTTAAAAAAAGTTCTATTACAAATCTGTGTCTTTCTGTTTCTTGTAATTGCAATTCTAGCAATCTTTAGACATTGCTTATATATATTTAAACACGAACCGAAGCTTGTCTAAGGTGTTTCCAACAGATAGATTATATTCTTATTATCTTAGATTTAATTATGATGACACATAGATGACAGTTGACAACAATTTCATTCCGCTCATATAATTGTTCTTGTACACTTCAGTTTATGTCGTGCTTAACGGCGTTTTAGTTAAACACAAGCTAAACACTGTTTTGTAATAGAAGATATACAGTGATGTTGTTATAGTTAGGTCACTGTCTAACAAAACACGTGTCTAAGCCATGTTTAATTCTTTTTTTTAAATAACACCGTTATATTTTATAAGCAGAATGTTAAAGGATATTTGAGTCCAACATAGTCCTTGAAAACAAACAATCTCGCGGTAAAACATGTCACACACGATGACATCAGCCCAAGAGTACGATACGTTTAGGAGGTCCATGCTAATTTGTATACTTACGTAACAAATGATACGCAGACAGAATGCCGTGTTTACCTACAATAAAAAATAAAATAATTAATGAATGAAGCTATACATCCAATATTATAAAGCTAAACGGCCTTATAAATAAACTGGCAATACCTGAGAATAATCCAAGAATATGCAAAATGTTACTATAACGCTGAAAACACTGTCAATACAATTATAATTCTGGCCTTTGTACTTGCATTCCGTGCCACTAAATAAATAAAAAAAAATATTCTGAAGTTTACCAAATGTCAGGCAGCCGTGCAAATAAACGCGGGAAACTTTACACGTCCGAATAAACCAATCGTTGGCAAAATGTCTATTTGTAAATTAGTATTCTTGAATTAATATCAGGTATAACTTTATGGCAAGTTTATTTGTAAGGCCGAAAGAGTTTTGTTTCTTTGTTTGAAAACGCTTGTTTCCAAATATAGAGACGGAGCTTCTAGTCTATATACTAGTCGGATATTTATAATATTCAAAGTAGAATTTAGTAAACGGTAGCCTATGTATCAATATACAAGATGTCCTAAAATTCAACGTCAAGTCGATACATGATGATAGATAGTAAACATAATCAGATAAATCAGAAATAAATCCATTCCATGTTTCTTAAAAATTATGGGCACTAAACAAAAAAAAAAACAGATTCCTGCATTTTTTAACCATTTTTTGGTTATTGTGGTAAGAGTTTTTCATTTCTGCCAATTTCATACGCGTCACCATAACCTTAAGGTTATTTAAATAACAAATTTTTAATCACAATAAAAATATACAATTGCCGATTTTTGAATTCAATATTTAGAAATTATCTCCAATTTGACAGAGCCTCCTGAAAAAAAAATGTTTAATTAGAGTCCCTTGGCAAGTGGCCATCAAAAGTTGGTGCAATTAACCAGGAGTCCAAAATCGTACAACACTTGTTGTAATCAATCACAATACTGTACAAATCTGTAACTTATGAATGGCTTGACTGATCTTGATGAAAATAAGTGTAGAAAATATAATTACGCTAATAAAATAGGTAGAGGTCGAATATATTTGCTTTAATTACACTTTTATGGCATAAAATTATCATTACATTATTTTTTCTAACGACATTTGAACTTGTGATAAAAAATTCTAATGATTCTTGAACGGTGATAAGGTTTGCAATGTTATATAATCACACTTATTAGAACGAGCAATTTTTAATAAAAAAAGTACTCTATTCACTTATAATAAATGCTAGATTCAATTAATAAACATCAATCTCCTAATATAAAATACACTCTTGCATTTTCGTTACAATTAATTTTGTGTGGATATATTTATAGCACATTGTTATTTCATTCTTTAAAAGTACTGAACTGGAGCCGACTCCATCAATAAGATGCACGGCTTATGAAAATACAGAATTACAAAAAAATAAACAAGGGTTACCATTCATTTTTCTATTGCAACTTAAGGCGAAGAGTAAGCAGAAAATACGCAAACATGGTGTTTTTAGACAAGTTTTGTGGTGAAAGCATAGCATTTCGAGCTATGAACACTACTTAATCCTGTTACACATATCCTTAAGTCTTATTTGTAGGTTACTAATGCTTGCTGTTGTTTATAGTTAACACTGCGAGCCATTTTGAACTACCACGTTTCTTTGAAGTAAAACAAGTTTTTTGGCTTGGCGTGACGCATTTTTTGGTACTTCTCTCAGAAAAGTTATTCTTATAGCTTGTACTTTTTTGTGTAGGTTCATTTATTCAGATTAGTAGTGAATAACGAGGATTGTAAGCATATAAACTGTTTTAGACCCAAGAATTTTGAAAATATTGGCTTTGTTACATAGATTTCGGGCCGGCAGCCGTGAACTCATATCGCTCAAGGTCGCTGGCATTTAGTGTCGCCTTAATAGGAATACAACGCTCGGTACAGGGGTCGAATCCCTGTTTGAGTTTATAATAATTGCTAAAATCAAAATATAAAGTTTGAAGCCGCAACCTAACAGTAAATATTAGCAAATATTTAGATACCTATAATAAAGATAATAGTGTAAGAAATATTTATGCAAATTGTTTAACGGTATTTAATAGTCGAGTGAGGTGTTTGATCCTACAAACGATATTATTATGAGCCATCAATTATACTTTCAGTTATGGTATTGGATCAATCATTTTGTTTTTATAAATTGATGGTCTGTGGAACACAATAATGGTATTATACTTGAGACTACATTCACTATGACTAATTGCATGAGTTTAAAGTCTATGAAGATGTTTTACACGTTTGACTACCTATTAAATCGAATCTATATATTAGATTGGGGAAAAACATTTTTTGCATATCTTCTTAATATATAAATTACGTGACACGTTGTTTGTCCGCAATGGACTCCTAAATGAATGAACGGATTTTAATGGGGATTACTTCATAGAGTGCAGTTTAGTCCAACTTGAGAGATAAGATGTTTTTATTTCGATTTGGGACCCATAATTATATTTTTTTTTTCAATATTTGTTTTGTATGGACATAATTTCTATGAGAAAATTTAGTGACGCACGCTTTTACAGTTTTACTGTGAAACAATTTCATTATAACAACAGGCAGCATATTTTACGAAATAATTCTTGGTGTTATGAAGTATTATATTATAAAAGCACCGCGCTCTGGTCGCCCCGTTTCGAATATAATTGGTACATCAGTAGTTACGAAATAGCTGAAGGTCTGGGAATTTACCACAAAACAGCTTCGACCCATTTGTGCTAGTTACACAAAAAGCTCCATATTTGGGTATCATACAAGCTTACTAAAAGAGACCTAATCAACCGTGTACTCATTTACGATTCTTTATTGAGTCGTAATGTAACACATCTGATTTTGAAGACATCGATAATTGTCGATGTTGATAAAAATTTATCGCGTTTAACAAGAACGTTTTCAGAGATTATGGCATAGCCCGGGTTAACTGACAAACGGCCGATTTGAATACCCTATCTCTAGTTTAAGATTATCTAAAGTCCAGATTCTAAGTACACCAGGTACTGTCAATCGATTGTAAATCTACATCTCAATATGTCACTCTTAATTTTTAAATCCATATAGTAAAGATTACGTCCAAAAACTGTAGACATCGGCCTTAAGACAAACATATCATCAAGAGTGTTTCCAATGGCGGTAGGCAGTGCATGATCACCATTATATCGCTGACTACTTCTAATCGTATCCAGCTGGTCATGTAAGCTCATATCATTCTTAGAGTTCATCCCGATTTTGATCGCGTGTTGTAATTTTTATCACATTATGATTTATTTTGTGCATTGAATCAACTCCATCCATATAAGATTAAACTACCACAATATTTCAATGTCTGTGATTATCTAATATATAAAATTCTCGTGTCGCGGTGTTTGTAGTTAAGCTCCTCCGGAACGGCTTGAGCGATTCTCATGAAATTTTGTGTGCATATTGGGTAGGTCTGAGAATCGAACAACATCTATTTTTCATCTGCCTTAATGTTAAGGGTAGTCCAGTCCACCCCTAAAATTTTTCTTAAATTTTTAGATAAATTATTTATTTTTTTATGATACAACATTAAAACATACATACAACCCTAAATTTTCAACCCTCTACGATCAACCCCTATTTTTGTATCGCGATTTTAATATTATTCTATTCCATCCACAGATACGCAATAGAGTTGCAAGATGGCAATCGAATATAATGATTATTGTAATACGATAAATTTTATGTACGATATATTTGGTAGGTCTGAGAATCGGTCGTCATCTATTTTTATATACCCCAAAAATTTTAAATATTGAATTTTTTTTATTACTCTATATGGCAATAAAACGTTTGCTGGTATATATATATATATATATATACATACACCGAAGATATTGTGTTGTTATTATTGTCCATATTTCAGGTAAAAAGTGTCAGTGGAGCAATAGGTAAAAAAGTTGACTCTCACCACAGTGCCCCCGGTTCCATCTCTGCTTGCGTCGTACCAAAACGTACCACGTACGTTTTCAGAACAGTAAAGGTTGGTGAAGTGTTACAAGAGGAGTTTGAGCCGCGGTGATCACATCATCATGCGACGAGTTCGTACGTCGTCCTCTTCCATAAAAAGTAAGAAATAAATAAAACAGTGGCAATACCAGATGTAAGGAGATGAGTTTTTAGAAGATAATTTAGTTATAGTTATAGAGTTTTCAAGCTGTCTCTAAAACAAACACATTATGTTCTAGTCGACTATTATCACTATTTACCAGAACATCTTGTTCACTCTGCCTTGATCTTGACATCCTATCTATCGAGGAACACAATTCATACAGCGAGATTGAAATAAATGGCATTCTTGTAGATTAGTTCCACAACTCCATAATTGAGTGCTATGGTATGAATTCCTGTACGTTTCACAATGTGATCACTTCCAATTAAATGACGCATTGTATCATAAATACCATTATTGACAGCTGTTTGCATTGAAATCTTTAAGTCTAGCATTTAGAGTTCATTTAAATCGAGGGTTCGGTTAAGCTTAGAACCATAATTTAATAAAAAAATTGTGGAGAATAGTTTTCATATTCCAGTTAGGTACTCAGACAAATAATATTATAGAAAACAAAAAAAAAATTATAAGACTTGTAAAATCTACTAATTTAACAGTAATGTCCTATGTAATGCTAGCTAACTTCCAAAGAGTTGAAGGGAATGATTAAAACATAATCAATTAAATAGAATTTTGAACTTTAATGTAATGTGTTGAAATCACCCTCCCTATAAAGAAACAATTCGCTATAAAGTTACAATTAAATTTCAATGGATTAGGATGTAAAAGCGTGATTGGAGTCTCACTAAATGTGCTAAAACTGTACCCCTGTGCCACAAGCCTATTGTGATCTCCCCTAAGTCCAATTAGTTACAGGGGGAATTATAAGTATGTGACAATCAGGCATAATTTATTGTTACACTTTAACGGTTCAATTTAGGGGAGAACACAATAGAAAATTGCAGTGTGGATTAGATTATAAAGGTTAGGAATTGTAAATGAAATCTCAAAGTCAAACTGTATAAAACTGGCGACAGTCGATAGTCGGTATTGAATGTTGCTAAAGAAAACTAAGAAAAGACCGTTAAGTAATTATAGTAATATTTGTGATATGAATTCTAAAAAATTAAGACAAATTTCTAAGACTCGATCGCGGCGTCACCTTCCAGTTTCAGTTGTGAATCTTAACTATCGTAACCCGGGAGCTACTAATCCAGTTGCATTCCCAAACAAAAAGATACCTATAAAACGAATCATCCAATTTTAAGCTCTTACTTTTCGATGACTCACGGCTTTGGATGATATCATAAAAAGGAAAGTTCTCTATTTAAAATATTACAAGGCGATCGTTGATTCAGGGTATGCTTTACGAATTTTAATGAGTTATGTTTCGTGAAGTTGCCTGACCTGATTTCTGACGCTGATTTCCAGCATCTTACCAGTGGGAGGCTCCTTTGCACAGGAAGCAGGCTATATTATGGGTACCACAACGGTACGTGAAGTGTTGTGTGTTTCGGTCTGAAGGGCGCCGTAGCTAGTGAAATTACTGGGCAAATGAGACTTAACATCTTATGTCTCAAGGTGACAAGCGCAATTGTAATGCCACTTTCGGTTTTTCAAGAATAGAATCCTGAGAGGCACTACATTGTAATGGGTAGGGCATATCAATTACCATCAGCTGAAAGTCCTGCTCGTCTCGTCCCTTATTTCATATAAAAAAATCTTTACTATCTAGAATCAGGATGAGAATCCAGTGTTGTTTTAAAGTAACTTTAATGAACTTTAATGTATAGACTATAATAGCGGTCACTAACTTGAAAGGAGGCAAACGTTGTTTACATTGGAAAATAACAGACGATGTAATCAGTGCCCATGTATCTGTTTTGGTTTTTTTTAGATATGTAAAACTTGCCTTTTATGTTATGGCTTTTTAAATTTATAATTTAGTATTTTAGCCAGCGATACAACGTGAAATGTATATGAGTACTTAACGATTCGTTATAAGGTTGAATATTGTATACTAATTAATATATTTAAGGCGACACTAAATGCCGGCGACCTTGAGCGATATGAGTTCACGGCTCCTATGTAACAAAGCCAATATTTTCAAAATTCTTGCGTCGAAAATTTAAAATTTTAACAGGCTCAAACAGTTTAATTGCTTACAATCCTCATTATTGATTACTAATCTTAATAAATGTACCAACACAAAAAAGTAAAAGCTATAAGAGCAACTTTTATGAGAGCAGTATACTAAACAAATGAATCATGCCGACAATAAACTTGTTGAACTGCAAACAAAGCTGGTAGTTCATAATAGCTCTGGAGTGTTAAGTTTAACTAACAGCAAGCATTAGCAACCTACAAGTAAGACTTAAGGATATGTGTAACAGGATAAAGTAGTGTTTATAGCTCCAAATGCTATATTTTCACCACAAAATTTGTCTAAAAACACCTTGTTTGCGTGTTTTCTGCTTACTCTTCGCCTTAAACAAACGGTCACTCAAAAATTCAATACGTTTCGGTGGCAAGCCATGCGACTCACCCGTGATGCAATAATAGTATTTTTCTATCACACCGGACAAACCTCTGGTATTTGGCCTGTTATTTGTTAATATTGTAATTCTATTTTTCATAATACATAAATAAATAATTTAAACTAAATCTCTCGCTGTACGAGTAATAGTTATTCGTCGCACATTGAGTACATAATATTACCAAGATTACGTTGATAGTTGAGGTAAGGAATGACGGCATTGTGTAAATTTGTATAGGCTATTTGTAAGTTAACTGGGTTATGTGAGTAATTCCTACATTGAACGACGTACATATATGAATATATTTTAATATACGTTTAATTTTAGCTGTTCTGTTTTTTAAATAACTCGGGTAAAACTGTATAGTAGAAGAATGATGACTTCAAGAACCTCATATTTATTTGAGCATGATCTTTGTTGAGGAGCTCGAGGGATAAGGAAATCACGTAGGTTTCTTGGCGTTAGTGTAGCAAAAGTTTCAAAACTCTGTTGAACTTTAAATTCAAATTATCTCTGTTCATGTAGACGTATACTAAGTATAATTTTTGTTTGGAAAAAATAGAGCCAGTGAGAAAAGCATTCAGAGTACTAAAGACCAATTGTTTAAAATCGTCAAGTATTTGTATAATTTTAATAATTATAAACACATTACTTTCAAAAGTGCTGCATGAAATGTAAGAAATCAAACTCAAAGTTTAAAGCGTTATTTATATCACAAAAACAATAAAATCTGTAGATAAAAATAAAAACTATATAAATATATTAGCTAATAAATTTATCACGTGTTGGCTGTATCAACCTTCATCAACTAAAGTTTTCTGTTTGTGTAAACATGATTCTCGTGATTTGACAAAATTTGTATCTTAATAGAAAACCCAACGATTAATTCACGATTACAGATCGACCAGGCATCACAAGAGTGACCTATTCACAGATTAACGCATATAGCAGCCATCACCACCGCAGCACATTAATTATGGGAAGGGGACAACCCGGCACACGACGCTACCTCAAATAATGACATATTATCCTTTATTTGGTATTGATTGCTTGATGAGTCATGAGTTACACTATAGAAAATGTACCTAAAGACATTTATTTGTCGATATGTACCTACTTTGAAAGTGCAAAGTTATAAGGGAAATGATGAATCCAACATATAAATTAAAGTGTAGGAAAGTAAAAATTCAGCATCAGCAATTAACTAATGTTGTCATAATGACATCATTAGCCAAGGCTTAAACTACTTAGATACCTAACCCCACAGAACACCAAACGAAGAGAAATGGATTTAGCCTTTATAACCTGGTTCCTTATCACGTGCCGTTTGGTTGAATCTCTATAGGAAGCACTATAGCACAAGTAAAGGTGATTTGTGTGCGCAAAGTTATCAATAATGTAAGATTAATATACCATTACCTCAGGTTCCTGCTCGCTTGAAGTGTTTTATTAATAAATCTCTTCATACCAGATTGTGCGATTCATCGCGAGGAATGATGCAGTGAATGCATTGTGTTGTGTACATTGGAATGCCCTAATTATGTAATTTCATAAGTTCTAAGATTATGTTTCTGAGAATATTGTCTACTTTTATGCCCATACTCTCTTGCGGCAAACACCAGGTTAATAACACGAGTGCTGTCAGATATTGATTCGACTTGGAGACACTGTACAAGAAAGTTTATTACACAGTTCGGTTGTACGTGGAAGAAGGTTTCTCGAAAACCACACCGTACAGAAATAAGTAGCAGGAATTGAGTTAAACATTTATAGCTATTTAGAATATGGATAAAAGTAGGCCAACTGCAGAAATTTATGGAGTTAATATGAATGGCTGTAAAATAGAAAGTTGCCTACTTATTCTCTATGATGCGGTTGGGGATGTATAAAATAAGGCCAATTGCACCAAGATTAAGAGGCCTTCAAGGATTATTATACTAGAGTGGCAATAAAAGGGAAGGCGTGACTTATAACATGTGTGTATATATGATGACAAAATCAAGCATAATTAGGATGACTAATAATAGTGGCTAAATAAGATTTCTTAATGACGTACAATAAAAGGACAATAGAGTAAAAAGAGCAAATCTCCAAACATCAAATAAATTACAAACAAAATATCATATAGGTAAGTTTCCACACAAAAGATTGACACCTTGGACGAAACCTTGAAATATTATCCAGGATATAACCAATGCGCATAACTAATGGCAGAGAGTGTCGTACAAACCATTCAGATTTATGCTTCCCCAGTATCATAACAGTTCATCCTAAAGTTCGCGGACATGGTTCATACATTATTCAATTTATTTTAAACTCTATTCAAATTCTGTTGTATTCTATATAAATTGAGGTAATATGTACTAACACATGATTATATTATTATTATTTTTAAAATACGAAGTAAAGTTTACATTTTTTATATATTAACTTTGCTCTAATATCACTGTCTAGAAATAATTAATGTCTACTTCCTTACGTTTACCCATTATGTCGTTAAAATTCATTTAGTTTTAATTTGACCTTATGTTTTGGGAAGATGGCCTATCATGCCTTTTTTTATGACAATAAGGGACAAGACGAGCAGGACGTTCCGTTGATGATAGTTGTGCCCTGCCCATTACAATGCAGTGCCGCTAAGGATTCTTGAAAACCCCAAAAATTCTGAGGGGCATTACAATTGCGCTCGTCACGTTGAGACGTAGCCCTTCAGATCGAAATACAGTAATGCTCACTCATTATTGCTTCACAGCAGGAATAGGCGCCCTTGTGGTACCCATAATTTAGCCGGCATCTGGTAAATGCCTTATATAGATCACCAAATTTGGAAATAATATGAGCATAATTTCAGTTTTGATGAAATATTTAGGTGTATATATATAATATTATGTTAAGGACATACGCTCATTTGTTTTATAAGGCACACTCCATCGCAACAGAATTACTATTTCGTCAATCGTCCTCTTATTCCAGATATAAAAGAAACAATTTAATATTTAATCCATTTTCAGTAAAATAAGGCGCGCGCGTATGCTATAATTACCACAAAAAATATTTTGTATTCACTCAGTACAAAGGTTTAACAAAAACTTAATAACACAGAATTAACATGAATTGAATGTTCATTGTTATAAAAAGGTTGGTACGTGTTGCTGAGGAGTATTTTTACAAAAGACATTTTGCGACGATTTGATTAAGAAATCTGATCGGCCAATTCGGTTTTAATGTAAGCAGTTGGTCATATTTTATTTTAGTAGGAGTTGAAAACTTAAGTGCAAGATAATATAGCAGAAGAAACTACAAGGGACTTATTTTCTGGTGACTTTTCTTGATAAAAGTCCTTATATAATTTATATGTTAAATTATCTAAGACAAATACTTAGTAGCACGGAAGATGTTACTATGTCTTTAGATGATTAACTTTTTTTAATATTATAGATAATGTCAAACTTGCAATGATGTTTGAGTTTATTCTACATGTTGAATCGAAGTGTGTACAGATCTATGCAGTACCGGATTGAGCAAGCGCGGGGCCTTTAGCAAATTTTACAAAGAGCCCTTGATCAGTATTGGAACTTGTCGGTTACCAAGTATCTAACGTGGATTGTCTGTAGTTTCACGTTTTTGTGACATTAACGGCCGTTCCCAATTTACTATCTACAGATAGAGATAAATTACTACCTTCTACTGTCAGTAATCTGAAGCTGTCTTAATAAATACGATAAGTCATTCTTATTGCCTTAAATTGGGACGCGTAAATTTCCATACAAACTTCTATCGCTGGTAAGCTATACGTCGTCTGATATAACTGACAGACAGCGTGTACAGATAAGGTGAGTTACCGTCGATAAGTTTATTGGGACAGAAAAGTCAACGATTGTTACGATTTTTATCTCAAGTAAGAGATAGACTGAATATTGGGAACGGCCGTAAGTAAATTTATGATACTATATTTAAGAGAATTCGCTCAAAAAATTGCAGTCAAGCAGAGATATTGAGAAGGCTTAAATATACGGGGCCCCTTTTCGCGCGGGGCCTTTAGCAATTGCTACTGTTGCTTCGTGGTTAATCCGGCACTGGATCTATGATAAGTCTCGGTCACAATATTTAAAGGATTATCATACCATTACCTTGCTTTCTCTAATAAGTGTACGTTTTGCTCTTAATAGTGATTTTCATTATTATAACACTAGAAATAAGGGATTGCTTGTAACTAATTCTAGTAGGCTTCATAAGATACATAATAGCTTTAATGGTAAATGTATACACTTCTACAATAAAGTCCCAGCCACTGTTCAGGCATTATCTATAAATAAATTTAAATGTTTTATAAAAAAACGGCTCTGTCGTAAATCCTATTACTCCACTGCTGAATATCTAAATGATCGGACAGCCTGGGACTAGATTGTGATTATTTTATAGCGACTGTACAATATTGTATATTTTTATTGAAAAGAGCGCAAAAAAAAGAATGCTGGGAGAGTTTCTTGCGCCGCTTCTTCTCTCGCAGAGCGCCATTTGTTTCCGAAGCGGTAGTAGTATCTAGTAGTATAAGAAATGACATCAAAAAGAATTCTAAAGGAATCAATTTTGAGAAAATAAATGCCTTTATGCCTTTACCTTAAGTTGAGTCATTTACTATCCTTCTCTTCTCCATATTTCTTTATGGCGATAAATCTATGCTTTGTTCTTTAATTAAGACAGTATAGAGTATTTCAATGTCGTCAACAATTTATGATAGTTGATCGAGAAGAACAAGGTTAACGTTTTTTCCTTGTTCCTAAGTTTTTGGGAAATAACTGAAATTATTTTCTAAAAATTATAATATTCTACTATTTCTTGTGTGCTGGAGATTAACGAGATCATTAGGTATTTTTCCGAAAACCGTTGAAGCATTGGATAAGGTTTATTTTTTATGCATATTTTGGCACGTTTTCTTTAAAATGCAATACATTTTTATATAATACTAGCTGACCCAGCAAACGTTGTATTGCCGTTATTAAAATCGCGATACCAAAGTAACTGTTGATCGTAGATGGGTGAAAATTTGAAGTTGTATGTATTTTTTAATGCTGACTCATAATCAAAAAAATTTAAAAGAAATGTCAGAAAAAATTAAAAAAAATAATCGTGTGGACCACCCTTAACATTTAGGGGTATGAAAAATAGATGTTGGCCGATTCTCAGACCTACTCAATATGCTCACAAAATTTCATGAAAATCGGTCAAGCCGTTTCGGAGTACTCCTCCGGGAACGAACATTGTGACACGAGAATTTTATATATAAGACAATCGATATTATGAGAATATCTTTCAGTTCTTTATTTTGCACTAGATTTATAAAACAACTCACTAAAGTGATAATTATTTTAAATCGATTTTTAAGTTTATTATATTTATGTTCAATACAATCTTCTGTTGTCTCTCTTATGTTCAGATCAATCAATGACTAATAAAAGCGTTTTTCACTAATATAAACCAACTATTTGTAATAGTAATTCGAATTCATTTTATTACTTTTGGTGTTTACGGAATCGATTTTCATGTGTGAAAAATTATGCAACAAAAATTATCCAAAATAAACAATATTAAGCTTGGCCTCAAAAAGACATATTGTTTTGTTTATACCATAAATATTTTATTACTGTTATTATTATAATAATGACAATAGTAGACCATTGTTAGCAGCTTTCTTAATAACTATAATTTAAATATGAATGAATTGCGACTGGATACTGAATAGATGTTTGCAATTCCATAAGATAATTATAGCAACAGATTGCGGTCTTAACAATAACAGTCATCTGCTATGAGGCGTTCTTTGTTAGGGACTCTGGATCTATTCCAATGCATCTTCCCCTTGTCGGATATGTGAATGGCAGATCCATTTGTCACCTCTTTTTTGCCATTATAGTGATTATCCAGCTATGCTTCTGTGTTTAACGGCAATTTGCCATCTGTTCTGGCTTTTAATGACATAAAATATTTGTTGTGAAGTTCATGACGATCTATATCTTCATCTTTTTTTTCTTTTTCTGCTTCGGTTGTTCCCTTTCCCGATAATTGCTGCCATATGGTGCTGTGCCTTTATTTAATAATTCTGTTTAATATCTGTATATGGATGTTTGTTTCCGAGTCATGGATGTTTAAATGTATTTATGTATGTTTATATGAATTTATGTATGTTTAAGTAAGTATATTGTATTAAATATATCGTTGTCTTGTAACCCATAAGACGGGCTATATATGCTTAACTTGGGGCAAGATAATTTGTGTAAAAAAATAAATTTTATGAAATAATTTAACTCTAGGGTTATAAAGTAATATTTGTAGGTAACGTATAATAAGACATATTATCCATAAAATTCCGTTAGGTTTTGAGACTTATTTCATTAATGGTCTGTTGCTACCGATAAATCTCGACTTCGTGACAGCTGAGACCACTAGTTAGTATGAGATAAAACGACTGATTTTATCTGTTAAATGTAATAATCGTGATAATTTAGATATCTATGAACTAATTGTTAACGGTTTAAAATTACGAAAGTTGCCTCGATAGTAAAGTTAAATTAACAAGCAAAAAGTCGTGTGGATCTGAAATCAGGAGTTTAAAATAAACATTATGTAAAATCACGGATACATATAGCAATTACCTACATGTATACCTATTTTTCGTTTTGATTAAAACTATTGGAAGGTTTTATTATAGAATAGGAGAACAAGATACATATTAAGAATTATACACTAAAAGCAAACTAGTATTATAACGTAATTCGCAAGATATGATCACGTAGTTGTAAGCAAGTTACTCTTTGCAACCTCTTAGTGAACATTCTCCTATCGAGATCTCAAGTATGTTATTTCATAGTGCGAGCATCTTCTAACAGTTTCGTAAATGGCTAGGCAAGGAGACGAATACGATGAGCGAAGATAAGTGCTGATTTACATCCTATATTTATATCCCATAAACCTAAGCCCGAGTCACTAATCTCGAAAATGTTTGGAGATGCTCGCCAGTGGGAATGCTGAGAAGTTCATCTCAAATATTTCAAATATTTTTACTCAGAATAGGAGGATATGAAGTCATTTATTGAACATTAAAGAATACTAGAAAATTTATGACTCAGACCTGAAAAGATTATCCTCAAACTTTCTTTTTAATGATTCTCTAAGTCTTTTTAGCCAGTCCTTCCAAGAGTAATGTCAAAAAATATAGCAAATTCACGACTCCGTTAAACAAAATACTCGCATGTTGATTTTTGACATTTGGCATTAGGTTATAAGCGATAAATCACGGGCGCTAATCGAGTTAATGATGTCGGATAACATCGCTTACTTCGTGCTACATAACTTGGTTTCTATTCTCTTTGAATATGACTGAAGTGTCTGCAAACAATAATACCTTTTGTTTAATTTTTCTGTGAGATAAGGTAGATAAGTTATGTTTATAAGGAAGAGGAACGGTCCAAGAATTGACTGAATTGATTGAATGAGATCTTCTGCTATTGTCATCGACCATGTGAATACCATTTGTTTTGTATGTCATTTTTTGGATCGAGTTGTATGATCCTGGAAATATCGCGGAGGTAATTTGTTTCCCATGTAGGTTGTACGTGGAAGACACTTCTGCCGTAAACCGTACTGCGGGGAATGCCACATAACCTGATGGCAAGGATGCTATGAAAGTGGATAGTGAGCAGCTTCATATCGCAGCAGAAATCAGGTCAGATAACTCTTCTATGGTGGAAGAAGTACATTGAAGCGATGTCATGATATTCACATATTGGTACTGGATAATTGATAATTCGGGCAAGTTTATGATTGAATTGGAGATAGTAACGAATATGAAGTATTAGCGTTTTAGCCATTATAAAATTTTGAAAAAGCCCCAGTTTTCTTTATCATAGCAGGAATTAAAAATTTCTTCGATTTTTTTAATCACGAGAATTCATAATGGAGTGGCATAATCATTAGAGCATTGCCAACATTATAAATCGTCGAATTAACGTACATATGAATTCGAAACATATTGGTACGTTGTGGATGAGGATCGAACCGGGGGCTCCGTGGGTTGAGTCAATGGTTCTGTCTATTGCATCCACTTGCGTCACTTACAATTTTATACAATTCTGACTATGCCGATTTTCACTGACCAACATTGTTGTGTATAACACACACATCGGTATTAAATATTAAAAACAGGAATTATCGACCCTACCCGTTTTTATAGACTACTAGCTGACCCAGCAAACGTCGTATAAAGTCATAAAAAAGAATTCAATAATTAAAATTTTTAGGGTAAAAAAAAAGACGATCAATTCTCAGATCTACCAAATATACCGTCCGTAAAATTTATCGTGCTACAATAATCATTAATTTCGATTGCCATATTGCAACTCTATTGCATGTCTGTGGATGGATTAGAATAATATTAAAATCACGATACAAAAGTAAGTGTTGATCGTAGATGAAATTTGAAGTTGTATGTATTTTTATATTGAATCATAATTAAATATATTAAAAAAAAGATAAAAAAAAATAAAAAACAAAATTTGGGTGGACTATCATACCCTTCACATTTAAGGGGATGAAAAATAGATGTTGTTCGATTCTTAGACCTACCCAATATGCACACAAAATTTCATGAGAATCGGTTAACCCGTGGAGTTTAACTACAAACACCGCGACACGAGAATTTTATATATTAGATGTTTAGTCGTAATGATGGATCAAGATAAATCTCATTCAATAAACATGTGTTACACTGCATGGTAATAATTATTAAGACATTAAACATAAGAGCTTAAATGTTATTTATATATTATTATACGGCTTAAAATATTACAGCCTACAATAGGTCATGGTCAATTACGCATAGTTGTAGGTAGGATAAACATAAACTTAATAAATACTCACGCTTTGATTACATAGTTCTATGAAATCTTTAAAATATCATATTTAATCGAGGTTCAAAGCATGAACTATTTAAATAATAGGTCTTAGTCATTGTCTATTTAACAACATAAAATATTTGAAAACAGTCCAACTAGTCAAACTAATGCGATCATTTAAAATTTTAAGTGAAACTTCCACTCTTTACAGGACCACTTTGTGGAATGAATAACCGCTGCAGTTACCCCGAACCAATACAACATAGGAACCTTCAAGCCTAAAGTATACTCTCAATGCATCTCTTGATCCCTGGTTTTGCGGATGTCCATTACCTACGGTTGCCTCACCCTTTTTCAATCACGTAGGCCTCCTGCCCATTTGCCCCTTCATATATTTAAATAACATCGTAATCTTCAATGCTTAAGAGGGGTTTTCATTATGCGAGTACACTCTGATAGAATTCACTACTCTGTCGCAACTCGCACAGTGTAAACTATAAAATCGTGATCCGAGGGCACTCGGACTCGAACACGGATCTATTCTTACGAGTTCACTCGGAACATTCCATAATTTTCGTCATTGGCGCAATTTAAGAAAAAGTTGAATGAACTAGTAGCAATTTGATTCGAGCAGCTATTGGTCTCCCCAAATGAGTATTTTGTTTAGAGTTTTTTGTTGTATTCATTCGATTCGATCTTTACATTACGTAAAATACATAATAATCTATTATCTTACAGTGAAAACCCCGCTGAATCAGCTTTTCAAAGCTTCCTTAAATTGATTTGTGGTTGATTTCCTACAGTTATATTTAATCCGATGATATTAAAATATCTTATGTCATACTTTAAAACACAAACAATGACATATTCAATGAAAATTACACAATTGTCAATTTTAACAGGTCAATACAATCGCGTAGGCTTTATATTTTTAGCACGTACAATAATTAATTCCGCTGCAATTTGAATAATACGGCACAAATATTTATTTAAGCTGACCTTTGTGGGTATTTGTAACTGCGAGCTGTTTATGAACTATGAGTCTTATTTGTTGATAGTTGATATATAGGCCCGCCTTCCTTTCTTATCTTATTTAAGAATTAAATAATAGCTGGCAACGGTGCCTGTCTTGTCTCGCTTTTTCGTTTCATCGAGTTTCAAATCACGTCTATTCTGAGGATGTTTCACTTCAACAAATTGCGGGTAAACGTTTGGAATTAGTATAACGAGTTGGTCTTTTGCTTTTTAGTATGAGAAGAGGTAACTAACTACATATTATAAAACAAACTACTGCACCGATTTTCATTATTATTTATTATTATCATATTGGTTGGAGATGCCGGAATAAAATAAGACGTCTGGGGGCTTTCAACGAAAACACTGTCTAACATATAATAAAATAATGTATGGTGGAATTGTGTAACTTGTATATGTCTACAGAAAAGTCCGCGATGTTATTAGTTCCTCACCACGTTCCTGAGAAAAATGATCTTGACTCTTATCTATTTTACTTTTAGAGCCGTGCCTCTACGTACGTAAGACTAGGCTTCCATAGAAACTTAACAAATATAATATATATATAACATCAATATTTATTTAAAATGTGACAGAAACCGGTTATTGATAGTAAGCGAAACGGTCAAATATTCACTTAACACAGTAGCTCGGCCTCCGTGTCAAGAGTTCATAATAATATAAAAACCTTGTAGTGTGCCAGCCATATTTGACATGTCAACGCAATTTGCTGATAGTTAAGGCTATGTGTGGGAACAAAACAAAGCGTGGGTGTAAATACCGAATAGACGACCGTAGCTGTTGTCAGCTTTTGTTTTTAATAATAGAATTATATAAACAAGAGGAACTGGACGTTCAGTTGATGGTAATTGATACGCCATTCCCATTACAATGCAGTGCCACTCAGGATTCTTGAACCCAAAAATTCTATGCGGCACTACAATTGCGCTCGTCACCTTGAAACATCAGTGTTAAATCTCGTTTGCCCAGTAATTACACTAGCTACGGCGCCCTTCAGACCGAAATACGATAATGTTTACACATTACGGATTCACGGTAGAAGGCGCCGTTGTGGTACCCATAATCTAGCCGGCATCCTGTGCCAAGGAGCGTCCCACTGGTTACATATAAATTGTGTGTGTGTCAAAGATCCTCATCCGCATGCCAGTGCAAAGTACCATCCGCATCACGTAGACGTCTGGTATTCCACAACCGCGCGTTTTGTTCGAAATTTCTTGCCTCGCACAGCCACTTTGTGGAATCAACTACCGGCAGCGGTCTTCCCCAACAGATACGACTTAGGGACCTTCAAGAAAAAAGCATACTCCCACCTTAAAAGCCGGCAACGCATTTCTTGACACACCTGTTGTTGCGGATGTCCATGGGCGGTTGCCTCACCTCTTCCCATCCCGTGAGCCTCTTGCCCGTGCGTCTCATATAAAAAAAATGATTTATCTGGTATTGCAGGAGAGCAAGCTGCGCTGTTCATCTACCCTCCGGTGATCCGAATAAAGCTCTTTTGTCCTTCTCATCCACACAGAAATTCAATCTGTTTAGCTTTGCTTCTGTTTTAAATATTGTAAACAAGTCTCGTACCCGACCAAACAATATTTAGACAAGTAGCACATTTGTTATGCACTACACAACGTTGACTGTTCAATACGTCTCCTGTTAACTCAGATGTGACCGAACTGTAGACTAACGTACAACAGACGGAGCAGATATGTGTTTATGAGTTAGGAGATCTTAAATAATAAAATTTTCAGAAAGCTCGTATCTTAGTTAGAAATAGTAGTGATTAATAAAGTATAAGATTAATTTAAGATAAGTGTTTACTCTAAATGTTATTATTTTAAATTAAAATACTTTAACCAGAATAAACTGTAGATTTCCTAATTATTTAGACTTCGTTATGATTGGCTTTGCAATGAATAATGTATGCCATTACATTAATACAATTTTTAAAGAAACCGAGCGTTGGTACCAATTTAACTTGTGCTGAAAATACTTCTGCTAACAATGTATTTCTAGAAAATTTCTGAATGGCATTATAACTAAAAGATGATCATACATTTTTATTCATATTCCATCATATTTAATACATTTTGTAATACAAAGTAGGTTATTAGCATGAATATAGTATATTCAGCGGTTTGAGTTGAATATACTATCGTTATGTCCTTTGGCTTGGTCCGCGTAGAAGGAACAACGGTAAATTATTTAGTTTTTTTTGTCGAATTTATCATATTTCTACGCGGACCTAAAGAAACAGAAAGTAAAAGCTGTAGTATGTTTCTTTGAAGATGTCATTTAATACGGTGGTCAAAAATCGAATCTCAGGGTGTCAAATAACTCAGCGAGTGACATCGGCACCCAGAGTACAAATAGCGATTATCAATCGA
This sequence comes from Leptidea sinapis, assembly GCF_905404315.1. Taxonomy (NCBI): domain Eukaryota; kingdom Metazoa; phylum Arthropoda; class Insecta; order Lepidoptera; family Pieridae; genus Leptidea; species Leptidea sinapis. The sequence continues at coordinate 5,129,284 of NC_066292.1, read as the reverse complement.
TGCATGATAGATCAGTTTTTTTGAAATTTGTCATGTCACTACTAATTACAATTTTTTTTCTTAACCATCAAGACACGAATGAAAATTTACCCTGATAAATATTAATATTAATGATGTAAGCGAAATTATTTTCAGTTCACTCATGATCTGAAGTTACTTAGTACCTTGTTGTACCGTTTGAAGTAGATTCATGCCTATTTTGTGCAACTTTTGAAAATCTTTAAATAAAAAAAACTATGAGTCAATGTCAATCAAATTATTAGGTATTAAAAGTGAATAGCATTCTGAATTATATACAGATTTCGGGTAATATCGTATCAGAGTATAAATAGATGCATGTCATGCTGTCTGTGTTATTTTTAAGTCTGGACTAATGTTACGGTTTCAACAACGTCTTATTTATAGTTTTTGAACGATTGGAATTCTAACTACTTTATTATTTCAAATAGCTTATTATATTTTAAGTCTTTCCTAACAACGAATTCCTTATAACAATAGAAGTAAAATGTGGAAAAAGCTATCTGATATGGACCGTAATAAATTGTATGAAAAGTATAATTATACAAGTACAAAATACTTGGTGTTGCGTTTATGTTAGTTAGCTTAGATTTAGAAATTAATTAAAGTTTTATTTGAGCTAACATGTAGCTAATTGAAGACAGTAAAAAGGATATTTAGCAGATTAAATATATGTATATATACAGGATGGTTTTTTGAGAAAGGCGGTGATGGCCAAGTCAGAAACTACGAGTCTCAGAGAAAAGTAGTCAAAGGAGTCATGCCCTCAATTTATAAGAAAACAATAACTGCATATTAATTTTTTTTAAATTTCTTGAATTTTTGACGGAATGATTTTTCAAAAAAAAAATTACATCTTTATTATTGGACAAATGGACTTTGTTGCTGAAAATGATCAATCTTGGCAAAGAAATGTATTACTTCAAATGAAAGAAATGGCCCCTTTCACGACTTTTCTCTAATACTCGTAGTTTCCGACTTGGCCATCACCGCCCTTCTTAAAAAACCACCCTGTATTAGGCACAAGGATTAAGTATTTTTAATACACATTGTGTAAGATCCAGAGGCAAAATCTACAATAATACTCAAAATTGATATTTTGATGATTGGAATTTCTATCGGTAGTATCACAAAATCCTAGACAAGATAGCATTAATCCGAGATAAGATAGACCGTACATACTTGAAATAAATATAACAACGTGTAGTAAACATGGTATAAGGACAAATCAGGAAGGTATAGTAGCGATTATATGAAATGATTATAATGAAAACGACTTTTCTTTTCTTAATTATCTATCTTTATACATATAAATTACGTGACACGTTGTTTGTCCACGATGGACTCCTAAACTAATGAACGGATTTTAATGGGGATTACTTCATGGAGTGCAGTTTGGTCCAACTTGAGAAATAGGATAGTTTTTATTTCGATTTGGGACCCATAATTATTTTTTGTTTTTAATATTTGTTTTGTATGGACATAATATTTTCTATGTGAGAATTTAGTGACGCACGGTTTGACTGTTCCGCTGTGAAACAATTTCATTATAACAACAAGGAGCATTTTTTACGAAATAATTCTTGATGTTTTGAAATATTATTGGCAAATTGCTATAAAACAGTTTTTTTATTATCTACAGAACAATGTCGGGTCAGCTAGTATATATATAAAAGAGAATATATGTTTGTATGTTCCCTAATAACTCCTAAACTATTCGACCGATCTCAATGAAATCTTTTGTAAAAGATTCGTTGAAGCCCAAGGAAGGTTTACATATATAATTTATATGGCAAAACAACGTTTGCCAGGTCAGATAGTCTACAATATTTTCTACAAGAAATTTTCTACATTGTTTTCGGCAATTTATAAAATATTATTAATTTTATGACGCATTTTATACTAGGTAATGAAGGTACACAAGGTAGGTAAAGGGATACCTGCTGGTCTACCGGCAATATGGTAAGTATATTTATTTATATAGTCTTAGATGTTGTCTGTCAGTTAAAGAAACAAACACATCGAATGATTTTTCAAATATACATACATACTTTCATGTAGCCGTTTGTTATTTAAGTAAATGATTGAGTTTACACTAAATAATTCTTCAACGTTATAACATATAATTGGATTTCTGTTTACACTGTCATATATTTTTCATATATGATGATATACATTTCGACATGATTTCCTCAGTAATTAAATAAATATGATTATACGTTTGGACTTGGGACCCTCTCTGTCCAGATAATTAAGTTAAATTACCAGGCAAACATGAATTGGATCTATTAAATTTTAAAACAAGCCAGGGTAGACTGACCCTAAAATTACATTGAGTGTTGGATAAGTACACGAATAGGGCACAGCGAAATTACGTGACTAAATACAACGGAAATTAATGGGCAATGAAATAAAAAAGAAAACCAGTCAAGTTCGAGTCGGACAACAAAAGCCAAATACAAACGGCCTCGTACAAGATATAGCACTAATAGGTAACTTTATAGATATTTTTGAAAGAGAAATTTATTATCTCTTGGTCTTTCATAGTCATTCATTTGTTGGTCATATAAACGGTCAATATACCAACTATTTCGGTAGATACAATCCATTGACAGACAGACGGATGGATGGACAGCGAAGTCTTAGTAATAAGGTTCCCATTGGTTACCCTTTGGGTATAGAAAACAAAATTAGGCTTAAAAAAAACTTAATAAGTATAGAATTACGGGCGTAGTTAACGAAACATCCAGTGAATTCCTATTAATTCATATAAAAGAAAAAGAAACCTTTAAATGTATACAGACGTGATTCTTAATATATGCTGTTGATTGCTGTAACTGTGCAGAAGAAAACTGAATGATGATATTAAATCCGAGATTTTTCTGTCTAGCAAGTGTATGAAACTGTCCAAAAACAATTCATAAGAGCCATAATATAACATTTTATGTATTTGTGATGATATTATGAACTTTTTTTATGATTTATAGGGCGTTCAGGTGATGATAATTGATGCCCTACCCATAACAATGTAGTGGCGCTCAGGATTCTTAAAAAACCCAAAATTTCTGAGCTGTACTACAATTGCGCTCTTCACCTTGAGACATAAGATGTTTATATGATAATAGGCGCCGTTGTGGTACCCATAATCTAACTTATCACCTAAGCAAAAATATTTTCTTGTAAAGTCTTAGTTATATCCAGTAGCAAGTCTACCAAAGTAAATATAAAATTCTAAAATTGTTTGTTTAGTAGTAAAACTACGCGCAAAGGTATAATTTGGTTTTATCTTAATTAATATATTTTAACCCCAACTGGTTTATTGTTATTGTGTGGCCTCTGTAAGCTAATTTCATTGAAGTATTTGCCACTTGATATCATAAATATTGGTGACGTTATTCAATACGTGCCCTATAGATACTTGTGTGGTCTAAGTTTTGAGCTTTTCGCTGTTTTATCTTATAATACTATTATAACAGTTATATTTAGTATCACATGCCCAACAGCATTGCCCAAATCACACGATTGAAAGTATATCATTTTGGACTTTATTAGAAGGATTTTATTTATAACGGGATTCATCCATCACTTTACATAAATTGTAATTAAAATAAATTGTGAGAAAAAGATCTTATAAATGTCATTTCTTTGACCTAAACAAAAAAAGTGATTTTGATTTGCCGCATCCTTTGATAATCTTATGTTTAGATGTAAGTTTTTCATAAGATTATAGGTCGATCTATCGCTGAAATCTTTATTTATTATTATTTTGATTAAAATTATCTATAATTATCCGACAGTTCCTATCCTAATGCATTAGCTGTTAGCCATGGGAAGAAATTGAGTGTTAATCAAATTTATGCATATGGACTTGAAATGCACACTTCACGGCTGTTTATGTAAGAGATGGTTTGCTATGCTATTTATTTGTTTGTAATGCTATTTATTTTCTCAATATTTCTTAAGTCCTATTGCATTCTCACACAGCAATGGAGCTAACAGAAATCTATTAGTTGCAAAAACCTACATAAACCTATAACAGAAAAAATAAAAAACCATATTATAGTTTCCAACTCTCACATTGCAAATAATATCCAATTGATATATTATGACTAGCTTTCTCTAATTCATTAATGCTATTAGATTTAATCTTCATGAAACGGGCAAATTCGTTAAGTGGAGTGTATAATTGAAATATAATTCTTTTGCGTTCTGTATTTTCATTGGAATCTTCTTAAACTAAAGTTAAATATTTTTTTCGAGTCAAAGGCTGCATCAGGGTAACTTTTGAATACATTCATTCGAAATCACGTCACCCATAAAAATTAAGAGTGAATTATACTTGTGCTTACATTAAAAAAAAAATACAACAAAGAATAACAAAGTTTTATGCCACTTGGCATTAAACTTAGACTTCTAAGTAATTCAAGTGGTCCATTGTTTGAGGGTGATAATCCGTGGTCTGCCACGACTTATTAATAAATTATTACAAAATTGCTATAAGCAAGATGTTTGATATATATATGACTCATTGGTTCTCCGCTACCGCCTATACCATGGACCCATTACCGAAACTTTCACAGCACACGGACGGCGTATGATCTCACCAACCTTGGGGTTGCATCGTTAATTGCCAATGCAATAAAGAGCACCATTTTCGTGAACAATGCCGTTGTATGCCCTTCAAACTCATAACATGACATTTCTGACTTAAGAAGATTAAATCTAGACTTGAGACCACTTGTCGATATTGGATATGAATACATTATCAGAATGATAATTCAAAAACCAAATAAAACAAGTTGTAATTTAATAGAAGTTTAAATATATTTTAAGATAATATATTTAGAGGCGTGATGATTCCTTTTTTCCATTTAAATATTTACAAACGTATGTGTAAATATTATTCATATTGAAATGTATTTTTATAGTAATAAATATTGTACCTTTATCTAATTAATCAGGGTGTGAAAGTTAAAAATAGATATGAATAAGAAATGATATTGAGGTTTCAAAAATATATTTTGAAAAAGTAGAAAGGCTGGGGCAACTGACGGTAAGAGATGTCTGCAGGTAACAATTATTTCTACACCATAGTCAAAATAGCAATAGCGTACACTTGTACACATGCAAACCGTTAAAAGATATAAAACCGGTAACTGATTTAAGAAAAGCGGTGCGTCAAAAGAATAACGATTAAGCCAACAAAAAATGATTAAAGCAAAATTAAAATTAAATATACAACACAAGTTATTTGAAAATTGCAGGTTCTTATTTATATCAAAACCTCTCCACAACTTGATATTGAAATAATAAAACTAAAATTTTGCATACAAGCCAAAAGTTGGGGCCTATAGTTGCCCCCTGGTAACTCCGCTGTATTTATATAATGTGAACCTTCAATTCAATATTTAAACTTTAAATAGCATTACTCGATCTCAAAGTTGAATGGAAAGCACTCAAGAAAGCCTATAAACTTATATTTATAATAAATATTGTATCGCGTATTCTATCAAAGCTTTGATGACGTCATAATAATTCAAAGAAAGCAATCTGTTAACGTGCCCTTATGTTTGCCGAGCAAGTAAGATCATTAAACTTTAATCGATTAAATCTTATAAACAGTTTATGACTATTTGACTACCACGTACACTATTGAAAAGTACCACTTCTAAAGTACTACCAGAATTAGTTATTTTAAATTCTATACGAGAGTTGTGAATTCAGGTATTCTACTAAAAAAGTTGTTATGTTTTGTAAGTGATAACCCTCACTTCTAGGATTAATACAAATTCAAGTTCAAATCCTCCACACTTTTATTTTCCAAAAGGTACACTCAGCGGCACAATTAACCGTCCACCCTTTTAAAGTGGCAAATTTTGATGTTATCGCAGTTGTATGTTATTGGGCATAAATAAGTCAAGTGTGAAAGAAATGTAGTGACGAAAAAATTACAAACTACCCACTTAACTTTGTTTTTTTAACGCATAAGTTGTGAATAGGATAAATATCGAACTTCGTCTCATTATCGTTATCGTTGCCATACTGCTTACATTGCTTCAGTGGCATTAAAAGTAAACAATTTGAGTTTGTTTTGGTTTCGTAACTTAAAGCTAGTGTTTGGGCATCACAAACATGCCATTTGATGCTAATTCAGTGGCAAGAGCCGTCGCTCTTATCGACGAAGGGTTTAGTCAGCGTTACGTGGCGCGGAAGCTTGGTGTCGCACGTACCACCTTAAGGGATGCAGTGAAACGGTTTCGGGAAACTGGCTCTTATGAGCGAAGACCAGGACAGGGCCGAAAAAGATGCACCTCCGCTCGTGACGACCGATTTCTTGTGACCAATGTTCTAAGAAATCGGTTCACTACAGCTGTTGAGGCACGAAACCAACTTCGTGAGGTTCGCAATGTTCAAGTGAGTGAAAGAACAGTGAGAAGAAGACTAGGAGAGAATGCCCTTGGAGCTTTTCGAAAATCTCGAGTGCCACAATTGCTCGTAGGCCACCAGAGAGAAAGACTTCGTTTTTCCCGAGAGCACGCCGAATGAAATATGGAACAATGGAAGAATGTTATGTTTACTGACGAGACAAGAATATGCTTGCACGGTCCTGACGGTCACCAGCGTGTATACAGACGCAAGAATGAAAGGTTTGCACCATGCACTGTTGTGGAAACAGTAGGTTACCAAGGTGGCTCTATCATGATACTTACGAAGCACGCACCGACTTGGTTATCTTCGAAAGAGGTGGAATAAATGCTCAGAAGTATGTAACAGAAGTGTTGGAACCTCATGTAATGCCATTTGCTCCATTTATTGGCGAAGATTTTTTATTAATGCAGGACAACGCTCGCCCCCACGTTGCTAGAGTTGTTACCTGGAGACCGTCGGCATTCGAAAATTAACATGGCCATCCCGGAGCCCAGATTTAAATCCTATTGAACACATATGGGACAATTTAAAAAGACGTGTTCGAAGCGGCATACCAGCTCCAACCACCATAGATGAATTAAAACAATCCGTGATTGAGGAGTGGCAGAACATTCCACAACAAAAGATCAAAGATGTCACCGACAGCATGCCAAACCGTTTGATGGAAGTCATGAGGGCTAGAGGTGGAAATACGCACTATTAGAATTCATTTATTCAGCAGATTATTATTTTTAAGCCATTTCATCACATTTGTTAATTTACGGTCAAAGTGTTTTACAGACTTTTTTATAAATAAACTTAATAATTAAAAACAATATTAACTTTCATTTTACTTACACATATTCGTTATAAAATAACATTCACAAGTAAGGCCACAATTTTTTTTTTAACCAAAATCTTAAAAAATCAAGGTGGGCGGTTAATTGTGCCGCTGAGTCTATAATACAATATTTGGAAGGAATTCACTTTCCACTTGTTGTTATGAAATTTTACATACAACTCGCCGCGCGACGCTAATGTCGGGGTTTTATAATAAAATAAATGTTTAGGTCAGCAAGTTTCTGCCTACTGTAATAAGGTATAACAGTACGTCACTCGAACGGTTAGCTCAGTTGGAAGAGCACTCGCATGGGACGCGAGAGGTCGTGGGGTCGAGTTCCGCATCGTTCACAAAATTTAGTTTTCAAATTTTATTAGTGTATTAATCTTAGTAGTGAGGGTTATCACTTTAAAAACATAACAAATTGTTTAGATTTGCAAAAGCGACACCTCAAGCCAATTTCCTAATGTGTAAATACTGGAGTTGAGCAGGTAATCAATTGTAAAGTAGATCCTGTAGATGAAGTCACAAACTGAAAGTTGAGCAAAGCATACAAGATTTTGTGACGATACGTCACTCGAACGGTTAGCTCAGTTGGAAGAGAACTCGGACGGAACGCGACAGGTCGTGGGTTCGAGTCCCGCACCGTTCACAAAATTTTGTTTTAAAATTTTCTTAGTGTATTATTCTACTGCAAAATACTTTACGTACGTAAATTAAAAGTTTTTATGTGTGTCGACAAGTGTGCGGGCGTAGATTAGTAAGCGCCGCCGACAATTTATCTTTACTTCTAGCATTAATCCGCAAAGAATGCAATTTTATTCAGCTTTTAAGATAAATTGTTTTTCCAGAAGTATCATTATGACGCGTCTCTGAATCTCAGTATTTAGTCTAGTACATTTGATAAATCTTGTTTATTGAAAACAATTTTCAAAGTTCTTGATATTTTCGAACATCGAACACAAATAAGTAATGTGATAAGTAGTTTTACCTACTTTCAGTCATTTCTAACTCGACTCATTTTGAACAAAAATTGCTACTTAAGACATTATAAGGACCTACATAGTACTATTATCTAATCTATGCTATTATTTTCAAACAGTATCAATAAAAAAACATAAAAGGCATTTATTTTCTCAAAATTGATACCTTTAGAATTATTTTTGATGTCATTTCTATTATATTAGATACTACTACAGCTTCGGAAACAAATGACGCTCTGAGAGAAAAGAAGCGACGCAAGAAACTTTCCCAGCATTTAAACTTTTCCAGATTTTCTTTGCACTCTTTTTAGTAAAATATACAATATTGTACTGTCATTGTTAGTGCTATAAAATAATCATAATGTAGTCCCAGGCTGTCCGATCACTTATGCTTTATAATATCATTATTATAATATGATATTCAGCTATGGAGTAGTAGGATTTACGACAAAGATATTGTTATATTGACTGAGAATAAAATAGAGAGAGCTATAAACATACAAGTTGTAGTTTTTTCATGTAGAACAACACCACCACCAGTGGGAGGCTCCTTTGCACAGGAAGCCGGCTAGATTATGGGTAGCTAGCTATGGTAGCTAGTGAAATTACTGGGCAAATGACATGATTTTTCAAGAAACCTGAGCGGCACTGCATTATATTGGGTAGGGCGTATCAATTATCATCAGCTGAACGTCCTGCTCGTCTCGTCCGTTATTTTCATAAAACAAAAAACAAATCGTCCTCTGATCTGGCATCACCGAAGGAATCATGCAAGCTGGCTGAAGTGATCAAAGGCTTTTGACAACAGCCAGACTTTGACTTTCTCACTAATAAACACAGTGTAAAGTTACTCAAAGCTTAAAATTACTTGTCCCTGTTATGTTATTGTGTAGTGACAAAGGTAAGATAAAAAAAATACATTTGGAATAACTTCGCGTTTATTAACAACACATTAACTGTTTTATTACACAAAAGATAAACACGTGTTGAACACTAGTTAAAAAAAAGTTCTATTACAAATCTATGTCTTTCTATTGTTTAGCGATCAGCATTCTTTAGACATTCCTTATATTTAAAGAAGAGTCCAAGCTTGTCTAAGGTGTGTACAACGGATAGACCATATTCATAAGGATGACTTAGATTATATGATGACAGATATATGACAGCTGTCAAAAATTGCGTTCCGATCCTTTAATTATTCCAGTACACCTCAGGTTATGTTGTGCTTAAAGACTTTTTAGTTAAAACACTGTTATGTAATAGAAAAAGATAAACTCAATTTCAGACGTCGTTATTGTTAGGTCACTGACGTTCGTATAGTCAGATCACTGTCTATTCGAGATTTCGGGGACAATAAATCGATCTAGCTTTCAATATAAAAAATGTAGTTTTGTCCGTGTTTTCATGAGAAATAGCTACAATAATATATACAACGGTAAATTTCGTCACTATATACAAGACTATAATAACTCACATGGGACATTGGGTGATCGATTGAAATCGTTAATCAGCACAGCTTTAAGCGTAATGAGACTAAAAAGTGTCATAGTTAGATTATCGGACTAAATAATCGGCCTATTGAGACTAGGCCGACAATTCGCTAAACGTTCGTTTATAATTAGGTTGCGTGGATATTTTTCGGTCAGGTGACGCTGCCCGTATGTTTTCGTTTAGTGCTATTTTGATATGCGTGTCAGTGGAGCGGGATTCATTGCAGTTTTAATTTTAATTATAGGCCTGGTGTTACACGCAATTATTGATTAGTTTGTGTAATCGAGTAAATTATTAAAACTTACATGAGTCATTATTCTCTCAATCCCTTATTTTCTTGCAGTATACGTATTTTTGAATTTTTAGTTACAAGAACCTCGACATTATAAATTTTACCCGAATTAGCGTTACCAACGAGCGTTTTAGTAGAGTCTCTTTCAAATCTTATAAAGTGCTAAGTGCGTCTAAAGAAGTTTTTACCTTTTAAACCGTGTTTATGATGGTTATGGTTAAATATTGTCTCTAAGATCTACACGGGAAAAGTCATATACAGTTTTTACTAAATTGTGAAAGGGTGAATTACTGTACACGAATAATAGTTGATAGATTTTTTTATATGAAGTTGAAGTACACATAATTAGCAAAACTACATTAGTATTATTGCAGAGTTATAATAAGGTTTTGATGGCTGAAAAATAATTTGTTGGTTGGAATTAGTTACAAAGACGAACAATTAGCTTTCTGAATTATATGAATGAATGGCTTTAGTAGTTACAATAGCGGTATATTCACACGCACCGTAAAATATAAAACATAACACAACAGTTGTGACGGACTGAAGAGTTACTCTTCAGACCTGTTTCAATTCCATTCGAAATCAGATATTATTCAGACACGCAAATTTTTGTACCATAGAAGCAAATACATACGCAAGCGCGTGCGAGGGTGTCATTCGAATTTTACATCCACCACCACCACATGTCACAGATAAATACCTAGTTCTCGTGTCTGATCTGAATATTTGGCTGACTTCTCTCCAGCATACGAAGGGATAACAATAGTTACTAAATTTAATTGTGTGTATTATTATAATGTGAATTATATGTAGGTCACACTAAAAGTTTTGAGTAACTTAAAAAAACACTAACCTAACTAACTAACCAAAATATTAGGTTTATTGCTTTTCAAAATACTCTCCTTTACATTTTGAACATTTTTTCATGCATTCGAATTATTTTTTAAAACAGGAGGACCAAAGAACTGAAGGCATGTTTTCTACGTGCTGATTGAACACTATCACTACCTCTTCGAAATTGGTAAAAGTAGGTTTCACTTGTCGAACCAATGTCATTGCCAAAATCATAGCTGTCAAACTAAAATATTCAATTTCTTGTGCAATCAACTCTTTCAGAAATACTCATGGACTCAAAAAAACCAATGAACCAAATAACCTACAATAACTTGATCAAGCTTCAAAAAGACATCACTTTACGCCTGAAAGCTCCGCGAAAGTTTGACATGCACCAACAAAATATGAGCGATTTTATTTATTTATTTTAATACTTTTATAATTTTCACATGTTTGATAACATTACTTCAAAGTGAAATATATGTGTTCGAAAATATGTATGTGACATTTTAAAGTGAAACTTTTATTACATCGTCTCAAACGTTTTCGTCTGTGTGTTGCATGTTGCCTGACGGTCGGGCGGCGCCTATAGTTCGCAGCAGCTGACCGTGTAGTGTATAGACTATTACTCATTTGTGTCAGTGCTCCACGCTATATTGTTTGTTTATTGATTAAAACATAATATATTATATATAAATTCGATACATGTGCTTATTTTAGTAATTATGTGGAAAGAAGTTTCACTTGCATCGTGGTTTCATAAAACCACACAATTGTTTTTTTTTGACTGTCTATCTTTTACCATAAATCAAAATTATCACGAAATACAACGATTTCATGAAATGTTCGGCCACATTTTGAGATCAATTCCAAGGTAGCCACGACAACCACATAATTTCCGTAGTTTGTGTGCGTTTGTCGCAATATCTATATTAGCTATGATATTAATTATGATACAAACATCTAGTTGCCTCAACCGTGTAGGAGGTTGGACATAACGTGGGCATTAAGAGATTATCGTTATCTCATTTCCGTTTCCAAAGTCAACAGTCGCTGCACACTAATTTATGTCTTGTCTTCTGACCTTTTCTTACTAGGTTTACGATCATATCACGACTTTCGCCGTGAAAAAGTATCAACTTTAACTAACTAATCGATCTATTTATTTATAATGCAACGAATTCTAATTTAAATGTTACCATTTCAATTTGTTTTCAAATAACGCCTCTATAGTCGCAGCGGCTTTGATATAAAAGTGATATTTGCCCTTATTCTAATTCAAATATTCAAATTAAGTAGATGTGACATCACTAATTGAAAGCCAAAAACTACAAACCCATTCCAAAAAAATGCTTCAGACCTGAGAAGAACGGCGCAACAAACTCAGCGGGCTTATATTTTTTCATATATATTTTTTTTTTTTTTTTTTTTGGAATAGGAGGACAAACGAGCGTACGGGTCACCTGGTGTTAAGTGATCACCGCCGCCCACACTCTCCTGCAACACCAGAGGAATCACAAGAGCGTTGCCGGCCTTTAAGGAAGGTGTACACGCTTTTCTTGAAGGTACCCATGTCGTATCGTCCCGGAAACACCGCACAAGGAAGCTCATTCCACAGCTTCGTGGTACGAGGAAGAAAGCTCCTTGAAAACCGCACTGTGGAGGACCGCCACACATCCAGATGGTGGGGATGATATCGTAACTTGTGGCGTGTCGTGCGAAGGTGAAATTCGGCGGCAGGAATCAGGTTGAACAGCTCTTCGGAACACTCCCCGTGATAAATGCGGTAGAAGACACACAATGATGCGACGTCTCTACGCAACGCCAAGTGATCCAGCCGTTCACAGAGTACTGGGTCCCCGACAATTCGAGCTGCTCTGCGTTGCACGCGGTCAAATGGATCGAGCTGATACTGGGGTGCGCCAGACCAGAGATGACAGCAATACTCCATGTGAGGCCGGACCTGCGCTTTGTAGAGCGCTAGAATGTGGGCCGGCTGGAAGTATTGCCGTGCTCTATTTATGACGCCCAGTTTCTTTGAAGCCAGTTTGGCTTTGCCCTCCAGATGGCCACGGAATTGGCAATTGCTCGAGATTTCGAGACCCAATATTCCGATACTAGGCGAGGCTTTAAGGGAAGTGTTCTCGAAGAGCGGTGATACGGCAAATGGGGTTTTTTTAGTGGTAAACGCGCAAACTTGAGTCTTCTGGGGGTTAAATTGGACAAGGTTCAACTTACACAGCCTTGGGGCACTCCAGCGTTCACGGGCTTGGGATTCGAGCAATAACCGTCGATAACGACCTGTATGCTGCGCCCAGTGAGGAAGCTGGAGGTCCACTTGCATAAGCTCTCGGGAAACCCAAATGATGGAAGTTTTGCGAGGAGCGCCTTGTGCCATACACGATCAAAGGCCTTCGCTATATCCAGACCAACTGCCAGGCCTTCCCCCTTGGTTTCAATAGCCGCCGCCCATCTATGTGTTAGGTATACCAGAAGATCGCCAGTCGACCGACCATGGCGAAAGCCGTACTGCCGGTCGTTGATCAACTGGTGACCCTCAAGGTATACCAAGAGCTGGCGGTTAATTATGCTCTCCATGATTTTGGAGAGTAGGGAAGTAATAGCAATAGGCCTGTAGTTTGCCGGATCCGAACTGTCTCCTATTTTTGGGATCGGATGGACAAGGGCTGACTTCCATGAATCAGGGACTACGCCTTTTGAATAAGAGTGCCGGAATAAACGCGTTAGCACCGGCGTCAACTCAGGGGCACACGTTCTAAGCACGATTGGAGAAATGCCATCCGGCCCGCTCGACTTCCTGACGTCCAACGAAAACAGAGCTCGTCTAACAGTTTTCTGTCGGAACTGTACTTCAGGCATGGAGCTCTGACACCGCGGGATGGTCGGCGGTGTTTTTCCGTTGTCGTCAAGAGTCGAGTTGGAGGCAAAAAGAGTGCACAGGAGATCGGCTTTCTCTTTTGCAGTATGGGCCAGGGTGTCATTCCTCATGTGCAACGGCGGCATAGACGGCTGGTTGAAGTTACCAAGAGCAGCTTTCGACAACGACCAGAACTTGCGTGTTCCGGTCGGGTAACTGGAAAGCTGCTCGCCAATTTTGACGACGTGCTTCGATTTCGCACGGGCGATTTGCCGCTTAAAAAATCTGGAGGCACGGTTATATTTTCTCTTCAGAACTTTGCAGTTCGGATCCTTTGAGCCCAGCGCCGCAACCCAAGTTCGATACGCCTGTTTTTTGCAGTCAGATGCTGCTTTAACTGACGCATCGAACCAGGGCTGTGATCTGCCACCGATCGGTACTACAGAGCTTGGTATAAAAATATCCATGCCCTGCAGTATCACATCGGCTACTGCAACGGCGCAGGCACTAGGATCATCCGAAGGGAAACAAACCCTGCCCCAATGCAAAAAAGGAACGCATCCTATCCCAATCTGCTGACCTGTAGTGCCAAACGCGGCGGGTCGCTGGTGGTCTGCGACGTTGGCGTCGGATAGGCACTACACTCCTGACCACGCAATGGTCGGACGTTCCGAGAGGGGCGTCGACAGAGACCTGGTAACCATCGGGATGTGTAGTCAGCAGAAGATCTAATAAGGACGGCATGTGGCTATCCACATCCGGGAGCCGCGTCGGCGACTCAACCAATTGGGACAGACCATACGCCAATGCAAAATTATGCACAGATCGCCCTGCGTAGTCTGTGGTACGTGATCCAAGCCATACGGCATTGTGCCCGTTGAAATCACCCAAGACTACGATTTCAGCGGAGGGGATCTGAGCAAGCACGTCATCAAATGCCGCTTGAACGCAGCCCATGAGGTGATCCGTTTCTGCGTTACCACTATGGGACCTGTAGACACACGCATAGATGCGGACGCGGTCCTCTAAATCTACGCGGAGCCAGAGAGTAGAGAGGCCATACATATAATACAATACCGTACAATTAAATGTATTATTTTATAGCTTGAGGGCGGTCGCTCCATTCCCAATCTGTGGTATCATTAAGAAAGTCTTAAGAGATTATCGTTATCTCATTTCCGTTTCCAAAGTCAACAGTCGCTGCACACTAATTTATGTCTTGTCTTCTGACCTTTTCTTACTAGGTTTACGATCATATCACGACTTTCGCCGTGAAAAAGTATCAACTTTAACTAACTAATCGATCTATTTATTTATAATGCAACGAATTCTAATTTAAATGTTACCATTTCAATTTGTTTTCAAATAACGCCTCTATAGTCGCAGCGGCTTTGATATAAAAGTGATATTTGCCCTTATTCTAATTCAAATATTCAAATTAAGTAGATGTGACATCACTAATTGAAAGCCAAAAACTACAAACCCATTCCAAAAAAATGCTTCAGACCTGAGAAGAACGGCGCAACAAACTCAGCGGGCTTATATTTTTTCATATATATTTTTTTTTTTTTTTTTTATGGAATAGGAGGACAAACGAGCGTACGGGTCACCTGGTGTTAAGTGATCACCGCCGCCCACACTCTCCTGCAACACCAGAGGAATCACAAGAGCGTTGCCGGCCTTTAAGGAAGGTGTACACGCTTTTCTTGAAGGTACCCATGTCGTATCGTCCCGGAAACACCGCACAAGGAAGCTCATTCCACAGCTTCGTGGTACGAGGAAGAAAGCTCCTTGAAAACCGCACTGTGGAGGACCGCCACACATCCAGATGGTGGGGATGATATCGTAACTTGTGGCGTGTCGTGCGAAGGTGAAATTCGGCGGCAGGAATCAGGTTGAACAGCTCTTCGGAACACTCCCCGTGATAAATGCGGTAGAAGACACACAATGATGCGACGTCTCTACGCAACGCCAAGTGATCCAGCCGTTCACAGAGTACTGGGTCCCCGACAATTCGAGCTGCTCTGCGTTGCACGCGGTCAAATGGATCGAGCTGATACTGGGGTGCGCCAGACCAGAGATGACAGCAATACTCCATGTGAGGCCGGACCTGCGCTTTGTAGAGCGCTAGAATGTGGGCCGGCTGGAAGTATTGCCGTGCTCTATTTATGACGCCCAGTTTCTTTGAAGCCAGTTTGGCTTTGCCCTCCAGATGGCCACGGAATTGGCAATTGCTCGAGATTTCGAGACCCAATATTCCGATACTAGGCGAGGCTTTAAGGGAAGTGTTCTCGAAGAGCGGTGATACGGCAAATGGGGTTTTTTTAGTGGTAAACGCGCAAACTTGAGTCTTCTGGGGGTTAAATTGGACAAGGTTCAACTTACACAGCCTTGGGGCACTCCAGCGTTCACGGGCTTGGGATTCGAGCAATAACCGTCGATAACGACCTGTATGCTGCGCCCAGTGAGGAAGCTGGAGGTCCACTTGCATAAGCTCTCGGGAAACCCAAATGATGGAAGTTTTGCGAGGAGCGCCTTGTGCCATACACGATCAAAGGCCTTCGCTATATCCAGACCAACTGCCAGGCCTTCCCCCTTGGTTTCAATAGCCGCCGCCCATCTATGTGTTAGGTATACCAGAAGATCGCCAGTCGACCGACCATGGCGAAAGCCGTACTGCCGGTCGTTGATCAACTGGTGACCCTCAAGGTATACCAAGAGCTGGCGGTTAATTATGCTCTCCATGATTTTGGAGAGTAGGGAAGTAATAGCAATAGGCCTGTAGTTTGCCGGATCCGAACTGTCTCCTATTTTTGGGATCGGATGGACAAGGGCTGACTTCCATGAATCAGGGACTACGCCTTTTGAATAAGAGTGCCGGAATAAACGCGTTAGCACCGGCGTCAACTCAGGGGCACACGTTCTAAGCACGATTGGAGAAATGCCATCCGGCCCGCTCGACTTCCTGACGTCCAACGAAAACAGAGCTCGTCTAACAGTTTTCTGTCGGAACTGTACTTCAGGCATGGAGCTCTGACACCGCGGGATGGTCGGCGGTGTTTTTCCGTTGTCGTCAAGAGTCGAGTTGGAGGCAAAAAGAGTGCACAGGAGATCGGCTTTCTCTTTTGCAGTATGGGCCAGGGTGTCATTCCTCATGTGCAACGGCGGCATAGACGGCTGGTTGAAGTTACCAAGAGCAGCTTTCGACAACGACCAGAACTTGCGTGTTCCGGTCGGGTAACTGGAAAGCTGCTCGCCAATTTTGACGACGTGCTTCGATTTCGCACGGGCGATTTGCCGCTTAAAAAATCTGGAGGCACGGTTATATTTTCTCTTCAGAACTTTGCAGTTCGGATCCTTTGAGCCCAGCGCCGCAACCCAAGTTCGATACGCCTGTTTTTTGCAGTCAGATGCTGCTTTAACTGACGCATCGAACCAGGGCTGTGATCTGCCACCGATCGGTACTACAGAGCTTGGTATAAAAATATCCATGCCCTGCAGTATCACATCGGCTACTGCAACGGCGCAGGCACTAGGATCATCCGAAGGGAAACAAACCCTGCCCCAATGCAAAAAAGGAACGCATCCTATCCCAATCTGCTGACCTGTAGTGCCAAACGCGGCGGGTCGCTGGTGGTCTGCGACGTTGGCGTCGGATAGGCACTACACTCCTGACCACGCAATGGTCGGACGTTCCGAGAGGGGCGTCGACAGAGACCTGGTAACCATCGGGATGTGTAGTCAGCAGAAGATCTAATAAGGACGGCATGTGGCTATCCACATCCGGGAGCCGCGTCGGCGACTCAACCAATTGGGACAGACCATACGCCAATGCAAAATTATGCACAGATCGCCCTGCGTAGTCTGTGGTACGTGATCCAAGCCATACGGCATTGTGCCCGTTGAAATCACCCAAGACTACGATTTCAGCGGAGGGGATCTGAGCAAGCACGTCATCAAATGCCGCTTGAACGCAGCCCATGAGGTGATCCGTTTCTGCGTTACCACTATGGGACCTGTAGACACACGCATAGATGCGGACGCGGTCCTCTAAATCTACGCGGAGCCAGAGAGTAGAGAGGCCATACATATAATACAATACCGTACAATTAAATGTATTATTTTATAGCTTGAGGGCGGTCGCTCCATTCCCAATCTGTGGTATCATTAAGAAAGTCATTTATGTTATAGTAACCTTTACCACACAAACGTTTTAACAACTCTTTTGATTATCGTAATTGTTTTGAACATTTTCTGGGATCTATTTGTAAAAGCATATAAATCGCCCCACAAAAGACTAACGCAAATTAGCCGAGTAGTATATTAATGTTATCAATATGACCCCACACCATATGCCACAAGTAATCTGACCGTAGCAACATTACTCCCTATTCTTACAAACGGTCTATTTAGTAGAACTGAATCTATCTCTGAGCCCGGTGTAGTTTTTTATCTAATGTGATTTTTTATGGAGAAGGAGGACAAACGAGCGTACGGTCACCTGGTGTTAAGAGATCACCGCCGCCCACAGTGGGGATGATATCCTAATTTGTGTCGTGCGAAGGTGGAATTCGTCGGCAGAATGAGATATCTAAGAAAACCGTTGGAAACGTAATCTCCGGGGTTCGTGTCCATAAATTTTCATACAAATTACATTATTCAGTTCTTGTTTATAAATTACTAGGGTCGTCCTTATTAATTTTATAGGAGCAAACACGTCTGTATGTATATAGATAATGTGTATGTGTGTATGGATTAATTTTCATTTAAAACTGCAGACATAATAATGAATTATCAGCAGTAATTAAAATCCGTGAGAGAGCCAAGCACGTAGTCATCAAGTAAACACATCTGAATAAACAGTAATTCAATAATGGTCTATCACAATTATAATGTTACGTAATATGCTCATAGTTTTGAGTTAAAAAGTGTGTATACGCACTTATGTATGCACGCAAGAAGTTATACTTTGCCCTAACAAAGCAAAAATCATTAAAATGATTTATTCCTCGTGCTATTCTACGTTTTTAGAACGAACAATTTTGTAAAAATCTTGCAGAGATGGCTTTGACAATTAATTATTAAGTAATGAATACGGCTCTATGGGCTTGATGCCTTTGCCTGTCCTAATAATGGACGAAGAAACAAAAAAAAAAAAACGAATGATGCAAACGTCAGAAAATTTTATAATAGGAACCAACTTCAACCTTTTACTTTTGTGTTACAGTGATGCGCGCGCATCTTAAAATTTCACTCTCATAATTTTTTCATAACGCGCCTAAAGAAGTATAACTTCTTTAACGACATGCTTATACTCACATTATGGGTCTTCAATGTCGACTTCCCGTGAATAGAAGCCATGTTGGTAAATTTTTTTCATGTCTTAAAAACATACTGAGAATATTCGCGGGATTCCTGGATACATGGTGTTCCATTACAGTTTAGGTTGAGAGTTCTAGATTTTTAATTGAAAACTTATTTAGGCCCGCTGAGCATTTGATTTTGTGGGTATTGAAATAGACTCTTAGGGTAGACTCTTCTGATATGAATCAGCTTCTACCAACGCATAGATAATTTATACGTCTAGATAGACTGTTAAAGCTGTGACACGTCGAAAAAGATTGCAGCGAACTGTTAATCTCTATTTACAGCAATGCACGCACACTAAATCAAAGTCACATAGCGAGTGTAAGACGTAGCTTGTAATGCACACTAAACTAATGAGCCTGGCCTGTTTTCATGCGTTGCCTAACAACAAGCGGCTCTATCTAGACGTATAAAGTATATAAGACATTAGGTTACTGCCTGGTCTTCCTGTTGGTTGTTCTTTCCTCTATGGAAGCGATAAAAACCAAAAACGCACGGTGTGTTCATTGGCCGTTGGTTTTCTCTCCAAACAGTTGATGAGTACGTTTCTACGTTATTTCCACTATCTAACTCGTATTCAAAAATTACTCTTATGTTTAATGTATCTGTCCTCTGGGGAAATTTTTAATGACTTTTCCGGTTTTAATTGCATTTAAATGTATAATAATAAATCACAATTTTTATAAATTAATATTCTTCCTTATAAAATTAAAATCTTTAATTTTATCGGTTAATTTTTATTTTTATTTTATAATTATTTGAAAAACTTACAGCTTGATGATAAGTTATGAAATAATTAAAATTATTGATGGCTACTTAAATGTTTCCTGCATAACAAAAAAGTCTCCATATATAAATGCTTTATTTATTTTGCGTTATTAACATTAAACAATAAGAATATTACAGGTTTTTTAAAGCTCCCCTATCGTATTGACCTTAAACAATACTGAAGAAAGTGCATTGCATACTTTGTGTGGTCAGTGGAAGAAAGTTGAAAACCGCACTATGAATTCCATGCATTCAATTGAGGATGTCAGTTGCAATAACCTTATAGCCTTAGATAATTTATACGTCTAGATAGAGTCTCTTGCTGTTAGACAACAGATAAAAACAGGCCAGGAATATTACTTTAGTGTGCGTGACAAGCTACGTCTTACACTCACAATTTATGTGACACTTTGTGTTAGTGTGCGTTAATTGCTCAAAATGGAGATTAGTTCTAAAGTCTATTTTTTTTTCGACGTTTTCACAGCTGTCATAATCTATTTAGACGTATATATCGTTAAGCTTGTAGCATTGAATACGATAGATATTACCTATTACCTAGTAAATAAGTCTACGAACTAATCTTCCTTTACTTTCACTCTTAAAGTACTGAACAAATCATCACGAATTATTTCATTTCCAAATTTTGAGTGCGTGCTGAAGTTAAAATCGCAATTTAACGAAATTCCAGTAATTCCACCTTCGCACGACACGCCACAAGTTAGGATAACATCCCCACCATCTGGATGTGTGGCGGTACTCCACAGTGCGGTTTTCAAGGAGTTTTCTTCCTCGTACTACAACGCTGTGGAATGAACTTCCTTGTGCGGTGTTTCCGGGACGATACGACATGGGTACCTTCAAAAAAAGCGCGTACACCTTCCTTAAAGGCCGGCAACGCTCTGCGGACGGCGGTGATCACTTAACACCAGGTGACCCGTACTCTCGATTGTCCTCCTTTTCTATAAAAAAAACTTTAAAAATTAGTTGCGTTTCTGCGTTAAATTCACTGACTTAAAAATTAGATTAGAAATTTAGATTCATCGCTAATTTTGGTTTTTATAACTAACTCTTGTAATATATAAATATACTCTTTCTATACTATCTCTTACCTTACTATCTCTTTCTATATGCATTAAATAACTTCTCCTCATAATTAATTGATGATGAAAATTTTATACCTACTCTTAAATATTTGAAGTTAGTGATTTGGTCTCCTAGAGCTTAAAAAAGGTATAATATAACAGACATCAACCTTATTTTTTCTTTATTTTATTCAGTAGCTGTTACCTCTATTATTATTAGTGTACATCTTTTTTTTAAATGATATTATTATCATATTAATTATATTATTTAGATTGAACTCATAATCATCATCATCATGAAAAAAAAAATCCGGACGAAGCAATGATTACTGTAGTAGTATGCTTCTAGATTGGAGAACAGTGTTATAAATGAAAGCCGATGGCATAGTCAAAATCCGTTGGGAAATAATAACCGATACAACATAAATTTCCCATTCTCCTTTTTCCGTTACGAGGATATTCGTATTTATTTTTATCACATTTATGATATGGCTAAACAGGTTGGAAAAGAAACGGTAGGGACACAGTATCGTAGAAAACTTTAGGGAGGCTTTAGGTTAAATTTTTTATTATAAAACTAAGATTGAGAGGAGGTGTCATTAAATTCTATACTATTATTGTACTGTGTCAAAGTGTGTCAATTATTAGAATTATTTTTGGTGTTAGAATTAAAATTATCTTAAACAATCAATCATTTCCTAGTTATCTTTCATGTTTGGCAAAACGTTTATTTATTTAGTGTGGTTTTAAGATATCACCATGTTAGGACGGATATGTTGAGCACAAGTCACAGCGAAGTCCTTGAAAGCTTTGAAATGATCGGCGACGTTGCCAGACCCAAAAAGAAAACAGACGAGCCTTTGAAGTTTTATTGCCAAACAACAATGGAGACTCGTGACTGCACAGTTTGTTTAGCTCAGTGGTCTCAAGTTGCTATTTACGGTGTTAAGTTGACCGAGATCACTTGAGCACGGCCACAATGCTAACATCCTGGCTTTTATTTCCTCGTGAGGCACTGTAGTTCTTTATCAATTCGTGGGCATAAAACTGTCTAGCTTGTTTGAAGCCGTACGTACCCTTTAAATATTCAAAACATATGATATCCAAGATCTATTATATTCCTTATGTACGTATGTCCTCCTCGAAATTAAATTATAGAAGACAATAATGGTACTCATCAGCTGGCTCATCAATAATTGTCAAAGAAAAAAATCAAAGTCAAATTCTAATACATTTTTTAATGATTCGTAAAAGCTTCTTGTATTGAGAAAAATTACGAAGATTTTGTTTTTTATTATTTTAATAATTTTTATTATTTTAGTAATTTTTATTATTTTAATAATATTTATTATTATCAACAATCCACGTTTCTAATTATATCTAGAGTCTCCTTTTAAGCATAATGATGCTTGTGACTGAACTCCACTCTTCTCATCTCTTTTATAACAATTAGGGGGCGATACGAGCAGGACGTTCAGGCGATACAGTGCCGCTCAGGATTCTTGTAAAACCCAACAATTCTGAGGGCCACTAGAACTGCGCTCGCACCTTGAAACATAAGATGTTAAGTCTCATTTGCCCAGTAATTTCACTAGCTACGGCGCCTTTCAGCCCGAAACACAGTAATGCTTTCACATTACTGCTTCACGGCAGAAATAAGTGCCGTTGTGGTACCCATAATCTAGCCGGCATCCTGTGCAAAGGAGCCGCTGTTAACTCCCTAACCAAAATCGAATTTAATAATTACATTTTTAAAGTCGGTCGCGGGAGACCTCGTAGAACATTCGTCGACCAAATTGGGGATGTTTTGAGAAAAGGAGAGGTCCGAAGCACCCTCAACCGGCGAGCATGTATGAAAAGAGTAATTAATGTAGAGGAAGTAAGGATAGAAGAAAATGGCATTCTATTGTCTCTGCCTACCCCGACGGGAACAAGGCGTGAGTGTGTGTATGTATTTTTAAATATAATCATCAATTTATTAATAATTTAAGAAATTGGAGAAAGGATAAAATATAAATAATCTTGTGAAAATGATCTATTCTTAATAACTTTCTTCATAATATGACTTGAACGCTTTGTTCTGGCAACACGTGTGAAACTAATAAACTTTTGACAAATTCGAAATGTCTCTCGAATTACATCATAAGAAACAACGAGCTAAAACACGACAGTGTTGAAAAGTTGTATCGATACGATATTATTTTAAGCAGGGACGGATTCAGAAACAAAATATATGAAATCTATATTTTATCTTATAGGTCCACAACTCATAATTTATTAATTGTTGGCTATCTACATTTTTTATTGTTATTTATTTGTCTATATATATTTTTTATCATACATACATGCATGCAAACTTTTTCATGTAGGTACTATCAGACTGAGAAGTTTCTATTTGTGTTAGGCTGGCTAATGTAAGCTATTAGTAACAGGATTAAAAAATTTATTACACTAGCAAAAAATGTTCCAAATAATGCGAAATTGTAAATAAAAATCTCTTTTTCAATATAAATAACTATCCCTAGGGAAATTTAAAAAATCTTGTTAATTTGCTGAACGGTCTTGATAAATACTCGTACATAATTTTAAATATTACTTTTTATTAGTTAAGCTAAATTCTTTAATTATAATTTAAAATGCTATGATATTATAGGCGAATATAGATATTAGGCGAAAACGACAGCAGCTCACAGTTATGTGCAGAGTTCTCAGAGGTGATATAGATGCGCCGAGTTTGCATGTTGAGCTATGTAGAATCTTTGTACCTGACAATTATTACTGTTAGAGGCGCAGGCATAGATTGTTCGCGAGTCCGCCACATCGTTCTGTGGCTCGCACCAACTCACCTTTACCGAAGTCTCTCTCTGCTCTCAACGCTCTTCTCGAGGCCAACCCTGCTTGTGATTTATTAGCGGATGGAAGGCAGATGATTTTAACAGAGTGCTTGCGTTTGTGAGAGGAATGGATGAACGGTATTTGGATGTTAATTAATTGTTAGTTATTTACAGTAAACTTTGTATTTATTAACTAGTATTTGTGTAATATTATTATCGCTATTCTATCTCAATCACTTCGGATTGAGTCCGATGCCGGACTCCACGTTCATTGAAATATACAGGATGTCCCAAAGTTATGGGACATGAAGGGAAAGTACCTTAAATATCGAAGATAGGCTATTTTATTGAAAGAAGACTTTATGTTATTTTTAAAAGTTAGTACTTCTGCATCATCTTCGATATTTAAGGTACTTTCCCTTCATGTCCCATAACTTTAGGACACCTGTACAATATTCTAAACTCTTGACTATAATAGCTATTATTGTATTTACATATCAGTGTGCAAAGGTCTTTATAAATTTTTAAAGTTTCCATTCACCCCTCAAACATTTAGAATTCAATTTAATATAAATAAATGCGATCACATCGATGCTATTAAGACTGCTTAGATCCGTGCCTGGTTCAGGACACGTGATATCCATTCACAAAAGCCTACAATCAATGTGAATGGGCGTGTGATTTACGACGAGATAGAAAAACTGAACATCTGTCAGTTGCGGGCGAGTGTGTGGGGGAGGGGTGAGGGTTGACGTGTGCGCATGCGCAGCCGCTGTGATACGAACTGCAAATAGGTAACATAATATTGCATTGTTCGGGATATGATAGTTTTAATATGTTTACATAAAACTAATGACAATATCGATATAAATTTTCAGAATCAAGATTTCACTAGCGTCAATATATATAATACTTAAGACGCTTGTAAAATTAGTATTTAATAAAATTTATTTTAATTAAATTATTATTCCAAGTTAAATTAATCACTATTGTAAGCGATGAAACACCCACTACGTAGACCGTATTCTTATGGTGAACTGACTTGAAGTTTTTGATGATAGTCAATTGTTTCACAGCTTCACTATGCGCTAGTTTTACTTACTTTTTTATTGAGCTTGTATGAGAATTCCATTGTAACAAATTATATTTAATAAAGATGTTGAATTCCATACAAATTAAAAAAAAAATGCGCCTGCCTTAGATCATACGACAGAAGTTAAAACAACAAAGTCTCCCCTAAGTCGCCTCGAGCTAACTTTACCTAAACGAACCTTACTTAACGGAGCATGACGGCTCAGTTTCATTTAATACCCATCAAATAAGAAGATGCAAATTTTACCTAACAAAATGTCTCTTTTACAAAAATATTGAAACAGTAACTAGTGTTATATCTTGTCGTGTGCGATTTGAATTCATTTGACCGGTTTCTGTTATTCAATAAAACGCTTTATATAACATATGCAAATAAAGTACTAATTTATTTTATATATTTATAGCATTTATGGTCTTATTTGAGTTTTGCTATTAGATTTTCATTTTATTGAGAAAGCAAGAATTAATACAACAATAAAACAATAGTGTAGGCAGAGAGTTTCAAAACTTTCCGCACGAAACAAGATGGCCGACGCTTTAGTGTCAACTGGAGTGTCACCGTGGCGGACATTAAATAAATCAATGTCGTAAATCAATTATTTTGACATGCCGGTTAACTGATTTATAACCGTTTTTAGTAAGTGGCGTATTCTGTTTTAGACGGAGCTCATATATAATTTCATTATAAGAAAAATCTTTCCAAAAAGCCGGCAATCTCTTGTGATTTCTATTGTGGAATACGGCAGGCGAGGGTGTAAATTGGTCGAGTGTCTAGTGAGCAAGTTGCTCACGAGTGTCATACGCACTTTTTCAACACACTTGAGAGGAAATAACGAACATGTATTGCATAAATCGTTCAAACAAAAGCAGGAAATGGCCATACAAACTACTTCAAAATTATAATTTTTAGTGATATTTTATCATAAATATATATTTATAACAAATTATTGTGAATTATAAATAATTTGATAATAGTAAATGTTTGGTCTTAATTAGGGAGACATTTATGTATTGCAAAAATGTCAATGGGTTTTAAGCGGCATAAAACCTTTTTGTTCTTACAAAAAAAAAACTGCACAACCCGGTTAAATTGAAAATACGCTGTAAACTCTCATATAATTTGCAATTATGTACTAACATAACTTTGTGGAGATAATTCTATTATGTACTAGTGTGTAATATTTTTATGCACGTGTGTGTCATAGTTCAGTTTATGGCCCTTATAACGATGCAATAAGGGTCACTTTACAAGCAAGTGTGTTGAAAAAGGAGTAAATACGCTAGTCGACGCCAAATACAAAGTTACTTTTGCTATTATGATAATAATATATAAATACCAACGCCTCGTCTAGACATCTTCTTATCATTATGCAAATCCAACAACAATATTGTTATTTCATATAACGATAGTACATTCTTGGACATATTCGACACAGCAAAAAATGAATATCCGATACTTATATATAAAAATAAGAATGAGCGATACATTATGAATGGTTTTTATTGGATATTATAAGATCATTCTTAATAATGAAATACACTTGACGCCAATCATAGACAGTTTTCTTTCTATCGTTAAAATACAAATAGGCACAAATAAATCCAAATATGTTTATTTCTACCGAAATTATAGCCATTGTTAAGGCTCCCTTAATCATATGAAATTTGTACGAGATTTTACAACTAAACAAAATATTATATCATATAGAAATGTAAACAAAACTTTATGTATTTTCAAACTTTTCTGTTTCCGTTCCCAAAACTGATGATTTACGAATATGGTCACATTACCACTTGAGAACTCCATCTTCCATAAAAGCGAAAAAAATACTTTCACATAGAAAATATGCCGAGTATTCCGTTTCCATTGGCAAATTTGCGTAGGTACCTTAGATATTTCCATAATTAATTGAATAAGTTTTGGGACTTACGCTGTAAAGACACCGGTTTGTATAAAATAATATTAAAAGCTGATACTCGTGTCTGATGTTAAAATTGTCTCAATTTAATCATATTTTTTTTGCAGAAATTGCTAATATATATAGAATAGGAGGACAAACGAGGGAACGGGTCACTCGATATTAAGTGATCACCTCCGCCCACATTCTCTTGCAACACCAGAGGAATCACAGGAGCGTTGACGGCCTTTTAGAAAGGTGTATGCGCTTTTATTAAATGTACCAATGGCGTATCGTTCTGGAAACACCGCACAAGGAAACTCATTGATAAATGCGGTAGAAGACACACAATGAAGCGACGTCTCTACGAAAGACCAAGAGATCACAGAGCATTGGGTCCCCGAGAATTATTGAAAATTACTCCGATTTTTCGAATGGTTTATGAAATTGACTACTGCATTGACATTCTAATTAGAATTGAAATACTGAAATAAAAATATATAAAAAAGTCACAATAATACCTATTTCAATTCAAATTCAAATATTTTTATTCAAAATAGGATTTAAAATCACTTATTGAACGTCAAAAACTACCACCCATTCAAAAGAGACTGCCTCAGACCTGAGAAGAATGGGCGCAAGAAACTCAGCGGGCTTTTTTTTATATAAAATATGGATTACAATGTGATATCGTACAATAAACATTTATAATTAAAGAGCCTGAGGGTGTTCGCTTTATTCCCAGTCCGTGGTGTCATTAAGAAAATCGTTTATACTATAATAACCTTTCCCCCACAAACGTTTTTTAACAATTCTTTTAAATTTCGTAACACATTTGTTTTGTAAATTTTCTGGGAGCATATTGTAGAAGCATATACATCGTCCAACAAAAGACTTACTAACTCGACCCAACCGAGTAGTAGTCATAACAAGTTTATGTTTGTTCCTATAATCATTATACATATTGCATGTCTTATTCGAGTGTTAGATACTCGCAAAAAAACTCGATAGGTTCAATCTATCAGCGAATATATTCTACAGAATTGAACGACATTAGATACATCTGCCAATAACTGTTATCTAATCTTATCTATGAATGTTTGAGTATTTTTCAACCCATTTCTGTTATGTGTTACGTATTTCAAGGTTTTTACGTGAATTAGAATTTATAATGATCTTAAGCACCACGAAATTGTTCGCACGAGATATTTTATTCTATTCTGATATACACCGATGAATAAATAACGTACTCGATAGTATTATTGAAAACTATACCTAATTTTAAGCCCATATTCTTACTGAGGGATTCGAAGACTCTCTTATTAATCTTTATTTTATGTTAAATTCTCATGTCTGTCAAAATCTCAAAATGATATAAAATCATATTAATTATATCGAGCTCAGTTTTATAAACTTTGCTCAGTAACTTTAACGTAAAACCGCGAACTTGACTGTCGCAATGGGCTGTCTTAGCATAAGCTTAGCTAGCATAATTTCAGCTGTCAAATGACTATAAAAACGAAATCCAAGGTCATGCTAAGCTTGCACTCAACTAAGTTGTACGTGAGCAAAGTCTAAGTATGCTTTAAAGATCTTCTGTCTGTTAAATTTTGCGTGCCCTCTCCAGCAACTTTGGAACAGGGATAAGCCAAAACCTTTTTCAGGTGTTTCAGCCGCCAAGTCCACCTTCTATCTGTCTCCGCTTTCCTTTCATATTTCTTAGTTAAATACAGACGTATAACTAATAATATTTATTACAATAACTAAATACATTAAGGAAATTGGACAAAGACATATATATGTAATATTCATTCATTCCCTTTGATTCACAAATTAATTACAATTACAACAACTGTCAACTCCAAATGCTGAAAACCAGTGTTGTGTTGGTGTCTTCTACACTGACACAACAATATACTGAGTCAGCTCCTTTTAGCAGGGAATCACGCGCCGCACAGTAGGTAATTCTTATTTTTTTATCATTTAATAATTTTTGTTACCTTATATATTATAACTACCTGACCCGGCAAACGTTGTTTTGCCATGTAAAGTATAATTCACGCGATAGTTTTATAAATATTATAGCCTGTACATCATTTTGTTCTATTGTCCATAGTTTGCGCACGCAAAAATAGGTTTTCGATTTTACACCTTGTGTTACAAAATAGCAATTTTATTACGGATCCCTAATTTTGAAAAAAAAACATAGCCTATAGCCTTCCTCGATAAATGGACTACCCAACACTGAAAGAATCATTCAAATCGGACCAGTAGTACCAGAGATTAGCGCGTTCAAACAAACAAACAAACAAACACTGCAGCTTTATAATATTAGTATAGATATTAGTATAGATTATTATAATTAGTATTTTAAGATTTTAATTAATATTGTAAATTGAAGGTGTGTGTTTTTTATTGTTAGTAATGTTTTCTATTTTATTCTTTTTTATAATGTTATTTCCATATACCAACATCTTCATAGATGTTAGTTTTATATTTAGTTATTTTTAGTTTAATATTAAAGGGTCGGGTTTATTGCCGATTTTATGATCAGTTAAGTCCATAAAATCAGTTAAGTCCATCTTAAATTTGCTGATGTCACCGTCCTAATAAAAGTCTATTGTCTGAACAATATATCACATTTATCTAACATATCAATGTCCAAATCATAATTTAATATACAGTTGTACAGAAACGTCAGATAAATGGTTTAATAGACAATGATTAATGATTTATTAACGGCCATTCCCAATATAGTATCTACAGATAGATATAAATTACTAACTTCTACTGTCAGTAATTATCTGTCAATAATCTGAAGCTGTCCCAATATACCCGATAGTCATTCTTATCGCATTATATTGGGACGCGTAAATTTGAAATTTCCATACAAATTTCTATATCTGGTAAGCTATACGTCGTCTCATTGACAGACAGCGTGTCCGAATAAGGTGAGTAACCGTCGATAAGTTTATTGGGACAGAAAAGTCAACGATAGTTACGATTTTTATCTCAAGTAAGAGATAGACTGAATATTGGGAACGGCCGTAAGTTAAAATTGGTAATCAAGCCAGTAATATCGATGCCATTACCGTCTACTCTGTAGTTTTGATTGATGTAGAATTTAAAAAAAACGTTCATGTGATAAAAGTAAACTAAAACATAATATTACCTATCTTAAAGCACACATTGGGAATGGAGCGGCCGCCCCCAGGCTATTTAAATAATACATTTATTTATTACGAAATTTTATTTAAAGAGTGACTTTGTTGCGTCCGTTGTTCAGATGTTCGAGACATATAAATATAATAAATAATAAAATAATAAGTAAAAGCGGCCAAGTGCGAGTCGGACTCGCCCATGAATGGTTCCGTAGCAGCAAGCAAAATAATATAAAAGTTCTTTAATAAAAATACATAAAATATTTGAGTTGATTGAATGAGCAGTTTACGATTTATGACGTATTAAAAAAAACTACCTACTAGATCTCATAAAACCAATTTTCGGTGGAAGTTTGCATCATAATGTACATCATATATTTATTTAAAGTTTTATCATTCTCTTATTTTAGAAGTTGCAGGACGGACACACAATTTATCACCTTGGAAGTGTCTTTCGCGCAAACTATTCAGTTTAAACGTATGGATTTGATTAAAAAAAAATATTTGGGTTTCAGTTTTAAGTCCCCTACTTACCCCCAATATTTATTGGTTTTTTTTTCTATTTTTGTGTGAAAATCTTAATGCGGTTCACAGAATACACTAAGTTTCTACAGTTATAGTTCTTATAGTTTCGGAAAAAAATGGCTGTGTCATACGGACGGCCAGACAGACAGATATGACGAATATTAAGGGTTCGGTTTTTTGCCATTTAGCTAAGGAACCCTAATAACCGATGATTTTATTATCACAAACATACCTCGCAAACAAATACAAACACACACATACATACATACATTACACTATACTTCATCAAACTCGCCGGCGAGTCTGTTATTTCTTTTATCAAAAGTCCATCGGACTATCAGATCATATTACCGTAAGCGATCTTCTCTCCTTCACACAACAGTCCGTCCGAGGTTCGAGTCTCCTTGAGACGCCCCGCGACTGGTGTTGCGTTATTTACGGCCTTCACGGTCCACGTCCTATGTCGCTGTTAAAGCCTTTAAGGCTGACAGCATAGAGGAGGTTTTTAGTCGATAGGGAATATCCGAGCCCAACATATGAGCCCCGTTCAGGGTCTTCAATACGTAAATGTATTTATGGAGGAAGGCACCTTAGCAAATGAAATTACAGGACCAATGAGACTTATCTTATGCCTCCAAGTGATGGGCGCCATTGTACTTGGCTACCATTTGGTGAACGTGTTGCTAGTCTCGCCAGTTTTTCTCATAAATAAATGACGAACAATATGTGATTTAACATCCAATTTTGAATAAAAACACCTACAGAAATAAAATTTGAAAATAAAATTTTATGAACGATGCGACTCCGACCTCCCGCGTTCCGTGCGAGTGCTCTTCCAACCTTCCTTTATTTGTTTATTAATCCTAGAAGTGAGGGTTATCACTTTAAAAACATAACAAAATGTATAAAATTACCTATAAGAACTTGAATATCGAATATAGTATTTGTCTTTAACTAACTGGCAAACTTCATCGAAACATCGAAAACTTAAAATTTTCGAATTCGATCATAGTGAATATTATCCGGGTTTTACTTATGTAGTTGATAAAAATAATATATGTATTTGTTAAAAGATATTATATATCATACAGATAACAAATTTATTCTTTTGTAATTCGTGTAATCGATGCATCTACTGTACTCAAACCGCTTTGGAGATTTAATTTATCTTAAGTTTTTTAGTGTATATCGAAACATTTGAGTATTTCAGATATATTATTTGCAGTTTGTTAAAAAGGTAGGTTTCTTGCCACTTCTTCTCACCAAAGCTCAACTTTTCCCAAGTGGTAAATGTTAAATATTACCTATAATTTAATTATTAATCATAAGTGTATATTTTAACATACTCATAGGAGAATATTTATTTTGATTGGATAAGTTATATACATTTTTACAAATATGTTTATCAAATCACCTACATAAAAATATTATTAAAATATAAACATAATATATAAAATAAAATATGATCAAAGATCGTCGAGACCGGCCTCAAGTTTTATTGTTGGGCGGCTCTCAAATAACTTAGTCTCAACTTAACTTCTCAGAACACATACTTGATCAAACAAACAAAATCAACATTCTTTTATTAGTAGGCATTTTTTTTTTTTACATATTTTAGCTGATACAGCGAAGATCGAGTTGTTACTTTTGTACATTGCTTTAAAAATCATCTTACCAAATTCAAATTGTTAAGTTTAAGGCTGCAAAAGAGCGCTGCAAATTATATCTTCACAAACATAATAAATGCTTTTACATAATATAATAAATCAGTGCTAAAGAAAAAGTTGTATACAAAAGGGTACTATAAAATATCTGAATATCTGGATCTAAAGAACCCTTGGGACTGAGCTGCTGGGCTGTTACATGTCTGTCTTAGTTTGATAAATGTCATTATAGTTATATAATTTAAATATTAATATTGTTTCTGTTTTTTAATCAATTTTAATAATCATTATCATGAGTTATGTAATTTGAAACAAAATTGTAAGTAGAGGCATTTAGTAAGTATTGCATAATATATAGATGAACTTGAATTGTTTTGTTATTCGGTAGATTTCTCGTGGCAGGTATCGTCATGCTCGCTTAAATGCCTCTGCTTGTGGTGGCGACGTGGGGCGGGTCGTTCCCTTCCCTAAAATATGGTCGAGGGAGGCGATGGCTGGTCCATGCGTCATGCTCGTGAACGGGTGCTACTCGTGGGGGCTGGATGATCTTGTTACCGGGAGGTCTGCTTGATGTGTTTTTTTTATTATTATTATTTCCTTTAAAGTTAAAGTTATTATATATTTTATTTTATGAAATGCTCACATAATGCCTCTATTTATTCACGGTATGTGTGGATTGATGCATCTACTATACTCAATAACTCTTGTGTTTATAAGTATTAATTTACTTTTTTTTTCTTTTTTTGACTTACTCATGTAAGCCTTTCAGTTTTTGACTTTTGAGTATTTTTGCTGCGTCACTTTGCATATATTGTAATTGAAATGATTTGTAAAACAACTAAAATGTAAATCTTGACTTAAAAGAGTGGCAATGAGTTTCTTGCTACTTCTTCTCATTAGCTCAACCCTTTACGAAGTAGCGGTAAATTCAATAAGAAACAATATTTATATATATTTTTTGACATTCATAAGTGTCATTTTTGTGACCTATATGAATAAAGTGTTTTTGAATTTGAATTTGAATTTACAAATAAGAATTAGTAAAAGTAGAGTTTTACTTGAAAATGTTTTTATATGATATTTCAAGCTGTAAAAGCCTATTTACAAGCCTGTATACATTGGATATACATTATATAGAGTATATGGTGTTTGTGGATGATGCAGCTACTGTACTCAATAACTTTTGTATTCATTTACATTTACTCTTTTGACTTACTCGTGTAAGACATTGACTATTTGACGTTTGAGTGTTTTTGTTGCATCATTTTACATTTTACATATTATATTGTAATTGAAATGATTTGTAAATCGATGTAAATGTAAATCTTGATATAAAAGAGTGGCAATGAGTTTCTTGCTACTTCATCTCATTAGCTCAACCCTTTACGAAATGGCGGTAGATGTATAAGAAAAAAAATTTTTTTTTGACATTCATAAGTGTGATTTCCGTGACCTACGTGAATAAACTAATTTTGATTTGATTTGATTATGTTATTCCCCGTATTTCCGACTCCTGTTAAGTGTTTTCCAGTGCGAATTGAATTAAACCCAATACCACAATAACCTTGTGTTAAATACGACACTGCCAGTTTCAAAAATCTTAAATTATGTTGTTTTAATTCAATGTACCATTAATATATTAATTAATAGTTAAGTATTAATATATATTGACACACTTTTTACACAAATTATCTTGCCCCAAGTTAAGCATATATAGCCTGTGTTATGGGTTACAAGACAATGATATATTTAATACAATATATTTACTTAAACATACATAAATTCATATAAATATATTCAAACATCCATGACTCGGAAACAAACATCCATATTCATCATATAAATGCTTGCACCTACCGGGATTCGAACCCGGGACCTCTAGCTTAGTAGGTAGGATCGCTAACCACTCGACTATACAGGTCGTTAAATTATGAATTATTAAGAAGCCATAAATAGCATTATGGCTACTAAATTTATTCCTGCACGACATTTAAACATAATATTTATTTAATTTTTACATAACTAAAATTAATCAATTAGTTGATATGAATCAAATTTAATATCTTGGAATGAATTTGATTGTTATTCTTGTTCTTATAATCTCAATTTTTCTGTTGTAAAATAAAATATAAATGTGAATTAATTAAATGATATAAGTAAAAATAAATTTAAAAGTCCTGTAAGTAATTAAGATAACACGTCGATGTGATCAATAAAGAGTATGGTTTTGTACATACCGTTTTTTCTAATTTGTCAAAAATTATATGACACTAATACGATATAAAATGTATTAACTTCAAATGCCTCATACTTCTTCTAATATATAAAATTCTCGTGCCATGGTGTTAAACTTAGAACTCCTCCGAAACGGCTTGACCGATTCTCATGAAACTTTGAGTGCATATTGGGTAGGTCTGAGAATCGGACAACATCTATTTTTCATCCCCCTAAATGTTAAGGGTGGTCCACACGATATTTTTTTTTTAATTTTATTTGACATTTTTTTTTTTAATTTGATTATGAGTTAGCATTAAAAATACATACAACTTCAAATTTTCACCCATCTAAGATCAACAGTTACTTTTGTATCGCGATTTTAATATCGGCAATACAACGTTTGCTAGGTCAGCTAGTGGACTATAAATATGTAGAATGTATAAGCATTTTTATTAAATTTTATTATATTATTATTTCAAAACGTATTTTTTTTCAGCAAACCCCTTCATTGGATGCCCATATAATGTGGATAAATTCAAAATGGTTATGCTGTTAATTGTTGAGGCAACAATACAATATTTAATCTAAAATTAATTCTAAATTTGTCTTTAGAAGGTATTGGTATTTGTCTTTATCCAAGAGACGGGAAACGAAGAAAAGGTAGACAGATTAGAAGGTGGGAGGACGATGAGAGTAGCTAGAGACCGAATAAAGTGGAAGTCCTTAGAGGCCTTTGTCGAGAGACAAATTACTAGTTAAGATAATTGAAAATTTATTTATAAGAAAAAAATGAAGTCACTGGTTTATTTTATTTTATTATAATTCTAAATGCATTATCTTTTAAGGCAATGCATGCAATTATTATGAAGCTTACAAACATTTATATTGTATAATAAAATGAAGTACTTATACATAATTTAAAAAACGTATTAACTTATTACCGAAAAATAATCATAATAAAATAGTTGTAGGTTGTGACTACCAGGTAGTTCGCTATATTGAAATCAGTTAAATATATTTTGTTAATATTACAAATTGTTTAATTTATCAATGAAATTATGAAAAAATTATATAAAACAATTCACAAAGCGTTTTGATAAAACCCACAAGGAAAATTTATAAATACTAATAAACTATCGAATAAAATAAGTTTTGTGTTTATAGCTATCATAGTTTTATGATAATATAAAACAATTCAATTAAAAAAAGACTATTTTTCAAAAAATAAATCTATCGAGATTTTTTTTCGTTATCGTGTTTTCGAAACTGCGATAATTTAGATAAAAAAATGAATATAAACATATCAAAAAATTGGAACCGTAGTATTTGAAGAAGTATTTTAAGTAGATTTTCTAAAATGTTACTTTTTAGGACTATAGCGCCTTAATAAAATTTTACTACGGAATGTTTTGAGAGAGTCCCGAAACAGTTCCAAATGTTTGCAACTATCGTTTAGTATTTTAGACATCCTGGAGATTGGTGAGTTATTGCATCTATATGCATTATCATAATTAAATATGCATACGATATTTCGTATCTGAACTGTTGACCAATGAAGAGTTCCTTTATGTGGAGCTGATCGAGGACGTCGACCCAGATTATATTTTGACTCTCACCACGGTGGTCACCGATTAGATCCTAGCCGGTTGTTTTCGAATTCATAGAACATTTTTTCGAGCTTTATAAGTACGGTAGATTTCTCTGGTGTTATAAAAGAGTATGGGCCGCAGTGATCACAAACCATCACATGAACTTAATTCACTTATAAGTCTAGACTCTGACAGCTGGGAAACATCAAAAAAAGTTGGGTTGACAGTTAACCTCTATTTTGAGCGTGACATAGAAATCGCAAGTGTAAGCTTGTAAAGCTCACTAAAGTAATAAACCTGGCCTGTTTTCATCGGTTACCTAGCTAAGGAGATGACCCAAATGTATTCTCGTTAGCCTCAAAATTCAGTTCCAAGATTTGAACCACAAATACAAACACGTTTTGTTTAAATAATGTTGCAAAAATGCTCTAAGAGGAAAGAAAGTCACAAAAAGATTGCCTTACGTTAGTATAAGGCTACCCGCAAATGCCACGGCGGAAAAGATTCAATTTAACATTTTTTTCAATGAAAATAAGGGACTAGACGAGCAGGACGGTCAGCTGATGGAAATTTTTACGCCGTGCCCACAACAATGCAGTGCCGCTTAGGATTCTGCAAAAACCCAAACATCACCTTGAGACATAAGATGTTAGGTCTCATTTCCCCAGTAATTTCGCTAGCTACGGCACCCTTCAGACCAAAACACAGTAATGTTTACACATTACTGCTTCTCGGCAGAAATGGGCGCCGTTGTGGAACCCCGTTGTGGCAACCTGTGAAAGGAGCCTCCCATTGGTAATAAATTTAACATCTTTAACAATAACAATAATTATATCAAGTACCAAAACTCATAAATTTCACACTATGAACTGTACACTAAATACAACTGCATTTATTCTTATCGAACGTAGCGAATCTAGTTGTAACTGATAACGTTAAGTTATGACATCGCTATCGTTTGACATGCATTAAAAAAGCTAACATTATTTTAATTACAAAACAGAAACTGTAAGCATATTACTAAAGCTAATGATTTCATTAAATTAAAAAAAAATAGATTTTTATCAGACATTGTTCTGATCATAATAAAAGAAAATTCTGCGGGTGGAATTTTGTAAAAAATGTTCTTAGTGCGCGGCAAAGAAATCGAACGCAAATATTGTTTCAATAAAGACTGGCTGGTACCTACGATGGCCCATAATCGCACAACCGGCTGAATTAAAAAAAAGAAATCAAAATTAAGGGGGATAACGGGATGAAAATTGAAAACTACCGTCGCTGGAAGAAAACTACATCTATATTCACTGAGGTGAAGAGAAATGTTTTAGAATAGAGAAAATATTTATAAACTGCAATTTATGTGTTAACGATATAAATAATTTTCTAATAAGATACGTGTAAAATCTAAAACGCACATAATTCGTCTAAATCTAAAAACATTTTAATAATAAAACAATAAAACCAAGAATTATGTATGTTGATTTACTAACTGTACCCACCACGTGATAGAACGCCGGCAAAATATATTTACCTTGAAATAATTTCACGAAACACTTCACACAGCACTAATTAGTTTTGGTTAAAGTAATTTATGTTTCTTTTCTTAAAGTTAATCGTAAGACAGACTCGCGCCGTGTGGCAAATATCGCGTGCTCTCTCTACGGAAGCTAAGTACAGACTGCTTCAGAGCTCACTGTAAAGTGTAACCGTTCAGCATGAATAAACGTGTGAGTAACAGATAAGCTTTTCAGTTACTATATCATTGATGACGTAATCAAGAGCCTTCGAGATTTCTTCATTGTAATATACAAAATTTTTATATAAGATTATTTTACAACCATTAAATAATTGTCCATCAACTTCGGGCTCCTAAATTTTGTGTATTTACAATAACTGTATTTTTGTATTAGATTTTTGGTAAATTACCTTTTTATTATTTAACCCGACATTAATTTTCTTTCAAGGTAAATGTTTTTAGGGAGATACGTTCAAATTAAAAAAAAAGTATGATATTAAAATTTCGAATGCTCGCATTATGTACTGTAAATATTAAATACTATCTATATTATACTTTTTTTTTTGCAACTTACTGATAATAATCACATCATAAAATCATGTGGTAAAAGAGTCTCACAAATACAATAGGGCAACGTTATAGGTTACAAGTTCGATTCTTGGTACCTACATTTTTTTCAATCTGTGTCTCTGTTATTATCAGTTGAAATATATTTACGTAAGTAGGCCTACGTATATTTAACGGCAAATATACGTGTTCCAAATTGGAATTCAATAAAATCATTTTTTTTAAACTAATGATTAAAAAGGAATATGTACTTTGTGGTAACACGCTTACTGCAACTAGATAAAGTTGTAAAGATCTGGCAAGCACAGTAACACACAGTAATACACCTAAAGTGAATCTAGAAAGAGAAGGAGCAGAAATCTAAATTTAAAAAGAGGAGTGCGCCAAGGTCACACACTTTCTCCAAAATAATTGTCACTGCTGCTAGCGAGAATATTTCGACATCTATGATGGTTAGCTTATGATTTGAACGTAAACGGGGAAAGACATCAACTTGAAAAAAGCAGATGATCTTGTGATTGTCTCATCTACGGCTTCCGAATTAATTAGCTTGCTAAATGAACTGGAAAGCGAAAGGAGAAAACGGCACTTACAATGAATCTTCTGGAAACAAACAACCTAGCATCAACATTTTTGTTAAACAAGACTCCAGCCAAAAACGTTTAAGAATTCAGATACCTAGGTCAAGTAATTTCTCCGACAGACCAAACCGACTGAAATCGAAACGATAATGTAGAAATTATTATTATGAAGTATAAAGAAACGCGCGGAGGACGTGAAAACAAAGCAAAATTTTGCGATTCAACGATGTAATAGGTAATAAATAGGTTATCACGGGCTACTATCCGCAACTCGACGACTACAGCGCGCCTATTTTGCGTGGTGAGGTGAGCGGCTAATCCTGCCAGCCCAGCTTCTCAAGGTAGTGTATCAAACCTCTGATGTCACCTATGACCTCGGGGAGAGTCCTTGGTGACCCCAGGTTTTTGGCCCGGTATGTGGCCACACACCTACACTCTAGAATGATGTGCGGCTGTTTCTTCTGCCTCCATGCAGGCTCTGCACAGTAGACTGTTCAACGATGTTTTGGCACCCTAAAATTGAATAGTACTTAAACGTTAACATATAACAATAGATGGGAAGACGAAATAAAAGCGATAACCAGCGATAAATGGTCTAAAAAGTTGGGAGAGTCATTTTTCAAATTAGAAAAAAAATGCAACTGCCGATATATTTAAAGAAATAATATCAAATAATTTATTTAAAGTATATTTGAATAAAGGCTTGTATTCCTTATATTAACGCTCGTATTCTGTCACTCATATGGCTTCCTTCATGTTCGTTCTTACTCTATAGGTAGTTTTTAATTTAATTTTTTTATTTTTTTTTTTGTTTAATTCACAGATGGGCGGGTGGATCATCAAAAAAAAAACAAGAGATAAGACAAGAAGTTTGGATATAGCGAAGTTCTTTAATGGGGGTCCATTAAAGACCTTCCCTATATCCAAAGCGCCTCTCTAAAAACCTCCATTGTTTATTTTTTTTTTATGATAATAAGGGACGAGAGGACGCTGATGGTAATTGATACGCCATGCCCATTACAATGCA
Source organism: Leptidea sinapis (assembly GCF_905404315.1). Lineage (NCBI taxonomy): Eukaryota > Metazoa > Arthropoda > Insecta > Lepidoptera > Pieridae > Leptidea > Leptidea sinapis. The sequence continues at coordinate 5,089,648 of NC_066292.1, read as the reverse complement.
GAGCCGCCCAAAAATTCTGAGTGGCACTACGATTGCGCTCGTCACCTTGAGACATAAGACGTTAAGCCTCATTTGCCCCGCAGAATAGGTAAAACACATTTAAACTGTTCTGTGGTGTGCCCGGTGATCGACGCTACATTGTTTTCCCTCAGAAAATGTCGGTGCGCGATTTCCGACTGCCGATGAACTTTAGCGCATGAGCATCGACGAATTTGGATTAAGACGGTTGGAGGACACTTTGAAATCGATACTTATACAAGCATATATTTTGATATATGTGGTGTGGACTCTCTCTATCAAAGGCTTAAAGATCTATTTTTCTTAGCGGAATATATTTCGACTTTAAAAATGATGTGCGTTTCTGCGTCACCGACTTAAAAATTAGATTATAAATTTAGATTCATAGCTGATTTTGGTTTTTATAGCCAACTCTTGTAATATATAAAAATACTATCTCTTTCTATATACATGAAATAACTTCTCCTCATAATTAATTGATGATGAAAATTTTATAAGTACCTACTTAATCTTCGAAGTTGGTGATTTGGTCTACTAGAGTTTAAAAAAGGTATAAAAAAACAGACATAAACCTTATTTTTTCTTTATTTTATTCAGTAGCTGTTACCTTTATTATTATAAGTGTATATCTTTTTTAAATTATATTATTATTAAATTGATTATTATTTAGATTTAACTCATAATTTATATCTGACTGTCTGATATCTCCGCGTGTCACTTTCAAAAAGTTTCAAATTTAATTTAATATTTTTTTAACCTTTTTTTATGGAATAGGAGGACAAACGAGAGTACGGGTCACCTGGTGTTAAGTGATCACCGCCTCCCACATTCTCTTGCAACACCAGAGGAATCACAAGAGCGTTGCCGGCCTTTAAGGAAGGTGTACGCGCTTTTTTTGAAGGGACCCATGTCGTATCGTCCTGGAAACACCGCACAAGGAAGCTCATTCCACAGCTTTGTAGCACGAGGGAGAAAGCTCCTTGAAAACCGCACTGTGGAGGACCGCCACACATCCAGATGGTGGGGATGATATCCTAACTTGTGGCGTGCAGTGCGAAGGTGGAATTCGGCGGCAGGAATCAGGTTAAACAGCTCTTCAGAACACTCCCCGTGATAAATGCGGTAGAAGACACTCAATCACAATCCAGCCGTTCACAAAGCACTGAGTCCCCGACAATTCGAGCTGCTCTACATTGCACGCGGTCAAATGGGTCGAGCAGATACTGGGGTGCGCCAGACCAGAGATGACAGCAATAGTCCATATGTGGCCGGACCTGCGCTTTGTAGAGCGCTAGAATGTGGGCCGGCTTGAAGTATTGCCGTGCTCTTTTGATAACGCCCAGCTTCTTCGAAGCCAATTTGGCTTAGCCCTCCAGATGGCCATGGAATTGGCAATCGCTCGAGATTTCGAGACCCAGTATTCCGATACTAGGCGCGGCTTTAAGAGAAGTGTTCTCGAAGAGCGGTGATACGACAAATGGGGTTTCTTTAGTGGTAAACGCGCAAACTTGAGTCTTCTGGGGGTTAAATTGGACAAGGTTCAATTTACCCCATTCCGTGACCTTCTCGAGAGAGGACTCGATAGAAGACACAAGTTTCTCCCGGCACTGGCCGACGATTTCCCGAGAGAGACCTGCATGGCCCGTGTATACGGCATCACCAGTGCTGTCATCTGCATAGCAATGTACGTTGGAGGTGTCCAACATATCATTGATATGTAGTCAGCAGAAGATCCAATAAGGACGGCATGTGGCTATCCACATCCGGGAGCCGCGTTGGCGACTCAACCAATTGGGACAGACCATACGCCAATGCAAAATTATGCACAGATCGCCCTGCGTTGTCTGTGGTACGTGATCCAAGCCATTCGGCATTGTGCCCGTTGAAATCACCCAAGACTACGATTTCAGCGGAGGGGATCTTTGCAAGCACGTCGTCAATTGCCGCTTGGTGCAATCATTTATATGATGAACATGGATGTTTGATTGTGAGTCATGGATGTTTATATGTATGCATGTATATTTAAGTAGTATATTGCATTAAATATATCGTTGTCTTGTACCCATAGAACAGGCTGTGCCTAGTTTGGGGCAAGATAATTTGTGTAAAAGTGTGTCAATATTAAAAAAAAATAAGGTGCAGCGGGAATGGTTCCCTACCATCGTACGAGATATAACACAGTTCAATTTTTAAATTCAGTCATTTCGTGGATTCGCAATTTTGGTTTCTATCTATAATTATTAAGAGAATATTTAATAATTCCCACTTTTTCAAAATTTCAGATTATACGAATGTACATGGAATTCCAGGTACCTGTTAGTTACGCTTCAACTGCGGACACTTAAAATGAATAATATTTTTGAAGGTAGTTTAACATTTTTCGAATATACCTTAGCAGTGTTAATTGTATTATAATTAATGTTGATTCAAATAAGTTTTAGGTTGTTTGTACTGTATCATTTTTATACTGTTTAAGTTCATACTTAGATAGGCTTTATGAAGAAATGATATTTATTCAGCTGGATTCAATGGACCCCCATTAAAGACCTTCGCTATATCCAAAGCGCCTCTCTAAAAACCTCAATTGTTTGGGTTTTCCAAAAGAATTTAGGAGTTGACCACCATTTCCATAATGGTATCTAAAGATAAATTGAGGCTCCTCAAAAATACCCAAGTGCTGAATAAATATCATTGCTTTATAAAGCCTATCTAAACATGAATTTAAACAGTATAAAAATGGAAATCGCGCACCGACATTTTCTGAGGGAAAACAATGTAGCGTCGATCACTGGGCAAACCACAGAACAGTTTAAATGTATTTTACCCATTCTGTGGGGCAAACCAATGAAAAAAAATAATGGAAATAATAAATAGCTGTGTACTTACATTAAAAATAATAGAACGCGTTTTTTTATCGCTTTCACCTGTTATCGAGTTTCAATATGTTTTGAATGCACCTAACTATATACTTTTTCATTCTACAAAATAAATTATTAATATTAATTTGTTCTGAGATAAAATGTGTTTTTTAAAAACTTTTTTTTTACAAAATGTTTCTTTTCGGTACTACGTCTGTATTTGTTCCCTCATGATTCCCCATATGAAATCCATTGATATTGCAAAGAGACTTAATAAATAGACATACGCTCTATTTCATTTGAGCGGTTCTTTTTTAAATCAAATTCCAAAGTGCCCAAACAATCAAGTTCGCCAACGGCAACTTGAGGTTAGTGACTTGAATTTTATCACTTAATTAAGAATTGTATCACTTTTATGATTACCTCTAGTTCAAGGCTGCTTCTAAGAATTAATTTTAGAATACAATGACCATACGGGCATATAAAAAAACTGGCGCCTCAATATATTTGTAAAATGATGTCATCAAAGATTGTCTACCGCCCACAAAATTGGAACTGTTTTGAAGCTATATGATACTACGAATTGGTCAACTTTACTTGGAGGAAATGTAGTAGACTATTGGTTGCGTCTCTGTCATTACAAAGCGTCAGTTGGTGTTGGTATATTGCTACATGTTACTATATTTGCGTATATACACATCACCAGTGAGAGGCTTTTTCGCACAGGATGCCGGCTAGATTATGGGTACCACAACGGCGAGTTTTTCTGCCGTGAATCAGTAATGTGTAAGCATTATTGTGCTTAGGTCTGAAGTGTGCTGTAGTTAGTAAAATTACATAATAATTAAATCTCATGTCTCATGGTGACGAGCGCAACTGTAGCGCCCCTCAGAATATTCAAGATTCCTGAGCGGCACTGAATTTTAATAGAAAGGGCGTATTAATTAGCATTAGCTGAACATCCTGCTTGTTTCGCCCTTATTGTTATAAAAAAATATTGAAAGTCGGTAAATGGTAGTCTCAGGAAAATGTTATGGTAAAAGGCGCAGAGGGAAACAAGTAAAAATATAGAGAGGATGATTCGCCCAATTATAGGAAACATAGAAATCTTAATAATGGAAAAGAGCGGCGATAGATCGCGAAAAATGGAGAGAGTTATATGCGGCAAATATATTAAGGCAACCTGGTATGGTAGCTGATTCTAATTTATTGTTGAATCTAGTTGATTTGAGAACTGGAATAAGAATTAAGAATCTCAGAGAATATAAAGGTTCTTTTTATTGATTTCTGTTTCTCTTGTCTTCTCTATCTGTTTCTTTCTTGTTCTTCTGATTCTTGCATGATTCTCCTCTTTTTGTTGTACCTTCAGTACAGTCTACCAATAAACCAAAATCTTTTCAGTTTTGGATGATGTCATCGAGGCGGGTAATAACCATTTGGCCCTAAAACATGGCTGGTATATTAAAAGCGGCAAATGCCCTGCGGATGACTTCATAAATGTCTGACGATTTTAGCCAGGATAGCCCGTGACGCCCAAGAGCACCTGAACGCCACATCTACATCGATGTGGTTCAGTTTTATAGCCGGAGTGATATGCATATTGACAATGTCATATGGTCAAGTAACGTTAAATTCGGCGCAGAAGGCAAGGCTTGTAACCAAAAGCCTGACTCATTTTTTGTCACGGCCAAAAGACGAGCACGCTCTGTTCTGTCAGTAGATGTGATCAAGAGATCATCAAAGGCTGGCTTACAAAGAAGTGCGTCCCATGTTTTTTGACACTTTAAATCGTCTGGAATATTTGCAATATTTAGCCAAGCATTGTTATATGCTTCGTTCAAATACGCAATCTCTGAGTTACCTGATACATGATTTGCAATTCTAGTAACAAAAGGCTGCGCACTATGAAATTCACTTTCATCTTAAAATCCGACAAAGCATCACATGACCCCTGTTATTAGTTTTTTTCTTACACTTCTTTCACCTATGACGAACGATCGAAATTTATGTCCAGCATCATATTCAAATTTAAACTCAAATATTTTTATTCAAAATAGGATATCAAATCACTTATTGAAAAACTACCACCCATTCCAAAAGATATGCCTCAGACCTGAGAAGAACTTGCGCAATAAACTCCGCGGGCTGTCTTTTTCATCGAAAAATATGTTTACAAATTAATATTGTACAATAAAACTTATTATTTAATAGCCTGAGGGCGGTCACTCCATTCCCAGCCTGTAAGATCTTGTTGTAAGAGCATATAAAACGCCACACAAAAGACTTACAAACTCGACGTAGCCGAGTAGGAGGCTATAATGCCTCCTACTTATTAAAGTTATAGTTTATGTTTGTTCCTGGTGTTAACATTATGGTTATGACAGTTTCTAGCAAATTCACTTATGTGCCCATGTACATACATAACATTATCAAGAATATATTGATCCGTTGTAAATACGCGCATATCAATGTATATTTGTTTAAATAGACAAGTAAATAAACACAAAACGACTTTTCACTTCGTTACTTAACCATCCCTTTATTTAACTTAGGTACGTTTTCTAAATATAAGTATCACTAGTTCACTTATACAATATTTGCTAAATATCCGCTCACGATATGCGCATAAATATAATAGACATTTTCGTCGAAATATGACTTTAAAGTGAAGTTTCGTAATTATATTCAACTATTATGCTTTGAGATAACTCAAGAAAACGCCCTAGTTTTTGGTCGCAGTGAGTTTGCAGCTAAGCATTTAAGAACGGTATCCTAGTATTTACTTCGATTAACGCGAGTGTTACACATTTAAATAAAACACTTTTAAAGGATTAAAACGCGTGTCCCCCTGAAAACGAAATCTGGAAAGGTCTTGAAACGTCGGGTTAACTAAAATAAAAATGTAACTTTTACGTAAACACCTTAAAACCGTTACAACGGTATCCTATACAAGTGGTTTTTTGAATAGGGCTATGTTGGCCAAGTTGGAAACTACGAGACTTAGGGGAAAGTTGTGAAAGGAGTCATGCCTTCGATTTATTAGCAACCAATAACTGCATATTTAGTATTTGTTTAATTTCTTGAACTTTTGACGGAATACCGGCAGGATTTTTCAAAAAAGTGACATCCTGTATTATTGGACCAATAGACTCTATTGCTGATAAGGATCAATCTTTGCAAAGATATGTATTACTAAAAATGAAAGCAAATAGAAAAATTTTACAAACTGCTTTTCACATTTCACTTTTACCTAAGTAATAAGTTGCTCAAAATGGTTTCCGTTGACTCCAATACATATGTTTAAGCGTCTCTTTAATGACCTTATGCATTTGAAACCATGACAGGATTTATCCTCGATAGAATATCAATAAAAAAGTAAGATTTCTAACAAAAAGTTTGAATAGGAGGTGAGTTTTCTTCCGTGTAAAAGTTGTTCGTAGTAAATCCATCGATCTGCATTATATTACAAATATTGCTTAGTAGATAATAATAATTGTAATAAAATCATGTGTTGCCTTTAGTAAGGCAGTACGCGAGTAACCATTGATCGGTCCGGTCCAAGTTACCATTAACCATTTGCCTATAACCATTACAGGACTGGTCCGAGTAACCATTTTAACCAATTAATAGTAGAGATCGGGAGGACCCGCCGCAACCCTCTCCTCTCGCCTCTCGCTCTCATCTCCTCACGACTCAAGCACATCTCACCTATAACTATGTAGCTACAAACCCATCTTGACTGACACCGAAGAATAATTAATTAGATTAATTAATTAGATTGTATAAAAATATAAAATTATTTTTATACTTTTGTACTGTTTTTGAAGTCAGTTGATTTTTTTTTATTTTTTTTATTTTTTTGTGAATTTGAAGTAACAACTAACAAATTTTGTAAATATGTGTAGATATATATTATATACTTTTTCAATGCAACTATGAACGTAATCGCTTTGCAATTCGATTACAGACAGAAATTCTGCCACAAATGGCACCCTAACTGTAAGTTATTAAGGAGTTCCATTGATATTACCAATCATCATATTCGACAACGACATTTACATGACCATAACTACGCCACGGTATATGACTTAAATATCCTAATAGCATAAAAAAGATTCGGCCGAATATCGCTAATTTGCTCCTAAGAACTGAAGAGTTCCTTACATTGTCATGGATTCCATAATCAGAACCTTACCAAACTCATCAAACTACCCTTGAAGTATATCCTTTCCAATAAAGAAAGGATCATCGAAATCGGTTGGCGCGATATTGAGTTATTCGTAAATTTGTCGTCAACATACCCACGTATAGCAAATTTAAGACTTTTATGGTTTTCTCATGGATGCCATTGTGAGATCTGGACCAAATTACAACGGGACTACACGGGAAGCACCAGCTTTAAAAAAAAAATTATCAAAATCGGTTCACCCAGTCGTAAGTTTTAAGGTAACAAACATAAAAAAAACATACTGACGAATTGACAACGTCCTCCTTTATTGTTTGAAGTCTGTTAAAACACCATCCTGTATTATTAAGTAACCCTGCGGAGGTAACAGTCCCCACGGTCAAATTTGTTCCGCCGAGCCGGGGCCGGGGCTGATTTTCTGTACTGTAGTACACATATTATAGTATCCAAACATTTCGTGGAACAATCACATTTAGAAATTCTAATTCCCAGCGTTCGAAATTTATAGATTATTAAAAATATAGATTATTTAATAACTAGAATGATTACAAACGAGGCAGCAGCGCGATTCGCAAAAAGAAAAGTTCTCAGCAAACGTTAGGACGTATTTTCCTAACACTGATATTATGAACTTCCTATATTTTTTTCCGTGCAGGCTATTTTGGCAGTAATGTGTGAAAAAATAAATATAATATTTAAATATTTATCGTGTCCTATATCCAACAAACAAAGCTCATAATTAATAAATTTATAAATCTGAACAGTAAATATATATCACGTAGTGATGCGGATACACGCATTAACGTACATTCGCACTAGCTACACAAGTACAAAAATATATATAAAAAATGCATGAGTTTAATATTATATACATTAATGACATTTCTATTCCAGGAATTCCGGAAACCGAGCAGCAGGCACTACGAAGGGTCTGAGTGAGCAAATACGAGTTTTGCTTTTATGCAGTAAGAGCACAATACAGTAAAAGAACAGTAGTTTCATACTAGAGCACCGTTACACGACTAAAACGGTCGCTAAGCAATCTTGGGAAGACAAAACTATTGAGTGCCACGTAGTACACCACCGAGACTGGTCGCTGTCCGAGTCAAATTAGCTGCGCCGCGGCGTCCGCGTCATTTATCTTTTTTAATGTAGACCGCGTTGTTACGGCACTGTTCTATTACCTACTTGTATTGCGGTAAACCGTAAAAACCAGTGGGAGGCTTCTTTGCACAGGATGCCAGCTAGATTATGGGTACCACAACGGCGCCTATTTCTGCCGTGAAGCAGTAATTACTGTTTCGGTCTGAAGGGTGACGTAGCTGGTGAAATTACTGGGCAAATGAGACTAAACATCTTACGTCTCAAGGTGACGAGCGCAATTGTAGGGCTGCTCAGAATTTTTGGGTTTTGCAAGAATTCTGAGCGGCATTGCATTGTAATGCGCAGGGCGTATCCATTACCATCAGCTGAACGTGCTGCTCAACTCGTCCCTTAGTTTCATAAAAAAAGTGTAATATAATCATGACTCATCTCTTGACACACCTTTTGTTGTGGATATCCATGGACGGTTGCCTCACCACTCCCATCCTGTGAGCCTCCTGCCCGTTTGCCCCCTCTTAAATAAAAAAAAATTGGTTGACAAGTTCATTATTAGCGGTATCTACGAGTATATCTTTTCAATTGAAAAATGTCCACTTTTAGACATTCTGATACTGTCACTTTGCACTATCTACCGGTCATACACCGTACGCATCCAGCTTACCTATTTCTGCTACCTTTACCAGGTCCACCAAATATGGCACCTGTCAACCCTGCGCCTTATATTACTCATTGCTACTCCAAACCTTTACAGCCCCTTTGGCAATACGGTCTAAGAAACCCATACCCATTGCCACTTAAAACTTAAGTATAGCAATCCTTCGGTCTATATTGAATGTCTTAATTCTTCTCGCATCTTATTAAATCTTTCTGTATCTTTAAGTATACTCTGGGGATTAATAATGTCTGAAAAAAACACACTAATAATAATTATACAAATATACATAATTAGGTCATCATAGAACCGTTAGTGTATTTCTATGACCATCGGCGACATCTATCACTGAGTAGCATAACTAAAATTTGTTTGCACTGTAAGTAAAAAAATTATATCTCCCATTAATTGCATTACATAGTATAAATATGAATAAAACTTTTAATTTCCTTTACCTATATTTATACTAACCCAATTAAGAAAAAAAGAGATTTTTATATGTTTTCAGCGTCATCTAGTAGCGGTCAGAGTAATCATTTATACTTTCACTTGCAGTTGTTTATTATTTGTGGTTATTTGATACTTAGAGATTATTGTTAAATATACTTTCTTTAATCGTTTTGTGTTTATTTGTGTGATATGTGATATATTATACGATTAGTTACATTTTGAAGTAAAACTTCTTTACGAGGCGAAGCGAAGGGAAGTTGAATTTTTGTAACTTTTTTTTTAAATCTGACTATTAGAAATATGTTTTCGCACAAAACTTTATTGAATTATTATTTTTGGAAATACTTTTTAGTAAAATTTATTTCTTCGAAATATTTGTTTTTAAACTTTGTCCGTTGAAGTTTCACTTCTACTATAACTGGGACGGGTCACCCAGCACACATTTCCATTATTTAGTAATTTAATTTCAGTCTTGAAAAGCTTTATAAATTAATATTTTTTTTAACTTCAGTCATGTTATCTAAAGCACACTCGATTTTTATTTCAATGCAGGTTACTAACCTCTTTTATTGCAGCAATACATAAGAATAATAATAATAAGCCATTTATTCCATAACCCTTATTTTACAAACAAATGTTAGTAGTTGAAAGTTGTTAAAATTTAATGTTAGTTTTATTTAAAGTGACCAAATTAGTTATTTTTTTCTTGGTTACGGACCCCATTTTGGGTATAGGCCTCCTCCAACTTTTTCATTTTTCCCTATCCTTGCCCTGATCGATCCTGTTTCTCCCCACCACCTGCACGATGTCATCTGCCCATCGAAGCTTTGGTCTACCAGAACTTCTTTTACCTGGTGGTCCTTTCCATTTGGTGGTCTCTATTGTCCATATTCTGTCTGTGTAGCGTGAAATGTGGCCAGCCCATTGCCACTTCAATGTTAGCGCAATAAGTCAACTGAAAAACATTGACCCTAGACTTACTATCTACATAAGTCGGCACTTATATGCTACACGGCTGGACGCGTCATAATTCTTCTAGTCGTTAAGAGATGGCGCTTAGTACATTCAGAATAGAATGTTCTCAAATAGGGTATTATCATATACACATTATTCGTAAATTAATTTTTGTTTTTAAAATCACGGACAAGAAAAAAAATAAGGACTCCGTGACACCTTACATAACAGTGAGGCACAAAAACAAGCAAGTAAATACATATGCCCACGCATACACTTACACTAATACAAGCCGATCGGCCGTCATTATGAGATTTGCCATCGTCTGTGACAGATCAGTTCGCGTCGCAATAAAATATTTTAAAAATGCCGTCGTGCGTTGTGAAAAAGTGTAAAAATAATGTAAAAATATTTGTGGATATATGCTTATTTAAGGGACAAAAAATTGTGTAACTGGTATACCCCGAAACCGCACACACACTAGCATAAAGGTGCTTCACTTGCTACTATCACGGCGCGGAGTCCTTCTTTTTTTACTAGTCCGTGATTAAAATATAAAAATTGTCATGTAGCTAAAAATGCCATCAATAATTAAGATCAAAAAACTATTATCTAGGTAGGATACAACACTGTCAATATTCTATATAAGCAATCAATTTATAATTTACTATAATATAACACATATTATGTAGTGCTTATTAGAATAATTATAATAACCCCAGGTCTGATAAGGTGACAGTATTATCGTTTATTTATTACCACAGCGCTTGAAGTAAACAACTCGATATGTTTTTACTATTTAGTTTGACGGGCTGGGCTTGGCAGCAATTTTACATTTCGCGAATATAATCAGCATTTATTCTAATCAACACATTTTCCCAACATGACTTTTTTGGGTTTCCTACCCTTAAAAGGAAAACGTAACAGTTGGCAGGGTCATTAACCACCGGGCTTTATATAAAATATATATACCGGGCCATCCATCAAATATATATTGGATGAAGTGAATTTTTTGCAACCAGACGAAGATAATATAGGGTGGCCTCGTATATAGTTTGAAATTAAGAAAAGGGAGGACAAACGGGCGTACGGGTCACCTGGTGTTAAGTGATAACCGCCGCCCACATTCTCTTACAACACCAGAGGAAAATGGAATTCGGCGGCAGGAATCAGGGTGAAACAACTCTCCGGAACACTCCCCGTGATAAATGCACACAATGAAGCGACGTCTCTACGCAACGCCAACTGATGTAGCCTTTCACAGAACAATAGGTCCCCGACAATTCGAGCTGGTACGTTATTTTTACTTAGAAAAAATATGAAAAAACATTTAAGAATTATATAAAGTTAACCTTTTTAGTGCTTACTAAATTGGAGTTCCTGATAACAAAATATACCAATAATCCTAAGCAGTCATGTCAGCGTGGAAACAATACAAGTTCCACAGTTTTACCACATGAGTAACAAATAGATTTATTGACAATTGTAGAAGGAAAAAATAAAATTTATTGAAGTAGGCGTTACTTTGGGGAAATCCATGATTTGAGTTTCTTTAGTGTTAATTCCGCCAATATTTGTCTTTAAACAATTCGACACGTGTTTCGCCTCTACACGAGGCATCCTCAGGACGTGTTGTCTCGCCAAAATCTGGCACTAGACAGTCTCGTATATTGGCGGAATTAACACTAAAAAAACCTCAAATCATTTGTATAAGAAAAAAATATGTAAAGTGCTGCAGTAATGAGTTAATTACAAAAAAGACATCTTTTTTTATAAAAGAGCAATCAATTCTAGAAACAATGTTACCTACGTCTCGACATTTTGTACTTTTTTTGTCAGTCGCGTGCACCACTAGCCGAAATGCCTGCAAACAAAAAACCACTTCAATCAAACGAGACAGTTTTTGTTCCTATAGCTCCATTTATACTTTATAGCCAACTCTAAAGCTAACAACAGCCATGTTTTGTGAGAATGGCTTTTTTGTGTTTTTCGTTGTCTATTGATATATCTTCTGTTGTATGTCGTGCTAATCTGTCTATTGTGATTTGTGACTGAAGTACAATCTTTATTATTTAAATACAGCATCACCTTAGATTAAGGATTGGTCTCCGCTTCACTTAACACTAGAAATAGGGTTTTTTTTTATGGAATAGGAGGACAAACGAGCGTACGGGTCACCTGGTGTTAAGTGGTCACCGCCGCCCACATTCTCTTGCAACACCAGAGGAATCACAGGAGCGTTGTCGGCCTTTAAGGAAGGTGTACGCGCTTATTTTGAAGGTACCCATGTCGTATCGTCCCGGAAGCACCGCACAAGGAAGATTGATTAACTAATTCTAGTAGGCTTCATAAGATACATAATAGCTTTAAGGGTAAATGTATACACTTTTATAATAAAGTCCCAGACACTGTTCAGGCATTATCTACAAATAAATTTAAATGTTTCATTAAAAATGGCTCTGTCGTAAATCCTACTACTCCACAGCCTAGGACTGGATTGTGGTTATTTTATAGCAATAGCAATGACAGTACAATATTGTATATTTGATTAAAAAGAGCGCACAAAAAAACCTGGGAGAGTTTCTTGCGCCTCTTCTTCTCTCTCAGAGCGCCATTTGTTCCCGAAGCAGTAGTAGTATCTAGTATATTAGAAATTACATCAAAAATTATTGTAAAGGAATCAATTTTGAGAAAATAAATGCCTTTTATACCTTTTACAAAATTTGAAAGATAATGGCATCTTTCAAATTCAAGAGTGTCAATATGCCACGCACACAAGCACCTAATAGTTGCCGTAATAAAAAAGCTATTGTTCGTGTGTTGTGCGGTATCTAGTTGGATCGCAGCGGTGACCAATCCTTAATCTAAGATAAACACATTATGATGTTTTTTAATTTGTTTTTTTTTTACTGGAATTGTTATAGTTATTTGTTGACGAATGTTCTCCGTATTTATTTAAAAGTGATAAAACAAACATATTATTACTATTATTATAATATTTATGTTTTACATGTCGGCAAAAAATTAAATTATCATTTTAGATTATAAAAATTAATAGAACGGTTAAAAGTTTTTTATTTTCAAATTACTCCATGGGTCACCAAGGGGCTGCTGAAAATCAACTTGTTATGAACACTTTGAAATTAAAAATATCGATATATTATATATTTTATATCTTCTATAATATTAAGTGTTTCTTTTCTAAGCACTGTAATTGTTTTTTGTGTATAAATATGTGTGGTTTGTTTTTGTTTATTTAGCCTTTTCATTAATTAATTCATTACATTTTTTAAAACTATATAATATTTAATTTACAATTTTTAAAACTTTCAGCAACAACTTTATAATCGTGCTAAAGTAATGTGTGCGCATAAGGAATGGTATTTGTGAAATGTGTGCGGGGTTCGAGGTCGTTCGTTGTACCGTCCCCGAGTCACCACGTCATCACTCGCCGCGTGGGACGTGGGTTCAGCCTGGATTCCAACTGCATCGCATTTCACATTTTATGACCACACTACACTATGCAATACTTCAGTTAGTTACGGTTTACGCCAGTGTGCTAGTACCAAACATTAGTGTGCTGGCACGATTGCATTTCAATTTAATGGCAAGTTTTCAAGAATCTTGAATCCTTTCTTGAACCCAACAATACATATAATTATAACTTTAAAAATGACTACATAGATGTAGCATATACTATCCCTAGCTTGAAATTTTTATATTATTATTAGCTGACCCAGCAAACGTATTGCCGATATTTAAATCGCGATACAAAAGTAACTGTTGATCGTAGATGGGTGAAGATTTGAAGTTGTATGTATTTTTTAATGCTAACTCATAATTAAGCAAATTTAAACATAACATAAAATTAAAAATAAATTTGGCGTGGACCACCCTTAACATTTAGGGGGATGAAAAATAGATGTCCGATTCTCAGACCTGCCCAATATGCACTCAGAATTTCATGAGAATCGGTAAAGCCGTTTCGAAGGAGTTTAACTACAAACACCGCGACATAAGAATTTTATATATAAGATAATGAGCATTGTCACAATGACAAAAAAGTCTATAAAGATTTTTGTCAATATTTTGTCAAATTTTTAACAATATTGTGTGTTTATGGACATAAGGATTAGAGGATAGAAGCATTTGAGATGTGGTGCTGGAGTTGTATGTGACGGGATAGCTAAGCGCACCAATGTATGGATTCTTTCACACCTTCGTGTTTGAAACCGCTTCCCAACAATCTGTTAGCAGATAATTCTCACGTATTTTTATCATATAATGAGGTGGAGAGATCTTTAGCTTAGGCAAACGAGCCCGTGGACTGTTCCCTACCAGATGGAACGATCGAGTGTAAAGGCCACCCTCGACTAAGTTCTGCTCGGTTGTCAGAGATGCAATGAGACTTGAGAGGTACCGATGGAGAGGCAGATCGGAAGATGTATCACAGCATAAGCATCCTCATCCGACGATGACCACGATCCTCATAAGGGAACAACCGCAGAGAGAGAGTGAGAATTGTACTTTATTATTATTAATGAAACAAATAAAATAGCTTCATTAATCAGAACATCTATGTACCGAACATACATTGCAAAAAATTTGCATAAATGACATTCTCATACTTTTGAGTCACGTAACATTCTGAGAATATTTTAGTCATCTGGCGCCGAGCGATGAAACCTGCGTCGGACTCGTCTTGCAATGTTAATCACGTGTGCATTCGCATACTAATTACATGAATTCTGATTGTAACGTTGACACCTGGCAGCAACGACCAAATCGGTGTTTGTTTTTCTTTGTTAACGCGAGAGCGATTTAAATAAAATATTTTTTTTTAAATCACAACGCTTGTATTGACAATAGAAGTTTTTATTATTATTTTTGCATTGTGTTATAATTAGTTACCGACATAGTCAAAACGATTGCGAAACTGAAGTGGCAGGGCACATAGTTCGACGGACAGATGGCCGTTGGGGCAGTAAAGTCCTCGAATGGCGACCACGTACCGGAAGACGCAGTGTTGGCAGGCCCCCCACAAGATGGACCGACGATCTGGTCAAGATCGCCGGAATACGTTGTATGAGGACAGCGCAGGACCGATCGTCGTGGAAATTTTTGGGGGAGGCCTTTGTCCAGCAGTGAACGTTTTCCGGCTGATGATGCTGATGATTATTGTAAAATTTGGTTTTTAATCATTTTTGTTTATTTCTATATTGTTTATCAAATATTATGTATCCGCTAAGGAAGTTGCGAGATATTCCCAATACAAGTGTCTTAAGACAACTTATTGGAAAGTCTCAACCACTAAAAAAAATATATATATAATCTTTGAAATAAACGAAATTTATTTATTTATTATTATTTATTTGTCATATCAAAAGATGTACGTAATTAATTTATTTTGATAGGATTCGAGACAGTGATGTTTTTATGCAGTAAGGACAGCGAAAGCTCAGGAATGAAATGGAAATAGTGTGTGTGGCGAGACGAGTGAAAGAGAAGGGAAACTTTTAACTAGCTTTTGTTGAACGTGGTTCTTTATATGCAGTTAAAGTCTAAGAAATTTCTGTAAATTTGAGTGAAAATTACACGCATTATAAAAATTAAAGCATTTTATGTAACCGACATTTATGTACGCGATGCTAACTGTTATCCATATAACTAAGTCGATATATCAAATACAGACACGTAAATTCTAACAGTATTATTTTTTAATTTACGACGACCATACAGCAGTGTCCTAAGCTAGAGGTCCCGCGTTCGAATCCCGGTAGGTGCAATCATTTATATGTTGAATATAGATGTTTAAAAGGCATAAAAGGCATTTATTTTCTCAAAATTGATTCCTTTAGAATTCTTTTTGATGTCATTTCTAATAACTACTACTACCGCTTCGGAAACAAATGGTGCTCTGAGAGAGAAGAAGCGGCGCAGGAAACTCTCCCAGCATTCTTTTTTTGCGCTCTTTTCAATAAAAATATAAGTACGATATTGTACAGTCATTTCTAATTTCTATCGCTATAAAATAATCACAATCTAGTCCCTGGCTGTCCGATCATTTATATATTCAGCAGTGGATTAATAGGATTTACGACAGAGCCATTTTTTTTTTATAAAACGTTTAAATTTATTTATAGATAATGCCTGAACAGTGGCTGGGACTTTATTATAGAAGTGTATACATTTACCCTTAAGGCTATTATGTATCTTATGGAGCCTACTAGAATTAGTTACAAGCAATCCCTTATTTCTAGTGTTATAATAATGAAAATCACTATTAAGAGCAAAAAGGTGGTGACTTTTGTGTTTGTGACGGTGACGAGGTTTGTTTCCGAGACTGTTTTATGTTTATATGTATTTATGTATATTTAAATAAGTATATTTTATTAAATATATCGTTGTCTTGTACCCATAGTACAGGCTATGCCTAGTTTGAGCCAAGATAATTTGTGTAAAAGTGTGTCAATATTAATTTTATATAAGTTTAGCCTTTGGTCAGTTCTTTACTCTAATAGTGATTCTCAATGTTACAACACTAGAAATATAGAAACTGTTTATAACGTACTCTAGTAGGCTTCATAAAATACAAAATAGCTGTTAAAGAAAATGGCTCATACGCTATCTCTAAATAAATTTAAATGTTTTATTTAAATGATTTTTGTAAATCTTACTAGCTACTCAACATCGCAATATCTGAGCGATCGGGCAGTCGAGGAGTAGAATATAATTAAAATATTATTATTTTATAGTAATTAAAATGCCAGTACAATTTTGTATAAATCATGGACTTAGAATGTACTAGAGTGCAGACAACCGGACAGCCCAATAACTCGCGATCAATTTTCATTTGTTTTTTTTTTTTCATAAAAATAAGGGACGAGACGAGCAGGACGTTCAGCTGATGGTAAGTGATGCGCCATGCCCATTACAAGGCAGTACCGCTCAGGATTTCTAAAAAACCCAAAAACTACTACAATTTCGCTCATCATCTTGAGACATAAGATGTTAAGTCTCATTTGCCCAGTAATTTCACTAGCTACAACGCCCTTCAGACAGAAACACAGTAAATATTTCATATTACTGCTTCACGGCAGAATTAGGCGCCGTTGTGGTACACATAATCTAGCCGGCATCCTGTGCAAAGGAGCCTCCCACTGGTGCTATTGAGTGTGTTAGCTAATGGTCTAATATTCAAAATACTAACCAACTAATTGTCAGTATCGCTGACTGTTTAGGACTTGTCAATCATAATAACAAAAATCTAAACTCGAATTTTCGGCAACCCAGTGCTCTGTGATTACTTGACATTGCGTAGAGACGTCGCCATATTGCAGTAGAAGACACCATTAATGGTGTGCCTTCTACCGCAATATGGCGGATTTATCACGGGGAGTGTTCCGAAAACCTAAGTATCGATGTGTGGCGATCCTGTACAGCGCGGTATTCAAGGAACGGTCTCCCACGTACAACCAAGCTGTGGATTGAGATTGTGAGATTTTTCAGGAAGGTACGACTTGGGTACCTTTAAAAAAAAGGCCGGCAAGGCTCCTATGATTCATCAGCAGTTGCAAGAAGTTGGCGGCGGTGATCACTTAACAACAGGTTACCCGTATGGTCGTTTAATCTCTTCCATAAAAATCTGTGTTTGTGAACGCCACCAAATCTCAAAGTAAACTCCATTTGCAGAATTGCCAAGTGAATATGTCATATTCACTTTATGTAATTGTTCAAATACTTTTTATTTACAAACCCGTCTTAAATAGTAGATATTCGAATTTTTCGATCAAACCCATTCAAGCAATGATCGTTAATGAAACGTCCAGTTAATTGAAGCTTAACATCTGTCGTTCTCACAAACCATAGTTAAAATACAGGTTAGTTTATAGTGAGCAAGCTGTTAGTCACGGAAGTTACGCTGTGGCAAATTAGTTTTGCCCTCAAATTGCAAGCTGTGCACAAGTTATGTTGCGTTATCAGCGGTCAAGCTAACGGAACTCGTGTAAGCTGTAACTGCTTGATGCACGTGCTGTATAACAAGCACACGGTTACAGTTATAAAATGAAATGCAAATCAAATTATACAAGTAGGTAACTTTGCTTTAAATTTGATTTAACTTCATTTCATATTTTCATTACATTAATGTCAAAGTGAAAAAAATGTTTTTTTTTTCGAAAATAAGGGACGAGACGAGTAAGACGTTCAGCTGATGGTAATTGATACGCCCTGCCCATTTAAATCAAATCAAATCAAATCAAAGTCAGTTTAGTCAAGTAGGTCACGAAAATGACACTTATGAATATCAAAAAAAAAAAAAATATTTTTCTTTTTTTCTATTTCTATTTTTATTCACCAAAAATGTATATATTTTTTTTAAAGGCAGTGCCGCTCAGGATTCTTGAAAACCTCAAAAATTCTGTGTGGCGCTCATCACCTTGAGACATAAGATGTTAATTCTCATTTGCCCAGTTATTTCACTAGCTACGACGCCCTTCAGACCGAAACACATATGTTTACACATTACTGCTTCACGGCAGAAATAGGCGCCGTTGTGGTACCCATAATCTGGCCGGCATCCTGTGCAAAGGAGCCGCCCACTGGTAGGAGCTTCCCAATACTTTGTTGACATAAAATCAACGTGAATCTCTAAAAATACAAAATATAATAACTGCGTATTGTATTTATACTACAGAATTCACAAAAGTATGTACAAAAAAATATTTATACTTATGTATATTTAAAACAATATGTACATAATGTATTTAATAAAGGATGTTTGCAAGCTAATATTTCTATTTAATCTGCTTAAGGGCATATATTCAAAACGGATTGAAACGAGATTAAAATAACAATATTAAATGAGATAGCAAGTGCTTTATTTTTTAACCTTTCATGTTAACATGCATAAGCCGTCGTCAAAACATCTTCTACTATTGGGAACCACAGATTGGGAATGGAGCGACCGCCCTCGGCCTATTAAATAATAAGTTTAACTGTACAATATTTCTTTGTTAACATATTTTTTGATGAAAAAAAATCCCGCTGAGTTTGTTGCTCCCATTCTTCTCAGGGGGTCTACTCTCTTTGTCCGAATCGAAACTTCGTAAACGAACGAAATTTAAACGAAGCTCGATAGTGACCCTACTCTATTTTGTTTTCGGACACATCAACGTACTTCGGAACTATAGACAATATTCGTGAATGAATTGTGAACGATTGAAATGAATGTTATTTGTATCCGACTAATTTGAAGAGTACTATTTAATACCAACGATGGGTAGTATCTAATGACAACTAAAAATATCTGTATTATAAACGCAATGTAAACATGTAAATGATCTTTTAAAGTGCTTTTTAACACACCTCGCATCGCGATACCTACTCGTTCTATCAGAAAGTTTCAAATAAATATCAGTTATATTCTTATTTGTATTTTTCCCTAAAAATATTGCCTGTACATATAACCATCCTTTTCAAAGCACATCGTTTTAAATACACATGCACATACGATGATGAAGCTATACCTATTAATGTATATGGCTGAGTAAATACTCTTAGTTAGCTGTAAGTAAGTTTTTTGTTATAATATTACTAGCATGTTCTTTTATTACTAGCAGAAATTAAACTTATTTAAAATTTGACTAAAGATAGGAATACCACTACTGTTAGAAAGGAATAAGTAAGATAACGTTCTACCTTTATCCTTTCTAACAGTTGTACTAATGTAGCTCATGCCCTTCGACCTGCCTGTAAAGCTTCAGATGAAGACGCAGCAGAGGGTATCCGCCTGCTTCATTCACATGCCCTGTGCTTCATTCATTCAATTGATGCTCTGTGAACTCGGGAATAGTAATACCAACCTTGATACATATATGTAAAATACAGTATGCTATAATTTTTTTTATTCTGTAATTTCTTACAAACTCTAAGTCGGGAATTTCAATAATATTAAATTGATTGCATAAGCGGCGTCAGTTTCTTCACGTAGAGCAGCCTCGATTAATAGCATTCTTGAAACAATTTCAAGCTAATTTGAAACAAAATACACACAAACGAAAATCAAACATGTTTTCGTCAAATTTACGTTAAAATTCCGAACAAACAACTGTCATCTTTATATTTTCGTTCGGAACGTAAATGAATTAGAGTAGGTTTAGAAATTCGAAATGTCAAGCTATGACGTTCGGGACGAGACTTCGAAACGAATGGAATCGTAGTAGGAAACATCCGAAACTTCAATCGAAACTTCGTTATTCGTTGAATTAGAATAGACCTACAGCTCTGAGGCATTTTTTCGGAATAAGTAGTTTTTGACTTTCAATAAGTGACGTCACATCCTATTTTGAATAAAAATATTTGAATTTAAATTTACTAAAAATATTCTACTGCTCCCCACAACTTTTACTACCGAGAGTAAGCGTAAGAAGTGTTCAGAGGAGTAGTTAGGGTTGACATCAGCAGACGAATCCCACCAACGATCATTATGCTAAAATTAGAAATTCCACCCGCAAATGCTGACGTTGTACATTCTACAACCGCGCGATTAGCGAGAACCTTCTTACCTCGCATAGCTGCTTTGTAGAATCAATCAACTACTGCGGTTTTCCTGAACCAATATGGCGTAAAGCCCTTCAAGCATACATCATACTCCTAACTTAAAGGCTGATAATGACGTGAGCCCACTGACCTCTACTATATACCACTGGACTGGCGACTGTCAATGTGCTTTTGTGCCTGTTTCAAATATTCGCCATTTTGGCGCTGTTGCACATAGCGAGAGTCTGCGGTATTAAAACTAGTGATGACTATCTCAGCAAACATCGATAGATGGTGGGAAACTGATTACAAAAAAAATGTGTACCTTATTACGATAATTCTTGAAGTATAAATAGCACAAGTAAAATGCAAAAATACCTCAGAGTATTATACGTTCCTTCACAGACATTTGTATTATGCGTAAAAAATTTGCCCTCTGGACGCTCGCGAGTAGAGCTTCAAACAGGCACAAAAAATTTGCTGTCAAACATATGGCATAGTGGTATTTATACAGATCAGTGCGTGAGACTCTTGCTTGTTATATAGTTGGCCGAATTAAGGTAAATATCATTTATCGGTAAAGTTAAGGTGATCAAAGTGATATCCTTCTCAAAATCAGTAAACATCTGGCTCGTAAACCCTCCAAAATATCTGTACGTTACAGTGGCCAATTCAGGTATCAAATAAACTGCGAATATTTCATTCAAATATAAATGAATCGAAACTGGACCTTATCATTAACAATAATAGATATTATATTACTAAAACGTTTCAATGATATTCCAAGAAAGCTCGCAAACTTTCTCCTGGGAACAAGTTTGAGCTTACGACCGGCTTTAAGAAAGTCATGTTCACTGCGCTAGGCTTTCTATGATCTAGATTACTATTTTGTGTGCACTTTTTGATTTCAGAATATTTATTATCTCAAAAAGAATACACACTAGTTACAACACACAATACCTATTCACAAAGATACAATAAATACTAATTAGGTAGATACATTAATAATGAAATAGGTGGGTAACGTATAAAATAAATGTTTACAGTAATGAATGAAATAACTACACTATTTTATTATTTGTTATAATGACAGGTATGAGGGTATTTGTTTATTAAGGTCTAGTTCATAGTCATAGCCGGAAGCGGTCCAACAAGTAAGTTATGAGAAATCCTTCAAAATTTGGTGTTTTAACGTCTTTTTAAAAACATTTAATAACTGTAATTCTTTACTGCACTTAATACTTAAAAACTAATTTTGACTATAATTATTCTAGTTTTCTTATTGTTCAAACAAAACAAATCTTATAATTATATTTATAATATTATGATTACAAATTAAAACTATCATTGCGGGGAATAATGCCAACATGGGAGCATTTCTGCGTTGGATAGCTAGGCTGATTCGTCGATCATTTGTTAATTATATTACTGAGCCAAAAACAAAGCCAAAAACAAAGAGGAGGAGGGGATCGAGGGCACAATTTTTATTTATTTATTTAATTCAGAGAGATCTCCATATATATTTGTAAATCTATTAGTAACAATAATTCTTATGAACTACGTTAGTGTTATTAGTGGAATATATTTATAAACCTAGAGCTAACTGTATCCAGTGTTTCTGGAAGGAACAGTCAGCTCTGGCAGCAATCATCTTTAGGATGCTATTACTGCTAACACGAAGACGCTGCAACATGGAAACCGCTTTTTTGCGCATTATGGAACGGAAACCATCCACAGATGCCTCAGCAAACATGCCAGAAGCGCTATAACGCCATGGTAGCCCCAACAGCCTCCTAAACGCATTATTATATGTGACACGTAGAACGCTATAAGCCCCGCGCGAATATGACACCCACAAGCAGCTTGAGTAAAAAGACTGGCAGAATGCTTTGAATAATAACGCTTTAACATTATTTGTGCTTTGAGCAAACCTGCGGGCGAGCATATTACTACTCACTGACAGCGCTCTACGCTCCCGCTCTATGTCATCTCTTACATCATTCGAAATGATGTGACCTAAATATTTGAACTTATCAACTATCTTTAGCTTTTTATTTGCGAGAAATACACTCTAGTAACTCCTTAAAGGCTTTTATAAAAATAATGTAAGAAAGTGCTCTCTTTAAAACAGAGATCTGAAAAGAGTAAAAAGTAAAACAGCTGCCGATCACTGCAGACCTAACAAACAAAACTGGATGACTCAGCAGCAGCAACTGAGGCTGTAGGAATTTTTGTTTTTATCATATTGAGTACATTTATGTTAATGTTTTAGTCAGAAAAATGTGTTTATTTTTTGATAAATGTAGTTTTGAAGCCCTAAATCAACTTACCTAAGTATAACTTATGTTTTTTCAGCTGAAAAAGTTTACTAAAATCAAAAAAGAATAACTAAAATATAATTGTACTTTATATTTAAAATATATATCGTAATGAAATGTTATAAAGAGATGGAATAACAAAGAGTAGAAAAGGATTAGAAATATAATATGTTCTGTAAAATTATAATGTTACAAAGGTATCATTTTATTAATAATATCATTGTGATAAAATATTTTATCAGATAAACATGAAATCATTGATTAAGTTGCAACAAAATTCAATAGTATTTGGTTTGGATTATTAAATTTTCAGTTCTTAATTAATCAATTGAAGCTAATTATTAAAAAATATTTCTAATAGTGAGGTGGTTGTTTGATTTAAAAATATTTTTATAAGCTCGATGTATTTATTTAAAGCTAGGCTTACACCGGTGCGCCATCTTATTAAAATCGTTCTCTTCATGAAAGAACACAGCTTAACGGAATTTCTTAACATAGTTTTCATCACCTTCAAAAGGTCTGACTTAATTAAAAATAGGCACGCGGTTAGGACCGAATATAATACAACATTTTCATAACTTGAACTAATATTCTAACAAGGATCACCAGAAAGTGTGCATCAGTATTATAATAATAATAAATAGCTTAAGAGCTTGCGATCTTTTTGTTGAAGTATTTTTGTTGCAAACTAAAAATCATAATCATCATCAGCCGGAAGACGTCCACTGCTGAACAAAGGCCTCCCCCAGAGATTCCCATCGACGATGTAAATGGCGACAACCGATCGTCCTGCGCTGCCCTCATCCAACGTATTCCGGCGATCTTGACCAGATCGTCGGTCTATCTTGTGGAGGGCCTACTCTGCGTCTACTGTGTATACGTGGTTGCTATTCGAGTATTTTACTGCCAGAACGGCTATCTGTCCATCTAACTATGTGCCCGGCCCATTGCCACTTCAGTTTTCCAATCATTTGGACTATGTCGGTAACTTTGGTTATGGTCGGATCTCCTTATTTCTGATTCGATCTCGCAGGGAAACTCCGAGCATAGCCCTCTCCATTGCACTCTGAGCGACCATGAGCTTTCTCATAAGGCCCATAGTTAGCGTCCACTTTTGCTTACCGTAAGTCATCACTGGAAACACACACTGGTTGAAAACCTTCGTCTTCAGACACTGTGGTATTTGAAAACTATATAACATATTGTAATAACACGAAGTAAAAAGGATAAAATATATTTTGAATAAGTGGTGGAGTGACAAGGTTTATGATGATTAAGAAAACTTCAGTGGACTTTACTAGAACTCTTCATATTAATATAATATTTTCTTCTTTTTTCTTCAGCTTGGCAAGTCGAATCCTGAATCATTTTTTTAAAATTTCTTATTTACAATTTTATTTCTCCTTTCATGTGAGTATAATAATTGTTGGACCCACTCGATCTACGGCCGTTCCTAATATTCAGACTATCTCCAGTGGCCTACTTGAGATATAAATCGTAACAATCGATGACTTTTCTGTCCCAATAAACTTATCGTGGGACAGCTTCAGATTATTGACAGCTAATTACTGACAGTAGTAATTTATCTCTATCTGTAGATTGTGTATTAGGCGGAAATTGTCAGGTGGGACATGCAAAAAGAGCGCCCATATAGAAACAAGTCAAGAAATGGCTTCGTTGTGCAGAAGGATCGTACGATAAAGTAGATCATGGATTATTGAGACGATGCATGATCAAATTTATTTTTGTCTCTTTTTTATACATTTATAAAAACAGTGACGGCAATACAACTGATAGTGGATTACTTATTGAGATATACTCTGCAATGTGAATAGAATAGAAATATATATCGTTTACTATAGGGAGTAACAATAGCTTAACATGACGTTTATACCAAGTGTTGTTACTCGTATATCAACGTCATGAAGTTACATCAGCTCGTAAAAGATTTTGATATGGAGAATAGTAAATTGTTAACCGAGGGTCGAAAGAATCAATTCCCGAGGTATTTAGACGCCCAAGGTATTTTTAAATCATATAATAACAAAATTGCTAAGCCTACTTATATAATACTACCTGCACAATTTAGGTGGCCTGCGCTGAACCAGTATATAGACATACATTATTTATTATCTTCTTATATATAAAATTCTCGTGTCCCGGTGTTTGTTACCAAACTTCTCCGAAACGGCTGAACCAATTTGTATGAAATTATGTGTGCATATCGAGTTTTTCTTTCTTCCTTTGTCTTCGCTTTATCGTCACTGAGGCCAAGGCGTTTCATGTCCCTTTGGACATTCGTCATCCAGGTAGTTTGGGGTCTTCCCTTACCCCTCTTTCTTGCAGCCATGGAAAGGCATTTTTTCACCACATAATCGTCGGGCCTACGCATTACGTGTCCGTACCATCTGAGCCTAGTTTCTGATATTTTGTCGGTTATGGGTGCAACTTTAAAGCCTTCTCTAATATATTATGTGTGCATATCGAGTAGGTCTGAGAATTGGCCAACGTCTATTTTTCATAATGATAAGGGTGACCGACCCCTAAATAATCTATCCGTCAAACTATGTGCCCTGTCCACTGCTACTTCAGTTTCGCAATCATATATTTTATTTTTATTTTTGACAATTTTAATTTTGTAATGATTCAGCATTGAAAAATACATACAACTTCTAATTTTCACCCGTCGACAATAAACACCTATTTTTATATCGCGATTTTAATATTATTGTATTTCATCCACAGATACACAATAGAGTTGCAAGATGGCAATCGAATATTGCCATTAGTGTAGTTCGATGAATTTTATGTACGATATATTTGGTAGGTCTGGGAATCGGTCGTCACCTATTTTTTATACCCCAAACATTTTAATTATTAAATTTTTTTTATTACTTTAATTGGCAATACAACGTTTGCTGGGTCAGCTAGTATATGCTATATTTTTTTTATAATTCTATTCTAGATAATCTGCTATATCTACTATAGTATGCCTTCTTTATCAAAGAAGCTTAATGTATTGGTGGTTGATATGAAGATGATGATGGGAAGACTATTAAGTACTTCTTCAGTTTGGTTGTCTGTGAAAGAACGTCTTTTCTGAACCACAAGTACACCACACCCTGGATGTACATTAAAAAAGCCCGTACAATATCCTAAAACGACGGTAACGCTACTGTGATTAATCCGGTAAGAGAATGCGCTGGTGATTACTTAACTCTGACAAAAAACACACACACCATGATAACTTAGTATATGAGTTTATGTGTGGACTGGAATTCGGCGGTTGGAATCGAATCAAACAGCACTTCGAAACAATCCATTTGATAGATAGATGATGTACAGAGAAGAAAGGTATAATTGCAATATGACTGAAATGAGTGAACTATGAAATATTACGATTGTTCATTGTCAGGACATTTATGAAAATTTAATATACGTCCACAATAATCGTCACCTTTTTGCTCTTAATAGTGATTTTCATTATAATAACACTAGAAATAAGGGATTGCTTGTAACCAATTCTAGTAGGCTCCATAAGATACATAACAGCTTTAAGGGTAAATCTATACACTTTTATAATAAAGTCCTAGCCACTGTTCAGGCATTATCTATAAATAAATTTAAATGTTTTATTAGAAAATGGCTCTTTCGTATATCCTACTACTCCACAGCTGAATATCTAAGTGATCGGACAGCCTGGGACTAGATTATTATTATTTTATAGCAATAGCAATAACAGTACAATATTGTATATTTTATTAAAAAGAGCACAAAAAAGAATGCTGTGAGATTTTCTTGCGCCGCTTCTTCTCTCTCAGAGTGCCATTTTACGAAGCTGTAGTAGTTTACCAGTGGGAGGCTCCGTTGCACAGGAAGCCGGCTAGATTATGGGTACCACAACGGCGCCTATTTCTGCCGTGAAGCAGTAATGTGTAAACATTACTGTGTTTCGGTCTGAAGGGCGCCGTAGCTAATGAAATTACTGGGCAAATGAGACTTGACATCCTATGTCTCAAGAGACGAGCGCAATTGTAGTGCCGCTCAGAATTTTTGGGTTTTTTAAGAATCCTGAGTGGCACTACATTGTTATGGGTAGGTCGTATCAATTACCATCAGATGAACGTCCCGTCCCTTATTTTCATAAATTAAAAGTATCTAGATTATTAGAAATTACATCAAAAACAATTCTAAAGGAATCAATTTTGAGAAAATAAATGCCTTTAATGCCTTTTAATAGCATTAACTAGTTCTCATGCAGTAGCGTACTTCTACATTCGATACAGCTCAGCAAATGAAGTGGAGCCGTGATAACACGAGTGGCAGAGATAAAGTTACGTTCGCGATACCCAGTAATTGCTACACTTTATCTGTCAGATAGCCGGTGACGTCAGCGGCGCGGGCGCAACGACATCTATATATAGAACGTAAACAACCACATGAATCATGTGGTAAGTTCAACTTGAGCGAAACTGTAGCCGTCAGAGCTTCGATAAATACTGTTTTAACATTGCCTCCATATTTGACAACATATTTTAAATATGCTAAATCGATCGAATCGAAATCGATTATGCTAAGTATGTCGATCTCAATTCAGGGAATGTAGATGATTATTATCTGACCCGGCAGGCTGTTGATCCGCCTACAATAAAAAATTGTGACAACAATGGCATCATCATCATCAGCCGGAAGACGTCCACTGCTGGACAAAAGCCTCCCCCAAAGATCTCCACGACGATCGATCCTGCGTTCCTCATCCAACGTATTCCGGCGATCTTGACCAGATCGTCAGTCCATCTTGTGCAGACTTTACCGCCCCAACGGCCATCTGTCCGTCGAACTATGTACCCTGTCCACTTGTACTTCAGTTTCGCAATCATTTGGGCTATGTCAGTAACTTTGTCTCCTACGGATCTCCTCATTTCTGATTCGATCTCGCAGGGACACTTCGAGAATAGCCCTCTCCATTGCCTTCTGAGCGACCATGAATTTTCTCGTAAGGCCCATAGTTACCGACCACGTCTTCGTACCGTAAGTCATCACAGTATATCATCATGCAAATTTATCAGAAGAAGACAGATGTCTAGATAATACGACCTAAGAATATTTAAACTAAATTATTTCTGAATTTTCGCTGTACTGACGATTATGGCTTTGCTACAAAAATTATGGCTTTTATATTTTATTTTATTAATAATAATGAAATTCTATGTCTGCAAAAATTCGAAGTTAGCATACGGCAAAGATAGGAACCCTTTTCGATAAGACAAAATGTATTTTTAATTTATACTCGTAAATAAAAGTTTTGTTTCAGCTATAAGGCATTAGAAAAGTCAGAAGATCAAGTAATATAAAAAAAGGCATAAAAGGCCTTTATTTTCTCAAAATTGATTCCTTTAGAATTCTCTTTGGTGTCATTTCTAATATACTAGATACTACTACCGCTTGGGAAACAAATGGCGCTCTGAGAGAGAACAAGAGGCGCATAAATCTCTCGCAACATTCTTTTTTTTTCTTTTAAATTTAAATATACAATATTGTACTGTCATTGCTATTGCTATAAAATAATCATAATCTAGTCCCAGGGTGTCAGATCACTTAGATATTCAGCTGTGGAGTAGTAGGATTTACGACAAAGAAATTTTTTAATAAAACATTTAGTTTATTTAAATTATTTATAGATAATGCCTGAGAAGTGGCTAGGACTTTATTATAAAAGTGTATACATTTACCCTTAAAGCTATTATGTATCTTATGATATATATATTATAGGCTGATGATATAATGGAACAATGAAAAGACTGGTCTATGCTTGGCAAATATCGTATACTATGGACGAAAATGGAGGTGTCCTTCACCCAAAGAGAGCCTTTACTAACCAAAGCCAAGCTAACAACTAACATAAAACTGATACTCTATATTTAATTAATTTCATATTAGGCTATGGATAAGTTAAGATTACTAGTAAATAGCTATAAATAGATAAGGTTTCAAAATTTGGTAACAATTACCAATAAGGTGTGGAAATAAAAGATTTTTTATTTTTTGATTTATTTATTAATTTATTATAGCAATAAACACTCTACAAAATTTTGACAACGAAGTAAGATGACGGATGGACAGAGCCTTAATAATTACTTACATAAGCATTTAGCCCTTACTATATTTTTATGGAAGAGGAGGATAAATGAGCGCAAGAGCTAAAAAAAACAATAAGATATGAATCAAAAATGGGGCTCGATTAAAATATTCTTTGATAATAAACAATGAATATTTTAAGGTCCCCTCACTTCTGGGATTACTTACACAAATAAAACTGAAAACAAAATTTTATGACAATGCGGGACTCGAACCCGCAACATCTCGCGTTCCATGCGAGCCCTTTTTCCAACTGAGCCAACCGTTTGACTTTGACTTAATGAATGTTCAGATTTCATTATACATATATCTAACACAAATTAAACTTCTATCAGTAAATACCTTACCGGAACGATGGCTGGTCCATGCGTCAACTCTTGAACGGGTGCTCCTTGTGGTGCAAGGTCGACCTGTTGTAGTAAATATATCATTGTATTTGTTGGATGCGATTACTAATTATTACCATGGTCACGAGAATCATGTTCACGAAGGATCCTTACACGGGCAATGAATTCAATCTCTAAAGGTTGATGCATCCAATATAAATATCAACAACAAATCAAAATTACTTATTCATGTAGGTCACGGAAATGACACTTATGAATGTCAAAAAAAAAAATTCTTCTTGAATACAAGAATGCTACATCGTAAAGGGTTGAGCTAATGAGAAAAAGTAGCAAGAAACTAATTGCCACTCTTTTATATCAAGATTTACATTTTCATCTTCTAGCAAATCATTTCAATTAGAATATATATAAAGTGATCCAACAAACATACTTAAACGTCGAATAGTCAATGCTATACACGAGTAAGTCAAAAAAGTAAATGTTAATTTATTAATTAACACAGAACGAAAGTTATTGAGTACAGTAGCTGCATCATCCACACACACCCTAAATAAATAAAGGTATTTTGCAAGCATTTAAAGCAATTATAAAAAACAAAAAATCTCTTTTTTAAATCTGAAGCAGAACATCCTGCCATTCTAAGGTAGCCCCCGTTCACGAGCATGACGCATAGGCCAGCCATCGCCTCCGTCGACGATATTTTAGGGCAGGGGACGATCCGTCCCATGTCGCAGCCACGAGCACTGACATTTAAGCGAGTATGATGAAGCCTTTTACGAGAACTCAGCCAAACAACAAAAAAGAATTTTAATCTACATATTATTTAATACTCATATATTAATAATAATCTTAATATTAATATTACAAATAATTAATCTATACTAATATTATAAAGCTGCAGTGTTTGTTTGTTTGAACGCGCTAATCTCTGGTACTACTGGTCCGATTTGAATGATTCTTTCAGTATTGGGTAGTCCATTTATCGAGGAAGGCTATAGGCTATGTTTTTTTTTCAAAATTAGGGATCCGTAATAAAATTGCTATTTTGTAACACAAGGTGTAAAATCGAAAACCTATTTTTGCGTGCGCTGCAAAAACTATTGACAATTGAACAAAATGATGTACAGGCTATAAAATAGGCAATATTTTATTACTTATAAAACTATCGCGTGAATTATACTTTATATGGCAAAACAACGTTTGCCGGGTCAGCTAGTATAATTTATAATTATTAAGATTATATGCTTACAGTTTACATTAATTTAAAGATCAAATCTTTTAGGGTAACCAATTCAAATCAAAATCACTGTATCATGTAGGTCTAGGAAATCACACTTATAAATGTTAATTTTTTTTTTATATCCACAACCTTTGAGCTTTAATAACAAGAAGAAGTGGCAAGAACCTCATTGCCACTTTTTTAAATCATCATTCATAGCTTCAACTTTTTATAAATCATTTCACTTACAATATATTTAAAGCAATGCAACAAAAATACTCAAACGTCAAACACTCAACGCCTTACAAGAGTAAGTCACAAAATTAATTTAATGTAAATTAATACGTAAAAACAAGAGCTACTGAGTACAGTAGATGCATCAATCTACACACAATGTTAATAAATAAATTAATATATTTTGCGACCATTGTTAGCAATTATAAAAAATATAATAACATTTAATTTAAAAATCATGAAGCACACTTTCTGGCTACAGGATCATCCTGCCACCATAAGATGTCACAAGTATTCCGTTCACGACGCATACGATAATATATATTTATACAGTTTATTCTTTATTATTTATGAAATATTTGATATTATTTAAACACGATTCCATATTGGATGCTGCCTTGGACCTTACAAACTAATTTGCTATATTACAGCCATTGTAAAATACTCTATTTGATTGAAAAGAATGGCCGTTAAGTTTCTTGTATGTCTTCTCACGAGCTCTACTTTTTCCGAACATACAGTAGTTTAGAAGAAATATTTATAATGACTATTCAAAAGCGCTTAGTTTAAGCGTAATTGAATACAGTTTATGTAACTTTGACTATAAGTTACCAGTTTGGGATGACGTTAAGAAAATATCGGGTTCAATATGGACTCGCACTGCAAAAATGAGAAAAGACTGAAGAGCTTTAGAGGAGGCCTTTGTCGGAAGACAATTTGTAACGGAACTACCGTTTGCCGATAATCAATAGATATTTAAATTGTTAGTATATTAGTTAAACTCTAGTTAATATTGAATTTGTCTTATTTAGATAGTAGTCATAAGTAAATTAATTTTAGGCACACGAAACTGCTCTGTGTAAAACTTGTTAACAAAAATAAAGGCTTTTTATTTATTTTTATTAGTATAACTTACCAGTTTGCAAATGTCCACATCAACCCAGGATCTCCGATAAAAACTATAGACAAGCAGTGAATAAAAAAGGGCGCATATAATTTAGGGTTAGCCGGCAACATAACCTTCTATTACACAAAAATGCAGCATGGCGCAGTTCTAAAACGCGTTTCAAATACAAGTTGCTTGGAATATAAAGCCAGTCACTAACCATCTGCGGTGGGGGCTTGTCGTTCGCGTACACATAAAGTTTCTCCCGATAACCTACAATTAATATCAAAGAAACATACGCCTTATAAATACGGATATTAACAAGGTATATTTACCTACATGATAAACTTGTTCTGTGTTATTGAGTGTGTTTTTCGGATTGCCAGTGGACTCTACAAGTGTCCGTGAAAAGTTTGTTGTCATCGCACCGAGTGATTTAATTTTCGTGTGTCAAGAATGAATGGAACACCGGCCCGACGTCCAAAAAGCGCGTTTTCTGAAGCGGTATGTTCTTTATTAATTAACTTTACGCGTTTTTACTAACTTAATTACAGGGAAATGTCCTTGAAAATGTTTAGGAATCTATTTGAAACACAATAGTTTTAAACTGTCAATACTTTCATACGATTATTTGCTTGAGTATGCTTTTTAATCCTCTTTCGTAATTTGATCAATAGATCGCTTT
Organism: Leptidea sinapis; assembly: GCF_905404315.1. Lineage (NCBI taxonomy): Eukaryota > Metazoa > Arthropoda > Insecta > Lepidoptera > Pieridae > Leptidea > Leptidea sinapis. Next base: position 5,057,060 of record NC_066292.1, on the reverse strand, counting down.
AGCTTTAATAGTTTAACTAAGTGTCGTTTACACTTAAGTGCACATAATGTAGAGTTTGAAGCGATTATGTCATCGATCCGATTAAGTTATAACAATGACATAATTGTTTCATTTACTTTAACATTAGCATAATAAAAGATTACACTGAGTCTGTTACACCTGTCGAATCAACATTCTTATGACACACCTTATTATAAAAAAAAAAAACAGAATTGTTACAGATAAAAACTCCACATATGTTTATTTGAATGTAGAGTTATAATTGTTAAATTATTCAAACAGATTTTATACATATGAATTTAAATTTCAAAACTTTGAATTGGATTCTTTTTTCAAATTATAAACCTATCTAAAAATACGTTGCTCATATTATGTAGAGTCCAATGCAAGATTGAGAGCGTTATTAATGGCGTTTGTTATCTCAAATAAGTAGAAATTATCTATCACGTGTATTTATTACGAGTGCAGATGTGTGTTAGTTTTCATGTGTGTGTGACTACATTTTTGTTTTAATTGTCACTGTTATTGTTTGCTTGATGTTATTAATGCGCTAATAAGCAAAGGTTCGATGGTCCTGTAATGAGGCGTTTAAAGGATACATTTTATTATTTCCTTAAATATCAAACAAGCTGCGTTTTGAGGAGTTATTAATGTACATTCTCAAGCCTATTTGCCTTGTAGATATATTCGTTTTTTTATTCTATAATTTAGTTTTCAATAACAAATAATCCGTTCATAATAGTAGCCATTTTTTTAGGTGTTTATGGTAATAATTTATTTTTAAGCATAAACATTTCAGTTTTAGTACAAAAACGTAATTTTATTTATGTGTTTATTTTTATGGAAAAGGAGGACACTTGATCGTACGGGTCACCTGGTGTTAAGTGATCATCGCAGCCCAACTTCTGTTACACACCAGAGAAATCACAGGAGCGTTGCTGGCCTTTAAGGAAGGTGTACGTGTTTTTTTTGAAGGCTCATTCCACAGCTTTGTAGTAGGAAGAAAGCTCCTTGAAAACCGCACTGTGGAGGACCGCCACACATCCAGATGATGGGAATCATATCCTAATTAGTGTCGTGTCGTGGGAAGGTGAAATTCAACGGCAGGAATCAGGCGAAACAGCTCTTCGGAACTCTCCTGTGTGTGCAGTAGAAGACACACAATGAAGCGACGTCTCTACGCAACGTAAGTATCCGTCCCTACTATGTGGTTTTAGTTTCTGCAAAGGAATTATTTGATGATTACAAATAAAGATTAAATTATTTTATTATATATAAAAACTTCAATCCTTCATCATACAACGCTATTAAATTGTGAGACGGATATACTTCTTGACATTACCAGATTTCGAGTGAGATGATTTTAAATTTTTTAAGAGAAAAAGTTTGAATGCATGTTTTCCAAATTGTATATATTTTATTTTGCACGTACATATCAATAGTATTCATTTTATCTAATGCGGATGTTACTTTTTTATTGCACATTCTTAACATGTTGTGCATTTAATAGTAACAAGTTTATACGTATGTTATATTGTAGCAACAACAACTGGATGTCCAATTATAAATAAATAAATATAAAAAAGTAATTATTTGTTTCATCTAAACATTAGATTTCGTTGTTTTACGCTTAAAATATTAAAAAATATATACAATAAATTGCGGTGGGGTTATGCAAAGGTACGAACATAGGGTAAATTCAGTGATTTTAAAGAAATATTTGTAGTGACGATTCAAAAGCGCTTTTTTGTCAAATAAGGGACGAGACGAGCCAGACGTTCAGCTGATGTCATTGATACGCCCTGCCCATTACAATGCACTGCCGCTCAGGATTCTTGAAAGACCCAAAAATTCTGAGCGGCACTACAACTGCGCTCGTCACCTTGAGACATAAGTTGCTAAGTTTCATTTGCCCAGTAATTTTTTTAGCTACGGCGCCCTTCAGAACGAAACACAGTAATGCATACACATTACTGCTTGACGGCAGAAATAGGCGCCGTTGTGGTACCCATAATCTAGCTGGCCTCCTGTGCAAAGGAGCCTCCCACTGGTTACTGCTACTTAGTTAAAGCCTAATTGAATAAAGTTTATTTCACTTTGACTTTTAATATTTAAATGTATTTGATTGAACAACAACTTAATACATTATCCCTTAAGTAATAATTGAGTTATGTTGATTATTTCATAAGATAATTAAGTTTTTATCTCCGACCGTCCGCGCCAAGTTAACAACCTCGCAATTTTCAAGCCGGTTCTTGATCTGGATATAGAAATGACGTGATTCACGTCTATTCGAACAGAAATGGGTATTTTATTAAAGCAAAGTTAACAAATACTCATTTCTTTATGCTCTTTGTAACCACATAAAAACAATCAATATTAACGTTTATTTAAGATTATCAAAATAGCTCTCCGAGGTTTTTTTTATACCAGATACTAACAAACACAGGGTTGACTTAATAACATGCGATCTAAATCACCGATTATTATTTATTTACTAGACAGATCCATTCTGCGTACAGTATAACTTAAATGAAGTCATTTATCATTTATTAGGAAAAAGAAACCAAACATCCTTGTTAAGTATGCATCATCATCGTCATCAGCCGGAAGACGTCCACTGCTGGATGTCGGTACATCGTGTGGGGGCCTACCAAGTACCAACACAGGGTCTTCCTTTATTTTTGCGCCCAAACAAGGGAAAGGGCTACCCTCCGGGATAAAGACGGGAGGGAGGTGGTGAATGCTCATGCATTCACCACCTCCCTCCACTACCCACGTATGCATGAGCATACCAACGCAGCCTAAGTCTGCGTTGGTTATGTGGGACTCACGTGAAAACCTAGGTGCCTACCCATTAAACACCATCTGCAGTTGGCTTTGGGCAGGTGCCCTCTAAGCCTTCATCGAACACTACCTTCTCTTGGGGAGAGAGAGACGCAAGCGGCACTCTCTGTGGAGTATCCGCTGAGAATCTTCCGTTACGTGGTCGCCATTTGAGAACTTTTCTGCCCCTCCGGCCATCTGTCCGTCGAACTTTGTGCCCTGCCCACTACCACTTCAGTTTCGCAATCATTTGGGCTATGTCAGTGATTTTGGTTCTCCTACATAGGTATACATAATAAAGTCAAATATATGCTTTAAATGAGAAGTTCAAGAAATTTATTGCCATTGCTTATGTACATCATAATATAATTTTAAAAGGGCACCCAAAAAGAATACTGAGACAGTTCCTTGACGCGTTTACTCTCTCAGATCCGTTGTAAATGATTTTATAAAAATGTGAACTTATAAATTCTAATTAACTCAGTTTAATTCAAAACAATTACACTTATGACTCTTTTACATATATTATTTACAACTTCGATACTGTACAGAATATTATTCAGGTACATAAAAGCATATAAATAAATATTAGAATTAAAAAGAAATGACTACCGAAGTATTTATTTTTTTCTATAGGCTTAAATAAAAAAATACCTTTACACTGCAGGAATCCATTACTTATCATTAAGCTGTTATCTCAATGTGTCAGTGAGTCTGTCTGTCTCCCTGTCATATATTTATTTATTTTTCCATTCAAGTGTACACTTTGGTAAATATCGTATACTATATTCAAATATTTGTTAAGCCTTTTGTGGTGTATTTGCTTTATATATCTTCCTATATGAACAACGTCTAACGAAAACAGCAAGAATTGGTAGACTAGACCGGAGTAGCACCACACTAAGGAGTAGAAACACGACCTGGAGTAGCGGGCTGCTGTGATTGCAAGTGACCATCAGATCACCACTCGATTCTCATCGAAAAATGGGAGTTAGCACCAATGGGACTGTATAATAATAATAATATTGACACACTTTTTACACAAATTATCTTGTCCCAAATTAGGCATATATAGCCTGTGTTATGGGTTGCAAGACAACGATATATTTAATACAATATACTTACTTAAACATATATAAATACATATAAACATACACATAAATATACATAAATACATATAGGCATCCATGACTCGGAAACAAACATCCATATTCATCATATAAATGCTTGGATTCGAACCCGGGACCTCTGGCTTAGTAGGTAGGATCGCTAACCACTCGGCTATACAGGTCGGTATAATAACATATACTTACAATAGACAAACAAAATATACGAGGTAGAAGAATTTCTCTAACGGAAATACATCAACATAGAAAATGTTAGAGCGAATCTATTGATCCTGTAACCAATTTTGATTGACAAGTCGTAAACAGTCAGCCACGCATCACATTAGCTCCTCAGTATTTTGAATATTATCCCAAGAAATCGCCAAAATAGGGATACGATAAGATTTTATATATCTTTGTATAAAATCGTTTTATTTAAAAAAAATTGGTATATGTCTCCAAAATATGAGACGAAAATTCTTTTTTTCTTTACATTTGTATCTTTAATAGACATTGCGAAAAAAAATCACCAAAGTACCCCTAACTTTTACAGTTGGAGCCATCTTAATCATTCACTCTAGATAAATATTGCATGAAAAATTATAAACTGTTTACCAATACTATATAACATGACAACTTGTTATTTTTGTAAATAAAATTGTATTATGTTGGTAATAAATTAAAGACGCATCTAATTCTGAATTCAAACTATGCCGATTTTGTACCTAGCTCCGCTCGATTCCTCAAGGGCACCACTAGGTAACCCACACATTGAAAAATATAATTGGTCATGCAATATCAGGCTGTCAGGTTTTCTATATCTTAATATATATAGATTACGTGACACGTTGTTTGTCTCTGATGGACTCCTAAACTAATGAACGGATTTTAATGCGGATTACTTCATGGATTGCAGTTTGGTCCAATTTGAGAGATAGGATAGTTTTTATTTCGATTTGGGACCCATAATTTGAAATATTATTGGCAAATTACTACAAAACAGATTTTTTTTATTATCTACAGAACAACGTCTGTCGGGGCAGCTAGTACTAATATATTTTAAGTCTATGTCTGGTAATAAAATATAAATATCTTAACAAATATCTTACAAAAAAGGAAAGACATTATTACTTGAGCATACATCAAGTTTATTTGAACCAAATACAAGCTGTTTGACCTAATTCCTGCCGCCGTATTACCGTTCGCACGGCACGCCGAATATTTAATATCATCCCCTTTATTTGGATGTGTGGCGGTCCTCCACTGTTTGCTTTTCAACACACCTTTCTTAAAGGCCGGTCACACTGCTGTAATTCCTCTGGTGTTCATCAGGTAAGCCGTTCGCTCGTTTACCTCCTGTTTCATGAAAAAAAGTGAATAAGGTTAGCTGAGTTGGAAAGAGCGCTCGGCCAGAACCCGAGAGGCGCGGGTTCGAGTCCCGCATCGTTCATAAATTTTGGTGCAAATTGAATTTTTATCAAAGGAAATAGGCTTAAAATTTCTGATGTCATTTAATACCTAGCCCATGGCCCAGAGGGGAGTCACGACTTCCAAGGTAAGGGAATCCTGTTACCACGGTAATAAACACCATTGCACAGGAAGTCAGCTCATCGATACCACTGCGGCGCCAAGCGTTCAAGCAATCTTAAGGGCGCGAATAGCCCTAGCTAGAATCCACGAATCCACATCCACTTATATTTTCAATATGATTTAATGAGCTGAACTTCGTTATAATGGGTCACTCGTTAAAGTAATTATTAGCTGATTGTTTTGGTAGTCGCGTAACTTCTCGCTTCAAAACGGCTTATAGTAGAGGTATCACTTCTGTTGACAAATTTTCATTATAATATGTCACAATATTACTCTAAGTTTAAACTATTAAGTATCTTAATTGTCAAAACTTAATTGCAAGTAGACATTATGCAGCAAGTTCACTGAGTAGTAAGATAGGTGCTATCTGGTAGGAAACTTAGTTTGAATTCAAGATAGGTATGTTTCAACTCTATTAGATCAAAACTAAGTTACCTCAAAGGAAAACTTGGATTAATTATCGGATCAATCGTACCAAAGAGTACATACAACTCTCACGTCTTAGATTTAGCAGGAGCTGCTTGGCAAGTTTGAGCAATACTACACGTGCTCATTGCTCAAAGAAGCCAATGCAGAGCACTACTAATTACTGAAAGTATAAATTTAATCAAGTAACACAATTAACAGATGACTTACAGTTTTTAGTGAAGGTTATTAGAACATTATACCAATTAATTTACTACCGTTTGAAATTAAACAATTAATTTCAGTGGAATACTTTCTATTTGAAATTCTATATTCACTCAAATTCAAATATTTTTATCCAAAATAGGATTCAAAATCACTTATTGAACGTCAAAAACTACCACCACTAACAAAACTTTCCACCTGATGTACGCACCCCACATTCTTTCGGAATACCATTTCACAGGAAAGTTGCCAGGGTTTTGAGTGTTTGTCGTATTTGGAAAGATCTCGTGTCGGATCATCCTGAACATACCGTGGGAAGTATTTGACTCAATAGTTTGGTAGTACGTGGTACAAAGTTCCTTGAAAATCGTACTGCCAGGCAACACTACATATCCACATGTTGGTATTTAAAATTGTGGTGTGTGGTGCGATGTTAGAAATGGCCCACAGGCATCAGCTCTTTGGACACTTTCCATATCAAATGCTGTAGAAGACAAACACTAAATAAACAAAAAAGCATACAAACTGTAGGCGTGCGTAGTCAACTCAATAGACAGACCCGTACCTAATAGAGCGCTAGAAATTTGTCCGGCTTGAAGTAATGACTCAAGAGAGGAGTTTCTTCCTGCAGTGGCCGACAATTTTCCGAGAGACGAGTATACGGCGTTTTGCCTTCTGTATAACTTACATAAATATTGTAGAAGAAATAGTGTATAGGAAAGCAGACAGCCTTCGGCAACATCAGTGTTTACAGGCTTAGTTTCTAAGCTACAAGCTACAACAGTTAAGACTAGTCTGAATGTTGTGCCTTGTGGTAGGGATTTGCTACCTAATTGAATCTGATAGATTTGATGTGTGTAGCAACTGTTAGCACACGTGCAAAAACTCTCCGGAAGTTGTTGTTGAAATAAGCGGTAAAATAGTATAACTTTTGACATTCTTAAGTATCTTTTCATTGAATTAAATGAATGAAGTAATATTGATATGATTTGAAGCGCCCGAAGACATGATCAAAGGCAGACTAACTGCCAAGCCTTTTTTCTGTTCTGTGCCTTCGACAGCCGCCGCCCATCATCAACATGTGTTTTTTGTCTATATGTTTGTAGTTTTGTAGATTTTTTACATTATCTATCATCGATACAATATTATGAGTTTATTAACATTTTCATATATTTTTTAAATTACACTCTATTATACAGATAAAATTTCAGTGGCAATCCATCACAGTATTCCTTTCGGCCTGGAAAGCCTAGCAGTGTTTTTTTAATGTTAATAATTTTATAACTGAACACAAAAATAGAGTTCGGGTAAGACAAAAGGCCAGGGGGCCTACTCCTAAAATCGATATTCGATATATCGTGGCATTAGTCGTGTGGAATCCTACTCTTAGTTACATCGTATTCAATGTCGAAACGATGATTGAACGAACGAAACATCTTTTGATATTATCGGTCCTAACCCTACTCTTAGTTGAAAATGTCAGACACGAATATTCGAATTCGACAAACAATCAAACGTCACTTTTACTATAATAATCTCCAGATTTATTTGCCATACAATATACATACTTAATAAAATAAATTAAAATAATTAAATGTGATTTACTATTCAACAGGATTTATTTACTACCAAGTAATTTAAGTCATTTTGTTGATCGTTTATGCATAGAAAGTAATGCAAATGGCCGCCTGAGAAATCGGAAGTCGACGAGAAGGGTTGAGTTACTTTTTTTTACATATTATCCGCAAGTTTTGTGTTATTTATTCAATTTTAAATGGTCATATTATATTCATTACAAAATTTTTGAATATTTACATTCTGTGTAAATGATGTAAATTGGTGGTGCAAAGTCTGGGATAGTCCTAAGCGCCTGAGCTATGTTTTGACTTGTGACACTTACCAGCGACATAACACAGATTATACATAGTTTGCGCATAATTCATTCAGTCTAAGATCGTAAAAAAATCTAAATATATATAAAAAATCTATATAGTCTATGGTTACGATAAACGATATGGAATACGAACATTTGTTAGAGTAGGGTAGGTGCGATATATTCAGGTAATTGTCGAATCGTTCCGAATATATCGTTGTCCATTTTGCGAGTAGACCTCCAGTTCACCGTTCACAAACTATGATCTAGTCCCAGAGTCATCTATCTTAACAAAGTTAAAGTTTACATGAGTACCTATACGACCACGATATGTTATTTATGCGGAGAAACAAAATAAAAAAATATAGTTGGTAGTGTATAAAAAAAGATTCAAAATTGTTTTACAAACTTGAATAAATAATATTTGACTTTAAAATCAATATATAAACACCTTTAAAGGAGGATATTATAGTTATTAATAACAGTATTTTCCTGCTAATGTTGAAGTTATTATCAAAATAAACCAATCACACATTCCGAATGTTGTATAACCGTGCTTAGCAGGTATTTTATTGTACAAACATTTCTCTATAAATGTCAATGTTATTTCCCTTATATATTAAAACCTCGGCCTTACAATGTACAAAGTTCAAGGACCTCCGTATTAAGCTCGGAATAACCTTAGGTGTATAATTCAGTAATTCCGGAGGCAATTTCACGGGGTGCCTTGCTTATGTATTGTATATCAACATGATATTGTGTTTAACTAATTCTATTATTTATTATCTATGTGAGTAATATATCACGTGGGGAAATCTTCTAAATTCATGGATAAAATGCTGATATTTTTTAATGAAAATAGGGGTCGAGATGAGCAGGACGTTTAGCTGGTGGTAATTGATACGCCCTGCCCATTACAATGCAGTGACGCTCAGGATTCTTGAAAAACCCCAAAATTTCTGAGCAGCACCACAACTTGCTCGTCACGTTGAGATAGAAGATGATAAGTCTCATCTGCCCAGTAATTTCACTAGCTACGGTGCCCTTCAGGCTGAAACACAGTAATGCTTACAGCAGAAATAGGCACCGTTGTGGTACTGTGCAATGGAGCCTCCCACTGGTAAAGTTAAGGTAACTGCTAGCAGTTATTCATCCGTTTTGTGAGTTACCTACTCAGTGAAAGAGTAACTGACAAACAAACAGACATTCCTTCACATGAATATGTTTTCTATAATGGTTTTTTTCTCCATGCCCCCTTGTGAAATTGATTATCTGCAAATTATTATTAAATAATGCATACATTTGGGAAAATCCGCGAAAGCAGCACCTCGTATCGGTAATATGAATAGTTTAATGTACATTTGATTCCTTCGTATTTTTTACAAAACCCTTGATAACTACTTATTCATAACAAGATCCTAAGTTATCAAAATACTTACCCGCTTATTCATAATGGTCCGCTAACTTTAAACAGTCGCTTAGTAGTGTTTTTTCTCATTCTGACTTAGGTCAATAGAAGAAGATAGAGTGAGAATTAGCAATGCTTTAAGTTAGCAGACTATTATGAATAAGGGGGTAATTCTTTAATTATATTGTACAGTACAAACGTTTTCTCCTTCGATGATATGAGAAACGCTAACAATTTACCACAAATGACCCCGGTGTCACCACAATAATGAATCAGACACTAATTACTGGTAATTAGAGTCAACATTTGTCCATAAGTAAATCGTTAAGTCATTTATATAATGGTAGTTTCAAATGGAGCGTTTTTTTTTTTAAATTATGAGTGAAGGAGGCAACTGTCGAGACGAGAGCCATCTGTATTATTTTCTTTTACTGTATACTTTCATTTTCACCATGAACCAAATGTTCAACAGCTGTTTAAGCGTAAACGAGTTACGGCCGCTCGCTATATTCAATCGCAATTCTTAATTTATTGACGTCTGAGATTGATAATGTTATCCAGCACCAGTTTTTATCCGGTTATCGATCTGTATAGGAATGGATCGTTATTTTGATCCCATTTTTAAACTAATCAAAATAACGGTATTTGTTAAAATGTGAAATAAAAGATCAGGATTTTAAAATATGAGTATAATTTCATTAAAATGAGCGCAAAAAAAAGGCTGGTAGAGTTTCTTGCGCCGCTTCTTCTCTCTTGGAGTGCCATTTGTTTCCGAAGCGTTAGAAGAAAGGAAACAATTTTGAGAAAACAAATGCCTAGTGTGCCTTTTTAGATTTGGCAATTAAAAATTAATGATTGACTGGATGAATGACATAAAATCTGTATTAAAAGTCCCTTATCGTACATTAATGACCGAATATAGAATAGAATAAAGATATTAATAATAATGATAATTGTTAAGGGCGGGCGTAGACTAACCAAGAATATTTCATTAAAATTAGCGCAAAAAAAGGCTGGTAGAGTTTCTCGCGCCGCTTCTTCTCTCTTGGAGTGCCATTTGTTTCCGAAGCGTTAAGAAGAAAGGAAACAATTTTGAGAAAATAAATGCCAAGTGTGCCTTTTTAGATTTGGAAATTAAAAATTTATGATTGACTGGATGAATGACATAAAATCTGGATTAGAAGTCCCTTATCGTACATTAATGACCGGATATAGAATAGAATAAAGATATTAATAATAATGATAATTGTTAAGGGCGGGCGTAGACTAACCAAGAATATTTCATTAAAATTAGCGCAAAAAAAGGCTGGTAGAGTTTCTCGCGCCGCTTCTTCTCTCTTGGAGTGCCATTTGTTTCCGAAGCGTTAAGAAGAAAGGAAACAATTTTGAGAAAATAAATGCCTAGTGTGCCTTTTTAGATTTGGAAATTAAAAATTTATGATTGACTGGATGAATGACATAAAATCTGGATTAAAAGTCCCTTATCGTACATTAATGACCGAATATAGAATAGAATAAAGATAATAATAATAATAATGATAATTGTTAAGGGCGGGCGTAGACTAACCAAGAGTATATCTAAGGTAATAAGGTCTAATAATATATCTAAGGTAATAGTGAATTTATATTCAATCGTTCATAATATCTCTAATAAAATTCGCCTGGCAATGGAATTAACTTTGTTTTTGTTTATTAGGCTACCTACGTAATACCACATAATTTATATTTTTTACGGTTTGTGAGCACTCCTGCATTTTCTAGAGGGGGGCAGCAGTACTTTGTCGTGAATAAGTCAAAAACTATTAATATTTAAGGAGTTTTTAAAAAAGATCCTAAAAGAAGAGAAAATTTCCAACTAACAAAATTCAACTATAATATCTCTATTATTTATAATTTTAATTCAACGCTGAAAATAAGTTTCCGTAACGCTATAGGCGCACTACCGCTCAAGACGGTGTACTGCATTAAATAAATGTTTCTTAATAATAAAAATTAATGTATTTCCATTTTAAAAATAAAAGTAAATGGTATCATCTAGATTCTTGTAATAATAAATTGACGTTACAAGAAAAAAAAAGTTTTTCAAAAAGTTATATTATTTTTAACTAACTAATCTTTCTCCTATCTCTGTTATCTTAAATGACTGCATAAAAGTATATGATATTATATTTTTTTTGGCTTTGTAAACCTTCATTATACATAACTTAACAATATCACACGCGATTAAAGTTAAATAATGTTTGTTAATTTTAAATTTTTAAGTTATTAAAAAGTCAACAAAAATTTACATTTTTGAACCCCTTGATTAGCCTATTATATCAATCACATATTTAGTTATACTAGGTCCATCATTATATCTTTAGAGAGAATAGAATAAGAAGAATAGAAATAACTTTACTAGCAAGAAAAACATACAAGCCTTACAATCTCAATATTTACATTATTAATAAAAAACTCAATAATAAAATATACAATACTAGCTGAGCCGACAGACGTTGTTCTGTAGATAATAAAAAAATACTGTTTTATAAGAATTTGCCAATAATATTTCAAATATTAAGAATTATTTCGTAAAAAATGCTCCCTGTTGTTATAATGAAGTTGTTTCACAGCGGAACTGTCAAACCGTGCGTCACTAAATTCTATCATAGAAAAAATGTCCATGTAAAACAAATATTGAAAATAAAAATAATTATGGATTCCAAATCTAAATAAAAACTATCCTATCTCTCAAGTTGGACCAAACTGCACTCCATAAAGTAATCCCCATTTAAGTCCATTCATTAGTTCAGGAGTCCATCGCGGACAAACAACGTGTCACGTAATTTATATATATTAAGATACTTTAAATCCACTGTTATTTTATGCTCTCATGTTCGAAAACCAAGGCAGACAAATCTGCCGATTAAAGCTACATGTCATATAAATAAAGGACACCACAGGTGTTGGTAATTAGAAAATGTAGGGCAAATAAAAACCTATAAGGAGTTATTAATAAGCCGAGGACTTGACCTTTTAAGGCGATATTAGCATTTCATAATAGGCAGTTAACCATGTAAACATCCATTGGGAAACTTGAAAGCGGTCATGCGAATGTGTGCCCAACGACCTGAAGGTGAGACTCGTTAGAAATGATGATCTATATAGGTGCATCCAATATTCTAATATATATTCACAATTTTGTATTACTTTTGTTTTTTATGGAATAGGAGGACAAACGAGCGTATGGATCACCTGGTGTTAAGTGATCGCAAGTATCACCTTCTCTTGTAACACCAGAGGAATCACAGGAGCGTTGCCGGCCTTTAAGGAAGGTGTACGCGCTTTTTTTGAAGGTACCCATGTCGCATCGTCCCGGAAACACCGCACAAGGAAGCATTCCACAGCGTTGTAGTACGAGGAAGAAAGCTCCTTGAAAACCGTACTGTGGAGGACCGCCACACATATATAACACCGCTTTTAATATATAAACTAAATTGGTAGCATCAAAACGGTCTTAAATTATGGAAATAAGTTCTATAATTTTTACCAAGATAATTTATGCTACTCATAAATCATAAAAATCATCTACAAATATAACGCTAGAATAAATTTCTAGTATCTCAAGTATTTACTATTATCTAAGGATCACAATAATATTTTATTACTTTAACGTTTTTAATATTGCTCTGCGCATCAACGCAAGAAGAACGTACGCCGTTCTAAAGTAAGATCTTAGACACTGCTAAAGATCCCTACTGGGCCTAATAAGATGCTATAAGAACAGTCCATAAAATCTTCAATAAACGTAAAATGAATCGATCGACTGAGATTCATTACCCCAGGTATAGGTATTCAAATAGATTTTGCACGATACTGCTTGTCAGAACAAAAAGAAAAAAGCTAGCTGGCATCCTGTGTAAAAAAGGCAGTGGTGACAGTTCACCACATTTTGACGGTTATTTCACTGGTAAGTTTATATATATCTTAATATATATATAAATTATGTGACACGTTGTTTGTCCTCGATGGACTCCTAAACTAATGAACGGATTTTAATGGGGATGACTTCATGGTCCAACTTGAGAGATAGGATAGTTTTTTATTCGATTTGGGGGTCCCAAAATTATTTTTATTTTCAATATTTCTATGAGAGAATTTACTGACGCACGGTTTGACAGTTCCGCTGTGAAACAATTTCATTATAACAACAGGGAGCATTTTTTACGAAATAATTCTTGATGTTTTGAAATATTATTGGCAAATTCCTATAAAACAGTATTTTTTTTACTATCTACAGAACAAAGTCTGTCGGGTCAGCTAGTATATATATAAAAATGAATTGCTGTTCTTTAGTCTCACTAAATCTCGAGAACGGCTGGACCGATTTGGCCTATTTTGGTCGTGAATTATTTGTGGAAGTCCAGAGAAGGTTTAAAAGGTGAATAAATATGAAAATGCTCGGAATTAAACAAAAAATTTGATTTTTCTTTGATATGTCCTCCGTCGTTCAGAAATCAAATTAATATAATAGTTTAAAATGAATGAATGAACTTTCTCAGTTGAACAGTTGTTAACTATATATCAGATTATTTTTATGTAGATTGATAAATATTAAGTTTTGTCCAAAAATAAAATTACTGAACCTAACCGCACCAACAAAACAAAACAAAAAGTTTATCACAAAGCTTTAAATTGATTAAAAGACTGTACCATAACTGTGTGTGTCTGTCGATATCAAATTGAAACCTTATAAATAGCCAGTATTTCAGGAAAACTCTGTTTTGTGGTAAGGAATATCGTGTGTAATTAATCGAAAATAATAATAAAAAATCATTTTTTTATAAAAGTTATTCCTTTTGTTTGTTTTAAGTTTATTTTATACAAAAGTTTAGGTGTTTTATTTATCGATTGAGGCAGTACGTCTGCCGGGTCTGCTAGTAATATATAGAGACTAACCAAGGCAACTTTATTACAGAAAGAATTACATTATTAAAATAGATTAATTCCGCGCCAAAAAATGTATCCATAAATTGTGAACAGCAACTACGCACAAGAACTGTTGTTATAATTGAGATAAACGAATTCAATGAATAATTATTTTCCAATTTCTCAACAACCCTGGAGCGGTTACTTCAAATATTATAGCTTCAGAATTCGTTTTGTGTTCCTTTATTTTTATTTTAAGACGCTTTGAATAAGTCTAAACTTCGCCCAAAGTTATATGTTTATGTGTTTCGTTGCTCAGACCATCTGCATTTCAATTAAATTCAGTCACTTATCAAAGTAAAATATCTTTTACCAAAATAAGATTTGAATATCTTCAGCTTAATGAACTTGTGAAGAAATTTAAAGTTTATTATTGTCAAATTTACTTCTGAAATATGAAACGTAATTTACGAAGAAATACCCCATATTATGTTTTCATACTACCTAGGTCCTAGTTAATTGAGCAAAAGTGAGGGCGTGAAGTGATTCTGCACTCATTTAGGAACCTAGATTATTTTAGGAGGATATCCCTCTCTAGTTTAGACTTTACCTTTGAACCGCAGTATTGGCCGACAGTAATAGTTAATAGTAATACTTTAAAAAAGTCACTAAAATAAAACGGTCTATAGAATTTCGCATCTGCAAAATATTTATTTTCATTAAATTCAAATTCAAATTCAAATATTTTTATTCAAAATAGGATGTGACATCACTTATTGAAAGTCAAAAAAACTACCACCCATTCCAAAATGAATGCCTCAGACCTGAGAAGAATGGGCGCAACAAACTCAACGGGCTCTTTATTTTTCATCAAAAATATGTTTTAAAATTAAAGTAACATTGTACAATTAAACTATTATTTAATAGCCTGAAGGCGGTCACTCCATTCCCAATCTGTGGTATCATTAAGAAAGTCATTTATGTTATAGTAATTTTTACCACACAAACGTTTTTTAACTATTCTTTTGAATAATAATAATACTTTTGTTTTGAACATTTTCTGGGATCCTGTTGTAAAAGCATATACACCACCCCACAAAAGACTTGCTAACTTGACTTAGCCGAGTAGTAGGCATTATAAGCTTATGTCTGTTCCTGGTGTTAACATTATGGTTATGACAGTTTCTCGCAAATTCACTTATGTGCCTATGAACATACATTATAAAATGTTATGATTGTGACAAGTGAATAAAATTATTTTATTTACACAACAGTCAGAACTTGTCATCCTCACTTAGTCTATTTTTCTCCGTATTTCGTATTTGACTTCCTGTTTTTTACGCGACTGCGACGGAGGATTATGTTTTTGGAGAGTATGTATGTATAAATGTTTGGCACGCTCTGCGGCCTTAAAGGCTCAATGGATTTTAGCTTTAGAGGAGTCGTTAGATTCGTATTTACTGTGAGAGTGGCACTGGGTATGAAGTTTGAATCAGAGAGTGATGGAGGTAACAGTTTAACTGGCTAAAACTCATACTAAAAAATAAAAGCTGCTGCAAAGTTAACTTACTAAGCAAAGTACAGTCGGGTTTTTAGTTTTTTACAACAATAACAAAGAAAGAGAATAGAAACAAAGCTGTGAGGAAAATGTTTAGAAGATTTCGTACCGCCAAATGTACGAATGCTATAACATTTAAAAATCAAAAAGTAGATGGTGAAAATAAATTAAATTGAAAGTAAACGGTAGTATGAAGAAAATAGTTTATTGCCCCTGAAGAAGTTGTAACCGAGATTGCTTGAAATCTAGAAGTGTTTAAAACAGTAGAACAAACGAAGGTTCAATAATTTATTAATGTAGATCAAATTTTCACATAAGGTGATACAATAATCTGAGCACATCATAAGTTTGGAAATGATGAAGTTAAGCAGAAGCAGAAAAGTAATAATAAAGATCTGAACACACTCAAAACAATATCTGTTTGTGTCGAGAGAGAAACATAATAAAATGAATATGCTAATGATGGATTTATATTTCTCAGTTCCAACACAATATATAAATTGATCGGGTGCAATGAAAACGAATCCGGAATACTGCAATCTTTATTGTATTGGCATCGTGCCAATCAGGCTCAGATGTCATAATACTGTTAAATCTAAATAAATCTTGTCAATCGGGTGATTGCAAACAGTATTAAGTTAAATCCACCTGAGTATTTACAAAATGAATAATGAAAGGTATATCTAGTAAATAAGCCAGTTTGTGGTGTTTTTTTATCACAATAAGTAATCACTTTAATCCTCTTGTTTGATAATAGCATAACTGGTAATGGATTTTGTTAATATTTTACGCAAGTACTAGCTTACGACAAATAAGTTTAAAATACTAGCAATTAATGCCGTTCTAGAACTTCATTAGACCGTGGATGATAAGAATACTGAAGAATTGGACTCACCAGTGAATACTGTGCCATGCCCGACAGACTTCACCCAACTGAATGAGGACAAAGGAAGAAAAGAAGAATGTGCAATAAAAATTTGTCCAGATTTATATTTTACTTTCGTATTGACTCAATCACTGTTGCACACATTTAAATATATAAATTAATAGTATGATTATTTCCATAGCAGATTATCAAGAGGAAAACGTCCATCATACAATATTTCAGTGTGAGTATTACTTCCAGCGCCTTTTTCGTACTTTGACGTTGTGGTGTTTTTTTTTATAAATATGCTTTAGTTCCGAAGCTAAACGCCTGAATAACCTACAAATCCATCAAATATACGCTTATGTATGCAAAAAGTAGAGAAAAGGCGTCTCACCAACTTTGTTTTTCGGTTTTATTTCTCGTGATGTGACCGGACACTTGACCGGTTACTGTAAATCTAATGATTTTTTATGGTACAGAAGTACAAAGGAGAGTGCGGGTCACCTGATGTTAAGTGATCAACCCCGCACACATTCACTTACAACACCAGAGGAATCACAGGAAAATTTCTGGTCCTTTAGAAATATGTACGTGGTTTTTTTGAAGGTTCCCAAGGCGAAACAGCGCACAAGGAAGCTCTTTCCACTGCTCGGTTGTACTTGGAGAAAAGTTCCTTGAAAATCGCACAATGGAGAAACGCCATACATCTAGATGATATCCTAATTTGTGGTGTGTTGTAGTGCAAAGGTATAACATCCTAATTTATGGTGTATTCTAGTGGAATTTAGCGGCAGGAATCAGGTCAAACAGTTTTTCGGAACTCTCTCCGTGATAAACAGATAAGTGCTATAAAAGACAGACAATGAAGCGATGTTTGTTTTTTCTTATGTTTTAATGAAAAACGCAAGATACGCGCACTAAATTGTAGCACTAGCTAGAATTAAAAACTATGTATGCAAAGGGAGTATCAAACTGTAATCTATACTGAAGGTGATACGCCGACCTTATCATTAATGGAACGATACCTTACTCTCATGTTTATGTTACGGACCAAGACATTAGTAGGGAATTATTCATAATGACCAGGCAGTTTGCTTGATGCCCGATGTGAATAAGCAAAATGATTAAAACTACTCAAATAATTAAATTTTCCAGGCTATATATAAATACCTATTGTGGCTTTTATTTGTGCATTGTATCATTAAATCTAGTTTCTTTTTTGGAAGAGAAGTACATACAATCGTACCAGTCTTCTGACGTTAAGCGATCACCGTCACTCACATTCTCTTGCAGCAAAATGAATCACAAGAGTGTAACAGGGGTTTTAGGAAAGCGTACGCAATTTTTTGGTTGCACTGTAGAACAATGCCAGACATCCAGATTTTAAGTAGCCGGCTGAGTTTGTTGCGCCTGTTCTTGTCAGGTCTGAGGCATACCTATTGGAATGGGTAGTATTTGACTTTTAATAAGTGATTTCATATCCTATTTTGAATAACAAAATTTGAATTTGAGGACTAAGGATCAATTTGTTTGTGGGACATTGTATTAACGTATTACTTATCATTACGCTAACGAACGCGGAAAAAGTATTTCGGGAGCTCGTATTTTCTGATAATGATTTCTCTTTATTAGCTGTTATCTAGGACATCTACAAATTCAGTTGCCTAAAATATCTTTGCTACTGAACAGAACATTAATTTTTACTATTTTTGCTTTACCTATCCCTTTTTATATAATGTTATGATTTTTTAAAGAGATTTCTACCTATATATTGACTCATTACGATATCTCTGGAATCATAAGGCGTACAGACTTGAATTTGTAAGAATATTACTTTCGCCGAGTAAAGGTCAGCTAAGAACGGATTTTACAAAATTCCATCCGCAATTTTTTTTATTATGAACAGAACAACGTCTGTCGGGTCAGCTAGTATACTATAAGAGCACTGTTGGTTAATATTTTGTGACAGATCTTATACTAATTTACAAGTTTAAGCTAAATGGTACAGTACCTTGTATGTAACAAAGTTGAATTTGCATAGGTTTCTCGTTACTTAATTACGCTCCCATTTTCTTATTATTTAAAAAAGAGAAATTTCACTCAAACGCCGTGCCGGCACGTGGAATTAATATAATTACTTACAGAAATCAGGATAAGTAAATGAAATCTAATTAACCTGGCGAAAACGTTCCAGTGTTATATAAATTACAAATAATAAGTAAATAAAAAATACCATTCCAATTTCCAATTGATCATTCAGTAAACAATCGGTATCTGGATTGGAATGATACATATTCCAATGTTAAAAATATAATTAAAATAAAAAACTCTCTCCCGCCCAAAATAGAGTATAATTATCTAGTTAATTACAAGTATTACAAATAACTTTCTTCTAGATGCACAAATAACTGTAGCGTTCTTAAATCAAATCAAATCATCTTTATTTGCAAGATAAGGTAATAATAAGATGTTGTTGGCTTATAATTAACAGGTGCTCTTATCCTTACCCATAAGGCATGCAAACTTTTAGTGGAATACGTAGTCTGTTCACGTTTTAATTTCTGTAACAATTATAATATACTGTACTATACTAAAAAAAGATATGCAACCCAAGCAAACTTAAATTAACACCAATCATACAATAGTTATTATTTCATAGGATTATTCATTTTAATTTATAATATAATGTCATTAGTCACACAATGATATTGAGTTCAGTTGAAGTTAACTTTTATTATTTACTATCTACTAGAAATGTCACCAACATTTCTGCTATAATATTTCGCACCTTACAAGCTACGGCTTCGGGCTATGAACACATGTCTGTTCCGTCGCCGGAATTTCTTTATAAAACTAAGGGAACGCCCTTCATCATCATCAGCTGGAAGACGTCCACTGCTGGACAGAGGCCTCCCCCCAAAGATTTCCACGACGACCAGTCCTGCGCTGCCCTCATCCAACTTATTCCGGCGATCTTGACCTGATCGTCGGTCCATCTTGTGAGGGGTCTACCAACACTGTGTCTTCCGGTACGTGGTCGCCATTCGAGGACTTTTCTGCTCCATCGGCCATCTGTCCGTCGAACTATGTGCCCTGCCCACTGCCACTTCTGTTTCGCAATAATTTGGGCTATGACGGTGACTTTGGTTAATGCCCTTGCTTATTCCAGATTCTTAAAAGTGCATGGATATATACATATTTATTTATTTATAATCGCTTATAAAATGCTCACAGAATACCTTTATTTATTTATGGTGTATGTGGATGATGCAGCTACTACTGTACTCAATAACTTTTGTATTAATTTACATTTACTTTTTTGACTTACTCGTGTAAGACATTGACTATTTGACGTTTGAGTGTGTTTGTTGCATCATTTTGCATATTATATTGTAATTTGAAATGATTTGTAAATCGATGTACTTAAATGTAAATCTTGATATAAAACAGTGGCAATGAGTTTCTTGCTACTTCATCTCATTAGCTCAACCCTTTACGAAGTAGCGGTAAATTCAATAAGTTTTTTTTGGACATTCATAAGTGTCATTTCGGTGACCTACGTGAATAAACTGATTTTGATTTGATTTGATTTATTATTTATTTTATTTTAATATTATTACTAGCTTAGCTAGTAATAATTAGTGTTTATTGATATGTGTGTACATCATTCAGGAATATAAAATTATATTTTCAATATAAGAACATGCACAAACATAATTACAAAATATTAAAATTATATATAGAATATATGACAGTGCAAGTTCCCATTTTGATTTTCACAGAAATGTAACATTCAATAAAATGCACTATAGGACGATTTCTATCAAAATACAGCTTATTGAGAGTTGCGAATACTGGAGATGATATATATTTGATGCCGTGCTTGTTAAAAATATTTGCATATGATGTAACTGATACCTACTTATATTTAGTTATTCAGAGCCTTGAAGTTTATTATTATAATTTAGAATATGTAATGTAACTAAATGATGATTTTTTATACTTGATAACGTTTCTGAATATCGGGAAATGGTTTTCTACATGATTCTGACTACGAACAGCGGAGGTATAGATAATTAAATATACCAACTATACAAGCGAATTAAAGTGTTCACTATGTAACTAAGATGAATGTAATCTTAATAATAAATATATATCTGCAGTGTCCTGTTGTTTGTTTCCAGTGAACTCCTAAACTATTGAACGGATTTTAATGGGTATTACTTCATGGACTGCAGTTTTGTCGAACTTGAGATATAGGACAGTTTTTATTTCGATTTGGGACCCATAACAATTTTTATTTCCAATATTTGTTTTGTATGGACTTATTTTCTACTAGCTGACCCGACAGGCGTTGTTCTGTTCATAATAAAAAAAAACTCTTGCGGATAGAATTTTGGGAAATCCGTTCTTAGCTGACCTCTACTCGATGATTAAAATATTCCTACCATATTTCAAGTCTTTAGCTCTAATGGTTCCAGAGATATCGTGAT
This sequence comes from Leptidea sinapis, assembly GCF_905404315.1. Classification (NCBI taxonomy): domain Eukaryota; kingdom Metazoa; phylum Arthropoda; class Insecta; order Lepidoptera; family Pieridae; genus Leptidea; species Leptidea sinapis. Next base: position 5,035,800 of record NC_066292.1, on the reverse strand, counting down.
GAGTGACTATATACGTGGAAATCTCTTATATATATATATATACACACGATTGACATATGACGCACGGTTTGACAGTCCTGCTGTGAAACAATTTCATTATAACAAAAGGGTGATCATTCAATTCAATTCATAAAAAAACAGTATTTTATTTATTATGTACAGAACAACGTGTGTCGGGTCAGCTAGTATATAATATAATTGATAAAAATAAAGAAATCAATTTTGTTCAAGGTTCCCAGGCTGTGAAAAATCGCCTACAATGGCTGCATAAAGTAGAGTGCATAACTAATATTTATAATTAATAAAATCCATGTTATATTATGTTTATTATTCTTACCTTCATTTACCTTACCTTACCTTACATTCTTACCTTCAAGTTAGGTATAACGCAGTTTCATTTCTCTGTAAAACCAAAAGATTAAAATAGTAATGTCTCAAAGACATTTTAACTAATTTGGTTTTCTGTAAATAAGAAATATACTTACCAGTCAAACAAAATAAATGACATTGAAAGCCTTCATTTTAGGTTTGGTTGTCTTTCTCAGAAATGTTTAGTGTTTTTCTCAAATTCCTAATTATATTATTTTATTCTTTTTATATGCGGTTATTTATAATAAATACAGTCAACATCACAACTTTCACGCCAAAACGACTGAACTGATTTTGATAAAATTTAGTACAGAGATAGACTAGAGCTTGAGAAAACCACAAACAAAAGAATTAATGGAGGAATAAAAGGGGATGGCAGTTTGTATGGAAATTTGTCAGTATCGAAGATATAACCATGAAACTTTGTATTTAGGCACTTGATAAGAAATAATAATTTATAAACATTTGTTCGAGCATTTTTAAAACTGACCTACATGGGGATGAAATAGAACATTAAAGTTCACAGGGAAATACTATTAAAGAGACTGTCTACAAAGACAAGGGATATGCGCTGTATACGAGTAATATAAAGAGCGCTTAGACTTAACATCTTTTATCTCAAGGTGACGAGCGCAATTGTAGTGCTCCTCAGAATTTTTGGTTTTTTAAGAATCCTGAGGGGCACTGCATTGTAAAGGGCGTATCAATTACCATCAGCTTATCGTCCTGCTCGTCTCGTCATGTCATAAAAAAAAATCGTAAAGTTGATCAACGCTCCGATTTACTTTATAAACTTATATAAAATTCTCATGTCGCGGTGTTTGTAGTTAAACTCTTTCGAAACGACTTGACCGATTCTCATGAATGAGTGCATATTGGGTAGGTCTGAGAATCGGACAACATCTATTTTTCATCCCCCTAAATATTACGGGTGGTTCACGCCAATTTATTTTTTATTTTTTTGAAATTTTTTTGAAATTTGTTTTATTATGAGTCAGCATTAAAAAATACATACAACTTTTATCATTACATCGGCAATACAACGTTTGCTGGGTCAGCTAGTATACTTATATTATCGCGGAAACATTTCAATCATTCACGAACATTTCAATTAGTGAGCGAGGTGGTGGGTGCCTCGATTAATGTCATTGACGAACAAGTGCTGTGCAAGTGGGATAATTCGGCCGTCCGATTACGTTTGATTTAAATCAAATAACGATTATGCATTGACGGCTGCTTCTAAAATTCTTTCTTTCTCTCTCTCTCGCTTCTCTACTTTACAATTACATAGAATCTTATGTCATTCGTCATCGGATTTATGGACGATGCGGGACTCGAACCCGCGCCTTTTGGGTTTCGTCCGAGATCTCTTACCAACTGAGCCAACCGTCCTATCAACTGTGAAGTAGATACTGTAGTCCATCTACACCTGAGAGTTGAACACGACATACCTATCAAGATTTATGAACTTTACGTCACTCGAACGGTTGGCTCAGTGGAAGAGTGCTCGTACGGAACAGCCTGGTGAAGCCACAACCTGAGAGTTGAACAAAGGAAACAGAATTTTATAACGAGGCGGTACTCGAACGGTTAGCTCAGTTGGTTAGAGCACCGGCACGGAACGCCGGAGGTCGTGGGTTCGAATCCCGCATCGTTCATAAAATTTTGTTCTTCTAATTTTATTTGTGTATTAATCCTAGAACTGAGGGTTATCACTTTAAAAACATAACATATTGTTTAGATTTACAAGAGCGACATCTCAAGTCAATTTCCTAATATGCAAATATTGGGGTTGAGAAAGTTATCAACTGTAAAGTAGATCCTGTAGATGAAGCCACAACCTGAGAGTTGAACAAACCAAACAGAATTTTATAACGAGGCGATACTCGAACGGTTAGCTCAGTTGGTTAAAGCACCGGCACGGAACGCCGGAGGTCGAGGTTCGAATCCCTCATAGTTCATAAAATTTTGTTTTTCAAATTTTATTTGTGTATTAATTATTATAGTATACTATATAATTTTAATATCAGACCTTTCTTTATTTTTTACACAAAAAAGGAAACGCGCTTTTTTTTAAATGGTCTCAATGGCAGTTCAAACTTCATAAAAGTAGTTTAAAAAACAAAAAAATCACGCTTTGGTTGAAAAGATAATGGTTGAAATTTGAAATCAACATTAATCCTGCCTTCTCAGGAGATAAAAAATAAACTTAACTTACGGGTAATAGCACTTAAAAAGGAATATTTATACAAAAGTTTAGGTCTCTTATCGATTGAGGCGGTACGAAGTCTGCCGGGTTAGCTAGTCTAATATATAAAATTCTCGTGTCGCGGTGTTTTCTACCAAACTCCTCCGAAACGCTAAAGCAAATTCTTAGAAAATTTGTGTGTATATCGGGTAAGTATGAGAATCGGCCAACATCTATTTTTCATACCCATAAATGATTCGGGTCACCCCTAAATATATTTTTTTTTATTTATTTTTTTTATTTTAATTTTATTTTGATTCAAAAAACACACACCTTAAAATTTTCAACCGTCTACAATCAACACCTGTTTTTGTATCGCGATTTTAATATTATTCTATTCCATCCACAGATACGCAATAGAGTTGCAAGATGGCGATCGAATATAATGATTATTGTAGTACGATAAATTTTATATACGATATATTTGATAGGTCTAAGAATAAGTCGTTATCTTATACCGTTATATTATGTACCCCAAAAATTTTTATTATTGATTTTTTTTTATATGGCAATACAGTTAGTTATAGTATATATATAGATGTATAAACTCAAAAATATGCAAATTCTCACTGCTCAAGAGACAGGCAAGAATACCTAACACTTAATTAACAGAATATAACTACCGCATTTATGTAGTAAGTACTAATGTACCTAGTAGTAATATACCAAGGCTTAGCAATATACTTAAAGTCTTAGCTACATTTTAAATTCTGTCAGCAAATATATAAACCTTCATGTGAATTTACTGCATTGGATAACGCTTACGAAGTTTTCTAGAGCGTTGAGTGGATAATCGCTTTAAGTTAAAACAAAAGCTGCATTTCTTTACCTGGAGACTGCGGAGTTTTGACGTATCCAAGTTTTCTATTGTTGCTATATTTCAGTTTGACTGTTAAAGTTGAGTGGCTCGACGGAAAACTGTCGCTGTCATTATGTTAAATGTAGTATATACAGGATGTCCCAATGTTATGGGACCTGAAGGGAAAGTACCTTAAATATCGAAGATCTTTATGTTATTTTTAAAAGTTAGTACTTCTGCATTCAAAGATTTTCTAAAAATTACTTGCCTCGTCTGGCAATCACACCGACTGAAATGTAAAAAAAACACCCCTACTTTTATGATGCCAATCGAAAGTATGGCCAAAAACTAATAACTCTTCTTAAATAACATAGTATTTTAAAAGAAAGGAACAACGTAAAATGAATGTATTCCTACTTGGATTGGTACGAATGGCCGTCCAGATCCCCGGACCTTACACTATCAGATTTCTTCTTTTGGGGATACGTGAAAGATATTCTATACAAAAAGCGATACGAGAACGTGGGCGAGTTACAAACAGAATTGTGCCATATCATATTGAGTATTCACCATAAAATGATAAGAAAATGAATAGGTAGCGGACTCATTAAACATTGGCGATTTGCGTAAGGCAAGAGGGATCACATTTTACGCATTTAATTAATTAATTTACAAAAAAATACCCACTTAATTGACTACTTTCTTTTAAAATACTATGTTACTTAAGAAGAGTTATTAGTTTTTGGCCATTCTTTCGATTGGCATCATAAGAGTTGGGGTGTTTTTTTTTTTTTTACATTTAAGTCGGTTCGATTCCCAGACGAGGCAAGTAATTTTTAGAAAATTTTTGAATGCAAAATTACTAACTTTTAAAAATAACATAAAGTCTTCTTTCAGTAAAATAGCCTATCTTCGATATTTAAGGCACTTTCTCTTCATGTCCCATAACTTTGGGACACCCCGTATACATGATAAATGTACACCTAGTGTTCAAAATATTTCATTTATGTTTTGTAAAATCATATCATATAGATGACTTAATACTTTTTAGAAATCTACCTTCTTTAAAATTTACTTTTTTTACTCGGGCGAAAGAATAATTTGTTTACATCTTTTTGTGACATGCAGTAGCATAATTAAAAGAAAACAAGTTAAGAATATAAAAATAAATAAAAAAAAATAAAAAAAAAATCCACAGTAAAAGTTAATAAAATTTATAAGTATAATAAATTAAATAATAATAATAAATTTAATAAAATTTATAAGTATAATAAAAATTATACTGTCTTGTTGTTAGTATTTTTAATTAAAATTGTAGATTATATTATGAATCAAAGGTGAACCGAGCCTGTATCCATTGATAGGCTGCAAATTATCTCGGTTTGCTTGTCGTGATAATTAATTTAAACTTGTGTGAGAGCAAAACTTTTGACCTTGTAATATAAGCCCCGTTATCAACTGTTGTAGAAATTGAGCCCTGCAAATCGAGGGAAATTGGAAGCGATTGGATCGCTCTCACTGACTGATTTATTGATGCGGAATTCGGAATTGGTCGCAAATTACTTGGATCTACGGAGGTGGAAGTGACCATTTGGTTTATTGAATATAGATCTATATGGCTTGGATGCCGAAATAATTCAATTAAAAGATGAAAAATATTAAGCGATAGATATATTTAAATAGATTATATAAGATTTTATCAAATTGCAGAAAGAAGGTATCTTTTAATATATCGCAATCTTCTGTCAGTGTTATAAATAATTGTTATTGAAATGTAAAATTCTAAAGGCAGGTTAGACACTTTTGAGATTGAGAATGAACACTTGCGTGGCCGTTACCTCGAAAATTTTGTCACTATTGTTAGTTACATATTAAAGTTACTTTAAGCACAAAGTAGGGATGGATTCTTACGTATTAAGGCAATATATAAATTTAAAATATGAGAATTATTAACGTTATGGATGATAATTGAATTAATGTTGAAAAACCAACAGATTAGATTTTATACAATAATAAAATTAGTTTGTTATTATTATAGATAAAAACATTAATTTTCATGTAAATTATTAACTATAAAGTACATATATTAATACGTTGATAAAAATATTTTTTTACGATCCAAAAATATTGTTTTCAAGATTCTGATGCTAAAAAATTATCACTTCTAACATAAAGTTCGTTCTTCGATTGACAGTTTTTGATCTGGGTTCATTTTGAAGTTGTGTCTGTTTTTTGTGTTCCATGGTAATTAGCTAGGCTTTATAAAGGCGCTCAAGATTAATATTGCCAAAAAATATTTAATTTAAAACGCTTTTAACTTTGCACACGATTCATATATTGTATTGCAGCACCTTAAACTAATTTGTTATGTATATGCCATTATAAAATACTCTATTTGATTTAAAAGAGGCCGTTGAGTTTCTTTTATATTCTACTCACGAGCTCAACTTTTTCCGAACATATGGTAAATTCAAGGAGTGACGATAAAAAAGCTCTTAATTTAAGCCTTATTGAATAAAGTTTATTTAAACTGCCTGTGATACTCATATATGCGGTAGAAGATGCAGATAAAATCCACATCTTATGTCATTGCCTCCCTAGATGTATGTTCCTTCTCAAGAACTATGAAAATCCCTCTCAAGTATTCTACCCTCTATATAAAGAAAAGTCACCGTGTAGCACAAAATGATTTTCATGGGATCTCAACTTCAAAGGGATGTGGTCACTTCGATAAAAGACATCCTGGGTGGTGAAGCTGTAAAGGTAGAGGTTATCCTCAAAACCAAGGAAAACAATGCTTATTCAACATTTTAGATGTCTGATTCTAACGTTTCATAACAGTAGCTTCAAAGATACATTGGACTGAAATTTCAGGTATCCCTCGTCGAAACGTAAGTTCCCGTTTCCGCCATTAATAATACTGTTGGCAAACAATTTTTCTAAACAACGAAAAAGTAGAACAATGTGATATTATTCGCATGTCATTACTGAAATGTTTTGTGTCGGATTTCGTTTCATTTTATTCGTAAACGTACAAACATCAAGCGAATATATTTGAATCTTCATCTGTTGAAATTTATGTATGTATATATAATGATTTTCTTGCTACTTCTTCTCATTAGCTCAAACCTTTACGAAGTAGTGGTAGATTCAATAATAAAAATATTTTTTTGACATTTATAAGTGTCATTTCCGTGACCTACATGAATAAAGTAGTTTTTTTTTCAAATGTTAATTAGTTTTTAGTTTCTATTAATTTATAACAACAATTTACATTGTCGTGGGGCACCTGAGTTTACTAGACTCTCTGAAATATGTATTTTTAAAGTGAAAACTTCTTTAGCATCGTTGTGATTTGAAAATCGATGAAACGAAAAAGCGAGACAGTAAAAAGAGACAGACGATATTCATAAATTTTCTTAAGAGAGATTGAGAAGAAGCATTATTCAGTGCTTTGGTACCATGCCATTACAGTTGAAGAAGACATTGTCTTATGTATGACGCGAGTATACCTTAATAATCAGACACCAGGAGATCATAAGAATGATAGCGGTGATAGTAATGTCTTTCAAAGCGGTTGAAATCGTGTGTCATCCTAGCAACATGTACCAGGACTGCATATGCAGTTTATAGGCTTAATGTAAATATTGCATCGGATACTGCGATTTTGTTGATCGAGTTTTTGGACGCCAAACTTTATTTGATATGAATATGCAGCAGTCGCACTGTATCAACAACAAGATCAAAAACTCAATAAGGCTACTGGAAACCCAAGCGCTGGCACCTATTTCGGTCAACGGATCAGCCTTGCAACGCGGTAATGCTGCCAGTATTCTTGGTAAGCTTCCACGTAATGATAGTTTTAATTTTATGTAGTCGTAGTATTGTAAATATAGTTTTAAGATTTGTTTTGTTTGAATAATAAATATGTTAAATATATTATTAAGATCAAAAACTATAATTGACGCAGTATTTCAAAGATATATTGAACATATTAAGGCCAAAGTATTTATTTTATACTTTAGTTATCCTCTTGTATCATTTATCGAAATTGTAAGGTTCGAGTTTGACTAAATTTATGTAATACATACGAATAAAATATCAAACGTTGTATCACTATGATCATTACTTAAACCTACTACTATCCTCTATGCGAAATTTTACATTCATCTCATTATCTTGAAGCCAAAATGTTTGAATGTTTTACTTCTACTACACAATATATTCTTTTATTTAACTACAATTCATTTAAACCTTCTGTTCTTCATGTGAATGTTACTTATTTATCAAAATTAATTATTGCTACATTAATTGATGAACATTAAAATTAAATTTTATTATTAAAATCCAGTAAAAGTGTATTCAAAAATTTATACTTAACACTCCACTATCGTTTCGCTAACCGAAAAAAGACCATTAGATTTAACAAAGGGGCTTTTTCAGCTTAACTGAAAATTAAATTAACCTTGAAATCTGCCAATAGATCGAAATGTCAATTAAACTGAAGACAAAAGGCATTATGCAGAAACCACCAAGTCTATGCGGCAACACTTTAGAGCGATATAAAGGCGACCATCCACTACATTATTAATGCGATTTGTAAAACATAATAATAATAATAATAAAGCCTTTTTTATTTCATATCCTTAATATATGTACATTTCAGATGTTGTTATTTATTGTTAGTTTATATTTTTCTTAATATCTATGTTAGTACGTGTTACTTATTTGTATGGGTCATTTATTTATTTCGATATGAACCCCTCCTCGGGTGAAGACCTCCTCCAACTTTTTCCACGCGTCTCTGTCTTTACCCGTTATTTGCCAGTCGTTCCCAGCTATTTCCATTACTTCATCAGCCCACCTTCTTTTCGGTCTGCCTACGCGTCGTTTTCCTTTGTGATTCTGAGTGTCTGAGTTTTTAAAACAACCTAACCTAATCCACCAAATTAAGGTTTTTCAATAACTCAGTTTGCTGAAGCAAGAACTTCACTTATAAGGCTATAAAACTCCCTGTGAGTAGTTTCTTTTAAGGCGTACAATAAACAAACGTAGTTTATTATTTATTTCCCATTATGCGATATTCTGTTGCATATTATATTGAATTCAGTACCGCTTAGGCCGTTATTCCGATTTACGGGGTCTCCTCGTTTTACCATATAGGTAAACCTATCCATTCACCGTTTTAAATTCGCGAAACCACCAGTGGGAGGCTCCTTTACACCGAATGCTGGTTAGATTCAATAATCTTGAGCGGCACTGCATTGTAATGGGCAGGGCGTATCAAATACCATCAGCTGCACATCCTGCTCGTCAAATCACGTCACTTTGTATTTTGATTAAAAAAACTGTCTACATTTGTTTCATACATAATATATTTGTGTTCAACGTCTTGTTTCGTGGAACAAGCAAGCAGCAATAATGTGTAATTGTCGGCAGCTTGGGCTCACACTCTTACAAAATTTTCCATTACGTCTGGAGTTTTCTCGAAGAAATGCTTTGATAGACAAACGGACAACAAATTTTTAACTATAGAAGTTCCAGAAGTTCCTTTTTGTATGAAGCCCCGAAAGCAACGTGTATGTAGCGTGTGTTTCATAAAGTATTAACATACTAAAAATATGGCCTTTGATGATATTATTATGTGTGAGTAGGAATGATTAAAAACTTTAAAACCGATCAGTACTTTTTTTTTCTCCTTTTTCATTCCTAATTATATTTTAATAGATTTTGTTATAGCATCTGTTATTTAAATACCATATATCGCTCCATATGGAGTGCTATCTTTACCTTAAAGCAGTTAGAAAAACGTTCATATTAAGACAGAAATTATAATTTCATTTGGACGTCTCCCAGAAATATTGGTGCAAACGTGTAGAGATGTTTCTCTTGTTGTCAACAAAGTTCAGCTTTTGTAGATATTGTGAAAAATATATTTATTGCCAAAACCTGACATATTTAAAACTGGAATTTAATGATGTATTATATTACTTAAGTTGATAACACTGTATGTGGCAATCTGCACCTAATGGAGGCGCTGAACTTTAAGTTATAATTATTTGGACCTCAGGTTGTGAATTGTCACAACGTATATTATGAGCCCTTACCATCAAGTGAATGCCATTCTATGACGGTTGATGAAATATCCAACATATCCTTTGCACAGGATGCCGGCTAGATATAATAGATATAAGGGTACCACAACGGCGCCTATTTCTGCCGTGAATCAGTACTATGTAAGCATTTCTGTGTCTCGGTCTGAAGGGCGTCGTAGATAGTGAAATTACTGGGCAAATGAGACTTAACATCTTATGTCTCAAGCTGACGAGCGCAGTTGTAGTGCCGCTCAGAATGTTAGGGTTTTTCAAGAATCCTGAGCGGCACTGCATTGTAATGGGCAGGGCGCATCAATTACCATCAGCTGAACGTCCTGCTCGTCTTGTCCCATATTATCATAAAGGGAACTGATAATGTGCTGATGGTGACATCCCTGTATAGTGACAATAAAAAGGCAATTTGCTTCACAATTCAAGAACACGTGTCCAAGTCTATAAAAGTAACAATAGATTCGCTTTCCTTTAATCTCATTTTATCTCAAAGAAATTTGATTTCACAACACTTATCCCGCTAATTGACATTCTGACGGATTGACCGACGGAGAGACGAAGAGAATATAGCCCTATGGCTATTTTACCTATTGCTATTAATAGAGTGCCGTTGGTTAACCTTCGGGTACAGTCACCATCAAAAATATCCCATGACTTTCTCTAAATTTCTCTAAAAGCAACCATTTTTTTTAGGACATGAAATTTCGTCCAATTTAATTTTAAAGTTATTCAGATTATCACAAACACGAATGAACGGTCTGTAGTTTCCCGATGGCGTTACTTAAAAGCTTTTCTGTAATTTCAATATTGTATCTATAATATGAACAAGAAAGATGCATTAAAAGTGTTTAAACTTAATGTTTCTACTGGTACCAGAATGTTGCAGCTTATAAAAGTTTTAATACGATTTCTTCTTTACACACTTTATAAGTATTATAATTATGCTACAATACTAACTGTATTGTAGCTTCCTAATAACATTACATCGTTTAAGAATGTGCGTTTTATGGTTACATAGTTGTGGTCCTTCTTAATATTTCCACTAAATTTCTCAAAATCACTTCGACTCGTGCTCCACCTCTAATAACTAACAGTCTCTCATAGAAAAATTTAAAGAAATAAATATTATGACTGTTCATTGTACTGACAATTTTCATAAATATACTGATATTTATGAAAATTTAATATACTTTCACAAAAATCGTCACCTTTTTGCTCTTAATAGTGATTTTCATTATTATAACACTAGGAATAAGGGATTGCTTGTAACTAATTCTAGTAGGCTTCATAAGATACATAATAGCTTTAAGGGTAAATGTATACACTTGTTCAGGCATTGTCTATAAATAAATTTAAATGTTTTATAAAAAAAATGGCTCTGTCTCTACTGCTGAATATCTAAATGATCGGACAGCCTGGGACTAGATTGTGATTATTTTATAGCGATAGAAATGACTGTACAATATTGTATATTTTTATTGAAAAGAGCGCAAAAAAAGAATGCTGGGAGAGTTTCTTGCGCCACTTCTTCTATCTCAGAGCGCCATTTGTTTCCGAAGCGGAAGTAGTATCTAGTAATTATTAGAAATGACATCAAAAAGAATTCTAAAATTCTAAAGAATCAATTTTGAGAAAATAAATGCCTTTTATGCCTTTTTAATTGAGGTATGTTCAGGAGCTGTTGACTTGCCAAACGCTCGAACAAAAGTGACTTGACTTGACTCTCTTTCTTAGCGGAATTAACACAAAATATTTAATTTATAACATTTTAAATAACATCGTGTATCTGTTTATTTTGATTTTGTTATATTGTCAAAAAATTTATATTTTACTCATTACCATTTTTATAAGGTTTGTGGGAATATATTAAGCTTAAGATCTAGTATCTTATTGGCTTCACTCTTCAGCCTCTTGAATGATCGCTACAAGTTCAATGCAAGACAACACAACATCGACATCATTTGAATCACACCTAGTTGGTTCAATGTGGCGTATGACAAAAATAATGGAATCAAGCAAGACCTTCAACTTAAGGCGAAGAGTAAGCAGAAAACACGCAAACATGGCGTTTTTAGACAAGTTTTGTGGTGAAAGTATAGCATTTCGAACTATGAACACTACTTAATCCTGTTATACATATCCTTGCGTCTTATTTGTAGGTTGCTAATGCTTGCTGTTGGTTATAGTTAACACTGCCGAGCCTTTTTGAACTACCACATTTCTTTGAAGTTAAACAAGTTTGACGCATTTTTTTGGTACTTCTCTCAGAAAAGTTATTCTTATAGCTTGTACTTTTTTGTGTCGGTTCATTTATACAGATTAGTAGTAAATAACGAGGACTGTAAGCATATAAACTGTTTTCCACGCAAGAATTTTGAAAATATTGGTTTTGTAACATAGATGGCGGGCCGGCAGCCGTGAACGCATATCGCTCAAGGTCGCTGGCATTTAGTGTCGCCTTAAAGCTCACTGCAGTTGAATTGTCTGCATTTTAAAACGATTGCTTGAGTGGAAGATGCCGAACGCTAGCTTGTAAGTAGTTTGTTACAATATCGTCAATTCAATCCTTTATTAGAAGAGTACTAAAGGAGCTATCGTATCACCTACTTTTAAATGATCACCACCGCACACATTCTCCTGACCAGAGAAATCACAGGAGAGTTGAATGCCTTTTTGAAAAGTGTACGTGCTTGCCAAAATAGTTTTATTATTTTTGAAGTTATACTTCTTTAGGCACGTTATGAAAAAATTATGAGAGTGAAATTTTAAGATGCGCGCGCATCACTGTAACACAAATGTAACAGGGTGAAGAAGTTGGTTCCTAAAATTTTCTGACTTTTTGGGTTTCGTCGTTCATTATCAGGATAGGCAAAAGGTTCAAACCCGTACAGCCGTATTCGTTATTTAATAATTAATTGTCAAAGCCATCGTTGCAAGATTTTTACTATATGGTTCTTTGTAACGCACTTAACGGACGAGCATAAATAATTTTAAGGATTTTTGCTTTGTTAGGCCACAGAAGTATAACTTCTTGCGTGCAACATAAGTACACACACACTTTTTTATTATTAAGTTATTGTGTAAATACATATTACATTTATCTAAAGAATATTTAAACCAGTTAAATATCAATGACATTGTATATGTAATTCTGTACTCAATTCTGACGTCTGTACCGAAGAGATAGAAAATCTCGTCTCGTTGAGTGAAATTAATTTGAGGTAAACGTTTTTGTTTGTATAAGCTTTAATGATGAAACATGAAAGATAAATCTGTTTCAATTAATGAACCACACGCAGCAAACCATAAACCACATCCTTCAAATATAGGCATTCAAGTATCACTACATATTATAAAACAAAGTCCTCCGCAGCGTTTGTCTGTCTGCCTGTTCGCGATAAACTCAAAAACTACTGCACCTATCTGCACGCTGTTCTCACCAATGGATAGCTTGGTGCTTGAGGAAGGTTTTAGTATATGGTTTGTTAAGTTTTTGCATACATATTTGTAATAATTAACTAAATATGTTGGAAATTTCGGAAAAAATAAGCCATCTGAGAGCTTTGAACGAAAACGCTGTCTAAACCCTTTGAGATATTACCAAATAAAGTATGGTGGTAGTGTACGTGTGTATCATATTTACAGAAAAGTAGTACGATGGCATATGTCTATCTCTTAAAGATAACATACTATATCCATTATAATATTTTCTAAATTGGCAATTATAAAGCATTAATGTGAAAGCCGTTTGCACAATCTTAATATATATAAATTACATGACACATTATTTGTCCTCGATGGACTCCTAAACTAATGAACAGATTTTAATGGAGATTACTTCATGGAGTGCAGTTTGGTCCAACTTGAGAGATAGGATAGTTTTTATTTCGATTTGGGACCCATAATTATTTTTATATCCAATATTTGTTTTATATGGACATATTTTCTATGAGAGAATATAGTGACGCACGGTTTGACAGTTCCGCTGTGAAACAATTTCATTGTAACAACAGGGAGCATTTTTTAAGAAATAATTCTCGATGTTTTGAAATATTATTGGCAAATTCCTATAAAACAGTATTTTTTTTTTATTATCTACAGAACAACGTCTGTCGGGTCAGCTAGTACGATATAAATCCTTATCATTTTCTATTTGCAGCGTCGAGTGAGCTAGTTATTTATAATAAGTTGTCAAATATGTTTACCTTCAACGCGTAACTTTATTATGTCATAATATTACAGTTCTGTTAAAATTTAACATGGATGAGACAATTTCATGCAACGCGGAGCATGTTGAATATTCATCATAATTGTAAAATGCTATATAATGGTTATTTTTGCTTGCTTTATTCGTTGGGGATGTTTTATTATTTTATACATACGAACAAGCTATCTACTTATGGCTGCTAGTGGGTGCAGGTTGTGAAGTTGCTATCGTATTTTAGGCCGTTGCGTTATTACGTAATTACAATTTTGAAAAACATGCGCAGACAGTGAATTTGTGCTGATGACAACTTTCACTTTGGAATAATATTTATTGTTGTAGCAAATATTTGTTGCTGAATTTTAATATTTTGTATTTATCTATTTTACTTACTTTAACTCATGAAATGATTACCAAACTCGCAACTTGCCAATATGCTATGGAGAGAAGTATTCTGAACGTGAAAAGATCAGACAGACTAAAAAACCGCGTCATCAGAAGTAAAACAAAAGTCATTGACGTCAAATCCAAAATTAGAAGACTCAAATGGAGATGGGCTGGGCACATGGTAAGAGGACATGACAAATGGAGTAAGAAAGTGACAAGATGGTATCCCAGGGAAGGGAAAAGGAAAAGAGGTAGACCCCAGAAAAGATGGGAGGACGATATCAGGGAAGTGGCAGGAGTAACTTGGAACAGAGTGGCTCAAGAAAGACACGAATGGAAACGGTTGGAGGAGGCCTTTGCCGATTGGCAAACAGATTCACAAAAAATAAAAAAAATACAAATACTAGAATAAGTTATTTTGTTTCTAATGTTTTATGTTTGAGTATTGTTAGTTCTCTATGTTAGTAAGGATCGGAATAAAGGCATATTATATTATATTATTATTTACCTATTAGTTATTCTCGATTCATTACATGTTGTAGTGGAAGTGTTAAATCATTAGCTATATTAGGATTCAGGCGTCATTTGCTAAAGTTTACGCTTGATTTCACTCATCAGATTTCTGCAATTATTGTTGTACTTCGATAGATTTAATTTATTTTATTTATTATTTATTTTATTTTAATAATAATAATAATAATAATAATAATAATAATAATAATAATAATAATAATAATAATAATAATAATAATAATAATAATAATAATAATAATAATAATAATAATAATAATAATAATAATAATAATAATAATAATAATAATAATAATAATAATAATAATAATAATAATAATAATAATAATAATAATAATAATAATAATAATAATAATAATAATAATAATAATAATAATAATAATAATAATAATAATAATAATAATAATAATAATAATAATAATAATAATAATAATAATAATAATAATAATAATAATAATAATAATAATAATAATAATAATAATAATAATAATAATAATAATAATAATAATAATAATAATAATAATAATAATAATAATAATAATAATAATAATAATAATAATAATAATAATAATAATAATAATAATAATAATAATAATAATAATAATAATAATAATAATAATAATAATAATAATAATAATAATAATAATAATAATAATAATAATAATAATAATAATAATAATAATAATAATAATAATAATAATAATAATAATAATAATAATAATAATAATAATAATAATAATAATAATAATAATAATTATTATAATAATAATAATAATAATAATAATAATAATAATAATAATAATAATAATAATAATAATAATAATAATAATAATAATAATAATAAATTCTTTATTGCCATACAAATAATTACAAATATAAAATGAACAATTAGGATACGCGATGAAACAAAAGGCAAAGGGAAAAGGCTCAGCTTCACCTGACATGGAATCATGGATTTATGTTTCCATGCAGCGCTGTTTTTCAGCCATCCCCTCCTCTCTAAGGTGTTAAGTTGGAGTGGATGTATTGTGGCTCCCCGATTACCTACTTAAGCTATCTTTTTAAAAAAAATGTAATATTAGAAAAAAAAAGTGTTCTGATTACCCTTACAAGTGTATGGTGTGTGTGTGTATGTATGTGTGTGTTTGCGCATGTGCGTGAGTGTGAGCGTGTGTTTATGTCCGTACACAGAAAAAATCTTTTAGAGAAAGATATTTCCAGTGGAAGTGGTTCAATTTCTACGCATCAAGTTACTTTTTTAGTAGAGCAAAACGGTATTTTTTTTAAAGGACTCGATACTCATTTGTTTCTTTAGAGGAGGAGGTAAGTCATTCCATATTTTTGTTGCAGAGTATCTGAAAGATTTAATCAACCTATTGCGGCACCGACGCTTGACATAAAAAATTCCTTGGCGTACACCCTTCGAAATAATTTTGTTTGCTGTCAGAAGTGTATTATGACTGTAATGTACACACATTACAGTCATTGGTACGAAGTATTCATTTCATATAATTTAAGACATAAATATGTCGGACATTGATAACGATTAGTATTGAAAGCTTTGTTCTAATTACCAGTGGGAGGATCCTTTCCATAGGAAGACGGTTATACTATAGGTACCACAACGCTGCCTATTTATGCCGTGAAGCAGTAATGTGTTACATTGTGTAACATTTAACATTACTGTGTTTCGGTCTGAAGGGAGCCGCAGCTAGTGAAATAATTGGGCAAATGAGATCTAACATCTTACGTCTCAAGGTGGCGAGCGCAATTGTAGTGCCGCTCAGAATGTTTGGATTTTTCACGAATCCTGAGCGGCAATGCATTGTAATGGGTAGGGCGTATCAATTACCACTAGCTGAACGTCCTGCTCGTTTCATCCCTTATTTTTATTTAAAAAAATATGTATAATTCATGACATTTCACTATCCAAACTCAGGTCTTGGTTTTTATAGTTTGTAAGGTATCAATACTTACGTATTTACTCTGTTTATTTTGAGAAATATTCTTTGTTAGTGGTGTAAGAATTGAATCAAGTTCATTCTGTGCATGAGAAACGAATTCCTAAATTGTTGAGAAAAATAAACGGACTAGTTAATAATATAATCAACATAAAGTATTTTCCGACCGTAGTCCGTTTATATTTTTGACATATTTTAAGTATAACATGGGTCCACAAAGTGAGCCTTGATCTACCCTTATATGAACTTGACAAAGGTTTACTTTGATAGTTCTTTCACTTGACAATATAATAACGGTGACTTTCTTTAAAATCAAGATAAACTTAGATTTAATAGGCTGAGGCTAGATTATGGGTTACACAACGGCGCCTATTTCTGCCGTGAAGCAGTAATATGTAAGCATTACTGTGTTTCGAAGGGCGGGGTAGCTAGTGAAATTACTGGACAAATAAGACTCAACAATCAAGAGAGCAGTTTTTGTGCCTCTCAGAATTTTTGGGGTTTCTCAAAAATCCTGAGTGGCACTGCATTGTAATGGGCAGGGCGTCTCAATTACCAACAGCTGAACGTCCTGCTCGTCTCGTCCCTTATTTTCATAAAAAGAAACTAATAGAGGTATTTTTACTTTAAACTCTGTTACTCCTTTAAATAGGGTTGTTCACTGGTGTACTTAAATAAGCATTGTATGCCATACAGTCTACTCCGGCTTTGGCCCGCATAATATGGACGAACTCCTGCTGTTCATGTATTGCAAGTTTTAGGAACATAAAAGACTATATAGTTTCAGACAGTATTAGTATAAGTTACAAAAATAGAGAGAAGTGGTACGTCAGAGTACATCCAGAATAAGCACAGAATCAAAAAGTAAATTTTTATCTATAACTAGTTGACCCGAGAGACGTTCTGTATATAATATATAAAATAATGTTTTTTATTAATTTGTCTATAATATATCATAACATCAAGAATTATTTCGTAAAATTTGCTCCCTGTTGTTGTAATAAAATTGTTTTACAGCAGAACTGTAAAACCGTGCGTCAATAAATTCTCTCATAGAAAATATGTCCATACAAAACAAATATCGGACAACGGGGGACACGTCAAAGGAAAAACAAAATTGTTGTTTTTAATTAATTCCGAACACTTTCATATTTATTCACCTTTTAAACCTTCCCTGGACTTCCACAAATAATTCAAGACCAAAATTAGCCAATTCGGTCCAGCCGTTTTCGAGTTTTAGCGAGACTAACGAACAGCAATTCATTTTTATATATATAGAAGACAATGGAGTAATAGATAAAACGGATGCAAAGCAATAGATAAATCGATAAAATATCCATTGAATCTAAAATAAAATAGTATAGTATTATTATTGTTCTATTATACTAGATTCTGATCTTCAAGGTACAAGTTTTATGTTCTTAGATACATTCTGTATATTATTCATTATTTTAATAGTTACCTCTTTTTGCAGTTGTAATTTTATTTAATACTAGCTGTGAATACCCGCTTCGCTGGGTCATTTTTGTTGGAATAGTTATTTTTGTTAATATTCATAATTTATCACAACTTACTTCACAATTTTTTATATTTATAATTACAATTATATTTTCTAAATCATTTTCGTTTGGTTAGAATAAAAGCTACATTTTAAATAATTCTAGAAATCTCTAGATCATCCTAGAATTTTCCAGAAAAAATCAAATTATTTTAGATATATGATAATCACACATTTTTATAGATCGTGTTTCAACCTCCGTATCTCCTACCCCATAAATCAACTTGTAACCTATGGTGCGAGTGAGAGTTTTGAACCTAATGCGACATACAAACACTATGCGTCTGCGATGTGCAGTTTTAGCTGCACAGTGAAATAAAAATATTTAAGAAGTAGTCAGCTAAAACCACGTACGAGATCCATTATAAATTACTTACATAATCAATACGAAATTAAGACGCTTTATTTCACTCGCTGTATGATTTTAAGCGGGCTAAATATTTTTTACCTTTACGAAAAGGTGTGTTTAAATCGTTTAAAATGTATATTTCAAAGAGATGGTTTTCTAAGATAAGGCTCTTTGAATAAAGTGGAGAAAATGTATTCTATAACTATTTCTCAGTCTTGCAGACATTTTAATTTTACCGTTCTACAGCATCTTTCCTAGGTTGTCCTTTGTGCATATTGAATCTGTGAGATGAGAAGTAAATGGCTATCTTGTTGCATAAAGTCAGAGTGAATTCAAGCTCGGATGAATTTAATAAAGTCTTTTGAAGTAAAATATTCAATAAAATACTAATATTTATATATAATTCGAAATACAGCACAAGATCAAATGATTTCATACATAAACTGTAGGGTTCAATAGGTAGAGGTGAAAAGAAAGTAATCTGTAAAGATAATAATAAAAATAGGCATTCCGCAAGGTTCGATTTTAGTACCTCTTCTCTTCATTATTTATATTAATGATCTCTTTTATTTTGCTAGTGATTACTATTGTTTTGTTTTATTAGCTGATGTTTATCACCAATACCCGTGTTTATAATAAACCTTTATTGATATAGATGGACGGACAGACAAAGTTTCTCTTCGGGTCCGGAACCCTGAAAAATAGATTATAAAATGAAACTACCAAGCTTTCTCACGTAACATTGCAGTTAAGCTGATTTTAGAGGCGCATGAAATAAAAATCTTTCGCTTCGTGCAATGAAATATTCTATTACATAAGAGGATGATCCCCGCCCAGCCACTTTGGACGGATTTAAACAGCTTTGTACCGCAGTATGCTGTTACAAACGGCATATCAAATTATATTATGGTTAAAGCCAGGGCCAGATCTTCATTCGAAGCACGTCCCTAGTAGATCTACGGAGATATGCTGCTCAGTTTATTATAAGCTGGTTACACTTGTCCACGATTTATAGTGGCTCATTCTTATATTAATTTAGCAACCTTTTCTAGAACCAAAAAATACAGTTGATCTAATAAAAATGGACGCAAACCATGTTAATGTTAATTCCTTTTCTAAAATAATTATGCACTGAAGCAGAAAACACACGCTTTAAAGAAATTACAAAATAATTTATAACTTATCTAGATTTCGCTCTACAGCATAATAAATTTCACTAGTTAAAAATGATTAAATAGATTCCCAATGACTATATCACTATGTAACGAATTTCGCATATTTTAAAATTAATTTTTACTTTCTCTAAAGCGTATTTTTAGTTTATTTTAACTATAATTTATATTCTTCTTTATTAGAAACAAAAACAGCAACAAAAAAACAAGCTTTTCTATCATGTATGGGTCGATTATTTTATTTATTTATTTAGAAATACCAACATTTGTTTACATTGATGCATTATATACTTATAATACAGACTAAATATAATGTACTTAAGGTAACAAACAATTACAGGTATCTACCACATGCTTTAATAATTTTCACAAAGTAAATATTAGTTTAAGAGAAAAAAAATATGCTAACAAGTAATAATGGTTAATGATTAATCCATCTTTTGTGTAAGTAACTTATGGACCTTACAACTTAATAGTCACACTGATTTTTCATCACGCAAAGTTTCACAATAACATCTTGCAAACAAATATAAATTTTATCATCCTGATACTTTTAATTATGGCACAAGGCTAAGTAATGAAGATATTGTATATGTACGGTCCTTGATACATGTGAAAAGTAAATTCTCGTCGAAAATGAATGAAAATTAAGGTGAGCGATTCCGTTACATACATGGATAGATTCATAAAGGTGAAGCTAAAAATAAACCGTACTCAGCATATAATAAATAAAGTGTGCCTATGATGAGATAGACAGCGCATCTGCATATATTTTATTATATTATAGATGAGCTGTATGCATTACCAGTGGGAGGCTCGTTTGCACAGGATACCTATGCCTATTTCTGCCGTGAAGCAGTAATGTGAAAGCATTACTATGTTTCGGTCCGAAGGGCACCGTTCCTAGTGAAATTACTGAGCAAATGAGACTTGACATCTTACGTTTCAAGGTGACGAGCGCAGTTGTAGTGCCGCTCAGAATTTTTGGTTTTTCAATAATTCGCTGAACGTCCTGCTCGTCTCGTACCTTATATTTATAAAAAAAATGCCAGTTAATTCACGTTCCATTGAAATAGGGTCCAGTTGTTGTCATGTTATCTGGTATAGATGACACATATACAGAAAAACATTTAAGCAAAATTGAGTTTCTCATTTTGTGTCGAAGAACATAACGTATTTGTTAATAACATTAGAGATATATATTATAAAATTTTCCTTTAACCTAAGCATGTTTTCGATACATTAAACAGATTGATTCCGATAAGAACAAATAAATGCATATTATCCCTTTTCATATCCACGAATGCATGAACTAAATTTTGTCAGATTAGATAAATGGGAATTCTCGATGCGGGCGTTGCGGTTAGTGGTCAGTGGTCAGTGGTTGCAGAGATATTTATATTTTGTAGGTCGGCAGCAAATTAAATTCGGATTCATTTGTTTTTAACAATTATTTTGTAACAAGTACTCTTTCTGATTTAGTTTCATTAAACCATTGCAAGAATATAAAGATGTGATGCGTAGGAAAGTGTGTGAGCTATTCTCAAATATGTATTTTTTTTTATCTACAGCGTCAAACAAAAACGTCGTTACACAATAGAGTAATATTTATGATTTAACAAGCATAATATGGAAACAGATTTCCAATTACTATACTAAGCTACTTAGAATACAAACTAAACAAAATAAGGTAGCATGTGTATGTTGTGTATTTTTTACCTACTCTTTGAAAAAGTAAAACATATCTAAATTATAATAAGCTCTATTGTAGGTGCGACACAGAACGTTGCAGAACAGAGTTTTGTTTGTAGTTGATGATGGCTTTAGGTGCAGCCAGAAGGTGATAATCATCAATATTGATGTGCCTCTGATCCAATTTCTCTTTAATTCGATCACTAAATCAACATCACGACCGTACGTCCATTCCTACAGTAAGTCCTTAGCCATTCAGATGTTTTTCAAAAGTGGTGTCACCACATTTATTGCAGTCGTACGATATGAGCCCGATTACATAACACTGCACTCTTCATAACCAGAGAACTGCCCCAGACGAACACACGCACATACAGCTAATTCCATCTTTTCTGATTTTGTACAAAATTATTTGTGTTATGAAGAGATTTTCTTGAGTAAATATATGACAATTTTCGTGTCTAGTTCTGTAAAGACATCATCGAAAGTAATTTCATGTCATATTCAGGGATACACGCTACACTCAGACCGATAAAAAAGAAGCTATATTTATGTGTGATATTGACAGTTTCGTTATAAGGTCCGTCCTTTTAGGAAAGGTTTCGTTAAACGAAAAGAACATTTGAACTAGCTCGTAAGCGGTATGCGAGATTGGTTATCGTGGCAGAGGTCATCGCATTGGTCGTTTTTTCTTTTAATAGAGCTTTTTTTGAGTTGTTTAAATGTTGTAGATTGTATAAAAATAATTGAATATTTTTATACAATCTAATTAATAAATCTAATTCTAGTAACGATCATTGTTATTTTTGGAGTCGGTGTCAGCCAAGGTAGGTTTGTAACTACCACACTACATACGTTGTTAGGTGAGATGTGCTTGAGTCGCACGCGCGACGTGAGGAGGCGAGAGCCCCTCTCTCGCCTCTCGCGCTGCTCCTGCTGCGGGAGGACACCGATTCAAAAATAACAATAATCGTTACTAGAATTAGATTGTATTTAAAATACGCAATTATTTTCATACTTTTTAGTGCATAAAATTGTTTTGGAATAGTGTTTTTGAAGTCAACCGACTTCGGTTTTTGAAGTCGGTTGTTTTTTTGTTATTGTATAATAATAACTAATTTATTATTAGTTACACCAAAATTATGTCATGTCAACGAAATGAATAAAACTAATAAAAGTATATAAAGTGAAAATATTTCAGTTCAGGATTTAGGAGAATTTCACGAAAATATTCCTTTACACTGAATGTGTACGTTTCTCTTTCATGTTCTATTGATATAGGCATTCACGCATCGCTTTGTGTCGGCCATTACTAGATTGCGAAGTTCGCACAGACTTCAAAAACGCCTCATTGAATACATATTATTTTTAAAAGTAACCTTTGCGCTCATTTGAACTTGTAGATACAATTAGAAGAATGCAACAAAGGAAAAATTTAATGATTTTATATGAAAAAGGACTTGTGTAACTTGAATGAGTCCTAATTGGGAAGTATTTTGACAGTTAGTAACGTTTGTTTACATTTACTTGTGACAATCACTAGCCGTCTTTGTTTAGTCATTCTTATAATAGCATCGTTTAATCGTTTAAGCATGTCAGTATGTTGCACGGAACACGTTATTCAATTAAATATTACTAGCTGACCATATAGACGCTGTTCTGTCTATAGAAAATAAAATGATGTAAGATTTCGGGGATAATATAGTCGTCGGAAATGCGTGATCATATTTAATAAGTTAAAAATGAAACAAAAATGTATTTCTGAATGGTCTTATAATAATAAGTAGTAAAAAAATTATAAGGTTTAATATCGTATTTGTGATTCAGCACTTACAATACCACTTTATTTTCCAATTCGTTAAAGTATTAAAGTGGATATAGTATCTTATTCTTAAGAGATATATATATGACATCGCAGACTTTTCTGTAGATCTATATAAGATACACAGATTCATCATATATTATTTTCTTATATCCCAAAGAGTTACGACAGCGTTTTCGTTGAGTGCTCCCAGGCGTCTTATTTTCTTTCGACACCTCCAACAAAATTTTTTAATGTATACAAAAACTTTAAAAATTGTATACTAAAACCTTTCTCGAGAACTACACTATCCATTGGTGAAAACAGCATGAAAATCGGTGTAGTAGTTTTTGTATTTATCGCGGACAGACAGACGCGGCGGAGGACTTTGTTATATAATATACAGTGATACTGAGAGATAGAGATAGATATCATAATATATCACTTTCTTATAAGAGTTTTTTAATTATTAATGTTTTTTGTTTTATATATGATTACAACGCTTTTAATTGGTTGAAATGATAACTTAAGGTCTACTATAACTGCTATGGCCACAGGTTTGAGCAGTAAGCGAAACTGCTGAACACAAACGAGCGTGCGGATCGTCTGATGTTAAGTGATCACCGCCGCGCGCCGCCCACATTCTCTTGCTGAACCGAACAGGAATCACAGGTGTACGTGCTTTTTTATGATTCCCATGTCGTATCACTTCGTCATCCTGCTCAGCATGTTATTATAGACCAGCAGCATGGCTGGTATTACAACGCGCAAATTTAATCTCCTTGTTTTTACTAATTATGTTTTAAGCGGTTTGGATAGTAAACATGAGATAGACATAATCAACACAAATTTTCAGAAGGCATTTGACAAAGTTCATCATATAATGCTTTTACAAAAGTTGTCTTTTAATGATATTAAAGAAAATCTTTTGCGATCGTTTACAGCTTACCTACATAATCGTGTTCAATCGGTGATTATAAATGGGTTTACTTCATCTCAAGTATTAGTGACATTCGGCTTCCACCAGGGCTCAATCCTTGGGCCGTTGCTTTTCTCCTTATTTATAAACCACATGCAAGAAGTGCTTCCTACACTGCAATTACTTACTCTATGAAGATTATCTAAAGTTATATAAAAATATACTTATACCTTCTTATGTGTCACTGATACAGGAAGATCTTGATAGGCTAGACGACTTTAGCAAAAGAAACAAATTAGTTCTAAATTACAAGAACTGTCAGCATGTCATCTTTACTAGAAACACCTATAGTATAATCACGTCCAACATCACCCTTGCAGACCACGCCCTTAAATCTGTGCACTCTGTCAGGGATCTTCGGTTCCTTCATTACCCTAAACTAACCTGGACAAGCATGTGGGCAAATTAAACCTAACCGAATGTTAGGTTTCATAACGCGTGTCACTAGACCTTTCAAAGATAAAGCCACATATACTTTACCTTTATAAAACGCTTGTACAGTCCCAGTTGAAATATGCCTGTCCAATCTGGAACTTTTAAAAATATACAATTTACTCTCACTTAGCCAAAGACCTCACTTGATAGACTGTGTCACCTTAAGAAAAACATGTGTGTATGCAGTAACTTGTCCCGAATTTCTCGAGCTTTTGCCATTCTATGTTCCTGTCAGGTCTACGCCTGCGTAAACGCACTGAACTTTCAACCTACCGACTCCTAGAACCAATATTGGGTTTCGCACGCCCCTTCGCAGAATGTTTTATTCTTTGGATTCTCACGTTAATGTTGACCTGTTTTCGCACTCCTCTACTGCATCAGTTACGAATAAGTTAAAACAACAATTACTGTCCTTACCTTAAACAAAAATGGTACAAGACCTTTATTCATTATTATATCCACTATTATGTCTATCTGCGGTGTCTTGATTTATATAATATTGTGTATTCGACTCAAATATATTCTATTGTTTACTTATCTTATCGTTCTGTTGTCATGTCTGTATAATTGTATTCTTTAGTGTTCTCAGTGAAACTATTGTAGGATATATTCAATATTGTAATTTTAATATTTTACTTTACTTCATTTTTTACTATAGTGATGTATCTGTTTGTTTCCTTAATAAATAAATTTAAAAAATCATCTTGGAAAGTCATTCCACAGGCTTGGTTAATATGGCAATAAAAGGTTACAGAAGAATACCCATTATTGATTATTCATCACAATGATTATACTTAACAGCCTAATGGAGCACACGTCCATTCAATATGCCTCATACACGTCCGCTGACATAGAAATAAGAGTAAAATAGAATCTTAAGTAAAAGAATCATAACAAGTTAATCAGCATCATAATACGGATAATTGTATTCAACACATTCTATAAATAGTCGTCGATATCTCTTAAGACACCCCACGGAGCGACATACACTTATACTTTCATCTGGTTTCAGTAACATGAAAGAAATTCTCGCGAAATAATTATTCAGTAGGTGAAATTATAATAATAATTTATCAATCATTAAATCATATAATACAAAATATATATCGGTCAAAATACCTTAATATACCCATTTGTGCCGATGAGGTACATATCAGTATTGATTATTTTTAATACGGGTTCTAGCCAGCTGTAGTCAATTCACTTAGGCTTAGATCTGTAAACTCAGACTTTACTTACGTAAAACTTAGCTCAGTGTGATAAAACGTGAACTTGACTTTTGCATTGGGCTGTCTTAGCTTAAACTCAGTATTATTTCAGCTATCAAATGACTATAAAAACGAAATCAAAGATTATGCTAAGCTTACATTGAGCAATTTACATTGAACAAATTAACTTTTACGTAAGTAAAGCCTGAGCAAATCTAAGTACTCTCTATAGATCTATCAACTTTAGTCTACCTGGTGTCTGATCTTATCCCTACTAAATGTTATAAATGTGAATGTTTGTTTGTTACGCCATTACGCCGGAGCTACTAAACCGATTTTAATGAAATTTGGTACAGCGATAGACTAGAACTTGAGAAAAAACATAGGCTACATTTTATCCCGGAAAATAAATGGTTCCCGCGGGATTTGCAACAAACTGACAGTCACGTCGATGAGCTAAACTATAACCATTGTAGGTTTAGTTTACCACAGCAATCTTCCTCGAAACACGATTCATATTATAATATGTTGGTAACGGGAGTGAAATGGGAACCGGAACTGGAATAGGCCATCAGATAATCTTCAATTCCAAACTTGCTTATAATTTTTAAAAACCCTTAATTTATGCGGACATCAGCTAGTATTTAAATAATAATAACCTTCATAGTCCTCTTTTCAAGATCAGCTAAAGAATTAGAAGAAATGATATCAGAGCTATGAGAAATAAGCTACAGTATAGGATGAAAATTAAATACAACAAAAACCAAAGTAATGACTTACACAATCCAAACTCTTATTCAAGCTGGGAATTCAAAGATCTTAGAATACATAGATAACTATATATATCTAGGGAAAAATATTTCATTAAGCAAATCCAGAAACAAAGATGAAATTGACAGAAGAATAAACATGACATGGGGTAAGTTCTGGAGTCTAAAAGAAATTATGAAATCAAAACTTCCCTTGAAATTTAAGAAGAGAGTTATGGATGGGTGTCTGCACCCCTGCATGGCTTGTGGTTCACAAACTTAGATATTTAATAAATATACAAGGGATAAAATACAGAAGATGCAGCATGCAATGGAAAGAAGCATCATGAATATGAAGCTGAAGGACAAGAAAAGATCAGGAAACATCCGCAATAAAACGAAAGTGATAGATGCCCGTCAGCATATGAAAAGAAAAACTGAAGTTGAAATGGCCTGTCATGTGGCCAGATCAACAGATGGACGATCTACAAAGCTGGTCACCAATTGGTCTGGACGACGGGGCAAGAGAGGCAGAGGACGCCCTAAGGAACGATGGATTGGTGAGATCAAAAATATTACTGGAGAAAACTGGACTCAGAAAGCGAAGACAAGAACAAGCTGGAAATTGTTGGAGGAGGCCTTAACTATGAAAATATTATTTAAATGTATTTCTTATTTTTTTATATTATTATGTTAGTTAAGGAAATAAAAAGGCTTAATTATTATTATTATATTATTATAGAATAAAATACTCCAATGGAAGATTTACTTTTAATCCATCATTGGTTGTTATAAGTTGGGCATTAAAAGTGCTGGCATAGAAACACTACATAATAGAAATCGATCATCGTAATAGAATTATATACTCGTACCAATACATTTTCCATAAATAGTCATTGATTTCTGTAGAGACACCCCACAGAGAAACATGGGATTGTACTTTTATCTTGTTTTTCGTAACAGTTACATATACTTTCACATGAAAAACATATTCGATTGATATATCGAGTAATTTCAGAGTATTACATATGGAGAAAATAAAATGTTGTGTGTCTGCAAAGATTATTTGAACTTCGTACGTGGGGTCCGTACAACTAAAGGCATAAATTATTGCTTGAAGTATTTTATTTCAGTGGACTTTACATCGCTATAAAACAAAATCTCCATATTTTTATAATTATTTTTTACTTTTTAATGCATCTTCTGTTTGAAACTCGGGTTTACACTTATTTTTATATTTTTAAAATTTTGTACAAAAGTTCTGAATACAAACATCCATGATATACGAGTGTTATCATAAAGAAACTAAAACCTTACTACTAATTTCATACTAAATATAAATGTATCACTCATTCATTCACTTGTTATCTTTATTTCACATAGAACTTGAAGCACTTGCATTATTACTTGTTTATTGTAGTCTCCTTAACCTGCGAGAGTTGGTCGATCGTGATTCCAAATTATGCTCTTGGATTTTGTATCCAGTGCTTTATTCGTCTAAAATAAACTTACCAAACATAAAGGAAAGTTGATTCATTTTATGATAGGCTCAAAAACAAGCTCTTTATGGTATACATGTAAACAATTATTCTTATTATTAAAGTTAACTACGATTTGTATGGCGTCGAAAGAGCGCCATCTAGTGAAGGTAGATGAAATATCATAGCTTTGTTACTTGGGAAATAGATACGCCTAAAAGTGATAAGTGACATAAGAGTACTGGCCAGCTTTACATTGGAATTAAAAAGCGATAATTAGAACACAATTTGTAAACAAAAATAATATTTAAATGATAATGAATTTGAATTATTAAATGAAAACTTAACAATTACAAAGAAATAGTCAAACTGGTACCACACAAGTACCGCACTAGAAACCTTTTTTTATACGTGCTTAGAATAATGTGGCGGTGGATTCAGTTGTGAGACAGACATAGATCTTACGGCTTTATGGGATAAGGACATAAGATATTGTAAGTCACCTAGGTCCAAGTATATCGTTTGCATTAGAGGAGGAGTCCAACTACACGTAATTAATGGTAATTTCTAAACAACGTATGGACTTAGATAGAAAGTGATCACCACTTCAACTTAATGATGCCCAGCCAATCCCGTTTGTATTAACACTGATTTATGGAAATTCACAAACTGAACCTGAAACATGCAATCCTCACTTTACGTGTCCTAAATATGACCGATCGTTTTTATGTCATTCATCAACGGACTGGCATAGGACTAATAACGCGGTTACATTATCTATGCAATTTCCAAAAACTTAATATTTTTGGTGTTTTTTTACACCGTACTAGAGCGGCGGAAATCAACGCCAGACATAATGTTATTGGGTTGTACTATAACCACGTGACAACTCACTCATTACATAGGATTTTTATTTAAATTTTTGAGTATTGTAAATATTTACTAATGAAGTCCGAATCCTGCAATCCACACTGATAATTCCCGGCCAATACATTTTTGAATGCCACAACAGAATTTATTAATAAAAATTGTTACTAACACTTGGAATATACAAAAATCCGCAACACGTTGATCGATTGACAAACACAATACCATTGCAGTTACAGATTCATCAATCATTATTTATTTAATGGTCGGTCAGAACTCCTTTATTAGCAATACTGACAACAAACCATCAACTTAGTATACTAGAGAAATAGACGAATAATGTAGAAATGAGAGTGAGATAACTATCCTTACACAAAAACCAAGGTGTCAGAAAGAGACGGAATAGATGGACCGTGAAACCGTTTTTAAACAATTTACTGTCCATTAGTCTCCAGTCAAATTGGAACACGTTTAAAATTTAGTGTTTATATCGTAATTATACTGTGTTTTGACGGATATTAATGAGAAAATTTATTAAATTAGGCGTTACTATGCGGAAATCCATAATTATACAAATGATTTAAGTTTTCTTTAGTGTTAATTCCGCCTATATTTGTCTTAAAACAATTCGACACGTGTTTCGCCTCTACACGAGGCATCCTCAGGACGTGTTGTCTCGCCAAATACTGTCTCGTGCCAGATTTTGGTGTATAATGGTGTCGTGTTCTGTATTCGATGGTGTTGTTATATATACAGCAACGATTCAAATAAAGAAACATTTCGCAGGAAAATACTGAACCTTCAATACCACTTTCGTGATGTTTACTTTTGTAGAACATATTCCCAAAAATATTTGGAATTAAATTTTATATGACATACGCAGTAAGCAATCTTTTTTCTAAAGATTATAATATTAATTAAAAAAATATGTGTTAGATAATAAAATATCGTGAATATGACGCCTTTTATCAATATATTTTGTCATAGGGATTGACCGAAACCAAAATACTACACACTTCACTAACTGACTAACACATCTGTAAAACTAGCGCACGCGCATATTATTAAAATTTAGTCTCGCGATAATGAGGAGAGTTTTTTTATGACAATCAGGGACGAGACGAACAGGATGTTCAGCTGATGGTAATTGATACGCCCGCCCATTAAAATGCAGTTCCGCTCAGGATTCTTGAAAAACCCAAAACATTCTGAGCGGCACTACAATCGCGCTATCTCTCCGTTAAGTCTAATTTGCCCAGTGCTTTACTAGCTACGGCGCCCTTCAGATCGAAACACAGTAATGTTTACACATTACTGTTTCACGACAGAAAAAGTTGCCGTTGTGTTACCCATAATCTAGCCAGTATCCTGTTCAAAGGAGCCTCCCACTGGTAGAGTGTTTGTCTATTACGCTAGTATGGTAAGTATGCAACACCGTTATATCACTTTTAGCATTATGCATTAACATATTCATAATGCAGGCGACCCAACCTTTGAGTAAGGTACCCTTGACATTGGAGACTCATTCAAGCCGCTCATACTAGTAACTCAACACGCCGTAATATCTCGCTGGTATTTCAATGCTCAATTATAATTCAATAATTATTTCGCTTTTTACGTTATAATAGAACAAAGCTGTGTTCTGTATAACGATGGCGCGTAGAAACTTTTCCCGGGGCTCTATTTCCAGCACTTCCATTTAATATTTATTGAAATTCATTGCTCATTATTCTGAATACAGTTGCTACTTTTTAGACTTATGGAATATTAAACATAAGTTGTGGAAGAAGCAAGTATTAGAACTTGTTTCGTATTAAATATCTAAAAAAGTAACATTATAAAGAGTAAAGTAAAATAACATTATTTTACTTTACTCTTTCTTTGATATATTTATATATAACGTACAATACAATATGATGGAATGGAATTTGATTCTAATCTTAATACATATAAATTACGTGACACGTTGTTTGTCCGCGATGGACTCCTAAAGTAATGAACGGATTTTAATGGGGATTACTTGATGGAGTGCAGTTTGGTACAACTTGAAAGATAGGATAGTTTTTATTACGATTTGAGACCTATAATTATTTTTAGTTTCAATATTTGTCTTGTATGGATATATTTTCTATTAGAGAATTTAGTGACGCATGATTTGACAGTTCCGCTGTGAAACAATTTCATTATAACAACAGGAAGCATTTTTTACGAAATAATTCTTGATGTTTTGAAATGTTATTGGCAAATTCCTATAAAACAGTATTTTTTTTACTATTTACAGAACAACGTCTGTCGGGTCAGCTAGTTATAATATAAGAAATTATTCCAAAAGTAATAATTATAAAGATGAAGGCTGATAAAAGTGAAGAAAGAAGAGAAATGAATAATTAATATCAAGAATATAGACGTATGAAATTGTAAGAATTTGCATAATCCTAATAATATTATATAAGCAACTTGTAAGTTATTATGCATAAATGTGACTCGACAACTTGTCTCAAGTTAAATAAAGTATCATTTTGAGCAAAATATAAACATCTTGACTGTTGCCTCTCATTATATTCTTGATAATGTTATGTATATACATAGGCACATAAGTGAACCAGGAACAAACATAAACTTATAATGCCTACTACTCGGCTAAGTCGAGTTAGTAAGTCTTTTGTGGAGCGATGTATATGATTTAATAACAAAATCCCAGATAATGTTCAAAACAAATGTATTACGAAATTCAAAACTTTCTGGAACGGGTGGTAGTCTTTCTGGGTGGTCACTTTCAATAAGTGATCTTATATCCTATTTTAAATAAAAAAAAATAATTTAAATAAAAAAATACAATATAGATTTAAAATTTTACTATCCATAAAACTAAACTTGTACAACCAGCCTTAAGTGCTACGAGCATACTATTGTATTTTATTTCATCACTAGCAATTTTCAGCGACGCGTTTTACACCAAATTACTTAAACGTATGTTTTCAATTTATAGAAACATGGTGTCAAAGCTAAAGTGCATGAAAATGCAATCACAGTAACAGGTTCAAGGAACGGTAATACTAACACTTTAATACAAAAGTGTTTTCTGCTTGACTGACACATTTTCTTAGCTGAAAAATGGAGCAGTATATTTGAAAGGCTTGATTCCCATTTTTAACCGACTTCAAAAAAGGAGGAGCTTCTCAATTCATCTGGTTTTTTTATGTTTGTTACCTCGGAACTTTCAACTGGGTGAACCGATTATAATAATTCTTTTTTTTTTATTTGAAAGCTGGTGCTTCCTGTGTGGTCCCATGCAATTGGTCCAGATCTGACAATGGCAACCATGAGAAAACCATAAAAGTCTATAATTTTCTATTGACCGTGTGGAATGCAGGGCTGCTAAAATAGTTGGGTTTTCATGCTCTGTGGATGGCTGTATTCATTTGGGCATAGCTTTATTGTGTGTTTTCTACCACATTTATTATGGGGAATGTACCGGAGATCTGTTTGATCTGCTTCTTGCTGCCGAACTCTACCAACGCCACACAGACTACAGACTTCAAAATCATGTAATCATGTAATGTTGTTAGAAACGTCATACACCTACATCAGCAAGTTGAAATATTTCAATTGAAACAAGATTAACCAGTGGAAGGCTCCTTTACACAGGATGCCGGCTAGATAATGGGTACAACAACGGCGCCTATTTCTGCCGTGAAGCAGTAATGTGAAAGCATTTCTGTGTTTCGGTCTGAAGGGCGCCGTAGCTAGTGAAATTACTGGGCAAACCAGACTTGACATCTTACGTCTCAGGGTGACGAGCGCAATTGTTGTGCCGATCAGAATTTTTCGAGTTTTCCAAGAATCCTGAACGGCACTATGGCTGGCATAATGGGCTGGGCGTATCAATTAACATCAGCTGAACGTCCTGCTCATCTCGTCCCTTATTTTCATAAAAAAAGGATATGTTTCGTTCAATCTACTTTGAGTTTCGGTGGTATCTTCATTGGTTATGTACAGCTGCCATAGAGGAGTCGTCATTACAAACTTTGTTTTGGTAGCTTTAGCACTCTACCGGAAACGCATCACTTGCTGTTGCATATTGGAGTAGCTATGCGTAGCCTTTAACCACCTCTTTCTGAAAACATCTTGATTTAGCTGGAAGCCGGGATTTTGTATATGTTTAATTTATTACTCAATCCCTGGCTATTTAACTTATAAATGCAATAAAGAGTCATTTCTATCAGAATGAATGAGTCTAAATAAATTCAATTAACACAGGAAAATATGATCACATTTGAATCGTTATTTATAATTAATAGAAATGAGCGAGAGCGTCTATTTCGGTCTGTCTGTGCGGAGAGTTTCCCTCGCCACTTCGTTAAATAATGACACTATATTTTTTGAACTGAGAATTTTAAATTCTTATTTAAATATTGAACTGAGATTCTAGAGAACTTTTCGTTAAGAGCATTTTATACATTGATTACCGTATGTTTCATATTTTTTTCTTTCAATCTTCACTTACTAATAACAAACTCAATAAGTGTTCTTTAATCTAATATAAAACATCTCGTGTCATGGTGTTAAACTTTGCACTCATCCGAAACGGCTTGACCGATTCTCATGAAATTTTGAGTGCATATTGGGTAGGTCTGAGAATCGGACAACATCATCCCCCTAAATGTTAAGGGGAAAACACGATTTTTTTTTAAATTTATTTAATTTTTTTTTTTCAAATTTATGTTATTATGAGTCAGCATTAAAGAATACATACAACTAAAATTTTCACCCATCTACGATGAACAGTTACTTTTGTATCGCGATTTTAATATCGGCAATACAACGTTTGCTGGCTCAGCTAGTTTAAATATAAAATTTCTTATTATAGTATTGAATTTCCATTCAAAAACTTTAACTTGAAAAGTGTACTGAAGTAGTAGAAAGCGTGCGTTGATTTCTTTAATTTCGCAACTCTCAAGTAATTACGGATACACAAGCCAACTGCTATAAACAATAGTAACCATAGAAAACACTTAATCGTTTATGGTTCAAATATATATTATAAAATGTTAAGAAAAAAACCTTTACTGGTGGGAGGCTTTTGTACTGAATGCTAACAAGAGGTAAATAAAATTATTAAATAATTAATAATACGGTTTTGGTTTATAATCGCTTCAGGATGGAACAAGGAGAAAACCTCACCATGTTAACGTCAGCATGACATCAGCTTACAAACAGTATCCGTGGTGATCTTGAAGTGTCTGTTGGGACATAAAAGGCATAAAAGGCATTTATTTTCTCAAAATGGATTCTTTTAGAATTATTTTCGATGTCATTTCTAATAACTACTAGATACTACTACCGCTTTGGAAACAAATGGCGCTCTGAGAGAGAAGAAGCGGCGCAAGAAACTCTCCCAGCATTCTTTTTTTGCGCTCTTTTCAATAAAAATATACAATATTGTACAGTCATTTCTATCGCTATAAAATGATCACAATCTAGTCCCAGGCTGTCCGATCATTTAGATATTTAGCAGTGGAGTAATAGGATTTACGACAGAGCCATTTTTTTATAAAACATTTAAATTTATTTATAGATAATGCCTGAACAGTGGCTGGGACTTTGTTATAGAAGTGTATAAGGGTAAATACCCTTAAAGCTATTATGTATCTTATGAAGCCTACTAGAATTAGTTACAAGCAATCCCTTATTTCTAGTGTTATAATAATGAAAATCACTATTAAGAGCAAAAAGGTGACGATTTTTGTGACTTAAGGTCCAGTAACAATATTTTTAAGAAATTCGTTTCTGATTACGATTCCGTTGGAAAGGATTGCATTTAGGTACTTCAAAAGTGCAAAATTGCAGAACATTACGGATGCATTTTATTTCTCCTTTCAGCAAGAAATTTAAATGCCAAATAGAACTGTGCACTGCAGCACAGTGGTTAACTCAGAATAATTTCAAATTATGTGAAAAATTTTGTTCACGAGGCGATCTAACTATTAAATCTACTTCATTCAGTTAAAGTAACCTATACTGATTTTACCAGTGGGAGGCTCCTTTGAACAGGATTCTGGCTAGATTATGGATACCACAACGGCGCCTATTTCTGCCGTGAAGCAGTAATGTGTAAGCATTACTGTGTTTCGGTCTGAAGGGCGCCGTAGCTAGTGAAATTACTGGGCAAATGAGGCTTAACATCTTATGTCTCAAGGTACCGAGCGCAATTGTAGTGCCGCTCAGAATTTTTGGGTTATTGGAGAATCCTGAGCGGCACTGCATTGTAATGGGCATGGCGTATCAATTACCATCAGCTGAACGTCCTGCTCGTCTCGTCCCTTATTATCATTAAAAAAAAAACCTGAGCTCTCTGCCAGTTCCAATCTTACCAACAGTTCAAGTTCAAGGTGAGTTACTGAAACATTATATTATTTGATGACTTTAAATCTTTTGAAGCCAAAAGAAAGAATTCCTTTCTTGTGTTATACATCGTAAAAGAGACCATTAGATTGCAATTAATTGTAAGTCGTTTAAGATTCCTTTTAGCGTCTGCTAATTAAGGATTAATATTCTATTCTGAAGAAGATTCTTTTTTTTAATTTAGATGCACAAATAAGCTTAAAATTAATATCTCGCCAAACTGGACCTGATTACAATTTCGAAAAAAGAAAAAAAACGCTAAAAAAATTAACGAAAAAGCTAAACTCACAATTAAAAATGATTAATAGTCAATTAAAAACAATAGTCGTGTCGAGCTGAGTTTAAAAATAAAAATAGACACATTAATTTCAAATCAAATTAGATTCCTTTCGTATTTTGCAAATTTTATAGAGCGTAAAAAGCGAATTCCGCACTGATCGGAACTATTCGTATCTTGTGCCACTTGTTTCTTGGAACGAACTATCGTGTTACCATTAATTG